>NW_026542595.1:48257946-50968131 GCF_028750875.1 Macrosteles quadrilineatus
AATTCTTTGTTTTTTTCGTTATTCCCTATAAGTTTTTTTTCTTTTAAGTTACTTCCCTATAGAGAAATTCGCTAATAGGTGTTATTGTTAAGTTTGAAAGTACATTCTTCTTCAATCTTACAATGATTAAAATTATTGAATTTGGGGCTGGTCAATATTAATTTGTTTTTGGTATTTTGGTCCCTACTACCAAATTACATAATATTGATGGAAACTAATATAGAGTATTTATTTAATATTTTTTGCACTGGCAATATTTTCCTTTGAGTTATATTTGGTATAGCTTTATGTAAAGCCTACACTGGAATTTGTTTCACAGACAGAAATTACTACTATGATTTTTGCATTTACCCAACAGAGGCAACAATTTAAATGTAACCGCTTATTGCAATGAAAAAGTGTCAGTGAGGCTCACTTGTTCAAAGATCCATCAAAGACATTCAACTCAGATTGAATAAAAAATGACATTTTCATGCGCTAGAATTAAAATTAAATATTCACTTGTTGCAATTTGAGGATGTATTATATTATCTCTAGTTATTGATTGCTTGGGAGATATTAGAATAATTTACTTGGTTATAACCGTAACATCATAATGCAGGAAAAATCATGTAGAGCATGTCGATTTATTAAGCATTGTATCATCAAACTGTTTGTCAAATTAATTGATAATTAACATTTATCATTACCATTCAAGTCTAAAAAGTAATTAGAGTTCAGTGAATAATGTTTTCCAATATTCGTTAACACCTCTCTACAGTGCAGATGTAGCGCACACAGTTTAATTATCACAAACTGTTTATTGCTATTGTCATCCTGATTTGAATTTACCTTTTATCAGGTTGAAAGTAAGGTTGATTGGTTCGTAAATAATGTAATTTCAATAGTATACAATAAATAAACAATCATAAAATATCATATGTAAGTAGTTTCAATAATATCTTGGATTACAATAATTGACGGGATTGGAAATATTTTGACACTTTTCCCTCTGTAATTCAAAATAATTGTTTATTCCAAGAACCAATATAGTATACGTTATCAAAATTGTGTCCAGGCCTAAATAAATTCTCTAGTATATTCAATTTTATGGACGGATTCGGAGCTTTAAAATTACTCTTGTAATAATCATGGTAGCCAGAATTACTGATTGGTAATTTGAAATAATCAAGAGAATGGCTTAAATCGTTATATAATGGTTAAAACATACCTCGTCAGACAATCCTTAACATGTAGTGTCGAAGTTGCTACATATGTTTCGGCGGTTATTTACTGATCTCCGCCATCGTCAGGCAAACAAAAGGATCCACTTGATGTGTCGTCAGAATAAATAAATAATACACACATTTTACAAAACACAAAAACGAAAATGATAGGCCTATCAATTACACGCACTGCCGTGGACATGGCAGGAAGCAGACTGAACGTTATGTTGTGATGTGACTTGGCTCCGGGCTGTCGTCTGCGTTATCAACAGCTGATATTGGTCTATTGTAGTGACGGAGGAGAGTATTGAAAATATAATGAGATTCATAGTTGAGTTTTTCATTCAAAATTTGTGTGCTGTCCTTAGTTTTTATGTCTTTATATATTTCGAATTCTTCCAGAGTGTTTAATAAATTTCCTTTCCCACAGTAATGAAGGATATCAAGACCATCATTTATATCTAGCATATCATGTTTGTTGTCGATGATGTGTTGAGCGAATTTAGATTTCTGCATTTTTAATTTAGGGGCTGGTCGGTGTTCTTTATACCTGGTTTTAAAAGGCCTCCCGCTTTGTCCTACATAGGTGCTCGGGCAATCGGCGCATTTTATACGGTATACACCTGTCTTCTCATACTTATCACCTTGTGGGTGTTCACCTTTAGATACGTTCCGTAGCCGATTGGAAGTTTTAAAAGCCAGTTTGACACCATGTTTACTCAGATCTTTCTTCAGGTAGTTGTTTATTTGGTGGTTATACTCAATACAGCAATATGTTATTCGGTTATTATCATTATTTGTTGGCTGGTGACATGTATTGCTCTCCTCCGTCACTACAATAGACCAATATCAGCTGTTGATAACGCAGACGACAGCCCGGAGCCAAGTCACATCACAACATAACGTTCAGTCTGCTTCCTGCCATGTCCACGGCAGTGCGTGTAATTGATAGGCCTATCATTTTCGTTTTTGTGTTTTGTAAAATGTGTGTATTATTTATTTATTCTGACGACACATCAAGTGGATCCTTTTGTTTGCCTGACGATGGTGGAGATCAGTAAATAACCGCCGAAACATATGTAGCAACTTCGACACTACATGTTAAGGATTGTCTGACGAGGTATGTTTTAACCATTATATAACGATTTAAGCCATTCTCTTGATTATTTCAAATTACCAATCAGTAATTCTGGCTACCATGATTATTACAAGAGTAATTTTAAAGCTCCGAATCCGTCCATAAAATTGAATATACTAGAGAATTTATTTAGGCCTGGACACAATTTTGATAACGTATACTATATTGGTTCTTGGAATAAACAATTATTTTGAATTACAGAGGGAAAAGTGTCAAAATATTTCCAATCCCGTCAATTATTGTAATCCAAGATATTATTGAAACTACTTACATATGATATTTTATGATTGTTTATTTATTGTATACTATTGAAATTACATTATTTACGAACCAATCAACCTTACTTTCAACCTGATAAAAGGTAAATTCAAATCAGGATGACAATAGCAATAAACAGTTTGTGATAATTAAACTGTGTGCGCTACATCTGCACTGTAGAGAGGTGTTAACGAATATTGGAAAACATTATTCACTGAACTCTAATTACTTTTTAGACTTGAATGGTAATGATAAATGTTAATTATCAATTAATTTGACAAACAGTTTGATGATACAATGCTTAATAAATCGACATGCTCTACATGATTTTTCCTGCATTATGATGTTACGGTTATAACCAAGTAAATTATTCTAATATCTCCCAAGCAATCAATAACTAGAGATAATATAATACATCCTCAAATTGCAACAAGTGAATATTTAATTTTAATTCTAGCGCATGAAAATGTCATTTTTTATTCAATCTGAGTTGAATGTCTTTGATGGATCTTTGAACAAGTGAGCCTCACTGACACTTTTTCATTGCAATAAGCGGTTACATTTAAATTGTTGCCTCTGTTGGGTAAATGCAAAAATCATAGTAGTAATTTCTGTCTGTGAAACAAATTCCAATGTAGGCTTTACATAAAGCTATACCAAATATAACTCAAAGGAAAATATTGCCAGTGCAAAAAATATTAAATAAATACTCTATATTAGTTTCCATCAATATTATGTAATTTGGTAGTAGGGACCAAAATACCAAAAACAAATTAATATTGACCAGCCCCAAATTCAATAATTTTAATCATTGTAAGATTGAAGAAGAATGTACTTTCAAACTTAACAATAACACCTATTAGCGAATTTCTCTATAGGGAAGTAACTTAAAAGAAAAAAAACTTATAGGGAATAACGAAAAAAACAAAGAATTCAGTATATTGGAGCGTTTTTGCACGTTTATTTGTTTCGGAGATAATGTATTAAATTTAAAATTCCTATGTTATTATTATAGAGAATTTGGTGAAGTGTCGTAGTTTGCTTTGTTTATGGATATAATTTGATCAAACTTGACAAATTTATTTATTTTATACTAAGCCATTCATATTTTACCAAACACATACTTTATTACGCTCCCAGTAGCAGCAAACCCTGGTAGTTGTTAAACTGAATGTTATTCAAAATACAATACCGGTAAATGGAAAATCGCTATGTCTGCAGGTTTGCTGCGGCGGGGGTATTTATATTTAAAAAAAACTTACTATATACATGTGTTTTTTTTTACAGTAACAGCTTAATACTACTTGTCTATTGTGTTTCTCCTGTGTTAATATGCAAAACTTAATACGTAACTTACAGAGTAATTTCTACTTACAGCATTACGTGTTGTTTCTCGCGGCCCGTAACCCACAGACAGTAATCTCCATAATGATACCATAAATATTCTTGTTCCTTCATCAAGTCATAACTTATCATCCTGACCTCACCCTATTACTCAGGGGATGAAGAAAAACTGCTACACAATTTGCCATGATTCCCTGATATGTCAAACAAATTTATCGCAATTTCATCATTCCCAGATGAAAAGAAAATTGCTAAAACATCAGACTACGACAGAATAAAACATACAGAATGAACAGACAAGAACGCCTCACAATATTTTAAACTGTATAATACATATGCATTTGAGTTTTAGGTGTTAACCTGCGATGAAACATTAAGAGATTAAATAAAGGTAACACATTGTGAATGATAATAGTTAGTTGTATGGAAATTCAAATAATAACTTTAAACGTCAGATATTGTAAAACATAGCTAATTGTATCTAACAATACGTTTGCTTGAATTTACAAAAGATATGGCTGCACAAAAAGGGAACAATTGATGAATTAGAACTTCGATTTTTAGATAACATAAATATAGATTCTATGGACAAAATAAACCAACCCAAGACAGAGCCAACAGTGTCTTTAATTGAACTGAAGGCGAAACTTTAGATTATAGTCATTTAGCTATTTTCAGGACGGGTGGTTCTAAACTACTTTTCATATTGAGTCCTAATTGTAATCCGGTGTTGTATCCGCTATTAAAAAAGTTCCGACATATAGATCATTTATTTATTACCGTAGTTAGTTTGATTTATAGTTATTTGCTTTGTACGCGGGGTTTTTTAGGCTTTGCCTTTACAAGATGCAATTAAATGCGATTTTGAAACACTTCAAGATTTACAGATTGCATCTTCTTAAGTATTTAAATTGACGTTGTTTTTAAACAAAAAAATAAAACAAACTATCAAATAAAAATTTGGTTTCGTGTTTGGTAATAACAGTTAGAGAGAAAATCTAAATTCGTATCATTCGTCTCATAATCTTTCAACCCGAGAGATAAATTATCTTTAAAATATTTCATAACGCCGCAAACTTTCTACTTCTGCGTAACGACCTTTCATATAATATAAATTCCTTGAGAAATAATGCATAACTTTTTATTACAATTAATAATGTGCTCACTTTGTAAATAACTGTTATGAACTATAGTTAAGCTTTTATTTAGTTAAAAAAAACTATATTGTCTGATAATAAACCATGTCACGTTTCAACCTTTATTTATTTACTATTAGTGTAGTGAATGACGTGTATGATAGTAAAGAATATTGATAAGTCACATGTTATTAAATTTTTATGTAGAATTAAAGGAATTAAAGTTTGGTAACATTTTGTAACAATATTAGTACAATATACTTTTAACAGTCACTTAATGTGTACCTTAAATAATTTAATATTAAAGTTACCTATGGGTTTACATATTTAATTTAGATTTTAATTAACTTACCAAGAAACATAGTACTTGATGTTGAATTTTAACAAACATTGGACGATTTTTTTTACCGAAACATTCAATTTATGTATCATTTATGATAATATGTAACACGAAGAGAAAAAAAAAAAACTTAAAAAGAGTGGATTTTAAATATCAACAACTATCTTTGACTCATGTTGTCATCTAAACAAATACAATCATTGAAAAGATTGCATTTGTTCTAGATGACAACATTGTTAAGACCTTAGAGTCGAAACTAGTTGTTGTCAATTACAATGTATTTAAAAGAGGACTAATGTTTTATAATGTATTTAACTATACATATGGTAGCCATAATCACTACTATCCATTATATCCATTATATTATGGAGCAACCTTCGTACCTCACGCTTGTTTCTTCTATCTTTATGATTCTATTTTCAAAGTTCAATGTCAATACCTCCTCCTGTATCTCTCACACATATCACTTCTACTTCTATGTGTATCTTGGATGATCTCTGTCGCTGACCCAGCACTTATGGGAAAACTTTCTCCCTCTCTGCTGAGCCTTGCTGTTTACCTTCCAACACAGTTACTTCTATAATGTTTTTTTGTTGGGAACTATTAAGTGGACACATTTTGATACGTTTTTGTTTCTTTTTACCAACTACTCTATAGGCCTACACAGTACAGTAGTTATTTATTGTATACGTACGCACCGTAATTGTTTCTATTGTAATTTACAGTAGGCCTACTGTTTATTTATTATGTTTACTACTGTATTAAATAAACACTGAATTATACTTCTTAAAGAATTTTTTCACTCATCCTGTAAAAATTAAGAGCCATTTTAGCTATTGTTATGTAAAAACAACAATATGTTCTGTAATCTGAACTATTCAATAATCCGAACTACCCCCAGTCCTAATTAGTTCGGATTAAAGAGGTTCTACTGTAAATTGCATATTTCCATATACATACAATTTCAAATTTAATTCAGTTTCACCAAAATAATATAGTATTAATCAACGGCTTCTCGCACTACATAAATTTTAAATTTTTACGTTAAAAACTTGTGTAGCATTGCAGGCTGAATAGAAGTTTGTTTGTGTAAAAATACAGGTTCATTCGACCCGTCGGCCTCAGTCCGTTTTTAAACACTGCTATATCCATGGAAGTATCGATCGATAAGGCTCAAGGTCAGACACTAGTTGTGCGGGTTGTGGAACGTACAATTGCAGGAGTCGCAGATTGACGATTTTCAACCTGACTCCTGCCGCCTCTTGATTGTGGAAACCAGGGTTAAGCCGTAAACTACTGGCTAGAAGCTTGATAATAAGCTAAAGGTAACCTATCTTGAAAAGTGTTATAAGCTTTATACCTTGGGGTTTTGTCCCGCCAGTATCGCCACCTCGTCCGCAGGTATTTTTTGCCGGTGGCGGCGGGAGTGGGCGTTTTTCCATCGATGTGATGAACCAACTATTTTGTGTATCTTCTTCATTCTTCAACAGTAGAAAAGAGGAAGGTTATACCTTAAAGAAAGATGATTTTCCATCATTGTGGGTTTTCCCATTTTTGACCCTAAAAACAAAAAAAAATTGCAATTACTTTTCAAACCGTTTTGTAGAGTGGAGAAAATTCAAAAATAGTGAAATTTAAAATTACCATGTTATTCTTATGGAGAAAATGAAAATTGTTGTAGTTTACTTGCTTATGGATACATATTGATAACATTTGGCAAATTTATTTATTTCATCCTATATTATTGACCCGTAGCAGCAAACCTAAGCACTCGTTAATTCTAAAGTTATTTAAATAGGGAATAAATATGTGTTATTTATGGAAATATTTTAGTAAAATTGTAATCAGACATGTTGAAATTCGCTTAGTCTGCAGGTTTGCTGCAGCGGAGGTAGGCTATTTATTTATTATTAAATTACAAAACTGAGTAATAATTAGAATTCCTGGTCTGGTAGAAAAAAATAGCAATGAATACCACGGACCTCGTACCCACCCTTAAAAAACAGCTTTACAGTTGAACCTCGTTTGTACGGGTGCATTCACAAAGAAAGATGGTTACAAGCGCTTGTTGGCAAGCGCTTGCAAGCTCGAACCGGCGTGAGAAAAGTCAACATAGTATCAAGCGTGTGCGTTCACAGACAAAGCTTGTGCCGGCTAGCAAGCGCTTGTTACAAGCTCTGACAAGCACGCAAGAACGTTTCATACTTGTTTTCCGGCGCTTGTTGACCGAACCAGTCAGTTACAAACTACTAACAGTAGTAACAGTGCAGTATGGGTGTCGATGAGTTGATAGCTCAAGTATTTAGAGCTTCCAATTTCCAAACAAATATATTACCCACATATTGTGGGTTTTTCCCTAGAATGTTCAATAACGTAACCAATAGGACAAATATAGCATATATGTATTAAGATTATAGGCAAACACATTTAATTCAATATTAATTAAGTATTGGATTTTTTTTTAGATGAAACTTGTATACTTTTACTTTATTTACCTAGAAAATTAAATCATTTGAATATATCTCACAATATTATTTGCATTATAATTAATCTGCTACATAGGGTGCTTAAAACTCCCTTCGAGTATTTTTAGGTTTTATTATTGGTCAAAAATTCGTTCTGGTACATGGATAGGTTGCTTATGCCAATTCCTCCAAAACTTCACTAAAACACTTTCAGTTTTCTCGAGGATATAATTAAACGTGGTTAACTCCATTCTCATATAAGAAAAATACCTCACATTGTCCAATTTCAATTGATTAAATAGATGGTGGTATTCCCCGGACCTACCTCTTTCGCGGTTAATTGCATGAACATCTACTTTCCTTCTACGAATTTTTAATTCTACTTTTTCAATCAAAAATAACTCTTCATCACTTGAGGAAGATATTGTCTCAACCAGAGCTGAGACTACAATGAGCTTGAAATGCAAGCGTTTGTTGTGAACATACAACAGCATTCTCAAGCGCTTGGAACATGCGCTGAAAGTAAGTTACTTGTAACCAGCGTTCTTTGTGAACGCACCCTACGAACCTCGATAAAACGAATTCCTCGATAAGACGATTTTTTTAATCCTCTTGACACTTTCATATAGGTCAATGAAAAAACACCAACTATTAAGACAAATTCTTTTTCCCTACAGTTACCTGACAAGGTGTACTTCCTTGCACTCATTTAGCACGCCAATTAGCTAACTGATGTACTTACTTACCTTTGCCGCACAGATTTTTTTCCGCAGTTATTTTGTTATTCAGTACTCCAGTATTCCGACCAAACAACACAAAACAGTGTGCTTTTATTAGGCACGTAACACATGTACGCTTGAAAATAATTTGGCAACACTTAAATGAATACGATCAGCTGGTGCAGCGTTTTACATTTCGTCCTACGCTTGAATCCAACCTAACCTAAAAACGTGTTGATATTGTTTGAAAGATTAATAATTTATAGGCTTTACTGTAGGAAAAATATAATGTGTAACACTAGTGCAAATGCCACTTCGCACACTAGTTACACAAACAACTATACTTTTCCTGACAATCTCTTATAGCAGCAATGATTATAAATAGTCGACCAGTCAAATTAGTTCCTTAAACAACCTAAACGGTAAAACCTTAAAAGTAATACAAGCTAGCAATTTGTTAAATACCGCCAGTACCTGATTTATCACCGATGCATGTACAAATTGTTCACCATGATGTTGCCTAGATTATAAGGGTTCCATAACTGTTAACGTTTCAGAAAAACATGCAATATGTTGCTAGTTTGCTTGTATATTGTTCAATCTGGTATAGGTTTAGTATAACTGTCAAATACTACACCTAAAATAGATTGAACGATATACAAGCAAACTAGTGACATATTGCCTGTTTTTTCTTAAACTTAAACATTTAAGGAACAACTATTATTAATATAATAATGATTAGGTTATACTTTTTAGTAAACTGTATATGTTTATGCCATCGTCAGAAAAACATTGTCTTGTTCTTGCCCTCTAAGAAAGTAGGAATATAATTTTTTTAACGTACATTTACATATTAAAAGAAAAATTCAGCCATAAAAGATATTGATGTCTGAAAATATCAGACTTTATGTTCTCTAAATCACTCAAGCTATGTCTTCAGCTAAATTTTAAACTTTAACAAAATGTCTGATAAAAAAAAATGGTTTTGGGAGACGTATAGGTGGAGAAAAAATCTTATTTATAAGGAAACAGAAAACTGGGAACACATACTCTAGCTTTGGGGCTTTTGTGGTCCCATTATGTCATCAAATGATATGTTGGACACATACGCATGAGGATTATTTTGATATATGTGCAAAGCATTGTGATACGTAGAGATTGTGATGAAAATACATTTCTCTAAGGACAAACTCATACTATTTTCAAATAACTCACTTTTTGTAGACTTTTTGGCAGTAGTTAAGTACATTGTTTTGCAGGTAAATCTTATTTTTTACTAGCTGTAGGCACGTCCTTTGGCCATCAAGTAGTCAGTTAAAACGTCGAATATTAGAATAGAAACGCTATGCATCATAAACATCAAAGGGAAATATATTTCTATTAATATGTTAATGTTAGTAGTATAGTCATTAACATGTATTTGACATTATTAGTCAAAAGTATTGGATTCAAGCTCCTGACACTTGTTCGTGTTTATGGTCCATAGCGAGCGGCTAGTTAACACAGTAAGATTGAATCTTTCAAGAGTTTCAGAAAAAACATTATACTAAAAATTTTAACTTGCATAAAGGCAAATACTGACTACATTTTGGAGGGTACTTAATGGTTTGAATGTTATAGTTATTACAAACACAGTACTTGCAAACAATTTAATTATTTATCTCGCTACGGTTTTGGATTTGCCTACGTTACAAAGTATTGGACCTGTGAATTATTAACTCTTTCAGTGAAGTCACTAGGTTATTTATCTTATTTGGTTTTGAATTGCTTACAAAACGTGATCGAAAAGAAGACCATGGGGGAAGAACTTCCATTAGTCTACCCTTGGAAAGAGATAAAATGCTAACTTTAGTAATTTCTGTTTCAGTTGTACATTTTGTATTTTAAGCTGCACTACAACGAATTGTTCCCTGTAAAATATTATTACAGCATTTCACAAATATTAGTACAAACTCAGTATAATAGATCATAAACATAAACAAATGAAGTAACTGAAAGAATCATACACTAATGAAATTACATTAACATATGGTTTGACAGCTCCATTTAAGTGAGGTTAAATAATGTTTACATTCGGGCTAGTGACATAATTATTTTAAATTTATAATCCTTACCCTCTCTGTTCTAATATTCGTGCAGTATTTAATATGTTTCAACCAGCTGTGTGGAATTGTGAAATCAAAATTCATTTGACAGTTAGTTCTGCTTGTTTACATTTTTAAACTTTGTAGGTTTGTTCTTTGTTACCATGGATACTATCAATTAATATTTATTTTTAAATCTCTCACCTCAAATTTTTGAATGCCCACGGGGCAGAGCCCTAGGACAATATCGAAGCGGGAATAGTTCTATATGTATCCTCGGAACTGTAGCTTCATTTGTGTGCAATTTGAGCCCACTAGGTTCAGTAGTTTTTGAGATTAGCTCATACAAACACACAGACACCACCTCTTCTTTATAATAGTATAGATAAAAACAACTCAAATGATGTAATTGTTCGAACTTCATTTAAATTAGTTTTCAAACCAGCAAGATGGGACTATTGGGATAGGGTTTATGGGTGGCTTTATAGGGTAAAAATGACCTTTTAACATTTTGATCCCCCAAAAAATTACATTTTGCAATGCTTTTCAAACCATTCAAAGAGCCTAAAAAATTAATATATTATTCTTATGGGAAACAAGTAAAAAAATATCGTATTTTTCTTAATTGTGGATATATTTTGATCAAGTTTAGCATTTTTTGTTTGGTTTTATACTTTTTTTTATTACCGAAGACAGACGTTATTACTTTCCCTGTAGGAGCAAGCCCAATCTAAGTTAATTAAAAAGGGAATCAATCCTTTAAATGAAATATATGAGCTGCATATACACGATCCAAACGCACTTATCTCTTTTGCACTTGAAACAATGGCTTAGTTGTCGTTATAATTTAAAATAAAAATACATTCATCGAAAAAACCAATAAAAAATCATATATTATATATAACGATTTAATTAAAATTCATTTTTATAGCCCCAGGATTGCGTAATATGACATATAATGGTTAAAACATACCTCGTCAGACAATCCTTAACATGTAGTGTCGAAGTTGCTACATATGTTTCGGCGGTTATTTACTGATCTCCGCCATCGTCAGGCAAACAAAAGGATCCACTTGATGTGTCGTCAGAATAAATAAATAATACACACATTTTACAAAACACAAAAACGAAAATGATAGGCCTATCAATTACACGCACTGCCGTGGACATGGCAGGAAGCAGACTGAACGTTATGTTGTGATGTGACTTGGCTCCGGGCTGTCGTCTGCGTTATCAACAGCTGATATTGGTCTATTGTAGTGACGGAGGAGAGTATTGAAAATATAATGAGATTCATAGTTGAGTTTTTCATTCAAAATTTGTGTGCTGTCCTTAGTTTTTATGTCTTTATATATTTCGAATTCTTCCAGAGTGTTTAATAAATTTCCTTTCCCACAGTAATGAAGGATATCAAGACCATCATTTATATCTAGCATATCATGTTTGTTGTCGATGATGTGTTGAGCGAATTTAGATTTCTGCATTTTTAATTTAGGGGCTGGTCGGTGTTCTTTATACCTGGTTTTAAAAGGCCTCGCGCTTTGTCCTACATAGGTGCTCGGGCAATCGGCGCATTTTATACGGTATACACCTGTCTTCTCATACTTATCACCTTGTGGGTGTTCACCTTTAGATACGTTCCGTAGCCGATTGGAAGTTTTAAAAGCCAGTTTGACACCATGTTTACTCAGATCTTTCTTCAGGTAGTTGTTTATTTGGTGGTTATACTCAATACAGCAATATGTTATTCGGTTATTATCATTATTTGTTGGCTGGTGACATGTATTGCTCTCCTCCGTCACTACAATAGACCAATATCAGCTGTTGATAACGCAGACGACAGCCCGGAGCCAAGTCACATCACAACATAACGTTCAGTCTGCTTCCTGCCATGTCCACGGCAGTGCGTGTAATTGATAGGCCTATCATTTTCGTTTTTGTGTTTTGTAAAATGTGTGTATTATTTATTTATTCTGACGACACATCAAGTGGATCCTTTTGTTTGCCTGACGATGGCGGAGATCAGTAAATAACCGCCGAAACATATGTAGCAACTTCGACACTACATGTTAAGGATTGTCTGACGAGGTATGTTTTAACCATTATATGTCATATTACGCAATCCTGGGGCTATAAAAATGAATTTTAATTAAATCGTTATATATAATATATGATTTTTTATTGGTTTTTTCGATGAATGTATTTTTATTTTAAATTATAACGACAACTAAGCCATTGTTTCAAGTGCAAAAGAGATAAGTGCGTTTGGATCGTGTATATGCAGCTCATATATTTCATTTAAAGGATTGATTCCCTTTTTAATTAACTTAGATTGGGCTTGCTCCTACAGGGAAAGTAATAACGTCTGTCTTCGGTAATAAAAAAAAGTATAAAACCAAACAAAAAATGCTAAACTTGATCAAAATATATCCACAATTAAGAAAAATACGATATTTTTTTACTTGTTTCCCATAAGAATAATATATTAATTTTTTAGGCTCTTTGAATGGTTTGAAAAGCATTGCAAAATGTAATTTTTTGGGGGATCAAAATGTTAAAAGGTCATTTTTACCCTATAAAGCCACCCATAAACCCTATCCCAATAGTCCCATCTTGCTGGTTTGAAAACTAATTTAAATGAAGTTCGAACAATTACATCATTTGAGTTGTTTTTATCTATACTATTATAAAGAAGAGGTGGTGTCTGTGTGTTTGTATGAGCTAATCTCAAAAACTACTGAACCTAGTGGGCTCAAATTGCACACAAATGAAGCTACAGTTCCGAGGATACATATAGAACTATTCCCGCTTCGATATTGTCCTAGGGCTCTGCCCCGTGGGCATTTAAAAATTTGAGGTGAGAGATTTAAAAATAAATATTAATTGATAGTATCCATGGTAACAAAGAACAAACCTACAAAGTTTAAAAATGTAAACAAGCAGAACTAACTGTCAAATGAATTTTGATTTCACAATTCCACACAGCTGGTTGAAACATATTAAATACTGCACGAATATTAGAACAGAGAGGGTAAGGATTATAAATTTAAAATAATTATGTCACTAGCCCGAATGTAAACATTATTTAACCTCACTTAAATGGAGCTGTCAAACCATATGTTAATGTAATTTCATTAGTGTATGATTCTTTCAGTTACTTCATTTGTTTATGTTTATGATCTATTATACTGAGTTTGTACTAATATTTGTGAAATGCTGTAATAATATTTTACAGGGAACAATTCGTTGTAAAATAAATCATTCATGGATATAAGAAATAATTAAGATCCTATAATAATTGCCAGGCCATTATCCTGAGTTTGAGGTTTATTTTTTTGATTTATTTCTGTGTAAACAGCAATATAATCCCCCTGCCGCAGCAAGTCTATAGACTGAGTAAATTTCTATTTTCCTGATTATAATTTCACTAAAATATTGTTGTAGAAAATTACCCTATTTTCCATATTTATTTATATTTTCCTGTTTTTTCTATTTTTCGGTTTGTAACTGTTGTGATAGTTTTTTTTGTTTACAGTGCAAACCATTAAACACGTTCTTTTACTGTACCTTAAAATCTATCACTGGTTTTGTATCGTAGGTAGCCTAAATAAGTATGAACGGTATTAGTTAACCAAAACCTACTATTATCGAGTTAAGTTATACAGTTATATTTTGTTTCTGAATTAAATGGTAGGAGTGATACCATTTGGCATTTTCAAAGAACCAACATTGTCTCTTTTGCATGTGACAGATACATACTTAAGTAAATACTAAACCGATAAGGTTGAAATTTGGTGTGATGATAGCTGACATTCCCGATTAATATATAGACATATTCTTACCTCAAAAACACTTTCAGGATCCGCCCCAGTGGCTCTGGCTCTGGATTTTCTCATGTTAGCCTTATGAGTATTCATATTAAGGGAATAAAAGAATTTTATCAGCCATTTTAACTGTACAAGTCGGTTCTATGATATTTAATAGCATTAAAAGTAAGGCTTACCAACAGGGTGCAGCACTATTATGTTTTTTGAATTTATTACAACAGCTAATTTGAACCAACTAGCAACAAAACGTTGTGGTACACAATGAAAACTTTACTTTTTCCATGGTTTAGGTGCAGTTGTAGAAAATTAGGGCTATGGTAGATGTGTGCTACACTATAGGATACCGTATAAATTTAAAGTCAAAATTTCCTTAAACCGTGTCCTCTCCCGTAACTGCAATAAACATTTTATACTTCTATGCCAACCCCGTACGAAGGACGGGTACTCTGCTAGTTTTCTCTGTCTGTAGTAAGCTATAGGCTACATACACTCTAAGGTGAATTATCAGTGTTGTGTTTAAAATTTATCAAATTCTTTGTATTTGGTGTACGGTAACTTTTAACTTTTGATAGGCTAATTCCTTTCTCTAAAAGCTCCTCAATTAGACATATGTATTTTCCTTTTGATTTGATTAAAGGCTTAGTATTTTATTCAATCCTTTTTGTTTTACAGGTTGAATTAATGGTACCTGGCCCTAAAGTGGGACTAATAATTGGAAAAGGTGGTGAGACTATAAACAAACTACAAGAAAAGTCTGGAGCTAAAATGGTAGTTATTAAAGATGGCGCTTCACAGGAAAAGGAAAAACGTCTTAGAATAACTGGAGAACCACTAAGCGTGGAGGTAGGGTAGAATTTCTGTTATTTTTTAAATATAGCCTATTTTTAGTACAATACTTAAGTTATCACTTGTTTTTTGTTTAAAATAACCAGTTTCGGCCTTTTTCCACTATTGACTAAAAAGGGAGGCTGATTAAAATTCACTTGTAAAATAAAAGCATTTTGAAATTTCTAGAACAACTTTCACAATTTTGAGTAGAAAATTATGTTAAAGCATCGGATAATTTTGTTTTGCAGTACTTAAGTAAGTCCAAAAAACAAAGGTATTCTATAAGTAACTTAATTTGCACTTTCAGTTAATTGACTAGAAGCTTAAAAAAGTTAAAAATGTATTATACATCTGTTAGGCCTAGGGCCTACTAACTTGATTTGTAATTTAAAATTAATGCATAATAATAATAAACAACACACTTTCGAAACAACATTCTTTTCCTGTATTCTGAAAAAATGTTTTATTAAAGTTTTTTTTCTTCATTTTTCAGCGCGCAAAATTATTAGTCTTTGAACTCATAGCTGAGAATGAAATACAGGTAATATTAGAATTAAAGTTGTAGTCAAAGGTAATTAAGGGGATCTGAACACTAAAAATTTTCAAAAAATTCAAAATTTTTATTTTGGTGTTTTTATATTCTTTAGTTCATTCTGAACACGTTGATATATAATATACTAGCAGAGTACCCGTCCTTCGTACGGGGTTGGCATAGAAGTATAAAATGCTTATTGCAGTTACGGGAGCTATCATCACACCAAATTTCAACCTTATCGGTTTAGTATTTACTTAAGTATGTATTTGTCACATGCAAAAGAGACAATGTTGGTTCTTTGAAAATGCCAAATGGTATCACTCCTACCATTTAATTCAGAAACAAAACATAACTGTATAACTTAACTCGATAATAGTACGTTTTGGTTAACTAATACCGTTCATACTTATTTAGGCTAACTACGATACAAAACCAATGATAGATTTTAAGGTACAGTAAAAGAACGCGTTTAATGGTTTGCACTGTAAACAAAAAAAAAACTATCACAACAGTTACAAACCAAAAAATAGAAAAAATAGGAAAATATAAATTAATATGGAAAATAGGATAATTTTCTACAACAATATTTTAGTGAAATTATAATCAGGAAAATGGAAATTCCCACAGTCTATAGACTTGCTACGACAGGGGGATTATATTGCTGTTTACACAGAAATAAATCAAAAAAATAAACCTCATAAAACTCAGGATAATGGCCTGGCAATGATTATAGAATCTCAATTATTTCTTATACATATCCATGAATGATTTATTTTACAACGAATTATTTCCTGTAAAATATTATTACAGCATTTCACAAATATTAGTACCAACTCAGTATAATAGATCATAAACATAAACAAATGATGTAACTGAAAGAATCATATACTAATGAAATTACATTAACATATGGTTTGACAGCTCCATTTAGGTGATGTTAAATAATGTTTACATTCGGGCTAGTGACATCATTATTTTAAATTTATAATCCTTACCCTCTCTGTTCTAATATTCGTGCAGTATTTAATATGTTTGAACCAGCTGTGTGGAATTGTGAAATCAAAATTCATTTGACAGTTAGTTCTGCTTGTTTACATTTTTACAATTACATCATTTGAGTTGTTTTTGTTTAAAAATAAATAAATAAACCCAAAGGTTTACTTTTTTTCAACGTGGCTTAGCGCATCTGTTACAAACAAAGAGTTTAATTATCACAACAGTTTAGCTGTAAATGTTACCTGAGAATCAGATAAGCTAAAGCTGTTTCTAACTTTAAAGAGATGTGATTGTCTTTTGAAGTTTTGCTTATTTTGTCAATAATAAAAATAGAAAACCAAGCCCATTGCAGAATATATGGTTAGCTTACGATAGCATTATAATTTTCAAAAACTAAAAAAGTACGTGAAATGAAAAATACTTACTAAAATATGTTTAGTTGAAAAAGAAATTATAACAGTTTAATTTCTCATATTGGTAGCCCTTAAAATCCAACGCGACGTATCAATTAGAATAAGTGACATCGATGGCATATTCGTAATCAGTACCTAAAGTCAATTCTGTCATAGCCCTAGTTTTTGTCATTTTAACAACTCTCTCTAAAAAAACAATCACTAATTTTATAGAAGTCATGTAATAAGAGTCATTCGTATTTCACAGACACAAGTCGCTTCAAGCAACTGATTTTAACCGAAAATAAATAGAACACTGTACATATAGTGGTGGTATAATCAGGTTAATTTCAGACTGCACACAAAGGATAAGTCCCCCTTACGTACAATGGGACCTCTTACGTACATATGGTTGTACACCTAAGACCCTATTGTGCATATAGAGCACAGAGGGACATGGTTCTATAGCCTTGTTAATAGATGTGTTATTATCTATTATCCCTAGGACTTAAAACATTAGTTAATAGGTATTGCAAAGAATATATTGTACTTAAATTTAAAAAAAAATTAAATGCAAGCATTATAATAACTTTAAAATATAAGAAATAAAACTTAACTTTACAAATAAACTCGAATAACTATATTTTAATCTAAATACTGCAACTACTAGTAGGCTATTATTACTCTACTCGACAACTTTGAAGGTACAGGGTGACTAACAGGAACCATTTTTTTTTTTTTTTTTTTTGTAAACGGAGATTATACGTGTATCTGCCCCGAGTGGGAGGGGGAGGGGTTTGGATTTTCATGGCTGTATATTATGGCATTTTACTAGTTATGAAGCAACACATATTTTTACAACATCGTATGTTTGCCTATGATGCTTTAAATAGCGATTGGCGAGCCTATGACGGCAGCGCAGCGATTATTGTTCAGTAACTTTTGTCTTGGGCACCGTGATATCATTTACAGGCAAAACTATTTTTTTCTACACAAACAAACCCCGATCCCGTGGTTCCTAAAAACACAATTAACCAATAAGTCGAGACAATTAAAGGTGACCTTGAAATACTGGGACATATAAATAGAAGGATTTAAGAAAATGGTTGAAACCTGGAATAATGAAAGTGGACAACACCTGACTTTTTTAGTATATGTCAAGTTAACAGTGTATAATACTTATGAAATGGCAATGAATTTACCAAAATGTTAAGTTAAAATAAGTTATATATAACAAAAAACTAATGAAAATGCTTATTTGAAAACCTCCAGTTCTTTTACTTTTAACCTTTATTAAAAATAGTTTTTCATATGAAAACTAAACTTCTAGGTTGACGCATTATTGACTATTGAAATAGATGTTCGATATATAAGTAAATGAAGTTTTAATCATAATTGTGTATGTCATTAAATTTACGGAAAGTGAATTAAAACTTATTTTAAATGTTTTCAATGTTGACTTTTTAATTGATTATTTATATAACAGTTGATTAACTTTAACTGTCCTAAAATAAAATAGAACGCAGTAATTTCAGTAGGATTAATCAAATATCATGGAATACTGTTGTAAAATCGATCAAAACATGTAATAAAAATGTTCATAAAATTCACCATTGCAATGAGATGTTCATAATGTCCAAATGTTCTTTACAAATTGGTATTCAAGATTAATCTTCAAAATGGTTGTTTTTAATTCATAATAAAAGGGTAGAGAGCTGTGAACCGGAATTCAGTAACAAAGGATTGTTAGCGAGCGTGCTGAGTGTACATTACTGAGGGGTGGGGAGGCGGGGGTGAATGCACTTTTCCTCACAATAATTTGTTTATTCACAATTCAAACGAATCGAATTCAAACAAATTAACTGTTAGTTCCTTGTTTTACGTCCATCAGTTCAAAATAACCCAATAAATACACGGATTAAATGACGCTTATAATTTAGTAAATACAGATACTCTTTAACAAACACTATGAATTAATGCGATTAATTCTAAGACGCATTTGTTAAGGTTTTTTTTTCTTAGGCTAAACCCATAAAACAATACATTATTTATTCAGATTGCATTATTAAGTTATTAAGTTCATTAAACATTGCGTTGAGACAGATACTGAGCCGATTAAACCATCAAACAGTATTTTTATTAGAAATGAAATTTGTCTTTTACTAGTTTACGCTCCATTTATCAATAATAAAATTCTCTAAACTTAATTTTAAGACATTTAATTGTCACCTAAAAAGCTATTATTCGTATTTATCGAAAAGTGCAGACTAACGCCGTACTACACCGCAGCTTGTGTGTCGTTGAAGCTAGAAAGTGGTATCAAGATACTGAAGGCGTCAACGTTGGTGTTGGTATCCAAGTTGGTACCATCGAAGTATATGGCTGATACTCGTAAAGTTTATAGTTTGTCTGATTTAGTTTAATCATAGGTGTGTGTCTCTAACTAATATCATACCAACAACTAAGGAAAATTATACTTTTTTGTACAAAAATGGGTTTGTTTGAAAAAAGATGTAACCCAATCCATGCAGCAGATTACTTTTTCTTTTGTGTTTAAAATTGCGTTTTTATGTGTAACGGTAATACGCATTTGACTTACATAGCGGTATTACGGTATGTATCTAATGTAAAATAATTACACATTGGTAGTAATATATTCAATTAAAAACATAAATAGTCTCTAAGACAAATGGCAAGTATCCAAAATGTCTGATACTTTTCCCCACACCGAAGTACCAAAGTCCCCCCGCGACAATGTTATGGTCGGGGGAGGCGATAGATCTGCTGAGTTGTCAACAGAGTAACCGCTATCTTTTATCCTACCTTCCTCTTGCTGAATGGCAAAACTGTCCCTTTTACACCTAGAGATAATTTATAATAACTTTCTTCTCCATATATTTTTTTTATATTTCATTTGAAAAAAAAAACTTAAATTATGGTAAAAACGTTTATATTGCCTAAGAATATATGAAATAGCTCCTCGGCGTAAGTCCAGTTATGGTGAAATGTATCAAAATTTGATGAGGTTATAAACAACTTTAAATTTTAGTATTTATTTTGCCCTACTTAGTGTCAACACACAAATTTAGGAAAAATGCTCTTATTTAAAAAAAAGTAATAACGTCTAATGACTTTGTATGAACCTGAATTTTTTTTTATTGATACGTATTTATCCTTGTGTTTTAAACAGAAGCGCGTTTAAGTAATAGAATAATAGTAATAAGGAATAATCTAATACAGTACATTTAGAATGAAATCCTAAACTGTAGCTCACGAATAGTAGCTACAGCATTGGGTTTTGTCAAACATCCCAGGTCACAGTATTATACAATGGCTAAAAACCATTGGTAATATGAACGCGGGACTTGACGACAAAAGTCTTCTTCCACTAGACGAGTCTGTGGTGGCTACATCCCGAGGTATTCAGGTACCATATTTAAACTGTGGAAGGGTAAATGGATCTGTAGTCAATAAAACCAGAGTCCTAGGACATTATAATATGTTTGTAACCACTATCGTAGGTGTTGTCGTTTCTCTTTCTAAAATATTACAACGTCCTGTTTATGAATGGAAATCATGGTTTATGCAACGAACCATAATTCAACCGTGTCGTAACACTTCGGCCCAAGTAACACTTCGGCCCAGTAACATTTCGGCCCGAAACCCTCAGATGTGGTCTACGGTCCAACTCTCTACCTGCCCACTTGTAACACTTCGTCCCAACAAAATATTTGACAGGTTAGGTTAGGTTAGGTTAGGTTAGGTAAGATTCCACCGATTCTCCGTCATGTGAGGTCAGAGGATGCAAGGGGTGACGGTTGGGAGACATTCCACCAGAGGGTGGTTGCAAAGTATACAGGTCATGTACCTCTTACTACCTGAACTGCGTTCCTCAACCCTTGTCAATTTTTCGTCGGGCCGAAATGTTACTCCATTAGCTTATTTAATCATCTGTAAAAGTGAGTGGGACGAAGTGATACTGTTTTTATAAGAAATTTGAGTTTGGCCGAAATGTTACTGGGCCGAAGTGTTACTACATCAATTCAACGATTCGTTAGCTTGCCAGTAACATAAATGGTGTAACGTAGATACCTGCGGCAGGGTGGCAGGTGCGCCGTACTGGTGGTATTAGCAGGGACCATTAATAAGGCTCTGACCATTGACTATCTAACGTTGTCGTTGTAGAACACTCTTAGGTTACAATTTATACATTTACCAACTCCTCAGGTGCACTACGTTGTACATTACTCCTCGTTAACATAATTAAGTTTTAAATGGGCCAATAGTATCACATACAGATACTATCCCAAGCCTAAACTTACAGTTTTACATATGTGTCACATATTTTCATTTAGATGCTTTCTTAAGACCATAGGACTCTGCTCTAATATCAAGCAAAGTTTCAATTTAGTAAAACAACGACTGCATACTTTAAATAAATACTTACACTGCCTAGTGGCCAACTACAATAGCTTCTAAACAAAAATATTCTACATCTATTCCTCTGTGAAGATTCTATTTCAAAACGATAACTTTAAAAATCCTTTCATATAACATTAGAATATGAGTGGTATAACTAATTAAGACCTAACGTCTCCCACATTCAATGATATTGCTACGGGTTTAAGTTTAAATAGTTTTATTGTTTATGTAAAGGTTGTTCTACTTTATATGAATTAAGTTATCACCCTGATAATTTATTGTAATATCAGTTTTGTTATGTTGCTGCATTCTTAAAGAGAACCAAACTCAGAAAAAACACACCTTCAATGGATGAGCTGTGCTGTGAAGTTATGTATGCCTCACGACATATATTATACAAGTACCCGTTTTTTTTTTCAATAATTAGCCATTTAAAAGGTGATGATGTTTTAAATTACTAAGCTTTAACATTATTTAACCAAACAACAGCTGTAATAGTATATTTCGTACCTAGGGCCGAAAATGATGTTTTGCCGGCTCGAGATAGTTTTTAAGTTAGAGACGAAGTCGAGAACTTAAATCGATCGAGAGCTGCAAAACCATTTCGGTCCGTGGTACGAACGCTATTTTTCACCACACTATACTCTATTACCACTATTCACCACCATAATAATGCACACTGATAGTCAACACAACTACAACTTTAAGGTTATGTGGAGAAATAATTTGAGGAATCAGCAAAAATAAAAATAAATAGTTGCTAGGCAATGGTGACGATAACACAATTCTATTGCAATGCTATGGATTTTGATTGTGTATTTAAAATGCATTCATGTTTTAAGTAAGCGGACAGCTGATTTTGCGGCCCCGGCCTGTAAAAACCTGCTCGGTCCCCAAATGACGATGACAGCTGGCATGGCCAGCAAAACGTAACTTTCAGCCACCAATTAACGTATGTAATACAGCCAAAAACATCATAGTGTGGTGAAAATTTATATTTCATAGTCAACCAGGTGTTCGTAGGACATACTGTTAGTAGATAAAGTTCTGAAGAATTTAAAATGAAAAATAAAAGAATTCTTCCGTAGAGTGTCTAGGGATTCGAATTTTCTTTTTGTTTTTTGTTAAGTTAAATTATTGATAGAATATTGTAACTCTACTCTTAGATTAAGTTTATACTATCCACATAATTCTTCTAATGTTAACATTATTAGTTAAGCTAATAAATGTAGTATTAGTAGAATCATAGAATGTCAAAAAATACACCTTACAATAACTTGATAAAATACATACAACTCATTTACTTTAGTTGGTAATTCAAATTTATGGGAATAAGTATGGCGCAAAACAAGAAAAGCATGATACTTTCAGAGTTCAGTGAACATAGCATATGTCTACAATCGCTTTGATACAATGTTCTGTAATCTATGGCAGTATCAAGAGAATCTCGCTAATAGCAACAATAAAAGCGTTCGGTAGTATTTCCCTCAGTACAAAATGAACACAGTGTGTCACACTATTGGCGGGAGATTTATTTGTTTAAAATAGTATCACAATTTATTACCGAGAAATCTCAATGAATTCGTTTAGTTTAGTGTTAGTTTTATATTGCAGTTTGTTGAAAGCTATGGTTTTAAATGTTGCCGCTAGTATAACTGAGGAAGAAATAAGTTCTTTTAAGAAGTTAGTGAACGAACTACAAACTGAAAACTCAAAACTACTTAACGAATGTGAAGCTTTGCGAGAAAACAACTCGAAGTTATGGGAAGAGGCGAGTAGGCTAATGATTGACTTGGGAGAGATGCAACAATATACAAGGATAGACAACATTGAGATTGCGGGTATACCTCAACAGCACGGGGAGGATTTATTAGAAATTTTAGAGAAAATTAGCGGTTACTTGGATATCTCATTCAACAGAGATGAGATCTCAGAGGTTCACAGACTCCCGCGGAGACAGATCGGTCACTCGTCCATCATAGTGAGGTTCCTGTCCAGGAGGGTGAGGGACCGCTGGCTCAACGCTGTCAAGGGAAGGAACTGTGAGGTACAGGCGGTGTTTCCTAGCCTCCCGGCGGGCAGGTTCTACATCAACCAGCATCTGACCAAGTACAAGAAGGGACTGATGGACATGGCCAAGAGACTGACCACAGAGGGGGTGTATGCCTTCGCATGGGTGAGGGACGGTAAGGTGTATGTGCGGAAGACACCTTCCAGTGACGTAATCAGGATAAAGACTTACGACGACTTTGAACGGTTAGCAAACGTCAATGTTACGTTTAAACCTTTTGGTACAGGTCAAAGTAATAAAGCTTTTAAATACTGAATATGTGCTCTTTATGTTCAAATATTGTTTCACTTGTTTAAAGTTTAATTTGATGGTAGGTATGGCATGAATTTAATGTTAGTATTTTCCATTACCTTTAGCATATCTGTAGAACATACAAAATATATTTTTTTGTAATTGCTCTTATTTAACAAGGTAGTATAAAAGATTTCAGAAAAAAATAGTTTAAATTTATACAAATAGATATAAAAAACCACACAGAAATAAACGTTTAATAGTTCGAAAACAGCAATATCTTTGGAAATTGTACATGTTTGCTTTAACAAAAAATAATAGGATCTGAATTATATTGAGCTAGCCCAGGTAAATTACTTTTACAGAAATAAAATTGGTTGAAAGAATATCAAACACACGGACGGACTCTTAGGAAATACAATTAAATTATTTTAAACTGGTAACAAGTCCTGCGGAAACATAAAATGGCGTCTCACTTTAATGATAAAGCTTATATATTATTTTTAAAAGAATAACACAATTGACTGTTTCCCAGTGTTTGACATGAATAAAAAATGATTTTTGTTTTATAATTTTTTAATGGTTTGCATGGCTCTACGCATTTTAAAGACGTTACTTTTGCTCTTTTAGTTTGTAAAAAAATAATTCAACGCTCGTAGATTTTAGTATTTTTTAATTACACCCTAACCATGAATCGAGTACTAATTAGTAAAATTATTTCATTAATAACTATACGAGGCAAAATTATGTTCTATATTATATGGCTCATAAGAGCACTTGGTACAATATGTTTATTTTCATAATTTGTCATTGCGCTGCCACTAGCGATCTCGTTGATCTAATCTAAACTGATAAATATAACGATTTGACTTCCGTTAAATGACAGTGGATGCGTTCAATTACTCCATTAGTAATGTTTAAAATCGTCAACCGTGCCATATTTTATTTTTAAAGTAGATGTAACTTCAAACATATTTTAATGAATGAGGCAAGATTGTTACTTTTGTGTAGTTTATTGAAACTATTGACTTTGTGTGCGGGGTCGGTCGAATCAGAGTTCAGGGATCTCCAAGCTACTTGTGAATTATTAAAAAAGAAGACAGAAACCATCAGTTGTATTTTAAAAGATGTTAAACACGATCAAAAGGAACTGGATAACAAATACCGGCAGCTAAGGCTTTATGCTGACGATGTCGTTACATACAACAGGGTCGAAAATCTTGAGCTTATAGGTATTCCAAAAACAGACAGGGAACAACTCATGGAAATTCTCAGAAATGTCAGTCGTGCGATCAACATTCCCTTTAATGAGTCCCATATTTCAGCAGTATGGAGGAAAGAAGAATCGAGTTCAGATAACTACTACAAGAAGGTGGAACAACAGTCTATTATAGTTAGGTTTGTGTCTCGTGAGTTAAAGGACCGGTGGCTCAAGAAGGGCAGAGACCTGATAGTTATACCAGGCGCTGAGTGTTTGCCCAGGATACCAGGAGCTGATGTTTACATCAATGAACACCTGAGCAACGCAAAGAAGAGCCTCATGAAGAGCGCAAAGCGGTTAGAGGAGACTAGACAGATATGCTTCGCGTGGCTGAAGGATGGTCACGTTTATATCAGGATAACGCCTACCTCCAAAGCTGTCAAGATCAAGTCCATGAAAGACTTTGAAAACTTAGGCTTAGTGAGCAATCTGTAAGGCAAGTTTTGAATTTTTAAAATATTTAATGTTTTATAAGTGATTATGTAAATAAACAAGTCATCGTAAAGAAAAAAACAAAGAAATTAAAAAGGCGTTTAAATTAATTCTTATCAATTACTTTTGTAAGTAATTACATACGATGATAATTCACCTACTTGTCTAAACACAATGATTTATTTTTATTAAAGGAAAATTCATTCTCAGTTATAGGTACTATTCATAGCTTGTTACATATTAAAACTGTCGTTGTAAAATAATTTGGTAAAACTGTATCATTGTGAGTTTTTTTTTTTTTTTTTTATATATATATATACTAGCTGACCCGGCGAACTTCGTATCGCCTAAGTTATAGGTTTTCCCCTAAGACAGACCGATGGAAAGAAAGTACCGTTACGTTTAATTTTCAAGATGATCTCGTTCGCATCGCTCAATCACGTCCTGGTTGAAGTTCGTTCGCTACGCTCACTCACCTTTGGGTTGGAGCTCGTTCGCTACACTCACTCACCTTTAGGTTGGAGCTCGTTCGCTGCGCTCACTTGCCTTCAGGTTAGCTCGTTCGCTACGCTAACTCGCCTCCAGGTTGAAGTTCGTTCGCTACGCTCACTCACCTTTTGGTTGCAAATTAGCTGTTGTCATAAATGTAAAAGAAATAATAGTGCTGCACCCTGTACGTTTAATTTTCAAGATGATCTCGTTCGCATCGCTCAATCACGTCCTGGTTGAAGTTCGTTCGCTACGCTCACTCACCTTTGGGTTGGAGCTCGTTCGCTACGCTCACTCACCTTTAGGTTGGAGCTCGTTCGCTGCGCTCACTTGCCTTCAGGTTAGCTCGTTCGCTACGCTAACTCGCCTCCAGGTTGAAGTTCGTTCGCTACGCTCACTCACCTTTTGGTTGCAAATTAGCTGTTGTCATAAATGTAAAAGAAATAATAGTGCTGCACCCTGTTGGTAATCCTTGTAACTTTAATGCTATTGAACATCATAGAACAAAACCAACTTGTTTAATTGAAACAGCTGTTAAGATTCATTAATTCCATTTCTCATAAGGTTAACATGGGAAACTCCAGAGCCACTGGGGCGGAGCCCTTTTAAGAATTTCGAAACGGGAAATAGTTTACTTCCTATTCGCATACCTACAGAATTTATACACCAAATTTCATAACAATCGGTGAAGTCGTTCCGGAGGAGTTTGCAGACAAACACTGTGACACGAGAATTTTATATATTAGATATATATATAACCGTATAATTTAACACAATTTTGTGAGAAAAGGTTTCCAATGAACTAACGTAACATATTTCTGTTACATTAAAATAGGATACTGTTTAATTAAACAGAATACAATAGTGTCCCAAACTGCGCAATATTTATTTACCACCGTTACCAATTGCTGGAAATGTTACCAACACCGGATACGTTAATAATTTGGAAATGCCTGAAGGACGAGTTTTATTCGAATATTGAACTTTCATAGATAATTATACAAAATTTGATTGAATGTTAATGATTGGATACAATTTCTGCTCGGGAATAGACACATGCAGTATGTAAGGGTCATCGTACGTTTTATGAAAATTAAATTAGTGTTCACTTTAATTGAATTAACATACTTATTACGTAACGTAGCGGTACTAGTAACACTGACTGTTACAAACCATTTATCGTTAGTCATCCATCAGATATAAGTTGGCTTCATTTTATCCGTACTATCAAAGCATGATTATTATAAAATAACAAGCAGTTCTAATAGCACCAGCGTAACTGAGGAGCAAAACATTACGAATAACGCACTCTCAAGTCATAATACAGGATTGATGTTTCAAACCAACTATCATAACCTCAGGTTATCTATAAAACTAATATACTTGAACTGAAGTACATCAAATACTCAGTAGACGAAAACAAAAGCACAACGGTACTGATGCCTACACACGCACCTACACGCACACACACACACACACACAAGTTGTTACCGGTAAGACAGGTACAGGTGTTGAGGTTACGTCAAGGTCAGTAGGTTGGGCAAGGTCAGGACTCAGGACTACAGGAAGTGTCGACACAACACCATATCTCGGTGTAACATTTAAATTGACACCCGACTTCTCGGTAACCTGTTCAATCCCGTATACAATGGCATTAAAAATAGTGTATGTTATTGAGTATTTAAGTAACTAGTTTCACTGTACTGAAAATTTACCTGGAGATGAAAATATTACTTTAAATAAAAAAAAAATATTAAAAGTTAAGGCTGTAAATTTAATGATGGTAAAGGTTAAAAAAAGAGGTAAACCTACTTTATGGTTAGTGTTCAAACACTTTAGAAGTAAAAGTTTTCAAATGTGATAAAAATATTAAAAAACCATTGTTACCCATACAGTTTGAGCTAAGTAATAGTTTAACTGTATTTAGATTACTTTTTTAATATATTCATTGTTTAGATAATAAAAGTATTGTGTATAAATATATATACAGGGTTAGTAAAAAGTGTGGAGACCCCCTGTTATTTTTTTAACGGCCCATACTAGAAAAACTAAACTCGGCACACCATTATGGCATGTTATGAAGTACTTTTTGGGCATAACTGCCACTTGGTGTTCATCCGCAAAATGGGGGATTTTGGGGGAAACTAAAAAATTTCAAATACAAAGACCCATCGAGTGACCACTCATTTTAAAGGTTCTGGTAAAAGAAAACCAACAACGCAAATTAGAGGTCTCTATCTCAGTTCAGTACAAAATGGCAGCCAATTGAAATTCTCATAAGTTCAAAAACCCAAAATGGGGGATTTTGGGGGAAACTCAAAATTTTTTAATGATAAGCCCCATCGAGTGACCCCTCATTTTGAAGGTCATAATAAAATAAAACGAACAACGCAAACTATAGGTCTCTATCTTAAAACAGTAAAATATGGCAGCCAATTGAATATAAAATTGCAAGTTATTTCCAATTTCTAAAGATTTCAATCACCTTCCATTTTTTACTGGATTGAGATAGAAACCTCTAGTTTGCGTTGTTAGTTTTCGTTTACATTTACAACGACCGTAAAGGAGGGGTAAAATGAGGGATCACTCGATGGGGCTTATCTTTTAAAACTTTTGAGTTTCCCCTAAAATCCCCCATTTTGGGTTTGGTAAGCAAGTGGCTATTAGGCTTAAAAAGTACTTCATAACATGCCAAAAAAGTGTGTAGAGTTTAGTTATCCTAGTGTGAGCCGCTACAAAATTTACAGCGGGTCTCCAGACTTGGAAAGCTGTAAGTTAAATTTAACTTCTGAGAATTTCAATTGGCTGCCATTTTTTACCGGATTGAGATAAAGACCTCTAGTTTGCGTTGTTGGTTTTCTTTTACCACGACCTTCAAAATGAGAGGTCACTCAATGGGTTTTTGTATTTGAAATTTTTTAGTTTCCCCCGAAATCCCCCATTTTGGGGATGTACACCAAGTGACAGTTATGCCCAAAAAGTACTTCATAACATGTCATAAAGGTGTGCCGAGTTTAGTTTTTCTAGTATGGGTCGTTAAAAAAATAACAGGGGGTCTCCACACTTTTTACTAACCCTGTATATCTCAAGTAAAATTAAAAAAAAGTTGGAACTTACAACCATTCAAATTTTATAATCATACTAAATTGCAGTGATATGGAAACCTGGTTCCGAGTACATGTAATTCAATCGTTTTATGAGGATAATTATAACATAAACAAACACGATTTTGTAAATAAATAATGTCTGTATTTACTGAAGTGGTTAAATGTTTAAGTTACGAAACTATTTGATGTGGGTGTTTTAAAACACATAATGCACAAGCTTCTCGTTTATAAAATACCTTTCTTTACAATATGGTAAACTTATCAAACGAGTAGAGTATTTTAGTTATCATCAGCATAATATGTAGTTTAAGTAAAATATATTACATGTAACCGATGTGTAATGACGTTATTATTTGCTTTAAAATATCCACATATATACAATTTGTATAAAAACTCTGCACTAAGATAAGACTCTTAAACTGGTGACCTTATCTTGCTGGTAGTCGTATCAGCTTTAAACTTTTACGACACTTAAAACAACTTTCCTGTAATGATACTTTAACATACAGGGTGTTTGTGAACTCTCTCGAAAAAAATCACAGGATTATTCCTTGGGTTAATACATGAATATTTTACATTATAAACATGGGTCGCCGGAGCCTCGTTTTCCGTCTGTCTGTCTGTATGTGTTTTTTTATAAATAACCTTATAATATTTAAGGTACAAACTTTAAATTTGACACAATTGTGTATTTTGACGTGTAACACAAACAAGCAAAATTTCATTTCGTTGACTATAGCCGTTTCAAAATGGCGGCCATCTAAAATCATTCACCTCAAATTACATGAAAACCACTAGAGTTACAAAAAAACACAAGAATAACAAGATTTAGGAAATTTTATGCCAAATCAAATGACACCTAGATTTTAAAGATCGGACAACAAACAGCTGAGTTATACATTTTTTAAATAATTAATAATTTCTTTACTGGCTTTTAATTGTTATTGTTTATTCTTAAATCTTCTGATCCTTTCTAAATTGTCACAACAACGTAAGACAGCTGGTTGGACAGATGATTTTGAGATGATGATCACATGATTATTTTGAGTTATTAATTTTATTAATAATTAATAATTTCTTTACTGGATTTTAATTGTTATTGTCTATTCTTTAAAATCATCTGATCCTTTCTAAATTGTTACAACAATGTAAGACAGGTTTGCCCTAACAACAACATTTAGTTTTTTTACTAGATGGTAAATGTATTAAGTGTCCTATTTTTACCTTAACTATTGAGATCTGTTTAAGATTACGTAATGTACTCTGTTTCAGATGATTTTAAAGAATAAACAATAACAATTAAAAGCCAGTAAATAAATTATTAATTATTTTAAAAATGTATAACTCAGCTGTTTGTTGTCCGATCTTTAAAATCTAGGTGTCATTTGATTTGGTATAAAATTTCCTAAATTTTGTTATTCTTGTGTTTTTTTTTTTTAACTCTAGTAGTTTTCATGTAATTTGAGGTAAAAGATTTTAGATGGCCACCATTTTGAAACGGCTATAGTCAACGAAATGAAATTTTGCATGTTTGTGTAACACGTTAAAATACACAAGTGTGTCAAATTTAAAGTTTGTACCTCGATTCAAACTCGAGTTATAAAGTTATTTATAAAAATCACATACAGACAGACAGACGGAAAACGAAGCTCCGGCGACCCATGTTTATAATGTAAAATATTCATGTATTAACCCAAGGAATAATCCTGTGATTTTTTTCGAGATAGTTCACAAACACCTGTATAATCTTACTGTCATCTTGAAGCTTACAGCTAAAGCTCTCCTAATCAGTTATGTCTGTAGCCCCTGCATTATGGTATATTCAAATTTTCACTCCGGTTTGACGTGAAGCCTCCTAGGCTTGATGACGTATGTCTGAATGTAAAAGTTGACAAAGAAAGCAGCGATGACGCTGACGTTGGTTATCCAGATGACGTTGAAGGCTTGAGACACTTCACAGCTGTTGAGGTACAAGTAGGCCAGGTAGGCGATCACTAAGGCAAACTGTGTCTGTGAATCAATGGAAGTAATTAGTATTCCATGATGTCCCTAGCCATTCAACTGATAATGGCAATAAAATTAAAATCATTTTTTGTGAAAGATAACCAAAGGTTGAAACTAAACTCAACGTATTTTATGCAAACTAAAACAAGTATATGTATTTTATTTCAGAGCCTAAGTATAAGAATGTGTCATCCAAATCAAACAAAGGTAAAACTCACAAAATACAAGTAAAACAACTTAGCCCTAAACTATCTGAATGCGGTTGTCTGATTTTCTTTTTTTGTATGTCCAAATTATTATAATTTTACGGTCTTTAGCGATGGAACGTTCAAACCCTGGTCGGTTTACCTTCTAACGTTGACCTTTTTTTCAAAAGTATTATTAATTGATATCTCAACAAGAAAAGCCACCGAAATCCTAGACAAATATTTGGGATCACACCAGTTACCAGATGTAATATCGAACACCATAACCAGTTGGCGATTGAGCCATTTTGAGCTTGTTACATAAATATGATAATTGTAAATATTCACTACAGCCTCAAAAGCGCTTGGATTGCCTGCCTTACCAGTTGCAACTTGGTGAGGTAGCGTTTCCACCAAAGATACTTGTGCACCTCGGGCCCCAGACTGGCCAGGAAGTAGTATGTGTACATAACCACGTGGACTAGGTTGTTGAGGATAATAGGTGGCGTCCCTTGTTGAGCTGAAACAAAACACTGGCTATTTACTTATGTAAAATAACAACAAACACATAGTAATTGTTTTTTTTTCTACTAAGACATCCCATAATCAATTTGCGGGTGCTTAACATCTTACAAATGTTATCCTAAAAATATCCAGGAAAATATATTAAGGATATCTCTCATAGGATAGCTCAATCACGTGTGCTTGTACGTGTACTTTTAATGAAAACAGTCTAGAAAAAAACTGTCTTGAATAAAAAAAAAATGTTTTATACATCTGACCTACACTGGCAACGTTAATACAGTGGCTCAATCATTAGCAACTTAACGAATAGCCAAATGACCTAAATTACATCGTATTTTATGAATAAGAAAATAACTAATAAAACTTAGCCAATACCTCTAATGTATCTCATGGACACCCAGGTGAAGAACACCATCGCCACGTGGTGATAAAGATGAAGGTAGGTAATGTGAGACTGCTTTTTCCGAAGCACCATTATGCACTGAAAAATCCAGCTTACTATAATTCATATTGCAAAATAACTTTTACTTTAAATTTAAAGTTCGAATATATAACAATGCTGGATGTTTGTATTGAGATTTTAACAGTTATAATACATTCCAATTTAGGGTTAGAGGATTTATGTTCTCTTACTCAAGTCTTTTTTAATGTTGCAGTTTCATAAACAGCCAAAGGCAATTTTCGATTAAAGAACTAAGCATCAGTGCTTAGTTCTGCTATTGAAATTGCCTGGTTATTTTGATCTTTCTAAGCACTATATAACGTTAAAATAGTGTTATTGCTTTTAGTCAACGGATCTCTCCACACAGACAACGTCCTCATCACCTAAGTACTGTAGGTAGATCTTCATATTACAGTCTAAACACGAGATCAAGTCATTATAACACAGTTATTGACTAAATATGAACTCGTGCACCTAGGGCAGTGACTTTCGCGCTTCAATCACAACGGATACCGTGTTTTACACATGTAAACTTAACTAAAACACTGTTGTGAATTTAACCAATAGGAGATTCACAATTTTAAAACCATTCATGCTGCTTCAAGAATTAATAAACTACTATAATACGTATGATTACGTACATTTGTAGAGAGAACATTGTTTCAAGTGCCACTACACAGATTAAATCATATAAAATATTCATCATACGTATTAACGTAAACTTTAACCAGGCTTACCGTGTCCAGAAGATCGATAATTTTGGAGCAAAGGTAGTGCCAAGAAGTGAGGTGAAACTGAAACGCAAACATCATCACGTTCATGTCAATATTGAATGATACTCAATCAAACATAAGTCAAATATTGCATGCTACTCAAATACTGTTAGTTTGATAATGTATGCTATAACGTGCACACATTATCCCAATTACGTGCAAACAAAGTCGGTCGAAATGAGGAACGTGCACTTTATTTGGATTACTTTGGCTTTTAAACGCTTAAAACTGACATGATAATGCTATTACAGAGAAAAGGTGACAGCATATTAATTTAATTCCAAACATTTACTGACTAATAGTGAAAGAATTGATTTTATAATTGAAAAAATAAGGTATATACATTCATTTTAAAAACATGGTTGCAATTACTTACAACATATCGCAACTCAAATGTGTTTCTAGGATCGGTAGGGTGGCAGCTGTGGTCAATCAGGTACCTGATAGCTGCACTGGAGGAAAACACCTGTGAAATTAAATAAAAATAAAACAAATTATGCTTGGCTAAAAGGACCCATGCTCCAACATTGCGCCAGTCACGCACCAAAAACAAGAATAAGAAGACATTTCAACGTAAATAAATGTTAAGGTTTTGGTTGAGCTATTGTTGTGCGAAAAACATCTATTACTCACCAAATAGAGGAAGGCACTTGAATCTACAATCACAAGGGGACTTGTTTTTTTCACAAACCGTCAGTAAAATGACATTTTTTGGGTGGTGGGAGCGTGTTTGCAGATTTTTGTCTTAACCCATTTGAAATATTGTACCTTTAAATGTTTAGATTTTGAGAAAGTTGATTTTGTTTTATACATAATTTGCCTTTGGGTTTGATTAATTGACACCAAATGAGGTTACTAACCTGTCGTCAATTAATCCTATATTTGTTCGTGACGACTGTAGTTTCGGGGTTAAACCCCCATTTTCAAATCTTCCACTTTATTCTGGTTTTGTCCTTGGCCGCACGCACTTGTACATAATTTTTGTAAATCTTAATGTTTCCATGTGTATGTGTGACGTATTTTGACAACGGCAATTGCAGGAAAATAGTCTAACAATTTGAGGACTGAAGGGAAATATTTGAAAATGGGGTTGTAGCCCCGAAACTATAGTCATCACGACAAATATATGATTGATTGACGACAGCTTAGTAACCTCATTTTATGTTGATTTTATTTCTGTTCACACCAAAACTGTAAATATATTTACCAAATAAAGCATCCACATATTGTAGGCCACTTGGAAGAGGTTGTAGAACATCATGAGTCGCTTCAACTCCATTGGTTCCTTGTATCTCATGTAGCTAGGTCCCAGTTTGAGCACCACTACCAGATAGAGAACTATCGTAGACAGGACAGGCAGCGGAGTGCTCACTAACAACCACGTGTCAATGACTCCCTCTGCAATCAGATGAGTGTAGTAATGTACATCTTGTCCTTGTAGTGTTTCTAAACTTTCAATATGTTTGTTTATGATAGTTAGGTATATAGAACTGCTAATTTACAATACATTTTTCGATATTACTGTAGATTTAAAATATAATTAAAGAGTGATTACCTCATTCAGGTCATAGTTTTCAAAAAGGTAGCCTATTTACATAAATGTCAAAAGATGTTTAGTCTCTTGTTTACAATCTGACTGTGGATAAACATTCAACTGAAGGAACATGTGTTAAGTTACAATTCACATTGTAACCACTATAAAGAAACTTGGTCAGCATAACTATATCTTTGACAATATAGTTGAACTTTATGTTTGAAAATTTAGACTCTAGAAATAATTAAAACATGATGGAGGTGAAGCCCTAAAGGAAATTATCTTTTTAATTACCATTCGTCACTTTGCTAGGTATCAAGCTTTAAAATGACGCGTCAATCGTAAAAATCTGCTTAGTAGTTTGGCTTGAAAAGGAATGTAACAGAAACCCCCATTATTGCATAAGGATACAGATAGAAGATAAATTGTAAATTACACTACCGTAGAATAAATAAATATATCGATTTTTGAAGAAATTGAGACAAAAGTAAACCCGGTTCCATGTGCAGGACTAAAACACGTAGTACGTTGTTATTTGTGGTTTTAATGCAGACATTTTCCATTTTTAGGCCCACATTGTGTCCACAGCCTCAAAAAACACAAATAAAGGCAATTTACTTTTACAGTTTGTTTGGTCCAATTGATATGTGAAGATAGGCGTGATTTTTACTATTTTAAAATTTAGGTCATGGTGAAGAGAGATACTTTTTTATACCTATAGTCTACATAAAACTGTTAACGTATGCAGTAAACAAAGTATAAATTCTTTAACAACCCATTTATCAAGTATTGGTGCTAAACTGAGATAGAGGTAGTAAATATACGATAATATGAAATCAGGTTTTAATAATGAGTTATGTGTCAGATTGTTTATGAAAATCAAGGTTGGTGTTATAGCATGAAACGTGTTTAAGATAGTGTCGGAATTAAATCAGAGTTATGGTGTCATGTATAACGTCACCAATCGCCTCGATGGCTCGTATCCTAGACAATGACAGTTGATGTGTCAGGTCTTAAATTGTAAATCTATAGGTAGTGAATTATAACACCCATATTCATGGTGCTTATTTTTTTATTAATATACAGGGTGAATAAAAAGTCAAGACCCCCCCCTCTAATATTTTTCCAAGTAAATATACAGAGATATCCTTTTGGCGGTCAAGCAATCTTAGCAGGAAGTTTCATTTTATCATTTTGAAATTTTTGAGTGCCCCCCCAAAAGGGGGGATTTGGGGGGCAACTCAAATATTTTAAATGTAAACCCCCTTCAAGTGACACCTCATTTTAAAGAGTTTACAAAAACTTAAAGAATGGTGAAAACTAGAGGTCGCTATCTCTTCTCTATCCAAAATGGTAGCCCGTCAAATGTTGTGGAAAATCAACGGTAAAATTGTTAATATTGGCTGCCATTTTGGATAGAGAAGAGATAGCGAGCTCTGGTTTTCACCATTCTTTAAGTTTTTATAAACACTTCAAAATGAGGTGTCCCTTGAAGGGGGTTTCTATTGAAACATTGTTAGTTGTCCCCCGAATCCCCCCTTTTGGGGGACACTCAAAAATTTTAAATGTAGACCACCTAAAGGATAAATCTGTATATTTACTTGGAAAAATATTAGAGGGGGGGGTCTTGACTTTTTATTCACCCTGTATAATTGACGTATCGGTCGTGTGGTTATTATTTTATGGTAAATGGATAAAAAGGATGGTGCAATTTAGGAAGACTCTGGAGAGACTGAAATAACATTTGTATATTTGTTATTGACCAATATCAGCTGTATCTACAGCCAATGATAACGTATGCTGGTTACATAATGTGGGTGTCCACTAATGTGTTGAAAGTAATACCAGTGTTGGTGTTAGTTATCTTTTAACTAAATGCTGCCGATAATAATGCCAGATTAGGTAGTGTGAGATCATAATCATATAAGCCAGTCGCCTAAACGAATAAAGTGATACCACAACAGGGGCCCTATTTTTGAAATGGTTGACTGTTGAGTTGAGTGTCGAGTCATTCTATTTCCAATCGTTTCGTATTTTTGAAACGATTGACGGTGGACTTATACAACCAAAACTACTCAACACCTATCGAGCTGTTGAGTGGAGGTTGACTGCACTTACTTCTTCCTCTCTTTTGGCAAAAAAATACTCTATTTGGGTCGACGCCATATTGTTTTGTTATTGCTTTAATTTACTAATTGTGATTTAGAGGTTATGTATTTGTTGTCAATGTCTTAGCACCCAATACTTTATGCGATTGTTAATTTTATTTACTGTGTCAATACTAGACTATTTAATCTATTTACTTTGTTATAAGACTATTTAATTTGTTTGAAATACACTAGGCATACTAACTTAATTGAACTTATTAAAAGATAATTATTGTTATTAGACCTATGATTTAAGGTATTAAAGATTGGTAGAGAGAAACAATATCATAGTTTGTTTCAATACCATTCACCTAACAAAGGGATCAAATTAATTTAAGTTACGATAAGCTTTCAGTGCAATGGCAAATAGCCATAAGCTTTAACCTAAATAAAAACATGAAACAAAACTATGAAGAAAACTAAAATAAGGTGATGTGTCCTGAAATAGATACGAAGAAAGCAAATAATAATGTATTTAGGATATGCCTAAACTTATAATGAGCTACACCATAAAATAATCAAACATCCATAGTAAATTTTATTGTTAATACTTATAAGTTTATATTAAGGTACTTTTGCAATCACTAAGATTAAGCAAGACATAACCTCAATCTCTCAAGAACGGAGTTGACAGTTTACCTCAGTATCTCGAAATATGGTAGATTGAGATTAGCTGATCCAGATTTTAGAGTAAGAAGAGGTAAAATCGAAGATCACAAAAACTCTGCATTGTGATTGGTTTAAAATGACGTCATCTGAATTTCGGGTGGTCGTATGCTCTACATTTCCAAAACGAGTCACTCAACTAGTGATTTCCAACTCACTTCCAAACTGTTGGATTTCAAAAATACCAAATCCTGTTGTTGGTTGAGTTGAGTGTTGACTGTAGAGTCAACTGTCAACCATTTCAAAAATAGGGCCCCAGGTTAGATATCCTTTTAGGGTGTTTCCTTGTGGCATCCAAATTGGTGTTAATGTAGACATCAGGTAAACTTTCTAATATGAGGGTGACAGAGCACGGTCATTGATCGTGATGCTAGAGTAGGCGATAGTCGAGATAGCCTATGATGGCCAATGTCTTGTGTTGAGTGCATATTTGGCGTGAGTCAAGATAACCTATTTAAGATTTCTATATACAAACTATACAGTATAAGTAATTTTGTTATGACAATGTCTTGGTATGAGATACTGTATTTGATATAGCCTATGATGAGAGAGCGACAACTTTTTTGGCGAAAGTGGTAACCTGTGTTGTATATCATGAGATAGATTTTTATTAGAGTGTCATCATAAGAAGTAAGTATAGGTGTAGGATCGTAAATAGCCAAGTTGGGTGTCTACGTATAGTGTCGAAGGCACAAATCACAGCGCCATGTGTTATTCATGTCTCCATTAGGCGATGATATCGTCTCCGCGCTCAACGCATTACTGATGAAACGATCAATCCTTCAGGCACGACATTTTATAACCTCCCTCTTTTGTTCTTGAGACAAACATAAACGGTTTAGTATAACATGGAGTTTAAGCAAACTTCGATAATAATCTAACTTCATTTTACCGATATTTAGCTTTATAATGCAAATGTTTACTTCTAAACTCTTTCTGAAGATGTTGGACATTTAAGTTGAGGATAGGGACATATTAATCCGAAACATTGAGTTCTTTCTACTGTACTTTTATTTAGTGATGACTATTTAAATTGGTGCTTAAGTTTTATTTTGAAGCTTACTTTGTTAATCTCCATTAAAATACTTTTCAGACGAAAATGAAACTTGTATAGTTTAGCTTAAGCAATATAAGTTTGATTGTTCAGCGTAAGCATATGTAACGAGGCAAATGTCAAGCTGAAAGATTCTTCCCACACGTTACGAAGAATTATGTTAAAGATAACTTTTTTCAAAATGCACCTAAATAATAAATCATATTATGTAAAATTGCTTGAACAAAAGCCACAAAAACATAACTTGTTATACAATTCTTAGTAACCCACGGATTCTAAAGGTACCATGATAAATTTATAAATGATTTAGGTTCAGACAATCATCTTTGGCCAAGACAACCTAAATTATTAGCCTATAGAGGTCTAAATATAATGATTATACATATTTTTGGTTTACTGTATTTAAAACGGAACAAAAGTATTACTAGCCATTTATCCTACTAATATTATAAATGAGAAAGTTTGGATGTATGGATGTATGGATGTATGTATGGATGTATGTTTGTGACAAGTGAACGCATTAGTATTTGATATAATTTAAACAACATACTACTCATTGATATATTTTTGAAACACTAAATGACTTTAATTTAAAAAAAAACCTTTATTGTTTACCCCACGAAACTTATTTTATGCTATGAATCTCAAAGGTTACATACAAGAAAGATAGCAACGAAGCAATGTTCTGTATGAACAGTTTCCTTGAGCACACAAGCTACAGTTCATGAGTTGGCCTAGTGGTGATGGCTTGCTAACTACGTGCCAGGAAACTGGGTCAGTAAAGCAACTGAATGTAGTGTATTCGCTTAACATTCAGGTGCGATTCAAACCAATGCAGATTCAAAATTATCTAATGCTGCATTCACGACATACTGTGAACAATGTTACGCAGTATGTAATTAGATTATTTATTTTATTAATTTACTGGTACACTTAAAATGGTTAGCCTATACCCTTTTATTTTGAACACTGCTTCCAGCACAACAATCTAAAAACGTTAACGATGATAATAGTTAAAGAACGAAGATTAACGGAGATTAAGTTAACGAAGATAATTAATAGGTTATACATAATTAGAAAATGGATAATATCGAGACTAATAAAAACTGATCTTATAGTAAGTTACCCAGACAACACATTCCTCAAAATGAAGTTTAGTATTGTATATAACATTTTTCCTGTTTCTATTTTTTTAATTGTATTTATATTTGTATTATTATGATTTTTTTTATTTAATAAATTTACATTTATATTTCTTATATTTATTTGCTTTGTTCGCCATACTATGCTTTACTCTTTACTTATTATTTGCGTTGTCTCCCCCATCCTTATCTTTGACGTCAAGACCAACTCCTACCATCGCGACACCACCACCTGGTTGCTCGTTCTGGGCCAACCCTGGACTTCAATAACCGACCAGCACGCCGTTCAACGTGACCTACGGGCAAACATATTCGCCACCGAGGTCAACGACGCCCCATTCGGGTGGTTGTCAACCCGTTCCAGGGATACCCTGGGCCAACCCTGGACTTCAATCACCGACCAGCACGCCGTTCAACGTGACCTACGGGCAAACATATTCGCCACCGAGGTCAACGACGCCCCATTCGGGTGGTTGTCAACCCGTTCCAGGGACACCCAGAAGTTCGTGTTTGGCTAGAATTCGCAGGTCGCCGGGAACCCCTTCGTGCCCTGGTCGTAGGAGCACTACGACTATTGTCTCCACTGTTAGGAGGCGACCAACGTTTAACGCCAACAGAATGGCCAGAAAAGAGAGGTTGGTCAACAAACTGAAGACGGCCGTGAACGCCAGTGCCAACATTATGCGGAAGTTAACCGGACGGCGTCCCCTACAGGTGAAATCGCCCAAAAGCTAGAGGAGCTGGATTATGAAATGAGCAACAAACAAATTACAATATTTACTATATAACGAAATTTAATAGGAAATATAAAACTTTATATGTTACAAACAACGATAAAATTTATTTTTTTGTTTAAATTCTATGAATAGGACATTAGGACTAAATTAAATGGTGTAGGCAATATTGTGCAGCCGGGAGTCGTTCATGTATCATGAATCTAACAAAAAACCACTAAGTGGTAACACTTCCCCCGCCAAGTCAGCAACCCAAAAAAGACAATAAATCACCACTTTTCCGCCAAGTAAAACAATGTAATGTATGTAAGTTTGGCCACTTGGCGGCAGACTTTTGCTTGTTTTTTTTCATTAAAGTTACGTTGGTGGATAATTTCACAAATCAACTTCTCTAATTAATTAGTCCAACTAAGTATAATAATTTCGAGGTAATCAGTAAATATAAAACCATCACTATTATGATTTTATGAAATGTGACACAATTAAGGTCAAATTTTGTAAAATAAGCTCTCATCTAGCAATGTACTATTGGGAGAGATACTTGCTCAATGAAACTAATTTTATGGTATTTTTTAAAGTGATCAAGCAAAAGTCTGCCGCCAAGTGGCCAAAATTACATACATTACATTGTTTTACTTGGCGGAAAAGTGGTGATTTATTGTCTTTTTTGGGTTGCTGACTTGGCGGGGGAAGTGTTACCACTTAGTGGTTTTTTGTTAGATTTTATTTATTTTTGTAGAAAATTAACAGTTAAAATAAAAATCCTCTTTTCTCTTATATATAGACCAGGGCACAACTACATATAAAATGCATTGGTGTTACATAAGTGTTCCGATAATTAAACCCGTATATCTAAAGACTAGTGTAAATTGAGCCCTTATTAGAGAAGTAAAAATGTAATCAAACAGATTAGGTTTGTTAGAAATAGCATAAGGCAAAACAAATATTGAAAAACTCATTTTTATCCTAAATTTACATATCACTTTTTACATTCACTTTTTTGCTTGTTTAACATACGTAGACGGATTTTCCCGATTGTTGTATTTGTTTTAGTGTATCAAAACATAAAACTAACCTTAGTACTAGTACTAAGTTTCAAGTTCCTAGGTTTCATATGTTTTGATAAGTAGTATTAAACTGTTAAAAATGACGAGCTGCTGTACCAGTGTACCATCAGTACACTGCATTTTTCAATGGAAAGTATCGGGGAATATCACTGCTCTAAGTAATTTTATATAGTAAGTAGCTCAAATCATTCGGTATACCTGAAAAAAATACTTTATAAAAGTTTTAAAATAATGTTTCAGCTGTTCCTATGAATTTCTCTAACATTTTAAATTAATTGAGATTTAATCGCAGCTGGTCCTTGTTTTGTTTTGATTTTAATCCCATGTTATTTAAATGGGCCAAAATCGTACTTTGAGGGCTTGCCAAGGGTTTATGGGTCAACGCACCGACTTGAGACCCTCAAAAGGCACATCTACACGCTAAGGGCTTTCAAACAACATAAAAAACATTAAAATTGAGCCAGTGGTTTGGGCTGTAGGTCCGTCAACATTTAAGGAGAAGAAGGAGAACACGGAAAATTTGTGAATTTTCAAACTAGTTTTTCTTGGCTCAAACACAACCTTTTTTTAAATTCTTTTGTTTATTTTGCTAAGAATGATTGCCCCTATCCAGTGGATGAACAATTATTTTAATAGCTTTTGTTTCTTCAGAGCTATAGACGAGTAAAAAAGCCACTTTGTCACGTCATGTATATATACACTGCAGCAGCTGAGTACCGCTGGGGGACTTGGCGGGGCGGAACGCTGCCGCGTTCCTTAATTTAGTGTAACCTACATATTTTTCACAGCACGTGTTTATGTGTTTGCGCTTATTGTCTAAAGTTAGGAAATAAAGAAATCAATTCGTTAAAATAATTTTTAGGATCTGAAAAAATCCATAAAAAGTTAGAACCGGACCTACAATCCACAACAGTCATTACACACAGAAGGCAGGTCTTCCAACTCTATTACCGCTTTGAAGTCGCATTCGAACTAAAGCGTGTTTGTCGTCATCTCATGATTAATTCCCCAGGTCCACGTTATCTCTTGCAGCGTTCAACTGAAGTTGTATGTTTCATCAAACTGCCATAGACCAAACACGTAATATAACATAAAATATACACATCATGGATATCTCAGTTAAAGATAGTTTGAGATAATATTGCAGTAAGAATGTACCATAAACAATATGATAATTTATGTACTGACACAAAAATTTTATTCAACTTGCATTAAGCTGCTATAAATACATACAGGGTGAATAACAAGTCAAGACCCACCCCCCCTTTAATATTTTCCCCATTAAATATACAGACATATCCTTTTGGTGGTCGTGCAATCTTAGCAGGATGTTTCATCATAGATAAAACATACTCCGTTTCATTTTATGATTTTGAAATTTTTGAGTGTCCCCCCAAAAGGGGGATTTGGGGGGTAACTCAAATATTTTTAAAGTAAACCCCCTTCAATTGACACCTAATTCTGAAGTGTTTACAAAAACTTAAGGAATGGCGAAAACTAGAGGTCGCTATCTCTTCTCTCTCCAAAATGGTAGCCCGTCAAGTGTTGTAGAAAATCAACGGTAAAATTGGTTCGTAATGGTAATATTGGCTACCATTTTGGATAGAGAAGAGATGGTGACCTCTAATTTTCACCATTCTTTAAGTTTTTGTAAACACTTCAAAACAAAGTATCAAAAAATTAGGGTTTCCATTTAAAATTTTTGAGTGTCCCCCCAAAAGGGGGGATTTGGGGGGCAACTAAAAATTTTTCAATGTAAACCCCCACCAAGTGATAGCTCATTTTGAAGTGTTTCCAAAAACTTAAAGAATGGTGAAAACCAGAGTTCGCTATCTCTTCTCTATCCAAAATGGTAGCCAATATTACAATTACGAACCAATTTTACCATTGATTTTCTACAACATTTGACGGGCTACCATTTTGGATAGAGAAGAGATAGCAACCTCTAGTTTTCACCATTCTTTAAGTTTTTGTAAACCCTTCAAAATGAGGTTTCACTAGGATATCTCTGTATATTTACTTGGAAAAATATTAGAGGGGGGGGGGGGGTCTTGACTTTTTATTCACCCTGTATATTAGAAAATGGATAATATCGAGACTAATCAAAACTGATCTTATAGTAAGTTACCTAGACAAAAGGTTATACAGTATCAGTGTCAGTACATAAATTATCATATTGTTTATGGTACATTCTTACTGCAATATTATCTCAAACTATTTTTAACTGAGATATCCATGATGTGTATATTTTATGTTACATTACGTGTTTGGTCTATGGCAGTTTGATGAAACTTACAACTTCAGTTGAACGCTGCAAGAGATAACGTGGACCTGGGGAATTAATCATGAGATGACGACAAACACGCTTTAGTTCGAATGCGACTTCAAAGAGGTAATAAAATTGGAAGACCTGCCTTCTGTGTGTAATGACTGTTGTGGATTGTAGGTCCGGTTCTAACTTTTTATGGATTTTTTCAGATCCTAAAAAATTATTTTAACGAATTGATTTCTTTATTTCCTAACTTTAGACAATAAGCGCAAACACATAAACACGTGCTGTGAAAAATATGTAGCTTACACTAAATTCATAATACAAGAACGACTCCCGGATGAACAATAGTGCCTATACCATTTCATCTAGTCCTAATGTCCTAATCATAGCATTTAAACGAAAAATTATATTTTATCTTTGTTTGTAACATACAAAGTTTTATATTTCCTATTAAATTTCGTTATATAGTAAATATTGTAAATTGTTTGTTGCTCATTTCATAATCCAACTCCTCTAGCTTTTGGGCGATTTCACCTGTAGGGCGCCGTCCGGTTAACATCCGCCAAATGTTACCACTGGCGTTCACGGCCGTCTTCAGTTTGTTGACCAACCGTAGTTTCTTTCGCCTCTCTTTTCTGGCCAACGACCTTCTGGCCATTGTGTTGGCGTTGAATGTTGGTCGCCTCCTAACAGTGGAGACAATAGTCGTAGTGCTCCTACGACCAGGGCACGAAGGGGTTCCCGGCGACCTGTGAATTCTAGTCGAACTCGAACTTCTGGGTGTCCCTGAAACGGGTTGACAAACACCCGAATGGGGCGTCGTTGACCTCGGTGGCGAATAAGTTTGCCCGTAGGGTGGCGAATATGTTTGCCCGTAGGTCACGTTGAACGGCGTGCTGGTCGGTTATTGAAGTTCAGGGTTGGCCCAGAACGAGCAACCAGGTGGCGGTGTCGCGATGGTAGGAGTTGGTCTTGACGTCAAACCTAAGGATGGTGGAGACAACGCAGCAGGACTTTGAAGCACCACCGCTGTGGCAAGATTGGCCATTTCACCTTCCTCCACTATGTCAACGGGGTCAACGACAAACGGCAGTTGTGCCCACGGTTGCGAGAGGTAGGTCTTCGTCCATGTCGCCCAAAGGCCCGTACAGACGTACCAACGGTTTCATGCTACATCGACAATAGCAAACTTCCCGTGCTCCAATTCGGGAAACTGTTCACACCTGCTTCGAGGTTATGCAACCCTTCACTCTTGACCAGTCGGGCCACAGCCTGCCACTGCCCCTTCGTTTCCTATTGTTCGGAAGAACATTGAGCGTATCCATCAGCTTCTTATAAAACCAGATCGCCGTTCAACGTAACATACGGACAGACGTATTCGCCACCCTACGGGCAAACTTATTCGCCACCGAGGTCAAGGACGCCCCATTCGGGTGGTTGTCAACCCGTTCCAGGGACACCCAGAAGTTCGAGTTTGACTAGAATTCGCAGGTCGCCGGGAACCCCTTCGTGCCCTGGTCGTAGGAGCACTACGACTATTGTCTCCACTGTTAGGAGGCGACCAACATTCAACGCCAACACAATGGCCAGAAGGTCGTTGGCCAGAAAAGAGAGGTGAAAGAAACTACGGTTTGTCAACAAACTGAAAACGGCCGTGAAAGCTAGTGCCAACATTAGGCGGAAGTTAACCAGACGGCGCCCTACAGGTGAAATCGCCCAAAAGCTAGAGGAGTTGGATTATGAAATGAGCAACAATCAAATTACAATATTTTTCCTACAGTCACCCGACAAAGCTGGCTTCCCTGTACTGTTTATAGTACAGAAAGCTGCTAATTGCTGCATATTTATACTTTGCCGTACGGTTTATACTTTGCCGTACGGGTTATACTTTGCCGCACATCAGGATTCCAACGAAACAACACAAAACAGCGTGGTTCCATTATGCACGTAATCCGTGTACGCTTGGAAATAGGTTGGCAACACTTAAATATAATTATACTATGAACAGCTGATTGACTATTATAACTATGATTTAACCTGTCATTTCGTGTTTATAGTTTCGGTATTTCTGAACTTTCTGGACTTTTCTTTTAAACGTTTTTAAAACCTTCCTACGATCTTAATAAACAAGAAAATACCATTTAAGCATTTTTTTTTTAGGCGCGGAAACCAATTCAAATTACAAAAACATACGGAACTATATTCTCAAAACGCGGAGCACATTTCTTGCCGAGGAAAAATAGCGGAGTGATATGGACCGCGGGTACTACTTTCTCTAGGGCACCATTTGTGTTGCCAGCTGAACCTAAAAACGTGTTGCATAGTGTTTGAAAGACTAATTATTTATATGCTTTATAGTGACTGTAGGAAAAATGTAATGTGTAACACGAGTGAAAAAGGCCTTTGCTGCACTCGAGATCATTCCACACTCGCTTGCGGCTCGTGCGTAAACATTGCTCTCGTGTGCAGCAAAGTGCCACTTTCACCACTAGTTACACAAATAACTATACTATATAACGAAGTTTACTAGGAAATATGAAACTTTGTATTGTTTACATTACAAACAAAGATAAAATATAATTTTTCGTTTAAATTCTATGATCAGGGCATTAGGACTAAATGAAATGGTTTAGGCAATATTGTGCATCCGGGAGTCATTCATGTATCATAATGTGTTTGCGCTTATTGTCTAAAGTTAGGAATTAAAGAGATCAATTCCTTAAAAGTTTTTTTAGGATCTGAAAAAATCCATAAAAAGTTAGATCCGGACCTACAATCCACAACAGTCATTACACACAGAAGGCAGGTCTTCCAACTCTATTACCGCTAAGAAGTGCTATCAAGAAAATTAGTTTTCATCTTCATATCATTTTCATCTTCTTCATATCATAGTCATAGTGATTTATATAATTTCTTATTTTGATCGTACCAGTGTTTCTATGAAAATCTATATACATTTTCAAATACATAAATTAGAACGAGACCCAATTTTCAAGAATTGTTGTAGTTTGTTGGGCTATAACTATGAGTGGGAACCTAAACTTAAAGACGACTATCTGCGAAAAGACAAACGGTAGATGGTCTTACATACATTTCCCTACCGTCACAATATAACTTTAACGTCAGACAATTCCCTAGCGACACAATATGTCCTTAATGCCATATATTTCCCTACTTTGCAAAATCATCGAAATTTCATCCGATTCTATCAAAAACTTTACAAGTTTGTTAGCACAATAGGACCGGTAAGCTTTGAAAACCCAACGACATATTAAAATACAAGGACAACCTCTATGGTTGGTAAACTTTAGAAAGACACATTGTCATTTATAATTGAAGTATACTTGGACATCCAATTCAAAAATCCTTAAATCTTTTTCAAAGAATAAACCTTAATGATATTTATTATTTTGGAAACTTTGCGATGTTGCTGTATCCGATTGCATCTAAACATTTAAACACTTTTGTCCAACATTATTTTAGTACGTTTCATAAGATTATATGTATGAAACACTTTATCTTTACATTAGGCGAATTAAAAAGTATTTGTCCGCTAATGTTTCAATCATAATTTGGGTTGAATTTATGTCCCATAAAATTACAGCGAATTTATTAAAAATAGGTAACTGAACGTGTTTATACCTCTTTAGTTTCATGAATCTCAAAAATATAACTTAACAAGTAGCTATCAAAAAAATTTCCCAAACAAAATTTTGACGAACCGATAAGTTAGTTCGTATTTTCGCTGAAAAAATCTGTCGACAATCATATAAGTATGCTATAGCATAGCCAACCACTATTTTAATCACATGTTTTGCAAAGTAATGCAACCTAAATTATTGGCCTATAGAGGTCTAAATATAATGATTATACATATTTTTGGTTTACTGTATTTTAAGCGGAACAAAAGTATTACTAGCCATTTATATTTGATATCATTTAAACAACATATTACTCATTGATATATTTTTGAAACACTAAATCACTTTAATCTAAAAAAACCTTTATTGTTTACCTCACGAAACTTATTATATGTTATGAATCTCAAAGGTTACATACATGAAAGATAGCAACGAAGCAATGTTCTGTATGAACAGTTTCCTTGAGCACACAAGCTACAGTTCATGAGTCGGCCTAGTGGTGATGGCTTGCTAACTACGTGCCAGGAAACTGGGTCAGTAAAGCAACTGAATGTAGTGTATTCGCTTAACATTCAGGTGCGATTCAAACCAATGCAGATTCAAAATTATCTAATGCTGCATTCACGACATACTGTGAACAATGTTACGCAGTATGTACTTAGATGATTTATTTTATTAATTTACTGGTACACTTATAATGGTTAGCCTATACCCTTTTATTTTGAACACTGCTTCCAGTGTTCAAAATAAAAGGGTTTAGACATCAAGACATCCCGTTTAGACCATCTGTAGCCAATAATTGTTATTCACAAAACACATACTGTAGTTGAATAAGCCTCTAACACAATGCACTAGTTGTAAATTAATAAATAGCCCACATCGAGTAAAATTATGATTGTTGGTGTGGCATAAGCTTACTGTAGTTTAAAATAAGTTGTCCTCAATTAGCTTGGTTGAAGGTTATGGGACAAATGCATTCCAAAGCAGTACACTTTGTCGGTTGTTTGAATCAACTACGTAAATAAAAAAACTGGCTAACAATTTAACATGGTAATGTGATGTATATAATTTAATAAACAGTCAATGAGAGTGTCTAATTTATCTGAAATAATTTATATCAAACTACCTTTACAGCCCCTACGTCTATATGTACTTAGGCCAAGAATCTATATAGATTAGGCCAAGAAAACACAACTTCCGGAGCACAACACGTTTTTCAAAGCATTTAAATAAGTTAAAAATGTAAAAATCGCTCAATCTTACCTTTATCAATATACTGATAGTAGTCCTCCGGTCTGATAAGGGTGGTTCCTGCCGTCGTGGCATTAGACAAGACCTCCATGGTAACAAGGGTGAAGTAACTAAGGACAAGACGCACCTTACTGCTACCTCATCTGCCCTCCAACTGCTGAGATCAGTACAATAGATTCATAAGGTCCATTTTGGCTCTCCAAGACCAATTGTTTGAAAAACTCTACCCGGAATCAAGCCGGTCCAGTTTTTATTGTTGTGTGCAGTTTTTGTTTTATCGAAGGCTGTGCACAATTTGGCACGACGCGCTGCTAGAGTGACTTTCGGTTGAGTTCTACTTGGCTGTGACGTACAAAGAAGTTTTTTGGTAGAAAGAGTTTTGTAGCGATGGTTGAATAGGTTATAAAGGTATGTTTTGCCAACTGTTTTCCGGTATTTAATTTATGATTAATTGGTTGAGTTAACTGAAAGTGCCCTTTTCGTTTGTAGTTCAACACTGCTTTTAAGACAATTTTAAGGGCAATATAAGTATTTTAGACAACAGATTGTGTAATTAGTTATCGAAATCCTAAACAATAGTATAAGAAGTAACTCTATTCCTTGTTTTCGGGACGAATTGCATTGTACCCGGGCCATTCGTACAACTATATTTTCAACAAGTAATTTTAATAGGTTTTCTGAACACGTTTGTTTGCTAGAGAATCACATTAAGAAACTTTAGTTCACTCGGCTACGATCTGTTAAGTATCTTCTTATATTTTTCCGGAATAGGAGATAATTAGAGTAGGGCTTTAGAGTGATATTTAATGACGATCTATCAATGACAACGGTATAACTATGGTACCGATATGCAAATTTTGTTTTCCTTTAATGTTGCTGTTATTTTTGTTTTAAAATAACCATATGTTAAACAACCATACAGTATATACATGTCTAAATGTACTGTCTCTCTTGGACAATATATTTAGGAATTTCAACACAAAAATTACTACCACACAGTTTTGTTATCAAATTAAATACATGCTCCATATTAGTACGTTATTTATCATAATCCTAATAACACAAACAAAGTATCGCACACATATAATATAGTTGTGTAAAGGTGTTCTTAAATTTAATTCCCTTCCATTTTTAGGTATAAGGGCGTTTAGCATGTAAGATTTCATTTAAAAACCTTATCAAATAGTCTGCATTGCTGTTGGACGTATGTATCTTCAAAAACTCCGCATTCTCTTTGCTGTCTTCTAATTACGAAAGCACACTGCTAAACACCTTGAAATGAAAGCTTCAAATTAGTTTGCGCAAACCCGGGAAATCTACTGCTCAAAACTAAGCGAAACACGCAACAACAATGTCGCCACTAACCAAATGCAAAGCGTCTATTATAGATTTTGTATACATGTTAAAATGTGTGTTATTAAGACTATTGTGAATAAAGTGTTATTTCGTTAACAAGTAATAATTTAAATAATTTAAATAATTTGAGCGTGGTCAAATGTGATTTTTTTTAAATTGTTGCTTTTTTACTATTTAGTTGTTTTGGTGGTTGAATGATTAATAACGATATGTTTTTTGGACAGCCTGTTTACAAATTAATGCCAATAAACTTACTATTACATCTCATAAGCAAAACTAGTTATGGTAGAAGACAGCATTTAACATTTCAACAACTCAACACTCAGAGAAAGATTAAATTCTGACCAATGTATTTTACTCATTGAATAACTTCTTGATCAACATCGTACGTGTTATTACATTACCTGAAAAAAAATACACGTCTAATAACACTAGTAATAATATATTTACACTTATACTGTTGAGTTGACTCACAAGACTAAAGCTCGCCTATTGGGTCTGATGATGATTAGCGTGTCCAATCGAAATCGATCACCACTTACCATCTTCCATGTGTATTTACCGTCTTGTGAGTCAACAGTATAAGTGTAAATATATTATTACTAGTGTTATTAGACGTATATTTTGTTTTTTGTTTTTACCAATTCAAGCGTGTTATAAATACCCGTTATTTGGATCGTTCATAGTCAAGTTACCTTTGTAGATACTATGAATAAAAAATCACGTAAAATGTATTAAGTATGTATGGGTAATGGAATCAGCCATATACTGAAATATTGACTTATATTCGGAGCATGAAAACAGGCGTGGATCTATGAATAGACGTTACAACAAGTAATTGTGTATTCCCTTTACTCCTCTAGGAAAACATTCTAACAAATAACTAAATAGTGAATGTCAGCACCAATTATATTAATTCTACTATGTATTTTGGTTTATTTTTACATAATTATAAGCTGCATTATACGTTGCCACGTGCAGGGCACAGCTATTTCAGACTGTTCAGGTGTGTTTTTCAGAGATAAACAATCTAATGTAGTTACAGTGCCAGAATTTTTTTATTTTATTTCCCACATTTAAGGATATGCCGAAGACGAATCCTGTCCCACCCTCAGTCCGAGATGCTAACCAGAAGGCTATTCAAATCAAATCAAATCAACATACTTTTATTCCAAAAATTAAACAGTACAATAATAGAACAATACATTACATGGAATTATTCCCCCGGAGAGACTGTTGATCTGTGGTCGGGGGAAGAGTTCTTGTAAACCATTGTTAGGCAATATACGAAGTATTTAAAATTTGTTCGATGCTATTACCTACATCTACTAAAAATTAAAAAAGACAAAGACCTTTATAAATTGAATATTAGAAAGGAAACCCCTAATTTGATTTGAAATTATTATTAATCCATACAATCTGTTTTAATAAGCAAAATTGTAAAATATTTAAGCTACGAAACGTAGAGTGGTTTCTACAAACAATGGGGTTGTATTAATTAAACTTGGTCCCACTTACTTACTCCATGCCCTTACTCGTGTGGCCAATTGAAAACTAAGGCGGTCTTGGGCCTCGCCAACCATGTGCTTCCAGGATCCTCTGCCCTCTGCCAGCTCCAGGTCTGCTCCCATACTCCTTAGGTCCTTTCTAGCTTCGTCAATATATCAAATGTTTCTAACTTTGTCCCACTACATTAAAATAATGTATTTTCTTCTGTAGCTTGTTTGAAAGTTTCAAAATAAATCACACAAGGCATAACACTCCACTCTACACTCATCCTTTACTCATATTTTTGTTAACAAACTCACATATACATGGCAGCAATAACAACACTAATAATAATAAAAATCGTAATATTACTTCAGTGTTAGTGGTAGATTATCAAACCATTCATCAAGAATCGTATAGTGTGATATTTTCAAATTTATTTGAGAAATTTTCTGGAATATCTCATTAACTAATAAGTTTGCAATGTAGTTTATTAGAATACGAGGAACCATCGTAAAATCCATGGTAAATAATGAAGCTCTTATTCGACGAACCAACGATTCACAGAACTATAAAAGTTTCGCTGACTTGTACGTGATTCTATTATTTTCATTAAGGCTGATGCATTGATCAGTAAATGTCTGCAAAGCCGAAGATGTGAAGTCTTTAAAAGATTTAAAGCCACTATCAGACTCTACAATGGCCAGCTACTGTCCCCGCAGCGCCGCGTTCATCACTGTTAGGGCTCGTCTTTCTCTCTCATTGTCATTTACTGCACACTGTTCACGACAGTATAACACCCTTTCGTGTTAAACAATACTGTATTTTTAACACTAAAATATATTGCAGACATGCACATTCGTTGACTCTAAACATGTACAAGAGGAGGTTATTGCACTCTAGGTCATTGCAAGTACAATAAAAATGTATTTTATGGTTAAAAATTTTAACTATAGGTACAAACTACACTCTTGGACTGATAACCATAATCATAACCATGCGAAGTAGTAAATTTTCAACACTCAATGATTCAATAAAGATAAAACTATGAATGACAGTAGCATACGGTGTAAATAGTATGGATTATAAATAAACGATATCAGCAATCTGACACATACTTGCTCCCATTAGCTAGTCAACAACCTGTATGCCCCTATAAAAATACTTATGACCAAGAGATTAAAGTAAGCTTTTTATGGGGAAACCATACATATCGCTATATCATTTAGACAGTTTTTCATAGCATTAGGGGTTGACCCATTTTCTTTCTAGTAAAAGAACCATAACAAAAATAATTTAATAAACATCGTTTAAGCTATGAGTGAAAATCCATTATCTTATGAATTTATGAAAAAAAACACCATTAAAAAAATAAAAATTAAAAACACCTGATAAAGATACAGATTAGTACCCACTTACCAAATATTATGTAAATCGGACCACAGATACGGTCTGCAGTTCTGCACACACAGACACCATTTTAGAAACCATTTTTCGAGTTCAGGGGTCCTGAAACGGATAGTTTTACCCAAAACTGAAACTCGAAAGCTATTACGGCAACAATACTTCCTCCAGTTTAGGGAGAGAAAGTGGAAATGGTCTATATCATGGAAATAGTCCAATTGCATTTTTATTTAAAAGCGTACAAGTAATAACAATTGGTATTGCGTAGTATTTAACCATTTTAATGGGAAGACGACGGGGTAAAAATAACCACCTCACAAAGAAACATGAAACTGAATATAAGAACTTTAGCTTGGGAAGTTAGATATTGGGAACCATAAACTTTAAATTCGTCAGTACTTTAATACTGCTAAAACAATAAAGGAGGTTAATCCTTCTGGTAAATTCAAGTTTTTGAGAGTAAGTGATAAAGTCAAGGAGGTAAAGCCAGAATAGTTATGGTACAATACAACACGCATGGTCAATACATTCGAAAAACAATGCAACTGAAAGTATTTTTCTACCCCATTAAATTCACCGGTCCACACCCCATTTTATTCTAACCGGTAAAAGTACCCATTTAAAAGCTCAACATTTGACGATCCAATGTATTTTTATTCGAGTGTGGCTCCAAATGTAGTTTTGAGGTCTTAAGCAGCATTATAACAAAAAGCAGTGAAGGTAAACCCAGAGGCAACTACAAGATTTACAGGCGACATTAGTAAACCCTGCCTCTGGGGGCCGGACCGGACACAAGTTATACTGTCACTGTCACAATGCCATCTTGTGTTTCTTTTTTGTTAGGACTTTATTTGTACTATCTATTTACTGTACAACTTATAATAAAATACGTATTATACATAGTGCAAGAGTATTACTTATTATATACATTTCGTAAACTGCCATGTTGGATACAATACTTACTTACTTACAGTATGATGAAAGGTGATTTCGAAAGGGTTACTCTACTAAATGAGATTAAGAATGGTTTACTAAAATTTTGAAATCCTCATAATTATTTCCTTTTTACCTTTATAAAATAATAGATGACTCTTTATAACTATATGACTATAACTAGATGACGTGAAAGTTTACTAATATGATAGTACTTACCATTTAAACAATATAGACAAAAAATATATAGCATATATACAAACGTCCTGTACGTGATTGGTTTCTATCTAAAGAGTATATTGTACTCAGAGTCTTTTTTACGCAACCCAAATTACAAGTAGCATAAGACACTTTTTAACGTCAAAACAAGCTCCCATTTTGGTATCCCTGTATTCATTATTTCATTGCCAATCAGTCGATATGCATTGTTGCATAGTTATCTATTCATTTTAGTGTTAATAGGAATTTATTGTGAAAAAGTCTCAACTTGACGTTTTTGCAAGCTCTATTTGAGCTGGGGAAAAACTATATTGGGTCTCCCATATAGTTTAGTCCCATATAGGTTTAGTGTTATTGATAATCTCTTGTTATTTACAAGAGATTATCAATAACACTAAACCTTATAGATACCTACTCGCCTTTGGCTCGCCCCAGGCCCCCTTTTTGGGTTGGGGGTAAAAGAAATGGGCCATGGCGCAAGACCTGCAATTGAGCCAAATTTCAGATCTTTAGCTAATCTAGAAGTGGGTAAAATTGATTTAGACCGATGCACCTGTAGGAATAACATTGGGGGGGGGATTTTAATTTTCGTGGGGGGGGAGTTATATTTGTAAAATGTCACTTTTCGAAAAGGGCGCAAGATCAACAATCATGCCAAATTTCAGATATCCAGTTAATCTAGAAATGGGTAAACGTGATTTAGAATAATGCACCTGTAAGAATAACATTGGGGGGGATTTAATATTTGGGGGGGGGGGGTTTAACTAATTCCTGATTGATTTTGAATATTTAAATCCATTTTTGTAAGTTCTTACTTTAATGAAACAGCAACAATCGCCATAACTTTTATCATTTTCAGTAATTTAAGCGTGTCAAAGCAAGACTAGCTGTTATGGCAACTAAATAGGTGCCAACAGCGTTTAAATTTTTGATATTACACCTCATTTGCGTTAAAAGTAGCTTTAAAATCACAGTTTTTATGTATCAGGAAAACAGTTTTTGAAGTATTGGCTACCATGTGAGGGGGTGACAGCATGCAGCTTGTGAAGTAAACCATTGCAGCCGTATCAACGTACATGTCAAAGGAACCACTCTCCTACCTGCGGCTTTAAAGACAACTACGTGTGTGTTTTTAATGACTTTGCACTTCTAATGCTAACTTTAATTGCTTACCTAATTGCTTTTTAACCCTTCAATAAAAATATACCTCGTTGCTACAATTTTCCACCATTAAGTGAGTCTGTGTGACCCGTGAATATAATTTTCTTCAAGTAAATTTTGTAAATATGTGTTTTTAACAACTCATTTAACAATTTTAACCATCTGGTATTCATCATTGAAGTATAACATTAAAAACAGACATGTGGCAAATATTAAATTGCACTCAACACCCCTCCTCAATTTAATAATTTTACATTTGACACAATTAACAAACAAAAAATCCTAACATCTTGCTCAAAAAATGAGAAAAAAATGAATAGCTTGATTCCATGCTAATGGGACCTGTTTCAAGCCATATAGCGCCTTTTGCAATTTGCAAACGGAGCCAGGTGTTCCTTCAACTCCTTCAGGAATGGACATATATATTTCCTCCTTCAGCTCCCCATGAAGAAGTTCTCCCTTCACAGTTTGATACCAATGATCCTTATCATCACATGTCGCAATATCCTTGTAACTTTGCGGTACATCATCGACAAATGATTCAGCATTCAGAGCAAGAACTGCATAATCCTGTAAGTATCTTGGCACATTCCTCTTTCTGGTAGAGTGTCTTAATGTTTCTTCTTCACTTACATGATCTTCAATTTCTTCTTCCTCTTCTTCAAGATCTGGTATAGAAATTCTTTGATTTTCATCAGACAATGATCTGGGTTCTTCTTTGTTCTTGTCTTCCTTTTTCTCGATCTGGATTCATGTACATGATTGGTAATCCAGTCTTCAATTGGTGTGCTCTCAAAGTTAAATTTTTCCTCATAAAACACAACATTTCTTCTAGTGATTATTTTTCCTTCTTCAGGACAACAGTCGATAACCATTAGGACAATATCCAGTAAAGTAACACTTCAAGCACTTGCTGTCAAATTTACTTGATATTGATTCCTTATGTAACAAATATGTAGCAAATATGCTGCACAGCCAAAAACTCTTAACTTACTAATGTTAGGCTTCTCATTGTACCATAAAGCAGCAGGGATCTTTCCTCCTAAAGCTGATGTCGGACTTCGGTTGATTACATATACGACAGTTCGAACAGCTTCTGACTAAAATGTCTTACCTAATTCACAATTAAGTATTAAACAACGAGCCCTTTCAACAATAGTCCTGTTCATTCGTTCTGAGACACCGTTCTGTTGGTTTGTATATCTGATTGTGAACTCATACTGAATTCCTTGCTCCTCAAAAAACTGCTTCAACTCATTTGACATGTATTCACGACCATTGTCACAACGAAATCTGCTAATCTTTAGATTGAAATGAGATGTAGCCAAAGCATGATACATCTTGACGTATCTTGTGACTTCCGTCTTCGATTCTAGAGCATAGGCCACCGTGAAATGAGTAAAGTCGTCAATAAAAGTGATGATATATTTCTTACCGTCAAATGAAACTGGTGAGATTGGACCACACAAATCACTGTGAATCAACTCAAGAGGTCTGGTGGCTCGTCTCCTGTTCTGATTGTAAGGAAATTGTGATTTTTTCCCTTCAACACACCTTGAACACTTTTCTAAGGGTAATGTTGAAGTATTTAGCTCCATCCCATCTACCTGCGACCTGAGACTTTTTATACAACCATAGCTCAAATGACCAAGCCTGTCATGCCACAGTTTCATATCTGGTTCAGTTGAAGACGCTGACAAAGCTTTGTGTTGCAAAAGATTTTTAACATATGTAACTGAGAATTGTTTCTTTTTGCAACCGCAACAGTTTGATTGTAAATATTAAATTACACTCAACAAATTTGACTATTAATCTGTGCAAATAAATTGCAGGAAAATATAGATAAAATGCTTAAGTATCTCCAACACTGAGAAAATACCTTTATCTGTATACTTTACAAGTAAAATCTATCTCACATATAATCTCTTACGATTACCGTATCATGTTGAGAGTAACACTGAGATATTTTTTCCTAAATTAACAATTTAATGTTTTCTCCTTCATGTTCATACGAATAACCTAAGTAAATTACAAGAACAGATAAGTATAAAATGTGTAATAGATCATAAGATGCAAACACGTTGATTTCGAACATTAATTTCTTTGATTTAATTACTCAAATGGAAATTTAATCAGTTGGTTCAATTGCTGACAAACATATCACAATTTCCAAGTTGAAAAATTGTTAGACATGATTAAATTTGATCTTAGTTCCAGTGTCATATACATAAATAATATTTTGCCTAAGAAATTCTATTTAAGGAGTGTTGAAAATACTCTTTAAAATACTGCATATTCTCAATTAAATATTCAGTTACATCATCCCTATATTTAGGGTACAATTAGGATTTCTTGACTGATTATTCATCAAACATCTTTGAAACTGAGAATGTCAGACCAGACTGGTGGTGATTGTGAAGTCTTTGTAAGATTTACCGCCTCTATCAGCCGCAGAATGGCCGCCTAGTGTCCCCCAGCAACGCGTTTATCAACGTTAGTCGATCATGATCTTATATTACACCGTCCGTGATCATCTATTTTGTCACTATATGTCGCGCTACTAAATACCTCACTCTATAAAAATAAAATAAAATAACTGTAAAATCAATTTCAAGTTAACAAAACTGTTTGTATTGAGTCCTAAATTACAATTTTTTTTTTACAAAAAGATGTTAAGCCTCAGGATTCATGTGTTATACTCGAAATGGCTTACAATACCTGCATACAGTCATCCTTGTTTGATGTATGCTGTTACTATATACAGACACTGTATAGTAGACCATTTAAAATAAATTAATATTGTTAAATATCCCTTTTGAACACCGCCACATGTCGAACTCATTTTATAATCACTTTATGACTGTTCTTATTTTACCGACATGCCATTTTTAACCATCCTAAATATTTTTGGCAATTCATAGTTATTTGTGTAACTAGTGGGTGAAGTGGCACTGTATAGCCTTTAGTACTCCTTTTTTAGTAACTGTGTAGTCTTTAAAACACTGTACAACACGTTTTTAGGTTAGGTAAAATCCAAACATCGATCGAAATAGGAAACGCTGCACCAGCTGATCATAATCTGATTGTATCTTTCGTAGCTGTGTAGCAAAAGTAAAAGTGTGTGGAAAAAGTAAGTAGATACAGCAATTAGCAACTGTAGGAAAAAATGTTTTAAAGTATGTAAATTATAAGTTTAATTTCAAAGTTTCTAAATTTTGAACGGTTTTTATATGTCCATGGCATATTTACGTGACATTTATATGTCAACATAAGATAGTTATTCAGTAACAGACAATGTAGGCCTACATAAACAAGATGTGAAAACATAATATTAACAATGACTAAGAATGTACGTGTTTTGTATAATTGACATTGTCTGAAAGACCTTCTGTATAAATCTACTGAGAGAGCTCAGAGGGAATGGACATAAGCCGGTGATATGTGTGGCTAGTCTTTATATGGTTCATTACCTGGGATTCAACCACGACAATGCTGCTCCTTTTCCCTCACTATGTCTACATGAAATGTGTGGCTAGTCTTTGTTCATTTCATTACCTGGAATTGCACAATTATAATGCTTCTCTTCCCCCCTCAATAACCCACAGAATTTTGTGTTAATTTAATTTATGTTTTATTACCTGGGACTATTTCACGACAGTATTTATAATCCAACCTCTTAATAACTACATGAAATATTGATATTTGTTTGGTCTATTACTTGGGTTTCAGCCATGACAATGGTTAGTACTCCTTTTTGATCCACTACATACATGGAATATATAATGGACATTTTGTTTATTGTTTACTAGTTGTGCTTGGATTTCTTCCTACGGACAACAACGTCTTGGGATAAGTGTGGATATTTCAAATTTAGATATAACCTTGCTATGATTTGTTTTTTATTGCCTGTATTTTTATGAATTATCACATGGTGTGCTGACAGTTTTGATACTCACTTTAATTTATCTGCACTAAAAGTGTGGCTGATTATAATTTTGTTTGACTGTTATTTTATTACTATGTGGCAGATTTTCTGGAATATCATTGTACGTGTATGATGTCTTAATTGTTAATTTACCTCGGATTATTTTATAGTAGTATTGATGCTCCCTGTCTCAAACATCCACTTAAAAATGTTTACCTACTCTTTGTGAGATCCCAAGGATCACCTATAAAATCATTATCAATTGTGTGGCCAAACTTATTGTGGTTTATTACCAATTTTTATTCCAGAAAAGTGCCTATAACACCATTAGTAATGGGTAAAAAGTTTTTTTTTATCATGCACTGAACATGCCCGGGTAATCCTGCTCTCGTCCAAAAAACATTATCTACATGTAAATGATAGGACAGTATTTTTAAGTGTTTATTTCAGATTCTCAAACCAGTGATAATTAGGATCCCAGATTTATAATCTAGGCTTGTGTAACGATACGGCTGGGAGCACCCGAACCATTCCTGTATAAATGCATGGACAGAAATAAGTGGTTCATCGAGAATGATGCTTTACAGCTCACTTAAAATATCTGCAATGTTGACCCAGACTGTGTAAGGCTAGTTTCAGGAATTGTAACTATGATAATGCTGCTTGCCACCCCTTCTCATATCAAATACAAATGAGGTCACAATACTCCGTTCACAAAATTTAAGTCATTTGAAGGGACGTTATTTCATCCCATCCACATCACCTTTAATTTCAAACAACAACATCTGATCAGCTGGCTTATACAAAAAAGTGTATAACTCAACTAAGTGGTAGAGGACCCAGGAAAGCTTCCCCTCAAACCCCCTGAATTTTTATGAATGAAGTTTAGTACTACGTATGATACCTTAAAGACCATTTGATGCCAAACCACGCAAAATGTGACATGACATTACTAATATGTATAGTATTCTACATCATTGAACTACAATTATTTATATTCTTTAGGTTAAATCATAGTTATTATATCTGTCGTCTTAAATGAATAAATTAATGTAATAGAGGACTGTAGCTTGTGAAGTATTGTTTTATTCTTTTAAGAAATAACCTTACAAAACAATTATAATTAGCAACTACAAAATACAAATCCAATACCTACGTACTAGTGTTACCTGAAGGTCCGGACAGTTTATTGTAGTCTACTACGTGGATGCTTTTTATATATATTTCCTAAGTTCCACCATAGTTTGAAAGGTAATGTTGGTACTCAATTTTGCAAAGTGTAGATCCTGCACTAAGTGTGTAGGCTTAATCAACACGTCAAAGAAGCGGCTCGCTTGTTAGCAGCTTTTGGTGCGGCGTGTGTGTTTTAATGACTCCGCATTTGTTTTGTAACCTGTAATTATGCAGTACAAGCTTTGAAGCGACCAAAATGACATTAAATTATTTATAAGTCCTAATAATGTTTCATAATTTTTCTGCCAGGTGAAAACTGTTAGGTATTTTCGAAATACCAACAGACAATAAGTGATATTTCTTTTGCAGAAGTTATGTGTATTATGTTTTAGTTTGGTTTAACTAAAATTACGTGTGTTTGCAATTCCTAACGTGGCTAATCACATAGGCAAACCGAAATTAAAGAAAGTTTTAAATGCCTGAATCAACGCTAGTATGTTTGTTATGTAATCCACCAACAGAATCAGGCAAATAGTGTTTATTTAGATACATTTGGTTACAAACACATGCACTATCTTTGGGCTGCAAACAGAAGGGATCATCCTGTGTACCAATTGATAAACTTCAATTCAGACCAGCTTTGGCGGCGAGTGCTTTTCACCGATACTACATCGACATTACAATTAGACTTTTTCTATTGGTGCAATATAGCTTTTAAAAAAATATAGTTTTGAGAAGTGTTAATTACACATTATTATTCCCTTTTGAAAAGGGCTTCACGCAAAACTAATTATTGCATAAATTACTTTGGAATTGAATCGGGTATTTTTTTAAACACTTATCAATTATTGAATATTCATTATGAAGTATGGAAAAAATTTTGAATAACAATAATACCTTTTCAAAATACTGCAATTATATGCTTTTCCAATACTATAGGAACGCACTTGATTTCGTATGTTGACATTGTACCAATCAACAGTATAGTAAGTCGTTCCTAACTTACAACCATGACGGAGTTTACTTATATTATGGGTACTATTAATTAAATACTAATATAACCGCAATACTACATTTTCTCATAATAATCAACCGAAAGGTATATTCAAATTCTATAATAAAGATAAAAAATACGTATACGTTTTTCATGCTATAAATATCGGGTAAATTTGCAATGTCTTATTGTTAATTTTAAAAGAGCAACTTACCGGTTACAGGTGAGTTATTGATCTCCTTTTGTGCAACCTTCATATACATAACTCCCATCAAAAATCCTATTCATTAATTAGATTTCAAATGTTTAAAGGGACTAAAAGGACTTTTAAAAAGAGTGAACCACATCGTAGAACCGTGCACTTAGCCGAGCACAGGCTCTTATTGCATTATACGCCATACGACCAAAGCCCTCAGATTAGATTATGCGTAAGTCCTTTTATAAAGGACAAAGGGAAAATCATTTGCAGTTTCAGGGAAAGGCAAGAGGTTGTAGATTCAGTTGGTCTTTCTATGAATAATAGAATTTCAAGGTTCGTATGATTCTTGAATATATTTATTGCACCCTTTTACCTTTGATGTTGTAAGTTAGGTAGTTTTTGTTTGGATACAGGATACAAATAGTAAAGGTGTGTACTATTTATGAATTATTAAGTGTATAAATTAAGGCTAAAATAATGTAGAAATAGATAATTTCTATGTGTCTAATGATTGTGACAAGGCAAATACCATTGAGCTATCATTTATTAATTAACTTCCTAGAAAAAGGTTTACAATAAAAAGGTTAAAATTGAGAAAAACATTTAAAAATCAGTAAAACCCAAAGTAATGGAAATTAAAGTAGGCTATGCAAATTGAAAACCGTGTTTTTACATAAATCGTACACTACCAAAGTACTACTTTATTTGCTGTAGCCTTCTTGATCATGTAAGTTGCAACCTAATTTTGACTAAAACTAAATTTAAACTTATTGTGCTATAACAGGTTTTATGTAGCTCGTAAACAGACCTTTTTTATTGACCACTGTTATTGTATATTCTTAGAAAATGTGTTCTCTTGCCTAGATATAGCAAATGGAAACAAAGCCTAGATCGAAACAATATTAATTACTGTGTTCATAAAAATAAATTCCTGTAGGCTGTTTATTTTCTATTATAATCTGACTGTCATATGTATTATATCCGACTAAAACCGCAATTTCATAAAAGAATCAACTGGTTTCTCGAAACATGTAGAGTCAGAGTGATTCCCATCGCCCAGCCTAGCTGTGTTGGGCTGCTTGTTCTGAACGGTGCTGTGGTTTTGCCCCACAACCACATTACGTAGCGCTGATGAGCCTTTCATACAAGTCGGTCTATTAACTTACCTAAACATAGTCCAAGTTCCTCCTAACCTCATGTATACGTGAATCAAATATATATAAGTCAAGTTTTAGAGACTTATTAACTGACAAATAAATATAATTGTCCTATATTTAAGAATTATACACATACGGTTATTTTTTTAAACAGCTTTAGTTCATTTTGTAACGGGAGTTCTCCATCTAAATGACACATGCAATTGCGTAATGGAAGCTTAAAGCAATAGCTTAAACAGTTTTTAGTTGTGTTACAAAAACTTTATAGCAGTACAAATCCTGATCATTTTAACGGAACACATTGAGATGAAATGAAATCAATTAATAAGCCAATTCAAATATTTTCTCAGATTTGTTTCATTGATTTTATCTTTAATTAACTAAGTAAAAATATCTGGATTAAACCAGACTCACACTCAGGGATATCAGTTACTTAAGTTATATGATATGGAATTTTGATGATGTCTCGAAACATTCACTTATAAACCATAGCTTCACTTCCGGAAGCTGAGGCTCAATAGAAAAATGAGCCATTATTACATAATGGCCTTCTCAGAAACCTTAAAACGCTCGTCTTCATTAGCCTTAAGAAAAATATGTTGAAGCTAGATACAAAATACAATATAAAAATCAACTGTTATTCTTGGTTTCGATCATAATTGTCATTGTTGTTATGTTTGTAATACCCCTATATATACATTTATAACACTAGATACCAATTCTGATATTTATTATCAGTTTTGTGTTATTGGTTTTATTTTTCACCTGAGTCATCGTTGAAACCAGTCCATAACTAAAAAATTTCTGCAGATAACAGGTTTTGTTATATATTTATTATCAACGTGTGTACACGATGTCCAAAAGTCTTGAGTAGTTTTTTTTATATATACAAAAATAAAGTATAATGTAAATGTTATGTTTTTAACTATATTCAAACTTAGCGTTTACTGTTTCTTTGTTTTACACCGTAGTTGAGACTGAGGCTTTACAATGTATGTTTGGATGTAGAAGTTGACGAAGAAGGCTGCAATCACGGCTACGTTGATGATCCAAATGACATTGAAGTCCTGTGACACTTGACAGTCCTGGTGGTACAGAAGCCACAGATACAGGATCACTACTGCAAACTGTCCCTGTGGATTGTTTATTACTTATCAATATTAAAATACTAGCTTAAATATTGAAATAAAAATATAATATGTCTGGGTAACCACATAGTCTCAGATGTCATTTGTCATTTGACTATCAATTTATGGTGTTTTAGAATTTTTTTTTAAGAGGTTGGCGGCCTCTTTTAACCTTGCATTTGCCCGTCCACATAGACTACAGATCTGTGCGTGGAACGTATCCAGCAAAGCAAGGGGTGAGCCGGTACAGTACAAAGGTGAACTGTACTGATAAAAGATAGTGGCAGTGACCAGGATCCGAACCCACTCAAATAAATAAGTTCAAAATAAAATAATACAAAAAAAAATAAATAAAAAAAAGAAATAAGTTCAAAGTTCAAAATACATGTAATAAATAGAAAAACATACTTATTTATTTTGTGATATTTCTCTTTTCTTGGAAACTGTCATTTAAATGTAGAATACCTATGAAATCGTATTATTTTACCAGTGTCAGTCGAATTGATTGAATAAATGATTAAACAATTGATACAAACCAGTTGGAGTGTAGTAAGATATTTCTTCCACCAGAGCTGTTTTTGCATCCCAGGGCCAAATGTAGCGAGAAAGTAATAGAAATACATGACGCAGTGAACTGCCGTGTTAATCAGTGCTGGTATTGTCGCTTGCTGAGCTGTAAATGTGACGAACAATTAAAACTAAAATGTAATACACACGCCACAGCAATCCTACAGACTAAGTGAATTTCCATTTACCTGGCTGGATATCTACAAAAATATTTCCTAAAAATGTTTAGATTTCATTACTATTTAAATAACATTAATGTTATTGAGTACTTAGGTTTGCTGCTATAAGGATAATATTAAGGTGTGTTTTAGCGAATTTTCCAAAGCATCAATATACAAAATTATTTCTTTTTTAAGCTCTACAAAATTGTTTGGAGAGAAATTATTAAATTTTGTGTTTTTAGGATCAAAAATAGGAAAATCAATTTTTACCCCATAAACCCCTCGTTCTTATAAACATATGTTTACACGTTTGTACCAAATTTTATCAAAATCGGATAAACTTAGCTCATTTTGAGTGGCTCAATCTTGTTAGTGACTAAGGCCGACATGTTTCTTAGACGAGAGTGTTACTTAAGGATGGCAACTAAGGTACCTACTGTTTATAGTGGAATCCGAAACACATTTTTGATTTGTATTTTACGAATTGGTCTAATTATCATGATAAGACTGCGGAAAGTCGTAGTACTCATTGTGCTACTCCACACCAGGGAGTATCGCATCCACAGATCATGCCTATAAATATCCACAATTCGTGACTTCCAAGTAGCTGGATTACAGGACTATGTAGTTATATACTTACAGCTATATAAAACAGCCTTATAACTATATAAACTACATATGAAAAGGTATGGTTGAGGAAACTTACCTTTAATGTATTTATTACTGTACCAAGTAAAAACCACCATAGCGCAGTGGTGGTAAATGTGTAGAAATGTTATATGTGTGTTCTTCTTGCGTAAAACCATAAACACCTGCAACAATAACAAATGGTAAGCCTTACTGGCATTGAATAAACAAACCATCTTCCTTAAACATACATTTCGGAAACCTCCTTTCATTTTGATGAACTGATTTCCTGTACGTAAATCTATTTCTAAGTCAATGTGGATTGTTACAATTCAAATTATTACTGTTATAACATACATCCCTGTTATTATTGATGTAGAATTACACCACAATAACACTATAAGTTACTTCTTTTACAAGGGTTAATTTTTCCATGACGAACTCAAACAAGTGGAATTCGTAAATACCATAGCTGGCATTCTAACTTGACAACATGTTCAAATTACAGCACAATATAGTTGTAGTAGCTTAAACTGCACTGGTTCGTTTCGACAGTAACCAGGTACCTTGATTTAAACAGAACCGGTTATACGAGTTATACGAGCAAGTGCCTTATTTAAAGTAAAAATAACTAAGTTTTACGTCGATATAAAATAAATATGTGGTAATTTGAATAATTTACAACCATTACTATGCTTTACTCAGTTGGTCAACAACTAGATAATGTTCGATGGCATATTAGCCGCTTAGAACAGTTTGTCATACCTTTACAATAGAAATTGATAAGACTTTACATACCAATGATAACAATGTTAAAGATTTCGATGTATTTAAGTGGTATACTTAGGAACTTACCGTGTCAAATAAGTCCAGAAGTTTCAAAACAAAGTAATGCCAAGAACAGTAAAGGAACTAAAACAAAAAACTAAACATAAAAATGAAGATAAACATAAAATGAAATGAGGAAATGAAATGATATTTATTCGTCTATAGACATTATACAGGGTGTCCCGGAACTCTCTACCAATATTTTAGGGCATTGATCCTGGGTAAGAAACGTACCTAAATATCATATTTAAATTGTCCGGAAGTCCTTAGTTACTCACACAGCCGCCATTTTGATTTTTTCAGTTATAAATTTTTTTCTACAGAATGGTTAAACATACGAAATGGAAACTTTGTACAAACATTTATGACAACTAGACAAAGCTACAAAAAAATTATGAAGATTTTTCAAATTCATAAAACAAAATGGCGGACATTTAAAATTTTCATTCTTAAATAACTCAAAAACCATTGATTTTACATAAGTTTTAAATGGCTGCCATTTTGTTTTATGAATTTTAAAAATCGTGATAATTTTTTGGTAGCTTTGTTTAGTTGTCATAAATGTTTGTGCAAAGTTTCCATTTCGTATGTTTAACCATTCTTTAGAAAAAAATTAATAACTTAAAAAAACAAAATGGCGGCTGTGTGAGTAACTAAGGACTTCCGGACAATTTAAATATGATATTTAGGTATGTTTCTTACCCAGGAGCAATGCCCTAAAATATTGGTAGAGAGTTCCGGGACACCCTGTATAAATGCATAAGACACAGTCAAATTATATAAATACATGCTGGTAGGGGCACAAGTCAAGTTCAGTCAACTAATAGTAATAGTAAACAATTAGTGTACAAGGTTTTACACATCATGCAAATAAATGTTACGTGTTACATTCCACAGCTTATCGTATATTTTATTTTGGTATGGCCCTCGTTTGGTGTAGGTGAAGGATCTCAGAATTGGCGAAACCAAAGCACAGACACAAATTTGTTTGACGAATTGTAGAAGTCCTACTAAGATACGATGGCCTTTAAAATAAAGAACTTGCAAGATGATTTGGTCAAAGTATGCTCCTACCTACGACTACCAATCCCCTTATGAAGACTAACCTTTTCAAAGTTATTAAAACCTTTACATCCCAGAAAGAATATATATAAAGTTAATATATAAATTTATATATAAAGTTATTATAAAGTTAGTGGAAACATGACCTAAACTTATTCAAATTATGTCACTTCTTCCTGAAGTTCCTTGTATTTCGGAATTTCAGACAATTAACGTAAATTCCAACTTAACATTTCCAACAATTGTTGACGTTTGATATTGATATTGTTGATGTTGAGTGTGTGATAAAAACTTACTGTGTGTCTGAGATGTTTGATATTGTCGGGGTCGTCGACACGACAACTGTGTTCCAGTAAATACTCTACTGCTCCTGGCGTTACAAACACCTGTAACATACACTTCTGCTTTTAAACTGCACAGAACATATCAAATAGTAAAAACCGTTTTATAATAATCCTGGGAAAAGGCAGCGGAACTACAGTACACCAATTCTAAGGAAACATCTAATGTATAAGTAATAGAGTGCTGATGTTATTATCTCACTCCATTCTACAAACATCCTTTAACTATACCTAGCTTAAAATATGGACCTAGGTGGTGCTGTTGTCTCAAAGACGAAGATAGATCTAGCAGAGGCTCTATACTGTACGGCAAGTACCTCACATCATTAGCACGTGTACATTAACACTTTCTCTAACAAGAGTGTCTGATATGTAAATTCATCGATTTGATTCGACGGTTATTTTTTCATGAAAGAAATTCTTGCCATACGTCCATTATTAACATCGGTGTTTTTCTTACCTGGGACAGAACGAATGCGTTGTAAACTATCTGTATGATATTGTAGACTCTCATGAAGGTCTTGAGATTATAAGGTTTCCTCGAAGCCATGATCTTTGGTCCAAAATGTACCACAATCAATAGGTAAACAAGTATAGACAACGATACAGGGATCGGAGAGTGGGTTAGTGTCCAGGTCTTGGTAATACTCTCTGAAAAAATCCTCTAGTATTATATTCTGATTGACTGTTTCAAAATAATTGTATTGTTTTTTTTTTCATAACTGAAATGTGTTGATTTTAGGGGATAGTAGGGTTTTGTTTTATAATAAAAGTAAAGGTTTTTAATTATTAAGGTTTTTAGTTAGTCAGGTTAATTAGGTTTTTAATATAATTTTTTTTTTTTTTTTTAAGTAGTAAAGGTTTTGTAATTGTGCATATAGTTTTTAGTTCATACAATGAAATGAAAGTCAAGAGGCTTGTCTAAATCGACACATTTTGTAAGACACCTCTTATTTATGTAACACCAATAACAAGTTTTTGGTTTCATTGCTGATAGGTATGCCGTAAGACTCTTTTGGATATTGAATTAAAATATAAGCACGGTTCTCAAAGTAAAAACTTGTTGTACAGTTTAAGTAACCTCTTTTTAAATTGAATTATTTGTTTGGCGTTTTTTTTATTTTTTTTTTATTTTTTTTTTTACTCGCATCAGCACCACTTCAACTAGGTTGTCTAGGTCTAGGAAATTTGAGCCCTATACCTGAATTAAAAGAAAATAAATAATAAACTAAGCGGTAAAATTGAGTTTGCATTTAAAAATAATTTAGAGATTTATAACCATTTCATACAGAATATCTGAAGAATCATGTCATTCTCTCCCATAGCAAAACACGGGAATATTGCCAATGTTAATTTTAATACCGTTTATATTTTAAATAAAATATATGTGGTAATATTTGCAAGGAATACAGTAATATTCAATTGGATGTAGGGTTATTTTTTTTTACAAGTAGCATTTTATGAACTGTTATTAATATGTGCGTTAACTCTATATTGCATATTGATAAACGAACCAAATTAACAGGATTACAGTATACGTTCAAGATGGATTAAACACTGCTATGTGTGTGACTTAACTAATAGGAAAATATTTGGTTTTTCCTCCGTTTATTTTGGGGTACTATATCATTCTGTTTAAAATTAAAGAGAAATCAAATGTATAAAGGTACTTTGAGTCGTCACGATTGAAAATAGCGTGGCTTCATGTCTTCAGGCTATTCATATTGTTTGTAAGATATTGCTATGAGATTGCTTATATCAACTCAAAGTATGCAGGATTGTACCATGCAATCTAAAGACAAGAAATATCATTCTCTATTTGAGTATAAGGTGTAAAAAGAGTCACTTAGTTTTAAATTGTTGATCATGGACGTTCATTAGAAAGAAATTTTTAGTTTTTGGAAGGCAAGCAAAAGTAAACTTTTTTTAATAAAAAGTACTTTTTATCGTAGGATAGATATGATGTTAACGTTTTTAACAACATATTACTTTAATAGATTAGAATACAAGTACGTGTGAGTAATTTTTATTGACTTAATAATTTTTAGCGTCGTAAAAAAAATTATTGAAATGATTCAATTACTATCCTCCTTGGTGTTACCTTTTACTACGGATAGAATTTATCATTCCAATATAGTTTTTAAGTTGTAGCTAGTTATAGAACTAAGATTAGAAATCAAAATGAACTCATCCACCAACAGAATACGCCTATTAGAATGAATTATATTACCTGCTGATTTATGTCAAATAAGTCATCTTTGAACCGAACTAAACCAAACTGAAAAGACAGCCTATTGTAAATTGTAGCATCTTTTATGTTTTATTACAGTATCAAAAGATTCTGGGAGAAGAATTTATGCTCTGGTCAAAATAAATTAGGTACAGCTAGTCCTCGTATATAAAATCACTACTTCGGTATTCCTAAATCAACGGTTTAATATGAAACGTCACAAGTGGCCTTTAAAAACAAGTACCTTGCTAACAAGCTAGCATATCTTTAAAACACAAACAGTTATTTTGAGCCCTATATCAATCCTGTAGTACTCTATATCTTAAAATAAAAAAATAAAATTCTATAAGCTTTTTTGTAATTTCTTCCTTGTTTCGAATGCATGTTGATGATTCTCTAGATAAGGGGCATTTACGTTTAATGTTTTAAATTTCTCATATACTTAAGAAATAACATTTACTTTAGTTGTTAGACAACAATAATAAAGCATATGCAGGCACTTTTGTCAATAACAATAATGTCCTTTGTCAATCTATGTTATTGATCTACATTAAGATAATAAAAAGTTTCGAGATTTCATAACTTTGTCTTACAAGTTTATTGAAGCTTTTGAAAAAAGGTTTTAGAAAGGGCAAGTTTGTAAAGTTAATATAATCTTGGAAAAAGTTAAAATAACAAGCCGTAAAAAGTTCTTGAAATTTCAAAACCTTTCAATAAACTTACCTTTGTCCACCATTTTGTAAAAATCCTCGGAACCAGTTGACGAAAAATTGGAAAGAGCCATTTCTGAACCACTAAACACAACTTGATTCTAACAGAAGAACACTTGAGAGTTAGCAGTAGTTGTGTAACTCTGTAGACTCCGTACCATGTGAGTCGCAACTACGATGCTGTATTGGCTAAGATCCTAAACAGGTTTTTCTACTCACAAGTATTGAGACAAAAACCAAATAAATAAAAACAATCAGCTGGACATATAAATCCAGTTATATGCTATTACTATAGAAAAATACTAATGTAATTAGCACAGCTGCAATTCCTTGGCGGGCGTTTATAACAATTGCACGTTATAATACATACAAGGAACTACACTAAGCAAATTTCCATTAACAAAAGAGAAACTTACAGAAACTTTACATTTATTTACAGCCCAATAATGCAGCAAGGTCTTAAAAAACTTAACAAACGGAATACCAATCTGAACGTTTAGTATAACGCCAGTGGAATGCCACTACGATATGGTGTACATCGCTAAAGAAAACCATGGTGCTGCGTTGATCGGAAACTGGTTTTATTGGTTATAACAAAACGAAAATAAAGGTCTATATTGTTTCATGGAATCCTTCGTTAGCAAGATATCCGCAATCTTTTATATTCAATTTTTATATCTCTAAAACTGTTAAATGTGTCCGTATTAAATTTAATATTAGATTTAAAATAACAATGCGTTATTTGCAAAAAAATATAAAAAAATGTATTAAGAAAAAGCATTTTACTGTTAGAGTAAGATTTTTCCATTTTATTTTCATAACTTAAATGACAAAAAAAATGGCTAACTTTAAGAAACATTTCAAGAACATCTTCATTTAGCACGCAACATTTCCTTTCAAGCGATACAATACTAAAAATGATGATATAACAAACAGCAGAATAATCCAAAATGTTTGTTGTAAAATTCGGCAAATAAGGGTAGTTACACCTCATTGAGACTTATTTTACGAGTAAAAATCCTGGTATTTCACCTTTTTATCTATATTTTGACTTTGGTCATGTTTTATTAGAATTGGAATTTTTGAATACTAAATATAAGTGTTTGATTGTTACAGGTCACCCTGTATAATTCACCTGTTCAAACAATAACCTTTTCATACAGTTATCAAATAAAATCAAATCGTTTATTGTCGAAACAAAATACATTGTATAGCACCGTATATCACAGCATTGTATATCTGACAAAGGGGGCTTTCTTGCACTGATTATAGGACGCAAAGTAGCTAAATCCTGCGTTTACTTACTTTGCCGCACTCATTCCACTTTGTTGAACTCATTTAACTTTGCTGCACTCCAGTATTTGAACCAAACAACACAAAATAGTGTGCTTGTATTAGGCACGTTTTACGTGTATACTTGAAAATAAGTTTGCAACATAGCAAAACTGATCAGCTGGGGCTGTGCATTACAAACCAACAATATATTAAGGCTATGACTCATTATGTTTGTGAACATTTTTTAAGGCTTGTTTTGTTAATTTGTGAAACAATTTCATTAAGGTTTTAATTTTATTGTGAGACGATTTATTTTTTGTTTAAATTTGTTAATTTGTGAAATTGCATAGTAACAGTTAACTAATATATACATACCATTACCCATTCATTATTTATGCTTTATGAAGCTGTATGAAAAATATCATGGATAACACGAGCGCAAAGTCTCTTGGCTGCACTTGAAAGAGATTTTAACGCATGACTCCAAGGCAAGTGTGGAAAGTTTCTCGAGTCCAGCTAAGTGCCACTTTGCGCACTAGTTACACAAATAATTACTGTAAGCCTATGCTTTACCATCAAGAGTACATTAGAAAAATTATTAAAGAATATATCATGTACAACGGTTATGTTTAGGCCACAGGCTATTACAAGTTTCAATAAATAATCAATTTGTTATTTTTTGTACTATTTCCTACCAAAAAAGTTAACCTAGGGAGATTTGTTTGGAAATAAATAACAAAACCCTTCCATCAGGTCACCTTATCTTTATTTTTCACATCAGAACCTTTTACGATGTACGACTTTATGTAAAAGTTAAGAAAAAGACAGAGAATAAAGAACACGTTGGCCAGCCATATGTAGGTGAAGGAGCGAGAGATAGGACACTGTTTGTAGTACAGAATACTGATGTAGGCCAGGATGACTACGAACTGGAACTGAAGTTACAAACATTATGAGTACAGGCCTATACAAGCTGAAATTACCATTATGAGTGTAAAATGAGTTGCCTTTTGGACCTTTACCGACTAATACCAGTTGTTTCATCAGCCAAGACCATTTATAAATACCCAATGATCAGGGACAGCTGGGTCGTGTTTAGAAAAAATCTAAAAGATACTGACTTTTCTCAGTATCTAATCTAGTGACTTTTTGATTATTACCATATATTTTTTGTCCTAGGACGCAAGGCAAGAGCCCGGAAAAGTTTCTCATTACTTCAGGCAGGACATAAGGGTTGAGGCATTATCACTTAGATCAAATCCATTGGTGACTTGGCGGGATTTGAACCCGGGACCTCAGGGACCAAAGTCCCGCGCTCTAACCACTAGACCAGCTATAAATAAATAAAATAAATAAATAAATAAATAAGGTCTTTATTAATGAGCGAATTTCAGTTACAAAACTGTTTTACAAATTGACTCAAGTCAGGACTTAAACTAAATAAAACCTCTTATAACAAAATAAGATTAGTTACAAACTCTTTAGGAGATTCTTAAAACTGTTGTAAGACAGTGCTTTTAGCTTGCAAGGAAGTGCATTGTACTGAGCCGGCCCGAAGTAAGAAAAACCCCTTCTACCATCATCAAGAACAACCCTTGGTATGTCAAGCAACAAGTCCTGTCTAGTTCTGCGCTCTCTCACGGCCGACCTCGCTTTCAGTTTTTCTTTCAAGTACTGTATTGCCTGAGTGACCAGTGTTTTGTGGACGATACATGCAACCTGCTTATCACAGCTCTCTCGGACGGACATTGTATTTGAGATCCTACGGTGACTTGTTATATGATCATATTTTTTAAGTTTGTATACGAACCTTAGGGAGCAATTCTGTCCCCGATTACTACTATATACTAGCACTATAACCACTTGGCTTAAAATTCAGTTAATATTTTTTCAGCAAACCTTTTGTGATACCGATGAAACCAATATGTATATAATCATTTGTTCCATGAAAGTGATATTTTAGCAAGGCAACATTTAAAAATAAACAAGCTTCAACTACGTGAACAATTGTTTAAATGTTATCTTAAAATAATCTATAAAATTTTGCTTTCTAAAAATAAAATCGCTATATCCGTCTTCAAAGGTGGTTTGTATTTATTTTAAATTTAATTAACTACAATTGTTGAATACAAAAACATTGAAATAGCTGTCCAGTCAATGATAAACTTACCAACTGCAGTTTGGTTAGGTGATGTTTCCACCACAGATATTTCTTGAAGGCTTTGAATGTTGTCAAAAAGTAGTAACTGTACATGATTGCGTGCACAATCAAATTTATAAATACTGGAATGGATCCCTGGGAAGCTGGAACATACGATAAAACATGCAAATAATGTATTTAATATAAAAGCCAGTTCGTAAAAATGACTAGATTAAATACCAGTATTCATATGGGTTGTATTAGTCAATAACTATAGATCTGCGTTTGTACGATTAATAATATTATGATGTTAAGAATATTGACTTTTACAATGTTTGTCTATGTATATTTTCTAGCGTGATCAGATATTTTTGCCGATATATTTATTAGATACCACTGGCCTTTGAAGCTTTTATAATCGAGCATCAAGAAACAAAGGAATAATATTAGATCAATAACCTACTCTATCTACCTTTACAAAAGCTATCAAACATGATGTACACCATATAGCATAATGTATTAAACATAAAATAGCTGTATCATAAGAGCTCGGTGTCATATAAGCATTTACCTTTAATGAACCTCAGTGAGAACCAAGGGAAGAACACCATGGCTGCGTGGTGATACACGTGGAGGAATGTTATATGTGAATTCTTCTTTCGCAACACCATGAATACCTATTTCATACCACAGATTAGTTTAATGGAATATCTAATAAAGTGACTATATAACGATAACCTATTTTTATTTACCTATATTTACCTATATTTTATTTATAGGGTACTGACAAATATATTTTCAAATGGTTCATACACGGATATAATACATAAACATTCGTTTTCTGTGTATGTTGAAAAATAAATATGCGGCTATATTAATTTAAGAAGTGTTTATAAACGGAAATAATAAAGTTTTCTTCTACTGCACCAAAAACAACCGTTTTTATACATGCATTGTGGGTCTAAAGTAGCATTTGTACTCGGTAGAGAGTAAAAATCAGCTGTAATAAACAGTTGTCTTTCAATTGTAGCAATCACATGGATCGAAATTATTCATCGATTTAATTGTTGGGTTAAGATCATCAGTTGCATTATTGTAAATAGTTCGACGTATCAATAGTATATTGTATAGTAACATAATCGTAATATTCGAAAATGATTGAATCACTACTAAGCAACTGCTTAATAACATTAACAGAATTGAAAACAAACTGGAAGTTACTGTTAACGTAAAGACAACCTCTCAAAACGACTTCCAGTTTGTTTTCAATCGTTTACTAACTTGGTTTGTTAATTGATTATGCAATATTAAGAAACATCTAGTTAACCACGCAGGCAAAAAGAATCACCTTACACCCTAGTGATAAAATAAACTATTTTACTTAATAATGGTTTTTTGAAACCAATTCTTATGGAAGATATAAAGGAACACGTAGGATTAAGGGGTGAAGAGAAAACATATTACAACACAGTACAAGCAGAGTTAACCCACATAAATGACTTACTCAAATATCAAATGTCAGTGGCCTCTAGCACTTCTGTCTTGTGTCATTCACTCAGCAAATTTACTTTACCATATTGTTTTACAATTAAGAATGTACTAGTTTCATCTACATTTTCCTCAAAAGTTTTACTACAATGTTTATGTTCTTATTATTTGCTGAATGGGTTAAGCAAGTCACTGATGACTGAGTCTACGCACAGGGTTTCAGCTTATAAATAATTATTTCCCAAATGTTATCGCTTTAACATTATTGATTGGTAAGTGAGGTAAGGATTAAAATAAAAAGATCAGTTGGGCACGTGTAAAGAAGGGGGAGAAAATCTTGATTGTAGGAAATGAGTAAATTTTATGCAGAATGAAGGTGATCTAATGGGATACCAAAATAAATGGTAGGACCAGGTCAAAGCAGCCATGTAGAGTGTAGAAGCCTTAGAAAATTATGCAGACGGCAGATAAAAATAGAAACTTTATTGGCATGGTTAAAATTCTCGCTGGTAAAAAGATGGCCCTAGAAGGGAGTGAGTGATATAAGTGTATTAAAGACTAGCTGTGTGCCCGTTCTACGCACGGGGATCTTATTGTAGTCAGTTATTGAAACCTTTTTATTAAGAACAGAATTTGGTTTGCATATTTTCAGATATGCTGGCAAAACTATTATACAGTATATAAACCTTCGCAAATACAGTAACTGACAGTTTCAAGCCAAAACAAATGCTTCGAAATTAAATGTAACCTGGGTCGTGTTGGTCCATATGTTAAATCCAATGATTAAACTAAAAAATGCTTTATAGATCTATGAGGCATAGCCCTAATGTAGGCCTATAATTGAAAGTTACCTTCCACAATGGTTAAAAGTATTTAAGGTACTACTTCAACCTCCCAATTTAACACTTTATTCGTGTTGACATTTTCATTATAAAGGTACTTTTGTCCTTTCCGTGAAACACTGAGAAATAAGGACATTAATGCTTTACTAACAGACATACACACAAAAATACAGAACTTAATTAGGGGGTTTGCTACGCTTTAAGCATAACAAAGTACTTGTAAAATTAGTATCTAAAATATTTTGTTAATGTCATCAAATTTCATCATAACAATGTATATTTGCTTGGACCGATGATGACCCGAAATGACGGCTTACTATATGAAATGAAGACGACTGGTCCAGGGTGGTCCAGCCACCCTGGTATAGACGATTGGTAATTTATAGTAAATATTACCAAAATAGGCCACTAACTATTGATACATAAACAACGTAAAGCGTTTAAACAATTCATTATGGTTAGTTGAATAAATGTTTTACTAAAGTGCGTTATCGTTTTCTTAGCATAAACTAACATTTTGGAATCAAGAAAGAAAAAGCAAAAATTGTACAGTTAAGACATCAATTAAATTGAATACGCCTGTAATAATAAATAAGGTGCAACACCAACGATAACTAATTTGTAAAGTACAGTGATGTGTTGGTACTTAAAAATGATTCTTGCTACTACCAACAGTACCAACGGTTCTAAGGAATAGAACCGGTACCAAAAACCAACGTTCACAGTTGAGAACTATAGTACAGCCGACCAATTATATGAGTTAATCAAGTCCCGAGGTTATTGATCTCTTGGTTTTTGATTTTCTCGTAAAACGTTTTAAAACGGCAATCAAAGTTATTTCCCAATAATTGCTTTATTTGTAAACAACTTTTAATGTAAACTTATCTGTGTCAGTTTTAAAAAAAAAAACAACCTCATACAAACAACTTTTTGTTATTTAATAGATTAGGCCCTACGTACCTATTCTCTAAACAATGATTGGTAAAGCCTATCTAATAACATTAGAAGGAAATGTGACAAAAATCACACAACGTTGGGTTTTTGGACGTTTGTAATTTTATTTCTTAAGTAGGTAGGCCGTGTATTCTAGGGAAAAGTACCGGTATCAAGGATCGTCGTCGAACAGTTTGTTATGAATAATTGGGTAGGTGTACGTACCCAAGAGCATGGCTGTATGGTCCAGCGATTGCATCACACGGTGAGTAGGTACTATTGACTATATATATATAGTCAATGGTAGGAACAGAAAATAACACATTGTTACAATCAACCACTGCAGTTGTGATTTTTTACTTACCACTTTACACAACCGCCATTGAAGCGCCGTGTCAATGAGTGGAAACCATATTTCTAAGCCATTGGCGACGATCATTATTAAATTTAAAGTTTCCCAGCCGTATACAACACTGATTCAAGGTCTTCTTTCTGGTTATCAAAACTCAAGAACAATTTATACACAAAGAATCTCTGGTTCCTGAACTGGATGATGCCTAGTTATTTAATTTCATTTACACGGTTACACTATTACACTATATTATTGCACTTTCGATTAATTAAATCCGTTATGTAAGAAAAACGTTTTTAATCACTTGGGATTTACATTCAAAACGTGATTGAAAAAGGTTGCGGTATTTGTAAACAACATTTGTAAACATATCAGTGACAGCTAGGAAAAATAATCTTGATCCGAACAGCTGTTCGTTATTTCATAGATGATTATGCAATAAAAATTGGACGAAAACTTGACATAAATCGCACAAAACTACATTTTTGAACGTTCGTAATATTATTTACAAAGTAGTGAGGCCATATTTTAATGGCTAAAGACAATCTCGCCAATCCAGTGAATACATTAAAATGACTTGGATCTTGATAGGTACTCTCGTTTTCCAGGAGAAGATAGCGTAAAATGCCATCTTGAGTGTTACAGACAAAGGGAAAGACAGACAGACAGACAGACAGAAATTGAGATAAGACTCGTTTCTGCTTATTTAATGTATAAGACGTAAAAATAACCTAAAAATATATAATTCTGAGCAATGTAGAGACAAAACTCTAATTTTATTTATATAGATAATATTTGCAGCATATTCATTAATTGTTTTGTTAATTTAGGGACTTGAGCTAGTAGCTTGGATATTTACACCCGACCTGACTCTATTTGGGCAACCATATTTTCTTAAATCACAACCGCGTCTAATTAGATGATGTTAAGGGTGACTGATTAAGCGATTAAGATGTGCCATTAAGGGGATAAACTAGAACATATGTTTAGAATAAGGATGTTTGATTTAGTCAGAGACAGCGATAAGACAGTGCTGGCCAGCCTTTACAGTTTCAACCAGTTTTATCACTTTATATTTATTTTAATTATTTGATCAACATAACAAGTTTCGATTATTGTGATTTTGACATAATTTAAAAGAATCTTTTGACAAACCTCAATGTATTAATACATTGATGATGTGGTTACATACAATGACTTGACGAAGTTCTAAGGAAAGAAACTAGTTGTCATACTGTGGTTTGATAAGGTGATCCTTTTATTTGATCAATAATATATTCCAACCAAGGGTGACAATGAATAGTAATAAACGACAAACAAAAGTAGTATTCTGCATTGCTTTATACTGTACTAGCTGTACCCGCGGGCTTTGCCCCGTTTAACTTCTTAATTTTCAAGATGAGCTCGTTCGCATGACTCAAACGCGAACGTCCTGGTTGAAGTGCGTTCGCTATGCTCACTCACCTTTAGGTTGGAGCTCGTTCGCTGCGCTCACTTGCCTTCAGGTTAGCTCGTTCGCTACGCTAACTCGCCTCCAGGTTGAAGTTCGTTCGCTACGCTCACTCACCTTTTGGTTGCAAATTAGCTGTTGTCATAAATTAAAAAAATAATAATAGTGCTGCACCCTGTTGGCAATCCTTGTAACTTTAAAGCTATTGAACATCATAGAACAGAACCAACTTGTTTAATTGAAACAGCTGATAAGATTCATTAATTCCTTTTAAATGTGAAAAATCATAAGGTTAACATGGGAAACTCCAGAGCCACTGGGGCGGAGCCCGAGAGTCCGATCAGAATAAAAACAACTTAGTTTTCCTATTTAATGCCTAAAGAATCGGTGTACCAAATTTCAGCCTCCTAGGTAAATGGGAAGTGGGAGAATTAGTGATGAGTGAGTGAGTGAGTGTGTCAGTGAGGGCTTTGCCTTTTATATATTTAGATTCCTTTTTAAATCCTAGGTCAGGTGGATTTTTATGTATTTGGTAACCAAACTCTGATTATTGACATTGTGAACCTTATAATAAACTATAGATGCTTGAAGATGCGTTCAACTATCCCATACACTAAGAAGTTACAACATAAAGTGGTAAAGATTTCATATACTTACCGTATCAAGTAAATCCAGGTTCTTCAACATTTGAAAGTGCCATGCTCCGTATATGTACTATAACAATAAAGTAAATCATAAACCAATGAGCCAAAGGTAATATGAATGTTTGTGTTAAGACAATTATTATAATAACACGACTAGTTTATGGTATTTCATATATCTCGATTGTAGATGTATACCATGAAGTAATTTTAAATGAGTTAGGCACGACTGGTGTAAAGAATGTTATAGAGAACCCCCTAAAAGTAATAAGATAGTTTTTGATCCTAGATTACCAGCACAAATATTGATTTTTATCTTAATTTGGCAGTGTAACTTCATAGAACCTTCATTTATTTTATTCCAGGTCATTCATGGGCATTGAAGTTTACTTCATTGTAGGAATCTGTTTCAGTATAACAACGAATATTTATTTTTAATTGTGCAATCAAATATGGTGATGTTTCATAAATTTCTAAGCTAGTACCAGCGATCGATTAATAGTAAAGATAATTAAGGAACGCGGCAGCGTTCCGCCCCGCCAAGTCCCCCAGCGGTACTCAGCTGCTGCAGTGTATATATACATGACGTGACAAAGTGGCTTTTTTACTCGTCTATAGCTCTGAAGAAACAAAAGCTATTAAAATAATTGTTCATCCACTGGATAGGGGCAATCATTCTTAGCAAAATAAACAAAAGAATTTAAAAAAAGGTTGTGTTTGAGCCAAGAAAAACTAGTTTGAAAATTCACAAATTTTCCGTGTTCTCCTTCTTCTCCTTAAATGTTGACGGACCTACAGCCCAAACCACTGGCTCAATTTTAATGTTTTTTATGTTGTTTGAAAGCCCTTAGCGTGTAGATGTGCCTTTTGAGGGTCTCAAGTCGGTGCGTTGACCCATAAACCCTTGGCAAGCCCTCAAAGTACGATTTTGGCCCATTTAAATAACATGGGATTAAAATCAAAACAAAACAAGGACCAGCTGCGATTAAATCTCAATTAATTTAAAATGTTAGAGAAATTCATAGGAACAGCTGAAACATTATTTTAAAACTTTTATAAAGTATTTTTTTCAGGTATACCGAATGATTTGAGCTACTTACTATATAAAATTACTTAGAGCAGTGATATTCCCCGATACTTTCCATTGAAAAATGCAGTGTACTGATGGTACACTGGTACAGCAGCTCGTCATTTTTAACAGTTTAATACTACTTATCAAAACATATGAAACCTAGGAACTTGAAACTTAGTACTAGTACTAAGGTTAGTTTTATGTTTTGATACACTAAAACAAATACAACAATCGGGAAAATCCGTCTACGTATGTTAAACAAGCAAAAAAGTGAATGTAAAAAGTGATATGTAAATTTAGGATAAAAATGAGTTTTTCAATATTTGTTTTGCCTTATGCTATTTCTAACAAACCTAATCTGTTTGATTACATTTTTACTTCTCTAATAAGGGCTCAATTTACACTAGTCTTTAGATATACGGGTTTAATTATCGGAACACTTATGTAACACCAATGCATTTTATATGTAGTTGTGCCCTGGTCTATATATAAGAGAAAAGAGGATTTTTATTTTAACTGTTAATTTTCTACAAAAATAAATAAAATCTAACAAAAAACCACTAAGTGGTAACACTTCCCCCGCCAAGTCAGCAACCCAAAAAAGACAATAAATCACCACTTTTCCGCCAAGTAAAACAATGTAATGTATGTAATTTTGGCCACTTGGCGGCAGACTTTTGCTTGATCACTTTAAAAAATACCATAAAATTAGTTTCATTGAGCAAGTATCTCTCCCAATAGTACATTGCTAGATGAGAGCTTATTTTACAAAATTTGACCTTAATTGTGTCACATTTCATAAAATCATAATAGTGATGGTTTTATATTTACTGATTACCTCGAAATTATTATACTTAGTTGGACTAATTAATTAGAGAAGTTGATTTGTGAAATTATCCACCAACGTAACTTTAATGAAAAAAAACAAGCAAAAGTCTGCCGCCAAGTGGCCAAACTTACATACATTACATTGTTTTACTTGGCGGAAAAGTGGTGATTTATTGTCTTTTTTGGGTTGCTGACTTGGCGGGGGAAGTGTTACCACTTAGTGGTTTTTTGTTAGATTGGTATTATTTCACGACACTAGTCACGTTTCTGTCACTTCAAAAGTTTTTTGAGTTTATAGTATAATATAAACTTAGTCACTTACCAAACTCTTGAGGTAGTCTAGGCCTTCGAAAGGCTTTGGCACTGAACAGCTTATTCGTGTCAGGAATGGCAGAGGCATAACCCCCACTTGAGGCACTAAAAACTACACAAACCCATACAATAAAAAGACCATTTATAAATATGCTCATACTCGAGTAACTATTAACATTATAAATTATAAAAGTATTCCACAAAGACCAAAGTGTAGGGAAAGTGAATTGAATATTCAGTATTTAGTTTGTAATGAGGTTATTTGGCAAAACAAACTCAGATAACCTTTGTTGTTACATAAAGTATAATGATTTGGCAAAATAGTCAAATTTGTCGATCAATATGCAAATGTCAATTAATTGCAAACAAGAGATTAAACGTCATTCAAAAGGTTTTTTAAATAGTCAGAATAATTTAACCTATTGGGGTGTGTGTATCTCAATCTGGTACAAAATATCCGCTTAAAAGTTTTAAATATTTTTGAAATTTTTACATGCAATAATAAAGTCATGTGTTTTAAAATTTCGAATGTTGAATAATTTTAATTTCTGATAGTCCTAAGTAGATCATAGACCATTCTATACTTCTAAACCTGCTGTAAAAATTTACTTTCTAAAAAATAAATAAGCCTGTTGGGACTTTTTTCTAAATAAACTCAAGGGAAAAACTGTTTGAAATTGTTGCACTCCAAAATATAGTAAGCTGATGGTTATTTACTGCTTGGTTTAGATACAGCTCACTAAGCTGTAAAAACATTTTTTTTTGAAAATACTAATTATTACACGTAAAGGCTTAACAATTAAAAACTAAGAAAAAAATGTTCCGAACTTGCTTCTTCCATTTAATAACGTTTTTCTTGTAATGGAATGAACAATTTTTTCTAAACACACTGTTATGAAATAGACGTCTGATTAGATTAAATACATTTGTAACCCGTTCCAAAATAAAAAGAGGCCAAGTTGAATTTAGCCCAGTCACATTTAGCGAACTCTAATAAGTATTCATGACTCAAACAAAACCTTATATTTAGGCTTTTGTAAGTCGAATTTTAATGTGATTTTTTTATGGTAGTAATCTTAAAAGACGGACAATAGTTGATAAGTCAATCAACCGACAACACTCTGAGGTGGAATAAAGTATCAAAGTATAACTTACGTTGTAAACTATAGTTGAGTTATAAATTATTTGAACCACATTGTACAATCGCATCACAGTCTTTAGCTTGTATGGGCTTCTCTTTTCCATGTACATTGGCCCTAACTTAAATACAAATAAAAAATAGGAAATGAGAGTGATGATAAGAACAGGAGTGCTGAACAGAATCCATGTTTCCATTAACCGATCTGAAAAATCAATTAAATCATAATTAATAAGCTACTGTTAACTGTTTTGTAAACTACACATACTCATTAGTGTGTAAACAAATAGTATTTCTGAAAACGTTTTAATTAACTGTTAAAAATATTTGTTTGAAGATAATTTCAGTAAAGGCTTTTGTTATGTTAGTAATTAACGACAGTAATTGGCATTCAAATTGATATTTAAAAATAAAAAAAATAATTAATGCCACAAAACATTGCACAGAATATTGTTTGGGTATGTTACTTACAGAACCATGAGTTTATTGAAGTCATTGAATTCAAATAGTAACTAATAAAATAGTAAATAGGCCAATAACATATATAATAAATATACCAGTTTTTTACGGAAATACCTCTAAGTACACTTTCTTCACCCTTAACCACATTAAATATTCGTTCTATGAGAAGTTGTTTAATAAAAAAAGTAATATTTAAAATTGATTTCACATTTAAATATTAATAACCTCTAATGCTTCATAGCCGAAGGAAAATTTGAGAACTGACTTTTAAAATACTATGTTTGAGTTTTACTTTAGCTCAACTACTTTATAAGGTATTTTAATTTTTATCAGGTAAAAAATATCCTTTCATTATTGGGAAGTTTGAAATGGTTGTGTGTATAGAACATGTTTAACATATAAAACATTAGTAACTATTTTCTCATAAGCTTTTAATGAAATTAGTTGTAACTACACATATTGTACTGCAAAATACCCAAATAAAGTCAAAAACTAAATTTCAAGTAAATCGTAAACAACATTTAAACAATTCTTACATAATTATTTAATATCCCTAATATTTGGTGGTCATTTGAGTATGTCAAAGAAAGGGTACCATCTCTTAAACGCCATCTTACCCAAATAAAAACACAGTATTAATAGGTATGCATAAAATGTAGTATTAAAATATACGATATACTAATTTACTGTACTCACCAGGATCAATCAAATTTGAATAAAATTCGTCTGTAAGATTAACATTTTGAATCATGTATTCCACTTCTACTGTCATTTTGCTTTAAACGATAAACGTTACTGTAACGCTAATCAATTAGACGTATTAAAGAGGCAACATCACTTTTGAACCATACTATTATAACACACTAATAACCATGTATTTCAATGATATCTATGAATCCACCACAGTTCACAAGGTTTTCAAAATCACGTTACACAAACATTTTCTTCAATTAGAGTTAATGTTTATTTTGCTTCACGAACCTAATTACATGATTAGTTAGTTTCAAATAACAATTAACGCAATTCGATAGAACGGTTGAAGTGGAAACGAAGAGTAAAACAATGTGTTCGAGTTAAGGTCAAACGTAAGCAAGGCTATTGAATTGTATGATAATGCAAAAGACCTCGGAAACTAATTTGAGAGCTTTGAAACTCTTCTTAACGAGCACAGCAACTAACAACTGATACTGTACCCACCACTTGGTGGAAACTTAACAATAACAACTTAACAAAATTTGCCTTTTTAAAACTTTCTTGGAAAATTTACCCATCAGCAAGTGGTTTTATTTCTAGTGATTTTTGTAACTATTTCCGTTTGAAAATAGCCAGGTTTTCAAATATTTTATTTACCATCCCTTATACTTTATATAAGATTAACATTTTATTGGGTAGTATTGCCATATTCCCTTGTGATCAAACACAAATCCATATCCCTAGGATAAACATACTTCCTTATGATCGAAGAAACATCCATATCCCTAGGATAAATATACTCCCTTGTGATCAAAGAAACATCCATATCCCTAGGATAAACATACTCCCTTGTGATCAAAGAAACATCCATATCCCTAAGATAAACATACTCCCTTGTGATCGAAGAAACATCCATATCCCTAAGATAAACATACTCCCTTGTGATCGAAGAAACATCCATATCCCTAGGATAAATATACTCCCCTATGATCAAAGAAACATCCATATCCCTAGGATAAACATACTCCCTTGTGATCAAACATCCATATCCCTTGGATAAAACATACTCCCTTGTGATCAAACAAACATCCATATCCCTTGGTTAAAAAAACATACACTCCTTGGATAAAAAAAAACATACCCCCTTGTGATCAAACAAACAACCCCATTTCCCCCCCCCCTTTTTTTTGTTCCCTCGTGCTGGTTAGTATATTGTATTACTGATAGGTATTTAATTCCTTAATGTTAATATTGCAACAACACATTTAAATAAAAGAGCAACAAATTTACGTGAATTGAAAAAAAATATTTCCTCTAATCTATATGTTAACATGTAACTTATACTATTATTCATAAGATAAATTAATACAAATGAGTTTATATAAGTAGTAATTATTTCAAAACAAGTTAAATATTAGAAATACAACACTTGTTTTCATATAATGTATAAAGTCGAAGGGAAATATAAAATAATACAATTGTTTGCACGTGTACAAAATATTTATTTTACACATTCAAAAAACAAAAATTAAAATGCACTATTATATACAATCGTGTTACATAATAATTTGATTTGGAGCAGTATTACTTTATTCGTCAACTGTGCATTTTGAATTGTTGCATTGCGAGTAAACTAAGGTTATACCATATTTTTTATGAATACTTTTACTCAACAGTTAGAAACACTCTCATCGTCACGTCATTTAATCCACAATGACACGGCGGTCGACAAAGCCAATAACGCTCGGGGCTCGTGAGCGGCTGGCAAAGGGCGGCGGAATGTCATGGTGATATTTAAAACACTCGGGTCGTAATATAAATGTATTTTATACCTATAACTTTGTACGTAACTTTATACCCATTGCCAATTTTAAGTTTTTCGCAAGGGGATGGTTGTAGACTATTTCATTTTATAATTATCAAAGATTAATCAGTATGCCGGCGAGACATTTGCCACGTTAAAAAAACTTTGAGTGAAATATACATGGTGTCCCACGAAGAGATTTAAACGTTTGATGTTATATTTCTTGTCCATTTATAGACCGAATATTTTGAAACTTTACACAATTTATGAAGTAGATTTAAAAAATATTCTGGGAAAATTTCAGTTCCATAACAATGTTGTGGAATAAAAATGGTAGCATATTTAAAATGTTACCAATTTGCTTCCTATAAGAATGCTGTCAGTTGTAATGGTGTGCTGTACTACGACATTTCAGACATTAAAATGACTGGAAATAGGCATTCACAAGTTTTAAATGAACTTGTCTTGACTCATTTTACGGTTCCAGAAATGTATCAAGCAATCTTCAAAAAAGATGGTGCAAATCATGTCAAGCAATTACTAAATGACAACCTTCATTGCCATTGGATTGATCGTGGAAGCTTTTTTTTTTTGTAATTAGACATCTCGATCCCCAAATTAAACTGTGTGACTTTTTCATGGGTTTACTTGAAGGAACAAGCTAATACCTATAGATTCAATAATGATGAGGAACTAAAACAACCAATTGAAAGGGAACTATTCTAGATACAGCAGAATTTCTTTGTAAGAGCTTAATATGATTCATCAGTTAAGCGCTGTTATTAGTGTGTCACTGTGGAAGGATGGTTGAATAATTTTCGACTCTACTTTTAGCTTTTGCTTTAATCTAGAGTTTCCTGATTAAAAGCATTATTTCCCTAGAATGTGAATAAAAACATTTTACAAAACCAAAAACAGAATGTTTAATGTTTTTAAAGTATCATTTTTTAATATGCCAAAAATGTTCTTTCTTCAAGGGTTAGGGAGCTGAAATTTTCACAGAAAACTAAGTTGTGAAAAGTTTCAAAATATTCGGTACATAAATGGGCAAGTAATACCAAATCAAACGTCTGAACCTCTTCGTGGGACACCCTGTATAGCTTCAAATATATAGTTTAGTCCTCCTAGATACTTGTGGTTCAGGTTTTGAAATGAAAAATAACAGTTTTAACTGCTCTAAACCCATGAAGCAACATAACGTTGTGCCGATTTTAGTAATAGAATATTATTAGTGTTTCATCTAGTGGTATTACATTGATGTGGGTTTTTAATGTTATTTACAATAAGATCGATAAATAGCCCCTATTTGTAAGCCATAGAGTTCATACTTTTTAATCTCAAGATAATTGTAGCAAAAATGCAGACATTACGTATTTAAATGAGTTTTCGTGGATTGACATAATGTATTTTACAGAACCCACATTTGATGATCAAACAAAATACCCGTTTTCTTTTAAATCAGATTAAAAGTAATAACATGTATTTAGTATAAAAAGTAAAAAAGTAAACTAAGCTATATTTAATAAGACCTAAACTATTTGCCTAATTTTACATGTTTACTACTATTTTCAACACTTTTTGTGACTTTTGAACTTTTTCTCGATGTTTTCTTATATGATTTGAAATAAAAGTTGAGGAACAATACGGTGAATATGACGCCCTGTAGAGCGGCGTACACATTGTAGGCGGTCTGAAGTGGTGGTGTAGAACACATGGCCAACAGGGATACGAAGAACACCATCAGCACGAAGAACTGGAACTGTCACCGACACAGCGATTACAATCTAGACTACTTAATGTAAAAAAAAATATTCGTTATTACAATCCAAAGTTTTTATGGACATCTCTATAAAATTCTAATCGTAAACATGGGAAACAATAGACTTGAGTTATGAGCTAAAGAGTTTTTTAAAACTTCACAATTAAGGATTTTGCGCTAGTTTTCTGGAATGTTTTTGGAGATTCAAAAGGACGGGCTTGTGTACTAAAAAAAAAGAGTGTCTATAATCGTAGTTAGTGTAAGATTTTAGTATCCCGTTCATAATATGTTTGACAAAAGCCATATCCTTTGCAATACGTTATATATTGTTTGGTAAAACTAACTTCCTTCAGCACACAGCAGTTCATAAAAAACCTAAGCTTATAATAATCCAAATGGTCCATTGCATTAAAACAATCCTGCATTGAAACGTGCTGTCTTAATATTACATTTAAGAGTATGACTAACAAATAGATTACAATGGCTAGGTTTTCGAAATGTTACAAGTCCTGAGAGGCAACTAAAATTTAAAAGTTAAATGGCCAAATCAACTGTCATAATAAACAGTTAAACATGTATTTTTCTACAAGCCCTAATCAAAATAATAAAACCCAAACAAATAGGTTTGCAATGTTTGTTTGCGCGAAACACGGGCAGAACAACAAGTGTAAATAATACAAATTAGCATAAACCAAAACCTTAGTATGGGAAACCTTTATAGTATAGGGTTGGTTGGAAAAAGCTTTAAATCAAGTTTCCTGAGATTCTAATGACAGTATTTTCATGAAATCCTGTGATTAAAATTGTTTAGACATGCATTAGGTAGTCTAGATCACATTATATAGATAAAAGGGTTGTTTTTTAACTAATATATTTAAATAGTCTTTCCGTTTACTAAACATAGATAGTTTCGTACACGTACACTAAACTAATATTTTGAATGTCAAATGCAGTAATTATACAAAAATGCATAAACATAACGGCTGGACACTTGCAAAAACTTCGATTCCAACCAACTGAGATTTCAACTATAGTATTTTGATTAAAGATAGATATTTGTAATTAACTGTTAGCGTCCATGTATAAGGTAGATACATACGAGTTGTAGCCAGGTGATGTATCGTTTCCACCAGAGATATCGCTGAACGCCGGGCCCCAGAGCTGATAAGAAGTAATAACTGTACATGATAATGTGCACAACTGAGTTGACCAGCCCGATCATGATGCCTTGCTCTCCTGTAACAGTCGACATTGCAATGCATTCACTCTAGGCTATATACTCCCAAGTGAAAAGTATTATTTTAGATCCATAAGGATTCACTTATAAATATTGAGTTATACTCAACTGTTAGACAAAACTTACCCAACTGTTAATCAAATAAAAACTTGGACATTTCTTTTATTTTTATTTGATATTACACTAAACTTGACTACGTAAAAGTATACGTGTAGTATACGTTATTCGTGGATTGGTGTCATATAATCGAAAACACTAATAAAACTCTATATTTAGTTAATTGTATCGGAAATTATATCGGGGACTCACCTCTGACATATTTTAGATACAACCACACGATAACTACCATGTGCGTGTGATGGTACAAGTGTAGAAATGATATGTGTGATTGCTTCTTCCTCAACACAAAAAACATCTAGAAAATAAAGAAACTATAAAAACCTGTTTTCTTTATGTTTAAGGCCTCGTTTGTCAAACCAGATACAAATTTATACTTCTATGATAAATAGGAGCTGTTTAAAATACATTCCGCTAGCAGTCTTGTGAGACACCCAGTCGGTAATAACCACTCACGCAACATGTTTTAAGGTCAGTGATTTATTAAACAGCATTTTAAACACATAAATATACCTATAAATCAAGCCTTAATGATTTGTCTTATACGCTATGAATGTAATTGCCTATTTTTAAAAGTTTGAGACTTCTTTCCATTTTCTAGACCTCGCTATTTTACCTAAAAAGTAATTTATTTTTGTAAAAAATACAACCGACTTCAAAACACTCTAAAAAGAATGAAATAATTTTAATAAAGTAAACTTTTGTATTAGGCAAGCTCACGTATTTTAAGTCGGCGCGGCTCTATGATGATTTTTGATACAAAATTGAAAGAGGGTGTCCATATTGCAGGTGACTATATATAACTAAAGGTGTTAATCTGCATGTATTTTTCATAGTTATGCGTTAAGTGTTATTTTATTACCGTAATCAGAGATCGGCATTATAGTGGTATTAACGAGTATCTTTAAAAAGATTATAACGCATTTAAATGTTTCTAACTTGGAAAAGTAACGTTTTAATACTAAACTAGCTTCTTTTCCCTATCATAATATCAACCTAAATTATTTACCTATTCATATAGAACATTTGTGTGTGTTATTTTCATAATGCATTTATTCTGAATTAAACATAAAATACAAGAAAATCCTTCCTATATATTAAAACGAAACAGGGGTTTTTTTTTTATTTCACGATTCTGAATCAACCACTTGACGGATTTTCATGATTTTTGTGTTGAAAGAAAGATAATTTTGAGAACTAGGGATTGTCGAAGCCATAATTTTAGTTTAGGGTTTCAGTTTTTAGAAATTCAGTTTTAATTTTCAAAAAGTCTAGCAGTTGACGGACGAGTTTAAGTCGTTTTAGTGGTGGTTTAACTAACAGCTGGTTGCTAACTGTCATTGAAATGTTTATGTTAAAAGTTGTTTGTATACAAAAATATTGATAGTCAGAGTTTGACTACACACTATTTCACTTTAAAATGTAGTTTCTTTCCTACCGTAAAAGATCTATGTTATCAGTAGATTGTGTACATTTTAACATTTTAAACGTATAATCAAGTTTTGTCATAAATACTGTATGATTCAGAAACTTGATAAAGGGGTACATTCCTAAAGTAGACCAAAAGTCTCGGATCTCGGATGGGCTGGGCAGGCTTTTCATGGTGGGGAGAAGATACTTCAACTTTTAAAAGTGTATTCCAAGAAGTACTACAAGGTAGACGACCACTTGGAAGACCAAGTAATGAAAGACATCCTCAGACTGGTATCTTCCTTACAAATGGCAGGGGATAGAAGAGAACGTGAGGCCAGGATCATTTGGAAGGTTTCAGTGGTCAATGTGGTAAAATAAGGTACGGTAAGTGTTAGTATGCAGTGGAAGGTGGTATGTAGCTAGGTACTGTACTCAAAGCCAGTGTGTGTGAATCGGCCACCAAGTTGTAAACTAGCTCATATTCATAATCATATTCAATTTTAATTGACTACTCGATTCCCGTACGTAGGACGGGCCAACAGCTCGTATTTCCTTTAATATATAAACAAAACAGTTCAGTATGTTTTTATATATATTCATGTTATCCAGCTACAATTTATTGATTTTCAAAATACACACACAATATTTCATTCAATCATATTTGCAGTATGAGCCGCGCCGACTTGAAATACGTGAGCTTGCCTAATACAAAAGTTTACTTTATTAAAATTATTTCATTCTTTTTAAAGTGTTTTGAAGTCGGTTGTATTTTTTACAAAAATAAATTATTTCATGATTTTTAGTGACTGTATATATTTATATATTAATTACTTGAGGTTTTTTGATAAGCAAAACTGTTTGAAACAATCAAAAGTTCCACAGAACAATCTTTTTTTTTTAACTGCTTGAGTCACATGTTCAGGTTACATAATCAATGGGTATGAAAATACACAGTTTTAGATATTCCTTAAGAAAGAAAGAGTTGTCCATTACATTAGGCCTAATGAAAAACTAATTGTCTTTTCTAGATACATTGAAATGTCAGACATCATCGTTTCCTGCAATCGGTGTACTTCTACATTATAAAAAGAAATACAGTAACGTCTCAAGCCTTTTGGAACAATATGAAAGTTATTCCTCAGCCACCAGCACTAAAAAATCTCTCAAAAGTGGAAAATTGGTCGTTAACATGTATAGTCCCTTTGGAAAATATTATATGAAAGATTGGTTCAGCTAAAAGTGGTGTAAGTCATGTAGGGGGTTTTGTTTGCTCAAGATATAGCCTAGTCGAAATTGCAAATCATCTTCCTCTAGGACTTTCCGAAGCAGGCATAATAGTATTGATATGTTATAGTAACTGGGTAGAGAATATTAATAAACATTCCACATCTGCAAATGAAATATGTATATGAAAGATTGGTTCAGCTAAACGTGGTGCAAGCCATGTAGGTGGTTTTGTTGGATCAAGATATAGCCTAGTAGAAATTGCAAATCATCTTCCTCTAGGACTTTCCGAAGCAGGCATAATAGTATTGATATGATATAGTAACTGGGTAGAGAATATCAATAAACATTCCACATCTGCAAATGCATGTTTAGTAATTAAAATATTTAACACTTTTAAGACAATTGACGATTATGCACTGTCACACTTCTTAGGTCGTGTAAGGAATAATTGCATTTAATTTATATTTAGACCTGTTTTACGAATGCTTTGGTTTTCACAATGCACCTTTATTTGTCAATATCATACAGCTATTCACTGAAACATATATGTTTTTGTAAGTCAGAATATTCAATACTAAAAACAGAATTACTGTATACACAAATCAGGTCAAACGTTAAATACATTTTTTTATAGTAACCAAAACAAAATGCATTTTTCTCAATGTAATTCATTTAGGCTCCATGGCAAGAAATAGTTTATTGATCAATATGAAGCAACTGTTTCATGAAGAATTGTCTGTAGCTTCATTTAAATGGTTTCAACTAACAGCTGTAGGAATGTTATTATTATTTATTGCCTTCTCTACACAAATGTAAACAATCTGCACAAATGTAAACAAAATAAATGTTGAATATTTAAGGTTTTCAGAATTTTTTACCAAAACAAATATTATATATTTGTTTTGGATATTAACAAGGATATTAACAAATATCCTCCTTTTGTTGGTAGTGGGGAAGTCGGTTAAAAAGGGAACATATCTTACAGTTGAAAAATTTAACAAATAAATGTAGATTTTAAATGCCCTTACCGATACACATAAAAACTATTTTAGACAAACAGCATACAATACATATTCCTCTTTAGCACGTTAAATTCATTTGCTTTATTATCATTAAGTTTTTGTATATACAGGGTGATTTGTACTCAGTGTGACAAAATTTTTTTGATGTACGTACAAAGTAAATGAAGTGTGATGATGCATATCAAATGTTCCAAGTCTCAAAATTAGCTCCCCAAAAAATTATTTTATGTTTTTCAAAAATAACCATGCTTTTAAACTTAATACAGCGATTTCTCAATTACCTGTATATTGATTTGAGTAGATAATGTCATTTTCGTGTTCTACATTAAATTTTGAACAAGAATAATGGAAAATGACGGAGGATCAGTTGTAAAAACTCCATTGTAAGTATATTCAAAGATAAAAATTAAGATATTTGATAAAATTTTTAAAAACAATGGTCTATTGCATTTTTCACACCCTGTATACAAGAAAGTGTCGGAATATGTTAAAAACTGCGCCATTTTATAAGCTTTCCAACCATATGCTACACTATTGAGGTTTAGATATTGTTTTGTTTGTTTTAGTGGTTTGAATACCAGAAAACAGGGAACTTTTTTACTGTTTTTACTGTTCAAGCTGAATCAAAAATACAACTTTTGCTTAATACATGCCGACTTTCTATGTTTTAAATGTTAAAGACACCATGCTTTGTAGTCTTCAAACCATTAAAGCGTCCATAAGCAGACATAAACCTCAATAGTGTAGCATATCGTTGGAAAGCTTATAAAATGGCGCAGTTTTTAACATATTCCGACACTTTCTTGTATACAGGGTGTGAAAAATGCAATAGACCATTGTTTTTAAAAATTTTATCAAACATCTTAAATTTTATCTTTGAACCTATTTACAATGGAGTTTTTACAATTGATCCTCCGTCATTTTCTATTATTCTTGTTCAAAATTTAATGTAGAACACGAAAATTACATTATCTACTCAAATCCATATACAGGTAATTGAGAAATCGCTGTATTAAGTTTAAAAACATGGTTATTTTTGGAAAACATAAAATAATTTTTTGGTAAGCTAATTTTGAGACTTGGAACAGTTGATATGCATCATCACACTTCATTTACTTTGTACTTACACCAAAAAAATTTTGTCACACTGAGTACAAATCACCCTGTATTTTATAACATTAGGTTTAACGAGTACCTAGGTTTGCTGCTACAAGGAAACTAATAAAGTGTGTTTTTGAGTAAAATATTGATAGCTTAGTACAAAATAAATAAATTTGCCAAGTTTGATCAAAATATATCCATAAACAAGCAAACTACAACATTTGACAATATTCTCCATAAGAATAACATGGGAATTTTAAATTTACAATTTTTTTAATTTTCTCCGTTACTAATAATCGAACAAAAATACTTTTATATACTAAATTATTTGTTTTTTTAAGCTCTTTAAAAAGGTCTAAAGAGAAATCGGGAAATTTTGTGTTTTGAGGGTCAAAAGTGAGAAAAACCAATTTTTACCCCATAAAACCCCCCGTAAAGCCCCGTTCCCATGGTCCGATCGTGCTGGTTCGCGAACTCATTCAAGTTTATCCTGCTTTACACCTTTAAACCAAATTTCATCAAAATCGGACAAAAATTACTCAACTTATCGCGTTCACGGACGTATATATATATATATATATAAGTCTATATATATATATACATATATAAAAATTTGAACGAATGGTGTTTTTGGCCTCTGGGGACATCAAAATGAAAAAGTAAATCGGTCCCGGGTCTAGGTCTTACCGTGCCACCTACTGTAATAGCTACTTCCCTATATAGTACGGTGCAATTAGACCTAAACCGGGACATCCAAAAAAAAAGTTTCAAACCAGTGCCAAATTGTTGAGTACACTTCCCTCAATATGTAAAAAAAGTTACACTGATTTGAGTGTCGGGTTTGGTGGGGAGGGGGTGAAAATGGGGTGAAAATAGGACTTTTTTTACTTTTTCGCAAATACCTCAAAAACGGTGCGTTTTTCTTAGAATATAATGAATTACAAAAATAATCTTCATTCAATTTCGAACAAAATGATACCATACAATACCTATCTACTATGAACGGTTCAGGTAATATTGAGGGGTAAATGTGATTTTTTTCCTTAAAATTCTAAAAAAGTTGTTTTTTAAATGGAGGAAACCCATGGACACCCATAAAAAAAAGTTTCTTATGAGTGCCAAATTGTTCAATAAACCTCCCTTAATATGTATAAAAAGGTTACACGGATTTGAGTGTCGGATTTGGGAAGGAGGGTTAAAATAAAAGGGGGGGTGGATGGGACTTTTTTACTTTTTTGCAAATACCTCAAAAACGGTGCGTTTTCTCTAAATATAACAAATTACAAATATAATCTACATTAAATTTCGAACAAAATGATACCATACAATACCTATCTACTATGAACGGTTCAGGTAATATTGAGGGGTAAATGTGATTTTTTTCTTAAAATTCTAAAAAAGTTGTTTTTTAAATGGAGGAAACCCATGGACACCCATAAAAAAAGTTTCTAACAAGTGCCAAATTGTTCAATAATCCTCCCTTAATATGTGTAAAAAAGTTACACTTATTTTTGTGCCGGTCTTGGGTAGGAGGGTGTGAAAACGGGGTTGGGAATTTTATTCATAAGTAATTTTGTAAATTTTGTTAAGTAACACGTTTTATTTTCCATTTTATCACAAATATAACTACAATATAAATAAATATGACTTACCTACCTAAAAAAGACAAACCTACCTAGATACGGGAACATGGTGAACTTTCTACCGTTTGAATTCTTAAGAAGATGGAATAAAAAATAACTGAAGTTACAACGATTTTTAGTTGTAAAATTATTGTGATTAAGGCTACGCTATTCAGGGTTGCCTCATTTTACAAATAAAAATCGTAATATTTATTTATTTTTTATTATTTTAAAAGCTAAATAAAAGTGTTACAGACATTTTTTCATAAAATTAGCCATTTCTAGCAATTTCAATTTTAAAAAAGTCCCATTCCCCCCCTTTTCTTTTAACCCTCCTTCCCAAATCCGACACTCAAATCCGTGTAACTTTTTTATACATATTAAGGGAGGTTTATTGAACAATTTGGCACTCATAAGAAACTTTTTTAATGGGTGTCCATGGGTTTCCTCCATTTAAAAAACAACTTTTTTAGAATTTTAAGAAAAAAATCACATTTACCCCTCAATATTACCTGAACCGTTCATAGTAGATAGGTATTGTATGGTATCATTTTGTTCGAAATTTAATGTAGATTATTTTTGTAATTCATTATATTTTAAGAAAAACGCACCGTTTTTGAGGTATTTGCGAAAAAGTAAAAAAAGTCCTATTTTCACCTCATTTTCACCCCCTCCCCCCCAAATCCGACACTCAAATCAGTGTAACTTTTTTTTACATATTGAGGAAAGTGTATTCAACAATTTGGCACTGGTTTGAAACTTTTTTTTTTGATGTCCCGGTTTGCTCTTTTTTTAAGCTAATTGCACTGTACTAATAGGGAATTTCGCTAAAACCATGTAAATATATAATATTTATTAATTGTTCAGAATAATTGTAAATTATTATTTCTATCGTTATTTTACTGTATGAAGATTAGTTAGTTCTCTTTGTTTGGAATATTTAACTACTGTAAAACATACCAAATACAATTATATTCGGCAATCCCTACGAAAGAAAAACTGAAAAAGGGAGTGTTTATCTATGACGTTTTATTAATACCCCCGCCGCAGCAAACCTGCCGACTAAGCGAATTTCCATTTGTCTGAATTGATTTTCAGTTAAATATACATATATTATTATAATAAGTATGGTTATGATTAGGGCTACTACTATATTAATAATTGAAAACATTATAACAACATTAAGTACCCTTTTAAATTCATTTAAATTAACAAACGACATGTTTCGACACTTAGGTCATAGTCGTGTTTTTATACAAATACAATAACAAATTAATGAAAGGAATAAATATAGTCATATGTTAAGTTAACTTAAAATTTAGAGGATCTTGATCTACTCTTTGTTTAATTTTGCATATATTATGTAATATTTCTGTTTTATTGCAATTGTAGGATGTTTTCGAATATCGGATTTGTTTTGTTGATGATCATGGTATTCAGTAAATTTTGAGAAAATCTTTTGTAATTTGTGTATATATGAAAATCTTCTTTGACATTTAATTTTGTTTTATTTCTTTCATATTCTAGAATTTCTACATTTTCATTTATATTTTTGTATTCATGTCGAGTTTCGATTAGGTGCTCTGCAAAATTTGATTTCATTGTCGTTTTGTTACCTGATTTTAACTCTTTTATATGTTCTTTGAACCTTTTTTTAAAGCTACGACTTGTTTGGCCAATGTAGGATTTATTACAGTCTGAACATTTAATTTGATAAATGCCTGATTTGTTTATATCTTTAACTTGGTTGTTGTTATATGCTTCATTAGAAATTTTGTTTTTTATCATCTGAAAGGCATTATTTTTTGTTCTGTAACTTATTTTCAAATTAGAATTTTGGAAGGTTTATCTTGTTGCTTTCTTTATGGTTGTACTATGGGGTATGCAAATATATTCTTTTCTATTGTTTTCTTCAATCAATCTTTGTGTTTCAAATTTCTTCTAAATTTTCTTTCGAATCATTTTTTCAGTTATAGAAGATTTGTACCCATTTTCAAGGCTAAATATAGGATGATGTTTTTCTCTTTTTCAAAATCTTTGCTTGACATTGGTATATTTACTAATCGATGTGTCATTGAATGAAAAGTTGACAATTTGTGCTGCCACGGGTGATTTGAATTTGATGGTATGATTATGACTGTTGTAGATGGTTTTCGGTATATTTTAAACTTATGCATGTGTCTTTCTTTCGAAATTGTTATGTCTAGAAAGTTGATTTGTGAATTTTGGATTTCATTAGAGAATTTAATTTGCGATGAAAGAGAATTTATGTGTTTATGTAGTCTTCTGCTTCAATTTGAGTGCCTTCAAATAGGCAAAGAATATCATCAACATATCGGTACCAATATAATATTTTTGATTTGTAAGGATTTGTTTCGTTTAAAATCTTGGTTGTTTCTAGATTGTTCATGTAAATATCTGCTAAAAGTCCAGAGAGGGGAGAGTCCATGGGTAAACCGTCTTCTTGTATGTAAAATGAATTGTTGTATTAAAAATAATTTTGGTTTAGTGTAACTTTTGTTAGTTTGATTACATCATTAATTTGAGGTCTTGTTAGTGTTCCATGGTCGATTAATTGTTGTTCGAGTATCTAAATGGTTTCATCTATAGGTATGTTTGTATACATGTCATTTACATCAAATGAAAGAAACAATGAGTTCTGTGGTATATTAATATCTTTAATTTTGTCTATCAATTCGTATGTATTAGATACATTGACAGTTTTGTTCAAATTTATATTGATTTTTTTTACTGTGTAAATATTTACATAAATTGTAAGTAGGGGCTTGTCGAAAATTGTCTATTGGTCTAATTGGGATGTCTTGTTTGTGCGTTTTTGGTTGTGCTCGTAATGTAAGGGATTTTGGATTTGGCATTTTCAAAGATATTTTGTCTTTTTGTGTGATGCTTTGTAACGAGTTATTATTCCTAGGGGGGTAAATATTTGCTATTTGACCGCGCACCTATTGCTGGCATCAGCAAGTGGCGGCGGCGAAGCTAGCGAGCGCCCTTTGGCCCGGCTTTTGGCCTAGTGGTTTCCCTGACCTTAAAACAACGTACATCCTTTCCACCATCTACCACTTTCTCAGCCATTACAGCCTTTGTTCACGGACCAAGTTATCGTTAAAATGTACTCGCTGCCCAATCGACTTGGCCTCAAGGGATGGTCTCTAAAAATTATGCCTTTCAACCGCGGCCGTTTCAAAACACTTTTCAGCCTTCTTCTTGGGAACATAGGCGGTTTCCAAAACCAGCGCTACGTTTGGGGAAGGAGGAGGTCTAAAGGCCGCCTTCTCGCGCATATAAGCATCATAATCTTCGGCCAACTCAACCATCTCGGCCAGGTTCCTGAAGTCACGCCGGCGTACCATGAGTTTGTATTCCGGACGCATGTTGCTGTAGATTAAAAAAAAGTCCAATCTACCATGCTCTGACAACGTACCGCTACGCCTAAGCAAGGTACTTATGGCCACGACATAATCTCGGAAGTGTTCGGTCTCACCCTGCGTCCTTTTCCGGATCTCCTCATCCAAATTCCTCTGATAACCAGGTGGAAGGAACTGGATCTCAAATTGATGCCGGAAAGCTTCAAAAGAATACAGGAGCTCCTTGCAGTTCCTATACCAAAGAAGTGCTGAACCTTGCAGCAGCTCCGGTAGCGCTCTGAGCAGGTCCTCCGACGATATAGAGTACGAGACCATCAGCTCTTCAAGACGCTCCAGGAATGACACAGGGTCTCTACGTCCATCAAACTTCAAACCCCACTTTCGGACCATGTCACATATCTTGGAGCAATTCTTCGGCTCCACCCTGCTGGCCTCATTCGAGAGCATACCCGAGCCTCGTGGCAGCTCCAAGCTAGAAGGCCGGGCTGGTCTCTCAGAACTATCATCGGGCCGCTGCCATCCCTCGGGTCTACTAGGTAACCCAAAGGTAGGCAAGGGAGCAGCCACAACAGGGAACGTAGGGTTGGCGGGTCTTCCGAACCCATAGCCGACCCCATCACTCGGCGAGCCTCTCGCCTGTCGCACCACCGATGCCAGATATTCTCGAAGAGTCCGGGTATCAGTCTCCAAAGACAACCCAAGAATCTCTTTGACCGCCTCTAACTCCCTGCCAAGTTCAAATATCTCTGTTTGGCCCGATGCAGTACTAACCAGTACCTGAGGTACGGTTCTCGGGGGGTCAGAAAGTCCCATAGTGGTAATAGCCGGCGGTAAATATGTCGGTGCAGCAGCCCCAGCCATCGTACACAGCCTATCATCGCTGTACCGGCGGGCATTCCGCTGCTTCCAAAACGACGAGAATCTCTGCCGTAATTCCGCAGAAGTACCAGTGGTCACCAAACCATACTGGTCCATCGTCCTTATGAGCTCCCCTTTCGAGAGGTCATAGATCCAACCCACGCGACCGCCCCGGGGCTGCGACCCCAAGGACATAGTCGCTGGCGTGGAATAGGTCAAAGACGTTGTCACCGTCGTACCCACGACCGATGAAATAGTCGGCCAAACGGGCGAAGACGCAGGCCACAATGACGACCTCGTCATCACCGACAGTTCGGAGCTAACCCCAGAACTAGTTGTAACAATAGCAGACGTGATAGGCGTACCGCCCAGCACAGACGTCGTATTTGTAGTCGCAACCATATTTAAAACTCAAATCCCACGACAAATCCGCAAAAATAAGAGCGAAACCAATTAAAATGTATTTAACACCGTACCATTAAATCAAACCAATTATAGGTGTGAAAGTCCAACCACAAATACACAAAAAGGGTTCTCACTCAAATAATATTCAACACTAAAGCTCAATTAATTAGCAAAATAATATTTACTAACTAATATCTATGTATACAACCACTAAATAAATTAGGGTTTACAACACACCACACTGTAACAGAAAACAGGTTAGGCCTACCCAACCGACTATAAAATCACAGCAGGTCTGCCTAAAACTCTGCTAAACAGCTCAGGTCCGCAGCCAATCTGCACAAGTCCGCAGAAAAATCTGCACAAATAAAATTCTTTTGTTCGGGCGCCGTTAATACGTCAGCAACTCAGCACCACTGCCAACCTCAGTCCCTGTTCGCAGGCGTAATCTTGAGACGAGATTTTTTTTACTGGGAAAAATAATAAAATTAAAAGTGCATGCAGTCGCAACCGTTTGCCGGGGATAGCTCAGCCTACAATGGCTGGGTAAAGTTCCAGGGTCTGCGACAAGGTCAGGGAAACCACTAGGCCAAAAGCCGGGTCAAAGGGCGCTCGCTAGCTTCGCCGCCGCCGCTTGCTGATGCCAGCAATAGGTGCGCGGTCAAATAGCAAATATTTACCCCCCTAGGAATAATAACTCGTTACAGCTTTTACATTTTGATATTGTTGTATTTGTATTTTTTGTGCATGTTTCTGTTGGGTCTTTTGTTAATAATTTAAATTTACCCTTTTCAAGATAAGTACTAACCTTATGTTGGTAATCATTTTTCTTTATAACAACTATTGAATTTACTTTGTCATTTTGTGTTAATATTGCATTATTTTCTTTTAATTTTTCAGCTATAGAATCAATAAGAGATAGGTCTTCTTTGGTTTTTCTTTTGGAATTTGGTCGTTTGTTTTCCAATTTTAATTTATTTACTTCATGTATAAGGTTGTGTCTAAAGTGTTCTTGTCGGTCGTCTTCTTGTTGTCTTATGGATATTTCTAAGTTAAGTAAATCTTCTTTTATGTTATGTTTTTAATGGTCTAGATTTAGATTATATTTAGATGTATATATTTTCTTACCGTATCGACTAAATCGGCTACCTTGGACATCAGCCACACCCATGTCACTTTAAATGACTGAAAAATACAAATGCACATATTAAAAACTTAGACAGTAATCTTCACAGATGGGATTATATGTTACGAATAATTGAGTATGTTATAGACATCTCAGAAACAAAAGAACCCTGGGCCATTTCGGCCCGCACACGATTGAAGGGTACGCCACACCTACTGGCCCAAACCACGTGATCTTTTCGTTTCTGCGCAGGTTGTTTTGTTCTTCGGATGTCTATAAGTAAAAATATAGTGAAACAAAACTGCGCTCAAGACATAGTTTTGCCACTGTTTATTTAACAAAAACGTCTTTCTCTAAATTTATGTCTCATACATTTCTCAGAACACAACCTTACTTATACACTATAGTATAAATTGTTGGTTTCATAATTTTGCAGCGTTGCCAATTCGAAGGGAATTTGGGCCTTCGAGGGTATTTTCGAGGGTAATTAATTTTTAAGGGTAAAAAGGGGTATTTTCAACAACCCAAGTCCAACATATATTAATACCGTAATAATAATTCATTTATGTTAATAATAATCATAATAATAATAATTAGTAATTCATTAATGTATTTATGTCCATAATTATTGTTATTACTCAGGAATGTGTTGCACAGTCTGATGCATGATTCATGAGTGTTTAACTCTGTGGCGTTTCTCGTCGTCCCGTCTTCGTCATCCATCGGGATTCGTGAAATTGAAACGTTGTGGAATTTGCTTATTCATTCCCATTCCCGTTGTCTTTCCAGTCTCCACTCCGTTCGCTAACCGGCTTTCGTAGTTCAGTTGATAGAATATTAGTAGTTTTGTTTGTTTGTTGGCGAAGCGTGAAAATGAAAATTGAAGCAGTAAAGTGTAAAGTGAATTGTTAGATTCTTTTTTGGAGATTAGTGAAGCGGTATATTAAGTTTATTCGTTGATGTTCCTAATTTTTTTGGACCAGATATGTGTTTGGACTGTATTTATCCAATGTAGGCTACTTATATGATGATGATTTAGACATTTTATAAACTCAAGGTTTTAAATGTAGTCCTACTTCAGTATGTAAAGTTGGCTTGTGGTTGTATTTTTCTGTTGTGTAGACCTAGAACCAACAAACTTTGGTAGTTTAATGAATAGCCTATTTTTAACGAACATCGTAATAAGTAGGCCCTAGCTTACTGTAGACTTAGCCTAGTAGACTTTGTAAAAGGTTGAGTGATTTTGACATATTAACTTTGCGATAAGTGAAGGTGCTTTTTACTGACCAACAGATATATTTATTAACCACCAGACTTCTAGCATTATCTAAGACTTGACCCTAGCCTACTAACTAAGCCTAATACCTTCTCTTTAATGTGTAAACATCTTTTTAACAAGCAATATTGAATAGTGATTACGGTATAATGCGTAACTGCCTCTTAAAGTTTTCAAAAGCCAAACAAGATCGTAATAAAGAGGATGGCAGGCCTGGATCCTCAAACACAAAAACGCCTGAACCTAAACCTGGCACAAGTTCGACACCTGATGTGTTACCGGCCGTTGAATTAGACGATGATGACCCGGATGATCCGGCACCAATTTCTGACTTTGATTCTATTGATACCCACGAGCCTTTGTCGGGGAATCAGAAGGAAAAAAGACAAATTTAGGGAAAAGCAAATACAAAGCCAGTGAGCTAAGATTTGTTCAATGTTGGTTAAAGTTACCTCTCTTTACCAACTGGCTTGAAAAAGCAAAAAGCAAAAGAAAAAGGTTATGACATGGATTATTGCAGGATATGCGACACTAAATTGACAGCCCATAAGACAGAGCTTCGTAGGCATTCAAAGAGTGCAAGGCATGTTAAGCGGAGTAGGGAAATTGTGTCAAACAAGGATTTTACGAAAATGATTGCAGAAGGGAAAATTGATGACCAAATTAAAAGGGCTGAAATAAGATTAGCAGGGCTTATAGCAGTGAACAATTTACCATTCTCTGTAATGGATACCCTCTCACCTATGATACAAGATATTGGCCCTGATTCCAAAGTTGCAGAAAAATTAGCAAAGAGATGAACAAAAACTACCAATGTTATAAAGCAAACCTTGGGGAGGACATTTTTATAGCTTCTCTATAACAAATTAGGTGAGCCAGGGTCTTTTTTTCTCTAATCATGGATGAGACAACAGACATTGGAACTAAGAAACAATGTGCTCTGTCAGTAATGTATTGTGACAAAAGAACTGGTTCAGTAAAAACCAGTTTTTTGACATGTATGAAACAGTGTCCAGTAAGGTTGAAGACCTTTTCAATTCAATGGTGACTTGTGTTTTAGAAAAGAACATTCCAATCGAAAATTTAGTTGGTTCTAGTGCCGATACCACCAATTCGATGGTGGGACAGCACCATTCAGTGTTTTCTTTTTTGAAAGAGAAGTACCCGCAAGTAGTTTGTGTCAAATGGTCGTGCCATATGGCTCATTTGGCAGCTAGCAAAGCTTGTCTTAAACTACCAAATGAAATCGAAGATCTCTTGAGAAATTTGGCATCACATTTCAACAAAAGTTTTCCTAGCACTAAAAGAGTTTAAATTATTCTTTGCAACTGAGGTACACAATATACTGTCACCTTCGATTACTCGTTGGTTATCCTTAAAACAATGTGTGGATCATGTGATAGAACAGTTTGAGCCGTTGAAAGCTTATTTAAATCTATTTTTGTTTGAAGAACCTTCATCTACAGTTCGGAGCATGGTTGTGTGTATGAACAATAGATTCACAAATGTTTATTTAGAGTTCTTGGCATATGTTTTAGGAATAGTCACTGATAGAAGCTTTTTTAATAAACTGCATGAATGTCTACACTGAATTGGTTTCACAGATCAAATCAAGATTCAACTTTTCTGACGGTGTTTTTGACCGCATAAAAATAGTAGATCCCAAAACTCCCCAAGAATTCAAAATTAAGAGTCTCATTCATGTTTTTCAAAGATTCCCAGTCCTGAAAAATATAGTTGATCCTCAAAAAGTTGATTCAGAGTGGAAGCTACATGCATTGAAGTGGAAGGAAATCAAAGAACTCGAAGCAGCAACACAAAATGTAACACATAATGAACATGCTGACAGATATTGGAGTAAGATGTTTAAAGTAAAAAATGCAGTAGGTGAACATTATTTCCAAATTTACAAAAAGTTATAGAATTATTACTGGTTTTTCCTTTCTCCAATGCGCCTGTAGAAAGAGTTTTCAGCAATTTTAAACGGATGCAAAACTAATGACATGAATAAATTAAAAACTGAGACTGTTGTGGCTCTCATGGGAGCAAAACAAGGTATTGAAAGTGTGGGTGGGTGTGTCAAATTTGAACCCACGAAGGAGATGTTGAGGAAAAACATTTGAAAAAAAAAAACTAAGTGAGATAAATAGTGAGTAAACTGTAAATAGTATAGTGAGGAACATTTTATCATTACTTAAGTTGGTAAGTTGTAAATTAAGTTTTTTGTTAGTTATAGGCAAGAATAAACATAGGCCTAATTTTAACCCTATTTTGCTGTCAAAGAATAATAATATATATGGGCCCAAGAATAAATTTGTTACTGTGTCTGCTTTAGGTAGAATATTGTCCAGTAACATAGTAAATATTTAATACAAGTAGGTCTTATGAGTTTTATGTTGGATTTGTTAGGCATGATTTGGCTAATGGTAAATCTTTAATATCTGGATGGTTTGTAGTGCTCTTGACGCATGGCTTTAGGATTTTAGCCAGTTCTAATTAGGTTCCTGTAATGTGTTTATATTTTGAACTCTTCAACTCTTAATAGCTTAAGCATTGAACCTTGATTTTAAAAATAGTCTACATTTTTCAATACAAAGTCAATACTTGATAGTCAATACAGAGCCTAGTACGATAACAGGTTCTCGTGTTGCGACGTTTGTGGTTTACGAGGATGGACTTTATTAGCAAACAGGAGGTACTTCATTTGTACTTACAAACAGCCTGAGAGCTTGGTTCCGAGGAGGATAGGACGGACTGCAAGCTTCTTGCATCATGTAACCAAACATCTTTGACTCGCTGAAATACTAAAATTATAATGAACATTTATATTTCAACCAAACATAATAATGTAAAGTTATAGAAGTACAATAAACAGGACAAAATGGAAATTATTCTTTAATAGGGTTATAAGATAATTTTTAGAAATTTTATGATTTTTTGATAATATCAACAAATGCCAGAAGCACGTAAGAACGTGCGTATCAACGTAAGAACCACAAAAAACTTTGAAGGATTCCTTTCCAACCCGCTGATTGCAGAAAACCAAACCCGTCTCTCTCGCGTAACAGCACACCCCAAGGAATCGCAAAATGTGCGATAAAAAATCTTTATAGATACAAATATATGCTTATTATATGTACTTATGCTAAAAATAAGTACATACATAGTATTTAATATTATGTATGTACTTAATTTAAGCATAAGTACACATAATACGCATGTATTTTTGAATATTAATTCTTTATGTTTTATGTATGAATCTTTTATTTTACGATTTGTCTTTAGCATTAGTCATTTCATGATAAGCATAAATGTACAAGTAGGATGTATAATGTACAAGGCTAAATTTATAACGAAGAAATTACGGCTTTCTATTTTTGTCACAAACAACAAACCTGACAGTAGGAGGACTTGCAAATAAATACAAGCTTAGTATACACACATCAAACAAAAAGAGGATTAGAGATCTAAACAACCTTAAACAATTAAATTGTAAGTTTTCCTTGCAATATTAAAGTACTTAGTTGTAGTTAGATAGACGTTGTAGACCTTCAAAGGCAAAGGTAGATTGACCATGTTTATCAAGTTAGTGAGGTATTGACAGAGTTGGAGCAGAAGTTTGTACAAAAACTTTACCATTACGGGGACAGTGTGGTCAGAGTATCCAGCTCAATCACGGCTAACTTGGTTACGACACGAGAACACCTCTCTTTTGGTCTAATGTCTTCTAAACATTACCAAATGCCTAGTAGCAAATTTAACTGATTCAAAATAAAGTAAAAAGTAATTTTAACATTTATTTCCATGACATAGATTTTTTTTATTTAAAATATCTAAGTAATACATGCGAATATAATATTGTTATTTTATTTGCATTAAACTTACTTTATCAAACAAAAAATTTGTTATCGTTACTAATTTGTACTTTTTGTAAGGTCAGTTAGGCCTAATAGTACCGTAATCATGGAACTGTAATACAGAATTCGTCAATGTCCAATATTTATTTCATTGGGATTTTTCTCAGTAAAATAAATGGAAGTATAGTCTACACGAATCAATCTTTAGGAAATCAAGACTGTTTCACCTTTATTCGCTTACTTTACAGTGTAAGAAATACATAATTAATGAAACGTGAAAGTATTCTACTCACTAAATGAAGAAACCAAATGTTGTATATGACTTGTGCGATATTGTACACCATCATGGTATACTTTAGATTGAAGGGCTTGCGTTCTGCCATGAGGTGAGGTCCGAGATACGTGACGAACGTGAGGTAGCCTACCATGAGGACAGTTACAGGGTAGGGACTGGACATCATCCAGTACGAATCTACAGCTTCATCTGGGGATAACAGAGGTAATAATTACTAGTCGAGGTCAAAAATGCATGACAAATCTGAGATAGGTTAAAATGAGAACAGTGAAAGGGTGAAGACTACAACTTCAATTTAATAAGCAATATTTACGTCCATAAAATATAAAGAAATGGGTTATAATTATTTTTCAAGCTTGATAATTGTTTTCACATTTGTTTATAAAATACAGTAGTCTTAACTATCCGATTGAGTGGTTACAGTGCGGGGCTTCAGTCCCTGAGATCCCAGGTTCAAATCCCGCCAAATCACCAATGGATGTTATCTAAGTGATAATGCTGCAACCCCTAGTTCTAGCCTGAAGCAATGTGAAAATGTCCCAGGCTCGTTCCTAGCGTAAAAAAAACAAAAAGAAAATATCCGACTGCCGCTTATTCAACTTCATGGTTTTCTGTTATATAGACCCCAAAGGGGCATAAGGGATGTATAAGGGACATTTCCACCTTTGCACCATATTCAGCCACGATAGCCAAAAAATTGGTTTTCATCTGACAAATATGTTTTAAAGAAACCTTTGCTTGACTTTCGCCTGTACTTTCACCCTTCCGAGTCGACCCAAGATTGGCTAAAGTCGGAGTAAATAAATCGATAGACTTTATGAAGTGTCTGGGCTACAGAGTAGCTTGTATGCATAGGAAATAAACCAATATATTGTACTGGTGTACTGGTAGTGTAGATTATTTTGCATAACCATCGACTACTTACCAAACCCTAAACTCTTTTTGTGAGCTATGTCTCTGTACAGGTGGATCAAGTCTCCACCTTTTGCCCCCTCTGCCTACACTCAGATGACAAGCGCCAGGCCATAGGCCCGCCGCACATTGGAGCGAGGCGAGGTGCAGGCTAGGTGCAGGCGGAAGAGAGGACTTTTTCGTGACACCGCACATTGAAGCGAGGCGGAAAGAGGTTTCCTAGCTTTGGTCATACTTTCGCGAGTAGAGGAAGATTTCTTTGACCTTAACTGATTCTGATTGTGAGTTGAATAATTAAGTTTTACTCTATTCGCTATCCAAAAAACGTAAAAATATTTTTGGTAATGTGATTACATAAAAAAGATGAAGCCATGGAGAGTATGTTTTAACTACTGAACTGCCAGACAGGTCTTCTAGAGAATATTTTGGTTTAAACAAACAACAGTATGATGATATTCATTAATTTCATTGAAAGTTGCATTAGCGAAATGGAATTCAATGCTCAACAACATATAACCTTCTGAATTAAATGCTCCATTACTATATCTTTCACTCACAAAACACAAGAAAACCAACGCAGGCGCGGGCAAGAAGCAAGCACTGTATTCCAACTACAACGCCGTGGAGGACCGACAGAGGCTGCTCAATGTGTGGTGCTCCATTTAAACATGTGTATTACATAATCATCTGTGCCTCACCTGCACCTCGCCAAGGCATGATTGTACTTTCTGATTGTAGTAGTGCGTTGCATACCACACAGTTCATGAACCCCTCAGACCGCATACCTCTGCAACATATCTCTGCACCAAATATCTCCATCGTAGTACTTACCTGTCACCTGATTAGATATGGAAGTAGTATCAATTATTTATATTATGTTACAAATAAAGTTGTTGGTTTATAATTGTTTTTTCCTGTGTTTTACCTTATTTGTGGTGGTTGCTTCAGACCATGAAAAAGGGTTTAAAAAATAGGATCATATATGTTAACATAACATTTTCGCAACGACAAAACATTATGTACCTTAACAGCTGTGTCTAAGGAACTTGTCGACCCTAGCCACTAACAAGACTACAAGATCGCGCCACTCGCCCTAAACTCATATCCATTCATACTTGGCTTAAAATACCTACACTCGTATGGTCACCATTTATAGGAAAGTATTAACGTATAAGAAGTTTTTGATGGGATAATCCAGAATGATCAAAATAACTAGATTTGCTCACCTTCCCATTCTTGAAATTCATACGGTTTCAAAGCCTCCTGGAATGTCATTTTTAGAACGTTAGCAGAACTAACCATACCTAGAACATTCGAATATATGTTTATAATTAAAGGACCTACAAAAACAACTAATGTTTAACTATTTTTATATTTGTATATAGTATCATAATTCATTGTTAGCTTTACTTTTACACATGAAAATACTTTAGACACCAAAATACTTTTTTACAGTTTCTCAAATGGGCTACGATACTATCGGATTATTACAATTTGATTCGACTGTTGAATAATTGCATGTCCACTATTCAGACCATAATCGATTCGATTTTTTCAAATCGAATCCGATCTAGTAAAAAGCAAAGTTCTTCCAAACCTCATCGTACAAACCATTTTTGAACGGTAACACGCCCCCAGGATTATTAAATTTCGTAACACAAAGAAAATCTACCCGACTTTCAAATATAATGCGGTGTAAATAAGAACCAAACCCAAAACGTAGACATTTTACTTATACTACACTACGTACGTATTTTACCTGCTCTACTTATCTATTCTATCTTGTTCTTCTTTCTCTTTGGTTTGGTCTTTTCAGTTCGATTGTTTCTCCTCAGATCTCACATCTCACGTCACTCCCACCATGTCTCGGTCAGATTGTAATAGATAAGTATAGCGCCTTATTTATAACCATGTAATTTTTTGGAGATGTTCAACATTTAGCGGAACTAATACGCACGGATTATAAGTAAAAACTGTTCTAAACCAACCAAACCTAGCCAAACTTGCTGTAATATATTTGAAAAACCTGGTTTAAATTGGAAAAGGCGTGTGGTGAAGGAAGGTCTAAGCCTATGCCGATTAACTATTGACGGTTTATTGCTTCTAACCCCCAAATCACATAAAACGTCCTTAAAACGATTTGAAACTATTTCTCGATATCAACATTACAACTTTGTCAATGATTGTTTAGGAGGCGAGGCTTCCTTTTTTTACTAATTAAATATATCAGAAATAGTCTAAAAACTAACTAGTGAACTTCAGGGTTTCGTTTGAGGGAGACTCTAAACCTGGTTAATCATCTTGAGGAACACGTAATTAATTAGACGGGTAAAAGAGTAACTGTAGTGGGGGTATCCTGGAAAAAAACCAGGATGGATACCCTAAATATGGAAATTGTCTTACGTAATACGGGGAAAAATCTTGATTTATGGAAATATAGTGAATACCCACGAAACACTGTGAGTCAAATCAAATTGTAATGATCGCAATTTCGATTACTGATCGATATTTTCATCCGATTGTACCGTAGCCCAGTTAAGAAATCGTACCCTACATTATATATAATGAAAACGTAAAACTTCTTTTATGATACGTTCTATTGATTCAACTAATTTAATAAATCATATTATAAAGAGGTTGGATTGCATTAATTAATAAGGAAAAAAAATATTTGAACGGTACCTATATACACTTTTATAGACCTACATAATATGTTGTAGTCGACTGTCTTCAGAAAATCCTTATTACATTTACGTATGCTAAGTATGTATTGAATGAGACTTACTTTTCTCTCAGGCACTTAGTAGTTTGTCCGCTTAACTGGTCATTTAAAAGCGGACCACTCCCAGAGCTTGTCGTTAGGACATTATTGAATATTTCTGAAAAACGTCCAGAGCTTTAATAGAGGGATCGAGATTGAAATATTAATAACAATTATATCAAGACTAAGTCTTTGTTTGCAAAATTCTTACGTTTCCCAGAGTGGGTATATTATTTCATATTTTAATTATTTATTATAAAAAGATTAAATATTCAAGTAAGAACATAGTACGGAATATTTAGATATTTGATGAACATCAGATTTCATTGCTAGACTAAGTATTTACTCGACTACGAATTTACTCGACTAAAGACGTTCATTTAGTTATACTGTACTTGTTCACTTCTTTTACCTTCGATTTTAAACAAATAAAGGTATATATTTGTATTTTTATTTGAATGGTAACCAAAGCAGTGAACATTGAAGTAGAGCATGACTTGTCTACTCCTGCGTTCATCTCTGCTTTAGTCAGATTTATTTCCCGACGTGGACGTTGTAATCAAATTTACTTTGACTGTGGTTCCAATTTCATAGGAGCTAATATTAAACTACAGAAATAATGAAGAACCTCAAATCTGAAGAATCTCAACTAAATTCACCATCGAACATGGTTTAACTATTCATTTAGCCACTTGCTTCACGTCATCATGGTGAGTTATGGGAGTCAGCGATAAAAAGTTCTTAATACCATATTTACAGAGTTATCGGTTCTTCAGTCCTTGCATATCAGGCGTTTACTACGCTCACAACTAGAATTGAGCACAAGGCTATGTTAAAATTAAGACCATTATGTACACTCTCTGCCGACCCCTCAGATAGTTCAGCACTTACGCCTGGGCATTTTCTGACTGTTATTTAATTCCTGAAGATGACATCTTAACTGTACCTAAGTATAAATCGTTTGAACCGTTGGCCAATTAGTCAATCATTATTTCAGAACACATGAAAAATATGGACAAAAGAGTATTTTCACACACTGCGACAACGAACAAAGTGGACAAAGTCTACAAAGAACATAAACATTGGCGATCTGGTCATAATTCAATCTACAAGGCCAACTTTTCAATGACCCCTAACAAGAGTAACTAAGTTTTTTTTCCAGCAAGGATGGTGTTGAACGAGTAGCAGAAGTAAAAACAGCAACAATCTGTTGTAGAAGGCCTGTAACTAAACTCTGTGTTTTACCCTTTGACTAACTGTTGAAGTGATGACACTTAAAAGTTATACTGTTTAAACAAATACTAATATTCCCTAATTGCCACGTACATAATACTGATTTTCTATACTAAATTATATTTGGGCTTGGTAATTCATCTAAACATTAAAACAAGTTGTTAAAATTAAATTCGAATGAAAAGCTTACAAAACAGCAAACTATAAAATTACACATTCCTAAATAAAAGAAGGATTGTAATCTGGAATTTCCAGCAAAAGTAAAATTTAGCCACTAAAAGCTCGTCTTTAATTTTGGCACTTTAAAAATGTACACTACTTTTAATATAACTACACTACTTTTACATGTACTCTACTTTTATATGTACTTTCTAGTTCAATATTCAAGAACATTCAAGTTTTAAACATCTGTTAGAAATTGGATGTCGAATTGATTCTCATAGCCAACATTTTCCATACTATTTTACGTAGTCTAAGGCTTTTAATACGTTTTACAACGAATTAACATTATGAACCTAATCATTTTAACCATAATTTTGATTTTCCACACCATAGTCAATTTTTAAAGTTAGTTTTTGAACATGTGGATGGGTTTTATAAGCTAACGGATGATTCTTTGTTTGAACTTACAAAAACCGATTCAAACTGGAAATCTAATTAATACGGCCAAAAATAATCTATAACTATAGATGTTAAATGTTTATGCAATGAAGAGGATGAATGACCATGTTTTTCTCCTAAGCCAAAGTCTTGTACCATACAATTAGTTTTATTAACTAGACTTAAATCTTGGCAAACATTAAATAAAGCTCCGTGGAATGTGAAAAGGACGGGTGATGGCTATAATTATAGAATATCTCTTGTAAAACATAATGAGCAATTTAATTTGTTTGTATTCAAACCTGATTATTCCTAACCTCAAGTATTGTAAGGTTTACTCAAAATATTATATAATACTTCGGTTAATGGAAGACAAGTACTTCTATTCCCTGGTATTTTGAATATTGTTATATTCTTGTTTAGGGGACCAAAAGAGGCCACTGAACCAAGCTGAACATATTGATGGAGGTTATAAACATAAAGGGTGAAATGTTAAATATTCTGGCACTCTTGCTGCACACTGCAATTGTAGACATCTGATGGTGACTTTAGGAAAGTGCTGCCAACCCTGGAGTTCAAGTTAAACTAAATAAAAATATTCAATTTTTTTCAATTTAATAAATTTATCTTTGTATCGATGTTGTTTAAATATGACATTAGCAATTCAAGACTTAGTTTGTGCTTCTTGTATTTTATTTTTTTACAACCAATAATATATATCCGAATACATATTTACTGTGTATATATATGCATGGATAACAAGCAATGGTAAAACAAACAACGTAGTCTACAAAATAGTTGATTTCATAAATGGGCGATTTATTTGTAATGGTTAAAAAGTATTTGGACAATGCACGCTGGTTAAAACAACTTTAAACATTATTTTAAAACACGTTGAAGAAAATTTTCAACTATACTTTATAAGTACATCGCATTATTATGGCATTATAAATGGTTTTAAATCAAAATAATTAACTCGATGTGTAATTCACTAGGTCTTCTGATATTTCCCTCAGAAAATATGAAGTGAATATTCTCCAACAGTCTAAGTAAGAATGACTAAGCATTCTCGGCCATTATCACATCGTCACCATTCTTTTAGCTCATGAATTTTTCAAATGTTTGATAAATGAAATATTTCTATATTCAACTTACCAAAAATGACAAATCTCTTTCCAAACGGTGTTCGACACGTGTGGGAATGGATGACAAGTAAGAAACAATCGTATGCAAAGTGAATCACATATTCAGAATCCAAGGTTAATCAGGTGAACCCCAGACTCAATTTTTCAATTGACTGATTCTTACCTTGAGTTTGCGCTGTCTGGCCTTTAACAAGCGTTTATGTGTGTTTAATTTGTGTTTGTGGAGGTGTAAGTTTAACTATATTTTCGTAAGTGTTGTTGGCTTACCTACATTTGTGTTCATTCATGTAATTGTCAATAAACGATAAGAAAGATTGTCAGATAGCTTTAATTAATTGAGTTCAAGGGCCTCGAGCAATAAGTATTTTCGTAAATATAAATTTAAATTAACTTCATTAGGTTCGGCAATTACTCTTGATAGTTTCAAAGTAAATAATGCCTTCCCATAATACGTACGGGGATTCTCTTTCCATCCATTGTTTGATCATTATCTACTATTGAAATAACTGTCTGTGTATGACAAGAGTCAGTGACATTATATAAAGTCGACGCTCCCGCCAACTAATGATGACACTTTTACTGGAACTGTCAAGGTTTTCTAAAATTATCAGTCTTTGGAATATCTATAGATATTTTAATACATTTAACAATGTTAAACCAATTAAGTAATTGTCTTAGACATTATTTTATAAGCTTGTAGCATAAAATGTAATTCGACACGTAGTTTTATTAGGTATTTAGTTAATAATGTTTATAACTTACAATCCTATCCAAATTAAATTTAATAGGAACTTATCGAGATACTTATGTACCAAATCAGCATTAGAAGTGCATTGGTTCAACTGTTTCACTGTCTGAAGTTGACAGCCTCGTACTGACCTTAAAATAAAATTAACGTGTACCCTTTTATTTTAACCTTTTTACTTTAACGTTCAAGCATAAACTCACAAAGTCACGGATAAAAATGTTTGTGTAAGTCACATTAATTTTTTTGTTTAAACCCCGTTCAAGCGAATTGTCCTGCAGTTACCAACACACATAATGTGATCGTTGAAATGTATTTTGTAAATACTGCATTAAAATACGTTGAAATTACGTTAATTTTCCTTTTAACAAATTAAATAATGGCGGCATTCGTAGGATAAATAAAATAGCCCAACATTATCAAATTGTAAACAATAATTAGTCTGCGTTAGACTCAAAAGATTAAACTTAGACAAATACCAGCTAAATCTGTAAGCGTGTACCCGGGGCCAAGCTTGAGCCCACTTAGTCTAAGCCGAGTTGCAGGAGGTAATTACAAGCTTTACTATGGCTTACCACCTGCGGCTTACCTAGCACTTAGTCTACACTTACAGTAGGCTGCAAGACCCAACTCATCATCCTCACATGATTGACTCAACTCATCTGCACTGAGAAAACGACGTTCTTGTAATTTTACTGAATACTTTAGTGCCACAATGAAAGGGTGAAATCAATCTTTAAGGGTAAACATGTTAGACAATGAGGCAAATGCAATAGTGCACCATCTCAGTAGGAAATCTAGAGATAAGCATAGCATAGTTACTGTCATTTAATGACATTATTGAATATGAAAAGAATGGACTTTGGTGGAAATCGTAAACTATTAACTTTTTTTTAATAATACTGAAGTAACATTCATAAATTGCAATGAAGCTGTCTAAATTACATTTACTAGCCCATATAATTGATTTTCATCTTTACCTGTACACCAGACTGGCCTTTTGTTGGATCAATATTGGGTTATTTTATAACTAGAAACTCATTAAAGTCAGATATAAAAAATAACTAGCATGAGTTCTTATCCAATTGGTAAGTTTAGAAGCTATGGAATCATTATATTATACAAGTTACTCTTGACAAGGGTAATCAAGAGATAAAAGAAAGTTCAAAACGATTATATGAAATTTCTTTAATTAAATATAAGCTTCAGATTTAAAATGGAGGAAACGTTAATGACTTAGACTTGGAGGTTAGTTGTGATGATTATGAGGTATATTTTACATGGTGAATATGAATATCAGTGTTTGAAAGAGAACCGAGTACGCAGCATTAATATTGAAAAATAATACGTATGTCTCTCAATAAATATGTTTCGGCGTGTTGGTCATACTCAGTTAAAATATGAGTATATTACGTTGTTATTTTATTAAACCTGGATAATTGAAAAAAAGAATAAAGTCTGTTTATTTTACCTGTACTGTTGTCACAATCCTGGGTAGTTGGAGTGACTATGGATGTTTTGTACTCATAACTACTAGACACCTAGTGCAACAATGACGGAAGGCAAGGCAATACTAAGAATCCTTGGTAGTTTTGTAATGCTTAAAGTTAATGTTGTCCTTTCCGTGTGTTTTTATAGTGTGTTTTGTCCGATATATTAAAACACTAAGTACTACTTCAACTAACTACGAGACACTACTACACTGATAGACGGGTTTGGATAAGGTGATGTACGCAAGAGTGTATACGGGATGTAGTCACTGTGACTACAACGCAGATACAACAGGATAGTGTGACACTTGCATGGATTCAACTTGAATTTGGCTTTTATATACAGTTTTTTTCTAAGAAACTATTATCCAATAAAGATGTGAGGAAGCCGGGGAGATAAATACTATTACTGGTTTTTACAGTATATTAACAAATATGTTCTATGAAACTTTGGGTTTGTTTTAAATAGACATACGTTTAAAAATCACTCTTTGAGATAAGAAACTTCAGCCTCAACTTCACTTGTTGCATTTACCATGCTGCAGCGTTTAAGTATTTTTCTTTATGCGCTTTGATTAGCATCAACAATGCTGCAACTTAAAATATTGAATAGAAAATGTACTAAGTAAAAAAGTCACGTTTCATATTTTACCCCTCATTGAACAGTACTTCTCCAGGCTAGACGCTTTATTTGGACTAGCCACTTTCCATAAACCATTGTTTAATCAGGAATTATGTTAAATAATATCGTAAGTAGGCTGGCGTAATGTTAATAGTTCAGTTTAGGTAGACGACCTTCACTGGAATCTGAAAAATGTTCATTATTTGAAGTAGAATGCAGAAGAAAAGTTGTAACCATTTTATTGACAACATTTTATTTAGTTTATCAAACAGGAAGAGGACTCAAATCAACGACGATGTGGTAATTATATAAACATAATATTGTATAAATGCAATATTTACCTAATAAGGACAAAATATGCATAACAAAAATATTACAACAAAAAACTATCAAAATTCGTGTTTCTGTCCCCTGGACTATTTTTTTAGACACTAATAGGTTTTCACGTACCTGTGGTCAAATACCTCAACTATTAAAATTGCTCAGTAGCTTACATATTTCGTTGCAAGCTTACAATCTTACATTCGACTTACAGTTTTCCGCTACCGACCCCACATCGCGCTGGACTAAATTATCATTTTTGTGTTTTGTTATTTTTGTTTCGTGCTTGATTTGATTGTAGTTTGGCGAGTTGCAAGCTTTGAGAATGTTGTCTTCGCAACGAAACATGTAATCAACTGAGCAATATTAATCGTTGGACTATATGAATATTTGCCTACACTACGTACGTAAAAACCTATTATTGTAAAAAAAAAAACTACTTAATTACTTTTGACTTTCACACCGGTCTGCGTTTTTGAAGAAGGACGTTTGTATGCCTTTATATAAAAGTTTGTAAAAAGAATCGTAAAGATGATGGTTTGAGATATTGCGAAATAGAGGAAGAGCCTTTGAAGAGTTGGGACGTTCTGGAAGATTGCAAGGTAGACGTGCACGGAGAATATGATCATGAATTGGACCTGAAAACAAAGGTAAGGATTATTATTGTTTATCCGACAACCATCCTATGTGCACTAAGACTTTAAATAAAATATAAACAAAATATTCCTTCAACTTCTACAAGTTAATTTAGTTGCTAGATCAGTAAATGAAGAACTGAACGTCATTTTTGGGTTTCCAGTTTGTACAAACATTGATTATTACCGTTTATACTTTAAGTGCAATCGTTTAAACAAAAGGTGTAATGTTGAAAATAATGCCACTCTCTAAAAGGAAAAAGATATATTCCAGTTTGTTCATCTTATGTCCAGCCTACACTGAAAATAGATATTCTTATTAAACTTGAACTAATCATGTTTGCACCAATTGCTTCATATTTGATATGTATCATTCTGCGACCACATTGCAATGAGATGTTTAAACAATTAGTAGAGTATTGTAAGATGTCGATGTTGGACTACTCACCAGCTGCATCCTCGTAAGGTACTTCTTCCACCAGAGGTACGGCTGCAGCTTGGGTCCCAGAGCTGCCAGGAAGTAGTACGAGTACATAATGATGTGGACCAGAGAGTTTATCAGACCAGCAAATATCAGCCACTCTCCTACAAGAACAAAAAAATCACGTTATTCATGAAAACGTTATTAATTTACCCATCTGTAAATTGTTTTGTACAGAATAAGTAGTTTAGGTGTATGTCTTTGTTCCAAGATGATAAGAAAACTACTGAGAACCAGCTGGGCTGAAGCTTAGCAGAAAGTAGAATACGTACTCGGCCATCACTTAGACTCAATAGTTTTTAAAAGCCCCTTATAATGCTTCCCGTGGTCATCCAAAGGGTTTACGGTAGAACTCTTGGGAATTAATATCAATTCGTTGCACTAGAAAAAAAATATAAAAGTTATAATTTTTTCTCCATTTAATTCTATTTGGTGTACAAGTTTCATATAGTTATTGATTGTATACTATAGTACAGTACAGCTTAATTGAAGAAAATAGGAAAATATGATCTTATAAAACAAGTTATACATTTAAATTGGGTTTTGTTAGACTGAGGTTATGTTCTTTTGATAAATTGTGGGCCTATAACTGGCTTCTAAGGTATTGTTAAAAATCCACGTTATTAAATTTATGGGTGCTCGCCTTATTACGAAACAAGGGTAAAGCAGCCAATTGTAAATGGGATTACTATCGTTAACAACCATTATTGTTCATCTCAAAACGGTTAGAGTAATCTTAAATCTAATTGATTTGGAAAACGGAAAATGATATGCTTTAAATAAATGTACCAAAGAATATACAGGGTTAGTAAAAAGTGTGGTGACCCCCTGTTATTTTTTTAACGGCCCATACTAGAAAAACTAAACTCGGCACACCATTATGGCATGCTATGAAGTACTTTTTGGGCATAACCGCCACTTGAAGTTCATCCCCAAAATGGGGGATTTTGGGGGAAACTCAAAAATTTCAAATACAAAGACCCATCGAGTGACCCCTCATTTTAAAGGTCCTGGTAAAAGAAAACGAGCAACGCAAATTAGAGGTCTCTATCTCAGTTCAGTAAAAAATGGCAGCCAATTAAAATTCTCATAAGTTCCTAAACCCAAAATGGGGGATTTTGGGGGAAACTCAAAAATTTTAAATGATAAGCCCCATTGAGTGACCTCATTTTGAAGTTCATAATAAAAGAAAATTAACAACGCAAACTGCAGGTCTCTATCTTAGCACAGTAAAATATGGCAGCCAATTGAATATAAAATTGCAAGTTATTTCCGATATCTAAAGATTTCAATCAGCTTCCATTTTTACTGGATTGAGATAGAAACCTCTAGTTTGCGTTGTTAGTTTTCTTTTACAAGGACCTTCAAAATGAGGGGTCACTCGATGGGGCTTATCGTTTAAAGCTTTTGAGTTTCCCCCAAAATCCCCCATTTTGGGTTTGGTAAGCAAAAAGCTATTAAGCTTAAAAAGTACTTCATAACATGCCAAAAATGTTTGTAGAGTTTAGTTTTCCTAGTGTGAGCCGCTAAAAAATTTACAGGGGGTCTCCAGACTTGGAAAGCTGTAAGTTAAATTTAACTTCTGAGAATTTCAATTGGCTGCCATTTTTTACTGGATTGAGATAAAGACCTCTAGTTTGCGTTGTTGGTTTTCTTTTACCAGGACCTTCAAAATGAGGGGTCATTTGATGGGTCTTTGTATTTTAAATTTTTGAGTTTCCCCCAAAATCCCCCATTTTGGGGATGTACACCAAGTGACGGATATGCCCAAAAAGTACTTCATAACATGTCATAAAGGTGTGCCCGAGTTTAGTTTTTATAGTATGGGCCATTAAAAAAATAACAGGGGGTCTCCACACTTTTTACTAACCCTGTATATTAGATATAAATATTCGTGTCAGTTTATTCCACGAATTAAACATTGTGAGAGAAATCAAATGACGTAGGGTAATTTAAAGCATAATTTGTTGGCGACGCCAGTAAATGCAACTGAAAACAATACCAAGTAAAATACACTCATAGTTACCTCGAATATACTTGAAATAGAGCCAGCAGAAGAACGACATGTTGAAGTGGTGATAGACATGGAGAAAGGATACGTGTGTCTGTTTCTTCCGTAGCACAAATATAACCTGTAACATTCATTATCACGGGTTGTTTTAAGGCTTCAAAATTAATAAAAAGTGCTTCATACATTTCCATAACATTTCGTTCACGAAATGTGTTGTATTAAAGTAACCTACGTTGAAACAATACTGTACGAAATAATGTAAATAACTTTGCTAGTTTTAGGTTTGGAGACCAACTGTGTGGAATGAATTTAATTACGTAACATCGTTACTTGTAGAATGCATAATTATAGCTTTGCATACTCCGATTTACACATTGAGGCTTTTATGCAATGGTTATAGTTAAAACGCATATTTTACTAATATTATAAATGTGAAAGTTTGTGTGTTTGTTTGTTTGTTTGTTTGTTTGTTTGTTTGAAGTTCAATCACGCATTAACTACTGGACGGAATGGGCTGAAATTTGGCACGATGATAGCTCACATTCCCGATTAACATATGGGCATATTCTTATCTCAAAAATCCTTTCGGGCTCCGCCCCAGTGGCTCTGTAGTTCCCCATGTTAACCTTATGAGTATTCATATTTAAAGGGAACTAAACAATTTTGTCAGCTGTTTCAACTAAAAAAAGTTGGTTCTATTATATGAAAAAGCATTAAAAAGTTATAAGATTTACCAACAGGGTGCAGCACTATTTTTTTTTTTTTTGCATTTACGAAAACAGCTAATTTGAACTAAGCAGCAACAAAAATCTGAGATACACAATGAGAACTGTCAAAGTAGAATGTTTACAGTTGTTTATTTTTTTAATTTAATGAATAATTTGTGATATTTTGCGAATTTTTTATAATTACTTTTTCTCTATTGATTAGGTGGTTTAGGTAAAGAGGTAGACCATTATGGCTATGGTAGATGTGTAATACTATGTATACCATAAATTTAAAGAAGCAAATTTTACCAAACTGTTCCTCCCCCATTGAAAACGCAAAGCTTGAGTATAACTGCAATAAGCATTTTATTCCTATATGCCAACCCCGTACGAAGGACGGGTACTCTGCTAGTATATATATATGATCATAACACTACCGGTGCCCACTGTAACTATGTGACATTATTAAGTTTTCTAAGATCAGAAGCCATCCTAGCTGTTACACATTGTAGGTAATTTAACTTACTTTTTACAAATAAATTCAAAACCTAGAAACTAGATGCCTACCGTGTCAGCGAGGTCTGAAACTTTGATCAGCCACCATATCCAAATGTACCTGAGGCTCTGAAACAAACATTTCAAACATATAATATACGAATAAACTAACAACAGTTAATATCAGTATCGATAAAATATGGGGCATACTAAAGCCGCTTCACTATCATGGTCCTGTGTAGGTTGGCAATTAGTATAACTATTTCAGCATTAATGAAGAACAGGATTTAGCGATTTACACTGAACCTCTAAGGCGCAATTTATCTTATAATCAATGGGATGGGTTATAATGTACAAGCTATGCAAGTACTATTATTACCTTTGAGGGGTTGCTAGGTACATGAGTAGTGCTGCATTCTCAACAAGTCGGTACACGTGGCGATTCATTGAACTTGATTACAATTTACAGCCTTTGCTTACAAACTAATATTAGGTACTCCATATTTCAAAATGGTTATTTTTAACAGTTCACCTGAAATTGTTGGTTGAGGGTTTTAAATTCATAATAAAGAACAACACACGTGTACCAACCGTCATGAGGTTAGTGATATTTTACACAGCTACTTTCAAATATGCAATCTAATTATTTATTACCACTGTTAATAATATTTCCGGAGAACGGCTTAAAATATTTTACAAGTAGATATTACATTATTCGTTATTAGTACAATGTCAGTACAGTATTAGTAAAACCGTATCAATATAAAAGATAGACACATTCAGTTACTATGAACACACATCCAATTAAAATTAATGATCGTCATTTAATTATCTTTGGAAATTATATTGATTATGAAGGTTAAAAACTTGCATAACATGAGCAATTACAAACACATTTCTTCTGAAAAAGCAACTTAATGGAGAATTTGGAAACAGTCTATATGATATTGACTTGAATACCGAATCATTGTTTGATCTTACACGTGTCAGTAATATCTCTCCTTTCATTACACAAGTCTGCACTCGTAAACTAATATTACTCAGAGTGTAGTTAATGAACTAGGACGTACTACCTACTTATAAATGCATTCGTATATTATTAAAAAGAGTATAAAGGGTGATTTTTATGCTTAAACATTATATTATAGTCAAAGGTATTGTTTATTTAAGAGCTAATATTAACATATACGTACAATCAATCTAAGGCGTTTGCTCCTGGCTGGAATAACTGGCTGGAATGTCTCCTTCAATAAATGTTCTGTCATTCCCTCTTCACTAAAAAACTGAAAAAAACAACATCCATGTTACTAGAGAGTAAAAACAATCTGAATTTGTTCTTAGTAAAAAGAACTAAACGACTATTCCCGGTCATCTAGTTAACTCCTGACATTATATTGTATATCATACTTAAAGTAAACAGTTATTTGAACTTCTCTAATTATCTGGTATAAGCATTCCTTACAAGTAAACCTGTATTGTAAATAACAGGTGGTACTTTACGGCATTGAAATTCATTATTTTATTATTATTGTTGTGTTTTAGTTTTATTTTACTAGAAATCTGACAAGAACATGCAAGTCTATTAAGAATCGTTATTTTGATTTGTGTTATCTATAATTTAATCGCTATCAAATACTTCTACTATACTGAAAGTATGCTATATAGATTGAAAATGAATGATATGAAACTAAACAGTATCCAATAGGGAGCTAAATTTTGCCTTATTTAGAAGGTAAACTAGGAGATAACGATGTTCACGTCGAATGTGATTCCTGATAGTTTTAGTATAGCTTGGAGTGGTACATTACTGTTAGTTCATTGAACAGTTCGTTTCATTAGTATTTACAGTGAATTTAAATTTTGTTTGGTTTATTCAAATTCGTGTCGGAACATTAAGGGGGTTTTAAAAGTTCAGCAACGGTTAAAAGAGAGCGCTAACGTACAGTTTTACAGGATATTACAGAATGACGTTCATGTAACGAGAAATGATCAATTATTTAAATAACCATTTATCTCAAACGTTAAATATAAGGGGTTCCACTAATATTCAGCGAAACATGTTTTTTTTTTTTTTAAGAAACGCCAAAGAACAAACGTATTCCTTTTTATTAACAAGTTTATCAACAGCGACAAATATTGCCTGATCAGCGAATTGAATAGCCCTGTTATAGTGCTCTCCTTAGATACCTGGAGAGCTGGTTTGATTCTCAGCCGAGATCTATTTTTACCTAGCTACCATTTGTCATTAGCCTATAAATTAACATGTTATATAACAAAAGCTTGATAAGAACAGCTTTATCTTATATTCCTGCGGGGATATTTCTATAGACCCGGTTCTTCCCAGTTCCAATACCAATGGATTTATCCAAGTGATAATGACGCAACCTCATGATCCAACCTGGAGTAAGTAATGTAATAAACAATCGTGGTATAGGGCCTAATATATGTTTACATACAAAACCACTTACAGTTGTAATATGTATTAAAAAAAAACAAAAAAAACTACCTACTTAAATAAGTCTCTAATGTTCTACAACTGAGGTTATATTTATTCTCATAGTGTTTTTCAACGATTAAAGTTGACTAGAACATAAACGATTCCACAGCGAATACGGTCTCCTTTTAGTTTCACAAGTTTGACTCTCTCGGTGGTAAAATTAAACATCATTCTTGTTTTCTTTTAACCCGAATAACCCTTACTTGTTACCTTATTAACGGTTAAGAGATTACTAATTGACGCTAATGTTTCTATAGTTAAATTTCTAACTTACTAAATTATTCCACTTCAAATCAAGTATTGACTTACACTGATGAGGAACCAAGCGTTGAGCGCGACTTGGCCCAAGTTATACGCCATCATGGTCCATTTCAAACTGAAGGGTTTGCGATGCTTCATTATCTTGGGTCCCACTGTTGTGACAAACGCCAAGTATAACATTGACAATGTCACTATGTATATCGGGCTGTCCATGAACAACATGTTGGAGACTGCCTCTTCTGCAACAAGCGATTACTTAAATGTATAATGAATTGAGAATAAGTACTTGTATGAAACCATTTACTTAAAAGATTTCTTTTCATATCCGTTTAATTTTATATTTTTTGGTTGAAATAAAAAAAAAAAACATTGTGAAGGAAAATATATACGTTATGTTTATTAATATTCGATTTCTTAACCATCTTTATTTTGTTTTGAAATTCACCCTATGTTATGATAATATAATTTTTTTTTCGTAATGAATTATTAGTATTAAATTATATTATTAAAATATCTACTTAATATCAGTGTTAACTTCTTTATTAACAGTACTTTTAATTTGTGTTATCTTACTATTAGTAGTAAAAACAAAACTGTAAATTACAATATCATTGTAAAATTACTTGTAAACAAACAGATGGAAAGGAAGTAAGCTTGGGCCTGAAGTGGTTCCCATTCTAGTTTTTGAAAACAATATGAACTATCAAGCATAAAACAAATATACTAATTAGATGCTTATGCCTGGCTTAGAAACGAAAAAAAAAACAATCTACAAATATTTTAAATTAATTCCAATCCTATGTTCTTCAAATTATGTTTTGTATACCGGATTTTAAATAAATTTACTAAGAGAAGACTTTGACTAAGGAAAGGTTTTGGGATTTTATTTAAATGAACTAGTTTTGAAATATTTAAAGAATTAGACTTACTATATGCACTAATACAATGATAAAATGTAGTATAAAGTTAATCTTAACAACTAGTATTATGCTGGAATCAAACTTTTTAAGATATAAATGACATGTTATTTACCTTCCCATTCTGGAAACTTGTGTGACAATATTTCTTCTAAAATAGATGATCCGTTGTTCGAAAAAGATCCTAGAATAAAAGATTGTAATTCAGCAAACATACTCACAGTAACACTAATAAATAATAAAGGCACATTAGTACATCTACTGTACTAGTATTAAGCTCTGGAAGAGTAACAGAGCTACTAAACCACGGTTACATAACAACAATAATTAAGTACCATATGTTCCATACGAGCATCAAATGAGAACTCCGAGTGGAGATGCATTTGACTGTAATATTGAATAATCACTAGTAAAACAAGTAAACCTCCTCCGCAGCAAACCTGTAGTCTAAGCTAATTTTTCTGCCTGATTTGACTTTAATTTAAAAGATGCCAGATTGATTTGCATTTAAAGTAGCACTAAAACAAATATATGGTCAGAAGAGCAAGAATAATACTCAATAGCTCAAACCTTTGAATTAATATTAACAGCTGCATGCAGGAATGATGCTATTTCAGATGAAGTGAATTAGAAGTGACGGAAAACCATTAACCGCCTTTTATCAGCAAAAAAGGTATTCTTAGAATTGAATTAGAGTGGAAATTGTTGCATTGAAAATATTAACAAACTTAAATTTAAACAGATATATCTCAGGAAAGTATGAACATTTAAAATCATAAAACCGAACATTCATAAAGTTGGAATTTTGTACACAGTTTTACTAAAATTATAGGCAAAAAAATCAGCAAAAACACGCTTTTCTTAATGAATATTTCAATGTATATAACGTATTAAAGACCACAAATGCCATGATACGCATAAATGCATGTTATGAAAGGAAAGAGTGTTTTGTAATTTGTTCCTTAATGTAGATGTGGGGATAGCTATCCTTTTTGAAAATTTATCTGTTAAACTGTTAAATAATAATCAGAATTGTTATGATATTTTGAATGTTTAATTAATCTATTATGTAAAGCAGTATGTGTGTCCGTTAGCTCAATAACTCAAGTAAAAAATCATCCTATTCTGATGGAAAGTTGTATAAACTCAAATGCGTTGGTGAACCAGAATTATTATCTATGAGGTTAAAATGTGGTTCCCCCATTTTTCACACTCGAAACAAGAGATTTTACAATTATTTTGCAAGGTTTTATATAGAGCTTATTAAATAATTAATTAACTACATTAAAGCATTGTTGTACATTTAATAGTTACAAAGGAAATTACACAAAACTGTATATATTAAACTATTATGTTATTCTTATCATAAGTAAACTGTTCCAGTTTGCAAGATTTTTAGATATGCATTTAACGAAAGACCTAACCTTGTTGCCTTCCTTGTAGCAACAACCCTAAATACTAATAACCAATTGCTATTTGAAACATATTCCCGGAATTGTTTCGAGAAAGTCCAATCAGGCAAATGGATATTAGCTTAGTCTGGAGGATTGCTGCGGAAATTAATCCTCGAAACATAACGTATAAAATGCCATGCGGTTTTGGTAGTCCCTTGAACTAATTATGTTAAATATTTTAAACCCTAGTGAAAAATATTTAGTCTGTCTTACCCTGTAAAATAGGGGTTTGAAAGTGGTAATGTGTGGGTACCAGCATAAAATATATGAAAATTGTTTATTTTTTTAGACAAAGTTAGGGCCACATGGCCCTTTCATAAATATAATAAAAATAATTTAACATTGGGATAACTTAATCTAATTAAACATAAAAATATTTAAGAATTCAAGTACCTACATTTCTCAGAAAAAAAGAAGAAAAAAATACAAATTTAACAAATAAAAAAAAACACATTCACACATTCTCGCATACACGCATCAGCAAACGCGCAATGAAACAGTAGCCCTAGGACACGCCAGCCGAAACCATCTTCTAAAAATAAAGCTTTTTCAGTGCCGCCACAAACGACAAGCGGTAACAACAAAAGCTCTGCCATAAGCTGTGGTCACATGATGAGGTATACGCAATGTGATCAAAGAATAACTAGACATAAATCGGGGATTCGAACCCGTGACCTTCATTTCTGGAATACCTTGTACTTGGTTCATGTTCTAAGTATTTTAAATGGATTCTTCGTATGTCATATAGACGGGAATAATTTTATTTCGCGTTTCTAGGTGAAAACGTACTCCAGAAAAAGTACGTGTACGGGTGGTATCATTCAACCTGTATATTAATAGACGACTATTGTTTTTTTTCCGAAGATGATCGCAAATGTTCACGCAATAGAAGTTTTAAGACTACTGAACTGGCCGTTTAACAGTACTAGTTACTAGATTACCTTTGTGTGGAGGCGTGTTCATGGTGGGATGGTGAGAATGTCGACTACTGACACCTCAGCAGCAGTGACCAGACTACACCCCTCTAGGCAACCCTTGCCACTGTCCGTGCTCTAACGGGACACCTAGACCAACTAGTCTTGCTCAATTACTGACATTCGCCCAGCTTTCCATTGTCTATCCTGTTATTTACAAACCTTACCTTTCTTGTGTTTATCTGATACTACTTTCGCAGTCATCTTTATTATAAAAATTTACTCATAAAATACCTTTATCTCTTCTGCAAACTTTTTGAAGGATCTTAATTTATCTTTCATCACACTACTCTATTTTAATGGACTTAACACTTAAGCATATAATCCGGAAAACAGCTGTTTGCCACCTGTTTGATGAATTGGATTTTTATTATTACTTACTACTTAATGTTTTTTACGCCACACTACACTATTTTGACGAACTTCCCATGCAAGGATTTAGTACAGAAAACAGCTGTTTACCGCCAGCCTAATCAAATGAGGCTTCATTCCGTACTACTGTACTGTAATAAGTTTTACCGGACACCAATCTGCTGATTATACTGTATTTGGGTGGCAATGAGTGGTTATAACAAAAACATAACCTCTCTTAAAAGTTATGACTAGTGATTTTTAGTCCTTTAGTTGGTGGTAATATACAAGGAGTTGAACGGATTTAGTAGTATGGCGTTAAACTATCGTACGTCACTCGTCCAAAATGTGTGTACCGGACTCGTATGGTGATCCCGTACTCGACTTCGTCTCGCATGGGAACGACCAAACTTGTCCGGTAAACACTTATTTTCAGGACTAGTAACGTAATATACTATTACCTAACCCGCCATGTTAAACTTCCCTATCCCAAGCGTGATGTATACAACTTCCTTACTTCTCGAGTGATGTAAAGTATCAAAAACTCACTCGGTGATGTAATGAAACCCATTTAAATAACATTAGTGATTAACTTAAAAAATATACCTCTATGGAGCCAACGACGTTCAACGCTAGAAATCAGCTGTGCTCTTGAATTTTATTGTTATGTTTTGAAGAATTTTCCTAACCTAGCTTTTGTTTGTAAATGAACGTTACTGTTAGAAGATGAGTGAAATGGATAATGATTAATATTGTTCGTAACCTCCTGTATATTGTCGGGTCAGGTAAAATCTTGTACGTTACACGTTACGCAAGAGCGTGTTTACATCACTTAGGTAAATTATGCAACTCGCTTCCGCTCGTTGCACAACCTTCACCTGCGTGATGTAAAAACGCTCTTACTACACTTGTAAGGTAAATAGCTATTACGCCACTCTACACTATACACTGTACATGCAAGGATTTAGTCCAAAAAGAGTTGTTTGCCACCAGCTTAATCAAATGGGGTTTCATTTTTTACTACTGTACTGTAATGAGTTTTTACCAGACACCAACTAGCTGATTATGTTTGGCAATGAGTAATGTATTGTTATAAACAAAAACATAACCTCTTATAGATGTTATGAGTAGTGATTGTTAGTCATTTATTTGGATGGAATATATAAGTATTTGTTTTGATTTTCTATTGTTAACTTAGCTTAGAGTATTATGGCCTAAAATATTGTACGTCACTCGTCCAAAATGTGTTAACCGAACTCGTATGGGAATCCCGCACTCGACTTCGTCTCCAACAGGAACGACCACACTCGTCAGATAAACACCTATTTTCAGGGCTAGTAACATAATATATTATTACCGGACAACAGCTCATTATAATTGGCCAATAGGCTTATTTTAATCAGCTATTATACTAATAACAATTTGTTACTTAAAACCTTAGGTATTTTATGAAGATAAACAATAATCAATGTAGGCCTAGTAAAATGTAAAAATTAAATAACAATTACTTTTTTTGCAAAGAAACTTCTTTTTTTATACAAGGCTTCGTCTTTATAGGCCAAATATATATATGGTCAACTTTATGTGGCTATGGGTAAGTTAGGAAATATATCTGAAAGATAATAAAATATTTATTTCCAAGAAATGTTCATTACATCCAACTTTTATAAACCGAGTGAGTATTTCCATAAGTTACATAGTCTTTAAGTTTAGTTCAATAAACTCGTCGAAAATTATGACTGTTATTTTTGAAATAACTTATGTGACACTTGATAATATTGTTCGATTTCGGGCAACAGGTCTATTATTGTAAATTACTTACTTACTCTTACTCCTGTGGCCATTGGAAACCTAGGTGGTTTTTGGCCTCGCCAACCATGTGCCTCCAAGCTCTTCTATCCTCTGCCAGCTCCAAGTCTGCTCCCATTCCTCTCAAGTCCTTCGTCACCTCATCAACCCATCGCATTCTTGGTCTACCTAATGGTCTCCTTCGTTCTGGTATACCTCTGAATACCATCTTTACCATCTCTCTCTCACTTCTACGGTTAATATGGCCCATCCATCTCAACCTCCTACTCTTAACTATTCCCACAATATCTGGTTCACCATATAATTCTTTTAACTCTCTATTTTTCCTTATCCTCCATGCATTTCCTTCTTTTCCTGGTATTATTGTAAATTGGCCTATAAAATACACACTGGTTCACATTAATGTTGTTGTACTTACAAATCATGTTTGTATACAATTTCTCTCATTAATAAATTGTATATAAAAACTAGACCCAGCTGTCTCTGATCATTTGGCAGAGAAAATAAATAATAAATAAATCAGACCAACTAATCCAGAAATAAGTTAAATAAGTCAGAATAAATAATCCTGACTGATGGAACAGTTGATCTTAGTCAGGAACAACAAAAGCTACACATAACACATATCACCTCACACCGTTTTACACCTATTCTTCGCTCATATTTTGGTTAAAATACGTACCTAGGTCTCCATCTCAAATTATAATGATAATGAAAGTAAGAGGTTACAAACGAAAACATAAAACTCATAGAGAAGTTATGGTCAGTAATTGTCAAGTCATTAAATTGGTAGGAAAATATTAATTGCCAATTACGAAAGTTTTCTATTATTATCGTAGTAATGGCAAAAAATAAAATACGTCACTCGTCCAAAATGAGTTTACCAGTCGTCCGGTAAACAGCTATTTCCCGGACTAGTAGCGTACTATATTAAAGCCTGGCTTAAGTAGTATATATAATTTTTTTAATGCGTGTGGTACTCTTTAAAAGAAATTGATCTAATATTATAGAACAAAGCCCTCAAGGCTGAAAACAGTTAGATATTGTTAAAGCGTTTCATGACCACAGCTTCAAAAATAAGCAAAGTTTAATAGCATAGTAAAATTAGTAGGTTAAAAAAAAAAACTATGTTGTTCGGTCCATGGCTCGGCACGGGGAGAGAATGCACAGAAGATGTGGAAATTCTTATCCTCCTTGTCCAATGCAAACTGCTAGTTGATTAAGCACTTGTACAATTGATGTCGATTTATTTTATCAATGTCCATGTCACAAGGAAAAATACTCTACAGGTGCGTTTTCCCCAATAGGAACACGTAATGCTCCGTCCTCACTCTATGGTTCTTGTGTCACTTTAATTATATACACAACATTCATCTGCAACATCAACTGCTATGTTTTTAAAATATGTAACACTGAACTAATAAGTTAACAATCGAAGGGTAATTAGGAGGGTTGAACACTTATATAAGAAACGTACTGTCATTTCTCTTGATGCAATATAGAAATCTATGCTAGAATCAAAAGGTTATCAAAGGAAAAGTAAACAAACAAACTAAAACAATAACAAATCTAAAAGGTGACGTCCCTTTAATATTTTAAATGTGATTAAATACAGCTCTTCAATAATAATTAAGGTTCATGTCCCTAGGAGAGGGCAATTTTCTGGGAAGGTTTACATCAAGACCTTTCATTCAAGTATACGGTTGACAGGTGTGCGGCATGTGGTTTTCTCAAAAGTTCAGATCCTTCATAGCTTTATATAAATACATAGATGGTAACAATTTTTTTTTTTTAGAATACTACATAGATAAACTGTAATATCAGTGCAATTTATGTAAAATTACGTTAAAGTTATGTAAAAGAGGGTTACGGGTATTTTAAAGGGTTGTTAGTAACAGGGATTTATTTAAATACGAAGTCAGAATTTTTGTTACGAAGCAAGTTTTCAAGGTTACAATTAATATTCCTAGAGGTAAGTACTTCTTAGGTATAATATCACATCATCTGTCCAAACCATGTAAAAATATAGCTAATAGGATGTATAATTCAATACAGGAAACGACGTATACTAATAAAATTTTATATTGTACTATTCGATAAATGTACAAACTTGATACAATATTTATTGCGGGGAAGCGCGATGGTCTAGTGGTTAGAGCACGGAACTTCGGTCCAAGAGGTCCCGGGTTAAAATCCCGCCAAATCACCAATGGATTTTATCTAAGTGATAATGCCGCAACCCTTAGATCTAGCCTGAAGTAATGTGAAAAACAATCCCAGGCTCGTGCCTAGCGCCCTAGGACAAAAAAAATCTATACATGTAACAAATGCCCAACGATCTTATGAAAATGATTTGAAGGCAAAAATGAAAAATATTACCTCAATCAACGAAATGAGAGTCATTTGAGTGATTATTATATGCTTCCAGCTATTTAATTACATCTTTAGGTAGAAAAGAAATACAGTACTATTGATAAGTTTCGTAGGAATTTAGCCCTCGCATTACAAATACCAACAAGTAGCATACACCAAAATATAAATACTGATACTAAAAAAAAATTGAAGCAACGGTTTGTACTTTAATACTTTTAATACGTTCCATTAAAGATCCCTCCCCCCTATGTTGGGAAGGAACAAGAGAACGTTATTTAATCCGCACCGTTGTAGAGAGCGCACCTGGACACGAGTGGGTCAGCCCATTTACGAAAAGTTTTACGGCTGAGGTCGGACTAAATCTTGTTACAACTTTGTAAAAGCGTTTCGTTAATGAGTTGTACGGACGCTCGAGCTTTCACGCCGATTGACCTCTCTTTTCTCGCTTCACGTAAATTACCAATCTCGTTTGGTTGGAAGTCGTGAATAATGGTGGACCACAATGACCTTTAAATGCTGGTAGTGGTCATAGAACAGTGAATAATGGTTTCTTATTTAGAGAATGGACGGTAACGAGTATCTAATACGCCTATAGTTCAGACTTTTATTTCAGACTCTTAAGAAAGTGTTGGAAAAAAGAAACTCAAGAAACCTTTGCCAACGCTACAGAACTAAGCAATTCTAATTTTATATTTATTAGAAACAACATGCATTGTTTTAATGAAACTAGAACCGATTGAAATAACAGATCAGACTTCGTACTACATTTGACAGTGTTGAAGCAGTGATAGAAATTCCTCATTTGTGGGTACAAATACTTTGTCACCAGTTGGTAAAAGTCCAAGTGAAAGTCATTAATGCTCACTAATATTTGGAAATTTCAGGCCAGAGCCAAAGATTACTACAATCTATGTGAAAGTTACAAAAGCAGTAACACAGATTGTTATGTCGTGAGAACATTGTCCAACACCTGTGATTATACAATGTTCGACAACTGGTCGCTGAAGCAAATATTTACTAAAACTAGCTGTGGTCCCATCTTACGCACGGAATAAAACTGTTTTAATTCCGAACAGCGGGATAATAATAATTCTTTTCTTCAACATTGGCATTATGCACAGCGTTTCTTGTATAGGAAATGTCAAAACCTGTACTGGTCATTTATGTCGACCTTTTTGGGTATTTATCTTTTACAGACATACCCTCGCATAAACTTTTTCTGTCTATTTAGTATTAGGATTCATATCCCAAAGTCCTCAGACGTTTTATATGGACACTCCGTATAGGTTTCTTAGTTTTATTATCATTCGTACTGTCTAAAATAAATATGCAATAAAAAGAATTGTATGAGAACATGTCACATCATCATACTTAAGTATCGATGCTATTAGTAGAACTTGTCGTTGTGTAATTTTTAAATAAAATTTTGACTGACATTACTGACACAGCTCACGAGAAATGCAAAAATAATGCAGGATCGACAGTAAAAATATAAGTCTAATGCTTATTCACTACGAGAATTTTAGCCACATTATAAATACTATAAAAGCCTCAGCAAGGGTACTAAGCACTAACATATTAGTAACAAGTTAATCTTTATTACACATTAAGCACATAAATATAACACAATATGCGTTAATTTTGGGACGGATTTGTGTTTATAGAAAAAATAGATAGAAAATCCAATCTTACAATAACATGTAAAATGCTATGGAATAACAATGTATAAAGCTAATGTATTGACCATGTGTTGGTCACATCTCAGTGCAGCTTCTAGTTCTTATTTGGTCTTCTTGATTTGAGCTGGTTTCTTGATGTAAGTCTGGATGTAAAAGTTAACGAAGAGTGCCATGATGACCGCAACATTGACGACCCAAATAACATTGTAGACCTGAGGTACGGTGCACCGGTTGTATAACAGGTATACCATGAAGCTGATGGCGAACACAAACTGGGTCTACACAAACACAAACATTAGTGTAAAGACATGGTAGCCCTGAGATACGGAGCACTGGTTGTACAACAGGTAAACCATGAAGCTGATGGCGAACACAAACTGGGTCTACACAAACACAAACATTAGTGTAAAGACATGGTAGCCCTGAGATACGGAGCACTGGTTGTACAACAGGTAAACCATGAAGCTGATGGCGAACACAAACTGGGTCTACACAAACACAAACGTTAGTGTAAAGACATGGTAGATCGACAATGTACAATGATTATTCGAACTAATCAGTAAATAAAATGACACTAATCAGGTGTTTAGTTAATTTGTGGATCAACCAATAATAGCACAGTTGTCCGGTCGTTTATAGAACATTTATTTTAGTGTGCATCGAATTAGTAATGGCTCGGTTTTCATATTCGATTACAAGTATAGGTATTTATTTATGTATTACACTCACCAGCTGTAACTTTGTGATATATTTCTTCCACCACAAGTACTTCTGAACTTCAGGTCCTAGTCCAGCCAGAAAGTAATAAGTGTACATGACAACGTGGACGAATGAGTTTAACACACCAAGAACTATTCCTTGCTCAGCTGAAAATATATTTCGTTTGTAAGATATAATATAAATAATATGAAGAGCTTTATATTTATAACAAGATCGGTGATGATACGTGTTTAAACGCTATCATATTAAGCATGTCCTTAAAAAGTAATAACTATTTAAAGAGGTATTTTTTTCAAAATCGATTAATTAAATTAAATCAAAAATATAAAACAATTTAATAACACTTAAATATGAAGAGGACCAAGCGTATAAAACCCCCAAAGTATACAAAAATAATGTTTTAATTTGTTTCCTAGGTCAAGACTAACTAAGCTTATGTGACTGTTGTATTACATTTGGCTATGAAATGAAAAAAAGTTCTGTTTAGCTTATTGATTAAGCCGGGTTTTCCTAGGCGCGTAGTCGGCCAGCGGAGAGAGGAACGCGGAGAGCGGACTCAGCTGGTCTTAGGTAATTTAATGTTACTGTTTTCCTAGCAGCGGAGCGGAATGCCATGTTAATTTCAATTCCGCTCTCCGTTGTCCGCTCTCCACTGGCCGACTCCGCGTCTAGGAAAACCCAGCTTTAAATCCATTCTAGTAAAATAAGATGAGTCATAAATCTCACTTGTTTTAAGATATTTAAAATTTCCATTTAAGCACAAACCCAATTTATTTTATCAACAAACGTATCACGAAATAAGCGTAAATTACTTATCATCTTTGTAGAAGCAAAGTTAATCTTGTAGGATGTCATACCTTGTATATACTTGACACTGAGCCAAGAGAACGCCACCATGCTGGTGTGATGATAGAGATGGAGGAAAGTCACGTGCGAGTCTTTCTTTCGTAGAATCATAAACACCTGCACAAACCTTATTATTGGACAACAATAAAAACCAGTTGCCGTACAGGTATGTCGGACTATTAAGTGTTTTAGGTGTTGATTTAGTGTATTTTTTTAAGTAATGAAACTTTGATGATAACGTTTAGTAAAAGTAAGCTATGATGAATACAAATTATAATATCTCAGAGGCTATGCCAACCACGTAGTTGTGTCATGAATACTAAGGACTGTCTTAGAGGATCTTTTCTGTTTGTCAAAAATGACACCTAATGCATAGCATATTGTAAAAACATATTTAAAACATAAAACAAATATTTTCTCTTACATTGTGTTAAATACCCAGTGTCATGGCAAATACGTTATAGAAATAGTTTAAATGTAATATTCGTTAGTGTGTAAGATAACCTATGGTGTTTATAGTAGTATAATGAAATCATAAAACCAGTCAGTGTTGTGATTTAGGAATTTGTGAGATTCTGGTAGTTTTACTTGATAATATAGGAATTGCTTAAACTGTTTGCCTTAGTTTTGTTAATTAAAAATGAGAGTGTTATTTAGTATAATGTGCGATAACAACGGAATCGTATATGACGTCACGTGCCATAGAAATCACTATCAATCCAAAGATGTTACTTGAAGTTGTGCCAATCAAGAATAAATACTTTATTGGGCACACTGTTTCTTTAACATTGGAGAAGTTCCAAAACCGTACGTGCCTTAGAGCTTTATATTGACCCAAAGATGTTACTTGAAGCTGTGCTAATCAAGAATAAAGACTGTATAGGGTACACTGTTTCTTTAACAACGGAGGAGTTTCAAAACGTTACGTGCCTTACAACTTTATATTGACCCAAAGATGTTACTTGAAGCTGTGCTAATCAAGAATAAAGACTGTATAGGGTACACTGTTTCTTCAAAATCGGAGGGGTTTCTAAACGTTACGGGCCTTGCAACTTTATATTGACCCAAAGATGTTACTTGAAGCTGTGCTAATCAAGAATAAAGACTGTATAGGGTACACTGTTTCTTTAAACAACGAAGGAGTTCCAAAACGTTACGCGGCTTTCAACTTTATACTGACCCAAAGATGTTCTTTGAAGTTGTACTAATCATAAGTTATGATTCTTACGGGTACCCTGTTGATTACAATAGAGGGGCTAATTGTCGCAAATGTGTTTTTTTTTCTTTTAATGACTAAAACTATCTGGTAAATACAAAAATCTACTGACACACTGACATTGACCACTATCCACTGACTAGCCCCATGGCTTGGTTGGCTCCAACAGATTCGTCTATGTATATATTCAGAGTAAACAATAACACGCAGTAGCCAAGAGTAGTAACCCAAGCCAGTATTCTTCCCTTGTTTGGGCGGTTTGGGAAAGTTCACCTTGAATGGCATTACAACAACGTGAGTCAAGAGCAACAGAGCTGTAGGTTGGAATGTTACTTCAATGGTGTCCCAATGGACACGACCGGCAAGCACGAGTAACAATGTGCTTGAAATGAGTTGTAAATGTGCCACTGATGAATACAATGGAAGTCCAAGGTTTATTCTGGAAATGGTTAACCTTGATCAAGTAAGTTGAGCTAATTACCTACAAAGTGTTTGGTTTTTTTGCTTATTTGTTAACACAACTACTTTGGGTAACAATCGTCAACGCATTGATTTTAAGTCACTCAGTCAGTTAAGTCACTCAATTTCATAAGTGTTATTCAATATACACAATGCGAGTGAAAATGTGTTTACAGAATATTTATGCGAAAACGTAAATCGTATTTTTAAACGGAGCTTCACTGTAAACATTCAACTTAGGAAACTAATTAGGTACTCATTTATGAAGTGACCAATTTTAATGACTAAAAAAATACTATACTGAACGTTATAGTATATTCAAAATGTAACATATACAAATTACCTCCACAAAACTATATATTCCTATTTCATTGAATAATATATTTTGCTGATGTTACTGTAAAACAGGTACGCGTACAATTTAATTATGATAAACTGTTATTTTTTATTATTTTCTTAACTTAATCAGGAAAGCCCGCTTTCCCCAAAGGGTTTTAAAAGATTATTAACATCAACTTTTAACGCGTTAAGTAGGGCTGGTACATTCCTAGCAGTTCTTACTCCTCGATGGCGGTAAAAAAATAATCTTTAATATATAACATTATTTACTTACAGTATCAATCATATCAACGATCTTAGCGAACAAGTAGCACCAAGATGCGAGATGAAGCTGGAAACAAAGAATATATCCATTACGATACATATTCAGTAGGCCGATAGTCAGCTGTGGAATCTCGTTTACCTTTATAAATGTCTTGAAAAGGAAACTAAGCCTGAAGTCCTGTTTTTTACAACGTTTTAATAAAGAAATGCCTTTGATACAACTATTTGACTGTTTTATTAACAAACGTTTAGATTAATCTTTCAATGCATAAAATTAGATATAAAGCTTGAATTTTAAGCATAAAATCATGTGTTAGATTACATAAGGTAAAACTTAGTTGAATATACGAAATGTATAAATGATCAAAACAGATCCAACTCTATTTAAAGTCTCCTTATTTAATATTTGGGATATGCTTTATATATGTTTAGTCCAATTTAAAAAAGGATTGAATATTATCCATTGATGACTGCTTACCTCGGTCCTTAAAGGATTCAACTTTGGGTCCAGCGGATGACATCCATGTTCGATTACATACGAAATGGCAGTACTGTGCGTAAAGAACTGTAAAACATTGTAAAATTGAGTTTTAAAAGTCGCTAACACCGTAACCCACACATGAGATAAATATAATACCATTTTTGGAAATCGTTACTGTCTCTCTTTGCTAAAAATAGCTTCCAATATACTGTAATTTATATTGGTCATTAAGCTTTAAGAAATGTTTTGCAAAGAAAACCAAACATTGTTTCCACGTATTATTCATTGTTACAATATTAAATTTATAGAAACAAATCGTAGCTCTATAAAAAAGTGCATAGCCTGTAACTGCAATAATGTTCTTTGAGTTTTGCAAAAAAGACTTTGCAATACAGTATCTACAAATGATTTATATTGGGTTATACATTTTAAACATGAGACCAGTCAACTTTAAATATTATGTGCTGAATAAACTATGTAGGTTAAAAAATCCAAACGTATTGTTTAACTTAATACCCCTTCGTAAATAAAGACTATTTAGAGTTATTTCCACAAACCTAGGAACTGTTATTGAGGCTACAGTGATAGCGTCTAGTTAACAATCAGAATCCGTCCTAATTACAATGCGTTGCATCAAACTATTTGTCAGCCTTGGGCAGTGTTGTGTAAATCAAACATAGCAGGTGAGAGTGTCTACACAGTGCTGGACGTGGACATCTTGTAATTGAGAGTGAAAGTGTGGACGGAGACAGGTTGTGGCGCGGGCTGTCAGACTCAGCACTCTGCAGACCCGGAAAACGACCAAGTCACCTTGGGACAACCTTCCACTCGACCGGTCCCGTTTTTCGACCAACCCGACAGGTTCCATTGTTTGACTCACAGCCAATTGACTAACCCGATCCATCCATTGTAAACGTCAGCTACTTTATAATAACAGCTATAAACAATGGCAATTTCTGGTAGAGAATATAATTTTGTTTCATTTTGTACTAATAATTGATAGCCCAAATTACATCTGAGTCCAGAATCAAAATAGCAAATTTCAGATTTGAAGGCTAGATTATAACCACTTGGATACACAGGGAACTCAGAGCTCATAACTTTTTAGGTATATTGTATTTATCGGAACCCGATACAAAATCATCTAGCTTTGAATAGTGTAATATCCTTTTACCTAACCCGCCATGTTAAACTTCCCTATCCCAAGCGTGATGTATACAACTTCCTTACTTCTCGAGTGATGTAAAGTTGAAAAAAACTCACTCGGTGATGTAATGAAACCCATTTAAATAACATTGAGTGCTTAACTTAAAAAAATATACCTCTATGGAGCCAACGACGTTCAAAGCTAGAAATCAGCTGTGCGCTTGAATATTATTGTTATGCTTTAAAGTATTTTCCTAACCTAGCTTTTGTTTGTAAAAGAACGTTACTGTTAGACGATGAGTGAAATGGATAATGAAAAATATTGTACGTAAACCCATGTATATTGTCGGGTCAGGTAAAATCGTGTACGTTACACGTTGCGCAAGAGCGTGTTTACATCTCTTAGGTGAATTATGCAACTCGCTTCCGCTCGTTGCACAACATTCACCTGCGTGATGTAAAAACGCTCTTACTACACTTGTAATGTAAATAGCTATAACACTCCTAGAGCTTCTCTCCTGTGTAGTGAAACAGCTTAATAGATGAGTTGAAGTTTTGATTATATCCCACCAAGCAATTACTCATAGTGAAGTTTTAACTAACTTATTTGAGACATAAATATAATGTAGCACTTTGGCCCTCACTTGCCAAGAGAACAGGATATTTATGTATAGTATTTTTGAAGAAATGATACATTGAAAATTATTTACAACATTAGTCGTTTGTTTACGAGTTGTTGTGCACTGAAATCCACAGTAATGAAGAAAAACAAATATACTTGATTTCAATGAATATAAAGCTATAAGTATAAGGTATAAGTTATAAGTAATAAAACTAAATATATGGAAACCGTTGTTCTACCCGGTTTGCAAATTGCCAAGTATTGACTAAAACAGGAGGGAAATAAGCATGTTTGTTCAATGAAGGTGATATGCACATTTTTTACTTAGGTAGATGGTAATTAGTATCTGTTTGGGGAAAATTCTTGAGGTTCCTTCACTGTGTATTTTTTAAATAGAGTGTTCGGGAAGAAATAACCACAATTGCCAGCCAATCAAACCTAGACTAGGAGGATTTCCATTTAGCTTATATGGGATTGTCACTTAAATATATTCTTTAAAATGTCATATTAAGCATTAGGTAAAAAAGCAATAGGTTTAATGAGTACTTAGGGTTGCTGCTGCAGGGAAATTAATAGTGTGTTTTTTATACAATATTAAAAGCCTACTATAAAATTAGATTTTTCCATATTGTATCAAAATATTTGCATAAACAAGTAAACTACAACTCTTTACTTATTCTCTATAACAGCTTGCATGGGGATTTCAAATTTTTTAATTTGTTTTTGTTTGGACAGGTTGTTTAATTTTCTCAATAACTGTTAACACCGCTTTAATATATTTTTGTCTAATCTCTACAAAATTGATATTAACAAAATTGCCAAACTTTGTGTTTTCAGGGTCAAAATGGAAATTCCAACTTTTACCATATAAAAAATCCCCGTTCGAATATTCCGACCATGGTTCACGAAGTCCTCAAATAAACATAGGTTTGAACGTTTGAATTAAATATTTTTTTAAATCTAATAATCTTTATCGAGCCATCGTGCAAACTAATAATAATAATATATAAAAAAATGCAAAACTTGATTGAAGTGTATTTTGTGTTGAAATGTATGTAACGTGATCAATAAAAGGTAGTAATTTTGTTAATTTAACTCTAAAACAACATCCATACAACGATACTAAAATTGAAATGGTGTTATCGCTATCAGATAGATTTTATATGGTTGGAAAAAGTTACATGAGTCTCACCCATCCAACGAGAGCTCCGTTGTAGATGACCTGGTAGAGGTTATAGACCATCATCAGGTGACGAAGGTCCATAGCCTTACGTTGTCTCATGATACTGGGGCCCAGCCACAGCACAAACCCCAGGTAGGAACTGAGAATGGCCAGAACAGGCCATGGTGTGGCCAGCAGCGCCCACGAGTTGAGCATGGACTCTGGCCAGACACACAGAATAATCAATCATATTTACTAACAGTGTTCCCACTATGCACTTATTAAAATTTGTTTGATATTATTGATCAGAATTTTCGCCTTTCTTTGGCCGATACAACAGTTTCGTAGACACGATACACATTTTAACGGCATTTTCTACTAAAGATTTACTTATGCCTGGGCATCAACTAGCTGTTAATTAGGTCATAGTAAAGTCTCTTCAGTAAAGAAAGTTTTTGACGTTAAGTTGGTACTTAATTCTTTACAGCAATTAAATAAGATATGGTGTCTTTTTATTTCAATTATTTGCGTTTAGAAGAATAAAAATCGGTCACCTCGTTATACCTACAATTGCATAGTCATTAGGATAGTAAATGTTCTCAGTAAGTACTAATATTTTCTAAAAGCAACAAAAACGATCCAAACGAGCATTAACATATTTCCCATAAATTATAAAAGTTATTAGTATACTAATGTTGAGGTCAGGTAAATTAAATGTATTTCTTTTGGTTTGAGATTGTTTCGAAGACACAATAGCTATTCGGTGTCAATAACCACATAATATATTTAAAATCCAGTTTTTTTATTTCCTACAGATTAAATCAACTCCTGCATAGGATTGGAATTGTTTTTACACTCATCCCATGTATCCAACTTTGATTAGACATTGATCCTACTGTTAGAATACTGTGACAGAGAAATTAGTGTTAAAAGATTCTTTTAAACATGAATAATTTTATCCAGTATTTTTGTGAGATCCTAGTCCTAGGTCTGAAATATTTTTCAGCATAAGTAGAATAAACACTTAAATTTTTTTTATTAAGTTGAAAGCGCTAAAAAAACATTAGTTTGAATTGCTTGAAAAAAAAACCAGGTAAAACTAAAGTTCAGCCTTAATAACGTGTATCTGTTTGTTGTGCGACATTGTGATACCAAAAATAGTTATTGAGTCTTTGAAGGCGTTACATGAAAGTATAATGCATTCGAAGCATCAAACGTATAATATTTATGTAGTTAAGTCTATAGATTTACAATCTAATTACAGAATAAATAAGTTAAATTTTACCTTGCAAATATAAAAATGTTAGTTTGAAGTTGGAGTATGGTTTTAACGCATGTGAATATAGACTATTTTGACTGTGATTTGGGTTGTTTTCAAGGTTAAACAGGTAATTGTCTAAGTAATCCATGAAAACTACGAATATTTTTATCTTTTCTCGACAGCTGACATAGATCGTCACTTTGTTGATCACTCTCCAGATAAATCGAGAGACACATTGTATATAGTAAGATTAAATGTGTCGAATAATGTAGCCTGTAGGTTTATTAGACTCAGATAACTACTATACTGTACATATTGTGGGCTCCAAAAACGACTGTTTTGATTGCTTGCATAGCGACCTTAATTACACGCTTATTGTGAAGATAAATTGCATAGGGCAAAATACATTACATAAGCATGTACGTGTAAGCCATTTCAGTCAACGGATTTGGGGCAGGTCCGTATTTAAACTTAAGGGGTAATCATGTTAAAATCATGTTTCTGCTCCTTTGTAAATTGACTATTTTATCACTTGGGCGTAAAGTGACTCTTTTCGACCCGAGCTCAAGCGTGACGAGTCTGCAAGAATGCAACAATAGCGATAACTGATGAAACCGATCGATTCCTAATATCGAATCATGCGATCTAATACGATAGAAGATTACCTGTGATTACAACTGCTGACTAGGGCCTAAAAAGCATTTTTACTCCTTAGCCTAGTTGGTAAAAGAACTTCTTTAGATTATAAACGGCTGTTGTTGCTGCAGTATGACGAAAAATAATATTAATTAATTTAAACGACTTATATAAGTAAGGAAAACAATGCAAAATGTATTTATGTACTCTTGTTTTTCTAGAAAATGGTTCTGTTAAGACCCCCAATAATATGAATTTCCCTTATACTCCATATGAAAAACTTCGAAGGATGGAATTCCGATTTTGTAACGACTGTGGGGTACTTACCCTCATCCAACGGAATGTCCTGGGTTGCGTTGAGGGTCGCTGATGTTGCGGTCATCGTCCCCATCTAAAATCATAGCTAACTTGTATACACTATGGACTAAACCTTATAGGAATAGCTCGCCGTGTTTACTAATCCATCCTGAGCACTATTAGGAAGCGTTTACTAGGCATTAATGTAGTCATAATTAACATTGAAATAGTAATACATAGCAAAATAACGATTTGTGTATTGCCTTCAAATGACGAAATAATATACGTGTTTGGGTATCTAGGCCCCAGTATCTTTCTAGCATGCAGCTGTAGCAGTCTTATTATTATAATCAATCTTATATTTCAGTAGCTAAATCTTTGCATTTACATGGGCTTGTTTTGATTTAAACAATACTATTCAAGTTAAGTTATACTAGTGTACCTGTTGCTCGAATTCGAGCAATTGCATTACAGGCAACTCAAAGATTATGGAAATACTCACAATCTACACAACAGTTAGATATAATCAAAATCTTTTGTAAATATCTTATCTTTTTTCAAAAAGCTGATCTTGTTTTTTTTTAGTGTTTTCTACAAATTTTTCCCTCTCATAGCCGCATTAGGTTGTCTATGATAACGATTATAAAAGAAAAAAAACATTATTTCTATTTCTTCTACTTGGTTGTGTTCTATGACTTTTTCTATGTTTTCATTGTTTGCAAATTGGTTATTTCAATGATTGCTCAAGAAATGTAGAACAGTGTTCATTCAGTTTTATTTTTAGCCTATATCAAATTGTCCAGGATTTCTCATTCTTTTCCATTCTAATAATTACACCAACCCAAGTTTCGTCTACAGATGCAATATGCCAGAGAATATCACCTATTGGATACAGACATTAATCTCCAAGAAGTGGTAAAAAAGGCAGAAACCAACCCATACAATAGATATAAGTTAACTCCATAAGATATAACTTTAAAAGTTACTGTGATATTAGGATTTTCCACTGATTTGGTAATAGAACATTATATTGCAAAACATGACACGATGCAGAAGAAAATCAATTTTAAAATCAGAAAAATCCATTTCAAATACTGTACTTCATTTTGACAAATTCAATAAATCACAATTTAAATATTAACAGCTGTTGCATTAAAAAGTAGTGTAGAATTATGCATATGGTCGTAATGTAAGCAAATCTGAATAGGCAACTTTAAAGGCTTCTGGGGCAGAGCCCCAAGGGAATTTACCTCTTTCCTCTTTTGATGGCTCATCTACAGACCAAGACCTTTCTTTAGAGACCCCTACCAAGTTTCTACGTCCAGCCGTTCTCTCAAATTAGCTGTGACAAAAACCCCGTTTTCCTCCATAAGAATAACATGGGATGGGAATTTAAAAAACACGGGGGCAGAGCCCCAAGGGAATTCACCATGTTTCTCTTTTGATGGCTCATCTACAGACCAAGACCTTTCTTTAGACACCTCTACCGAGTTTCTACGCCCAGCCATTCTCTCAAAATAGCTGTGACAAAGAAAAACAGTTTCAAATTAATATATAGATTAATGGAAAAACGATTTCCCAACCAAACAACGGTTATCTAGTGTTTGATCGAGTTGTGCTGGAACCTTGGCTTTACCTTAATAGCTGTAGACATGTGGAAGAGGATTCTAATGTATTGCTGAGGTAAATTAAATATTACTCTAACCTGTTATTATGAAATGTCCCAATCCGTTACAGGTAGTGTTTTCCTAGACTTAGACCGTGTAAAATATACTTTAGCTAACTTAAACGCAATTAAGTGTTACCTAATTAAGTGTTACCAGTCTAGCTAAGTTTGGGACTGTCGCTTATTTGAAGTTAGTGTCAGTTAAGACGATATTTTTATAAGCATAATATATGTTGATGATTTCTACTATTTCATTTCAATGCTGTTGAGACTTGTGGTTGAACATACACGTATTTTAAAACAAAACAGCTGTACTTTATTTAAAAAACCGGATTTAATCCCATTTTATCCTATATAGACACCAAAATATTACAGCTATAGTTACAAACGTAGCTGATCAAAATCAAACCTACATTTTTTGTAGGATTTGCACGGAATCATAAGGAATAAAACGATGCAAGTTATAAATTATAATATAAAACAATAGTAGCTTGGGCACAAATTACTTGGGGTACTATATGAAATAAAAGAATTTCGCGAAAAAATACATGTTGCTAGTAATCAACAGATTTGAAGTAAAGATACCATTCAAATAACATAAAGCTTTAACTCTGTTGCTCAAAAAAACTAACTTAAAAACGGTACTTACCGTAAGCCGAGCACACCACTAAGCGTTTGGGAAAAAATCAGTGTGAGCAAATCCGTGAGGCAGGTAGCCAAGGCCGGGGACCTGCTACACCAGACCTGGGCTTGGGCAGACGGCCTCGAGACACGAGGAAACTGACAGTACTGGATTCTTCGGTTTTTGTATACTTAAAAGTCTTTGTACTGGGGGATACAAACTCATACATACCCGTTATGCAAGTTTCAAGATTCGAGACCCTCCAGAATAGTTGTTTCCAACCGTACTAATGTGGTAAGAATAGGCTCATATTATACCGTTAACTAAAACAAACCGTAACACCGTTGTCTTCAGCATGAAAACATCGTCATATATCATATCTACCGATATACCTATCATTTAAAATTTATTATTATGGCAAAAAAATAATTACTTACATTAAAATGAATGAGTGTGCACTAACTACGTGACTAAAATGGCAACTAGATTATACAGTACTGCATACTGCAGAATATTATGACTGATGGTGCTGTATGTACTTAACATTTTAGATTGCTTTGTGCTGGTTAACCTAGTTAGGCTACTAATTAATCCCAAACAATCGAAAGACAAAACTCTTACTTTAATGGGTTTTAGAAGATCACTTAACTGCATTGTGATTTTATTTGTAATTTGAGTACGACTGACGTGAATGAGATATGTTTATAACTTTAACTTAAGAGTAAAACACGAGAAACTGGTAACACCACGAAACATAATTGGGCAATGGGCACGCTAAATCCCAATATCAATCTTGATTATAATGTTTAAAAAAATGTGTAGTTACAAAAGTTAAAGTACTGCCTTTTAAAACATTTTAGGCGATAATTGATGTTACTCTGAATGCAATAGCATTATATGGTTTATAGTTTATAGTTCAACTTTATACAAGATAAGATAGTCTTTAAGACACGAGTAAAAAAAATTAGGTACGAACGTTTGCGAGTGACTTCTACGAGTGTCGTAAAGGCTAATACACGTTTTTGTTTAATTACTAACAATCACTACTCATAAGGTCTAAGAGAGGTTACATTTTCGTTTATAACCTCACATTGCCACTGATTGTGATGCAACGACTCATTGTTCGAACCACTCACTCATTGTATAAACAATTGATTGTACTTGACAGCATTGCAATTTCACTTCTTTTCTCTCAATCCTTGAACCTTATTGGTCCATCTTGTACTGCAAAGTAACAAAAACAATGCTGTTAAGTAAGTAAACAATACTGTTAAGTGAATCCTTTCAATTCCAAGAACTACATTAAAAAGGCTGGTTAAAAAAAGTAAAATAATAACGTAATTAAAAGTGTCATAACGTAATCATAGGTAGTTTATTAATTCAATTAACAAATTAGCACCATGCTGGTAAAGGGGAAAATATATTATTTTAATCCTTCAATTATGTGTCATAACAAACTTAAAATATATGCTTTGTGTCATAATATTAGAAGATATTTAACATAAGGAGATAAACGGAGTAAACTGATGTCACCATCTACTTTTTAGCCCCAGAAGTAATTGCCATCAAGTGCAGTGTGTATTCACAACTAGAGCAGTTTGGTCGTCTGTCCTGCCCCACCGCCGCCGCCGCCGCCGCTCTCTGTATTCAGAACATAACCACAACTGCATTATTCATGCCGCCTAACGCCTCAGATATTCATTCATTGACTGAGGCGAGTTATGATTCAGTCCAAAGCGTGAATCCTGGTTTCACTTTAGAGCCTCTTGAATTACACATTTCTCATTCCAAATGTATTTTTTAATGGTTACTTTTCAAAGTTTTCAACCATCCCAATGAATTAATTAGTGATAGCTACGTATCACGGCATTTTCTAAGCGTTATAATTTTAATAGTTTTATTTTTTTTAGCTCTACAGTTTAAAGGTGCTGTGTAAAACAGAAACCAATTAAAAGGTTCTAGATGATCATATTTATTTTATTTATATTATACAACATTTTTTATTTTACTAATTATATCTAGGGAAACATACTTGATAAATATTACAACTAACAAAACTGTATTTTTATGTAGGTAGTACCCATACTTAGGTGTTTTAAGAGTATTTCTATTATGCGTTAACTTTAGAAGTAGGATTTTCATGAACACTTTTCAAAACTAAATTGGTAATATAATATTACATTTTCTGGTTTATGTACAACTTGACTCGTAAAAGCAGGGTGTTTCAACTAAACAAAGAAGATTATCATCTAGTCTAATAAGAATATGTGACTGCCATGCAATTTCAAACAATAAATACGAGTATAAATTAAAACTTATAAATACAAAATTTAAAAGACGTACTATACTAATACAGTTCAATAATAAAAATCGTGATTTTACTTTAAATATCAAAGTTACAAAGAAACAACTTTGATAACGAACGCGTATTTTCTTTGATTATGGAACCGTTTAAATTATTTATCTAAAACATAGACTTTTGGCTAAGGCCATTAGTGCACCAAAAATTTAAGGAATCCGTTTAGAAAAGATTTTCTAATTCTTGACACGTATGTACATAAATCAAATTATGACTTGTTAGAACACTAAAAAGATTTTTTTTTAATAATACATGGTGGTTTAAATATTCAATCTTGTTTTTTCCTTATGTACGCGTTGATGTAAAACTTGGAGAAGAGGTACAAGAAGACGAAGCCGTTGAGCATCGTGTAGGTGGTGAAGAACTTTGGCACCTCACAGTCTCGGACCAGCAGACTCAGTAGGAAGGTGACGATGAATATGAACTGCGCCTGCAAACAACAATGAATAACATCAGTGCGATGAAAACTTGTATCCGCTATAGTTCACACCATCATACATGTTTCATAACGTTTATCCAACTTCCCTATAGGGAAGTAATTATTACCGTAGATGACACGGTAAGACTTTTACACGGGACCGATTTACTTTTATTATTTTGATGTCCTCAGAGGCCAAAAACACCATTCGATCAAATCTTTATTTATGAGTATTTATTTATGTTCAGTTTGAAATTATGGGTCACAACCCTACGTTTAAATTTGAAAAAAAAGAACTTTGTATCCAATATGGCAGATCCAAGATGGCAGCAAAAAATTTATACCCAGTCAATATGAAGTACTGACTACACTACAATGATCTAACATGGTCCGGAGATGATATCTGAAATGTAGAAAAACATAGGGGGGAACTCATTTAATACTGATTTAATACTCCGTGAACACGATAACTTGAGTAATTTTTGTCCGATTTTTATGAAATTTGGTGTAACGGTGTAAGGCAGGATAAACATGACTGAGACCGCGAACCAGCATGATCGGACCATGAGAACGGGGTTTAACGGGTGGTTTTATGGGGTCAAAATTGGTATTTCTCATTTTTGACACTCAAAATAAAAAAATTCCCAATCATCTCTAGACCTTTTTAAAGAGATTTAAAAAACAAATAATTTAGTATATCAAAGGATTTCTGTTCGGTTATTAGTAACGGAGAGGATAAAAAAAACCAAATTTAAAATTCCCGTGTTATTCTTATGGAGGGCATCTAAAAAGTTGCTATACTTCATAAATCATTTAAAGTTCAAAGTTCTCGAAAGGTTATACATTTAAACATTTGTTTGAGTCTTATCAATTTTGATTTGACCCTAGTAAAACGCGGAATACATTATTTATATAAAATAATTGTTAAGTATTGTATGTATTTTATTTTTAATTTCAAAGTATTTCAAAGAATTAATGATAACAAAATATATATATCTAGCCTTGGAAACAGATCAACATTACCATTCTTAAACAATATTTTATGCCTAATGACAAAATTTTATTCATGATATTTTTATCAAAATTAAATCAATCCCCGTACACTATTTATAGTGATATAGTTTTTTTATATAAAAACAATTCATATTATAAAATGTATGTGTAATTTGGATAGTAAAATAATAGTATATTCAAATTTAATAGTAGAGTTCAAAGCTTACAATAAATGTCGAACCTTAACGAATATCGTTATCATAATGTGTCTAGTAACCGTGATTTCGGCGTGACTATATTGAGTTTTTGGAAATACTACTTAAATCAAAAGACATAGGTTTGTAAAATTCCCTTTAGAGAATTGAAACTTCTGTCAGTCTTTAGTTTGATTTAAAATGTTTTACGGTGTTGGATTTTTCGGCTTTCTTTAGTAGGGGTCTAGTTACTACCCAATATTGACCTTTTGTAAGCATCATAAATATTCCAACGACAGATGATACCTGAGTTCAAAATAGAACCCGTTGGATCAAACTACAACCAGGATTCAAAGGTCATTTGAAAATCATCTAATAAGATAACTGAATACTCTAAAGCGGCCCACACACTAGCGCGCATGTGCCTTGCGTGGCTCGTGGTGAGGTGACTGCGAGCGGCTCTAGGCACATGTGCGATTCAATTGGTAACCACACACTAAAGACACATGCGCGCAAACCACCGTCTTTGGCGATTCAAATAGTGGGCTATAACAGCAAATTCAACATATATTATATGTTTTATTGAAATCATTCTAATAAACCCCTTTGTATCGCCCCCATGTAATTTTTACCTACTATTTGTTTTTCATTTTGGATTTTTCTTAACAAGGAAATTTTTTTTAAGTTGCAAGCAAAGTCACTAAAGAATCAAATTTGCCTTCAAAAAATACATTAGACGTGATTATACTTCAATTGATAGGGTGAGTTATTAGTTGTATGTACTGTATTATGGTTTTTGTGTTTACAATAAGCTTATGGGCCTAAAAAAGTGAGAAATAAGGTATTAAAGAATATGAGGGTTGTATTATTTAATATAAGGGTATAAGGGTCGTATTTAGAGTAGCCTATTAGGGTTATAGACTTAGATTTAATTAGTTTAATTAGTTCTAATTAATTGGTTCACATCGATATGAAGCTCTCAAAGAGTTGATTTCAGTCTCCACAAACGTATCGCCACTGTCAGGAAACACCCCCTTGCATTTTGTTATTAATAACTCCTTAATTTCTTTTCTCATGTATTTGTTTGAAAAGTTTACACTTTTCACGTCCCAATAACACGTTTGTGATCTATAAAGCTCTATAAACTCAGACCAAAACTTTCTTATGTCATTACAGGACATCTTAACCGCACAACAAAGAAGTTCATAACCTAAAAACAAGGACAAATAAAATACAACACGTGGGGCAAGTGTTAATGCCGTTAACTCAACGGCAGTTAATGTTACACTGTGCCACGCAGGCGCAGACCTTGTATTTCCCGATTTACAGTATATGCAGCTATGGTTAGTACTGCTAGCTTGCGAACATATGCCTCGGTTTCCCACAGACTGGCGCGCATCATATCTCGCGCACTTGTGACGATGCTCGAAGGTCCGGCGGCAGGCACCAGGCACCTCGCATGCGCGTCGCGAGCATGGGCACATTTACCCACACATTGAGGCGCATGTGCGTAGAGCTGTTCGCGCGTCACATGTGCGCGCACAAGCGCCCCAGTGTGTGGGCCGCTTAACTTAATGCCACTAAGTGTTACATGTAAGCTAAATTAAATTACATCAACGTCAACTAAGAACAGACCAATTTAAAACGAAGACGATGGTTGTTGAAGTGTCTGTTATAATATTATTTAGACTTCAAAAGTCGACCTGGCCTGACCTTGGTACAATCCCGGTACAAATGCCACTACACTCCCACGTTTTATTTGGGTCTTAAGCTATTTCTAGATGCGCAAAGCCGATTAGAGGACAATACCATAGAATCCCAATGACTCAGATTACTTTCCCTCACATCGCAACCATCTCAATATAGACTTTGACTCTATAATAAACATGTATTTCGAGTATGTTTGCACTATTATTTATACTCTAAAAATCCCATGAGGAAGTGTTTAAACATATACATTGCATTGCCCATGTTCATAAAATTGCAGTTCTAATTATAATTCGAAATTGACTGTTAGATTTTCGGATAGTTTAGTGTAACATTTTTTTAAACTTATATTTTACCCAATACACATCCAATAAAGTAATAATAAACAAATGTTACGAACATATTATACATTTTTTGTCTTGTTAGTACCAAACATAAATCAACGATTATTTATGTAGCACTTTTTCCAGGGAATATCGAACACTGTTATGATAATAAATTAAAGACAATTTAAATTTATACGAATCAATAGTTCACCAACAACAGAGTTAAACTAAACTAGAACAGGAAAAAGGGAAACGTTAGCGATTTAACGTCAGCTGATAAAGTCTGAATGAAGGGAACAGTATCAACACTCAGTATCAACAGGTGGAATGTTATTGCTAGTTAGATGACATGTCTGTTGACGTATTCAACAAAAACATCCTAATGTGACTTCGAATCGGTTCGGTGTTCCGGCTTATATCAGCCAGGTGGCAATAATACCTCTGCAAACCAATTATAACTGTAAACAACGTTAAACCTTTCAGAACTAAGAATACAACCACTTAACCATCACTGTTGAGTGTACAGTCTCTATGAATACCTGGCGCGCCCATTACTATCCTTAAATCCTTAAGAATACTCGTATGTATACTAATGCAAACAGATATTCCACGAATTAATTGTTTTCTATTAAAATACTATTATTAGTCATCATGCACATTTAACAAAAGTTTTTTACATACATAACTATTCTTTAGTAGTTATTTCTTTCAAAATTTAACATTTTCTCAGGAGTATATACACGCATTTTTAAATCATAATTTACATCGCATAGTCTAGATGCTGTGGTAAATCGTAGTAACGAAGTAAACCATTAGAAAATAAGTACTCTGCCGGTAACAAAAAAAAAAAAAAAAAACTAAAATTACCGGTAATTTCTTTTACTTGCCAACATTCAGTCTTCGAAATGTTAAAGTCCGTTTTAAATATTTGTACAAACACTTATTAACATACCAGCTGTAACCTAGTGATGTATGGCTTCCACCAGAGATACCGCTGTACAGACGGTCCCAGAGCTGCTAGGAAGTAGTAGCTGTACATACACACGTGTACAAACGAGTTGACTAGACCTACAGCTACCACCTGCTCTCCTATAACATATCAGTAACATATTGTATTAATACGTTGACTAGCTTCTAAGTTACCAAGTGTTACTTAGCTACTATGGCGCTATTCCAAGTCCTCTAAATGAATATTATTTCGAAATAGAAAATACGGTACACGAAAAAGATACCAGGTTAATAACAGGTACCAGGTCTATTAATGTGTTCATTCAGTTTTTAGTAACGATTGTTCTCGCAATTGCAGTTCCCTGATGAGTTTCCTAAAATCCATAATGGACGGGTCTCCTACGACACCGGACAGGTCTGAAACTTAATAGCTTCGTAATGATCACGCAAGACAAGAAAAGACATAACCAATTAAAGTTCAATGAACTTCGAAAGACTGTACAATAATGTTAATATTAATCTTATACTACTCACCTCTCACGTATTTCAAGAATATCCACGTGGATACTACCATGATCGTGTGGTGGTAGACATGGAGAAATGTCACATGAGACTGCTTCTTTCTGACGACGAAGAAGACCTGAAAAAATTAGTCTTAACTCAGAAAGTTTGCTCGAAGCCAACACATGTTTTTTCTACCACTGAAATATTGAAGTAATCTAAAAACGAAAGTAACGATATTAACCAATACTTACTGTGTCAAGTAAATCCGTCAGTTTTGAAACAAGGTAGTACCATGAGTTCGCGTAGAACTGAAAAAAAAAACAATATTTAAGTGAAATTATATTTTATAAGTGGCCAATGTAATTTACACCTCTTTTAGTCCTATCCAATTAAATAACATCACATTTCATTGGTTCATTTCCCTCACTAATACAATGTCACACTAATCTAAATTACTAGTCAATCAACAATCTAACATCTTGGGCCCCTTTACGTGCTTATATAGCAGAATTTGGTTGGAAATGACATTCGGAAATAACAACATTAAATACAAGCAGGAAATAATTTGCTGTTGTTCGCCAAGAGGAAATACAATACCACCAAGTTAAATCTTCAAAATTATGATTCATAAACAAATTATAAGATTAAAAACAGAAATTATAACATAGCCAAGGTATGTTTCACATAATGGTAACTGAGGGACCTCAATTAAGTTTGTATTATTTTCTTACAATTTTTTTATGTTAGAGCAGGCAGGTTAGCACTTAAGAATACACTGACGAAGCCACACTAAGCATCAAAAACAATTAAATACTTTTCAGACTGCTCCATCCCCTAACTAGTTTAGCCTAGATTTAAATTGCAGAAACTCTACCGACAATTAATTATCGTCACGATCAACCCGATTTTTTTATTGTGAGACGAGCACTGTAACTTCTAAGTTAAGTGAGCAAGGCTGAATATGATTAAATCATGTATTACTACAAAAACCAATGCAAATTAATGATAAATAGGGCGATAGATTGCTATTATAACCCTCAAAATTATTTATATGGATGAGTAAATTACTTATCCTGCAGTTTTACGCTATTCGCCACTACATCCCTGCCTCCCCTTGTACGGTCGTGAGATAGATGGCAGTTTAACCTCACACATGTCACTGTCACTCATAAGGTAATTAATGTCTGCTGCTGTATTAAGTCTTGTCACAACGATTTGTGGTAAACGTATTTAGCGTGTTTAACGGTAATTAAGACACTCGTGTCTCGTGTTACACTAAACTAGAGATTTCACTGACGAGAATCGCGTATTATCTTGTTAGAGAGGATTTAGGTGTATGATTAATTATTGTAATATCTGTACAATTTGTAAACAAACTTTGTCATAGACGTCAGTAGTTAATTGTAGCTATGTAGTTGTATTTTCTTTGTGATTAATTTCAATTCTTAATCTTGTGACGTTAGTTGAAGATCTACACTTCCCATTAATCAAGACGTTTGATGCGTGCAAAGTAATATGATGAGTTTGATGATGAGTCAAACGGGCAAGACATGGTGTCCGCAGCGATTTAAGATAGTGCTGATAATCACTGGCCTCAAACCAGCAAAATATACAATATCAGCCAAAACTAGAAACAAAAATAATATCGTAAATGTCAGAGTTAGTTGTTTTTAGGTATATTAACTACCATTTATTTCCTGGTATCCTACCATCACAACGCACTTTTCAACTCAGTGTATTCGATACAACATCGATCGTGGTCAGATTAGTGCTATAATCTGACAGAAGCAATGTTATTTTAAGTGGATTTGAACTGTATACCTCATGCTTTAGCGGGTTGATGTCTTGAGGTATCGGATGGCACGTGTGGTTCAACACATACCAGATGGCGCCTTCCACGAGAAAGAACTGAAACAGACATGTATAGTTACCTTAAAAAATACAACCTTATTGGACGAATATGAGTAGTTAAGCTAAAATTGGTTTTATAAATGTATATATAATTAAATAGTTTAGTAACTGTTAGAATAAAAGCAACGTGTTAAAATTTCCCAAAATATTATCAGTTTGCACTCATTGAAAATAATTCACTTTGATTTAAAAATATATATAACACAAGCTAATGACACGATTGACCTGTTATCTTATATTTCAGAATGTGCTTTCAGCGTCTCATACTCATGTTTTAGCTTCATGGCTTAAAATAAACTCACCTTAACAAATATCCTCAAATTGTATAGTACTTGAAATAAGTTGTAACCCATCATTATGTTTCTGATCTCAAACGGCTTTTGCGTGCTCATGTAGTCGGGGCCCAGTTTGAGCACAAAGTACAGGTATGCGACGAGCAGCGCTACAATGGGATACGGACTGCTCATGAACACCCATTGATCTATCTCGTGAACTGAAACATAACAAAAATATCAACCTAATTTAAAAGAAAAAAGAAAACAGCAAAACTACCTTAACTCAGGGGTTAAAATATGTTGATTAACTCAAGGTACTACGTTTAAGAGTTAATAACTTATAAAATACATATTTTTAAAACATGTTTTTAGTAACTAAAGTATTTAAGGGTATTTAGAGAGCTGAATATTTTATTTAAATACATGTTTTTCGCATTACATAAACGTTTGCCACAGTTGATTTTAAATAAATATACTCATTTACTATTTTATATCGTAAGCCACCGCCAACAAACGCTGATTTCAAATGTATCACTGAATCCAAATTATTATTACAGAAATTCGGTTAGCTTACCATTGCCTCTTAAGCTGCTCTCAGTTGTTTCGTTGAAGAGATGAGGATAGATCCGGCAGAAGTCATACGTACAGTTGGCCATTTTCTGCAATCAAACATTTTATGTATTACTTTCAAGGACCTCATAGATACCTTATTTTGCAACCAGACTAGTATCCTACCAATTAAATAAATATTAAATCACCATTAATTATTTCAGATACTTGCTGTTTTAATCGTTGGCTGATTGTTTTAATGTATGTTAATATTTTTACTTACACTTTACTTTGATTTCAACCCATGTACTTAAATAGAGAAATTTACGTTAAAAAAATTCAAGGGTTCTCGTAAAATGATTACTAGGTTATCAATGAATTTAAATATTTGATTTTAATTGATTGATTGAATCATTGTCTTTCGAATATACTATATTATTATAAGTCAGTAAAATTCATAACGATCATTTTTTTATTAGCTAGCTTAATTTTCTTTAAATTGTAATGAATAGCCTTAATTAGCCTATGGCAATACAGTGATTACAGTTGGTTTCTGAGACAGATCTTTTGCCTAACCTGCTGGACCACATGTGGTGTCAAAATCACTTGCTTGTAAACTTGATTTAACATCACCCTGGTTATTAAAACACTTAGAAAACTGTGTACGACTTTGATTATTGCAGAATGTATTTTAGAAAATGTATTACTGTAATCGTTTTGTCTTAGGCATGTTACCTTTATGTCTATACTGATTACAGAAAATAGCGAAACTATATCATCAATAAAGGTTTATGAATTATCTCCGATTGCGATTCAAATGTACATTATTAAAACTTTTGAAAAAGGTTGTTTTTTTACCTAAGGTAAAAAACATTGACCCATATTATGGCTCAGATAAAACTAAAACTGAAATAAATAACAGACTTACTGAAAGAGACGTAAAGGAGCTAGCAGGAACCTGTGATAGAGCCTGGGTACAACTGACTATTGATAAGATCAAACATGACCTGGTCTAAGTGTTGGCAAATATCCTCTCGCATACCATTGACTGAATGACTGATTTGGTAATACACTCAAGATCTCACACCTTTACATTGGCCGGGCCTTTCTCTTTATATTGATATGTTAAATCAAATAAACTGGATCCTTCAGGGTTTTAACGTTTAATATGAATTATATTTTGCTATTTTTAGTGTTAAGACTTTATATGCACGGATCTATAACCGGTATAACTAAAACTTTTAATTAAACAAACTTGCAAATTAAGATCGTTCCTTGTGAAAGAAAGGAGCCGCGAAAGCTCCTTTGAGTTAACCCTGCAGAACTTGGATAAGGTATCAGCAAAGGGAGCCAAGCAGGATTCAAAGAGACCCGCATCCCTAGGCTGATAACGGCCCGCATCAGACCGCAGCTGATAACAAAAGACCCAGTAAATTCTGCTTCGTATCAGCCAAACTTCCCAAACACTTCGTTAGAAAAATGTAATCTACTAACAAAGTGATGAACAGTAAACTTGTTCTATGTCTACGAGATGCAATTACGAAGCAAATAGTGCTAATGTTGTAGTTTAAAATAGCTTTAGATATATGTGAGGATTATTTGGCACTGAAATACGTAAGCAAGGTACTGTTGATAGTTAGAGTACTTCATTTTTTATAGTGAACTATACAGACAGTAAAAGTATAATAAAGGAGTGTTCCAAATGTGTTTTCAAATCGTCTTATTACAACGTTGAAAGCGTTGCTTACACGAATTGCACTTAGTAAAAAATAGTTATTTTGTAAGTAATATCATAATCAGGGATGATCTATTTGTCGAGGAAACGTATATCCTTCAAATAATCCTACACAACCGGAGGATAAATGAATTCAGATTGGAAAAAACCTCAGATTTAAAAACAATGAACTTTTTATACAGCTTAGTTAGCATATCGAAAGTTGTAGGGATTTAAAGTTGTATTTTCAATCATGTGTATGTAATAATGTCATAAATTTCAACTAAGTGGTTTCATCTGATAAATTTAAACAACAAATTAGAATTAGTTTAATAAAAATTAGTTATTTAACAGCTTAGACAGAACGTGGTATTGAAGTGGGTTGAGTTATCCATACTACTCCCACTCATTACTGAACCCCTTATTGAACCCCCTAGTGGTAGAGTGTGGGGCTTAGGAGCCCGTGGTTCCGGGTTCAAATACCGCCAATGACCAATCGATTTCATCTATATGACCCATTAGGACTAACCTAAAGTAATGTGTAAAACAGCGGGTTAGAGCCTAGCGGCCCAGGATGTGCAGGTGGGACATAAAAAAACTACTCCCACTCCAAGGAGTGGGTCAAGTGAAAGAGAGCAGAGCTTTATTCCTCTACGTCTCGGATTCGAATCCCCCTAATCGCCAACGGGTCTTCACAGTGTTATAATATCACAACTCTCTAGACCGAGCTTAACGTAAGTGAAAACGGTTCCTGCCTCGTTTCGGGCCTTGTTTCAAATAATGTGAAAATAAGTTGACATGAATGTGATACGCAAAAATCACCTTTATCTCTCCCCTTTATCGCCTGCTTCATCCATTCACCCAACGTTCGGTGGCAGTGGTTTGTAGGGTGTACCGAAGCGTTATCTACGTTTAGCTGTGATGGCACTTCTGCGGAGAGAAGAAGGAGGTCAACGACCAAGCGAAGTGAAAGTGGCCAAACAGACTACCTTGGCCTTCCTTTACACCACATGTAGGTCTTCACTGAGATGTCTGTGTCTCAGGCTCGGATACAAGGCATTGCTCCACTTTTACCCATAGGTAACGATTGATTTTCACTAATAACTGTACTGGTAAAAATAGTCAGATTGTCATGAGTGCAGGTGTAAAAACATTTCGAGTATGAAATGAACAATTGCTTAAAATTGTTCGTTATTTCATCTATGAAAAGTCATTTTTAAGATTTATAATTTCTTTTAGTAAAAACATTTATGCAAAATTGACTTAAGTTCTAAAAAATGCTTCAAAATCAGCAAACACTGATCCATTTATAAAAATCATTCAAATCCCAAGAATGTTTTTTTTACAATTTTCTTTGGTTTTCAGTTGTTACTTAGTTTTTAAAAAAAATTAGGCTGGCATTGCGTGCTTTTGCAGGAAATACAAAACTCAGCATGTGAAAAATTGAATCGATGTTTTTACCAACGACAAAAGATTAGTAACATTATAATTGTTAATTAACTGGTTTATTTAAAAATAAACGTGACTGAATCTATAACTATAGTGTTTGTTGTAAGACGTAGTAGTTGTCGGTAAAATCACCTAATATTTCATACTCCTTATACTGTAGTCTAGTTGCTTCGCTAATGGAACATCTTCCTACAATTTAACTATCTTTGGTATTAAACATAATATCAGTCATATTTTAGAAATATGACCTTATTAATTAAAAGTCATGTTATTCTTACGAATTTTATGCATTCAAATCTGAATAAATACTTAATCAATGTTCCAGAATGTTTGGAAATAGCAATACAGTAAAATTAACCTGCGTCGTATAGTATTTTACCATTGACGATCTGATATTTATTCGACATTTTTCAATCTCACCTCCAGTCTAGGGCAAAGGCATTATATAGAGCTCCTAGAAGAAGTCACCTGTGTTTAGTGGAAGGCCAAAGTTATTGTCAGGACTTTCCCTATTGTGGTCATTACCGCAGCGCGACAGAAGCGAGAAATTAAAACCGCAATGTTGTGTTGTGAAGGTAACTGTGGCAAGAAATATTACCTCGTATTACTTCAGATTTTTATAACTATACGTAATTCAACGTAGGCAGCTACCCCCTCTTTCAGCGAAATTGCAAAAACACTACACGAAAATTTGCATTTTACCTCAGTGTGCAATGAGACACGTCATCTAGTGGCCGTAATGGAACATTATCCTACGGATTATTCCATTTAAGCCACTTATTGAATTATATCGTTATTAACTAGTTGGCAATACAGTGTTGAACTGATTCATTCAGTGCCTTACCAATCAACAGGATGAAATGGCCTCGTTTAGTACTGTTACTATGCATGAGATTTGTTGCTTATAGTAGCATATTATTTCAAAACTTTGGCTCTAAGCTTTAAATATTTGTTTTAATGTTTATTTTAAGTTATAGTTAGTTTTATGAATTTTTATTGTATTATCATGACGTTTAAGAGCATTTGACATAGCCTGGATTATTTAAGATTTGGCTACCACACTAGACTTAATAACTACATACATTCAAATTTTATATGTCTAGTAAAAAAAGTTTATAAATTTTTTAAATCTTCTCTCTAATTATTCTTTGGAAATCCACTCGATGATTAATACGTAGATCTCTGAGTGACATGTGTAGCTTTTCGGGGCCAATAAAACAATGATAACAAATTCTCAAGTTACATTTTCATAATTTCATAAAAATAATTCAATCTTGGGACCTTTAGAACTAATACCATTCAAAACGCAATTTCATAATAAAGTCGTCCGTAGATATTTATTAAATTTAAAGTAATGTTTAAAATAGATTAAAGAGATATAATTCGATAAATGTTACTAATTCTAGCAGACTGAATACAGAACTGATAAATAAATGCGTTCCTCCATTACACTGCAAACAAGTCGAGACTATAAACATCTTTCTTAGAACAATAGAAGTCTGAGGTTAACGCAAAGACAACAAAAGCTTAACTTTTGAAGACTTAGGTAATTAGCCCTTTTGAAGTTGGTAGGTTCCCTATTGTCTTATCGGGTGCAGACAGACAGACAGACCCGCATGATTTGTGCCGATAACATCCCGCATGTGCTGAAGCATCACAAACAATAGCTCAGCACCTTGTATGCTCAAGTAATTAGGAGCCTGTCCAGGAACTACACAAAAGATAGGACGGCTCAATTGTTTGCTGAGGCAGCTTACAAAAGAATCATTTCCATTCCAAGTAATAATACGATTCTTGTTCAGCTATTCTTATAGCAGTAAAACTGGGCTTAGTTATGAACTATAATGAAAAATGTATTCTAACTATTTTGAAACTCAACAATATAGTATAAGCAAATAAATATTGAACGAAATACTTCTACAGGCTTCTTTGATTTGAATATACACTTGTAGTTAGAACATATACTTTCATAGCGTTATTTCATCTTTATTTTTAATGTAGGTTTTCTACCCATACTTTTTTAACATTTATTAAAGGTTAGTTTGGCATGGAGTTACTTAAAATATGTTTTCTATTAATAAGTGGTGGTAATAAATTTTCCATTAATATTTGTTAAACTATTAACCGGACAAAACCTTAAGTTAGAAATTGACATATTTACAAAGTATTCAAAAGCTGCCACATAATCCTATTTAAAGATTCCTGAAAAAGAACCCTTTTAAAACCATCCCATAGCAGCTTTATAAGTTTAGGAAAATTATATTAGTTGATTTCAATAGACATGTCCAAAGCCATGTTTATATAGAAATTTAAATAGGTTTGATTTATGGATTATGGGCTATCAACAAGACCAAACTCATTTGAGTCTTAATTTTAAAAGCAATCTGTTTCGATGAACGTTATTTTTGCGCACACTGATACAGTAAAATCAAATGGTTCTGAAACTTATAGCTAAAATTTTACTGTAACTGTCTGGCAATGTGGTATTCTTGCTTTGGTTGGTTAAACACAATAATAAAAACTTCAACACATTTGATTCCACGCATAGTGTGTTTTTATTTTATTTTGTAAACTTTTAAATTCCCAAATCTCACAGTTAGTGTTGAATTTTACGAATTGCATACACCAGGTGTAATTAACAGTCTATATAGGACATTGAGAACCTAATAATTGAGCAATAACGCTTAAACTCTCCTCAACAGGAAATTCCCATTAATATTGCACCTCAATTATAGCGCATCTATTATTGCCACCTGGTTATTGAAGGAGAGTTGTATAACCGATCGAAGAGTCCAATCAATGCAAACCCATTTATCAAGAAATATCAGCTGCTGACGCGGCATCAGACGGAGGAGATCTGCTGAGAATTAATTATTACCATATTAATTAGTTCCTACAGTTGTGGTGTCGGGTGGAGGGGGAATAAGCCCGCTTTAAGTCTTTACAGTTCGCTAAACTTTACACAGATTGTACCATCAATCAGAACGATCAAACACAGCCCCCTCCTCTCGCCCTTCGGATTATTAAAGACAATATTGTAAGTCTGTTATCACTTTCTGTTATCTTTGACGTTTAATAATAAAATTCATTATCTTTGCCCTAAAAGCCTTTCCATTTCTAGACTTAATCCAGCATGATGAACGATCTGTTTTCTTGTTTCTAAATTAATTTAAATATAGATATTTTCCAGTTAATTATAACTACTTTTAAGTGATGTTTTTGCTAATGGCTTGCATTAACTTTAGATAACTAATTTAATATAAGGAAATACAGTTACCTCTTAAATCAAAATATCAAATAGAGTAAACCTAGAGGCTATTATTTACTATATTACCTGGACTATCATTAATTATTACATAACTATCAATAATGCGAATCATTAAAAAGAAGTACAAGAAATTTATGTGTTTTTGCAGAAAGCCCCATCTCACTTCACAAATCTGAATCCAAAGTGACAAACCCACTTGCATAAAACCGACAAACCATTCTAGAAAACAATCTTTTTACCCTTACCGCATTTATTGATTATGACTATTGAGCTCTAAAGTTTGGTTCCACACGTACAAGACTCTTAACCTGTATTTAAAATCAAAACCCAAATACACTTCCAACTCCAGTTTAGAAACAATTTAATATTATTTTATAGGAGGGTTTGATCCCTTAGTTTGCAGTTGGGTTGGATATAAAAAAGCTACTCCAGATAAAAAAATAAAAGAGCGGACGAAATTTTTAACCTTAGGCTTTATTCTGTCACGAACTTCGGGAGGTTGTTATACGAAACCTAAATGGAATAACCAGAAATATTAGAAAGAAATTTGGATTTGGTGTGTACGATCTTTTTACAATATAAGTGAAGCATATTAAGGAATGATTTTTAGTAGATAATTATTTCCAAGAATATGCAAGAAGAGAGGGATTGCTAAAAGAGTGACGGTAATTGTTCACACTCTATTAATTTGGGAATCGATCAGGAATATTAACACAGTTGAGCCACACAAGTGTTAAGGTTTTCTGCTCATGTAGAACAATCTATATGCTGTCTACCTTCTAAACCAGGACTAACAATGTAGATGCTGTGTACCTTCTAAACCAGGATTAACAATCTAGATGCTGTTTACCTTCTAAACCAGATTAACAATGTAGATGCTGTGTACCTTCTAAAGCAGATTAACAATCTAGATGCTGTGCACCTTCTAAACCAGGATTAACAATGTAGATGCTGTGTACCTTCTAAACCAGGGTTAACAATCTAGATGCTGTGTGCCTTCTAAACCAGGAACAACGATGTAATGTTAATCCTGGTCTGTTCCTTAGCTGCTGTGGTGGCAAGAGACATTTTATCATGTGATTTCGATGACAAACATGTCTGTTTGGTTTTTTTTTTACAGAAATTGTAATTAGGTTATATACCATCACACAGGATATTGGGTTGTAAACAGTCCATTGTGTTACTAAAAATTAAAAAATAAACCATAGTTAACTTTTTACTTTCTCCCCCTATACCATAGTATATGGAGAAAGTATTATTTTCGTCAAAATTTTCGAGTTTGAGTTTTGAGTGGATATATTCGTTTTGGGCCCCCCTGTACCCAAAAAAGGACACCTGTGGTCCGATTTCGATGAAATTTGGTATGTAGGTTCTAATCCATGGTATCTCCAGGCGTTTTTTTTCATTTTTTAGAAATTTTGATTTTTAATGGAGATTTTCCCATAAAACCCCATAAAAAACCGGAAAAATTAAATTTTCTCGAAAATGGCCCGAACGATTTTGATAAAAATTTAGTATGTTGTAGCCCTTTAAATTCTGAACAAAATGGTACAAATCCCATTTCTGTAAAAATTACGGTTCAAAAGTTATGGTAAATTATGTTATTTTCCCATAAAAACCCCATAAAATAACGAAAAATAGGATTTTCTAAAAAAAATCCAGTTTTAATTTAACATAGTATGTTATGGTCGTTAAAGTTTTGATAGTTTTTTAATTTTTAAAACTTTTGATTTTTAATGGGAATCTTCCCATAAAACCCCATAAAATAACAAAAAAATAGGATTTCCCCAAAAACGGCCCGAACGATTTTGATAAAAAAAATCGGTATGTTATACTCCTTAATATTCTGAACAAAATGGTACAAATCCCATTTCTGTAAAAATTACGGTTCAAAAGTTATGGTAAATTATGTTATTTTCCCATAAAAACCCCATAAAATAACGAAAAATAGGATTTTCTAAAAAAAATCCAGTTTTAATTTAACATAGTATGTTATGGTCGTTAAAGTTTTGATAGTTTTTTAATTTTTAAAACTTTTGATTTTTAATGGGAATCTTCCCATAAAACCCCATAAAATAACAAAAAAATAGGATTTCCCCAAAAACGGCCCGAACGATTTTGATAAAAAAATCGGTATGTTATACTCCTTAATATTCTGAACAAAATGGTACAAATCCCATTTCTGTAAAAATTATGGTTCAAAAGTTATTTTTATTTATTTTATTTATTATAGTTATTTTATTTATCAAATGTCATTTTCCCATAAAAACCCCATAAAATAACGGAAAAATAGGATTTTTAGAAAAATGGCTCGAACGATTTTGATAAAAATTTAGTATGTAGTCCTTTAAATTCCGAACAGCTTACACGTGATAAAGGTTGTTGACAAACTTATGGGAGAAAGTATGTGTAAGCATTTTTCCTCACTTTGTGAAAAACTAAAGTAATAACATTGAACCTCCGGTGCATAATTCGTCCTTACAATTTATGGTAACAGGATTTTAAATAAATTTGCTGCAGCCATATACTACAAACTTTTAGAGGTGAAAATTATTGCAAACAGATTAAATAGTAGATCCAATACTCTACTGCCACAACAACCAACCGGCAACCTACGCATGACAATGTCCTTACGAGATAGTTTTGTGGAAAAGCTACTTATTACAACTAATACACCACCGAAGGGAAGCGAGCTGGTCTAGTAGTTAAGAGTGTGGGACTTCGGTTCCCTTGAGTTGCGGTTCAACTCCCGCCAAATCACCAATGGATCTAAGTGATAATGCTGCAACCCCTAGGTCTAGCCTAAAGTAATGTGTTAAACAATTCAAGGCTCGTTTTTTAGTCCTAGGACAAAAAATACACCGTATAAAAAATATTTATTTAGAACAGCTTCCAAGTTAAAACCGTACATGTTATTCTGTCATGTTAATATTATGTTTATAATTACAACAGTCACAGAGTCAAGTCGAGAAACGCTTTGGCGATTAAGAAAATAATATTTGTTAAAATGTTTTGTTTCTAAAGGTATCTACGCAATATCACGACCCTACATAAGCGAGGTTAATACTGAAAAACGAAAGGTTTACCATGCAGCAGGAACACACGATTTCATTAAACAAGCAATGTTCCTTAAATGAAAACAACCCCCTGCAGAGGGTAACATTACCCTTAATACCGCTTCCCGTACCTGCATGTATTATCGTATGTAAGCAGTGGGTCGTACAAGTAAACATAATAAGCTATAACGTTTTAACTTAGGGCGATGTAACTGTATCTAGAAAAAAAATAGGGAAAGTATATACAGTACTGAGCCGTGACTATTTCCACCGGGCGAATGTCACGACTCATGATCCATGGTTCTCATTTTGTCATGTAAAGTTTTGTGAGCCGCTCCTCGGGCCTGCGCATGGATCACGCTTCCTTTTCGTTAGTCTGGGTGCAGGCGCGAGGGCATGGTTCATCTGGTAGCAGAGCGTGGTTAGTGGGTTGCGTCCTGGGTGCCTTGTCGTGAAACTTGGTTTCACGGCTCGGATACTTAGAGATGCGATCACTGTCCGCGTTCTGTTTTTTGTTTTGTTTTGAAGAGCCGTGGATGGATTGGTTTCTTGGAAATGTTCTGGCCTGGCAGTTTTGGAAAAAGGTCTTGTTGTTGTGGTGGGGCGTAAACACATTTTTATTAGGAGCTCGCCCTTTGGCCGAGGCACCGGGTGGAATCGGTGGTAATGACTTGCATCCTTCGGGAGCAAGAGTGTCAAAAGCATGGTCATGTGTCAAAAAAAAAAAAAAAAAAAAAAAAATAATAAGGTTTGTGTGTACCCCCCATCACACAAGTGTTAGGTGTTGTCTAGTGTATGTATCGGTGTATGTTTGTGTGTGTGTACGTTCGTGGGTCATTTGTTGTTGTTTTTTCTTGCGGTACTTGCGGTATGAATGGGCAGGTTCTTCTTTTGGGCCCCATCAGGTGCGTAGGCATCAACGTCCAGAAGCCTTAGGAATTAAATTTCTGTGTTTGTTTTGTGAAAAAATTTTGTTGGCTGTTATTTTGAGTCAAGTGCTGGTTGAGACTCGGTATGGCGTCAATTGTGCCGGAATATTTGAGGAAGCCGGAGCTGGTGTACGAGGTGCGGTCCCGGGGGGGAGACTCCTGGAACTGATGTACGCACTTTGCGTACACAGTTCAGACAAATTGCTAGCATGCCTCAAGCTTGGGTTGAGTCGCTCAGTTTGGATGAGGAGCTGGAGGCATGTAAAGAGAGGATGGAAGAGCTAAGTGGGGAAATTGATAGTTGGAGTAGTTTGCCTATGGGCTCAGCTAAGAGTTCGGCTATCACACAGCTGACGCACTGGCGTAAGCGTCTGCTCTTGGTTTCAGGGCAACCTGAAATCCAAGATGAGGACAAGAGCTGGGTGGAAGCCAGAATTCTTGAGCTGGAAGGAATTTTGGAGAGTATTAAGGCAGGAAAGTCTGTCAAGGAGAAAGTTGAAATTTTTGAAGACAACCGTTCTTCGGAAACTTCAAACGAAGTGCCAAAGTCTGTTGTTGAAGTTGTGGCTCCAGTGGGTACCCCCCAGGCTCCGCCTACGCCAAGTACACTGCTCCAGTTGCCTGCAAATGTTCAAATGTCAAATGCAAATGTCACACCGTCCCCCTCTCACACGTCCACCTTGGCTGCGGCTACGCTGAATGTCCAGTCCCCATCTCCCTTTCCTTCTCAAGTTCATAGTTCCCCTTCCATCTCTAACTCCTTTGGCAAACTTCCCCATCCCCTTGCTTCTGTCCTGAGTGGTTTCCGGCCGGTGGACGGGTTAGATGTGAATGGTCTTTGTTTTTTTCTGGAGAGTGTTTTGCGCATGCGTGAATACCCTGGCATGTCAGACGCAACTTTGATGGAACTCATTGCTCCATACTGTCTGAAACCGTTGGGGGACAGATTGCTTGATTGTTTGCGCAGAGGCGTCACCTTTGATGTTTTCCATAAAGAAGTTTTGGAGCTTTTCATGCCCCGTCGGGTCATGGAGAAGCTGAAAGTTGAGAGAGTTTTTCGTCCTCAGCAGCCAGCCGAGTCTCTCAGCCAGTACGTGGGGGACATTCGCACGGTGGAAAGGGTCTTGCGTTTGGGGATCAGTGAGCTTGAGCTCATTGACATTGTGCTTCAGGGGTTGAAGCCTGAGGAACGCTCCCGTCTGGTTTTTGCACCACGGCCTTCTTCTTTTGCGGATCTGGACAGACTTTCCATCCTTTCGAGATCTGTCCAGGACGCTGATTTTCAGAGAGACCAAGCGGCGGGGCATCTTCCCCTAGCTGGTCATCATGCTGTCGTAGCACCCGTGGGAGTGTTGGGTCCTGAACCGCCGCAGTGGCAGAGGCAACCTGTTGTTTGTTTTGGTTGTGGGCAACCAGGTCACATTCGGCGGCATTGCCGTCAAGGTGGAAATTTTGGACGTGGTCCAAAAAACTAGTTTGCTCACAGGAGGAAAAATTGCCCAATCCTTCCTGTGAGGTTGTTGGTGATAATGTAAAGGGCAATAATTTGAATGTTTTTTCAAGTAAGTCTAAGTCGAAGTTAAAGTCAGTTAATGTTTCTGTTGCCTCCCCTTCTGGGAGTGTTGTGCCTGTGACCGAGCCTCTGCTGCGGGGGATTGCGGGCCTTGCTACCATGGGCGTGAAAGCGGCGCGCTCAACTTGCCCACGTCTCAACATCTTCATAGGTTCCACGATGCAGAAGGCCCTAGTGGATTCTGGGTCAGCCCGTTGCCTCATTTCCTTGTCCCTTTTTGAAAAACTTGAATCGTCTGGGCTTATCAAGCAAGTTGAGCGAAAAACCCCTATCTGCTGGACTGCGTCAAATTCACCCCTTCCCATCATCTATGAAGCCCGTTTCAAGTTCAAAATTGAACATTTTTCTTGGGTTTGGAGTTTTTGGGTGGCTAAGGACCTTTGTTTCCCTGTCATTTTGGGAGCGGATTTTATCAAGCACACTGGCCTAATTTTGGATTTAGGCAGAGGTCAGTGTTTTTTCCGATTTGCGAGACGGGTATTAATATCTTTTGCTGATGAAATTGGTGGTGGTGCTGCGGTAGTCGAGCCTGAGATACCCAGCAAGCCAACAATTGATCCGTTAGGGCATCTGACTACTTGCGAGGCTGAAGCCATCAGAACCTTGTGTTCTCGTTTCCCAGATGTGCTGACGCCAAAGCTTGGAGTCACTAACCTGTTGGAGTACGAGATTCGTCTAACAGATACCCGTCCCGTTCGCTCTCACCCATACAAATTAGCTCCACCCAAAATGGAAACTCTCAGAAAAATCATTGACGAACTTCTGGAAAATGGTGTCATTGAACCTTCCCGTTCGAGCTACGCTAGTCCAGCTTTTCTCGTCCCAAAACCCAATGGCAAGTCCCGAATGGTTTTGGACTATCGCAAATTGAATGCGCAAATTGAAATCGACTCTGTGCCTCTCCCCGATTTGCATTCTGCGTTTGATTGGTTCGGTAAGGCCAAGTATTTTTCTGTTTTTGATCTGAATCAGGCCTATCATCAGATTCCTTTGAAACCTGAGTCTCGACCTCTCACTGCTTTCTGCGTTCCGTGGAATTTGTATCAGTTCACAAGAGTTCCGATGGGTCTTGCTGTGGGGGCCCAGACTCTCACCAGACTCCTTGATTCCATCTTTCATGATGTCAAGTTCAAGTTTGTGTTCAATTACCTCGACGATCTCTTGGTGTACAGTGAGAGCTTTGAAGATCACCTGATTCATCTTGAAGAAGTCATGAGTAGATTGAATAGGGCTGGCCTTACCGTGAATCCTGACAAGGTTAGTTTTGCAAAGCCGGAAATTTCGTTCCTTGGTCATCTTATCTCTCATAGAGGCGTCTGCATCGACCCCGCTAGAACCCAGGCTATCAGGGAGTTTCCTCCTCCCAGAGATGTCAAGGGTATTGCTAGGTTCATCGGCATGGTAGGTTTTTACCGACGCTTCATACCCAATGTTGCTGAATTGGCAGCTCCTCTCAATGAGCTTCGGAAGAAGGGCGCCAAGTTTGTCTGGGGTGAAGCGCAGCAGACGTCTTTTGATCTTCTCAAGGAGGCTATCATGCAGCCCCCTGTTTTGGCGATGCCGGATTTCAATCAAAACTTTGTCTTGCAAACAGATGCTTCCTCCGTCGCAATTGCGGCTGTGTTGTCACAAGAGGTGGATGGTGTTAGGCAGCCAATTGCGTACGCCTCACGCACTTTGAGTCCCTGCGAAAAGAAAAGCTCTTCGGTGTATGAACTCGAGTGTTTGGCTGTCGTGTTTGGAGTCAATAAATTCAGACGCTTTTTGGAGCACAAGGAGTTTTTATTGGAAACCGACAACCAGGCACTCTCGTGGCTTCTTGCACATCCACGCCAGCTTGGGAAAATTGGTCGTTGGGTTGTCCAAATATCGTCCCTTAAGTTCCAAGTGCAACACGTTCGAGGCACTCAGAATGTGATTGCTGACACACTATCTAGGATGTACCATTCACCCGACGATCATCCTTCTGACCAAGAGCAACCGGGTTGTGCCGTGCTCTTGGAGTTTCCACTCGCCTTTTCTGATTTCATTCCCCATCAGCTGAAGGATCCTGAGCTGGCAAAGATCATTGGTGAGCTTCAAAATGGGGGAGCCCACCCCCCATATTTTCTGTCCCAGGGTGCCCTTTGCTGTCGCGCTCGGCAGCGAGGTAAACCTAAAGTTGTGCTGCCTAGTCTTCTAATCCCTATGGTCTTTGAGTATTTTCATTCTTCTCCTGTGGGTGGGCATCTAGGTATCCACAAGACCATTGCGAAGGTTAGGGAAATGTTCATCTGGAAGGGTATGGATCGGGATCTTGCTGCTAGGGTGCGTTCTTGTCAAACGTGCTCACTGAGCAAGCCCGCTCAAAACTCTAAGTTTGGTTTGTTGTCATCTGAGGTGGCGGAAAGACCTTTGGAGAAGGTTTTCATTGACTATGTAGGGCCTCTCCCGCGTAGCAAGTCAGGAAATAAGTTCCTACTTGTTTGTGTGGATGCCTTCTCCAAGTTTTGTTGGCTTTTCCCCTTAAGGAATGCCACTGCACAGCTCACCGTGCAGGTACTTCGAACTCACCTTTTCCAACATTTTGGAATACCCGCCACCATTGTTTCCGACAACGGAACACAGTTTGTTTCCCATCTGTTCAAAAGAATGTGCTTTGGGCACGGAATCCGCCATGTGACTACTTCCCCTTACTATCCACAGCCTTCTCATGCTGAAAGGTTCAATCGCAATCTTCGCTCCGCTCTCATAGCTTTCCATGCTGACAAGCAGACCACCTGGGATCAGGAACTCCCTTGGCTTCAGTTTGCTTTCAATACTGCTCACCATGAGAGTCACAAGGCGGTCCCTTACGAGCTGTTTCTAGGCTATCCGCCTAACAACCCGTTAGCGAATGTGTGGGGAATTGGCGACCTTCTGCCACCTCCTGGTGCGGCTGATGTCAAGGCAACTTGGCAAGCGGCCAGGAGAAACTTGATCAGAGCTAGGGAATTGGTCCGGAGGAAGCACAATCGTGGTAGAGTAGACAACCCTTTCCAGGTGGGGGATTTGGTGTTTTGTAAAGCTCATCCAGCCAGTTCGGCTGTGGACAAGAGAGCTGCAAAGTTGTGTCATCGGTGGTCAGGTCCCCACCGCATCCTGAGGTTTTTGACGCCTGTCACGGCGGAGCTTGGAGATCCGCGGACTGGAAAAGTTTTCCGGAGGGCGCACATTTCTCATCTCAAGCCCTTCCGCGGAACTCTTCCGTAGGCAATTTTCTTTCCTCTTGTGTCTGGGTGGGAAGTGCACTGGGCCAGAGAACCTGATCACTTCTCCTGTCCCCTGTGTTCTGCGAAGGAATTTCCCTCACAAAATTTTCCAGCTCTGGCCAGAGCAAACCCTGGGGGTGAGTTTTCCCCTCAGTTTGGAAGTCCCTTGGCGTTCCCCACCACAGACACTTGAGTTGTCTTTCAGGTCATTCTCTTTTCAGGAAGTGGGGGAGAGGCTTGTTTGTTTGTCCCTTTTGGAGAGGAGTGTCCTCTTTTGGGGAGGGAGGTTGAGCCGTGACTATTTCCACCGGGCGAATGTCACGACTCATGATCCATGGTTCTCATTTTGTCATGTAAAGTTTTGTGAGCCGCTCCTCGGGCCTGCGCATGGATCACGCTTCCTTTTCGTTAGTCTGGGTGCAGGCGCGAGGGCATGGTTCATCTGGACCCTTTCCACCGTGCGAATTTAAATATTTTCTCTCTATTGGTGAAATTTATCACTGTCACATACCCGTCTAGCCTGCTGACACCTTTACCGCAAATATTAATGTTACCGTTCTTGTACTGTTTAACCTGTTAATTGTTATGTTTAAAATATTGTTATTGTTTGAAATGTTTTATATTGATAGAGAGCTGTGATAGAGAGACAAACCTTTTAAAAAAATTTAGAAACTTGAAAATGATATGTTAGGCCTAAAGCAGTGAAATATTGGAACTAAATGTAAATGGTGAAAGATGTGACAGATGAACCATGCCCTCGCGCCTGCACCCAGACTAACGAAAAGGAAGCGTGATCCATGCGCAGGCCCGAGGAGCGGCTCACAAAACATTACATGACAAAATGAGAACCATGGATCATGAGTCGTGACATTCGCCCGGTGGAAATAGTCACGGCTCAGTACATAGTGGGGGATTTAGCAGTTTTCTAAAAAATCTATTCAAGTGAGTCCATAGTATTTGTTTGATTCTCAATATAAACAAACAATTGTGGACCTGGATACACGTTTATTGTGATACCACTATAAAAATATAGGTCTGAATATTTTTTGTTAAGAAATTGTCGAGTCGCCAGTTTGATTCATATAAACATTGTTCCCTACCAGAGCCAATCCAATTGATTCCAAACACCAAACATAAGATCATAATGGAAGCTAATGAAAAAGAATCACTTAAGTAAAATATTGTTCATTAAATTATACCGTGAACTGCAAGGTCCAATCGTCTCTTTTTTATAGTTTTGAAAGAAGTCAATATTTTTGTAATACAAAGTAAAAATATGATTCGTTGTAAATGTGGTGTGGTATAAATAAATTTATGTTTAACCTTTTAAAACATTGTTTTCAATTAAAAAAGGATAAGCAAAATTGTAAATAGGGACTGAATAGTTTGATGTTGGATGTTAATATTTCTTTTGCGTTGATTTCATTATGGTCTGAAGTGTATAACGATTAAAAAAATTACAGATTAAAATAGTTTTTTTTTTTTTTTATATAAAATCGTTAATGCACTACTGAACCTATTTTTTAAAGGAGAAGAGTCAAGATCAAAAATATGTTCTTCATATAAACATGTAATTTACTTTATATTTAAATATCCACTATTAAATTAAATGCGAAATGGAATTTTAACAAGGTTTCATGTATATAAATGAACGATTACTCCATTAAGGAAATTACAGCCACTAATATCTGACCCAAATATTATATTTAATTCGTAAACACACGATTCTAGCATCAGTGATTTGAGATAAAATGATTTTGTAGCTAGCGGCTAGTTATATTTAGTTGCTAGAACGGCAAGGATAATTCCTAACTTTTAATCCCACTTTACACTACTTGACAACAGCCAGCCAAGTTTTGGGTTGCAGCTAACAGTGAGACCACCTATATATGTGACGTATACAAACAACTGAATCATTTGAAAATATTTTAACAAGTAGTTTACAAAATACGTTTGAGCACATATAACATATGAGGAATGTAAATAAAAAAGAGTAAGTATTAATACAAAGCTAGTAAATATTGTTAAACATCAATTTCGCTATCTGGGGGATATCGTATTTATTCACATGCCACTTAAATTATATCTTGGTTTTATCTCCCTCAGTTACTTGATATAAAGTTTTCGATGCCAATTATACAGGGTGAAAAAAAAGTCTGGAAACGGCTTAATATCTTTTTAACTAAATCCGTTAGAAAAGTCAAACCTTTCACATCAACTTACATGTATCATACATTCAAACATATAAGTTGATGTGAAAGGTTTCAATTTTCTACCGAATTTAGTTAAAAAGATATCAAGCCGTTTCCAGACTTTTTTGTCACCCTGTATAACTTTCTATCAAGTTCCGGCTTTATGTACCTCGTGGAAAAACATGATACTGTACTACTCAATTGAAAATTCGCGTACACAGAAATTATATCATGAATTTAAACCACTGCTATATAATCTTTTTAGTTCAAAATACTTTCAGTTATATCCTAATCCATCCGAACCATTCCAGCGCTACCTTACTATCTTATTTTATTGGTGTTGTTTTATCTATCAAAAAGCGTTGCATAAAACATCGCTCAGAACCCAGAATTAGTTATTATAAACGGCTAACACATCTAATTAGTAATACTTCCTAAATATATGTAATTTTGAAACAAAATAACTATTTCAACAGTGGCTTATGATCAATTCAATTATTGGTTTATTACATGGATTTCAATATTTATTTATGGAAAGACTCTTATTAATGAGATAACTCATAACGTGAGTTATTATATAATTTATTTATTAATTAACATTCAATAAATTTAATTCTAACAAAATTAGATAGAGCCTGAGTAAATTAATACATTTAATTCAATAGACTGATTTTAAGTAAACACGAAATTTGTTCGCGAGCGATAATAATGGAAACAACCTTTCACTGGCCACGTTTAGTTAATTGCTCTCAATATGAAAACAACAGCAAATTTATTATCCAGTCAGGTCAGTTCTTATCGTTACTAACTGCGATTTTGTAAATGAAAGCCCCTAGGGTTTCATAATTCAATCTTCAGTAACTTACTAGTTATTATTAATATCTATTTAATTATCACATTTTGAACACTCGTGATCGTTTCACTATATACAAATCAATTTCCTGACAGCAATTTGAAAAAAAAACAATAACATGTTTGGTAAATCATAAAAATAAAATAATAAATAACAAAATTTAAAAGTACGTAATACAACGTTTTTTACAGGTTGGTGATGATAGTAGAGGGCCGCCGTTCCAATTATGTTCACACGAATCAAGGATTGGTGCGAAATATAAAAATCCAACTTATCATGACAATAAGTTTACTGTATTTGGCTATGTAATGGACTAAGCATCTAGATGTTACCTTCCAATATAGTTTAATATAGTTTTTACATGTATTGTGTGAGGTGCGGGGCGGGATTTATTATGATGGAGTATGGTAAAAAAAATTGAAATTCATTGCTAGGGTAATACTATTATTTATCCTCAGTAGAAGGGAAAGTACTGTATTCCTAAATAACAAGTTTTAACAACCTCGTTTTTATAAAAATGAGTTTTCCACCACTCTGATTACGACGTACGATTTTATCGGGATGATAATTGTCCTGATCCTTAAAATAAAAGATATGCAAATGTTTAATACGCTCCATTTATAAAGGCAGAGGAGGACATTCCTGCGTAGAAAACATTAGTATTTTCATTAGAGACTTTAATTAAAGACGCGGACCTTTGTAGCGTTACTAGGATCCTGCTTGTGTGCATAAGGTTATTGTTTCATTTTCTTCTAACTTTTTCTTACGTTAAAGATTTAACTAGATATATAGAAATAAACAAACAATCATTACCGTAAACAAAACTGATTTTAACTAGCATCACAAAATCGTTACACAAACATATATACATACAGTGTGTAAAAATAAAAAATGTGTGCCAGACTTAATTAAGTTTTTTTTTTGCACACATTTTTTTTTGTTTTTTCTATAGTAGATAGAAGAAATCAATTTGCGGGACTGATTAATAACAAATGTTAGGCACTTTTTACAAATTTTAATAAAAAAAATTCCCTTAAGGGCAAGAGGGGTGGGGGTTAACTAAAAATTTTCAAATGACAACCCCCATCTTGTGACCCCTCGATGTGTCCAAAAACTTTTTCGAGCACCCTATCCAAGATGGCGGTTTAAAATGTACTTAGGGTTCAACGGGTAAATTAGGTATGGTACACATTTCTTATCTTTTTTACTCTTTGTAGAAGGAATTAATTTGCGGGACTGAGTAAGAACAAATGTTTGGCACTTTTTCATAATTTTGAAAAAAAATCCCCTTAAGGGTAAGGTGGGGGTGGGGGGTAACAAAACATTTTCAAATGACAACCCCATCTTGTGACCCCTCATTTTAAAGGTATTTAGAAGACAAATTTAACGATGTGTCTGAAAATATTTTTTTTTTTACTCCTGTCATATTAGACGGCGGCTTAAAATGTACTTAGGATTGAACGGGTGAGTTAAGTCTGGAACACCTTTTTCCTTTATACTCTAATGTTTGATAGTGTAAAAGTTGATTACCAATACAATTAGAGTACTAAATAATACAATAAAATAGAATACCAAATAATTACAATAATACTACAACCCTATAAAAACAAAAACACAATTGCCTGAATTTTGTGTCTGAATTTTTTTTTTGCATCCTGTCCAAGGTGGCGGCTTTAAATGTGCTTGGGGTTAAACGGGTGGGGTCTGGAACACAATGTTATCTTTTTTGCCATTAATAGATAGAACTTATCCACTTGTGGGACTGAGCCAAAATTAGGCACCTTTTTATTTCTTTGAAAAAAAAGGGTAAGGGGGGGGGGCAACTAAAAATTTTCAAATGACAACCCCCATCTTGTGACCCCTCATTTTAAAGGTATTTGGGAGACCAATTTAACAATGTGTCTAAAAATGTTTTTAAACACCCTGTCCAATATGGCGGCTTAAAATGTGCTTGGGGTTGAACAAGTAAATTAAGTCTGAAACAGATTTTTATTTTTTTACCAAAAATAAAGCTATAATAGATTTGATAGTTTATATAAGAAAAAACTTGGACAATAGGACGAACAAATTTACTTTTGGTGCAATAAACAAATTTATGTAGCTCTTATGACTTAGTGAATAAATCTGATAATCGAGATTCCAGGTTTGGACGTTGTACTCACTTGGAATTCCTATCCTCTTTCTTAAGACTGCAGGCTAATCAGGTAACAATCTTATCAGTTTTTCCTTATTCCCCTTCAGTCTGTGTAGGTAGTTTCTTTGGAGTAGTCGTAAGTACATCTTTTATTATTGGCGAATTTCCCATATAGGGAATAAGCAATTACCGTAGTACTCATGGTAAGACCTGGACCCGGGACTGATTTTTTTTTCGTTTTGAGGTCCCTAGAGGCCAAAAACACCATCCGTTCAAATTCATATATATATATATATACCTCTAAAAACGACAAAACACGTTTTTTTCTATCGCCTATAGCTCGAAAACGGTAAGAGATAGAAAAGATTTGAAAGGACTTTCACGAACGGGAATCAAATTTTCTACAAAACCCTGTTAGGCGTTTTTCGAAAATCGCACTCCTTAACCTTCAAAAAACGCCCTACTTTCAAAATTTGGTAAATTTATTTTAAATTTTTACCGGTTTTCGCCATTTTTTCATACTTAAATAATTTATTTTTGCAAAAAATAACATTGCTTTGTATCCTCCTTACTTTACTTTAAATTTTAATCATTACATGGGTTTTTCGTAAATTTACTCCTTGACCCCCAACACTTCGGTTTAATGTCAAAAATTACTATTACGAATTGGTGATTTGGTTCTCGCTCTTATTTCTGCGTTCTTATTTGACTACCCTAGTTGAATTTAGGTTGCATCATTTAACTCTAATTTTTCGAATTTCTTCTTGTTATTTGAGTATTGCTCACTTATTATGGATTTTACGTGCGTTGCTGTTGGATCCTTTCACCAAGGAGATCCAAGATTCACTGACAGTAACAACTCTCAGTGTGTGGCCAATGCGGCCTGCGCTCTAGTTTGGCTAGTGTTCCACGGTGGTTTCAACACTAATGCTATCGATGAAATACTCATGGCCGGTGATCGCTTGTATAGAGAATCTCGCCGTGAGTATAACGTTGTTAGCCGGTACTTGTTCCCCGAGGAGCTTGCCAGGCGTTCCGAAATTGCAGATAGGGACGTCGCCGTCGAGGAAGTGTCGTTCGTCTGCAACGAATGGTACCCGGCTAATGTAGATAGCCTTGATGAGGCAGTGACATCACTGTCAACTGTCTTAGAAAGTTCAATGCCCGTTGATTCTCTCGACGGCGGGTTTCTGTTCACGGGGCAATTAGTGACTGTGGCCTTTTGGCGTCACCGAGAACTCTTATATCTCTTTGATTCCCACGCCGTGAATAATATCCGCCGTAGAGATGTTGTCCCCGATAACAACAAAGCGAGGCTATTTAAATGTGGGAGTTTCACTGCATTGGCCTCACTTTTTTTTCGGGCGCCCGAAAGTTTTGGACACTACGCATGACGAGCAAGTGCAAGCGGCAAAGAAGAAGTACAGAGAGACGCACTCTGATGACATCAGAGAAAAAAATAGTCAGTACTCCCAGAACCATCCTGAGGTGAACAGGGCTGCTGTTGGCCGGTACAGCCAAAACCACCCTGAGGTCAACAGAGCTGCTGTTGGCCGTTACAGTCAAAATAACCCTGACATACACCGAAAGGCTGTTAGAGAGTACGACTTGCGTCATCCCGGAGCTTCTTCTGGAAGAGTGCAGATTTTCCGTCTGAAAAATCCTCTATTTACTGATCTTCGTCACTTGCCAGCTTCACTTGTTCGAAGTATTTCTGATCACGGTCCAATGGGGTCTTGGAATGGGGGAGTTCTTGTACAACATTCCCGTTTTAAACTAAAAACACTTCTCTTTTGGACAGTAGTATTTTCCAGTGTAATCACTGTGGTGCCAGGCGTTTTGAAGAGGAAAAGTGTCGGAAGATGTGGTGTTGCGGACAAGGGGCATACAACGTCCTTGATCTAAGTCCTCTTGATGAATCCTTCTATTCGGATCGGCGTTTTCTCGATAGGGCTCGTGCTTTTGCGTTTAGTGCCTTGGAAGTATCTGGTGGGTACAGACACCCCAGTGGTCTATATTTCTTTAAGATCGAAGGAAGAATGTACCACCAGATATACAATCTGTCCGACCCCGGTCGAAAGTTCACCACCAAGGCTGGAGACGTTCAGTTTGTGAATCGGTATCGTCTTTACATCGACGACGGTGAAGAACGGCGGAACATTGCCTTGGGTAGATCACTCTATGGTGACATTGTTGACTCTATCACTCGATACATGTCACAGCAGAATCCATACGTTGCTCTCTATCGGCGTTTGGGTAGTGAGCCAGCTGTCAACGCTCACTTGGATTTCCAAGTGACAAATAGATCTACCCATGGCCCCGTTCTAGGCGACAGGCAAACAGGCGTTGAGGTGCACGCTGTCATAAGCACCGACGAGACAGTGTACGAGCCCCGCAAGCTTTCCGTTTGGAAAGTTGGATCTGGACGACCCCTTTTTAGTCCTCTCATGGAGACCTTCCAATACCCTCTACTCTATCCTCAAGGCACTTTGGGCTGGCATATTGGTCGCCGCGACAATTTTAACAACAAATTGTCCCAGTATGATTATTCCCGTTGCCTTCTGCTGTCTGAGCCTCGTTTCTCACACTTTGGCCGACTAAGCATGGCAGGTCGAAAAGTATGGCAGGTCGAAAAGTATGCCAGATACGAGGACGAGAAGCTCAACTACATCAAGTTCACGCAGACGAAGGCAGCTGAAAATGCCATGAGGATAGGGCTGTTGGATGAGATTGAAGCGGCGAATCGTGGTGGACGTCAGGTTTTGAACGACATCAACAATGACGAGACTGTTCAGAGGGAGGGTGGGGTACAAGCTGGCAAGGTTTACCTCCCAAGTTCGTTTACCGGGGGGCCGAGATATATGAAACTTCGATATGAGAATGCTATGGCATTGGTCTCTTCGTCTCGGCTTCCCCGCATTTTTCCTCACTTTTACTTACAGTGCGACTTGGGAGGAAAACAAAAAAAGCCTGTCCATGGAATAGCGGTCGCAGTGATCCCAGCACGGCCTGCAGAGTTTTCTATATCAAACTGCTGGAACTCCTCCGCGATCTGCGCAGCGGAGCTATGTTCGGTCGGTCTGACTACATAGTCCACGTCATCGAGATGCAGATGCGGGGTCTTCCACATGCCCACATCGTGTTTAAAATCGAAGGCGATGGACCTGTGCAGGCTTCCGACATAGACTCCCTCATCCGCGCTGACATTCCATCTCCGGAGGAGGCAGGAGGCCAATTAAGGGCGTTGGTTCTGCGGCCTTGGTATCCACGGCCCTTGTGGTACGGATCACAGGACCGACTTCCCTTGCTGGGACACTGCCAAAGGCAGCTGTTCTAAATTTTTTCCCAAACCTCCATGTGAATCAACCCATGTAGACGAGAGGGGTTTTGTAAAATATCGACGTGATTATGGTAATGAGGGGAGTATAACTTCAAGAAACAAATCGATTCCTGTACATGACGGCTGGGTCGTGCCGTACAACTCAGCATTACTTCTTAAATACGAGGCACACATCAACTTGGAGCCACTCGTCGGGTGATCAAGTATCTGTTTAAATACCTCATGAAGGGTGGGTCACTTCAGAACGTCAAAGTGACTCCTCTTAGTATACAAGACGATGAAGTTGAGCACTACGTCACGAAGCGTATGGTTGGAGCCAGCGATGCATGCTGGCGTCTCTTGGACTTTCCCATCTCAAAGTCTGAGCCCACAGTTGATTGTCTCCCTGTCCACCTAGAGGGAAAACAGACTGTGTGCTTTCGCCCTAACAACTTGAAACACGCCACTTCGGGAGCTACCTCTGACCTGCTCTTTTATTTCAATAGGCCTCTTGACTCGGTATTCGACGATTTAACCTACCAGTCTTTTTTCGAGCAGTACGTTAATCATAACAAACGCCCTTGTAATGCTGAGTTGTACGACCATCCAGACGGCAGGCATTTCCTTACCTCAAGAAAGCGTGGTCAAAAGATCTGTCGTCTCTTCAGGGTCTCGCCAAACAGAAGCGAGCAGTACTTTCTTTGACTCCTGTTAATGGTCATGCCATGCCGTGGATACGCCGACCTGCTTGCTCGTGGTGGTGATGGTTGCACGACATATCAACAGGTAGCGCGCACCCTCGGTTTTGTTGAGGACGAGGACGAGTACCACCAAGCCCTCAAGGAAGCAGCTCGATTCATGGTCGGCCCGAAGCTCCGCTCTTTCTTTGTCCTGTGTAACATGGGAGCTCCTGCGGCCCTCTTGTGGGATGATGCACTGTGCGAAGACCATTTTAACAATACAATAATACTGCTCGCTTCTGTTTGGCGAGACCCAGAAGAGACGACAGATCTTTTGAGACCACGCTTTCTTGAGGTAAGGAAATGCTTGGCGTCTGGATGGTCGTACACCTCAGCATTAAAAGGGCGTTTGTTATGAATAACGTACTGCTCGAAAAAAGACTGGTGGGTTAAATCGTCGAATACCGAGTCAAGAGGCCTATTGAAATACAAGAGCAGGTCAGAGGTAGCTCCCGAAGTGGCGTGTGTCAAGCTGTTAGGGCGAAAGCACACAGTCTGTTTTCCCTCTAGGTGGACAGGGAGACAATCAACTGTGGGCTCAGACTTTGAGATGGGAAAGTCCAAGAGACGCCAGCATGCATCGCTGGCTCCCACCATACGCTTCGTGACGTAGTGCTCAACTTCATCGTCTTGTTTACTAAGAGGAGTCACTTTGACGTTCTGAAGTGAGCCACCCTTCATGAGGTATTTAAACAGATACTTGATCACCCGACGAGTGGAAGCTACCTCCAAGTTGATGTGTGCCTCGTATTTAAGAAGTAATGCTGAGTTGTACGGCACGACCCAGCCGTCATGTACAGGAATCGATTTGTTTCTTGAAGTTATACTCCCTCATTACCATGATCACTTCGATAATTTACAAAACCCCTCTCGTCTACATGGGTTGATTCACAGGGAGGTTTGGGGAAAAATTTAGAACAGCTTCCTTTGGCAGTGTCCCAGCAAGGGAAGTCGGTCCTGTGATCCGTACCACAAGGGCCGTGGATACCAAGGCCGCAGAACCAACGCCCTTAATCGGCCTCCTGCCTCCTCCGGAGATGGAATGTCAGCGCGGATGAGGGAGTCTATGTCGGAAGCCTGCACAGGTCCATCGCCTTCGATTTTAAACACGATGTGGGCATGTGGAAGACCCCGCATCTGCATCTCGATGACGTGGACTATGTAGACAGACCGACCGAACATAGCTCCGCTGCGCAGATCGCGGAGGAGTTCCAGCAGTTTGATATAGAAAACTCTGCAGGCCGTGCTGGGATCACTGCGACCGCTATTCCATGGACAGGCTTTTTTGTTTTCCTCCCAAGTCGCACTGTAAGTAAAAGTGAGGAAAAATGCGGGGAAGCCGAGACGAGAGACCAATGCCATAGCATTCTCATATCGAAGTTTCATATATCTCGGCCCCTCCGGTAAACGAACTTGGGAGGTAAACCTTGCCAGCTTGTACCCCACCCTCCCCCTGAACAGTCTCGTCATTGTTGATGTCGTTCAAAACCTGACGTCCACCACGATTCGCCGCTTCAATCTCATCCAACCTCATGGCATTTTCAGCTGCCTTCGTCTGCGTGAACTTGATGTAGTTGAGCTTCTCGTCCTCGTATCTGGCAGACATTTCGACCTGCCATGCTTGAAACAGTCGGCCAAAGTGTGAGAAACGAGGCTCAGACAGCAGAAGGCAACGGGAATAATCATACTGGGACAATTTGTTGTTAAAATTGTCGCGGCGACCAATATGCCAGCCCAAAGTGCCTTGAGGATAGAGCAGAGGGTATTGGAAGGGCTCCATGAGAGGACTAAAAAGGGTCGTCTAGATCCAACTTTCCAAACGGAAAGCTTGCGGGGCTCGTACACTGTCTCGTCGGTGCTTATGACAGCGTGCACCTCAACGCCTGTTTGCCTGTCGCCTAGAACGGGGCCATGGGTAGATCTACTTGTCACTTGGAAATCCAAGTGAGCGTTGACAGCTGGCTCACTACCCAAACGCCGATAGAGAGCGACGTATGGATTCTGCTGCGACATGTATCGAGTGATAGAGTCAACAATGTCACCATCAAGTGATCTACCCAAGGCAATGTTCCACCGTTCTTCACCGTCGTCGATGTAAAGACGATACCGATTCACAAACTGAACGTCTCCAGCCTTGGTGGTGAACTTTCGACCGGGATCGGACAAATTGTATATCTCGTGGTACATTCTTCCTTCGATCTTAAAGAAAGATCACTGGGGTGTCTGTACCCACCAGATACTTCCAAGGCACTAAACGCAAACAGGTCGTTGTAAGCACGAGCCCTATCGTGAAAACGCCGATCCGAATAGAAGGATTCATCAAGAGGACTTAGATCAAGGACGTTGTATGTCCCTTGTCCGTAACACCACTTCTTCCGACACTTTTCCTCTTCAAAAAGCCTGGCACCACAGTGATTACCCTGGAAAATACTACTGTCCAAAAGAGAAGTGTTTTTTTTAGTTTAAAAGCGGGAATGTTGCATAAGAACTCCCCCTTCCAAGACCACATTGGACCGTGATCAGAAATACTTCGAGCAAGTGAAGCTGGCAAGTGACGAAGATCAGTAAATAGAGGATTTTTCAGACGGAAAATCTGCACTCTTCCAGAAGAAGCTCCGGGATGACGCAAGTCGTACTCTCGAACAGCCTTCCGGTGTATGTCAGTATTATTTTGACTGTAACGGCCAACAGCAGCTCTGTTGACCTCAGGGTGGTTTTGGCTGTACCGGCCAACAGCCTCCCTGTTCACCTCAGGATGGTTCTGGGAGTACTGACTATTTTTTTCGCTGATGTCATCAGAGTGCGTCTCTATGTACTTCTTCTTTGCTGCTTGCACTTGCTTGTCATGCGTAGTGTCCAAAACTTTCGGACGCCAGCGTTTTACCTTTTTAGGTCTACAAGGACCTTTTTTGCCATCCAATATGGGATCTGAAACTGTCGGGGAGGGGGAATAGGATTTGGATCAATAACCGCATGTTCGATCGGTTGGTTTGTACAGTCAATCGAAAACTTGAGTCTCATGATGCTGTACTCTCCACCGACGAACGCGGAATTTGCCAATAAAAGTGAGGCCAATGCAGTGAAACTCCCACATTTAAATAGCCTCGCTTTGTTGTTATCGGGGACAACATCTCTACGGCGGATATTATTCACGGCGTGGGAATCAAAGAGAAATAAAGAGTTCTCGGTGACGCCAAAAGGCCACAGTCACTAATTGCCCCGTGAACAGAAACCCGCCGTCGAGAGAATCAACGGGCATTGAACTTTCTGGCAGTTGACAGTGATGCACTGCCTCATCAAGGCTATCTACATTAGCCGGGTACAATTCGTTGCAGACGAACGACACTTCCTCGTCGGTGACGTCCCTATCTGCAATTTCGGAACGCCTGGCAAGCTCCTCGGGGAACAAGTACCGGCTAACAACGTTATACTCACGGCGAGATTCTCTGTACAAGCGATCACCGGCCATGAGTATTTCATCGATAGCATTAGTGTTGAAACCACCGTGGAACACTTGCCAAGCTAGAGCGCAGGCCGCATTGGCCACACACTGAGAGTTGTTACTGTCAGTGAATCTTGGATCTCCTTGGTGAAAGGATCCAAAAGCAACGCACGTAAAATCCATAATAAGTGAGCAATACTCAAATAACAAGAAGAAATTCGAAAAATTAGAGAGAGGCAACCTAAATTCAACTAGGGTAGTCAAATAAGAACGCAGAAATAAGAGCGAGAACTAAATCACCAATTCGTAATAGTAATTTTTGACATTAAACCGAAGTTTTGGGGGTCAAGGAGTAAATTTACGAAAAAACATGTCATGAGTAAAATTTAAAGTAAAGTAAGGAGGATACAAAGCAATATTATTTTTTTGCAAAAATAAATTATTTAAGTATGAAAAAATGGCGAAAACCGGTAAAAATTTAAAAGAAATTTACCAAATTTTGAAAGTAGGGCGTTTTTTGAAGGTTAAGGAGTGCGATTTTCAAAAACCCCTAACAGGGTTTTGTAGAAAATTTAATTCCTGTTTGTGAAAATCCTTTCAAATCTTTTCTATCTCTTACCGTTTTCGAGCTATAGGCGATTGAAAAAAACGTGTTTTGTCGTTTTTGGAGGTCCACCATTTTGGATTTTTAGGGTGGTTAAAGTTTGAAAATTGGACTTTTGGAAATTACACCATTAGCTTATGATCCCTTACTACAATACTACCAAATTCCAAGACTCTAGTTTCTAAACGATTCGGATGACCATACCAAAGGCATTAAATTTAAATGTTATTCTCAATAAGAATAACATGGGCCTCGTAAAAGTGGCAAAAAACCTTCAAATTTTGAGATTAAAATTAAGTTTTGGGGGTCAAGGAGTAAAGTTACGAAAAAACATGTAATGAGTAAAATTTAAAGTAAAGTTAGGAGAGTACAAAGCAATAATAATTTTGAAAAAAAAATATTTAAGTATGAAAAAATGGCGAAACCGGTAAAAATGTAAAAGGAATTGACCGAATTTGGAAGGTAGGGCGTTTTTTGAAGGTTAAGGAATGCGATTTTTGGAAAACGCTTAAGAAGGTTTTGTTAAAAATTTAAATTCCGTTCGTAAAGATTCTTTCAAATCTTTTCTATCTCTTACCGTTTTCGAGCTATAGCCCTTTGAAAAAAACGTGTTTTGTCGTTTTCAGAGGTCCACCATTTTGGATTTTTGGGGTGGTCAAAATTTGAAAATGGTACTTTTGCAAATTTTACCCATAACTTAGGATCTCATACTACAATACTACCAAGTTTCAAGTCTCTAGCATGTTTCTAAGTGGTTCAGATGAGCTTACCAAAGTCGGCAATTTTTAATGCTATTTCCCATAAGAATACATGGGGGGAGGGAAATTCGAGATTACGGGGGGGGGGGGTTAAAATTTAAAAATGTCACTTTTTGGAATTTTCCCGGGGGTTTGGGCAATAGACCTACAACCACCGAAAATTTCAAGTCTCTAGCTCATCTAGAAGTGGTCTAGAATTTGTATCCCCAGTGAGTGAGTCAGTTACACACAGTTACAGTTTATTATTATTATTGTATTTTTTATGTTTTTTGACCCAAAAAACATAAAATTTAGCAATTTCTTTCCAAACCATTTTGTAGAGCTTAAAAAGACAAATAATTTAGTATATTGAAGCGTTATTATGCGCCTAATGGTTACGGAGAAAATTCCAAAAAATTGTAAATTTAAAATTCCCATGTTATTCTTATGGAGAATAAGTAAACTGTTGTAGTTTGCTTGTTTATGAACATATTTTGATCAAATTTGGAAAATGTTATTTTTTACTAACTATTAAAATTTTATAAAAAAATAACAGTTTTACCCTCCCTGATGCAGCAAACTTAAGTACTTGTTAAACTAATTTTATTTAAATCGGGAATAAATGTTATATTTTTAAGTAGACATTTCAGTGTAAATCCAATCAGTCAAATGGAAATTCGCTTAGTCTGCAGGTTTGCTGCGGCGGGGGTATTTTTATTTTAACATGGCTTTGTTAACAACAAAACAGAAGATAGAAATACTTGTCATTGTTGGCTATGGAGATAAAAAAAACGGCCTCAACTTGAAGCATGTGATATTTTTAACAACTTGTACCGTGATCGCCAAATTAATCGAGCTACAGTATCTAAGATATGTAATAAGTTTGCTGAAACGGAGGATGTTGCAAGTAAACCTAGAAGTGGTAGGCCAAAATCTGTACTCACTGAAGAAACGAGATTGAATATACTTCTTAGCGTTGAAGAAAATCATCACACATCGACACGTAGAATTGGAAATGACTTTGGGATAAGTCACATGTCGGTTCACAAAGCCCTTAACGCCGAGAAGTTTCATCCTTTTAAGGTTCAGTTAATTCATGAATTGAACGAGGACGATTTTGACCGCAGGATTGAATTCTGTGAACTCATGATGCAACGGTGTACTTTGGATCCAATGTTCAAAAATAGAATTGTATTTTCAGATGAGACTTCATTTAGTCTTCATGGCCACGTGAACAGACAAAACTATAGGTATTGGTCTCCTGAAAATCCGCATTGGGCTCAAGAATGCTATACTAAAAATCCCCAAAAAGTCAATGTTTGGGCAGGCATTGTCGGGACCAATTTAATAGGGCCATTCGTGATCGAAGAAATCTAAACGGAAACCGTTATCAGGAGTTACTGCGAGAGTCGAGTAGTACCTGCTATTGCCCATGAGTTTCCTCCGGAAGACGAAGAAAATGTTGTCAACGAGAACATTTGGTTTCAGCAACATGGCGCACCACCTCACTATAACGCTGAAGTCCGAAATTACTTGGACGAAGTTTTTCCAGATCGGTGGATAGGGAGGCGGGGAGCTAATGAATGGCCTGCCAGATGAGCCGACTTGACACCGTTAGACTACTTTTTGTGGGGCCATCTAAAAAGTAGAGTATTTGTAAACCACCCAGAAAACATCCAAGACCTCACAGCAAGAATAATAATGGAAGCACTACGCTGTCCAGGGTAATAAATGAATTTTACAATCGGTTGGGGCTCTGTCAAGTTTCTCTTGGGCATCAGTTTGAGCATTTGTGAATATTAACAAGTACGTAAAGTAGATTATTGCAATTACATTTATTAATTAGTTTAGGAATTCTATTAATTTTGATGGCAATTGTGTTTTTGTTTTTATAGGGTTGTAGTATTATTGTAATTATTTGGTATTCTATTTTATTGTATTATTTGGTACTCTAATTGTATTGGTAATCAACTTTTACACTATCAAACATTAGAGTATAAAGGAAAAAGGTGTTCCAGACTTAACTCACCCGTTCAATCCTAAGTACATTTTAAGCCGCCGTCTAATATGACAGGAGTAAAAAAAAAAAATATTTTCAGACACATCGTTAAATTTGTCTTCCAAATAACTTTAAAATGAGGGGTCACAAGATGGGGGTTGTCATTTGAAAATGTTTAGTTACCCCTGACCCCCACCTTACCCTTAAGGGGATTTTTTTTCAAAATTATGAAAAAGTGCCAAACATTTGTTCTTACTCAGTCCCGCAAATTAATTCCTTCTATCTACAAAGAGTAAAAAAATAAGAAATGTGTGCCACACCTAATTTACCCGTTCAACCCTAAGTACATTTTAAACCGCCATCTTGGATAGGGTGCTCGAAAAAGTTTTTAGACACATTTTTGGATTTGTCTTCCAATGACCTTTAAAATGAGGGGTCACAAGATGGCGGTTGTCATTTGAAAATTTTTAGTTAACCCCCACCCCCCTTCCCTTTAAGGGAATTTCTATTTTCAAAAATTGTAAAAAGTGCCTAACATTTATTATTAACCAGTTCCGCAAATTGATTTCTTCTATCTACTATAGAAAAAAAGATAAAAAATGTGTGCCAGACAATTTACACACTGTACATAAACTTTGATGTATTAACCTATACTTTTGATGTATAAATACACCTTTTTATCAATATGTCATATTTGTAAAAGGTTTAATAGTAATATGTCAAAATATTTTTTCTGCTCAAAATTATAATCCTTCTGAGATCAAAACTATAAAGTATACAAACAAATCCAAGCTTTTGGATAGTGATACAGCTACAAAGCGTTCAGTATTTTAAACATAAATCTTCCTCAAATAAACCATGAATTGTTTTTAGAAATGTAAAAGGATTTTTAATATCCTTTTAATCCTTAAAATTAAAACTTTTTTCAATCTGGTCAAGCGCATTTACAAATGTCCCACTTAGTTAACATTTAACGTGCTAGATACTTTCTGACAATAGCATCGTGTACAAGCAACACAATGTTCGTGTAATCCAATCCTGCGGGATTGGATGGTAACTGTAACAGGGTTGCCGCGTTAACCAGAATGAAATGTCTGGACCCTCCAATCTTGGAGCCATTAGCCAACCTGATGACGTCATCACAGCCACGTCCGTGTCTGATGGTAGATTAATCTGTGTACTTACCTAGTGACCTCACTTAGGTACAACTAGTGGACTGAACTAGACTCATCACGTAAAATAACACTTGTGAATCACTAACACCGGTATTACATAGAGGGGGGAAAATTGCATTTTTATGAGTATTCTTAACATGTACGTCGGAATCCTAGTGAGTTCAAACTAGGTGATTTTCAAAACTATTATGACTTACTATACAGGGTGTTCAAAAAAGGTGGGGATATATTTTACCTAGTGATTCCTTGGGTCAAAATAAAGAGAAAATCAAGAAGATTCTTTTTTTCCAAAATCGCTTTTTCCATATTCGTTAACCAGATATCCGCCATTTAGTATTTTTTACATAAGCATTTTTATCTTTTAATATTGTTAAGCGATCTTTATGCAACTTGGTATGTATGTTAAGATACAAGAGACCCGTGTTAGAAAAAAAGTTCATTTGATTCAACCTAAAATCTTATATAAAAAATACAAAATGGTGGATATCTGGTTAACGAAGCTATTTTGGAAAAAATGATATTCTTAATTTTCTCTTTATTTTGACCCAAGGAATCACTAGGTAAAATATCCCCCCACCTTTTTTGAACACCCTGTATAACAAAGGTCTTCCGGTAATTCGTATTTACTATAACTGCAGTGTGAAAACGTAATGTGCTGGAGAGTAACAGATGATAGGTATAGCAGCATGGCATAGACTTCCGAGTATATTTATTTAGATGCAGACATAGCTGGAGGATAGTATGGAAGATGACTCATCCTCAGCTATGGAGCTCGTCATCAAGATCGTCCTTCAACTACAGACCACAGATCGCTAGAGTAATTGAGTCATTGTCACAGAGATCATGAATACGGAAAATTGTCAAGGAAAAGAAGCGTGACGGCGATATAATACTACTAAATGCAGAACAATTTTAGTTATTGAGGTTTACAACTCATTATGTTTTTATTACCTTACAATTCATTTGACCCGAGGTTTCGGTAGTTAGCAATTGTTTCGGTTTTAAATAATAATTCGGTTTTAATTTTATGTAAATATCTGTCAGCGATACTACGCTGATGTTGAAAACTATATTTTAAAACAGTTTCTTAACATAATTGTGTAACCCTAAAACCTTAAAGCATCGTTGTTTACCATTAAAGTTTAACTTTCATTATGTTTATTATCTAGTAATTAGTATTTTTCTACACATTGATATTGTTGACGAGGATAGTTAAATAATATTATGGTTTCAAGGTTGGAGGAATACAATGTCACCTGTAATTATACAGAGTCTACAAATATCCCGACAAATACATTGTGAATAGAAATGTTATAAACTTATTCAAATGTGGGGTTTGGATGGATTGCATGATGTGGAAAGTGCATAGCTCCATTAGCGCAACGGTAACGTATGTTTATATGCCGATAACTCTAATACCACTGTGACAGGGGATTCGAAGGAGGGTATCGAAATTGCCTTATTTATTAGTCTCTCAATTATAAAAAAAGCCTTTATGTTTACAACTTTCTTCTTAATTCAAGTAAATTAAATTTCATAACCTTTTGTACGAAACAAACAACTAAAACCAGAAATCTATTTAGATGACAAACAATTAGACCAAATCGAAGTGACAACATCTCTGGGACTTTTCATTATCGTTAATCTGACCTGGCATACTCATACAAACCATGTTATTACTAAGACAAATTTAGATAAAATATTGCGGAAACAAAAAAACGCGTTTTATGTATAATTTGAAAAGGAGCCAATCTGTTAAACATTTATTTATTTTCACAAAAATACTAACTGTTTATGCTATCTACATTGTAGAGAGTGTAATGTATGTAAAAAAAACTAGAAAATATGAAATTTGTAAACCATGTTCACCCGTACAACACTAGTTTAAATAAACCGGTAGAACCATACAATTTAGAATTCTTCTAAAAGAAAACGCAATATATGGAAACTTTCTTTTCCATCCATTCAGTCGTTTCTTTTTCAACTAAACATAAGTAAATGTAAGAATGACTTAAATGAATATTTTTAACCGATTGAAAAAAGCTAAAATTAATTGATTAGAAAATTAATAAATAAGTGTATTTACATTACCATACAAATTAAATTAACTATTTAGTACCATTAATTTAGAGACAATTATTTTAACGGTTTTTGTATACGTTTATACAGTATTGTATGTTAATATATTTTTTATATATAGGACGATTGTCATTATTATTTCTTTTTGTTAACGTTGACACTATTTGTTGTACCATTGTACAAATACACAATTAAAGAATATTTGAAATTAAATTTAAATAGTATAGCCGTAAAAGTAGAATTCTACCTTAATTATCAGAAATTTGTTGACAGATCTGAATAGCTAACGTGTTTGTTTAGGTGAGATTTTACTAGTTTCAGAACTCCTGTCGTTCTTACGAATTTATATGATCTGAAGTTATAAGAATTTTGGGGATAATAAAAAAGCAATTTCATTCGATAGTAATATTACTGATAAAAATAAAACATCTATATTACGTATGTTTTCAATTCAAATCATCTTAAATATTTTGTATTAGTAGATATGCGTGTTGTACAATAATTCATATATGATATGATCGTAAGTAGTTTTATTAAAATGTCGTAGTTCCATGCCTTCTTTGGAATTCAGCATTGTTGCAGCATAATGAGTTTTCAACCACAACTTCATTAGTGCATTTAAATTATGTAAATAAACTCGTTAGCACGTTGATTGTTCTCAGTTAGTTAAACATCTATGAATACATTGAAACTATTATTTAGATTTGCACCCCCTGTTATCTATTTATTTATTGAGTATCGTTTCTATTGGCAGTGTAAGGTAGCAACATTCGAAGCTAACATGTGGTTGATGTTGTGGGGTTGTTAATTACAGGCCATGAAGTATTGTCTCTTCGTAGAGATAGATAAATTTCATTATATCGCAAAGAAAGTTTACAGAGGACAGAGACATACTCTGTGGGATTCATTTTGGATTTTAATTAAACAAGTTTCAAACAGTTCAACGACTGACTAATTTATTGTTCTTGACTTGTGTCTTGGAATCAGAGTTAACTTAAAAAGTTAAAAGGAGAAATTTAATATCACTTGATTTTTTTTCATTACAAGTTCAACTTGTTACCATCAATAGGAAACCTTAAGGCGAGTTTAATTAAAATAGTCAACAACACTGTGACTTCTGTAAAATAAAAGGAATCGGTCTTTTAACCTTTTACTTTATAATTCTTACTTGTAATTAGTTGAAATTAAACTTTCTTTGCTTGTTTAGCCTCGCAATACTCTTTCATTTTATATTTTTACAAAACATACAGTTTACTTAAATTATAACACAATTCAATTTGAAGCAGTGGTTCGTGGCATCACGTGCAGTGTTTTATAATATATACGGTTATCTGTCATTTACTTCAATTAAAATAAGTGTGTGTTTATCAAAATTGACAATATGGATTGTTTTCCTAACTTGTTCAATTGAAAAAAATGTTATTGTTACTGAATCTTCTAATAAACATCATAAATATTTCTACAGCTCATTCATTGACCAAGTGTCACTTTTGCAAAACCATACAACAACAATAGCCATTACAATAGCCTCTACTAAAGGCCTTCAAGTCTCTTAAAAGAGAACATTGTAGGCTTGGATATAGAAAGGATTGGCTGAAATAAAATCATTTTGACAAATATAATTTTTGTGATAAGAATAATCAAGTTAAACTTTTGCATAAATAAAATAATCCACGTAAAAACACAACTAATAAAATAATAGTGTGAAACACAACCACGGAAAAACTAACAAGAATAATAGTTTGACTTTTTACCAAAATTTCTAATACAAAAGCCGTTAAAGTTATGGCGCACTGTGGTGAGTTTATCAATTGCGATTAAATGCAATAACTACAGTTGAAAAAAAAATCAGTTGACTAAGCAGATTATGCAAAAATATCACAGAGAAAGCAGAGCAGCATTTTTCACAAGTTATACTCTGACGGAGCCCCAATTCATTTAACTGGAAGAAAGTCCTTCTGAATTATACGGCTCGAAGGATTTATAAATATTAATTTGCGGAAACTCTCTTTCCCATTCGTAATTCCATTTTCCTCTGATCGGTTCATTATTTATTGATAACTTGCATTATTTTTGTCAAATTTGTCGAACATGGAATAATCGCATTTTAGATTTGTACAAGCATGTTTATTTAGCAATTTTTGCAGTTATAACAATATTACCAAAAACTTATAGCTTAAGAATCTCCTTTGATCTATTATATTTATTGTATTTAATAGTACTGCAGCAATAAGTCGAAAATAAATATATGTCTCTGTCCCACTTTGCTCCCTTTTAAAAATAAATTTGCTTTATCCGGAACACTACCCAAATATTGCACATTTGCCTAGAAGTATCATTCGCACGCAAGTTTAAAATAAGTTCATAGGTGTATAAATATAAAAATAAACAATATAATACAACACAAACATTAAACATAAGAGTACAAATGAGATTACAAATTTGTTTTATTTCAGAAAGTTACGGCTAAGCTGTTTAGAATCACCATAGCAAAACATTATCGAATCCCTTAGAAAATCTACTGTCAAAAGTGACAATTGAAATGTTTACACGCGAAAGCTATGTCCATGTTACGATTTCATTTCCCCAAGTGAGAGAAAATCTGACCAGCAATTAAATGCTTTGTCAATAATTGATTGCCTAATTAAGACTTGCTAATGACTTTGCTCCGTAACTACTTCAGTCGCTCCAGTCTATTCAATGATTTAGTTATCAGGTTATAATTAAAACAAGTAAAAAGCATTGAGTCGGGAAATTGCTTTAAAAACTTGTTCGGGTAAAGACTAACCCCAATCTTTAGCAAAACACTGACAATTAGTTAAACTATTGGCACAGGACGATAAATATTTCAATGAAAGTGATGTTAGATGGGTTAGTTTATTTTGTATACATTAGTGTTCAACTGAAACCTCTTGCACACTGCACATCATAATGTGAGTTATTACATTATGTGTTTAATCCTGCTTAAAGCCAATAAAGAAATAGTCTTGAGTAGTCAGCATATTAAACAACAATGCAAATATTGTATTTAGTATTAAAAAACTTAATGATGAAAAAGTTCAAAGAGTAGGTAAAACGATGCGAATTTATAATATTTTTTAGTTATTTAAATCAACTGAAACAACTAAATTAAAATTAACAATGTACATATGAATTAAGTTTTTCTCGTAATCTTACTGTGTTGTTAATAAGGAAATATCCTATGTAGACGAAGCCTTAAGACGCACCAAATTATGTTTGAAAGTGTTCATGTACGATGTTCATAATATGTTATTCAAATCAAGGATTTCATCATTACTATTACGAGGTGGTACAGTTTAATTCAGATCTATTTTATAAACACTGCATGTGATGCCGCAAACCACTGCTTTGAATTGAATTGTGACTGTAGTTTAGGTAAATATTATAAATTGTTCTCTTATAGAATCTGTGAAAGGAATCACGTAATATCTTTCTTACATTTTGTAACCAAGTGTGGATCAACAAATATGAAAGATGATTTATAAATTACAAAACAGTGATTAAAATCCAAGGCAGGTTTTGAATCGAGAGACTCACCTAGGTTGGTGAAGTAGCGAGTGGCTGGTGACAGACTAAACTTTATAATTGTAGGCAAACTTGGACCGTAGTCGCAACAGTGTGTAGCAATTACTGTAGCATCTGTAGAGAGAGAGGCGGTCGGGGCCCCGGCAGCTGCGGTTGCCTCAGGGTGACATATCCAGCACTACCGGGGTACGACAGAAACCTTATTTTAGGGCTAACAAATAAATGTGTATTCACAAGAACCTGGTGATTTAATTATTGTCTCATCCTGTATTTTGTAAGTTATATGTATAGTATGAACAGTTATAAATAAATAGATTTACAGAAACCCTCATGATTAAAAAAAAAAAAACTCACAACAACCATCCCAACCCCAACAACCCACCCGACTAGGCATAAACCACCTGCCACAGCTGCAGTCCTTTCCTTGGCTGAAGAGGATATAGTCCAAAAAACAGCCAAAGTAGGGTTTAGATATTTTAATATTTGTATTGTTTGGTGCGTTGTTAAAGTGTAACTAACATTTACCGGCTCTGCTCTACCCTGAGTGATGTCAATAGCTGTGACTATTGATACAACTAGACATATATGTAAAAGTTGTCGCCAGTTTTTTTTATAAAATTATCGTAATTTATGTGAGCCACAGACAGACTGTGCAGATGTAAATTTCTGTCATACCATTATATCAGTTCAAAATGACACAATCACTTATTGTGAGCTAAAGCAACTGTTATGACCCATTAACTATGTCTGCAACAAAAGATTAGATGGTAAATAGTATTTTAGACACTAGCTCATTCTGTGACTGACTCACACAACAACGTTCTTAAAAAAAATATCACAGCTGGTTGATATAGTAGGGATGTCTAATTCAGTATCCAATAATCAATGCCAGTAGCTAGCTATTAGAGGGTTCTAAAACGAAGTCTGACCTTAATCATTAGGCTTTTAATAAAAGTACCTGCCTGAAGAAACGTCCAATCTCAATCAGTAAAATTACCACACAAACTACTTCACTCCACACAACCATCTTGCATTACTATTAGGCTTAAAATACGCATAGTTGCTCAGTGTCTACTATTCTTGCAAAATATTTAATATCTTTCCGATTTTAGATCCGTAGGCCGAATAAATTATAAACATTTTTCAAAGGCTTGTTATCTATTTACACTTTGTGTCAACGAATATTAGTTCAGGAGTTATGCGTGAGTAACATTAAAAATTAACTTTCAAGGTCACATAAACAATTGTAAAAACTGATTATATTTATCAGGGATGTGTTTTAAACAAAAAAATTGCTTGTTTAGAGGAAATAACTTATTATTGTGTTTCTTAAAAGTATAATCTTAAGTCTTAATATCCAACTACATTTCATTTTAAGGAAATATTAAAGATTTCGCTTTGAAATAATCTTTCATACCAAATGTTTTATCTCGAATAAGAAACTAATATCTCGTATGAGAAAAGATTTATCCATAAGAAACATCAGCGTCTTCAGGTCCTAATTTGTAAAACCAATTAAAACTAAAGAGATATTCGATAGGATTTAATTAAACATGAACAACCGAAGCTGCTTACCTTTCGGAAATAAATTGGTCTGATTTTAATGGAAGCCGATTACCGTAATTGCTTTCAAAGATGTAAAATAAAACTCACCTTAAGATGACTTTTTCTTCAGCATCCAAAGATTTTCAAGATTTATGAAGCGGATAAGCTCCAAGATAATGCTGCAAATATTGTAATCTACGGAACTGAAATCTTTATTTTGTTTTTGCAAAGGTACAATTATTCAAAAGGAAATATATATAATTACAGCATAGATACATTTTTACTCTTACGACACCAGAGGATTAAATATTTTACCAATACTACCGATAATACGAGTTGAGGATCTATAGAAGTAAATATCTGTCTAGATCTAATCTAGATAAGAATGTGTTAATATGAATAAATTATAATTGTAAAATATGACTAAAATCCAAGCAAATCCTTTATATGTATATATGATTATACCATAAGGCGGAATCATATATAAATTATTTATAGTTTTCTTACATAATATTATAAAATTGTTTAAGATAAAAAAATTATTATTTAGTAGTTTCGTAAATCGACCTGTAAGTTATAGAGCGCGATAAAGATTACACTTAATCGCGAGTCGGAAAGTAGTCTTGTTTACGATGATAAGTGGTCGATACCAAACCATTTGGATATGCTTTATCGCACATTTGTTTACATGGGTTCGCTGGACGTCCTCTGCCTATTACTGACTTGGCTGGGTTTACCCTTCAGTTTCAATGCCACGTTTGATGTGCAAGATTCACAGATTACAGTGAATTACAGTAACGTCAATCGGAAACAACAAACTGTTTATTCCTGGTTCAAATTAGTTTTGTATTTCGTCAAACATCAAATCAACAGCAATGGCAATCAAGAAAGGCCTCACTTCAACTGCTACCTTTATGTTCAATTGAAAAATAAATATTTTTCGGGGGCATTTAACTGTAAACAAATTGCAAATACAAAAATATGTCGTCAATTTGGATTTAAGTTCCTTTTTCGGACCAGATTAAATGATAAAATAATATCACTTATTTCTATTTAATTATGGTATATCAAGTACAATATTTAAAAATATTGTATAAAAAATTCATTAAAAGTTAATTACTATATCTGTAAATGGTATAATGATACCTAGTACAACTGGCGGCACATATAAGAGGGATAAATATTTGAATATGAAAACCCTATGATCTAAAACGCAAATAAGAATATCCGCCCGAGCCGCCCACAACTCCAAACTTTTCTACTGATGTTGTTCTGAGCAAACAATCCTAATGGGTGGGGAGACTTTGCCCATTTAGCGGAAAAGTTTAAAATATTCCTAAGCCTGAGTCCAAATCACAAATACTGAGCCTCTGAAATACAACCCCCTTAACCCATATAATTTAAAACATTAAAATATTGGAATCATTCACTGAAATCAAATTTAAGAAATGGATTGGAGGGCATGTTTTCACATTAACAGTTGTACATGGTTCAATTAAATTCCATATCTAAACATTAAACTATTCAGAAATCTTGGAAATATCATATTATCAGATTTTCTTATAACTATTCTTATATGGTTTTGATTTTGCAACTGTTTTTACAGAATCAATCAAATGAGATACATCAAAGAGATTACACGAGGTTCATTCAGGTAAGCAGCGTATTTTATAAATTCAAGCACACATTATCCTACTTATTTTTTGGAAAATCTAACTTGTTTGAAAACAAATAACTGTTTATTTGAAAATTTTATAAAAAATGTAGCTAACCGCTAACACACATTTGGATACACATGTAATAAATTTGTGGATACCCTGGAAAACCAATTTGGTGAACGTATTGTATGGAAAATATAAATTTGTTTCTTATTAAAAGTAATTAATTCTTTAACAGGTTTTACTATAAAAAACAAGTATAATGATTAAATCCTATTCATGGCCCTGAAATAATCGAACAAAATGTTGAATATTTATCAGCATTAGATTAGTGACTAATAGTTTGATTGCCAAGTAGCATTTACCTTTATATGTAATGGCCACTGCCGCTGTCGTCGCCTCGTTGCCGTAGTGGAGATGGCTGTTTGTGTGGTGGTATCATCCCGCTACTATCGGGAGTCCCCTTTCACCCCAGAGGCTAAGATGTAGAGGGCTTTCCTGCCGAACATCCCTGATACGTTATCACAGGAGGGAGGTTTCCGGGCGCTATTAGCCAAGCCAATATCTGACAAAACCAATCAAGTATTGAATTCGAGGACAGTTATCTAAAGGTATGTATCACCAAAGCTTTAACAAATATACTCGTTTTCCTGCTTCACACTTCAGCAATACCCATAGATTTGAAGATTGGTAAAAACCTTCACCCAAAATATTAAATGTATGTGTATCTAGTGTACTCCAGGCATTTTATTTGTTCCCTTAAATACCTTAAAAATTTTAAATCTTTAATAAATTTATTTTATTCTTCGAAGATTTAACTAATCTAAAAATACGCACGCTTGTATGGAGGTGTCAAACTTAGTTTGGCAGTTATTTAATACTAATATAATCTAATAGCTAATCATATTTTTCTTCACAAGAAACATTTGTTTTACGACAAGACATTTCCTCTCATGTTTCCTAAGTAAAACCATTATATTTAAACGCTAGATATTTATCTATAAAATAATAATTATATGTATAAGGTAAGTCGTGCAGTTTATCTTACATACAACACAGCTGTATATACAGCTGCAGAACTATTTTATTGGTACTTTTTAAAAGAATGCTAGATATATTAATCCATAGGTAGTTCGAGTGATACCAAGGCACTTACATTATTGTTCAGATATTGAACCCTTATGTATGTACTGAATTTGCTCTTTATAGCACAGCTCTATCTCTTATAGCTCTGAAATAGCATATTTCTGCAATATATGAATTATATGACTGAACATTAAAAGCTCTGTACTTGATATATAACTGTTTATAGCAGCCCGATAGGATTTAGTTGAATTTCCTCAGTTAAAATCGCATCAAAAGATCTGTAGTGGCGGCTCAAGCGGGACACAGCGGCGAGGAAATGCGTCTCGAGGGAAATTAGTAACCGTAGATAAAATATTTCCCTCGTTCAATCATTTTTGCTGCAGTTTGTTAAAGAGCTTGCGTCTTTAGGGATGCCTTTGTCTTAAAATAATTGAAAGTGAATTAATTTTCGAATATCGCCGAGTGAGGAAATGTAATAATAAAGAGATCAGCAAGGACATCAAAGAGAACTGAGAGACTTAAAGTTACGTTCCATTTAACATAAAGATTGTATTCGAACAAATTTATTGTATTAAAAACTCTACTATTGGCTACTGTTGCTATTTATGTAAGGCGTTTATTGATTTGAGAAACAAAATCTCAACAAAAAGTTTGCTTCATTAAAACAGAGCACTTATGTCTTCGATACTTTCTGCTGTAATATAACACTTTTCAATTAAAACAACGTCTTTAAATGAAAAGCGTCTATAAACAAGAGGGTCTATTGAGGATAGAAGAAAGACTCAGACGTTTGTAAACAATCTACTTTGTTTTGCAAGTCTCAAAGCGGTTCTTTATTCGGAAGTGGCTCGATCTTAAGAAACTGAGACTGGCTTTCAATTCTTGTTGTAAAAGGGGTTGAAGAAAATATCTTCTGGGTAAAACTCAATGCCTTTGGAGAGTAATCGAGGTAAAAAAAAATAAAGCCATTTTACACGACACCTTGTACATATAAACAGTCTTTTAGCAATTCATCTATAGCAATTCCAGCATTATGCTTGTTTGGATTTTATTACCTATTCAATTGTTAAATAACAATCGTTGATGAAAATATAAATATAACACGTAATTCTTTAACCTGTTAGTTAATTTTAACTTTTGAGTTAATATATTTACTACTTTTTCAGCTTTACCGTGTAACTATACAGGGTGTTTTTTTTTTTAACTTGCATCTTTATTTATGTAAAAACCGCAATAGATAGAAATATGCAGTTTGCTGGAATCATCTATTGACCTAGGGGGCCAAATTGTTTTGAATTCAACGTTACAATCACATTCCCCCCCCCTCTCCTCACCTGCCCCAACTTAATTCTTTTAAGTAGCAAGGCACCCCTTGTGACATATCAAATGAAAAAAGAAAATGTTTGGTGAAAATAATTGAAAATCGGCTCATGAATTTGTGAGATAATCCCCCCCCCCTTTCCCACTACCGATAACTTTTTTTTTTAATAGCAAGGTACCCCTTGTGACATATCAAATGAAAGAGCATGAAAAAAAATTATTCGTGAAATTCATTTTTCATTTGATATGTCACAAGGGGTACCTTGCTATTATAAAAAAAGTTATCGGTAGTGGTAAAGGGGGGGGGTTATCTCAAAAATTCATGAGCCGATTTTCAATTTTTTTCACCAAACATTTTCTTTTTTCATGCTCTTCCATTTGATATGTCACAAGGGGTACCTTGTTTAAAAAAACAATAAGTTCCGGGGAGGGGGGGGATATCTAACAAATTTACGAGCCAATTTTATTTTTTTTTTCACTAAACATTTTATTTTTTCATGCTCTTTCATTTGATATATCACAAGGGGTACCTTGCTATTTAAAAAATAAGTTGGGGGCAGGGGGGAAAGAGGGGGAATGTGAATGTAACGTTGAATTCAAAACAATTGGGCCCCCTACGTCAATAGATGATTCCCGCAAACTGCATATCTATCCATCGCGGTTTTAACATAAATAAAGATGCAAGTTAAAAAAAAACTCCCTATAAAGCTACAAATGAATTTAACACTTTTAGACTTGTATTAATACCTGTTAAGACATTTAGTTGAAATTGATAATGGAATCAAAAACTATTCGCATAAAAACTTAAAGATAAATGGAATTGTTGTAATATTATCTGATACCTTCATACCAGAAAACTCTGGTAAAACATTTATGTAAATAGAAGTTTTTGAATCAACTCTACAATGCAACAAAACTAAAATGAGTTTTTAAATCGTTACTATAAATCTCGAAGCATTAACAATAACACTTTATTCAACTACTCAAACATGCCTTAAAAACTTTCTATACAGTGATTTAGTTTCTAACTTTAGTGTGCTGTAGAAATATTTCATTACGTATTAAGAGATTAAAGTAGATTATGAAGATTAACCTGAGTTTACGTATGAAACTCTAGCTATACTAATGATGGCTGCACCAGTAATTGTTCTGGCAATATTCCCAGCTATGGAAATAGCGTTGGCTTACATGTTGTGGGTTGTGAAAAAGCTTCCTAGGTTATAATTTCAGACACACACCCCAAGCTTCCGACGTAGGACATAGAGCTTTCCCTCTCTTTCAAGGTTAATATATCTGTAAAGCATGAATATGTGTATACAACGAAAAAGCGAGCGAATAGTGTTATACAGGGTGTCCCGTAACTCTCTGGACACTTGTATATAGCGTTATTCCTTAGGTCAAGACAAACACATTTCACCATAGGAACATGGGTCTGTGGCGACTAGTTTACCGACTGTCGGCATTTATGTGTTTTTTACAAAAACATTAATAACTCCTAAACGGTTTGAGATACAGCTTTGATATTTTGCAAAAATTTTAATCTTATTAAGACCTATTATCGTTAAAAATTATACTAAAAAACCATAAACCGTTTCAAAATGGCGGCTATTTAAAACATATGATGCCAAATTTCACGAAAACCGTTAATTTTACAAAAATATTGGATTAATAATAACAGAGAAACGTGTTGTTTTCGTAATGAATGACCACTTTTCTCTATTTAAACAATGCTAAACAACGTAAAAGGAATATTAGCGTTGTTTAAATGGAGAAAAGTGGTCATACATTACGAAAACAACACGTTTCTCTGTTATTATTTATTCAATCTTAACAAATAAGGTATTATTGAAAACTACATCAAATTCACAAACTTTTTTCTCTTGCAATTTTTTTGTAAAAGTAACGGTTTTTGTGAAATTTGACATTAAATATTTTAAATGGCCGCCATTTTGAAATGGTTTATGACTTTTTAGTATAACTTCTAAAGATAATAGGTCTTAAATAGATTAACATTTTTGCAAAATATCAAAGCTGTATCTAAAACCGTTTAGGAGTTAAACGGTGTTTTTGTAAAAAACACATAAATGCCGACAGTCGGTAAACTAGACGCCACAGACCCATGTTCCTATGGTGAAATGTGTTTGTCTTGACCTAAGGAATAACGCTATATACAAGTGTCCAGAGAGTTACGGGTCACCCTGTATAGCGTCTTACACAGCACAAACTATAGTGAGAAATTGCAGCTAAAGACCAAATCCACTCTCTTCAGGAGAATGCTGGAGTTATTAAATGCTAAATATTAAAGTTATTAAAGTGTTATAACAACAGATAATTTACATCAAAATAATACCAGAGATTACTGAAAGTGTTAACCTTGTAATGTAATGTTAACTTTGTAATGTAACAAAGTAATGTAACAATTGAATATATTGTATTTACTAAATCTTTATCAGGAAATAAAACTAAAGAACAGCATAGTAGCTTTTAAATTTGCCATAAGATAATTTTGCAGATTTTTTAGCTTGTTGACCGAGGTGGTAAGGTTAAACTAGCCTCCTAATCTTTACCGGCGTGATGAACGAAAAACAGCTTTACAAGAAGCGGAACGTTTAGTACGACGAGTGTTTAATTGTATTCTGTCAAGGATGACTGAAGGTGAGTGAATTACAGCATGAAGAGTTGTACACCAGTGTCGTGTGGCAGGGACACCTCGAAATTTCCTTGACATAGGGTAATTGTAGGGTTACTAACTATGTACCTTGGGTAATTAGCGACGAATGCCACCCTAAGGTTGTCAATAAAACTCCTCCCACGATAAAGTTTATAACAATATAAGACGAAACATTTAACAATCGATATGATAAAATTCGATACTTACTATGATAATAAGCTACTATAATTTAGAGCATACTTCCTTTTTTCTTCCACACAGGTAAAAATGTTTAAGGTTTCAGAGAACGCATGAACAATTGTACTTGTGACGTGTATATTTGTTTGTTTATGTTAATGGACATCGAAAAATAAAACCTGACATATGTTTTCCATACATATGTACAATGCTAGGATGGTTTTTTAAGGCCATAAGCTTTTTCTTAACTTATTCGGTTCCTTCTAAAAAAACTCCATTTTCTCTCTTAAAAACCAATACAATTAATTCACAGGTGCGTTTAAAAGACAACATTAGGGTAAGGTAATGTGTGAATTATTTTTTTGGTAATCTTTTTAGAGAAAAATTTAGAGGATTCGATAATCAATGAGAAAGTGTGAAATGTTTGCATTTATGGTTTTCCTAAAAAGGCCAATAGACTTGGAAATAGTTCCGTTACGGCATATCTCAATGTCTAAGGAATCAGTTTTTCTGATCACAGGTATAAGTGCCAGGATTAAGACTGTCGAGCAATTTTTTATTGATGATTCAAATAACTATTCACTTAGTTTAATACTGAGAAGAGTAACACGAGATGAAAGTAGAAATTGGGCTCATCGTTGTTTCCAATCTCCTTCAACAAGTTTTCTTAATGAGTCCTTTGTGGTTTAAACGATTCTTTATTGGTTAATGGGCAATAGACGGTTAGATGTGATTCTAAATGCTGTGGTATGATGTCATTTTGTAGTACCATGCTATATTACAATTGGAAAGGTACTGCCTTTACTTTCGTGGGTGGAAACTGATACTATAGAATATTGCCAGTAAAATTGTAGCCTCAAGATTTTAAATTGTATGATTTTATCATTTTGTACATTGTTATTAGGCAATTTTTGTCTTTGTTCTTATAATGTTTCTATAAAAAAGGATAAACTTACTTTTAAGTTATATTTCCTAAGATTTTTTACAATGAATGTGTTTAAGCTTGCACTGAGAAACCAATAACAAATAATGCTACATTGTTTTATAACAATTGTTTGGCGGAGTGTTAGAAAACAGTTGGTACAGAGTAATTACTATATTAGCTATTTTCAAGACAATGGTTCAGACGTGAATGTATAAATTATGATTGAATAGGTAACCTTTTTGGGAGCAAGTTTTTTTTCTTTAAAAGTCTATCAAAATGAAATTAAGACCAATGAAATTACATATACCTCACCAGGTTGAAACGTCTATTAGTGTTGTCAGGTTAAACAACACATCAACCTCATTCATTATAAATTAAGTATATATTTTTATTGCACATAGTTTTATTTTTACATCTTTTCCTAGCAAGGCTCCTCCATTTGGATGTTTTGACTTGGATTTTGGCTGGTATATGTTTTGTAAGTCTTAGCTAGATAAAAATACTTTTAAGATTCAAAACAATGCATAAGTAGGCACTAAAGCTATATTGGTTTGACATTTGACATTTTAAGATTTCTTGTTGTTTAACTCCTCGTTGTGATGATCATTGAATAAAATACCCCCAACCTGCCAACTAAGCGAATTTCCATTTGTCTAAATTTATTTTCAATCAAACCTATAAAAAAAAAAAAAAAAAACATTAGGTTTAACGTGTACCTAGGTTTTAGTAAAATATTAGTAGCTTAGTATGAAATAAATAAATTTACCAGTTTGGTCAAAATATATCCATAAACAAGCAAACTACAACATTTTACAATATTCTGCTTACGAATAACATGGAATTTTTTTTTTTTTTTAATTTTCTCCGGAACTAATAACCGTACAAAAACACTTAGTTATACTAAATTCTTTTAGTTTTTTAAGCTTTTTAACAAAACCTAGAGAGAAATTGGGAAATTTTGTGTTTTGAGTGTCAAAAATGAGAAAAACCAATTTTTACCCCGTAAAACCCCGTTTCCATCGTCTGATCATGCTGGTTCGCGAACTCATTCACACAATATATTTTTACTTAATAAAAAATTCCATTAAAAGCGTGAACGTGAGGTATATTACAAAGTCAAATTGTGGTTGAGTTTCAAGTCAAAATCAAAAGACATGGAAGTAAATAGTGGTCAATAACTTGTAGGAAAAAGTTTATTTTATTGTTAGTTTACGCTTGTATATTATTTTATTGTTAGTTTACGCTTGTATATTGTTTTATTTTATTAGTTTACGCTAGTATATTGTTGTTCTCGTGACGTGAGCCGTGTTAGTGTGAGTGTATGTTGAAGAGGTAATCGATTGATTGAGCTGTGAGGTGTCTGACATGCAGCGATCCATCAGTATGTCTGCTGCACGCATCCCTGACATAACATGGAAATCACCGTTATCTCCGTGATTTAATGACATATTTAGGATAAAAGGAATCTCGCTCCTCCCTTTAGAGATCATCCGCTATTATTCACACCGCAGATCGGTGTTGAAGCTTACTACGCCATTCCTTACACCTGTAACTGATTCTAGCAGTGGAAATTTAGATAGAGGAAGGAAAAATTCATTTAACTTTTTATAGTTTATTTGAAATATTTTTTTGTGTACTTACGTCGATTAGATTTTAGTTTTTCGATATTAACATATTTTACTCATATTATGTAGTTTGGCAGTATAGGTATCACTTAATGTACTTTAGCAGTATAGGTATCACTTAAGGGGTATTTACAATAAATGTTGATCAATTATACGTCTATCTAATGACATAAAATCGTAAAAAAGTGTATTGCGTATACAATTTTGGTCATGAATAGAGTATTCTTTATATCTTAATGCTCTGAATTTACAAGTCAAAATACCACAACCTAGCATCGTCAATAGTCTAAACATTACTATAGGTCGTCCAGTGGTCTAAAACTCGACCAAAATATGTTATGTACAGGATTCTCTCTTTGCACCCCACGCTGTAAAGAAACATGTGATTGGAATGTCTTCAATTTGTTTTGATATTCTGTTTGTATTTTGTTGTTATTTCGTCCCCAGCATGGAAATCTATAAAGTCAATGTTTATTTTTTAAATCATTTTTTGTGCTTATTTTGGAGCCTATTTTAATTTAAAAAGGGATTCTGCACATCTACAGGAAAATATATTTATAACAGTATGCGTCAATTTTCTCTGTGATGCACACGAGCTGAGAAAAACGGTTTTAAGAAACATGATTGCCTATTAATATATAGATCCCGTTAACACCTAGTAACTAACTTAAAAAGGCACGTCTCTCATAATATGGCCAATTTGACAAGATCACAAAGAGCTTAAATTAAACTTTTATCAAAACAAATATCAAAACAAATTTTACGTCTTTAACAAAACAAGTCAAGGGATAATCGAACACCAGTAGTTTTAGTTATATTTGTCTGAGCATTTCACACAACAAACGCGTGACCCAAGGTGTAACGATAAAATAACAGTTTCGAACCAAGCAAATATAAAGGTGTGGATGACATGACTTTGTAAGCATTGTATAATGCTTGCTGAGATTTGAGCACCAAGAGCTTTGAACGCTAAGCACATCTGACCCCAGGGTAATATCAAATGCATGAGGATACCTGCTACGATTGAACCGGAATCTGTACTCACCTTATAATCTTGCAACCATTACCATTCTCTCTCTAGTTTTTATTCCAACGGTCGGAAACGGTTTCCAACAATGACTTTAACAGTTATTTCATAGTTTTGGTTTTGCAAAATTTTCCAAATACATTTTCTCTCTCTGTAAGAACAGTTTCTGCTTTACCGTACCCGTTTTGATATACGTTATTATATGATAATTTAAAACACCATATTTAACAAAATCGCATGTAAAAAACTAAACCTATATTTACATTTTTGTCATTAAAAGGTTTTGGTAGTGTTACTAGCCAAAAGGTAGTCTTTTTAGTTACGAAAAATATAAATTGAGGGTTCAGACTCAATCGTACTAGGTTAATAAAACAACCTCAATGTCAGTTATTTTTAATAATATTGTCTGACTAGTAGTAGTTTATTAGTGGTTGTAATCATGCTTTGTAACCATGTAAGAGCCGAAACTTACAAAATCATTTAAAACAGCTGGAAAACTAGTATTACATAACTTGAAATAGTGTAGTTGATTGGTATTTCATAGATGACGTTCAACACGAAGATGACAAAGCAACACGTGGGATAAAATTTAAAATATTGCACAAAGCTAAGTTTAAGAAGTATTATATTTTATCTTACAAAGTTTCCTTACATTATTAACCAATTAGTTGAAAACCAATTTCAGCAACGATTCGGAGCGTAATACAATAATCCAAGTAACCTACTACAATAGCAAACAACGGGTAAAGTTCTTAGAGTTATCCCTATTACCATAATTGCAAGGACAAGCTGCATCTGTGTTATGTTCACATGTATACAAACCCTATCATATCTACAAGCTTACAAACCATAACCTTGTTATTCTACCATGTTGTTGGTAGCGTCATACTACATATGAATGCGTCGTTACAGGACCCTAGTTGCAGACAAAAGTTATACTTTTATTATTTAAATGGTCCTTGAATTATATTGTTTTGGTGGTTTTAAAATCTTATCTTTATTTCAAATAATTACATATTATTAAAACATGCAACATAGCACCATCACATTAAAACTTCTTGAATTACAACATAAATAAAAGGAAGAGAATTTTGCGGAATTTTCCGTTTTTGTTTTAATTTTTTTTTAATTTTTTTACTATCATATGATTTTCTTTACCGGGCTATATTACAATCCAATACAATGCTACTATCACAGACTGACTAGTTAAATATAGTTATATTGAAATCACAACATCTCTAAATGACTTGTATTCAAACAAGGGATTAAATTTTGGAATTTTAATGAACTAAAAAAATATGGAGTAATGTTTTACCTGGAGATGTTAGACGATTTCATTCCTACTAGTAGTAAACCCCTGCATTACTTACAAAGGGCAAATTATTTATTTCTCTTCGATTGTTACATGTTATAATATAGTGTAATTTTATGGCACGCTGACCCATGATTAGAGAAATAATAGTTTTTTTTCTTAATTACATTAAACCTTTGACTATTAAAACAACAAATAAAGATTCAATCCCCATGTTAAAGTTGTAGCCAGGTTTTTAATAAAATTTGTCTTAGTTGTTGTGAGCCACCAACAGATTGCGCTGATATAAATTACTGATTTCTGCCCATTACACGATGGTTTTTACCAATTCAAACTGATGGAATGACTTGCTATAGCAACTGTTTCCAATAGTCAATGATTAAACAAATACCAATAATAAAGAACTAATGCTAGTTGTGATATATTGGTTTATCGTGTGGCGTCTTTTTTTAAGTGCCGTAGGTTTTAAGAAAGGCACTTTATTAACATTTTGAAATTAGAATATTCCGATGTTATTATATTTGATTTTTATACAGTACACACCCTGCTTGGTTTCCGATTCAAGTTTTAACATTACTTCAAAAGTTGCGATGCATTTCGTTACAAACATGATTTTGTTGAAATAATGTGACCATAAACAGAGCTCACTTGAAAGAGATTGAATAATAAATACAGTTAATTAAATCAACTTAAAATAGGTTACAATTATCAACTTTATGAGTCAGACTACATAAGACCCTTCTTTTATGTAACAACTTATGAATATCACCAAACATTTCCATACCATAAAGCGGATTAATGTTTTAAGAAAGGATATCAGTTTCAACTTCAACACGAACAAATTTTTTTTTTTTTATAAAAAAAAGAAAAGCTTTTAGAAACATCTACTCTTTGTTATCTGTGATATTCATGATTTGCCTAAGTAACATCATGCAACATTACTTTCCTGCTGTTGTTGATTGGATTGTTTGACGCCGTACTTTTCGGTGACGCATCTTTCTCTACAGGTTTGTACCACTAGCTGTATCTTGTTATCAGCGGGCTCTGGCTATCAACAGTCACATTACGTACGTTATTTATATTGAATCTCTGTCCAAATGTTACAAACTTTTACCTAACTACTATCAAGCACTGACCAATATTATTATTTCAATTTAATTTGAAAACCAACTCCATACCCATAAATATAATTTTTTTCTTGTGCTACAACAAACTGCAAAATTCATCAAGATAATGGTCCCGAATATTCAAAACCGTATCGTATGTATAGTTAATTTATTTGGAATTATCACTGTGTTACATAATCTACTATTTACCCATGCTAAATATTTTCTTATAGACATTTACATAAGTTTAAATGTGCAGATGTTTCATTGATTAATTGAACGTGGTAGGCCTACAGTGTTGATGGGGTGATACAATACTACATGTAGAAATATAACTGTAACGTGTTCGTGTTTTCTAAGCAGATCTAGATGTAAACTCATTATTGACAATGCACGAATTTTTTGGGTTTTAGCGAATTTCCCTATAGGGAAGTAGCTATTACCGTAGGTGGCACGGTAAGACCTAGACCCGGGACCGATTTACTTTTTCATTTTGATGTCCCCAGAGGCCAAAAACACCATTCGTTCAAATTTTTATATATGTATATATATATAGACTTATATATATATATATATATATATATATATATACTTTTGTACCCACCCGGAGAGGCAGTCACCGCGCTGGTAATTTACTCGGTGTGGCAGTCACCCGCCCGAAAGCCAGTCAGCTCTCCCAAAAGCCAGTCAGGTATGGCTTCCCGTGCACTTTATACGTTTGAAAACAGCTTAACCGGTGCTGCTGCCTGTGTCGATAAGCGTAACTGCAATACCAATGCGGAGACTGTCTCATCGTGTGTTCTATCGTGGAGTAGTGTAGCCAGTACGGCACCCTCCTCGCCTACTTTGTAGCGGTAACACCCAGCGGTCGGTAACCTTCGTTTACTCCTTGTTACTATTGATGTTGGGATAGTGATTGACTACGTGTTAATGTTTAAACATGTTCATATTCCAAATAAAGATGATGCACCTCTAATAAGGAACTACGAATATTAATTAATTATAAATGGTTGAATCTTAAAAACCTACCCGGTCATAATCCCAAATTTTAAGTTTTATTTTTTTTCACCTTCAGTAGAAATTTTAGTCAATATCTCCTTTATTGACGTACAATATTTACAGTGTGTCCACGGACCGGGAAGATCAGGAATTATACGGATTTTCTTTATCTCGGGAAATATACGTGAATCTTCTCCGAGATACGGAAACTGTTTTTTTTTACGCTATTGCGTAACGCGAAGGAGGAACTAATACATGTGGCAACGATATTATTCTATCCGATAAGAATAACCACGAAACTACACTCGATAGATAAAAGATGTTTATAATAATTTTCTACCCGGTCATAATCCCAAATTTTAAGTTTTATTTTTTTTCACCTTCAGTAGAAATTTTAGTCAATATCTCCTTTATTGACGCACAATATTTACAGTGTGTCCACGGACCGGGAAAATCGGGAATTATACGGATTTTCTTTATCTCAGGAAATATACGTGAATCTTCTCCGAGATACGGAAACTGTTTTTTTTACGCTATTGCGTAACGCGAAGGAGGAACTAATACATGTGGCAACGATATTATTCTATCTGATAAGAATAACCACAAAACTACACTTGATAGATAAAAGATGTTTATAATAATTTTAATTTGACAAACAAACCATTACAGGAATTCTATTTTGGGACGGATGAAAGATAAGGAAGCAACAAAAAGTGGTCACGAGTGCAAATACGGGGGGGGGGGGGGGTACACCATGACAAACGCCAGAAACGATTATTTGTTTACTTTTCAGATTCCTTATCAAATCTCTCTCTCTCTCACTCCCTCCCTCTCTCTCACTTCTCCCCTCTCTCTCTCTAACGATGTACAGTTTGTGGACTTTACTATTTAAGTTTCCCTGCAATTATTTCAGTTCAATCCTATACCTATCCTTATGGTTTCCTTTCTATTGTTTTTTTTTTTTTTTTTTTTATAAATAGTAAAGCTGGCTAAACTATTTTTACTTTCTCCCCCTATACCATAGTATATGGAGAAAGTATTGTTTTCGTCAAAATTTTCGAGTTTGAGTTTTGAGTGGATATATTCGTTTTGGGTCCCCCTGGACCCAAAAAAGTGGTTTTCGAAGTGATGTCTGTGTGTGTGTGTGTGTGTGTGTCTGTGTGTCTGTGTGTCTGGATGTGTACAGAGCTAGAGACTACACCTGTGGTCCGATTTCAATGAAATTTGGAATGTAGGTTCTAATCCATGGTATCTCCAGGCGTTTTTTTCATTTTTTTGAAATTTTGATTTTTAATGGGGATTTTCCCATAAAACCCCATAAAAAACAGGAAAAATTGGATTTTCTCAAAAATGGCCCGAACGATTTTGATAAAAATATAGTATGTTGTAGCCCTTTGAATTCTGAATAAAATGGTACGAATCCCATTTCTGTAAAAATTACGGTTCAAAAGTTATGGTCAAATATGTTATTTTCCCATAAAAACCCCATAAAATAACAAAAAATAGGATTTTAGAAAATAGTATATGGAGAAAGTATTGTTTTCGTCAAAATTTTCGAGTTTGAGTTTTGAGTGGATATATTCGTTTTGGGTCCCCCTGGACCCAAAAAAGTGGTTTTCGAAGTGATGTCTGTGTGTGTGTGTGTGTGTCTGTGTGTCTGTGTGTCTGGATGTGTACAGAGCTAGAGACTACACCTGTGGTCCGATTTCAATGAAATTTGGAATGTAGGTTCTAATCCATGGTATCTCCAGGCGTTTTTTTCATTTTTTTGAAATTTTGATTTTTAATGGGGATTTTCCCATAAAACCCCATAAAAAACAGGAAAAATTGGATTTTCTCAAAAATGGCCCGAACGATTTTGATAAAAATATAGTATGTTGTAGCCCTTTGAATTCTGAATAAAATGGTACGAATCCCATTTCTGTAAAAATTACGGTTCAAAAGTTATGGTCAAATATGTTATTTTCCCATAAAAACCCCATAAAATAACAAAAAATAGGATTTTAGAAAAAAATCCTGTTTTGTTTTAACATAGTAGGTTATGGTCGTTACAATTTTCATAGTTTTTTAAAAATTTGTATTTTTTATGGGAATTTTCCCATAAAACCCTATAAAATAACTGAAAAATCGGATTTTCCCAAAAATGGCTCGAACGATTTTGATAAAAATGTTGTATGCTATAGTCCTTTATATTCTGAACAAAATGGTACAAATCCCATTTCTGTAAAAATTACGGTTCAAAAGTTATTGTAAATTATGTCATTTTCCCATAAAACCCCCATAAAATAACAGAAAAATCGGATTTTCCCGAAAATGGCCAAAACAATTTTGATAAAAATTTTGTATGTTATAGTCCTTTAAATTCTGAACAAAATTGTACAAATCCCATTTCCGTATATTTACTCTCACCGCTTACACATAATAAAGGTTGTAGACAAACTTGTGGGAGAAAGTATGTGTCAGAATGCTGATACCGTTTATTTTATTTTGTTTTCTTGAAACCAAACACTCTTTACCATCCGGTATTCTGCAGAGTAAAATGTTTAACACTGTGTTTATAAAAATTGAACGGCCTCACAATTTCGTGTTATATTTTTTTTTAGTAATAGTAACTTGGATATTTATATATACCAATAAGTGCTGCAAGCTGTAATGAATGCTTCTGTTTAATATCAAAATAAGTTATGGATTAATTTTTGATAATACATCGGTCATTGAATACCAACTATAATGTGATGGGGTTTTCCATTTGTAGCTTAAACTTGCAAATACATAAGAACCTCGCTCAACTGGGATCGGATCAACATGATGCCTATATATTATATAACCTCAGAAATCCCAAGAAAATGTTTTATGAATTGTGTTTTTCAGTCTAATATTTCGATATGAACTATATATCTATTTACGGCAATTTTTATCTGCAGTAGGTTCCCCATTATTGAAACATTACAGTTCATTTGACAAAAATAAGATGGAAGCAAAACGGAGAAATATCGATCAGTAGCTTCAAGGTCAAGCTATACGCTCGCACCTACAGACTGAAAATATTGCACTGACACTGACATACTGACAATCGTCTGCTCCTGTCTGCTGTCACAACACTACAACATTTTGTGGTTGGGTCGTTGGGTGATTAGTAACCATGACAACTTGTGGATGGAGAGAAACCAAAGAAAGAATAGAACAAAGAGAAATAATAAGAGGGGTTTTACATCATTGTTATCTTTATCTTATTTTTATCACTGTTGTTATTACCAGAAAGACTTAAGTACAGTAGATTTTATAGTGTTTTATGAGTTATTTAATATTTTTATCACCATACTTCTGTTCTGAAACATCATGTAGTAGTAGCCTATGATGACTACGGTATCAGTAGTCTACTAGTCTAGATTTCCTTTTGTTTTGTTCTTTACGTGTTTTATTGCTGTACAGTAAGCAAGTTTTGTTTTGTTTGAGTAAGCACACGGTGTAGTTTTTATTACTGAATCAAGGTTAATGACATAACATATCATGGTTGCGCAATACCTATTGTATTTTGACTATGTAAAATGCAAATTTATAATCACGTTAACGTCCATTTTTACAGAGTGTCCCGGAACGGCATTGTTCCTGAGTAAGCACATATCTAAATATCATATTTAAATTTTCCAGAAGTCCGTAGTTACTCACACAGCTAAAGATTTTTGGGCCTAAATAATTTGAAACCTGTACATAACATATTTTTGGTCGAGTTTTCGACCACTGGACGACCACTAGTTAAATATAATTGCATTACAACAATCTTTATAGTAAGCAATATAAGCTTGAATCGGACTTATCTGCCTTAAGCTAATCCATCATATGATAGTACGTTAGAGAGTATATGCCCATGCTGAAGTTTTACTTATACTTGAAGAATGACTTAATTTAGTACCAAGAAATAAATCACACCTCTTTCATACACTGTACTATGGTGTTTTAATGCTTTGTAGCGGACATATTTTGATCCAGTGGCGGGTGTTTGGTGTTTTGAATACGAATACTGAATTGCTCGTTTTAAGATCGTATCATTTTAAGATTTTCTTACACGAGAAATGCATTTTCCATTTTTAAATTTCTCAGGTACAAATTTTATGAAATAACATTATTGCATTGTTTGACAATAATATTGTACTTAGGAACTTAAATAAAATTCAGGAGGTCAGTTATCAAACATTACAATAGCCTTAAATAACGTTAAGTAGGCTATTACTAATTGACGTTAATCAAAACCAGTAGTCAATATTTAGGTTTGTTGCACTAGATTTAGACACTTTACTTTATTTTGGTAACTTTTAATTACGTTACTGATCAAAAACGCAAACTGTGGACTTGCATTTGCTATTTTATATTCAGGTCGGATTTTTTTAAAACTAAACAAATACGAACTCATTCGTGGTCCAAAAATCCCCCTCTTCCAAGTAAGGCTATAACGGCACATTACAAAACGAGAAAGTTGAAATTCTCAGAACTCATCTGAATGTTCCTCTACCTCTGCGCGCATCCCTTGCAGTGATTCAATGGTGCCCGGCGCATATTGAGACGCAGTCGGAGCAGCGCAGCGCAGGGCAGTGTTTTGTAAACTACGTGTTTGCTAGGACCAGGCTAGGACACGCGCATATTGTGGCGCAGCGCAGTTCAGGGCAGTGCAGTCCCGCACGTGGACTGCGCGCACTTTGATCGAGTCACAAGTGTCTGTGCCGCATTGCTCACCTGCGCCGGGTTGACTAGTGTTTTGTGGCGGATCTAGAGGATAATTTATAGAAATTGTGCGTTTTTATCCAGTTTTTACGTTACCAGTCATAGTAAGTATATAAAGAGTAATTACAAGAATGAAATCTGGAAGAAAATACGAAAATCACTAAACATATAAAATATTTTCGCCCTTTCTTTCTTGTTCCCTGGTGAAGAAGTAACAATAAATCTAGATCAGCATCTGAATCTGACTCAGAACTCAAATCCTAACATTTAACAACATGTTCACACAAGAAACTGTATCAATCCTATACGAGAACTGTACGACACTGCTTCTCAATATGCGATGTCAACTGCGCAACACAGACTTTTTGCCCAATGCTGCCCTGTGCTGTGCTGCACTGCCCGGAACGTGCCGCACAGCTCAATATGCGCCTGGGGACTCCGACCAGCTTGTCGTGTGTCGAGTGCTCGAAACTGTGCAAATTTGACTAGTAGAGTAGCAGTCATCTTCTATAGAAATAAAATTACAGTTTTGTCTGTCCATTGCGTAGAATCATGCAGTTTTTTGGTTATTTTTACGTTTCATAGCCTAAGAAAGCCGAAACGAGTATCATCTCAATTTCTGTCTGTCTGTCTTTCTGTCATTCTGTATGTACCGACAAAATGTAAATTTACACTGCCTACTCCGAGAAAACTAGATTACGGTATGCTATAGTATAAAAATCAACCATATCCATAATAATGTTCTACCGCTGCATCTAAACAGCAGAAAAAAGTAAATCACCAAAGATTCGCACAATACGACAAATTATTTATAAATAAAAAACATAAGCATAACTGTAAACAATCCTATTTTGTCACTTCCAATTGTGTATCAAAGGTTTTTGTTGCGGCTTGGTTCAAAATAGCTGTTGTCGTAAATAAAAAAAATAGTGCTGCACTCTATTGGTAAACCCTATAAATCATTAATGCTGTTGAATATCATAGAACCAACTTGTGTAATTGAAACAGCAGGTAAAATTCTTTAATTGATTTCAAATATGAATACTGATAAGGTTAACATGGCAATTCCCAGGGCCACTAGGGTAGAGCCCGAAAGGATCTTTGAGATAAGAGTATGTCTATATGTTAATCTGGATTGTGAGCTATCTTCATATCGAATTCCAGCTCAATCTGACCAGTAATTAATGCGTAATTGAACTTCAAACAAACAAACAAACACGCAATCTTTCACATCATACTAATATTATAAATGTGAAAGTTTGTGTGTTTGTTTGTTTATATGTTTGTTTGTTTGTTTGTTTGAAGTTCAATCACGCATTAACTACTGGCCGGATTGTGTTGAAATTTGGTATGATGATAGCTCACATTCCCGATTAACATATAGACATATTCTTACCTCAAAAATCCTTTCGGGCTCCGCCCCAGCGGCTGTAGAGTTTCCCATGTTAACCTTATGAGTATTCATATTTAAAAGGAATTAAATAATTTTGCCAGCTGTTTCAACTACACAATATGTTTCTATGATATTCAATAGCATTAAAAGGTTATACGGTTTACCAACAGAGTGCAGCACCATTAGTTTTTTATACATTTATGACAACAGCTAATTTGAACTAAGCAGCAACAAAAACCTGAGTGTGAGAATTTTACTTCTTTCTATTGTTTAGGTGAAGTGGTAGAACATTATGGCTATGGTAGATGTTCTATATACTATAGTATACCGTAGATTATAGTAAACCAAATTTTCTCAAAATGTGTTTTCTCTCATTGCAAATGCAAAGCACGGGTATTTAGCTATAATAAACATTGTATACCAACCCCGTACGAAGGACGGGTACTCAGCTAGTTTATAATATTAGTAAGATTAGTAAGATAAGATGTATTAATTAAATATTGATTACTAGCTGTGTGCCCGTTCTACGCACGGGGTTCTTATAGTGGTCAGTTGAAACCTATATAAAGAACAGCAGATGGTTTGCATATTTTAAGATATACTGGCCAAACTATTATATAGAAACAAATACAGTATCTGACAGTTTCAAGTAAAAAAAATGCGTAATAGATCTATGTGGGGTACACTTTTATATCTGATGGCACAAACAACTAAATGATTATTCGATTGTTTAATTCAATATATTGTTTGGTTAGTTAGGTTAGGTTAACCTTACCTAACTAACCAAACGACATAAAGTTAAAATACTATACCTCAACCTCGCCATTAAACATTCAGGTTGGAAATTTCACTATCAAAGGTGCTCTTTTCCTGTCTGTACGGAACACTGAGTAATATGCGCTACCAACTTATAAATAATTGTTTAGGCCTACGAACCCAAGAGATGGGCAATTGGTCTATTGGCTGTATAGTCCAGCGAGCAGCACATAGCGTTGAGAAGACACATTGGAAAAGCGATTTGAGCATAATCCGTAAACCTCAGTTACAATCACCCACTGCAGTTGTCACTGTACACTTTACACAACCACCATTCAAGTGCCGTCAATGAGTTGAAACCTTTTGTGTAAGCTATTGGTAACGCTTATGTAAAAAATATAAGTTTCCCAGCCATATAGAACACTGATTCAAGGTCTTTTCCCCGGTTATCAAAACTCAATAAAAATGTTATACACAAAGAAGCTCTTTTTTTCATTTACGGTTACCCTACACATTATTGCTCTTGCGATTAATTAAATCCGTTATGTTTGGATTTGCTTTTGAAACGTGATCGGAAATGATTGCGGTATTTGTAAACAACATTCAATGTAAACATATCAGTGACAGCTATAGAAAAATAATCTTGATCCGAACAGCTGTTCGCTATTTCATAGATGATTATGTGATAAACATTGTGAGAAAACTTGACAAAAATCACACAAAATTGGGTTTTTAAACGTCCGTAAGTTTTTTTACAAATTAGTGAGGCCATATTTTAATAGCTAAAGACACTTTTGCCAATCCAGTGAACACATTAAAATTATTTGGATTTTGATAGGTACTCTTGTTTTTCAGTAGAAGGCCGTGTAAAATGGCCTTTGATCAGTGACAGACGGAAGACAGACATACAGAAATTGAGATGAGACTTGTTTCGGATTCTTGAATGTATAAAACGTAAAAATAACCTAAAAGTACAGACAAAACTCTAATTTTATTTATATAGATTTGTACCTCTGGTGATTTTTATTAGAAGTTTATTGAAGTAAATAAAGAACAATTTACAAACCATCCGACCAGTGTTTTTATTTAAAAAGTACGTAGGCCTATTTGATTGGCTTTGTTTTCTGAACTAAAATATCTATTTTCTGATCTATTTTGAGTTCCTGGTTTCGAAACATAATTTGGCAAAACAATTATTTATTCATTAAACAACTTGATCGGAAAATAATTTCTTAACATTGGAGGACAATTTTAATCATAAAAAACTTTTGAATTCCAATAAACCTAGCTGCTGTACCCGTGTTTTGCATCGGAGATGATTTTGAAGAGAAAAAGTTTGAAACACGTCACATATATCAAATCCCACTCCAAACACGTCATGTTAATACGTTTACTTCCTTAAATTAAGAAAGTCACAATCTCCAATTAACAGGCTCGTAGCAAAAATTAAAAGTTTCACAATTCGAATAGTATCTACCTTTTAAACCGTAAAATCAAAGCACTGCATTTACTTCTGACTTCGTTTAACATTCTGTTATCTACATTCTTCAAAAATGTAAACATTGTGAAACTTTGAAATCCCATGAGGCGTAACTCAAAGAAAACACGTTAAAAGTAATTGGTATATGTGTTAACCTGGTACAGGGCTACCTCTTGAATTTTTATAGATAATAAATCGAAAAATAAAGCAAATATAAGTTGATTGATTTTTGGCCGTTATAAGATAAACAATCACGAAATATGATTTGATTAAGTAACCACACATCACTGAGTCTATATATTCATTCTCATGTAAAAATCGCTTCGATTGTGGCTATATATAATAGGGAAGTAAGATTTCACTGTACAACGAGCTCAGTAAGCTCGAGAACCAGCAATAAGTTGGAAATAACCGGCCGAACCTTTAACCATCCACTGGCTCGCTAGTCGCTACCCCAGGTCGGTCGGTAGCCCATCAATGGAACCCGTTAGGTTCGCCCCTGCCTCTCGCCGCAAGAGAGACAAGAATTTTGCCTTGTTCCCCCCGCCCTCGATTGTTTGAGGCGGGAAAACTATCTATGTGCTACGGCCCGCGCAACACAGGATATTGTTTTCGTATTATAACTGTGAACGTTAGCTTTTATGCACTCCCTTGGAGAATAATTCAAAACTGCAAAGAACATTTCTAATCCCACAGTATAGGTACTAGATATTTAAACTATAAACACTTTGGTGTTTGAACAAATATTTTTGGACGATAAATTTTGCAAATGTTTGAAATTATCCAAGATGGCCGCTTGCCTCCAAGGACTCAACAATAGTTCTACTTGTGCGACTATAAAGCAATAACTCCCCCCCTTGCGCTTGCTAATTAGCTCGGTACATATTTTTATCCACAGTTGGCAGGACAATAGCCATTAAGACGACCAAAGATTACATTGGCATTTAGGTATTTAACCTGTAGAATAGTAATTTTTAAGTAATCTGGAAGACAACCAATTAAAATGAAGTGCGAAAGATTGGTTATGAGAGTGCTCAATGCTTGAAGCATTATCCGTTTGTTTGAGGTGCGGATTTTCAAGCTTGTAGAACAAATAAATATTATACAAAGTAGAAGGGCAGGGGTGAAATTGACTGAAGTGACGGGATACCCGGTGGATTTTCAGTGACTGGATTCCAGTGGTATGCGGTAAAATATATAGTGACTGGCTTAGCAGCACAAATTTTACGTGACTGGCTTTCCCGTGCAAATGCGGTGGTGACTGCATTAGCATAGCAGTTTTTACGTAATTATATTTTAGTATTTTTAAGAAAAAAAAGAGATATATACATTCAGAAATGTCTAGGCTTAAGATATTTACCTATATATATTATATATATATCATAGTCTTGAAATATATTGGGGGTCGCAACTGACTGACTTCCAGTGTATATTTCATGTGACTGACTTCCCGGGTGTGGACGTGTATATATATATATATATATATATATATATATATACGTCCGTGAACGCGATAACTTGAGTAATTTTTGTCCGATTTTGATGAAATTTGGTTTAAAGGTGTAAAGCGGGATAAACTTGAATGAGTTCGCGAACCAGCACGATCGGACCATGGGAACGGGGCTTTACGGGGGGTTTTATAGGGTAAAAATTGGGTTTTCTCACTTTTGACCCTCAAAACACAAAATTTTCCGATTTCTCTTTAGACCTTTTTAAAGAGCTTAAAAAACAAATAGTTAAGTATGTAAAAGTATTTTTGTTCGGTTATTAGAAACGGAGAAAATTAAAAAAAATTGTAAATTAAAAATTCCCATGTTATTCTAATGGAGAATATTGTCAAATGTTGTAGTTTGCTTGTTTATGGATATATTTTGATCAAACTTGGCAAATTTATTTACTTTGTACTAAGCTATCAATATTTTACTCAAAAACACACTATTAGTTTCCTTGTAGCAGCAAACCTAGGTACTCGTTAAACCTAATGTTATTAAAATATATTTAACTGAAAATCAATTCAGACAAATGGAAATTCGCTTAGTCGGCAGGTTTGCTGCGGCGGGGGTATTTATTACTTAGTTTGAATAGTGGTGAAGGATTGCAAAAAATATAGTTCATCACACGGGCGAAATTATTTGAAAATTCGTCAAGTTTCTAAATGGGCTACAGATTTGTAGGCTGTATTTGTTCATATCGCAGTTCTAAAAGTACTTATTGAAACTAATCGCAAAATCATACAAGGTTCCGTCTTGAGTCCCACTATAAATTATATGATAATGGGGTGATCCATTGCAAATGGCGAGTTTCAGGTACTTTTTCAATTGTCACCTGACACATTATGTTTGTATTTCTTTTTCTGTTTCATATGATGTTGAAGGAATTGTTTTATTTATAATAATCTTTTAATGTATATTTCATAATGTTCTAGAATTAGAAGTTTCCAATGACTTATGTAATTTAAGTTCTAAAGAATACAAATTGATCTTAAGTCTATGTCAAACCAAAAGTGAGTTGAAATAAATATCTGACGCCTTAGCATTTTTTAGTTTATTATCAATTAATCGCTAATATCTAATTTGACTGCCTAAAGTAATTAATATATGAGCGTCTACAAATTGAACTTCTACTATACCTTTTCCTACAGTGTGAAGATTAAATATCCTGCACTTAGCTAACAAATCAGGAAACTTGACCTAATATCTAATTTGATATTACAAAGATTTCTTTATGCACATCTAAAAGTAATTTGGCACGATTTTGTCTTAGTGCTAAGTTACTCTTGATATATTTATGCATTTGATTTTCAATCTTTTTTTAAATAAAATTTATCAGAAGATAATTTATGTAATATTTTAATTATAATTTTAGTAAGTATGATAACAACTTAGGAAGCCTATGGTGTTTAAGTACGGGCGAACATGTACGGTAAGTCAATCAAGACTATTTCTACATTACTATTTTGTATAATGACGATTGCTGTTGAAATAAATAAATAAATTTATGTTATTTAATATTTTACTATTTTTAACAGCCTGTTATAATATTTAGCGAACTAAATCACATCAATAGCGATTACCCTTAAAATACCTAAATGGGTATATCCACTTGTTGTTTTGCATAACTTACCGATGTTCCAAAAAAGTAATTAAATGCAATATTTAGTTTTTCACCTTAGACACGAGAGTGTTTGCCCTACTGATGTAAACAGTCTTGATGTAAGGCTATATTATACATTGAACATAGATTATACATCTACATTGAACAAACAAATATTACAAATATACCGAACTCACATTTAGGAAATTCGCTTGAATAGCAAAGTTATTCTCACGGAGAACACTCGAAAGGTTGGGAATAGTTTCTTGAAAAATATCAGATTGTTACCTCGGTAAGGGGCTGTTACAGGAAACAATCTTGTTTTAGTGAGATACAAAGTGTAGATGGGAATGTATTGAACACATCTGTATGTAAAACACCCTTTGAGACAGCGTCTTCTTCTACAATGTTTTCGTATCGGTATTTTCTTACTCCTATTTCCCTTATCACAGAAAGTGCACAATTTAATTTTTTACTTATTTCCCAGTCGTGTTTGCGTTCTATTATTATTTAATTTGTTTCGTGAACAACACACCTAGCAATTGAATATCTAACGTGAATCTCTTGTTATATTGTTTCCAAACATCAATCAAGTAAGTACAGTATTGCATAAAACGGAAACTAGCTGGTTTCTGCAACAACGCGCAAGTTGTCGTTTCACAAGCTAATTGATTTTTATGATTTTAAATCTCAACATGTATTTGCTTGTTTGACTTTAAAAAAAATTGATTTAAAGTAAAATAAAAATCACCAGCATGAGTTTTTTAAGGCTGGGAAATATGATAACAAAGTTTGATTTCCATACCTGTAACAATTTACATTACTTACAAATTCTTGGTTGAGTCCCTTTCTGGATTTGTTCACTGACAACAAATCATTCAACATACAATACGGAACACCCAAGTTAGGCCGGGGTGATGAAGTAAATGTACAAACGATTACCCGGCCCCTGTTTTGTATGTACCGCATCACCGCGATTGCAAGTTAGGGCAGCGTATATCAGCGCGGCTTATCGGTTTCTAGTGCATTAGCTCCAAGTTCCTTCTCCCTGCATACAAATGACATTGACCGACAAAGGGTCGCGATCGATAAAAAATGCAGGTAACAGCTGATAGTAGGGCAACATATGTATTAAGATAAGAAGGTAGTAAGGTAAGATAATAGTACTTAAGGTAATATAAGGATATTGTAATATACACTATATTCAATTAAAATCATCAAAATACTTTTTATTGCTGTAATCTCCGAATAAAACATTTTTTTAGAGGTTTGTTTAGCATCGGTTACGTTTAATGGGTCCGTGTTTCTTGAAGTTAGTTATTAATGCTCTGGTACTATTAAAAAAAACCCTGTTTCACGTAAGCAAAACCCCACTTATTTGTCAGAAGAAAATTATGAATCACACGGTGGACCAGAAAATACAAAGTTAAAAGTTAATTTTAGTATTTCAGTTTTTATAATGGCTCTAAAATAATAATTTATAATCTGTATCACACTCCATCGCGAAAGTTGTGACAATTATAAGTAGTAAATAATTCATGAGACATAAACGCAGAGAAGGATGAGAAATTCGACAACTGCTCTAGTCGCTATAAGTGGATTATCATGTCGTTATACTTCGTCGATTAGAAAACCTTCTCAACTAAATTCTTTAAGTCATCTACTCACTGATGAATTATTTCAGTTTCTTATTACTTCACTCTCAAATCAACTTTGCTTGAATTAAATTGTTTCCAATGGACGAATATCATAATCCACCTCTATATAGAAATAGCGTTTCGATTAATTATCAATGTAATTGCTTTGTTGAATGGAAAACATGTTTTGCTTCTGTTGTGTAAATTTCTTCCTGTCTTGTTGACTACTGGTCAATAAGCCTGGAATGACAGATTTGTATATTATCATTGTGACACAGAAGAGCAAAGTACGTGAAAAAGGTTTTTACACAAAAACTATATGTCATTAATCTTCTGGTAAGCAAAATCATAAAATGGAGATACCCTTTTTACCTTCATATTTATTCTAGCTTCTTCTCACCAGGATTGCTGTTTGCAGGATCATTGCCGTTTAAGTTCTTCAAAATCTCCTATCAAACAACACATAATAAACATATACACAACCACTTTTGATTTTAAAAACTAAATAATCTTTCCGCCTAGATTTATAAAACTATCACATGGTAGCTTAATGGGGAATGTTGAAAATACATTATAATTAATTGATACTTTTTACAAACAATTCAAATTTATTGTGTAGAATTATATATATACTATTATAAAATTGAGGTGGTGTCTGTCTGTCTATTTGTCTGTTTGTATGAGCGACTAAAATACTAAACCAATAAAACCAAAATAAGCACTAAAATGATCCACATATCTAGGAATACCTTTATCCTATTCTCTTCCCAATATTCCCCTCGGTCTTCGCCCCGTGGATGTCTACAGTTTAGAGGTGAGCTTTTTAAAAGTAAATATTGATTGGTCTCCAAGGCAGAATGAAAACACAAAACTTTTTGTCTGACATATAGAAGGCTACTTGCCAATCTGTGTATTCAATTCCAAGTGAGATTAATTCTGGGTCCAGATACATTTGGCATTGGGCTATCACTCATGGCTATGGTGCTTCTAACTATATGTGGATGTTAAATGGCAACAGCACCAATAATGGTGGAGGGTTTTGACAATTCTACTAAAAACCTGAAAATTGTTATGGTGTTGATAAACATAAATAAGAAACTCGCTTCGTTATATTTTTTCTTGAGGTAAATAACAACAATCAGACTGTGGTCATGATCTAAATACGTCCGTTGGGATGCCAATTATCTAAATGACAAAAATATAACTTATAAATATTTCATTTTTACATATTACCTAAAAATAATCTGAATTATTTTTGTTCGGTTTATTTTCAGAATATTTTTTTAAAACTTTCATGATGATTTTTTAAGTCAATATGGTCAATAACCTTCCTGTGCCTTTAAGTACCGTACTCGCGGCTTTATTTACTCAAAGCGTGGGCTTAATGAACAGTGTTGACGAGTAAACTCATTATATCTTGAAATAAAGTTGTACGGAAACATCTAAGTTGTAAGCATTATGTTAATGAAATTGCAACTTTGCTCTTACCTTCAGTTGTATACCTCATCTAGTGACGCGAGCTTTGAGGAGACTTAGTATAAGACAAGTTAAATTACTTAAGAGATAACATTTTAATTGTATTCGTAAATTAAATTTCATTCGAAGATCATCCTTTAGCCCTACATGGTTAATATTATGCTTGGGAGTCAATCTAAATAATTCTTTGACAGAAAATATTCGGCCATGTTGTCATTTGCCGAACAATGTATGCCTCTCACGAAATATTAATTGAAAAAAAAAGCTCCACTGTATTGTTAAATATCTTTTCACTCAATTATTTTACCTTTGGAATAAATATCGTATTTGTTTTATCTTATCTAAGTTCTAGTTAGGCTATCATATACAAAAATGAATGAGAGGCGTAAATTAGTATGCATTTAGTTTAATACTGACTTAGAAAACAATAAAAAAAATCCGATTAATTCAGTGAGTTATTTAACGTTTTAGAGTGGTCTGGGGTACCGAGAACTAATTTGTGGAAGCCGATTTTAAAACAAATGTAGTAGCTGCTGAGTACTGTTTAGTATGCTGATTTCGGAAAACCAAACTGTACAGTTTTGTGTCGTTGTTAAAACTTATGTTTAGTGAGGTAAATTAGGTAGTTTAGGTTTAGGGGGAAATTGAAACACCACAAAATCCTATGGTTAAATCATCCATACAGGGTGGCTAACCATCAGTGTTACAAATTTGTTTTTGGTTTAAGTACAAATTAAGTGAAGTGTGATTATCCATGTAATTGAAGTAAATAAAGTGTGAAAATGCATATAAGCGGTTTCAAGTATAAAAAATGAAGCCAATGAAGTGTGATGATGCATGTAAGAGGTTACTTACTTACTTACTTACTGCCCTGGCCATTTGTACCCCAGTCGGTACTTGGCCTCAGCAACACAGCGCCTCCATCCGTCTATTTCTTCAGCATCCACCTCTCCAATTCCCAGCCGCCTCATGTCTTGTTGCACCTGGTTCCACCATTTAGTCCTTGGTCGTCCCCCGGGTCTTCGTCCCTCTAGTGTTCCCCTCAGAATGTTCTTCAGATTTGACTCTTCTTCTCTTCTTAGTATGAGTCCTGCCCATTTTAGTCTCCTACTTCTTATTTCTCTGATGATGTCTGCATGTTTGTACATTTCTCTTACTTCCTGGTTGTGCCTCTTCCTCCACTCTCCATTTTCTAGCGTTGGGCCAAAAATTTTCCTCAATGCTTTATTTTCAAAAACTATTATTTTTCTTTCTTCTTTTTTGTTCAGGATTCAAGTCTCTGAGCCATATAAAATTACTGGTCGGATTATTGTTTTATACAGACGTAATTTTGTTGTGTGGGATAATAATTTTGAGCTCATTAATTTATTGCAGGCATAGAGACTTTTGTAAGAGGTTACAGGTATGAAAATTGAAGTAACTTAAGTGTGATGATGCATATAAGCGGTTACAAGTAAAAAATTGAAGTAAATGAAGTGTGATGATGTATGTAAGAGGTTACAGGTATGAAAATTGAAGTAAATTAAGTGTGATGATGCATATAAGCGGTTACAAGTATAAAAATTGAAGTCAATGAAGTGTAATGATGCATGTAAGAGGTTACAAGTATGAAAATTGAAGTAAATTAAGTGTGATGATGCATATAAGCGGTATAGTCATGTTTATTCTGTATGAAATAATATCAACACTATATGAACGAATATAGATAAGTTTTATTGACAAACGAATTAAGTTGTGTGTGGAATCATAACATAATCAAAACTGAACATTTGTACAAAAACAAGTAACAGCTGTTACACAACAAATATGAAAACAAAGCATAGACCAAAGGCAACACAGCTGTGGCTAAGTTGACGCCACATCAGCCCCCCGCAGAGACTGGAAGTCCAGGAAGCTTGAGCTTAACATTTCGTCCATACCGAGTTATATAGCTTCTGAATGATGCCGGGTTTGGAGGGTTGAGGGATGTGTTTGGAGGTTGTATATTTTGAGGCTCTTTGATTGTTGGGTGATTACACTTTTCGGGTAACATATATGCATGCTTCACCCTGTCTAACTAAGCTCACTCGCACTTGTTTGCCATTCTGTGATATTTCTACGGATTTTACGCTACTTTGAGTCGTAACGGAAAGTTGTCCTCCTGTAACAAGTCCAGTTGTGGCATCGTGAAGTCGCAACAATCGACAGTCAGGAAGCAAATGGTAGTAACTGAGGAAGTCTGAGCCAATGATTGGAACACTGACATCTGCAACTGTGAACTGCCATACAAAACTACGGCGAAGGCCTAGGTCCAATGTCATAGAACAGGTTCCGTAAGTCTTGATAGTACTACCGTTGGCGGCACTTAGTTCAAAGTCTGTAGATGTGCGACGGTCTCGTAGAAGACGTTTGGGATAACATGATACGTCAGAGCCGGGATCGATCAAGAACCGGAGATTCGACTTTTGATCCGAGACAAAAATTCTGCGGATGGGTGCTTGACAGTCAGTCGCCGCTGTTACTGGCCGTCCTTGGAGTTTCCCGCGTAAGAACAAGGAGAAATGTACATTTTGACGCGTGCTCACCAAATTTGGCATGATACCAGCAGATATGGCTTGTAGATTTGTGCTGATCTTGATTTGCGTATTTTGATGTATTCTGATGCGTAGGGATACTTCGAGTGCGCCAATCCTCTGCGCCAGTCTTGCAATAGCAGCACTGAGGTCGTCATTTGACTTTGTGTGTTCACGAGTTGCCGTAGCATTTACTGATACTTGTGGTGAAACCTCAATGATTTTATCCGCTATATCCGCAAGTTTATCAAGTGGAAGTTCATTTTGAGCTGTGAGAATCGCTTGAATGTTAACAGGGAGACGACGTAGCCAGAGTGCTCGAAGGATGTTGTCCTGTAGTTGGGCTGGACCGAGCAGAGAACGTAGGTGGCGCAAGAACTGCGATGGCTTGCGATCTCCGATATCTTCGTCACTTATCAACTGGCGAACACATTCTTCTTCACTATTAGACAGCCTCTCAATTAGCTTCGAACGAAGTACTGCGTAGCGATTCGTTGCAGGCGGATTTGTGATTAAGTCCTCTACTTCCACTGCGTAACGTGTTTCAAGCTGAGAAACGACGTAATGAAACCTAGTGTCATCATTTGTGATGCCTGAGATGGCGAACTGGGAATCTACCTGAGCAAACCATAGACTAGGTCGATCGGCCCAGAATGGTGGAAGCTTTACTGCTACTCGACTAACTGATACATTACCAGGTTCGTTGCGTTGCTGAACGTTGGTCGAAAGTTCATTTTGATGCTCTCGTAGATTCGCCAATTGAGCTTCGATTTCTTCTAGCGACATTGGTAATATTGATGTAGGAATGTCGTGCTTCTTGTTGTCGTTATTCAGGGTCACCAATATATAGTGATGATTATTCTGTATGAAATAATATCAACACTATATGAACGAATATTTAGATAAGTTTTATTGACAAACGAATTAAGTTGTGTGTGGAATCATAACATAATCAAAACTGAACATTTGTACAAAAACAAGCAACAGCTGTTACACAACAAATATGAAAACAAAGCATAGACCAAAGGCAACACAGCTGTGGCTAAGTTGACGCCACAGTGGTTACAAGTATAAAAATTGGCTTCCCAAAGAATTATTTAAATTTTTACTAAGTATATGATGTCATTTTCGTGTCTACATTAAATTCTTGAAAAAGAACCATTGAAAATGTTGGGAGTATCAATATTAAAAACTCCTTTAAAATAGTTCCAAAGATTAAAATTAAGGTTTTTGATAAAAATTAAAAGATTGTTCTACAGCCTGTAAACAAGAAGGTAGCAACATATGTTGAAAACTGCGCTTTTTTAAAATCTTTCCAACCATATGCCACACTATTAAGGTTTAGATCCGCTTTTGTTTGTTTTAGTGGTTTCACTAAACACAGATTTTTAAACATTTAATACATAGATAGTAGACATGAGTTCAGCAAAACTTTTATTTTTGTTTTATATTGAACATTCAAAACAGTAAAAATATTCCCTGTGTTATCCAATATTCAAGCCACTGTATACATCATATTTTAAGGGTTCTCAGATACAATATGACACCTCTCGTATATTGATATATATCGTTGGAAACTCAATTAATTGGTTACATTTAATACCCAAACAGTCATATTTCCATAGCTTATACTGGCCAAAACGGGTCAACCCCGAAGGGAGTATAAAAGGTCTAAGAAATCTCAACCCTTGAACTAAGGTATCTCTGTTCAGTTTTTCTACACCTACAACAGATCCGATATTCAGGAATGCTGTTGCTATTCAGACTAATACTATTGTGTACGCTGCAGATGTCCCATGGTTTAGGAGACAAGAAGCGGACATGACGGACCTGCCAATAGCAACTGTCCACAATAGATTACCGGGCGCAAACCAGCTTCTTGCCGCTCGGCTGCTCCTGATAGACCGTCTATTGTATTCGCAAGAGGAAAACTGGGACGGTGATTAATTAATTCACCCACAATTGCACTGACGGACATTTAAAACGCTTAAACCTCCATTAGGCCACTTAATTGTATGTATAGTAATAGCAATGATAATATTATACGTCATCTAAAGCGATTTATTGGTTTAGTTCGTAGCACACATCAATTTAAACCAGAGAGGTACAGTATATAATTGCTATCCACTTGTCCCGATGATAAGTAATGATGAGTCGTGCAGTTGTGTGATTTTTGTGTGAGTCTTTAGACTGACATATGAAGGTGCAAGGGCAGTAGAGCAACTAAGGGGAGGATTATTAATAAATATTAAATCAAAACAATACGATAAAACATCATAAACGCCAGACAGGCTTTTCTGAGGACTCCATGCTTCCATGAACGAGCTACTTAGTATTTAATGTTACAAAAATAGTTTTATCAAAAAAAGAATTTATCGAAGGATGCTAACTTAAAAAATCGTCTTTCACCGTCTATACTTATTAATACATTTTTTGTGTGTGATTTGTACAATCACTACCTTTTACAAATCTAAATTTACTTAAGACTGTATCGTAACCTATGCATGCGTTTGGGTTATTCTATACACATTTATTTGGATTGATTGTAGCCAAGTTATAATTATGTAACTGACTTCAACGAGCATACTACATAATTATGGGCGAAACCAATGTTAGCAATACAATTATTTATAGGGACGAATGTTGAGTTGTAACTATGTTATATCATATTTAGATTTTATGCTGTATGGCTATTAATACGTAACAATTAAAAATTAGTCATAACACATTTTACAAAATGCTGTCCAAAAAGCTTATTGGCCCTGCAACATAGATTATCCATACATTTGTATGGCTTAAAAAATATATTTATTAGCATGTTTAAGGTGCCAACATGTTTGCAAATGTCACTAGTCTAGTTGACTAATAGTTACAATATTCAAAGAGGTTTGGTGTTTGCGAGAAAATGTGCCTAAATGGAATGGGAAAACTTTGGCCAAAGGCATTAACCATAAGTTTGGGTCTCAGAAGTGGAAATACAAAGTTTGCCTTTGTCATAAATCACTACGTGTGTGGAATTGTAGGGGAGAAGTAACTAATCCGACTTTCTATGATTGAAGGGTATTTTCGTCGCCATACATTTCTAAAACTAACTTCACGAACAACATTTATAAGTGTTACACATGCTCAATCAAATCTTCACTCCAAAAACTGCTATGTATCAAATATACATTATTAATCTGAACATTCTACTTAGCACTGATTTTATATTTAGGTTTCTGTTAAGGTTAAAATGTGTATTTAAACATTTCAAGCTTGAATCCCTAAGTTATGTATGCCCGTCATAAAACTTCTTCAAATCTTCTCCCTTGTAGCAGCAAACCTAAGTACTCGTTAAACCTAATCTGATTCTCACAGGGATTCATCTGACATGTTTAAAGAAATATTTGAGCAAAAATCCCATCAGACAAATGGGAATGCAGTTTTGTTGAGGGGTGTATTTTATTGTGCATTTTATTTTACAGACAATTGCTTTAATTTTTTCAGAGTGAAATTAAGTTAAGTTATTGTTAAGAATAGAAGTTTACACTGTGTAAAAAAATCTTATATGTCCTTGTAGAATAGCTTTCATTTCTGACATCCCAGTCCAAATTCTTGGGTCGCTAGCGGCACAATAGAAAATTACCGGGTCGTATCTGGCACGGGTCGCATCTAGAACCGTCGCATCTGGCACGACAGTGGTGGACAGCTGCGAATAAGGGGTAACCCAAGTAAGCAGTCAATTATCAATCAATCAATTATCAATTATTTAAGATGGGGACGCCACTATGTGCGTATTTTAACCCAAATATGAGTGAAGGATGAGTGTAGGATGAATGGTGCGATCTTATAGTCTTGTTAGTGACTAAGGCCGACATCTTCCTTAGACACAGCTGTTAATTAATAGCCCATACAGCTAATGGCAACTAAGGGACCTACAGTTTATTATGGAATCCGAACCACATTTTTCCTAGTAATTAATGAATTGGTCTAATTATTAGGATAGTACTGCGGATAGTCGTAGTACTCACTAGCGCGGACGTTAATCTACACCAGGGAGCATCGCATCCACAGTGCATCCCTATAAATATCCACAATTCGTGACCACCTAGTAGCTGGATTAAAGGACGACGCCACCCGTCCCGGACCGATGTGGCAACGTCACGAGGGTGTGGGAGGGTAGCTTTTAGCAAGTCCTCATGAGCCTGATGCTAGTGCTGTGTCAAGGCGAGGAAGTGCCGCCATCAAGTAAGCACTGCCCGTACTGAAGTAAAAGAAAGTTTGAGTACACAAAGGTTAGGAGAAGTACACTCCCAAGCCAAACCTCGGCCAGGTCGGGGTCTGGAAGCTTTGGTGGAAGCAAACGGCCTAGGAAAAGAGGCCTCTAACCAAACTCCTGGTCCTCCAGTTTGGGGTTTGGGCTTGACAAACCTCACCCTGCCAAAAACAACATTGGTACGAATCAACAAAATGAGTCTCGAAGATTGGATGGAAATACAGGTTCCGGACTTGAAAATGCTTAATTGTCTCAAAAACAGAAAAGGAAATGATATTTAAGGGGGTAGGCCGAGAAGAAAATGGCTTGAAGAAGTGGAAGATGACCTGAGGACGTTGAGAGCCATTTGGAAGCGATTTGTTGCGGAAGCCAAATGACACTAAGGCCTGTAGAGCTGCGGAAGAAGAAGAAGAAGAAGAAGACGATATAAATTAATTTTTCTCAACTTGTTATAAATTAGAATTATTAAGGAGTTCGTAACGGCAGAAGGAGATTTACACAACTGTGTTTTTACTAAACTTGTATGCATCTACAAAGATGAATTTTTCATACAGGTGTAAGCTTGAGAAAGATCGATGCATAATAAACTAAGATATAAATTTATTTATGATGGTACACAACTGTTAGTTAAGCGAACACAATACTTCCAGTCCAGACCGGTCATCGGTTCACGCGTCGTTTAACACTATTAGTTTCCGCTACATTAGCAAGGCATCATCCTGACCTCTGCTGAATCGATCAAATTACTCAGTATTGGTAGATAAACCATTCCTAAGTTACCCTGTGTTCGCTTTAACTCAACCCCATACTATACCTCAACATATGAACAAAGCTATATGTGGCCAAAATTTCATAACTGATATCGGCAAGAACCACCTACATATCCATTTTATTTCAAGTTTACGGTTTTTGTTTACTATACAATAATTAAACTAAACGCTTTTATGAATTATTTGGTTGGTAAATTACTCTGAGGCAAATAAATTTGACGTAGTGGGTGAACTGATATTTTAAAATGTCAAACGAGTTCGACAAAGACCTCCAGAGATAGAATTAATTTAAATGCTAAACTTATTCATGAAAAGATTACATGGTGGGTTAGCTATTTATTTGGATAACACAATGTTAAATAAAAAAAAAACTCATAATACCATTGACCATGCACGAATAACCATTCGCAGTAAGATAACATTTATGTACAATGTATACAGTATTATATACAATAGTATTATCACTTTGGTAGTATAAAAATATTTCGAATGGCTTACAAGTTGTTAACAATTACATAGTTACAGTCAGGTAACAGGTTTTTTTTTTATTAATAGGTTATATTCCTTAAGTAAATGATTAGGAGATAAGGGTAGGATAAAATGCTAAAAAACTGACTTTAAAAACCTTCAACCTATCATATTAAAATAGAATGCAGATCTAGTAATCCACCACACGTACAAGATTCCACAACTGACTATATTGAAAGAGGATAAATAGGTGTTATTGACAAATTGTAGTTTGTCATTTAAAATCAAATTATAAAACACAAACTTACCTTTAAATGGATTATAAATAGTGTCTAAAAATAATAAATACTCGAGTCATTTGCACTTTTATGAGAAATTGTATGAAAAATATAGAGATTTACGAGTTTGTTTACAATCGGGGAGCGTCAACACCGCTAACGATCTCTTGAGCAGAGGTAAACATCGTTCCGTCTCATCTGCCACTGCCTATGTGATCATTGTCTTACTGGCTCAATGTAGTGGGCGTACCACTGCCACTATGAAATAAATGGTAAATAAATGGTAAATGGTGGATTGTTGTTTTAGATGTCGTGTTAGTTCCTAAATATGGATAGTAGTGACATTCGTGATTGTTTATTTGAGAGTGGTGATGAGTTAGATGATCCTGATGAAGTGGACATAGACAGTGATTTAGAAATAAATGAACCTCCAATATCAGATTCAGAGGAATCGTTGATAAACTTTTCATCTGGCAGTGGCGAACTCTTCGAGCCAGATTTCAATGAACTAGATACCTCAGATGTCGAACATGAAGAGGACTTAGATGTACCAGTTGAAGGTAGGCCTATACGACAAAACGTTATACCCTGGGTAAGAGTATATCCTCCTGAGCAAGTGAAGGACATTGTACGGTACCCAGATTCCAGCTAGGGTTACTGGGCCTAAAGATCTCCCAGCTAGAAATTCCAAACCCATTGACTATCTCTATCTATTTTTGAATGTAGCATTTTGGAATTTAATCACTAGAGAAACGAATGCATATGCCCAAAAAATCCTTAGAACAAAGAGGAATAGGTTGAGCCCGAAATCTCGACTAAAAAAGTGGACCAATGTGACGGTTCAAGAAATGAAAAAGTATTTTGCCATATTTTTTAACATGGGAATGACTGTGCGAAAGAATGTGAGGGACTATTGGAGCACTTGTTCAACACAATATATCCCATTTTATTCCAAAACTATGTCAATAAATCGGTTTTATGCAATCACATCATTTCTCCACCTAACATCAGCTGAACCAATCGCCAGAGGAGAACCTGGCCATGACCCTTGGGTTAAAATTAGATGGTTGCTAGACCATGTAAATGCCTGTTCCAAACGACATTTTGTACCATCGCAAAACGTTTGTATCGACGAAAGTGTTGTAGGCATGAAGAACAGATGTGCCTATACCTATTCAATATATGCCGAACAAAAAACATATCAATACGGCATCAAAAAATTTGAAATTTGCGATAGCCTATCAAGTTATGTTTTGCACATAGAGGTATATAGTGGGAGGGATTATCTTGTGGAGGCAAATAATGATGAGGAATTGTTTACAGAGAGGGTTGTTATGAACCTAGTAGGAAAGTGTGGGCTATTCGACAAAGGCTATCACATTTATACAGATAATTTCTACACGAAGATTCCCCTGGCTGAGCATTTAATTCAACGGGAAACTTTCCTCACTGGTACAATTAATAAAAGATCCAAATACCTGAGTAAATCGGTAAAGAATGCCACACTTGAAACAAGAGAGAGTATTTATTACAGAAAGGGAGAAATGTTGCTAGTTGGATTTAAACAGAAAGTTGGTCGAAAACCTGTATATATTCTCTCAACGGCCTATCATGCAGAAGATAAGATGATCACCAGTAAAAAGGGATTAAGAGGCGTCAAACCACTGCTGATTCACCATTATAATCCGTGCATGGGAGGTGTCGATGTAAGTGATAAGGCTTGCTACCACATGTCATGCAATAGGCAGACTTCGAAGTATTGGAAAAAACTATTCTTCAATTTTGTCGATATCTGCCTATGAAACGCCTACCTGTTGTACAAACAGAATACAGACAGACTATTATCACGAAGGAAGTTTCACGAACAAGTTGTAGAAGCACTTGTGGATAATGTTGATGAAGATGTTTCTCTACCTGTAACTGGACCCCAAGGTGACTGCGGAGAGCACCGTCTTGAAAAGTTATCCGGTAAAAGGCAAAGGCTATGTGTCATGTGTGGTCACAAAGAAAACCAAAAAGTGAGCAGGTCAAGATTTTGGTGCACTGGATGTAATGCAGGGGGTACATAGAGAATACTATCATAAAATGCAGCATTTCTGCAGGCCTAATCGGGGAAACAAGAGGATGCCCCGTACACGTGACGAAAGTGATGAGGACTTAGCCTAGTTATCTGTAGGCCTACTGATGTACATAGACCCTTTTTATATTTCTACATGTAAATATTTAGATTACAACTATTGCTAGTGATTAATTGAACAGTTTTAACCACCTAAAAGTGCATTTATACACTTTTTCTTTTGTGTAAAACTTTTGGAACACAGTGGCAGGGTGCACACTGGAGAAATCCGTTTCAGGAAACCAATTTCATGAAACGTGAAACTTTAGTTGCTCGCAACAGATGGATTAGTTTAACAAAGGATAGTGCACACTGCGTTGCATGAAACTGTAATTTCATTTGTTTCTTGCAACTGGTTTACATGAAATCCAAAAAACAGATTTCGTATAGGCTTAAGTTTCACGTTTCTATTGGTTTTCTTGACTTACCTCAATGTATTGTTATTTTTCCTCAGCTCACAGAGCTAACCTCCGGTTGGTGTCCTTCTTTTTTATTAGTGGGCTAAGTAATTCCACTAAAAGTTCAAATACCCCGCCACAGCAAACCTGCAGACTAAGCGAATTTCCATTTGCCTGATTGGATTTACACAAAATGTCTCCTTAAAAATATCACATTCCTTATTTAAATAGAATCAGTCTAACACATACTTAGGTTTGCTGCAACAGGGAGGGTAAAAGTGTTTTTTTATGTAAAATGTTAATAGTTAGTAAGAAATAAAAACATTTTCCAAATTTGGGCAAAATATGATAATAAACAAGCAAACTACAACAGTTTACTTATTCTCCATAAAAATAACATGGGAATTTTAAATTTACTTTTTTTGGTATTTTCTCCGTAACCATTAGGTGCATTATAACGCTTCAATATACTAAATTATTTGTTTTTTTAAGCTCTACAAAATAGTTTGGAAAGAAATTCCAAAATTTTATGTATTTTGAGTCAAAAATGGGAAAACCCCATTTTTACCCCATAAAACCCCCCATAAACCCCCGTTCCCATGGTCCGATCATGCTGGTTCGCGAACTCGTTCGAATAAACGTAGGTTCCGCGTTTGTACCAAATTTCATCAAAATCGGATAGTTTTTGTTCGAGTTATCGCGCTAACGGACACATACAGGGTTAGGCAAAAGTCTGGAACCCCCCAGTTAACTTTTTAACGCGTTGCAGTAGGAAAACCATACTCGGCACATATTTACAACATAAGAAATTTCACTTTTTCATCAAAGTTACAACTTTGACCCAGCCCCCAAAATGGGGTATTTCGGGGGTAGCCCCAAATTTTCAAATGTAAACACCTATCATATGACCCCTCATTTTACAGGGTTTATCAAGAGAAATTGAATGGTGCAAACCAGAGGTCAATATATCACCCCTAATCAAAATGGCAGCCATTTTACTTATTTAAGATGAGCAAGCAAGATAAAGTCTGGACACCCCCAGTTAACTTTAAAAATTTAATATTTTAATACTGACCAAAAGGTGAATTCTCTTTTTTTATTAAGGTATGTTAAGTTTATTTTTCCTGCTATAACCTGTTAAAAAGATAATAGGGGATACTTCAAAATGTCTGCCATTTTGATTAGGGGTGTGATATTGACCTTTAGTTTGCGCCATTTAATTTGTCTTGAGAAATCCTTTAAAATTAGGGGTCACATGATAGGTTTTTGCTTTGAAAATTTGGGGCTGCCCCCAAAATACCCCATTTTGGGGGTCATGTACAAGTTCTAATTTTAATGAAAAAGTGAATTTTTTTTATGTTGTAAACATGTGCCGAGTTCAGATTTCCCACTGTCACACGTTATAAAGTTAACTGGGGGTGTCCAGACTTTATCTTGCTTGCTCATCTTAAATTAAAATGGCTGCCATTTTGATTAGGGGTGTGATATTGACCTCTGGATTGCGCCATTCAATGAGAGGTCACTTGATAGGTGTTTACATTCGAAAATTTGGAGCTGCCCCCAAAATACCCCATAGCAAAGTTGTCACTTTGATGAAAAAGTGCAATTTCTTATGTTGTAAATATGTGCCGAGTTGGGTTATCCTACTGCAATGCGTTAAAAAGTTAACTGGTAGGTTCCAGACTTTTGCCTAACCCTGTATATAAATATATATTATATATATAAATATATATATATATATATATATATGAATTTGAACGGATGGTGTTTTTGGCCTCTAGGGACCTCAAAACGAAAAAAAAATCGGTCCCGGGCCCAGGTCTTACCATGAGTACTACGGTAATAGCTTATTCCCTATATGGGAAATTCGCTAAAAGAGGCTTTGGCATTCTTAAAAATCTAAAAATATTACAGGATTACTGCATAATTAACGAGCTACAATGTAAGTACTGTGTTGACCATCCCTAATCAACGGGTGAACCCAATACTTCCTTCTTTTAGTTTTCTTTAGCCATCACCAATATAGTCACATCATCATCATTCGAATTCATAAGTCACATCATCATCATCCGAATTCATATCAAGAAACTGATGGAATCCCGTTTCTTCTGTGTGCATTTGTTAAAGAAATGGTTTCCTTGAAACCAATTTGATGAAACCAGTTTCCTGAAACGGGTTTCTCCAGTGTGCACCCTGCCTAAGATTTTTTCAAATTTATGTTTTTGCAACTGTTTACATGGAGTAACATGTCACACCATACAAGGTAAGATTGTGAATTATATTTCTAAATAAAGCATGTACTTGCATAAAAATATGTATTATAATGTGTTTTGGGAGTATATAAATGTTTTTGCAAATACTTTTTTGAATATCTTCTCGACTTCCTGAGAATCTGACTATATTAGCATGGCGCAGAAAATCACTTTTACACCTGTAACTTTTTGTTACTATACTTTATCTATAATAATGTTTAAATATTTGTAATCTACATAAAATTTCAGACAATGTGGCTATCTTCAAACAGTTGTAGGCCTAGAAATATTTTATTTTGACTTAGCGCGAAGCTAAAAGTTTTATTTATTTATTTTTTTTTTTATGAAATTGCAAATAACGCTTATATTATTGTAGCCCATGAACCTGTGAACAAAATGATATAAAAAGCATCATAGTTCCTGACATTTAAATAGGATCTAGGTAATGTTTAATGAAATCCTGCAAATCAGTCAAAAACAGCTTGACGCCAAGGCGTTTTTGCTTGACGCTTGGAGGGTTTCATGTTGTTAAGATAAATGACGCGGTGATATCAGTATAACCTGGGTAATTTTGCTATGGGAGCGAACTATGACTTTTGTATATACGTTTTCAATCTCTTTGTGGCTGATATTTGTTTAAAGATAATTGTGAAATAATTTGAAATTTAACTAATTATTGATTGCAAGACTTGCTTATTATCAGAAAATCAGAAAATCTTTATGGTTCATATTTGTTTACAAGCTTTTACACAGAGTACTTAAGAATAACTTAGATTAACTAACTCACACACTTATTTATAACTATGAAACAATTCATCCCTAGGTCAAAGACCTGTTTGGAATGTTCTATTACGAAAAAACACATATAAAAACAGCTCAAAAGATGGGATCGCCGACATCAATAAATGTTACACTCTAAAGCAACTCAAAAAAAAAAAACATTACTAAGCTTCATTGTTAAAATGGGACTAAATACCTTAGACCTGATAAATATGAAAAAAAACCGTACAAATAACAAGGGAGAGTAACTAGATGCATTTAGGATATAAAAACTATGTGGTTTAGAAGTAATATGTTGATCATTAAGATATAGAAATAAAATAATATGATAAATTGGGAAATGGATACACGTCATAGATAAACTTGGCAACAATTTCGATAATATGCATTAGAATCGTTGGAGGATAGAAACATTTTTGTGAGATAACAAAATCGTCTTTTGTTGAAACACGTTTTTATATCAATTGGCAAGTAATTAAAGAAAGTTGGAGCAAGATAAAGATAAAAGTTTTTAAAAGCTGTTGAATTTGGTTTAGGGACTGACACATTGAAACATCTTCGAAGGGTCAACGCCTGAGATCCTATATTGTGCCGGTCTTCCCCACTTTTATCAAAGAAAGCTTTTAAAACTTTAAAAATATACAAATTTTTAAATGTAAGAATTTGTAAATCTTTAAACAATTGTTCAGAGTGTTCGGATTTTGTTTTGTTTGATATTATGCGGACAAAATACTTCTGTATGGTTATTATTGGTTTAAGGTTTGAGTAATATGCTCCTCCCCACACCTCAATCCCATACTCGATTTTCGAACTTGTCAGAGCATAATATACATATATTTCAAAACATTTTTCCTACAGATTGGCCTCAACATATAAAATATCCGGATGTATTTCAATAATTTTTGTCTAACTGCCTCAATATGTATTTTCCAAGATATCTTCGAGTCAACATATTATTGATTGTAATCATTTATATTATAATTGTATAATTATTATATTATCATTGATATATTTGTTTATTTGCCAACTGATTATTGATCAACGAATGCTGATAACTGATTATTGGTGCTTCGTTGTGAAGTCAAATCAAAAATGCAGATTCTCTTAGGCGTTTACTTTATGTGGAGTAGGAATATGAGAAGAATGTTGGCGAAGCACGATTCTATAGCAAGTTCAATAATTGACTATATAATGCAGGCGATTACTTGTATAGTTTGACAAACTAATCTTCAAGAGCCAAACTTGTGGCTATTACAACAAGCAAACTTATAATATGTCATTATAGTTAAACAATAATGGTTTCTAACACACACCTATTATTGTTATAAATGCTCTTACAGTTTACTTAACAAGCAAATATAATATTTTTTCGGTTATAATAAAATATATATACTGTTTATAAAAAAAACTGATCAATTTTAATTAGTCATAGGTCAATTATTTTTCATCGCAACTTTATAAGATAACTGTTAAATTACAGATAATTTTCTTAAGTTAATGATCATACATTCGTACTATTTTGTTTCTACACGTTTCCATTGTTAGCTCTTAATAATCAAGTCTTTGTTCTAGATTAATTGATGAATTCTTTGAATATTTTCTTCACTTACTCTTGGAAGACTATTCCCATTTCCGTGGTGTATGCTTCCATTGATCATGAACTTCTCATATTATGTTTTATCGTGTTATTTGAAGGAGAATTTCCGATAAATCTTCTTCGAAATCCTCGCTGAACAGCAATAGAAAACTTAGGTTCTATAAACCACTCGACACACTGCGCCTTCACTCGAGGATCCATCGCAATATGTTACTTTTTTTGTTCATCCCACAACAATGAAGAAGATACTGTTTATCAAGAAAGCTGTTTATTAAAGTTGTTGAGTTTTCCTAACAAATAATGAAAACTAGAAGTTCCTACCCCTAACCAAGGCCCCACTAGAAAAAACAGGCCATGCTGCAGCACGGGCAGCGCAACACCATTAAAATCTTACAAACAGCCAGCTTGTTTATTTACCTAAAACATATGGGAATGGTGATGGCAATGAATTTATCAATGAAATCTATCTACTAGTGTGACGTCATGAATCCTGCAGCATGGCCTGTTTTTCTAGTGGGGCCTTGCCCTAACCCAGGCCCCACTAAAAAAAACAGGCCATGCTGCAGCACGGGCAGCGCAACACTACGTCACGGTGGTGGATAGTTGTAATAAACTCTTACCATTAACATCTTACAAACAGCCAGCTTGTTTATTTACCTAAAACATATGGGAATGGCAATGGCAATGAATTTATCAATGAAATCTATCCACTAGTGTGGCGTCATGGATCCTGCAGCATGGCCTGTTTTTCTAGTTGGGCCTTGCCCTAACACAGGTTGCGTGAGACAAGGCTAACATCAATTAGTTTTTTTATAAACACCCTTTATAATAGTTAAATATATACAGGGTGTCCAAAAAAAAACGTTTCAGGGCTTTGGGAAATGAATCCTCATACTAAAAGGAAGAAAAAAGTTTACGTGAACGTATGTCCGAAAATGCATATTTACCCAGTTATCTGCCTTTTAGTTTTTTATACAAAAATATTTTTATCCGTGAAGTTTTCATTCGATGATTATGAAATTTGGTAACCATGTTAACATACACAAGACCTATAATAGAAAAAATATTTAAGTTGTTCCGATCGTAAATTTTAAAATGGCGGCCGTTTGAATTTTTCTAACTTAAATAACTCAAAAATGGCTAATTCTTTGAAAAAATGTCCCGGATACTTTTTTTAGCATTATAAATTCCCTATCAAACAATACCAAGATCAAAAAGATCAGACTAAAGATAACTGAAATATAACGTTTTTTGTGTTAAAATAAGGCGAAATTAAGGGTTCCCGGACTAACTTTGCCTTATTTTTACACAAACAACGTTATATTTCAGTTATCTTTTGTCTGATCTTTTTGATCTTTTGATCGTTTGATAGGGAATTTAAAATGCTAAAAAAAAGTATTCTTTAAATTTTTTCATTGAATACGGCCACCATTTTGAAATTTACGATCGGAACAACTTTAATATTTTTTCTATTATAGGTCTTGTGTATGTGAACATGGTTACCACATTTCATAATCATCAAATGAAAAACTTTACAGATAAAAATATTTTTGTATAAAAAACAAAATGGCGGATAACTGGGTACATATGCATTTTCGGACATACCTTCACATAAACTTTTTTCTTCCTTTTAGTATGATGATTCATTTCCCAAAGTTCTGAAACGTTTTTTTATGGACACCCTGAATATTTATAAGATTAAATTAATAATGATATGTGGATTTAGCCTACGTGCAACAGTATAATAATTCCCGAAATTTTTAAAATATGTTTTTTATTATTAATTCTAGGTATAAAAACGCCAACGTATTTTCTGATCAAAGTGTATGCATGGAAAAGAACTGAAAACTCATGTAGAATAAACCCCAAGAGGCAGTACAAGGCAACGATTATGTATTGTTCCTTGCTTTTGACGGCTTTGCAATTTCATACACGTTATTTGATTCTAAAAACATCAAAGGCTCAAAGTAAGGGACAAAAGCTTCTGGGTTTTATTAAGGTACAGCACTAGTTACTGTGGTTCGATATAGGGATCAGCCTTAGCTTTTCTCGCTAAACCACTATATATTAAATATTGAATCCGACATTTTTTTACAATTGGTTTTATTATGAAATATAAATATGGAAATACAGACAAGGTAAAAAAACCGTTTGATTTAGTGTAACTTTCTGGTCATTTGGCACCATTACTACAGCAAGACACTGCCAGTCCTATGTTTCCGTCCTATGTGCATGTGTCTTACGCTCACTTCAATCAGAAGGAATCCGAATAGATACTGAGCTGTGATTGGCTGCTGGGCTTGTAATAAATTGCCTGGTTACGGACCAGATATACGTCGGTTACACAGCTATCATCTCATGCATTCTGATCCTTTACTAACTTATAAGAATTTGTTTATTGTGGACCAATATTAATTCAATTTGATCTAATTTATTTGAATAAACTCATAGTTTTGACCATTACATGAGGGTAAAATGTTTTTAAAAGTATCAACAACTATATGATTTTCAAAGACCGTTTAAAAAGGAAAAAATATGAATAATTCCAACAAATGAAGCGGACTACTAAGAAATATACTAGATATTAATTATTTTGTGAGAGATATTTAGCGTATGGTCATGTAACTTACTTCCATTACATATTTTTTTATTAATAATTTTAAATAACAACCCAGACAGCACACTTTATCCCAGGGACATCCCATAGTAGTCCCATATGTCCTGAGAATGTCTCGGGATATGTACGCTATCCTCAGGATATCCCGGAAAAACCCGGGACGAGTACGAAATCCACAGGATATCCTACAATATACCGTAATGTCCCGGGATTTGTAAGTTAACCTCAGGATATCCTGTTAAGTCTCGGGATATGTACGAATGCCATAGGATATCCCAGAATGTCCCATGACATCCCGGGACATGTACAAAATCCACCGGATATCCTGTAATGTCCCGGTAACAAACTGAAGAAAAAATACTACCACTGATGAAATGTATATCTAAATTTAAATGTTCAACAAGGCCAATATACAGGGTGATTTGTACTCAGTGTGACAAATTTTTTTTGGTGTATGTACAAAGTAAATGAAGTGTGATGATGTATATCAAATGTTCCAAGTCTAAAAATTAGCTTCCCAAACAATTATTTTATGTTTTTCAAAAATAACCATGTTTTTAAACTTAATACAGCAATTTCTCAATTACCTGTAAACGGGTCTGAGTAGATAATGTAATTTTCGTGTTCTACGTTAAATTTTGAACAAGAATAATAGAAAATGACAGAGGATCAGTTGTAAAAACTCCATTGTAAATAGATTCAAAGATAAAAATTAAGATGCTTGATAAAAATTTTAAAAACAATGGTCTATTGCATTTTTCATACCCTGTATACAAGAAAGTGTCGGAATATGTTAAAAACTGCGCCATTTTATGAGCTTTCCAACGATATGCTACACTATTGAGGTTTATGTCTGCTTATGTACGCTTTAATGGTTTGAAGACTACAAAGCATGGTGTCTTTAACATTTAAAACATAGAAAGTCGGCATGTATTAAGCAAAAGTTGTATTTTTGATTCAGCTTGAACAGTAAAAACAGTAAAAAAGTTCCCTGTTTTCTGGTATTCAAACCACTAAAACAAACAAAAAAATATCTTAACCTCAATTGAGCGTATGCTACACAAAAAAAAGAAAAAAGCTTATAAAAAAAAGCTTATAAAATGGCGCAGTTTTTAACATATTCCGACACTTTTTGTATACAGGGTGTGAAAAATGCAATAGACCATTGTTTTTAAAATTTTTATCAAATACCTTAATTTTTATCTTTGAACCTATTTACAATGGAGTTTTTACAACTGATCCTACGTCATTTTCCATTATTCTTGTTCAAAATTTAATGTAGAACACGAAAATGACATTATCTACTCAAATCCATATACAGGTAATTGAGAAATCGCTGTATTATGTTTAAAAGCATGGTTATTTTTGAAAAACATAAAATAATTTTTTGGGACGCTAATTTTGAGACTTGGAACATTTGATATGCATCATCACACTTCATTTACTTTGTACTTACATCAAAAAAATTTTGTCACACTGAGCACGAATCACCCTGTATAATAATTTGTTTTTTTCACTAGCGCTTTCAGAAGCTAGGTTTCCATCTTCAGGCTGTGTTTACACTAGTACAAAAAGTAAATATTTACTTAATAAATTAATTTTAAACAAAGTTAAAACATATAATATAAAGGATATTGGAAAAATAAAAAATAATATTAGAAAAATATAATCTTTTGAATTTTGGATGTATCAATGTGTGTTGTTCTTGATGTAATTATTTTCAGTAATTCCGAATTTATAATTGGGCCGTCTTCATTATTTAACAAATAATTTTGGTCTGTTTTTTTTCTAAAAATAAGATTCCCACGCATTAAGATGTTGAGGTTTTATAATTTGTTTTAAAAGTTTAAGGTTTCCCAGATTGAAAATATGTCTTGTTAATACTGTGGCTAGCAATGGCTGACTTAACTTTACTGACATATTACTACCACTGAGTTCAGGAAAACTAGAGTTCTATCATAGTTTTGTGAAATGTGAATTTAATTCTAACTTTAAATTAATAAAATAATCAAAAACTAATTTTAATCATATATAACAATCAGTTATAACAGTGCTAATCTAATGGTAATTAAATAATCTATATTCAAATACCAGTATCCTCTCCAACTACCAGAAAAACAATTCAACTACTTGAGGCCTAAACAGATTAACAGAATCATATTATATACTGTAGTATCAAAAATATAAGTATTGCGACCATCGCAACTGTCGGCTACTCTTTCACCACTTGAAAACACCCATAATCATCAAGCGCAGATAGCTCAGGAGGAAAGGTAAGAGGCTCATAAGGCGAAGGTACCAGGTTCGAGACCCGTCTGGGCCAAAAACCTTTTTCTCGTTTTTTTCTTCAAAATTTGTGTTTATTAACTATTTAATCAATTTACTAAACTTATAATTAAGCTTTTCATACTAAATCTATATTATTTTGTGTTTTTTATGTTCAGGCCCAGACCACACTTTATCCCAGGGACATCCCATAGTAGTCCCATATGTCCTGAGAATGTCCTGAGGACTACCCTGGGATGACCTCGGATGTCCGACGGATATGCTGTGAGCTTATCCGTAGGACATCCCCGGGCGGGGACATTACGCATTCCTGTGGATATCCTGGGATATCCCAGGTTGACCATAGGACCACTATGGGATATCTTGCATATCCTGACGCAATATCCGTGGGATGTCCTGAGGAGCAAGTGTGCTGTCTGGGAAATAATTGTAAATCATTCTCTGGCTATGATTATAAAGATACTAACTTAACCGATAACCTTTGAATGTTAATATGATACAAAACAAGTTATATTTAGGATAAACAGTGATTCACCATGATAATTGAAAAATGTCACGTCTAAGATTGACTTTGGATAGCGACGAAAATTTTACACCTAATGAGAAGGTGTTTACTCGTCGTTACATCGTAAACCAGAAGATTGCCAAAGAGTTGACAAGCTCATTACAGTGAACTCATATTTATAGTTTTTGTACTTGATACATAAACCATTACGTTCCAAGTGTCTCTTGGTATTTAGTATGGTACAATTCATAAAACGAAAACAAAAAAATCATAGTATACAACAAAGAAGTTAGTTCCGTCGTTTCCGCCGAACAAGCTGCGACGTTTCCTACGACTAAATGAGGCCGGCCTACCGTTTATTTAAATGTTTTCTGTGTTTAAATGTGCACTTTATGTGTTGACGTGCGTTTATGTGATGATCCTAATATTGTATAACCTCAAACATTAAATAGAATTATTGGTCCAAAAGCACGAATTTGTTTACCAAGAGGATGCAGACTTCCCTTAGATTCATGTGCTAATTTGACGTGGATTTAAAAATGGGTCTTTGACCCAAAACTTGTCATTCTCAGATCCTATTTAAAGACTGAAGAAGGACAAACGTATGTAACCTATTATATAATGACTCATATACTTTTAAAAAGTTTTTTTTAAACCTACATGGCGATCGCGAAAATGAATTCTTATGTGGAGTGTACCCTTTAACTGTAAAAGACTGTGAAAACGCATTAGAATGTGAAGGTTACTGCTGGTCGTGGTTTTACATAAAGTCTATTTGATACTTTACATAAGTATCTTACTGTACATGAGTCTATAAGAGTAAGACGCCAAAATTTGTATTGCTGATAAAATGAGGCAGTTCTGTATGGCCTGTGATCGGTGAGTGAGATCAGCTATAAACAGGGCTAAGGACTTGGAGAAAGTGGTTAAAAATTATAACGAAATTCTGTTCTCTCCTCAAAATCTAAAATACAACCTTGGAGTTCTAATATATCAAATTCTCAGGGCAAAAAGTACTTTTAGACGTCTGGTAAAATATAATTCTTTGCCGGGAGTGAGCGTCTGCCTCACTCAAACTTCTACGTCTCAAACTCTGGGATATGATTCTCAAAAAACTCCTTGCAGGATAGATCAGGAGAAGGAAAAATCGCCGAAGTGAGAGAAAAAAAAGACGCGGCTTATAATCTTTATGAATTGATGGAGTATTTTTTAATATATATATATGCGATTATATATATATAATCGATCACGCTTACACAGTCGATTCCCGTCAGACGAAGGGTCAGTGACCAAGAAGATGGTAATAAGGTAATTAAGACTTTTCTGATTTTAAAATGTGTGTGGTTTGTAACACATTTCATTTTGAGCATCGTCAACAATTTAAAGAACTAATTTACCAGCATTGCAGAAATTATTTCTGCTACAAGGAATCAAAATTTAATAAGATGTTTGTATTATCTTGAAAGTCATAAGCACTGAACATTAATGAGCAACTAACAGGTTGGCTATATAACAAACGTTTACCAGACAAGCCTTGAGTTAAAAATGTTTGTTTCTAACACAAAGTCAGGTTTCAATTCCCCACTGCGCGAACTACGGTTACCTGGATATTAGATGTGAGAGTAACAACAACCTAACCTAATGTAGCATGCACTGATAAGCTCAAAATGATATATGGGAAACCCTTAGCTGTTTTGTGGCCACAGCATAAAAACAAATCTTATACCTTCGCATTTGGGTTTCCAGTATCCATATTCGAATTTGTTTATGGAATCGCAGGAAAAAGTTGTTAATTTTAAAAGGATACTTATCCAGCCTCAATTTAAGGTACGTTATTGACTTTTGAATTTACAAATTAGGATCGATATCCTATTAACTTATAAAAATTAAAAGGTATTAAGCTCAACTTAAGGTACAAACCATTATCGTCTTAAATGCCTTAAAAAATAAATAAAATTATGTATACATTCTTCAATTCTATACAATCAAATCATAGGATAATAATAATTCATCATATCATTATATCAATTAATTCAAAACAAAGAAATACACGTTTAATGATCGGATTGGCAGACGGATTTAGAGACATATGTCTTTGAACGTTACGAAAGGGCAACAGAATATAATACATTTATTTACTTTTATAAATAATTTTTGCAATCAAATAGCCTATTAAGTGAGCAAATCATACAATTTAGATAATTTACTGACCTTACTAACCGTAGTTGTAATTCCTACAATTCCTACAATCCGTTGCCAGTTAGCCATCATCAACATGGATGAGCTATCGGTTTGTTGAGAAGACAATATTTCTCCAGCTCGCTTTGATAGATCGATTGGTTTCTGTCTGTTCAGTTCACAAAGTACAAAACATGACCCGCCCGACGAGTCCGCCCTTTCCTTGTACCGCGACACAACTGACAGAAATGAAGATGACTCTTGCTTGCTTGCATCCATCCATACATTCTTCTTAAATTGTGACAGTCGGTGTGTTTGTTTTTATTTATATTTTAAGTAACTAATGAACTATTTCGATACTTTTTGTTCAATTATTTTGGAGAAACCCTTGATTTAAAAACTATCAAATTAGATAGTGTGCATTGATTTTTCAACATTGATACGCTTAATAATACGCCTTCGACTGTATTAGGTAACATTAATCAAATGTAGCGTTACGATATCATAATAACAAAACCATTAGTACTAATTACGAATGTAACTATAAGCATGTATGAAAGAAAATGTTGATGGTGTGTAAAATAAATAAATCAAATGAGTGGATTTACGTTACGTATATTTCCAAAAGTTTTTAGCCGAAAGAAAGATTCATTATATTACTATGTTATTCATTATGTTACTAGTAAAATAGTCATCAAGATTCAAGATATTTATCTCTGAGAGCTTGGGCCCATAAAACCAAAAATAAACGGTAAAATCTAGTTTTTAAAACTGTTTTGACAATTTTAGACATAGGTTACAATTTATAGACTACTTAACTACTATTTAATTAGACTAATAAACATCCAATATTTTATTTTATTTAAGTGGCCGAGTAGACCCCTCCTGGTGATAACGAGCATTGATGCTATTATTGGCAATTTATCGTTTCACTCACGTTTTTTAGGCACTCTGGGCTTAGTTATTCGATAGTGAGGACGAAACCCGAGTTGCAAAGTCAGCAACGACCCCCTAAGTTGAGAATCGGCGTAGCTCTGGTGGTGATTAGTGCCCGATTGTTTGGTGATTTGTTTTTACTTGTTCACAATACCCGTGTATGAGCCAGCCCTATACCAGTCAACCCATGTTTTAGCCTAGCGTTTTCTTCATGACAGAACCTGGAAATAAACCCACCCAAGGTAGGCTGAGCTATATTAGCAACGTTTGCGACCGCACATATATATTCTACCGTGCAGGAAAAGTAATTCGCAAGTGTATCACAACATAACAGTTATTTGGTATACAAACATTTTTGTACCAACTAATCAGTATTTTTCCTCAATTGTTTGCAGAAGTAATTCATTAAACATTTGTATCTAAAAATAAAAGATAATACATCCATATGGAGCTAAGAAATACAAAGTGTCAGTTTCTGTGGCGTATTTTAAAGAATAAAACACGATGTAGACATTAAATTACATTAAAAATGTATTTATTCATAAAGGTAAATTGGCTTACAAAGTTATACATTAATGAACTGGATTGGTTGAAGATTAACAATTCTGTTTTATCGCTTCTCACCCTGGGGAAATTACAGCGCCTTAACATTTTTACGAGAGATCATTCTCTTAGAAAGTAACTTTATATTACCTATAATTTTGTTCTGTCTTCTATTGTTCTGTCACTATATTTGTAGCTAAACTGACAAAATCGTACTGTTTTTTTATATAATTTATTTTTTTGCATGATATTAGGGTATGTATGGTAAGGTCAAGTGTGAAACATTTTATTAGTTTACAGTCAATTGAGAAAAACACATTTTAATCCTCAACTTGATTAAAACTGAAGAACCTGATAATAATATTTATAATTAAACATAAATAACATAAATATTTTTACTGAATATCTCTAAGAGACTGTGCTTTATATATGCTATTACCGTAGGTGGTTCACAAGATCAGGGACTAATATACTTTTTCATTTTGATGTTCCTAGAGGCCAAAAGACTATTCGTTCAAATATATATATATATATATATATATATATATATATATATATCTGTCCATGAACACGATAGCCCAAAAATATAAAATTGTACAATATTTCTAGTCAATTATGTAGATCTTACAAAATAAATAATTTAGTATATTACGGTGTTTGTATGCTTAACGGTTACAGAGAAAATTCTAAAATTATGTTAATTCAAAATTCCCATGTCATTTTTATGGAGCCAATGAACACTGTTGTAGTTAACTTGTTTATGACTATATGTTGATCAATTTTCTTTATATCATTCTGTAATATTAACGCTTGGTCGAAAACACTTTTGAACTTCCCCGTAGCAGAAAACGTAAGCACTCGTTGAATCTAATTTTATTTAAATAAGAGTAAAATCTGTCTTATATCTAGAAATATTTGAGTTAAAATTTAATCAGCCAAGTTAAAATTCACTTGGTCTGCAGGTTTGCTGCGTGAGTATTCATTCCTATTAATAGAAAAGATAATGTACTGTAAATTTTAACTGAACAAACATCCAGTAATTTGTTATTCTTTGCCTTAAACTAACCCCTGTACAAAGTAGTTAAATAGTGACAAGTTCCTCTCGATAACAATGTTGCATGACGTAAACAGCGATATTATAGTGCAACTGAAACTTGTTTGAAACAAACTAGTTCAAACCACCTTTGGCTGCATGAATCGCTTCAATGATATAATAGTTGTGGCATAGATAAATTACCTAGATCAAGAATTACTTCAATGATTAATAGCCCAGTAACTGATCATTTACACATATCCGCCAGATTTATTTTTAATTAAGTGTGTATGTGTTTTTGTTTTATTATTAAATAAATTAAATTGCCGCTATTATATTAATGGAAAACTGTATTTATTAAATAAGATACCCCGCAGCAGAAATCCTGCAGACAAAGCGAATTTCCATTGCTTAATTTGATCTACGCAAAAATATTTCCTAAAAAATGTAAGAATTATATACTGTTTAAAAAAATAATATTAGATTTAATGAGTACTTAGGTTTTCTGCTACAGAAAAGTTAATAAAGTGTGTTTTTGGTAGATTGTCAATAGATTAGAGTGAAAATAAAAATAAATGCCTTTATCACATTATATATTCATAAACGAGCAAATTACAACCTTTTACCTATTCTTCATAAGAATAACATGGAAATTTTTAATTAAAAGCTTTTGGAACTTTTTCCTAATCATTTGTAGTAGTTTTTGTCTTTATCCCTAACTCAAAGTTATTCATGTATAGTAAAATATGTACATTTTTACAAATTAGTTTTTAAATATTTTTATTCTTTAATCTCAAGTTAATTTGAGGGATGCAAAGTTAGTTTTTACATGTAAATATCCTGTAGTACCTGTATTGGTTTCTGTCATACCTTTATTGTCAGTACCTTAGATTGCCTTAGGGTTAGTAAGTTTACACCAACAACTTTTTCAGGTATACCTGAGATCGGTTCAACAGAAAATCGAGGTGTGGTTACTACAACAGAAAAGTACAGAACTATCTACTACAGACAAAATTACTTCATTTAGTAATCTTCTAATGGCGACTGTTCTAAAAGTTTTAGATCAAGGCATTATAGGGTTTTTGAGGGAGTATAACACAATATACAGTAATTTATACTTTTGGTAGCTTACAGCTTTTAATTTTTTACGAGTGTCTTTGATTAAAGAAACGCCAACCAAGTATTAAAAACAAAATTAAGAAAATATTCCTATTGAACTGAAAACGTAGTACGTATACAAATCAAAATAGGTTAACATTTATTTTTTTCAAATTTACCTTGTTAAGCCAATTACACGTATTTTCAAACTTATTGACCTTTAAACTGTCATTTCATCCCATATTTACTTTATTTAAAAGGCTTATGACGTTTATCACATGATAAAGATAATATATTTAAAAATGTTATATTGCATGTTTATGAAATCATCATGCTAAGACGATGAGATTTTTAACCTATTTAAAATTCTTTCTAAACCTCGAAAGTCTAAACACAGTTGAAAAAGACTAGAGAGTTCAAAATTTGTTCAAATCAACCACGGCATTTACAAAAGGGAAAATGGAAAACTCCAATAATAACAGTAAAAAATAAACATCAAAGTGAACCCTTTTCTATGCCGAACGCTACACACGTTTCGACTTTTAACTGAGGCCAACTTGTTAGTTCCAACTTCTTAGCAGTTTCCAAGTTCTTACCTTACGCCATAATGTTTCTTGCTGGAGTTCTTCCATTTTCCAAACGACTTTGCTGACTTTTACCTATTCTCATGAAGCCATGGTAGCTCACAAGCAATAGTAAGTAGTATTGCACAAAAAGAAAAATATTCTCAATCCTCACGGTTGCCAATATGAATATTTGAAATGAACTTTAGTTCAAGGGTACCATTTCTCTAAGCACTAAAAAGCTTAAATTATGAATCTTAAATTATGATCAGCTAGAAATTATTAGAACTCATTGATAACATTTGTTATTTTTCTTAAATAAAAGAATGTTTTACCTGAGACTAATAAAAAAATGGAAATTTGCTTAGGTTACAGGTTTGCTGCGCTAGGCGTATTTTATTAATTTTAGATCGAGTCTTTAGTTATAATAACTAATTATGTTGGCAACTACGTTTTTTGAGAGTTGCACGGTAAACATTTGCCGAATTGGCCAGATCGTCCTAGTAATGTTGGGTATTATTATCAATGATAACTCAAGACACAGACGTTACATCTGAATTTTAAACCTGATTCACGACTTAGTAATGATCAATGACAAGAGAATTTCTGCAAAGGTCAGGTTAATGTATTTCTAATGTAGTGGAAGGTGATAGGGTTAAATGATTTGTAGGCGGTGACCATTCTACGTTAAATGCTCAGAACTTTGCTATGTGTATTTTTTGTAATAACAACTACGTCAATGGATTATTATACAAAATAGATAAGTGAATATTATAAAATTGCTAATATAGAAAACATAGCATTAATATTAGGAATAACTGACACTTAAAGTTTAGTGCAACGGTATATACTATTGTATTTGGACTAGGCCTACATTAAATAGTTTCAAGGATTTAAGAAAGTAAAACGAGTTTAGCACCTGGGGTTTGAGGCAAGGTAGCTTAGTGAAAAAGATAAGATCAGATTTTAGATTATACATTTTAGATTGTTTCTATTCAACAAGGGCAAATTACTTTTCTCCATTTAAACATAAGTGTAAATTTTGTCTTTAGTACTAAACAATTTGAAATATTTATTTATCTGTAATTATTTGTAATTATTTGTATTTACTTATATTTTATTCATTATTTAATATTCCTACAAAAATATCTTAACAAAATAAGCCATTACTTAATTTGTATTTTGCAAATAAAAAAAATATAGATAAAGATTGGCCAATAACAGTCTGAACAGTAATTTTTACAGAATTATTAGTTATTCCTACAGTTACCTAACAATGTACATGTTCTCTCACTGATTTGAGAAAGCAAAGTGGCCAATTCGCTCATCAGTGAGACAATGTTAACATTGTCTCACTCTAATTACTTTGTCTCACTCCAGATTTGCAACGTGAAGGCACGAAATAGTGAGCGCGTAACTTATAAATAAACTATACAGTTATAACGCGTAATGTGATCCTCGGCATACACCTAAATTGAAGAACCGCTCTGATAAGGAAATATTGTTTAAACTTGTCAATAACTAATAAATCTTCTTATATCCTATTGGCCTATTCTAGTTTGTGTATTTTGTGTCTATCAATTGGATGGAATAACTAGCTTTTAGTGTTTAATAAAGTTTTTTTTTCTTACTTTTGTGAGATACTCTTTCATAATACGCAGTGAACGAAATGGCTTTTAGGAAAAAGATGTGCCATTTTGGTTAGAACTTAGGCTACTAACTACGGATTTTCAGCATTACGTAATTTTTTAACCACAAAGATTCAAAGATACAAAGATTAAAAAAGAAACAAGATTGCACACTTGCACAGTTGATGTCACGATACTAGGACAGAAGAGACAATACCTAAGAAAAAACCTACAATATTATTTGACACAATAATTTAGTTAGAACATTTAAAATGCGTTGTCTTGTCAAGTAAGTTATTCTAATGATCTCTCAACAGCACAGCTACATTGTACATCGTATTGGACGCAAGCCCAGCGTTAGGGCTAATTGGGCTTATCGTCTGATCAATTAGTGGCTTTGTGTTAGCAGCCGGCGCTTGGTGGTAAAGACTCCGCCTGACATTATTAGTCAGGATGAATAGTATTTAATTCGCAGGGGAAATGGAAACCAAACTCTGTGCAAGGGGTTTTGTGTAAAACAATGCATTGCTTAAAGTCACACCGACTACTAAAATGTTTGTAAATTGATAAAATTAAAAAATAAACAATCAAAACTAACATGACAGTAAAAACTGAATAAGTAGACGTGTATTTAATTATTTACATCAATATCTAAAAGTGTATTGCAGACATTTACCTAATTGTGATTTTAAGATTCAAGCTAGTCAATGTAACTGGTTTTAATTTTGGCCGACATGGACAATTATTGTAAACAACATATGATTGTAGACCATTGTATGAATTGTTTTCACCATGAATCAGAAGAAATAATATATTTATAAATTTTTATTTTGTAAACATCAAACTAAAACATGCCATTTTATTACATTTAATGCATTTTGTTTATGAAGGAAATACATACATTAAGATGAAAAACTACTCATTTAAGAGTTATATACAGGGTGAGTTTTAAATGAGTTCCCCCTTACTTTTTTCTACATTTCTTAAGATATCAACTCAGGACCACGTCAGATCATTGTAGAGTAGTAAGTACTTCATTTTGACTGGGTTTAAATTTTTGGCCGCCATCTTGGATCCGCCATATTGGATACAAAGTTATTTTTTCAAACGTAAAGGTAGGGTTGTGACCCACCGTTTCAAATTAGATTTTTACGCTGAATACGATGCTGCAATTTGTTTAAAAAAATTTTGATCCGTTCTAAAGTTATGAGAACTTTTTATAACTTTAATTTTAGCCCATTATAACATTGTGCAGTTACAAACTAAGGCCACAATCTCAAAATAGTGTTAGATAAAGATCATTGGATACCACCATTCATTGTTGACCTATTTTCACTTAGTTATGAAGGATGTATTTTTTCAGCCGCAGACAAGGTCGTATGCGCGCGAAATACGTTGGCAGCACTGGCTGTAAATCAGCTGGTCAGCTGTTGTACTGTTGTATTTGTTACTTCACATTAAATGTCATATTAAAAGTTCACTTCTGTGTAAAAATATGCTACGTTTCTTTACCAATTTATTTGTTTTATGGTAACTGTAGGAAAAATATAATGTGCAACTCGAGTGCAAAGTGCAATTGCTCACTAGTTGCACAAATAACTATTTCTACACCTTATAACACATCTTAGAAAATCTCTCTAGAACTTGGAAGATAATATTGTGTATCAGGTTGACGAACAAAAGTGACTGCTTCAAGAAAGTAAACATATGCAAATGGCCGAAGCCAATACAAAGCAAGCTGATGTAAGTTGAATAGAGCTTATACCCAGGTCCGGCTAACCGCCGCGGTCTTGCGAATATTTAACAAGTCCTTTATGCTGCATAATATCTCATCCTAGCCCGGGGTAAAAAGGTAGCAGGTTAAAGCAAAACTTTTAAATATTTTATAACATCGGTGATTTGTTCAGACTTTAGCAGGATTTTAAATCAAACGTTTTGTTAGTCAGGACTACGTGTTCTCTAATCTTATCACCCTAAGCACAGTAAGTTATTTGAATTTTTGGGTGTGGGGGAAAGGAGGTAAAACTGCATTTACGCACACTAAAATGCTCCATGTCCTCTTAGTAAATGCCGAACTCCCGCTGGTTCAATGTCCCCAAACTACCAACTAAAACAACCCTTTTCTCCTAGGACTGGAAATGGTTAACACATTACTTCGGGCTAGGCCTTTTTTACTATGTCACTTGGGCTTTTCTTCTCATTTACTTCCAAAGGCCGATCAAGATCGACCTTCTTAGCCCAAAGTATGGCCTCGGTGAACTGCTTGACTCAGTTTCAGGTGCCCTCTCCGTGGAGCATAGCTCTAAAGATGTTGTCGGGAGTGATGTCGACGCTGATCTAGGAGGAAAAAGTGGTTTGGAAGACATTCCACAAGTCGCAAAATAAGGTGGTGTGCTTGGACGTGTCTGAAATGCCGGGAAAGTACAGACAGTCAGAGCCTTCCCCATTTCGTGCAAAAAGGCTCGGAAGTACCCATGACCCGACAAACACTGGGCCATTAAATACCCAACCTCACCATGCTCCCATTTCACACCCATTGTCCGATGTTAGGAATGAGCCTCGAGGGCCAAAGTCTCATAAACTCGGCGACCCATTCGCTCCACCACTTGTTGATACTGCAGTTGCGTTCTTCTCTAGCAGCATTCTCCCTGTCAAACCTACTGTCAAATTCAAGTCTCCTTCGGTAGATCGCCTGTCACTCCCTCGGGAGATGGAAGACGAGGATGACACAGACAATCACCATGACTACAGGTTAGGATACCGGGCTGTATTCAGAAGGAACTAACAAGGCCCCTGACACTGAACGCGGGAAAACCGGTGACGGAAGACGCGCTTCTCCAGCACATGGATCTAGCTAGACCTCAGGAATGTGTAAGAGCACTGATGGGACAGCAGACATCAGTAGACGGCGCGCGTTTGCAGGAGCGGGGGACACCGACATTTAGCTCAAGTCTACTGAGGGCAGCGACTCTCTTAGCGGCTTTGTCAACGTAATTTTATGTTACGTAATCTGAATACAGATAATGTTTACGTTTTATGAAGTGTTGTTTTAGCTTGTGTTGGATCATTGGGGTTTTTGATCCTGGCTAATAAAGTATTTGTGTTAAACTGTGGTGATGGTTAAAAAACCCTTTGTATAAAACCTCAACCAACCCTGAAATATGTATTCTGGTGGTTCTTTGATAACAAAATAGGAAATATAAAATTGTTGTATTATACATTTGTGTGAATCTCTAATGGAGATATTTTAAATTCAAGGTAATTTACATTGAAAAAAGTGTTGAAGAAAACATAATACAGACATTTGTTACATCAATTCACAGATTTGAGTTAAATAGAAGGCAGGCATTTCTGCTTCAAAAGAGCGTAGTTTGTAAAGTGTTGACAGAAAAAAATCAAACAAATTGTATTCATATTTCTTAACATCTTGTTTAAATTTGTGTATCCAACTTAAAAAATATAACTGAAAAGGGAGCTAGTAGCTTCATAAACTTCTTTACTTTGTGTTCCTTAGGAGAATTTTCAAGTTTACTAATTGTATTCTATTGTAATAATTGTGTTACTATGCTGACTATTACGAACCCTTTTGCAGTTTTTAATATGAAATTTTCCCTCTGCTACAGGAACGAGTTAGGTTTCAAAACCCAGACAAGGCATTCACATACCGACTACGCGGACGGGTACGAGTCGGTGGTCGGACCAGTGGTAATAGGGCAGTCAATAATAGCAACCGAAAGCACACATGTTAACGGCCACGATGTGCTGACCAAAAGGCCCGACTTAATCACCAAACAGATTCTTGGTAAGTGACTTCAGCTCAACATTTCAGGCTATATTTGTCAGAATAGAGAGTGAAAAATTAAATTATAAAATACTGTAATTAAAATAATTAAATACTGTGCGGTGGGGGTATTTGTCTTTTTAATAAAAATTTATTGTTACTTTTCAGTTAGGGACACAATAGCAAGGCTGTCCAATGGTGAGGGCACCAAGTCAGACCTCTTAAAACTTTTGAGAGACAGTCAGTACGTCGTAGAGAGCGCGTCTAACAAAGTATTAAAGACTATAGTTAACGGAGCTTTTAACATCCTGCGAAGTGCAGGACCCCTGTCTGACCCTTGTGTCAAATTTGACCAAACGCGCAAGAAGTGGATATACTTGTATAGGTCAGTAACATTCCTGTCTGTCAATTACGTCTTAAGTTCAAAAGTGTCAGTCTGTTTGTTAGACTAGGATGGATTAAGTAAAATCGTTATAGCTTGTTTAAGGTACGAAGGATTGGGCATAATCTTAATAAAAAGATTATGTTTATAAAGGTAAATAATCAAAATTCGACCAATTTCAACAGGGTAATAAAGCTACTGCCTAAAGCTGATGGTCGTACGAGTTAAATAGATTCACGATGTTTGTAGAATTACAGTAAAACCTGCCATTATGATGTCCATTGCAGCGGAGCTCTAGGAACGAACAGATCACATTTTATATGTCATGGTTCAATTATGGGTTCGTAACTCATGGTTAATATGTGAAATATGTCTTGATAATGTTGAAATATATGCTACAAATTACTTCTATGTTGGAAATTAAACCGGTATGATATATGAATATTGGATCCTTACTTTTATTTTCTCAATTGTAAGCATAATAAATACCTTTGCAGACAATTATAATATTTTGTAATATTAGGGGTAATTCCCAAGAGGAATAAGAAAATATTCTGAATTACTTCTCCAGAATGAACTTATTCCCTAACAAAAGTCACGGGGTTTTAAAGTCTTCCTTAAAAAAAACTGGTTGGTAATATCTCTTTATATTTCCGTTCATATAAAAACAAGCTATAACGATATTACAATCGCACAACCTTAATGCAACTGTAAGAATATGTATGATATACGTTAGAAAATAGTCACATGTGTAGTGTAAAATGTTGTTGTACGTTGTATCATTTTTTTCCAGACAAAGAGCCAAACACATAAACGAATGTACAGTGATGTAATCCTACTAATAACAAAAAAATGTTAATAGTTAAGATTCAAAATACGATTTCAGTAATGACGTAGGCAAGTCATTACCGATTCAACATCGGACCAACGGGAGTAATGAAGCTTGAGGCAGTCTTTGTGGCGTCACAACACAAAGGTGCCATGAGAAGGAACAGAAATACCGGCCAAGGTTTAATGGAGCATAAGGCCGCTTTTCTGACGTCGCTATCACAAAGGAATTATGACTACGTACGCAAATCTCGACCAAGGTTAATGTAGGCTTGTACTGAGTGCTGTCATTTCAGAAAGGTAAAGGTGTGAAATAATAAACAGAAAAACAAAACTGTCGGCCAAGGTTTAACGTATCATGAGGACACTATTGTAACTACTTGTGCAGTATTTTAGAAAGATACAGGAATCATCAAAATGAAGAAAACTACTGACAAAGTACCAATTATTTGTAAACGGAAACTTAAACACGTTATAGAGGTAGTTAATATTTTTTACAAACTTCTAGCCTACCTACACAACAATGGCAAACACTCCCTCTTCACAATATTCGGCCATTCCTATTACAAAGCTGTTTTGCCAACTCGTTCTTAATAAACACAGCCTTATAGATTTATGCCGAATTAAATTAAAATATGATCATTTCACTCGGTTCAAGATATTGTGCTTAAGACGTACGTAAATCGGCCTCGGGTCTAGGTAAAACTCAGAAAATTATATCTTAAGCGATATGATTCCAAGTAATCAGAGACTCCAACTAATCAAGGTCATCGCAAAACGAGGGCGAAGTAATCAGCGATAGTATGGTGTAATCTTAATCATGTAGAAACAAAATAACTAAAACAAACTGTCTTCTACGTTATTAAGTATTTTATTGCAAGATCCATCAGCTTAATTAATCGACCCTACTGCTTTATGTTTGCACAACGGACCTAAAGTTTAGTACCTTACTAAAGCAATTACCCCAAGTTTAAGTGTTATACATATAGTCAAGCCACGTCTAGGGTCAGTGACAAGAGATATTATGGTAATTACTTTGGCTAACTTGGACAATGATGGGAGTCTGTGCAAGCCAAGTACAAGGCACTAGATTACCTTCGATAAGTGCACTAGAACATCATTGTTGAAAAGACACACAAGCTATATAATTCTAGTAAAAATGTTCCAGGCGAAGTTTAAATTTTATCATTATTTTTTAATTGATGGATTCAGTTTTTCCTCAGTTACATAAGATATTTATTTCTAAATGGTATTGATAAACAAAAAGGTCAAAGATTTATCTAATCCAATGCTGAGTCGTTTTAGGGTAAATGTACATAACATATCTTACACTGTTGATCGCGTTAACCAGTCAAAGCGTTGAGCATCAACCTACTTGAATTCATTTACTGAGAGATAAAAGTTGTTTTGGTACGTTTGTTACATGTAGACTGTTTACGTGAGATGCCTTTTTGTTTTTACTTTGAAATTACAAAATCACAAATTTACATGGACAAAATATTAAATTACAGCCTAAATATAATGAGATTTTTTTAATTTTGTACTACTACAGATGTTGCAGGTTTGGTTGTTAGAACTTCAATAACTTCTAAAAAATAAATAGTAGTGGTAAATCCCTCATCTATAGCTATAGCTTGATAAAATAGCAACTGTAGTTAACCAAATCACAACTAAGCTGTAAATTAGCAACTTAATTTAAAACATAATCAAACACATGATTATGTTTTAAATTATGTATGTATTGAAATTAAGCCCGATTAAAAGTATTTAATAATAAGGCCCTATTTATTGTTTAAAGTTCTATTAAGTAAACAATTGTATAAATATTGCTTGGCTGCAAAATGTTAAAATTACACCAAAATAAGGTTAAAGATAAGCATTAATGATAATTTAATTGAAATGTGTTATATTTTTTACGTTCCATTGAAGTTAAGGGGATAAAGGGCTATATCCCTCTGCACTCTGACTTAATGTAATGAGATTTAAGGAACGAAGCTCTTCAAATCAATAAACTCGTATTTAGCTTATTAATTTCTCTGGGTTTTAACAAAAGAACCAGGATCAAAAAACAATATTTAGTTAGAGAATAAATATGTCCTATCATACAATCGATTAAAATACATATTGTCTTGCTCCGCTTGCGTTTTTTAAATTTAATTCTAGAAATAAAGTGAATGTAAAAGAATCACAAAAAAATTAGGACAAGGGTAATTTTTTAATTTTTTTTGGTTAATTACTATCCATTAAAAAAATCAAAATAATACTAAATAAAAGAATTAAAAAAAATAAAGCTTAGTTTTGCTCTGGTATTACTACACGTCTTTCTAAGGTATGTAATATTTTTTACAACACTGTGAGTTGTAGTCATCAAAGGCAGAGTAACAAATGGCGGGAATGTCGCTCAGTCACCTCCATTTCTCTCCATTTGCCCACTCTTCTGTCGCGCGATTGAAAAACGACCCTTGTTTCTTTAAGAACGTAATTAATAGCATCCCTTCAGCCTAGCCTCAAAATAGCCTGGCAAAATTTATAGCCGATCCTTAAAGTAGGTAATACGAAATGATATTGTCGCTATCATTTATTGACTTGTTTGAACGTTTACTAGTTTCAACAGATTACAAAGATTTTCTTTATATGTATAAAAATTGTATATCTTGTTTTACCATTCCAATATAACTGCTTACTATAATTCGTTCTAGCAAAAATGAAGTTATCAATGATGTAAGCAAATAAAAGTAACTTACCATCGCGGGCAGTAATATTTCATACAGAAAACATCAGAAAACATGCTTCAGAAATTTTTGATTACTAATATAGTTACGAAATTAGTCTTAATAATTTACACCTCCCCCTCGAAACAATGGAGTGGAAAAAATTCGACTTTGTTAGAAATTGTAAGAATAATTTTAATTTGATATTCCTTTGTTTTCAATTCTTTAACTTTATTTTGTGCTATATAATAATTGAAAGCAATATAACAATTGTAAGTCATTTCTGTTAACTAGTGAAACAACTTAAACTGTTTTATTCTGTATTTGATAACAATTTTGCTACATGACTAGTTGTTTGATTCTTTGATAAAAACCTCTTTGCTAGTTATACTTATATTTCTTAGATTTAGGTTTGTTTTAACATTATAATAAGAAAGTAATTACAATTAATTGTGATAAATATAATATGCTGTATTGGAATAACCCTTGCGTGTATACCGTAAGAAATAAGAATGGATTATATAACACGTCGAATGACTCGTCGGCCGTTATGTTGTGTTCGTTATTGATTTTTTATAAACATCAAATAATTTGTTCATCACACTTTATGGAAATCTGGTCAATGTAAATTTCATTAAATTTTCATCTCTCTTGCATTCATAATTAATAATTGAAGCGATTGCAGACGCATCGTATAAAATATTAAAATAACATCTAAATGATACTTGTGCTTGGTTAAAAATGCATTCTCTACATACTCACAAGTGAATATGACAGTTTTAAGACATGATAGATCTGTCCACTCATGAACAGGCCAAACATACGAAGCACACTCAAAATTACAAAAAAACCACTAGATCTACTAACCAGAATTTGTATAGACAATTATATCTTATTTTGTGTACTTTCAAGCCTCTAAATTCCACTTCAAAAACGTTGTTTTAATCGTTAATTAATAGTTTTAAATTTCAGATCATGATCTACAACCATATCAAAGCAGAGACTTTAGTCATATGATGTTCTTCTGGCAATATATGCGTCCAGAGTGTAGAAGACATATCAAAGATTTTACTCTATTAAAAACATTCTCGAGCAAACCACACATAAATTCATACTTAATGAAACATACTTATTGCAACATTCAGTTGAATTAAGTTTCATAATCTACGGCCAATTTAAGTAAAATTTTTAACCAAAATATAAATCTGGAATTATCTCTGTTGAACTGATAAAATAACTTTCTAAAGTTTCTTGCAGAAGAACTGTTTATGTAATCGTCCAAAGTCGTTGGACCTTTCAAAGACGAATTAAGGTACTTACGTCGGCTTTATAAATCAGCTTTAATGTTACTCACGCATTTACCTTTTAAAACAGTGCTAGAAAAGTGGTCAAAAGTTCATCTTATCCAATGTTTGTTTAGCAATTATGCTAAAGATTATGAACGTCCGGATTTTGGCAAAAACAAATAGGGAAAAATCTAACCTTCCTCGTCTCGCCTATTATTTTTCCTGCCTTGAACGATCGAAAACGCCGGTTTGATAAATACCTAAATATGATATATTATGTTATTGAGTTTGCCAAATTATATAGTATGAAATAGTTAGCTTTAGTCGGGGGTTGCCGGGGAGAAAACAGGGGTTTAGGATGTAGTTTTGGGTTTTTTAACGTCGCCTACCCCTTGAGAGAAACCGACATCAAACTTTTTTGGACAATAAATCACATGCTATTAAATTGATCAATAGTTCTCTCCTGCCCATCCAGGTATTATTAATCAGTTGATAAAACTGTCATAGTAAAGATTTTAGTAGCCAACAGTAAGGCAGTTATTAATTTATTTATATCAATGCAGCTGCTCTGAGAATCAAAGGTAGTGATAACAAGTTGTGCATCTTGTAAACTACTTAATCACAGCTCTTCAAAGCTGGCTTAGGGTGTTTACGACAATGGGTACGATCAGACCCAGGATACAGCCTTATCCTTTTAAATTAAACAGTTGCAGCGCTTCCTAATCCCTCAGTTAATTTAACCTGATCAACACGTTACCCACTTATGTGGTAACTCATGTTCATGTTCCTAACTTCCATGTAACCCATCCGTATTCCATCATACACAATGCTATCGGTACAGTACAACACTATCTAATAATTAAACATGCAAATATTGTACTTAGAGCTTCGACAATACTGTTCTCCACTCTTTTACAAAACTGTAAAAACTATTATAGTTCTTGATAGCTATAGATTGTGTATACAATTCCTATAACATTTAAATAGTATTTAAGACAGAAATCACTTCAACTACTAGAACAGTTTGGCTCAAACGTGTTGTCACTTTATTACTGTACTTTTATCAAACGTCTTTATGATCGAAATTTCTCTTCCATTTCTTACGTTTCTAAATGTTTCAAAAGTCTGTGAGGTAAGTTAACCTTGAGAGTAATAAAATACAATTTTTTGGAATCTAGCGAACCTTACGTTCAATTTCTGTTAAAATAATTGGGACTTGTTGCCTCAAGGTTAGGGCTATTGTGATGGGAATTATTTAATTTCAAGTTTAGCTAACAATACTTGTGTCAAAACTTTGTTGGCTCTAGTTTCTTATAAAAAAAAAAAACACGTTAAGGTTAATTATAAGAAAAGGCATTGATTAAGGAAAACCCAATTTCTAGTATGTAAAATATAAAAAATAGATCCATGAGGGCAAACGTTTGTTTATTAGCTTAAATGTATATATATTACTGTATCCTGATTAAGTACCGAAATGATAATAACCTAACACGGTAGCCTTATATGAGCTCGACCGAAAAGCTTAACTCAAACGAAGCACCTAAAAATGTAATAATAATGCATATAATAGGACATCATAGCATACATAGCATCATCAAGTAATAGCCAAATGGCGATGGGTCCAGAACTATCTCTTTCATATTAAAATTTACAGTTGTTTGTACTTTGTGTAGACCTAATACTGCACAAATTAGCCTGGGCGTAAGTTCTAGTGGGAAAACAAATTTTGGTCATCATCATATCAAATATAAATATATTCGTGTCACCGAAACAAAGTTTTGGTTTGTCAAAAACACTTTAAAGCTATTCCTGTCATGTGTAGAATTATTTTACTGAGAAACTGTCGATGTATTTTGTCACATACCCATTTTAATAGAGCTTCAACAATCTTTTATTGATTTTACATACAACATTTTATAAACATAAGCTTAAATGTGTTAGACCTAGCTTGTAACAGGTTGTAATCAAGAAAATCTTATTAGAGATAAACTTATGTCAAATTATGTCTATGACGAAAAAATATTAAAGATAATCTTGATTTTTTTCTGCTCTTTTTGTTTGAAATGCACTCAATATAATAGAACTGTGATTCTAAAACTTGTAAAACAATTTTATTTTCTGGTTTTATATTATATCCTTTGTAGAAAACATATATTGATCTAAACTTGTGCAGACTATCGGAAAACATTTGACAAACACGTAAACAAACTCATCATTTGGCGCCAATATTCGTCTGACAAACAACTCGTTCTCTCTGTGATTTCGGGCCATTGTTATTTTACCTTATAAATTTTTTACATTATACTGAACGCTCTACTAGTTTTTTTTTTTTTACTTATTTGGCGATTAGAAATTAAGATTTTGGTAATTGCTCGAACTAGTGCACAAAAAAGGTATCTATTTCCATACAACACTACAAGTTTTGTCCAAAATGTGGGTTTCTTGGTAGTTTACTTTGGTAGAATTTCTAGTAAGTGTATACTACTGTAGTACAAATTCAGTTTTGATGTGCAGGCTACTAGGTAAAGACTAATTATATTGAAATGACTTAAATGAAATGAAAATGTGCTTTAACACAAACATAAGCTATATGATACACAGTAACTAATAACAAAAACATAATCTTCTGCATAACAATATACTGATGTAAGGGAAATGTTAATTAAATTTAAATTATTTTAATTCACAGAATATATAATGTACATATAATATCATGATCAATGGCTAACTAGTTTGACTGTTATTACACTTCACCTTGTTGGCAGAACTGGAGAACAGCTGTTAATTAACTAAAGTCATTTTTGTAATGAGCTGTTTCTTCAAATCTTTCTTAGTTGGCTGATTCCCTTAAAAATTGTACAAACTCGTGAAAATGTAAGTAGAAAACATTTTAAAAATAAGAAAATTGATTTATGTGGTATTGTATTGTTAATAATCTTGTTTACCATGTTTTTACCTATGATTATATATATTCTTTTGATTGTCTGTCAGTTAATAACTTTGTAAATGTCAAATATTAAATACTCAACTTTCATGTTACATTTGGATTGAAAAAGCACATGTTCTGAGAATATTTTATAAATTGTAAAATCACCTTAAATTAATTATGTTTGCCTCAATTATGTGAAACTAGTATTACTTTAGTTTACCTGTTATTATTTCTTTTGAAATTGTTACAGACGAGTTCAAGCATTAGGCCTACTGTACTTGAAACAGTCATAGTCCGTAGGAACTGGGAATCACAGCCTATTTAAGCCAGTCAAATCGTAGGAATTTTACCAAGTAAGACTGTTGCCATTTAATTACTGATATAGTAATATTAGGTATCATTTATAAGGAAGATTATAAAGGATTTTCATTATTTTGAAGAATAAAATTATAATTTGTTATTACCATGCATTGGAGTAATTTGTGCAGCATCCTACCATCTGAGGGAAATCACCAAATGATAGGTTATCTCAGCAAACACCATCTTAGCTGTTAGCTTGGTGTTGAAGGATAATAATTCTAAATTAAATCTTGCCTACCTACTCTCCGGTGATTGGCCTATACAGGGGTACGGGGTAGTGTAAAACAAGAACTAAATGAAGTAAGATGAACACTTAAAAGCCATAATGGTCATAAGACAGGTTGTGCCAGGTTGACAAGATTTTCGGATAAACGTTCTGTTAAAAGATAAATAATATTAACGGTCTTTGAATGTCAAGACTTCATTCAAAACTACTATTTGAGAGACCTCTGGTAGAAAAGCTAAACAAAACTAATGTTAAAATCGAGGCATGAATTAAGCCCTTATGACAAATTTAGCTATTTTACAAATAAATACCTCCGTGGCAGCAAACATGCAGACTGAGGAAATTTAAATTTCCCTGGTTTAATTTGCACTAAAATATTCCTTTAAAATTTTTAAATTTATTTGCCATTTAAATAACATTAATCGTAATAAGTACTTAGGTTTACTGCTAAAGCGAAGGTTATCAGAACCAGAATCAGAATCAGAATGTTTTATCGCCCTAATAATACATAAATGTACAGGGCAAAAGTTTCTAAAAATAAACAAGTAAAATCAGACCGATTAAAATAAAGATACAAACTTCAAAAGGTACAAACTATTTACATATTAAAAACGAAGAAATCCTGTAAAATTTCTCATCAACTAAATGTTCCCTTCGACCATGCTTAAATTTATTTAAAATCGTGTTCGCCTTTGACTGGTTTTTATGAAAAGTGGTACGATATGGTGGAATAGGTCAAAGTTCCTTCTAAGATTGAAGCTGGTGTGAAATTACTCTCTAATATGAAACATTGTTGATTTTGTTTATAAGGTCAAAGATTCAAAAACGGAAATTGATGGGAAGGACCAGCATATTATTACTCTAGGTTTTAGGTTGAAGATTAATCTGATGGCTCTTTTTTGCAGTTTGAATATTTTTTTAGTTTGAAGTTTGTCGTTACCCCAAACGGGCACACAAAATGTAAGAAAGGGGTAAACAAGACCGTAATAAGCGGTCAGAAGGACGCGTCTGTCTTGATAACAGGAGAGCCTACGAAGAAGGAAACCACTTGTGCTAAGTCTATTGTGAATTTTGTCGATGTGACTTGGAAAACTTCAGATTGCTGTCAATAGTCAAAAATCACTTTATTCAGCTTTATAAATACAGGAATACATTATTAGGGTAAGAATAGTATTCCCCCGAATGGACTGCAAGTCCGTGCTCGAGGGAAGAGCTCTTACTAGCAGGAAATATGTTTTGGTTATTGTCCATTGGTCAAAAACATGTGCACACTGTTTATGAATAATGTGTATATCTATACTTATCAGGAGTTCTAATAAATATATATATAAATATAAAATAAATATATATATATGCTATATAAATACATTGTATACTAGAATTAGTTAACAATAAACAGCCTTAAGCAACAATAAAAATATTGATCTATGAAGACAAATTTATTTTGATAACTATTATGGCGGTGTTTGATGTCTGAGATTAATTTAAATGTAAGGCGAGCGAATTAAAGCCTCTGCAGCCTCTCGTCCCACAGTCATCAGCCACTCACAGACCTTGCTTTTATACACAGCGACACTGCCTGATTCAGCATCAGTTATGTTGGGCGGCAAGTTGCGATAAAGGATGTGAGCTATGTAAAACACGTTATTTTTCAACGAACTATATGCTAGTTGTGGAGTGCGGTATCCAAAGTTATGCCTGTGTCTAGTGTGAAAACTGTGTTGTAAGTTAGAAAAAATAATTTCCTTGTTGTTCTTAATGAAAAGTAATAGTGTTTTGATAAACAATTGTCTAATGTTTAAAACTGGGAATTCAGAAAAAAGTAAATTCGTTGAATAATGTTTCGGTCTTTTAAGAAGAATAATTTTGATTAAGGTTTTCTGGGTTGACTACTCACTACTGGGTTGACACAATGACTACTCCTAAATATGATACACAAGAATAAGAAACAATGTTGACATTATCGAGGGGTAAATTTAAAGATTCAGATGTGTTAGATGAATTCTGTCGTATACGAAGTCTAAAAGTGACGTTTTCTGAGGATTAACATGTAGATAGTTCTCGGATAGCCATTGGATAACAAAATGCAATGATTTGTTGTGCTCATGATTTAGCTGTGCATGTTTGGACTGGAGACAATGAGGGAAATATCATCAGCAAACAGATGTAACTTTGAATTTGAGACTACAGGAGGCAGATCATTGATGAACATTAAGAAAAGGACGAGCCCAAGAATGGACCCCTGTAGCACACCTGTACTTACAGCACGCTCATCAGATATCCTACTACACAAACAGGACATTTATAAAATGTGTGTGTTTTTTTAATAGCTGTTAGAAAAAGAAGGTGTGTTAGCTTGAAAAAAAAACGAATGATAAAAATATATCAGTTAAAAACAAACACCAAATACAAACGTAGTAAATACACAAACTTTGCTTAATAGCTTAGAAAAGAAAGAAATCGCAATTTGCAGGACTAAATGGGGCTAGAGAATACCGCTACATTTGACACGGTCGTTAAAGCTGTTTACCGCAGACATTGACAGCGGCAGTATCAATGTTTCCCTTCTTTTGATTGTAAGCAAGTCATTTCCTTCCAAATATGCAGTTAGTAAACCTAATGTAAATTTTTGGGAAAGAAAACATTTACTATAAAAACTTGTTTTGACAGCTAATATACAAGGTGGATGTATTAAAAAAATGACCATATTTTATGTTATAAAGCATCACTAAGGAGGTATGTTGGGAGTTCAGTAAGATCGGTAAAGATATAAAACTATATCCAACCAACGTAACGGGGCTCGTTGGAGCTTAAGAGTAAATAAGTCTTAAAATTGCATCCATATTCTAAAAAGACTATAAAATACACAGTTTTCCACTTTTCAAGTTTGCTGCCATTTTGGAAAATAGCAGCCAGAAGCCTAATCGTTTAGGAGCTAGATGATACAAAATGTACACCAGAAGCAATTTTTTCATAGGCCTAAACTCCTAAACGAGTGAGTTAATGGAAAAAATGTCAAGGATAAAGATTTAAAAGTTTTTAAATTGCATGTTCTATCCGAAAACATGATAACATAAAAGGGTGTTCCATAAGAAATTTCAAAGATGGCCGCCATTTCGGGAAATGGTGGCAGAATTTCGAAAAACTAAATTCATATTTTTAACTTCTACAAAAAATAAAGGAATGTCCCCAATTTAAAGACTCTAATTCCTTTCTTTTCCGATATCCCAATGGTGGCCTACTTGAGTTGATCACCCTGTATATTAGTAGTCTGTGTATCCTGCAGTAGTAAACACCCCGATTTAAGCTTTTTTAAGATAAACAAACATTTAAATATGTTCTTGAGATGTATTTTTGTATTATGATATCAATATTTCACCTTGCTTGGTCTGTTCCTCTGCTCTTTCTTGGATTTGCAGTTATTTAATTTAGCGTTTTATATGTGAAAATGCAATTTGTATAGTTGAAATAAACATTTGAAACAAACGGTTATAGCGGTGAATATTTAATTAATATTCTTGTTTGGCTTAAATAACTGATGCCTTATACGTTTCATGGTTATTAGTTATGTGTAAATTCTACTGTAGCACAGTACGTGTTTCACATGAGACATAAGTATCAAACATATTTATATTTAGTAAAAACAACCTTTTGTGATGCAAATTTTATATCGTAGCCCTGTCTCTTCATCCAATCTTCGAATTGTAGTTTTTTTCATTCAGTATAAATATTGTAAAATACATTTTTATTTGTATTTAAACCCAATTGGTAGTATTCATTAAATAACATAAAAATGCTGATCTAAATCAAGCATTATTAAATTGCTTGCAAAAAGAAATGGACAATTAGCCTAAAACGGCAAATTTTGTATTAATTACCTGTGTTTGGTTTAGTGACTGAATTTTTATCAGTACAGTATCTTCAGTTTTTTGTCAATTCTCTTACAAGTACTCTGTGAAGATTAATTCATCAAACATTATTTATACTAAAAATCCCTCAGTAACGATTGATGTGGTAGTTATTGTTTCAACCTGAACTGTTGTGTCACGTGTTACGCACGATACAACATACAAAACACGTAGTTCCAGAAAAATATGGCCTCTCGTGACTGACAACTGTTTAACTTTGTTTTGTTGTTTTCACATGTTTAGGCTAACGTGTACATCTCGATATGCCAAAGTCGGAGGTCGCAGGATTTACAATATTCATCCGAAAATATGAAGACGCCATTTAAAGTACTTGAAGATAATCAATAACTTGATTTAGGGATGGTTTCCAAAATATTGTGGAGTCTTTAAACAAGAAATAACGAGTTTATTTTTTAGATATTGTCTTTTCATATACACCTTTAAACTAAATACACAAAAGCTAAAACAAAAAAAAATGTTTGTTAAATTATATTAATTATTAATAGTGTTTTTTATTTAAAAATATATTATTCATACCAAACTAAATGTTGCGTAAGCCTATAAAGGCTCTTTAAAAATAAAGTGGACTATATGAGAGGAATGTTGAATTTAATTTTTGTTTAAGAATATAGTGGACAGTTGTTTTATCTTAACACTGAATAGTTATATTACCACAATGTCTATGAGTCTTGGAGGAAGATCTGATCTAGTGTTGTATGGCCATATGTTTCCCTGGCTTCATGTAGTCCTGTGGAGAAGATTTCTTTCAAGTTCTCAAATTTAGTATAACCAATTTACAGTGAAATTGAAAGGACTAATTAAATGCACAAAAGAAATATTAAATTTAAACTTTTATATTGTCTTATATAAAGAGAGAGAGAAATAAACGATGCTACACAAAGAAACGATTTACGAGGAAGCTAATACACTTGGAACTAGGAATGCTTACATTAAATAATTTTTGTACTGTTCGTGGGGATTTGGCAATATACCTTTTCTCTCTCTCACGCAATGATCAGCAGGCCTGCTAGTGAATACTGAACTCTAAACTTAATCAAACACTTTATGGTAATGTAAATGACAATCATAAGACGTATGACTACCTTTTGGATTCACGTAGTGGCTAAAACATCGTTAATGTTCTTTTTTATTTATAGCTTACAAAAGGCACAGATTAAGGTGAAATACACATCACCGGTCTTCCTCCGTCAACTTTACAAACAGGGAAGCTACTCCGGTGTTTCACCGAATCTTGGACAAATATTGGGATTGATTTTATATTCATTATAGGAGTGACCTAGATCAAACCCCACGACATCGTTGCCTTAGGACCGAAGTCCGCGACGCTACCGTCTGAGCCACCGAATCTCCATAAACTCACCATTCTCCATACCACCACCGATCCAACATTTATTTTATAAGGAATGTTACGGTATCGAAATTGTCTCACATAGTACTCAAGTAGATAAACTTTCCTCATCACAATCTGGTCGTATTGTCAATAAATACTAATATTTTATTTGCTCTTTCCGATTCTCCTAATATCATAGTTGACAAGTTCATAAAAGAGTAATGAATAATACGATCCTACTGTCATGTCTGATGAATAACTGATACGTGAGACCGCAATTCTAAAATCAGCTTCAGTGGCCTTACACAATCAATGCTAAAAGCGTTACTCGGTGAGTCTATAACTAGCCAGGAACACTGTGTACTGTATCTGTGTACTGTGACTTTGACTAGAATTGCCCGATCACTTGTTGACTTTGAGAGGGGTTTTGTTTGTGTTAACGTTTATTTCGAGAAAAGAATGTTTACGTATTGATATGTGGTTTTAGTCCAATCAAACTGTAGTTGAACGTTGCAAAAGATAACTGCAACGATATTTTTTCTTGATTCTATGTTTTTTTGGGCGCTATACTTGAATCGTAAGGGATTCAAAAATAATTCTTTGTGCGTTTTGAGGTACACGTACGAAATATGAAAACCTTGGCACTTTTTTCAGTTGCTTGCTTATAATTGGGAAACTGTGCGTTCTACTAAATTTTACTAAATATGAAAATGAAAGGTCATGGAATTTCCTACTAAATACATTCATGTCATTCTTTATCAAACGCAATGTTAGCCGGCTATAATGCACTCCAAAATTCCAAAAATTAAAGAGTTTTGTAAAACCCCGTTTTTTTTATATTTTTTTTATTTATTATTGAAAGTACAAGTTTTTCCACTCAACTTCCCTTCTTTCACTCATTTTACAGCCTATTTAACTTAATTCTAGCTTCAGAAAATCACTCTCAAATAATTATTTTCACCAAAAACACTCTAAATTAATCAAGAACAAATATTGTGCTAAACATAACATGCCAAAGACATCTCTTTTTAACTATACAGTATAGTTGGTTAAACTGTAAGTTGAAAAAGATAACATTATTGTACACAGGTTTAACATTAACAGCTAATTGCGACATATTCTCCTTTTATTTGTTTACAAACAAAGACGTGATATAAAACGTCAATTTCACTCGTGGAGGCGCATTCGGAGTCCATCGTCCCGATAAACCGTTGTATGACACCTTCATAGACCAAACAATAGAACAATTCATCATGAGAAGTACTAAAATGGTGGATTTAGAATGTGTAATATTTCTGACAGCGTATCCTTTAGATGGTTACAAAGGCACGCATCCATGATTCACATTACTGAAGAGGTGGAAAGGTTTTGCTGTGTTCACTTCGAAACCTATGAGCAGCATGTACACAGCAGAGTATCCCGAGTTCAGACGGACAACACCGCACACCATCAAAATGTTGAAATGGTTGGAGGGACACTATCTTTATAGATACACTAGCTGTACCCGCGGGCTTTGCCCCATTTAACTTTATAAGTGAGCTCGTTCCCATGGCTCAATCACGTTCTGCTTGAAGTTCGTTCGCTACGCTCACTAAATTTTGGGTTGGAGCTCGTTCGCTGCGCTCACTTGCCTTCAGGTTAGCTTGTTCGCTACGCTAACTCGCCTCTAGGTTGAAGTTCGTTCGCTACGCTCACTCACCTTTTGGTTGAAAATTAGCTGTTGTCATAAATGTAAAAGAAATAATAGTGCTGCACCCTGTTGGTAATCCTTGTAACTTAAACGCTATTGAACATCATAGAACAGAACCAAATTGTTTAGTTGCACCAGCTGTTAAGATTCATTAATTCCATTTAAATATGAGAACTCATAAGGTTAACATGGGAAACTTCAGAGCCACTGGGGCGGAGCCCGAGAGTCCGATCAGAATAAAAGCAGCTTAGTTTTCCTATTTAATGCCTAAAGAATCAATGTACCAAATTTCAGCCCCCTAGGTAAATGGGAAGTGGGAGAATTAGTGATGAGTGAGTGAGTGAGTGAGTCAGTGAGGGCTTTGCCTTTTATATATTTAGAAAACAGTTAATCTCTCTCAGTACAGGGATTGCAGGTGATGCAAAAATGAACGGTCAAAGCTTTCCATCCTTTTCCTGAGTCAGGAATTCCAAAATATACGATAATTGTAATATATGGGGGCTTTCTTCTACACCGAGTTGTTTGGTCAAACAACCAAACTTTTGAAAACATCTGTGACTCGTACGATGGTTACTACTTAAGGTGCCACTATAGCCAGCCTATTGTTATCATTGGTGGGTATCCAGAAAACTATAGTAGCACGAAGCATGTAGAGAGAGGGAGGATTGCTTCCAACAAGTTTTCTATGGAAGTGGTGTTTGATATGGGAGATGATAACCAGCGCCTCTTAAGAACATTTTCTGGAGAATGAAAAAACAAAATCCGTTTTATCACAATTCTTATGGAAACATTGACTGCTGCCCAAATGCCGGCCAAACAAGCTGAAGAAGATGCCGATAGGCTCATTGTCACCCCAACCATTGACATATCACCAGTCTACCAGACAGTGACTATTGTTGACGAAGATGTCGAACTGATTGAGTTGCTTTTTGGCCTCTCAGCCCCCGAAAACGTGTTTTTTTCTCAAACCAGGGAGAAGAAAATCAAATCATCATCACACTAGTACCAGTACCAACCAAAGAAACTGGTTCACGTGATTATACCTCAAAACATGATATTTTATATTACAGTCACAGCGTGCGACACAACGTCCTCTCTGAATGAAGAAATCGTCTTTCAAAGTACTGAAAAAACCCCGGAGCTTTCTCTTGCCCTACAATAGTTTAAAACACCCTTTAAAGACTGCCAGGTGGATACCACGTTAAGCACTTGGGAGAAGTTCATAGCAGCTGCCTACAGTGACCAACATGGAAAACGTACTATTAACGAGAAGAGGTACCAAATAAACAAGAGTGCAGTATTCAAGTCCTGGAGTCACTCCCTCCAACCCACGATGCAGCCCGACAACATCTGCTGCAGGTTTGCCTTTAAATACAGCTGTAGCTGTGGCTTGGGCACGAGCAAGAGCGTAACAATTTTATGTGGAATAAACACCTAAAGGGTTCGAGCCAACCAAGTCCGCACTACCACCTGCCCCTGAAACACTACTAGGCATTAAATCATGCCAATGCAAGAGAGGGTACAGCAGTAAAGCATGTGTGGTACATTGAATTGGATAATCCTGACGATGATTTCGACAATGATGATGTATTGGAGCCACAGTCATCACCAACATGTAAATGTATTTCTCATGTTGAAACACATTATTATTCTAAAATTTTCATTAATATGTGTCTCACATAGTGATGTGGACCGGGAATATTTCATTGGACCGGGAATATTTCATTGGCCCGGGATCGGGAAGGTTCCCAAATATTGGTAGTTTATTAACAATTTTTAATTTTTAACGTTTAAGAGATTTTATTCAATGCATTAATTTCCTGTATAAACATTTTGAAATTTATGAAGATTAAAAAAACATTAATTTAATTCTTAAACTAACGTAAAAAAACTTAAGGTATAGGCCTATTTATATACGAAGGACTCTTTTAGAACTTATGTTTAAAAATTCTTTTGTCTAACATATTGATAACAATCCATATTAAACAATTTGGTATTGTTAAGGAGCTGGGCCCACAACTTTTTACATTGTCATACTAGAACTATTACATTAAAGTTTAACAAACAAAAGGGCAATAAAGCTAAATATAATATTAACTTGATTCTTGGAATTTTAAAACATTGACAACCGACGATTTTATAAAATTTTCTAAGAAGGAGGTTAAGTCCAGATCAGTAAAAATAAGCTATATTTTATCTACAACTTAGAACAGAATGTAGGCATGTTCTAGTAAAAGAAAAGTATGAGAATCAAAATTTATAATATCCCCAGTTGAGCTCTTAAGAGTAATTTAATTGGAATGAGCTGAAATGGGGAAATTTAGTTCTTACGAGGCAAAAGAGGGAATCTTTTACTCCCCTACCTTGAAAACTGCATCACTGTATCAAGAGAAATAAATGTGCCAGTGGGCCGATCCATCTCGCACTCTCGCAGCATTGATGCTTGACCCTAATATAAGAGGTAGTTTGCTTGACCCTATCGAACTACTTGGCGCCAAAGGTTTTGTTTGTGATTGTGCTCAGCAGTAGAATTTGTGAATCAGCAGATGAATTTAAACGTCTTAAAAGTAAGAAAAAGTCTTGCTGACTACAGAGAAAAGGAAGGCTTATTCTCAAGAAAATTTCTTTGGGAAGGGATGGGTGAAGGGGATACAATTATCAGGCCTCTGTCATGGTGAAGGAGGTTGAGAGGTACTTGGCAGTTGTGGCCATGGGAATATTAGGGGCACCAGTATGGGAGTATTAGGGGCTTCGGCTGCCACAGACCGTACATTTAGTACGTTTTCGTAGATGCATTCCAAGACAAGAAACCAACTTTCATCTGAGCGATCAGCAAAACTGACATTTATTTCTTATAACTGGAATCTCACGAATCTTCCATGAGAGAATAAGAAAAGTAAGAAATCAGAAGGCAATCCAAAGGAAACAGGAGGACAAGAAGAAAATGAAGACATCCTTGAGACCGAAGAAGGTAAAGAGGATGAGATCCAGTCAACGTCAAATAAAGATGAAGAAGATTTTTGTGGATAAGTAGAAGAGAAGGATTAAAAGGAAATGTAAATGACATAGATAGAAAAAATGACCAGGGAACTTAAATATGTAACCTATAATTTTTTTCCGGGGTAATTTACTAGGTTATTTTTCAGATTTTTTTTATGAAATCAATTATAATTTTATTAAACACATTAGAGTGTTTGTGTTTTATCAGACAACTACCACAGTGGCCTAATAATTTGATCAATTTAGCTTATAAAATTATAAATGTTTAGTTATTTATTTCATTTACATTTTTGAACTAAAACATATATCTGAGTTTTTGTGGTTAATTTGATCATATAGTTACGGCTTTTACATATTGAGTAACAGCTGGGAATATTTATTCAATTTTAAATTCCTGGGAATTTTACATCACTAGTCTCACATCAATTTAAACGTCTTTTACATTATGAAACTATTATCACAAAATGTATACTATTTATATTTTTCCCTTGTTTTTGTAATGCAGACTCTATCTTCAGTTTACGGAACGAAGACAAGGAAAAGTAAGATATTCCTGAACCGTATCGTACAACTAAGAAAGAACACCAATCGCATTTGGAGGACTTGAATCAGGGACCTTTCAACGAGCGTCGTTAGCAAACGATGAAGAATAATTGAGAGAAGAGTCAAGAATCTTTTGCTTGTGACATATACTCTGTGGTCAGAGCAGGTTATATTATTTTTGACGGAAAATTACATTTTCCATGTTCTATAAATCAGGTTTCGGAGCCACTGGGTTAGCGATTGTGACATCAACACATTTTTGAAAATAAATGTATTTGGAAATGTGTATCCCTGCAAACACTTACCTATAAAGGTAGAAAACTGAAGATAAAATAATCAGGTTATTGTTAATTTTTTATTTAGCAAATTTGGCAATCATAACTCATTCTTTTCCAATGTTAAAAATGAAAAAATAGCAAACCGTCCATAGCAAATAATTTCATATGAAATAAGATTTTTCACTTGTAATTTGAAATAGGTGAACAAAAAAGAGGTTTGATAAAATGTAGCCTATATCTAGTTACCTAAGCACATTTGCTTGTGTGTTGGTTCAAAGATTCCTCACACGACCTGATTGATGGTAGAGGCTAACTTGGCATTTCCACTTGTGAGTTCACAAGTCTCAAACTTATCTTTAATGTCCGTTGCTGTGTAAAGTTTTCCAGTTTCGATTCATGCCGTTTCTCTCTCTCTCTCTGTTGTACCTGCTAAACATAAAACTTTAACAATATTAATACATTTGCCTACACCAGGAATATTTAATTCCTGATATCAGCTCGTGACTAGATCTTGGCTAAAACCTGGGCGTTTATTATGATAGTTAAAAGGGCATCAGACAATGGAAGATATACTGGAAGTAGTTAACATTAATTAGTGTATAAGAGCTGGATATGAGAGTTTATAAGCTTTGATTAAAATTAATAACACTTCAAATATTAAAATGTAAATAAAGAATAATATTAAAATGTGGTTAATCAACTGAATGAAAAAGGTTGAAAACTTAAGCTTATATTAATTTAAATTATACAAACTTTGGACCTAAAATAAAATTTTATTTTACACTGAAAACCCTTATAAAAACAAATTTAAACTAAATTCAAAACTGTTAATTAAGCCCACAACAAATTTGTTTGGAAAGCGTATGCTGTTATTTACTCATTATGATGATCTCAATATAAATGGAAGGATAATCATGCCATTGGCACAAAACTAGGGAGTTTTAAATCTACGACGGCGTTTATCAACAACTAGCCACCATACCCGTGCTTCGCAACGGGAAGAGAACGCTTAAGAGAATAATTACTATTCCATAGATTGCTTTATGTAGATAAACTTTTAGTAATCCACTAAAAGTAATAACTTAAAATATTAACTAGCAACTTTCGTTTCCCAGACATTTTTTGGGGGGATATAAATCATACAAATTCAATAGGTTTTATAGACATTTTGGAAAAGTCAATAACTTAATGAATTACGAACTTAAAAATAAAACTCCTTATTCACATATTATCAAAAATTATTTATTAAATTAAAAACATAAACATAACTGTAAACGATCCTACTTTGACAGTTCTAATTTTGTATCACGCTGCTTGGTTGTAGAAAATTAATAGTGCTGCAACCTGTTGGTACATTTTGTAACCTTTTAATGCTATTGATCATCACAGAATCAAATTGTTTAGTTGGAACAGCTGTTAAGATTCTTTAATTTCATATATGAGTACTCATAAGGTTGGTTAACATGGGAAACTCCAGAGCCACTGGAGCGGAGCCCTTTTGACGGATCTGCACCAAACTTCACAAAAACCATCCTTGAATAATGCTTAAAAATGCCTGAAAGTTTCATTACAATCTGTAGAGCGGTTTCGGAGTCCATAACGTTCAAATATAACAAACTTCCTCTTTTATAAATATAGATTGTAGCAAACGAAGAGTGTTTTGTGTTTCTTTGATACATCATATATGTCTTAAAATGTTATTGAAACACTAATGGTTAGTGACTTACCATTATTCTTCGATTAGTTTACGGTATACGGAGTCTATTAAGTAAAATACTGGATCACGAATTGCGTGTTTTGAGACTTGAACGAATAAACTCTACAAATATATTATTTGGGAAATTGTATGCATGGTATTTGTAAATTTGAGTAATGATTACCAATGATAACTCAAGACATAGACGTTACATCTGAATTTTAAACCTGATTTACGACTTAGTAATGATCAATGACAAGAGAATTTCTGCAAAGGTCAGGTTAATGTATTTCTAATGTAGTGGAAGGTGATAGGGTTAAATGATTTGTAGGCGGTGACCATTCTACGTTGAATGCTCAGCACTTTGCTATGTGTATAGTACTTAGTACAACTCCATAGAGGGTTTCACCACTGTACAAAACAAATAGGTTAGTATTAAGAAAATTATTTAAAATACAAACATCATAATTAAAACAGTTAAAATTAAATTAAATTAATAATTTTTTTTTAATCTTTTCCAGAAGCTTATACCATAATTAATTAGGCGACAATAAATATTTCCAAGTATTCATGAAAATGTATAAAACCATAGTATCTGGTGTCTGAGACGCCACGCCGATGGCTTTAGATAAAGGATTTTTTTTTACGCAACACAAATAATTACAACTACCGTGAGACATTTTGTACGAAAACACCAGCTCATATTTTGTATCCCTGTTTTATTTACTTCTTTACCGATCAGCTAATGCTCTGTTGCATACATATTTTAACAATCAAACGGAAAATTAATTTCAAACCTATCTTGGCATGAAAACAATGATTTACTTTTAATATACGATACACATACTTTGAGCTTGCGGAAACAATGTTGTGACTTTTTACACTGTAAATTATCAATAAAACTAAAGCTCAGAACGAACTATGCAACCATTAATCTCAGCTTATGGGAAATAAAATTAAGAAAACCTTTATACCAATATGAGCTTGTTTTGTCATTGAAAAGTGTCTTACAGTACTTGTAATTCGGGTTGCTATTAAAGAAAACATTCTTTACTTACTACAGAATAGGGAAATATTGCTTGATAAGTTGTATTGTTATTTTATACTTTCCGTTTAATATCTTCCCTTGTTCTGGAAAGCCTACGACTTGTAACCCTTCCCATAATTTCACTTGAACACGTCCCCGTGTTTGCCATTTATAAATTTTGGTTTTTTGTTTACTACTTGCCAAAGGAAAATTATCCACTTACAAGTAAACGTAATTAAACAAATTCTGTACAATTTTGGTATTCACAACAAATATCAGACAAAAATATATTGCTCGGATAAAAATGTCTTATTGATATACATAGTTAAATGAGCAAATAAAAAATCAGCAAGAGAAATTACAACGTTCTCTTATATTTTACAAAGAGAATGGGGCAATTTAAATAAAAGGACACGTTTTAAACTCCTTGACGGAGTTTCATTTTTCATTTCATTCATTTCATTTACAAGTTTATTACAACTTAGAAATATCGAAATATCTCTAAGACTAGCAAAAATACATTTTGTATCAGGTTTACGAAGAAAAGTGTTAGACTGCTTCAAGAAAGTAAACATATGCAAATGGCCGAAGCCAATACAAAGCAGGCTGATGTAAGTTGAATAGAGCTTATACCCGGGTCCGGCTAACCGCCGCCAAGGTCTCGCGAATATTTAACAAGTCCTTTATGCTGCATAATATCTCATCCTAGCCCGGGGTAAAAAGGTAGGAGGCCAAAAAAGACTTACACATTTTTATAACAATACTATTTTGTACAGACTTTACCGTTCTCTTGTTATCAGAGCGAATTAAAAGATGAATTATAAATAATGATACGATATACATAGAGGTGTCATCAATAACAATAAAGTTATTTGTAGCACATATTTCAACATTAAATGGACGTACTTCACATGTTAACCGGGAGTTATGGACCGATAATTGTACCAGCACATGTAAAATATGATCTATTCATTCCTAGAGCTCACCTGCATTGGATATCTTTTATTTTAGTGAAAGTGTAACATATTTCAACTTGAGGCAGTTGGTTTCGGTATTGCGACTGAACTGAAATTCTTGAGATTTTTACGATGGACCTTTATAAAACGTATTCGTTAAAGACATTCATTGAAATAAAATGAAGTGTAGTGTAAAATTGGTCATGCACATTGTAACATTTAAAAATCAAACTATGTGCCATATACATAAACGAATGCATTGTAAGGTTATTCCAATGGTCGTCACTAGGATTAATAATTTTATAAATATCAATGATTGGAATTCATAACACGGCATATGTAATTACGTATGAATTACCCATACTGTTTTTGTAACGACACAAAACAAAAGAAGCAGGTGTTAAATTTAACCCTGAATAGAGTAGAGGTCACTTAAAACATATTGAAGAACAATGTCACATAACATATCATATTAAGAAGAAATATATATAATATTAAAAATATATCTACGTTGTCTTCTTCTTTTGCAATAACTGTGAATTGTTTAAAATTTTATTTAAATTTGTTGATGAAGACAGTAGCAATGTTTTAGGTAAAGAAGTGGTGCTATATGTATTAACAAGCCTTATGATCTAACCACCATAAAACGTCTCAATTCACGTCTCATTCTAAAATATTGTATCCATTAGGCTTTCTTATATTCACCTATAAACTTAGTTATGCATTCAAATTGTAGCAAACTAAGAGTAAACAAAATAATGTAGCTTGTTCCTTGTTCCACTAATCCCACCGTAAGAGGAAAGTTGTCGGTTAATTGTTATGCGACAAACTTGTTGGCGTAAATTGTTCTTGTTTCTGGTTGTTAAATGTAATGAGCGCGAGCGTGAACTTCTGTAGTTACACAGAAGTGTTGGAATAGAAGGTTATAGAACGACTTTCGAAAGGATTGAAGACAACGTATTTCCCAATATATAAAAGTAACATTTGAAAATGAGGTTTTGCCAGCTCGAGATAGTTTTTAATTGCGAGACGAAGTCGAGAAGTTAAATCAATCGAGAGCTGCTAAACCATTTCGTTCCGTGGTACGAACGCTATTTTTTACCACACTATACTCTATTACCACTATTAACCACTATAATAATGCACACTGATAGTCAACACAACTACAACTTTAAGGTTATGTGAAGAAATAGTTTGAGGAATCAGCAAAAATAAAAATAAATAGTTGCTAGGCAACGGTGACAATAACACGATTCTATTGCAATGCTATGGATTTTGATTGTGTATTTAAAATGCATTCATGTTTTAAGTGAGCGGACAGCTGATTTTGCGACCCAGGGCTATAAAAACCTGTTCGGTCCCCAAATTACGATGACAGCTGGCATGGCCAGCAAAACGTAACTTTCAGCCACCAATTAACGTATGTAATACAGCCAAAAACATCATAGTGTGGTGAAAAATATTGTTTTCCTACAGTCACCCGACAAAGTTGGCTTCCTTGTACTGTTTATAGTACAGAAAGCTGCTAATTGCTGCATATTTATACTTTGCCTTACGGTTTATACTTTGCCGTACGGTTTATACTTTGCCGCACATCAGGATTCCAACGAAACAACACAAAACAGCGTGGTTCCATTATGCACGTAATCCGTGTACGCTTGGAAATAGGTTGGCAACACTTAAAGATAATTATACTATGAGCAGCTGATTGACTATTATAACTACGATTTAACCTGTCATTTCGTGTTTATAGTTTCGGTATTTCTGAACTTTCTGGACTTTTCTTTTAAACGTTTTTAAAACATTCCTACGATCTTAATAAACAAGAAAATACATTTAAAGCATTTTTTAGGTGCGGAAACCACTTCAAATTACTAAAACATACGGAACTATATTCTCAAAACGCTGAGCACATTTCTTGCGGAGGAAAAATAGCGGAGTGATACGGACCGCGGGTACTACTTTCTCTAGGGCACCATTTGTGTTGCCAGCTGAACCTAAAAAAGTGTTGTATAATGTTTGAAAGACTAATTATTTATATACTTTATAGTGACTGTAGGAAAAATATAATGTGCAACACGAGTGAAAAAGGCCTTTGCTGCACTCGAGATCATTTCGTAAACATTGCTCTCGTGTACAGCAAAGTGCCACTTTCACCACTAGTTACACAAATAACTATTGTCACACGGGCAAAAGTGTCCTTGCAACCCTCGCTCATTTACAGGGAACCTCGCCATTTAAGAACCTTGGCTTCTTCTCGTTTGAAAAACTTTAATAAAACAATATATTAAGTGAGACACGAAAGTCGTATAAATAGAGTGAGAATGTTTTACACAAACAATATTTAAAAACATTGTTGCCTTGTGGAGTAATGCAACGAACAGTATGATGAAGTGGATTTTAGTCCACAAACGCGGACACATGGTGAACGTTACAATCAGTTATATAAATCACATGGCGTTATATGACCATGTATTTGTCAATGTTTGGTGGTCTCTGTTCACAAGAGCCTGGTTATTTATTTAACCAACAAATCCATAGTGGTATCATAGTTTTCCTCTGCGATATTATTATATTTAGATTTACGAACATTTTGAGCACAAATTTGAAAAATACTTAAAGGACAAAAATATTATTTTATTATGAGTCGTTATTTCTTCCTGAAACATCCTGCGACTGCGGTTGGAGAAGGGCTACAATGCTAGATTTTTTTCTGGATGGACAGCAATCGTAGTTTAGCTTCAGTGTCACTCACTATGCCCAAATCCAAGTCATCTGATATATGTTCCAAGGCTCTTTCCAGGTTCTCTTCATAGGTTGCATTTTCCATGTTTAATTGGTTGAAGAAGTTGTTTCAAGTTTTGATTTGTGTCAGGGAGAGAAAAGAACAAGGGAAATAGCTCTTTGACTGATTTCAGAATTTTTCAAAAGACTTTTAAATTAGAAGAGTAAACCTTTGAAAATTTGAAAGTGTGATTGGTTTGGTAGCCATGTTGAATGAAATAGAGGAAGAGAGAATTAGAAGAGAAATTGATTGGCAAGAACAAGGAAATTTGATCGCTTGAGTAAGATGGATTGAACCAACCAGTAGAAGCAGTGTATTTGAACTAACCAATAGAAGCAATGGAAGTTTATTTTGATTTTGAACCTTATCTTGCATCAGTAAAAACAGCATCGATTTAAAGTAAGTTTTGATTTTACGTCAGGGTGACGTCAAAAATATTTTACAATTAAAGCAAATTTACAATATGACTAACTTTTTAATTTTTATATAAAAGTCTCTTAGTTTAAGCCCATTATGTGTTACTTCGATTTTAGTTTGCTTTGAATATTCGAATAAGTGAGAGTACTAGTATACAATTAGTTGTGAATAGAATATGCTGTATTAGAATAGCCCTTGTGTGGAAAGCATAAAAACCCCCAATGAAAATAATACGGATTCTCCTAAATTAAGATAACTATTAAATACAGTACTTGTTCCTCCGCTTCCCACCTCAGATTATAGCACTTTTCAAAGCAAAAGCAAGTCCTGTAAAATACATTAGATTGCATTGACTGAAACATCTGCAGGAAAAATAGGTAATTTCTGATAATCTGAGACAGCATCGAAATAAATGTTACACATTCCGGAAAGTTATGTGGTTTTACCGTATTTATTTATTGTATTTATGTTATTTAATTAAACTGATTTTACATGAATTTATATGTTTGTAGGTGATTAAATTAAATATTGCTTTAGCATTAAGCTCATAAAAAAGGTTTGTGATAACGTGGTTATAATAATAAATATAGGTTTAGCTATTATACAAATATAAGCTCGTTTGTGCATAAGTACATAGGCTGCATCATATTTTTCCATAAAGTTATACGCTAAAAGTAGTTTTCCCTTAATCAGGGCTTTATGCAAACTTAGACTCAAACAGGTTACTTTAGAGGAACGACCGGCCAAGTTTGGATACAAGCTTTGTAAGCTGTAACTTGAAATGACATAATTTCCTTTACAATAGCCCTTGCCTACAAACAACAATTCTCATTTATGTCAACAGAAATTCGACGTAAAGTAGGTTCTCAAGATCCTCAAAAATCATAACCTTAGGTAGTTTATATAATTGTAAGCAAGGGCTTATCCACAGACTTCTCGTACATTCAGAAAATCTTTCAATCTGGAAAGAAAGCCTTAATTATAGCAAAAGTTATAAAAACATTCGAGCCGTACTGGTCCAGTAGTTAAATTAATTTCCAACCGTTTTAAACTGTACATAAATGTATAGGAGTTTCAAACTAGATAAATTGATGAATATATGTAACAGTTTATATGGATTTTTAGAATTTGGAAGAAAGTCCAAAATAGAAAGAATTTATTTTTACACTATAAACATCATAAACTACAACATAATTTTAAACACGCATCAGGTTAGCTGGTCGTTTCACCCGTTTGGTAGTTCTATCATGGTAATATTTTAAAAGAAAAAAAAAAACTGGTACGTTCAATCGTCTTTGGAAGGTTCGACGACTTTGGCCGATTGATCCATGTTTTTATATCTTGTAATATACGTTAAATATATGATTATCTTAAGACGAAAAAAAATTAATTGTTAACCTTTAGTTGTCCTTTGACATTAAGGCATTTACTAATAAAATCACCGAATTTTTCTAGTTGTTTCAATTTTAAAATGTCATCATGGTTTTAAGATTAATCAATTAGCGTTAATTAAGAGAATAATCCACATTTCCGGATGGAAAATACAAAACCAGTATCTTTACCAATATTTCCAAAAGGCATTGTGAGGAAAATATTAACAGTAGAGATTAGGAATGCTACTGCGACTCTGATAATGCAATAACATTCAAAAGTATTAGTGGCTGCGTATTTAAGGTGTTTGGTGCCAACAGTTGCATGTAAAACAAAGAAACAACCTGTCGTTACTTTATCTACTTGGAGTACATCGCTCTTGTGCTAATGAATGCGATTTATCACCCGCTTCATGTATGATATTTCATTAAAAGAAACGCAATTTTAACAGTATTGGTTTGTGAAGATAATAAATCATGGATCAAGATGGGGAAAACTCTGGAGACAAAGAAGTCAAACACATTGATGCGATTCCACTACATTAAGGAACTAATAGCAAAAAAGAAGTGTATTGCAAGTGAAAATCAGGTTGGTGACTTTTTGTACCAACATTTTTATTATGTTACTGTAGTATATCAACTGTGTCAGATCATAGACAAAAAGAAGTCTATGGTCAGATCAAAGGATATAGTTCAGATTGTAGATTTGCGGGTAAGTGTTTTTCAATTATACTATCTATTAAAAGACTGGATGTATTTTAATAATTTGAACTAATCGTGTTGTATTCATATGCTCAATAATATATGTTTAATGTTGTTTTATGTTTTAGTCTCAGATTATTGTAAAAAAGTAAATAAAACGTTATTTAAAATCCAAGTTATAAAGTTTCCAATTATTCTTTCCTGCAGTAGTATTTAACAATTGCTTGAAAATGGATAGGTAGGGCTAAGCTGTACAGGTTTATCTAATCTTAATTACGCACCTGTTTTCAGTTTAATAATTAAATTTTTTTTTTATTTATGAGGCTACATAACCTAGTTTAAAAACGTTTTTGTCGATTCCACAAAAGTGATTTGTAAAAATCCGCAGTATAAATGATTCACATTTCAAACTGAAAAAAGTATTGACGTGGTATACCAGTTATTGTATCAACTTGAACTGTTGTGTCACGTGTTACGCACGATACAACATACAAAGCACGTAGTTCCAGAAAAATATGGCCTCTCGTGACTGACAACTGTTTAACTTTGTTTTGTTGTTTTCAAATGTTTAGTCAGACATTTTGCTGCTGGTAATGCCAAACGCAGTGTTATTAGAAAACAAAGGTTTATTTAAATCAAAAAGGCGTGTAAACACCGTTCAAAGTACTTTAACCTTTTTCATATCTGGAGCTATAAGTATCATTACAATAGATTGGATTTTTTCAATAAAAAGTTATAGAATTACACTAAATGAAATTCAAAATACAAAAGAACCATTTTATTTCATTCTTAAACACATCAATGTAAACAGAATATTTACTAACAAACTTAAAAATAATAAAAAAGCTGATGAATTAATCACTTACAGATTTAACTATCTAACACTTTTCCCCTCCTTCTTTTTACGCGGGCTTGTTTTATTAGCTCGCTATCTTTCAAATTTTGATATAAATTTTAAACAAAGTTCCAGATTAGCTAGAGACTTGAAACTTGAAACATAGCTCACAAATGGATGACAATTAAATATAATATCATTTAATTTTTATATTTACTTTGGACTACGCCCCATGGGCTTCCAAATTTTCCATGTTTAGATTTTGAAAGAATATAAAAATATCAACTAATTTAAGTCAGCTGTAAATACTTAAATTTGACAGTTAGAAGAGCAGAGGTTAAGAGATACAGGTTCTGATCCCGAGATATTCTAAAAATATTAAACAAGCATTTCAAAGTAAAAATTAAACATCTTATTACAGATAATACGGTTTTGGTTATGTATTAACAGGCCATATAAAATAGATTTAACATATTTACACATTAAAGACTAACAATAAAAAATAATTCATAAATTGAAATACTTTTTTTAAAATGACACATTTTCAAACGCACTAAAAAGTAGAAAATAATTTATAAATATGTTGAGAGAATAAATATTTTAAGATTTAAAAGGAAAAACGTGGGGTGCATGCAATAGATCATAATACTTCAAATAGGTGAAGTTAATTGTAAATTAGCATGCGCCCCACGTTTTTTGTTTTAAATCTTAAAAGTATTTATTCTCTCGACATATTTATAAATTATTTTCAACTTTTTAGTGCGTTTAAAAACGTGGCATTTTACAAAGTATTTTTAATTATGAACTATTTTACAAAACAGACACTTTCAAACGTCACATACAAGGTCATATCACAGTAAAATACACAAGACCAAATCTTCGTCTGTAAAATTCGCACACTCAGTATAGTGCTGCGCAAGTGTTACACCATTGGAAAAAGTTTGTAATTGGGCAAGGTTAACAATCGTACTTTTCTATAAATTTGCCATATTATATCAGTTTATGTTTCATGTATTTAAAACTATACTTACAAAAAGTAATGTTGCTTTTATCTTATCTTTGTACACTTATATTTTACATTTTTTAAACATATTTTATAGTTATTAAATAAGCCTCTCATAAATTTTTTATCATTGATGAAATAGTATTTAATCTATGTATGTATTAATTACGTAAGCCGATTCTTTGCGTCAAAATTGTGGGCGACTGGGAAGTCGTAGAAGGACGGGAGAGGGCTCAAATTAAAGGTCTCGACCCCGTGACGGCGGGAAAAATAGTGAAATTATCCAAATCTTGATACAAAATTAGATATTACGTAAAATGTTCTCCATAAGAATAGCATTAGAAGTCATTTATTGCTGATTTCTGTTTACTTCAATACAGCTGATCGTGCTATATCTTGAAAACAGTGATCAATACACGCATTTGGTTTACTTTTAGCCAGTCAACTATGAAATGTATACCATAATAAAACTGAAATCTTGAAGATTAATCGGAAAAACGTCTGCATTCTTTGTTTATATTTAAATCATATACTCAAGTTTCATTTTTTCATGCTTTTACGTTATTGTCGTGTTAAAGGAATAAACGACATAGAATAAATATTCTTTATAAATAATCAAAGAGTCAAAATTAAATCTAACTTCTGTTTTGTTTTTATTTTTAAATCATATGTTCAAGTTCATTTTAAATGATGTAGTTTCTTTATATTTCTACACATTTTAAGGTTAAGGTTGTGTTAATTTAATACAACTAAAACAACCTATAAATGTTATTGGTTCTAAAATTGTGTATTTGCATTCCTTCGTAAGTAAATATTTTTTTAGTGCAGTGAATATACAACGTAGAGTAATCATATTCGATCATACTTTTATAAAATCACCAGGGATTCAAGATGTTTTGGTATGTAGGCTGCTGGATATGTATTCTTTTCATTATAAGTACTGTAATTAATATGAACGCCAGGGGTAGACCACAAAGGCGGGGAACTGTTCATAGCAATGACAGTGCGCGTAGAAGAGCAAGAGTAGATAATGACGAACTTAATCAAGATAGAGCCCCCCAAGATGTTACAACCCCTTTTTTGGAGACCCATGGTAGACGAGAGAAATGTAAATATTCATGATGCAGGATTACTGGACCAAGAGTGCATTCAATGTAGTGCTCTTTATTTTAGAGAAGAACTAAACGAATAATCATTTTATGACACGTTCCCATAACGAACCTTCCTCAGCCAAAAACTAATGTAGAACTTAAAAATTTGTTTGAAGAGAGCCCACAACTGTATAAATTCATTCGACAATGCAACAGTGCGATGGCTTTTGCTTATTTTTCAGCCAGTAAGAAAGATATTCCAGGAAAAGGACCATACTGTTTTAAAATTCAAGGACAGAATTATCGTTCAATCTCAGATTTGCTGCCTCAACATGATGAAGACCCCGTGTATGGCCAATTGTACATTATTGACACATCAACAGCAACGGAAATTCGTCAAAGGCGTCGAGAACATAGTGACTTAAAACCTGAAATATTGTCAAAACTAGCTGAAATTCTTTTAGAAAATTCATTTACACAAATTTACAAAAGAGCTTCGGAAGTAATGGTAGTACAAGGTGACAGTGAATTAGAACTTAGGTTTCTAGACAGGATAAATATGGATCGTCTTAGGTATAATAAGCCTACTGCAGATGAAATTGCAGGCGTCTTCAATTCATCTGAAGGTGTACCTCCAATTAATTTTTAAAATTCCAAACAGGGAAGCTTTTATTTATCCTCATTAACTACAAGACCAAAGACCTTAGTAAACCAGTATTTATTCACAAACAATGATATGTTTGCTGCCTTTTTCATGTAAAACCACTGGAGTGATTCAAATTATTTTTTGAAAATGACATCAACAAAAGCAAACAAAGAAGAACAACAAACTGGTGTTTACACAAAAGATATGGTGTAGGGATGTCTATTCTAACACATAGATAATGTTATTCTGAGTTTGTTTAAATACCGGAATTGCAATATGTTGTTTTACATTTGAGCTTTTTAGGGACTTATGTCCCTACAAGCCACTAGTTTTTTATTTTTTTATTTTCATATTATCATAATAGTTGATAGGATATACGACGATTGCTTTGAAAATATCCACCCTTTTAGACTGGAATGATTTGAATTGCTTAGAATTTACATGGAAATGGAATATCTACTTTGTAGCAAAGTCAAAAGAATAAGTGAGTATAATGATGGAAAATATGTGTAGGTCATAGTAAAAAAATATTTGTGTTAATAAAAGGAATGTTACTGGAATGTCTACTGTTATGTCTAAAGAATAACTGATACATGAGACCACAATACTAAAAGAAGCTTTAGTGACCTTACACAATCAATGCTAAAAGCGTTACTCGGTGAGTCTACAACTAGCCAAGAACACTGTGTACTGCATCTGTGTACTGTGACTTTGACTAGAATTGTTGACTTCGAGAGGGGTTTTGTTTGTGCTTCATGTTTACTTTGAGGGGAAAAATATCATCTATTGATGTGTGGCTTCTTGGAAATACCGGATTTAAAAAAGGCGTTCCTTTGTTAATCTAGCTGATTTTGTATCAAGTTAAAAAGTTTGACAAGGGTATCGGTTTTATATTTCTTTGTATTATTGCCAACAGTCAGTATATAGACTGTAATATCGGGTTTGAAAATCACATTGTGTAACACAGATTTTTATTGATGCTTTGTTCAAATTAGCTGTTATCATAAATTCACACCATCTTTGTAGTAATAGAGATCGATGATTCACACAAAAAATTAATGGGACTTCACCCTGTTGGTAAACCTTGTAACTTTATAAATCTATTGAACATCATAGATCTAACCTGTTTACTTTGAAACAGCTGTTAAGATTGATTAATACCTTTTATATATGAAAACCTATAAGTTATCATAGGAATCTCCAGAGCCACTGGGGCGAAGCCCAAAAGTCAGATCAGAATAAAAACTACTTAGTTTTTCTATTGAATGCATAAAGAATAAGTGTACCAAATTTCAGTCTTCTAGATAAATGAGAAGTAGGAGAATTGGTGATGAGTGAGTGAGTGAGTCAGTCAGTCAGTGATAGCTTTGCATTTCATAGGTATAGATTTTATTTTGTACTGTAATGATGATATGGCTTTATATTTTCTCGATTACCTTTTCGAATAAAATACAAATATCAGGGCCTTAAACATAATAATTTTTTGCACGTGTTAAGTGCTTACCTGCTACTACAATGAAAAAAAGCTTGTTCGTTTAGGTTTTTGTTTTGATATCTATACACAAGTAAAAGTTCTGGATTTTCATAATCTTATCTATTAATGTTTCTCAAGTACCTCCCAGCAACTTAAAGAATATTGCATACTTGAATTTATTAGCTCATAATAAAGATCAGCATTCATGTTTTATTTATTTCAGTGGTTCCCACAGTCCAAGGGCTGGGATATTAGTCCTAAGATATGTTTTAGAGTAAAACTGCAAGAAGAAAACTTAAACAAATACACTATCAATCTTAGCTGAGGTAACTTTTTCCGCAGACACAAAACACGAAAGAGGCGGTTCAGTCGTCGTTCCGCATCTATGTTTGGTGATGCATCCGGACTGTTAACATGTGCTTCATGCGACCGACCAATACGTAACATGGGTAATACCACGTAGGAACTTCAATATTGAAAGCAAGACAGAAATTTGGAGAACAGCCTAGAGAATTAGTTTCTCGACAAATGATAAACTGCAGGTCTGGGTAAAAAAAACTTAGCAGTCCAGAATTTTAAAGTACGAATTATCTCCATAAAAACAATGTAATACACCATTATACATTTTTAAAATTACAAAAAAAAACTTATATACGTCATCAACCACATCTGAGTTTTGATAAGAGAAAATTAATTAGGTAATTGGTATGTTCATTAAACAATAAGGAGCTAACCAAAAGAAGTAAAGCCAGTAACCGAGCTGCAGTAAAGATAACAAAAATGTAATGAATAATTTAATAAAAAAAAACCATTAAGATGTATAAACAATAGTTAATGAGCTGAACATATACATGAATAGAGAAGCCCTCTTTCGACGCGCGGCACCATCAAACAATGAAGAATCGTTAAAATATGAGATAAAGCTTGTTTGCTCTGACGTGTACATGGTGTCCAGAGCTGGCTATATTTGTAAGGTTTCAGAGCCACTGGGTTAGCACTTTGTAATTTCATCAAATTACCACCTTCAAAAATAAAAATGTTTAAAAGGGTTGGCATAGTCAGATAGCCAACAGTGAGCATTTCTACACCAGCTGTGTATGACATTTAACGAATCAATAAAATTAAACTGGCTTTAGTACAAAATTAAGGGTGTGCGGGAAAAAGCAAGTTGTGTTCTTTGGTTTCTTGACAGCAGATCTTTAATGGCTGTTCGAAGAAGGATTCTTTTAGAGTATAGCCGTAGTTCTTCGAGAAAATCAATAAAATAGATGTACAGTTACTGTCTAAAACTGATTTAAATTTGCTATTTAATGAAACTTATGATTCTAAGTTACTTGGTTGTTTATTTATTTAATCGTCAAATATAAACGATAATTTATGACCATCCTGTATAAATCCCTACCTAGAAATTTACCATGAAGTCAAAGAATAAATCCCTACCTAGAAATTTATCATGAAGTCAAAGTACTAGTTTTATGAATCGGACTGTGATAAACTTGTCATTATGCAAAAGTACCATCATAATTCATTCTTTTAGTTATTTTCTTGTATGAATCCACAAATAAATTAATACTAATGCAATAATAAATAAACGTCTTTATTTACTATATTTTATGTACAATAACACGATAACTCGAACTGTGTGAACCTGTGACATAACTGTTATTGAAGGCACATATTTGAAAATTATAGTCTACATGTACTAATAGTTTTATCATTTAAAACATACGTATAGTCAAGTAAACATTCACATATAAGGCTAGCTTATATTATTACTAGCTGTAACCCGCGGGCTTTGCCCCGTTTAACTTCTTAATTTTCAAGATTATCTCGTTCGCATGGCTCAATCACGTCCTGGTTGAAGTTTGTTCGCTACGCTCACTCACCTTTAGGTTGGAGCTCGTTCGCTACGCTCACTCACCTTTAGGTTGGAGCTCGTTCGCTGCGCTCACTTGCCTTCAGGTTAGCTCGTTCGCTACGCTAACTTGCCTCCAGGTTGAAGTTCGTTCGCTACGCTCACTCACCTTTTGGTTGCAAATTAGCTGTTGTCATAAATGTAAAAGAAATAATAGTGCTGCACCCTGTTGGTAATTTTTGTAACTTTAATGCTATTGAACATCACAGAACAGAACCAACTTGTTTAATTGAAACAGCTGTTAAGATTCAATAATTTCATTTCTCATAAGGTTAACATGGGAAACTCCAGAGCCACTGGGGCGGAGCCCGAAAGGATTTTTGAAATAAGAATATGCCTATATGTTAATCGGGAATGTGAGCTATCATCATGCCAAATTTCAGCCCAATCCGACCAGTATTTTTCGCGTTCACTTGTCACAAACATACATCCATACATCCAAACTTTCTCATTTATAATATTAGTAGGATATAAAATACGATTTTTAAATTGTTATTTAAAATAAGAGGCAAGAAACTATATGTTTCTTGAAACATTTATAGCTAACTAACTAAAGACTTTTGTTTGCGCCTATCAAAGATTCCAAACACGGCCTGACTGATGGGAGAGGCTAACTTGGCATTTCACAAGTCTCGTCCGTTGCTGTGTAAAGTTTTCCCATTCCGATTTATTCCATTTCTAACATGAAACTACTTTACTTATGTTGTATTGAATTATTATAAATAAGACAATACGTATTTGCACATCAAACATTTCCTGAACGTACCAATTAGTCTAAGGAATTTCGTAACTTGATAGACTGGCGATTTGATTATTTAAGTGTAGGGCAAATTAATAGAATATATTAGGAAGAGTGAAACTATTTTGTGAATTACTTCAAATTTTGGGTTTACATCCATTAGAACGTGATTAGATATTTATAATTATGAGATTATAACATGTAAATCTTCTGTTGCTGATTTGAATAGAAATGCCCGTTAAAACAATCAAACTCGCAATAATAAAACCTACCAAAATTTCAATGAAGTGAATAAGGTGAATTTAATTTGTTTGCTGAAATACACCTTGCCGATGGAAATGGGTACAAATTAAAATAAAACAAATATAATAGTGTATTTCAATCTTTACACAACTATTAATTAATCGACCAAAATTTAAATAGTTAAAATCCGTCATCTGTTTGTTACTGAACAGGGTCGTTATTTTTTCATCAACGGGCAACACGTATCGAACACGCATGTGTTTTCTAGGTTTAGTTTAGATAAATAGTTGTCTTTAAACTAATACCTATTATTTGTAAAGGCACAGGATCGTGATATATGTAGCCACCTTTACAGTATAAAAAAAAAACTACCAAATGTGTGTTACTATTTGATCAAATATCCGCGGTTTAATATCAATCGGATAGCTAAGTGTTTGTACTTTGATTTATGTTTCCCTGCAAAGTCATATAATTTATACATTGCTACAAGACCGATGAATATGGTATCGAAATATTAGTAAACGAATATGTCGAGTGTGGTTTCCCGAGCAACATGGACGAGTAAGCACAGATTGACCATAGTGCGAATATATTAAATAGCAAAATCAAAGCCGAACATTTGATTGTGCACAAAGCAATAATTCCCAAACGTAATAAAACCATAATTGTTGTGCCATAGAGCGGTTTCCCCCATACCCCAATGGGGCAATTACAACATTTCATATGTTAAAATAAAAAATATATATTAAGTTACAATTTTAAGGGTTTCAAAGTACAGTAACGTTATTTAGTGTGGAATCTTCGTTTTTATGATTTTCAACAACAGTAAAACATACACATACTTACTAAATACTTACTAATTTACTAAGAATAACGTGTTTACAACAAGAGTAATTTTGATATCTTAAGGGTTTAAAACAGGTTAATTATTATGTTTACATGCAAGTTTATCTTGGTGAATACTTTGTAACAGTTTAATAAACACACACATTATATTTTTTTATTCATACCCATAAGTTTTTGTTTGCTAGAGTATTATCTCCATCGAAAAACATATTCCTGCATTTTGGTCTAGTTTTGCAAACGGATGTATCACAAGCAAAACCAGCTGAAATAACAGAACCGCCTCTCTGTTGTTCGGGTGTTGTGTATGTAAACAAGATAGATAGCTTTCATCCGTCCAAACATTACCCACTTGAACTTTACAAATCGATAGTTCTGTATTAGGTAAAAACAAGATTAAAAACTAAAACAATGGGGAAAATAAAATACAAGGTGGTAAACAATAAGTGTATAACCATGTCTGCCTATAGATCTATTTGTGTCGATAAGGCTAACAAAATATGTCAAAGTTATGACATCTTTTGTATCAGTTAACTATCTGTACTATACGTCTGCCTTGGATTTTTCTTGACCTGAATTAACAGCGGTTAGTTTCTTTACTTAATCCATGCATGTAAATAAAGACAATACGACTTCATCACCATCATCACCAGAGGATTCTACAGATTTTATGATGGGGAAAAAATTAAAAGCGACGAAGAAAAAGTTTGTTAGCTAACCAATCGACAGTTAAAGACATCTTCTCTGAGATATTTTATGTCCGATCTCCTAGATTAGAAATTATTCAAGATGCTATAAAATATTACTTGGATAGCCTCTCGAAAAAATGGAAGAGTTAAAAGAAGAAACCCTTTTCCATAATGAACAATTTGGTTATCTAAGCAATAAAATAAAATCATTTAGGACGTTCTTTAAGAATTAGGAGGCCGCTGAGAAGGAATAATCTGATACCCAAGGGAAGGGGGGCGAAAAAATTACAGTCCTTAAGTGTAATTAAGTACGTAGTAAGTATATTTAACGGGACCCACTCACTAAGCAACCTAAAAGATGCAATAATTGTTTACTTGCCTTATCGGACACTTTATATTATGACGTGGGTTAAAGACTTTAAAAATACGGGTTACTTAACATAAAGTTTTGGTGTCTGTGTAAAATGAGGTCGGAAGGTAGAGGGACACCGGCGGACGCCCTTAGTGTATAGCCATGCACAAGTGCAGGTTCACGTGGGATGAGGCGAATCGCCTCACTACTAACTAAACTAATAGCTAACTGGACTAATAGCTGGGCAGCAGAGCGGAGTTTCTAAGTTATTTTTTTTTATTTCTTGGAGTTCATTGCCGCCAGACATACCCCCCTGAGGACATGGAGGGTGCAACCAGGGACAAGAGGACAGCAAACCACGAAACTCCAGGGGATGCTGCGTTGACGACCAGCGTTACTCCCAGCCAGTACAGGGTTTAGGGGTTGTCGCTTATTCAACCGCAGGCGAACTTCGGACAGACGCAATAAGTAATTGAAGTAAATTAGGTTGTTTAAAATTGAGGGCCTACAATTTACGCGTGGGTTTAAGTCTAAAGGGAATTGACTCAAAATAATTGAGCGTGTGTGTCATTGTGTGTGTGTGTGTGGCTGTCCGTAAGCATGATAACTCGAGCAAAAACTATCCGATTTTGATCAAATATGGCATGAAGGTGTAAACCTATTTACGAGTTCAAGAGAGTACGAGTTCGCAAACCAGCATGATCGAACTATTGTAACCGGGGCTTATGGGGGGATAGGGGGGGGGGGGGGTTATGTGGTAGAAACTGGTTTTCCCATTTTTGTCCCAAAAAACATAAAATTTAGCAATTTCTTTCCATTTTGTAGAGCTTAAAAAAATAATAATATTGAAGTGTTATTATGCGCCTAATGGTTACGGCAAAAATTCTATAAAATTGTAAATTTAAAATTATCATGTTATTCTTACGGAGAATAAGTAAACGTTGTAGTTTGCTTGTTTATGAACAAGCTTTGATCAAATATGGAAAATGCATTTATTTCTCACTAAGCTATTAACTAAAAAAAAAACACCTTCTTACCCTCCCTGTTGCATCAAACCTAAGTACTCATTAAACTAAATAGCATTAGTTTAACGAGTACTTACGTTGGCTGCAACAGGAGTGGTAACAAGATTTTTTTTTGTAAAATGGTATTAGTTTAGTATGAAAGGAATACATTTTCCAATTTTAATCAAAATGTGTTCATAAACAAGCAAACTACAACAGTTTACTTATTCTCCATAGGAATAACATAGGAATTTTAAATTTACAGTTTTATGGAATTTTCTCCGTAACCATTAGGCGCATAATAACACTTCAATATTATTTGTTTTTTAAGCTCTACAAAATGGTTAAGAAAGAAATTGCTAAATTTTAAGTTTTTAGGGTCTAAAATGGGATAAGCCAATTTTTACCCCATAAAACCCCCCATAAACCCATTTTCCCATAATATGATCATGCTGGTTCGCGAACTCGTTCCAATAAACGTGGGTTTACATGTTTCTACAAAATTTCATCAAGATCGGATGATTTTTGCTTGAGTTATTGCGTTAACGGACACATAAATATATAGTCCCGGGTCCAGGTCTTACCATGAGTACTTCGATAATAGCTTATTTCCTATAGGGGAAATTCGCTAAAAACAAAAGCCTACCATCATTCACGTTAGACAAAGTTTGAAAAACTTTGAAGGCATAAATTTGGAATACAAATATAGAATATAATATATATATAAGAAAACAAACACAAATGCAATATATATTTATTTAAACTTTCCAATGTAATGCTGCTATTGTATTTAGTGCAAATCCAATCAGACAAATGGAAATTCGCTTAGTCTGCAGGTTTGCTGCGGCGGGGTATTTGATTCCTTTCCTAGTTCGACATAAACATGCAAATATATTACTTAAGCTGAACACAGATAAAATGGAGTAATAAATTTTACGGCAAACTAGAACTGCAGTTCTCTAAAAGTGGGTGTATTTTAAAACTTTAAACAATTTTCCAAAAACTATAATATAACTAGCAGAGTACCCGTCCTTCGTACGGGGTTGGCATATAAATTTAAAATGCTTATTGCAGTTATACTCTAGCTTTTCGTTTGCAATGGGGGAGGAGAAAGTTTGATAACATTTGCTTCTTTAAATTGGCGTTATTACACATCTACCATAGCCATAATGTTCACCTAAGCAATAAGGAAAAATAAATGACTAAACATTCGCAAAAAAATCACAAATTATTCATGACATTAAAAACATAAACATACTGTATCTGTAAACAATCCTACTTTGACAGTTCTCATTGCGTATCACAGTTTTTTGTTGTTGCTTTATCTGTTTACATTAATGCAAAAGAAAATTATAGTACTGCAAATTTTAAATATTATAATTTTTTAATGCTTACAACTTTTTTAGTTGAAACAGCTGACTAAATTCTTTAATTCCCTTTACAATATGAATACTCATACGGTTAACATGGGGAACTACAGAGCCATTGGGGCGGAGCTCGAAAAGATTTTGAGATAAGAATATGCCTATATGTTAATCGGGGATGTGAGCTATCATCATTCCAAGTTTCAGCCCAATCCGTCCCGTGGTTTTTGCGTGATTGAACTTCGAACAAACAAACACACAAACATTCACACTTATAATATTAGTAAGATTAATTAGAGATTGAGTTTTATATCAACGAAAGTATACGCATGTATTTTATCTTTATCTCAAAGCGTTATTGTATCAACCTGAACTGTTGTGTCACGCGTTACGCACGATACAACATACAAAGCACGTAGTTCCAGAAAAATATGGCCTCTCGTGACTGACAACTGTTTAACTTTGTTTTGTTGTTTTCACATGTTTAGTCTACATGTGCGGCCTTCCTTAACTTCTCATAATGTCTTACTAGTAAATCAACTGCAATTTAATATCATGATATGGATGGTTCCAAAAAATAAATGTTGCCCAGCGTCTCTGAGTATTAACAGGGCTATTATGTTTATATTCATGACTGTACAAAACCAATTTACAATAAAAATGCTAAACTGTTTCTAGAACTACTCTAATCGTATCTTTGAGTAAAAGTGGTATTGATGTAATTTATAGCAATTAAATACTAGGCAAAAAGGTCGCTTGGGTCATTTTTGCTGGAAACATGTTGTCATTTCAAGATGAGAGGCTAATGATGATGTATATAGTTAAATAGAAAGGGCTTTGTTTACCCATGTCTCCATTGAAAGAGAATATCAACCTTGAACAAAAATGCACGTTAGCATTTTATATTATAGTCTGAATATCTACATACATAACTTTTATATTATACATGATCGATTTTTATAAACAGAAAACTGCTAAGCCATGATAAAATCTAGGCCTTTTCAATTTATTATTCGTAGAATAAATAAACTAACGCTGCTTAGGAAATTAAATGGCGGAAACTGGATACAGAAGAAATTTTACTATTGAGATAGATTCTTAGAAAATAACACTATTAGCGAATTTCCCTATAGGGAAGTAGCTATTACCGTAGGTGGCACGGTAAGACCTAGACCCGGGACCGATTTACTTTTTCATTTTGATGTCCCCAGAGGCCAAAAACACCATTCGTTCAAATTTTTATATATGTATATATATATATATATATATATATATATATATAGACTTATATATATATACGTCCGTGAACGCGATAACTTGAGTAATTTTTGTCCGATTTTGATGAAATTTGGTTTAAAGGTGTAAAGCGGGATAAACTTGAATGAGTTCGCGAACCAGCATGATCGGACCATGGGAACGGGGCTTTACGGGGGGTTTTATGGGGTAAAAATTGGTTTTTCTCACTTTTGACCCTCAAAACAAAAAATTTCCCGATTTCTCTTTAGACATTTTTAAAGAGCTTAAAAAAACAAATAATTTAGTATATAAAAGTATTTTTGTTCGATTATTAGTAACGGAGAAAATTAAAAAAATTGTAAATTTAAAATTCCCATGTTATTCTTATGGAGAATATTGTGAAATGTTGTAGTTTGCTTGTTTATGGATATATTTTGATCAAACTTGGCAAATTTATTTATTTTGTACTAAGCTATCAATATTTTACTCAAAAACACACTTTATTAGTTTCCTTGTAGCAGCAAACCTAGGTACTCGTTAAACCTAATGTTATAAAAATATATTTAACTGAAAATCAATTCAGACAAATGGAAATTCGCTTAGTCGGCAGGTTTGCTGCGGCGGGGGTATTTTATATTTTATATTATTATACTAAGTACAATTGCAATATTATGTTTTGTTAGTTCACGTTGATCTTCGGTAAGAGCATTCCATCCTATGTTCAATATATCTAGGCCAGTGGTTGAATTAAACATGAAGATAAATAATATAGTTTATTTTTATTAATGTGAATTAAACGTAAAGATAAATATATTTTACTTTTATTTTTCCTTATTATTTCTTTTATGTCTATATCGTGTTTGAAATATTTACTAAATAATTCTTTTTTTTTTTTATTTATTCTAAACAGCAAACATTTATCAATACCAAAACGTCAAACAACCAACTACAACCTTATACCATAGTTCAAAAGGTAAAATTAGAGAATAAAAACAAGGTGCAAAGCATTTCTCAGATTTTCTGAACAACCGCATTACAAATTTTTGGTCGAGTTCTCGACCACTGGACGACCTCTAGTTAACATTAAAAAGGAATTTAAGAACTTTGTCAGCTGTTTCAACTAAAAACTTGGATCTATGATATTCAATAACATTAAAAAGTTATAAGGTCTACCAACAGGGTGCAGCATTACTATTTTTTTTTGTACATTTATGACAACAGCTAATTTGAAAGCAGAAACAAAAACATGTGATATATAATAATAACTGTGAAAGTATGACTGTTTACAGTTATGTTTATATTTTTAATTTAATAAATAATTTGTGATATTGTGCGTATGTTTCATAATTAACTTTTTCTATTGTTTAGGTGTAGTGGTAGAACATTATGGATATGGTCGATGTATTGTACTATATCATACCGTTAGTTTAAGGAACAAAATATTCTCAAACCATATCCTCCCACATTACAAACGCAAAGGACGAGTATAACTGCAATAAGCATTTTATACACATATACCAACCCCGTACGACGAAGGACGGGTACTCTGCTAGTAGACAATATATTGGGGTGGATTTTCAAATTGCTTTTATGTAAAGGTAAAAAAAAAGTTAAAGTGGCACACACTGCTGTAATTCTTTGCTTATTAAGGCTCCAGCAAAATGAAATTAAACATTTATTGAAAGACTCATACATACATATTGTTCAAACCCCTATGTATATTTAATATAGAAACTCCAAGTTGCCTTTTGGGTGAGCCGTAAAGTACATTATTGGAGTAGACCACGTTAAAAATCTTTAAATTTACTCCACAAACTTCCTTAGTGTAAATCAATACAATTGCAAAATAGGCAGTAGTTCCGAAATGACTTTTTAATTTATAATTGAAAAAAAAACCATTGGCCTTGAAGCGATGGATAAGAGACTAACGTTGTTAAAAAACGATAAAGAAATAAACTGAGTCGGGTTTATATTCTCAATTCTGTTTTATATCTTTTCCTCTTGGGAAATTATTGCCCCTAACACCTTTACGAGATTTTATGAAAAAATATTTCATTACTTTATGAGCTCAAATGCAATACCTATGCAAAATTATTCTACCAAGTTTAATGCTTCTTTAAATACTATTATTGTCTATTATACATATTATTAAAATTAATTGCTCTAAGCTATGTCTCGTCATTACTTTTGAGATAACTGTTTAAAACCCTTACAATGTAAATCTAATATTTTTTGGTCTTAATTAAAATACATGTTCAAGATGTATACAAGAGATCCTTGAAGGTGTTAGTGAGATATAAAAGACACAACATCTAGAACGACCAGTAAATATTGAATTTAATGATTACGATTTAAATCACGCCATCACGTTTACAGTAGTCATAATTTCCGATGACTTTAAAGGAGTCAACTCGAAGATTATGGAAATACTCACGATGTACATAAAAGGTCGATATAATCAAAATTTTCTTGTAAATATCTTTTATAATTTTTCAAAAGCTCATCTAGTTTTTTAGTGTTTTCTACAAATGTTTCATGCTCATAGCCACATTAGGGTGTCCATAATAACAAATATAAATAAAAAAAAAAACATTATTTCTATTTCCTCTACTAGGTGATGTTCTATGAGTTTAGTATGTTACCATAGTTTGCAAATCGGATCTTTCAATGATTGATTAAGAAATGCAGCACAGTGTTAATTCAGTCTCCTCCCTTCATGTCCTTTATAAGGATAACATGGGAACTTTAAAAGCTACTGCCCAAGAGGCTTTTTCAAAAATATGAGGTCAGTTTTCAAATCTACACACCTAGACGAACATTTTATTATAGTATAATATGTAGGGTTATATCTTAAAAGAAAATAGCCTTTTTGTTTACAAAGTTTCATGTAGCGTATTATACAGACTGTCCCAAAAGTCCTGGACCGGTTTAATATTTTCTAAACGACAACAGATAAATCAATAAGATTTGGTACATCAACACCACACCTAAAAATCTACTTTTTAAAGGAAATATCAATTTCCTGTCACATCATGGGGACGTCCCGCAAGGAGTCAGAAGGAAATTTTAAATAGAAGCATATATAGGTTGACATGTACATCAAATTAAAGGTCTTTACTAGCAGAATATAATGCCGCAAATTTGAACTCAAACGGACAACCAAGTCAAGAATTACAGTGGTTCAAAGATTCATTTAATTTGCATTTGGGGGCACAGCCCTAGGAATCAGGAAAAAATTGTTAACGTAAGCATAGGTCGATATGCACATAAAATTAAAGGTCTTCACTAGTAGATTACAATGCCGTAAATTCAAGCTCAAAAGGACGCCTGAGTAAAAAATGGCAGTCGTTTAAAGATTCAAAATGACAGGTTCAAGAAATCTTTGAACGGCTGCCATTTTTTACTCAGGCGTTCTTTTGAGCATGAATTTACGGCATTGTAATCTACTAGTAAAGGTCTTTAATTTGATGTGCATGTCAACCTATGCTTCTATTTAAGATTTCCTTCTGACTCCTTGCGGGACGTCCCCATGATATGACAGAAAATTTATAGTTCCTTAAAAAAGTAGATTTTTAAGTGTGGTGTTGATGTGCAAAATCTTATTGATTTACCCGTTTTCGTTTAGAAAATATTAAACCGGTCCGGGACTTTTGGGACAGTCTGTATATCATCTATACAGGGTGATTTGTACTCAGTGTGACAAAAATATTTTGGTGTGAGTACAAAGTAAATGAAGTGTGATGATGCATATCAAATGTTCCAAGTCTCAAAATTAGCTTCCCAAAAAATTATTTGAAGTTTTTCAAAAATAACCATGCTTTTAAACTTAATACAGCGATTTCTCAATTACCTGTATATGGATTTGAGTAGATAATGTCATTTTCGTGTTCTACATTAAATTTTGAACAAGAATAATGGAAAATGACGGAGGATCAGTTGTAAAAACTCCATTGTAAATAGATTCAAAGATAAAAATTAAGATATTTGATAAAAATTGTAAAAACAATGGTCTATTGCATTTTTCACACCCTGTATACAAGAAAGTGTCGGAATATGTTAAAAACTGCGCCATTTTATAAGCTTTCCAACTATATGCTACACTATTGAGGTTTAGATATTTTTTTGTTTGTTTTAGTGGTTTGAATACCAGAAAACAGGGAACTTTTTTACTGTTTTTACTGTTCAAGCTGAAACAAAAATACAACTTTTGCTTAATACATGCCGACTTTCTATGTTTCAAATGTTAAAGACACCATGCTTTGTAGTCTTCAAACCATTAATACGTACATAAGCAGGCACAAACCTCAATAGTGTAGCATATGGTTGGAAAGCTTATAAAATGGCGCAGTTTTTAACATATTCCGACACTTTCTTGTATACAGGGTGTAATAAATGCATTAGACCATTGTTTTTACAATTTTTATCAAATATCTTAATTTTTATCTTTGAATCTATTTACAATGGAGTTTTTACAACTGATCCTCCGTCATTTTCCATTATTCTTGTTCAAAATTTAATGTAGAACACGAAAATGACATTATCTACTCAAATCCATATACAAGTAATTGAGAAATCGCTGTATTAAGTTTAAAAGCATGGTTATTTTTGAAAAACATAAAATAATTTTTTGGGAAGCTAATTTTGAGACTTGGAACATTTGATATGCATCATCACACTTCATTTACTTTGTACTTACCCCAAAAAAATTTTGTCACACTGAGTACAAATCACCCTGTATATTAAAAGGCAAGCATGTTTCTTTAAACCGTTTTTCTCAGCTCGTGTGCATTCCAGGGAAAATCCAAACATATTGTTAGAAATATATTTTCATGTAGATGTGCAGAATCCCTTTATAAGTTAAAATAGGCTTAAAAATAAACACAAAATATTAATTTAAAATATAAAAAAATAACCTAGACCATAGTTTATGGGTTGCAATGCTGGTGACGAAATAACAACAAAATATAAACAGAAAAACTAACGGAATAAATTACAGTACAATCACATGTTTTATTTACAGCATGGGGTGAAAATAGAGAAGCCTGTATATTACATATTTTTGGTCGAGCTTTCGATCACTGGACGACCACCAGTATAATATATTATATTAGTAATATAAGTTATTCTGATAATGTCATACATAAAAAACAATGCAATTGAAATTGGGCAAGTCTCGGTGAGAAATCCTCGTTCTTCATCCTTCTTATACAGTTTTCAAAAAACACGAGATGTAGCCCAGATACTGATATACATATTTGATTGGTTTTGACAATTATATAGGCTTAAGACTTGATGGATCTAGTCCCATTTCAAACCAATTTTTTAAGTGTACACCCTTAAAACTATGATCCATCATTAATTAATCGGGATTGGTAACATGACTATTCGTAATCTTCTATTAGTATTTTTAATTGGTAACTTGACCCGTTAATTTTGAGGCCATTTCTTGTTGCCATTTCTTGATCGTTATTATAAAATATATTATATACAGGAAATAATATTTATAAATTCCGTTAATTCTGGTAATTTGTTCTGTCTTATAAATAATTTAGTGTTAAACCACTTAGTAATTTGGTTAAATGTTATGTTAAACTTACATATACAAAATTTCAACACCTCACATTACCAATCTAAAGAATATTAGAGTAATGTGTGGTATTTTAAGCCTTTACCTCGGCATAAGCTCTGTAAAAGAGTGCTTTCAGAACTAAAAATGCATTTCCTACTAGCCGCTTCTAATTAAATAACTATGTTTAAGCTTTAAAACTTGAGATTTAATTACGTTAACTTTTGTTTTGAATGTTTTTAATATAGTATAACCATTCAAATTATATTTATGAATTAAATATCTATACACTCGAACAATTAAATTATAAACTGTAAATTCCTTGCATCATCTAAACAGACTGGGAAAAATGAGAGGTAAAGGTGAATATCCTTCCGTAACCTGACTTAATGTAACGAGATTTAAGGAACGGGGCTCTTCAAATCAGTGAACCAGTATTTAACTGATTGCTTACCCATGTATTCAGCAAAAGGGATAGAACTGACTTCGGATGTATATAATATGCACTGTCATAAAAGTAAAAAAATAATTCTTTGTAACCCAGCCTAATTCTATGAAATTTTGTTTAAAATAACCTAACATTCAAATTAGAATAGTGACATTTTCTTGGGAGCAACAATGTCAATAAACAAATAGTTTGCATAATTTTATTTAATATCGTATAGAAATCCTTAACCATATCACCTGTTCGTACAACAATAATTAAAAAAAATGTGAGCTATAATGTGTTTTGAATTTTCTACTTAACATACCTATGTTTGTTACTGAAGAATGTATCTTTGAATAGGGTTGACGTTGGCCAAGGCAATTATTTTTTTGACTTTGATTTGTTAATATGCTGATATTTTAAGTACCGTATCATTATGAGTATGTTAACTTTTCCACGTTAAAGTATTTACAGTAAAAAGAAGTTACTGATTTACTAATAATAATAAACTACGTTACACGTGTAGTAAATATACGTAATGGTAAATTAGTAATTGGGAATCGGGACAGTTCAGCATTAATTTAAATATATATATTTTTTATCATGATAATGACTTTACAAAATTTAAAATCGCAAATTGATTAATGTTTTTAATAATGAATCAAGATAGCAAATGCAGCCCATATATTGTGATGGATATTTTTAGACGTTAGTGAAAAAAATATACAAAGTTACAATGCATTGTGAACGGTTCAGATACATGGTGCCTAGAGGTACCTTTTGCTTGGGGCGACAGATGCGACTATCGCCGAGCGCGGAGCGACAGTCGCGGGACACTGCTCTTTTGGGTTTTGCTGTTTTGAATAGTCCTGTTTTGCTTGCAGCTACTGTCGCTAGAGTCGCGAGCGGCAGTCGCGGGACACTGCTCTTTTGGGTTTTGCTGTTTTGAATAGTCCTGTTTTGCTTACAGCTACTGTCGCTAGAGTCGCGAGCGGCAGTCGCGGGACACTGCTCTTTTGGGTTTTGCTGTTTTGAATAGTCCTGTTTTGTTGGGTTTTGCTGGCTTACAGCTACTGTCGCTAGAGTCGCGAGCAGCAGTCGCGGGACACTGCCCTTTTGGGTTTTGCCGTTTTGCATAGTCCTGTTTAGCTTGCAGGTACGACATATGTACACCATATCACATGTTACCATACCTAGTTTACCTGCGATACTCCTTCGATACAGACGATCACAAATTTACTTTCTCAAACGATCATGTAAATGATTTAACATAAAACTTATAAATAAATAAAAAATAATTCTCATCTAAGTTTTCAGATTATTTAATCAAAGCCATAGTAGTACAAATACTCTATGTACCAGTATTTTTAATTATGAATATGGGCATCTTGTTTATTTCTTACACACAATGTGTTTGACAAATCGGTTAACTACTCTATTTACAACTCATGCACTTTTTTTAAATAATACTACTTGTTTACAACATTGTGAGTTGTAGTCATCTAAGGCAGAGTAACTAATGGCGAGAATGTCACTCAGTCACCTCCATTTCTCTCCATTTGCCCACTCTTCTGTCGCGCGACTGAAAAACGACCCTTGTTTCTTTAAAAACGTAATTAATAGCATCCCACTAGCCCAGCCTCAAAATAACCTGACATCATTTATTTCCAAAACCCATGGCAGGTAATTAAACAGGATACGACACTCTTAACTGCTAAATTGTTACTCGTAATTACAATATGAATTATCAAGTTTTGTTTACGTTTTGGCACATCTTAAGATTTGTAATAATCATAGAAAATTTTCTGTTAAATGTATTTTTACATAGAATACTCAAACAAAGTTATTACTAAAATTGAACTATCCCATGTTAAGCGCAAATATATGTTCTTTTGCATTTTGTAGCAACTCAAAAAGTAATAATTCAGATTGGCAATGGTATGAATGGAGGTAATTACTCTAATAATACATTAAAAATGAGCCTTTATATTTGTGTTGTCTATTTTTTTAGGTAAGGAACATTATCTCTATGTCTTTTCATACAATGTCAATAATCTTTTGTACAAACTACCCATCCCAATAGTTAGGGGTATCTAATAGTTAAATCACGATAAGTATAGCAATCAATTATGATGAATTTAATATTTCTAACGCATCACTAAGGGAAACTGCTGTTTATGATCCATTTGGATATCACAAAGAGTTGATTGACTTAGTGCTTTTGATGACATCACGTATAAAATTGGATTTAGAAGACGATGTAAAGTTTACACCTGATGAGATGGAGTTTGATCTTCACGTTGTAAACCGACTGGAGATTGATTACAAGACGTTCGCGCTTTGTTAAAGCAACGAACATCCCGAAATACTCATCGGGTTTTATTGAAAAATACTGAAATTACTGTTGCATACAAGTATCAAATGTTGTTGAAACTTATTCTCTTGTATTATTCAATCCGTCAAATAAATGACAGGATTAGCGAAATAAAGCTCTGCGATCACAATGATGGAATGCGACTCAAGCCCACATATGTGACATGAACACATTGTAGAGTACAACTCAATCATTGGGTATAAATCACACACAGCCACAATCACCATATTATTTATCGTTCGGGGATATTGCCATTAGTTTAAACTGAATATGAAATACTGGTGTTTGAAGTAAGAAAAAAATATAAAGCTAACAAGATAATCCAACGTGATAATACTATCCTGTTCGTGCATCATGATTACAATACTGTGGTTCATTTTTAAGGTAATACATCATATACATACATATGTATATTCTTATTACATAATATTATAACAATTGTATATTATTGTAATTATTGTAAATTATAACAATAATTATTAGATTATGCCTCATGTCTGGCTATATCTCGCTTTTAAAACTCTGTAATCACGTTTCATTTTAAAAGAAAACTTAAATTTACATTTGATACAACCTTATTAAGTAAAAATAGCCAGAACTGTTGATAAATTCAAAACTAAAGGAGGAACTCTGGATTATAGTCTAACAACGAGGCAAGGCTTTAAATTAATTAAGGCTTTAGATTAGTGAATAATATTAAAATATTTCTATATAATAAAAATTAAATTTAAATAAATAACAAATATTTGGAGTGTAGATGTTGCACGGCTAATTAGTTTGATGACGCGTGGAATCTGTATTCCTTTTAGAGGTAAGAGTAACAGTTAAATCTATTGATACTAATCGACAAGTACTGAGAAATATGTCCATTTATTTTACTACGGAGGGAAGCAAATACATATAATTTGAAAGTATTGCCTGTCTAAATTCATCTTAAAATAAACTTATATTTATTAATAATACATTTTTAAACTACCCTTAAGTGTTTTCACCGTTAAGTGTTAACTCGTAAAAAAATGACATTAAGACACAATAAAGAAAAACTCTGAACCCTGAGCAAGGAAGAAGTTGTATTTAAAAGCTCGATTGTCCACAAGTTAGTTCAGTACAACACAAGCCAAGTTCAAAAGTGCATTGATTAATGCATATCCGTTAAAACACACATATAGACGGGTTGATGCAAGTTTTATATACTAGGTATGCAGTCTAGGGTCCACCAATTCAGCGGAGCAAACACAAATTAAACCAATCAAGACAAATTAAATCAATCTTCTTTCTAAGTACAACTAGAAAAGTGGTCAATTTGGATAACATAAAAAAATGTAATTTACTGTAGCTAATTGATTATTGGTGGTTTCCGTATACTGGTTTCCCTCTACTAGCTCATGTGTATTTCTTGGTCAACAGTTTTCACCAGAATGTTGTTAGCGAATTTCCCATATTTTTCTTAGAACTGTATTTTGGTCGTATATGTGATTGTTCAAAAACATATGCTATGATTATTGGTTTTTACTTTTTAATTTTAACCAACATATCAACCTATGAGACTAATGTTGAAATTTAAAACTTTAGTTTAATTTAATTTTGTTTGAGTTAAGCCTCCGAATCACTGATCAAAACGTGTACTGGTGAAATTACCTGCTGTCAAGTGATCCTTTTGACCTTGAAAGGCGACCGGTTTCGATCCTCACGGGATCATCTTCAGGCGGAGTATTTTATGGAGTATTTCTAAATTATGTTCAATGTTACTGTAGCTGTGGTTGTAATCAATCAGATGGTTGGCATATGCTGAGTTGGATTTTTGTCTTGACTGTTTTGGCAGATGTTCCTTAAATCTGGTATTAAATGACCTTGCTGTCTGGCCTATGTAAAAACTAGGACAATCGTTACATTTCAGTTTATATATTCCGGTTTGTTTGTTATTTTGAGGCTTATCTTTGAGAATACTGGCTAGTTTGTTGGATGTTTTGAAGGTGATTGTGATGTTATTTTTGGACATTTCATTTTTAATTACATTATTTAGTGAGGCTCCATATTCCATAGAAGCATATTTTTTCCGTTCATTGCCTGGTTTTGTACCCTCGTGTTTAGTGTGATGTCTCTGGATCATTTTGTCGATCATTTCGCTTTTATATCCGTTGGATACAGCTATAAACTGTATGATATTTATTTCATTTGGTAGTTTTCTGGGCTAAGGGGGATTGATATTAGTCTATTCACAAAGCTATGGTATGCCGCCATTTTTTGACTTATTGGGTGGTGTGACGAATTGTGAATGGGTTTGGCTTGTCGTTGTTGGTTTCCTAAAGATTTTAAATTTGAGTTTGTCTTGAGATTTAGTGATGGTTAAATCAAGAAAATTAATTGAACTGTTGACTTTTTCTTCTAATGTGAACTGTATATTCCTGTGTAATGTATTGATATGCTTGCTTAAAGAGTTTAATTGCCTTTTATTACCATTGAATATAACTAATGTGTCATCAACGTAGCGTGAATATGATACAATTTTCTGCACATAGGAGTTTTGGCTAGACCATAAGTATTTGTTTTCGATGTGATGTAAAAATATTTCTGAAAGTATGCCAGAAAGGAGGGAACCCATAGCCAATCCTTTGTTCTGTACAAAGAATTCATTTTGGTAGCTGAAATAGTTTTGTTTAAGTACTTCCTTTGTTAGGTTTACTAGTTTGTCAATTGATTCCCTTGTCAGTGACGAGTTCCTAACCAAATTTTCTTCTAGTACAGTTGCTCAAATTAGTGTTCGCAAGAACGAAAAGACGATGACAACGTCCACCTGAAGATGAACCCGTGAGGGGGTAGCGGATTTTTATCCCCCTGGAATTTTACCGCCTGGGCAAACGTGACGTCACAAACCAGGGGGTAAAATTCCGGCCGCGAACTTTTGAGTTTCGCGACATCAGCTCGATGGATTAAACGCGGAATTAAACATATATTTTCACGGTTGTGAGTTTAATCAGAACACATCAAATTATAAAAACCTAGAATGTACGGCCGGGATTTTTACCCCCGGAATTTTACCCCCTGGCCAGATATATAAATTAGTGAGAATAATTAATTATCGTCATTCAGTTTTAATTTAATGGTAAACATTTTATTAAGTAGCCTATCTTAATTTATATGTAACATTAACTAATCGAACAGGGTTTTAATATTAATTTTGAGATTCGAGTGTCAGGATTCGATCATTGAAGCCAGTTGGTTAATATGATCAATATAAAACAGCGAATTCTGTTTTCTTAGTTGAGATTACAAAATAAATAAATAAAGATAGGATAATTAATAATGAAATGTTTCAATAATTAAAAACAGAAATAAGAAAATCAATCATTCAATTTCTAAAATCAGCCAGGGGGTAAAATTCCGGGGGGTAAAATTCCGGGGGTAAAAGTCCGGCCCGTACATCTTCAGTTGCCTAAACGCTAGTTATATTGACAGGGCGTAAAATTCCGGTTTTTATCGCTAATTAAATTAATCACGCTCTGACTATTTTCATTAGACTTCATTAGACTATTTTCATTAGGCCGGTAAAATTCCGGCCGCGAACAAACTTTTGGCCACCCAGGTTACTACGTCATAGTGACGTTAGATTTGCCCAGGGGGTAAAATTCCAGGGGGATAAAATTCCGGCGACCCCCCGTGAGGATCGAAACCGGTCGCCTTTCAAGGTCAAAAGGATCACTTAACAGCAGGTAATTACACCAGTACACGTTTAGTTTAATGTTGAGTTGTATACGTAATATGAAATCGAATTTTGTTTCTCCAAAGCCATTTCCAGTGTTCGTTGAAATAACCTTGGTAAGTTTGGCTAAATAATGTTCATCCATTATTGCATTATGAGGTTACAAAGTTTGCATAAGGTCCGAACTCAATGCACTCCGCTCAAATAACCAAACCAAATTGTCCATGTCAGCTCTGGCTCGCCTTTTATTGATTATGACCCGAGTTTCAGATTTTGCTTAGCCATAATCAAATCCATCAATACATCAGATTTGCCCATCTTTTTGAGATCTTTATGATTTATAAAACAGTTCTAGTGACCAAAGAATATGAATTTGCATGTTGCACCTGCAAGGCTGAACACAATATGGCTTATCATTGAATCCTATTAAACGTATAACGCCTTTATTCGTCAATAAAAAAAATTAACTCGTTCAATGTTAAGTTAAAATAATGTAAATTGCCCTAAACATTTCAAATATAAAGTACTATATTATATGCTACATGTCAAGTACACTTGTATAGATCAAAGTTTAAGTGCACTTATTGAAGGTAATCTAGAACCTTGTACTTAGCTTGCACAGACACCCATCATTGTCCAAGTTAGCCGAAGTAATTACCATAATATCTCTTGTCACTGACCCTAGACGTGGCTTGACTATATGTATAACACTTAAACTTGGTGTAATTGCTTTAGTAAGGTACTAAACTTTAGGTCCGTTGTTTGCTAACAGGTTACTGTGGAATATTCAAAAGAGTTTTGTTGCTGCTTCAGCTCAAATCAACATGTAACATTGTGTAATGTATAATACTTACAACACTTTAGAAACCACGTATGCTACGTAAAATAAATATTCATAAAAGACAGCGATCAAACGTTTAGTTAATTGTCATTTTGTATGCATTTTAATGATTATAATGTGACATTGGAAGTTAATAAGTCCATGGTGATGGTTTTCAATGACAACGGCCGCGAATGCCTACGCATGAAGATAATATACCATTATCATTGTCATCTTCATTACTTGCGCACACCAATGTCAGGCTAATCAGAAGTCAAGCAAAGTGTAGAATGGATTGAGATTATCTAATTTCTTGGATCTGCTGTATCTATAGCTATCTGAAACATCATTTACTTAAAAGAAAAGATCAGGAACAGCTGCGTTAAGTTTCGAAACATCAATAAGCTTCTAAATTGTCTCAAAATCAAGGCGGCAACCGTTCAATTGCTAGGCGAGCACTGTAACCATTCAGCTGTTGATAAATACAACTAGGAGAAATTCCCATATTCTGTAGCAAAAGTCTTATCGAGAATATAAACTGTTGTAGTTTGCTTGTTAATGGATATATTTTTATCAAATTTTAAATTAAAAACACCTCATTTACCTCACGTAGCAGCAAACCTAAGTACTTTATGATACATCCTATATTAAATAATCTTCACCTCATACTCAAATTACTTATTCAATTGCTTATTAAAACCGTATACAAAAATCTATTAAACTCATAATACAACCAAATAATTAATCGTTATCTTAATATGCATAGACGTTTATAAATCCGTCCAGGTTACACTCAAGGCATTTCACAGAGGCCAACAATAATGTACACTCTGTGTTTGCAGGGACGTGGTTACTTTTAATGTGACTTTTACACCTTATGACGAACGTGATGTCTTAACTTGGTTATGGAGCTAAATAACGTACATAATGCTATTTCCCTATATAATCCTTTTATGAAAAATATTGTAACAATAAAGTGTTTTGGAACATAAATACACCTTATTGTTATTGCTGGATGATTCATAATCATAATGATTTAAAAGTAAAGTTTAGTATTTAAATGGAAATACAGTATTGGATAACACTAAAATCTTTTCCCATTTCCTTTAGGTATTTTATCTTTAACGGGTGCATGTCCATAAAAAAAACGTGCATGGAAACTTTTTTTATGTGTTGTCATAAGAGAGTTATGATAGATACAACACAGTGAATTTTTCTTTCCAGAAAAAAAAAACTGTAATCACTGGCCCTAGTATGGAAAAAGGATTAAAGTATGGTTTTGACTGCAGTGTAAATGGAAATGAACAAAGATCATTTTGAATTTAAGTATTTATTTTCATTTTTTGTTAATTGACTATCTAATTTGTTCCAACTGTGTAACCATAACAGTTTAATGGCTTTCTATAAACAAAAATAGATTCATACGCTAAATTTGAAGAATGGAAAATTTGAAGCATGGTGTTATCGTTATCTTTATTACTCCATTGAGATGGGGACAACACCTAGATGCGTATTTCTACTCAAATAAGAGTGAAGGTGAGTGTGGAATGTAGTGAGATGATCTGTGTAGCTTTTTGTCAAACACCAAATGTTTTATTAGCCAGAGAATTGAAACATTTTAATTTCATTTTTATGAGTTGTTAGCCTCCGGATTACGTTTGAATATTTATAATGGTTTAAATACCTGCATTCAGTAATCCAATATGCTGCTTGTGGCAACTATAGTTTCGGTTCACAGGGAACCATCTTCAGGCCGTACAAGGCGTCGTTATTCACTTTCATATATGAAGGTCGTCATTTAATAAATAAGTTCCCGAGTACTCGGTCTTTTTAATGTTAAATGTTTGTATCAATGTGCGTTTTCGTGTTCTATGTACTTATTTATTAAATGACGACCTTCATATATGGAAGTGAATAACGACGCCTTGTACGGCCTGAAGATGGTTCCCTGTGAACCGAAACTATAGTTGCCACAAGCAGCATATTGGATTACTGAATGCAGGTATTTAAACCATTAGAAACATTTTAAGCCAATAAATCAATCTTATTGTCCTCTGAAGGCTAGATTATTTCAATAGCAATTTCACACAACACAAATTAATAACGAGGTGCTACTAAAAGGCTTTGACGCTTTTGCCGAAGTTAACGAGTTCAAACCACACAAAGCTGTGTGAGACGGACTGATGTATGTTGTATTGCCCCGGGGACCAGCTTACCGGCCAAACCCAATAACACTACATACATGATTTAGTCACCACTTACCTGGAAAATCTCCTGTCAAACGACTTGTGTATTATCATCTTGACAATCTTTTTTGTATTTAGAAGATTGTTACTATACAGTAAATAAGTAATAACGATATTAAACTACATATTGACAAGACTATTCCATATTTATTTGTCATCTTAGATTGCAAAGGTTAGATTTTAAAGGCTTTTTGTGTGTGATTTCATATATGGAGACGAACAGTTCGGGTGAGAGGATCTCAGGCGACAGATAACGATTACCAGGAATATAATTTTGTTCTTAGAATCCTTTTGAGGATAGCTAGACAAAATATCTTTGTAGATCAGCCACAGCGATCCTTAATTTAATGGATTGTTTAAATACGGTGTTGAACAAGTAATTTGAATATGAGGTGAAGATTCTTTTGTATAAGGTGTAATGTAAATTATACTTCACGTTTTACATATCCTCCCACATTAATTAAAATTCCCCCGGCGAATCAAACCTGCAGACTAAACGAATTTCCAATTTCCTGGCTAGATATTAACTTAAATATTTTCTAAAAAATGTCAGTTTTATTTTTTTTATAACATTAATTTTTAATGAGTACTTGGGTTTTCTGCTACATGAAAATGAGTGCTAAATGATGTTTCAGATGGCTATAGGAACAGCAGATCCTAGAAAGTAGATCTACTCACTCCGTTTTACACTTAGCTTGACTTCTGATTGAAATTTGTGTGCGCAAGTAATGCTGATGACAATGATAATGATTTATTGTTTAGTCTTTGAAATTTCTCTTGTCAATCTTTATTTGTGGTGCTGATACATTGTAATGATAGAAATATGCTTTTTTAGCATACTATAATGTAATAAAATTGATAAATAATTATGTCTGGCTATGTTTCAACTGACTTGATAATTATAATACTTCTCTCCAATTTCGTCATAACTAGGATAGAGGTTTGTTTCGAATAACGTTTTACTGATTTTATTTTTGGTAGAAAACATTGGTATAAAGTTTTTTTTTAATAACACTGTATATGTCAAGTTGGACTAAAGATTTGGATCTTAAAAAAAAACTTCGTTTCAATTGCAACTTACTCCCTTGGCTATTCACAATCTTTGTATCGAAAAATTAAGCGTTAGAGAATGTTGTTCTCCATAATAGTTACAAAATAATTTATAATTTTATTATTTAAGTTTCAGGGGATAGTTATTGTGGTTATAAAGCTTCAGATAAGTAAAACTCATTAAACACTACAGTATTTAGTTTTAGTACAAACGGCCTTTATTAGCAAAAAACATCATAAATGTTTTCTTCTATATTTACAAACTACAAATAATTTGAAGATTTTAAAGTTGATAAAGGCCAAGGGTGTGCTGCGTTCAATTTCTATATAGTTGAATCTTCTTTAAACACAACATAAGTTTTAGAAACGGGACAGTTATTAAGAACTTGCCATCCCTTGTTCTTTGTAACCTTTTACCAGAGGGAAATCTTGAGTGTCACACTTAAGAAGAACAAACGTCAAAATTAACGCAAGGTAAAAACTATGAGATCAGCAAATAACAATATATGATTAAATCCTTCGACTTTTGGGTAGCAAAAGATTTACTATGATTCCCGTAAAAAAAAAACTTATTAAGGTTTTGCGTATTTTTTCATTTTAAATTAAAGTATTATTTATTTTATCTGAATTTTGTTTATATCATTGCGATGTTCCGAAAAAGGTTTGCAACTTTATTGGTTGTGTCTGATGAAAAAGCGCGTTGGTAAGTACTGTCTTTCTCATAGTCAAAACCAATAATGATAATAGTAATAACACCTCATTAAGATTATTGTTGGTGCAGTAGTTACGCCAACTTTACATTTAATAAAGCATAAATCACCTATAGAAATCTATATTTAGTTTTAGTAACTGCACAAACTCCCAAAGTTGTCTTCGGACTTATTAACTTCCAATGTCACATTATAATCATTAAAATGCATACAAAATGACAATTAACTAAACGTTTGATCGCTGTCTTTTATGAATATTTATTTTACGTAGCATACGTGGTTTCTAAAGTGTTGTAAGTATTATACATTACACAATGTTACATGTTGATTTGAGCTAAAGCAGCAACAAAACTTTTTTGAATATTCCACAGTAACCTGTTAGCAAACAACGGACCTAAAGTTTAGTACCTTACTAAAGCAATTACCCCAAGTTTAAGTGTTATACATATAGTCAAGCCACGTCTAGGGTCAGTGACAAGAGGTATTATGGTAATTACTTCGGCTAACTTGGACAATGATGGGAGTCTGTGCAAGCTAAGTACAAGGCACTAGATTACCTTCGATAAGTGCACTTAAACTTTGATCTATACAAGTGTACTTGACATGTAGCATATAATAGAGTACTTGATTATTGAAAGTTTCAGGGAAATTTACATTTTTTTTACCTTAAGATTGAAAGTGTTAATTTTCTAGTAAAAGTTAAAAGAAAGAGTCATAGCATAAGTTTTTTTAAACATTCGAATAATAACAAGCAAATATACGACCGAGATACAGTTCTAAGAAAAATATGGAAAATTCGCTAACAACATACTGGTGAAGACTGTTGATTAATGAGTATACATAAGCTATTACAGGGAATACAAAACCACCAATGATCAATTAGGTATAAAATATAAAGATTATTTGTTTAGCCTACATCTTTGTTTGCTCCGCTCAATTGATGGACCATAGACTGCATACCTAGTATATAAAACTTGCATCAACCCGGCTGTATGTGTATTTTGAACTTGTCAGTTGTTTTTACTGAACTAACTGTCGGACATTTGTTATTGTTAAGTTGTCACGTTATTATCTATTGTCAATCCAAAATTTCATTTAGAATAAAAGATTATTTGTTAAATATTAATTACTCCGCTCAATTGGCGGACCTGAGACCGTATACCTAGGTAATGAATAAATCCTACTTCAGTCTGTCATTGTAACTGTGGAGGGCTCATTCATTTAGAAAAAAAATAATAAGACACAAGTCATGTGTAGATGATTTATATCTAATACTAATTATCTCTGCCAAAACGAAGTAACACCTGCTTTTTCCAATTAAGCCAGTTCCATTGCGAGAATATCCAATTAGCCTCATACACGTCCGACTTCTCTAGTTTCGTGTTCAGATAGCGTTCTCTACTGTTAATTGATAATTTCTTGAAATGATACATCAATATTGCATTGTGTACCTAGAACTGTACTAGCTCATTAATATAAAAAGACTACGAAATGCAACCGAAGCTGAGGTTTATCTACGTATAGAAACTGATGATACTAATAATTAAAAGATTTTTGAGACAATTTACAGTTCATATTATGCATAACCATAAATTATTCTTATCACCAAATATCATTTCTTTAATAAAATATCAAGTTGCTTTTATGTATTCTTGTCATTCTGGAGGAAAACATTACTCTTATTACTTTCTAAACAGATATGCCTACTTATGAAAACACTCAGTTTTTTTTTTATATATTTTTTTCATTAGGTAACATTAGACATTAGAGATAAAGCGTTAACTACTTTAAAAAATTCAAATGCCAAAAAAATCTTATAGTCTACAATTTTATGAGGCAAGGTAATTCAAACACTTGTAAATCAGAAAAAAAATATTTTTATTATGTTTAAATGGAAAAGATTTAAAGATTGAAATTTTACTTAACCATAACTATTTCGACGATTTTAGCTTTTAAAGGTCGATATTAGGCATTACTAGAACGTTTAAGGACCATAAACTTAATTATGGACTGGTGTTAATGTATGTGAGACTTGAATTACTTTGCTTAGCTATATTCTGCAATAGAATGTTGTGCAATGTACTTGCAAGACTCACTGCTCTCAATTGTGGCCAACTTGGATAATGCACTCAGAAATTTGTTGCATAACCATATTATAGTCTACCATTATTTGTAGATCGGTTATGTTTATCTTTAAACGCTCTTTGAATAAAAAAAAAGTGAATTATGGTTTTTAAATCTGACCAAACCAAAAACCACATTATATCAACATAATAGACTGTTAGGATTTTATGTTTTCCACTGTAAAAATACATTTTACACATCCTGAATATATCTCGAATCCATGATTCATCTGTGAGGTAAAAGGTAAGCCATTTCACATGTTTGATTGTTGGAGCGACTTGTCATTTGTTACCGTTTATAAATCCCACGTAAGTTCACAGCTTGCAAGCCACTTACCTACACTTACACACTCCCAGGTGTTGCACTTAACAGGGCAACGTGTTGGAGCATTTGTATACCTTACACAAAATACTTTGCCACTCTCCGTAAATGTCAAACAGTGATGTGACATAAGGCGACGTTTGCTATCGATAAAGTATATCATCAACCTAATTAAATTATTGTAACTGTTTTTATTTATTTTTAAGCAAGTTTTAAATTTTATAAAGTGGTTTTGTTCTAATCGGCCTTCTAACCTGTTAAAGGTTATTTATCTTGATTAACTTTATGGCGTCAATCAAGATTCTACAAGCATAATTAAGAATGTTTCGCTTAGGCATTTTGATCTAATAACATCATCGTAGTTTTGCAATTCACTCATAATGGGATATTGAGGCTGAAGCATTACAATTCTCAACTTAACTGACATTTCACTTACTTTAACTCACTCACATTCAATTTCTGTAAAAATAAGGATGAAAAATACAAAATAAACGGGAATCATGGTCATAAAAGTTAACACTTTTATTACTACTTCTATATGTGTGTTGAACCAAGAATTTTGAATGAAAAATATTGACAATTCTTAAAACCCATATCATATAGTAAGTAGTAAGTATACAAATTACATCGAGCCACTTATAGGTTTTAACGCCATCATTACCAGGACCAAGACCATTTCTCTTTATACAAAAAATGTTGAAATTAAGTAATATATTAACCAACAGATAATTTTCATTTATTACGATGTTAATTAACATGTGTTCAGGTTATTGTAAACTAAAACTATTAAAAAAAAATCTTTTAGTTAAGTGTTTAACAACTAACCATCTAGTACCCTACTATATATCTGTATATCCTACTATGGTAAGTTCCTAATAATTGTATTGGTGGACACATGAAATACACACTAAGGTAAACGATAAATTATGTATATAGTTGGAATGGTCAATATTCATGAACATAATACGAATTTCCCTGTAAATATAAGTTACTGATTATCATAGATGAAATACTTCAAAACGAACTAATATGTGTCTGATATGTGACAATTTACGGCACATCGCTACGCCAAGTACCTGATAACGGCTTCAAAACCGATTCTTCCCAAAAATGACTCTTAATGACTCATCTTAATGTCTTGACGACTCTAAATAAAATATCGCTAGTCCCTTGCACCGATTAGTTTATAAATTTAACTATTTAATGGAATCAATCCCAAAATAAATTGTTCCCAATTCATGGTAAAAGCATCATCAATCAACAGCTTTACTGAAATATAAATTAATTAAAGGCGGAATGACGTATAATAGTTTAAAAGAACACTGATTAAATTAACCTCTTTTGTAAAAAAATTGACTATAAAATCTATATTTCGGGAACTATAAGTCGTTAATAGTTCCACTCGTGACATACCTCTACTGCAATTGCAGCAGAATGTTTCTCAGTTGTCGCAGTAATTAAAGCTGATCACACATGGACATTTCCGTTCTCAGTATTGGCGAACCTTTGTAAAGACGTTAATTTGATTTGCTTTACCAGGGAATCCCAAAGTAAATGATTATTTACCTTACTTAAATTAATGCTTAACTATGGTTTAAACTAAATACAAATCCATTACATTCGTTGACATACTGTCTGAACAGTTTTAAATGCTTCTTGTATAAAAGTTTGGTTTAGTTGGTTGTAAAAAATATCTTATTTTCCCTAGAGATAAGGAAATCCGTCCTGTTAGAAAAATGTGTTTAGTATGAAATAATAAGAGCGCAAAAGTTCAAATAATAAAAAAATACCATTTACATTAAGAAGAAAAGTTCAACATTGACAGGGGTGTGTGCGTAGGCATTAGTTACGAATATATTAGATTATTGATATTAAATATAGTTTTGGGTACTTGTTAGTAAAAAATTAATTTTTCTGTAGCCCTTCTTAACTAGAAAACTACACTTTGAAGGAATTATATAAACATAAAACATTTTTTTTTTTAATTTTATACGTCTGTTTTACTTTTAAAATATTTAATGTTTCATTGGATCTCAATCAATGCAAAGTGGATCGTTTATACCGTCGCTGTCTCGAAGCTTCTGACGAATAACAAACTGAGCACGTAGTCCACCAACCGTGTGGCGACGTCATATGTCATTGTAGAATTTTATATAAATCTGTATTCTTCTGTATTATGACCGTGTTAAGTTAAAAAAAATTTAAAAATTATTTATTATTTTAAATAGCTGACAGGACTGTTTCGTGAAATAAGTTGTGATACGATTCTAATATTACAATCAATGGCTTTTATATTTTTTCTGAATTAATCACCATAACACTGGACATAACTTAACTCACGCATACATATATCCCTCAATAATATTACCTCTCTTTTTGCCCTGTTTAGAAGTAGTTATTTTTGTATTTCTCTGTCCAATAGATGACCAACAACCAGGAGCATTTCATGGACGCTGTTTACGTCCAATGAACAAGCACTTGCAATCACACAAATACTTGTAACAGTGTATAGTGCATTGCACATAGTCAGGACCATTTGACAGATACATGGACAACCCTAGTGCATTCAATTGAAACACAGTTGCTCAGGTTGGCGAGCTATTAGTAGTGTATTTTAAATCATAATAACATGATAACATTTGGACAACAGTTGTAAAATTTGTAATGTTAGAGCATAGCGTAAGAAAAACCCAAGAATATTGGTTATAAGATTATCATCATACTATCTATATATTAATTTGAAACTGTTTTTCTTTGTCATAGCTATTTTGAGAGAACGGCTGGGGGTAGAAACTCGGTAGGGGTGTCTAAAGAAAGGTCTTGGTCTGTAGATGAGCCATCAAAAGAGAAACGTGGTAAATTCCCTATGGGCTCTGCCCCAGTGGTCTTTAAAGTTCCATCCCATGTTATTCTTATGGAGAAAAACGGGGTTTTGTCACAGCTAATTTGAGAGAACGGCTGGGTGTAGAAACTTGGTAGGGGTGTCTAAAGAATGGTATTGGTCTGTAGGTGAGCCCTCAAAAGAGAAACGAGGTAAATTTCCTTGGGACTCTGCCCCAGAGGCCTTTAAAGTTCACTCAGCAATTTTGTTTACATTACGACCATATGGATAATGCTATGTACACTACTTTTAATGAACCAGCTGTTAATATTAAAATTGTATTCAAAGGTCTACTGAAACTGTCAAATTAAATGTTTACATTATTATTTATGATTTTAAATTGATTCTCCACTGCATGGCAAGTTTTTTATAGTTTAAACAAAATGATGAATTTATGATACGTTTTAAATGTTGTTATCAAAGATATATGCTTTATTGCTCTTAGAAAATTTTAAATTATGAAATAAGTGTGACATATCAATTTTAAAGGAACATAATTATTCCTTATCGGGTTAGCTAATATATATTGTAAGGTTGGCACGTGCCTTTTTCTGCCTACTTTCAATTACCATTCATTTTTGAATTCAAGAAAGAACACTAGAAATTCATTTATTGGTATAAAAGTTTTCGACAATCGGGTAAAAAATGGTGTCATAGATGAGTACGTTGAGGATGAGAGCTGTGTTCAAGTTTTGGAATAGACTAACTACGGAGTATGTTTCATCTATGGTTTTTGTAAAGTATGTGAACTAATGTCAATTCAGGTATTTAAAAGAATGTGTACAGGGTTTTTACTTTGCTGTACACATGTAACAACGCATCTAAACCTCACTACATACAAAACATTCGGAAACACAACAGTGTCATCACATCTAATCGCATTTGCATAATTTGTTACCAAGGCTGGACTAGGTTATGGATTTGGTTCCGCAAATGTTCAAGATTTGTGATCAAATTTCCTACAATTATGGTTCATTCCATCCACGAAATACGTGCACAGCTTTATGTTATAGATCTGGCCAAGGCGAAACTATCCCATAAGTTAATGAATTATCAAGTAAGAACAGGATGATTAAATACATGGGTCGATGTGGCAAGAGAAGGAATTAAAATTGCTTAGATCGAAGTAAGAATCTTACTGCTTTCTAGAGAATCAGATATTTTTATCAAATACAAAAAAAAAACTGATTTAATATGCTGATAAAATTCTGTATTTTTTATGACCAAAGATGAAGCTTTACTTATAAATCCGGATACAATCTGAATGATTTTCCTAAAGCAGATTGAATTAGTTGTTAGTAATAAATATTGACTCTTTCCGTAACATGATACATTAATTATATGAACTCATTCTCCCATATAGTGAAAGTGGCTTTGGTATGAAACAAACTCATGAACAAACAATTATAAGACTCCTAAAAAACCTTTTGGGCAACCTAAAGCCGATAAAAAGGTAGGAAATATTGTGTTAAACGAATTCATCAATCACGTTTTTTAGGGAACACAATCGTCATACTTATTATGTTTATCCTCCTTTCATTTAACTAAGATTTTAATGACTTCACTCTATCTATCGCAGTTAGCTGAATTTACATAAAACCTCAAGATTAACCGTCGATTTCGACGGGGCTCTACTAGTATTAAGTAAAAATCGAACATGTATTACATCAAGTTAAATAACTCGTGTAACTCTGTTAACTATTTAACTATCGGTATTGGAATAATTAGATTAACAATTGGATCAATTAAATATTAAAGATCCATATACCGACCAAAGCCATTTTTTGAACCAACAGATCAGAAACTATTAGACTTTCCAGTGGGTCCTACTACGATTATTTACACTAAAAACCCCCGATTTTAGTATGTAGAATGTCATACAATTTAGCAGGATTTTTAATGTAATATTTTCAACTAAGTATAGTATCTCAATCATGATTTGGAGTAATATGTATTTTTTCCGTTGTAATGGCGATAGCTCGATTTGAAATTGACCTACTGATAGTCTACGAAACTTTGATATTATTAATTGTTTACTTTTTCAACTAATCGTAAATTTATCACACTAATGATGTTCAATCTATTAACTTAAAGCTACAGTTTTGTAGATAACAAGACTCTGATATAAACTAATGCATGGTTTAAATGGTCGTTAAAAACTAACACGATGAACTCTGCTTCATGAAAATGTCTCATTAAGTTTTAAAATATTTCTTTCAACAAGAGTAACAAAGTGAGATCATTGGTCAAGACGACATATTTAACATAATTGTATTTAATTAATATATATATATATATATATATATATCATTATTTTACTTAGTTTGGAAACGTCTAATAAAGCAACATCAAATATTTGACCTAGTTCAAAGCTAACCATACTGTGTGTTGATAGATTTCTCGTCTGTGAGGTGGTGATTGTATGTGAATGGCTTATCACAAGCTGTGTACAGGCTCGTCTAGTCGCACCGCAATACCCAGTGGACATTGTATCTATATACCAACGCATGTCCACTGGGAGATAGCTCTATTGTAGCCCTACTGACACTAATACCTATACTGCTTCATCATCATCCCGCCAAACAACACTGTCAATACTTTAAAATAAACAAAGACAAAACTAATGACAAGCGCCATGTGTTGTGAAAGCGACAGATTGATATGGTTACGTACAGGCTATTTATTAGTGTTTAAGAGTATCTCCCTTATCTCCTAAGAACGTTAAGCCGATCAAGATATCATGTCTTCAACATAACATTTTGTGCCGATTATTAAGTGATCATCACTGAAAGCTTAAGCTAAATATGGGTCTATGAATGCTAACTGAGTGTAGGTCAATACCTCTGATAGATTGAGCTAATTAAAAAAGAAATATCTCTGAAGGTTTCACAAATTTTGTAAAAATGCCTCTGAAAGGTTTTATTGCAGATACATCAATATGATTTGGCTTACACTGAGCTGATATATTTAAGAACTAAGCAACAAACAATAAGGGTTGGCGAAAAAAAAAACACCAATCTAAGACCAACAACAACAGTGTTTCTAAACTCAATGCCTATGTACTACGTGGTTTGGACAGTCTGTAGCATCTAGGATTACACATTACCTCCCGACCATGCACGATGCTACTTGTAGATACAAACATAGCCTAGGCCACACAATAGTTGAATAACGCTTTTGTGTGTCTGAGGTGGAGTGATTTGGATGGTTAGGCATTTCAATAGCGTGGAATATCTATCCTATCTGGAGATGCTTAACATAGATGCGTCTATACTCTTAGTTGATGTATAAACAATGTTATGCTACATACGTGTTCATGTGCTATTCTCGCGTTTTGTTTTTTATTGGCAGGGTGAAAAACACTGATTAATGTATATGACAAATCTGTTTGAATATTATCGATGTATTTGTGCACTCTTGTGTAAAACTAAGAGTTTGCATGTCGTGTGTCTCTGTCACAGGTGTATTCTGGTAACTGTTTGGAGTTGTAAATATGACCAGTGACAGTTTATAAGTCCCGCCGCTCTAAACCAAATTCACCTGATGTTTTATTATTTTATATGTCGTTAGTCATCACACATTGAGTATGTCAAAAGGATTGTTCATTGAAAGATAATACAGCTTATGTATTTGTTACACGACACTCTTCGGAACGTAAAGTGACAACATTTTAAAGAATAACATTACAAAACGTCTACAACAAAGGCCAATAGTTGACTCATTAAGAATCATAAGCTTAGATACTTGTTGGCCTGTATTTTAATCAATAAAAACTGTTTTATGCGTATAAGAAGTGGTATTTTTTATTATAGATAATACTACCTATTAATTATTTAGTATAAAGTAAATTGAAAACGTGTCTTATTCACATTAATTCCAAGCCCCTTTTCGAAACTAACGATCCTTAACAAAGCAAATTGTGGTAATCTCATAAAAGTATGTTACAAAATTAAATCTATTGAAAAATATGTCTACAGTGGTAAAGTTTGAATAAATATGTATAATACTACTAACTTTCCGCTAAGCTTTTATTTGATATGCATAATGACCATTAACAACTTAAATCTTAATTTAATTTGATCATCTGGGGGAGTCAGCAAAAAAAAATTACTTATTTGAATATTTTTTAAAAACCAAAACAGCGTGATCAAGTTGGATTCAAGTAAGTTTTGTTCTTTTTCTGTTCTCTATGTGCAACAGAACAAAATTTATGGCGATTCTAAGGTTTGTGCGCAGCTAAAAATAGCCCAGTTTTCACCCAATTCATAAAATCGATAGCTAAAACTGAGAGATAAGATAACATTATTACTATATAACTCTTAATGCATGTCAACCTGATTTGTATTTATATTAATTAATCGTAAATTGGGGTTAATTAGTTTCTAAATATTTATATTTAATGTAGAACAAGAGTTTGAAAATTCTATTATTATCAACATTATTATAGAATAGATAGATGTTTAATTGTTATTCCTATTACCTAAGCTATTCCAAAGACTATATCAGCATTCAAAGGTCCGTCTCTAGGTCAACAGTTGTGGTCAGGACCAGCCGCACCTCAGGACTTATTGCTGTGTCTGCCAACCACTAAACCCTTTGTCCTCAAGTTGCTAGCAGACTTAGTCAATTTGTTGACACTGCATAGGATAAGGTTCTGTCTATTTATAGAGTGCAATTTCTCAGTAAACCACTACTAAAATCAAGTAATATATTATCGTCACTTTAAAAGAAACTTTTGACAAGAATCGGTTGAGTCATCGTTGGATTACACTTTATGCGATGTTGATGTTGCAATTTGTAGTATATCAGACACAAAGTACAGATGCATTTGTTATTTATTTGCTCCAACCTAATGAGTTATCTGAATCCGTAGGAAAATTAGGAAAATGTCTATAAATAGTTTTTATGCCAATTCTGCCTCGATTCATTGACTTCATTGAGAATTTTATATATCACTCTTCAAAATATTTTCTTTTCATTTCATTTCGTTTTGTTAGCCACAGGTTTGTTTGACGGCCTCCTCGAGTTTTCAGGCGTCTTGCCTCCACAGTGGAGAAGTCAAGTTCGTGAATAGAGTGGCAGGTATTCCCTTGACAACTACCTTTAGATGTCGCTCGTTCTATAGGGCGAAGTTGTGAAATGGCATGCTGTTATCCTGAAGGTAGCGTAGTATCGCTCTGAAGTGAGCCTGAGTTGAGGTCTACAGGCAGTGGTTGCGGGCCGAGCAGTTGGCTCTTAGGTCTCTGTTGACAAGCTGTTGAAGGGCATTGGAATGTCTAGCCCAGCCTTTGGGCAGGTCCAGAAGAATAGGTGGGAACTTAGGTTTCCTTGGAGGCTGGCTGTCATCGACTATGATGTCGGGCACGTCTTAATGATTATCCTTCCTGGCCTTCCGCAGGTGGACGGTCGACGAGAAAGTTGTCCGCCTCTTTCCAAGGGGGTGGTCTGGACGGCAGTGCTTGGGCAGACTGGCGCAGGTTCCCATGGAACTTGGTCCCCACAGTGGCAGTCAGACTCTGCGGGCCGCCACCAGGCTTGGTAGAAGCTCACCGCAGGCCGCACTCTGTGCGAGTTACCGCAACAGTGGTCTCCCCCCAGGCCATGGGCTCCTTCCCTCGAGAGGGATGTCTTGGGGGATGGAGTTGCTGGGAAGGGCTGCTTCGGTGTCCCTAACATCTACAGGAGGGCTGGTGGACAGCTCGGTGGCCACGGCTGTCAGGACCTTTGCTTGGAGGCGGCCCCGGTTGGTTAGTCGTACCGCTACGACGGACGTGCTGTTCCTACGACGCGCATTGATACGAGCTTGAGCCGTGGGTTCGCCCTAACTTGCGTCGTGGGAACGAGGCTTAAAATGGAATGTCTGTATTCAAAGTTGATTTTGGTTCACAAAAATCGAAAGCCTATTTTCAGTATGCGAAGTAGTCCGTTTCCTGTCAATGTGAACAAGCCACCGCCTTTTTCGCCTATTTGTAGGGCCGCCAATGTCGCTTACTATCCGATATAGGACAACCTCAAGCCACTACTTCCACCCTAACACCATACCATAGTCTTGCCAGAGTTAGATTATCAGTTAGTAAATTTTCATTAATTACATACCCATCCCTAATGCTATTACACATGTTGAATGCCAGTAAAAAAGAAAATGGAAAAACCAGTACCGTACCAAATGGTTATTTACTAATAACCTAAAGTTGACTAAGTAATACTACTCAAAATATCTTAATGTGTGTAAAAATGTGAACAGTAAAGCATATTGAAAAACTATACAATCATGTATTTGACAAATTGTATCATGCTATAGCTACTCCGTTTAGTACAACCATTTGGCCTGTGCAAATCATTATAAATTTGTCTAAACATAAGATATATGATTTAATCGCACAAATAACATCAATAATAAATTAAACGAAAAAAACTCCAAATCAATATTACATTTTTGTGACTTTGTACAGCTATGACTAAAAGTTTAAATTCTACAACGGAATGTTTTAAAAATTGTTATAGCATTGGCCCAGCACATAGGGCATCTAAGAGGCCTCTCCCTTGTTGTATGTAGGGGCAGCTGCTCCGCACACTGCCTGCACATGTGTCCACATGGTGCCACCACATAAATAGATGGCCGCCATCGTCAGACAACACACATGCCAACCTGCGGATGAGTTCTTCTCTTTCCTCTGCATTGTCAAACTCGTCTGCCTGTAAAGAATATTCCACTTAAAAATCCATTTTAGTGAATTTCCCATATTGGTTGGTAATAAGCTGTTGCCGTAGGTCTCATGGTAAAACCTAGACCCATATTTTAGTTTTATTGTTTATGCTCTAATATGCCAAACACACCATTCAATTTCACACCCATAGATATGTGTCTTGTACATATTTATGTCTAGTGGCACAATAAGTTAGACAAAGATTTTTACATTTTGATGAAGTTTTAAATGAACGTGTGAACCTAAGTTTTTATTTTTTTTTATTTTCGAAATTCTCTCGAATTTCAAGTGTTACAGCTGAAAAAAAAAATATATTTAGTCCATCAGTAATTTGTTGTGGTTTGCTTGTTCATTGATATATTTTGACCAAACTCGGCAAATTTATTTGTTTAATACTTATTAATATTAATATTTGACTAAAACACACGGCACCCTCCTTGCAGCACAAAACATAACAATACTCGTTCAATCGAAGGTTATTAGGAAATAAAGTTGACCTGTTTTAAGGAAATGCTTTTGTAAATATCTAGCCTAATCAGGAAAATGTAAATTTTCTTAGTCAGCAGGTTTGCTGCGGAGGCGATCTTTTCTTTTGCAATTGATGATGAAAAAAAGCAAAAAAGGTTTAAAAATAAGATGTACTAGATAAAAAATTGTCTGTTACCTCTGGCAGAACATCTGGTAACTCATCATATGATAGTTCAGCTACCTCCGCAGGTTGCTGAGGCTCTGCGGGTTGATCTGCTTGTTCTTGATGGTCAACATGTACTGGTTGGTCATCCAGTGAAGGTTGGTCATCCAGTGAAGGTTGGTTGGTGTTCCAGGGCAGGTTGGTGTTCCAGGGCAGGTTGGTCATCCAGTGAAGGTTGGTTGGTGTTCCAGGGCAGGTTGGTGTTCCAGGGCAGGTTGGTCATCCAGTGAAGGTTGGTTGGTGTTCCAGGGCAGGTTGGTGTTCCAGGGCAGGTTGGTCATCCAGTGAAGGTTGGTTGGTGTTCCAGGGCAGGTTGGTGTTCCAGTGCAGGTTGGTCTTCCAGTGCAGGTTGGTCTTCCAGTGCAGGTTGGTCTTCCAGTGCAGGTTGGTCTTCCAGTGCAGGTTGGTCTTCCAGTGCAGGTTGGTCTTCCAGTGCAGGTTGAGGCTCTGGTGGATCATCTGGATCAACCTGAGCATTTGGTCGTTGACGTCTTGGTTGTTGTTGATTCCTCAGGTATCTATCCACTCCACTAACACAATGACAAACTCTGTCGAGGAATTCATCCACATAGTATCTAATTAACAAAAATATAAGTATTAAGTATAATGGATAAGGTTTAAAACATCAATTTAGTATGCATTATAATTTCTAAAGTACTTTTTTTGGTACACCTTAACTTCCTAAAATCTTCATTAATAAAGACGTGTTATTTTTAAAACCTTTCATCTTCCTCTACACAGGAAAAACATTATATTTACTCACATTTCAACCCTGATTTAGTATTACCTGCCAATGCCCAATTCCTGTTGTATATCGTGAATACGCCGATCTTGAACCAGCAGATTGGACGCACATGTTAAACACCCCTCATGGAGTCGTACTATCTGGTCTCTTTCCATTTGATCTGTCTCTCGGAGTCGTTCTGCATCGGGAAATTGGATGTAAAAAAGAATGCTGTTAAGTTGAATGCTGATTAAATTGTAAGTTATTACATAAATATTATCAAAATGCGCAATATCAATTTTTAATCAAACGATTCTGCGTTCATATGATTTAGAGTAATGTTTTCAAAGTACATATTGTGATCACAGACATTTAATACATTTAATTTTGAAATGAATTTTCTAAAATCAAGTACCCGGCAACTGTCCCAGTGAACTGGTTTGACGATATTTCTCTATAAATAACGAAGCTGAAATGTCAGTATTTAGTTACGGTATAAGCTTCTTCATATCACATGGCCTTACTCCGAAGACACTATTTTTAGACACAAGTTATAGACTAACCAAGAAAGTTCCAGAAAGATGGATGGTACCGATGGTATCGTTGAGTCTTCTGTAACATGACTCCACTCCATTGTTCCTCTGATGATCCGATGAGGTAGGCCTGCTACAGAGATGTCAAAGGAGCCAGCTGTGTCCAGCCAGTACTCCTGGATGTAGCAAAGCAGGTGTTCGAATGTGTGAAACAGATAACTGTCTCTCACATATCGAACCACTGCTTGATAACCTCCACGAATATTGACTGAAGGCATCAAAGGCAGGCACAAAAGCTTCTTCAGAGCGCTAGCTGCATTTTGATTTTGTTCCGTGGTCCTAATCAATCCCAGCGCAACATGTTTTTTTCATACTGCCTGTAATAAAAACTGAAGTTATTGCCCATAGAAACACAATGTATTCGCCATACCTTAATAAACTCAAATTAAAACAAATTGTTCAAAACATAGCAGTGGCGAGAGTAACCTCATCATATGGCAAAAGTCTCATGGTGTTCGAAGAATTTCTATTTTGGAGCCATTGCTTGACCCAATGGATTATCCACTGCTGTTCCCCCTTCTGAGATCATCAATTGATTCTGCTAGGGTAGCGCACGAGGGTTTGTTCAGGTCCCCACAAAGAGGGAATATAACTATGTATGTCAGTTTCTAGAAACATTTAAGTAAAAATCCAAACAGTCGATGATTACTCGCTTTGACTACACGAATACTTTGGCAGGGGTTTTTTTTTGTTATTAATGTAATATTAACTTACTTGACTGTAGTGAAAACAGCAACCAACTATTTTTGCCTGTGGCCACACAGCACTTGCAGCATTTCTCATGGCAGCCTCATAGTCTGCCATGACAGTGATTGGTGCCAAGACGGGACAGTGGTGAGGAATGAAGCGAAAAATTGCTTCATACGCCTCAGTTGTCCATTCCTAGGCTGGAATTGTTCAGAGTTTTGTTGGGCCTTTTGACAGCTTTTGTGTGGTCACACCACAAGTTTTTCTGGTTACTTAAGTAGTTTTCTTTGTTGTTGAATTTTAAAGGCTTTCCCCGAGACTCTAGGCCAGATATTACCCAAGAAAACTGCCTTTGAAATTTACTTTTGTGCGGACTATGGTCCGTTTGTTTTTGGTCTATGTTATTTTATTATTAGGCCTAAGGCCTAGATTTTGCTCAATTCTGTGTTGTTATTGTGGCCTACATCCTGTATAATGGAAATTTTGGCCCTCTCTCCCCTGTAATTGTGTTTTTGTTATTTGTAATGCAGGCCAAGTCAATCAGCCTAATTCGTCTATAGTTAAGTAATGGCACCTTCTGGGGGCCAAGCTCGGTCATAATTAGTTAGTATTAGTGCTCTTACATGTCCCCTGCCAGTTTCAATAAGCTTGGTTGGTAAATGACCGAGTTATACGCTTTTGAGGTTGGCGCATCTATGAAATCTGAGTGACCGAAGGTAACCGACCCCCCCTACTTGGCCTCAGGCTGTTTTGTAGGTATGGGTTTGGCTTTTAAAAGTTGCGGGCACTTGTGCCACAGCTTTTAAAAGCATTTTGAGCAAATTTATATTGTAATAACCAGAGTTATTACCAGTATTACCTGAAAATGTACAACCAGCCAAAGACTTTTAGTAATAATGAGAAATTTGATTTTTGAAGTATTTATTGCAGTATTTGTGTAATTGTTTTGTGTTATTGTATTTTACCCTTCTGGACCAGTTATATGTCTTTTAATATCTACCTCAATTTTTTTTTTTAAATGTCTGTCAGAATGCGTTGTTAAGGTTTGTAAAATTCAAGAGTCTATTATTGTTATGTTTTTAAGCTTTATTAATCTGAATTAGTTCTTCTCTAGTCATTTTCCATTTTCTAACTTTTAGGCCTGGAAATTGTTCAAAGGGTCCCCGATGGGAGGCTTTAATCAGCTGCTGTCCTCGGAGAGGGTCGCCCGAGGAGCCACTCCTTCTTCGGGCTGCCAACCATCCTGTTGCTCCGGCGATTATTGAGCCGCCCTCCACTAGTGTGATATTACAAGTGCCACATTACCGCAAGTTAATTTTGAATTTATAAACATTTTTTGAAGGACTTCATATTTAAAGGGGCCCCAAAATTATTTATCATTTGTTATGTATTTGTTAGGTAATTGCTATTTATTAATTTGTTAAAGGTATTTATTTATTCAAAGGTTGAATTTCCATTTAAAATTTTCCAGTTACAATCCTATTTAATTCTTAGTTAGGCCTAGCTTCTTCCAGTTACCATTTTATAAGTTCAGGAGGGTAAATTTTTTTAAATAAACTTAAAGTGAAAAGATGTATTTAAGAAATTCTTTGGATGGCTGTTATTTTTGTTGTTGTTGTTATTTGTTTATTTTTTTTTAAGATTATAGGCTTTGGTCTCTATTTGTTTTGTCTTGTAGTTCATCCACAGCCTTTCACATTTTAGTTAGGGATGTAGGGCAGCCACTCTCACTGTCACCATGGGGGGCATGCTTCCACTAGTTTCTCGTCTGGGGACGGTGCGATGGGCCGGCTCAAATGGTGATTACAGTAATAGTCTTACTAAAAAATGCAGTTACATTTATCTTTGACAAATAGATTGCATTGCTATATCTTTGACAACGATGACTTTGTGATATACAATAAATTTTCATGCTTAAATCAGATCAGAAACATTTGCAAACATTTCTAATTCAGTTCCGAAGAACGTGTGTTCCCTTAACTTAATATCATAACATATGATAGTTAAAACTATCTCTGGGTTGATACAGCAACGGTTGTAGAATCTATTTTTATCCCTATACTAAAACCTTTGTATGTTCAAATCAAATTATAGATATTTTGATTGATAGGTAAATGAAAATTAAATGAAAAATTCTTTATTTTACAAGGCAAAGTTAGGCCCACATGATCCTCTCTTACACTTAAAATAGGTATGTATTTGGATGGTCTTGTAGGCTGTAATTAGTTTAGTTATAAAAAGTAACATGTAATTATTGTACTACTGATTATGCCTTACACAGTTTGGTGGTGGCTTCAAGCCAAATATATTTATTTGCAACCGCTACTTGTCACTGTTCCAAAAAAGAAATAATAGGTTTCACTTGAGTAACCACTTCAACTGGTGATAGCTGAATTCAATGACTGTAACTGTGATTTGTAACCGATCACTGGAACTGTTCCAAAGTAACTGATACTTGCCCAAAATGGCTGATTTTCGACCGATCTTTGCATGAAATATGCAAACCTTTAAACACTGATTTTAAAACTTTTGAACGAGTGAAACTCGATTAAAAACACTTCGTCGCCACTGTTATACTCCGAGAAATAGTTAAACTTATATTTAAAATGAAAATTAGGCTTATGGCCGCACTAAAAAATAAAGGAATTATAATAGAAAATGAACAGACGGAAACGACATCTGACGTACTGTAGACTGACGATTTCGCGTGGTCATAGGTAGTAGGGGTTCTTATCGGTCACTGGAATCTATTGTTATATTGTAATGACTAATGTAAGACTTTGCTCCCGCCAAATCATGTTGCCTCTTGCAAATTGCGCGGTGTATTTATATTAGAGAGGAAAAAGTCGTTAGGTTTGGTATAAAAGAGTATAATTTATTACGAGAAAAATGAATGCGTGATGTTATGAGCGGTGATTCGAGACGAATGAATGCAACAATGGACGTGGTCATATGATGGAATTACATGGACTGTTAAAAACAAAGACAAATAAAAATCATAGATAAAACATGGTCACTTGACGGAACACAAATACTAACTAAATATATTTCTTCTGGACTTCCTTATAGGGTAATTAAAAAAATATATATTCCTTTCCATTTTTAACACCCTCCAAGATGCTGGAGCCCCCGAGGAATTATTCTCATCGATCAGGACTGAGCAGTATGGCTTCAAAAGAGGCCACTCCACCACACCACAACTGCGGCAAGTCCTCAACATCATCGCTGGAGCGGAAGCATAACTCAACGTCGGTCCCGATCGACGTGAGTGATTCCTTCGACCGAGACTGGAACGAGGGGCTCTTCTACAAGCTGGCTTCACCCGGCTTCACCCCCTGCCCGGATCAATCTACAAGCGTGCCAAGGGTTACCTGACAACACGCCGCTTTAGAGTCACCGTTGGACGGGCAACTTCAACACCACGTCCAGTATCGTCAGGTGTGCCACAGGGGTCGGTTCTCGTGCCGATACTTTACCTGTGGTATACCAACGACATACCTCTGGCTCCAAGAGTGCAGCTCTCCCAGTACGCAGATGATGCGCTCTTCGCTGCAACCTCCACCAGCCTGAAGATGCCCAGGGTGTATGTCCAGCGATAGACGAAGTGGCACGTGAAAGTTAACGCCGACAAGAGTGAGGCCATCTCCTTCACGAGGTTGAGGAGGAGGACGATGTTAATCAATATAATGAGAGTATTTTATTGACTAAGTAATCCGTCCGAAATCAAATTGAAGACCACCTTAATGTAACCTTACCATATATCAACTGCATACAACCAACTTGGCAAAACGTCTAAAACTTTGTCAATTGAACACTGAATATAATACTATATCACTACCAGTTATTCTAAATAACACTTTCTATGAACAATTCAAGGTTGAAGCTTGCGCATTGCACTATTTGGGGTGAATTCAGCATACAGTCTGTCAAGCGCGGAAAAGTAGTGCATAACTATATGAACTCAGAGGTTGTATGTAGTACACCTGATCTCTCAGTGGTCCGAAAAATGTCTGGTAGACCTACTAAAAGTCTCTTTTAGCCTCAAAACGTTGAAGAAAAGTCAGTTTCTATATTATGGTTTAAAACTGGGATCATCTGGCCATCGGATAAGCTGAAAATATAGTGTAGTTGATTGACTTAGTGTATAAAATTCGATTCGGAAGACGACATAAAGTTTACACCTGATGAGATGGAGTTTGATCTTCAGTCTTGGTTCACATCTTGTTCTAACGATGTATGTAGTGAAGAAAGTATAAAAGATAATTCGAAGGTTCAGTGAATAGAAACCATGATTAAAATAAAGGGTTCTTTGATTCTATTAAAAATTATCAAGTTTTAAGGATTTTGTTACATTTCTAGTTTATTATGAATTCTTATAGTTTGATTACTCGTGACTTGTCAACATAACATTCTTTGTGAGACAAAGTAATTTAAACTCACGTAAAGTAGAATATTTACTGATTCAAAAAAATATTAATTTATTCATATAACCTCAATTTTCTTAAACTATCTATGCCAGAAGCATCCTGTTTGTGGAATAGACTCACACGTTTTTTTATCTTATGTTAAGGATTTCCAAAATTCAAAAGTTACCCTTACAGCCGTTATTTTTTCACAAAACTATTTTTATTTCGATAACAGCTTTTAGTACGGTAGAAAAATAAAATTCTGTGCAAAGATATAAAATAGCGTAAAGGTCTTATTTTGAAAAGGATGTAATTTTTTTTATAATTTGTAGTTACAAAATAGCAGCCATTAATATTTGTTAAACTAAAGAAAAATAAAAGGTAGGTGGGTAACCAAAACTACTGTGGTAATATTACATTTATACAATTCTAACGACACCAAATATTTGAAAATTGATTCACAAATAAGGGAGAAAACTAATTGTTGAAGATAGTATAAAACAATAACTACGACTTAAGGTAACATCGCTGCTAGTCGGCCTAAACAATTTACAGTAGTATGGCGAAATATATCGTACCTCACTAGTCCAAAAATGTGTTTACTGCACTCGTATGGTAATCACCTATTTTCTTACCTACACCTGCTGTCAGTAAGAAATCAAAATCATACGATAACCAGTAGCATTGTAATGTTCAGAATCTTGGGCACTGATCAAGGAATCCGAAAAAACTTATCGAAGAATAGAATGTAGAGAAAATATATGAAGCAGTTCAAAGTAGCGGTCATGTGTCAACAAAAATGTGAAAAAGACTATTTTTACCTTATGAAACCTCCAATAAACCCCCGTTCTCATAGTATGATCTTGCTGGTTTCGCAAACTATATCAAATAAATAAATTTAGGTTTACACGTTTTGACCAAATCAATCTAAATTTGATGAGTTTTGCTAAAGTTATCGTCTACAAGTATATACATTTAAAGAGATTATGTTTTTGGACTCAGGTAAAATTAACACGAAAAAGTAAATAAGTCAAGGTCTAGGTCTATCCATAACACTTATGGTAATAGCTTATTTCCTATCCGGAAAATTCAAAAACAGTAGGTACATATATCATATATGTGACCAAAACTAAAACCTAAACTAAATAGCCTCAAACGATGAATAATATGGTGAATGTGGCTGTGTGTGATTTATACCCAATGATTGAGTTGTACTCTGCAATGTGTTCATGTCACATATGTGGGCTTGAGTCGCATTCCATCATTGTGATCACAGAGGTTTATTTAGCTAACCCTGTCCTTTATTTAATGGAATTATAAAATAGCACGATTTTAAAACGTTAATAATTCATCTTATTTAAGTAAAACATCTTGACTTGATGTTTTAAAGATAGTCAAAGTAGTTTTTACTCAGCTTATTGTAATAACAATAACATGTAAACCTTACTGACATGTTTATTCTTCCAATTATATAGGATTTATATTACGGAAAAAAGTGTATTGCCTCACTTTAATCAAATCAGATTCGTCGGTATTTATTTTTTACAACGAAATTAATACAATACCTAAAAGTTTCTTCGGCATTCAATAACACAATATCAACGGTCGCATGGCAAGTATGTAGTCTGTTCTCAATCACAGCCAACTTGGCTGATGCACTCTGTAACTTAACATAGCTAACTGTATTATTGTCTATTATTGCTCTAGATATTGTATGTTTATCTCTTAAAAAGTGTTTTAAAAATTTATCGAAAAAAATCATGATAAGAAAAACTTTTCCTTCGGACTTTACACACCTGCATCTTTACTTAATTGTATAACGGCGACTTTTCAAATTATTTTGGACTAAGAGAAATTTACCTTTCTTGTAAAAGGTAAATTAAGGATTTATGGTTATATTTAAGCCCATTTTTTATCAGCTTTAGTAAAGGTATGCTACCAAACCAGAGAGTACAAAAGGCCATTAGCTATAACCAAAATGTATCGCGTATAAGGATCCATAAATCCCTGACAAGACTGGCCAATCTGACTCTCCGAGTAAATCTCCACTAGTGAACATCGTGTAAAAGCACCTGTTCTCAATAGCTCGGAAAGCAGAGTACAATGTGTACAACTACATAAGGAAAAGATGCCCAAACTAATCGGAGTGGGAATAGCATGAGGAAGTGCAAAGAGTCTCGCACCACCACAAATCCAAATTGTTAGAAATCTGGTAAGATACTCGGAAATTAAAAACAGATATTCTTTACTTCTCACGAAAAAAAATACTAAGGAAGAAATACGCGTTTATAGGTCTAGGTCTTTGATTTGTGACTCGTCAACCGTGTGATTAACGGCTTATAAAACTTGGAAGGAGAACGACTGCTGCAAGAGGAATATTAAGACTAAGTTGCGAACGCATAAACTACTCGGGCAGTTTTAACAGCTTATGAAAGGTCATCCGATACCATGGGTTTAAGTGAAAATAGAGTCAACCAAACAGGAAAACCGAAAGAGATGAGCGCTTGGGTAAAATAATTGCGTAAAAAATAATAACAAGAAACCCACGCCGTCGTGTACATCGATAGACGTCGGTAGATATCTACTCGTAGATCGGGTGGAGGCGGAGCTGGAGGACATCCACAGCAACCAGGTCCCTGATATATTCCCACGGAGAAACATCCGCCGCTTCTTCAAGTCTCACTCGAATGCCGTCGATGAAGTCTCGGAGAGTTGAGATGGCTGTAGAATCCCTGATGACGGAGCTCCTCACGTACCAGGGTGAATCTGTCGCCTACCGGAGCGCGGAGAGTCTTGCTCCAGACGACGAGCAGCTAGCGGTTCTGCAGGTAAGATGGTACCATGCAGGGGCTGCGTACATGAGGACCGGCCTAAGCAGGGACGTGTAGAGACGGACTCTTGCAGCCGTCAACCACTTCCTCAACCGAAACAGCAGGCGGATGGCGCCAAGCCTTTCCTGGCGAGGTCGCAGACCCTATCAATGAGGGGAGTCAGGGTGAGTCGCTGATCCAGCAGGACACCGAGGTACTTCACCAAGGGATGACGGTCGAGATGGATGTGTTGGCCATCGTCCTCGTGAAGGAGATGGCCTCACTCTTGTCGGCGTTGACTTTCACGCGCCACTTCGCCAGCCACGGCAGCAGCAGGTCCAGCTATCGCTCGACATTCAACCTGGGCATCCTCAGGTTTGCTGAGGTGGCAGTGAAGAGCGCATCATATGCGTACTGGGAGAGCTGCACTCTTGGATCCACAGGAATGTCGTTGGTATACCAAAGGTAGAGTATCGGCCAGAGAACCGACCCCTGTGGCACACCTGCGAGGAAGTATTGTGCTTTATTCTTTTTAACACTGGCCGGTCATTTCAGTAATAGCTTTTTGAGCATCTGCTTTTTCAATAAAGTAGACAAACCCATAGTACCTTGACTTGAGTGTTTCAAGGTCCACTATTATTCTACCAAACGTAGCAAACGCTTCTCTCAACTCGATTCTCAGCATCGATTGTTGAGCACAGATCTCCGACAAATATAACATAGTCTTTTCGATGGGCATTGTCACTGGCCCACTCCACCTTCATTTTTCTCTCTAGCAGTATTGTTACATTCAACGCAGCCAGAGTTGAAGCTGCCCCTTCATGGTCATAATAGTCTATAAATGCAAATAGACTTGATCTTTTATAAATAACCATTGATTTTATATCACTGCGGTAAGAAAAACAAAAATGTAACTGTTCCTCTGTAACTGGAGCACTGAGGTTTCCAACATACAGAGTGGACGTGGTGTTGAAGTCGCCCGTCCAACGGTTACTCTGAAACGGCGCGCTGTCAGGTGAGCTTGTAGATTGAGCTGTGCAGGGGGTGAAGCCAGCTTGTAGAAGAGTCCTTCGTGCCTGACTCGGTCAAAGGAATCGCTCACGTCATTCGGGACCGACGTTGAGTTATGCTTCCGCTCCTGCGATGGTGTTGGGGACATGCCGCAGTTGGGGGCTGGTGGAGTGGCCCCTTCTGAAGCCATACTGCTCAGACCTGATCGATGAGAATAATGCCTCGGGGGCTCCAGCATATTGAAGAGCACAGGAAGAAGGGAGATCGGCCTGTGGTTCTCGGGGAAGATGTGATCCTTGCCGGGCTTGTGGATCATGATGACATTGGCCAGCTTCCAGATGTCGAGGAAATGGGTCAGCCTCACGCAGAAGTTGAAGAGGCAGGCGATGACGACAATCACCCTAGTCGGCAGGTTCTTATGTGCTGTGGAGTCCTGAAGGAGTCTGGTCCAGGGGCCTTTTTCAGACGGAGTCGAGCGATATGGCCCTTCACCTCACTGACGGTCACGTGGGGGAGTTTTTCCTAGTCGGAGTCTAGCTCGTAGGCTCCCACGAACTCGTCTACAACCTCGCAGAAGTCTTTGTTGTAGACGTCTGGGTGAGGGGATAACTGGTTCTCCATAGAGTCTGCGAAGGTCTCTGCACGGTTCTCGGGTGAGTTGACGAGCTCACACCCTCCGTGTAGTGGACTGTTTTGCGTCTTCATACCGCGCAGAGCCTTGGCGACTCTCCAAATGCCATCCAAATACATGCCTATCTTAAGTGTAAGAGAGGGCCATGTGGCCCTAACTTTGCCTGGTATAATAAACAAATTTTCATTTCATTTTTATTTACCTATCAATCAAAATATGTATTTGATTCGATTTTAACATACAAAAGTTTTAGTATACGGATAAAAATAGATTCAACAACCGTTGCTGTATCAACCCAGAGATAGTTGTAACTATCATATGTTATTATATTAAGTTAAGGGAACACACGTTCTTCGGAACTGAATTTTGCAATAACTGCAAATGTTTCTGATCTGATTAAAGTATGAAAATTCATTGTTTACCACAAAGTCATCGTTGTCAAAGATATAGCAATGCAATTTATTTTTTAAAGATAAATTTAGCTGCAATTTTGTGTAAGACTATTATTGTAATAACCCTTCTTCCTTTACAGGTTTTTCCCTTAGTATATGCTAGAATGGAGCGGAAGACAACTGAGGCGTATGAAGCAATTTTCCTCTTCATTGCTCACCACTGTCCCGACTTGGCCCCAACAACTGTCATGGCGGACTATGAGGCTGCCATGAAAAATGCTGCAAGTGCTGTGTGGCCATAGGCAATAATAGTTGGTTGCTGGTTTCACTACAGTCAAGTAAGCTGATATTACATTAATAACATTGATGTATAGATTTAAAACATGTGTTTATTGTATAGTTATTATACAATAAACATAAAAATCCCCTGCCACAGTAATCGTGTAGTCAAAGCGAGCAATCATCGACTGTTTGGATTTTTACTAAAATATTTCTATAAACTGACATACGTAGTTATATTCCCTACTCGTGGGGACCTGAGCAAACCCTCGTGCGCTACCCTAGCAAACTGATAAATCAATTGATGGTATGGCAAATACATTAACTTCAGTTTTTATTACAGGCAGTATGGAAAAACATGTTGCGCTGGGAATGCTAAGGACCACAGAACAAAATCAAAATGCAGCTAGGGCTCGGGAGAAGCTTTTGTGCCTGCCTTTGCTGCCTTCAGTCAATATTCCTGAATGTTATCAAGCAGTTGTTCGATATGTGAGAAACAGTGATCTGTTTCACACATTCGAACACCTGCTTTGCTACATCCAGGAGTACTGGCTGGACACAGTTGGCTCCTTTGACATCTCTGTAGCAGGCCTACCTCATCGGATCGTCGGAGAAACAATGGAGTGGAGTCATGTTACAGAAGACTCAACGATACCATCGGTACCATCCATCTTTCTGGAACTTTCTTGGTTAGTCTATAAATTGTGTCTAAAAATAGTGTCTTCGGAGTAAGGCCATGTGATATGAAGAAGCTTATACCGTAACTAAATACTGACATTTCAGCTTCGTTATTTATAGAGAAATATCGTCAAACCAGTTCACTGGGACAGTTGCCGGGTACTTGATTTTTGAAAATGCATTACAAAATTGATTGTACCTGTAAATTTAACATTAAATGTCTGTGATCACAAAATGTATTTTGAAAACACATTACTCTGTATCATAAGAACGCAGAATCGTTTGGTAAAAAATTGACATTGCGTATTTCGATAATATTCATGTAATAACTTAAAATTTAATCAGCATTCAACTCTACAGCATTCTTATTTACATTCAATTTCCCAATGCAAAACGACTCCGAGAAACAGATCAAATGGAAAGAGACCAGATAGTAACGACTCCATGAGGACGTTCAACATGTGCGTCCTCGACGGCGTGAACTACTGGTTCAAGACCGGCGTATTCACGATGCACAACAGGAATTGAGCATTGGCAGGTAATACTAAATCAGAGTTGAAATGTGAGTAAATTTTATGTTTCTCTGGGGTAGATGAAGATTAAAGGTTTTAAAAATAATACGTCTTTATTGATGAAGATTTTAGGAAGTTAAGGTGTACCAAAAAAAAAGTACTTTAGAAATTATAATGCATACCAAATTGATGTTTTAAACCTTATCCATTATACTTAATACTTATATTTTTGTTAATTAGATACTATGTGGATGAATTCCTCGACAGAGTTTGTCATTGTGTTAGAGGACTGGATAGATACCTGAGGAATCCACAAAAACCAAGACGTCAACGACCAAATGCTCAGGTTGACCCAGATGATCCACCAGAGCCTCAACCTGCACTGGAAGACCAACCTGCACTGGAAGACCAACCTGTCCTGGAACACCAACCAACCTTCACTGGATGACCAACCAGTACATGTTGACCATCAAGAACAAACAGATAAACCCGCTGAGCCTCAACAACATGTGGAGGTAGCTAAACCATCATATGATGAGTTACCAGATGTTCAGGAAGAGGTAACAGACAATTCTTTTATCTTATACCAACTTTTTCATCATCAATTAAAAAAGGAAATATCGCCTCCACAGCAAACCTGCTAGCTAAGAAGATGTACATTTTCCTGATTAGATTTGCACTTAAGTATTTCCTTAAAACTGGTCAACTTTATTCCCTAATAACCTTTGATTGAACGAGTATTTTCATGTTTTGTACTGCAAGGAGGGTACTGTGTGTTTTAGTAAAATATTAATATCTTAGTATAAAATAAATAAATTTGCCAAGCAAACTAAAAAAAATCCTTATTCTACATATGAACATATGAATTTTGATTGTAGAATTTATAATTATTCTCTCCATAACCAATGGCCGTAAATCAACTTAAATGGACTAAATTATTAGTTTTTTTTTAGCTGTAACACTTGAAATGGGAGAGAAATTCGGAAATTTTTTTAAAAGATTAGGTTTACACGTTCAATCAAAATTTCATCAATTGAAAAACCTTTGCTTAATTTACTGTGCCACTAGACACAAATATGTACAGGACATATATCTAGGGATGTGAAATTGAACGGAGAGTGTTTTTTCCTACCAGAGCATAAACTAAAAAATAAAATCGGTTTTGGGTATAGGTCTTACCATGAAACCTACGGTAACAGCTTATTACCTGTTATATATGCTGAGTTGGCTACTTCTTTTAATCTATGGTTTAACTTATACTGGTTTTAAATTGCCAGCTGTTAGCAAATGTTAATATTAATGTGTATTAGAAATGCTTGATAATAATTAAACACATGTTAATTAATTTTTATGAGAGAATGTAAACAAGATTTATTAGATTTGTGTGTTGTCTCTTAAAGATGTTATTTAAATGGTTCAAATAAAATGTTGTAATTGCCTACTTTCACTGAGTACTCATTATTTTTTGTAAGTTTATTCGTAACATTGTGGCGTCTAACGTGTTGGCATTGGTGGAAGTAATTTATTTGTTGGAAAAGTATAGATTGTATTTGAACCATGGATGCCTTGTTAAAAAGAAGGAAGGCATTGAGAACAACATTTAGTAGATCAGTATCGAAGTTTAATGAAGTTTGTCAAGAAGAATTAGATGAAGCTCTTTATGACGTATTAGAAGAAAGATACAATGAGTTGGAAGAAATTGATAAAGAAGTATTGAATCTAATGCTTAAAGAAAGTACTGATGAAGAAATTGAAGCTGAACTAGCAAAATACGATGAATACAAGAAGACTTTTTGATTGATTTAATACAAGTTGCGAGGAAGTAACAGACTAGAAGATGAAGCTCGTCCTCTCAGCGATTCTGTAAGTAACAACAGTACTTTAGTACCTAAGCAGAACACATTGAGACTTCCAAAGGTTGAGTTGATCAAATTTGGTAGATATCCGAAGGACTGGCTACATTTCTGGAGTCTTTTTCAAACAATTGATAGGGAACCGACCCTAAATGCTGCAGAAAAGTTCCAATACTTGTTACAAAACAAGATAGCGCTATCATGACACGGCACGGCAGCGGTTGTAGGTAGTGAACCGCACCCTCGTACCTGCACCCAGGCCAACGACTTGGAAGCGTGAATCCATGTGCAGGCCCGAGGAGCGGCCCACCAAAAAAAAACAAACAAACAAGGTGAGAACCATGGATGGAGGCTCAAGAACAACGCACTATTTGAGAGAAACGAGCTGTAACTAAACAAATTTAAATAAACAACAACAACATTAACAATAATACATGAAACTCTCCATAAACTTTAAATAATTTGGCTACCCATCTAGCCTAATAACTTACAAGCATTTCTTTAATTAGCCTATTCAAAATATGCTAGATTCAGTGAAAGTAAATTTAAGTTTTATTCTTCAGAAAATTATAAATATTAAGTTATAAAATTGTAACAATAAATATATATAGGCCTATATATATCTCTTTCTTCTAGAATTGGTAACTTGAATAATTTAGGGGCCCCAAAAAATGAATTTAATAGAAAATTTTATAAAATTATAAATTTTAAAAAAAGTCAACAAGTAGGCTAGCTAATATAATAAATATTTAAAAAGCAATAACAGTTCATAAACTCTGTACGGTAGGCCTATAACAACAATAACTGGAGTCTCTTCTTTTCTCAAAAATAAATAAATCTATAAATAAATAACAAATCAACAAAACATCTGGTAACTTGCGGTTGCGGTTTGACTTTAGGGGTAGGTCTGGACGTTCAACACCGGAGGAGAAAACGAGCGAGGCGGAGAGGGGGCCATCGTACAAGAAGCAGCCAGGGTGTTACGAACTTCCCCTCCGCCGTGGTAGAACAAGTCCAGAACGTAGTCCTCCTCACGAGCCCTGAGTAGCAAACCCAGAAACACAGTAGTAACGGTAATAGTCAAAGATCATATCCGCAAAATTCACTGTCACACATTTAATTGTCTTTCACTGACTTCCAAAAATCCACAGGTTAGGCCTAACATAACATTTTCAAACAGAGTATATATTTTTTAAGATTCGTCTCTCTTTAACAATAGAAAACATTTTAAACAGTAAATAATAATTTAAACATACATTTAAACCGATATGAAACAGTACAAGATCGGTAACATTAAATATTTGAAATAAAATTGTTAGCAGGCCAGATGGATAAGTGACAGAGGCAAATATCACCAATAGAGAGAAAAAATATAAATTACCTGGTCCAAAGTGGCCAGAAGAACAAGTTAACAATAAACAATAACACTTAAACACAGAAAAAATACTTTAAAATCAACAAAAAACGTTCCATATAAAAAATTTAGGCCTAACGCTACGACTCATGTATTTTTGTTAATTTCTCCAAAAGTTGTGGTCAGAATTTGCTCGGAATGGTCTTAAGAGCTGGGGGAAATGTTCCAGCAACTTTTCCAGACCATTCCAAACCTTAACTCAAAGGCTGAAGCCAGTGGGCTTTCAGGTTACCCAGTTCAAACCTGAATGGAGAATTGCCAAACTAAAAACTACTGTAACTTTCTTATAACATGATAAAAATTACTCAAACTTTCTGGGGACATTTGAGAGCAGTTAATTCAACTTAATTTAACTAGTTTGGCAAGAACTAAGCAAAATAAAAGACTTTAACAGTACTAGACTGGGTAACACAAACTGAACATTTTACAAGACAAAACAACACAAAAAATTTTACGGGACACAAAACAAAAGACTACCAGAGGTAGTAGCCTAAGACATTTACATTTAAGGGTGTTTGGTCGCAAATTTTCATGTCTGATTTTTTGTTATTGTTTAATTGTACTAAAAATTAGAGATACAAATATATAAGAAAAAATTATTTATTTTGAATATTAAGCGAGATATGGAGCTTGAAAGTAGTAAATTTTTAATCTTTGGTACCAGTTCACAGGGAGAATGGGTAATGCGATTCACACCAAAATTTGCATTCAGGTGTGGAAAAATAAGATAATAATCACTAGCTATTTAAAATAAAAAAAATAAAAAATAAATTTATTTTTTAAATTTTTTTTAAATAATAAAAAAAATTTAAATTTAAAAATAGCTGTTTGTTTTTGGGAAAAATGTATCTGTATGTTGGAATAAAAAAAAGTTATATGTTAACTCGTTTAGGCTGTGAATTCGTACCTTTGATGCCTTGCGCTGTCGGAGCACTATTCGTTTGAGAGTTTGTACACTAACACCGGGGCTTTAGAATACTTTAACATCACGTAATTATTAACATCCTTTAACATTGAAAGAATACGTTTATCGTTGTATTCTAAAGCCCCGGTGTTAGTGTACACACTCTCAACGAGTAGTGCTCCGTCAGCGCAAGGCATCAAAGGTACGAATTCACAGCCCAAACGAGTTAACATATCACTTTTTTTTTATTCCAACATACAGATACAGTTTTCCCAAAAACAAACAGCTATTTTTAAATTTTTTTAAATTTTTTTTTATTTTTTTTAAATTTATAAAAAATAAATTTTTTTTAAAATTTTTTAATTTTAAATATCTAGTGATTATTATCTTATTTTTCCACACCTGAATGCAAATTTTGGCGTGAATCGCATTACCCATTCTCCCTGTGAACTGGTACCAAAGAATACAAATTTACTAATTTCAAGCTCCATATCTCGCTTAATATTCAAAATAAATAATTTTTCTTATATATTTGTATCTCTAATTTTTAGTACAATTGAACAATAACAAAAAATAAGACATCAAATTTTTGACCAAACACCAAAGAGTGAAATTGTAGGCCTACCACAAACAGTCAGAAGGGCAAAAACTGACTTGGCAGTTTCTCCCAAATAGCGGCCTTCCAACAAACATTTCTCAGTCAAATTCTAGGCCTAGCATCTCGGGGAAAGCCCTGAATTCTACAAAACAACAGAGAAAAGGGAAACTGAGACTACAAAAGATGTCCCACGACCCTAAACTAGGTTCCAAACCTAGCGCAACATGCAACTTAAGTTTCAGAAAATTGTGCAAAACTCACCCATCAGGCACAGACGGCCTGTAAAACTACTCCATCGAAGAAAAGATCACAACTATCAGCCAAAAATAAAAACTGAATGGCACATAAAATTATCCAAAAGTAGAGGATTGATATGGATAAAATCTTCAGTGAAGTTTACTCTTTTGACGTCTCGGGGCCTCTGACACTTGGCGGTGGGAGTAAGAAGAACAAGGCACAGCCTTGTTGAGGGTCGTGGGAAGAAACAAATCGAAACACTAAACTAACCTACTATACAAAAACACTTGGACCGTTGAATATGAGTAGTGACATTCGCCGGTGGAATTAGTCAAGGCTCAGTAGACTCACACAACCGCTTGTTGTATGTCTACCTACAACGACTGCCGTGCCGTGTCAAGAGCGCTATCTTGTTATTTCGTGTTTTAAATGTTCCGTGTCCCGTGTTGTATTTTATGTAAATTATTTGATGTTTTTGACGTAAAGCTCCGACGATGTTGCGGTGCAACGAAACATGTCAGCTTTGATCAACATTAGTTGAAATAATGACGGAGGTAAGCCTATAAAGTCATTATTCGTAGTCAATGGGCTATCAGAATGAATAATATGATAATATATTACTTGATTTTAGTAGTGGTTTACTGAGAAATTGCACTCTATAAATAGATAGAACCTTATCCTATGCAGTGTCAACAAATTGACTAAGTCTGCTAGCAACTTGTGGACAAAGGGTTTAGTGGTTGGCAGACACAGCAATAAGTCCTGAGGTGCGGCTGGTCCTGACCACAACTGTTGACCTAGACACTGACCTTTGAATGCTGATATAGTCTCTGGAATAGCTTAGGTAATAGGAATAACAATTAAAAATCTATCCATTCTATAATAATGTTGATAATAAATAGAATTTTCAAACTCTTGTTCCACATTAAATATAAATATTTATAAACTAATTAACCCCAATTAAAGATTAATTTATATAAATACAAATCAGGTTGACATGCAGAGTTATATAGTAATCATGATTATGTCGGGATGTGGTCTTTTTATGCATATTGTTGGTAGAAATCAACACTATATTATTAAAAGTATATCAAACTTATATTAATAAATTGTTTCGAATAAAATTACTTAATCAATGACAATTATAGTTATTGTTAAAGGTACGTCGTCGGTCCTCCCTAGCTTTCAGGACCGTTGATTCTTCCACTCATAAAGTACCCATACTACAATGGCAGCTGAATGTCTCTCAGTTGTCGCAGCCCCTAATCAAAGCTGATCAAACATGGTCACTTCCGTTCGCAGATTACTGCCATTAGGCAAACCTGTTCAAAGACGTTAATTTGATTTGCTTTGGCAGGACGATCCAAAGTAAACATTTAAAGTTACACTGTGTTAATTGAACAATCAAGCAAAGTTGTAAAAAAATACATTGCACATAAGCTATGTTAGGGTTTTAACGAGCCATTTGGACTGCATTCTTAAAGAGGGTTGATCTATTGGGTAGTTAATCCAAGTTAATCATCCCTAACATTACGTAAAGACATAGGGCTCAAAAACAATTTACAGGGTCTCCGGTTCGATCCATAGAAAATTCAGTAGCTTTATCGACGAAACTGGACCGGTTTGCCCATGATCTTAGGGGTATAAACGGTCGGGGCGGAAGGAAGAGATGGTCTTAGTCATTGGAGTGAGTTACATTTTGTATCTTTGGGAGCGAGCTGGTTTAGTGGTTAGAGCGCGGGACCCCGGTTCCTAGGGTCCCGGGTTCAAATCCCGCCAAATCACCAATGGATTTAATCAAAGTGATAATGCCATAACCCCTACGTCTAGCCTGAAGCAATGCAAAAAACAATTCCGTGCTTGTGCCTAGCGTCCTACGAAAATAGGAACTCAATGGAGGTCAACTCAAAACAGTATATATTCATATTTAGGGTAAAAATAAGGGTAATAGTAGCATTGTGATAGTAAAAATATTATGATACAAAATAATTTTACTATTGGTAGAACGTTATAGCTAACGCTGGTATTTGAAGTTTATTTTTTGAGTTGGTGAATGTACGATATTTAACATCTATCATTTTTGGGAAATACCCTCAATGATCTCTTACATAACGTGTACGCCTGTGTAGCACATTCTGTATCAAGAGAGTGTGTTTGGATACATCACTTTGTGTTAAAGGATATGAAATACGAAACAAGCTACATATATCAATATAGATCATTATTTTATATTTACTGTAAATAAATACATTTTTCCTACAGTCTCCCAACAAAGTTGGCTTCTTCGTACTGTTTATAGTACAGAAAGCTGCTAATTGCTGCATATTTATACTTTGTCGTACGGTTTATACTTTGGCACACATCAGGATTCCAACGAAACATCACAAAACAGCGTGGTTCTATTATGCACGTAATCCGTGTACGCTTGGAAATAGGTTGGCAACACTTAAATATAATAATACTATGATCAGCTGATTGACTATAAAAACTACGATTTAACCTGTCATTTCATGTTTATAGTTTATGTTCCCTTTTCGTTATTTCTGAACTTTTCTTTTAAAGGTTTTTAAAATATTCCTACAATCTTAATTAACAAGAAAATACCTTTAAAACATTTTTTGGCACGGAAACCACTGCAAATTACAAAAATATACGGAACTATTTTCTCAAGTCGCGGAGCACATTTCTTGCCGAGTAAAAAATAGCGGAGTGATACGGACCGGGGACTACTTTCTCTAGGGCACCTATTTGTGTTGCCAGCTGAACCTAAAAACGTGTTGTATAGTGTTTGAAGGACTAATTATGTATATGCTTTATAGTGACTGTAGGAAAAATATAATGTGTAACACGAAAGCAAAAGGCCTTTGCTGCACTCGATATCATTCCGTGATAGTCCGTGATAGATAGATAGAAACATAGGCCTAACAGTAAACGTTGATCTCGTAAGCAGCAAAGTGCCACTTTGCTCACTAGTTACACAAATAACTGTTGATCTCGTCATTCATTAATAACACAAAGTTAAACCCACTGTGTGGAACGTCACATGCCATTTTTGAACATATAACTCATGAAGAATTTGAACACACCGAGAGGATTACCGAAAGTATATGAGTTTAAAATAATACTATAATCTAACATTGTCCATTTATACGATACTCCCATTAACATGCACTTGCGTTCACACAAACACTTGCAGAATTCCGGCAGTATACATGGATGTGCCATATACAGCTATATGGTCACCTAGAGTACACTCAATTGAACCACTATTGCTAAGAAACGTTCTGCTATACTTTAGATACTTATTTACCTAATAACTTTTTGTGCCGTGATCTCTCAACAGATGGAAAGTTTGCCTCGCCTATAAGACTCATATTTTTTTATATATTGATAAATGGACTACAGCTAAATGTTGGACCTAAGCCCCAGAAACATGGAATTATCACATGGGCAAAGTTATAAGCGGGATTCTGACGCGGGCCGTGAGACAACAACCGCCAAGCTGTATACACTAGGATCGCGCCGGAAAAAAAACGTTAACTATTAACTAAATGACATAGCCATACTACTACCATATATAAATATATGTATATATATATATATAATGCATATATATATATATATGCATACATAGTAACTCATTTTTAACATGGCTTAATTTAGTTATTCCATTACTCCATAATATTGCATATTTCAACAATAGCAAACGCAGATTATCCATAAAATGTAGATAATTATTAAATGATCAGCATATTTAGTGACAACTCCGGAACAGAAACAAGATCATTAGATGATATGTACGAAAAAGGTTAGTTGTAAGTGGCCTGTCATTTTAAACCATCAATCTAAATAATTTACAGTTTCACAGTTGTTACGCTATGAAGATCAATCCAATATAAAGCCAATTAATGCTGCTAATGAAGTTTCTCTATCACCTTTCGCAGTTAACAAGATTAAATTATTGAATATGTAATCCATGAGAATGAGCCTAATGTAGGCCTAACTCTTAAGTACTAGACAATTTAATAGGGTCCGCCTATTAAATTGTCGTCACGTATTTTATGTTATTTTTACAGTGCAAGATCGTTTGTTGTAAAATACAAATTCAATAAAAATTTAAAACCTGCCTGAATAACCAATACCAAAGCTTTATTTAATCTACACGTAAACGTAGTGTATTTACTCGACAGTAATTACTTGACCTGAGAGACCTCGCAGAGGCCAGCCTCATTGCTACAGACGATCGTGTTGTCACAGCAAACTCCCCCTCCCCCCTCCAGCGAACCTGGCCAATAATTACTTAAACCATCTTAATGGAATCTATTCTTTAATTGAAAAAGGTTGGATATTTTGTTAAGTACTGTTATAGGGTAATCATTTTTTTTTTAAATCTAGCTTGATTAACAGGATTCTTTGGTTGGATAGAATGGTTAAATAGAACAATGTTAATTGGTGAATATGTAGACAAAATGTGTCCATTTGTTAAATTTTGAATTAAAAAATGGGTATTAACTAAAATTGCTTCATAGGTACACATAATTAGTGTTCTTTATGGCGAATTTCTCGATAACGTATTTTTATTATTATAAAAAAAAAACTATGTATTAGATTAGTAAAGAGTAATTAATAAGTGGGTAGGTTCAAAAGTTATAACAAAAACTTTAACAAAAGAATAATTCGGGAGTTTGTTAAGGAATTACTAACACTAGGTACAGAAGAAAATTGTAAGAGGGTTAGCAAAAAAGGACCATTTAAAATTGTTTTAAAGACACAACACCAATATAATATCAACAACAACAGTATTTCTAAACTCAATGCCTATGTGGCTTTGACCATTTAAAATTGTTTTCAAGACACAAACCCAATCTAAGATCAACAACAACAGTGTTTCTAAGCTCAATGCCTATGTATTATGTTGTTTGGACAGTCTGTAGCGTGTAGGGAACACGACAGGTTCTACGTATTACATTGACGGTTTGAGTAATGTTTTGTGGATCTTGAAGATTTGTTATTCTTTTATTATTACATGTGTATACTTCTTCATTTTGTTCATCTTTTACTATACACTGGCTTTTTATATGATCTTTCATCTGATCCAAAGTTAGCGCTTCGTGAGGTAAAACAGCATTGTGAACATTTGCTAATGGTAAGTTTTTACATTCAAAAGTGGTAGTCTTTATATTATTATGTTTATATTCATCGGTTATTACAGGAACTTGTTTAACAACTACCACATCTTCAGGATTTACTCCACCTTTTACATTAGTTATCTTTTTGTTCTCAGCATTCCAATCTCCATTCTTTTGTAACATGATTTGACTTATAGTGGCAGCATCTGCTCGTTTTAATCCTTCTTTAACTTTATGTTATATTTTACCATTGCAATCAATGTGTTCATTATCGTGAATAATACAATTATCTTTAACATATTTGAGGTTAACTCCATCTGCATCTTCTTTAGGGTATCCTATATCATTTATAACAAAGTTATAATAAGAGAATCTATGTTCTTTTTTTTAGGGATTATAGAATGTAAATATCCTTTATTGACTGAATCTTGACTATCGACAGGATCAGCTAAGTTTGTATCTCTTCTGTTTTTAACATCGTAAACTTCATTATTAACTTGTTAAGTATTTGACAGCTTTGAAAGTAAATAATCTTTGGTGACGGAATCAGAGTTTTCTATTGGTTCACCAACATTTGTGATTCTATAAGACTTGGCATTATAAAAATTGTTTTTAAGTTGTAAGCTCAATAATGTTTCACTTTTTAAAGTTTTCAAATTTATTGCATCATTATCATCTTCTGAATCTTTTACAAACTTCAATCGTTTGCTGCTTATGTTATAATCTCCTTCAGCTGTTAATGGTAAACTATATCTTATACCATTGGATTTTGGCTATTCTCCAAAATTGGAATACCTTCCAAACTTGTCCACGCTCATGATTCAACTAAGTTCCCTCTATTCTTGTCCTCCTTTTATATGCGATGATTAAGCAATAATTCTTCGATTTCGTAGTTCATCGATTAAAGCTACCCATCCATTGTCCAATCCGGTATGACCGGCTTCCATGGCTTCATGTAATAATCTCATTCGATCAACCAGCTTATTGTCATCATTATAATACATTATGTTGGTATTGTATAGGCTTTTTAATAATCCTTTCCCTGAAGATGTAGGTTCGTTGGTTCTTGGTATTTTGTGTAAAACATTTAATTCAGCTGTAGATATAGCTCTTTTTTTAAGTTGAGATTTTTTAACTATTTGAAGATTAGTAGATCCTTCTTCTTGACCTGCGGAAAATCCTTCCTTTTCTCTTGGATCTTCAGTTTCTTCTGTTTCTTCATTTTTTTCGCTCTCACCACTTTCTTCAGTTGATTGAAATTGTTTGTATTGTTCATAATCTCTTGATTCTTTTTCATACTTAGAAATCGGTAGAATAGGATCTCCTTCGAAAGGTTTTTCAATATTCTTAACTAATCTGTTTAATGGATCAGTAACGGGTTTAAATGTTGATTCTATAAACTTTTCTCTTTCGCTTATACCTAACTTCAGAGCTCTGTTTTTATGTCTAATAGAATCACTAAGTGATTTTATTTCTTTTAATAGCTTTTCTTGACTTGCCATGTTTACAGTACGAAGTGTTGATTTGAAATAATGATATTTAGTGTAGCATAACGTATTTATCAAACCCTATTCTATATCGTCCGTCTTTTATGGCTTGTTTTTTCATAATGACCAAAAATCCATACTTTTCTGCCCATGCTTTTCCACAAATTTGTTTAAACTTGTCAAATGTCATATCAGCATTTACATGATCGTTATTTACGTGTTTCAGGTTGGTTTCAACTTGGTTGAACAAAATTATAACATTTGCATTATCTCTTATAAACTGCTTTGGAATTTTACTGTATGTTTGTCCTATATATATGCTGTCAATATTATTATGTCTTCCCATGGCGAAATAGTTCCTAATAGTATCATGATTTTCACATGAAACGTCATCGAATAGAAATACTGAATATGGTTTAGCTTGGTTTGGTTGCAAAACTTTATCACTGGCGTTAAATTTATAAAAGTTAACACCTGACACCTTCGATACGATTTTTTCCAACAATTGATACTTTGGCTGATGTAGTGACTTTGAAAACAATTATAAGTTATTAAACCTCAATCCTTTAGGATTTGTAATCAAATTAAATACGACATTAGTTTTTCCACAGTTTGAAGGACCACTTATAATACATCCGACTACATCCACTACAATGTAAACATTTAACGTTCATTTGTCCGAGATTTGACTATCACAACGGTGGTACTACCACTACCCAAAATCCCCATCAAATGTTCAATTGAGAGGTTGATGCAAGCGGTCATGTTCGTGTTCCCTCCAGCCACTCACAGTTCTTCGTCCAGAAAGTTAACCAAACAACAGAAAACACTATAAAGGAATTGGAATTTTGATTCACATTGTAAATTACATGATAATATGGTAATGTAACGGATAACTGCCCTGTGAATAATCACTTTTAAACATTCACTTCATCACATTGAACTGTAACTACATGATAATCAGTAAAATACGATGTAAGGTAAATCAATTTAACCATAGACAAAAAGAATAACTTTATCACTGGCGTTAAATTTATAAAAGTTAACACCTGACACCTTCGATATGATTTTTTCCAACAATTAATACTTTGGCTGATGTAGTGACTTTGAAAAAATGTATAAGTTATTAAACCTCAGTCCTTTAGGATTTGTAATCAAATTAAATACGACATTAGTTTTTCCACAGTTTGAAGGACCACTTATAATACATCTGACTGTGTTTGGAAGTAAACTACCATGTTTGCCAGTGTTGATTGTGTCGTTATCAACAGTGTAATCATCAATATTACTAATGTGGAATTGATCTTTATGATGAACAATCTCCATCTTATTCAAAATCCAATGATACAATGAGCTGTTCCCGTTAAATTAGGTCTTTTATAGGTATCCAAGAATCTTCTGTTTTGTTCAAACCTAGCCATCGTACTTTAACTTGGTCTTTTTTCCTTTGTAACACTTTTTCAACAAGATATACATCACCTACTATAGACTTCAATAGTTCATGTCCGTAGAACGCACCTAGTAACCTTTTTGGTTTTTGGCTAAAATCTCGACAACCGTTGGTGGATAATAAAATTGGTTGTATACCAAATGAAAAATCATTTAACTTACAACAAAATGACAGCTACACTCTTATTTTATTTCCAATGTTTACCGAGTTGTAGAACTTTAGAGTATGGAGTATTTTCTCAAACTGTCAGGGTGCGAACAACGGTGCAAACTAAAGTAAGTTATAAGTTAGACAGATTGAGAAAAAATTCCATATTTTGGCACCCTATAGCTCGGTAACCTTTAGGAATAATATAACTTAAAAGTGTAAATTTAATTTTTCTTGGAAATTTCAAAATCTTACATTTGGTAGCCTATGAAAGATTTTGTCACTTTTAGCTAACTTATGACAGATGGTTCTTGAGATTTAAGCCAAAAACACATAACTAACATAATGTAACATAATGTACCCTGTTTCGCTAATTGCCACTAGAGCTCACCTTATATTTATGGGGACTTTTAGCCGAAAAAAATGTATCTGATCAGACATGGCCGAAGACAACCTGAAAACAACACTGTATGTTGGAAACCTCAGTGCTTCAGTTACAGAGGAACAGTTACATTTTTGTTTTTCTTTCCGCAGTTATATAAAATCAATGGTTATTTATAAAAGATCAAGTCTATTTGCATTTATAGACTATTATGATCATGAAACGGCAGCTTCAACTCTGGCTGCGTTGAATGGAACAATACTGCAAGGGAGAAAAATGAAGGTGGAGTGGGCCAGTGACAATGCCCGTCGAAAAGACTATGTTATATTTGTCGGAGATCTGTGCTCAACAATCGATGCTGTTAAGTTGAGAGAAGCGTTTGCTACGTTTGGTGAAATCTCGGATTGTAGAATAATAGTGGACCTTGAAACACTCAAGTCAAGGTACTATGGGTTTGTCTACTTTATTAAAAACCATTAAACCTACAACAAAATGACAGCTACACTCTTATTTTATTTCCAATGTTTACCGAGTTGTAGAACTTTAGAGTATGGAGTATTTTCTCAAACTGTCAGGGTGCGAACAACGGTGCAAACTAAAGTAAGTTATAAGTTAGACAGATTGGGGAAAATGCCATATTTTGGCACCCTATAGCTCGGTAACCTTTAGGAATAATATAACTTAAAAGTGTAAATTTAATTTTTCTTGGAAATTTCAAAATCTTACATTTGGTAGCCTATGAAAGATTTTGTCACTTTTAGCTAACTTATGACAGATGGTTCTTGAGATTTAAGCCAAAAACACATAACTAACATAATGTAACATAATGTACCCTGTTTCGCTAATTGCCACTAGAGCTCACCTTATATTTATGGGGACTTTTAGCTGAAAAAATTTATCTGATCAGACATGGCCGAAGACAACCTGAAAACAACACTGTATGTTGGAAACCTCAGTGCTTCAGTTACAGAGGAACAGTTACATTTTTGTTTTTCTTTCCGCAGTTATATAAAATCAATGGTTATTTATAAAAGATCAAGTCTATTCGCATTTATAGACTATTATGACCATGAAGGTGCAACTTCAACTCTGGCTGCGTTGAATGGAACAATACTGCTAGGGAGAAAAATGAAGGTAGAGTGGGCCAGTGAATAGCCCGTCGAAAAGACTATGTTATATTTGTCGGAGATCTGTGCTCAACAATCGATGCTGTTAAGTTGAGAGAAGCGTTTGCTACGTTTGGTGAAATCTCGGATTGTAGAATAATAGTGGACCTTGGAACACTCAAGTCAAGGTACTATGGGTTTGTCTACTTTATTGAAAAAGCAGATGCTCAAAAAGCTATTACTGAAATGAACAGCCAGTGTTTAGGAAGTATTATGCTTTATTCTTTTTAATACTAGTTTAGCATTTTTAAACTTTCCAAGAAGAAATACAACTGTAAAAGGAATAAATGATTTGTATCAAGCAGATTTGATTGAAATACGGATATATAGTAAAATAAATCAAGGACATCATTTTATACTTACAGTGATTAACTGTTTTAAGGGTTTTTCAGAGTTAATGAAAAATACAACATAAACCACTTCTCAACCAAATCTGGAAGAAAAGCGGCCATGGTTGAAAGATTTAATAGAACGTTAAAAGGAGCAATGTATAAAATGTTTTCAAACAGAGGAACCTACTTATGGATTGATATTTTACCAAAGTTAATAAGTGATTACAACAGGTTTCACAGAACGATTTGGATGATGCCAAATGAAGTAAACAGTAAAAGTGCTAAACTAGTATTACAAAGAATAAAGCACAATACTTCCTAAACACTGGCCGTTCATTTCAGTAATAGCTTTTTGAGCATCTGCTTTTTCAATAAACTAAACAAACCCATAGTACCTTGACTTGAGTGTTTCAAGGTCCACTATTATTCTACAATCCGAGCTTTTACCAAACGTAGCAAACGCTTCTCTCAACTTAACAGCATCAATTGTTGAGCACAGATCTCCGACAAATATAACATAGTCTTTTCGACGGGCATTGTCACTGGCCCACTCCACCTTCATTTTTCTCCCTAGCAGTATTGTTCCATTCAACGCAGCCAGAGTTGAAGCTGCCCCTTCATGGTCATAATAGTCTATAAATGCAAATAGACTAGATCTTTTATAAATAACCATTGATTTTATATAACTGCGGAAAGAAAAACAAAAATGTAACTGTTCCACTGTAACTGAAGCACTGAGGTTTCCAACATACAGTGTTGTTTTCAGGTTGTCTTCGGCCATGTCTGATCAGATAAAATGTTTTCGGCTAAAAGTCCCCATACATATAAGGTAAGCTCTAGTGGCAATTAGCGAAACAGGGTACATTATGTTACATTATGTTAGTTATGTGTTTTTGGCTAAAATCTCAAGAACCGTTTGTCATAAGTTAGCTAAAAGTGACAAAATCTTTCATAGGCTACCAAATGAAAGATTTTGAAATTTCCAAGAAAAATTAAATTTACACTTTTAAGTTGTACGTTGGCTAGGTTTTAACAAAACAGAAGATTCTTTGATTTATTTGCTTTTAATTAGGTAAAAGACCTAATTTAACGGGAACAGCTCATTGTACCATTGGATTTTGAATAAGATGATTTGTTCTTCATAAAGATCAATTCAACATTAGTAATATTGATGATTACACTGTTGATAACGACACAATCAACACTGGCAAACATGGTAGTTTACTTCCAAACACAGTCAGATGTATTATAAGTGGTCCTTCAAACTGTGGAAAAACTAATGTCGTATTTAATTTGATTACAAATCCTAAAGGACTGAGGTTTAATAACTTATACATTTTTTCAAAGTCACTACATCAGCCAAAGTATCAATTGTTGGAGAAAATCATATCGAAGGTGTCAGGTGTTAACTTTTATAAATTTAACGCCAGTGATAAAGTTATTCTTTTTGTCTACGGTTAAATTGATTTACCTTACATCGTATTTTACTGATTATCATGTAGTTACAGTTCAATGTGATGAAGTGAATGTTTAAAAGTGATTATTCACAGGGCAGTTATCCGTTACATTACCATATTATCATGTAATTTACAATTTGAATCTAAATTCCAATTCCTTTATAGTGTTTTCTGTTGTTTGGTTAACTTTCTGGACGAAGAACTGTGAGTGGCTGGAGGGAACACGAACATGACCGCTTGCATCAACCTCTCAATTGAACATTTGATGGGGATTTTGGGTAGGGGTACTACCACCGTTGTGATAGTCAAATCGCGGACAAATGAACGTTAAATGTTTACATTGTAGTGGCTTACATATTTTTAAGCAAGAAAAAACTGGCCGAGACAGTTACGTTTGTAGGCTACTCTTTTTTGCCATGAATGAAAGGTTCGTTTACCTCATTTTTGCAGTTTTGTCTGTACATTGTTTAGAATTCTATATTTTTTAATTATTTTTACCTTTTATACATTAATAAGCCGAAACAAGTCTTATCTCAATTTCTGTCTGTCTGTCACAGAAAAAACTCTAATTTTATTTATATAGATTATTATGGCTTAAAAGACTGAGTGCAATCACAAGTAAGGTGCAGAGGAAACATGCATATGGGACAATTATGCCCTTTCAGCTCTTAGTATAGGTATCGGAAGTTAACTATGATATGTTTAATTGATGTCAGTGTAAGTTAGTGAATTTGTATTATTATTTAGCTTTACTCTGTCATAGGATTATTTTTTATCAATACTGACCTCAAAAATAGGTAGGGATTTACATGGTATATACACTACTAAGTCAGTATATCTTTAAAATGTAAATCATATACCGGTGCTTGTACGAGTCCGTGAAAATTACGCACTGTGATAAGTAACCAAATGAGTTATCGCCATTTGTCTGGATTAAAATAAAGATAACCTTAAAAATATTACTAATAACATTACTTTTGTTATGCATATTTTGGGCAATGTGTTAATAGTTATGATTTAAGATTATTTTGTTATTTTTTTATTTGTCGGGGAGAAATTTACCCTACACTCCATGGATCTGCCACTGGTTATCAACCTCTTGGTAGGATGAATGGCCAGGGGAGTCCAGCAAGGAGAGAGTGCAGCAGAGTCAGGTTTCGAATCTAGTCTCAGTCAGGTCTTGTAATCAACTATAGAGGAATTCACCTGTCCGTGGTAGTGGTGGGCGTTATATAACGTAATAGGATAAATAACACTAAGTTATTACTGATTATTTACCTATTACTTTGGTAAAAGGTTACCGTGAATACCCTATTATTTTTGTAACATTTTATGAACCGTTAGAACGAGCTAGTGAAATAACGCTGACCATATAATCCTAATAATTAATAGCAAGCGCTTTGTTTAGGCAATCGTTTCAGGGAATCATATTATTTTGCAACCTAGCCTGAAGTGGTGGTTCGAACAAGTGAAATAACGCTGACCATGTAATCCTATTAATTAACAGTAACGATGTGGCGACCAATAAACGTAATGGACGGGGAAATAATAGGTGACAAAAATAAAACATGTTATTTCACCTATTACCAAAAATTAAGGAACGTTCCTGACTATTACTGAAAAGTAACGGTATTTCCCATTTCTAGTCTGTGTATCAGAGGCTTGGTGGACAGCTCAGATTCAAGTTCACAGAATAGTGGATCTTTGTACACCTCTAATCAGGCATTTCGTTACATTTGCATATTGTTACTGATTGTGTACATTGACACCTTGTTTAGAAATTATATAAGTTTTTAATTTCATAAGGCTAAACGGGAAATGATATGACCAAAGCCATTTAGCAGACCACTTCATAGTCATAACATACAAATGGAATGTGCGTGTTGGCTTGTATGTTCAATTGATGACTACTTGGTCCACAATCCACATCTGGCAACCAATAATACAGAAAGTAAACGTCTCACAACAATTGAAACATATATTTACACTTTTACTGATAAAACCAAAACGGCAATACATTATTGTAAGAATAATAATTATATTGAACAAAATAACAATGAATTTAATTGAATTTAGGCAATACATTATATTGACATAATCCAAAAGAAACCAGTTTGCTTCATTCAACTAGTTGAAGTCATAATCTCTTAGAAAAATTGTGTCATAAGAGCGTTAAGATATTAACACACATTGTGGTTTAAAGTGTTATGCACCTCTGTTTATGTTGTGTCGTAAGCTAACCTGTTGTGGAAGGAGTTTAAAAAATTAAATTTACAAGTAAGCCTACCTAAACGGACAAAAGAATATACATGATTATGATTAATAATTCGAATAAAAAAAAACAATGGTTAATAAAGTAGTGATTGCCGTAGTTTGGCTTTTTTCAGTTCTGTCAGGTATACCTGCTATAAAATGTGATAGGATGTGAATGAATAGTAAAATTATTACGTGTTATTACTCTCTGTAAGTTATATAGATTTTTTTCAAAACTGTCCTTGCGAGAACTTGTTTATTATTAAACTTAGAAACAAAATATTCCAATTCATAAGGGCTGTTAATAGATTCTTACTGATCAAAATAATAATGTTACAATACCTGCAGACTGCCTATAGTGGTCCTTTAATATCCAACAGGATTACGCGTTTCGGTATATCGTTATACCCTCATCAGATCCTATATACAAAACTTAAAGTTTTTTCGACTCGTCACAGTTTTAAAACACAGTTACAAAACATTAATCACGAAATTAGTATATTACGTTACTAGTCCTGAAAATAAGTGTTTACCGGACGAGTGTGGTCGTTCCCGTGCGAGACGAAGTCGAGTACGGGATTACCATACGAGTCCGGTACACACATTTTGGACGAGTTACGTACGATAGTTTACGCCATACTACTAAATCTGTACAAATCCTAATATATTTTCACCGACATGCCACAGAACATGGACTAAAAATCACTAGTCATAACCTCTAAGAGAGGTTATGTTTTTGTTTATAACCATTCATTGCTACCTAAATATAGTACCTATAATCAGCTGATTGGTGTCCGGCAAAACTCATTACAGTACAGTAGTACGCAATGAAACCCCATTTGAATAAGCTGACGGCAAACAGCTGTTTTCTGGACTAAATCCTTGCGTGGATATTCGTTAAAATAATGTAGTGTGGCGTAATAGTATATTACGTTACTAGTCCTGAAAATAAGTGTTTACCGGACGAGTGTGGTCGTTCCCGTGCGAGACGAAGTCGAGTACGGGATTACCATACGAGTCCGGTACACACATTTTGGACGAGTTACGTACGATAGTTTACGCCATACTACTAAATCTGTACAAATCCTAATATTTTTTCACCAACTAAAGGGCTAAAAATCACTAGTCATAACCTCTATAAGAGAGGTTATGTTTTTGTTTATAACAATTCATTGCCACCTAAATATAGTATAATCAGCTGATTGGTGTCCGGCAAAATTCATTACAGTACAGTAGTACGCAATGAAACACCATTTGAATAAGCTGGCGGCAAACAGCTGTTTTCTGGACTAAATCCTTTCGTGGGAAGTTCGTCAAAATAATGTAGTGTGGCGTAAAACTATTTACAGTAGGGCTACTAATTAAAAACGAGAGACAAAAGTGGACCAATGCATGCGTTTCAAGTGTAGAGTCTCGACTGGAGGTTATCTTGTCCTAGTAGTTGAACTTTGTCCCCCCGGCTTCTTTTATCATTCATTTCTGGCTCTGTCTAATCCTATTAATGTTTCAAATAATATATTGGACTGGAACAAGCTTTTATTATTTAATAAATCATAAGGGCGAATTTTCGTTGCTTTATATATTTCATAATTTTCCAGAGTTGTCATAATTTCCCAAAAATGAATTTATATGTGTATATTTTTTTAAACGTTGCGCGAAGGTAAAAATTGCGATTTTTGCTTAAGGTGAAAATGTATGTTCCATTTGATAGTTCTAAATTCAAATTCCTGCAACACACCTGTCAGACTGCAGTGTAGTGTGTCTCTGTCACAGGTGTATTCTGGTAACTGTTTGGAAGTGTAAATATGACCAGTGACAGTTTATGAGTCCCACCGCTGTAAACGATATTAACCTGATGGTTTATGTCGCTATCAATCATATACTGACAATGTTTCAACCGTTATGTAAGTAAAAACTCAGCTTTTTACTAAGGTTTGTTACTCTTTAAATAATTCAGGTGTAATGTCTGTTACTGTATAGAATTCGCCAACTTTCGTACCTTCTTAAAGCCCTTTTATTTTTTTATGTGAGTTAACCAATAATGAATTGGCCAATTTAAAAGTGATAATCCATGTCCCCTGAAACGATGATTAAAATAACGTTTAGAACGGCATAACGTTTTAGAAGCGATCTTCTATGCAATTGATTGATAACAAAAGTTGGTTACAAAATAACTTAAAATACTGTTTTTCCTTCTTTATATTTCCAATTCATAATGTGATTATTGTTTTTTTTTTTTTACTATTTGGTTAAAGCAATACACAGACTATTTCAAAGTCATAACCTATTGATGTAATATGAAGTTCTTGTCGTGTATTTCATGGATAAAATAATGGTTCCGTGATTTTTGGGGAAAATGTCACATTTCCACATCGAAACATTTTGTTAACTGTTTGGCAACAAAAAAATATACCGAGTTAATAAATTCCAAAATAAGAAGAGTTACCGATTTGCGTTCGAGGTTTGGGTAAATCTGATTTAGTCTAATATAACGTCTCAAGTTTAGCTTATCGGAGGATTTACATATTTCCAATTACAAATTTAAGCTCAAATAATTAATATTTGATCATGACAAAAATATAAAACTAGAACTAGGTTTTGTTCAGTTCTGGCAGATATAAAGGCAATGTTCCTCATGCATTAGACATTACTCTAAATGTTTGAGTAATTAAAGCCTAAGTTTGTTCGCCTGATGTAATATGCATTAGTTACGTAATACTTGAATTTTAACGTATGCTTGTCTATCTTTACATCAAAATTAGATACTTACTGGATACTTTTAGGGAGATTAAAGCCCATAGTTATATAACCACTTAGTTTTAAAATCCTTTATAATATTTGTAGTGTTTATGTACAACTGAAAAAAAAAATTATTTAGTATATTTATATATTATTATCGCTCTTTAAACCTTTAAGCACACTAAATCATAAATTAATTATTAGGAACTCACACCTTAAATTAACAGATTAAAACTTAGGCTTCAGGCTGAATATACAATAAATCATATATTTTGAAGAATTTTGTAAATAATAATAAAAAAGATCTTAACTTATTTTCGTATATCAGAACGAGAAACAAAGCAGTTATTGTATTAAAATCGATAAAAGTGCATTGGGTAAAAAACGTATTTGGTTCACGATGAAAATATACTTAGGCCTCCTCACAGTAATAATTTGGCGAACTATAAGTGTTACACAATCGGGTCAAAGCTATGAAGAATCAAAATATCTGTCGCTTGAGATAACAATAATCGGTAATGTACGTAGCACATTGGGCTGCATATGAATTCAAAGATTGTGGATAGCTATTGGATGTTTAGTACTCCGTTCCTCGAACAGGCATTTCAGCACATGCCAAGGTAAATGCATGTTCTGTGCAATGCACAAGGTTACTTCCACGCACACGTCTGTTGAAACGCCCCCTTTATTTAAATAAACCGCATCCTTAATTCAATGAGCGTCTTTTCAAAAAGAATGATTCACTAAAATCTTTTAGTGACTTACATCCAACATCTACTTCACAAATACCATATAAAAAATTAACACAACTCAAAACATTGAAGTTGGATTATAAAAATATGAGTAACTATTTTTAAGAGGTTCCCAGCTTTAGTATTAATTCTATTAGTTCTAAAGTGATTGTATTATTAATACACTATAGAAATTAAATAGGTCTTAAAACTACAACCAGGGTTCTCAAAAAGACGGTCAGTTCATTTAACTGCTTAAAACACAAACATTTGATAATAGTAATGATTGTAGACTTTTTATATTGGATAAAAACAAATAGAAGACATTTCGTGTAGGCCTAATTGACCTAATGTTGAATATTGATGTTGATGATTATTACAATTTAATATTATACTTAATCACCACTACATCTATATAAATAAAATTAGAGTTTTGTCTGTACATTGCTTAGAATAATGAACTTTTTGGTTATTTTTACATTTCATAGGTCAGAGAAACCGAATCAAACCTTATCTCAATTTCTGTCTGTCTGTCTGTCTGTCTGTCTGTCTGTCTATCTGTCATTCTCTTGGTAACGCTAAAATACGCACTTTATTACAACTACTCCTCAATAACTATAGCACTGTCCCGCCTGAAACTTATTTTCCAAATACTATACATATATGAGATGGTTTTAGACGTATTTCATCGAATATGAGACAGTTAGATATTTAACAGTAAACCCTTGAAAATCAAGTTTTTGTCGATTTTTGACGTGGAATTTCTGGAAGAATGTTGCTTTGTTTACAACTAATCATATGCACATGGTTTTAATTGAAATACAATCTTAATTTTGACATTGGCATACAGCTGTGATTAGAAAACGTTAGCCTATTTGAACTCAAGGTTAACCATAGCCTTATCGATTCACACAACTTAAAAACCATACGAAATGTATACTATATTATATAACTGAACACCAGTTCTGCTAATTATAACAATGGGTTTTGTACATTTCATCCATTACCGTACAAATAATTAAAATAATAATACATTAATTGGTTAGAAGTAAATTTAATTCAAATTACAGATTCAATACAAAGTATTCAATATAAAAGTTAAACATTTTAGATAACAAAATTACGATCAGCTGATTGTTATTCTTTAATATCTGTGCGCTACTAACCAGCAAACAAACTTGACCAGTTTATTATTGTTCATTACTCTTTACACCAAAATAAAAGTTATAATAGTTAATAATGTCCTAAATTATTTCACGTTTATAAATAAAAGAAAATCTACTCTTCTTTTAATTTATTTTTTTTTGAGGTAATGTTTTTAAAAAAGTTCATATTCCCATATGAATTTGCATCAATCAGATGTTTCATACTGTACAGTAGAGATATTCGTTGACATAGTGTCAAACACAAATTAAATTTGTTTACAACTAAACATATGGACAATATTTTTGTTGCTTTAGTTGAGAGGTTACAAGTTAATCTTTAATACATTATTTGTTGAAATATTTTCTATTGTTTCTAAATAAATATGTCCTGAAGAGTATGCCTCGCAAGAGAAAAAGCAATTTGGGTAGAAAAACAAATAATGCCAAGAGACAAAAATTGTGTGTATCCACGGAATCAGTTGATTATGATGATTCGGACTCTGATGATGGTGTACATAGCAATAATGAGTCGACAATTTTAAGTTCCGTTGTAGTTGAAGATTATGCACGACCTTCAACCAGTCGAGAGCGTGTCGCCCTATTTAGGTCTCAGCAGAATGAAAAAGAACGTGAAAGCAGGCGAGACACTGAACGTTTAAGATTTAGCCAAAGAATACAAAATGAGACGGAAGAGGAGCGAGAAGCTCGACGGAACAGGGACCGAATACGGCACGTCCAGAGAAAAGAAAATGAGACAGAAGAGGAGCGAGATGCACGTCGGTGCAGCAACCGAATACAGCAAGTTCAGAAGAGGGGAAACGAGACAGAGGTTGAGCGAGAAGCACGTCGGAACAGTGACCGAATACTACACGTTCGGGGGAGGGAAAACGAAACAGAGGAGGAGCAAGAAGCACGTCGGGAGAGTGACCGAATACTACATGTTCAGAGGAGGGAAAACGAGACAGATGAGAAGCGAGAAGCACGTCGGAACAGTGACCGAATAATACACGTAAGGAAGAGGGAAAATGAAACAGAGGAGGAGCAAGAAGCACGTCGGGAGAGTGACCGAAAACTACATGTTCAGAGGAGGGAAAACGAGACAGATGAGGAGCGAGAAGCACGTCGGAACAGTGACCGAATACGACACGTACGGAAGAGGGAAAACGAAACAGAGGAGGAGCAAGAAGCACGTCGGAACAATGACCGAATATTACACGTCCAGAGAAGGGAAAACGAAACAGAGGAGGAGCAAGAAGCACGTCGGGAGAGTGACCGAATACTACATGTTCAAAGGAGGGAAAACGAGACAGTGGAGGAGGGAGGAGCACGTCGAAACAGTGACCGAATCCTACACGTTCGCAGGAGGGAAAATGAAACAAGAGAAGAGAGAGAAAGTAGGCAAGAACGAGATAGAGTTCGGCAAAACCAACGTAGGAATAATGAAACTCCTGAAGAGCGGGAAGCTAGACATATAATCGACAATGATAGGTACCGTCGCACTGTTGAAGAGCAAACTCTACTTTTGCATGACGAGGCGACCCGAGTGGAGGAACTTCGAGCAAGCCAGGACATTGCTGACAGAAATGCCCGTGTTGCCGCTGATTCTGAAAGACATAGGGTGAACAGAGTCGTTGAGAGCGACGCAGAAAGACAAACTAGGATCGCGCGGGAAAGAACTCGGCATGTCGAAAGAAATTTAACAGAATGGCGAGACACACACAACAGTGGATTCCAATATGATCCTTTTACACGTTACAGTGAAGCTGCCAATATTGGAGATTTTGATAAAGTTTGTAGGTTTTGTCACGCTTTGAGTTGGTCAAAGGAACCACGTGGAATATGTTGTGCTTCTGGTAAAGTGTCCATACCGTCTATTTTGGAAGCACCTGAGCCGCTACGTACATGGATATCGGACGAATCACCTCAATCGCGAAATTTTCTTAGACATATCAGGGCCTACAATAGTGCGTTCCAAATGACTTCTTTTGGAGGTAATGAAATCCGTGAAGGACCATATATGCCTACATTTAAGGTTCAAGGACAAGTGTACCATTTGATCGGCTCTCTTTTGCCACCCCCTGGACTTCCGCCGTCTTACCTTCAGATTTACTTTGTTGGGGATGACCAAGTCCAGCTTCAAAGAAGGCAAAGTTTATTTCAAGACCTTGATCATGACATGTTGGCCGCTTTGCAAAACATGCTTCAGAATAATAACGCCTACTTGCTCAGCTTCAAAACTACTTTAGAAACATTTCCTGTAGATTCACCTGATTTCAAAATTGTTATTAGAGCCGACAGACGCCCTGCAGGGGACCACCCAGGTAGATACAATGAACCAACAGTCAATGAGGTTGCTATTTTGATGATTGGGGATCCAAGTGACCATCGAGACATCATTTTAAATTCAAGAGAACAGGGTTTGAAACGAATATATGAAACCCACCGATCTTATGATGCCCTACAATATCCCCTTATGTTTTGTAGAGGCGAAGATGGATATAGTTTCAATTTATATCATGTAAACCCGGTTACTAAACAACCAACCACAAAGAAAACTAGCTCACGAGAGTTTTACGCCTATCGCATTATGGTTAGAGAAGGTGAAGCAAATCACATTCATAAATTCAAACAGCTTTTGAACCAGTACTTGGTGGACATGTACGCTAAAGTTGAGAGTGAAAGGCTGCTGTATCTTCGTACGCACCAAAAGGAACTGAGAGCAGAGAATTACATACACCTTCAAGACGCTTTAAGACGAGACGACAACGTAGAAGAAATGGGGCAAAAGATAATTTTACCTGCCACCTTCACTGGAGGTCCTAGATATATGCATTCTCGCACACAGGACGCCTTTTGCTATGTTCGGAAGTTTGGTCGTCCAGAACTTTTCATAACAATGACAACAAATCCAAAATGGATAGAAATCACGAGTGTAATTGGAGAAAGGCAGTCTGCTCACGACCGGTATGATGTGGTATCACGAGTTTTTCATTTGAAGCTTAACTGTATGATTGCTGTTCTTATGAAAGGCCAGATTTATGGCTCAGTTCGCTGCTACATGTACTCTGTTGAATGGCAGAAACGTGGTCTTCCACACGCTCATATCCTGATTTGGCTTGAAGAATCCATTCCTCCAAATAGAATAGATCAAGTCATTTCTGCAGAGCTTCCAAATCCTGAAACTGATCCTGAACTTGCAGATATAGTCAAGACTCACATGCTGCACGGACCATGCGGAGCTTTTAATGTGCGACAGCGCAAGCTTCCCTGTATGAAGGATGGTCACTGTAGCAAAAGATACCCTAGACCATTTGTCAATGAAACGGCAACAGGAGACAATGGATACCCAACATACAGAAGGCGCTCCCCAGATGATGGAGGCCATCATGTCCTAATCAGAGTAGGTAACGATGAAATCCCTATGGACAACCGATGGGTAGTACCTTACTCGCCTGTATTGTCCCGAACATTTCTAACACATGTTAACGTTGAGTACTGTAGCAGTGTAAAATCTATAAAGTACATCTGCAAGTACATAAACAAGGGCAGTGACCAGGCCACATTTGCAGTAAGTAATGACACAGACGAAATTAAAATGTACCAAAGTGGTCGGTATATATGCACATCTGAGGCGGTATGGAGAATTTTATCATTTCCTATACATGAGAGGTTTCCCGCTGTGTTGCATTTAGAGGTCCACCTTCCAAATGAGCAAAGAGTATATTTCCAGCCAGGCAATGTTCGGGAAAGAATGGACCAAAGTACAACTCTTTTGGCCTTCTTCAATCTCTGCCAGACGGACGCCTTTTCAAGAACCCTCCTCTACAACGAGTTGCCCTATTATTACACATACTCTAAACAAAGAGGTTGGTCCAGGAGGCGGAGAGGACAACCAGTACCAGGACATCCTGACGTGAGACAAGATCCGTGCATCGGTAGGGTGTACACTGTCCATCCAAGCTGCAGTGAGCGTTACCATCTCCGACTCCTCCTACACACTGTTCGAGGTCCAACATCTTTTGAGGATCTCAAGACTGTTGATGGTGTGCTCCATCCAAATTTCCAATCCGCATGCCGTGCCCTTGGTTTACTAGAGGATGATGCGTGCTGGGAGGGCACTCTTGCAGAAGCTGCTGTTTCTGACAGTCCCACCAAGTTGAGGGATCTCTTCAGTGTCTTATTAGTATTTTGCAATGTGAGCAACCCTCTTGAGCTCTGGATCAGATTCAGAGATTCCCTCTCAGAGGACTTTTTGAGATCTGCACATCAAGTCGACATTAACACCACCTTTGAAAACAATCCTATCATATATGACCAGTGCCTAGCAAGCATTCAAGAGACAATCACTCGCATGGGAGGACTTGGGCTCGAAAGCTACAACTTACCAGTACCAGCCATAGATGTCAATCAGTTAAACCATGATTATATCAGAGAGACAAGTTACGACCATCCCGAACTCATTAGGTTTATTGAACAGTGTACGCCAACTCTCAACGAGGAGCAGCGCCAAGTGTATGAGCAAGTTTTGACGAGCATAAATGGACAAAGAAACAAGATGTTTTTTCTTGATGCTCCTGGAGGTACTGGAAAGACCTACCTCATAAAGCTGATTCTCGCAAAGGTTAGATCAAACAGTAAGATTGCTCTTGCTGTGGCCTCTTCTGGCATTGCAGCAACCCTTCTGCCAGGTGGAAGAACTGCCCATTCCATGTTCAAAATCCCAATAAATGTAGAGCATATGGACATCCCGATTTGTTCTATATCGAAGAGCGCTCCCATGGCACGAGTTCTACAAGCAGCCTCCTTAATAGTCTGGGACGAGTGTACGATGTCCAATAAACTGACAATCGAGGCCCTCGACAGAACACTCAAAGATATGAGGAACAGTAATAAGATCATGGGTGGAGTGACGGTATTGTTCTCTGGTGACTTCCGCCAAACTCTGCCAGTTGTAGTGAGAGGCACAAGGGCGGATGAAATTAACGCCTCTATGAAAAGATCTACCCTATGGCCAATAATGAACAAACTGGCGTTAACAAAGAACATGCGGGCCAATATTGGAAATGAGGTGGAAGAATTCTCCAATGTTCTGTTAAAGTTGGGAGATGGAAAGCTGGGTAACGTTGATGGAACTATCGATATACCACCTTCTCTTGGTGTTATTGTTCAAACCCAAGATGAACTCATCGAGAAAGTCTATCCAGGAATTGAAGACCTCCCAAACAAGAGCAGTGCCTGGTTATGCAATAGGGCTATTCTCACTCCAAAAAATGAAGTTTCAACAAAGATAAATAAGAAAGTGATGTCCCTATTCCTAAGCGAGGACAAGACATATTTGTCGGTGAACACAGTTCTAAGAAATGATGACGCAGTGCACTACCCGGCAGAGTTTCTTGACTCGGTGACAGCACCTGGACTACCCGCCCACGAACTTAATCTTAAAATTGGTATTCCCGTTATGCTTCTAAGAAATTTAAACCCTCCTAAATTATGCAATGGGACTCGGCTTCGAATTCGAAGTCTCCAGCGAAATGTCATAGAAGCCGAAATTCTAACAGGCTGTGGTGCGGGAGAAGTGGTGTTTGTCCCCCGGATCCCCCTCATCCCAAGCAACTATCCCTTTGAGTTTAAGCGCCTGCAATTTCCCTTAAATCCATGTTTTTCCATGACGATCAACAAATCGCAAGGTCAGACACTGTCAACAGCAGGGATTGAACTAGGTGACGCGCAATGTTTTTCACACGGACAGCTGTACGTGGCGTGCAGCCGAGTGCGATCGCCAACCAACCTTTACATACATGCCCCAGGCGGTCGAACCACTAATATAGTATATGAAGAGGCATTAAGTTAGGCAACCTTTTAATTTTTTGTGTTTTTTGTTTTTCTTCACTATTTAATATTTATTTTCAATGTATGTCATTTGTTGTTTTTGAAATTTTGATATTGTAATTTCGCTGTGACAAATGTTAAGCGCTTCAACTCTGCTATCTTTGCCAACTTTGTTATTTAAAACTTTCGAATATTTTTTAAGATTTAAGTTTTTTAATGTATTTTTATGTACTAAATTATGTTAAAATAAATTAATCATTGTTATTACAAAAAGTTTGTAACCTTATTCTTGAATAAACCCGTACGAAGAACGGGTACTCACAGCTAGTTATCAATATAGTTAAAAAGTAATATTAAATCCTAATAATCTGGGACAGTCTTTGAACATTTTTAACCAGAGATATACATTTATGTAGTTGTAATGATATGTATATTATTACACTCATACATATTTTACAAATCACAAACAAAAATTTTCTTAATTAGAATGACTGAAAATTTTACTTTACGTTATTTAAAGTGTTGGAAAAGCGTATAATCATACTTAGTCGCCACTACAAATCTATATTAGTTTTTTAGGTAAAAATTTAATAAGCTGACGAAATTTTGCTTAATAGCTTAGAGAAGGAAAAAACCGCAATTTGCATGACTAAATGGGGCTAGAGAATACCGCTACATTTGACATGGTCGTTAAAGGTGTTTACCGCAGACATTGTTTACAGCAGCAGTATCAATGTTTCAATGAAAGCAATTCATGTTAAATGAAAGCAAATGACAGTTCGTCCCTGATTGAGTCACCTAGCAAAGACAGTATTTTCTCCAATGACATATGATTATTTGTAAATAAAAATATCGACGACTATACAAAGAGTTAATTGTTGAAAAAGCCTTGGGTCCGAAATCATACTATAACATTCTGTGCACACAAAGGAAGGCCAAGAAAATCCACCAACACATTATCTGAGACATTTACTTGAAACATTAACTGGGACACCACCATTTCCATCAAAGGAGGTATTTATAGTTTTATAGTTTATTCTCACGAGGAAAGGGGAAGATGTTGTAAGTTTTGTTTGCTTTTTTTGCCAATAAAGGTGTGGCCACAACCTTTAAGGTATGATAGCACAAGACCTTGTCACTCAGCCTTTGGCTACTTACGCCAAGCTTTTAGGAAAGCAGAGGTATTTACAGTCCAATGAAGATATTTCGTATCCTAAGTCAAGAGTTTCAGCAGGCAGTTTTACCGATACATTATAATTTAATTTTAATATAATCTGAATTGATTGTTCCTGAATTTTTAGTATTTTGTTCAAATTTTGAATGGAAGTTGCCCCATATAATGAAAGACCAAAGTCTTCAAATCTATTACAATCCACAGAAATCTATTCGAAATCAGGTGGATACCCAATGTATGATTACATACGGTTAAAGAAAACTGGGAACGACTTCGACATATATAATCAATAGTATTATTGTGCCTGCAGAACATACCCTTAGGGGTCATCGAGACAATGGCTGTTTACACGAGACGACTGGGTTTAGCAACGAGAGTGGTTTTAGGGCATTGCTACGTTTCAAAGTGTCTTCAGGGCACGAAAATCTAAAAATGCACTTGTCAACAAGACAATAAGACACAAAATGAACTCATTATCTGCTGTGGGGAAGAAATAACTGATACCACATTGAATTAAGTCAAAAACTCTAAGTATTAGTCCGTTATATTTGACGAGACAAAAGATATTTTTCGCACAGAACAACTTTTCTTGCACCTACGATTCTTACACAAAAATTCAATAAGAGAAGATTCCGTCGAATTTATTAATGCATATTAAAAACATTCAGCTATAATTCCTGATCAAGAACTTAACAGTGAACAACTTGTAACTGGTGAGGCCTTAGATTAATTGTCCCTTAGGTTTAAACAAATGTGTAGGAGTCGTCACGGACAGTTGTAGTGTCATGTCATCTGAATCAATAAATATAGGTGCTGTAACTGAAATGCAGAAAGTTATGAAGAATGCATGTCGATGTCCCTGCCCAGACCTAGTGTTGAATGACTTTATTTCAACCTCAGTGAAAGATGAAGACAGTTTTGTATTTTTTTAATATGTCTGCCAGAAGAAATCAAGTTTTGAAGGTAAAACTTAATAACTTACCTAAAGTGAAAAACCCATAAACAGTAACCGTTCATACCGTAATGTATGGTATTACGGATTTGTGTATGCTTGGTTTTTTTTATGTTGGTTGAGGATACTAACAATCAAGCCTGTGTGAAACTTGATGGGTGGAACGCCACGAAAGCGTCATCACACTTAGAGCTGCACTTACTATTATTGTAGAAGCATTAACATTGATAACTATATGAAAAGATTCGAAGTCATTTACTGTCAAATAAAGAAGTTTTATATTGATTAACAATTTTATTTTAGGAATAAAATGTTACCAACTGAATTATTTGTAAATACAAAACTAAAACAATCTCCAGATGATCTTAATAATAACTAAATAAATATTAAAGAACAACAAACATATGACATCTTCTCTTCCCTTTTTTTAAAGACATGTTCTTCTTGGTGGATTTATTTGTCTACCAAATGAGGAAAAACAATTAGGCTCAGTTCCAGGGTCATCAGATGTTTTGGGTTGTAGTTGTCTTAGCATTACCCCATTGCGACGTAACATGCCTTCGTTTGTCTTAACTGTGTATGATCTTGGAGCTACCTTATTAACTATCTTCCCATCTTCTCTCCTATCTGGAATATACACGTTGCACCCAATAGTGAATTGCTTTTCATCTCTCACCCTATGCCGTTTATTGAAGTAATCTGCTTGAGTTGTTCTATATAGTTTGTCCAATTCTCTAAATGTCTTGTGATCTACCATTTTAGGCTTGAGATCTTTCGTCAATGACGGTAGTCGTGTTCTTAGTCTTCTTCCCATCAACAATTCCGAAGGGCTGTACCCTGATGGACCTGGTGTTGACCTGTACTCCAGTAATGCAAGAGTGGGGTCTTTGTTCTTTGTAAGCATCTTTTTAAGCGTTTGGACTGCTCTTTCAGCTTCACCGTTTGCCTGATGGTGTAAGGGACTACAACAAATAGTTTTAAACCCAAAATCGGCTGCAAAGGCTCTCCATTCTGAGCTTGTAAACTGTGAGCCAGAATCAGAAATTACGATTTCAGGGATCCCATGTCGAGCAAAACAGGCTTTCATCTTCTTGATTAGTTCATCTACAGTCATTGTGGACACATTTATCATTTCCAAGTACCGTGAATAATAGTCCACAACAGCCAAGTATTTGCCTTTCACAAAGTCAAAGTAATCAACTGCTATTCTTTGCCATGGATAGTCAGGAGTGTCTGATTGAATAATTTTTTCTGACTTTTGGTTTTGGTGTTTAGCACAAGTGTCACAATTTTCAATCAAGTTATGTATCTCTGTTGTAATTCCTGGCCAAAACACAGATTGTTTTGCTCGGAGGACTGTGCGTGTAGACCCGAAATGACCATCGTGCAGTTTATTAATGATATCTTTTCTAAGTTCAAATGGGATAATAATTCTTTCTTTATAACATATCAAGTCTTCTATTATAGATAGGTCGTCTTTAAAGGTATACCACTTTCTCATACTCTCTGGCACATCCTTCTTATATTTAGGCCATCCATTTTCTGTGTATTTCACCAACATCTGACATTCTTCACACAGGATCTGGGCATTCTTTATTTGTTCCAATCTTGACTGTGTTGCTGGAAAGTTTAAAGATATTACCTTAATGTGTGCCTCTACCTCTTTTGTGAACTCATCTGTAGAATCTGGGATCGGCGCTCGGCTTAATGTGTCTGCTGTAAACATTTCTTTTCCGGGAATGTGTTCGATGGAGTAGTCAAATTTCATCAATCGCATTTTGAATCTCTGAATCCTAGCTGGTATTGTGTCTAGGTCTTTGCTTCCAAGGAGCGAAACTAATGGTTTGTGGTCTGTTAGGATTCTAAATTTTTTTCCAACTAAAAACTTAGAAAACTTTTCTGCGGCCCATGCACATGCAAGAGCTTCCTTTTCTATCTGGGCATATCGTCTTTCACAGTCCTGTAAGGTCCTTGAAGCAAACATCACTACTTTGGGAGATTTATCTTCAACCTGAAGTAACATTGCACCCAATCCATATGCTGATGAATCGGCTATAACAATAGCTTCAGCATTTACATCATACTTAGTTAAAGATATTGATTCATTGACGGCCTGTATAATGTCTGAAAGGGCTTCTTGATGTTGACTTGTCCAACAAAATTGTCTATTCTTTCTAGTAAGCTCACGGAATGATTCAGTTTTATCAGCTAAGTTTGGAATGAACTTGTTCAGTTGATTCAACATACCATTTAATCGTCGAACTCCCGCAATATCTTTAGGAGGGGGAAGTTCCTCGAGTGCTCGTATACGATCAGGATCGACCTTGATACCATCACAGTCGATCAGGTTTCCAAGAAACTTCACAGATGTCTGGGAAATAGAACATTTTTCTTTGTTCAGTAGAACCTTTGCTTTTTTTAAGCGATCTAATACTTGAGTGAGCCGGTAATCATGTTCCTCTTGTGTTCGGCCATGTATAAGTATGTCATCCATGTGACATAATACCCCATCGATACCATTTAAAAGTTTAAACATCTGTGTAGTGAAAAACTCTGGTGCGCTTGTAATGCCAAAGGGTAATCTCTTGAAATAAAATCTTCCAAATGGAGTAATAAAAGAAGTTAGTTTAGCTGTGTCAGGTAATATTTTTATCTGCCAAAACCCTGACTGGGCATCTAGTTTTGAAAATATTTTAGAGCGTCCAATTTGTCCTAGTGTTTCTTCTACATCTGGTAGTATTATCTTTGGCCGTTTAACATTCCTATTAAGTTCAGTGTAATCGACACACAAACGTAGACTACCATTGGGCTTGAGTACTGGTACTATTGGTGCACACCAGTCAGTTGGAGACTCTACTTTTTCTATCACTCCTAAGTCCAACATTCTGTTCAATTCTGTCTCCACTTTTGAACGTAAAGGAATTGATATGTTTCTTGGAGCTCGAACCGAGTACGGTTGAGCGTTTTCGTTCAATTCTATCTTATATTCTCCTGGAATGCTTCCCAGACCAATGAAAAGCTCAGGGTGGCTAGTTAATACAGAGTCTAAGGTAATTGAGTTAAGTCCTGCAGTATCAGGTTTTCTGAGGGTTATGAGATTTAAAGATTTAATCGCAGGAATTCCAAGTAAAGGTTCGTTTAATCCTGCAACAACATACACCTTTTCTTTCACCATTTTCCCATCGTAAGCTATGTCTGCTATAAACATACCTCTTACATCTAGTTCCCTCTGATCAGCATTCCTATGTATACGGTCAGATTTCATAAGTTTTGCATGAATTACATTTGAAGGAATGGCTGTAACTTCTGCACCTGAATCAAGTTTTGCTTTAACTAACTGATTATTGATAAATATTTCTACATACCAAGAACTGGAGTCATAGCATGAAGCATTCACAGGTCCTAAATATGCTATTGAAGCTTCAGTAGTGTCAGGCTTGTCCAAACGTCTTATTTCGTTAAGTCCTTTCGTGTTGCCCGTTGTTTTAGTCTCTAATAATCTGCTTCTGCAATGTTTGGCAAAATGGCCGATTTTTTGGCAGTAATGGCATGCTAAATCTTTAGCAGGGCATAAGTGCCTGGCGTGCATTGGACCTCCACAGTTCCAACAACATTCTTTCCTAGTTGTCTTTAAATCATGGGTTTTGTTAAATCTTGCACTTTGTTTTTGGTCTGATTTGATTCGGTCAACTTCTGCATGTTTTCCTTGGCATATCATTTCTAGTTCAGCTGCTTGTTTGCTGATAGACTCTTTTTGTTTGCATTTTTGGACTGCTTTTTCCAATGTAAGATTTGAATCTTCTTGTAATTGGGCCGATAAACGTTTGTCAGTTATACCCACTACAATTCTATCACGTATTAGTTCTGCTTTAAGGTTCTTGAATGAACAGTGTTCGGCCATTGAGCTTATGTCTGCCAGAAATGTATCAAATAATTCATCTGGTTGTTGTGATCTTGAATTGAACTTTGCTCGTTCGTATATGACATTTCTTTTGCCAGTAAATATGTTATCAAAGGCTTCTGTTACAGATTCATATGAGGCTTTGTCATCTTCTGAGAGGTGTGCTGTTGATAAGATGTCCTCAGAATCAGGCCCCATACAGTAAATCAAGCAGCTTACTTGTTTTACTTGAGGTTCATTGTCCAGTCCTGATGCAATTCTATACCTTTCAAATCGCTTAAACCACTTTTCCCATAACTCTGGATATTTGGAATCAAAAGGTTCAGGAGGTTGAAACATGACTGATGTAGTCCTATTTTGCTGCTGTCTTGGTTCTAGAACAGTATGTGTTTCTGATGATTGATTTGATTTGTTTCCTCTGATTGATAATCTATTGTTTTTTGGCATTTTAAAAAACTAAACCGCTGCCACCATGTCAAATAAAGAAGTTTTATATTGATTAACAATTTTATTTTAGGAATAAAATGTTACCAACTGAATTATTTGTAAATACAAAACTAAAACAATCTCCAGATGATCTTAATAATAACTAAATAAATATTAAAGAACAACAAACATATGACATTTACTACTGCATCAACTTTGCTGAACTTGTTACACACCTCTGAGCTTTTGATATCAATGCTGGCATTGATTGCATCTTGAAAATCACATAACCCTTAATAGACTACTCCAAACACCATCCCTGGACTCCAATATGGCATCACATGCTGCAGCTAAACACACTGGCTACAATACAAGCGAAACGGTCACAGCTTGAAACAAACTTCAGCACGGTGTTTGTTGCATTTACAGAGCAAGCCACAGATGTTGAAGTAAGGTTAGCACGACTTGCCAGCAAGCAAACGAAAAGCGCAAACCATCCAGGAACCCGGTCCATTTACATACCTCTACTGGACAATGTTTCAAATGACCTATCATCAAGACTAAGAGTTCCCTGAAATGTCTAAGAGGGATCATTCCCACTATTCTGGTTGGAACACAAAGTGAACAAAATCGAAATCTACTTAATCAGTCGAAAAGAGGATTTAATAAGTTTTCTTCCATAGTTGGCAGTGGGGAAAATAAAACGAACATGATTTGCTTCGAAGGCGAACTATGGAACTCAGTAAAAGTCACAGGAGGAGAAAAATGTTAAGCTGACTTAAGATGTAATGAAAGTGTTGGATGTCTGTGACAGCAATATGTTTCCTACGATAACAAATCTTGTCAGAATTCTGGTTACTCTTCCAGGTATGTGATATTTAATAGTACGGTCTACTAAGCATAAATTATAGGCTACTAAATAAACAGTTTATTCTTATTATCCTTATATATATATAATACGTGAAGGCGATTTCTACAAAACACTACTCCTCCGTTAATAATGGACGGATTTTTACAAACGACGTGTCAAAATAGAGTATTTGTTGTGTAGATGCCCCCTTTCATCAATTCCTGTAATAAAAATCCTCGGGCTTTGCTCCACAGGCCATCAAAGTTGGAGTTTTTCCCATAAGATTAACATGGGGGAATCTAAATATAAAATTGGCAACTTTGTCACCACTAATTTGAGAGAACGGCTGGGCGTAGGAACTTGGTAGAGGTGTCAAAAGAAAGGTCTTGGTCTGTAGACCATTTATCAAAAGAAAAACTAAGCAAAATCCCTTAGAACTCTGCCCTAGAAGCCATTAAAGATCTCTCCAAAGAGACACATTTTGGCCATGTGAATAATACTTTTTAATGAAACAGCTGTTCATTTGAAAATTGTATTTCAAACAACACACATTTATTGGGAGTTACTGAATTCTACCATTGACTATATATAATATTAATAGTCAAAGACTCTACAAAATAAGTATTTGCAATGTTATTTTCTGATTTTAAAATTGATTTTCTTCTTAATCATGTCATGTTTTGCAATATAACGTTCCATTACGAAATCAGTGGAAAATCCTTTTATCACACCAATTCTTAAATTATTTCTTATTGAATTATTTTATATCTATTGTACGGGTTGGTGTCTGCCTTTTTCGCCACTTTTGCCTACATTTTATCATATTATTCTACACATATCAAATATTTATGTAGAAATACTGCTCTTTATCGTGTCTAATAAAATCCAAACATAGAAACCTTGCCTAAAATGGCACCCATCTTAACAAATTATTTGCACCTGCCTATATTACGAACTTTGGCGGACTGGGTTGGTAACATTATTGAAAATAACACGAAATTTTGGCTGTAAAATATGGTACAAAGAGAAAATACTATTTAAGCAGCTTTACTGTCATGACAGAAACGTCATATTCCTTTTAAACTAGATCACATAATCCTTTATAAGATACATTGATTATTAATATGTAAACTTCAATATATACGTAAAAGCCAATTTACAGTATTTTTGCTTTTTGGAAATGTCCCATTGCTATGTCATTTGCGTTATTTGTTGCCAATGAAGCCGCAAGACCATATGAACTAGGAGGCCCCTTAACAGTTCAAGAATAAAAGCCAACTTCACTTCAAGTATTCCAATACACCTAACATTCCGTAGAGAGATTATATTGACAACTTTATGTTATTGATAAGGCTGAGACAACTAACTGACATCCCCCATGTCAAGGAATTCCAGCTTTACGAGTAAACCCTCAATAAATTTCTCAAAACTATATTAGAGGGTTCATTCATTGGCACAGAAGTACGATATGGACTGACGTGACGTGACGAAGGAAAAATCAATCTTACACTGTAACGGATATAGGCTACCTCCCTTTAAAGTTAGAATTATGTCTTCCCAAAAAATATTTTCATTTGTAATAAAATCATATTACACTGATGAAATCACGGAAGTGTTTAACTAGAAAAGATCCACCAATACGATTTTAATACTATTTTAAGACTTGAAAGTAACCGTCGATTTCGACGGGTTTCACCTAGTTTTACTATAATACTGAAATATAATTATATTACTTGTACTAATCGGCAGAAATACCTGATGGAATTTGTTTATACACAATACGGAAGTCGCGTGGAGGAGGCGGCTTCCCCAAGGCCACTTGAGGGAGTTTCTTTCAGTGCCATACCGCAGGAGCAGTGGTCTGGTGAGCATCTTACCGTGCAAGGTTTGGGGCAGAGATAAAATCTATGATTTTGAGTGGCAGGCATGAATGAGTCTCTGGCGCTGGTGTGGCGGGTTGTTGGCGGCTTGTGTGAATGGACTTTTGGGTTTAAATTTAATTTAATTTAATTTCAACATTTTTATAATATGGTACCTTAGATTATTTAATTTTACTTATAAAGTGGATAGTTTATTTATGTTTTTAGAGGTTAAGTGGTAGAGAGGACTTGCTAGTCCTAACTTCGCCTCTTAAATAAAGACATTTTTCATTTCATTTCATTTTTCATTTCATTTCATTTCATTATCACCAGAGATTTTCAGAACAAATGATTGATTTGATGGATTGCGAAATGATTCTTTTAATGATGAGGCTCATTTTCATCATGAAGAGTATGTCAAAAAACAAAATGTTCACAATTGGTCAAACACAAAGCCACTGGAGTTACATGATTCTTTACTTACAATACTTACTCTTTCTTACAATGATTCTTTTAATGATGAGGCTCATTTTCATCATGAAGAGTATGTCTGTCATATATGTATGTTCTTATTCTAAACCATCAATGGTATTATTATTTAAGTAGAGTTTGATACTCTATGTCGAGTCTATATAAGTAAAACTAGTAGGAACTCTCGATCTCTTTTTTTTACTTTTAGAACTTAATAAAATGGCTGTAACTGAGATGGGACTTTTATTAAAACATCCCATCATTATATGGCGCAGTCAAATTTAAAGTAATGGTACAGCCACTATACATAAAAAGGAATAAAAATGCCCAAAAGTAATAATGAGCAAGAGGAGATAGATGTTAAAGGGCACAGTGTAAAAGGTTCAAGTAGTGCACCTCACATTCGACCGCCATCAGAATTTCAATGGTCAGGTAACTTAGGAGAAAATTGGAAATCTTTCCGACAGAAATTTGAAATATATCTCGTTGCATCAAAATCTCAAAATGAAGACTCAGAATATCAAGTGTATTTGCTTTTAAGCATAATAGGTGATAGGGCTTTGAAAGTATTCAATAACTTCACTTACACTGGTTCAGAATCGGCTAAAGACTTAAAACATGTTCTTAACAAGTTTGATAACTACTTTTTGCCTGAAGTTAACGTAACTTTTGAAAGACACAATTTCTTTTTAAGAGAACAAAAGGACAATGAGCCTATAGATGAGTATGTGACTGACCTCAGGGATTTAAGTTCAACCTGTGATTTTGGTTCATTAACAGATAGCCTTATTAAAGACAGGATTGTGTTAGGCATTAAAGATAGGGCAGTGAAAGACAGACTTTTAAGGACTAAAGACTTAGATCTTAATAAAGCTCTAGACATATGTAGGGCGTCAGAAATTTCAAAGCATCAGTTGAGTGAAATCTGTACCGGTACATCAACCGATGCAGGTTTAAGCCTACATAAAATCAAGGCTACCAAACCTGCGAAGCAGTGGTCGGACAAAGGTAAGGGAAACCAATATAAACCTACCAGTAACACAGGCGCAACGAGAAAATCTACAAGGCTTATGGGAAAGGTATGTGGCAAATGTGGTTATAATCATCCGATGTTTAAGTGTCCAGCCTATGGTAAACGATGCATTAACTGCTCTAGATTGGACCATTTTTCTAGCCAGTGTAAAAAATAAAAATGTAAGTTCACTAGAAGTTAAATCAGAGGATGAGCCTAGTGAAGATAAACTTCATCTAGGTTGCATAAATGAAATCGGTTCTAATAATTAATGGTCTGTAAAGCTATTAACAAATGATCTTATTTACATTCCTTACAAGCTAGATAGCAGTCCTCAGGTCAGTATTTTGACTCAAGACTATCTTGATTTACTTGAAATAGATAAGCACAATTTGTTGCCTACCAAAATCAAACTGTCATCATACACGGGCCAGAAATTGTCTGTATTAGGCTTATGTTACCTTGATGTAGTGCATAAAGGTGAAACTCATAAATTACCTTTCTATGTCGTTAACCACAATGCACCACGTATACTAGGTCTTTCAGCTTGTGTAAAGTTAAAGTTAATATCAAGACTAGACTATATGACAACTAAGCCTAGTGAAATAGGCTTAGCCCACAGTCACAAGAGTAAAATTGGTAACACTAATAGTGAGTCGATACTAAATCAGTACAGTGACCTTTTTGAAGGTGTAGGTTGTTTTAAAGGAGAATGCAGCATAAAACTAAAACCTGACTGCAATCTAGACTTAAGTCAAAACTTGATGAACTTGTTAGGGTTAAAATAGTAGGTAAAGTAAGTGAACCGACAGAATGGGTAAATTCTCTGGTTATTGTAGTAAAACCTAATGGTGAGTTGCGATTATGTATTGATCCTAAAGATCTCAATAATGTCATTTTGAGACCACATTTTCAGATGCCGACCTTTGATGATATTTCCTGTAAATTGTCAGGTGCTAGGTTTTTTAGTACACTAGATACAAAAAACGGGTTTTGGTATATAAAACTCACAAAAGAAAGTTCTCAATTGTGTATGTTTAATACTCCATTTGGGAGGTATAGGTTTTTGAGGTTACCCTACGGGTTATGTTGCGCTAGTGAGATTTTTCAACAAAAGATTATGCAAATTTTTGATGATATGGATGGCGTAGAAGTGTATGTAGATGACATTATCATATGGGGAGCAAATAAGAAACAACATGATGAAAGATTAAAACTAGTCTTAGATAAGTTAAGGTCTGAAAACATTAAGTTAAATTATGGTAAATGTAAGATTGCTATTACCGAACTTAATTATCTAGGTCATAGAATAAACAGCGAAGGGATTCACATGGATGAATCAAAAATTGAGGCCATAACAAATATGGCTGAGCCTAAGGACAAAAAGAGTCTCCAACAGTTTTTAGGCTTAATCACATATGTCAGTAAATTCATTCCTAAGTTGTCAGAGCATACAGCACCTTTGCGTGCTCTTTTGAAGAAAAACGTTGCATTTGTGTGGTCAAATGAACATCAGGTAAAATTTGATTTGCTTAAAAAGTTGCTTGTGTCTAAACCAGTCTTACAGTTTTTTGACATGAAAAAGCATGTGACCATTACGGTTGACAGTTCTAGCTATGCTTTAGGAGCTTCTCTCCTTCAAAATAATCTTCCGGTTGCTTATGCATCCAAAGCTTTGAATGATGTACAACAGCAGTATTCTCAGCTAGAGAAAGAAACATTATCTATATTGTTTGGTTGTGAGCGATTTAGGCAATATGTATATGGTACTCATTTCACAGTTGAGAGTGATCACAAACCCTTAATTTCTATTTTTAAGAAAAATATAGATTCTTGTTCTCCTCGCTTGCAGCGAATGTTGATAAAATTGCAAGGTTATAGTTTTGATCTAGTCTATAAGAAAGGAAAAGATCTTGTCATTGCAGATTTGTTGTCAAGAGCTAATAATGATGTGTCTCAGCCAGTTGATGTAGATAATCAAACACAGAGTATTGAAGCCCATGCATGTACAGTTGTAAATAGTATAAATGTTTCCAGTGATCAGTTAACTAAGTTAAAAAAGTTGACAAATGAGGATGAAACCATGAAAGTCCTTAAATCTTACATTGTACAGAGCTGACACGGTGAAGATGGAACAACTAGTCCAGAGAGCCAAGAAAGAGAAGGGTCTGGTGTTCAAGAAACGGAAAGCCCGCGAGAGCGAGCGTATGGCCAAACTGAAAAGCATAATAAAACCAGGCAAGCTCAGATGCAGAAATCTCAGAGATACTATAGCGTCGTACGACGAGCTCATTTAATAGCTAGAGACGCTCGAGGCAGAGCACCTGCGGGACTACGCGGCAGTCGCAAGGCGGGTGTACGAAAACGTCAGTGGGGAGAACAGTATTTGTGAGTATTTGTGGAGGGAGAAATATTTCAAAATAACGACTGCTGACAAGTGGGGAGAGGAGGAGGAGAGAGAGCTGGAGGTGACGGTGCGACACATCACTGAAGAAAGGATCAGAAGAACGACTCATAACTTAATGTACCCTGTTTCGCTAATTGCCACTAGAGCTCACCTTTTATTTATGGGGACTTTTAGCCGAAAAAATTTCATCTGATCAGACATGGCCGAAGACAACCTGAAAACAACACTGTATGTTGGAAACCTCAGTGCTTCAGTTACAGAGGAACAGTTACATTTTTGTTTTTCTTTCTGCAGTGATATAAAATCAATGGTTATTTATAAAAGATCAAGTCTATTTGCATTTATAGACTATTATGACTATGAAGGGGCAGCTTCAACTCTGGCTGCGTTGAATGGAACAATACTGCTAGGGAGAAAAACGAAGGTGGAGTGGGCCAGTGACAATGCCCGTCGAAAAGATTATGTTATCTTTGTCGAAGATCTGTGCTCAACAATCGATGCTGTTAAGTTGAGAGAAGCGTTTGCTACGTTTGGTGAAATCTCGGATTGTAGAATAATAGTGGACCTTGAAACACTCAAGTCAAGGCACGTTCTATAACTAACTAAAAAGTCTTAATTATTACAGGTAACGTTATCCCTGGTTTTATATAGTATACAGTACATTGCAGAATTGACTGGCAAAATAGTAATCCAAATGTTTACATTGCGTACTGGCTTGATGATAAATCACGATTAGCAGTATTGAAGTAAATAAAAATCAACAGTAAATGGCTTCTAATGTTATTCTCATGGAGAACATTTTACGTTATATCTCGTTTTCTGCTAACTTTATGGGAATTCTGCTATTTTTCCCAAGTCCCTGGGGTTATGACCTTAAATATAAGACCTCTACCACTTTTCTGCGACTTACCAGACATCCACAATTTTCTGGTAAAAAGTTTGTCTTGCAGAATTATATATATATAAATAACACATTGGACAACAAAATAAATTACAAAATTCAATTTTATAGCTAATATAAGAAAAATACATATCTTTATTTTAATTCAGACAAATGGTGATAACTCACTTGGTTTCCTCTGCACCTCACTTGTGATTGCACACAGTCTTTTAAACCATAATAATCTGTATAAATAAAATTAGAGTTTTGTGTGTACACTAGCTCAGAATTCTATATTTTTAGGTTAATTTTACGTTTTATACATTAAGCAGCCGAAACAAGTCTTATCTCAATTTCTGTCTGTCTGTCACGGCCCAGAAGGCATTTTACGATAACTTCCCTGGAAAAACGAGAGCATCGATCAAGACTTAAGTTATTTACCAGTATTAAAAACATTTATCGATGATCACCAAAAATCTGTAGAGGCTCCGTCAAGGGCCCAGGGTGATGTTTCCACTAGGGTTGTTGGTTTGAAACCATGCTGCACAGGTGCGTGGTTAGGCCTTCCAACTAAAAAACTGAGTGAATTGATCCTTTTAATTTCATGGATTACTGATTGATTTAACTTCGGTATACCTTTCCTTACTATATATATATCCCTTTTAGCCCTTTGAGCATACAAACTAGAAATATTTCGAAACAAGGTGTCAACGGACACAATGAGTAAGAATATGCAAAAGTAGTGGAATGCCTGATTTGAGGTGTACACAGAACCAACCATTCTGTGAACCACGCACCCGTTAACCATACACCTGTGCAGCATGATTTCAAACCAACAGTAAAAACGTCACTCTGGGCCAATGACGGAGCCTCTACAGATGTTTGGTGATCATCGATAAATGTTTTTAATACTGGTAAATAATTTAAGACTTGATCGGTGCTCTCGTTTTTCCGGAGAAGGTAGCGTAAATGCCTTCTGGGCCGTGACAGACTGACAGAAATTGAGTTAAGCCTTGTTTCGGCTTCTTAATGTATAAAACGTATAATTATCCACAAAATATAGAATTCTGAACAGTGTACAGACAAACCTCTAATTTTATTTATATAGATTATTATGGTTTAAAATACCATGTGCAATCACAAGTAAGGTGCAGAGGAAACATGAATATGGGACAATTATACCCTTTCAGCCCTTGGTATAGGGGTCGAAAGTTAACAAAGATGTGTTTAAGTGATGTCAGTTTAAGGTACAGAAAGATTTTTTATTATTTAGCTTTACTCTGTCATGGCATTATTTTTTATCAATACTCACCTCAAAAATAGGTAGGGTTTTATATTTTATTTACACTATTAATTCAGTATATCTTCAAGATTTAAATTATAATATACCGATGCTTGCATGCGTCTGTTAAAACTACGCATTAAAGTAAGTAACCAAATGAGTTATTGCCATTTGCCCGAATTAAAATAAAGATATCACGTTATATAACGCCCACCACTACCACAGACAGGTGTATTCCTCTATAAACCTTTTTGGGGACTTATGTCCCTGCAAGCCACTAATAAATATAGCACGGGCTAGAGGCGGGGCATTCGTAGACCTAAACTACAACACACGTAGGGTAATGGTCTTTTGAACATCATCGACTATGCACTAGACCAACCATTATTCGATGAGATTTGGGGCATTAAACTCCGTCGAAGCCTTTTCAAATGTACACTTTGACCTATGTTCCCTTTTGAAATTCTATCCTGACTCTTTTAAGGGCATCCTATATCCCCTACTGAAAACTAATAGTTTCTTCAAAATGTTTATTTTTTGGATCAATAGTAATGCATTGCTACTGTATGGTTTTATTATGTTCTCACATGCAAAATATACCTGATATGTACCATTTGTTTTTTTAATACTGTACTCTCATCTTACCCTATCATAATGGTAATTGTAATTATAATTTTATATACATATATATATATATAATTATTATCTTTTTTGTAATAATAATTTTTCATTTAACTTGTTCTTTAATTTAACTTTCGTAATCCATGACTCGTTCGTTTGATGTTGATTTAAAAAATCCCAACAACATTGAAGTCTCGTGATAGTATTTAACAGCGTTTAAGTCTTTTATCCATCTTTACAATGTAAAACCTTAATAAATTAAACATTTTGAAGTGCATTAAGAAATACGGTAGTTTTTAAAATATCTGCTGTGCATACACTATATAAATCTAAACATAGGCCTAGTTTAATTTTAAATGAGTAGTCAATATTACGTATCTGGCATTAATGTTGCAAAAGTTACCTGTTAATGGAGTTCTTCGAAGCTGTAAGATGATCAAATGGCATTTATTTCTTTAAATTGCCCCACACTGCTCCAAAAAAATTGCTCCACTTAAATCCACTCTACACTGTTTATTAACATTTCTAACTTTCCATTGATGATAGTAAATTACAGTTTCAGTTATAATATGCAGTATACACCTTATCTCTACAAAACTACAAAAATATCTATGAATAATTGATATGCGTAAACGTCAATTAGACTTGTTCAGGTTATATCCAAGGTACTTCATAAAATCTAACATTAAATTACAAGCTGTGTTTGCAGGGACGTGGTTACTTTTAATGCGACTTTTACACCTTATGACAAACGTGACGTCTTAACTTGGTTAAGGTGCCAACTAATGTCTTAAAAGTTATTTTCCCAATAAAAAATGTTATAAGGTAGATAGGAATAAAATAACTAAAATCGGGACCACGAAAGTTTGCAGTTGAGGGAGGAGCCTATTTACCACGTGACTTCGAAGAGGCCAATGAGGACAGTGCGGTTTTGCCAAATCTAATAATTCCAGCTGATTTGTAAATATTAATTAGTATTTTAATTAGTGTCGTAAACGGGCGATATGACAACGTAGCACTAGCCTTGTCTTGTGATTGGCTGCCACCAACTGCAAACTTTCGTGGTCCCGACTGCAATAATTGACTATACGAGTAAGTTATTATAAAAGTTAATCATAAATCTTTATTGGTCGTTAGAAATGTTAACAAACAGTGTAGCGTGGATTTACCCAGAAAAATACTCAAAGATCTTTACAGCCAAAGAGCTTACACGGGGTGGATTAAAGATCAACCAACACATACTAAAAATTACTTTCTACTTGTCCGTTCACAATTTTGAAAATTCAACGATATTAAGATTGAATGGACAACGGTTAAGTTTACCAATAAATTTAGACTACAAGTCGTTTGACAGGAGATTTTCCAGGTGAGTGGTGACTAAATCATGTATGTAGTGTTATTGGGTTTGGCCGGTAAGCTGGTCCCCGGGGCAATACAACATGCATCAGTCCGTCTCACACAGCTTTGTGTGGTTTGAACTCGTTAACTTCGGCAAAAGCGTCAAAGCCTTTAGTTGGCAACTCGTTACGAATTTGTGCAGTATGAAATTGCTATGGGGAAATAGTCTACCACCGAAACGACCATAAGATACATAGATTCCTTACTAAAAAACTACAAGTTAAGATTGAATTCAATAATTAAATTCAATAATTTGAATATTAAGGAAGCTGTTAATACAGTAGAGACTCTTTAATCCAAACTAATTGGGACCAAGGGTAGTTCGGACTACTATCGAATAGTTCGGATTACAGTACAAATTGTTGTTTTCACATAACAAAAGCTAAAACATGGCTAAAATTGATCAAAATTACTATGGGAAAAGTGAAAAAATGTTTTATAAAGTAAAATACAGTGTTTATTTAATACAGTAGTAAACATGGTGAATAAACAGTACTGTAAATTAAATACACTATACAATAAAGAACTGCTGTACTGTGTATAGTGTACAGCAATGAGGGGTTCAGATTAGTGTACAGCAATGAGGGGTTTAGATTAGTGGACGTTCGGTTTTTCTTTTTTTTTGGGGGGGGGGGGGGGGTTCGGATTAAAGAGGTTCTACTGTATTAAGTAAAGGATGATCACGCTCAAAATAAAAAGGTAGTTATCATACCCATTCCAATGAAAGGAAACCTATGCGCTACACAAACAACTTACTGTAAATTTAGGTCCTAAATCCCAAGGACATTTAATGTCCTTGGAAGAAATGTAATAAAAAATGTTATACTATTATGAACTACATATTAACAGAACACCTCAAATAAATTTTATCAGCGATACAATTAATAGAGCAGAGAAATATTAAATGAAAATAAAGTACTGTTAAACCTGTTTTTATAACTCATGTACAACACAGCCATTTAAAATTAGAACCATCCTATCAATAAAATTATGTTTCAGGTTGAGGATAAAGCCATGAAAACCTCCCAAAAAACATATACGCTCCGCATAAACATGAATCAGCTGGACGAAATTATGTGATCACTTGGAGTTTGTATGTAAAAAATAATTGAAGAATTAGCATTGTTCGTATTTATTTGTTAAGTTTATTTTAAGCTCGGCGAGGCGAAGCTATGTAATGTCATGGTGAATTTAAAAAGTATTGGAAAGAGCTGAAGAAATTATCAATTAACTGTAGAGAACGCTATCTGAACACGAAACTAGAGACGTTGGACGTGTATGAGGCTAATTGGATATTCTCGCAATGAAACTGGCCTAATTAGAAAAAGTATATGATAGGTTTTTTTATTATTAAGTATAAATCAGACCTTTATATATCTATTACCAATTACAGTATTATCAATTATTACTGAGATATGGACGCAACCTAGGTGTGTGTTTTAACCCAATATGAGTGTAGAATGTTGTGAGATGATCTGTGTAGCTTTGTTACTGACTAAGGAAATTTATTGCTGTGTAAATGTAAAGCAAACAAAGTATTTGTTCTTAATCTTTTAGAACAGTTTAAAAATAACTATGGCAGATTTTTGTCCAAGGATGGTTTGAAAAATTGATTTTTTTAATACTTAATTTATTTATGATTAGTGATTAGTACTAAAATTATCTCGCACCTCCTGCTGTACTGCATGGTGCATTTTATGTCGAATCGCTATTATTTATTACGAAAATTATTAAAATGATTTTATGCTTTAATTTAATACAGATTACCAAAAACTTTAATTTCATAGATGAGTTTGATCTCTTCTATTCTATTCTTGATTTTGTTAGTACGATAGTAAAATAATATCAAATAATAAAATAAAATATATATTGTCTAGAAAAATTGCCTTAGCCATCATCACAAACCCAGTGACACTACTATCAATGTGCAACTCTGACCGTAATTATTTCTTGAAATAATCAGTATTATTATGTATTATCAGTATTATAAGAATTATGCATCGTAGGCCATGGTCAATTATTAGTAGACAATTCTTAACTTTCCTACAGACTCAATCTACTTATTATTTTGGACCAGACGGGACAAATAAAACTGTTCTTGGAGTCTGATATGTGACAATATACGGCACATCGAAACCCCAAGATCACATAAAGTGTATCGGGAAACGGCTTCAAAACCGATTCTCGCCAAAAATGACTCTCAAGGTGATGGTAAAAGTTTGCGATTCTCTTGGTGTTTTTTTCTAAATACATATCCTTCTAAAGAGTTTTTACACTTATGTTCATGGCAACATCGATAGCGCAAGTCTACAAAATATATTAATTATTAAAATGGTTGTAATATTTTTTACATACGAATTAAAAATGAATTTAATTAGTTTTTAAAAGTCAAGTAAACCAAATTTATTAGATATGACTGGTGAACTCTGTGTTCTTTTGTACACGATATTTCTATATTATTAAAATAAAAGCAAAATTTGTTGCATAAGATTTAAATATAATTACAGACAACCAATCGACTTATATATCTATATAAATAAAATTAGAGTTTTGTCTGTACATTGCTCAGAATTATATACTTTTAGGTTATTTTTACGTTTTATACATTAAAGAAGCAGAAACGAGTCTTATCTCAATTTCTGTCTGTCTGTCTGTCCCTTTGTCTGTAACACTCAAGATGGCATTTTACGCAATCTTCTCCGTGAAAACCAGAGTACATATCAAGATCCAACTCATTTTAATGTATTCACTGGATTGGCGAGAGTGTCTTTAGTGATTTAAATATAGCCTCACTACTTTGTAAATAAAATTACGGACGTTCAAAAATGCAGTTTTGTGCGATTTTTGTCAAATTTTCGTTCAATTTTTATCACATAATCGTCTATGAAATAACGAACAGCTGTTCGGATCAAGATAATTTTTTCTAGCTGTCAATGACATGTTTACAAATGTTGTTTACAAATACCGCAACTATTTCGAATCACGTTTTGAAAGCAAATCCCAACCAAGTGAGATTAAAAACGTTGTTCTTACATAACGGATTTAATTAATCGCAAGTGCAATAATATAGTCTAATAGTGTAACCGTAAATGAAATTAAATAACTAGACATCGTCCAAATCGGAACCAGAAATTCTTTGAGTATAAAATGTTTCTTGAGTTTTGACAACCAGAAAGAAGAATACCTTGAATCAGTGTTGTATAGGGCTGTGACACTGAAATGATCGTCGCCAATAGCTTACAAAAAAGGTTTCCACTCATTGACGGCGCTTCAATGGCGATTGTGTAAAGTGTAAAGTAAAAAATCACAACTGCAGTGGGTGATTGTAACAGAGGTTTAACAGAGGAAGTGCTAAACTCGCTTTTCCAATGTGTCACTTTCTGTTTCTACTCACCGTGTGATGCAATCGCTGGACCATACAGCCAATAGGCCCATAGCTCATATCTTGGGTACGTAAGCCTACATATTTATTCATAACAACCTTTTTGACGACGATCCTTGATACCGGTACTTTTCCATAGAATACATGGCCTACCTACTTAAAAAATAAAATTACAAATGACCAAACCCCCAACATTGTGTGATTTTCGTCACATTTCCTTCTAATGTTAATAGATATACTAATCATTGTTTAGAGAATGCGTAATCTATTAAATAACAAAAAGTTGTTTGGGTAAGGTTGCTTCTTTTTCAAAATGACACCGATAAGTTTACGCCATAACTTTTTACGAGAAAATCCAAAAGCAAGAGATCAATAACCTCGGGACTAGATATTAATGTATTTAATTGGTCCGATTTACTGTAATTCTTAGGTAGGTTCTTACGTAGGTACTGGTTCTTTTCCTTAGAACCGGTAGTTTACAAATTAGATATCGTTTGGTGTTGCACCTTATTTATTAGAGCCGTCCGTATTCAATTTAAGTGATGTCTTAACTCTGTATAAGTTTTGCTTTTTCTGCCTGGATTCCAAATCTTAGCTTACCCGGTATGCTAAGAAAATGATAACCTATTTGAGTAAAACATTTGTTGGGCAAACCATCATGAATTGTTTACGCCTTTATATTGTTTATGTATCAATAGTTCGTGGCCTTTGTTGGATTGTTGTATTGTGTTGTTTTGTTGTATGTTGGTAACGCATTAATGTCCTTATTTCTCAGTGTTTCACGGAATGGACAAGAGCACCTTTGATACTGAAAATGTCAACCGGAATAAAGTGTTAAATGGTGAGGTTGAGGTAGTACTTTAAATACGTTTAAGTTAACCGATGTGGAAAGTAACTTTCAATTATAGGCCTACTTTAGGGCTACGCTTCATGGATCTATAAAACATTTTTAAGTTTAATCATTGGACATATGGACCAACACGATCCGGGTGACATTTAATTGCGAAGCATTTATTTTGGCTTGAACTGTCAGATACTGTATTTGCGAAGGTTTATATATAATAGTTTTGCCAGCATATCTGCAAATATGCAAACTAATTGCTGTTCTTAATCTTAATATAAGAAGGTTTCAACTGACTACTATAAGATCCCCGTGCGTAGAACGGGCACACAGCTAGTGCCCTCTAAATTTACTACTTCAGACCTGATTAACTCATTTATTAATTTTACCTCTATTTAAAACCATACCTATTAAGTTTTCTTTCTATAAGTTGGTGGAATAGCTTATTATTTCTTTTAAATCCGTCACGTCAATTCCACTCTGTTTCTATCCCCTGAACATGCAAGTGCAATCTCACAAACACTTGTAGCTGTCCATTCCATTAGTATACATGTGCCATTTGACAGCTACATGGTCACCCCTGTAGTACATTCGATACAATATACAGTCCGAGTACATTCAATTGACAGACTATGGCTCACGGACAGTTAGTTTTTGCTCAAGTCTATTACATGTTTAAAACTAATATCCAGTCTCAAAATGAACATTTTAACAGTAAAAGTCGATTTAATGAGCATGCCAACACAAGGAAATGCTGTATAATAGCGGTAATTAGTTATTATATACAGTAGTTTGTTCAACAAATCGAATGTTTATTTCCTGTTAGACAATACATTGTATATAGAAAGGTCAAATGGGATAAAGCATACTCCCTCAGGTCTATGGTATTATGTTGGTTCACATTTGTCAAGCAGAATACAGGCCAAAAACAACAAATACAATGAGAAAAAAATATATATGAGAAAAGGATAACCACAAGAAAAGAAATATATACATTAGTCTATATTTAAATGTCTAGGAAGTTCTAGAAAATCATTAAAGTTGTAGAATGGGTTGCTTACTAGCCACATTTAAATTTTAGCTTTAACAATTTTGTAGTGTAATTAAGGCAATTTATTCAGACATTAGAGACCCGTAATTTTATGATTCTTCTTTGTTTTCGTCGGTCTAACTTAAGGTATATAACAAAGTTAAGCAGTTGTCAGTCACGAGAGGCCATATTTTTCTGGAACTACGTGATTTGTATGTCGTATCGTGCGTAACACGTGACACAACAGTTCAGCTCGAAACAATAACTGATATACCATTTTAAGGCCTGTATTACAGTATATTATATTAGCCTGTGTTTTAAAACCTAACATAACTATACCAGGGGTAAGAAGGACCCCTAGAGTTTGTGGTTGAAGTTTAGGCAGATAGAGGATTCGAATCTTGTAGTGTGGAGTAATGCAGGGTGAAAATTAGTTTCTCCATTTAAGTGTCAGTGACACGTTATCGCTCCATAAATATCAAGTAATGTTAACAACCAACTAAAACAAAAAAATGCAGCTCCCTTACTCATTTTAGTTAACATGTGACCAAAAACACATTTTAGACATTTTAAGTATATAAAATCGTTTATTTGTTGCTCAAACAATATACACTATGCTAGACGCTCCTCGAATAAACTGTAAATTTCAATAAAAAATATGAGTACAATGGGAAAATCCTTCCAGAAAATTAATCCCTTTTTTGATGGTACTCCATAACTCGAGAACGAGTGTACCGAATTGGACGATTCTTTATAATCCATCCAACCGCTATTTAGTAATTTGATTTTAAAAAACCCCAACATTGGACCAACAGCATTGGAGGAAAATGTTTGCATTTAACTGTGGGATGAAATAACATGTTTAAAAAAAACCTTGTGTTAATTATCAACCACAACCTGGAGGCAAGTGATCGTAGCAAACTAGCTAAACCTTAAGGCGATTGAGCTCAGCGATCAAGCTAAACCTGAGGGCGAGTGAGCGCGAACGAACTCCAACGAAAATGTGAGTGAACGTAGCGAATTGACTTCAACAAGGACGTGATTGAGCGATGCGAAGAAGCTCATTTTGAAAATTAACGAGCATTTGAAATGAAACCACATTAGGGACGAGGTCCAGCTAGTTCCAAATAATTTTCTAAATTTGTAACAGTGTCTAGAAGACTCGTCTCTTGACTATTAGTAAGGATGATCTGTTTCACCATTTTTGTTAATTGTATCCTTTGAGAATACGATCGTTGCAGGATTATCTTGAAGGTTAAAGCATTATTTTTGTTTCTGTACTTTCCGGGTGAACCAATTAACTGATTTCTTACGCGATGTGTTAGCTTTGCGTGTTTATTCTCTAGTCCCATTTAGTCCTCAAATTTTAGTTTTTTCCTCCTCCAAGCGTCCAAGTAAACGTTCGTCAATTATTCATTTTATTTGTGCATAAAAAAATATATCAATGTTCTGAGCGGGATACGAATAAAAGGATGTAACAAAATACAGAACAATCAAAAACAAAAAAATGTAATCTAGATAGCAGTTTAAAGGAGAAAAAAAAACCGGTTAGAATCATGCTTAAATTGCAGCGTTATGAGTCAGCTAAAGCACATTTTAAGGATCTAAAAATCTTAACCGTGTACGGGCATATTAATTGCAAACAAACAATAAATATATTCGGAACCGAAAGAAAAATCCCATTCTTATAATTTAAAGAAATAAGAACGAAAATGCATAACCACACAGGACTAATCCTGACCGTTTCCAATATCCAAATTGTGGCATCCTTGAGTTGATCACCCTGTATACAAGAATTGCAATATATTTTTGCACATAAATTGTAACTTAGCTTGTAATTATGGTTATAATTTTCATAATCTCAGTTAAATAATAGTTGACTATATTTGGAAGTGACATTTTTGCTTCCTCTATGTCTGAGTATTTCTCACTTTTTTATTTCGGTTAGGTTGTAGTACTATGATATTATATGGGTCTAATCACAAAAGCTGCAATAAATCTGTAATTTATTTTTTTCAAAATTTATAAATCCAATACATCATTTAAGATAAACAATTGCATAATTTATATGGTCTGTAATCAATCTTCAGACGACGTCTCCCCCGGGCCTCTGCACCTCCTCTCGCCACATGTTCTGAAAAAATTGTAAATACATAAATAACATTACGTGTTTCAACTTATAATAGTGATGACTTCTCAGTTTCAACCAACCAAGAACCTGGTAGGTTAGTATTTAGAAGGAATATCTGTTTTAGATTATATTACATTGTTAACTATGCTTACTTAAAAAAATTCTATAAATTGTAAGAAATCCATCCTGGGAAAGGCAAAAAATATTAGTCTTTCAATTTTTCTCTCAACATGGATTACAAATATTTAAATATGGGATATAAGATATTAACTTGGGAAGTCTCCCATTCCTTAGCCTAAATATACAAATTTAAAATATCCACTCTATACCTTCTGTTTAATGTACAAATAGTTTTGGTTTTTATGATACTCTTTGCATCATACCATTCCAGATACTGCGTCCTTTGTAAAAGTTTCCTTGGACATTAAACTAAACCTTTGATGCTTATGATCTCAATCAATATAAATACTTACTTCCAGCTCCTCGTCTGTAGGGTTGAATATAGGATTTGGTTGCGCTGGAGCGTTGTGATCACTGAAGGTGACCCGGCTAAGGTCAAAGCTGTTAGACGAGGAGACTGGTGACGGCTCTGGGGTGGGTGCAGGGGCATCCGTGGGTGAGGACCGCAGCCTTATAATCAGGTAGGTCACTGCGCCAGAACAGCCAACGGCCAGAAGGGCCAGTAGTGGGTGGTCTCTGAAAGTGTATTTTATTTCCTGTTTCAAGTAACAATTTTGTCTACATTCAGTAACTACATTTAACTTAGGGTACTTGCAAGTCTCTATAGCTGAGCCAACCAATAGCAAGGTTGTTACGTAAGATTCTCAAATTACCATACATTCTATGACCAGTAATAACATTTATTTAGAGTATGAAGATGCTGGTCCAAAGTTCACCATACATGAAACCTTTTAATATGAAGATCAAGGAAATGCACGTATGCATACATAAATGCTTATGGAATGAGTGGTTTATTTTGGGAGGTTATTAACTGCATCATATTTCATTAAAACCGTAACTACTTCAAAATAATTTTTTTACTGAATACAGCTCATTTAAACAGCACAAACAAGATGATCAAAAAATCTTTACGAGAACAGTTTGTTGTATAGGTAGTATAGATTACAAAACTAAAAAAATCTTGGAATGTAGATAAAATATATTTATTCTTAAAACTTTTACTCACCGGACAAACTTGAAAACAATCCTGAAGATCATATTGATTGAAGTAAATATGAAAATGTCAGGACAAGTAAAAATGCAAGTTTATCTTCCAATTGCAGAAATTACTCTGAATTCGTTGCTATGGATTTGATAAAAATACTTTTCCGTTAAAATCCGCAATAGTACGAGAGGTTGATAGTTATTATGAGAAACTAACATTATTAGGTATTTACTCAGGGGAGGTATAGAAGAGGCTACGATGACAGCTGTGGGCTTCTTATTAGCTGAGGGAACGCCATTACCGTAACAAAACGATCAGTAGGCATCGGCCTCGGTGGTCTAATAGTTAGCGTGCCGGGCTGATATGCTGAAGGTCCCGGGTTCAAATCCCGCTCGTGCCATTAACTTTTTGTCCAAGATTTTTTTATTATCAGCAAGTTTGGTTGGTTTGGTTCGGTTATGACAGTTTAATTTTATTATTAAGTCATTATAAAATTTTAGTAGAGCAATTTCTAGTTTTATTTAATAAACTGAATTATTTTTTCTATTAATAAACTTTTGTTATATTATTCCATTATCAGCAAGTTTGGTTAGTTCGGTTAGGTTATGATAGTTTAATTTTATAATTAAAAAATAATAAAATTGAATTTGAGGCATTTATTATTTCATTTTATGAACATAACTATTTTTGCGATTAGTAAACCTTCTTTGCCAAAGTACTCTCTACTACAGCGCTGTTTTGGAATTTTGAACTAATGCCTCATTCGTACCTCCCCTAAGTCAGACCCACATTATTAAATGTATGTACTTGTTTATCCTGTATTAGTTCCCCATTCAAAATCACCAATGGAATAAAATATTGGAAAGCTGACAACAATACTTAACTATTTATCAATTACCATTATTGTATGAGATGGGAGCGCCACTTATGTGCACATTTTAACCCAAATATAAGTGAAGAATGAATGTAGAATAGAACGAGATGCATTGTGTGGCTTTGTTAGACTTTGTAGACCTGCTTTTTCACTAGCCAGGAACATTTATTGGAAGCCCAATGATCAAGGATAGCTGGTTTAAAATGTTTCACACTTTTAAGGATTGAAACCGAGACCTTTTGACAACTAGGCGAGCACTATAAGCATCCATCTACCCAGCTATAGTTTTCTTTTCCTAGGACGCTAGGCATGAGCACGGGATTGTTTTTCACATTACTTTAGGCTAGGCCTAGGTATTTAGATATATCCATATCACTTAGACAGTATCCATTGGTGATTTGGCGGGATTTGAACCCGGGACCTCAGTTTTCGAAGTTCCACTCTCTAACCACTACACCAGCTCACTACCCTATAGTAAGCAACTATTATTTATTACAAATATTAAACTGTACGGAAATCTTAATATTTAGTCAAATAAACTAAACTAGGTGAAACCAGTCGAAATTGACGGTTACTTTGGCTTACACTAGTTCGTCTAACCGTGATAAATGAGTGAACTTATACAAATGTTGAGTATTTAACATTGTTTATTGAGTAATAAGTGTAAAAACAATAATGACTACTAGGTGAAACCCGTCGAAATCGACGGTTGCTTTCAAGGCTTACGCTAATTCATCTAACTGCGATAAATTGAGTTAAATTATACATATTTTGAACAATTAGCATTGTTTAAAGATTAATAAGTATAAAAACAATAATGATATTAATTGCGTTAGTTACCAAATATGGTTGATCATTCAATGAATAACATATTTCCCATACTGTACGTCATCGGAATTGTTAGTATGCTATGTGGTATCTCTTCCTTTGGAATAACTTTAAATAGTATTAAAATGGTATTGTTGGATCTTTTGTGGTTAAACACTACCTAAAAAACTTACCATGATTTCATCAGTATAATGCAGATTAAAAGGAATATGACCTTTCCGTCATGACAGTAGCTGCTTAAACAGTATTTACTCATATGGCCATTTTTACAGCCAAAATGTCGTGTTATTTCCAATAATGTTACCAACCCAGTGGGCCACGATCCGTAATATAGGCCACAGCAAATAATTTGTCAAGATTGGTACTATTTTAGGCAAGGTTTCTGTGTTTGGATGTTATTAGAAACGGTAAGAGCACAATAAAATTCTTCTGCAGATGAATTTTATGTTGGAGAAATATAAGCCGAATTATAAATGTTACAATGCGAGTTTGATCATTTCTAACTCAAAATTTCCCTGAATTACAATAAGTTATCAAAATTGTTTGACAACATTATTTTCTTGTAAGAATGTAAGTACTTACCTTAACTTAACTTATTATATACAAAAAGTTGCGCAATTTAATTTTGTTTAATTTACTCATTTACTTATTTAAGCTACCTGTAATAATTTAGGACTTATTGGCTAAAAACATAAATATTTCCGGTAGCCATTTTGAAAAACCTTTCATACAAGGCCAACGCACCTCCGTAGAGTGGTAGACTTTTCACCATCGTTTTTTTCAGTCATTTTTACATAACAATCCATTGGCAGAAATTATATTACAATTACTTCTAGGTACAGGTAATTTTTAAGCTATTTTTACTAGTCTACAAAGCTTTGCCCCAATTGCAACACGTAGTTTGTCTAACGATTGTTACGAGTAAACATGTTATTATCGTAGAACCAAATAAGTCCTTTACCTAATATGCTTATCTTAATCATAATACATTTTCTGTTTTCTTTCTTGTTCAAAAAAGTTCTGATGACCTCAACAAAAGGTTTAGAGTTTATAATTTATTTAGAAAATCCTTATACTAAACTAATTATTTTAAAAACAGTTGTACGTACATTTATCTAGGATAAATATTGAAAAACATATTTAGTTTTTACTCAGATTGTGGGCAGTCTTTCGACTTTTAAGTAAGTTATAACCTATAAGTTTCTGTTTATTATAGATTTATGTGAGTCCTTAATGACTTATTCATGTCTAAATTCTAAGAAATCTATATACAGGGTGAGTTTCTACTGACACCCATAACTTCACCAGTGGATTCTACTGACCAAAATGATCAAAAAAGTTGATATAAACCCTAGTCCGATTCCGAACCGTTTGGTCGTAATTGAGAATTTTGTGTTTTCTAAAAATATTGGACTTTCTGTCACTATTTACTTTATAAAAATAAAACCAATTACTCTATCGATTTATATAAAAAATAATTCGAAAGGGCATTAAATTTGCTACAAAACCAAGGTTACATGAAAAAATATTTCATTACATACATCGGTTCCTAGCCGAATTAAAGTAAAAAATATCGTATAATAGTTAATTTGTTTAAGTTTTAAGACCCTTTTTTCTTACTTTATTCTGGTCCCACGCAATGTCCAACTAGATAAAAAACTTCCTCATTTAATAAGCTTTAAATTTATATGCAATTTTAAATTGTTGTTGGTAGAATTGACAGAAAAACTTCCATCAAACTAAAGTAAAACCCGGTTTACCGATTTGGTTTTAGCAGGGTGTAATATTTTATAAGAACAAGATAAAATCTAGTGTATTCAATTTATTCTCCATTTCAATCACAACTCTATTATTATTGTTATTTACAAAATTAACAATCAGAACAAAACAAAAGTCTTTAACATCTGGAATGCAACCAACATTATAAAATCAAATGCTGCTTCTTGTACAATTAATATAAACATATATTACACTCGCCAACACTTAAACTTTGCTTGGCTCATAATACTTTAAAACTTTAAAATTTCTTCTGACTCTTTGGTTTCTCCAACTTTATAGATCCAATTTCTCCGGCTTGTGCACAGTCCTCTGTGATCTCCTCAAAACTGTAGATGGACTGTATTGTACACCCCGTGGTTTCCCAACATCAGACTTCAATCTAGGCAAATAAGGTGAAGCATCATGTCTTGATATTGATGGTGATGTAGACTCCTGAAGAATAGGCAAATCTCTATTGAATTCTTGTTGATGTGCCTCAATAGTCCTTCCAACTTCCTCTTTGCGCACAATGATTTCGTCCTCCTCTACCTCAGTTGGCCTAAGATGGTCTGCATGGCAAACTCTTGTTTTACCAAGAACACTAACCAAATAAGTAACTGGACTTTTACACTGTAATATACGACCTGGAACCCAACTAACCTTCTCCTGTCTGACTGTTTTAACCAACACCTTCTGATTTTCATTAAAAAATCTACACGCACCTCTATGCCTATCTGAGGCTCGTTTCTGCATTTCCTGCTTCTTCCTTGACTCGTCTAGTAGATTAGGTTTTAACATAGTCAATTTTGTTCGAGGTTTCCAACGTAAGAACAGTTCAGCCGGGCTCACACCGGTTACTGACGATGGAGTATTACGATATGCGAAAAGAAAGTTATCCAATTTATACTGCAGTGATGTCTGCTGAAATGATTGGTACTTCAGTATTAAACGGAGGCCAAATTTTTTCAGCGCGCTGCGGCGGTTATGTTAGGTTGGGTTATCATAATAGAAAGTATCGTTCGATTCATAACGAAGCGAGGAAAGTCCTACACACATAATATTTACGATAACCCAACCTAACATAACCGCCGCAGCGCGCTGACAAAATGTGGCCTCCGTTTAATACTGAAGTACCAAATGATTTTTCACCCAAAACTTGCCTTAACAAACTTTTCTTAACTTCTTGAACAGAACGCTCGGCTGCTCCATTGGAGGCAGGGTGATATGGTGGAGAAAATGTTAGTTTCACACCATTTTTTCTAAGAAACTCCCTGAATTCTAGGCTTGTAAAAGACGTGTCGTTGTCACACACCAACTCCTCAGGTAAACCATAAGCAGAAAATAGTGTACGAAGTTTCTCAATGGTCTTCCCCGTGGAAATAGAACCCATTAAAAATACTTCCATCCACTTTGAAAAACTATCCACTACAATCAACATTTGCTGTCTGGTGGTTGGATCTTCAGCAAAATCGATATGAATTCGGCGCCATCTCTCGGAAGTTAACGGCCATTGCTGCAATGGAACTTTTGAAGCAGCATTTCTTGTACTTTGACAAATCAAACAAGATGACACAGCATCCTCAATTACTTTTTCGATCCCAGGCCACCACACGTGGCTGCGTGCCAACAATTTCATTCGAGTAATTCCAGGATGTTGTTCATGCAATATCTGGACGACTTTACCTTGCAATTTCTTAGGTATGACTACTCTACTGCCCCATAAAATGCAATTTTTATCCACTGTAATTCATCTTTCCTTCTCTGAAATGGAATTAACATTGGGTCTACAATTTCACGCCACCCATACAACACAAAATCCCGAACTTTAGACAACAGTGGGTCTTTATCAGTCAATTGTCCTATCTCTAAAGAAGTGATTGGAGAATCGTCACTCCCCGAATTGAAGAAGTTCATTTCTCTTACACAAGATTCCACATGAGATATATAATTTTCATCCAACTCCAAAGTTTCATTCTCGGGTAGTGGTAAGCGTGACAACGTATCAGCGTGAGGCAAACAAAATCAGGGCCCATCGTTGTAGGCGAGCAGCAGCTAAACTAGGCACCCCTGGCTTCGATCCAAAAATAGCTGCTGGTGGCTGATGATCACTTTGTAAAATACAATTGGTACGCCCATAAATGTATTTATGGAATTTATTCACTCCAAAGATCAGTGCCAACGCCTCCTTGTGGAGCTGTGAATAGTTCTTCTCACTGGCACTCAGTGTTTTTGATGCAAACGCTATAGGTCTTTCTTCTCCGTTTATGATATGGGACAAAATGGCAGAAACTCCTTTAGGACTAGCATCACAAGTGAGCACTAAAGGTTTCAAGACATCATAGTGTACTAAAACATCAGAACACAGAACCCAAGATTTACTTTCTTTGAATGTTTGAGAACATTGCTCGGTCCATTTCCATGGAACATCTTTCTTTAACAGTTCATAAAAACAATGAATTTGTGCAGACAAGTTTTGAATAAATTTTCCATAATAGTTTATTAAACCAACATAAGCCCTTAGCTCGTCTTTACTAGTAGGTTCGGGAGCTTTTTGAATAGCTTCAACAATACCTTGTTGTGGACTGACTCCTGATGCTGAAATGACGTAGCCTAAATATTCCACTTCAGGCTGTAAGAACTTGCATTTACTCCCATTAACTTGTACTCCAAATTCCATAAGACGCTGTAACAATTTCTCCAATCTATAAAAGGCTTCCTCTCTTGTTGAGCCGCCAACCAAAACATCATCTAAATAGGCTACAGTACCTGGCAATCCGTTTATAACTTGATCGATCACAGCTTGAAATATAGCTGGAGCTGAAGAAAGTCCAAATGGCAGACGTCTTAGTCGAAATAGTCCCTTGTGAGTTGTTAACGTCAACAGAGGTTGTGAATCCTCCGCAACAGCTAATTGTTGATAAGCATTAGTGAGATCCACAACTGAAAAATATGTACAACCAGACAGAGAAGCAAATATATCCTCAGGTTGAGGTAATGGATAATGTTCCGTCTGTAACACCGGATTCAATGTTACTTTGAAGTCTGCGCACAATCGGACACCATTAGTCTTGGGCACTGTAACTAACGGAGTAGCCCATTCTGAACTAGAAACTCTGTACGCTATACCATCCTCAACCCACCGATCTAATTCTTGTTCTACTTTTTCCCTTAACGAGTAAGGCACAGGCCTAAATTTGCAAAACTTAGGAACAGCATTGTCCTTGAGAGTGACTTGAGCCTTAACACCTTTTATTTCTCCTGGCCCCCCTTGAAACACTGCATTGTACTTTTTCTTTAACGCCTCTACTTCAGCCTCAAGTTTGCCATTAGGCAACACAACTTCACAATTAGATTGCTTCAATTCACATGTGGTAACATTCACTGTAGACTTAGATTTAGTACCAGTAGTATCATACGATCTTGAAAATACAGCATGCCAATCCAACTTTAATTTTGCTAACCAGTTCCTTCCAAGCAAAATAGGCTGGTCTTTACGACAAACCTCAACAATCAATAGTGGTAACACTAGGTTCTGGTTTTTATATAAAACTCTAACCTCAGCTTGACCTAGAACAGGCACGTCACCACCTGTGTAAGTTCGCAATTTCATAGAAACAGGCTTTAATTCAATATGAGAAAAATGTTCATTAAAAACGTCTGAAGGACAAACTGATACAGCTGACCCGCTGTCAATTTCCATCTCCACCAGAACCTTCTCTATAGTTAGCCTTACCTTGTAAGCTGCCATACCTGTATTTAATCCAAAGTTGTACAAACACATATTATTTGAAACTTCATTGCAGCTTGAGCTAAGCTCACTGACATCATCTTCGGAGATTTGATGGACTCTATTAGCACCTGACTTGTCCTTCCTTCCAAATTTTGCAACTTTACTTTGGTTTCGGCAAGCTTTTAGTAGATGCCCAACCATGTTGCACCCATTGCACTTATAATTTGCATATGGACATTCATTGGCCCTATGTTCAACTGAACAACATCTGTAACACTGAAATTTAGCATTAATATTAGTCATACCAGTACCAATAGCTGAATTGAAATGACTACCAGTCTGCCTATTTTGATTCACATGTGAAGAATTGGGCTTGGAATTTAAATGACAAATTTCCTGTTTTGGATTGAACAAACTTGTCTGTTTTTCAGCCTGCTCTAATCTGAGTGCCAAACTATAAGCTTCTTCAAATTCTTGATCCTCAGACAATAATTTTTGCCTTATGACCTCATTACTTATCCCTGAAATAAGCTTGTCTCTAAGAGCCTCTTTTAAGAATGTGCCAAATTTACTTGAACTAGCTAAATGTTTAATCGCTACAACAAACTCTGAAATACTCTCACTAGGTTTTTGCACACGAGAATAAAAAGTGTATCTCTCAGCTACCACCAATTTCTTTGGAGAAAAATAGTTCTCAAGCACTTTAACTAACTCTTCATAACTTTTGCTATCTACAGCTGCAGGTGAAACTAAATCAGACAAAATTGTTAAAACTTTTGGACCTACAACAGTTATTAAAACAGAAACTTTAGTATCGTCATCAATCTCATTAGCTTTGAAATAATGCTTAAGCCTCATTGCATATGATTCAATGGACTCATCTTGTGGGTTAAATTCACCAATCTTACCTATTCCTAACATCTTAGTCTTTAAGTTTACCTCCTTTTTTTTTTTAAGTTTACCTCCTTTTTTTAAGTTTAGATTTATCTTCTTCAGAATCTGGTATAAAAAAAACTTTACTTTTACTAGACTTACTATCACTCGGAACGAGGTCCGTTTAATTTGACTGCACCATTGTAATCTTACTAATATTATAAATCTGAAAGTTTGTGAGTTTGTGTGTATGTTTGTGTGTGTGTTTGTGTGTGTGTTTGTGTGTGTGTTGCTCAATCACGCATAAACTACTGGACGGATTGGGCTGAAATTTGGCATGATGATAGCTCACATTTCCGATTAACATTAAAGCATATTCTTATCTCAAAAACCCTTTCGGGCTCCGCCCCAGTGGCTCTGTAGTTCCCCATGTTAATCTTATGATTTTTCATATTTAAAAGGAATTAATGAATCTTAACAGCTGTTTCAATTAAACAAGTTGGTTCTGTTCTATGATGTTCAATAGCATAAAAGTTAAAAGGATTACCAACAGGGTGCAGCACTATTATTTTTTTTTTAAATATATGACAACAGCTAATTTCCAACCAAAAGATGAGTGAGCGTAGCGAACGAACTTCAACCTGGAGGCGAGTTAGCGTAGCGAACGAGCTAACCTGAAGGCAAGTGAGCGCAGCGAACGAGCTTCAACCTAAAGGTGAGTGAGCGTAGCGAACGAACTTCAACCAGGACGTGAATGAGCCAAGCGAATACTTATGAAGTTAAACGGGGCGAAGCCCGCGGGTACAGCTAGTATTTTATAAGAACAAGATAAAATCTAGTGTATTCAATTTATTCTCCATTTCAATCACAGCTCTATTATTATTGTTATTTACAAAATTAACAATCAGAACAAAACAAAAGTCTTTAACATCTGGAATGCAACCAACATTATAAAATCAAATGCTGCTTCTTGTACAATTAATATAAACATATATTACACAGGGTAACAAAACTACTAATATTAAACTCTAATATTAAACACATGTCTTGCTTCAAATCGTACTGGTTCAAATCAGCTGATTTAATTGTTATGATTTGTTAGCAAGTCTAAATCAGCTATAGTAAATAACGTTATTTGGTTTCCTAGTCAGATTAAAACGCTTGTTTGTTATTTTTCACGTTATGGATCCTTTCACAAGTTCAGAATATGCTGATATGCATTATGTTAATGGTTTTTGTTCCGGAAATGCGTCTGAGAGTGTTCGCGAGTACATTAGACGCTTTCCAGGCAGGAGGATTCCTGATCGAAAAACATTTTTTCGCGTCCACCAGTGTTTGCGTGAAAATGGAAAGTGTCCCACCAACGGCCGCTTAGTTGGAAACTTCATCATCATCATCCTTTTTATTGATTTCCCTCAAGGGGTACATCAAAAAAATACATTTACAAAATACAATTACATGCAAAATAACCAAGGTTGGTAAAAAAGTTTTACTAATAACTAGGCAAAAAAAAATCATATAAATATTAACATGCAATAAATAATTCAATAAATAACCAATAAATATCTCATAAATAAATACTGTATAGACATAGAATACCAGTAGAAGAACAATAAATATTTACACTGATAGCTGAGCCAACATACAAAATTAATTGAATTAATTAAATGTTTTGAAATAGTTGGAAACTTTATACAAGATGTCGGATTGGAAGAGGCTATTTTGGAACGGGTAAATGAAGATCCAAGGATAAGTACGAGGACATTAGCCCGTGAGTTTGGGATATCTCAAACATTTGTGTTAAAACTATTACGAAAAGAGGGGTTGCACCCATTTCATTTCACGCGCGTCCAGAAACTCGAGCCGAGAGATCCACCCATGGATTTCCTGAAAACAATTTTATGGACTGATGAATGTTCGTTTACGAGAGATGGAGTCTTTAATTTCCACAATGAGCATCACTATGCTGACGATAATCCGTTCCTCGTCGTGAATCTAGGAGTCAGTCACGATTCAAGGTAAATGTGTGGGCTGGACTGATAGGAAATCGAGTGATTGGACCATATCTTGACCTTCCTCCAACACTGAATGGAGATGACTAGTTACAGTTCCTAACTGAAATCCTACCATAACTCCTGGAGGACATTCCATTGAATTTGCGTGATCGCATCGTGTACCAAACTGATGGCGCACCCCCGCACTTCAACTCAATGTACGTGACTATTTAAGCAACAACTTCCGCTTGTGGATAGGAAGAGGTGGAACCGTTGCCTGGCCTCCTCGGTCACCATACCTCAATCCATTGGATTATTACTTTTGGGGGTATCTTAAACAAGAAGTTTATAGGACGCCAGTGGAATCAGCTGTAGAAGTGAGAAACCGAATTGTCACAGCTACTGCACGACTACGCAATACGGTAAACTTGAATGCTACTGTTAGAGAGTTGAGAAAACGTGTCCGCATCTGCATCAGACAAAATGGTGGTCATTACGAAAACTTGCTTAGGTAGCAATAAACATTGTCTATTCTGAATACTTGTAATTAATTTGTTAATGAAAAGTAACCATTACAACCACCATACTGTACCAAACAAGTACAAGTACAAGTCCCATACAAGTCTGTACAAGCACCATACTGTATGGAAATGTTGTGTTCATGTGCCTCGCATTATTAAAATAAGAATACCCTTACTCGTAAACCTGGTTTTTATTTAGTTTCATAGTAGTTTTTTTTTGTAATTTCTAGAATTCAAGAATTCTTCAATTCAAGAAGCAGCATTTGATTTTATAATGTTGGTTGCATTCCAGATGTTAAAGACTTTTGTTTTGTTCTGATTGTTAATTTTGTAAATAACAATAATAATAGAGCTGTGATTGAAATGGAGAATAAATTGAATACACTAGATTTTATCTTGTTCTTATAAAATACTAGCTGTACCCGCGGGCTTCGCCCCGTTTAACTTCATAAGTATTCGCTTGGCTCATTCACGTCCTGGTTGAAGTTCGTTCGCTACGCTCACTCACCTTTAGGTTGAAGCTCGTTCGCTGCGCTCACTTGCCTTCAGGTTAGCTCGTTCGCTACGCTAACTCGCCTCCAGGTTGAAGTTCGTTCGCTACGCTCACTCATCTTTTGGTTGGAAATTAGCTGTTGTCATATATTTAAAAAAAAAATAATAGTGCTGCACCCTGTTGGTAATCCTTTTAACTTTTATGCTATTGAACATCATAGAACAGAACCAACTTGTTTAATTGAAACAGCTGTTAAGATTCATTAATTCCTTTTAAATATGAAAAATCATAAGATTAACATGGGGAACTACAGAGCCACTGGGGCGGAGCCCGAAAGGGTTTTTGAGATAAGAATATGCTTTAATGTTAATCGGAAATGTGAGCTATCATCATGCCAAATTTCAGCCCAATCCGTCCAGTAGTTTATGCGTGATTGAGCAACACACACACAAACACACACACAAACACACACACAAACATACACACAAACTCACAAACTTTCAGATTTATAATATTAGTAAGACTATTAATATAAACATATATTACACAGGGTAACAAAACTACTAATATTAAACTCTAATATTAAACACATGTCTTGCTTCAAATCGTACTGGTTCAAATCAGCTGATTTAATTGTTATGATTTGTTAGCAAGTCTAAATCAGCTATAGTAAATAACGTTATTTGGTTTCCTAGTCAGATTAAAACGCTTGTTTGTTATTTTTCACGTTATGGATCCTTTCACAAGTTCAGAATATGCTGATATGCATTATGTTAATGGTTTTTGTTCCGGAAATGCGTCTGAGAGTGTTCGCGAGTACATTAGACGCTTTCCAGGCAGGAGGATTCCTGATCGAAAAACATTTTTTCGCGTCCACCAGTGTTTGCGTGAAAATGGAAAGTGTCCCACCAACGGCCGCTTAGTTGGAAACTTCATCATCATCATCCTTTTTATTGATTTCCCTCAAGGGGTACATCAAAAAAATACATTTACAAAATACAATTACATGCAAAATAACCAAGGTTGGTAAAAAAGTTTTACTAATAACTAGGCAAAAAAAAATCATATAAATATTAACATGCAATAAATAATTCAATAAATAACCAATAAATATCTCATAAATAAATACTGTATAGACATAGAATACCAGTAGAAGAACAATAAATATTTACACTGATAGCTGAGCCAACATACAAAATTAATTGAATTAATTAAATGTTTTGAAATAGTTGGAAACTTTATACAAGATGTCGGATTGGAAGAGGCTATTTTGGAACGGGTAAATGAAGATCCAAGGATAAGTACGAGGACATTAGCCCGTGAGTTTGGGATATCTCAAACATTTGTGTTAAAACTATTACGAAAAGAGGGGTTGCACCCATTTCATTTCACGCGCGTCCAGAAACTCGAGCCGAGAGATCCACCCATGGATTTCCTGAAAACAATTTTATGGACTGATGAATGTTCGTTTACGAGAGATGGAGTCTTTAATTTCCACAATGAGCATCACTATGCTGACGATAATCCGTTCCTCGTCGTGAATCTAGGAGTCAGTCACGATTCAAGGTAAATGTGTGGGCTGGACTGATAGGAAATCGAGTGATTGGACCATATCTTGACCTTCCTCCAACACTGAATGGAGATGACTAGTTACAGTTCCTAACTGAAATCCTACCATAACTCCTGGAGGACATTCCATTGAATTTGCGTGATCGCATCGTGTACCAAACTGATGGCGCACCCCCGCACTTCAACTCAATGTACGTGACTATTTAAGCAACAACTTCCGCTTGTGGATAGGAAGAGGTGGAACCGTTGCCTGGCCTCCTCGGTCACCATACCTCAATCCATTGGATTATTACTTTTGGGGGTATCTTAAACAAGAAGTTTATAGGACGCCAGTGGAATCAGCTGTAGAAGTGAGAAACCGAATTGTCACAGCTACTGCACGACTACGCAATACGGTAAACTTGAATGCTACTGTTAGAGAGTTGAGAAAACGTGTCCGCATCTGCATCAGACAAAATGGTGGTCATTACGAAAACTTGCTTAGGTAGCAATAAACATTGTCTATTCTGAATACTTGTAATTAATTTGTTAATGAAAAGTAACCATTACAACCACCATACTGTACCAAACAAGTACAAGTACAAGTCCCATACAAGTCTGTACAAGCACCATACTGTATGGAAATGTTGTGTTCATGTGCCTCGCATTATTAAAATAAGAATACCCTTACTCGTAAACCTGGTTTTTATTTAGTTTCATAGTAGTTTTTTTTTGTAATTTCTACCAACAACAATTTAAAACTGCATATCAATTTAAAGCTTATTAAATGAGGAAGTTTTCAATCTAGTTGGACATTGCAAACAAAATAACTATTATACGATAATTTTAACTTTAATTCGGCTAGGAACCGATGTATGTAATGAAATATTTTTTCATGTAACCTTGGTTTTGTAGCAAATTTAATGCTCTTTCGAATTATTTTTAATATAAATCGCTAGAGTAATTGGTTTCATTTTTATAAAGTAAATAGTGACAGAAAGTCCAATATTTTTAGAAAACACAAAATTCTCAATTACGACCAAACGGTTCGGAATCGGACTAGGGTTTATATCAACTTTTTTGTTCATTTTGATCAGTAGAATCCACGACGAAGTTATGGGCGTAAGTAGAAACTCACCCTGTATATATATCAAATCCAATGTATGTTTGTTTGTTTGTTTGTCCTTTATTGACTCCAAAACCGATCGACAGATTGTAATGAAACTTTAAGGAATTATTAAGCATTATTCAAGGATGGGTTGTGTTAAGTTTGGTGCAGATCCGTCAAAAGGGCTACGCCCCAGTGGCTCTTAAGATTCCCATGTTAACCTTATGAGTATTCACATTTAAATGGAATTATATTAAAGAATCTTAACAGCTGGTTCAACTAAAGAATTTGATTCTGTGATGTTCAATAGCATTACAAATTTTATAGGTTTACCAACAGGGTGCAGCAACCAGGACGTGATTGAGCCATGCGAACGAGCTCATCTTGAAAATGAACGAGCATTTGACATAAAACCACATTAGGACAGGACGACGTCTGTCGGGCCAGTTAGTTGATAATAAAACTAAGAACTTTATTCAATAGAATTTTATGATAACACTCGATGAGTTTATATTAGAAAGTATAGTATTACGTTTCTAATATTAAAAAATGTGGGATAACACAATCATAAGCATTCTTTGACTATGATTACTCAAATATTATTAATATAGAAGTAAAGTTTGATTTCAAATCACTGCTCTTTGAACGCCGAGCACACCTGGCCCTAGGGTAATGTCTAATGCATGAGGAGCATTGCCTTTATACCTGCCAGAGCTGAACAAAGCCTACGTTCTAGCGATTACTTATCTGAGATTTATAAATTTATCATGATTAAATTTTAATTTGTTTAGCTTGTGTTAACTGTAAGTGTCATTCATAAATCGTGAGACGAAATAGCCTACATAAACAAGCCATCACGAATATTTCATCAACATTTTATCACTTTAAAAGAGTCAGGCATATGCCATTGGTTAATGGTCAGATCGTTTGGAGACGGAACAAAATTCACATATATAATCAGGGAATTGAAGAAAGTAAAAGGAAATATTTAAAGGCATTTGGTAACGGCTGTAGTTCTCGCTCCGTTTCACATCCGTAGTTCACATCTCCGATCCGATTTGTTGACTGTGGGGAGTTCCCCACTACTTGAAGAGCTTCGACGTCTTTTGATGTCATGGCTCATGGACTAGTTGGGCCATCTGCCCTGGTAGCTCAGCTACCTGTCAATGGTTGATTTATTTTGGTGTCTCAGTCGATCATCTGGGGGCGAAGTCGAGGGGTGGGCTGCCGGAGGAGATCCCTGATGTGGTCCCATGGCGTCACGTCTGCTGTCTGTTGGAGTCTCGCTGTCTGGGTGTCGACGAACTGCCTGATAGTCGGGATTTGGGCTGAGGTCCGGATGACGATGTTCCGAACGAACCACGGAGAGTTGGTGGCGCGCCGGAGGCTCTTACTTTGGATTGTAAGTAGTTTCCTGCGGGATGTTCTGCAGGTAAGGTGATACCAGGCCGGTGCTGCGTAGGTTATCACCGGTCTGAGTAGGGCAGTGAATAGTCTGATTTTCGTCCGGACGGGGAGTCGCTTGGCGTTGAACAGCGGGCCGAGACTTCCAATGCCTTTGGAGGCGAGGTGGCAGACTCTCTCTACGTGGGGCGTCATCGTCAGTCTCTTGTCCAGTAGAACTCCCAAGTACTTCACTGTATTCTTCCATGGTACTGGTCGGCCGTCGATGGAAAGATGGTGTCCATCTGCCTGCTTTCTGGTCCTTGTGAAGCTGATGGCTTCGCACTTGTCAGCGTTTACCTTGATCCTCCACTTTTCCAGCCAGGGTTGAAGAAGATCCAGCTGTCTTTGAACGTAGACACGCGACATCCTCAGGTTGGCGGAGGTGGCGGTGAACAGCGCGTCGTCTGCGTAGAGTGACAGCTGGACTCTGGGAGCAAGTGGGACGTCGTTAGTGTACCACAGGTACAGAATCGGGCCCAACACTGATCCCTGTGGCACACCGAACGAGATGGGCCTGATGGATGAGGAGGTCTGGTCGACTCGGACGCTGAAGCTGCGTTGGTGGAGGTAGCTTCTCATCAGCTTCCAGGTGCAGCCAGGCAGTGGGGAAGAGGCCAGCTTGTAAAGAAGTCCCTCGTGCCACACTCGGTCGAAGGCCTTACTAACATCAATCAGGACAGACGTGGCGTGGAATTTCTTCTCCAGAGCTCCGGCGATAGTGTTGACTACTCGACGAAGTTGAAGAGTGGTTGAGTGACCTCTTCTGAAGCCGTATTGCTCTGTCCTGATTGAGTTGAAGAATTCCTCTGGAAACCTGGCCAGGATAATTCTCTCGAGCATCTTGGAGAGCACAGGCAGTAGGGAGATGGGCCTGTGATTTTCCGGGAAGAGGGGGTCTTTTCCAGGCTTGGGGATCAGTATCACCGTGGCTTCCTTCCAGGTGGACGGGAAATGCGAGAGGCGCAGGCAGGAGTTCATGACTGCGGTGATGAAGACGATGACCCAAGCTGGCAAGTTCTTCATCGCTGGTGTCCCAAGGGAGTCCGGGCCAGGTGCCTTGCGTGGACGGAGGGCCTTGATAAGACCGTTGACCTCCTGTGTGGTCACGGGGGCGACTTCTTCTTCATCGTCAGGGTCGTACGTGTCAAGGAAGTCTTCAACTGCTTCACAGTGGTCGTCATCGTAGACATCAGCATGGGGAGAGAACTGGTCCTCCATGGTGTCTGCGAAAGCTTCCGCCTTGTCCTGAGGTGAGTATACTAGTCCTCGTTGGCCGTGCAGAGGGCGGATCGACTTCTTCTCTCCACGAAGAGACCTAGCGACTCGCCAGACTCCATCGTTGTCTTCTGCGCAGGCTTCCACGTAGTCCTCCCATGTGGAAGATCGGTGCTCTGCGAGGAGGTGGGAGCAGCGTCTGGCTTGGCGGTTGAAGTCTGCCTTGGCCCTTGGACACCGGGAGCGTTGGTACTCTCTGCGGAGTCTGCGGCGGAGCAGGATCTCTTCCCTCAGTTGGATTGGCAGTGGCTGTAGTCGAAGCGCAGTGGATGGGGGGGACGAGGAAGCCGTTATAGCTTCACGTAGTAGAGAGGTCAGGTCCTGAACTTGGTTGTCCAGCTGTTCTGGAGACTCGGCCGGAGGTGGTGGTGGGTGCGGCCGGTCTGCTAGGTAACTGCCGTACTTGATCCAGTTGACCTTCTGGGTGTTTCTGCGTGGTAGTCTGGGCTCCCCATCATCAGGAAGGTCAAAGACCACTGGGACGTGATCTGACGACAGATCTGGAACTGTGAAGACCTCAATGTGTCTGTCGAAAGTGCAGGACAGTCCAATGTCAAGGATGTCTGGATAGTCTCCACGATGGGGGTAATGAGTTGGTTCTTCTGGAGCTAAGAGCTGGATATGGCGATGAGCTTCTATGTAGGCTTTGAGACGTCGTCCAGGGGTGTTTGTGAGGCGGCATCCCCAGTCCTGGTGCTTCGAGTTCAGGTCTCCAACTAGGAGGGCTGGCGAGTTTGGTCTCAGCAGTGCGTCAAGATGTACTTGTTGGAGGGACCTTCCAGGCTGGTTGTATGCAGAGGAGATGGCAAGTTCTGCTCCATCATACTGGACTGCAATCGTTGTTACCTCCAGTCCAGGAGGAAGGTTCACCGGGATTTCACGATGAGGAAGTCTTCGATGGACAAATATGGCAGTTCCACCACTGGGACGTCCCTGGACCAGCCTGTCTGTGCGGTAGCCCTGGTAGTTGGGAAGATTGAAGGCCATGCCCTGACGGAGGTGGGTTTCCTGGATTAGGGCGATGTCTGCATTTAGCTCCTGTAGAAGTTGTGACAGTTCCAGCTTCTTGTTTGCCACCCCATCGGCGTTCCATGAGACGATTCTGATTCTACCCATGATGTTTGCTGAGCGCCTCCACCAGGCGGGTAACAATGGCCATCATGCTTTGCAGCGCTGTCAGTAGTTCGGTTAGTTCAGTCGCTTGAGGGGCACTGGACTGTTGGGCGGGGACGCTGGCCTGCTGGGCAGGGCCGCTGGTCTGCTGGGCAGGGCCGCTGGGCTGCTGGGCAGGGCCGCTGGGCTGCCGGGCAGGGCTGCTTGTCTGTTGTAGTTGAGGCACGTTGATTCTCGGTCGAGGGGTGCGCCTCACCCTGGGGTTTGCAGTGACAGAGGCAGGAGCCACATCAGAGCTTGACGTTGTTTGGGTTGGTTCAGGCATGGTGTTTTGGGCTGGAGACTCGTTGGAGATTCTGGAGTCCTGGGATGAGTTACGTCTTCCACGGTTCTCATGGTTCCTTGGTCCCCGCCGACGGCGTCGTCTCTGCTGCTGGAAGCCTTCATCATCCACGAGGGGCGGTTGGATGTGTTGCGGCTCCGACTCCGAGTCAGTTTTTCTGGGGGCGGCTACTGCTGCATAGGAGCGGTTTTGCTCCTTGAAGGCGGGGCATCCCCTGTAGTTGGCTGTGTGTTGTCCACCACAGTTGGTGCAAGTTGCAGCTTCCGTGTGCTGTTTGAGGCAGAGAGAGCCGGGATGGGATCCTCCACAGCGAACGCAGCGATGGTCTCTGTAGCAGTGGCTGGATCCATGACCAAAGCCCTGGCAGCGATGGCATTGGATGGGGCCCTTGGGACGGTTGTATTGCCTGACTTCAATTTTGCAACAGAAGGCACTGGAGATGTTGTAGACTTCTGTAGGAGGTCTTGATCCATCTTGTCTGCGCAGAGTTAGCAGCCAGAGGTTGGTACGGCGGCCTCCTCGGGTTTTGAGGGGTCGTGATTCCACAGTGGAGAAGCCCATCTCATGGAACTCTTCCGAGACCTCAGTCCCGCTGAGTGTGGAAGGTAGCCCCTTGACAACTACCTTCAGAAGTCTTTCAGTCTTTAGAGCAAAAGTGTGGAAGGGCATGTTGTTGTCTTGTAGGTACCGTTGAATAGCTCTGAAGTGAGCCTGGGTCGAGGTTTGGAGTCGGAGGTTTCGGGCCGAGCAGTTGGCCCTGAGGTCTCCGCTGACTAGTTGCTGAAGAGCAATCGAGTGTCTTGCCCAGCCTTTGGGTAGGTCAAGGAGAATAGGCGGCATCTTTGGTTCTCTCGGGGGCTGACTGTCTTCATCCACGGTGTCCATTTGAGTGTCTGTGGCGATGCCAGAGGTCTTGCGGGCCTTGCGCTCGGCAGGGGGCGACGGCGGAGCTCTCCTCTTGGCAGCAGTTTGGTGGCCCTTAAAAAGGCCATTTTTCTGGGATGACGGGCAGGGGTTCCCCTGGCAACTGTTCCCCTCGCCGCCAGTGAAAACATACGGGCCTCGACCAGGGCTGGCAGTGGCGCGCCGTACATCGACACCCGCTCGGGTCACCGCAGCAGCGGTCTTCCCCCAGGCCCTGAACTCCTTCCCTCGAGAGGGATGTCCTGGGGGGATGGTGTTGCTGGGCTGGGCTGCTTCAGTGTCCATTGGGCCGGCGTTGAGCTCAGATGCCACAGCAGAAAGAAGGTCAGCTTGAAGCCGCTCTCTGTTGGTTATCGGGCTGAGGATCCCATCTTCCACTTCAGTAGTGTCGAGTGCGGGCGGGGAAATCGTTTGGCCCAAAACTTCGTTGCAGCTGGGCGAAGAAGAATCGGTCCGCTGCGACATTTGGTGGCCTTTACTAAGGCCGTTTTGAGATGCAGTACCAGAACTGCAAGACGACAACATCTCGGCCAGCGGTGATGGTAGCTGCGGCGAGATGTTAAATGGAGGCGACCCACGCGCTGTCCCTCCAGGAAACTGCACCGGCGGTGCTGTCGACGACGAAGGCGGCCCACGCTCAGTCCCTCCGGCGTCGAAAGTTGTTGTTGGTGACGTCATCAAGAGCTCCACGATGTTTACTCGTCGGAGTCTGGCAGTCGAATGGTGGTGGAGTTCACATCTTCAAACTTGTTATACCTTAGTTTAAAACAAGAGGTTCTACACACGAATTCATGGGTAAACAGAAGTCTAAATTAATTTAATCAACTTTGAATTTCCCCATTTCATTTAAAGGGCCCAAGTTCGAGAAATTGTCATCTGAAAGGATGTTAAAGGCAGTGGAACCTTCATACCTTACGTCTAAGGTGGCCGAGGTGGGTACGGTTGTATCTGAGCTCGCCGCTCTCTTTCACGACGTCTTTAATACTTTACTTAAATATTTTTCAATGAATTGGTGACCTGATGTTAAAGATCGGTGATAACCATGGCTAGTCTTTGAACGAGTCAATTATTGATCAACAAACTTTATGGTTGTTAGCTAGTAAGGATGAAGTAAGTAGTTTGATGAACTGTATACAGATGGACCTTACACTTTAACTTTTACTATTTTAAGATAAACATGCATAAATAAAAGGCTGAGTTTCTACTTACATAACGGTTGAAACATTGTCAGTATATGATTGATAGCGACATAAAACATCAGTTTAATATCGTTTACAGCGGAGAGACTCATAAACTGTCACTGATCATATTTACAACTCCAAACAGTTACCAGAATACACCTGTGACAGAGACACACTCCACTGCAGTCTGACAGTATACACCTCCTTAATCATTTACTAAGTATGGTTACGAACGAGATTTGAAAACTGAACTATTCCCAGAGAGGCCGGATTCATTTTCATGTTTGTTTCATTTTCAACTTTGTTCAAAAGCAAAGGGGGCCCCGGTAATGTAAGCCTATATAAAAATTAAGACTAAGATATCTGAAAAAATACTAGAAAGGCAAATTATGAAACTATTGCGTGACGTTGTTTGCGGATCTGATCGCCGCACCGTCTCGCCACTCGCTCTATATTTATGTGCCAAATATAGCTATATTATTATTAATATAAAATTACTTTTTTCGAATCGTTCTTCGAAACTATTTTAACATAAATTAATTACAATAATATAATATAATTTCTTGAGAATGAATCACCTTTACGTTTATAGTTAAAATAAGTTAACGAAAAACAGAAATTGACAAAATAGATCAAAAACACAATTTTTACTTTTTGTCCGTTTATATTTAAGTTTCTTCACCAATCTTCCTTTTTTTGGCGAGGAGACCACGCAGTCTCACTGGGCACTTGGACGTATTTTTCTGTTACGATTCTCGTCAGCTTCCAAAAGTTTTGACGTTGTCAAATTGCTCATAAGTAAGATAGAGTTTATTAGATTTTGTTTTAAAGCTTTGGTTTTCTTTTTTTATCTTTTTTATCTCGGCTACATAGAGGCCCATTTTTGTTTCAAATGTTTAACCTAACCTGAGATAAGCTATTGGTTTATGCATCTACACTTGGCACTTTTAAATGTTAAGTACAGCTTTTAATTTTCTATGTTCAATTTTCCGAAAAGTGATTCACACTATTTTAATGATAGCATTAACACAACAATATCAAGACTACGAACTAGCAAACGCTTTGTACTGTATCTCTGAGGACAATGATGTACATGAAGGCACATCCTGGTGTCAGTTCTGGACAGTTACATTTTAAAGTCAATAGTTATGTTATGGATTGTGTGTAGTCTTTGGAAAAACACAATATCGGTTTGAGAAAACATCCTGATGAATTCAATCTTTTGTCTTTAGGGTCATGAATTTTATATAAAAAAAAAAAAAATGTGAAATTTACTAGAAGTGAGAGTTAGTAATTGAGCCGTGACTATTTCCACCGGGCGAATGTCACGACTCATGATCAATGGTTCAAGTGTTTTTTTTTATAGTAGGCTAGTTCAGTGTTTCTCACTCCACGACCCCGAACAAGGCTGTGGGTTTTGTTCTTATTACTCCCACCGCCGACGATTCAGAGGCTCCGAGACTTTCGTTAGCGCTGCATCGGCATAAATTTTGCATCGTCTTTCATCTTAATTTTGTAGTATGTTTGCGTTGTATTTTTGCCTTTTCCTTACTTGTGTGAAGATATTCTCTACTATGCAGTAAATTAAGAGCGCCCAGCGCGCTTGATGGGTAAGTTTGGACTATTTTCTGATACTTAGGCTAGTGCACATGTTGCACTAGGTCTGGAACCTAGTCTTGGGGTCGTGGAAGACTTTTGATAGTTAGTTTCCCTTTTCTCTGTTGTTTTGTATAATTCAGGGCCTTGCCCGAAATGCTAGGCCTAGAATTGACTGAGAAATGTTTGTTGGAAAGCCGCTATTTGAGAGAAACTGCCAAGTCAGTTTTGGGTCCTTCTGACCGTTTTGTGGTAGGCCTAGGCTTACAATTTTTGCTCAGTAAATGTAATTGTCTTAGGCTACTACTTCTGGTAGTCTTTTGTTTTGTGTCCCGTACAATTTTTAGTGTTGTTTTGTCTTGTAAAATGTTCAGTTTGTGTTACCCAGTCAAGTAAGGTTAAGGTCTTTTATTTTGCTTTGTCCTTGCCAAACTAGTTAAATTAAGTTGAATTAACTGCTCTTAAAGCTCCCCTGAAAGTTTGAGTCATTTTACTCAAGTTTTAAGAAAGTTACAGTAACTTTTAGTTTGGCAACTTTTCATTCAGGTTTGAACTGGGTAACCAATAGGCCAACTGGTTTCAGCCTTTGAGTTAAGGTTTGGGATGGTCTGGAGAAGCTGCTGGAACATTCCCCCCAGCTTTTAAGACCTTTCCGAACAAATTCGGATCACAACTTTTGGAGAAATTAGCAAAAATACATGAGTCGTTGCGTTAGGCCTAAAATTTTTGTATGGAACGTTTTTTGTCAATTTTAAAGTATTTTTCTGTGTTTAAGTGTCAATTGTTCTCTGTTAACTTGTTCTTCTGGCCACTTTGGACCAGGCAATTTAAATATTTTCTCTCTATTGGTGAAATTTATCACTGTCACATACCCGTCTAGCCTGCTGACACCTTTACCGCAAATATTAATGTTACCGTTCTTGTACTGTTTAACCTGTTAATTGTTATGTTTAAAACATTGTTATTGTTTGAAATGTTTTATATTGATAGAGAGCTGTGATAGAGAGACAAACCTTTTAAAAAATTTAGAAACTTGAAAATGATATGTTAGGCCTAAAGCAGTGAAATATTGGAACTAAATGTAATTGGTGAAAGATGTGACAGTGAACCTTGCGGATATGGACTCAGTCTATTACTCTTACTACTGTGTTTCCTGGGTTTTGTCACTCAGGGCCCGGGAGGAGGAACATGGAGTACCGGTAGTCTGCATCAGCCTTGGCGGAGTGGGAATTACAACTCTTGGCCACCCCTGGATCTTGGCCCCCCTCTTCCGTCATGCCTGCTTCCCCTCCGGTGCTGCTCGCCCAGAAACATGAACTAGTACCGCAAATTCCGCAAGTTTTAGGCCTAATTAATTATTGCTAACCACCGTCCTGGACTTGGAGATTTCGTTACCTATTTGTTAATTTGTGCACAGAGATTTATTAATTGTTTTTCTTTTTAAATTTTAAATTCTTTAGCCTAGGCTACTTGTTGATCTTTTTTAAATTTTACAATTTTATTAAATATTCTATTGAATTCTAATTTGGGGCCCCTAAAGTTTCTATAGTTACCAGATGAAATGAATTTATTAAAAGAGTCATTATATATATCATGTTGTAATTTGTTAATTTAAAGTTTTTTGAAAGGTAAAAGCTAGTAAGATTTATTTTTGAAATTTAGCCTATTTGAAAATGATTAATGAAATAATTGTAAGTTAGTAGGGTAAACGGGTATCAAAATTTTTAAAGTTTAATTGAGAGTATTTAATTCATGTATTATTGTTAATTATTGTTGTTGATGTTATTGTTGTGTTATTTTTTTAAATGGTTAATTACAGCTCGTTTCTCTCAAATGGCGTGTTGTTCTTGAGCCTCCATCCATGGTTCTCATTTTGTTATGTAAAGTTTTGTGAGCCGCTCCTCGGGCCTGCGCATGGATCACGCTTCCTTTTCGTTAGTCTGGGTGCAGGCGCGAGGGCATGGTTCATCTGGTAGCAGAGCGTGGTTAGTGGGTTGCGTCCTGGGTGCCTTGTCGTGAAACTTGGTTTCACGACTCGGATACTTAGAGATGCGATCACTGTCCGCGTTCTGTTTTTTGTTTTGTTTTGAAGAGCCGTGGATGGATTGGTTTCTTGGAAATGTTCTGGCCTGGCAGTTTTGGAAAAAGGTCTTGTTGTTGTTGTGGTGGGGCGTAAACACATTTTATTAGGAGCTCGCCCTTTGGCCGAGGCACCGGGTGGAATCGGTGGTAATGACTTGCATCCTTCGGGAGCAAGAGTGTCAAAAGCATGGTCATGTGTCAAAAAAAAAAAAAAAAAAAAAAAAAAAGGTTTGTGTGTACACCCCATTACACAAGTGTTAGGTGTTGTCTAGTGTATGTATCGGTGTATGTTTGTGTGTGTGTACGTTCGTGGGTCATTTGTTGTTTTTTCTTGCGGTACTTGCGGTATGAATGGGCAGGTTCTTCTTTTGGGCCCCATCAGGTGCGCAGGCATCAACGTCCAGAAGCCTTAGGAATTAAATTTCTGTGTTTGTTTTGTGAAAAAATTTTGTTGGCTGTTATTTTGAGTCAAGTGCTGGTTGAGACTCGGTATGGCGTCAATTGTGCCGGAATATTTGAGGAAGCCGGAGCTGGTGTACGAGGTGCGGTCCCGGGGGGAGACTCCTGGAACTGATGTACGCACTTTGCGTACACAGTTCAGACAAATTGCTAGCATGCCTCAAGCTTGGGTTGAGTCGCTCAGTTTGGATGAGGAACTGGAGGCATGTAAAGAGAGGATGGAAGAGCTAAGTGGGGAAATTGATAGTTGGAGTAGTTTGCCTATGGGCTCAGCTAAGAGTTCGGCTATCACACAGCTGACGCACTGGCGTAAGCGTCTGCTCTTGGTTTCAGGGCAACCTGAAATCCAAGATGAGGACAAGAGCTGGGTGGAAGCCAGAATTCTTGAGCTGGAAGGAATTTTGGAGAGTATTAAGGCAGGAAAGTCTGTCAAGGAGAAAGTTGAAATTTTTGAAGACAACCGTTCTTCGGAAACTTCAAACGAAGTGCCTAAGTCTGTTGTTGAAGTTGTGGCTCCAGTGGGTACCCCCCAGGCTCCGTCTACGCCAAGTACACTGCTCCAGTTGCCTGCAAATGTTCAAATGTCAAATGCAAATGTCACACCGTCCCCCTCTCACACGTCCACCTTGGCTGCGGCTACGCTGAATGTCCAGTCCCCATCTCCCTTTCCTTCTCAAGTTCATGGTTCCCCTTCCATCTCTAACTCCTTTGGCAAACTTCCCCATCCCCTTGCCTCTGTCCTGAGTGGTTTCCGGCCGGTGGACGGGTTAGATGTGAATGGTCTTTGTTTTTTTCTGGAGAGTGTTTTGCGCATGCGTGAATACCCTGGCATGTCAGACGCAACTTTGATGGAACTCATTGCTCCATACTGTCTGAAACCGTTGGGGGACAGATTGCTTGATTGTTTGCGCAGAGGCGTCACCTTTGATGTTTTCCATAAAGAAGTTTTGGAGCTTTTCATGCCCCGTCGGGTCATGGAGAAGCTGAAAGTTGAGAGAGTTTTTCGTCCTCAGCAGCCAGCCGAGTCTCTCAGCCAGTACGTGGGGGACATTCGCACGGTGGAAAGGGTCTTGCGTTTGGGGATCAGTGAGCTTGAGCTCATTGACATTGTGCTTCAGGGGTTGAAGCCTGAGGAACGCTCCCGTCTGGTTTTTGCACCACGGCCTTCTTCTTTTGCGGATCTGGACAGACTTTCCATCCTTTCGAGATCTGTCCAGGACGCTGATTTTCAGAGAGACCAAGCGGCGGGGCATCTTCCCCTAGCTGGTAATCATGCTGTCGTAGCACCCGTGGGAGTGTTGGGTCCTGAACCGCCGCAGTGGCAGAGGCAACCTGTTGTTTGTTTTGGTTGTGGGCAACCAGGTCACATTCGGCGGCATTGCCGTCAAGGTGGAAATTTTGGACGTGGTCCAAAAAACTAGTTTGCTCACAGGAGGAAAAATTGCCCAATCCTTCCTGTGAGGTTGTTGGTGATAATGTAAAGGGCAATAATTTGAATGTTTTTTCAAGTAAGTCAAAGTCTAAGTTAAAGTCAGTTAATGTTTCTGTTGCCTCCCCTTCTGGGAGTGTTGTGCCTGTGACCGAGCCTCTGCTGCGGGGGATTTCGGGCCTTGCTTCCATGGGCGTGAAAGCGGCGCGCTCAACTTGCCCACGTCTCAACATCTTCATAGGTTCCACGGTGCAGAAGGCCCTAGTGGATTCTGGGTCAGCCCGTTGCCTCATTTCCTTGTCCCTTTTTGAAAACCTTGAATCGTCTGGGCTTATCAAGCAAGTTGAGCGAAAAACCCCTATCTGCTGGACTGCGTCAAATTCACCCCTTCCCATCATCTATGAAGCCCGTTTCAAGTTCAAAATTGAACATTTTTCTTGGGTTTGGAGTTTTTGGGTGGCTAAGGACCTTTGTTTCCCTGTCATTTTAGGAGCGGATTTTATCAAGCACACTGGCCTAATTTTGGATTTAGGCAGAGGTCAGTGTTTTTTCCGATTTGCGAGGCGGGTATTAATATCGTTTGCTGATGAAATTGGTGGTGGTGCTGCGGTAGTCGAGCCTGAGATACCCAGCAAGCCAACAATTGATCCGTTAGGGCATCTGACTACTTGCGAGGCTGAAGCCATCAGAACCTTGTGTTCTCGTTTCCCAGATGTGCTGACGCCAAAGCTTGGAGTCACTAACCTGTTGGAGTACGAGATTCGTCTAACAGATACCCGTCCCGTTCGCTCTCACCCATACAAATTAGCTCCACCCAAAATGGAAACTCTCAGAAAAATCATTGACGAACTTCTGGAAAATGGTGTCATTGAACCTTCCCGTTCGAGCTACGCTAGTCCAGCTTTTCTCGTCCCAAAACCCAATGGCAAGTCCCGAATGGTTTTGGACTATCGCAAATTGAATGCGCAAATTGAAATCGACTCTGTGCCTCTCCCCGATTTGCATTCTGCGTTTGATTGGTTCGGTAAGGCCAAGTATTTTTCTGTTTTTGATCTGAATCAGGCCTATCATCAGATTCCTTTGAAACCTGAGTCTCGACCTCTCACTGCTTTCTGCGTTCCGTGGAATTTGTATCAGTTCACAAGAGTTCCGATGGGTCTTGCTGTGGGGGCCCAGACTCTCACCAGACTCCTTGATTCCATCTTTCATGATGTCAAGTTCAAGTTTGTGTTCAATTACCTCGACGATCTCTTGGTGTACAGTGAGAGCTTCGAAGATCACCTGATTCATCTTGAAGAAGTCATGAGTAGATTGAATAGGGCTGGCCTTACCGTGAATCCTGACAAGGTTAGTTTTGCAAAGCCGGAAATTTCGTTCCTTGGTCATCTTATCTCTCATAGAGGCGTCTGCATCGACCCCGCTAGAACCCAGGCTATCAGGGAGTTTCCTCCTCCCAGAGATGTCAAGGGTATTGCTAGGTTCATCGGCATGGTAGGTTTTTACCGACGCTTCATACCCAATGTTGCTGAATTGGCGGCTCCTCTCAATGAGCTTCGGAAGAAGGGCGCCAAGTTTGTCTGGGGTGAAGCGCAGCAGACGTCTTTTGATCTTCTCAAGGAGGCTATCATGCAGCCCCCTGTTTTGGCGATGCCGGATTTCAATCAAAACTTTGTCTTGCAAACAGATGCTTCCTCCGTCGCAATTGCGGCTGTGTTGTCACAAGAGGTGGATGGTGTTAGGCAGCCAATTGCGTACGCCTCACGCACTTTGAGTCCCTGCGAAAAGAAAAGCTCTTCGGTGTATGAACTCGAGTGTTTGGCTGTCGTGTTTGGAGTCAATAAATTCAGACGCTTTTTGGAGCACAAGGAGTTTTTATTGGAAACCGACAACCAGGCACTCTCGTGGCTTCTTGCACATCCACGCCAGCTTGGGAAAATTGGTCGTTGGGTTGTCCAAATATCGTCCCTTAAGTTCCAAGTGCAACACGTTCGAGGCACTCAGAATGTGATTGCTGACACACTATCTAGGATGTACCATTCACCCGACGATCATCCTTCTGACCAAGAGCAACCGGGTTGTGCCGTGCTCTTGGAGTTTCCACTCGCCTTTTCTGATTTCATTCCCCATCAGCTGAAGGATCCTGAGCTGGCAAAGATCATTGGTGAGCTTCAAAATGGGGGAGCCCACCCCCCATATTTTCTGTCCCAGGGTGCCCTTTGCTGTCGCGCTCGGCAGCGAGGTAAACCTAAAGTTGTGCTGCCTAGTCTTCTAATCCCTATGGTCTTTGAGTATTTTCATTCGTCTCCTGTGGGTGGGCATCTAGGTATCCACAAGACCATTGCGAAGGTTAGGGAAATGTTCATCTGGAAGGGTATGGATCGGGATCTTGCTGCTAGGGTGCGTTCTTGTCAAACGTGCTCACTGAGCAAGCCCGCTCAAAACTCTAAGTTTGGTTTGTTGTCATCTGAGGTGGCGGAAAGACCTTTGGAGAAGGTTTTCATTGACTATGTAGGGCCTCTCCCGCGTAGCAAGTCAGGAAATAAGTTCCTACTTGTTTGTGTGGATGCCTTCTCCAAGTTTTGTTGGCTTTTTCCCTTAAGGAATGCCACTGCACAGCTCACCGTGCAGGTACTTCGAACTCACCTCTTCCAACATTTTGGAATACCCGCCACCATTGTTTCCGACAACGGAACACAGTTTGTTTCCCATCTGTTCAAAAGAATGTGCTTTGGGCACGGAATCCGCCATGTGACTACTTCCCCTTACTATCCACAGCCTTCTCATGCTGAAAGGTTCAATCGCAATCTTCGCTCCGCTCTCATAGCTTTCCATGCTGACAAGCAGACCACCTGGGATCAGGAACTCCCTTGGCTTCAGTTTGCTTTCAATACTGCTCACCATGAGAGTCACAAGGCGGTCCCTTTCGAGCTGTTTCTAGGCTATCCGCCTAACAACCCGTTAGCGAATGTGTGGGGAATTGGCGACCTTCTGCCACCTCCTGGTGCGGCTGATGTCAAGGCAACTTGGCAAGCGGCCAGGAGAAACTTGATCAGAGCTAGGGAATTGGTCCGGAGGAAGCACAATCGTGGTAGAGTAGACAACCCTTTCCAGGTGGGGGATTTGGTGTTTTGTAAAGCTCATCCAGCCAGTTCGGCTGTGGACAAGAGAGCTGCAAAGTTGTGTCATCGGTGGTCAGGTCCCCACCGCATCCTGAGGTTTTTGACGCCTGTCACGGCGGAGCTTGGAGATCCGCGGACTGGAAAAGTGTTCCGGAGGGCGCACATTTCTCATCTCAAGCCCTTCCGCGGAACTCTTCCGTAGGCCATTTTCTTTCCTCTTGTGTCTGGGTGGGAAGTGCACTGGGCCAGAGAACCTGATCACTTCTCCTGTCCCCTGTGTTCTGCGAAGGAATTTCCCTCACAAAATTTTCCAGCTCTGGCCAGAGCAAACCCTGGGGGTGAGTTTTCCCCTCAGTTTGGAAGTCCCTTGGCGTTCCCCACCACAGACACTTGAGTTGTCTTTCAGGTCATTCTCTTTTCAGGAAGTGGGGGAGAGGCTTGTTTGTTTGTCCCTTTTGGAGAGGAGTGTCCTCTTTTGGGGAGGGAGGTTGAGCCGTGACTATTTCCACCGGGCGAATGTCACGACTCATGATCAATGGTTCAAGTGTTTTTTTTATAGTAGGCTAGTTCAGTGTTTCTCACTCCACGACCCCGAACAAGGCTGTGGGTTTTGTTCTTATTACTCCCACCGCCGACGATTCAGAGGCTCCGAGACTTTCGTTAGCGCTGCATCGGCATAAATTTTGCATCGTCTTTCATCTTAATTTTGTAGTATGTTTGCGTTGTATTTTTGCCTTTTCCTTACTTGTGTGAAGATATTCTCTACTATGCAGTAAATTAAGAGCGCCCAGCGCGCTTGATGGGTAAGTTTGGACTATTTTCTGATACTTAGGCTAGTGCACATGTTGCACTAGGTCTGGAACCTAGTCTTGGGGTCGTGGAAGACTTTTGATAGTTAGTTTCCCTTTTCTCTGTTGTTTTGTATAATTCAGGGCCTTGCCCGAAATGCTAGGCCTAGAATTGACTGAGAAATGTTTGTTGGAAAGCCGCTATTTGAGAGAAACTGCCAAGTCAGTTTTGGGTCCTTCTGACCGTTTTGTGGTAGGCCTAGGCTTACAATTTTTGCTCAGTAAATGTAATTGTCTTAGGCTACTACTTCTGGTAGTCTTTTGTTTTGTGTCCCGTACAATTTTTAGTGTTGTTTTGTCTTGTAAAATGTTCAGTTTGTGTTACCCAGTCAAGTAAGGTTAAGGTCTTTTATTTTGCTTTGTCCTTGCCAAACTAGTTAAATTAAGTTGAATTAACTGCTCTTAAAGCTCCCCTGAAAGTTTGAGTCATTTTACTCAAGTTTTAAGAAAGTTACAGTAACTTTTAGTTTGGCAACTTTTCATTCAGGTTTGAACTGGGTAACCAATAGGCCAACTGGTTTCAGCCTTTGAGTTAAGGTTTGGGATGGTCTGGAGAAGCTGCTGGAACATTCCCCCCAGCTTTTAAGACCTTTCCGAACAAATTCGGATCACAACTTTTGGAGAAATTAGCAAAAATACATGAGTCGTTGCGTTAGGCCTAAAATTTTTGTATGGAACGTTTTTTGTCAATTTTAAAGTATTTTTCTGTGTTTAAGTGTCAATTGTTCTCTGTTAACTTGTTCTTCTGGCCACTTTGGACCAGGCAATTTAAATATTTTCTCTCTATTGGTGAAATTTATCACTGTCACATACCCGTCTAGCCTGCTGACACCTTTACCGCAAATATTAATGTTACCGTTCTTGTACTGTTTAACCTGTTAATTGTTATGTTTAAAACATTGTTATTGTTTGAAATGTTTTATATTGATAGAGAGCTGTGATAGAGAGACAAACCTTTTAAAAAATTTAGAAACTTGAAAATGATATGTTAGGCCTAAAGCAGTGAAATATTGGAACTAAATGTAATTGGTGAAAGATGTGACAGTGAACCTTGCGGATATGGACTCAGTCTATTACTCTTACTACTGTGTTTCCTGGGTTTTGTCACTCAGGGCCCGGGAGGAGGAACATGGAGTACCGGTAGTCTGCATCAGCCTTGGCGGAGTGGGAATTACAACTCTTGGCCACCCCTGGATCTTGGCCCCCCTCTTCCGTCATGCCTGCTTCCCCTCCGGTGCTGCTCGCCCAGAAACATGAACTAGTACCGCAAATTCCGCAAGTTTTAGGCCTAATTAATTATTGCTAACCACCGTCCTGGACTTGGAGATTTCGTTACCTATTTGTTAATTTGTGCACAGAGATTTATTAATTGTTTTTCTTTTTAAATTTTAAATTCTTTAGCCTAGGCTACTTGTTGATCTTTTTTAAATTTTACAATTTTATTAAATATTCTATTGAATTCTAATTTGGGGCCCCTAAAGTTTCTATAGTTACCAGATGAAATGAATTTATTAAAAGAGTCATTATATATATCATGTTGTAATTTGTTAATTTAAAGTTTTTTGAAAGGTAAAAGCTAGTAAGATTTATTTTTGAAATTTAGCCTATTTGAAAATGATTAATGAAATAATTGTAAGTTAGTAGGGTAAACGGGTATCAAAATTTTTAAAGTTTAATTGAGAGTATTTAATTCATGTATTATTGTTAATTATTGTTGTTGATGTTATTGTTGTGTTATTTTTTTAAATGGTTAATTACAGCTCGTTTCTCTCAAATGGCGTGTTGTTCTTGAGCCTCCATCCATGGTTCTCATTTTGTTATGTAAAGTTTTGTGAGCCGCTCCTCGGGCCTGCGCATGGATCACGCTTCCTTTTCGTTAGTCTGGGTGCAGGCGCGAGGGCATGGTTCATAATATATTTGAAACAGTTATTAGTTATTATTAGTTACCTAATTATTTTGTACTCATAATAACAACATGTATAGACATACACTTTTGATACTTTTCAGCTATTTAATAAGTTAATACAAGCACAACACAGTCATATGTTCAACAATGACATATGACGTCAGCACACAGTTGGTGGACTACGTGCTCAGTTTGTTATTCGTCAGAAGCTACGTGCCAGCATCGGTATGAAAACTCCGTGTTGTAATGTAAAAAAGGATAAAAAATTATACGTATTTAAAGCTTAAGTTTTAACAAACATAATTATAAAACATTGAATAATACAACTAATTTTCTATATTGTGTCCTTTGAATAAGTTTTAGAAATATTATAAAAATAGATTTCCTCTTATCATTGTTTTGTACTCATAATAACAACATGCAAGTAGATAGAAATAACAACAAGAAAGAAAATGACTACAGTGATTGATTCCCCCATTAACGACCAATTGGTATAAACAAAACATCATATTAAGTTTTATGCATTGCCTAGACAAACGGTCTCAATAGTAACTGAGAAGCCTGGTTGTAGCCTGAAGTAATTACAACTTTCAACCAAACTTTGTAACACAAATAAAATTGTGATCCAATCAGTTTATCTTCAAGCTTCCCACTAGAACCTGCCGTACAAACATGGTTAATTGTTTTTGTCATGGATCATTGACGGAACCTGCAATATATTAAGCTTATTCCATACACTGTAGCTTAAAGTCTATTTTTCCATGTCCGGTACAAGTGGAAACGCATCTGTAACGGTCATCCCCTGGTTCAACCTACCTGTGAATAAAAGTATAAGTATGGAATGGAGTGCGATGCAAACAATGTCTTTGCAAGGGCTATGACAAACCCTTTAATTGGCCAAGATGGTTCCATTTTTAAAACATAAACAAGTTTATGGGTTTTATCAGCAACGAACCAATGACCTTGAGATTGTGAGGCGAGATCTACTGGATACACCATGATGTTGGATTAGCTACCTTAGAGCAGGCACGTTTTTTAAAAAGAGCAATGCAAGAAGCATTTCATGTAACAATTAGGGAAACAACATTTTTAGGGTAGTTCAACCCTGCTGGGTACGAATCTGTCTGTTGCCAAATCGAAATTTGAACCGGAAGTGCGGTATCCAAGATGGCGACCAAACCCTGTTTGCCCCATACCTATATCATGTTATTTGGCCTAAAATAACAAATTAAACATCTGAATTCTCTTCTTCTGGTTACTCGGATGCAAAACACATTGCAACACTCAACATTTACTTACAACATTTTGCTTACATTTACTTACTTATAAGAGGGATATGCGGAAACAGAGCTTTGGACCAACATCTTGGAACATATGCCCCCAAAAGGATTACCTTTTGCAAAAGGATTAGCTTTGGACCGCCATCTTGGAACATATGCCCCCAAAAGGTAATCCTTTTGGGGGCATATGTTCCAAGATGGCGGTCCAAAGCTTTGTTTCCGCATATCCCTCTTATTAGTTGGCCTAGAATAATGGTTTAAACGTCTGCATAGGGGTTTTCTTGGATACCAAACACATTGCAATACTCAAAGTTTACTTACAAAAACTTTTGAGGTAATATTTTCCAAGATGGCACACAATACGGCCCCAATAACTCTGTTTCCATACATCTACCATGTTTGTTTGTTTGAAATTATAATTCAAACGTCTACAAAGGGGTTTTCTCTTATGCCAAACGGATTACAACACTTCCTACGATGTTGGAGGACATAGGTTCCAACATGTCCACCAAAACTCCGTCCTCAGAAGAGAACAAGGAATATGATAAAAAGTCCATTTCAGAGTTGAAAATTTGTTAATTACAATATTTCAAATTAGATATGAAAAAAATAAATCAACCATTTAAAATGCTCAAACATTGTCGAGAACGGTGGCACAGTTTGCTGCAAGTAGGTTTATTCTTCTTGAATGTTCACATTGTAGATAGGCACTTGGGTAAACAATTACAGGCTAGCATATTTGTGGAAGCTTTTGGGACGGGCTCATTGCTCACAAAGGTCTTAAGTACTAGTTTTGGTGAAGCCCCCAGCCATATGACTCTGAATCCATCATCACCGGTCGGGCAAGATAGACATTTTTCAACACGTTCAAATGTAAAGCTTTTAAAATTGTCAGTACAAAAAAATCAGCTAGAGTACTGACGTCAGTTTCAGGGTTGGTTGATCTCGCATCTCCTTCATGTGAGAGATATCCAGATACAACAACTTCAAACGCCCCAAAGTTAAGATGTAAAATTTCTTGAGAGAGGAAGCGGGCGAGGACAGCCTTGTTTTCCTCAGTGCTAAAAATTGTTCAAAATTTTTTGCAGTGGGACTTTCCTCAACAAATTCTCCATCGTAACTTTGGGGCGCTTGAAACACGTCTTCTTTTTGGTGTTATGAAAAAAACAGAAGCTTTGCCTCCAACAAGTTATGTACTGTAGCTACAACTCCTAAGATGTCATACACGATCATAAGTGAGGGCATACTGTACTCAATGGTTTTACGAACCAATTAATTTCTTTGTACTGACAATTTTGAAAACTTTCCATTTGAACGTGTTTCAATATTCTCATCTTGCCCGACCGGTGATGATGGATTCAGAGTCATATGGCTGGGGGCTTCACCAAAACTAGTACTTAAGATCTCTGTGAGCATTGAGCCCGTCCCAAAAGCCTCCACAAATATGCTAGCATGTAATTGTTTATCCAAGTGTCTATCTACAATGTGAACATGCAAGAAGAATGGACCTACTTGCACCAAACTGTGCCACCGTTCTTGACAATGTTTGAACCTTTTAAATAGTTGGTTTATTTTGTTCATATCTTCTTTGAAATATTGTAATTAACAAATTTTCAACTCTGAAATGGACTTTTTCTCATATTCCTTGTTCTCTTCCGAGGGCGGAGTTTTGGCGGCCATGTTGAAACCTATGTCCTCCAAAATCGTAGGAAGTAAATAATGAGTGTTAAAATCCGTTTGGCATAAGAAAAAACGCCTTTGTAGACGTTTAAATTATAATTTCAAACAAACAAACATGGTAGATATATGGAAACAGAGTTATTGGCGGCCGTATTGTGTGCCATCTTGGAAAATATTACCTCAAAAGTTTTTGTAAATAAATTTTGAGTGTTGAAATGTGTTTGGCATCCAATAAAACCCCTATGCAGACGTTTGAACCATTATTTTAGGCCAACTAACAACATGGATATAGGGTAAAAAGGGTTTGGTAACCATCTTGGATACCGCACTTCCGGTTCAAATTTCACTTTGACAAAAGGCAGATCCGTACTCAGCAGGGTCAAATTATCTTAAAAATGATGTTTCCTCAATTGTTACATGAAATGCTTCTAGCACTTTATAGAGATGGATTACATAATTATGGGCCTGGTATACCTGGGTTACTAAGTAGTTAAAACAAATAACTTTTTTAACATCTCAATAAATCTTATGAATGCAGTCCAAAGTCAATGGTCCAAGTCAGTTTGTAATTAAAAATCTAACAAAGTAAATTTTTAACTAATTCTGCCCTTTATTTCTTTAATTGTTAGTTGAAACAGGGTAACTAAAGCTTTACTTGAACCTCTACATTGAAACACTGTAAACAAATATTTACTTTGGAATTCCCCGGCAAAGGAAATCAAATTAACGTCTTTACAAAGGCCCGCCGCACATTGGAGCGAGGCGAGGTGCAGGCTAGGTGCAGGCGGGAGCGAAGACTTTTTCGTGTCACCGCACATTGAAGCGAGGCGGGACAGAGGTTTCCTAGCTTTGGTCATTCTGTCACGAGTAGGAGGAAAATTTTTTGGACCTTTGTTGATTCTGATTTTAGAGAATATTTTCGTGTGAACAAACAACAGTTTGACGATATCCATAAGTTGATTGAAAGTGACATTGGAAAGGAATGTAATGCTCAGCAACATATAACCATCTGAATTAAAAGCTGCATTACTATTATCTTTCACTCACAAAAAACTTGAAAACCAACACAGACTCGAGCAAGGTGCAGGAAAACTGTATTCCAACTACAACGACGCGGAGGCCTGACAGAGGCTGCAGCTGTGCTGCGCGGAGCTTGCGCGCAGCCTCTGCTCAATGTGCGGTGCTCCATTTAAACACGTGTATTACAGAATTAGCCGCACCGCGCCTCGCCTGCACCTCGCCTCGCTCCAATGTTTTTTGTTGTCCTAGGACGCTAGGCACGAGCCTGGGATTGTTTTTCACATTACTTCAGGCTAGACCTAGGGGTTGCGGCATTATCACTTAGATAAAATCCATTGGTGACTTGGCGGGGATCGAACCCGGGACCTCAGGGACTGAAGTCCCGCGCTCTAACCACTACGTCAGCTCGCTCCCCCGCCTCGCTCCAATGTGCGGCGGGCCTTACTGAGAACGCAAATATCCATGTGTGATCAGCTTTATTTACTGCGACAACTCGGAAACATTCTGCTGCAATTGCAGTAGAGGTATGTCACGAGTGGAACTATTAACGATCCTGGTCTATCGTGTCAATCACAAATAACTATACTTTTCATTTAGCGCACTCCTTCAATTAAAACTATTTATCAGAATACACTTGGTGTCAAATATATATTAACTCTATTTACATTTAGTACTTATATACAGTATTTTATTCATTACGAGAGGTATCCTCAAAAAACTTATTTCAAGTTGTCTGAAAAAGTAAAGTTTCTATAACTTAATACTATTTTTTAACAAGTAAATAAACTGTATCAGACCGATGCATACTTTCTCCTTGTAACTTGTCAACAGTCCGTCCGTTTATTGGTAAGTGGTATGTCGCAAAAATTTCAACACGTTTTGAACCATAAACATGTCAGTATTGGGGGTTATCTCATTTTATTCAAAGTTAAATGGACCATAATACATTTTATTCAAAACCATTTGAGCCGTTTTTGTGAAAATATGAATTTTCCGTTGTTTTATAGGAAAACATCCATCACAAATCAAAATAAAAAAAAACACTTATTTGGTTTTTTTTTTATTTAAATTTTATTTTTGTTATTTTCCAACAAAAAAAAACAACCCAAAATCCTGGAACATAATTTTCCCACTTTAATTTTCATTACCATTCCCATCGCCTAAGCTATTCCAGAGACTATATCAGCATTCAAAGGTCCGTCTCTAGGTCAACAGTTGTGGTCAGGACCAGCCGCACCTCAGACTTATTGCTGTGTCTGCCAACCACTTAACCCTTTGTCCACAAGTTGCTAGCAGACTTAGTCAATTTGTTGACACTGCTAAGTATTGTGCGATGGTAAGGTGTTATTATAAAACGTTACAGTTTTCTGTAGCTTGTTCAAAGAATTTTTAAAACATTTTTATCTTAGTTCGCCCCAATTCACACTTCTAAGGGACATTTACAATTATTTTGGGATACACGATTTTGTTTGGTTTCTATTTTTGGAATTAATAGCAACTATTTATTTATTTGGAGTTGTATTATTATTAAGTTTGTTTAATAAATCACAATTAGTTTTAAGAATTAATTACAAATCCAAGAACAGACTCGGTATGGATCATAAAGAAATTATGTTACTGGCCCGAAAGTAAACATTATTTAACATTGTTTAAATGGAACTGTCTAAACAATATGTTAATGTTATTAGTATAGGATCCCGGCCTGTTACATCATTTGTTTATGTTTATGATCCATACCGCTTTCTGTTCTAGTATTAAACAAAAAATCTATATAATATATAAAAAAACACTCGACTTACTTCAAGAAACTAGCAGTATTCAACCGTCACCTTGAAAGTAGTTTTTGGCAATAATCGGGGCTTGAGACATCGCTTTTGAACACTTAAAGGGATCTTTGGATTTAAATGGGCAGTATATTGTCATACATATCAGACACAAAAGTACAGTTGATGTATTTGTCATATTCGGTCCAGCTTAGTTAGTGACCCGAAGCTGTAATGAAATAAGTAACATGTCTACAAATTCCCGGACTATTTGAGCATTTTATACATCTCTTGCAGTAATTAGATTTCTTTAGATATATTTATATTTCAGATTTTGGTAGGGCCTATTTTTTTAATTTTCCGAGCGCTTTGAGTATAAACGGAAGAGATTTTAAACACGTTTAAACTCATAGAAATAGTAACAAGATAGTTAATAATTGATTATTTAAAAGAGCATAGTTTGAAATACATTTGGCTGTGTTTAAACTTATTGTTTAATATACAAAAATGTTCTTAGCTGGGAGTCCATTTGTTCCAGGCATACATTTACCCCATGTTTAACATATAACATTTTTCTGATTAAGCACATTTCATTATTTTTATTAACAACTGTATTTCCCATAGGTCTATTTACTGCTGTTACCGTATTATATATCTTTCTAGACGAGCTCTAAAGTTGAAAACCATCCAAATTGCAAATACAATTGTTGCATTACATTGTATTTTATGTTTAATGTTGATTTATGATTGATGTTAAATTAATTTGATATGTTCAGATTGTAATAGACTTTTTGTCATCGTCGGACAGCTCCAGGAAGCAGTGGTTGTCCTCGCAGACGCTGTGCAAAAATTAAGCAGAAAAATGGATGACCGTGCCATGTACAACGAAGAACAGGAAAATGGAAAATACGAAATAATAGGAAGGATACCAGTTCAGAATTTGAAGGAGATGGAAGAGTTAGAGAAGATATTATAAACCCCTCAATTTAATAGGCAGTTGGTAAGTTTGTGTATTTTTCATTGAAAAAACATTCTTACCTAGTAACTTATCCTATTCAGTATTTAGAACACTGATCTATGCTCTGAGATTCATAGCCGTCAGTAGTTTTCCCACCACAGCAAAGTACGTAATTTTGAATTATTAAGTGATGTGGTCATTAATTTCCTGGTGTAGGAACGTTGAAAAAGTAATGAATGTGGAAACCATAGGTATTACAAAGTAAACTCAAAGCTGTAGCCTTTGGGACTTTTTTGGGATGGTTTTATATCAATATTGTACAAACCCTTAAAATCTGAAATTATAGGCTGACCATAAAACATATTGATGCTTAAAAGTGATCTAACAAGGTCTGACACACTTCCTGGTCAGGATTTTCATAGCTTATCTTAGGTTTTTTGCAGCAAACCTAAGATACTCACTAAAATTAATGTTATTTAAATATGTAATAAATCTGAAAATTTTAAGGGAATATTTGATTAGAAATCAAGTTGGGTAAATGGAAATCTGCTTAGTCTGCAGGTTTGATGCGGAAATATTTTAATTATTAATATGTGTATGAATCTGAACATATGGTGTTTTCGGCCTGTGGGGACCTCAAAACAAAAAAGTAAATCGGTCCTGGGTCCAGGTCGCACCATGAGATCTACGCTTATAGCCTATTCTCTTCATGGGGAATTCGCAAAAAAAAATGTTTACATTTTCCTGAAAAGTGAGTTATATAATTGACTAATTGATACTGTTGTCTAAATAGTCAAAGGTCATATCCACACAGTGCTCTGCGGAGGGGTTATGATAAAAAGACACTAAATCTTATATTTTTGGGAATGCTAATATGCCTGCCCTTTGCAATTAAAACTTTGCAAAATCAGCTTTGAAACAGTACCAATGAGAACAGAGGGAGGAACCTGGTACAGTAAAGATAAGACAACTAACTGTTCAGGTTTTCCGCCATCTGTATTTGTCACTAACAGACTTTCAGGTTGTCTTGTTTTAAATTATACATAAAGAAAACACATTAAGTTATGTTCGTAAAAAATTTGACTGTCATTAAATGTTTGAATTGTACAAATTAACACAGCACTTATACTTTCATTAACTATTTTTTTCTGTTATCTTCATTATGTCCACTTAATTAAACAATCAAATAATATGTATATTTTTTCAGTTTAAGGTTCTAACCTCGGTCGGGGGGGAAGGATGTAAAAACTATGACATACAACTGCCTACGACGGTTGATGTCCTACCAGGTTGCGGTAGAATACTCTTACAGCGGTAACACTGCAAGAAACAAAGAAAAGGCGAAGAAAATTGCATTTTCGAAAACAAATGCCTGCAAAATCGCACACGGTAAGAAGGTTTTTTATCAAAATTTCATTAGTGTTAATTGACAATCCTATACATTGAACTTGCATTTAACCTTCTGTCGGGCGCATTGATTTTTCAAAAACCAAAGGGCGCTCACGGAAGTTACCTCTGGGGGTACGAAAACTATACATATGTTGAGTAAAACCCGTCTAATAGCAATAAAACTGTAAGAAACAAGTTTTAATGAGTTTTTACACGATTACTTAAGTTCTTTATAAAATAGTAAGTGTTTAAACAAAATTTGACAAAGTCAGTGTTGACTGTTGAGGATAGAGTAGGCTCAAACTATTCGAGACAGTTTTTCTTAGAATAACAGTACATAGGAAGACATTGAAACAACAATACAAATACTTAAGTGTTGTGGATAAAAAAGACTTAGGCCTACTTTTTGTACATACACAGTACTATCATATAACATTTTCAATAGTGTATTACATAAAAACACGTATGGTCTAATGAAAATATTGATTTGTTACAAGGACAACTCATTTAATCAAAGCTCTTAGACAAAAATTGCATCAGTGTATGACATAAAAACATCTGCATGGTCCTTATTAAAAATCCCTTTTATAAGGACTACTTATTTTTTCAAAGCTCTTAAAAAAATTGCAATAGTGTATGAAATAAAGCACCTATTGTCAGATGAAAGAAAATCATTTGTTAGAAGGACTACTCATTTTGTCAAAGATCGGCACGCAACAGCCCTGCCAAACACAACCTATGGTTTTTATAATGGAAAATGTTGTGACCCGGAGGTAACTTCCATGATGCGTCCGATGAAAGGTTTTCTCTTGAGTTAAGCAAGCTCAGACCGGTGCTTATAGATGTAGTAATGCAATCAATCAGAGTAGTAGTAGATGTAAGAAGTAACTACCGAATACTTCTTTAAAAGGATGTTTGATTACAGAAGCTGTAAAAAGAGTAAAACCAGTGGCAACTGAGGAAGTAGTGAAGACCTGGATGGGAAAGTGGCTGCAACAAGCAAAATACAGACTAAGTAAGTTAATTTTCTACCTTATAACATTGTGGATGAAGTTAATATATTTTTAGTTTTAATGTATTCAAACAAATTCTATAACAACTTTCACTTTTCTTGAAATCAGCATATGATTGACATTGAGTACACTCCAATAAATTGAAGTTGTCTGCCTACCATAAAGTGTGTTGTACGTTAACATGTTTTCTGACTTTATTTTCTGAGTATGTAAATCAATTTTTTAATAGGGCCAACCATACTTATTGAATGTGTTTAAACAGTAAGGAACACTTGTTATATGATGAACTACAGTGACGTTGATTCCAAAACTTCCTTTTCGAGTTAAGGGAATTTAGTTTACAAGGAAAAATTATCATTCACTGTCATCTTGATTTATATGCATTCCATGTTCACCATTTTAGGTGCCACCGAAAATATTTTGGTTGAATGTAATTGATCTTATGCCTAGATGAGGTCAGTAATATGTAGCTTGAAAGCCTAAATTCAATTTCTTTGTCAATTAAAATGTATTGGCTGGTGCTTCCCGTAGCCAATAGGGTATAAGTAGGGACGACATTCAGATTCTTGTCATTTGCCTATTGGGTCTGAGGATGATTGGAGTGTCCGATCAAAATCGATCACCACTTACCATGTTTTTTGTATATCCCCTACCGTAGGTGTTAAAAGACGTTTCTTTTATTTACTTTCCTCAATCTCAAGGCAACAACTCAAAAATGAAATTATTTATCAGTTTTAAACTATGTTATTAAAAAGCAGGGTTAATTTCTCGCCCTATCACCAGGCTGACACTTTATTCCTTTAAGCCTCCTCTTAACGAGGTTATGAGGGGTGTATTCTGTATTTGATACGTTCCCTTTTAATACTACTATTAATTTTCACAGTTTCTAATGCAATTGTTCCCCCCGACCGAGGTTAGAACCTTAAACTGAAAAAAATAAACATATTATTTGAATGTTTAATTAAGTGGACATAATGAAGATAATTACGAACATAACTTAATGTGTTTTCTTTATGCATAATTTAAAACAAGACAACCCCAAAGTCTGTTAGTGACAAATACAGATGGCGGAAAACCTGAACAGTTAGTTGTCTTATCTTTACTGTACCAGGCTCCTCCCTCTGTTCTCATTGGTACTGTTTCAAAGCTGATTTTGCAAAGTTTTAATTGTAAAGGGCAGGCATATTAGCATTCCCAAAAATATAAGATTTAGTGTCTTTTTATCATAACCCCTCCGCAGAGCACTGTGTGGATATAACCTTTGACTATTTAGACAACAGTATCAATTAGTCAATGATATAACTCACTTTTCAGGAAAATGTAAACATTTTTTTTAGCGAATTTCCCACAAAGAGAATAGGCTATAAGCGTAGATCTAATGGTGAGACCTGGACCCAGGATCGATTTACTTTTTTGTTTTGAGGTCCCCAGAGGCCGTAAACACCATATGTTCAGATTCATACACATATTAATAATTAAAAATCCTCCCGCCGCATCAAACCTGCAGACTAAGCAGATTTCCATTTACCCAACTTGATTTCTAATCAAATATTCCCTAAAAATTTTCAGATTTATTACATATTTAAATAACATTAATTTTAGTGAGTATCTTAGGTTTGCTGCAAAAAACCTAAGATAAGCTGAAAATCCTGACCAGGAAGTGTGTCAGACCTTGTTAGATCACTTTTAAGCATCAATATGTTTTATGGTCAGCCTATAATTTCAGATTTTAAGGGTTTGTACAATATTGATATAAAAACATCCCAAAAAGTCCCAAAGGCTACAGCTTTGAGTTTTCTTTGTAATACCTATGGTTTCCACATTCATTACTTTTTCAACGTTCCTGCACCAGGAAATTAATGACCACATCACTTAATAATTCAAAATTACGTACTTTGCTGTGGTGGGAAAACTACTGACGGCTAAAAATCTCAGATTGATCAGTGTTCAAAATACTGAATAGGATAAGTTACTAGGTAAGAATGTTTTTTTTCAATAAAAAATACACAATCTTACCAACTGCCTAATAAATTGAGGAGTTTCTAATATCTTCTCTAACTCTTCCATCTCCTTCAAATTCTGAACTGGTATCCTTCCTATTATTTCGTATTTTCCATTTTCCTGTTCTTCGTTGTACATGGCACGGTCATCCATTTTTCTGCTTAATTTTTACACAGCGTCTGTGAGGACAACCACTGCTTCCTGGAGCTGTCCGACGATGACAAAAAGTCTATTACAATCTCAAAATATCAAATTAATTTAACATCAATCACAAATCAACATTAAACATAAAATACAATGTAATGCAACAATTGTATTTGCAATTTGAATGGTTTTCAACTTTAGAGCTCGTCTAGAAAGATATATAATACGGTAACAGCAGTAAATAGACCGATGGGAAATACAGTTATTACTAAAAATAATGAATGTGCTTAGTCAGAAAAATGATATATGTTAAACATGGGGTAAATGTATGCCCGGAACAAATGGACTCCCAGGTACAAATTTGTATATTAACCAAAAAGTTTAAACACAGCCAAATGTATTTCAAACTATGCTCCTTTAAATAATCAATTATTAATTATCTTACTACTATTTCTATGAGTTTAAACGTGTTTAAAATCTCTTCCGTTTATACTCAAAGCGCTCGGAAAATTAAAAAAAATAGGCCCTACCAAAATCTGAAATATAAATATATTTATACATGTGCACGTATATTTATATGTATAGGCCTACCCATAGATAAAACATTCCAACTGCCAAAGAATGAGCACATTAAATTTGCCACATGACAAAAAATCAACCAACTAGTTTAAATGCAATTATAGTTTTAGGGTGATAAACCGGTGACGACCTATTGCTGAACAGTGTGATGCAGAAAAGACATTGGTTTATTTTGCCACACACTGTATTTAAAATAGACCATCAAAGCACTAATCAGGATTACCCCTACTTTAAATGTAATAAAAATAAACTCACTCTCATTATTGCATCCACTTTTTGTTGGTAACAAATGTCGATGAGGAGTGTGCTGCTGCATAGGTGGCTCTGAAAATGGGCTCAGGTAGAGGGATAGTTTAGGGTCAAAAAGGAAGGTTCATTTTCAGGTGTAGGGGAATTAAGAAATAAAGGTCTGGCAAGTGGAGTGAGGGGATTGTACCTAGCAGTCGCAGAGGGAGTGTAATTAACATCATTCAGGACTTCTGTGGCTGTTAAAATAGGGAATTGGTCTGAAATGTTTATGGACAGGTCAGTGGTAGAAGGAAGCTGGGAAGAAAAGGATGTTAAAGGGGGATAAGCTGGTAGGGAAGTCTGTTTGTTAGATTTTTTTGAATTGCTTGCAGCATCTGAGTCCTCGTCAGAATATTCTTCATCCTCTCCAGGCAAACTAATGTTTCTTGGCTTCCTTTTTCTCTTCCTAGACTCCTCTTCGTCACTACTTAAGTTAGAGGTATCCTCAGCCTTTGATAATTTCTTTCGAGCATCATAGTATGTTTCTAAAACATAAAAATTTAAAGAATTATTATTTTGTAAAGAAAATAACAAATTGTTCCCATGGTTGGTGATGTAAAATGCCCAAGCTTTTTCATGAGTTTATAGAAAATAATTCATTTGCAGCGTTTATTTTTGAAAAAAATTCTTCTATTAGGCTATAATTATAACTTTTGTTAAATAAAAATCCTCTTTTTATTATCTTGTAATGGTAAAAATATTACGAGTTTATAAAACGAGCGTTTAGGCGATTTCAAATGACCTGCGCGGGGTCATCAGTTCTCCGAGCAGCCACATACTGCGCTAGCGTTGCGACCCCTATAAATAGGCCGAGAAGCGGAATAGCTTTCGGACCCGCGTATATTGCGAGACGATAGGTCGAGGACGGAATAGCCCGGTAATTGAACCAGTGGTGAAATAACCCTGGAAGCGACGTATAATAGGGCTAGGCCAAGAAGCGGAATAGCTCTCGGACCCGCTTACATCGCGAAATCTTAGGTCAAGGGCGGAATAGCCCGGTAAGTTAGCCAGTGGTGGAACAACCGGGATACCACGTGATGTTGCAATATGTAGACACCTTAAGGTTGCCTGGAGAAAGCAAACAATAAAGTACAAGCAACAGACCACTAAACTTGTAACAAAGACTAACTTTGTCCCCCTTTTCCAAGTAGTATTAAGCAGTAAGAATATAACTGAATATACAGTAAATAATGAATTTGAATCCTGTGGTTTGTACCCTTTCGGTAAAGATGCGGTGGACTACACTGAATGTATTTCAACTAGACAAGAGAAACTTAGAGAACTCACTCAAATGATGTAAAGAAGAACTCTCAAACTGAGTACAAAGCCACACTCCACATAGAAGAAAGCGAAATTCCTAAAGATGTTATTGAGGTATTCAATAATATTCATGAAAAAAGGAGAACCTACTGATTCAGAACAAAAAGGTGTGTATACTATTTGGAAAGCCATTAAAGAGCACGCTTTAAATAATACCGTTTCACCAACAGCTATGCAAACTGAATGAGAAGACGCAAAGAATTAATAGTAAATGTTGTAGTAGGGGGATGAGAACAAGAATTAGAAATAAAGGAACAGCTTGGAAGACAACGAAGAAGATACAAAAGGATACGAACAAAAACTAATAAATATACACAAGAAAGAGGAAAGGACAGATGAAGAAATAACAAATCATGTAAAGCAATTGGATGCAATATTTAGCTTGTCCGATGTGTTGGTGTTATTCGACGACATAAGAAAAACAAGACTAAACATTACCTTCCTGATCTTTCCCCTGACATAGACATAATAGGTACTAACGTTGAAATAGTAGGTTTTGAGCTTTTCTCCTCATTGGTCACAAGTTCCAACCGCAAAAATTGCTAAAAGCATGGGGAAGTGCTGCACATACGACCATGTTCCAAGTACATACGGCCCAAACCAGATTATAAAAAATTATAGCAAAGCTTGATGGTGCTTTTGTTAGGGCTAATCCTATTTGTTGTTTTGAAATTACCAACACTTAGCCAGTTAAAAAAACTTTTCAAGTTCTTGTTGATTAGTGACTATTATTTCTCTAATAAATTTAAAGAAAAAAACTCACATAAGTACAATTATAGGAGAACCTTTTATGTTATGCATAGCGTGAACAATAAATATACTATGAGAACTAGACATTATTTAGTGCAATATTTGTGTGATGAGTTGCTAATGAGTTAAAGTAATTTAAAGTCATACTCTTCATTGAAAGTAGAATTAAAAAGATTTTTTATTAATTGTTTTTGTTTAAGTTTTCAGAATTTATCATTGTCAGTGGTTAAAATTCTATGCGATGTTATTGTTAAATATAATTAAATAGTTTAGGTAAAACATGGGATTTTTGCCTACATGTAGTAAATTCTGTTTTTTTTTTTCAAATATTTATTTACTTGTATTAAAATTGTTGTTATATTATTAATTTTCCTGTTTGTTAAAACAATGTAAGAAATAGCAATGAAATGTGAATACTATCTATTTAGTGCAACAGATTAGGAGAATAGCTTGTACCAGATGAAAACTGACTGGAATTTTTGTGAATGGACTTTGAACTGGACTCTTAGCTGCGGACAAGCCTACTGAGGCTTTTGTAGCTTTGTATGAGATGTATTTTGTTTTATAATATTTTGTTGCATGAATAAATAAATATATATTTTATTTATATAGAAGAAGAAGATAGATTAACAATTTATATTAATACCTCTTATTTGTATAGTATAAAACACAATTGTATGTATAAGAGATATTGGACATAAGGGAACAATATTAAATTAACGTAAGATGTCGCCCCCAGCCATTCACTGGTGCACTCACCCTATTAAAAATCGCCCAAATATTCTACCAAAACTTAAAGAAGCTTAAAAGACTAAACAAAGTTAAAGTTAAAGAGATACTGACAAAACTACGATTCCGTGTGAGACTGTAACAAAAAGTCAAAGCAGCAGAGCATTGTGGATTGTTTAGTTATAAAAACCAAATGGTCTAGTGACAACAACAAATCTCACGCAATCACTAATTAAATAGCTTACTGGATTACTACATCCCTACATCTATACTCGATCTGTGAAGAACAAGAGTTTAAAAATAAAATCGCTGAAGCAGTACCTTTCTACAAAATTCCCTATACAAAAGATATAGCAAACAAAGTTTTACTGAAATTACATCTTAAAGTTTCACTACAGGCATTTGGAGCTCAAGTTACAACCCTAAGAGCAACATATCGCTTACCCTTCATATCACGGATAAGGTATTTGCAATCAACAGACATTATATTGGGTGTGCGTTTTTTCAGGTGAACACATAGGCTCTCGAATTCGCGAAGAAGTTGTAACAATATGGAAAGAGTAAAAGTTACTGCACAACGAAATTCCATTGTAAGTTGCAACAGACAATGTAAGAAACATGGCGTCTGCTTTTGAACAGGGTAATCAAATTACAAGCATACATAGGCATGTAAGAACTAGAATTCTTGTTTGTAGGCCTACTCTCAAAGGGACTTGTTCGCACATTAGTTGTTCACGAATCTCTAGTAAACTCCTTGGAGAGTAGCAGAAAAAGGACAACACAAACGAATAATGAGTTCGATGTTGATGTTGATGTTGATGTTTGTACATAAGACAAACGCTTTAGCAGGTTTAGCAAGCAGAGCTATAGGACTTGCGGCAGGAAGAGATTAGTAAAAACTGACCATAAAAAGAGAGTTCAACAAGGCCAATATATAATCATTTTATTTATATATTGTAATAAAATAAAAGACCCCTATAAGCAAATTACAAGTGAAAAGACAAGTTCTAAGTATGTACGGAACATGCAAAGAATGTAAATTGAGAAAATACCAATAACAGTTGCAAATGAAAATGAGCAGTTAACTTGCCAACAATGGGATGATGTTGTTGTGACCAAATAAAAGCTTTTTAAATAAGTAAAGAAACAATATCAGGTCATTTATTTATTGAACTGTTGTTACCTTGGCCTTTGTTCTTGCAGAAAGATGTTAAAATCCTCCAATATATTTCGCCAAGGTGTGTGGCATATAGTTCTTCTCGTCTCCCTGAGTATGCCTCAAACCGTGGCGAAATATATTGGAGGATTTTAACATCTTTCTGCAAGAACAAAGGCTAATTAATAACAGGTGAATAATTAAATATTCTAGTTCTTACCACTGGGAAATACGTCAAATAATATCAGGCCAAGGTTGCAATGAAAAAAATTTGACAAAACCAGTTTAAGTTGTATTTTTTATAGTTAAAGAATTTCATGAAGACTTAGTATTAGTCAAGGAAACGTTAACTGATAAAGAAGCCATACTTCACGTGGACTTTTCAGAAGATTATGCGGGTAAGTTAGCAGAATAGATTCAAAGTTATCACTTCGTAGCAAGCCGAGAGCTTGCAAATGCTTCATACTCGAGTTCTCGTAGTGAAAGGCAATGAAACCCCAATGCCCTTCTCTACTGTTTCAGATAGTCAGTCCTGAAGCTATTTGGGCTCACCTAAAACCTAATCCCCACCTTTTATCACAACGAACAGTTTTTATTTGTTCTTCACATTACTGCTTGACTTTCGATTCAAATCTTGAATTTGGAATCATTTTAAAGCATCCCATGGCAAGGGCGTGCCGGATGGAGTAGGTGATGCCCTGAAAGGAACTTTCCTTTTAAATGCGTTGAAGATAGAACACTTGTATTTTTATTATTATTTGTCCTTAAGAACACCAACATCATGAGTGTTATTTGACTGTCATTGGCGTTACTTTTAATCGTCAGTTTTTTATTAAATAAAAATATATTATAACAAATATTAAAAAGTTTGCCAAACATATTTTTGTAGAGTATCACTCATGAGGCAAAATAAAAAATAAAAAATGTAATTAAGTTAAGTCATAATGGGAAACATTATAGTATGTTTATGCGAGTAGAAAAATAAGTTGCATACTCCAAAGGGTGTAAGGTATTTTGAGTTTTTGTAATGGAAATACTAAGGTTTTCGGCTGCTTATGGCAGAGATTTTGCTTAGAACCCCCAAATGGCTGGCCGTAGAACGATTGGCACACATTTTTAGCCGATTTGGAATAGCACGACTGGCACAATCATTAGAGGGGATTAAGAAGGGCCAAATTGTAAGGTTCGGAAAGGCACGATTGGCACAACAGACCGGTAAGAAAGTAGTAGGCAGGTAGCCAGAATGCGGGAAAATGGAAATAGTTTTGTCCCCAAAAAGTCCATGCTGTAGTGCTTATTAGAGTAAGCGATTACTTCATCCATGGTGTAAGTTTGAGCGACAAATCTGCTGCTACGGTCACTACCCCAGCTGGACCCAAATAAAACTACACTAACCCAACCTAACTTAACTTAACCTAACCTAACTTCACTTAACCTAACCTAACTTCACTTAACCTTACCTAACCTAACTTAACTTAACTATCCTAACCTAACCTAACATAACCCAAGCTAACATAACCTAACCTAACCATTGAAAATACCCCCGCCGCAGCAAACCTGCAGACTAAGCGAATTTCCATTTGCCTGATTGGGTTTACACTAAAATGTCTCCTTAAAAATATCAACATTTATTTCCTATTTAAATAGAATCAGTTTAACACATACTTAGGTTTGCTGCAACAAGGAGGGTAAAAGTGTTTTTTATGTAAAATGTTAATAGTTAGTAAGAAATAAAAACATTTTCCAAATTTGGGCAACAAATGTTAATAAACAAGCAAACTACAACAGTTTACTTATTCTCCATAAGAATAACATGGGAATTTTAAATTTACAATTTTTTGGAATTTTCTCCGTAACCATTAGGTGCATTATAACGCTTCAATATACTAAATTATTTGTTTTTTTAAGCTCTACAAAATAGTTTGGAAAGAAATTGCAAAATTTTATGTTTTTTGAGTCAAAAGTGGGAAAACCCCATTTTTACCCCATAAAACCCCGTTCCCATGGTCCGATCATGCTGGTTCGCGAACTCGTTCGAATAAACGTAGGTTTACACGTTTGTACCAAATTTCATCAAAATCGGATCGTTTTTGCTCGAGTTATCGCGCTAACGGACACATATATAAATAAATATATATATATATATATATATATATATATATATATGAATTTGAACAGATGGTGTTTTTGGCCTCTAGGGACCTCAAAACGAAAAAAAAATCGGTCCCGGGTCCAGGTCTTACCATGAGTACTACGGTAATAGCTTATTCCCTATATGGGAAATTCGCTAATACACGATATTACCGGCAAATGTCTGTCGTAGCAACTTCCCGTTTCCCCTCGTTCGATGGCGTCTACCTGGTCGAGCGGTTGTGTCAATCGTGCCTTTTCCAAGCAGGCGAGTTGACCCTACTTATTCCGCTCAAATGATTGTGCCAATACTGCCATGGGCAGAAGATCCAAAAATGTGTGCCAATCGTCCCGTTCCCAAATGGCTGAAGAAACTGGCAATATTTTGTTATAATACATTGAAAGAACTCTAAGGAAAGTAATACCATTTAACAATAAATATTCAAGAAATTCTTTTTTGGAAAAAATATATATATTTTGTTAAAAGGGCAGTTTGTTTGACAATGACTCATTTAACACGAAAACTTATAAAAGTAAATCGTTACCATAAAATCGTGGTTGTTATTTGCAAGCTGGAAAACGCAACCAATCTTTCAATCTTAACGTGCTTAAATATTTCAAAAGCTTTGACGCTTTTGTGAAAGTTAAGGAGCTCAAACCACACAAAGCTGTGTGAGGCGGACTGATGTATGTTGTATTGCCCCGGGGACCAGCTTACCGGCCAAACCCAATAACACTACATACATGATTTAGTCACCACTTACCTGGAAAATCTCCTGTCAAACGGCTTGTGGATTTATTGGCCATGCATAATAGTCTGATCCGATTTAAAACAACACAATTTAGAAGAAACCTTACGAATACAATAGCTATTTACATTACAAGTGTAGTAAGAGCGTTTTTACATCACGCAGGTGAAAGTTGTGCAACGAGCGAAGCGAGTTGCATAATTTACCTAAGTGATGTAAACACGCTCTTGCGTAACGTGTAACGTACAAGATTTTACCTGACCCTACAATATACAGGAGGTTACGAACAATATTTTTCATTACCCATTTCACTCATCTTATAACAGTAAGGTTCATTTACAAACAAAAGCTAGGTTAGGAAAATTCTCCAAAACATAACAATAACAATAAAATTCAAGCACACAGCTGATTTCTAGCGTTAAACGTCGTTGGCTCCATAGAGTTATATATCTTTTAAGTTATCCACTCAATGTTATTTAAATGGGTTTCATTACATCACCGAGTGAGTTTTTTGATACTTTACATCACTCGAGAAGTAAGGAAGTTGTATACATCACGCTTAGGATAGGGAAGTTTAACATGGCGGGTTAGGTAAATATTATTTTGTTTGTTCAAATGCAATGTTTAACATTTACACAGTTTTGATTGTGTACAGTTGCATATTTAAAGTTCTCAAGGAAGCAACAGTTGGGAAAAGAGAAAACGCAGGTAGTAAACTAGGACATGGGTTTTCAGTATGAATTCCTGGCAAGAATCCTGGTATAAATTTGTAAGTCGTACATCACACCTCAATTTAATTATATATTGTTAAAGTTACAATAAATATACATGGGTTTTCAGTATGAATTCCTCGCAAAAATCCTGGTATAAATTTGTAAGTCGTACATCACACCTCAATTTAATTATATATTGATAATAGTTACATTATCTAATAGCACATTCTAAATCACTGACAGGATTAATAAACGCCTTGAACACTTGTAATGGAAATAAGGTACATCTTATCACGCATACATCTCATTTAACTAACAGGGGTTTTTAAAGCATTTAGTGTAATAAAATATACATAAAAATAGATAAAATATTTGTGTTGAAATACACTCGAACAATGTAAAACAAGATTACAAGGCATTTTCTTCCTACTGGACGACAAATTTATACTAGCTTTATGTTAGTCTGAATTAACTCTTTTACCGTTTCATTAGATGGTTTGGAAAGCAAGTAGCTGTTGCAGTTGTTTATTTAGCTCCATAACCAATTTAAGACATCACGTTCGTCATAAGGTGTAAAAGTCACATTAAAAGTAACCACGTCCCTGCAAACACAGCTTGTACATTATTGTTAGCGTATCTGTAATACCTAGGTATAACGAAGATCAATTTAATAAGAGTTTGTGTATATCACGTTTTAACGACTCATGTTTTAATGGTTTGATTGCCCTTGCAGTATATTTGTTTAGTGGTTGATTTAATTATAAAGTTGGTGTTCGTTTTGTTAAGAAGTAGCTTTTACGAATGCCATTTTTATATTTTAAGAAAGTTTAAAATAAAAAAGGACCTAGCCCAAAAACGAAGACTCTCTTATGTGTAGTTTATGATCGTTGAAACATAATACATAATTCTGTTAGTTGTATTTTAATTCGATTAAGTTGCAAGTTTTAACTTTCATTAGCAATTTTATAAATTCAGTTAAATGAATATAAACAATTTGTAATTGCTGAAAGTTTTTTTCCTAGGGCGCTAGGTCCGGGATTGATTTTCACATTACTTCAAACTAGACCTAGACGGCATTATCACTTAGATAAATTCAATTGGTGATTTGGTGGGATATGAACGCAGACCTCAGGAACCAAAGTCCCGAGCTCCAACCACTAGACCAGCTCGCTCCTCCAATTTCTGAAAGTAGTGCTTAATCATAAAAAACAACTGTCGTCCAATTGAACCATCCAAGTGGCAAAATAGTCTGGACTGTAAAATCATTCGTGAACAATCTCTTCAATTTCGTAGGTTTGTATACACTGTGAGTTAAATTGTTAATTAAAGATGACCAACAAAATATCATTTATCAAATGAATTATTTTCATAAAGCAACTACTGTCAATTTTCTTCAATAATTTTTTTCCTAAAACCATAGAAGGAACCAATATGAATTAATAAAAAAATGTATAAATGCTGTTTAAGTAACATATAAAAGCACTCGTCGAGTCAAAAACATTAACGAAAAAAGGAAATTGTCATAAAGGGAGGTATTGTAACCCTTTCTTGCAAAGCTTATATTAATTGTTGTGATATTTTAGCTAAAGTTACAAGTCTCAATGTTACACATTGTTAAGCATAAGAAAATAAGCGAAGCATTATATTTATTTAGGGTAACCTCTTTAATAGCAACAATTATAGGAATTTAATCCAAGTACAACCATAGTCGTGTTTTGCTCGTTGCAGGCGTATTCTTATAATTGCCAGAAATTGTAAATATGATCAATAATAGTTTAACCAATTTTTCTTTTACAACAATTATATCTTCTTTGTGGTTATTTTAGCATGATATAATGTATGAGGGGATCTATAACACTATAGTAGCCCACATGGAATGCTAAGCTAGTAGAATGTCAAAACATACCAACAATAGCGTTTATATAAAAATAACAATAGTAAAAAACATGAAATCGAGAAAATTTTCTGTTTTAGATTGCAACTCTTTTATACAAAAAAAAAATGTCATATTTGATAATCATATTGTTTAAATGTGTTTTCCATAATAATGTAATGCTCCATAATTTTGTTAATTTGGTTAACAGAAGAGCGTATTGAATTAGATATCTCCCGATAGAGAGTCCTCTTTGTCACCGCAGTGAAACTGTAAGAAACGTGACAGTTATTAAGAACTTGCAATCGTTTGTTCTTTGTGCTCTTTTACCAGTGGGAAATCTTGCCACATCTGAGTGTGTGGCGTTAAAGACGAACTAATGGAAAAAGCAACTTCTGTAAAGAAGAGAGAATAGCAATTTATCATTAAAAAAAAATTAATTATCATTAAATTCAATCTTTTACATAATATCCAATTCGATTTAAATTTTTATTACAGTTTAAAATGTTAAGTTTCCAGAACTTTTTCTGCACTATTTGCTGTTTTTCATTATCTGTAAATGTTTAGATCAGGGTCCTAAAAGTTTCACTTTATTGTCAGCTAGGCGATTATAGTGAAACAAATCCTAGGATTTATTTCGCTTTCGGAGCTGCACGAAATATTTTAAATTTCTTTCAGCGATTCAGGACTAAACGTGATTTGGCAATATAGGAATCAGATAACCATTAAGTAAATAGGCTCCATAGCTCGTATGAACAATTATATGTTCGTTAGTAGGTAGTTGTAGGCCGAATTAAACTTGAATATTAGAAGGAATAAGATACGGACTATCATTAAAGGCATATACTGTATTTATAGGCATGCACTGTGGATGTGATACTCTCTGGTGTGGATTAACGTCCGCACGAGTGAGTACTACGACTATCCGCAGTACTATCCTGATAATTAGACCAATTGGTATTTACTAAGGCAAAAATGTGGTTCGGATTCCACTATAAACTGTAGGTCCCTTAGTTGCCATTAGCTGTATGGGCTATTAATTAACAGCTGTGTCTAAGGAATATGTCGGCCTTAGTCACTAACAAGACTACAAGATCGCGCCACTCATCCTACACTCATCTCCACTCATTACTTAAAATACCTACTTTGTATGGTCGCCATTTCATCAAAAAGTATTAAAGTATAAAGTATTACTAGTTTTATGGGTAAATTGGGTCTTTGTGAAGTAAATCTCCTAAGGTTTTGTTGTATATGAGTCTAGTGGGTTAGGAATATTTACATAACAGCATAAAACCAATTCTCTATTATAGTAACATGTAATAAACTGATATTTTCCTAAGCAGGTCAGTTACATCATTGCTAACAGTTCATCGGTAGTAGTAGCATTGACTATTGGATACCGAAGTAGACGTCCCATCTATATGGACCAGCTGTAGCAATTTTTTTGTTAAAAAAAAGAACGTAGTTGTGTGAGCTAGTCACAGAATACGCTAGTGACTACAAACTGTATTTTCTACCTTATTTTTTGTTGCTAGCCAAGTTGATGGGTCATAACAGTTGCTATAGCTCACAATAAATCATTCCATTAGTTTGAATTGGTAAAAAAGTTGGTGTTTTCGACAGAAATCAGTAATTTAGATCAACACAGTTTGTCTGTGGCTCACATAAACTACGACGATTTTAGTAAAAAAAAAAACTGGCTGCAAATTAAACATGGTGATGGAATGTCTAGTTGTATTAATAGTAAAAGGTAGTAGCTAAAGTAAAGAGATAATAGCAGTATAGCCTTTGTAATGTCCCCGGCTAGATGACTAGCCATTACTCTCGAGTCGATTGTAGTAAAGAAAGGACATTTCCAGACGGCTGATGAAGTCGTGAGGTTTACGACTTGAAATAATAGTGTCATAAGGAAGCTGTAACATCACATTCGAAGTTACTTTTGCACGGATGGTATGTTACAATCGTAATCGTACGACTTATTTATCAGCCTGTTCACAAGTCGAGCATCCAATTAGTTTTAACACTACGCATATTCTGTATAACGTGTGGATTGAAGATTTTTCCAAAATTATTTTAGGAATTTCATTGTGGTATTTAATAACTAGGGCCTAAAATAACACTTTTTGACATGAAGCTGAAGTCGGAAAACTATAAAGAGTCTAAGAGAAATTTGGGCCCGTGTGATAAATCACTTTTATAGTAGTACTGCACCGTTCTTAAAGCTATTTAACTCACTACACGAAATTACTTACGTGGTATCTTTTATATTATTAAAGTGATACAATCAAATGTTATGTAAACGGTTAAGGCCATTTAGCAAATAAAATATAGACATATGGCACATCAAAATGAAGCTTAGTGTGTATATTTGCCGAAAAGTATTGATATGGACGAATTTCCTAAGGGCTCTGCCCCAAAGGCTGATTTCCAAAGGGCTACGCCTGGCATGCTTCCAAAGTTTTTTTTTTTTTTTTATTTGTTTACTTTACAATCTGTTCTATTATAGGGATTGAACAATAAGTAAATACTATATCATACGAAAAATTGACTTTGGAACATTAAATAGCTGTTAAGCATTCTCAACAACAAATCTTTCAATAAAAACACTTTACAAAAATCTGAAGGGCAGGTCCAGAATTGATGGCCTCTTAAGTCTGTAAATTGTATCCATGTTGTTTAATAAGTTAAGAGCTAAATGATTTTCATGAGATTCCAATTTCGTAATATATCGTTCACTTATGGTCATGATTTCGTCCTTAACTGTAGGCATCTTAAGGTCTTGATGTAGTGTTCTATTGCTGACATACCATGGTGCATTTGTTATCTTCCTCAGCATTGACGATTGGTATCTTTGGAGAATTTCTATATTAGAAGTACTCGCTGAGCCCCATAGTTGCACTCCATATGTCCAGATTGGTTTCAATATAGTTTTATATAGCAATAATTTATTTTCTAGACTAAGTTTTGATTTTCTTCCGATGAGCCAATTTAACTGATTAGATTTTAAATTTAGTTGTTGCCGTTTTCTCCAAATGTGTGTTTTCCAAGTTAACTTCCTATCTAAATGGATACCTAAGTATTTAACCTCAGTTACTTCGGGAAGTTGGGTGTTGTTTATTGTGACAGGAGGACAAGAATTTTGATTTAGAGTAAAAGTAATGTGGACAGATTTAGTTTAATTAATTTTGAACCTCCATGTCTTAAACCAATCAGTAATTATGTTCAGATTTTGCTGTAAATTTAGAGAAGCTTGAAATGGATCACGATGAACAGACAAAACCGCAGTATCATCCGCAAATGTAGCAATTTCTACCAACTCATTTTCTGGGAGATCTGCTGTGTAGAGAATATACAAAAACGGCCCGAGGACACTTCCTTGAGGAATCCCAGATTCAATTGGACGTAGGTTAGTGAGGACGTCTTGATATTTAATTTGAAAAGTCCTGTTTTGAAGGTAGGATTTTAAAATGCTATAAATTGAATGGGGTAAAAACTTTTTTACTTTATATAACAAGCCAACATGCCACACCTTATCGAATGCCTGGCTAACATCCAAGAAGGCAGCTGAACAAAACTTTTTATCTTCCATACATTGACGTATCACGTCAACAACTCGGTGAACCTGTTCTATGGTACTGTGTTTCCGTCTGAAACCAAACTGATGTGCAGGAATCACATCTTCGCCAATAAGTTCTTGTATTCTTTTCAGAAGAAGTTTTTCAAATAACTTAGACATTATTGGTAAAAGACTTATGGGTCGGTAAGAACTTACCTGGTCAAGAGGCTTCCCAGGTTTCGGAATGACTATCAATTGTGCTCTTTTGAAATGATCTGGTACATATTCAAGTTTTAACATTGTATTAAATAAAATAGTCAAAAACATTATTCCTTTTCGTGAAAGCTCTTTAAGTATTTTACCAGTTATGAGGTCGTAACCAGGAGCCTTGTCAGAATGAAGATTGTTGGTGATGATTGATTTTAGTTCTGATGGTTTGAACTTCTGCAATGGGAAGTCGAGTTGTAGCGGAGCATCCAAATAGTAAAGTATCTCTTCCTCGTTGTTTACTGCCGCATTTAGTTTGAACACATTCTCAAAGTATTGAGCAAAGGCTTCAGACTTCTCTGTGTTACATTTTGCCCAGCTCCCATCAGATTTTAAAATAGGTGAAATTCGAATCTTTGGGCGCTTCATTCGCTTCGTAGCTTTCCAGAGAGAATAATCCGTAGCTTCGGAAGGTGATAGAGATTGGGTGTAATTCTCAAACCAGCGATTTTTTACATCATATAACAGTCGTTTCAAATTTCAAGATGCCCTATTAAAATTTGTTTTATCGACTGGATTCCTGCTATTTTGCCAGATTCTTCTCAACCTTCTTTTTTCCGCAATCTTATTTTGAACAAAAATAGGGTAACTTAATCCAGGTTTCGAAAAATAAGGAAGGACAGGAGTTGATGTTCTCACAGCATTTTGAATACAAGTTATAAATAAGCCAATGGCGTCTTCTAAATTTTGATTGCTTTGTAATTGAATTTTAAAGTTTAAATTTTTGTTTACTTCTTGACGAAAAAGGTCCCAATTAGTGCCATTATTGTATAACCGTAAAACATGTCATTCATGAAGCATCAATATGAAGCAATTTCGGATATTGCTACACTAAGGTATGTTGTCATATTCTTTTTGATCTATAAACATTAAAAGTAGGTGTTTGAAAGTAAGTAGGTTTACACTTTTAAATTAATTTTTATTTTCAAACTAAATCATAGAGTTGCTGTTTTTGAAAACACCCATCAGCACCAGTTTAATAGTTCTCTAGGTCACATTTTCTTCCCGTTGCAAAGCACGGGTATAGCAGCTTGTACCTTTATAAATTAGTTCCTAAAACAAAGATTCCATCTAGAACACCTGTCACCGTAATTTGATTGCATTAGATGTATTTCTCATAATCAGTTCATTCTCGATTTGTTGAAAAAGTCTTCACATTTTAAACAGCTGAGACATCGATGAAGGGGAATGTATTGAAGTATATGATATTGCGAACATCACTAAAACACAAATAAATTCAACTGAGAATAAGGTAATATATATTTTATTGCAATTTGTATTTGCTTTGTCCAAACCAGTTTATAAAGATAAAATGTAAAGGTAATGTCTACGAATCTGATTATTTATTGTTCTAAGAGTAAAAACGGCCAACGAAATACCGTAACGCTTGTTTAAAAACAGCCGTTTTTATACTTTTAAAATCAATTCGTACACTTGAAACTATCCTTACGATTTCAAATATATTCCAAAATAAGTGTTACTTTACCTTTATACTCGTATTTCTCGTTATTATAGCTGAAATGTCATTATTCGTGACAGGGTTTGTCTCAGTGGTATAACGACAGCTATAGACTATTAGAATGTAACTTGAAGGTAAACAGTAGTCTAAAGCTTGACAGTACTCAACTGTCAATTTTTCAGCTGAAGTACGTTTTATGATATTCTCTATATTGGACAGGGTTTGAGTGTACACGTACAACATTGGCTGAACACGATCACGCTGATACGTGATTTCACCTCTCTGCTCTCTCGCTATTTTCACTGCATTTATTTTATTATTAACACTCAGCAATTACTCCGTTTCAATGAGCTATGTTGCTAAACAGTTTGTCAATTCATTGATTATAATTTAATGTTAACACTAATAACGATTGCTTTAGTCATTTATATTTATCCTATGTCCATCATGATATCGTATATCTGTTGATAATTAAAAAAGTATACATTGGACTGTTTTTGCTTTGTTGCTGTAAAGATATACTTACTTGCACATTTTAGTACGGTAACGAGATTTTTTTTATTTGGCACATTCAACAAATGTATGAAGGTGGAGAGAGTGTCCACTTGGTGGGTGTTGGTTGGAAAATGCATGCAGCTTTAATCCAAAAACCTTGAGTTTCATTAAAGGATGAATAGATTTTTCCCGCACTATATATATTATGTGCTACAGATGAAGTTTCTTTTTTAAATTGTCATAATATATCGGTATCTATTTCATTTTGTAAAGGAATTTTTCTCATTAAGTCGTAGCATCATTGTACAGCCTGTTTGTTGTGTTAATTCATTACAGTTTTATATACAGAGTGACAAAAAAGTCTGGAAACGACATATCTTTTTAACTAAATCCGTTAGAAAATTCAAACCTTTCACATCAACTTACATGTATAAAAACTACTTTTTCCAAGAATTATCAATTTTTTACCTCTACCAGGGGACGACCCATGAGGAGTAGGTACATAATCTTTAATGTAAGCATAGGTTGATATGCACGTCATTTTAAAGGTCTGGTCAAGTGGAATTCATTGCCGGAAACCGCGTCAAAAAAGATTCATCCGTTACAAAATGGCGGCTGTCCAAAGTTCTTGTTGAATATACCTGCACAGGCCTTACTATTGGTAAATACTCGTATTAAGCATTAGCTTGAGAGCTAAAACTGTATTTTAAAGTCAACTAGCTCATAGACTAATATTATTCAATCTTCAAAACAAATTTAAACGGGCTTCAGATTTCCCGCCTAATGTTGAATATGAGTATTTACCAATTCTAAGGCCTCTGCATGTATTCCGCAAGAACTTTGGACTACCGCCATTTTGTAACGGATGAACCTTCGTTGACGCGGTTTCCGGCAATGAACTCCACTTGACCAGACCTTTAAAATGACGGGCATATCAACCTATGCTTACATTTAAGATTAGGTACCTACTCCTCATGGGCCGTCCCCTGGTGAAGGTCAAAAAATGGTAATGCTTGCAAAAAGTAGTTTTCATACATATAAGTTGATGTGAAAAGTTTGAATTTTCTAACGAATTTAGTTAAAAGATATCAAACCGTTTCCAGACTTTTTTGTCACCCTGTATTTATTTTACAAGCAATAGTTAGGTGATTTGAGATTTTAGTTACAATAAGATTTGTTTTATCCATAAGTCCCTAACGTTTCCTGACTCATTTAAGGACTTTTTCTTATTTAATAATGTGAATTTCATATTTAATAGGTGTGTTTAATAATACCAAAATTTTAAGATTTGCGTAATTAAACTATTTCAGAATAATTTGAATGATCCATTTGTTTTTTAGAGCTTGCTTTTTCATTTCATCCATGAACAGCACTTTTTGCATTAAATTTTTATGAGTGAAACGACAGGTTTCTCTTTGACTATGTTACTTTTTGGATTAAACGATTAAAGAGAATTGACAGAAAACTGAATTTAATAGAGATGAAAAGACAAACGTGTGTGTTAAGTATAGAAGTCAGGAATCAAAATTAATTAGGTAACTATAAACATTAAAGAATAAAACACCAAATATATACGATTCACAACAAACCAATGTCCAGCTAATTTTAAACAGTCTTTTGGAAAATAAAGTAAAATTGATAAAATACTTTTTTTAATTTTAAAGGGGCCCCATAAAATAAATTGATTATTTGTTAATAGTAATTGTTATTTATTTTAGTGCAAAATGACATTTTCACCATTCACAAACATAATATAATCATTTTAAAATTTTATATTTTCTGGGTAGTACATAACCTAGTTATTCAATAGCAAACAATTTAATTACAAAATACATTTTTTTACATTCTATAATTTAAAATAAATAATTCTTTCATATTAGAAACAGTATAAAATAAGCTTAAATAACGATAACATTTTTTATTTACTAATTATTAGTTCTAATAACATTTATAACAAATACAAAATAATGTGGTGTCAAAACACCCCACGCGAGTAGTTAAGGGTGTGAGGTACCAAATTTTAAGGGGGGTAAAAAACGTATTGCTAGTCAACAAACACCATAACTTACCCGATTTTTATCCACAACATCCTTCTCCTAGGCCTATGTGTTGGCCATAGCTTGGGCTATGGGCCAAAGAACGTAGGCCTACTTTTAATAACAGTGAAGTACACAAACACACCCACAACGATATATTTATTCATAATAGCACTTCGTTTCACTTCGTTCCGGACCCACGAATGGCCGCGATCCAACCAGGGCCTAGAACAGAGATGTGACGCAAAATTCTAGGGGGAGGGGAATTTAGACGACACAGTCATATATTCAACAATGACCTATGACGTCACCAAACAGCTGGTGGACTAGTGCTCAGTTTGTTATTTGTCAGAAGCGGGCCGGGAATACCGCCCTCCCCTCGCTGTTCCTCGAAATTCTGTGTTCTTCTACAATTGGCATAAATTGAACCATAATACATCTTCATAAGCATCATGCGAAGACTCATTTTGTTCGTCTGAGAAAGAGCAATAAAATCAATTTTGAGTAAACGCTTTTACCGAGTTATCAGGTCGAGGAGTGTCTCGATGTATGAACCTTGCATTGGGAAAATCCGCTCTTTAGTTATTGCTTACGGGATACCAGTCAGAAATACCAGTTGCACTAAGTTAGTTTGTGTCTTCCAAACGAATGAAGATCACGGCGATGTGGCGCCCTTGGAGTGATAAGGCTATAATGTCGAAGTCGACGACCATCATAGATAGTGATAGTGACAGTGATCGTGAAGTGGTTCAGCCGAAACTAGTAGGGAGCGGAAACCACCTCACAAAGGGTAACAAACCGCTATTAAGTCTATGCGAAGGAAAAGGGAACATAAAGTCCAATAGCTAATGCGTGCAAGATTCTGGGAGACTCAAGGAAAACAGTGTCTAGGGTAAATGAAAAATGTTAAATTCTCCGAAAAAAGAGGGCCGACACGGAAGTTTCGAAGAGTGGATGACTTTCAATGGAAACTTATTCAAAGAACAGTGTACGAACAATTTTCCAATAGTCAAGTTCCTACAATTTGTTCTGTGCATCAGGTGCTATGAGAAAAAAGGCCCTGATTTTAGTTATTCAAAGCCTCATCTAAACAGGATGCTGAGGTCATTAGGCTTAAAAAAAACTAGATCGAAAAGGACGGATCACGTTGTCGCATCGAATTGTTCTTTTGCTTGATAAGTACGCGTTAAATTTCAGAAGCTAAGGGATGAACGCCACATTCTGATCTTCTTGGATGAAACCTGGTAAGAAAAATAATTAAATACCATACAATAAATTTATTTTTAAATGTTTAAAATTATAAAAATAATTGTGCATATTTTTTTAGTTGAATTTTTTACTTAAAACTACTACGGGGAATGTAACGAACCGAAGTTTGAAAACTATGAATAATTGTTCCCTAAAAGATTAACAATGGGATTATTTTAAACTTTATTTGTTCATGTATTGGTAATATTTTAATTAGGGTAGTTTTTGTGATTCACACAATGGTACAAACTAAAACGAGCTGCTGGCCCGCATAGGTTATGTGAATTATTCTATACTCTTACCCGTGTATAATATTCAGTTGCACTCTGTGGTTGACCTAAAAGCGAGTTCAGAAAGTGAGTGAGTATGAAACAGGATTTTTTCAAACATGTAGATATTTATTGTGAGTTTTGAATAACATTGGCATATTCTATATGTTTATATTATTTACTTTTACAGGTATGACAGTCATGATGTTGTTGGGCGCGGATGGACCGACGATTCCACGTTCTGCTCCTCTGAGCAGAGGGAAAAGTTCTATCATTCTGCGCGCCGGCTATGAGGGTGGGTGGATACCTGGAGCACTCCTGATCGCTGCCAAAAACATAAAAGCTGCACCAGCTGACTACCACCAAGATATGAATTCTGATTTATTTGAATCGTGGTTTAAAAAACAGCTCCTCCCAGCGTTGGCAACGAAATTCCCATGACAAGTCATGTGCCATAATCATGTACAACGTCCCCTACCACAGCAAACTGTTGCATCCAACACCTTCAAAACGTATGAAGAAGGCAGACATCATTGAGGCTCTGCAGCGTCATAAAATACCAATCCCTGTTACGATAAGTGTTTTTTTTTTTTATATAGTAAAATCGTCATCTAAATAAGATCTCCTAAAAGATTTATGAGGGTTTCTCAGTAGCTTAAGACTGAAATTTTTGACACCTTTGATGTCCCCCCCACCGTCCATGGAGTTTTAGAATGAATCTTCGACAGCCATCCTTTTTCCTAGCTCGAAATATTTCGTGGGGACCGATTCGCTTACGGAATTAAATTTATAGATTTTATTCCCGTAATCATCTTTTAGGAGCTAACTATTACAACCTTAACCCTTCCAACGTAACTTTTAATAAAGTACTTTTAAAGCTATTGGGTTTTTCATGATTATATTTTTAAGTGCCATTAACCACGTATTTGTTTAGGCATTATAGCTGTATTCAAGACTAATCTAAATGATAGTGGTAAAGTTAGCGAGGTGTGATAACAAGAATCTAAACGCTCTGCAGCAATTTGTCCAAGACACAATCTAATTTCCCGCTTAGCTTATTACTGTGGCGACGGACTCATTTGTACGAGGCTATGAGCTTCTCCCACCTTAACAATTAGTCTTGGAAGGTTAATCACATAATTCTACGTCAATCTGATATATTGCTCCGTCACAAGATGTTCATTTCCGGTTGCATATCAGGTTGGTATAAAATTGTTTCAAATCCCTCAAAATGAAACGTGGTAATTAATTATAGTTAATTGATATTTAAAAACCTAATTGAACTAAACACATTTTTAACGCTCTCCTTTTAAGACATAATTCATTTATGAGATAATGTAAACCTTTTAATGAAATTTCCATGTGGTTACTGCTCCAAGGTATCCTCTAGCACTAGTAAACTCTTTTAAGGCACTTAAAAAGTAATAGGTTGTAATACTAATGTCAAGATAATTTGAGAATGTATGTGTCAGTTTGCTAAACCCGTTAATTTATTTCCTGTTTGCTATTTCCATTAAAGTTGAAAAATTGTGGTAAAAACAGAATACTGTGAAACTTGTAAGTAGTTACGAAACGATAACCTTTTTGTTTCATTCTGGTTCCATGAAGTGGACCAAAACATGCCAAGTTAAATAATTATTGTCAAACAAAGGAATAAATTTCAAGTGAACCAAAAACGTAGTTTTAATCCATTATTTACTCAAGTCCGTTTTACAATCGTTTGGCATTTTGTGTGTTTCAACTAACATGACATTGGCACTTCAATCGAGCTGGCGAAATAAACCCGTTGACGCGACTTTCAGCGAAACTAGCAGACATCTATACATCTGCGGTAAATTTAAACTATTTATGGATTGGAAATGCGAATAACTATTATAATATGGCAATTCATTATAAAGAGAATTAACAAATCTCTACCTCAAAACTTCTGATAGAACGTAATATTACATGATATAATAAAATACAAAACTTAAAAACAGCACACAAACATGGTTAAACGTAAACTTTAAACATTTCAGAATATATTTTCACAATTAACAATATTGTTAAATTTTTTACAAGCTGTCAAACTGATTTATACTTCTTACAAAAAACCTTCTGTACATGTGTCCTTCCTGTAGATCCTTGGATGCTGGGGGTCGTTTTATACATTGCTTCAGGTTAGGCTTAGAGGAGCATAACATTATCACATACCTAAGGCATTAAACCATTGTGATTGCCGGGATTTGAACTTAGGATCTCGGTAACCGAAGCCTCAAGTTCTACCACTGGACAACTACACTCTCCAATGTAATAAGAACAATACTGCTGATTACTCTATGTGATTATATCAATATTGATAGTATACTCTATGATTAAAGTTATACTGACAACGATTTCTTCAACTGTTGATTTACAAGAATTTTAGTTACTTTCAGTATTGTACTCATTGACTAACTTGTTTCACTTTTGTACTACAATTTCTGCGAAAAGATATATGTAAACGAACATTAGGTTAGAAAGCTAATACATTGATGCCATACATCAGGGAAAATACTATTTTAGAAAATAAGACTAAAACGTGTAAAAATGTTTTAGATTTATCTATTTATTTTATTATTGTAAATATTGTGATTTTTAATAGCTCTTTTATCTATTGAAGATTAAGTATTATTTCTAGAGATTCTTTACTATCCCGTCCACGGACATTAATATAATAAATATAAATTTCCCCTTTTGTATTGGGTTTTACGTTTCAATTAGACCAAAAATAGTTACAGTCGTTTAAATCTCGATGCTCGTAATCTGTTACAATATCCAATATCAGTCCGAGACGTTGGAGATATTCTAACTATGAATTCAGAAACTATGTAGATATGGAGCAAGATATGGACATAGTTGTGAAGGGACTACTATTTGGCCATCATCGGACTTCTATAGCTTAGCATAGTTCTGACTCTGAGTGGAGATATAGCTTTTTAGCGCTTTTTGGAAAAACGAAATTGGCCTGATAAAATAAAAGTACTCCACCCCAGAAAACCTACAGAATAAGCGAATCTCCTTAAGGCGGGTTATATTTTAACTAAAATGTTTCCTTAAAAATGACCTTATTTTAATAGGTACCATTAGTTTGATGAGTACATAGGTTTGCTGAGACAGGGAAGGGAATAATTTTCTTTTATGTTAATAGTTCAGTATGAAATAAAATAAAACTCCAAATCTATGGCATAGCTCTAATAACTCGTAAATTTAAAATTTTCAATTTTTTTGGTGTTACATAACAACTAAAACTTTGAAAATAATCATTTCGCTTGAATTGCTTTTAGCAATTTGTATGTGTATGTGTGTTCAAAATGTGAGGCCATGTTTCGTATCAGATCTTAAAAGTCAAGGAGTAATATGATGAGATGCGTGTTTCGTACTACTTTGTGAAGTTTGCTGTAGTTTTTTCTTCTTTTTTTAAGAAAACCTATTTGGCAAGGCGTGTCCGTATTTGCACTCAACGCAGAGGGAATTCCAATCCTAATGAAAGTCAAGAAAGCGTTGATAGAAGAATGACGGGTGTACAAAGCCGGGCTGCTTTACTACTATAAACCAAATTCTCGTGATGTTTCGGTTAAATTTAAAAAAGACATTTGAGAAAAAATGGCTTATGACAAAGTTTACCATGAAATCATTAACGACAACCTTATTCTGGCTTTAGGGGCAAAGCTTTTTGAAACAAAAAAGAAAAAAAACATCTCAGAGAGGTAAAGCATAGAATGAGAGAATTGGGAAGATTACTGATATCAGAAAAAGCAATCTCAGACAACGTGACTTGTCTGATAGACCCAATAATGTATAAGTAATTCTCGAGGCAACTAAGAATGTTGCTGGATACAACCACAACACAGGGAATTACGAAACCCCCTGTCTAGCAATAAATGTTGGGCAATCTCTTAGAAAGTTTCACAATCACATCTTTCAAGAAAATTTGTGTGAAAAAACATAAGGTAGTATTGTTGAATCGGAGGAGGGTAGGCGAATCACAATATATGCGACTCTCCAATTACCAGAAAGGAATTGACAACCCACCCAGAAGAGACTCTAAAATGGGTAGTCTTTCAGAGGTAAAAATAGTTTTAGTGAACACTCAAACAAGAACTGCTCATAGAAAAAAGGAATCGCGTTGGTATTCCTGAAAATAACGATTACCTCTTCCCCGCACTTCACTCCGGTACTGGTCACTATAGAGCTGACGTTCTTAACGGACGTTTCTTAACGCTGCACATAACTGTGGGGGTCAAAATTCGATCTCATTAACAGGGACTAGACTTAGGAAACATGTTACAACTATGGTTCAGGTGCTTAATCTGTGAGAAAATGAATTAGATGCAGTCACGAACTATCTCCTGCACGACATAAGAATACATAGGAAGTTCTAGAGGTAGCCACACGAGACGATGCAGCTTGATAAGGTTAGTTAACTACTATTAACATGAAAAGTGGCAATATAAACGTGATGCGAGGTCAAAATTCGGATGACATCAACGTTTTTGATGAGATTTCTGATCAGGAAGGTTTTGTTTGTTTGTTGAAGGAGAATTTCATTCCAAACGACGAGGAGAATTTAAATTACTGTCTTCTAAGCAATGGGAATCTCGACAGTGATGGAATCTCGACAATGATGAGTGGGCAAAACCACCAGCTCAATTTTTCTAAAAAATATCTACAAACTCAATTTCTAAAAAGAGGAAAAAGTAGTCAAAGTAAGAATACAATAAAATAAAATAAAAGAGTATTTCTGAACAAACATACTAGAACGCTGAGTGCCTTTTCAGAAAGAGGTGAAAAAGTTTCTTCATGTTCATGAGGAGATGAAAGAAATTGCGTGGACCCGCACAAAATTCTATGTCTACAACAGCTTTGCTTAAAGAAAAGGATAAACTAAAGAATTCCTAACGAGATTTAATACTTTATTACGCATTATTTTAATATTGTTGTCAAGTGAAACCTTTTTTAAGACAGTTCTCGTTACCTATGATTTATGCATTCCTTATCACAGCAAAATTACAAACCGTATTAATGTAGCTGGTCCAGCTAGTGGATATCCTGCATTTGTTTCAACAACTTTGAATTAAATAATTTGTAATTCGTGTTTAAACTCTTACTACAGTATAATTAATATTAACGTTTCATTACTACAGCAAGATTAAACGTTATAATGCATAATTCAATACCCTTACTGTAACATTTATGATTAAATACATTTTGTAAGCAATTGTCATCATTATGGTTTATTTAATTTTAGATAATAGAACATATAAGGATAATTTGGGTTGGTAACTGATATATATTTAAGAATTTTGTCAAATCAACAAGTTAAATTGATCATAACATCATTGCAGTACCGTATTATCTTGGACATGTTCCAAAATTATTTCATTATTTCATCAAGATTACAAATAGGATACTTGAAATAGGTGTGATTATATAACTTTGATGGTCTTATCAAGGAAATAACGTTGTAATATACGTAATTTAATACCCTTACACGTACCAGTTATGATTGACTAAGTTACCTTTTGTAAACAATTGTCATCATTTTACAATTTGGTTTATTTAATTTTAGTATATATATATTTATATATATAGAAAATTGAGGATGGTGGTTCGTCTTAACTGATATATGCTTAAGAGTTTTGTCAAATCAACAAAATAAATTAATTACAACCGTGTTCTTTTACTGATGTTTCATTAGAAATGTTAGTTCAATACCGGTATTTACAGTGGCCTTTTACCAAATGTCAATGACAAGTTTTAATAGAAATTCAAGGAAATTATGCACACATTTAAAACATTGGTTTCAATATCATTCACGTTAATTAACAATTAATTAATTTGTCAATGATAAATATTTTTACCATTAAAATATGTTAAGTTACATTTGACCAAATAACATACATGATGATTTATATACTGGAGAGGTTAAGTACAATATACAGTCAGTATTGGTTTTATAGCATAGGGTCTTATACAGTATAAGATAACATTATAGTGAAGTCACATTAAAATTATACTATAAATGTTAAATTAGTTAAACCACGGCACCGTTTATAAAAAGCTGGCTTTGATTGATCTTTAATCTATAGATATGAATTGCAGGTCAAAGCAAAGCGAGAATGTTATACTTTAGAATACAAGACATATTTCGCAGCTGATCAAAAGCCAACAGAAACCCACGATTACTAGAAAAATACGTTATTTTTCTAATATTCGTGAGTAAACCTCAAGGATTTCCCAAAGATAAAATGGTCAACATTTTGAGGTAGTTTGGTGGTGTTATACCTGACATTCGTTAATTGTTTTGAAGAACTTACCAGTTTAGCTTATAATTAAGCACTTTTGAGTTTCAAAGGTTATTTGTAGACCTGTTGTTTAAGCTAAAATATAAAATGTAATTTATTTTTCTGGCTAACTAACACACATATGCATATAAAATGTGCTTTCGAAGTTAATCAGTTAGGTTACAATTTAAGGGCTAAAAAAAATTCCTAGTATAGCCTAATATTCAAGTTTTAAACATGTCAGTTTTGATACAGCTAAATTGTAGCATTCTCACAATATATTTCTTACTAACTTAACATGTTAAGTTTTAATCAGCCCCTTACTGTGTTTGCAGTTAATTTATTTTGAAATAAACCCTAAGATACTAGGAAAATGCGGTATGAACAGATACTGCATTCTTCTTAGGATAGCGCTGAATAACTCCTTAACTAAATAGGGGAGGAAATCGTCCTATATGAAATATTAGACCAACATACTCGTATGTATAAAGCCACAACACTTATCAAATTTTTAATATTACTTATACTTTTAATCAAAAATGCTTTTATCTGAAAGAGTTGTCATTTTCGTTCACAATAAATTACCAACGGTGACCCCCTAAGATACTTAGGGAAAATGCAGTATGAGCAGATACTACTTTCTTCCTGGGAGAAACTAGTTTTCTTATAGTAAATACAAAAAGTATATAAAAATTATATATATATATACATATATATTACAGTATAAAACAATAAACGGTATCAGCAATCTGACACATACTATCTGCCATAAGCTTATCAACAACCTTTATCATGGGGGTGGGAGTAACTATGATATTTTATAGAGAAAAAAATCACAAAAATTGCAATTACTTTTGAACCGCAATTGCTACACTAATACGGTTGCACTATTTTGTTTAGAATTATAAGGAACATAACAAATTAGTTTTAATCAAAGACGGCTTTTTTCCTAAAAACAGTTTTTTGTTATTTTATGGGGTTTTTATGAACAAAAGTTACAATAACTTTTGAGCCATAATTTTTACAGATTTGGGATTTTTACCATTTTGTAAATGATTTGAAGGACCATAACATACTATTTTAATCGAAACTGTTTTTTTTTTCTAACATCCAATTGTTTTGCTATTTTGTAGGGGTTTTATAAAAAAAAAAATCACCATTAAAAGATCAAAATTTCTAATAATAAAAAAAAATTAACACCTGGAGATATCATGGATTAATACTTTAATACCAAATTTCATCAAATCGGACTACAGGGGTTGTCTGTAATCACACACACACACACACACACACACACACACACACACAGACATCACTTCGAAGCCCACCTTTTCCAGTTCAGGGGGCCACAAAACGGATATATCCATTCAAAACTCAAACTCGAAAATTTTAACGAAAACAATAATTTCTCCATATACAATGTATAGGGGGGGGGAGTAAAAAACAGCCTCAATAATAAATTTTTACAACAACTACATACCTTAAACTTAACAGTATTTTTTCTCAATGTAGAGATTTATGTTGATATTGCTGAAAAATGGCAGTATTGATCTATGGTTATAACCATCTATTTGTCTATGTTATAACTGACTTAGGGCGAGTGTTCAATGTTTAACTCTGACGAAAAACTGTAAATCTAAATAAAAAAAGTTCTCATCTTTAAATCGTTCCTAATAACAACAAAATGTATGCTATATAAACATGTATTACCGAGTTTATGATAGAGCTTGGCACCACGTATATCGAGTTTACGGCGAAGGCAGTGGAATTATGATTTTTATGGGAACAATAATGAAGTTATCCGCTGATGTTGGCGTGCGTGCGATGTGGCTTACCGCACGTCCCAAGTTTCTCACATCCGAGCAACTTTCCATGATTAGTTTTGTGACTAGATAATAACGTTCAACTAAATTGACTATGCAATCCGTTTATCGTAAACCACCATAGAGGCGAATCTAGAAAAATAAAGGTTTTAGATGGTTGAATTGAATTTTAAAAACGCTGGAATGTTGGTGTGAAAAAATTAAGATATTTCAAAGCTAAACAAATCCTATGAATGTCTACTTTAATTAGGAAGAGTGCGTTATTCAATGTAAAGTAAAATAAAAACAATAATATATGTGTTACAAGTTAAAAGTTTGCGTACGAAATATATGTAATTCACGTATAAAACAGTACAGTGTCTTTATAAATACGGTTGAAATGGAGAACACGGAATTTAATTTTTGTTGTGCACGTTTTACCCCCAATTTGTCCTCAGTGCAGTTTTAACATACTTATATGAACGCTTTGGTTTTTTTATTTGTTTATTAATTATGATTGCTAAGTCAAATGTATGAGTGTTTTTTTTTTTAATTTAATAGTACGGTATTCAATACTCCACCTCTTTAGCTTTAAGAAAGGCGCTAGAAAATTACCCTAAAATATGATAATTTAAGTTTTGATTCAAAGTTTCGTGGCATCAGCCTTGTACCACTTTTGGGATATTTTCATATCATAACATTTTGATATAAGCTAAGTACAGTTTAGACTATCTTTGATTAATTTCTATCTACAAATAAAAATGTACATCGTGTTTAATGAATGTCTAAGGGTAACTTAGCATATCAATAACTTAGCTTATTTTTAGCTATTTCCAAGCCCATATGAGATATATTGATAAATTAACACAAAAACAAATCAGATAGAGACTTGCATTGAATCAAAATTTACATCATAAGTGTAAAAATTAGCAAAATCAGTTTTGGTTAGATAATGATAGTTTAGTTACTTTAAATATATCCATAGGAGGTGTTTGTATAATGCTTATCGGCGTTGAAAAATGCATCTTATGTTCGATCTTCTTTAAATATTAGACAAACATCTTAACCGTCTTAACAATCTTGATTATCTTATCAATATCAAATAAATAGTAAATACGGTTTGTATAAGTACATAGGGAAAAATATAAGATATATTTATTTGCCCTTACAAGAGGTATGGAAGCGAACATGGGATAAGAATGGTAAAAATTAGGTCAAGGAAATATATACTGTGAAATACCTAGGGTCAAATGTAATGTCACAAATGTGTTTCGGCTAAAGGGGAAAGATGTTAAAAATTGGATTTGGTTGTTGAAAACGTGGTTGAGGTAAACAAACAAAAATGTGTTCAAACAAAAGAATAAAAATAAAAGATTTAATTTCACGTCGCTGAATGTCAATACCACAATGACAATCACTGTGTTAAATTGCTTTTTCCATTTTGTTGCCAACAATCGATCAAAGAACGTGTTTCAGCTCTGTCAATCGGCGTTGAAATGAAAAATGGCTTTCATCGTATGCAGCGATCGTTTAGCTGCTATAAGAAATACCCAAACTGTGTACACTTTGTGTTTCACATCCCATTCCGAGTATGCTCTTGTTACTTTCTAGCTAACGTGTACATTGTGTATTACATTTATAAAACATGTATTTACCAATCTCGACAACTCTTTTTCTGAGTTGAAACCTACACGCAAGAAAAGGTCAACGTCCACATAGGAAACTATACATTCATAATACTGATAATACTGAAAATGTATTCATAATACTGTACTGTATATTGGAATTCATGTTTAAATAGAGCTATTTATTCCATTGTTGATATTAGGCATGAGCGAAACTTCGTGACATGTTGACACAAACAACACAAAAAGTGAATTGGAAAATAAATTATACGTCACCACAAACAAAGCCCGACCATAAGCTATACGACACATTGAGTGAGTCAACTGGTAGTTTGAAGAAGAGTTCATTTCTGATTAAATTGAAAAACAGTGTTTCATCTCATTCGTTATAGAAGTACGGTATTCACTTTTGGGAACATCTAAAAACAGTAATTTATTTTAAATTGTTTGGTAGAAAATATTTATCATTTCCCTTAACAAAATTTGTATGAAGATATTATTTTGTTTATTTTAGGATACACATTTCTGTGATAAATAGTCTAATATAGTCTTTTGCCCTCAGCAGCCGTATGCAGGATGCAAACCTGCACTCTGGTTCATCGGGTACTGGTCAAAAAAGAACCAGCTTACCTGATGGAAAGACTGGTCTCCCGCGATCGGGTGTCTCGGTGCAATACCCGACAGGAAAAGCTGTTTCACTTCCCGAGAGTGAGACTGGAGATTGGCAGGAGAGGCTTTTCATACTTTGGGCCAAAGTTGTATAATGACCTCCCCTGTGATCTTAAATTGCTGGGTGTTCCAGCTTTTAGAAATAAGCTAAAAGAATTGTATAGAAAGGACCTCAAATTTTGTAAATAGATTATGTACTTTTTGTTATTAGTTTTATTTAGTATTAGTAATTAATTTGACAAGAGTTATCCTGTAAAGCAGTATGTACTGAGGAACGCTTGCTAAATAAAGGCATTTTTATTATTATTATTTATTATTCACACGATGTTCCGTTTGTTTATTCAGTTTGAGAAAACGTATCGAGGACATTAATTCCAACTTTCCCAATATAACCAAAATTGAATATTTTTGACAGATGTTTGCAGTGCCCAGTATGAGATTTACAAATCAATCGTCAATTTTTGTTATCACAAAGAAGATTTTGAGATCAAAGAAAGCTGGTCATTCCATGCAACAAGTCACGGAAAAACTGTTTGTGACTAGGGGAACAGTTAACAGTACTGTTACAAAGAAAAACTTGTAATGTGCAGGAGAATCAGATCAAATAAAAAATGCTGAACAAATGTACTCATTTTGTGTTAATCAGTTCTCTACAATTGGTTATTTTTTATTTTGAAAAGAAAATTCAATTGAAAACTAAAGAAAATCGCTTGGAAAACGGTTTGAATCTGGTGAAACTATTAAGGGAATAAGAAGTTTTAATTTCTTTCAACCATCTACTGGTGAAGTGATTACAGCAAAGCGACTTAGTTTAGACACTGAAGTCTGTTTAAAACAAAACAAAACATATTCAAAAGCACTTGCACTTTACCGACCACACAGCCTAATATTCACTCTTTTGCAGCATGTGTCTATGAAAATAAATGATGGATAGGAAAGATCCAATGATTCAATTAAGTTGAAGGTGACTACAACTTTAAATTTATGCACCCCATGGACCTGTTGAACTTTATTTTGGCCCAAAAAAGAAGCTCAGTACCAGCAGCTCATCTTCTACGCTTTGTTAACCTGAAAAAACCTTCCCTGGATGTTTGTACAAAATTGAGTTAAGTATCTCAAAAATAAATAAAGTGTGGAACATTTTTCAGAGTATGTAGTAATTACAGTGAAATGTATGTATGTGTGTGTTTGAAATGTTATTTTTAAGTTATTTTGTTGGCCCAAAATCAATTCAGTAGAAATAATTTTATAATAAGAAAATGTACATAACTGTTGAAAATATTATCAAGTGCTGGATAGGGGCTACACATTTTCTACTTATTATAATTAATTCGATTGATTTGGAATTTTTCATAACAATTGTTGATTTGAAATATTTCATTTTATGTAATTTTGCCTTTTCTGATTTGGTTATGTTTTACATTTGAATCAAGTTATTTTTTACTTTGACAAGTAATAAAAAATTTAATACTCTCAACCCCACTCTTATTATTATACCATTTGAAAGATAATTGCATTCTCTTTCCAGTGATAACTTATTTAGTTTTATAGGTGTATCTGCAGAGAGATTTTTGTTATGAAACTTTTTATAACTTAATGTTCCGATTTCAGGAAAATCAAATCTTTTGCATTTAGGAATTGGTTTTATGGCAATGGTAGGTAATATTTAAAATTCCAATTGTATAATATGATTCTGCATTATGTTTTGGATATACAGTACAGTATGAGTAAAATTTGAAGCCTCTACTAGCTTAAAAATTCTCTATACCACATAGAAAAAAACATGCTGGCTCTTGTCAAAATCGACCTCCGAAACTAAGTTACAGTAGCTAAAAATGTCTAATAGCCTCTGGAACCATTGGAAAGAACAAACTGAAATTTTGGATTTTATCCTATCTAAATGCCTAAATTAATGTAGCCTACAAATTATTATGAAAATCTGTGACTAGTGGGTGACAACCACTGTATGACTTGACGAGGAATGGCCCTATTACGGTTAAGGTTTAAAGCAGAAAAGTAATCTATATATTTAATACGCTTCACGTCTCTTTTGTCTCAATTGTCTCCACTAATTTGAGAGAACAGCTGGGTGTAGAAACTTGGTAGAGGTGTCTAAAAAAAGGCCTTGGTCTGAGATGAGCTATCAAAAGAGAAACTAGGTAAAATCCCTAAAGCCTTTAAAGTTTCCTCCCCAGATTTGTTTACATTATGACCATATGGGTAATTTTACACTTATTTTTAATAAAATAGCTGTTAATATTTCAATTGCACCGTATTTCAAAGGCTATGTGTTATAAACATTTACTGAATCTACCAAAAAATGCAGCTAAGTAATATTATGCTATAAAATCATTAAATTTGGAAAATCTCATTATCAAAGGAACAGTCAAATATTCCTTATCATGTTAACTTAATACATTGTTAAGGCTTTTAGTACCTTATTTAACTTCTTTAATAGATAATTAAATTTATGATATTATCGAAATGACATTGGACAAAACTATTGAACTATGGAATATCTTGTAGATTTCCCCACTAGAATAACTGAAACTTCCATTACTGCAATTGATAACACCATAATAAATTTTTATATAAGTATTACAAAAGTTTCTGGTATAAACACTCAGTTATCAGATCATGATGGTCAATTATTCAAAATTTTTCACATTTCTGACAAAACTATGAAGAAACAAAAAAGCATAACAAAAAGTTGTAGACAGTTCACAGAAAAAAATATTACTACATTTTTTAACAAGCTTAATCGTGAAAATAGGCTTGAGGTATACCAATCCCCAGTTGAGTTCAAGTATGATGTGTTTTTTAGGATATTTATATTATATTTTAATGAATGTTTTCCGGTTGTTAAACTAAGAATTAACTCTAATAATAAATTAAATTGGTTACTTATAGCATAAAAAAGAAAAAGATTAAATAATTCTGCCAAGCAATTCTGGAAGATTATTCAAAAATGAAAAGTTGTTAACTTTAGCGAAAACAATAGGCAAAAATTATAGGACGAAAACTAATGCCACAAAAAATAGTATTTCAATGAAAAATAAAAAAATTCACATAATGTAACAAAAACAACATGGATCTTAATAAACAATGAAGTTGTTAACAAAAATAACTTTTCCAATATTACTAAACTTTGTGTTAATGATAAAATTTACTCTGATACTAATAAGTTATGTAATCTATAAGTTATGTAATCTGTTTAGTGATCACTTCATAAATGCTGTTGGTAGTGAAGTTTTACCAAATTTAAATGAAGTTGATGAAATGGGAAATTATCTGAAAGATTCAGGTATCAATATCCCATTTTCAAATATAAACCTGTAGATGAAAAAGAAACTATATTCATCGGAGGAATTTTAGTATGTTTAGTTTTTAATGTAGTCTTATGAAAATATTTTTGACACAACTCTATGTACTAATTTCATGTACAATAATGAAATGAAGAATGTTTGAATTGAATTGAATTGTCAAACGTATGTTTTCGATCAGTGGGAAGAATAATTTATTTTGTTGTACATAAAAAAATCATGCTTTGCCGATATGAACCATGTTCATGTTTTAAATGATCTAATGGCAATCTGCTTGATATTTTTTGGAAGGTTTTTGTGGAGAACTTTCAAAAATATTTGGGTATTAGTCATGTAGCTGAAAGATTGTATTTTACTGGACAGATTCTGTAAATATGGTTTAACTATCTTGCATTTTTCTCCGCATCTTTTTTGGTGCAGGAAATTCCAGCACCAAAAAAGATGCGGAGAAAAATGCTGCTAAAGATTTTGTACAGTATTTAGTTCGAACTGGGGTCGTGAATGAAAATGAGGTTCCCAAAGATAGTTTAGATGGCGCTGGCGCAGGCGCAGGGATGCAGGATGGTCAAACTCCCAGCGCCTCGCTGCCCGGTGCCCTCCCGCCTCACATGGCGCTCGGCCTCAACGCTAGGCCAGTGTTCCAATCCGGCTCGAAGGACCAAATGATAAAAGAATTTAGATCGATCGATAAACTTAGATTAAAATGTAGATGAAGATAGATAAATAGAGAAAAAAACTAGATGATGTTTCTTAGTGGACTGTATTTCTTTAACTGAACAAAAAGTAAACATGATATAAAATACTAATATGAGAACAGCTGTTAGAAACAGTAAATTAGGAAAATAACTTTACCAGTCATGGAAACCATTCCATGATCTTTTTTCTTCACTAGTGATCCAAAATCCTAACTTAACTGATGTAGCTAAGTTACACTATCTCAAAACCAGTTTGTCAGGTGATGCTGCTCAATTGCTAACCAATTTCCAAATAACAGGAGAAAATTTCATGCCAGCTTGGGAAAAACTTGTGACTAGATATGAAAACAAACGTGTTTTAATCAAAAGGCATTTGGATGATATATTTCATTTAAAACCTCTAGAAAATAAATCTGCTAGTGGTCTCAATCACCTCATGTCTACTATCAATGAGTCTTTAGGTTCCCTCAAAGCGCTAGGATCTCCTACAGATAAATGGGATCACATCTTGGTGTACATGATTGTACAACGACTGGACCCAGAGACACACGAAGCATGGGAGATTCGTTACAGAGTCTCAACAGAACCCTCCACCCTGGAAGATCTTCAGACCTTCATCGAAGGTCGTATTCGAGCCCTGGAAAGTATTAACACTGCCAAGCGATGTAACGGTAACTACACTACAATATTATAAAGGTAATCCTCATCAAAATCTTAAAGTACATTCAGCACAAATAGTAGCAAAATCTCAAACCAATATAGGAAATCATTGTCAACTGTGCAGTAAAGATCACTATTTAGCATTTTGCAAGGAGTTTCGTGACAAAGTACCTAGTCAACGAAAAGAGGTTCTTGTGAACAAAAGATTATGTTTTAACTGTCTTGGTTCACATTTGTTAGAGGACTGTCGCTCAAATAAATCTTGTTTACAATGTAAGAAAAGACATCACACTCTAATTCATGATGCTGTTAGCCAGACTACAAATATACGTCATATAAAAAAGTAAAGTTCTCTCATCCCTAACAAATTCATCTCATCCACAGATAACACATCATCAAGCTCACACGTCTCCTCTAATCACATGCTTCCATTTAAGGAAATTAATCGACAATCTGTGCTCCTAGCAACCGCTCAAGTTGAGGTAATTGGTCCTGCGGGAAATAGTGTTATTGCCAGAGCTTTAATCGACCAAGGATCTGAAATCTCTTTCATCAGTGAATACTTAGTACGAACTCTCAATCTGAAGCGTTCATACTCCCCAGTATCTCTTGTTGGTATCGGTGGACATCAAGCCCTAACCACTCGTGGGATAGTTTCAATCAATCTTAGTTCTCTGTATGATACCAAAGTTAGCTGCTCTTTATCTTGTCACATCCTTTCAAATCTCACATCAAATTTGCCATCGATAACACCAAATCATTCATCGTGGAATCATATCAAGGGACTTCAACTGGCTGATCCTGCCTTCATGAAACCTGAATCTGTAGATTTAGTCCTAGGAGCAGACATCTACACGTCTATTATCCTTCCTGGTCTAATTAAAGGTCCACCCCTCTCCCCAGTAGCACAAGCAACAATTTTCGGTTGGATCTTGTCTGGACCTACTGGAATAACGGAAAATAAATCTACCTCATCAATGTTTCATTGCTTAATAGAAAACAAACTTGATGATTTTCTTCAAAAATTTTGGGTACAGGAAGAAATTCCTCAAATTAAAGAATCAGTCAAGTCTCCTGATGATCAAGTATGTGAGGAACACTATCAATCAACCTTTTCTAGAGAACCTTCCGGTCGCTATCAAGTCCGACTTCCCCTAAAGGAAACAATCAATCAGCTTGGAGAATCTCAATCGTCAGCTTTTCAAATTTTAACGAAGCTAAATACTCGTCTCTCAAACGATCTTGAATACAAAAACTTGTATACTAATTTCATAGAAGAATACAAAGACCTTGGTCACATGACTGAAACTATTAAAGAAACAGATTCTACCATTCCTATATATTACCTACCTCATCATGGTTTTTTGCGTCCTTCTAGCACGACAACTAAATTAAGAGTAGTTTTCAATGCCTCATTCCCAACTAGTTCAGGATTATCTTTACAGGTACTCTACAGTGGTCCTTGGTCCAAAACTCCAAACAGAACTACCTGATATTCTCACTTGGTTTAGGCGCTATGAATACGTATTTGCCACTGATATCGAGCAAATGTATCGCCAGATTCTAGTACATCCCAGTGATCGAGATCTTCAAAGAATTCTCTGGATGGAAAATGGTCATCTTAGAAAATATCAACTACAGACTGTTACATATGGGTTATCATGCGCTCCTTTTCTCGCCCTAAGAACGATGAATCAGCTTATCATTGATCATGGTGATGCATATCCCCAAGCTAGTGAAATGTTGTCAAGAGGGAGATATATGGATGACATTTTTGGTGGTGCAGACTCGATTGAAGAGTGCAGAGAAGTAGTAAAACAGACTGACGAGCTTTGCAAATTAGGTTGTTTTCCTTTACAGAAGTGGATCAGCAATGATCAAAATGTACTATCATAAATATGTGAAAGTAATTGCGAAGAAGGCAATTCCTTATTGATAAACAAATCCTCCAGTATACGTACTCTTGGACTTACATGGAATCGATTCAGCGATGATTTTCAGTTTCTTCCTACTCCAAGTCCAAAAGACAAATGCACGAAAAGAAACGTTCTTTCTCAAATAGGTCAGTTATTCGACCCCTTGGGTTTTGTCTCCCCTATCATCATAAGGTTCAAACAATTCATGCAACAACTTTGGCTAGTCAAAATTCCTTGGGACCAACTTTTACCTAACCACTTGCAAGACCGATGGAAACTCCTTGAAGCTGACCTACAATATTTGCCATTAGTTAAAGTACCTCGTTATCTTGGTCTTACCCAACTATCTTCGGTAGAGATTCATGGATTTTCAGATGCTTCTAAGCTTGCATTGAGTGCTGTAGTCTACCTAAGAATCGTTAATCGTGAAAATATCACTGTTAGTTTAGTTATTTCTAAAACTAAAGTAGCTCCTCTCGAGACAATGTCGATTCCTCGACTGGAACTCACTGCTGCTACACTACTAGTAAAACTTGTAGAGTATGTTCGGAAAATGCTCAACTTAGAATCTGCCCAAGCATGGTTATGGACTGACTCTATGGTTTCCCTAACCTGGATTACAAATCAACCTTCAAAATGGAAAGACTTTGTGCGTAACAGAGTAAGTGTTATACAAGAGACAGAACCACTCGCTAAGTGGAGGTATGTAGCAGGAAATGAAAATCCAGCCGACTGTGCTTCACGAGGTGTTACTGCTAAAATCCTTAGCAACCATAAGCTTTGGTGGACGGGTCCTCCGTGGCTGAATAAAGATGTTTATGAGTGGCCATCCACGACGTTTGATCCAGCTCAAGCAGCTAAATCTGAACTGCGAATCCCTCAATCAACTTGCCACATTTTAAACTTTGAACCAGAACCAGAAATGCTAGAGCGCTTCTCAACACTGTCAAAACTATTACGTGTTACTTCCTGGTGTCTAAAGTTCATTGCCAAAACAAAAAAATCCATCCAATCATTGTCAATCCATGTCAATCATTTTTAACTCCTCAAGATCTCAACTCATCTCTTTTGTTGAGGGTAAAACTCATTCAAAAACATGCCTTCAAATATGAGCTCGCGCGGTTACAAAACAACAGACCTTTGGAAAAATCTAAATCTAATCTTATAAGTCTTAACCCCTTTGTCGATAACACTGGTCTAATGAGAGTTGGAGGCAGACTTCCATCGTCAAACGAGAACTGTTAAAGTGTGTTACTTGTGCTCGTTATCGCTCTCAAAGAGCTCAACAATTAATGGGGCAGCTTCCTCCTACAAGAACATCACCATCACGTCCCTTTTTGCACTCTGGTGTAGATTACGCAGGCCCTTTTGTAATCAAAACATGGCATGGAAAGAGAGCAAAAACCTACAAAGGTTATATTGCGGTGTTCATCTGCTCGTCGACCTCAGCTATTCATCTAGAGTTGGTTTCCAACTTCTCAGCAGAAGCCTTCATAGCGGCTTACAAACGATTCACCAGCCGTCGAGGCATCTGTGCTACTTTAACTAGTGACTGCGGGACAACATTTGTAGGAGCTGACAAAGAACTGAAAAGATTGTTTTCATCGTCTTCAGCAGAATCAGGTCAACTCAAGTCCCTGCTTGCTAATGATGGAACTGAATGGAAATTCAACCCTCCTGCTGCTCCACATTTTGGAGGTCATTGGGAAGCTGGTGTTAAATCAGTTAAATACCATCTCAACCTACCTACCTACTAACTTCGAATTTTCGACAGTGCTGGTACAAATAGAAGCGGTACTTAATTCTCGCCCTCTGTGCCAGCTTACAGAAGATCCAGACAATCTAGCAATCCTAACCCCTGCGCACTTTTTAGTTGACGAATCTTTAACTACTATCCCAGAACCTAATCAAGAAAACCAACCCACATCAAGACTTACTCGGTGGAAATTAACTCGCCAAATGTTGGAATCATTATGGAAGAAGTGGTCTCGGGAGTACCTTCAACAACTTCAAAGCGATATACAAATGGAGATTTCCTTCCTGTTCAATAAAACTTGGATCAGTTGTTCTTGTTGTTGATGAGCAATTACCACCATCAAAGTGGCCGCTAGCAAGAGTGACTGAACTTCATCCAGGTCGTGATGGACTTACCCGAGTAGCCACTCTGAGAACAGCAAGTACCTCACTGAAAAGACCAATAGTCAAGCTTTGTCCTCTTCCAATTGAAGTCAGTGATTAATATGTATTGCTCCTTCGGCGCAATGGGGGGGGGAGAATGTTTAAAGTTATTTTCCTAATTTACTGTTTCTAACAGCTGTTCTCATATTACTATTTTATATCATGTTTACTTTTTGTTCAGTTAAAGAAATACAGTCCACTAAGAAACATCATCTAGTTTTTTCCTCTATTTATCTATCTTCATCTACATTTTAATCTAAGTTTATCGATCAATCTAAATTCTTTTATCAAACACCCCCCCCTGAATGGCAACAACCAAAACACAAACCCCAAAGCACAAAGAAGAGATAATCAGGGACATTTAGTTACTACACAAAATAAAACAACCTCCATCACTATTTTTCACCAAAATGTTCAAGGTCTTCGGAAAAAGATTGAAAGAATAAATCATCTAATGAGTGAACTCAAGTCCGCTATCTTGGTGATTACTGAACATGGACTTAGCTCAGATATCTTATTACTCACTAAGATTAGTGGTTACAACCTAGTCACATACTCCTGCAGGAAAGATCATACAATGGGAGGGGTTGCAATCTAAATCCAGGAAACTGCTGTCATCAAGGCAGAAGAAATAGAAATCTCCAACCAAAGTGTAGAGTTAGTTTTAGAAGCAGCATTAGTGAAAATAAGGATAAAGAACAAAAACCTCTACTTACTTGGTATGTATAGACCACCAGGGGGACAAGCTAGATTAGCCATTGACATTATATCAAAAGTTCTGGAGTCACTTCAAGCTGACACCAAAGGCCGTTGTATTAATGGGCAATATCAATATAGACAGGCTAACTGAAAATGCCAGTAGTAACTATCTTGAAGAGGAACTGTAAACTTTTGGAGTTAGAAGATTACCACTCCCAGCGACAAGAATCACTAACCATTCAAGACTGTATCTGTACGAATACACATGATAATGCTATAGATTTCGCTATAATTAACACTGGAATAGCAGATCACACAGGTCAAACATGTACCGTCAAAATACAGAGTGAAGTTACTGCTAAAACAGAGATGTCACAAAAAAGATGTTTTCTTGAATGTTTTCAAGAAAAAACCTGGATAGCATGAAATATGAACTCTCCAAAGAAAACTGGATAAAGGTGCACAATGCCCCTGATGCTGAAGAGGCATACTCTGCATTCCAAAGGACTATAATTTTTAGTACAATTGAACAATAACAAAAAATTAGACATCAAATTTTTGACCAAACACCAAAGAGTGAAATTGTAGGCCTACCACAAACAGTCAGAAGGGCAAAAACTGACTTGGCAGTTTCTCCCAAATAGCGGCCTTCCAACAAACATTTCTCAGTCAAATTCTAGGCCTAGCATCTCGGGGAAAGCCCTGAATTCTACAAAACAACAGAGAAAAGGGAAACTGAGACTACAAAAGATGTCCCACGACCCTAAACTAGGTTCCAAACCTAGCGCAACATGCAACTTAAGTTTCAGAAAATTGTGCAAAACTCACCCATCAGGCACAGACGGCCTGTAAAACTACTCCATCGAAGAAAAGATCACAACTATCAGCCAAAAATAAAAACTGAATGGCACATAAAATTATCCAAAAGTAGAGGATTGATATGGATAAAATCTTCAGTGAAGTTTACTCTTTTGACGTCTCGGGGCCTCTGACACTTGGCGGTGGGAGTAAGAAGAACAAGGCACAGCCTTGTTGAGGGTCGTGGGAAGAAACAAATCGAAACACTAAACTAACCTACTATACAAAAACACTTGGACCGTTGAATATGAGTAGTGACATTCGCCGGTGGAATTAGTCAAGGCTCAGTAGACTCACACAACCGCTTGTTGTATGTCTACCTACAACGACTGCCGTGCCGTGTCAAGATAGCGCTATCTTGTTATTTCGTGTTTTAAATGTTCCGCGTCCCGTGTTGTATTTTATGTAAATTATTTGATGTTTTTGACGTAAAGCTCCGACGATGTTGCGGTGCAACGAAACATGTCAGCTTTGATCAACGTTAGTTGAAATAATGACGGAGGTAAGCCTATAAAGTCATTATTCGTAGTCAATGGGCTATCAGAATGAATAATATGATAATATATTACTTGATTTTAGTAGTGGTTTACTGAGAAATTGCACTCTATAAATAGATAGAACCTTATCCTATGCAGTGTCAACAAATTGACTAAGTCTGCTAGCAACTTGTGGACAAAGGGTTTAGTGGTTGGCAGACACAGCAATAAGTCCTGAGGTGCGGCTGGTCCTGACCACAACTGTTGACCTAGAGACGGACCTTTTAATGCTGATATAGTCTCTGGAATAGCTTAGGTAATAGGAATAACAATTAAAAATCTATCCATTCTATAATAATGTTGATAATAAATAGAATTTTCAAACTCTTGTTCCACATTAAATATAAATATTTATAAACTAATTAACCCCAATTAAAGATTAATTTATATAAATACAAATCAGGTTGACATGCAGAGTTATATAGTAATCATGATTATGTCGGGATGTGGTCTTTTTATGCATATTGTTGGTAGAAATCAACACTATATTATTAAAAGTATATCAAACTTATATTAATAAATTGTTTCGAATAAAATTACTTAATCAATGACAATTATAGTTATTGTTAAAGGTACGTCGTCGGTCCTCCCTAGCTTTCAGGACCGTTGATTCTTCCACTCATAAAGTACCCATACTACAATGGCAGCTGAATGTCTCTCAGTTGTCGCAGCCCCTAATCAAAGCTGATCAAACATGGTCACTTCCGTTCGCAGATTACTGCCATTAGGCAAACCTGTTCAAAGACGTTAATTTGATTTGCTTTGGCAGGACGATCCAAAGTAAACATTTAAAGTTACACTGTGTTAATTGAACAATCAAGCAAAGTTGTAAAAAAATACATTGCACATAAGCTATGTTAGGGTTTTAACGAGCCATTTGGACTGCATTCTTAAAGAGGGTTGATCTATTGGGTAGTTAATCCAAGTTAATCATCCCTAACATTACGTAAAGACATAGGGCTCAAAAACAATTTACAGGGTCTCCGGTTCGATCCATAGAAAATTCAGTAGCTTTATCGACGAAACTGGACCGGTTTGCCCATGATCTTAGGGGTATAAACGGTCGGGGCGGAAGGAAGAGATGGTCTTAGTCATTGGAGTGAGTTACATTTTGTATCTTTGGGAGCGAGCTGGTTTAGTGGTTAGAGCGCGGGACCCCGGTTCCTAGGGTCCCGGGTTCAAATCCCGCCAAATCACCAATGGATTTAATCAAAGTGATAATGCCATAACCCCTACGTCTAGCCTGAAGCAATGCAAAAAACAATTCCGGGCTTGTGCCTAGCGTCCTACGAAAATAGGAACTCAATGGAGGTCAACTCAAAACAGTATATATTCATATTTAGGGTAAAAATAAGGGTAATAGTAGCATTGTGATAGTAAAAATATTATGATACAAAATAATTTTACTATTGGTAGAACGTTATAGCTAACGCTGGTATTTGAAGTTTATTTTTTGAGTTGGTGAATGTACGATATTTAACATCTATCATTTTTGGGAAATGCCCTCAATGATCTCTTACATAACGTGTACGCCTGTGTAGCACATTCTGTATCAAGAGAGTGTGTTTGGATACATCACTTTGTGTTAAAGGATATGAAATACGAAACAAGCTACATATATCAATATAGATCATTATTTTATATTTACTGTAAATAAATACATTTTTCCTACAGTCTCCCAACAAAGTTGGCTTCTTCGTACTGTTTATAGTACAGAAAGCTGCTAATTGCTGCATATTTATACTTTGTCGTACGGTTTATACTTTGGCACACATCAGGATTCCAACGAAACATCACAAAACAGCGTGGTTCTATTATGCACGTAATCCGTGTACGCTTGGAAATAGGTTGGCAACACTTAAATATAATAATACTATGATCAGCTGATTGACTATAAAAACTACGATTTAACCTGTCATTTCATGTTTATAGTTTATGTTCCCTTTTCGTTATTTCTGAACTTTTCTTTTAAAGGTTTTTAAAATATTCCTACAATCTTAATTAACAAGAAAATACCTTTAAAACATTTTTTTGGCACGGAAACCACTGCAAATTACAAAAATATACGGAACTATTTTCTCAAGTCGCGGAGCACATTTCTTGCCGAGTAAAAAATAGCGGAGTGATACGGACCGGGGACTACTTTCTCTAGGGCACCTATTTGTGTTGCCAGCTGAACCTAAAAACGTGTTGTATAGTGTTTGAAGGACTAATTATGTATATGCTTTATAGTGACTGTAGGAAAAATATAATGTGTAACACGAAAGCAAAAGGCCTTTGCTGCACTCGATATCATTCCGCACTCGTCTGCGGCTCGTGCGTAAACGTTGATCTCGTAAGCAGCAAAGTGCCACTTTGCTCACTAGTTACACAAATAACTGTTGATCTCGTCATTCATTAATAACACAAAGTTAAACCCACTGTGTGGAACGTCACATGCCATTTTTGAACATATAACTCATGAAGAATTTGAACACACCGAGAGGATTACCAAAAGTATATGAGTTTAAAATAATACTATAATCTAACATTGTCCATTTATACGATACTCCCATTAACATGCACTTGCGTTCACACAAACACTTGCAGAATTCCGGCAGTATACGTGGATGTGCCATATACTGCTATATGGTCACCTAGAGTACACTCAATTGAACCACTATTGCTAAGAAACGTTCTGCTATACTTTAGATACTTATTTACCTAATAACTTTTTGTGCAGTGATCTCTCAAAAGATGGAAAGTTTGCCTCGCCTATAAGACTCATATTTTTTTATATATTGATAAATGGACTACAGCTAAATGTTGGACCTAAGCCCCAGAAACATGGAATTATCACATGGGCAAAGTTATAAGCGGGATTCTGACGCGGGCCGTGAGACAACAACCGCCAAGCTGTAGACACTAGGGTCGCGACCGAAAAAAAAACGTTAACTATTAACTAAATGACATAGCCATACTACTACCATATATAAATATGTGTATATATATATATATATATATATATATATATATAATGCATATATATATATATATATATATGCATACATAGTAACTCATTTTTAACATGGCTTAATTTAGTTATTCCATTACTCCATAATATTGCATATTTCAACAATAGCAAACGCAGATTATCCATAAAATGTAGATAATTATTAAATGATCAGCATATTTAGTGACAACTCCGGAACAGAAACAAGATCATTAGATGATATGTACGAAAAAGGTTAGTTGTAAGTGGCCTGTCATTTTAAACCATCAATCTAAATAATTTACAGTTTCACAGCTGTTACGCTATGAAGATCAATCCAATATAAAGCCAATTAATGCTGCTAATGAAGTTTCTCTATCACCTTTCGCAGTTAACAAGATTAAATTATTGAATACGTAATCCATGAGAATGAGCCTAATGTAGGCCTAACTCTTAAGTACTAGACAATTTAATAGGGTCCGCCTATTAAATTGTCGTCACGTATTTTATGTTATTTTTACAGTGCAAGATCGTTTGTTGTAAAATACAAATTCAATAAAAATTTAAAACCTGCCTGAATAACCAATACCAAAGCTTTATTGAGCGGAGCGAGCGAAGCTCTTATTCGTCGACTTTTATGCATTTCGTAATACGCAAACTCCTCCTAGACGGCTGAATCAATCGTTTTCAAATTTTGGGTGGTGATAAAGACCATATCGGTGAGTGCCAACATCTATATGGCGTTAAAAATAACTCTCAGGAATCCGCCCCAGTTTGTCTCAAAGTTTCAATGTAATCCTTATAGAAGCAGTACTTGACACATAAACAAAGACATATGATCAGCTGTTGACTTTTGAATGCAGTAGATAAATAAATAGCTGATAGCATTATTCCACAGATATTAGAACATAAACGGTGGAATGGATTATAAAATAATCAAATTACGACACTAGCTTGAGGTCCGCGACGTAGGAAGTGTTAAAGGAAGTAGTCAAGGTGAGCTGTCCGGAGTGTGGGAACTGTTTATGACGATTAGATTAAGGTATCTGCATTCCAAAAATTATAAGGCAAGGGAGGAAAACGGGTCCACGACGTAGGAAGTGGTGAAGGAAGTAGTCAAGGTGACCTGTCCGGAGTGTGCGAACTGTTTATGACGATTAGATTAAGGTATCTGCAATCATAAAATGCTATGGAAAGGGTGGGAAAAAGGTCCGTGGCGTAGGAAGTGGCGAAGGAAGTAGTAAAGGCGAGCAGTCCGGAGTGTGGGAACTGTTTATGACGATTAGATTAAGGTATCTGCAATCATAAAATGCTGTTGGAAGGGAGGAAAACAGGTCCACGATGTAGGAAGTGGTGAAGCAGGTAGTCAAGGCAAGCTGTCCGGAGTGTGGGAACTGTTTATGACTATTAGATTTAGGTATTTGCAAGCAATCCTATGATGCTATGGGAAGGGAGGTAAACATGTCCGTCACGTAGAAAGTGGTGAAGGAAGTAGTAAAGGCGAGGAGTCCGGAGTATGGGAACTGTTTATGACGATTAGATTAAGGTATCTGCAATCATAAAATGCTATGGGAAGGGTGGATAACGGGTCCACGATGTAGGAAGTGATGAAGGAAGTAGTCAAGGTAAGCTGTCCGGAGTGTGGGAACTGTTTAAGACGATTAGATTAAGGTATCTGCAATCATAAAATGCTACGGAAAGGGAGGGAAACAGGTCCGTGGCGTAGGAAGTGGCGAAGGCGAGCAGTCCGGAGTGTTGAACTGTTTATGACGATTAGATTAAGGTATCTGCAATCATAAAATGCTATGGGAAGGGAGGTAAACGGGTCCGCGACGTAGGAAGTGATGAAAGAAGTAGTCAAGGCTAGCTGTCCGGAGTATAGGAACTTTTTATGACAATTAGATTAAGGTATCTGCAATCATAAAATGCTATGGGAAGGGAGAGAAAAGGTCCGAGACGTATGAAGTGGTGAAGGAATTAGTAAGGTGAGCAGTGTGGAGTGTGGAAACTGGAAACCGTTTGTAGCAGTTAAATTAATGTATCTGCAATGCTGAAATGCTATGAGAAGTGATGGAAGCATCCCTACGACATAGAAAATGGTGGAAGAAGTAGTAAAGGCTCGCAGTGCGGAGTGTGGGGAATGTTTGTGGCAATTAGATTAACGTATCTAAAATACTAAATTGCTATGGAAAGTGATGAAAACAGGTCCACGATGTAGAAAAAGGCTTAGAAAGTAGTAAAGTATGAGCATAGTGTGAAAACCGTCTGTGGCAGTTAGACTGATGTATCTTTAATCCAAAAATGCTATGAGAAGGGAAGGAAACAAGTCTATGACGTAGGAAATGGTGAAGGAAGTGGTAAGGCTTGCAGTGAAGAGTGTGGGAACTGTCTTTGGCAATTACATTAATATATCTGCAATCCTAAAATGTTATGGGAAGAGAGGGAAATAGGTCCACGACGTAGGGGGTGGTGAAGGAAGTAGTAAAGGTGAGCGTGTTGAGTGTGGGAATGGATTAATGTATCTGCAAAGCTAAAACGCTTTGGGAAGAGACTGTAGACTGTAGGTTAAAATAATTTCGAACCACGAATCGATACATATTTCGATCCATGCAATCGTTTATAATAGAAATTTACAACTGAGTTGACAACAGCAGATTTTTACTCCATAGAGGATAAAAACTTTTTTTACTTCCTAAAGAGTAAAATTGCTTCTTTAGACCCGCAACGCATGCATTAAAACGACTGGTGTGACTGCAGTATGACCAAAACAATATAATATAAACCCTTGATGACTCCGCTCAATTTTGTGGATGCCTCTGCGAACGCCACCTAGTTTAATCTACACGTAAACGAAGTGTATTTACTCGACAGTAATTACTTGACCTGAGAGACCTCGCAGAGGCCAGCCTCATTGCTACAGACGATTGTGTTGTCACAGCAAACTCCCCCCCCCTCCAGCGAAACTGGCCAATAATTACTTAAACCATCTTAATGGAATCTATTCTTTAATTGTAAAAGGTTGGATATTTTGTTAAGTACTGTTATAGGGTGATCATTTTTTTTAAATCTAGCTTGATTAACAGGATTCTTTGGTTGGATAGAATGGTTAAATAGAACAATGTTAATTGGTGAATATGTATACAAAATGTGTCCATTTGTTAAATTTTGAATTAAAAAATGGGTATTAACTAAAATTGCTTCATAGGTACACATAATTAGTGTTCTTTATGGCGAATTTCTCGATAACGTATTTTTATTATTATAAAAAAAAAACTATGTATTAGATTAGTAAAGAGTAATTAATAAGTGGGTAGGTTCAAAAGTTATAACAAAAACTTTAACAAAAGAAGAATTCGGGAGTTTGTTAAGGAATTACTAACACTAGGTACAGAAGAAAATTGTAAGAGGGTTAGCAAAAAAGGACCATTTAAAATTGTTTTAAAGACACAACACCAATATAATATCAACAACAACAGTATTTCTAAACTCAATGCCTATGTGGCTTTGACCATTTAAAATTGTTTTCAAGACACAAACCCAATCTAAGATCAACAACAACAGTGTTTCTAAGCTCAATGCCTATGTATTATGTTGTTTGGACAGTCTGTAGCGTGTAGGGAACACGACAGGTTTTACGTATTACATTGACGGGTTGAGTAATGTTTTGTAGATCTTGAAGATTTGTTATTCTTTTATTATTACATGTGTATACTTCTTCATTTTGTTCATCTTTTACTATACACTGGCTTTTTATATGATCTTTCATCTGATCCAAAGTTAGCGCTTCGTGAGGTAAAACAGCATTGTGAACATTTGCTAATGGTAAGTTTTTACGTTCAAAAGTGGTAGTCTTTATATTATTATGTTTATATTCATCGGTTATTACAGGAACTTGTTTAACAACTACCACATCTTCAGGATTTACTCCACCTTTTACATTAGTTATCTTTTTGTTCTCAGCATTCCAATCTCCATTCTTTTGTAACATGATTTGACTTATAGTGGCAGCATCTGCTCGTTTTAATCCTTCTTTAACTTTATGTTATATTTTACCATTGCAATCAATGTGTTCATTATCGTGAATAATACAATTATCTTTAACATATTTGAGGTTAACTGCATCTGCATCTTCTTTAGGGTATCCTATATCATTTATAACAAAGTTATAATAAGAGAATCTATGTTCTTTTTTTTAGGGATTATAGAATGTAAATATCCTTTATTGACTGAATCTTGACTATCGACAGGATCAGCTAAGTTTGTATCTCTTCTGTTTTTAAAATCGTAAACTTCATTATTAACTTGTTAAGTATTTGACAGCTTTGAAAGTAAATAATCTTTGGTGACGGAATCAGAGTTTTCTATTGGTTCACCAACATTTGTGATTCTATAAAACTTGGCATTATAAAAATTGTTTTTAAGTTGTAAGCTCAATAATGTTTCACTTTTTAAAGTTTTCAAATTTATTGCATCATTATCATCTTCTGAATCTTTTACAAACTTCAATCGTTTGCTGCTTATGTTATAATCTCCTTCAGCTGTTAATGGTAAACTATATCTTATACCATTGGATTTTGGCTATTCTCCAAAATTGGAATACCTTCCAAACTTGTCCACGCTCATGATTCAACTAAGTTCCCTCTATTCTTGTCCTCCTTTTATATGCGATGATTAAGCAATAATTCTTCGATTTCGTAGTTCATCGATTAAAGCTACCCATCCATTGTCCAATCCGGTATGACCGGCTTCCATGGCTTCATGTAATAATCTCATTCGATCAACCAGCTTATTGTCATCATTATAATACATTATGTTGGTATTGTATAGGCTTTTTAATAATCCTTTCCCTGAAGATGTAGGTTCGTTGGTTCTTGGTATTTTGTGTAAAACATTTAATTCAGCTGTAGATATAGCTCTTTTTTTAAGTTGAGATTTTTTAACTATTTGAAGATTAGTAGATCCTTCTTCTTGACCTGCGGAAAATCCTTCCTTTTCTCTTGGATCTTCAGTTTCTTCTGTTTCTTCATTTTGTTCGCTCTCACCACTTTCTTCAGTTGATTGAAATTGTTTGTATAGTTCATAATCTCTTGATTCTTTTTCATACTTAGAAATCGGTAGAATAGGATCTCCTTCGAAAGGTTTTTCAATATTCTTAACTAATCTGTTTAAAGGATCAGTAACGGGTTTAAATGTTGATTCAATAAACTTTTCTCTTTCGCTTATACCTAACTTCAGAGCTCTGTTTTTATGTCTAATAGAATCACTAAGTGATTTTATTTCTTTTAATAGCTTTTCTTGACTTGCCATGTTTACAGTACGAAGTGTTGATTTGAAATAATGATATTTAGTGTAGCATAACGTATTTATCAAACCCTATTCTATATCGTCCGTCTTTTATGGCTTGTTTTTTCATAATGACCAAAAATCCATACTTTTCTGCCCATGCTTTTCCACAAATTTGTTTAAACTTGTCAAATGTCATATCAGCATTTACATGATCGTTATTTACGTGTTTCAGGTTGGTTTCAACTTGGTTGAACAAAATTATAACATTTGCATTATCTCTTATAAACTGCTTTGGAATTTTACTGTATGTTTGTCCTATATATATGCTGTCAATATTATTATGTCTTCCCATGGCGAAATAGTTCCTAATAGTATCATGATTTTCACATGAAACGTCATCGAATAGAAATACTGAATATGGTTTAGCTTGGTTTGGTTGCAAAACTTTATCACTGGCGTTAAATTTATAAAAGTTAACACCTGACACCTTCGATATGATTTTTTCCAACAATTGATACTTTGGCTGATGTAGTGACTTTGAAAACAATTATAAGTTATTAAACCTCAATCCTTTAGGATTTGTAATCAAATTAAATACGACATTAGTTTTTCCACAGTTTGAAGGACCACTTATAACACATCCGACTACATCCACTACAATGTAAACATTTAACGTTCATTTGTCCGAGATTTGACTATCACAACGGTGGTACTACCACTACCCAAAATCCCCATCAAATGTTCAATTGAGAGGTTGATGCAAGCGGTCATGTTCGTGTTCCCTCCAGCCACTCACAGTTCTTCGTCCAGAAAGTTAACCAAACAACAGAAAACACTATAAAGGAATTGGAATTTTGATTCACATTGTAAATTACATGATAATATGGTAATGTAACGGATAACTGCCCTGTGAATAATCACTTTTAAACATTCACTTCATCACATTGAACTGTAACTACATGATAATCAGTAAAATACGATGTAAGGTAAATCAATTGAACCATAGACAAAAAGAATAACTTTATCACTGGCGTTAAATTTATAAAAGTTAACACCTGACACCTTCGATATGATTTTTTCCAACAATTGATACTTTGGCTGATGTAGTGACTTTGAAAAAATGTATAAGTTATTAAACCTCAGTCCTTTAGGATTTGTAATCAAATTAAATACGACATTAGTTTTTCCACAGTTTGAAGGACCACTTATAATACATCTGACTGTGTTTGGAAGTAAACTACCATGTTTGCCAGTGTTGATTGTGTCGTTATCAACAGTGTAATCATCAATATTACTAATGTGGAATTGATCTTTATGATGAACAATCTCCATCTTATTCAAAATCCAATGATACAATGAGCTGTTCCCGTTAAATTAGGTCTTTTATAGGTATCCAAGAATCTTCTGTTTTGTTCAAACCTAGCCATCGTACTTTAACTTGGTCTTTTTTCCTTTGTAACACTTTTTCAACAAGATATACATCACCTACTATAGACTTCAATAGTTCATGTCCGTAGAACGCACCTAGTAACCTTTTTGTTTTTTGGCTAAAATCTCGACAACCGTTGGTGGATAATAAAATTGGTTGTATACCAAATGAAAAATCATTTAACTTACAACAAAATGACAGCTACACTCTTATTTTATTTCCAATGTTTACCGAGTTGTAGAACTTTAGAGTATGGAGTATTTTCTCAAACTGTCAGGGTGCGAACAACGGTGCAAACTAAAGTAAGTTATAAGTTAGACAGATTGAGAAAAAATGCCATATTTTGGCACCCTATAGCTCGGTAACCTTTAGGAATAATATAACTTAAAAGTGTAAATTTAATTTTTCTTGGAAATTTCAAAATCTTACATTTGGTAGCCTATGAAAGATTTTGTCACTTTTAGCTAACTTATGACAGATGGTTCTTGAGATTTTAGCCAAAAACACATAACTAACATAATGTACCCTGTTTCGCTAATTGCCACTAGAGCTCACCTTATATTTATGGGGACTTTTAGCCGAAAAAATTGTATCTGATCAGACATGGCCGAAGACAACCTGAAAACAACACTGTATGTTGGAAACCTCAGTGCTTCAGTTACATTTTTGTTTTTCTTTCCGCAGTTATATAAAATCAATGGTTATTTATAAAAGATCAAGTCTATTTGCATTTATAGACTATTATGACCATGAAACGGCAGCTTCAACTCTGGCTGCGTTGAATGGAACAATACTGCAAGGGAGAAAAATGAAGGTGGAGTGGGCCAGTGACAATGCCCGTCGAAAAGACTATGTTATATTTGTCGGAGATCTGTGCTCAACAATCGATGCTGTTAAGTTGAGAGAAGCGTTTGCTACGTTTGGTGAAATCTCGGATTGTAGAATAATAGTGGACCTTGAAACACTCAAGTCAAGGTACTATGGGTTTGTCTACTTTATTAAAAACCATTAAACCTACAACAAAATGACAGCTACACTCTTATTTTATTTCCAATGTTTACCGAGTTGTAGAACTTTAGAGTATGGAGTATTTTCTCAAACTGTCAGGGTGCGAACAACGGTGCAAACTAAAGTAAGTTATAAGTTAGACAGATTGGGGAAAATGCCATATTTTGGCACCCTATAGCTCGGTAACCTTTAGGAATAATATAACTCAAAAGTGTAAATTTAATTTTTCTTGGAAATTTCAAAATCTTTCATTTGGTAGCCTATGAAAAATTTTGTCACTTTTAGCTAACTTATGACAGACGGTTCTTGAGATTTTAGCCAAAAACACATAACTAACATAATGTACCCTGTTTCGCTAATTGCCACTAGAGCTCACCTTATATTTATGGGGACTTTTAGCTGAAAAAATTTATCTGATCAGACATGGCCGAAGACAACCTGAAAACAACACTGTATGTTGGAAACCTCAGTGCTTCAGTTACAGAGGAACAGTTACATTTTTGTTTTTCTTTCCGCAGTTATATAAAATCAATGGTTATTTATAAAAAATCAAGTCTATTCGCATTTATAGACTATTATGACCATGAAGGGGCAACTTCAACTCTGGCTGCGTTGAATGGAACAATACTGCTAGGGAGAAAAATGAAGGTAGAGTGGGCCAGTGAATAGCCCGTCGAAAAGACTATGTTATATTTGTCGGAGATCTGTGCTCAACAATCGATGCTGTTAAGTTGAGAGAAGCGTTTGCTACGTTTGGTGAAATCTCGGATTGTAGAATAATAGTGGACCTTGGAACACTCAAGTCAAGGTACTATGGGTTTGTCTACTTTATTGAAAAAGCAGAAGCTCAAAAAGCTATTACTGAAATGAACAGCCAGTGTTTAGGAAGTATTATGCTTTATTCTTTTTAATACTAGTTTAGCATTTTTAAACTTTCCAAGAAGAAATACAACTGTAAAAGGAATAAATGATTTGTATCAAGCAGATTTGATTGAAATACGGATATATAGTAAAATAAATCAAGGACATCATTTTATACTTACAGTGATTAACTGTTTTAAGGGTTTTTCAGAGTTAATGAAAAATACAACATAAACCACTTCTCAACCAAATCTGGAAGTAAAGCGGCCATGGTTGAAAGATTTAATAGAACGTTAAAAGGAGCAATGTATAAAATGTTTTCAAACAGAGGAACCTACTTATGGATTGATATTTTACCAAAGTTAATAAGTGATTACAACAGGTTTCACAGAACGATTTGGATGATGCCAAATGAAGTAAACAGTAAAAGTGCTTAACTAGTATTACAAAGAATAAAGCACAATACTTCCTAAACACTGGCCGTTCATTTCAGTAATAGCTTTTTGAGCATCTGCTTTTTCAATAAACTAAACAAAGCCATAGTACCTTGACTTGAGTGTTTCAAGGTCCACTATTGTTCTACAATCCGAGATTTTACCAAACGTAGCAAACGCTTCTCTCAACTTAACAGCATCAATTGTTGAGCACAGATCTCCGACAAATATAACATAGTCTTTTCGACGGGCATTGTCACTGGCCCACTCCACCTTCATTTTTCTCCCTAGCAGTATTGTTCCATTCAACGCAGCCAGAGTTGAAGCTGTCCCTTCATGGTCATAATAGTCTATAAATGCAAATAGACTTGAGCTTTTATAAATAACCATTGATTTTATATAACTGCGGAAAGAAAAACAAAAATGTAACTGTTCCACTGTAACTGAAGCACTGAGGTTTCCAACATACAGTGTTGTTTTCAGGTTGTCTTCGGCCATGTCTGATCAGATAAAATGTTTTCGGCTAAAAGTCCCCATACATATAAGGTAAGCTCTAGTGGCAATTAGCGAAACAGGGTACATTATGTTACATTATGTTAGTTATGTGTTTTTGGCTAAAATCTCAAGAACCGTCTGTCATAAGTTAGCTAAAAGTGACAAAATCTTTCATAGGCTACCAAATGAAAGATTTTGAAATTTCCAAGAAAAATTAAATTTACACTTTTAAGTTATATTATTCCTAATGGTTACCGAGCTATAGGGTGCCAAAATATGGAATTTTTTCTCAATCTGTCTAACTTATAACTTACTTTAGTTTGCACCGTTGTTCGCACCCTGACAGTTTGAGAAAATACGCCATTCTCTAAAGTTCTACAACTCGGTAAATATTGGGAATAAAATAAGAGTGTAACTGTCATTTTTGTTGTAAGTTTAATGATTTTTCATTTGGTATACAACCAATTTTATTATCCGCCAACGGTTGTCGAGATTTTGGCCAAAAACCAAAAAGGTTACAAGGTGCGTTCTACGGAAATGAACTATTGAAGTTTATAGTAGGTGATGTATATCTTGTTGAAAAAGCGTTACAAAGGAAAAAAGACCAAGTTAAAGTACGTTGGCTAGGTTTTAACAAAACAGAAGATTCTTTGATTTATTTGCTTTTAATTAGGTAAAAGACCTAATTTAACGGGAACAGCTCATTGTACCATTGGATTTTGAATAAGATGATTTGTTCTTCATAAAGATCAATTCAACATTAGTAATATTGATGATTACACTGTTGATAACGACACAATCAACACTGGCAAACATGGTAGTTTACTTCCAAACACAGTCAGATGTATTATAAGTGGTCCTTCAAACTGTGGAAAAACTAATGTCGTATTTAATTTGATTACAAATCCTAAAGGACTGAGGTTTAATAACTTATACATTTTTTCAAAGTCACTACATCAGCCAAAGTATCAATTGTTGGAAAAAATCATATCGAAGGTGTCAGGTGTTAACTTTTATAAATTTAACGCCAGTGATAAAGTTATTCTTTTTGTCTACGGTTAAATTTATTTACCTTACATCGTATTTTACTGATTATCATGTAGTTACAGTTCAATGTGATGAAGTGAATGTTTAAAAGTGATTATTCACAGGGCAGTTATCCGTTACATTACCACATTATCATGTAATTTACAATTTGAATCTAAATTCCAATTCCTTTATAGTGTTTTCTGTTGTTTGGTTAACTTTCTGGACGAAGAACTGTGAGTGGCTGGAGGGAACACGAACATGACCGCTTGCATCAACCTCTCAATTGAACATTTGATGGGGATTTTGGGTAGTGGTACTACCACCGTTGTGATAGTCAAATCGCGGACAAATGAACGTTAAATGTTTACATTGTAGTGGCTTACATATTTTTAAGCAAGAAAAAACTGGCCGAGACAGTTACGTTTGTAGGCTACTCTTTTTTGCCATGAATGAAAGGTTCGTTTACCTCATTTTTGCAGTTTTGTCTGTACATTGTTTAGAATTCTATATTTTTTAATTATTTTTACCTTTTATACATTAATAAGCCGAAACAAGTCTTATCTCAATTTCTGTCTGTCTGTCACAGAAAAAACTCTAATTTTATTTATATAGATTATTATGGCTTAAAAGACTGAGTGCAATCACAAGTAAGGTGCAGAGGAAACATGCATATGGGACAATTATGCCCTTTCAGCTCTTAGTATAGGTATCGGAAGTTAACTATGATATGTTTAATTGATGTCAGTGTAAGTTAGTGAATTTGTATTATTATTTAGCTTTACTCTGTCATAGGATAATTTTTTATCAATACTGACCTCAAAAATAGGTAGGGATTTACATGGTATATACACTACTAAGTCAGTATATCTTTAAAATGTAAATCATATACCGGTGCTTGTACGAGTCCGTGAAAATTACGCACTGTGATAAGTAACCAAATGAGTTATCGCCATTTGTCTGGATTAAAATAAAGATAACCTTAAAAATATTACTAATAACATTACTTTTGTTATGCATATTTTGGGCAATGTGTTAATAGTTATGATTTAAGATTATTTTGTTATTTTTTTATTTGTCGGGGAGAAATTTACCCTACACTCCATGGATCTGCCACTGGTTATCAACCTCTTGGTAGGATGAATGGCCAGGGGAGTCCAGCAAGGAGAGAGTGCAGCAGAGTCAGGTTTCGAATCTAGTCTCAGTCAGGTCTTGTAATCAACTATAGAGGAATTCACCTGTCCGTGGTAGTGGTGGGCGTTATATAACGTAATAGGATAAATAACACTAAGTTATTACTGATTATTTACCTATTACTTTGGTAAAAGGTTACCGTGAATACCCTATTATTTTTGTAACATTTTATGAACCGTTAGAACGAGCTAGTGAAATAACGCTGACCATATAATCCTAATAATTAATAGCAAGCGCTTTGTTTAGGCAATCGTTTCAGGGAATCATATTATTTTGCAACCTAGCCTGAAGTGGTGGTTCGAACAAGTGAAATAACGCTGACCATGTAATCCTATTAATTAACAGTAACGATGTGGCGACCAATAAACGTAATGGACGGGGAAATAATAGGTGACAAAAATAAAACATGTTATTTCACCTATTACCAAAAATTAAGGAACGTTCCTGACTATTACTGAAAAGTAACGGTATTTCCCATTTCTAGTCTGTGTATCAGAGGCTTGGTGGACAGCTCAGATTCAAGTTCACAGAATAGTGGATCTTTGTACACCTCTAATCAGGCATTTCGTTACATTTGCATATTGTTACTGATTGTGTACATTGACACCTTGTTTAGAAATTATATAAGTTTTTAATTTCATAAGGCTAAACGGGAAGTGATATGACCAAAGCCATTTAGCAGACCACTTCATAGTCATAACATACAAATGGAATGTGCGTGTTGGCTTGTATGTTCAATTGATGACTACTTGGTCCACAATCCACATCTGGCAACCAATAATACAGAAAGTAAACGTCTCACAACAATTGAAACATATATTTACACTTTTACTGATAAAACCAAAACGGCAATACATTATTGTAAGAATAATAATTATATTGAACAAAATAACAATGAATTTAAATGAATTTAGCCAATACATTATATTGACATAATCCAAAAGAAACCAGTTTGCTTCATTCAACTAGTTGAAGTCATAATCTCTTAGAAAAATTGTGTCATAAGAGCGTTAAGATATTAACACACATTGTGGTTTAAAGTGTTATGCACCTCTGTTTATGTTGTGTCGTAAGCTAACCTGTTGTGGAGGGAGTTTAAAAAATTAAATTTACAAGTAAGCCTACCTAAACGGACAAAAGAATATACATGATTATGATTAATAATTCGAATTAAAAAAAACAATGGTTAATAAAGTAGTGATTGCCGTAGTTTGGCTTTTTTCAGTTCTGTCAGGTATACCTGCTATAAAATGTGATAGGATGTGAATGAATAGTAAAATTATTACGTGTTATTACTCTCTGTAAGTTATATAGATTTTTTTCAAAACTGTCCTTGCGAGAACTTGTTTATTATTAAACTTAGAAACAAAATATTCCAATTCATAAGGGCTGTTAATAGATTCTTACTGATCAAAATAATAATGTTACAATACCTGCAGACTGCCTATAGTGGTCCTTTAATATCCAACAGGATTACGCGTTTCGGTATATCGTTATACCCTCATCAGATCCTATATACAAAACTTAAAGTTTTTTCGACTCGTCACAGTTTTAAAACACAGTTACAAAACATTAATCACGAAATTAGTATATTACGTTACTAGTCCTGAAAATAAGTGTTTACCGGACGAGTGTGGTCGTTCCCGTGCGAGACGAAGTCGAGTACGGGATTACCATACGAGTCCGGTACACACATTTTGGACGAGTTACGTACGATAGTTTACGCCATACTACTAAATCTGTACAAATCCTAATATATTTTCACCGACATGCCACAGAACATGGACTAAAAATCACTAGTCATAACCTCTAAGAGAGGTTATGTTTTTGTTTATAACCATTCATTGCTACCTAAATATAGTACCTATAATCAGCTGATTGGTGTCCGGCAAAACTCATTACAGTACAGTAGTACGCAATGAAACCCCATTTGAATAAGCTGGATCATCTTCAAATGGTCCAAAGTCGTTTGGTCCACAGTTTATATTGCCGTTCGTTTGGTCCAAAATCGTTTGGTCCAACAGTTAAAAACTCGTTCGTTTGGTCCAAAATCGTTTTATCCAATTTCATTTGGTCCAAAGTCGTTTGGTCCACAGTTTATATTGCCGTTCGTTTGGTCCAAAATCGTTTGGTCCAACAGTTATAAACTCGTTCGTTTGGTCCAAAATCGTTTGGTCCAACAGTTAAAAACACGTTCGTTTGGTCCAAAATCGTTTGGTCCAAAAGTACAGGCCAAACTAGAAGTAAAATGTTGCATTGTAGAGTAAACTTATGAAATATACTGTACGTTTATATTACCGTTCATTTGGTCCAAAATCGTTTGGTCCAACAGTTGTAAAACAGTTCGTTTGGTCCAAAATCGTTTGGTCCAACACATTAATACGAGTTCGTTTGGTCCAAAGTATAAACTATTGCGTCCCTCACATTGAAGGCGTTCAAATATCCGCCGTCGTATACAATAATAATATTAATACAATTTTTGCTTTAAACATGTTGACTTTCTATGTTTTTAACGTTAAAGACGCCATGTTTTGTTGTATTCAAACCACTAAAGCGTACATAAACAAACTTAAAGCTCAATAGTGTATCATACGGTTGGAAATCTTATAAATTAACAGTTTTTATCACATTTGGCGACCTTCTAATATACAGGGTGTTCAGTGGACCAACGTGTTTTAAATGTTTATCATACACCTTAATTTGTATTGTTGTACCGGTACCTATTTACAATGGAGTGTTTACTATTGATCATGGTTGTCTATAATTCTTAATCAAAAGGTTAAAATAGAACATGAAAATTACATTAATTAGCCTACTCATATTTTCTGGACGTCCACAATTTCCTGGTAAAAATTTTGTCTTACAGAATTATATATAAGGATCTTATTTTCTTATTTTAAAATTGATGTTCTTCTGTATAATGTCATGTTTAGCAATATAACGTTCCATTACGAACAGTTATATAATCTTAATATTACAGTAACTCTTTCAATCATTTCTTATTGCATTATGTTATATCTATTGTACTGGTTGGTGTCTGCCTTTTTGACTACTTTTGCCGACATTTTGTCTTATTATTCAATACTGACAGATCATCACGAGATTATTGTTATACATGTGTATTTAATCATTGGACAATTTCCCATTATGTAATACGATACAGAATAATAAAAGTGCAGAAGGCTTTTACAGTCTATGAAAATGAATGTTAAATAGGCTACTTTTATTTATCATAGACATATCATTAAGGTACATCAATTATAGGTCTACTCTTTGTGATATGCATAATTGTCTGAGACAAACATTCAGGCACGTTGCCCATATTTTTTTTTTAAATAATAGTTGGTTTTCAGTAACTGGATTAAATTTTTAATAATTTTATGAATAAATGCATGATAAGTTATAGAAAGTTATTAATCCTAAATTCCAGTTTATTACATACTTTTAGAGAGTTTACTTTGATGCATTCATTCAGCTTAGTGAAAGAATACACAATGGAGTCAGTGAATGTTATTCAACTAAAGAAGTGATGCGCATGTTTACTGGCGCTACTCAGCAACAAAAATCATTGATCTCTCAAAGTTACTTACCCAGATGGTGACATCAAAAAGGCCCAAACTCCATACTATAAACAGTTTCTCAGACCAGAGTCAATTTAATGCGCTTGAATTGTGGCATTTATTAATTCGGCTTATATTTCTCGTAACCCAACAGATTGTTCATCTGCAGAAGAAGTTCATTGTGTTCTTATCGTGTCTAATAACATCCAAACAGAGAAACCTTAAATTACAGTAGTACCTATATCTTGACAGATGGTTTGCAGTAGCATCTGAGCCAGTAGAGCCACTGGGGCGGAGCCCGAAAGGATTTTTGGGATAATAATATGCTTTAATATTAATCGGGAATGTGAGCTATCATCATGCCAAATTTAAGCCCAATCCGTCCAGTAGTTTATGCGTGATTGAGCAACACACACACACACACAAACACACACACAAACTCACAAACTTTCAGATTTATAATATTAGTAAGATTAAAAAATAAACCATCTGTTTAACATTAAATGCAAACTCAAAGCAAAGTCAATATTTATCCACAAATCTAGGGAATTAAAACGCGTTGTTTTAAGATTGACTGGGGATAAAAAGTAAACATTACACAAACACATTATATATAAATAAATATATGTATATGTACGTGTATAGAAATGCAAACATATCAATTTTTTAGAAACATATCACAAAACAACAAATAATAGGCCTCGGAAGGCAGGCGGTTGGGTTGACGACGTGACGGCGATTATTTGAACGCCTTCTATGTGAGGGACGCAATAGTTCATACTTTTGGACCAAACGAACTCGTAATAGAGTGTTGAATAAAACGACCCGATCGAATGGTCCACATTGAAACGTACAGTCTATTTCATAAGTTTACTCCACAATACACAATTGTAATTCTGGTTTTGCCTGTACTTTTGGACCAAACGATTTTGGACCAAACGAACTGTTTTAAAACTTGTGGACCAAACGATTTTGGACCAAACGAACTGTTTTAAAACTTGTGGACCAAACGATTTTGGACCAAACGAACTGTTTTACAACTTGTGGACCAAACGATTTTGGACCAAATGAAATACTCCCCAACTGGATCATAAAACGATTTTGGACCAAACGAACTGTTTTAAAACTTGTGGACCAAACTATTTTGGACCAAACGAACTGTTTTACAATTTGTGGACCAAACGATTTTGGACCAAATGAAATACTCCCAATAAGCTGACGGCAAACAGCTGTTTTCTGGACTAAATCCTTGCGTGGATATTCGTTAAAATAATGTAGTGTGGCGTAATAGTATATTACGTTACTAGTCCTGAAAATAAGTGTTTACCGGACGAGTGTGGTCGTTCCCGTGCGAGACGAAGTCGAGTACGGGATTACCATACGAGTCCGGTACACACATTTTGGACGAGTTACGTACGATAGTTTACGCCATACTACTAAATCTGTACAAATCCTAATATTTGTTCACCAACTAAAGGGCTAAAAATCACTAGTCATAACCTCTATAAGAGAGGTTATGTTTTTGTTTATAACAATTCATTGCCACCTAAATATAGTATAATCAGCTGATTGGTGTCCGGCAAAATTCATTACAGTACAGTAGTACGCAATGAAACACCATTTGAATAAGCTGGCGGCAAACAGCTGTTTTCTGGACTAAATCCTTTCGTGGGAAGTTCGTCAAAATAATGTAGTGTGGCGTAAAACTATTTACAGTAGGGCTACTAATTAAAAACGAGAGACAAAAGTGGACCAATGCATGCGTTTCAAGTGTAGAGTCTCGACTGGAGGTTATCTTGTCCTAGTAGTTGAACTTTGTCCCCCCGGCTTCTTTTATCATTCATTTCTGGCTCTGTCTAATCCTATTAATGTTTCAAATAATATATTGGACTGGAACAAGCTTTTATTATTTAATAAATCATAAGGGCGAATTTTCGTTGCTTTATATATTTCATAATTTTCCAGAGTTGTCATAATTTCCCAAAAATGAATTTATATGTATATATTTTTGTGTATATTTTTTTAAACGTTGCGCGAAGGTAAAAATTGCGATTTTTGCTTAAGGTGAAAATGTATGTTCCATTTGATAGTTCTAAATTCAAATTCCTGCAACACACCTGTCAGACTGCAGTGTAGTGTGTCTCTGTCACAGGTGTATTCTGGTAACTGTTTGGAAGTGTAAATATGACCAGTGACAGTTTATGAGTCCCACCGCTGTAAACGATATTAACCTGATGGTTTATGTCGCTATCAATCATATACTGACAATGTTTCAACCGTTATGTAAGTAAAAACTCAGCTTTTTACTAAGGTTTGTTACTCTTTAAATAATTCAGGTGTAATGTCTGTTACTGTATAGAATTCGCCAACTTTCGTACCTTCTTAAAGCCCTTTTATTTTTTTATGTGAGTTAACCAATAATGAATTGGCCAATTTAAAAGTGATAATCCATGTCCCCTGAAACGATGATTAAAATAACGTTTAGAACGGCATAACGTTTTAGAAGCGATCTTCTATGCAATTGATTGATAACAAAAGTTGGTTACAAAATAACTTAAAATACTGTTTTTCCTTCTTTATATTTCCAATTCATAATGTGATTATTGTTTTTTTTTTTACTATTTGGTTAAAGCAATACACAGACTATTTCAAAGTCATAACCTATTGATGGAATATGAAGTTCTTGTCGTGTATTTCATGGATAAAATAATGGTTCCGTGATTTTTGGGGAAAATGTCACATTTCCACATCGAAACATTTTGTTAACTGTTTGGCAACAAAAAAATATACCGAGTTAATAAATTCCAAAATAAGAAGAGTTACCGATTTGCGTTCGAGGTTTGGGTAAATCTGATTTAGTCTAATATAACGTCTCAAGTTTAGCTTATCGGAGGATTTACATATTTCCAATTACAAATTTAAGCTCAAATAATTAATATTTGATCATGACAAAAATATAAAACTAGAACTAGGTTTTGTTCAGTTCTGGCAGATATAAAGGCAATGTTCCTCATGCATTAGACATTACTCTAAATGTTTGAGTAATTAAAGCCTAAGTTTGTTCGCCTGATGTAATATGTATTAGTTACGTAATACTTGAATTTTAACGTATGCTTGTCTATCTTTACATCAAAATTAGATACTTACTGGATACTTTTAGGGAGATTAAAGCCCATAGTTATATAACCACTTAGTTTTAAAATCCTTTATAATATTTGTGGTGTTTATGTACAACTGAAAAAAAAATTATTTAGTATATTTATATATTATTATCGCTCTTTAAACCTTTAAGCACACTAAATCATAAATTAATTATTAGGAACTCACACCTTAAATTAACAGATTAAAACTTAGGCTTCAGGCTGAATATACAATAAATCATATATTTTGAAGAATTTTGTAAATAATAATAAAAAAGATCTTAACTAATTTTCGTATATCAGAACGAGAAACAAAGCAGTTATTGTATTAAAATCGATAAAAGTGCATTGGGTAAAAAACGTATTTGGTTCACTATGAAAATATACTTAGGCCTACTCACAGTAATAATTTGGCGAACTATAAGTGTTACACAATCGGGTCAAAGCTATGAAGAATCAAAATATCTGTCGCTTGAGATAACAATAATCGGTAATGTACGTAGCACATTGGGCTGCATATGAATTCAAAGATTGTGGATAGCTATTGGATGTTTAGTACTCCGTTCCTCGAACAGGCATTTCAGCACATGCCAAGGTAAATGCATGTTCTGTGCAATGCACAAGGTTACTTCCACGCACACGTCTGTTGAAACGCCCCCTTTATTTAAATAAACCGCATCCTTAATTCAATGAGCGTCTTTTCAAAAAGAATGATTCACTAAAATCTTTTAGTGACTTACATCCAACATCTACTTCACAAATACCATATAAAAAATTAACACAACTCAAAACATTGAAGTTGGATTATAAAAATATGAGTAACTATTTTTAAGAGGATCCCAGCTTTAGTATTAATTCTATTAGTTCTAAAGTGATTGTATTATTAATACACTATAGAAATTAAATAGGTCTTAAAACTACAACCAGGGTTCTCAAAAAGACGGTCAGTTCATTTAACTGCTTAAAACACAAACATTTGATAATAGTAATGATTGTAGACTTTTTATATTGGATAAAAACAAATAGAAGACATTTCGTGTAGGCCTAATTGACCTAATGTTGAATATTGATGTTGATGATTATTACAATTTAATATTATACTTAATCACCACTACATTATCAATATAGTTAAAAAGTAATATTAAATCCTAATAATCTGGGACAGTCTTTGAACATTTTTAACCAGAGATATACATTTATGTAGTTGTAATGATATGTATATTATTACACTCATACATATTTTACAAATCACAAACAAAAATTTTCTTAATTAGAATGACTGAAAATTTTACTTTACGTTATTTAAAGTGTTGGAAAAGCGTATAATCATACTTAGTCGCCACTACAAATCTATATTAGTTTTTTAGGTAAAAATTTAATAAGCTGACGAAATTTTGCTTAATAGCTTAGAGAAGGAAAAAACCGCAATTTGCATGACTAAATGGGGCTAGAGAATACCGCTACATTTGACATGGTCGTTAAAGGTGTTTACCGCAGACATTGACAGCAGCAGTATCAATGTTTCAATGAAAGCAATTCATGTTAAATGAAAGCAAATGACAGTTCGTCCCTGATTGAGTCACCTAGCAAAGACAGTATTTTCTCCAATGACATATGATTATTTGTAAATAAAAATATCGACGACTATACAAAGAGTTAACTGTTGAAAAAGCCTTGGGTCCGAAATCATACTATAACATTCTGTGCACACAAAGGAAGGCCAAGAAAATCCACCAACACATTATCTGAGACATTTACTTGAAACATTAACTGGGACACCACCATTTCCATCAAAGGAGGTATTTATAGTTTTATAGTTTATTCTCACGAGGAAAGGGGAAGATGTTGTAAGTTTTGTTTGCTTTTTTGCCAATAAAGGTGTGGCCACAACCTTTAAGGTATGATAGCACAAGACCTTGTCACTCAGCCTTTGGCTACTTACGCCAAGCTTTTAGGAAAGCAGAGGTATTTACAGTCCAATGAAGATATTTCGTATCCTAAGTCAAGAGTTTCAGCAGGCATTGACTTTCTTCAAATCTATTACAATCCACAGAAATCTATTCGAAATCAGGTGGGTACCCAATGTATGATTACATACGGTTAAAGAAAACTGGGAACGACTTCGACATATATAATCAATAGTATTATTGTGCCTGCAGAACATACCCTTAGGGGTCATCGAGACAATGGCTGTTTACACGAGACGACTGGGTTTAGCAACGAGAGTGGTTTTAGGGCATTGCTACGTTTCAAAGTGTCTTCAGGGCACGAAAATCTAAAAAGGCACTTGTCAACAAGACAATAAGACACAAAATGAACTCATTATCTGCTGTGGGGAAGAAATAACTGATACCACATTGAATTAAGTCAAAAACTCTAAGTATTAGTCCGTTATATTTGACGAGACAAAAGATATTTTTCGCACAGAACAACTTTTCTTGCACCTACGATTCTTACACAAAAATTAAATAAGAGAAGATTCCGTCGAATTTATTAATGCATATTAAAAACATTCAGCTATAATTCCTGATCAAGAACTTAACAGTGAACAACTTGTAACTGGTGAGGCCTTAGATTAATTGTCCCTTAGGTTTAAACAAATGTGTAGGAGTCGTCACGGACAGTTGTAGTGTCATGTCATCTGAATCAATAAATATAGGTGCTGTAACTGAAATGCAGAAAGTTATGAAGAATGCATGTCGATGTCCCTGCCCAGACCTAGTGTTGAATGACTTTATTTCAACCTCAGTGAAAGATGAAGACAGTTTTGTATTTTTTTAATATGTCTGCCAGAAGAAATCAAGTTTTGAAGGTAAAACTTAATAACTTACCTAAAGTGAAAACCCCATAAACAGTAACCGTTCATACCGTAATGTATGGTATTACGGATTTGTGTATGCTTGGTTTTTTTTATGTTGGTTGAGGATACTAACAATCAAGCCTGTGTGAAACTTGATGGGTGGAACGCCACGAAAGCGTCATCACACTTAGAGCTGCACTTACTATTATTGTAGAAGCATTAACATTGATAACTATATGAAAAGATTCGAAGTCATTTACTGTCAAATAAAGAAGTTTTATATTGATTAACAATTTTATTTTAGGAATAAAATGTTACCAACTGAATTATTTGTAAATACAAAACTAAAACAATCTCCAGATGATCTTAATAATAACTAAATAAATATTAAAGAACAACAAACATATGACATCTTCTCTTCCCTTTTTTTAAAGACATGTTCTTCTTGGTGGATTTATTTGTCTACCAAATGAGGAAAAACAATTAGGCTCAGTTCCAGGGTCATCAGATGTTTTGGGTTGTAGTTGTCTTAGCATTACCCCATTGCGACGTAACATGCCTTCGTTTGTCTTAACTGTGTATGATCTTGGAGCTACCTTATTAACTATCTTCCCATCTTCTCTCCTATCTGGAATATACACGTTGCACCCAATAGTGAATTGCTTTTCATCTCTCACCCTATGCCGTTTATTGAAGTAATCTGCTTGAGTTGTTCTATATAGTTTGTCCAATTCTCTAAATGTCTTGTGATCTACCATTTTAGGCTTGAGATCTTTCGTCAATGACGGTAGTCGTGTTCTTAGTCTTCTTCCCATCAACAATTCCGAAGGGCTGTACCCTGATGGACCTGGTGTTGACCTGTACTCCAGTAATGCAAGAGTGGGGTCTTTGTTCTTTGTAAGCATCTTTTTAAGCGTTTGGACTGCTCTTTCAGCTTCACCGTTTGCCTGATGGTGTAAGGGACTACAACAAATAGTTTTAAACCCAAAATCGGCTGCAAAGGCTCTCCATTCTGAGCTTGTAAACTGTGAGCCAGAATCAGAAATTACGATTTCAGGGATCCCATGTCGAGCAAAACAGGCTTTCATCTTCTTGATTAGTTCATCTACAGTCATTGTGGACACATTTATCATTTCCAAGTACCGTGAATAATAGTCCACAACAGCCAAGTATTTGCCTTTCACAAAGTCAAAGTAATCAACTGCTATTCTTTGCCATGGATAGTCAGGAGTGTCTGATTGAATCATTTTTTCTGACTTTTGGTTTTGGTGTTTAGCACAAGTGTCACAATTTTCAATCAAGTTATGTATCTCTGTTGTAATTCCTGGCCAAAACACAGATTGTTTTGCTCGGAGGACTGTGCGTGTAGACCCGAAATGACCATCGTGCAGTTTATTCATGATATCTTTTCTAAGTTCAAATGGGATAATAATTCTTTCTTTATAACATATCAAGTCTTCTATTATAGATAGGTCGTCTTTAAAGGTATACCACTTTCTCATACTCTCTGGCACATCCTTCTTATATTTAGGCCATCCATTTTCTGTGTATTTCACCAACATCTGACATTCTTCACACAGGATCTGGGCATTCTTTATTTGTTCCAATCTTGACTGTGTTGCTGGAAAGTTTAAAGATATTACCTTAATGTGTGCCTCTACCTCTTTTGTGAACTCATCTGTAGAATCTGGGATCGGCGCTCGGCTTAATGTGTCTGCTGTAAACATTTCTTTTCCGGGAATGTGTTCGATGGAGTAGTCAAATTTCATCAATCGCATTTTGAATCTCTGAATCCTAGCTGGTATTGTGTCTAGGTCTTTGCTTCCAAGGAGCGAAACTAATGGTTTGTGGTCTGTTAGGATTCTAATTTTTTTTCCAACTAAAAACTTAGAAAACTTTTCTGCGGCCCATGCACATGCAAGAGCTTCCTTTTCTATCTGGGCATATCGTCTTTCACAGTCCTGTAAGGTCCTTGAAGCAAACATCACTACTTTGGGAGATTTATCTTCAACCTGAAGTAACATTGCACCCAATCCATATGCTGATGAATCGGCTATAACAATAGCTTCAGCATTTACATCATACTTAGTTAAAGATATTGATTCATTGACGGCCTGTATAATGTCTGAAAGGGCTTCTTGATGTTGACTTGTCCAACAAAATTGTCTATTCTTTCTAGTAAGCTCACGGAATGATTCAGTTTAATCAGCCAAGTTTGGAATGAACTTGTTCAGTTGATTCAACATACCATTTAATCGTCGAACTCCCGCAATATCTTTAGGAGGGGGAAGTTCCTCGAGTGCTCGTATACGATCAGGATCGACCTTGATACCATCACAGTCGATCAGGTTTCCAAGAAACTTCACAGATGTCTGGGAAATAGAACATTTTTCTTTGTTCAGTACAACCTTTGCTTTTTTTAAGCGATCTAATACTTGAGTGAGCCGGTAATCATGTTCCTCTTGTGTTCGGCCATGTATAAGTATGTCATCCATGTGACATAATACCCCATCGATACCATTTAAAAGTTTAAACATCTGTGTAGTGAAAAACTCTGGTGCGCTTGTAATGCCAAAGGGTAATCTCTGGAAATAAAATCTTCCAAATGGAGTAATAAAAGAAGTTAGTTTAGCTGTGTCAGGTGATATTTTTATCTGCCAAAACCCTGACTGGGCATCTAGTTTTGAAAATATTTTAGAGCGTCCAATTTGTCCTAGTGTTTCTTCTACATCTGGTAGTATTATCTTTGGCCGTTTAACATTCCTATTAAGTTCAGTGTAATCGACACACAAACGTAGACTACCATTGGGCTTGAGTACTGGTACTATTGGTGCACACCAGTCAGTTGGAGACTCTACTTTTTCTATCACTCCTAAGTCCAACATTCTGTTCAATTCTGTCTCCACTTTTGAACGTAAAGGAATTGATATGTTTCTTGGAGCTCGAACCGAGTACGGTTGAGCGTTTTCGTTCAATTCTATCTTATATTCTCCTGGAATGCTACCCAGACCAATGAAAAGCTCAGGGTGGCTAGTTAATACAGAGTCTAAGGTAATTGAGTTAAGTCCTGCAGTATCAGGTTTTCTGAGGGTTATGAGATTTAAAGATTTAATCGCAGGAATTCCAAGTAAAGGTTCGTTTAATCCTGCAACAACATACACCTTTTCTTTCACCATTTTCCCATCGTAAGCTATGTCTGCTATAAACATACCTCTTACATCTAGTTCCCTCTGATCAGCATTCCTATGTATACGGTCAGATTTCATAAGTTTTGCATGAATTACATTTGAAGGAATGGCTGTAACTTCTGCACCTGAATCAAGTTTTGCTTTAACTAACTGATTATTGATAAATATTTCTACATACCAAGAACTGGAGTCATAGCATGAAGCATTCACAGGTCCTAAATATGCTACTGAAGCTTCAGTGTTGTCAGGCTTGTCCAAACGTCTTATTTCGTTAAGTCCTTTCGTGTTGCCCGTTGTTTTAGTCTCTAATAATCTGCTTCTGCAATGTTTGGCAAAATGGCCGATTTTTTGGCAGTAATGGCATGCTAAATCTTTAGCAGGGCATAAGTGCCTGGGGTGCATTGGACCTCCACAGTTCCAACAACATTCTTTCCTAGTTGTCTTTAAATCATGGGTTTTGTTAAATCTTGCACTTTGTTTTTGGTCTGATTTGATTCGGTCAACTTCTGCATGTTTTCCTTGGCATATCATTTCTAGTTCAGCTGCTTGTTTGCTGATAGACTCTTTTTGTTTGCATTTTTGGACTGCTTTTTCCAATGTAAGATTTGAATCTTCTTGTAATTGGGCCGATAAACGTTTGTCAGTTATACCCACTACAATTCTATCACGTATTAGTTCTGCTTTAAGGTTCTTGAATGAACAGTGTTCGGCCATTGAGCTTATGTCTGCCAGAAATGTATCAAATAATTCATCTGGTTGTTGTGATCTTGAATTGAACTTTGCTCGTTCGTATATGACATTTCTTTTACCAGTAAATATGTTATCAAAGGCTTCTGTTACAGATTCATATGAGGCTTTGTCATCTTCTGAGAGGTGTGCTGTTGATAAGATGTCCTCAGAATCAGGCCCCATACAGTAAATCAAGCAGCTTACTTGTTTTACTTGAGGTTCATTGTCCAGTCCTGATGCAATTCTATACCTTTCAAATCGCTTAAACCACTTTTCCCATAACTCTGGATATTTGGAATCAAAAGGTTCAGGAGGTTGAAACATGACTGATGTAGTCCTATTTTGCTGCTGTCTTGGTTCTAGAACAGTATGTGTTTCTGATGATTGATTTGATTTGTTTCCTCTGATTGATAATCTATTGTTTTTTGGCATTTTAAAAAACTAAACCGCTGCCACCATGTCAAATAAAGAAGTTTTATATTGATTAACAATTTTATTTTAGGAATAAAATGTTACCAACTGAATTATTTGTAAATACAAAACTAAAACAATCTCCAGATGATCTTAATAATAACTAAATAAATATTAAAGAACAACAAACATATGACATTTACTACTGCATCAACTTTGCTGAACTTGTTACACACCTCTGAGCTTTTGATATCAATGCTGGCATTGATTGCATCTTGAAAATCACATAACCCTTAATAGACTACTCCAAACACCATCCCTGGACTCCAATATGGCATCACATGCTGCAGCTAAACACACTGGCTACAATACAAGCGAAACGGTCACAGCTTGAAACAAACTTCAGCACGGTGTTTGTTGCATTTACAGAGCAAGCCACAGATGTTGAAGTAAAGGTTAGCACGACTTGCCAGCAAGCAAACGAAAAGCGCAAACCATCCAGGAACCCGGTCCATTTACATACCTCTACTGGACAATGTTTCAAATGACCTATCATCAAGACTAAGAGTTCCCTGAAATGTCTAAGAGGGATCATTCCCACTATTCTGGTTGGAACACAAAGTGAACAAAATCGAAATCTACTTAATCAGTCGAAAAGAGGATTTAATAAGTTTTCTTCCATAGTTGGCAGTGGGGAAAATAAAACGAACATGATTTGCTTCGAAGGCGAACTATGGAACTCAGTAAAAGTCACAGGAGGAGAAAAATGTTAAGCTGACTTAAGATGTAATGAAAGTGTTGGATGTCTGTGACAGCAATATGTTTCCTACGATAACAAATCTTGTCAGAATTCTGGTTACTCTTCCAGGTATGTGATATTTAATAGTACGGTCTACTAAGCATAAATTATAGGCTACTAAATAAACAGTTTATTCTTATTATCCTTATATATATATAATACGTGAAGGCGATTTCTACAAAACACTACTCCTCCGTTAATAATGGACGGATTTTTACAAACGACGTGTCAAAATAGAGTATTTGTTGTGTAGATGCCCCCTTTCATCAATTCCTGTAATAAAAATCCTCGGGCTTTGCTCCACAGGCCATCAAAGTTGGAGTTTTTCCCATAAGATTAACATGGGGGAATCTAAATATATAATTGGCAACTTTGTCACCACTAATTTGAGAGAACGGCTGGGCGTAGGAACTTGGTAGAGGTGTCAAAAGAAAGGTCTTGGTCTGTAGACCATTTATCAAAAGAAAAACTAAGCAAAATCCCTTAGAACTCTGCCCTAGAAGCCATTAAAGATCTCTCCAAAGAGACACATTTTGGCCATGTGAATAATACTTTTTAATGAAACAGCTGTTCATTTGAAAATTGTATTTCAAACAACACACATTTATTGGGAGTTACTGAATTCTACCATTGACTATATATAATATTAATAGTCAAAGATTCTACAAAATAAGTATTTGCAATGTTATTTTCTGATTTTAAAATTGATTTTCTTCTTAATCATGTCATGTTTTGCAATATAACGTTCCATTACGAAATCAGTGGAAAATCCTTTTATCACACCAATTCTTAAATTATTTCTTATTGAATTATTTTATATCTATTGTACGGGTTGGTGTCTGCCTTTTTCGCCACTTTTGCCTACATTTTATCATATTATTCTACACATATCAAATATTTATGTAGAAATACTGCTCTTTATCGTGTCTAATAAAATCCAAACATAGAAACCTTGCCTAAAATGGCACCCATCTTAACAAATTATTTGCACCTGCCTATATTACGAACTTTGGCGGACTGGGTTTGTAACATTATTGAAAATAACACGAAATTTTGGCTGTAAAATATGGTACAAAGAGAAAATACTATTTAAGCAGCTTTACTGTCATGACAGAAACGTCATATTCCTTTTAAACTAGATCACATAATCCTTTATAAGATACATTGATTATTAATATGTAAACTTCAATATATACGTAAAAGCCAATTTACAGTATTTTTGCTTTTTGGAAATGTCCCATTGCTATGTCATTTGCGTTATTTGTTGCCAATGAAGCCGCAAGACCATATGAACTAGGAGGCCCCTTAACAGTTCAAGAATAAAAGCCAACTTCACTTCAAGTATTCCAATACACCTAACATTCCGTAGAGAGATTATATTGACAACTTTATGTTATTGATAAGGCTGAGACAACTAACTGACATCCCCCATGTCAAGGAATTCCAGCTTTACGAGTAAACCCTCAATAAATTTCTCAAAACTATATTAGAGGGTTCATTCATTGGCACAGAAGTACGATATGGACTGACGTGACGTGACGAAGGAAAAATCAATCTTACACTGTAACGGATATAGGCTACCTCCCTTTAAAGTTAGAATTATGTCTTCCCAAAAAATATTTTCATTTGTAATAAAATCATATTACACTGATGAAATCACGGAAGTGTTTAACTAGAAAAGATCCACCAATACGATTTTAATACTATTTTAAGCCTTGAAAGTAACCGTCGATTTCGACGGGTTTCACCTAGTTTTACTATAATACTGAAATATAATTATATTACTTGTACTAATCGGCAGAAATACCTGATGGAATTTGTTTATACACAATACGGAAGTCGCGTGGAGGAGGCGGCTTCCTCAAGGCCACTTAAAGGAGTTTCTTTCAGTGCCATACCGCAGGAGCAGTGGTCTGGTGAGCATCTTACGTTCGTCATTGATACGTATTATAAAAGTGGGCATTCCTTTGTTGTCAGTTTCGCATGGGTAGTAAGGGACAAGTTCCATCCCGTAACACCATCAAGTTATAGCCAAGAACTTCAGTTCAACTAGTTTAACGTTAAAACAAATCCTGAGGAACGCCAGAAAACGTTGAGCGAGTGAGCAAACTGTGTTGTAGCCCACATTGACCCGTGCGTATACAAGCTGTTGCTCTCCGATGTCCAACAGGTCAGTGAGAAGAATATTGCACACCTTCACCCTTATAAAGTTGCAATTGTTAAACAGCTGAAGCCTCGTGACTACGATTATCACCAGAGATTTTCAGAACAAATGATTGATTTGATGGATTGCGAAATGATTCTTTTAATGATGAGGCTCATTTTCATCATGAAGAGTATGTCAAAAAACAAAATGTTCACAATTGGTCAAACACAAAGCCACTGGAGTTACATGATTCTTTACTTACAATACTTACTCTTTCTTACAATGATTCTTTTAATGATGAGGCTCATTTTCATCATGAAGAGTATGTCTGTCATATATGTATGTTCTTATTCTAAACCATCAATGGTATTATTGTTTAAGTTGAGTTTGATACTCTATGTCGAGTCTATGTAAGTAAAACTAGTAGGAACTCTCGATCTCTTTTTTTTTACTTTTAGAACTTAATAAAATGGCTGTAACTGAGATGGGACTTTTATTAAAACATCCCATCATTATATGGCGCAGTCAAATTTAAAGTAATGGTACAGCCACTATACATAAAAAGGAATAAAAATGCCCAAAAGTAATAATGAGCAAGAGGAGATAGATGTTAAAGGGCACAGTGTAAAAGGTTCAAGTAGTGCACCTCACATTCGACCGCCATCAGAATTTCAATGGTCAGGTAACTTAGGAGAAAATTGGAAATCTTTCCGACAGAAATTTGAAATATATCTCGTTGCATCAAAATCTCAAAATGAAGACTCAGAATATCAAGTGTATTTGCTTTTAAGCATAATAGGTGATAGGGCTTTGAAAGTATTCAATAACTTCACTTACACTGGTTCAGAATCGGCTAAAGACTTAAAACATGTTCTTAACAAGTTTGATAACTACTTTTTGCCTGAAGTTAACGTAACTTTTGAAAGACACAATTTCTTTTTAAGAGAACAAAAGGACAATGAGCCTATAGATGAGTATGTGACTGACCTCAGGGATTTAAGTTCAACCTGTGATTTTGGTTCATTAACAGATAGCCTTATTAAAGACAGGATTGTGTTAGGCATTAAAGATAGGGCAGTGAAAGACAGACTTTTAAGGACTAAAGACTTAGATCTTAATAAAGCTCTAGACATATGTAGGGCGTCAGAAATTTCAAAGCATCAGTTGAGTGAAATCTGTACCGGTACATCAACCGATGCAGGTTTAAGCCTACATAAAATCAAGGCTACCAAACCTGCGAAGCAGTGGTCGGACAAAGGTAAGGGAAACCAATATAAACCTACCAGTAACACAGGCGCTACGAAAAAATCTACAAGGCTTATGGGAAAGGTATGTGGCAAATGTGGTTATAATCATCCGATGTTTAAGTGTCCAGCCTATGGTAAACGATGCATTAAGTGCTCTAGATTGGACCATTTTTCTAGCCAGTGTAAAAAATAAAAATGTAAGTTCACTAGAAGTTAAATCAGAGGATGAGCCTAGTGAAGATAAACTTTATCTAGGTTGCATAAATGAAATCGGTTCTAATAATGAATGGTCTGTAAAGCTATTAACAAATGATCTTATTTACATTCCTTACAAGCTAGATAGCAGTCCTCAGGTCAGTATTTTGACTCAAGACTATCTTGATTTACTTGAAATAGATAAGCACAATTTGTTGCCTACCAAAATCAAACTGTCATCATACACGGGCCAGAAATTGTCTGTATTAGGCTTATGTTACCTTGATGTAGTGCATAAAGGTGAAACTCATAAATTACCTTTCTATGTCGTTAACCACAATGCACCACGTATACTAGGTCTTTCAGCTTGTGTAAAGTTAAAGTTAATATCAAGACTAGACTATATGACAACTAAGCCTAGTGAAATAGGCTTAGCCCACAGTCACAAGAGTAAAATTGGTAACACTAATAGTGAGTCGATACTAAATCAGTACAGTGACCTTTTTGAAGGTGTAGGTTGTTTTAAAGGAGAATGCAGCATAAAACTAAAACCTGACTGCAATCTAGACTTAAGTCAAAACTTGATGAACTTGTTAGGGTTAAAATAGTAGGTAAAGTAAGTGAACCGACAGAATGGGTAAATTCTCTGGTTATTGTAGTAAAACCTAATGGTGAGTTGCGATTATGTATTGATCCTAAAGATCTCAATAATGTCATTTTGAGACCACATTTTCAGATGCCGACCTTTGATGATATTTCCTGTAAATTGTCAGGTGCTAGGTTTTTTAGTACACTAGATACAAAAAACTGGTTTTGGTATATAAAACTCACAAAAGAAAGTTCTCAATTGTGTATGTTTAATACTCCATTTGGGAGGTATAGGTTTTTGAGGTTACCCTACGGGTTATGTTGCGCTAGTGAGATTTTTCAACAAAAGATTATGCAAATTTTTGATGATATGGATGGCGTAGAAGTGTATGTAGATGACATTATCATATGGGGAGCAAATAAGAAACAACATGATGAAAGATTAAAACTAGTCTTAGATAAGTTAAGGTCTGAAAACATTAAGTTAAATTATGGTAAATGTAAGATTGCTATTACCGAACTTAATTATCTAGGTCATAGAATAAACAGCGAAGGGATTCACATGGATGAATCAAAAATTGAGGCCATAACAAATATGGCTGAGCCTAAGGACAAAAAGAGTCTCCAACAGTTTTTAGGCTTAATCACATATGTCAGTAAATTCATTCCTAAGTTGTCAGAGCATACAGCACCTTTGCGTGCTCTTTTGAAGAAAAACGTTGCATTTGTGTGGTCAAATGAACATCAGGTAAAATTTGATTTGCTTAAAAAGTTGCTTGTGTCTAAACCAGTCTTACAGTTTTTTGACATGAAAAAGCATGTGACCATTACGGTTGACAGTTCTAGCTATGCTTTAGGAGCTTCTCTCCTTCAAAATAATCTTCCGGTTGCTTATGCATCCAAAGCTTTGAATGATGTACAACAGCAGTATTCTCAGATAGAGAAAGAAACATTATCTATATTGTTTGGTTGTGAGCGATTTAGGCAATATGTATATGGTACTCATTTCACAGTTGAGAGTGATCACAAACCCTTAATTTCTATTTTTAAGAAAAATATAGATTCTTGTTCTCCTCGCTTGCAGCGAATGTTGATAAAATTGCAAGGTTATAGTTTTGATCTAGTCTATAAGAAAGGAAAAGATCTTGTCATTGCAGATTTGTTGTCAAGAGCTAATAATGATGTGTCTCAGCCAGTTGATGTAGATAATCAAACACAAAGTATTGAAGCCCATGCATGTACAGTTGTAAATAGTATAAATGTTTCCAGTGATCAGTTAACTAAGTTAAAAAAGTTGACAAATGAGGATGAAACCATGAAAGTCCTTAAATCTTACATTGTACAGAGCTGACACGGTGAAGATGGAACAACTAGTCCAGAGAGCCAAGAAAGAGAAGGGTCTGGTGTTCAAGAAACGGAAAGCCCGCGAGAGCGAGCGTATGGCCAAACTGAAAAGCATAATAAAACCAGGCAAGCTCAGATGCAGAAATCTCAGAGATACCATAGCGTCGTACGACGAGCGCATTTACCAGCTGGAGAAGCTCGAGGCAGAGCACCTGCGGGACTACGCGGCAGTCGCAAGGAGGGTGTACGAAAACGTCAGTGGGGAGAACACGCCTGAGTATTTGTGGAGGGAGAAATATTTCAAAATAACGACTGCTGACAAGTGGGGAGAGGAGGAGGAGAGAGAGCTGGAGGTGACGGTGCGACACATCACTGAAGAAAGGATCAGAAGAACGACTCATAACTTAATGTACCCTGTTTCGCTAATTGCCACTAGAGCTCACCTTTTATTTATGGGGACTTTTAGCCGAAAAAATTTCATCTGATCAGACATGGCCGAAGACAGCCTGAAAACAACACTGTATGTTGGAAACCTCAGTGCTTCAGTTACAGAGGAACAGTTACATTTTTGTTTTTCTTTCCGCAGTGATATAAAATCAATGGTTATTTATAAAAGATCAAGTCTATTTGCATTTATAGACTATTATGACTATGAAGGGGCAGCTTCAACTCTGGCTGCGTTGAATGGAACAATACTGCTAGGGAGAAAAATGAAGGTGGAGTGGGCCAGTGACAATGCCCGTCGAAAAGATTATGTTATCTTTGTCGAAGATCTGTGCTCAACAATCGATGCTGTTAAGTTGAGAGAAGCGTTTGCTACGTTTGGTGAAATCTCGGATTGTAGAATAATAGTGGACCTTGAAACACTCAAGTCAAGGCACATTCTATAACTAACTAAAAAGTCTTAATTATTACAGGTAACGTTATCCCTGGTTTTATATAGTATACAGTACATTGCAGAATTGACTGGCAAAATAGTAATCCAAATGTTAACATTGCGTACTGGCTTGATAATAAATCACGATTAGCTGTATTGAAGTAAATAAAAATCAACAGTAAATGGCTTCTAATGTTATTCTCATGGAGAACATTTTACGTTATATCTCGTTTTCTGCTAACTTAATGGGAATTCTGCTATTTTTCCCAAGTCCCTGGGGTTATGACCTTAAATATAAGACCTCTACCACTTTTCTGCGACTTACCAGACATCCACAATTTTCTGGTAAAAAGTTTGTCTTGCAGAATTATATATATATAAATAACACATTGGACAACAAAATAAATTACAAAATTCAATTTTATAGCTAATATAAGAAAAATACATATCTTTATTTTAATTCAGACAAATGGTGATAACTCACTTGGTTTCCTCTGCACATCACTTGTGATTGCACACAGTCTTTTAAACCATAATAATCTGTATAAATAAAATTAGAGTTTTGTGTGTACACTGCTCAGAATTCTATATTTTTAGGTTAATTTTACGTTTTATACATTAAGCAGCCGAAACAAGTCTTATCTCAATTTCTGTCTGTCTGTCACGGCCCAGAAGGCATTTTACGATAACTTCCCTGGAAAAACGAGAGCATCGATCAAGACTTAAGTTATTTACCAGTATTAAAAACATTTATCGATGATCACCAAAAATCTGTAGAGGCTCCGTCAAGGGCCCAGGGTGATGTTTCCACTAGGGTTGTTGGTTTGAAACCATGCTGCACAGGTGCGTGGTTAGGCCTTCCAACTAAAAAACTGAGTGAATTGATCCTTTTAATTTCATGGATTAATGATTGATTTAACTTCGGTATACCTTTCCTTACTATATATATATATCCCTTTTAGCCCTTTGAGCATACAAACTAGAAATATTTCGAAACAAGGTGTCAACGGACACAATGAGTAAGAATATGCAAAAGTAGTGGAATGCCTGATTTGAGGTGTACACAGAACCAACCATTCTGTGAACCACGCACCCGCTAACCACGCACCCGTTAACCATACACCTGTGCAGCATGATTTCAAACCAACAGTAAAAACGTTACTCTGGGCCAATGACGGAGCCTCTACAGATGTTTGGTGATCATCGATAAATGTTTTTAATACTGGTAAATAATTTAAGACTTGATTGGTGCTCTCGTTTTTCCGGAGAAGGTAGCGTAAATGCCTTCTGGGCCGTGACAGACTGACAGAAATTGAGTTAAGCCTTGTTTCGGCTTCTTAATGTATAAAACGTATAATTATCCACAAAATATAGAATTCTGAACAGTGTACAGACAAACCTCTAATTTTATTTATATAGATTATTATGGTTTAAAATACCATGTGCAATCACAAGTAAGGTGCAGAGGAAACATGCATATGGGACAATTATACCCTTTCAGCCCTTGGTATAGGGGTCGAAAGTTAACAAAGATGTGTTTAAGTGATGTCAGTTTAAGGTACAGAAAGATTTTTTATTATTTAGCTTTACTCTGTCATGGCATTATTTTTTATCAATACTCACCTCAAAAATAGGTAGGGTTTTATATTTTATTTACACTATTAATTCAGTATATCTTCAAGATTTAAATTATAATATACCGATGCTTGCATGCGTCTGTTAAAACTACGCATTAAAGTAAGTAACCAAATGAGTTATTGCCATTTGCCCGAATTAAAATAAAGATATCACGTTATATAACGCCCACCACTACCACAGACAGGTGTATTCCTCTATAAACCTTTTTGGGGACTTATGTCCCTGCAAGCCACTAATAAATATAGCACGGGCTAGAGGCGGGGCATTCGTAGACCTAAACTACAACACACGTAGGGTAATGGTCTTTTGAACATCATCGACTATGCACTAGACCAACCATTATTCGATGAGATTTGGGGCATTAAACTCCGTCGAAGCCTTTTCAAATGTACACTTTGACCTATGTTCCCTTTTGAAATTCTATCCTGACTCTTTTAAGGGCATCCTATATCCCCTACTGAAAACTAATAGTTTCTTCAAAATGTTTATTTTTTGGATCAATAGTTAATGCATTGCTACTGTATGGTTTTATTATGTTCTCACATGCAAAATATACCTGATATGTACCATTTGTTTTTTTAATACTGTACTCTCATCTTACCCTATCATAATGGTAATTGTAATTATAATTTTATATACATATATATATATAATTATTATCTTTTTTGTAATAATAATTTTTCATTTAACTTGTTCTTTAATTTAACTTTCGTAATCCATGACTCGTTCGTTTGATGTTGATTTAAAAAATCCCAACAACATTGAAGTCTCGTGATAGTATTTAACAGCGTTTAAGTCTTTTATCCATCTTTACAATGTGAAACCTTAATAAATTAAACATTTTGAAGTGCATTAAGAAATACGGTAGTTTTTAAAATATCCTCTGTGCATACACTATATAAATCTAAACATAGGCCTAGTTTAATTTTAAATGAGTAGTCAATATTACGTATCTGGCATTAATGTTGCAAAAGTTACCTGTTAATGGAGTTCTTCGAAGCTGTAAGATGATCAAATGGCATTTATTTCTTTAAATTGCCCCACACTGCTCCAAAAAAATTGCTCCACTTAAATCCACTCTACACTGTTTATTAACATTTCTAACTTTCCATTGATGATAGTAAATTACAGTTTCAGTTATAATATGCAGTATACACCTTATCTCTACAAAACTACAAAAATATCTATGAATAATTGATATGCGTAAACGTCAATTAGACTTGTCCAGGTTATATCCAAGGTACTTCATAAAATCTAACATTAAATTACAAGCTGTGTTTGCAGGGACGTGGTTACTTTTAATGCGACTTTTACACCTTATGACAAACGTGACGTCTTAACTTGGTTAAGGTGCCAACTAATGTCTGAAAAGTTATTTTCCCAATAAAAAATGTTATAAGGTAGATAGGAATAAAATAACTAAAATCGGGACCACGAAAGTTTGCAGTTGAGGGAGGAGCCTATTTACCACGTGACTTCGAAGAGGCCAATGAGGACAGTGCGGTTTTGCCAAATCTAATAATTCCAGCTGATTTGTAAATATTAATTAGTATTTTAATTAGTGTCGTAAACGGGCGATATGACAACGTAGCACTAGCCTTGTCTTGTGATTGGCTGCCACCAACTGCAAACTTTCGTGGTCCCGACTGCAATAATTGACTATACGAGTAAGTTATTATAAAAGTTAATCATAAATCTTTATTGGTCGTTAGAAATGTTAACAAACAGTGTAGCGTGGATTTACCCAGAAAAATACTCAAAGATCTTTACAGCCAAAGAGCTTACACGGGGTGGATTAAAGATCAACCAACACATACTAAAAATTACTTTCTACTTGTCCGTTCACAATTTTGAAAATTCAACGATATTAAGATTGAATGGACAACGGTTAAGTTTACCAATAAATTTAGACTACAAGTCGTTTGACAGGAGATTTTCCAGGTGAGTGGTGACTAAATCATGTATGTAGTGTTATTGGGTTTGGCCGGTAAGCTGGTCCCCGGGGCAATACAACATGCATCAGTCCGTCTCACACAGCTTTGTGTGGTTTGAACTCGTTAACTTCGGCAAAAGCGTCAAAGCCTTTAGTTGGCAACTCGTTACGAATTTGTGCAGTATGAAATTGCTATGGGGAAATAGTCTACCACCGAAACGACCATAAGATACATAGATTCCTTACTAAAAAACTACAAGTTAAGATTGAATTCAATAATTAAATTCAATAATTTGAATATTAAGGAAGCTGTTAATACAGTAGAGACTCTTTAATCCAAACTAATTGGGACCAAGGGTAGTTCGGACTACTATCGAATAGTTCGGATTACAGTACAAATTGTTGTTTTCACATAACAAAAGCTAAAACATGGCTAAAATTGATCAAAATTACTATGGGAAAAGTGAAAAAATGTTTTATAAAGTAAAATACAGTGTTTATTTAATACAGTAGTAAACATGGTGAATAAACAGTACTGTAAATTAAATACACTATACAATAAAGAACTGCTGTACTGTGTATAGTGTACAGCAATGAGGGGTTCAGATTAGTGTACAGCAATGAGGGGTTTAGATTAGTGGACGTTCGGTTTTTCTTTTTTTTGGGGGGGGGGGGGTTCGGATTAAAGAGGTTCTACTGTATTAAGTAAAGGATGATCACGCTCAAAATAAAAAGGTAGTTATCATACCCATTCCAATGAAAGGAAACCTATGCGCTACACAAACAACTTACTGTAAATTTAGGTCCTAAATCCCAAGGACATTTAATGTCCTTGGAAGAAATGTAATAAAAAATGTTATACTATTATGAACTACATATTAACAGAACACCTCAAATAAATTTTATCAGCGATACAATTAATAGAGCAGAGAAATATTAAATGAAAATAAAGTACTGTTAAACCTGTTTTTATAACTCATGTACAACACAGCCATTTAAAATTAGAACCATCCTATCAATAAAATTATGTTTCAGGTTGAGGATAAAGCCATGAAAACCTCCCAAAAAACATATACGCTCCGCATAAACATGAATCAGCTGGACGAAATTATGTGATCACTTGGAGTTTGTATGTAAAAAATAATTGAAGAATTAGCATTGTTCGTATTTATTTGTTAAGTTTATTTTAAGCTCGGCGAGGCGAAGCTATGTAATGTCATGGTGAATTTAAAAAGTATTGGAAAGAGCTGAAGAAATTATCAATTAACTGTAGAGAACGCTATCTGAACACGAAACTAGAGACGTTGGACGTGTATGAGGCTAATTGGATATTCTCGCAATGAAACTGGCCTAATTAGAAAAAGTATATGATAGGTTTTTTTATTATTAAGTATAAATCAGACCTTTATATATCTATTACCAATTACAGTATTATCAATTATTACTGAGATATGGACGCAACCTAGGTGTGTGTTTTAACCCAATATGAGTGTAGAATGTTGTGAGATGATCTGTGTAGCTTTGTTACTGACTAAGGAAATTTATTGCTGTGTAAATGTAAAGCAAACAAAGTATTTGTTCTTAATCTTTTAGAACAGTTTAAAAATAACTATGGCAGATTTTTGTCCAAGGATGGTTTGAAAAATTGATTTTTTTAATACTTAATTTATTTATGATTAGTGATTAGTACTAAAATTATCTCGCACCTCCTGCTGTACTGCATGGTGCATTTTATGTCGAATCGCTATTATTTATTACGAAAATTATTAAAATGATTTTATGCTTTAATTTAATACAGATTACCAAAAACTTTAATTTCATAGATGAGTTTGATCTCTTCTATTCTATTCTTGATTTTGTTAGTACGATAGTAAAATAATATCAAATAATAAAATAAAATATATATTGTCTAGAAAAATTGCCTTAGCCATCATCACAAACCCAGTGACACTACTATCAATGTGCAACTCTGACCGTAATTATTTCTTGAAATAATCAGTATTATTATGTATTATCAGTATTATAAGAATTATGCATCGTAGGCCATGGTCAATTATTAGTAGACAATTCTTAACTTTCCTACAGACTCAATCTACTTATTATTTTGGACCAGACGGGACAAATAAAACTGTTCTTGGAGTCTGATATGTGACAATATACGGCACATCGAAACCCCAAGATCACATAAAGTGTATCGGGAAACGGCTTCAAAACCGATTCTCGCCAAAAATGACTCTCAAGGTGATGGTAAAAGTTTGCGATTCTCTTGGTGTTTTTTTCTAAATACATATCCTTCTAAAGAGTTTTTACACTTATGTTCATGGCAACATCGATAGCGCAAGTCTACAAAATATATTAATTATTAAAATGGTTGTAATATTTTTTACATACGAATTAAAAATGAATTTAATTAGTTTTTAAAAGTCAAGTAAACCAAATTTATTAGATATGACTGGTGAACTCTGTGTTCTTTTGTACACGATATTTCTATATTATTAAAATAAAAGCAAAATTTGTTGCATAAGATTTAAATATAATTACAGACAACCAATCGACTTATATATCTATATAAATAAAATTAGAGTTTTGTCTGTACATTGCTCAGAATTATATACTTTTAGGTTATTTTTACGTTTTATACATTAAAGAAGCAGAAACGAGTCTTATCTCAATTTCTGTCTGTCTGTCTGTCCCTTTGTCTGTAACACTCAAGATGGCATTTTACGCAATCTTCTCCGTGAAAACCAGAGTACATATCAAGATCCAAGTCATTTTAATGTATTCACTGGATTGGCGAGAGTGTCTTTAGTGATTTAAATATAGCCTCACTACTTTGTAAATAAAATTACGGACGTTCAAAAATGCAGTTTTGTGCGATTTTTGTCAAATTTTCGTTCAATTTTTATCACATAATCGTCTATGAAATAACGAACAGCTGTTCGGATCAAGATAATTTTTTCTAGCTGTCAATGACATGTTTACAAATGTTGTTTACAAATACCGCAACTATTTCGAATCACGTTTTGAAAGCAAATCCCAACCAAGTGAGATTAAAAACGTTGTTCTTACATAACGGATTTAATTAATCGCAAGTGCAATAATATAGTCTAATAGTGTAACCGTAAATGAAATTAAATAACTAGACATCGTCCAAATCGGAACCAGAAATTCTTTGAGTATAAAATGTTTCTTGAGTTTTGACAACCAGAAAGAAGAATACCTTGAATCAGTGTTGTATAGGGCTGTGACACTGAAATGATCGTCGCCAATAGCTTACAAAAAAGGTTTCCACTCATTGACGGCGCTTCAATGGCGATTGTGTAAAGTGTAAAGTAAAAAATCACAACTGCAGTGGGTGATTGTAACAGAGGTTTAACAGAGGAAGTGCTAAACTCGCTTTTCCAATGTGTCACTTTCTGTTTCTACTCACCGTGTGATGCAATCGCTGGACCATACAGCCAATAGGCCCATAGCTCATATCTTGGGTACGTAAGCCTACATATTTATTCATAACAACCTTTTTGACGACGATCCTTGATACCGGTACTTTTCCATAGAATACATGGCCTACCTACTTAAAAAATAAAATTACAAATGACCAAACCCCCAACATTGTGTGATTTTCGTCACATTTCCTTCTAATGTTAATAGATATACTAATCATTGTTTAGAGAATGCGTAATCTATTAAATAACAAAAAGTTGTTTGGGTAAGGTTGCTTCTTTTTCAAACTGACACCGATAAGTTTACGCTATAACTTTTTACGAGAAAATCCAAAAGCAAGAGATCAATAACCTCGGGACTAGATATTAATGTATTTAATTGGTCCGATTTACTGTAATTCTTAGGTAGGTTCTTACGTAGGTACTGGTTCTTTTCCTTAGAACCGGTAGTTTACAAATTAGATATCGTTTGGTGTTGCACCTTATTTATTAGAGCCGTCCGTATTCAATTATTTAAGTGATGTCTTAACTCTGTATAAGTTTTGCTTTTTCTGCCTGGATTCCAAATCTTAGCTTACCCGGTATGCTAAGAAAATGATAACCTATTTGAGTAAAACATTTGTTGGGCAAACCATCATGAATTGTTTACGCCTTTATATTGTTTATGTATCAATAGTTCGTGGCCTTTGTTGGATTGTTGTATTGTGTTGTTTTGTTGTATGTTGGTAACGCATTAATGTCCTTATTTCTCAGTGTTTCACGGAATGGACAAGAGCACCTTTGATACTGAAAATGTCAACCGGAATAAAGTGTTAAATGGTGAGGTTGAGGTAGTACTTTAAATACGTTTAAGTTAACCGATGTGGAAAGTAACTTTCAATTATAGGCCTACTTTAGGGCTACGCTTCATGGATCTATAAAACATTTTTAAGTTTAATCATTGGACATATGGACCAACACGATCCGGGTGACATTTAATTGCGAAGCATTTATTTTGGCTTGAACTGTCAGATACTGTATTTGCGAAGGTTTATATATAATAGTTTTGCCAGCATATCTGCAAATATGCAAACTAATTGCTGTTCTTAATCTTAATATAAGAAGGTTTCAACTGACTACTATAAGATCCCCGTGCGTAGAACGGGCACACAGCTAGTGCCCTCTAAATTTACTACTTCAGACCTGATTAACTCATTTATTAATTTTACCTCTATTTAAAACCATACCTATTAAGTTTTCTTTCTATAAGTTGGTGGAATAGCTTATTATTTCTTTTAAATCCGTCACGTCAATTCCACTCTGTTTCTATCCCCTGAACATGCAAGTGCAATCTCACAAACACTTGTAGCTGTCCATTCCATTAGTATACATGTGCCATTTGACAGCTACATGGTCACCCCTGTAGTACATTCGATACAATATACAGTCCGAGTACATTCAATTGACAGACTATGGCTCACGGACAGTTAGTTTTTGCTCAAGTCTATTACATGTTTAAAACTAATATCCAGTCTCAAAATGAACATTTTAACAGTAAAAGTCGATTTAATGAGCATGCCAACAAAAGGAAATGCTGTATAATAGCGGTAATTAGTTATTATATACAGTAGTTTGTTCAACAAATCGAATGTTTATTTCCTGTTAGACAATACATTGTATATAGAAAGGTCAAATGGGATAAAGCATACTCCCTCAGGTCTATGGTATTATGTTGGTTCACATTTGTCAAGCAGAATACAGGCCAAAAACAACAAATACAATGAGAAAAAAATATATATGAGAAAAGGATAACCACAAGAAAAGAAATATATACATTAGTCTATATTTAAATGTCTAGGAAGTTCTAGAAAATCATTAAAGTTGTAGAATGGGTTGCTTACTAGCCACATTTAAATTTTAGCTTTAACAATTTTGTAGTGTAATTAAGGCAATTTATTCAGACATTAGAGACCCGTAATTTTATGATTCTTCTTTGTTTTCGTCGGTCTAACTTAAGGTATATAACAAAGTTAAGCAGTTGTCAGTCACGAGAGGCCATATTTTTCTGGAACTACGTGATTTGTATGTCGTATCGTGCGTAACACGTGACACAACAGTTCAGCTCGAAACAATAACTGATATACCATTTTAAGGCCTGTATTACAGTATATTATATTAGCCTGTGTTTTAAAACCTAACATAACTATACCAGGGGTAAGAAGGACCCCTAGAGTTTGTGGTTGAAGTTTAGGCAGATAGAGGATTCGAATCTTGTAGTGTGGAGTAATGCAGGGTGAAAATTAGTTTCTCCATTTAAGTGTCAGTGACACGTTATCGCTCCATAAATATCAAGTAATGTTAACAACCAACTAAAACAAAAAAATGCAGCTCCCTTACTCATTTTAGTTAACATGTGACCAAAAACACATTTTAGACATTTTAAGTATATAAAATCGTTTATTTGTTGCTCAAACAATATACACTATGCTAGACGCTCCTCGAATAAACTGTAAATTTCAATAAAAAATATGAGTACAATGGGAAAATCCTTCCAGAAAATTAATCCCTTTTTTGATGGTACTCCATAACTCGAGAACGAGTGTACCGAATTGGACGATTCTTTATAATCCATCCAACCGCTATTTAGTAATTTGATTTAAAAAAACCCCCAACATTGGACCAACAGCATTGGAGGAAAATGTTTGCATTTAACTGTGGGATGAAATAACATGTTTAAAAAAAACCTTGTGTTAATTATCAACCACAACCTGGAGGCAAGTGATCGTAGCAAACTAGCTAAACCTTAAGGCGATTGAGCTCAGCGATCAAGCTAAACCTGAGGGCGAGTGAGCGCGAACGAACTCCAACGAAAATGTGAGTGAACGTAGCGAATTGACTTCAACAAGGACGTGATTGAGCGATGCGAAGAAGCTCATTTTGAAAATTAACGAGCATTTGAAATGAAACCACATTAGGGACGAGGTCCAGCTAGTTCCAAATAATTTTCTAAATTTGTAACAGTATCTAGAAGACTCGTCTCTTGACTATTAGTAAGGATGATCTGTTTCACCATTTTTGTTAATTGTATCCTTTGAGAATACGATCGTTGCAGGATTATCTTGAAGGTTAAAGCATTATTTTTGTTTCTGTACTTTCCGGGTGAACCAATTAACTGATTTCTTACGCGATGTGTTAGCTTTGCGTGTTTATTCTCTAGTCCCATTTAGTCCTCAAATTTTAGTTTTTTCCTCCTCCAAGCGTCCAAGTAAACGTTCGTCAATTATTCATTTTATTTGTGCATAAAAAAATATATCAATGTTCTGAGCGGGATACGAATAAAAGGATGTAACAAAATACAGAACAATCAAAAACAAAAAAATGTAATCTAGATAGCAGTTTAAAGGAGAAAAAAAACCGGTTAGAATCATGCTTAAATTGCAGCGTTATGAGTCAGCTAAAGCACATTTTAAGGATCTAAAAATCTTAACCGTGTACGGGCATATTAATTGCAAACAAACAAGAAATATATTCGGAACCGAAAGAAAAATCCCATTCTTATAATTTAAAGAAATAAGAACGAAAATGCATAACCACACAGGACTAATAGACTAGTAAAAATAGCTTAAAAATTACCTGTACCTAGAAGTAATTGTAATATAATTTCTGCCAATGGATTGTTATGTAAAAATGACTGAAAAAAAACGATGGTGAAAAGTCTACCACTCTACGGAGGTGCGTTGGCCTTGTATGAAAGGTTTTTCAAAATGGCTACCGGAAATATTTATGTTTTTAGCCAATAAGTCCTAAATTATTACAGGTAGCTTAAATAAGTAAATGAGTAAATTTAAAAAAATTAAATTGCGCAACTTTTGTATATAATAAGTTAAGTTAAGGTAAGTACTTACATTCTTACAAGAAAATAATGTTGTCAAACAATTTTGATAACTTATTGTAATTCAGGGAAATTTTGAGTTAGAAATGATCAAACTCGCATTGTAACATTTATAATTCGGCTTATATTTCTCCAACATAAAATTCATCTGCAGAAGAATTTTATTGTGCTCTTACCGTTTCTAATAACATCCAAACACAGAAACCTTGCCTAAAATAGTACCAATCTTGACAAATTATTTGCTGTGGCCTATATTACGGATCGTGGCCCACTGGGTTGGTAACATTATTGGAAATAACACGACATTATGGCTGTAAAAATGGCCATATGAGTAAATACTGTTTAAGCAGCTACTGTCATGACGGAAAGGTCATATTCCTTTTAATCTGCATTATACTGATGAAATCATGGTAAGTTTTTTTAGGTAGTGTTTAACCACAAAAGATCCAACAATACCATTTTAATACTATTTAAAGTTATTCCAAAGGAAGAGATACCACATAGCATACTAACAATTCCGATGACGTACAGTATGGGAAATATGTTATTCATTGAATGATCAACCATATTTGGTAACTAACGCAATTAATATCATTATTGTTTTTATACTTATTAATCTTTAAACAATGCTAATTGTTCAAAATATGTATAATTTAACTCAATTTATCGCAGTTAGATGAATTAGCGTAAGCCTTGAAAGCAACCGTCGATTTCGACGGGTTTCACCTAGTAGTCATTATTGTTTTTACACTTATTACTCAATAAACAATGTTAAATACTCAACATTTGTATAAGTTCACTCATTTATCACGGTTAGACGAACTAGTGTAAGCCAAAGTAACCGTCAATTTCGACTGGTTTCACCTAGTTTAGTTTATTTGACTAAATATTAAGATTTCCGTACAGTTTAATATTTGTAATAAATAATAGTTGCTTACTATAGGGTAGTGAGCTGGTGTAGTGGTTAGAGAGTGGAACTTCGAAAACTGAGGTCCCGGGTTCAAATCCCGCCAAATCACCAATGGATAAGTCTAAGTGATATGGATATATCTAAATACCTAGGCCTAGCCTAAAGTAATGTGAAAAACAATCCCGTGCTCATGCCTAGCGTCCTAGGAAAAGAAAACTATAGCTGGGTAGATGGATGCTTATAGTGCTCGCCTAGTTGTCAAAAGGTCTCGGTTTCAATCCTTAAAAGTGTGAAACATTTTAAACCAGCTATCCTTGATCATTGGGCTTCCAATAAATGTTCCTGGCTAGTGAAAAAGCAGGTCTACAAAGTCTAACAAAGCCACACAATGCATCTCGTTCTATTCTACATTCATTCTTCACTTATATTTGGGTTAAAATGTGCACATAAGTGGCGCTCCCATCTCATACAATAATGGTAATTGATAAATAGTTAAGTATTGTTGTCAGCTTTCCAATATTTTATTCCATTGGTGATTTTGAATGGGGAACTAATACAGGATAAACAAGTACATACATTTAATAATGTGGGTCTGACTTAGGGGAGGTACGAATGAGGCATTAGTTCAAAATTCCTCCGTGAACAGCGCTGTAGTAGAGAGTACTTTGGCAAAGAAGGTTTACTAATCGCAAAAATAGTTCTGTTCATAAAATGAAATTATAAATGCCTCAAATTCAATTTTATTATTTTTTAATTATAAAATTAAACTATCATAACCTAACCGAACTAACCAAACTTGCTGATAATGGAATAATATAACAAAAGTTTATTAATAGAAAAAATAATTCAGTTTATTAAATAAAACTAGAAATTGCTCTACAAAAATTTTATAATGACTTAATAATAAAATTAAACTGTCATAACCGAACCAAACCAACCAAACTTGCTGATAATAAAAAAATCTTGGACAAAAAGTTAATGCCACGAGCGGGATTTGAACCCGGGACCTTCAGCATATCAGCCCGGCACGCTAACTATTAGACCACCGAGGCCGATGACTACTGATCGTTTTGTTACGGTAATGGCGTTCCCTCAGCTAATAAGAAGCCCACAGCTGTCATCGTAGCCTCTTCTATACCTCCCCTGAGTAAATACCTAATAATGTTAGTTTCTCATAATAACTATCAACCTCTCGTACTATTGCGGATTTTAACGGAAAAGTATTTTTATCAAATCCATAGCAACGAATTCAGAGTAATTTCTGCAATTGGAAGATAAACTTGCATTTTTACTTGTCCTGACATTTTCATATTTACTTCAATCAATATGATCTTCAGGATTGTTTTCAAGTTTGTCCGGTGAGTAAAAGTTTTAAGAATAAATATATTTTATCTACATTCCAAGATTTTTTTAGTTTTGTAATCTATACTACCTATACAACAAACTGTTCTCGTAAAGATTTTTTGATCATCTTGTTTGTGCTGTTTAAATGAGCTGTATTCAGTAAAAAAATTATTTTGAAGTAGTTACGGTTTTAATGAAATATGATGCAGTTAATAACCTCCCAAAATAAACCACTCATTCCATAAGCATTTATGTATGCATACGTGCATTTCCTTGATCTTCATATTAAAAGGTTTCATGTATGGTGAACTTTGGACCAGCATCTTCATACTCTAAATAAATGTTATTACTGGTCATAGAATGTATGGTAATTTGAGAATCTTACGTAACAACCTTGCTATTGGTTGGCTCAGCTATAGAGACTTGCAAGTACCCTAAGTTAAATGTAGTTACTGAATGTAGACAAAATTGTTACTTGAAACAGGAAATAAAATACACTTTCAGAGACCACCCACTACTGGCCCTTCTGGCCGTTGGCTGTTCTGGCGCCGTGACCTACCTGATGATAAGGCTGCGGTCCTCACCCCCGGATGCCCCTGCACCCACCCCAGAGCCGTCACCAGTCTCCTCGTCTAACAGCTTTGACCTTAGCCGGGTCACCTTCAGTGATCACAACGCTCCAGCGCAACCAAATCCTATATTCAACCCTACAGACGAGGAGCTGGAAGTAAGTATTTATATTGATTGAGATCATAAGCATCAAAGGTTTAGTTTAATGTCCAAGGAAACTTTTACAAAGGACGCAGTATCTGGAATGGTATGATGCAAAGAGTATCATAAAAACCAAAACTATTTGTACATTAAACAGAAGGTATAGAGTGGATATTTTAAATTTGTATATTTAGGCTAAGGAATGGGAGACTTCCCAAGTTAATATCTTATATCCCATATTTAAATATTTGTAATCCATGTTGAGAGAAAAATTGAAAGACTAATATTTTTTGCCTTTCCCAGGATGGATTTCTTACAATTTATAGAATTTTTTTAAGTAAGCATAGTTAACAATGTAATATAATCTAAAACAGATATTCCTTCTAAATACTAACCTACCAGGTTCTTGGTTGGTTGAAACTGAGAAGTCATCACTATTATAAGTTGAAACACGTAATGTTATTTATGTATTTACAATTTTTTCAGAACATGTGGCGAGAGGAGGTGCAGAGGCCCGGTGGAGACGTCGTCTGAAGATTGATTACAGACCATATAAATTATGCAATTGTTTATCTTAAATGATGTATTGGATTTATAAATTTTGAAAAAAATAAATTACAGATTTATTGCAGCTTTTGTGATTAGACCCATATAATATCATAGTACTACAACCTAACCGAAATAAAAAAGTGAGAAATACTCAGACATAGAGGAAGCAAAAATGTCACTTCCAAATATAGTCAACTATTATTTAACTGAGATTATGAAAATTATAACCATAATTACAAGCTAAGTTACAATCTATGTGCAAAAATATATTGTAATTCTTGTATACAGGGTGATCAACTCAAGGATGCCACAATTTGGATATTGGAAACGGTCAGGATTATAGACTAGTAAAATTGTTGGTTAACCTAGAAGTAATTGTAATATAATTTATATCAATGGATTCTTATGTAAAAATGGTTGAAAAAAACGATGGTGTAAAGTCTACCACTCTACGGAGGTGCGTTGGCCTTGTATGAAAGGTTTTTCAAAATGGCTACCGGAAATATTTATGTTTTTAGCCAATAAGTCCTAAATTATTACAGGTAGCTTAAATAAGTAAATGAGTAAATTTTAAAGAATTAAATTGCGCAACTTTTGGTATATAATAACTATAAGTTAAGTTAAGGTAAGTACTTACATTCTTACAAGAAAATAATGTTGTCAAACAATTTTAACAATTTATTGTAATTCAGGGAAATTTTGAGCTATGGATTTCAACTTGGCAAAAATGATTGTTTTGTTCCAGCTGAGAGTTCTGATTGTTGTTGTTAATATTTCAACATGTTTTTAGTTTACTTTCATTAGTTTCATGTTAATCCCCCTTAGTATGACGATTATAAAATAGAAAAATTAATATCAAAACATGTTTTATTTGTGAACAAATTATACACGACAGATTGTGAGGTGTCATATCTCACTGAAAAAGGAATTGAAGCAATACACCGACCTGTAAGGCAAGGAAAATAACTGAATTCCATGTAATTGTTGGTCAAAAAGTTCATAAGAAATGTAGGGCGCAGTTTATTAATTTAAAGTCTTCATTCAGAAAACAGGAGGATGATACCAGTTGTTCCCGTTCGACACGTTCTAGTGAAACCTATTTTGATTTCAAAAGTAATTGTTTTTTGTGCACAGCTGACATATTAACATTTCCCAAAAATGGTCTCATAGTGGATAAATCTTCGAACAACTTATTTGCAAAAGTAGAAATGTTTAGGTCTTTCATTTTTATCACAAATTAACATAGTGCATTTGAGCATTAATGACCGTTATTTTTATTTTAATTATATTTCTAGAGTTTGGCTTTCAGTTCCGCCTGTTCTCTTTGTTGGATTATTTAAAACCAAACGGATCTATCCAGGGACGCAAGTAGCTTTGTGTAGAATCATTAGAAGAGTGACACAGCCAACCTCACAAACCTGTAACAAAATGGTATATATAAAAGTTTAATACATTGAAACTATTCTTAAGTAAAATAACAATGGCCCGAAGTCGCAGAGAGAACGAGTTGTTTGCCAGACGAATATTGGCGCCAAATGATGAGTTTGTTTACGTATTTGTCAAATGTTTTCCGATAGTCTGCACAAGTTTTACGACACAAAAAAATATACCGGCATCAAAAGATAACCTTTCCCTTTTAAGAATTGTATAATGTATCTCTTGTTCATGCTTAAAACAGATAGTAAGCACTTTAACATAAATAAATAAGGGATTTTCACACAATAACTGCACGTTCATTCATAAGTCCAATAACAATGCATCACCTGAGTAATAGTTATATTTTAGTAAGTGAGCTTGTGTAGTGGTAACGTAAGGTCTTGGTCTCTGAGGTTCCAGGTTAAAACCCTGCCAATCACTAACATACTTTTATCCATGTGATAATGCTATGATTCTCTAGGCAAGGCATCGCCTAAGATTATGTGTAAAACAGTTTCAGGCTAGGGCCTATTGTTTTATATAACATTTATATAATATTTTATATAACATATTCATAAAACACCGTATAGGTGCTAGGCCTACACTATTTATTTATTTCTGTTCCAATGTTATTTAGCAAATACGATGTTTTTGTTTTGTTTTTTTATTCGAGTGAATGAGGTGATATTCTGATGAGTTCTCGTTCAAGTTTAAGGCTTGTTTAGTTTCTTTATTATTTTAATGGAGACAGTTAACATTGTATAATCAAATTCAGTGTTGTAAGTGATGATAGATTTTTACTCGGTATTTGCGAATCCGAATTGAGGAAGGAGGTGTGTATACATAGTGATTTATTTGAACTATTTAAAAATAAGAGACATTTCCCGTATATTTTACATTCATAGGCTACTACAGTATAGTATCATAAAAAGCTTACAAGGTATTCTGCAGACGCGTCTGTCGAAGGAATCTTAATTGTTTCACGGGTCCTGTCTTTAATTTGGCATGTGCTAAAATACCGCTTTAGGAAATAGAATATTAAATATACGATAACTATCATAATTTAACATTCATGTGCAACTCATTGTATTATTTATTTACCTTCCATATAACAGTATTGGAGTATTGCTTTTGTTGCACATTTTACAGTTATCTGAAATTACAAATATCCAGACTCAACAAAGCTTTGCCCCAATTGCAACACGTAGTTAGTCTAACGATTGTTACGAGTAAACATGTTATTATCGTAGAACCAAATAAGTCCTTTACCTAATATGCTTATCTTAATCATAATACATTTTCTGTTTTCTTTCTTGTTCAAAAAAGTTCTGATGACCTCAACAAAAGGTTTAGAGTTTATAATTTATTTAGAAAATCCTTATACTAAACTAATTATTTTAAAAACAGTTGTACGTACATTTATCTAGGATAAATATTGAAAAACATATTTAGTTTTTACTCAGATTGTGGGCAGTCTTTCGACTTTTAAGTAAGTTATAACCTATAAGTTTCTGTTTATTATAGATTTATGTGAGTCCTTAATGACTTATTCATGTCTAAATTCTAAGAAATCTATATACAGGGTGAGTTTCTACTGACACCCATAACTTCACCAGTGGATTCTACTGACCAAAATGATCAAAAAAGTTGATATAAACCCTAGTCCGATTCCGAACCGTTTGGTCGTAATTGAGAATTTTGTGTTTTCTAAAAATATTGGACTTTCTGTCACTATTTACTTTATAAAAATAAAACCAATTACTCTATCGATTTATATAAAAAATAATTCGAAAGGGCATTAAATTTGCTACAAAACCAAGGTTACATGAAAAAATATTTCATTACATACATCGGTTCCTAGCCGAATTAAAGTAAAAAATATCGTATAATAGTTAATTTGTTTAAGTTTTAAGACCCTTTTTTCTTACTTTATTCTGGTCCCACGCAATGTCCAACTAGATAAAAAAACTTCCTCATTTAATAAGCTTTAAATTTATATGCAATTTTAAATTGTTGTTGGTAGAATTGACAGAAAAACTGCCATCAAACTAAAGTAAAACCCGGTTTACCGATTTGGTTTTAGCAGGGTGTAATATTTTATAAGAACAAGATAAAATCTAGTGTATTCAATTTATTCTCCATTTCAATCACAACTCTATTATTATTGTTATTTGCAAAATTAACAATCAGAACAAAACAAAAGTCTTTAACATCTGGAATGCAACCAACATTATAAAATCAAATGCTGCTTCTTGTACAATTAATATAAACATATATTACACTCGCCAACACTTAAAATTTGCTTGGCTCATAATACTTTAAAACTTTAAAATTTCTTCTGACTCTTTGGTTTCTCCAACTTTATAGATCCAATTTCTCCGGCTTGTGCACAGTCCTCTGTGATCTCCTCAAAACTGTAGATGGACTGTATTGTACACCCCGTGGTTTCCCAACATCAGACTTCAATCTAGGCAAATAAGGTGAAGCATCATGTCTTGATATTGATGGTGATGTAGACTCCTGAAGAATAGGCAAATCTCTATTGAATTCTTGTTGATGTGCCTCAATAGTCCTTCCAACTTCCTCTTTGCGCACAATGATTTCGTCCTCCTCTACCTCAGTTGGCCTAAGATGGTCTGCATGGCAAACTCTTGTTTTGCCAAGAACACTAACCAAATAAGTAACTGGACTTTTACACTGTAATATACGACCTGGAACCCAACTAACCTTCTCCTGTCTGACTGTTTTAACCAACACCTTCTGATTTTCATTAAAAAATCTACACGCACCTCTATGCCTATCTGAGGCTCGTTTCTGCATTTCCTGCTTCTTCCTTGACTCGTCTAGTAGATTAGGTTTTAACATAGTCAATTTTGTTCGAGGTTTCCAACGTAAGAACAGTTCAGCCGGGCTCACACCGGTTACTGACGATGGAGTATTACGATATGCGAAAAGAAAGTTATCCAATTTATACTGCAGTGATGTCTGCTGAAATGATTGGTACTTCAGTATTAAACGGAGGCCAAATTTTATCAGCGCGCTGCGGCGGTTATGTTAGGTTGGGTTATCATAATAGAAAGTATCGTTCGATTCATAACGAAGCGAGGAAAGTCCTACACACATAATATTTACGATAACCCAACCTAACATAACCGCCGCAGCGCGCTGACAAAATGTAGCCTCCGTTTAATACTGAAGTACCAAATGATTTTTCACCCAAAACTTGCCTTAACAAACTTTTCTTAACTTCTTGAACAGAACGCTCGGCTGCTCCATTGGAGGCAGGGTGATATGGTGGAGAAAATGTTAGTTTCACACCATTTTTTCTAAGAAACTCCTGAATTCTAGGCTTGTAAAAGACGTGTCGTTGTCACACACCAACTCCTCAGGTAAACCATAAGCAGAAAATAGTGTACGAAGTTTCTCAATGGTCTTCCCCGTGGAAATAGAACCCATTAAAAATACTTCCATCCACTTTGAAAAACTATCCACTACAATCAACATTTGCTGTCTGGTGGTTGGATCTTCAGAAAAATCGATATGAATTCGGCGCCATCTCTCGGAAGTTAACGGCCATTGCTGCAATGGAACTTTTGAAGCAGCATTTCTTGTACTTTGACAAATCAAACAAGATGGCACAGCATCCTCAATTACTTTTTCGATCCCAGGCCACCACACGTGGCTGCGTGCCAACAATTTCATTCGAGTAATTCCAGGATGTTGTTCATGCAATATCTGGACGACTTTACCTTGCAATTTCTTAGGTATGACTACTCTACTGCCCCATAAAATGCAATTTTTATCCACTGCAATTCATCTTTCCTTCTCTGAAATGGAATTAACATTGGGTCTACAATTTCACGCCACCCATACAACACAAAATCCCGAACTTTAGACAACAGTGGGTCTTTATCATTCAATTGTCCTATCTCTAAAGAAGTGATTGGAGAATCGTCACTCCCCGAATTGAAGAAGTTCATTTCTCTTACACAAGATTCCACATGAGATATATAATTTTCATCCAACTCCAAAGTTTCATTCTCGGGTAGTGGTAAGCGTGACAACGTATCAGCGTGAGGCACACAAAATCAGGGCCCATCGTTGTAGGCGAGCAGCAGCTAAACTAGGCACCCCTGGCTTCGATCCAAAAATAGCTGCTGGTGGCTGATGATCACTTTGTAAAATACAATTGGTACGCCCATAAATGTATTTATGGAATTTATTCACTCCAAAGATCAGTGCCAACGCCTCCTTGTGGAGCTGTGAATAGTTCTTCTCACTGGCACTCAGTGTTTTTGATGCAAACGCTATAGGTCTTTCTTCTCCGTTTATGATATGGGACAAAATGGCAGAAACTCCTTTAGGACTAGCATCACAAGTGAGCACTAAAGGTTTCAAGACATCATAGTGTACTAAAACATCAGAACACAGAACCCAAGATTTACTTTCTTTGAATGTTTGAAAACATTGCTCGGTCCATTTCCATGGAACATCTTTCTTTAACAGTTCATAAAAACAATGAATTTGTGCAGACAAGTTTTGAATAAATTTTCCATAATAGTTTATTAAACCAACATAAGCCCTTAGCTCGTCTTTACTAGTAGGTTCGGGAGCTTTTTGAATAGCTTCAACAATACCTTGTTGTGGACTGACTCCTGATGCTGAAATGACGTAGCCTAAATATTCCACTTCAGGCTGTAAGAACTTGCATTTACTCCCATTAACTTGTACTCCAAATTCCATAAGACGCTGTAACAATTTCTCCAATCTATAAAAGGCTTCCTCTCTTGTTGAGCCGCCAACCAAAACATCATCTAAATAGGCTACAGTACCTGGCAATCCGTTTATAACTTGATCGATCACAGCTTGAAATATAGCTGGAGCTGAAGAAAGTCCAAATGGCAGACGTCTTAGTCGAAATAGTCCCTTGTGAGTTGTTAACGTCAACAGAGGTTGTGAATCCTCCGCAACAGCTAATTGTTGATAAGCATTAGTGAGATCCACAACTGAAAAATATGTACAACCAGACAGAGAAGCAAATATATCCTCAGGTTGAGGTAATGGATAATGTTCCGTCTGTAGCACCGGATTCAATGTTACTTTGAAGTCTGCGCACAATCGGACACCATTAGTCTTGGGCACTGTAACTAACGGAGTAGCCCATTCTGAACTAGAAACTCTGTACGCTATACCATCCTCAACCCACCGATCTAATTCTTGTTCTACTTTTTCCCTTAACGAGTAAGGCACAGGCCTAAATTTGCAAAACTTAGGAACAGCATTGTCCTTGAGAGTGACTAGAGCCTTAACACCTTTTATTTCTCCTGGCCCCCCTTGAAACACTGCATTGTACTTTTTCTTTAACGCCTCTACTTAAGCCTCAAGTTTGCCATTAGGCAACACAACTTCACAATTAGATTGCTTCAATTCACATGTGGTAACATTCACTGTAGACTTAGATTTAGTACCAGTAGTATCATACGATCTTGAAAATACAGCATGCCAATCCAACTTTAATTTTGCTAACCAGTTCCTTCCAAGCAAAATAGGCTGGTCTTTACGACAAACCTCAACAATCAATAGTGGTAACACTAGGTTCTGGTTTTTATATAAAACTCTAACCTCAGCTTGACCTAGAACAGGCACGTCACCACCTGTGTAAGTTCGCAATTTCATAGAAACAGGCTTTAATTCAATATGAGAAAAATGTTCATTAAAAACGTCTGAAGGACAAACTGATACAGCTGACCCGCTGTCAATTTCCATCTCCACCAGAACCTTCTCTATAGTTAGCCTTAAATACCTTGTAAGCTGCCATACCTGTATTTAATCCAAAGTTGTACAAACACATATTATTTGAAACTTCATTGCAGCTTGAGCTAAGCTCACTGACATCATCTTCGGAGATTTGATGGACTCTATTAGCACCTGACTTGTCCTTCCTTCCAAATTTTGCAACTTTACTTTGGTTTCGGCAAGCTTTTAGTAGATGCCCAACCATGTTGCACCCATTGCACTTATAATTTGCATATGGACATTCATTGGCCCTATGTTCAACTGAACAACATCTGTAACACTGAAATTTAGCATTAATATTAGTCATACCAGTACCAATAGCTGAATTGAAATGACTACCAGTCTGCCTATTTTGATTCACATGTGAAGAATTGGGCTTGGAATTTAAATGACAAATTTCCTGTTTTGGATTGAACAAACTTGTCTGTTTTTCAGCCTGCTCTAATCTGAGTGCCAAACTATAAGCTTCTTCAAATTCTTGATCCTCAGACAATAATTTTTGCCTTATGACCTCATTACTTATCCCTGAAATAAGCTTGTCTCTAAGAGCCTCTTTTAAGAATGTGCCAAATTTACTTGAACTAGCTAAATGTTTAATCGCTACAACAAACTCTGAAATACTCTCACTAGGTTTTTGCACACGAGAATAAAAAGTGTATCTCTCAGCTACCACCAATTTCTTTGGAGAAAAATAGTTCTCAAGCACTTTAACTAACTCTTCATAACTTATGCTATCTACAGCTGCAGGTGAAACTAAATCAGACAAAATTGTTAAAACTTTTGGACCTACAACAGTTATTAAAACAGAAACTTTAGTATCGTCATCAATCTCATTAGCTTTGAAATAATGCTTAAGCCTCATTGCATATGATTCAATGGACTCATCTTGTGGGTTAAATTCACCAATCTTACCTATTCCTAACATCTTAGTCTTTAAGTTTACCTCCTTTTTTTAAGTTTAGATTTATCTTCTTCAGAATCTGGTATAAAAAAAAACTTTACTTTTACTAGACTTACTATCACTCGGAACGAGGTCCGTTTAATTTGACTGCGCCATTGTAATATTTTATAAGAACAAGATAAAATCTAGTGTATTCAATTTATTCTCCATTTCAATCACAGCTCTATTATTATTGTTATTTACAAAATTAACAATCAGAACAAAACAAAAGTCTTTAACATCTGGAATGCAACCAACATTATAAAATCAAATGCTGCTTCTTGTACAATTAATATAAACATATATTACACAGGGTAACAAAACTACTAATATTAAACTCTAATATTAAACACATGTCTTGCTTCAAATCGTACTGGTTCAAATCAGCTGATTTAATTGTTATGATTTGTTAGCAAGTCTAAATCAGCTATAGTAAATAACGTTATTTGGTTTCCTAGTCAGATTAAAACGCTTGTTTGTTATTTTTCACGTTATGGATCCTTTCACAAGTTCAGAATATGCTGATATGCATTATGTTAATGGTTTTTGTTCCGGAAATGCGTCTGAGAGTGTTCGCGAGTACATTAGACGCTTTCCAGGCAGGAGGATTCCTGATCGAAAAACATTTTTTCGCGTCCACCAGTGTTTGCGTGAAAATGGAAAGTGTCCCACCAACGGCCGCTTAGTTGGAAACTTCATCATCATCATCCTTTTTATTGATTTCCCTCAAGGGGTACATCAAAAAAATACATTTACAAAATACAATTACATGCAAAATAACCAAGGTTGGTAAAAAAGTTTTACTAATAACTAGGCAAAAAAAAAATCATATAAATATTAACATGCAATAAATAATTCAATAAATAACCAATAAATATCTCATAAATAAATACTGTATAGACATAGAATACCAGTAGAAGAACAATAAATATTTACACTGATAGCTGAGCCAACATACAAAATTAATTGAATTAATTAAATGTTTTGAAATAGTTGGAAACTTTATACAAGATGTCGGATTGGAAGAGGCTATTTTGGAACGGGTAAATGAAGATCCAAGGATAAGTGCGAGGACATTAGCCCGTGAGTTTGGGATATCTCAAACATTTGTGTTAAAACTATTACGAAAAGAGGGGTTGCACCCATTTCATTTCACGCGCGTCCAGAAACTCGAGCCGAGAGATCCACCCATGGATTTCCTGAAAACAATTTTATGGACTGATGAATGTTCGTTTACGAGAGATGGAGTCTTTAATTTCCACAATGAGCATCACTAAGCTGACGATAATCCGTTCCTCGTCGTGAATCTAGGAGACAGTCACGATTCAAGGTAAATGTGTGGGCTGGACTGATAGGAAATCGAGTGATTGGACCATATCTTGACCTTCCTCCAACACTGAATGGAGATGACTAGTTACAGTTCCTAACTGAAATCCTACCATAACTCCTGGAGGACATTCCATTGAATTTGCGTGATCGCATCGTGTACCAAACTGATGGCGCACCCCCGCACTTCAACTCAATGTACGTGACTATTTAAGCAACAACTTCCGCTTGTGGATAGGAAGAGGTGGAACCGTTGCCTGGCCTACTCGGTCACCATACCTCAATCCATTGGATTATTACTTTTGGGGGTATCTTAAACAAGAAGTTTATAGGACGCCAGTGGAATCAGCTGTAGAAGTGAGAAACCGAATTGTCACAGCTACTGCACGACTACGCAATACGGTAAACTTGAATGCTACTGTTAGAGAGTTCAGAAAACGTGTCCGCATCTGCATCAGACAAAATGGTGGTCATTACGAAAACTTGCTTAGGTAGCAATAAACATTGTCTATTCTGAATACTTGTAATTAATTTGTTAATGAAAAGTAACCATTACAACCACCATACTGTACCAAACAAGTACAAGTACAAGTCCCATACAAGTCTGTACAAGCACCATACTGTATGGAAATGTTGTGTTCATGTGCCTCGCATTATTAAAATAAGAATACCCTTACTCGTAAACCTGGTTTTTATTTAGTTTCATAGTAGTTTTTTTTGTAATTTCTACCAACAACAATTTAAAACTGCATATCAATTTAAAGCTTATTAAATGAGGAAGTTTTCAATCTAGTTGGACATTGCAAACAAAATAACTATTATACGATAATTTTAACTTTAATTCGGCTAGGAACCGATGTATGTAATGAAATATTTTTTCATGTAACCTTGGTTTTGTAGCAAATTTAATGCTCTTTCGAATTATTTTTAATATAAATCGCTAGAGTAATTGGTTTCATTTTTATAAAGTAAATAGTGACAGAAAGTCCAATATTTTTAGAAAACACAAAATTCTCAATTACGACCAAACGGTTCGGAATCGGACTAGGGTTTATATCAACTTTTTTGTTCATTTTGATCAGTAGAATCCACGACGAAGTTATGGGCGTAAGTAGAAACTCACCCTGTATATATATCAAATCCAATGTATGTTTGTTTGTTTGTTTGTCCTTTATTGACTCCAAAACCGATCGACAGATTGTAATGAAACTTTAAGGAATTATTAAGCATTATTCAAGGATGGGTTGTGTTAAGTTTGGTGCAGATCCGTCAAAAGGGCTACGCCCCAGTGGCTCTTAAGGTTCCCATGTTAACCTTATGAGTATTCACATTTAAATGGAATTATATTAAAGAATCTTAACAGCTGGTTCAACTAAAGAATTTGATTCTGTGATGTTCAATAGCATTACAAATTTTATAGGTTTACCAACAGGGTGCAGCAACCAGGACGTGATTGAGCCATGCGAACGAGCTCATCTTGAAAATGAACGAGCATTTGACATAAAACCACATTAGGACAGGACGACGTCTGTCGGGCCAGTTAGTTGATGATAAAACTAAGAACTTTATTCAATAGAATTTTATGATAACACTCGATGAGTTTATATTAGAAAGTATAGTATTACGTTTCTAATATTAAAAAATGTGGGATAACACAATCATAAGCATTCTTTGACTATGATTACTCAAATATTATTAATATAGAAGTAAAGTTTGATTTCAAATCACTGCTCTTTGAACGCCGAGCACACCTGGCCCTAGGGTAATGTCTAATGCATGAGGAGCATTGCCTTTATACCTGCCAGAGCTGAACAAAGCCTACGTTCTAGCGATTACTTATCTGAGATTTATAAATTTATCATGATTAAATTTTAATTTGTTTAGCTTGTGTTAACTGTAAGTGTCATTCATAAATCGTGAGACGAAATAGCCTACATAAACAAGCCATCACGAATATTTCATCAACATTTTATCACTTTAAAAGAGTCAGGCATATGCCATTGGTTAATGGTCAGATCGTTTGGAGACGGAACAAAATTCACATATATAATCAGGGAATTGAAGAAAGTAAAAGGAAATATTTAAAGGCATTTGGTAACGGCTGTAGTTCTCGCTCCGTTTCATAGTAGTTCACATCTTCAAACTTGTTATACCTTAGTTTAAAACAAGAGGTTCTACACACGAATTCATGGGTAAACAGAAGTCTAAATTAATTTAATCAACTTTGAATTTCCCCATTTCATTTAAAGGGCCTAAGTTCGAGAAATTGTCATCTGAAAGGATGTTAAAGGCAGTGGAACCTTCATACCTTACGTCTAAGGTGGCCGAGGTGGGTACGGTTGTATCTGAGCTCGCCGCTCTCTTTCACGACGTCTTTAATACTTTACTTAAATATTTTTCAATGAATTGGTGACCTGATGTTAAAGATCGGTGATAACCATGGCTAGTCTTTGAACGAGTCAATTATTGATCAACAAACTTTATGGTTGTTAGCTAGTAAGGATGAAGTAAGTAGTTTGATGAACTGTATACAGATGGACCTTACACTTTAACTTTTACTATTTTAAGATAAACATGCATAAATAAAAGGCTGAGTTTCTACTTACATAACGGTTGAAACATTGTCAGTATATGATTGATAGCGACATAAAACATCAGTTTAATATCGTTTACAGCGGAGAGACTCATAAACTGTCACTGATCATATTTACAACTCCAAACAGTTACCAGAATACACCTGTGACAGAGACACACTCCACTGCAGTCTGACAGTATACACCTCCTTAATCATTTACTAAGTATGGTTACGAACGAGATTTGAAAACTGAACTATTCCCAGAGAGGCCGGATTCATTTTCATGTGTCAACTTTGTTCAAAAGCAAAGGGGGCCCCGGTAATGTAAGCCTATATAAAAATTAAGACTAAGAAATCTGAAAAAATACTAGAAAGGCAAATTATGAAACTATTGCGTGACGTTGTTTGCGGATCTGATCGCCGCACCGTCTCGCCACTCGCTCTATATTTATGTGCCAAATACAGCTATATTATTATTAATATAAAATTACTTTTTTCGAATCGTTCTTCGAAACTATTTTAACATAAATTAATTACAATAATATAATATAATTTCTTGAGAATGAATCACCTTTACGTTTATAGTTAAAATAAGTTAACGAAAAACAGAAATTGACAAAATAGATCAAAAACACAATTTTTACTTTTTGTCCGTTTATATTTAAGTTTCTTCGCCAATCTTCCTTTTTTTGGCGAGGAGACCACGCAGTCTCACTGGGCACTTGGACGTATTTTTCTGTTACGATTCTCGTCAGCTTCCAAAAGTTTTGACGTTGTCAAATTGCTCATAAGTAAGATAGAGTTTATTAGATTTTGTTTTAAAGCTTTGGTTTTCTTTTTTTATCTTTTTTATCTCGGCTACATCGAGGCCCATTTTTGTTTCAAATGTTTAACCTAACCTGAGATAAGCTATTGGTTTATGCATCTACATTTGGCACTTTTAAATTTTGAGTACAACTTTTAATTTTCTATGTTCGATTTTCCGAAAAGTGATTCACACTATTTAAATGCTTAGCATAATAAACACAACAATATCAGGACTACGAACTAGCAAACGCTTTGTACTGTCTGTCTGAGGACAATGTTGTACATGAAGGCACATCCTGGTGTCAGATTCTGGATAGTTACATTTTAAAGTCAATAGTTATGTTATGGATTGTGTGTAGTCTTTGGAAAAACACAATATCGGTTTGAGAAAACATCCTGATGAATTCAATCTTTTGTCTTTAAGATCATGAATTTTATTTCCAAAACAAAATGTGAAATTTACTAGAGTTGAGAGTTAGTAATATATTTGAAACCGTTATTAGTTACCTAATTATTTTGTACTCGTAATAACAACATGTATAAACATCAGCTATTTAATAAGTTAATACAGGCACAACACAGTCATATGTTCAACAATGACATATGACGTCAGCACACAGTTGGTGGACTACGTGCTCAGTTTGTTATTCGTCAGAAGCTACGTGCCAGCATCGGTATGAAAACTCCGTGTTGTAATGTAAAAAAGGATAAAAAATTATACGTATTTAAAGCTTAAGTTTTAACAAACATAATTATAAAACATTGAATAATACAACTAATTTTCTATATTGTGTCCTTTGAATAAGTTTTAGAAATATTATAAAAATAAATTTCCTCTTATCATTATTTTGTACTCATAATAACAACCTGCAAGTAGATAGTAATAACAACAAGAAAGATAAGTGATTCATTCCCCCATTAACGACCAATTGGTATAAACAAAACATCATATTAAGTTTTATGCTTTGCCTAGACAAACGGTCTCAATAGTAACTGAGAAGCCTGGTTGTAGCCTGAAGTAATTACAACTTTCAACCAAACTTTGTAACACAAATAAAATTGTGATCCAATCAGTTTATCTTCAAGCTTCCCACTAGAACCTGCCGTACAAACATGGTTAATTGTTTTTGTCATGGATCATTGACGGAACCTGCAATATATTAAACCTATTCCATACACTGTAGCTTAAAGTCTATTTTTCCATGTCCGGTACAAGTGGAAACGCATCTGTAACGGTCATCCCATGGTTCAACCTACCTGTGAATAAAAGTATAAGTATGGAATGGAGTGCGATGCAAACAATGTCTTTGCAAGGGCTATGACAAACTCTTTAATTGGCCATGATGGTTCCATTTTTAAAACATAAACAAGTTTATGGGTTTTATCAGCAACGAACCAATGACCTTGATATTGTGAGGCGAGATCTACTGGATACACCATGATGTTGGATTAGCTACCTTAGAGCAGACACGTTTTTTAAAAAGAGCAATGCAAGAAGCATTTCATGTAACAATTAGGGAAACAACATTTTTAGGGTAGTTCAACCCTGCTGGGTACGAATCTGTCTGTTGCCAAATCGAAATTTGAACCGGAAGTGCGGTATCCAAGATGGCGACCAAACCCTGTTTGCCCCATAACTATATCATGTTATTTGGCCTAAAATAACAAATTAAACATCTGAATTCTCTGAATTTTCTTCTTCTGGTTTCTCGGATGCAAAACACATTGCAACACTCAACATTTACTTACAACATTTTACTTACATTTACTTACTTATAAGAGGGATATGCGGAAACAGAGCTTTGGACCGCCGTCTTGGAACATATGCCCCCAAAAGGATTACCTTTTGGGGGCATATGTTCCAAGATGGCGGTAATCCTTTTGGGGGCATATGTTCCAAGACGGCGGTCCAAAGCTCTGTTTCCGCATATCCCTCTTATTAGTTGGCCTAGAATAATGGTTTAAACGTCTGCATAGGGGTTTTCTTGGATACCAAACACATTGCAACACTCAAATTTTACTTACAACAACTTTTGAGGTCATATTTTCCAAGATGGCACACAATACGGCCCCAATAACTCTGTTTCCATACATCTACCATGTTTGTTTGTTTGAAATTATAATTTAAACGTCTACAAAGGCGTTTTCTCTTATGCCAAACGGATTACAACACTTCCTACGATAGGTTCCAACATGTCCACCAAAACTCCGTCCTCAGAAGAGAACAAGGAATATGATAAAAAGTCCATTTCAGAGTTGAAAATTTGTTAATTACAATATTTCAAAGAAGATATGAACAAAATAAATCAACCATTTAAAAGGCTCAAACATTGTCGAGAACGGTGGCACAGTTTGCTGCAAGTAGGTTTATTCTTCTTGAATGTTCACATTGTAGATAGGCACTTGGGTAAACAATTACAGGCTAGCATATTTGTGGAAGCTTTTGGGACGGGCTCAATGCTCACAAAGGTCTTAAGTACTAGTTTTGGTGAAGCCCCCAGCCATATGACTTTGAATCCATCATCAACGGTCGGGCAAGATAGACATTTTTCAACACGTTCAAATGTAAAGCTTTTAAAATTGTCAGTACAAAAAAATCAGCTAGAGTACTGACGTCAGTTTCAGGGTTGGTTGATCTCGCATCTCCTTCATGTGAGAGATATCCAGATACAACAACTTCAAACGCCCCAAAGTTAAGATGTAAAATTTCTTGAGAGAGGAAGCGGGCGAGGATAGCCTTGTTTTCCTCAGTGCTAAAAATTGTTCCAAACTTTTTGCAGTGGGACTTTCCTCAACAAATCGTAACTTTGGGGCGCTTGAAACACGTCTTCTTTTTGGTGTTATGAAAAACCCAGAAGCTTTGCCTCCAACAAGTTATGTACTGTAGCTACAACTCTTAAGATGTCATACACGATCATAAGTGAGGGCATACTGTACTCAATGGTTTTACGAACCAATTAATTTCTTTGTACAGACAATTTTGAAAACTTTCCATTTGAACGTGTTTTAATATTCTCATCTTGCCCGACCGGTGATGATGGATTCAGAGTCATATGGCTGGGGGCTTCACCAAAACTAGTACTTAAGATCTCTGTGAGCATTGAGCCCGTCCCAAAAGCCTCCACAAATATGCTAGCATGTAATTGTTTATCCAAGTAGTGTCTATCTACAATGTGAACATGCAAGAAGAATGGACCTACTTGCACCAAACTGTGCCACCGTTCTTGACAATGTTTGAACCTTTTAAATAGTTGATTTATTTTGTTCATATCTTCTTTGAAATATTGTAATTAACAAATTTTCAACTCTGAAATGGACTTTTTCTCATATTCCTTGTTCTCTTCCGAGGGCGGAGTTTTGGCGGCCATGTTGAAACCTATGTCCTCCAAAATCGTAGGAAGTAAATAATGAGTGTTAAAATCCGTTTGGCATAAGAAAAAACGCCTTTGTAGACGTTTAAATTATAATTTCAAACAAACAAACATGGTAGATATATGGAAACAGAGTTATTGGCGGCCGTATTGTGTGCCATCTTGGAAAATATTACCTCAACAGTTTTTGTAAATAAATTTTGAGTGTTGAAATGTGTTTGGCATCCAATAAAACCACTATGCAGACGTTTGAACCATTATTTTAGGCCAACTAACAACATGGATATAGGGTAAAAAGGTTTTGGTAACCATCTTGGATACCGCACTTCCGGTTCAAATTTCACTTTGACAAAAGGCAGATCCGTACTCAGCAGGGTCAAATTATCTTAAAAATGATGTTTCCCCAATTGTTACATGAAATGCTTCTAGCACTTTATAGAGATGGATTACATAATTATGGGCCTGGTATACCTGGGTTACTAAGTAGTTAAAACAAATAACTTTTTTAACATCTCAATAAATCTTATGAATGCAGTCCAAAGTCAATGGTCCAAGTCAGTTTGTCATTAAAAAGCTAACAAAGTAAATTTTTAACTAATTCTGCCCTATATTTCTTTAATTGTTAGTTGAAACAGGGTAACTAAAGCTTTACTTGAACCTCTACATTGAAACACTGTAAACAAATATTTACTTTGGAATTCCCCGGCAAAGGAAATCAAATTAACGTCTTTACAAAGGCTCACAAAGGCCCGCCTCACATTGGAGCGAGGCGAGGTGCAGGCTAGGTGCAGGCGGGAGCGAAGACTTTTTCGTGTCACCGCACATTGAAGCGAGGCGGGACAGAGGTTTCCTAGCTTTGGTCATTCTGTCACGAGTAGGAGGAAAATTTTTTGGACCTTTGTTGATTCTGATTTTAGAGAATATTTTCGTGTGAACAAACAACAGTTTGACGATATCCATAAGTTGATTGAAAGTGACATTGGAAAGGAATGTAATGCTCAGCAACATATAACCATCTGAATTAAAAGCTGCATTACTATTATCTTTCACTCACAAAAAACTAGAAAACCAACGCAGACTCGAGCGAGGTGCAGGAAAACTGTATTCCAACTACAACGCCGCGGAGGCCTGACAGAGGCTGCAGCTGTGCTGCGCGGAGGCTGTGCGCTGCCTCTGCTCAATGTGCGGTGCTCCATTTAAACACGTGTATTAGCCCAGGCGCATATTGAGCTGTGCGGCACGGTCCGGGCAGTGCGGCACGGTCCGGGCAGTGCAGCACTGTGCAGAATTGGGCAAAAAGTCTGTGTTGCACAGTTGACATCGCATATTGGGAAGCAGTGTCGTACAGTTTTCGTGTAGGAGTGATACAGTTTCTTGTGTGAACATGTTGTTAAATATTAGGTTTTGAGTTCTGAGTCAGATTCAGGTGCTGATTTAGATTTATTGTTACTTCTTCACCAGAGAACAAGAAAGAAAGGGCGAAAATTTTGCAATGTTTAGTGATTTTCGTATTTTCTCACAGATTTCATTCCTGTAATTACTCTTTATATACTTACTATGAATGGTAACGTAAAAAATGGATAAAAACGCACAATTTCTATTAATTATCCTCTTGATCCGTCACAAAACACTAGTCAACCCGGCGCAGGTGAGCAATGCGGCACAGACACTTGTAACTCGAACACAAGTGCGCGCAGTCCACGTGCGGGACTGCACTGCCCTGCCCTGCGCTGCGCCATAATATGCGTGTGTCCTAGCCACATCGATGGTCCTAGCAAATACGTGGTTTACAAAACACTGCCCTGCGCTGCACGACGCTGCGCTGCTCCGACTGCGTCTCAATATGCGCCGGGCCTTACAGAATTAGCCGCGCCGCGCCTCGCCTGCACCTCTCCTGCACCTCGCCTCGCTCCAATGTGCGGCGGGCCTTACTGAGAACGCAAATATCCATGTGTGATCAGCTTTAATTACTGCGACAACTCGGAAACATTCTTCTGCAATAACAGTAGAGGTATGTCACGAGTGGAACTATTAACGATCCTGGTCTATCGTGTCAATCACAAATAACTATACTTTTCATTTTAGCGCACTCCATCAATTAAAACTATTTATCAGAATACACTTGGTGTCAAATATATATTAACTCTATTTACATTTAGTACTTATATACAGTATTTTATTCATTACGAGAGGTATCCTCAAAAAACCTATTTCAAGTTGTCTGAAAAAGTAAAGTTTCTATAACTTAATACTATTTTTTAACAAGTAAATAAACTGTATCAGACTGATGCATACTTTCTCCTTTTAACTTGTCAACAGTCCGTCCGTTTATTGGTAAGTGGTATGTCGCAAAAATTTCAACACGTTTTGAACCATAAACATGTCAGTATTGGGGGTTATCTTATTTTATTCAAAGTTAAATGGACCATAATACATTTTATTCAAAACCATTTGAACAGTTTTCGTGAAAATATGAATTTTCCGTTGTTTTATGGGAAAACATCCATCACAAATCAAAATAAAATAAAATATTCACAACCCATAAATAAATGGGTTCTGGGTGTGTTGGGGTTATAAATTTAATAAATGGTCACTTATTTTGTTTTTTTTTATTAAAATTTTATTTTTATTTTTGTTATTTTCCAACAAAAAAAACAACCCAAAATCCTGGAACTTTTCCCATTTTAATTTTCATTACCATTCCCATCGCCTAAGCTATTCCAGAGACTATATCAGCATTAAAAGGTCCGTCTCTAGGTCAACAGTTGTGGTCAGGACCAGCCGCACCTCAGGACTTATTGCTGTGTCTGCCAACCACTAAACCCTTTGTCCACAAGTTGCTAGCAGACTTAGTCAATTTGTTGACACTGCTAAGTATTGTGCGATGGTAGGGTGTGTTTTTAAAACGTTACAGTTTTCTGTAGCTTGTTCAAAGAATTTTTAAAACATTTCTTTCTTAGTTCGCCCCAATTCACACTTCTAAGGGACATTTATAATTATTTTGGGATACACGATTTTGTTTGGTTTCTATTTTTGGAATTAATAGCAACTATTTATTTATTTGGAGTTTTATTATCATTACGTTTGTTTAATAAATCACAATTTGTTTTAAGAATTAATTAAAAATCCAAGAACAGACTCGGTATGGATCATAAAGAAATTATATTACTGGCCCGAAAGTAAACATTATTTAACATTGCTTAAATGGAACTGTCTAAACAATATGTTAATGTTATTAATATAGGATCCCGGCCTGTTACATCATTTGTTTATGTTTACGATCCATACAGCTTTCTGTTCTAGTATTAAACAAAAAATCTATATAATATATCAAAAAACACTCGACTTACTTCAAGAGACTAGCAATATGCAACCGTCACCTTGAAAGTAGTTTTTGGCAATAATCGGGGCTTGAGACATCGCTTTTGAACACTTAAAGGGATCTTTGGATTTAAATGGGCAGTATATTGTCATACATATCAGACACAAAAGTACAGTTGATGTATTTGTCATATTCGGTCCAACTTAGTTAGTGACCCGAAGCTGTAATGAAATAAGTAACATGTCTACAAATTCCCGGACTATTTGAGCATTTTATACATCTCTTGCAGTAATTAGATACTACTTCTATGGTAAGACATACTAAGATTGTAAAAAAAAATAAAAAAAACAGTGAAATCATTTCAAAAGGCATCAGTCACAGAAGAAAAAATCAGATACCGGTACTGGTTTTCAGAGTTACAAAAATATCTAGAAGAGGTAAATGCCCAAGACTTACTTGATGATCCGTCCCGGATCTATAGCCTAGGGGAACCCGGAATGTAAACGTGCCCTCAAACTGGTAAGGCTTTTTGTTTCAAGAGCGTACAAGAACTTCTATGACATCGCTTCGGGCCTGTCCTTTGCACCTTTTCTGCTAAAGGAAACAACTGTTGAACTCATAATTCAAACGCATCCCTATGGATGTAGCAGAATCTGTTGCTCTAGGATTTGCCATAGGGCGAAGTGACAGTGGATGATTGATAAGTAGTATCCCCAACAGCACAATGGGCTTGATGGAAACTTGTTCTAAGTCCATTGGCCCAAGTCCCTTAGCCTGGTTTAAACTCAGGGACCCAAGTCTGTAGGCTTGGTTTTGGCTTGTTTTAGAGACCGAAGTTGGCAGTTGTTCAACTTGTTAGGGGTTTGGCTCCCCAAGTCTAACCCACGTCCCAACCCCAAACCTACAGTTAAATCATGCACACAAACCCACTCAAAGCTTGGAATGATGAACACAACCTGGGTCTAGTAGATAAAAAAGGCTCATTGTGGACTTGTTTGGGACTTGGGGACCTAAGCCGAATTTCAGTAGGCTCACATTGGACCTGGCTTAGACTCATATTGGAATTGGCTTTAGCACATGTTGGACTTAGACAAACAAGCTCACACTGATAAATTAAACAGGCTCATTATGGAGTTAAAACTAATACGTTGTTGTATTAATAGTCAAAGCTAATACTATATGTTATAATAGTATTAAAACAACTGTGGTATGACTCGAGTGAATGATTGGGACTGCACCAGTGAATTACTAGTTATTGTACCAGTGAATGACCACCATAATGACTGATTTGTTTAGGTTTAAACCAAACGGAATAGAAAATACAGACAGTAGCTGCATTAAAAACTTTACAAAGAATAATTATTAATTTTATTTATAAGTTATTATTATGTTTGTGCTTTTCGATTGGCCCTTAATAATAGCCTTTAAGCTTTGTTCAACCCTGCCAACTTATTTTTATTCCGATTTTTTTTTTCAATTAACTTGTTTAATTTCTGTCGGTTTTCTTTTTACTTAATTTTATCCTGATCAATAATCTCATTCTTTTCTCTGCCTGCTTTTCGTTTGCTAACTGTTTCTTCTTTTTCGGTTTTCACTTTGTCTTTAATGTCATTATATTCTTTCCACTTCGCAGACGTAATAGCAAATGTAATCTTTTCTTGGTTTATTGTTATTTATTTATTCATGCAACAAAATATTATAAAACAAAATACATCTCATACAAAGGTACAAAAGCCTCAGTAGGCTTGTCCGCAGCTAAGAGTCCAGTTCAAAGTCCATTCACAAAAATTCCAGTCAGTTTTCATCTGGTACAAGCTATTCTCCTAATCTGTTGCACTAAATAGATAGTATTCACATTTCATTGCCATTTCTAACATTGTTTTAACAAACAGGAAAATTAATAATATAACAACAATTTTAATACAAGTAAATAAATATTTGAAAAAAAAACAGAATATACTACATGTAGGCAAAAATCCCATGTTTTACCTAAACTATTTAATAAATATTTAACAATAACAACGCATAGAATTATAACCACTGACAAAGATAAATTTTGAAAACTTAAACAAAAACAATTAATAAAAAATCTTTTTGATTCTACTTTCAATGAAGAGTATGACTTTAAATTACTTAAACTCATTGGCAACTCATTACACAAATTTTGCACTAAATAATGTCTAGTTCTTATAGTATATTTATTGTTCACGCTATGCATAACATAAAAGGTTCTCCTATAATAATTGTACTTATGTGAGTTTTTTTTCTTTAAATTTATTAGAGAAATAATAGTCTCTAATCAACAAGAACTTGAACAGTTTTTTTTTACTGGCTAAGTGTTGGTAATTTCAAAACAACAAATAGGATAAGCCCTAACAAAAGCACCATCAAGCTTTGCTATAATTTTTTATAATCTGGTTTGGGCCGTATGTACTTGGAACATGGTCGTATGTGCAGCACTTCCCCATGCTTTTAGCAATTTTTGCGGTTGGAACTTGTGACCAATGAGGAGAAAAGCTCAAAACCTACTATTTCAACGTTAGTACCTATTATGTCTATGTCAGGGGAAAGATCAGGAAGGTAATGTTTAGTCTTGTTTTTCTTATATCGTCGAATAACACCAACACATCGGACAAGCTAAATATTGCATCCAATTGCTCTACATGATTTGTTATTTCTTCATCTGTCCTTTTCTCTTTCTTGTGTATATTTATTAGTTTTTTTCGTATCTTTTTGTATCTTCTTCGTTGTCTTCCAAGCTGTTCTTTTATTTCTAATTCTTGTTCTCATCCCCCTACTACAACATTTACTATTAATTCTTTGCGTCTTCTCATTCAGTTTGCATAGCTGTTGGTGAAACGGTATTATTTAAAGCGTGCTCTTTAATGGCTTTCCAGATAGTATACACACCTTTTTGTTCTGAATCAGTAGGTTCTCCTTTTTTCATGAATATTATTGAATACCTCAATAACATCTTTAGGAATTTCGCTTTCTTCTATGTGGAGTGTGGCTTTGTACTCAGTTTGGGAGTTCTTCTTTACATCATTTGAGTGAGTTCTCTAAGTTTCTCTTGTCTAGTTGAAATACATTAAGTGTAGTCCACCGCATCTTTACCGAAAGGGTACAAACCACAGGTTTCAAATCCATTATTTACTGTATATTCAGTTATATTCTTAAATACTTTTTGGAAAAGGGGGCAAAATTAGTCCTTGTTACAAGTTTAGTGGTATGTTGCTTGTACTTTATTGTTTGCTTTCTCTAGGCAACCTTAAGGTGTCTACATATTGCAACATCGCATGGTATCCCGGTTGTTCCACCACTGGCTAACTTACCGGGCTATTCCGCCCTTGACCTAAGATTTGTTATTTTCTTTACAAAATAATAATTCTTTAAATTTTTATGTTTTAGAAACATACTATGATGCTCGAAAGAAATTATCAAAGGCTGAGGATACCTCTAACATAAGTAGTGACGAAGAGGAGTCTAGGAAGAGAAAAAGGAAGCCAAGAAACGTTAGTTTGCCATGAGAGGATGAAGAATATTCTGACGAGGACTCAGATGCTGCAAGCAATTCAAAAAAATCTAACAAACAGACTTCCCTACCAGCTTATCCCCCTTTAACATCCTTTTCTTCCCAGCTTCCTTCTACCACTGACCTGTCCATAAACATTTCAGACCAATTCCCTATTTTAACAGCCACAGAAGTCCTGAATGATGTTAATTACACTCCCCCTGCGACTGTTAGGTACAATCCCCTCACTCCACTTGCCAGACCTCTATTTCTTAATTCCCCTACACCTGAAAATGAACCTTCCTTTTTGACCCAAAACTATCCCTCTACCTCAGCCCATTTTCAGAGCCACCTATGCAGCAGCACACTTCTCATCGACATTTGTTACCAACAAAAAGTGGATGCAATAATGAGAGTGAGTTCATTTTTATTACATTTAAAGTAGGGGTAATCCTGATTAGTGCGTTGATGGTCTATTTTAAATACAGTGTACGGCAAAATAAACCAATGTCTTTTCTGCATCACACTGTTCAGCAATAGGTCGTCACCGGTTTATCGCTCTAAAACTATAATATTGCATTTAAACTAGTTGGTTGATTTTTTTGTCACGTGTCAAATTTAATGTGCTCATTCTTTGGCAGTTGGAATGTTTTATCTATGGGTAGGCTTATACATACAAATATACGTGCACATGTATAAATATATTTATATATTTCAGATTTTGGTAGGGACTATTTTTTTAATTTTCCGAGCGATTTGAGTATAAACGGAAGAGATTTTAAACACGTTTAAACTCATAGAAATAGTAACAAGATAATTAATAATTGATTATTTAAAGGAGCATAGTTTGAAATACATTTGGCTGTGTTTAAACTTTTTGGTTAATATACAAATTTGTACTTAGCTGGGAGTCCATTTGTTCCGGGCATACATTTACCCCATGTTTAACATATATCATTTTTCTGACTAAGCACATTCATTATTTTTAGTAACAACTGTATTTCCCATCGGTCTATTTACTGCTGTTACCGTATTATATATCTTTCTAGACGAGCTCTAAAGTTGAAAACCATTCAAATTGCAAATGCAATTGTTGCATTACATTGTATTTTATGTTTAATGTTGATTTGTGATTGATGTTAAATTAATTTGATATGTTCAGATTGTAATAGACTTTTTGTCATCGTCGGACAGCTCCAGGAAGCAGTGGTTGTCCTCACAGACGCTGTGTAAAAATTAAGCAGAAAAATGGATGACCGTGCCATGTACAACGAAGAACAGGAAAATGGAAAATACGAAATAATAGGAAGGATACCAGTTCAGAATTTGAAGGAGATGGAAGAGTTAGAGAAGATATTATAAACTCCTCAATTTAATAGGCAGTTGGTAAGATTGTGTATTTTTCATTGAAAAAACATTCTTACCTAGTAACTTATCCTATTCAGTATTTTGAACACTGATATGTGCTCTGAGATTCATAGCCGTCAGTAGTTTTCCCACCACAGCAAAGTACGTAATTTTGAATTATTTTATGATGTGGTCATGAATTTCCTGGTTCAGGAACGTTGAAAAAGTAATGAATGTGGAAACCATAGGTATCACAAAGTAAACTCAAAGCTGTAGCCTTTGGGACTTTTTTGGGATGTTTTTGTATCAATATTGTACAAGCCCTTAAAATCTGAAATTATAGGCTGACCATAAAACATATTGATGCTTAAAAGGGATCTAACAAAGTCTGACACACTTCCTGGTCAGGATTTTCATAGCTTATCTTAGGTTTTTTGCAGCAAACCTAAGATACTCACTAAAATTAATGTTATTTAAATAGGTAATAAATCTGAAAATTTTTAGGGAATATTTGATTAGAAATCAAGTTGGGTAAATGGAAGTCTGCAGGTTTGATGCGGCGGGAGTATTTTTAATTATCAATATGTGTATGAATCTGAACATATGGAGTTTTCGGCTTCTGAGGACCTCAAAACAAAAAAGTAAATCGGTCCTGGGTCCAGGTCTCACCATGAGATCTACGCTTATAGCCTATTCTCTCTCTCTATGGGAAATTCGTAAAAAAAAATGTTTACATTTTCCTGGAAAGTCAATTATATCATTGACTAATTGATACTATTGTCTAAATAGTCAAAGGTTATATCCACACAGTGCTCTGCGGAGGGGTTATGATAACAAGACACTAAATTAAAACAACTTTACAATTAAAACTTTGCAAAATCAGCTTTGAAACAGTACCAATGAGAACAGAGGGAGGAGCCGGTACAGTAAAGATAAGACAACTAACTGTTCAGGTTTTCCGCCATCTGTATTTGTCACTAACAGAATTTGGGGTTGTCTTGTTTTAAATTGTGCATAAAGAAAACACATTAAGTTATGTTCGTAAAAAAATTGACTGTCATTAAATGTGTGAATTGTACAAATTAACACAGCACATACTTTCATTAGCTATTTTTTACAGTTATCTTCATTATGTCCACTTAATTAAACAATCAAATAATATGTATTAATTAACCTCATTAACATTAATTTTAGTGAGTATCTTAGGTTTGCTGCAAAAAACCTAAGATAAGCTATGAAAATCCTGACCAGGAAGTGTGTCAGACTTTGTTAGATCCCTTTTAAGCATCAATATGTTTTATGGTCAGCCTATAATTTCAGATTTTAAGGGCTTGTACAATATTGATACAAAAACATCCCAAAAAAGTCCCAAAGGCTACAGCTTTGAGTTTACTTTTTGATACCTATGGTTTCCACATTCCTTACTTTTTCAACGTTCCTGAACCAGGAAATTCATGACCACATCATAAAATAATTCAAAATTACGTACTTTGCTGTGGTGGGAAAACTACTGACGGCTATGAATCTCAGAGCACATATCAGTGTTCAAAATACTGAATAGGATAAGTTACTAGGTAAGAATGTTTTTTTTCAATAAAAAATACACAATCTTACCAACTGCCTAATAAATTGAGGAGTTTCTAATATCTTCTCTAACTCTTCCATCTCCTTCAAATTCTGAACTGGTATCCTTCCTATTATTTCGTATTTTCCATTTTCCTGTTCTTCGTTGTACATGGCACGGTCATCCATTTTTCTGCTTAATTTTTACACAGCGTCTGTGAGGACAACCACTGCTTCCTGGAGCTGTCCGACGATGACAAAAAGTCTATTACAATCTCAAAATATCAAATTAATTTAACATCAATCACAAATCAACATTAAACATAAAATACAATGTAATGCAACAATTGTATTTGCAATTTGAATGGTTTTCAACTTTAGAGCTCGTCTAGAAAGATATATAATACGGTAACAGCAGTAAATAGACCGATGGGAAATACAGTTATTACTAAAAATAATGAATGTGCTTAGTCAGAAAAATGATATATGTTAAACATGGGGTAAATGTATGCCCGGAACAAATGGACTCCCAGGTACAAATTTGTATATTAACCAAAAAGTTTAAACACAGCCAAATGTATTTCAAACTATGCTCCTTTAAATAATCAATTATTAATTATCTTACTACTATTTCTATGAGTTTAAACGTGTTTAAAATCTCTTCCGTTTATACTCAAAGCGCTCGGAAAATTAAAAAAAATAGGCCCTACCAAAATCTGAAATATAAATATATTTATACATGTGCACGTATATTTATATGTATAGGCCTACCCATAGATAAAACATTCCAACTGCCAAAGAATGAGCACATTAAATTTGCCACATGACAAAAAATCAACCAACTAGTTTAAATGCAATTATAGTTTTAGGGTGATAAACCGGTGACGACCTATTGCTGAACAGTGTGATGCAGAAAAGACATTGGTTTATTTTGCCACACACTGTATTTAAAATAGACCATCAAAGCACTAATCAGGATTACCCCTACTTTAAATGTAATAAAAATAAACTCACTCTCATTATTGCATCCACTTTTTGTTGGTAACAAATGTCGATGAGGAGTGTGCTGCTGCATAGGTGGCTCTGAAAATGGGCTCAGGTAGAGGGATAGTTTAGGGTCAAAAAGGAAGGTTCATTTTCAGGTGTAGGGGAATTAAGAAATAAAGGTCTGGCAAGTGGAGTGAGGGGATTGTACCTAGCAGTCGCAGAGGGAGTGTAATTAACATCATTCAGGACTTCTGTGGCTGTTAAAATAGGGAATTGGTCTGAAATGTTTATGGACAGGTCAGTGGTAGAAGGAAGCTGGGAAGAAAAGGATGTTAAAGGGGGATAAGCTGGTAGGGAAGTCTGTTTGTTAGATTTTTTTGAATTGCTTGCAGCATCTGAGTCCTCGTCAGAATATTCTTCATCCTCTCCAGGCAAACTAATGTTTCTTGGCTTCCTTTTTCTCTTCCTAGACTCCTCTTCGTCACTACTTAAGTTAGAGGTATCCTCAGCCTTTGATAATTTCTTTCGAGCATCATAGTATGTTTCTAAAACATAAAAATTTAAAGAATTATTAATTTGTAAAGAAAATAACAAATTGTTCCCATGGTTGGTGATGTAAAATGCCCGGGCTTTTTCATGGGTTTATAGAAAACTAGCTGTAACCCGCGGGCTTTGCCCCGTTTAACTTCTAAATTTTCAAGATTATCTCGTTCGCATGGCTCAATCACGTCCTGGTTGAAGTTTGTTCGCTACGCTCACTCACCTTTAGGTTGGAGCTCGTTCGCTACGCTCACTCACCTTTAGGTTGGAGCTCGTTCGCTGCGCTCACTTGCCTTCAGGTTAGCTCGTTCGCTACGCTAACTCGCCTCCAGGTTGAAGTTCGTTCGCTACGCTCACTCACCTTTTGGTTGCAAATTAGCTGTTGTCATAAATGTAAAAGAAATAATAGTGCTGCACCCTGTTGGTAATCCTTGTAACTTTAATGCTATTGAACATCATAGAACAGAACCAACTTGTTTAATTGAAACAGCTGTTAAGATTCAATAATTCCATTTCTCATAAGGTTAACATGGGAAACTCCAGAGCCACTGGGGCGGAGCCCGAAAGGATTTTTTGAAATAAGAATATGCCTATATGTTAATCGGGAATGTGAGCTATCATCATGCCAAATTTCAGCCCAATCCGACCAGTATTTTTCGAGTTTACTTTTCCCATACACACATACAGCAACCACCTCTTTTTTATAATAGTATAGATAGATAATTCATTTGCAACATTTATTTTTGGAAAAAAAAAATTCTTCTATTAGGCTATAATAATACTATAACTTTTGTTAAATAAAAATCCTCTTTTTTATTATCTTGTAATGGTAAAAATATTACGAGTTTATAAAACGAGCGTTTAGGCGATTTCAAATTACCTGCGCGGGGTCATCAGTTCTCCGAGCAGCCACATACTGCGCTAGCGTTGTGACCCCTATAAATAGGCCGAGAATCGGAATAGCTTTCGGACCCGCGTATATTGCGAGAAGATAGGTCGAGGACGGAATAGCCCGGTAATTGAACCAGTGGTGAAATAACCCTGGAAGCGACGTATAATAGGGCTAGGCCAAGAAGCGGAATAGCTCTCGGACCCGCTTACATCGCGAAATCTTAGGTCAAGGGCGGAATAGCCCGGTAAGTTAGCCAGTGGTGGAACAACCGGGATACCATGCGATGTTGCAATATATAGACACCTTAAGGTTGCCTGGAGAAAGCAAACAATAAAGTACAAGCAACAGACCACTAAACTTGTAACAAGGACTATCTTTGTCCCCCTTTTCCAAGCAGTATTAAGCAGTAAGAATATAACTGAATATACAGTAAATAATGGATTTGAAACCTGTGATTTGTACCCTTTCGGTAAAGATGCGGTGGACCACACTTATTTCAACTGGACAAGATAACTTTAGAGAACTCACTCAAATGATGGAAAGAAGAACTCTCAAACTGAGTACAAAGCCACACTCCACATAGAAGAAATCGAAATTCCTAAAGATGTTATTGAGGTATTCAATAATATTCATGAAAAAAGGAGAATCTACTGATTTAGAACAAAAAGGTGTGTATACTATTTGGAAAGCCATTAAAGAGCACGCTTTAAATAATACCGTTTCACCAACAGCTATACAAACAGAATGAGAAGACGCAAAGAATTAATAGTAAATGTTGTAGTAGGGGGATGAGAACAAGAATTAGAAATAAAAGAACAGCTTGGAAGACAACGAAGAAGATACAAAAGGATACGAACAAAAACTAATAAATATACACAAGAAAGAGAAAAGGACAGATGAAGAAATAACAAATCATGTAGAGCAATTGGATGCAATATATAGCTTGTCTGATGTGTTGGTGTTATTCGACGATATAAAAAAAACAAGACTAAACATTACCTTCCTGATCTTTCCCCTGACATAGACATAATAGGTACTAACGTTGAAATAGTAGGTTCGGAGCTTTTCTCCTCATTGGTCACAAGTTCCAACCGCAAGAATTGCTAAAAGCATAGGGAAGTGCTGCACATACGACCATGTTCCAAGTACATACGTACGGCCCAAACCAGATTATAAAAAATTATAGCAAAGCTTGATGATGCTTTTGTTAGGGCTAATCCTATTTGTTGTTTTGAAATTACCAACACTTAGCCAGTTAAAAAAACTGTTCAAGATCTTGTTGATTAGAGACTATTATTTCTCTAATAAATTTAAAGAAAAAAAAAACTCACATAAGTACAATTCTAGGAGAACCTTTTATGTTATGCCTAGCGCGAACAAAAAATATATTATGAGAACTAGACATTATTTAGTGCAATATTTATGTAATGAGTTGCCAATGAGTTTAAGTAATTTGCAGTCATATTCTTCATTAAAAGTAGAATTAAAAAGATTTTTAATTAATTGTTTTTGTTTAAGTTTTCAGAATTTATCTTTGTCAATGGTTATAATTCTATGCGTTGTTATTTATAAATATTGATAAAAAAAATTTATGTAAAACATGGGATTGTTGCCTACGGCCTAGTCCTATTTGTTTAGAAATTGCCAACACTTTGACTGTTAAAAAAATTGTTAAAGTTCTTGTTGATTAGAGACTATTATTTCTGTAATAAATTTAAAGAAAACAAACTCACATAAGTACAATTCTAGGAGAAACTTTTATGTTATGCCTAGCGTGAACAATAAATATACTATGAGAACTAGACATTTTTTAGTGCAAAATTTGTGTAATGAGTTGCCAGTGAGTTTAAGTAATTTAAAGTCATACTCTTCATTGAAAGTAGAATTAAAAAGATTTTTTATTAATTGTTTTTGTTTAAGTTTTCAGAATTTATCTTTGTAAATGGTTATAATTCTATGCGGTGTTATTGTTAAATATTGATTAAATAGTTTAGGTAAGACATGGGATTGTTGCCTACGGGCTAATCCTATTTGTTGTTTAGAAATTGCCAACACTTTGACAGTTAAAAAATTGTTCAAGTTCTTGTTGATTAGAGACTATTATTTCTCTAATAAATTTAAAGAAAAAAAACTCACATAAGTAAAATTCTAGGTAGTGCAATATTTGTGTAATGAGTTGCCAATGAGTTTAAGTAATTTAAAGTCATACGCTTCATTGAAAGTAGAATTAAAAAGATTTTTTATTAATTGTTTTTGTTTAAGTTTTCAGAATTTATCTTTGTCAATGGTTATAATTCTATGCGTTGTTATTGTTAAATAGTTCAGGTAAAACGTGGGATTGTTGCCTACGGGCTAATCCTATTTGTTGTTTAGAAATTGCCAACACTTTGACAGTTAAAAAATTGTTCAAGTTCTTGTTGATTAGAGACTATTATTTCTCTAATAAATTTAAAGAAAAAAAACTCACATAAGTACAATTCTAGGTAGTGTACCGATGGTAGTTAGTTTAAATTGAAATTAACAAAACAAAATCATATTATTTAACCATTGGCTAGACAAGATTAAGAAAGAGTGTCCAGCAGTTTAAAAGATTTAGTTTGTAGGGTTGGTAGTGGTCAGTGATAACCAGGTTCAACTTTGTCAGTTATAAGTTGACTGGAAATATGGTCTATAAAGATGTGGTTGCTGTAGAAATTACAGAAATCAACCACATTGACATTGATATTGAGATTGACTTCTTGTTCACCTTCTTATGATTGGTCCAGTAGCTTTTGCACCACTTCTAGTTGCTTTGCATGGTATCTCCTAGTGCCAGTTCTGACCATTAAACCAGTGTCTCTGATTAAAGTAAGATCTTTCCACTATTTTATTATTTAGTACAAGATTTGGGAGTAATAAGACCATAATGGATTTTATTTGGAAAGTGTATTTGGTGTAAATTGAGAACCGTAAAATATATATGTATTTGGCCTACCTTGTCTTTTAATTTATCTCACTTCTACTACCAGCTTGAATTAGATTCATCCTAAATTGAAGTATACTACCTAATTGGCTACATGGTAGGGGTATACAAGTGCGCCACTCTGCTACATGAATCATTTAAAATTAAAGGCTGGTAAAAGTGAGAAATATGTAGGCCTATGTTAGAAGAATTACAGCAAACAAGTAGAGGCTGAAAAATTTTAAACATGTCAAAATACAATTTAAATTATCTAAACAAAGAAGAACTTCTGTACGAGATAAGAATAAGAGGGGAAGAAACGAGTGATAGTGATGTAGACTCTTTAAGAAAAACTTTAAGATCTTGTACTAACCAGAATACTGATTTAACAAATTTAAAAGGTTCATACACTTTATCTGGGGAAATAACTATAATTGGGGAAAAGTGTGAACAAATTGATTCTCTAATTGAACAGTGTAGGGAAAATGTGACTAAACTCAAAATAGCTAAAATCAAGGCAAAACTAGTGCATGTACAAAACCGGACTACTAATCTATTACAATGTAAGCTGGAACCAGATAAGAAAGTTAGTTTAGACAAATTAAATCAGCAAATCTTAAATAGTTTTGAGCAATTTAAAACAATGCATACCTTCTCAGACCAGGAGATGGGGGATTTTGAAGAGGAGCTGAATAACTCTTTGAGAATGAAATAATTGGGGAAAAATTAAATCAGTCTAAATCGGTAGTTCCACCAACTGAAAACTTCACTTCATCTACACCTCAAAAAGTAGAGATTGATTGTTTTCAACAAAATGTGCCGGGTCAAGTCATAAATAATCAACCAAACTCATGTACAGTTGTAAATAGTAGCCTAAGTCCTAGTAGCCTTTTTACTAAGTTGTCAAACCCATTGGAAATTTATTAAAAAAATTTTCCTCTGTGTAATGGTTTAGAAACAAACACATTGTTGCAGTTTTTGAGAAACCTAGTTACTGTCCGAAATGAAACTTCTTTATCTGAGCAAGATTTGCATGAGATTCTACCAATTTATTCTACAGCACCATTAGTGAATAAAATATTAGAATTCAAGAGGGAATCAAAATCAATTGATTTGTTGCATGCTAATATAATCACTACATTTTTGCCAATCACCTTAAGGGAAAAGCTGAAACAAGATTTAATATTTCGACCTCAAAAACACCTTGAACCTTTGTCTATATATGTGCATGAAATAAAAATAAACCACCAGGTATTAAAGTGTGATTTAACTGAGAGTCAACTTGTTAGTTTTATTAAGAATGGAATACATCCTGATTTGCGCAACAAACTAATATTTGAGAAGAACCCTGAAACATTTTTAGACTTAGATCATCTTTGTATAAGTTTAAATAATGTAACATACAATGATTACCTCAGAAATCAAGGTTTTCCAGTTAGTAACAGTAGTGTTAGGAAACCTTATCTATCAACTGATGATAAGCCTAGGATGGATAAACTAAATCCAGGAGTTCAACGACCTATTAGTCACTACTCAAATCGTAACAATGAAAGGCCTGTTTGTTTTAAATGTCAAAGAGTAGGTCATATTGCTCGTAATTGTTACAGACCAGATCCAAAAAACTAGTTAAGCCAGGAAAAACACGTAGCCTAGACTACAAATCTGTTTTTCCGGACGGCAAGAAAGAATTCGGAAATAATAAACCTGTATATAGTTCTCATAGTCCCAATTTTAAGTCTGAACTGAGAAGAGTTGTTAAGGATTTTAATAAAATAAATTCACCTGGATTAAAGAAAGTAAGAGCTAAAACTGTAACACATTTACCCTGTATTTCTGTGGATTTAGGAAACAAATTAAGTGTGGGAGCTTTGTTAGACACTGGAGCTAGCCAAAACTTTATAAGCTTAGATTTATACAATAGATTATTGGGAAATAAATTAATTATGAGTGAAAATGCTTGGCAGGGAACCATAGTAGCTGCAAACAATGAACCTTTGAACATAAATAAGCAATGTGAAATTTTGATTAAGATAAAATCATTTACCTGGAAACAAACATTTTTAGTTGTTGAGTTAAAATATTTTGACATGATTTTAGGATACCCTTTTATGTGTGCAAGCAAGTTAAACCTAAATATGGATCGACAAATGGGTTATTTTACTTTTAAACCTGAAGATGAAATTAAGTTAATTCCAAGTACTAACCTGAGTGAGTTAAGCTTAAATAGTATTAAAGTAGGAGATGTTGAAATGTGTGAAGAAGCTGAGAAGTTAATTAAGAATTTTCCTACCGTATTCACAGATAAGATAGGATCAGCACTTGATTTGGAAATTGAGCTTAAAGTGACGGATGATAAACCTGTTAGTATCCGCCCTTATTTTTTAAGTCCACCCAAAGTAGAGAAGATGAAAGCTATAATTGATGACTGGATAAAACAAGATGTCGCGGAAGTTTCCACTAGTCCATATAGTGCCCCTGCATTTTTAACTCAAGATGACAGACTTGTAATTAACTACTCTGAACTCAATAAGAAGTTAATCAATGTAGATTACCCACTAGGAGATATGCAGAATATGTATCAGCATCTAAAAGGAGCTAGATATTTTACAGTTATAGATTTAAACAAAGCATTTTTACAATGTCCAATCGCTTTAAAATCCAGAGATTTAACATCATTTAGTACAATTTTTGGTAAATTCCGTATGAAGAGAATTCCATTTGGATTGAAAATAGGCAGTAGTGTACTATCACATTATTTGGACAAAATATTTAATGACATCAAATTTCAGTATATGATTAACTTTTGTGACGATATAGTTGTATATAGCCCTGATAAGAGAAACCATATTGAGCATGTTACAGAAGTGATTAAGAGATTAGCGCAACACGGACTTACAGTAAATCCACAAAAAGTCAAATTCTTTTGTAAGGAAATAAGTTTTTTAGGACATATTATTAAACAAGATAGCATTACTATAGATCCCGAGCGAACTAATTCATTAATGAAATTTCCTGCTCCAAAAACTGTGAGGCAAGTGCGACAGTTTATAGGAATGTGTGGTTATTGGTCTCGATATATTCCAAAGTATGCTGAGATATGTTTACCTCTGTTTGCGCTGAAAAAGAAAGGTGTAAAATTTAAGTGGAATGAGGAGTGTCAAAATGCATTTGAAACCTTAAAGAGTAAGATAGCAAATCCGCCTATACTACAAATGGCCGATTTTTCTAAAGAATTTGAATTGCATACCGACGCAAGCGACCTAGCAGCTGCTGGTGTTTTATTGCAAAGAAATGAGGAGGGGAATTTAATGCCTATTGCTTACTATTCGAAGAAATTCACACCTACTGAGATGCGTTATAGCACTTACGAAAAGGAAGCTTACAGTGTAATATTGTGTGTAGAGAAATGGCATCAATTCTTAGAAGTAAGAAGTTTTAAATTGGTTACTGATTGTCAAGGTCTTAGTTTCATGCTCAAATCTCGAAAAAGCCGGGGAAGATTGTCTAGATGGTTTGAAAGGTTGTTTAGTCTTCCATTCACAGTTGAACATGTAAAAGGTTCGGAGAATATAATAGCTGATGCGTTATCACGTATGTTTAGTGGAGAGAAAGAGAGTGAGACGGAAATTCACGAAACAAATCTGTTAAGCAATATCAACAATGAAGTCTATTTTTGTAATGTGTTAAATGAAATACCATTGGATCTTAAGGACATTAAAGTACATCAAGAGAGCGATGAAGAGTGTAAGAAAATCATTGAAAGCATCAAGAATAAGACTAATAATGAAAATTATACCCTGAAAAATGAAGTTTTATTGTTCAAAAAGAAGATTTATTTGCCCAAGAAACTGTTTAGTGTAATATTCGCATTCTATCACAACTCATTAATTGGTGGTCATATGGGAATTTTTAGGACTCAAAGTAAAGTAAATGAAAGTTTTCACCATCCTGAATTAAATGAATTCATAAAAGGTAAAGTCCGTGAATGTAAGATCTGTCTGATGTCTAAGTCGGAACAACGTAAGTTTGAAGGTCGACTGATATCTGTTCCTGTAACTCAAGCTCTAAACACAGTGTTTATTGACCTTGCTGGACCATTTCCCCGATCAAATAAACTCAATCAGTACATTTTAATTGTGGTTGATGCATTTACCCGTTTTGTATGGTTGTACCCTCTGAAGGATTGCAAGACAAAATTCATCGTAGAAAAATTGAAGATAATTTTTGATAGTTTCTCAGTACCCCGAATACTTGTGTCGGATAATGCCAGTTATTTTACATCCAAGGAATTTAAGAAATTCATGTTCAATAACTATGTGGAACACAGAAAGCTAGCTGCGTATAGAGCAAACGGAAATTTGTCGGAACGATATTTGAGGGAGACTAATAATGCTTTACGGAGTTTTTATGGTAATCAACATGATAAATGGGATTCAAATCTGGGACTGATTGCCACAAGTTTGAATACTGCTGTAAATAGTTCGACTAAATCAACTGCTTTTAATTTAATGTTTGCCCATCCTTGCAACAATGCGCTGAGAAACTTATGGAATGTTAATGACATTATTTCGGAGAAGTTAACTCCTGATCAAAGGAGGGAGAATTTGGAAAAAGCCATTAATAACGTCAGAAGGAGTATTGCCAGAAATCAAAGAAGGGAGAGATATAGCTATCCTCGGAGAAACCATCCATTTAAGTTGAATATGGAAGTATGCATCAAGACACATTATCTAAGTAATGCAGCGAATAAATTCAGCAAGAAATTAGCACCTAGATACGTTGGACCTTACGTAATACGCTATTTTCTGAGTGATTCAACTGTACTAGTACAAAATCCTAGCAAGTTAGAAGACGTGAAGAAAATTCATATAATTGACTTAAAGAAGAGTTAAGTAGTGAAGAGGACCAAAAGTAACCAATGTATTGATGGAAGAGGAAATATGAAAAATGGAATTAAATGGAAGACTACGTAGACTGAAGCTAAATTGGTCTTTATGAAATGTCTGTAAAATAGAAGTTAGATTTGTTTAGTTGAAATATTAATTAGTTAAGGGATTTTAGCAAGCTAAGAGGGAATTTGAAGTTTTGTAAATTACTACTGTGGGAGTTGTTTTAGGTTCTTAAGAATTTTTCAAAGTTTTAAAGTGTTTTTAGTAAAAAGGGTGTATAAATGTGTATGTATTGGTGAATGTGTGAGTAATTGTGGAAGCAAAAGGTAGTATGAATCTGTATGAATCTAAAATGGAGTCTGAACGTAGTGTATGAGTGGGATTTTTACTAAAGGACGCACAATAACATTTTGATTAATTTTGCACTTGTAAACAGGGATAATAACACAGAACACAAAACACTTCACACGAAACACACGAGGGAACATAAAAACATGGAATATAACACACTGGGATAAATAAATTAAGGGAAAACTAAAGAAAAACACGGCACACCGACACAACATAACTAAAACAAAACTGCAGAAGTGAAAGTTTGTTTGTCTGAAGTTGATGTTGGGAGGGGTCAGTGAACTGTGAGCGGATGTGAAGAGTTCAAATGAGAATTAAATAGGCTTGTTTAAGATCGCTTAAGTAATTGGGGGTTTTAAAGAAAGGTTTTATTTTAAGGTATAATTTTTGTAAATAGGATAGATAATATTTGAATTGTCTTAGGAAAATGAAATGCTTCAAAATGAAAAATTGTGTAAATAGAAGTTGTTGTTTTGAGTAGAAGGTTCTGTAAGGTACTGTAAGTAAGTGGAGGTTATTTGAACTAGGAGTTAGTGTTTGTAGAATTTGTTGATAGGTAGCGCTAGTTGAAATGTCAAACGGAGATAGGGTTTTATGATTTGTTTTGAAAGGTTTGTTTATGTTCTTTTGTAGAGTTGTTGTTTTAAAAGGAAATGTAAAATTAATTTTGAGAAAGAGTGTATAATTTTGTTTATGTAATTTCAAGTTAAGGAGGGGAAATTCTGTACCGATGGTAGTTAGTTTAAATTGAAATTAACAAAACAAAATCATATTATTTAACCATTGGCTAGACAAGATTAAGAAAGAGTGTCCAGCAGTTTAAAAGATTTGGTTTGTAGGGTTGGTAGTGGTCAGTGATAACCAGGTTCAACTTTGTCAGTTATAAGTTGACTGGAAATATGGTCTATAAAGATGTGGTTGCTGTAGAAATTACAGAAATCAACCACATTGACATTGATATTGAGATTGACTTCTTGTTCACCTTCTTATGATTGGTCCAGTAGCTTTTGCACCACTTCTAGTTGCTTTGCATGGTATCTCCTAGTGCCAGTTCTGACCATTAAACCAGTGTCTCTGATTAAAGTAAGATCTTTCCACTATTTTATTATTTAGTACAAGATTTGGGAGTAATAAGACCATAATGGATTTTATTTGGAAAGTATATTTGGTGTAAATTGAGAACCGTAAAATATATATGTATTTGGCCTACCTTGTCTTTTAATTTATCTCGTTTCTACTACCAGCTTGAATTAGATTCATCCTAAATTGAAGTATACTACCTAATTGGCTACATGGTAGGGGTATAGTAGTGCAATATTTGTGTAATGAGTTGCCAATGAGTTTAAGTAATTTAAAGTCATACGCTTCATTGAAAGTAGAATTAAAAAGATTTTTTATTAATTGTTTTTGTTTAAGTTTTCAGAATTTATCTTTGTCAATGGTTATAATTCTATGCGTTGTTATTGTTAAATATTGATTAAATAGTTCAGGTAAAACATGGGATTGTTGCCTACGGGCTAATCCTATTTGTTGTTTAGAAATTGCCAACACTTTGACAGTTAAAAAATTGTTCAAGTTCTTGTTGATTAGAGACTATTATTTCTCTAATAAATTTAAAGAAAAAAACTCACATAAGTACAATTCTAGGTAGTGCAATATTTGTGTAATGAGTTGCCAATGAGTTTAAGTAATTTAAAGTCATACGCTTCATTGAAAGTAGAATTAAAAAGATTTTTTATTAATTGTTTTTGTTTAAGTTTTCAGAATTTATCTTTGTCAATGGTTTTAATTCTATGCGTTGTTATTGTTAAATATTGATTAAATAGTTTAGGTAAAACATGGGATTGTTGCCTACGGGCTAATCCTATTTGTTGTTAAGAAATTGCCAACACTTTGACAGTTAAAAAAAAATTGTTCAAGTTCTTGTTGATTAGAGACTATTATTTCTCTAATAAATTTAAAGGAAAAACTCACATAAGTACAATTCTAGGTAGTGCAATATTTGTGTAATGAGTTGCCAATGAGTTTAAGTAATTTAAAGTCATACGCTTCATTGAAAGTAGAATTAAAAAGATTTTTTATTAATTGTTTTTGTTTAAGTTTTCAGAATTTATCTTTGTCAATGGTTATAATTCTATGCGGTGTTATTGTTAAATATTGATTAAATAGTTTAGGTAAGACATGGGATTGTTGCCTACGGGCTAATCCTATTTGTTGTTAAGAAATTGCCAACACTTTGACAGTTAAAAAATTGTTCAAGTTCTTGTTGATTAGAGACTATTTCTCTAATAAATTTAAAGAAAACAAACTCACATAAGTACAATTCTAGGAGAAACTTTTATGTTATGCCTAGCGTGAACAATAAATATACTATGAGAACTAGACATTATTTAGTGCAAAATTTGTGTAATGAGTTGCCAGTGAGTTTAAGTAATTTAAAAACATACGCTTCATCGAAAGTAGAATTAAAAAGATTTTTATTAATTGTTTTTGTTTAAGTTTTCAGAATTTATCTTTCTCAATGGTTTTAATTCTATGCGTTGTTATTGTTAAATATTGATTAAATAGTTTAGGTAAAACATGGGATTGTTGCCTACGGGCTAATCCTATTTTTTGTTAAGAAATTGCCAACACTTTGACAGTTAAAAAATTGTTCAAGTTCTTGTTGATTAGAGACTATTATTTCTCTAATAAATTTAAAGAAAAAAACTCACATAAGTACAATTTTAGGTAGTGCAATATTTGTGTAATGAGTTGCCAGTGAGTTTAAGTAATTTAAAGTCATACTCTTCATTGAAAGTAGAATTAATAAGATTTTTTATTAATTGTTTTTGTTTAAGTTTTCAGAATTTATCTTTGTCAGTGGTTATAATTCTATGCGTTGTTATTGTTAAATATTGATTAAATAGTTTAGGTAAAACATGGGATTGTTGCCTACATGTTGTAAATTCCGTTTTTTTTTTCAAATATTTATTTACTTGTATTAAAATTGTTGTTATATTATTAATTTTCCTGTTTGTTAAAACAATGTAAGAAATGGCAATGAAATGTGAATACTATCTATTTAGTGCAACAGATTAGGAGAGTAGCTTGTACCAGATGGAAACTGACTGGAATCTTTTTGAATGGACTTTGAACTGGACTCTTATCCATAGCTGCGGACAAGCCTACTGAGGCTTCTGTAGCTTTGTATGAAATGCATTTTGTTTTATAATATTTTGTTGCATGAATAAATAAATAAAAAGAAACCAAGAACACATTACTTTGCTATTACGTCTGCGAAGTGGATAGAATATAATGACATTAAAGACAAAGTGAAAACCGAAAAAGAAGAAACAGTTAGTAAACGAAAAGCAGACCGAGAAAAGAATTAGATTATTAAACAGGATGAAAATAAGTAAAAAGAAAACCGACAGAAATTAAACAAGTTAATTGGAAAAAAAATCGGAATAAAAATAAGTTGGCAGGGTTTAACAAAGCTTAAAGCTTAGAGGCTATTATTAAAGGCCAATCGGAAAGCACAAACATAATAATAACTTATAAATAAAATTAATAATTATTCTTTGTAAAGTTTTTAATGCATCTACTGTCTGTATTTTCTATTCATTTTGGTTTCAACCTAAACAAATCATTCATGGCTTCATGAATTTGCAATCAACAGACATTATATTCGGTGTGCGGTTTTTCCAGGTGAACACATAGGCTCTCGAATTCGCGAAGAAGTTGTAACAATATGGAAAGAGTAAAAGTTACTGCACAGCGAAATTCCATTGTAAGTTGCAACGGACAATATAAGAAACATGGCGTCTGCTTTTGAGCAGGGTAATCAAATTACAAGCATACATAGGCATGTGAAGTTGTAACAATATGGAACGAGTAAAAGTTACTGCACAGCGAAATTCCATTGTAAGTTGCAACGGACAATGTAAGAAACATGGCGTCTGCTTTTGAACAGGGTAATCAAATTACAAGCATACATAGGCATGTAAGAACTAGAATTCTTGTTTGTAGGCCTACTCTTAAAGGGACTTCAATTATACATTTCATTATTAATTGCCAATATCTCCAATATAAGTTATAAAAAGAGAGTTAAGTAAAGTTTGGAATTGAAAACTTCCCCCATTGTGATGATGTAAGAAAAAACACTGCTGAAATTAAAGAAACCGTTATAAGGAAGAAGCACCTAGTGGAAAGGAAATGAGGTACCTAGTGAACCTAGGTTACCCAAGTCGGTTTTTTCTGAAAGGAACTTTCCTTTTAAATGTGTTGAAGATAGAACACTTGTATTATTATTATTTGTCCTTAAGAACACCAACATCATGAGTGTTATTTGACTGCCATTAGCGTTACATTTAATCGTCAGTTTTTTATTAAATAAAAATATATTATAACAAATATTAAAAAGTTTGCCAACCATATTTTTGTAGAGTAACACTCATGAGGCAAAATGAAAAATAAACACAGCTAAAATATGTAATTAGGTTAATTCATAATGGGAAACATTATTAGTATGTTTATGTTATTAGAAAAAATAAGTTGCATACTCCAAAGGGGGTGCACATGAAAAGAGCCCAAAAACTCAGGCAGACGCTTTAAAAACGCCCGGTCCTCCAAGGTCCCTCCCAGGACTGTGCGAAAAGAGCCCGGGCTCTTCCTAGAACTTTCACAATGGGTCTTCAAAGGAGAAAAAACCAAAAACACAGTTTATATACATGAATTTATTTACAATATTAAAAGATACACTGTTAAAAAATACATTATTAAAATATAGATTATTAAAAGATATTTATATTACTAAAATCGTTTTACCTGACCTAACCTAACCTAACTCAACTAAACACAACACTATTTACAAAAACAATACTATTATTATACACACAATTTAAAAATTATATCAAACAGAGACTGCAGAGTATGTAAAATATAAAGGAAAATAACGACGGTACAAGGTACTAGGGGTGGGGTGGCTGCAGGCCATATCCAGAGTCGCTAAGTCCCATGAGTCAGAACACGAGTCAGCGTCCTCCTCCTCAGGTACCTGTGGAGACCCGGGCTCTTTCCATGCTTAAGATTAGTGAACCTTTTTGGGGATTAAAATTTCGGGCTCTTTTCATGTGCTCCGTCCAAAGGGCGTAAGGTATTTTGAGTTTTTGTAATGGAAATACTCGTGAGGTTTTCGGTTGCTTATGGCAGAGATTTTGTTTACAACCCCAAAATGGCTTAAGAAACTGGCAAGCATTTTGTTGTAATACATTGAAAGAACTCTAAGAAAAGTAATACCATTTAACAATAAATATTCAAGAAATTCTTTTTTTGGAAAAAATATTTATATTTTGTTAAAAGGGCAGTTTGTTTGACAATGACTCATTTAACACGAAAACTTATTAAAGTAAATCATTACCATAAAATCGTGATTGTTATTTGCAAGCTGGAAAACGCAACCAATCTTTCAATCTTAACGTGCTTAAATATTTCAAAGGCTTTGACGCTTTTGTGAAAGTTAAGGAGCTCAAACCACACAAAGCTGTGTGAGGCGGACTGATGCATGTTGTATTGCCCCGGGGGACCGGCCAAACCCAATAACACTACATACATGATTTAGTCACCACTTACCTGGAAAATCTCCTGTCAAACGACTTGTGGATTTATTGGCCATGCATAATAGTCTGATCCGATTTAAAACAACACAATTTAGAACAAACCTTACGAATATAAATATTATATTATTTGCTCAAATGCAATATTTAACCTTCACACAGTTTTGATTGTGTACAGTTGCGTATTTAAAGTTATCAAGGAAGCAACAGTTGGGAGAAGAGAAAACGCAGGTTGTAAACTAGGACATGGGTTTTCAGTATGAATTCCTGGCAAGAATCCTGGTATAAATTTGTAAGTCGTACATCACACCTCAATTTAATTATACAGTATATTGTAAAATTTACATTATCTAATAGTACATTCTAAATCACTGACATGATTAATAAACGCCTTGAACACTTGTAATGGAAATAAGGTACATCTTATCACGCATACATCTCATCTAACTAACAGGGTTTTTTTTAAGCATTTAGTTTAATAAAATATACATACAAATAGATAAAATATTTGTGTTGGATTAGGGTTACCTTTATTATGCACTCGAATAATGTAAAACAAGATTACAAGGTATTTCCTTCCTACTGGAAGACAAATTTGTACTAGCATAACAATAATTATTGAATTAACTCTTTTACCGTTTCATTAGATGGTTTGGAAAGCAAGTAGCTGTTACAGTTGTTTATTTAGCTCCATAACCAAGTTAAGACATCACGTTCGTCATAAGGTGTAAAAGTCACATTAAAAGTAACCACGTCCCTGCAAACACAGCTTGTACATTATTGTTAGCGTATCTGTAATACCTAGGTATAACGTAGACCAATTTAATACGCGTTTGTGTATATCACGTTTTAACGACTCATGTTTTAATGGTTTGATTGCCCTTGCAGTATATTTGTTTAGTGGTTGATTTAATTATAAAGTTGGTGTTCGTTTTGTTAAGAAGTAGCTTTTACGATTGCCATTTTTATATTTTAAGAAAGTTTAAAATAAGAAAGGACCTAGCCCAAAAACGAAGACTCTCTTATGTGCAGTTTACAATCATTGAAACATAATACATAATTCTGTTAGTTGTATTTTAATTCGATTAAGTTGCAAGTTTTAACTTTCATTAGCAATTTTATAAATTCAGTTAAATGAATATAAACAATTTCTAATTGCTGAAGTTTTTTCCCCTAGGTCGCTAGGTCCGGGATTGTTTTTCACATTACTTCAGACTAGACCTAGAGGTCACGGCATTTTCACTTAGATAAATTAAATTGGTGATTTGGTGAGATTAGAACGCGGACCTCAGGAACCAAAGTCCCGAACTCTAACCACTAGACCAGCTCGCTCCTCCAATTTCTGAAAGTAGTGCTTAATCATAAAAACAACTGTCGTCCAATTGAACCATCCAAGTAGCAAAATAGTCTGGACTGTAAAATCATTCGTGAGAAATCTCTTCAATTTCATAGGTTTGTACTTACACAGTGAGTGAATTAAATTGTTAATTAAAGATGACCAACAAAATATCATTTATCAAATGAATTATTTTTAAAAAGCAACAACTGTCAATTTTCTTCAATAATTTTTTTCCTAAAGCCATAGAAGGCACCAATATGAATTAAAAAATGAATGTATAAATGCTGTTTAAGTATCATAAAAAAACACTTGTCGAGGTCGAGTCAAAAACCTTAACAAAAAGGGAAATCGTCATAAAGGGAGGTATTGTAACCCTTTCTTGCAAAGCTTATATTAATTGTTGTGATATTTTAGCTAAAGCTGCAAGTCTCAATGTTACACATTGTTAAGCAAAAGAAAATAAGCAAAGCATTTTATTTATTTAATAATCATATTGTTTAAATGTGTTTTCCATAATAATGTAATACTACATAATTTGTATTAATTTGGTAAACAGAAGAGAGTATATCTTCCGATAGAGTCCTCTTTGTCACCGCAGTGAAACTGTAAGAAACGTGACAGTTATTAAGAACTTGCAATCGTTTGTTCTTTGTGCTCTTTTACCAGTGGGAAATCTTGCCACATCTGAGTGTGTGGCGTTAAAGACGAACTAATGGAAAAAGCAACTTCTGTAAAGAAGAGAGAATAGCAATTTATCATTAAAAAAAAATTAATTATCTTTAAATTCAATCTTTTACATATATCCAATTAGATTTAAATTGTTATTACAGTTTAAAATGTTTAAGTTTCCAGAACTTTTTCTGCACTATTTGCTGTTTTTGATTATCTGTTAATAATGTTTAGATCAGGGTCCTAAAAGTTTCACTTTATTGTCAGCTAGGCGATTATAGTGAAATAAATCCTAGGATTTATTTCGCTTTCGAAGCTGCACGAATTATTTTAAATTTCTTTCAGCGATTCAGGACTAAACGTGATTTGGCAATATAGGAATCAGATAACCATTAGGTAAATAGTCTCCATAGCTCGTATGAACAATTATATGTTCGTTAGTAGGTAGTTGTAGGCCGAATTAAACTTGAATATAAGAAGGAATAAGATACGGACTATCATTAAAGGCATATATTTATAGGCATGCACTGTGGATGTGATACTCTCTGGTGTGGATTAACGTCCGCACGAGTGAGTACTACGACTATCCGCAGTACTATCCTGATAATTAGACCAATTCGTATACACTAAGGCAAAAATGTGGTTCGGATTCCACTATAAACTGTAGGTCCCTTAGTTGCCATTACCTGTATGGGCTATTAATTAACAGCTGTGTCTAAGGAATATGTCGGCCTTAGTCACTAACAAGATTACAAGATCGCGCCACTCATCCTACACTCATCTCCACTCATTACTTAAAATACCTACTTTGTATGGTCGCCATTTCATCAAAAAGTATTAAAGTATAAAGTATTACTAGTTTTATGGGTAAATTGGGTCTTTGTGAAGTAAATCTCCTAAGGTTTTGTTGTATATGAGTTTAGTGGGTTAGGAATATTTACATAACAGCATAAAACCAATTCTCTATTATACTAACATGTAATAAACTGATATTTTCCTAAGCAGGTCAGTTACATCATTGCTAACAGTTCATCGGTAGTAGTAGCATTGACTATTGGATACCGAAGTAGACGTCCTATCTATATGGACCAGCTGTAGCAATAAAAAAAAAAAAGAACGTAGTTGTGTGAGCCAGTCACAGAATACGCTAGTGACTACAAACTGTATTTTCTACCTTATTTTTTGTTGCTGGCCAAGTTGATGGGTCATAACAGTTGCTATAGCTCACAATAAATCATTCCATTAGTTTGAATTGGTAAAAAAGTTGGTGTTTTCGACAGAAATCAGTACTTGAGATCAACACAGTCTGTCTGTGGCTCACATAAACTATGACGATTTTGGTAAAAAAAAAAAAAAAAAAAAAAAAAAAAAAACTGGCTGCAAATTAAACATGGGGATGGAATGTCTAGTTGTATTAATAGTAAAAGGTAGTAGCTAAAGTAAAGAGGTAATAGCAGTATAGCCTTTGTAATGTCCCCGGCTAGATGACTAGCCATTACTCTCAAGTCGATGGTAGTAAAGAAAGGACATTTCCAGACGGCTGATGAAGTCGTGAGGTTTACGACTTGAAATAATAGTGTCATAAGGAAGCTGTAACATCACATTCGAAGTTACTTTTGCACGGATGGTATGTTACAATCGTAATCGTACGACTTATTTATCAGCCTGTTCACAAGTCGAGCATCCAATTAGTTTTAACACTACGCATATTCTGTATAACGTGTGGATTGAAGATTTTTCCAAAATTATTTTAGGAATTTCATTGTTGGTATATTTAATAACTAGGGCCTAAAATAACACTTTTTGACATGAAGCTGAAGTCGGAAAACTATAAAGAGTCTAAGAGAAATTTGGGCCCGTGTGATAAATCACGTTTATAGTAGTACTGCACCGTTCTTAAAGCTATTTAACTCACTAAACGAAATTACTTACGTGGTATCTTTTATATTATTAAAGTGATACAATCAAATGTTATGTAAACGGTTAAGGCCATTTAGCAAATAAAATATAGACATATGGCACATCGAAATGAAGCTTAGTGTGGTGTATATTTGCCGAAAAGTATTGATATGGACGAATTTCCTAAGGGCTCTGCCCCAAAGGCTGATTTCCAAAGGGCTACGCCTGGCATGCTTCCAAAGTGTAAATGATTTAATTTAATTTAGTTAATGAAACAGCTGGTCAGTACAATGAACTAGTGTGTGTTTATTTACTCGAAAAATATGCTTTTGACGCTTAATGTAGATTGAGGAGAGTTATGTTTGGTTTTAGAAAGGTTGTATATACATTTTTTATAGTATTGTTCAAAGTTTCATTTTGTAATTGATATAGAAAAATACATGTAAAGAGGCTTGACTAAAATTAAAGAATTAAGGTAAAACATGTCATTCATGAAGCATCAATATGAAGCAATTTTGGATATTGCTACACTAAGGTATGTTGTCATATTCTTTTTGATCTATCAACATTAAAAGTAGGTGTTTGAAAGTAAGTAGGTTTACACTTTTAAATCAATTTTTATTTTCAACCTAAATCATAGAGTTGCTGTTTTTGAAAACACCCATCAGCACCAGTTTAATAGTTCTCTAGGTCACATTTTCTTCCCGTTGCAAAGCACGGGTATAGCAGCTTGTACCTTTATAAATTAGTTCCTAAAACAAAGATTCCATCTAGAACACCTGTCACCGTAATTTGATTGCATTAGATGTATTTCTCATAATCAGTTCATTCTCGATTTGTTGAAAAAGTCTTCAAATTTTAAACAGCTGAGACATCGATGAAGGGGAATGTATTGAAGTATATGATATTGCGAACATCACTAAAACACAAATAAATTCAACTGAGAATAAGGTAATGTATATTTTATTGCAATTTGTATTTGCTTTGTCCAAACCAGTTTATAAAGATAAAATGTAAAGGTAATGTCTACGAATCCGATTATTTATTGTTCTAAGAGTAAAAACGGCCAAACAAATACCGTAACGCTTGTTTAAAAACAGCCGTTTTTGTACTTTTAACATCAATTCGTACACTTGAAACTATCCTTACGATTTCAAATATATTCCAAAATAAGTGTTGATTTACCTTTATATATCTCGTTATTATAGCTGAAATGTCATTATTCGTGACAGGGTTTGTCTCAGTGGTAACACGACAACGATAGACTATTAGAATGTAACTTGAAGGTAAACAGTAGTCTAAAGCTTGACAGTACTCAACTGTCAATTTTTCAGCTGAAGTACGTTTTATGATATTCTCTATATTGGACAGGGTTTGAGTGTACACGTACAACATTGGCTGAACACGATCACGTTGATACGTGATTTCACCTCTCTGCTCTCTCGCTATTTTCACTGCATTTATTTTATTATTAACACTCAGCAATTACTCCGTTTCAATGAGCTATGTTGCTAAACAGTTTGTCAATTCATTGATTATAATTTAAAGTTAACACTAATAACGATTGCTTTAGTCATTTATATTTATCCTATGTCAATCATGATATCGTATATCTGTTGATAATTAAAAAAGTATACATTGGACTGTTTTTGCTTTGTTGCTGTAAAGATATACTTGCACATTTTAGTAACGAGATTTTTTTTAATTGGCACATTCAACAAATGTATGAAGGTAGAGAGAGTGTCCACTTGGTGTGTGTTGGTTGGAAAATGCATGCAACTTTAATCCAAAAACCTTGTGTTTCATTAAAGGATGAATAGATTTTTCCCGCACTATATATATGTGCTACAGATTTTTATTTTTTAAATTGTCATAATATATCGGTATCTATTTCATTTTGTAAAGGAATTCTTCTCGTTAAGACATAGCATCATTGTAAAGCCTGTTTGTTGTGTTAGTTTATTACAGTTTTATTTATTTATTTTACAAGCAATAGTTAGGTGATTTGAGATTTTAGTTACAATAAGAGTTGTTTTATACATAAGTCACTAAAGTTTTCTAACTCATTTAAGGACTTTTTCTTATTTAATAATGTGAATTTCATATTTAAGAAGGTGTGTTTAATAATACCAAAATTTTAAGATTTGCGTAATTAAACTATTTCAGAATAATTTGAATGATCCATTTGTTTTTTAGAGCTTGCTTTTTCATTTCATCCATGAACAGCACTTTTTGCATTAAATTTTTATGAGTGAAACGACAGGTTTCTCTTTGACTATGTTACTTTTTGGATTAAACGATTAAAGAGAATTGACAGAAAACTGAATTTAATAGAGATGAAAAGACAAACGTGTGTGTTAAGTATAGAAGTCAGGAATCAAAATTAATTAGGTAACTATAAACATTAAAGAATAAAACACCAAATATATACGATTCACAACAAACCAATGTCCAGCTAATTTTAAACAGTCTTTTGGAAAATAAAGTAAAATTGATAAAATACTTTTTTTAATTTTAAAGGGGCCCCATAAAATAAATTGATTATTTGTTAATAGTAATTGTTATTTATTTTAGTGCAAAATGACATTTTCACCATTCACAGGCATAATATAATCATTTTAAAATTTTATATTTTCTGGGTAGTACATAACCTAGTTATTCAATAGCAAACAATTTAATTACAAAATACATTTTTTTACATTCTATAATTTAAAATAAATAATTCTTTCATATTAGAAACAGTATAAAATAAGCTTAAATAACGATAACATTTTTACTTTCTCCCCCTATACCATAGTATATGGAGAAAGTATTGTTTTCGTCAAAATTTTCGAGTTTGAGTTTTGAGTGGATATATTCGTTTTGTGTCCCCCTGGACCCAAAAAAGTGGTTTTCGAAGTGATGTCTGTGTGTGTGTGTGTGTGTGTGTGTGTGTGTGTGTGTGTGTCTGTGTGTCTGGATGTGTACAGAGCTAGAGACTACACCTGTGGTCCGATTTCGATGAAATTTGGTATGTATGTTCAAATCCATGGTATCTCGAGGCGTTTTTTCATTTTTTTGAAATTTTGATTTTTAATAGGGATTTTCCCATAAAAACCCATAAAAAACCGGAAAAATCAGATTTTCTCAAAAATGGCCCGAACGATTTTGATTAAAATTTAGTATGTTGTAGCCCTTTAAATTCTGAACAAAATGGTACTAATCCCATTTCTCTAAAAATTACGGTTCAAAAGTTATGGTAAATTATGTTATTTTCCCATAAAAAACCCATAAAATAACGAGAAATCGGATTTTAGACAAAAATCCAGTTTTGATTCAACATAGTAGGTTATGGTCCTTACAATTTTGATAGTTTTTTCATTTTTTAGAAATTTTGATTTTAGATGGGGATTTTCCCATAAAACCCCATAAAATAACGGAAAAATAGGATTTTCCCAAAAATGGCCCGAACGATTTTGATAAAGATTTAGTATGTTATAGTCCTTTATATTCTGAAAAAAATAGTACAAATCCCTTTTCTGTAAAAATTACGGTTCAAAAGTTATTGTAAATTATGTTATTTCCCCATAAAAACCCCATAAAATAACGGAAAAATCGGATTTCCCAAAATTGGCTCGAACAATTTTGATAAAAATTTAGTATGTTATAGTCCTTTAAATTCTGAACAAAATTGTACAAATCCCATTTCCGTATATTTACTCTCACCGCTTACACATGATAAAGGTTGTTGACAAACTTATGGGAGAAAGTATGTGTCAGAATGCTGATACCGTTTATTTATTTACTAATTATTAGTGCTAATAACATTTATAACAAATACAAAATAATGTGGTGTCAAAACACCCCACGCGATTAGTTAAGGGTTAAATGACTCACCAATGTACACTTAGATTTGAGTGAATACTTGTATTTATATATACGGTTTTTTTCTATTTCGTTGCAGTCACGTAGGAATCAAAAATAAAGTCCCATGTCTGCAGGTAGCCCGTGTGGAGTTGCTGATCTCCCAGCGGGCGCCTCCCCAGGTGGCGGATAGGGGAAAGCCTACCAGATATGGTTGGTACCGGGGAAATCAAATACCCGGGGCGGACCAAAAATCAGCACCGCTGCCTTGCGGATTGTAGTGGGAGCTTCAAAGGCTAGGGGAGCGACCCCAACAGAAAAGCGGCAAGTCTGGAGGCCAAGATGGCAGCCCCATCACCAGACTAGAGGTTCAGATGGCTAATAACCAACTAATCTCGAAAACAAATTTATTACTGAAACCAACGCTGTTCAAAGAGACCATGCCCTGACTGGCAGTGGACCTCAGGATCTAATTACTCAGACTTTTCTCAGTAGCGAGGAGGTTGATGGAAATATGACGCCTAACTGGCCGATGCAAAACTCAACTGAATTGCTGCTAAAAACCAAGACTGTGACAAAAATAGGATGCTGGAATGTAAGGACTTTGTATGCTCCAGGAAAGGCAGCACAGCTTGCTGCAGAAATGAATCGTTACAAGATAGATTTGTTGGGAGTGAGTGAAACAAGATGGACTGGATGTGGAAAGGTCAGACTTGCCTCTGGAGAAACGATTGTTTATTCAGGAAAGGTAGAAGAAAATGCAGAGCATCAATACGGAGTCGCTTTCATGCTTACGAAAAAACTTGAAGGTGCCCTAATGGAATGGGAGCCAATAAGCGAAAGAATAATAAGAGTGAGAATAAGATCAAAATTTAGAAACACAACTGTTGTAAACGTGTATGCTCCAACGAATGAAGCTGACTTAGAAGTAAAAAATGCCTTTTACGAACGATTACAAGCAGTGGTTGACAATGTTAGTGCTAGAGATCTACTAATCATCTTGGGTGATCTAAACGCCAAAGTGGGAAGCAGTAACGATGGAAATGAGAGTGTCATGGGAAAGCACGGAATCGGGGAACAAAGTGAAAATGGCCAGCTCTTTACTGAATTTTGCAGTTTGAACAATTTGGTCATTGGAGGAACTATCTTTCCACACAAACAGATTCATAAGGAGACATGGCATTCGCCAGATGGCAGGACTCGAAACCAAATTGACCATTTTACAATTTCCAAGAAGTGGAGAAGATCTTTAAGAGATGTAAGAGCATACAGAGGGGCGGACATAGGATCGGACCACATGCTGTTGGTAGCAGCTCTCAAAATGAGAATCTTGAAAAGACAGATCGACAAAGTTTCAAGGAAGAAGTTTAATGTTGCTAGGTTTAAGGATGAAAATGTAAGATTGAGATACAATGCTGAACTAGAACAAAATCTGGAAGAAGCTAGTTTCACAGAATGTACTGACTTAGATGAAATGTGGAAGAAGGCAAAGGAAGCATACAAAAAGGCAGCTGAAGAAACAGTTGGGCTTAGGAAGAGGGGAGACAAGGAATGGCTCTCAGAGCAAACTTGGGATTTGGTGAATGAAAGAAGGGAACTGAAGAGAAGCTTATTGAATGAAAAAAGAGAAGAGAGAAAAATGGAGCTAAAAGAGCAGTATAGAATGGTAAACAGACAAGTAAAAAGGAGTGCGAGAAGAGATAAAAGAATTTTTGAAGAAGATGTAATGAGGAGAGCAGAAGAAGCTGCAGGGAAAAATGACATGCAGACAGTGTACAATTGCACTCGGAAAATAGCTGGACAATCCCAGAATGGAAATAAACCCGTAAGAGACAGAAGTGGCAAAATGATAACAGATGAGCAAGAGCAGATGAAGGTATGGGTAGAACACTTTAAAAGTGTTTTAAACCGGGACCAAGATGGAGGCATGGATGAATTGACGGATGAGCGTTTACATGACCTGAGGATAGAGACCGGAGAAATAACTAAACAAGAAATAAAGGCAGCCATCAAAGAAATGAAGAACCACAAGGCCGGAGGAATAGATGAAGTACCTGCAGAGTTTTTCAAAAATAGCCCACGAATCTCAGAAGAAATCATGTATAAATTGTTAAGAAAAATATGGGATGAGGAGAAGATACCTGAGGACTGGAGAACAGGATTGCTAGTCAAACTGCCGAAAAAGGGCGACCTTATACAATGTGGCAACTGGCGGGGAATAACTCTACTCAGCACTGCTAGCAAAATACTGGCTAAAGTATTACAAAGAAGAATTAAAGATCCTGTTGATAGGGTACTGAGGAAGAATCAGGCCGGATTCAGAGAAAGTAGAAGCTGCACGGATCATATAGCAACGCTCAGGATAATTATTGAGCAGTCAATTGAATGGAGAAACAAAGTTCACCTGCTCTTCATAGATTTTGAGAAGGCATTTGACAGTGCAAATCGTCGTGTATTATGGAGACTTCTGCAGAAATACGGTATACCCGAGAAGATAGTGAGAATGATAAGAGTTCTTTATCATGACTTTGAAATGAAAATCATACATCAAGGCATTATCTCGGAGGGGTTCGAATGTAATAGTGGAGTGAAGCAGGGATGCTCATTGTCTGGGACCTTGTTCTTGATCATGATTGACCATGTAATGAGGGAAAGCACCAAAAGAAGAACAGGGATTACTTGGAAAGTTTTTGAGCAGTTGGAGGACCTAGAGTTTGCAGACGATGTGTGTTTGATATCCGCAACGAGACAGCAGCTGCAGCAAAAGACAGAAAAACTAAATGAAGAGGCGTCAAAAATTGGTCTAAAGATTAACAAAAGGAAGACCAAGTACATGAGGGTCAATGACGAGACTCAAGGGGTAATTAGATTTGAAAATGAAGAAGTAGAAGAAGTTGAAGATTTTCTGTATTTAGGTTCAGTTGTAGATAGAAATGGGGGAACTGAAACCGATGTAGGCAGGAGAATAAATAGAGCCCTTGGAGCTTTCAGCATCCTCAATAAGATCTGGAGGTCAAACAGTTTTTCAATAAAGAGCAAGTTAAGGATCTTCAACTCAAATGTGAAGAGTGTGTTGCTGTATGGCTGCGAAACCTGGAAACTGAGTAAGGGGATAGTAAGCAAGCTGCAAACCTGTATAAACAAGTGCCTGAGAAGAATTTTGAAGATAAGGTGGCCCGAAACCATAACAAACGAAGAACTATGGCGACGAACAAACCAAGAGCCAATCGATGTAGAAATAAGGAGAAGAAGATGGAGATGGGTAGGGCACACACTACGGAAAGGACATGATGATGTGGCAAAAGAGGCACTAGAATGGAACCCCGCCGGGAGCAGGAGAGTGGGTAGACCAAGGAAAACATGGAAAAGGACGTTGTTGGAAGAATTGAAGGAGAGAGGAAAGACCTGGGAGGGGATTAAGAGAGAAGCAGCCAACAGAGTGAGGTGGAGGGGAACAGTTGAGGCCCTATGCTCCAGGAGGAGTCAACGGGATTAAGTAAGTAAGTAAGTAAGTCTGCAGGTAGAGTGGACCCGTCCTAATCCTGCTTGTCAAAACAACGCTATTGTTGGGAGCTCGGCGATGCAGGAGGGCCGGGAACTAACTTTTAAAAATATTTTTTTTACTATATAATTTACATATTTAGACGACACAGTCATATATTCAACAATGACCTATGACGTCACCAAACAGCTGGTGGACTACGTGCTCAGTTTGTTATTTGTCAGAAGCGGGCCGGGAATACCGCCCTCCCCTCGCTGTTCCTCGAAATTCCGTGTTCTTCTACAATTGGCATAAATTGAACCATAATACATCTTCATAAGCATCATGCGAAGACTCATTTTGTTCGTCTGAGAAAGAGCAATAAAATCAATTTTGAGTAAACGCTTTTACCGAGTTATCAGGTCGAGGAGTGTCTCGATGTATGAACCTTGCATTGGGAAAATCCGCTCTTTAGTTATTGCTTACGGGATACCAGTCAGAAATACCAGTTGCACTAAGTTAGTTTGTGTCTTCCAAACGAATGAAGATCACGGCGATGTGGCGCCCTTGGAGTGATAAGGCTATAATGTCGAAGTCGACGACCATCATAGATAGTGATAGTGACAGTGATCGTGAAGTGGTTCAGCCGAAACTAGTAGGGAGCGGAAACCACCTCACAAAGGGTAACAAACCGCTATTAAGTCTATGCGAAGGAAAAGGGAACATAAAGTCCAATAGCTAATGCGTGCAAGATTCTGGGAGACTCAAGGAAAACAGTGTCTAGGGTAAATGAAAAATGTTAAATTCTCCGAAAAAAGAGGGCCGACACGGAAGTTTCGAAGAGTGGATGACTTTCAATGGAAACTTATTCAAAGAACAGTGTACGAACAATTTTCCAATAGTCAAGTTCCTACAATTTGTTCTGTGCATCAGGTGCTATGAGAAAAAAGGCCCTGATTTTAGTTATTCAAAGCCTCATCTAAACAGGATGCTGAGGTCATTAGGCTTAAAAAAAACTAGATCGAAGAGGACGGATCACGTTGTCGCATCGAATTGTTCTTTTGCTTGATAAGTACGCGTTAAATTTCAGAAGCTAAGGGATGAACGCCACATTCTGATCTTCTTGGATGAAACCTGGTAAGAGAAATAATTAAATACCATACAATAAATTTATTTTTAAATGTTTAAAATTATAAAAATAATTGTGCATATTTTTTTAGTTGAATTTTTTACTTAAAACTACTACGGGGAATGTAACGAACCGAAGTTTGAAAACTATGAATAATTGTTCCCTAAAAGATTAACAATGGGATTATTTTAAACTTTATTTGTTCATGTATTGGTAATATTTTAATTAGGGTTGTTTTTGTGATTCACACAATGGTACAAACTAAAACGAGCTGCTGGCCCGCATAGGTTATGTGAATTATTCTATACTCTTACCCGTGTATAATATTCAGTTGCACTCTGTGGTTGACCTAAAAGCGAGTTCAGAAAGTGAGTGAGTATGAAACAGGATTTTTTCAAACATGTAGATATTTATTGTGAGTTTTGAATAACATTGGCATATTCTATATGTTTATATTATTTACTTTTACAGGTATGACAGTCATGATGTTGTTGGGCGCGGATGGACCGACGATTCCACGTTCTGCTCCTCTGAGCAGAGGGAAAAGAATTATCATTCTGCGCGCCGGCTATGAGGGTGGGTGGATACCTGGAGCACTCCTGATCGCTGCCAAAAACATAAAAGCTGCACCAGCTGACTACCACCAAGATATGAATTCTGATTTATTTGAATCGTGGTTTCAAAAACAGCTCCTCCCAGCGTTGGCAACGAAATTCCCATGACAGTCATGTGCCATAATCATGTACAACGTCCCCTACCACAGCAAACTGTTGCATCCAACACCTTCAAAACGTATGAAGAAGGCAGACATCATTGAGGCTCTGCAGCGTCATAAAATACCAATCCCTGTTACGATAAGTGTTTTTTTTTGTTATATAGTAAAATCGTCATCTAAATAAGATCTCCTAAAAGATTTATGAGGGTTTCTCAGTAGCTTAAGACTGAAATTTTTGACACCTTTGATGTCCCCCCCACCGTCCATGGAGTTTTAGAATGAATCTTCGACAGCCATCCTTTTTCCTAGCTCGAAATATTTCGTGGGGACCGATTCGCTTACGGAATTAAATTTATAGATTTTATTCCCGTAATCATCTTTTAGGAGCTAACTATTACAACCTTAACCCTTCCAACGTAACTTTTAATAAAGTACTTTTAAAGCTATTGGGTTGTTTTTCATGATTATATTTTTAAGTGCCATTAACCACGTATTTGTTTAGGCATTATAGCTGTATTCAAGACTAATCTAAATGATAGTGGTAAAGTTAGCGAGGTGTGATAACAAGAATCTAAACGCTCTGCAGCAATTTGTCCAAGACACAATCTAATTTCCCGCTTAGCTTATTACTGTGGCGACGGACTCATTTGTACGAGGCTATGAGCTTCTCCGACCTTAACAATTAGTCTTGGAAGGTTAATCACATAATTCTACGTCAATCTGATATATTGCTCCGTCACAAGATGTTCATTTCCGGTTGCATATCAGGTTGGTATAAAATTGTTTCAAATCCCTCAAAATGAAACGTGGTAATTAATTATAGTTAATTGATATTTAAAAACCTAATTGAACTAAATACATTTTTAACGCTCTCCTTTTAAGACATAATTCATTTATGAGATAATGTAAACCTTTTAATGAAATTTCCATGTGGTTACTGCTCCAAGGTAGTAGTAGCACTAGCACTAGTAGTAGTAGTAGGTAGTAGTAGTAGTAGTAGTAGTCTAGCACTAGTAAACTCTTTTAAGGCACTTAAAAAGTAATAGGTTGTAATACTAATGTCAAGATAATTGGAGAATGTATGTGTCAGTTTGCTGATACCGTTAATTTATTTCCTGTTTGCTATTTCCATTAAAGTTCAAAAATTGTGGTAAAAACAGAATACTGTGAAACTTGTAAGTAGTTACGAAACGATAACCTTTTTGTTTCATTCTGGTTCCATGAAGTGGACCAAAACGTGCCAAGTTAAATAAATATTGCCAAACAAAGGAATAAATTTCAAGTGAACCAAAAACGTAGTTTTAATCCATTATTTACTCAAGTCCGTTTTACAATCGTTTGGCATTTTGTGTGTTTCAACTAACATGACATTGGCACTTCAATCGAGCTAGCGAAATGCGAAATAAACCCGTTGACGCGACTTTCAGCGAAACTAGCAGACATCTATACATCTGCGGTAAATTTAAACTATTTATGGATTGGAAATGCGAATAACTATTATAATATGGCAATTCATTATAAAGAGAATTAACAAATTTTTACCTCAAAACTTCTGATTGAACGTAATATTACATGATATAATAAAATACAAAACTTAAAAACAGCACACAAACATGGTTAAACGTAAACTTTAAACATTTCAGAATATATTTTCACAATTAACAATATTGTTAAATTTTTTACAAGCTGTCAAACTGATTTATACTTCTTACAAAAAACCTTCTGTACATGTGTCCTTCCTGTAGATCCTTGGATGCTGGGGGTCGTTTTATACATTGCTTCAGGTTAGGCTTAGAGGAGCATAACATTATCACATACCTAAGGCATTAAACCATTGTGATTGCCGGGATTTGAACTTAGGATCTCGGTAACCGAAGCCTCAAGTTCTACCACTGGACAACTACACTCTCCAATGTAATAAGAACAATACTGCTGATTACTCTATGTGATTATATCAATATTGATAGTATACTCTATGATTAAAGTTATACTGACAACGATTTCTTCAACTGTTGATTTACAAGAATTTTAGTTACTTTCAGTATTGTACTCATTGACTAACTTGTTTCACTTTTGTACTACAATTTCTGCGAAAAGATATATGTAAACGAACATTAGGTTAGAAAGCTAATACATTGATGCCATACATCAGGGAAAATACTATTTTAGAAAATAAGACTAAAACGTGTAAAAATGTTTTAGATTTATCTATTTATTTTATTATTGTAAATATTGTGATTTTTAATAGCTCTTTTATCTATTGAAGATTAAGTGTTATTTCTAGAGATTCTTTACCATCCCGTCCACGGACATTAATATAATAAATATAAATTTCCCCTTTTGTATTGGGTTTTACGTTTCAATTAGACCAAAAATAGTTACAGTCGTTTAAATCTCGATGCTCGTAATCTGTTACAGTATCCAATATCAGTCCGAGACGTTGGAGATATTCTAACTATGAATTCAGAAACTATGTAGATATGGAGCAAGATATGGACATAGTTGTGAAGGGACTACTATTTGGCCATCATCGGACTTCTATAGCTTAGCATAGTTCTGACTCTGAGTGGAGATATAGCTTTTTAGCGCTTTTTGGAAAAACGAAATTGGCCTGATAAAATAAAAGTACTCCACCCCAGAAAACCTACAGAATAAGCGAATTTCCTTAAGGCGGGTTATATTTTAACTAAAATGTTTCCTTAAAAATGACCTTATTTTAATAGGTACCATTAGTTTGATGAGTACATAGGTTTGCTGAGGGAAGGGAATAATTTTCTTTTATGTTAATAGTTCAGTATGAAATAAAATAAAACTCCAAATCTATGGCATAGCTCTAATAACTCGTAAATTTAAAATTTTCAATTTTTTTGGTGTTACATAACAACTAAAACTTTGAAAATAATCATTTCGCTTGAATTGCTTTTAGCAATTTGTATGTGTATGTGTGTTCAAAATGTGAGGCCATGTTTCGTATCAGATCTTAAAAGTCAAGGAGTAAGATGATGAGATGCGTGTTTCGTACTACTTTGTGAAGTTTGCTGTAGTTTTTTCTTCTTTTTTTTAAGAAAACCTATTTGGCAAGGCGTGTCCGTATTTGCACTCAACGCAGAGGGAATTCCAATCCTAATGAAAGTCAAGAAAGCGTTGATAGAAGAATGACGGGTGTACAAAGCCGGGCTGCTTTACTACTATAAACCAAATTCTCGTGATGTTTCGGTTAAATTTAAAAAAGACATTTGAGAAAAAATGGCTTATGACAAAGTTTACCATGAAATCATTAACGACAACCTTATTCTGGCTTTAGGGGCAAAGCTTTTTGAAACAAAAAAGAAAAAAACATCTCAGAGAGGTAAAGCATAGAATGAGAGAATTGGGAAGATTACTGATATCAGAAAAAGCAATCTCAGACAACTTGACTTGTCTGATAGACCCAATAATGTATAAGTAATTCTCGAGGCAACTAAGAATGTTGCTGGATACAACCACAACACAGGGAATTACGAAACCCCCTGTCTAGCAATAAATGTTGGGCAATCTCTTAGAAAGTTTCACAATCACATCTTTCAAGAGAATTTGCGTGAAAAAACATAAGGTAGTATTGTTGAATCGGAGGAGGGTAGGCGAATCACAATATATGCGACTCTCCAATTACCAGAAAGGAATTGACAACCCACCCAGAAGAGACTCTAAAATGGGTAGTCTTTCAGAGGTAAAAATAGTTTTAGTGAACACTCAAACAAGAACTGCTCATAGAAAAAAGGAATCGCGTTGGTATTCCTGAAAATAACGATTACCTCTTCCCCGCACTTCACTCCGGTACTGGTCACTATAGAGCTGACGTTCTTAACGGACGTTTCTTAACGCTGCACATAACTGTGGGGGTCAAAATTCGATCTCATTAACAGGGACTAGACTTAGGAAACATGTTACAACTATGGTTCAGGTGCTTAATCTGTGAGAAAATGAATTAGATGCAGTCACGAACTATCTCCTGCACGACATAAGAATACATAGGAAGTTCTAGAGGTAGCCACACGAGACGATGCAGCTTGATAAGGTTAGTTAACTACTATTAACATGAAAAGTGGCAATATAAACGTGATGCGAGGTCAAAATTCGGATGACATCAACGTTTTTCATGAGATTGTTGATCAGGAAGGTTTTGTTTGTTTGTTGAAGGAGAATTTCATTCCAAACGACGAGGAGAATTTAAATTACTGTCTTCTAAGCAATGGGAATCTCGACAGTGATGGAATCTCAACAATGATGAGTGGGCAAAACCACCAGCTCAATTTTTCTAAAAAATATCTACAAACTCAATTTCTAAAAAGAGGAAAAAGTAGTCAAAGTAAGAATACAATAAAATAAAATAAAAGAGTATTTCTGAACAAACATACTAGAACGCTGAGTGCCTTTTCAGAAAGAGGTGAAAAAGTTTCTTCATGTTCATGAGGAGATGAAAGAAATTGCGTGGACCCGCACAAAATTCTATGTCTACAACAGCTTTGCTTAAAGAAAAGGATAAACTTAAGAATTCCTAACGAGATTTAATACTTTATTAGGCATTATTTTAATATTGTTGTCAAGTGAAACCTTTTTTAAGACAGTTCTCGTTACCTATGATTTATGCATTCCTTATCACAGCAAAATTACAAACCGTATTAATGTAGCTGGTCCAGCTAGTGGATATCCTGCATTTGTTTCAACCACTTTGAATTAAATAATTTGTAATTCGTGTTTAAACTCTTACTATAATTAATATTAACGTTTCATTACTACAGCAAGATTAAACGTTATAATGCATAATTCAATACCCTTACTGTAACATTTATGATTAAATACATTTTGTAAGCAATTGTCATCATTATGGTTTATTTAATTTTAGATAATAGAACATATAAGGATAATTTGGGTTGGTAACTGATATATATTTAAGAATTTTGTCAAATCAACAAGTTAAATTGATCATAACATCATTGCAGTACCGTATTATCTTGGAGATGTTCCAAAATTATTTCATTATTTCATCAAGATTACAAATAGGATACTTGAAATAGGTGTGATTATACAGGGTGTTTCAGTAAAGCGTAGCGGGCTATGCAGATTCAGATTCTACATGCAAAAATAAGTCGAAAACGAAGTATAACCTTTTTTCGATTTCGGCTTAGTTCGGCCGTAATCTGAAATTTTGTATTTTTTTGAAAATAATTAATTACTCATAAACCCTTAGAGATATTTTTATGAAACTTGGTATAAACTTTGAGTTTACAGGTATAAACATTCTCCAAAAATATCTTCGATCAGGCTCATCTAGTTTCAAAATGGCGACCATTTAACATTTTTTTTGTAATGGCCGCTTTTCATAGAGTTTTACTTAAAAAAATTTAAATGGCAGCCATTTTGAAATTTGATGAGCCTGATCAAAGATATTTTCAGAGAATGTTTATACCTGTAGACCTAAAGTTTATACCAAGTTTCATAAAAATATCTCCAAGGGTTTTTGAGTAATTAAATATTTTCAAAAAAAATACAAAATGGCGGATTACGGCCGAACTAAGCCGAAATCGAAAAAAGGTTATACTTCGTTTTCGACTTATTTTTGCATGTAGAATCTGAATCTGCATAGCCCGCTACGCTTTACTGAAACACCCTGTATAACTTTGATGGTCTTATCAAGGAAATAACGTTGTAATATACGTAATTTAATACCCTTACACGTACCAGTTATATGACTAAGTTACCTTTTGTAAACAATTGTCATCATTTTACAATTTGGTTTATTTAATTTTAGTATATATATATTTATATATATAGAAAATTGAGGATGGTGGTTCGTCTTAACTGATATATGCTTAAGAGTTTTGTCAAATCAACAAAATAAATTAATTACAACCGTGTTCTTTTACTGATGTTTCATTAGAAATGTTAGTTCAATACCGGTATTTACAGTGGCCTTTTACCAAATGTCAATGACAAGTTTTAATAGAAATTCAAGGAAATTATGCACACATATTTAAAACATTGGTTTCAATATCATTCACGTTAATTAACAATTAATTAATTTGTCAATGATAAATATTTTTACCATTAAAATATGTTAATTTACATTTGACCACATAACATACATGATGATTTATATACTGGAGAGGTTAAGTACAATATACAGTCAGTATTGGTTTTATAGCATAGGGTCTTATACAGTATAAGATAACATTATAGTTAAGTCACATTAAAATTATACTATAAATGTTAAATTAGTTAAACCACGGCACCGTTTATAAAAAGCTGGCTTTGATTGATCTTTAATCTATAGATATGAATTGCAGGTCAAAGCAAAGCGAGAATGTTATACTTTAGAATACAAGACATATTTCGCAGCTGATCAAAAGCCAACAGAAACCCACGATTACTAGAAAAATACGTTATTTTTCTAATATTCGTGAGTAAACCTCAAGGATTTCCCAAAGATAAAATGGTCAACATTTTGAGGTAGTTTGGTGGTGTTATACCTGACATTCGTTAATTGTTTTGAAGAACTTACCAGTTTAGCTTATAATTAAGCACTTTTGAGTTTCAAAGGTTATTTGTAGACCTGTTGTTTAAGCTAAAATATAAAATGTAATTTATTTTTCTGGCTAACTTACACACATATGCATATAAAATGTGCTTTCGAAGTTAATCAGTTAGGTTACAATTTAAGGGCTAAAAAAATTCCTAGTATAGCCTAATATTCAAGTTTTAAACATGTCAGTTTTGATACAGCTAAATTGTAGCATTCTCACAATATATTTCTTACTAACTTAACACGTTAAGTTTTAATCAGCCCCTTACTGTGTTTGCAGTTAATTTATTTTGAAATAAACCCTAAGATACTTAGGAAAATGCGGTATGAACAGATACTGCATTCTTCTTAGGATAGCGCTGAATAACTCCTTAACTAAATAGGAGATGAAATCGTCCTATATGAAATATTAGACCAACATACTCGTATGTATAAAGCCACAACACTTATAAAATTTTTAATATTACTTATACTTTTAATCAAAAATGCTTTTATCTGAAAGAGTTGTCATTTTCGTTCACAATAAATTACCAACGGTGACCCCCTAAGATACTTAGGGAAAATGCAGTATGAGCAGATACTACTTTCTTCCTGGGAGAAACTAATTTTCTTATAGTAAATACAAAAAGTATATAAAAATTATATATATATATATTACAGTATAAAACAATAAACGGTATCAGCAATCTGACACATACTATCTGCCATAAGCTTATCAACAACCTTTATCATGGGGGTGGGAGTAACTATGATATTTTATAGAGAAAAAAATCACAAAAGTTGCAATAACTTTTGAACCGCAATTGCTACAGCAATACGGTTGCACTATTTTGTTTAGAATTATAAGGAACATAACAAATTAGTTTTAATCAAAGACGGCTTTTTTCCTAAAATCAGTTTTTTGTTATTTTATGGGGTTTTTATGAACAAAAGTTACAATAACTTTTGAGCCATAATTTTTACAGATTTGGGATTTTTACCATTTTGTAAATGATTTGAAGGACCATAACATACTATTTTAATCGAAACTGTTTTTTTTTTTCTAACATCCAATTGTTTTGCTATTTTGTAGGGGTTTTATAAAAAAAATCGCCATTAAAAGATCAAAATTTCTAATAATAAAAAAAAATTAACACCTGGAGATATCATGGATTAATACTTTAATACCAAATTTCATCAAATCGGACTACAGGGGTTGTCTGTAATCACACACACACACACACACACACAGACATCACTTCGAAGCCCACTTTTTCCAGTTCAGGGGGCCACAAAACGGATATATCCATTCAAAACTCAAACTCGAAAATTTTAACGAAAACAATAATTTCTCCATATACAATGTATAGGGGGGGGGGGAGTAAAAGACAGCCTCAATAATAAATTTTTACAACAACTACATACCTTAAACTTAACAGTATTTTTTCTCAATGTAGAGATTTATGTTGATATTGCTGAAAAATGGCAGTATTGATCTATGGTTATAACCATCTATTTGTCTATGTTATAACTGACTTAGGGCGAGTGTTCAATGTTTAACTCTGACGAAAAACTGTAAATCTAAATAAAAAAAGTTCTCATCTTTAAATCGTTCCTAATAACAACAAAATGTATGCTATATAAACATGTATTACCGAGTTTATGATAGAGCTTGGCACCACGTATATCGAGTTTACGGCGAAGGCAGTGGAATTATGATTTTTATGGGAACAATAATGAAGTTATCCGCTGATGTTGGCGTGCGTGCGATGTGGCTTACCGCACGTCCCAAGTTTCTCACATCCGAGCAACTTTCCATGATTAGTTTTGTGACTAGATAATAACGTTCAACTATATTGACTATGCAATCCGTTTATCGTAAACCACCATAGAGGCGAATCTAGAAAAATAAAGGTTTTAGATGGTAGAATTGAATTTTAAAAACGCTGGAATGTTGGTGTGAAAAAATTAAGATATTTCAAAGCTAAACAAATCCTATGAATGGCTACTTTAATTAGGAAGAGTGCGTTATTCAATGTAAAGTAAAATAAAAACAATAATATATGTGTTACAAGTTAAAAGTTTGCGTACGAAATATATGTAATTCACGTATAAAACAGTACAGTGTACTTTATAAATACGGTTGAAATGGAGAACACGGAATTTAATTTTTGTTGTGCACGTTTTACCCCCAATTTGTCCTCAGTGCAGTTTTAACATACTTATATGAACGCTTTGGTTTTTTTATTTGTTTATTAATTATGATTGCTAAGTCAAATGTATGAGTGTTTTTTTTAATTTAATAGTACGGTATTCAATACTCCACATCTTTAGCTTTAAGAAAGGCGCTAGAAAATTACCCTAAAATATGATAATTTAAGTTTTGATTCAAAGTTTCGTGGCATCAGCCTTGTACCACTTTTGGGATATTTTCATATCATAACATTTTGATATAAGCTAAGTACAGTTTAGACTATCTTTGATTAATTTCTATCTACAAATAAAAATGTACATCGTGTTTAATGAATGTCTAAGGGTAACTTAGCATATCAATAACTTAGCTTATTTTTAGCTATTTCCAAGCCCATATGAGATATATTGATAAATTAACACAAAAACAAATCAGATAGAGACTTGCATTGAATCAAAATTTACATCATAAGTGTAAAAGTAGCAAAATCAGTTTTGGTTAGATAATGATAGTTTAGTTACTTTAAATATATCCATAGGAGGTGTTTGTATAATGCTTATCGGCGTTGAAAAATGCATCTTATGTTCGATCTTCTTTAAATATTAGACAAACATCTTAACCGTCTTAACAATCTTGATTATCTTATCAATATCAAATAAATAGTAAATACGGTTTGTATAAGTACATAGGAAAAAATATAAGATATATTTATTTGCCCTTACAAGAGGTATGGAAGCGAACATGGGATAAGAATGGTAAAAATTAGGTCAAGGAAATATATATTGTGAAATACCTAAGGTCAAATGTAATGTCACAAATGTGTTTCGGCTAAAGGGGAAAGATGTTAAAAATTGGATTTGGTTGTTGAAAACGTGGTTGAGGTAAACAAACAAAAATGTGTTCAAACAAAAGAATAAAAATAAAAGATTTAATTTCACGTCGCTGAATGTCAATACCACAATGACAATCACTGTGTTAAATTGCTTTTTCCATTTTGTTGCCAACAATCGATCAAAGAACGTGTTTCAGCTCTGTCAATCGGCGTTGAAATGAAAAATGGCTTTCATCGTATGCAGCGATCGTTTAGCTGCTATAAGAAATACCCAAACTGTGTACACTTTGTGTTTCACATCCCATTCCGAGTATGCTCTTGTTACTTTCTAGCTAACGTGTACATTGTGTATTACATTTATAAAACATGTATTTACCAATCTCGACAACTCTTTTTCTGAGTTGAAACCTACACGCAAGAAAAGGTCAACGTCCACATAGGAAACTATACATTCATAATACTGATAATACTGAAAATGTATTCATAATACTGTACTGTATATTGGAATTCATGTTTAAATAGAGCTATTTATTCCATTGTTGATATTAGGCATGAGCGAAACTTCGTGACATGTTGACACAAACAACACAAAAAGTGAATTGGAAAATAAATTATACGTCACCACAAACAAAGCCCGACCATAAGCTATACGACACATTGAGTGAGTCAACTGGTAGTTTGAAGAAGAGTTCATTTCTGATTAAATTGAAAAACAGTGTTTCATCTCATTCGTTATAGAAGTACGGTATTCACTTTTGGGAACATCTAAAAACAGTAATTTATTTTAAATTGTTTGGTAGAAAATATTTATCATTTCTCTTAACAAAATTTGTATGAAGATATTATTTTGTTTATTTTAGGATACACATTTCTGTGATAAAGATGACACTTCAAATATTGGTATTGAAGTTTTTTGTCAGGATGTTTACCGTGTCATAGTTTAATCTAAGTCCAATTCTAGCCACGCCCGATGGAAACCACTTTACAGTAAATGCGAAAGGATCAGTCCCATTGTCCCAGAAGCTTTGCATGGAAACAAGAATGTAGATACTTCATAAGGTGCTTCTATATGTCTTCTGTTGGATATTAAAAACATGCAAAAAAAACCACTTATTCATTTCCGACATTTATTATTGCAAGGATAAATTTTGTTGTTTTTTTTATACTGAAATAATTACTCTTCTAAGTTAAATGGGTAAATGGATAAATATTTCCTTAAATTCAATTATTTTTTTGAAATTTTCTATCTTATTTTTAGTAGCATAGGCAGTAAGCGGGACTGATTTCCTTTTTCATTTTGTTGTTCCGGGGGACCAAAACACAATTCGTTTAAATTTTACTATATCCGTGAATTTATACTACACGTCCGAGAACACGATAATTTGAGTAATTTTGGTTATATTTTAATACAATTTTGCATACGTGTGTAGAACTTGATAACATGGAATAGGTTCGCGAACCATCTTGATCAGGTCATGAAAAAGAAGTCAAATACAATTTTTTTGTTTTCAAAAAATTAATTTTTTTAAATTTTTAACCCTAAAAAACATGACCAATTTTTTTACAACCATTGTGTAAAGCTTTAAACAAGCAATTTTGTATCATGAAGCATTTGTATGCATTGTAAAATAATAAAAAAAAAACTAAATTAAAACCTGTAGAGAAGAGAACTGATTTAGTTTGTTTATTTGTGGATATTCTGATAAAATTTCTCAAAATGATTTTCTTCATCACTACTATAATGAAGTAAATGTTATTTAAACATGGGTTTTAAATAACATTATGTAAAAAATGGAACAAGTAAAATATGGCTTGTTTATGAAAATATCCTAATTCTATCAGACAAATTTAAATTGCTTAGGCTGCAGGTTAGCTGCGGCGGGCGTATTTATAATCACCTCCAGAAGAACCAATCTGTTTTCAATTGACTAAACGACACTTTACAAAAATCCTAGGAAATCGACTGCTGTTTAAGTGTTTGCTCTTGGCATTATTACCAAGGCAGTTTGTTGTCTTTACTACCGTACTTCCTACGGTGAATCTTACGTAGCCATAAAAATCTGATCATTTCATCGATTCCCCATATTGTCTTTTACGATATAGCCTACTTTATAATTTCAGTAGTTGGTACTTAACTTTGCAGATTAGGCAAATCATTGATATTTGATCATAAATACGCATAATACAGTGTAAAATGTGTTTTGTTAAGTTGTTGTGCAGTTGCTCTCTCCCATTAGTCAGGGTTAAATAGTCTACAAAGCGAGCTATTTTTTTATAGATTTTTTCAAGTAGCCTAACAGCTAAAACCTTTTTGTGCTAAAGTTACAACTATGATCAATTTACATCTATTTTGCAACAAAATCATTTTTTTAATAGATATTTTAAAATTAAAAAAATAGACACAAATGTCTGCATCATATGCAGTACAAATGTATATAAACTAGCGTAGTACACCATTTAATCCCGCAAAAATGTTTATTTTTAGTCGATGCCGGTTATTTAGACGAAAAGTTACAATTTAACTAAGGAGGGTTGGCTATATCACTGTTGACATTGTAATCAAAGTTAACCAGCGCTGTCTGTCAGTCTGTCTGCGGCAGTCTCCGACCCTGTGACGTGTGTCACTTACTTACTTAACGAAGCCATAGAGGTAACTCTTAGGTTTACAAACTTCTATCCGGTGTATAGTTCTACAACTAATCTCTCAAACGCTTTTCTTTAGTGAAAATTTAATTAACATCTCATTATTTTTCTTTTAAAACCGTTAGAACAAAGACCCAAATTTCGAGCGTTGTACATATTGTAGTTAATGTTCTTTACTTATAACGCTTACGTTTATGCACGAATACAAGAAAAATGCCTGTATGTATCATAAAGATAAACAAATGACGTTTTTGGCCCGAAAGTAAACAAAACCATATGTTAATTGATGATAGGGGATTTGTTTATATATACCTAATAACTTGACATTTTGTACAGTTTTCACATCTGTTAGGTCAGCTATTTGCTGTTTTACGGCTGTGCGAACAGTTTTTTTTTTATAGTTGAGCAACAAATTAAGACAATCAACAAATTAAGGCAAAAAAGATTGCTTAAATAATTGCAAGTTCAAATTCAGCCAAAAGATTACCAGTGAGGAAAGACGATCTATCTTCAAACGTTATTGCAACTTGCAAACACAGTTTAAGAAGCATTTATTTCTAAAAAGTACAACAGAACGAAAAAAAGCTCTAAGATCTAAGAGTAAAAAGGAAGTTTATCATGAAAAAAGAGTAAATTTTCATTTAGATACTTTTACCGTTAAAAGTAAAAAAAGTACAAGTTTGCAAAACATACTTTTTAAGTACTCTCAATATCTCACAAAAGTTATTGAGCTATTGTATACAATGTTCATGACAAAAAAGGATCCTGAAACAGATTTTTCAAAGACTGATGGGCCAGGCAAAGTAAAAGTAAGTTTAATTCCTGAGTTTGCTAACATATCAAGTCTTCAGCTGTAGTAGAATCACACTACTGCAGATAAGATACATCAAAACATTATTTGGATAGCTCTTTGAGTTTCTCTAAAATGTATTCCCTCTTTTTAGACAAATATCCAGACACTGTCATTAAAGAGATTATGTACAGGCACATATATTCGTTACAGAATTTAATTTTGATTTTCACACTCCAAAAAGTGACCGGTGCGAAGTGTGTGAGGAATACAAAGTTTGTGTTAAAGAATGTTTTCCGGTGAACACTGAACATTATGAGAAACATATTTTACAGAAAGATACAATGAGAGCAGGAAGAAATAAAGATCAGGAAAACCTGAAGGAAAAAGAGGGAGTTCCTGTATTATGTTTTGATTTACCTTTATTTACCATAGAAAATTCTGTTTTTCTACTGCAATTTTTAAACGGTAAGAGATAGAAAGAAAACTTAAATATGTAAAATGTTTATTTAAAAAGGACCTTTCATGTGATATGAAATTTGTTATACCTTGCTAATTAAGAATTTTGAGTTTTCAGCTTCTTTTCAGATTCTTAAAAATGCCCTTACTACAAGTTATCTTAAAGAGTAGCTCAAGAATAAGTTTGTAAAGAAATTTGGCGCTGTTCCGTTCAGTAGTTAGGGTATTACGGTAGTTAACTTCAAAGTTCTTTTTTAAAACGTTTTGACTCACCCTATAAGGTTAAAGATAATAAAATTTTTGTGCACCAAAATGATCGGGATGATTAGACTTTTAAATTGATGTATCACACAACCCATGTTTACATTTGAAAATTTCTCATAAAGCACCCGTACCCCCCAAATTGGGCCCTTTTGGGGCATTTTTCAAAATTGAAAATAACTTTATTGGATTTGGCATGTCCAAATTAGGGAGAAATGGGAACAAACAAGTGTTAAAAGCCTTTGCACACAACAGATATGGAAAGTTTTCAAATGAACATTTGTATAAATTGGAAGATGTTGTAGCTGTTGCTAGACAAAATCTCGACGAGATTAAATGGAATAAGCATCGAGTTCCTTCATCTCCAGATGTAAAACTGTTAAATCACCATCTAAAGCAGTTATCTGTTCAGAATCTCAAGGAACTTTGTAAATATCCACCTGTCCAATCCTTTTAACAGAAGTAGCATTGGTTAGAACCATAACCTTCAATAGGAAACGTCCTGGTGAGATTAAAGAAATGAAAAAAAGACTTGTATGAAGATAGCTTAAAGAATAGAGCTTTATCCAGCCAGACTATGGAAGGAATCAGCGACAATGACCTCTTGTTTGCACTATTGTTACTGAGGATGAAAACAAGGGGCAAACGAGATAGGGGGGTTTCGGTCATGTTCACTGCTGACATGCAACATATCATAAACGAACTACTCAAAAGAAGACGAGATTAATCCACGTCCATTAATCCTCGTCTTCCTTCCGAAAATCCTTACCTCTTCCCATGTGGAACAACTTCTAATGGCTTATTTAGAGCTATCGACTTGCAACGCAAGTTTGTATCAGAGTGAAAAATCAATAGTGAACATGCATGGAGATTGACCTCTACAGGACTCCGAAAACATGCAGCCACTGTCTCCCAATCGCCAAATTTGGTAGAAAAATTAACTCAACTGTTTGGCAAAATATTTGGGACACAACATAACATTACATAGGAAGTATTACAGATTGACTGATGAATAGGTTGAGCTCGGAGAAATCAGTAACCTAAGTTACTCCCCAAGAAGAATGCTCTGTTCAAGATGATAAAGATTTACCTGAAAATGTTCGAGCACAATTCCCAAAAAGACAAACAAAAAAATGCCACGTGATAAGTCTGACATTGACTTGGCTAACACGGATGATGATTACAGCAATTACAAGCCTAGACCGAAAAAAATTCGAAAACCTAGAGTTAAAATCTAAAACTGGAGGTTTAATATTTAGTGCTAATGAACCTTCCAAAAAATTACAATTTCATCCTGCAAAATGAAGTGCAGTCCTATCATTGGAGTCACTTTGGTTGTTTCGATTCATCTAGTTGGGATTAACACAAGACATGAGGGTGAAACGACTAAAGAATGATAATTGTGTTTTATTTCAGTGAATATGTTTGCAGACTTGTTTGAGGCGAGGGACCGGGGCAGGTGTAGCTCTGTTGTGATGCTTGACTATTCACAGGCGTTTGACTCTATAAGCCACAGTTTACTTCTTGCTAAATTGGGACATCTTGGTTTTATGGATAATGCAATTGCTTGGATGCAGTCGTACTTGGAAAAAAGAGAACAGGTGACTAGAGTGGGAGCTGATGTTTCACTTCCCCTTGACAAAGTCCGGGGAGTGCCGCAGGGGAGCTGTCTGGGTCCCATTTTATTCACCCTGTACACTGCAGACATATCCAATTGCGTGCACTTCTGCAATGTGCACGCCTATGCAGATGACTGTCAGATGCATTTATCCTATGATGTCAACTCAATTGACCAAGCTGTTGCGAGAATGAACTTGGATTTGGCGAATGTCAGTGAGTGGTCCATAAAGCATGGTCTCAAGTTAAACCGAGAGAAATGCACTGTTCTTCATATTGCTCCGCCCAACTATGTTCAATTGATCATTGATGGAGACGTGCAGGTAAAACTTGATGACGTGGAGTTGAAGGTGAGCCACACTGCCAGGACTTTGGGCGTAATACTGGACAGTGGTCTTACCTTCTCTGATCATATCACCCATGTTTCCCAGCTGGCGTTGGGTAGATTGCGGGGTCTGTACAAATGCCGAACCATCCTACCTGAGTCAGCCAAGATTCAGCTGATTCAATCAATTGTCTTGTCAGTGCTCTACTACTGTTTTCCTGCATATGGCAACAGCATCACAAATGAGGGCATGGAAAGGATTCAAAAACTTCAGAACACCGCAGTAAGATTTATATATGGTCTGCGGAAACGCGATCATATATCTGAATTTGAAAAAAACTGCCCGTCTTTTGCCCTCAGCAGCCGTATGCAGGATGCAAACCTGCACTCTGGTTCATCGGGTACTGGTCAAAAAAGAACCAGCTTACCTGATGGAAAGACTGGTCTCCCGCGATCGGGTGTCTCGGTGCAATACCCGACAGGAAAAGCTGTTTCACTTCCCGAGAGTGAGACTGGAGATTGGCAGGAGAGGCTTTTCATACTTTGGGCCAAAGTTGTATAATGACCTCCCCTGTGATCTTAAATTGCTGGGTGTTCCAGCTTTTAGAAATAAGCTAAAAGAATTGTATAGAAAGGACCTCAAATTTTGTAAATAGATTATGTACTTTTTGTTATTAGTTTTATTTAGTATTAGTAATTAATTTGACAAGAGTTATCCTGTAAAGCAGTATGTACTGAGGAACGCTTGCTAAATAAAGGCATTTTTATTATTATTATTTATTATTCACACGATGTTCCGTTTGTTTATTCAGTTTGAGAAAACGTATCGAGGACATTAATTCCAACTTTCCCAATATAACCAAAATTGAATATTTTTGACAGATGTTTGCAGTGCCCAGTATGAGATTTACAAATCAATCGTCAATTTTTGTTATCACAAAGAAGATTTTGAGATCAAAGAAAGCTGGTCATTCCATGCAACAAGTCACGGAAAAACTGTTTGTGACTAGGGGAACAGTTAACAGTACTGTTACAAAGAAAAACTTGTAATGTGCAGGAGAATCAGATCAAATAAAAAATGCTGAACAAATGTACTCATTTTGTGTTAATCAGTTCTCTACAATTGGTTATTTTTTATTTTGAAAAGAAAATTCAATTGAAAACTAAAGAAAATCGCTTGGAAAACGGTTTGAATCTGGTGAAACTATTAAGGGAATAAGAAGTTTTAATTTCTTTCAACCATCTACTGGTGAAGTGATTACAGCAAAGCGACTTAGTTTAGACACTGAAGTCTGTTTAAAACAAAACAAAACATATTCAAAAGCACTTGCACTTTACCGACCACACAGCCTAATATTCACTCTTTTGCAGCATGTGTCTATGAAAATAAATGATGGATAGGAAAGATCCAATGATTCAATTAAGTTGAAGGTGACTACAACTTTAAATTTATGCACCCCATGGACCTGTTGAACTTTATTTTGGCCCAAAAAAGAAGCTCAGTACCAGCAGCTCATCTTCTACGCTTTGTTAACCTGAAAAAACCTTCCCTGGATGTTTGTACAAAATTGAGTTAAGTATCTCAAAAATAAATAAAGTGTGGAACATTTTTCAGAGTATGTAGTAATTACAGTGAAATGTATGTATGTGTGTGTTTGAAATGTTATTTTTAAGTTATTTTGTTGGCCCAAAATCAATTCAGTAGAAATAATTTTATAATAAGAAAATGTACATAACTGTTGAAAATATTATCAAGTGCTGGATAGGGGCTACACATTTTCTACTTATTATAATTAATTCGATTGATTTGGAATTTTTCATAACAATTGTTGATTTGAAATATTTCATTTTATGTAATTTTGCCTTTTCTGATTTGGTTATGTTTTACATTTGAATCAAGTTATTTTTTACTTTGACAAGTAATAAAAAATTTAATACTCTCAACCCCACTCTTATTATTATACCATTTGAAAGATAATTGCATTCTCTTTCCAGTGATGACTTATTTAGTTTTATAGGTGTATCTGCAGAGAGATTTTTGTTATGAAACTTTTTATAACTTAATGTTCCGATTTCAGGAAAATCAAATCTTTTGCATTTAGGAATTGGTTTTATGGCAATGGTAGGTAATATTTAAAATTCCAATTGTATAATATGATTCTGCATTATGTTTTGGATATACAGTACAGTATGAGTAAAATTTGAAGCCTCTACTAGCTTAAAAATTCTCTATACCACATAGAAAAAAACATGCTGGCTCTTGTCAAAATTGACCTCCGAAACTAAGTTACAGTAGCTAAAAATTTCTAATAGCCTCTGGAACCATTGGAAAGAACAAACTGATATTTTGGATTTTATCCTATCTAAATGCCTAAATTAATGTAGCCTACAAATTATTATGAAAATCTGTGACTAGTGGGTGACAACCACTGTATGACTTGACGAGGAATGGCCCTATTACGGTTAAGGTTTAAAGCAGAAAAGTAATCTATATATTTAATACGCTTCAGTCTCTTTTGTCTCAATTGTCTCCACTAATTTGAGAGAACAGCTGGGTGTAGAAACTTGGTAGAGGTGTCTAAAAAAAGGCCTTGGTCTGAGATGAGCTATCAAAAGAGAAACTAGGTAAAATCCCTAAAGCCTTTAAAGTTTCCTCCCCAGATTTGTTTACATTATGACCATATGGGTAATTTTACACTTATTTTTAATAAAATAGCAGTTAATATTTCAATTGCACCGTATTTCAAAGGCTATGTGTTATAAACATTTACTGAATCTACCAAAAAATGCAGCTAATTAATATTATGCTATGAAATCATTAAATTTGGAAAATCTCATTATCAAAGGAACAGTCAAATATTCCTTATCATGTTAACTTAATAGGAAGGCTTTTAGTACCTTATTTAACTTCTTTAATAGATAATTAAATTTATGATATTATCGAAATGACATTGGACAAAACTATTGAACTATGGAATATCTTGTAGATTTCCCCACTAGAATAACTGAAACTTCCATTACTGCAATTGATAACATCATAATAAATTTTTATATAAGTATTACAAAAGTTTCTGGTATAAACACTCAGTTATCAGATCATGATGGTCAATTATTCAAAATTTTTCACATTTCTGACAAAACTATGAAGAAACAAAAAAGCATAACAAAAAGTTGTAGACAGTTCACAGAAAAAAATATTACTGCATTTTTTAACAAGCTTAATCGTGAAAATAGGCTTGAGGTATACCAATCCCCAGTTGAGTTCAAGTATGATGTGTTTTTTGGGATATTTATATTATATTTTAATGAATGTTTTCCGGTTGTTAAACTAAGAATTAACTCTAATAATAAATTAAATTGATTACTTATAGCATAAAAAAGAAAAAGATTAAATAATTCTGCTAAGCAATTCTGGAAGATTATTCAAAAATGAAAAGTTGTTAACTTTAGCGAAAACAATAGGCAAAAATTATAGGACGAAAACTAATGCCACAAAAAATAGTATTTCAATGAAAAATAAAAAAATTCACATAATGTAACGAAAACAACATGGATCTTAATAAACAATGAAGTTGTTAACAAAATAACTTTTCGAATATTACTAAACTTTGTGTTAATGATAAAATTTACTCTGATACTAATAAGTTATGTTATCTATAAGTTATGTAATCTGTTAAATGATCACTTCATAAATGCTGTTGGTAGTGAAGTTTTACCAAATTTAAATAAAGTTGATGAAATGGGAAATTATCTGAAAGATTCAGGTATCAATATCCCATTTTTCAAATATAAACCTGTAGATGAAAAAGAAACTATATTCATCGGAGGAATTTTAGTATGTTTAGTTTTTAATGTAGTCTTATGAAAATATTTTTGACACAATTCTATGTACTAATTTCATGTACAATAATGAAATGAAGAATGTTTGAATTGAATTGAATTGTCAAACGTATGTTTTCGATCAGTGGGAAGAATAATTTATTTTGTTGTACATAAAAAAATCATGCTTTGCCGATGTGAACCATGTTCATGTTTTAAATGATCTAATGGCAATCTGCTTGATATTTTTTGGAAGGTTTTTGTGGAGAACTTTCAAAAATATTTGGGTATTAGTCATGTAGCTGAAAGATTGTATTTTACTGGACAGATTCTGTAAATATTGTTTGAAAAAAACCAGACCATGTCTAAGACTCCATGGATCTTGGAGTCAAGTACTCAGCAATAGTTTGTACAGGTCCTTGCAGAAAGTGGTTCCATTCTAAATGTACTGTAATGTCAACAAGTGATTTCAGAAAAATCATTAAAGCTGGTTACAAATCATGGAGCTGCAAAGAATGTAAACTTCAAAGGGACTCAATCCCTTTTCTGCCTACATGCACAACCCCCTTAATCGATCAAAAGATTGAAACAATCTCTGATTGTCAAGTCAAAACCAGCTCCGAAGACCTTCAAGCAAAAATAAACAATTTAGAGCTCAAGAATAGGAAGACTTCCTTAGAGACATCCCTAACTTTAGCTGCCAAAGTTGGTAATGTCCTACTTTCAGAAAACAATAAATTAAAAATAGACCTAGGCTACACGATTTGACTATAGAAAATACTAAACTAACCCATCAGATTTTCAACAAAAATAATTCTCTTGAAATAGTTATGAAGCAAAAATCGAAGAACTAGAACATGAGAAGGAATCTTTATTAAATCAAATAACATCGATAACAGAAACCTTAAATGAAGCTGAGCAACAGCTAATCAAAGAGAGACAACTCAGAGCTGAACTAACAACAATGTTTGAAGATCAAGAAAAGGACAAAGATCAAGTAATTTGTAATCTAGAAAAATAGATAAAGAACCTAAAAAAACTATTAAAAACCCCAAAAAATATAAAGTTTCTGCAAATCATCAAGCAAAAAACACTTTAACATTTAAAAAACTCCAAATCTCAAACCTTCAGCTCTGAGCTCCCAACACAAAACATCTCATTACCCCTGCTACTTGAGCTAGCAAAGCTGAAGACCTGGCAAGAAGAAACAGAAAACACTTTAACAGCAATTAAAAGTAAAATACTTCAGCAAGAGAATGCCAAGAATACAAACTTCCCTAGTGATACACTACCCACACCATCTTGTGAAAGCCCAAAAACCTATGCAAATGGAAGAATAAGGAAACAGCTATGAATGCTATGAAATCTGGTAATGAATAGGAGTATTTATTGTGTGTCACTCCAGATGAAAAAAGTAAAGAAATTGAAACATAAACAAAAAAAAAAAATCAAAATTAAATACTCTCCAGAGTAGTTAAAAGTCTACTCCTTGCCCTAAGTCCACTCAATGTGCAAAACAAGAATCTCCCATCTTTGATACACTTTCTGTTAACAGACAGACTTTTAAGGTACAAAAAGGACCTCCCTGTACCGCTAAAAAACTAAAACGAAATGAATCACTTGAAGACTTTTTAAACCAACACATAGAGTACATAAATGGGATCTCACACCATAAGCTACCACAATGTAAACAACGTAACCAATCAATACTGCAAGACTCAAACAAGACCCTAAACATTTTTTTATGTGTGAAGAAACAAACAGACGACAAAACATAGATTCAACATTGTTTAAAGTTATTTTCCTAATTTACTGTTTCTAACAGCTGTTCTCATATTACTATTTTATATCATGTTTTACTTTTTGTTCAGTTAAAGAAATACAGCCCACTAAGAAACATCATCTAGTTTTTTTCTCTATTTATCTATCTTCATCTACATTTTAATCTAAGTTTATCGATCGATCTAAATTCTTTTATCATTTGGTCCTTCGAGCCGGATTGGAACACTGGCCTAGCGTTGAGGCCGAGCGCCATGTGAGGCGGGAGGGCACCGGGCAGCGAGGCGCTGGGAGTTTGACCATCCTGCATCCCTGCGCCAGCGCCATCTAAACTATCTTGCATTTTTCTCCGCATCTTTTTTGGTGCAGGAAATTCCAGCACCAAAAAAGATGCGGAGAAAAATGCTGCTAAAGATTTTGTACAGTATTTAGTTCGAACTGGGGTCGTGAATGAAAATGAGGTTCCCAAAGATAGTTTAGATGGCGCTGGCGCAGGGATGCAGGATGGTCAAACTCCCAGCGCCTCGCTGCCCGGTGCCCTCCCGCCTCACATGGCGCTCGGCCTCAACGCTAGGCCAGTGTTCCAATCCGGCTCGAAGGACCAAATGATAAAAGAATTTAGATCGATCGATAAACTTAGATTAAAATGTAGATGAAGATAGATAAATAGAGAAAAAAACTAGATGATGTTTCTTAGTGGACTGTATTTCTTTAACTGAACAAAAAGTAAACATGATATAAAATACTAATATGAGAACAGCTGTTAGAAACAGTAAATTAGGAAAATAACTTTACCAGTCTTGGAAACCATTCCATGATCTTTTTTCTTCACTAGTGATCCAAAATCCTAACTTAACTGATGTAGCTAAGTTACACTATCTCAAAACCAGTTTGTCAGGTGATGCTGCTCAATTGCTAACCAATTTCCAAATAACAGGAGAAAATTTCATGCCAGCTTGGGAAAAACTTGTGACTAGATATGAAAACAAACGTGTTTTAATCAAAAGGCATTTGGATGATATATTTCATTTAAAACCTCTAGAAAATAAATCTGCTAGTGGTCTCAATCACCTCATGTCTACTATCAATGAGTCTTTAGGTTCCCTCAAAGCGCTAGGATCTCCTACAGATAAATGGGATCACATCTTGGTGTACATGATTGTACAACGACTGGACCCAGAGACACACGAAGCATGGGAGATTCGTTACGGAGTCTCAACAGAACCATCCACCCTGGAAGATCTTCAGACCTTCATCGAAGGTCGTATTCGAGCCCTGGAAAGTATTGAGTCACGAGCAACACTGCCAAGCGATGTAACGGTAACTACACTACAATATTATAAAGGTAATCCTCATCAAAATCTTAAAGTACATTCAGCACAAATAGTAGCAAAATCTCAAACCAATATAGGAAATCATTGTCAACTGTGCAGTAAAGATCACTATTTAGCATTTTGCAAGGAGTTTCGTGACAAAGTACCTAGTCAACGAAAAGAGGTTCTTGTGAACAAAAGATTATGTTTTAACTGTCTTGGTTCACATTTGTTAGAGGACTGTCGCTCAAATAAATCTTGTTTACAATGTAAGAAAAGACATCACACTCTAATTCATGATGCTGTTAGCCAGACTACAAATATACGTCATATAAAAAAGTAAAGTTCTCTCATCCCTAACAAATTCATCTCATCCACAGATAACACATCATCAAGCTCACACGTCTCCTCTAATCACATGCTTCCATTTAAGGAAATTAATCGACAATCTGTGCTCCTAGCAACCGCTCAAGTTAAGGTAATTGGTCCTGCGGGAAATAGTGTTATTGCCAGAGCTTTAATCGACCAAGGATCTGAAATCTCTTTCATCAGTGAATACTTAGTACGAACTCTCAATCTGAAGCGTTCATACTCCCCAGTATCTCTTGTTGGTATCGGTGGACATCAAGCCCTAACCACTCGTGGGATAGTTTCAATCAATCTTAGTTCTCTGTATGATACCAAAGTTAGCTGCTCTTTATCTTGTCACATCCTTTCAAATCTCACATCAAATTTGCCATCGATAACACCAAATCATTCATCGTGGAATCATATCAAGGGACTTCAACTGGCTGATCCTGCCTTCATGAAGCCTGAATCTGTAGATTTAGTCCTAGGAGCAGACATCTACACGTCTATTATCCTTCCTGGTCTAATTAAAGGTCCACCCCTCTCCCCAGTAGCACAAGCAACAATTTTCGGTTGGATCTTGTCTGGACCTACTGGAATAACGGAAAATAAATCTACCTCATCAATGTTTCATTGCTTAATAGAAAACAAACTTGATGATTTTCTTCAAAAATTTTGGGTACAGGAATAAATTCCTCAAATTAAAGAATCAGTCAAGTCTCCTGATGATCAAGTATGTGAGGAACACTATCAATCAACCTTTTCTAGAGAACCTTCCGGTCGCTATCAAGTCCGACTTCCCCTAAAGAAAACAATCAATCAGCTTGGAGAATCTCAATCGTCAGCTTTTCAAATTTTAACGAAGCTAAATACTCGTCTCTCAAACGATCTTGAATACAAAAACTTGTATACTAATTTCATAGAAGAATACAAAGACCTTGGTCACATGACTGAAACTATTAAAGAAACAGATTCTACCATTCCTATATATTACCTACCTCATCATGGTGTTTTGCGTCCTTCTAGCACGACAACTAAATTAAGAGTAGTTTTCAATGCCTCATTCCCAACTAGTTCAGGATTATCTTTGAATGACGTACTCTACAGTGGTCCTTGGTCCAAAACTCCAAACAGAACTACCTGATATTCTCACTTGGTTTAGGCGCTATGGATACGTATTTGCCACTGATATCGAGAAAATGTATCGCCAGATTCTAGTACATCCCAGTGATCGAGATCTTCAAAGAATTCTCTGGATGGAAAATGGTCATCTTAGAAAATATCAACTACAGACTGTTACATATGGGTTATCATGCGCTCCTTTTCTCGCCCTAAGAACGATGAATCAGCTTATCATTGATCATGGTGATGCATATCCCCAAGCTAGTGAAATGTTGTCAAGAGGGAGATATATGGATGACATTTTTGGTGGTGCAGACTCGATTGAAGAGTGCAGAGAAGTAGTAAAACAGACTGACGAGCTTTGCAAATTAGGTTGTTTTCCTTTACAGAAGTGGATCAGCAATGATCAAAATGTACTATCATACATATGTGAAAGTAATTGCGAAGAAGGCAATTCCTTATTGATAAACAAATCCTCCAGTATACGTACTCTTGGACTTACATGGAATCGATTCAGCGATGATTTTCAGTTTCTTCCTACTCTAAGTCCAAAAGACAAATGCACGAAAAGAAACGTTCTTTCTCAAATAGGTCAGTTATTCGACCCCTTGGGTTTTGTCTCCCCTATCATCATAAGGTTCAAACAATTCATGCAACAACTTTGGCTAGTCAAAATTCCTTGGGACCAACTTTTACCTAACCACTTGCAAGACCGATGGAAACTCCTTGAAGCTGACCTACAATATTTGCCATTAGTTAAAGTACCTCGTTATCTTGGTCTTACCCAACTATCTTCGGTAGAGATTCATGGATTTTCAGATGCTTCTAAGCTTGCATTGAGTGCTGTAGTCTACCTAAGAATCGTTAATCGTGAAAATATCACTGTTAGTTTAGTTATTTCTAAAACTAAAGTAGCTCCTCTCGAGACAATGTCGATTCCTCGACTGGAACTCACTGCTGCTACACTACTAGTAAAACTTGTAGAGTATGTTCGGAAAATGCTCAACTTAGAATCTGCCCAAGCATGGTTATGGACTGACTCTATGGTTTCCCTAACCTGGTTTACAAATCAACCTTCAAAATGGAAAGACTTTGTGCGTAACAGAGTAAGTGTTATACAAGAGACAGAACCACTCGCTAAGTGGAGGTATGTAGCAGGAAATGAAAATCCAGCCGACTGTGCTTCACGAGGTGTTACTGCTAAAATCCTTAGCAACCATAAGCTTTGGTGGACGGGTCCTCCGTGGCTGAATAAAGATGTTTATGAGTGGCCATCCACGACGTTTGATCCAGCTCAAGCAGCTAAATCTGAACTGCGAATCCCTCAATCAACTTGCCACATTTTAAACTTTGAACCAGAACCAGAAATGCTAGAGCGCTTCTCAACACTGCCAAAACTATTACGTGTTACTTCCTGGTGTCTAAAGTTCATTGCCAAAACAAAAAAATCCATCCAATCATTGTCAATCCATGTCAATCATTTTTAACTCCTCAAGATCTCAACTCATCTCTTTTGTTGAGGGTAAAACTCATTCAAAAACATGCCTTCAAATATGAGCTCGCGCGGTTACAAAACAACAGACCTTTGGAAAAATCTAAATCTAATCTTATAAGTCTTAACCCCTTTGTTGATAACACTGGTCTAATGAGAGTTGGAGGCAGACTTCTATCGTCAAACGAGAACTGTTAAAGTGTGTTACTTGTGCTCGTTATCGCTCTCAAAGAGCTCAACAATTAATGGGGCAGCTTCCTCCTACAAGAACATCACCATCACGTCCCTTTTTGCACTCTGGTGTAGATTACGCAGGCCCTTTTGTAATCAAAACATGGCATGGAAAGAGAGCAAAAACCTACAAAGGTTATATTGCGGTGTTCATCTGCTCGTCGACCTCAGCTATTCATCTAGAGTTGGTTTCCAACTACTCAGCAGAAGCCTTCATAGCGGCTTACAAACAATTCACCAGCCGTCGAGGCATCTGTGCTACTTTAACTAGTGACTGCGGGACAACATTTGTAGGAGCTGACAAAGAACTGAAAAGATTGTTTTCATCGTCTTCAGCAGAATCAGGTCAACTCAAGTCCCTGCTTGCTAATGATGGAACTGAATGGAAATTCAACCCTCCTGCTGCTCCACATTTTGGAGGTCATTGGGAAGCTGGTGTTAAATCAGTTAAATACCATCTCAACCTACCTACCTACTAACTTCAAATTTTCGACAGTGCTGGTACAAATAGAAGCGGTACTTAATTCTCGCCCTCTGTGCCAGCTTACAGAAGATCCAGACAATCTAGCAATCCTAACCCCTGCACACTTTTTAGTTGGCGAATCTTTAACTACTATCCCAGAACCTAATCAAGAAAACCAACCCACATCAAGACTTACTCGGTGGAAATTAACTCGCCAAATGTTGGAATCATTTTGGAAGAAGTGGTCTCGGGAGTACCTTCAACAACTTCAAACTTGGATCAGTTGTTCTTGTTGTTGATGAGCAATTACCACCATCAAAGTGGCCGCTAGCAAGAGTGACTGAACTTCATCCAGGTCGTGATGGACTTACCCGAGTAGCCACTCTGAGAACAGCAAGTACCTCACTGAAAAGACCAATAGTCAAGCTTTGTCCTCTTCCAATTGAAGTCAGTGATTAATATGTATTGCTCCTTCGGCGCAATGGGGGGGGGGGAGAATGTTTAAAGTTATTTTCCTAATTTACTGTTTCTAACAGCTGTTCTCATATTACTATTTTATATCATGTTTACTTTTTGTTCAGTTAAAGAAATACAGTCCACTAAGAAACATCATCTAGTTTTTTTCTCTATTTATCTATCTTCATCTACATTTTAATCTAAGTTTATCGATCAATCTAAATTCTTTCATCAAACATCCCCCCTGAATGGCAACAACCAAAACACAAACCCCAAAGCACAAAGAAGAGATAATCAGGGACATTTAGTTACTACACAAAATAAAACTACCTCCATCACTATTTTTCACCAAAATGTTCAAGGTCTTCGGAAAAAGATTGAAAGAATAAATCATCTAATGAGTGAACTCAAGTCCGCTATCTTGGTGATTACTGAACATGGACTTAGCTCAGATATCTTATTACTCACTAAGATTAGTGGTTACAACCTAGTCACATACTCCTGCAGGAAGGATCATACAATGGGAGGGGTTGCAATCTAAATCCAGGAAACTGCTGTCATCAAGGCAGAAGAAATAGAAATCTCCAACCAAAGTGTAGAGTTAGTTTTTGAAGCAGCATTAGTGAAAATAAGGATAAAGAACAAAAACCTCTACTTACTTCGTATGTATAGACCACCAGGGGGACAAGCTAGATTAGCCATTGACATTATATCAAAAGTTCTGGAGTCACTTCAAGCTGACACCAAAGGCCGTTGTATTAATGGGCGATATCAATATAGACAGGCTAACTGAAAATGCCAGTAGTAACTATCTTGAAGAGGAACTGTAAACTTTTGGAGTTAGAAGATTACCACTCCCAGCGACAAGAATCACTAACCATTCAAGACTGTATCTGTACGAATACACATGATAATGCTATAGATTTCGCTATAATTAACACTGGAATAGCAGATCACACAGGTCAAACATGTACCGTCAAAATACAGAGTGAAGTTACTGCTAAAACAGAGATGTCACAAAAAAGATGTTTTCTTGAATGTTTTCAAGAAAAAACCTGGATAGCATGAAATATGAACTCTCCAAAGAAAACTGGATAAAGGTGCACAATGCCCCTGATGCTGAAGAGGCATACTCTGCATTCCAAAGGACTATAAGGCTCATATTGGACCATGCCCTTTCAAAAAAATAAGACTATAATATAATATAAATGGGTCATTTCAAAAATTCGGTCTCATTTATGTCAATGGAAAATATTAGGGTCAAATAACACAGGGTTTCTTATCTAAAATTTTTATTATGATCTACCCATAAGGATGTTGAAGTACCATGGGTATATTGGTGAAAACAGCAACCAGGGAATCCAGGAAAAAATACTAAAGTGCTGATTTCTCACTCCCTACTACTGTCACTGGCTAGAGGTAAGTAACTTTCATAACCTCTTATTCGTGGAACATATATATTGGAAGCTTAAAACTGAGATATTATGGAACAATGTTATGTATAGAATTAATATAAGCCTTTGAAAAATAAATTAGACTAATGCAAGTCAACTTTTTCGTTCGTTTCAAGTGTGTCACACAGTTTAATATCACTCCCTACAAAAAGTTCAATAATTATTTTCAACTGACAGAGAAGGGAAATTTTCATGCAGTTTCAGTGCTATTGGCAACCCTGATCTAATATGGCGTCTGTAAGGTTTGTTTCACTTTTCTAGACCATTCCATGTGAGATTTACTGAAGTCACTGGAAAGTCAAGTAAATGCGTGGTTTTTTTGACCCTCACTACCTACTCTTGATGCATTTTCGTACTGGTAAGTGAAATATAACTATATAATACACAATAAGTGCAGTTAATTGCTCATTTATTGATAACATTTCATAATAGCCAGTTTCTATTGTTGACTAGTCTGTAATGACCTTGAAAGGTAAAAACCTCACTCCCTACTCATTCACTCCCTACAATGTTCACTGATTTCTAAATTGTAGGGAGTGAAAATTTCTTGTAGGGAGTGAGATTTTTTGCAATTTTTGAATAAAATTGTTGATTAAATGTTGATAAAACGTATTTACAACTTGTGTATTTCCATTTACCGGCTTAGTTAATTAGGCCTATGAAAAAATTGTGTTTCTTTGTAAGAGTGTGAGGGGATGATATGGTAAAAAAAATAAAAAAAAATAAGGGAACTCAAAATAAATTGAATGCATACTTAATTAAAATAATTCATATTACTAATGGATGATTAAATAATATGGCCTAATAAAAAAGCCTGTATTATGAAAAAAATTAATATAACTTTATACAAAATGTTAACAAAGTCATTAATTCCAGGTTAGTCATGAGTCCTCGAAGAAAACGGAGCCAGGCTGAGATGAAGGCATACTGGAAGGAAGCTGCAAAAAGAAGACGAGAAAGAATAAAAAATGATCCGATACTGCTAGAAATAGAACGAGAAAAAGAAAGAAAAAAGTATGCCACGAAGAAGAAGAAAGGTCAGGTAAAATTAGTGAAGGACATCACAAGCGGAAGGGATCTGAAGGCTCAACGTAAGGCATGGAGGGAGAGGGCTAAAAGATCTTACGAGAGGAAAAAAACACAAGGGAAGGCAGTCAGCTTTTTGGCAAGTAACACTCCTCCTGAAAGTGACAACGATGTCCAAGCTCCCATACCAGACAACTTAGGCCTACTTCAATCTCGACGGAAATCTGGGAGAAAGAAAGTGAAGAAAAATAGGGCTAAAGTAGCAAGAGACAACGTGAAACTTAAGAAAAAGAATAAAGAATTACAGAAACTATCAAACAAATGGCGTCAAAAGTTTTTTAGGTTAAAACATCAAATAAGTAAAAGCACTGACAAGAATTCTCCGGGTAAGATTGTGGCTCGGATAATGAAATCTGGAGACAAGAAAGAAGTTAGGAGACGTCTACTTTTCGGTGAAATCTGTAAACGCCAGCTACATGAAAGTTTCAATGGACTTCTTTTGAAAAAAGAAAAAAGAAAATTTGGACAAATTGTATGCGGGAACACCAAAACTTTTAAAAAATATCGTCTTCTATCAGGCTTGAGATCTATATCAGAAAAAGTGTTTAGGAAAAAACGTGTTTTACTTACGAATAATTCCGTAATGCGAACAAAAATGTTGAAGATAAGTGATAAGGTTAAACAAGACGTGCAAACATTTCTTGAGGATGATGAACATTCAAAGTTATGTCCCGGGAAAAAGGACTGTATTACAAAGAAAAAGGTAAAAAAACAAAAACGAATTCTTTCAAGTTCTCTTAAAAAGCTTCACACCCTCTTCTGTAAGCAGGTTGATTACAAAATAAGCTACACCACCTTCACAAAGCTAAGACCATTTTGGATCGTTTCTCGCAAACAAAACGAAAGGGACACATGTATGTGCACAATCCATGCAAACATGGAGCTACTAACTTCAAGCTTATTCAAAGCTAACATAATTGGCCATTCTCAGCCTAGTGATCTTGTTAACCTTGTGTGCTGCGACAGCCAAAACCCGTCATGTTTGCAAAGAACTTGCACTAATTGTAAAGATCTTATGGTTCCCTACTTATTATTTGATGGATCATCAGAAGTTTGTTTCCGTAGATGGGTAAACAAAATGGAAACATACAAAAATAAAAATGGTGTAGAAAAGCAAACCAAACACACAGTTAAAGAAACTGTAACAATGACAGCCTTAGAAGCCATTGACTTGTTTGAAAAAGAATTTCCTAAGTTCTTATTCCATGAAGGCATCATTTCACACCAATTTCGAGCCCTTAGATTCCTTAAGAAGAGGCTGAACGAAGAAGAAATACTAATCCACATGGATTATAGTGAAAATTATTCACTTAAATACGCTTCAGAGGTACAGTCGTTTCATTTTGGTGGAAGTCGCAAACAAATTACACTCCACACTTGTGAAATTTACTTTAAAAAAGATGCTTACAGCCAAGTATCTTCAAAATCCATGTGCACTTTATCGCAAAGTTTAGACCATGGGCCTCATGCAGTCTGGGCTCATCTACAGCCCGTTTTTCAGATGATTAAAAACACTGTTCCCAAAATCAAGGCTGTTCACTTCCTCTCAGATAGCCCAGCCACTCAGTACAGAAATCGCACTATATTCTATTTACTGGGTAGTGCCATAACTGCATCATTTGACCACATTTCTGTGGCAACATGGAACTATTCAGCTGCTGGTCACGGGAAGGGAGCTCCTGATGGAATCGGCGGCTGTTTGAAGAGGACAGCTGACACAGTTGTTGCACAAGGACATGACATTGATAGCCTGCCAAGATTGGTTGAGGTCCTGCAGGAAAATACTCGAAATATAGTACTTTGTGTTGTCCATGAAGATGATATTAAAGCTATCAAGCAAATGATTCCACAATATCTTCCTCCATTTAAAGGAACCATGAAGACCCACCAGATTGTTTTCCTAAAAGACAACCCAAAGGAACTCAAAATGAGAACATTAAGCTGCTTCCATTGTTTTGACTGCAAAAAGCATCTTCTGGGGACTCATGATCTTTCTGGAGTTATATCTGAGGACATTCATTCTCCAACCCAAATAGTAGATGTGGACTGCGAGATTTTGAACGATGAAATACTTCATCCGGGGCCTTCTACCCAGCCTCAAATTGAGGTCGCCAAGATGCAATCAACGACATTAAATATGTCAACCACTGAAACACCAGCCCCTGGAAGTTTTGCCTTGGTTCAATTCAGTGGTTTTGGGAATAAATCGTTTCGATACGTTTGCAGTGTAGAGAAGCTTGACCAGAAAAATGGTTCACTATGGGTAAACGGTCTAAGAAGCTTTGAACACTCACGCAAACAATTTATAGTGAAAGAAAACGACGAATGTGCTGTAAAACTAGAAGATGTAGTCGCAATACTTCCCCTACCTCGTATTATAATGACCAAAAGAAAAGAGGTTTACTGTTTTGATGAAGACATTAATATTTGTGAAAAGTGAAAACGTACTACAATACCGTACCGTACTTATTTTGAATTTTTATTCAAAAATTGTATTCTGGTAAAGTAGTTTTAGTTTGTGAGTTATATTAACTTATGAATCTACCTACAACTTTTAGCAAAGAAGTGTTAAATTTAAATTAACTTCAGTTGTTGTTAAAAAGACAGCCAATTCATTGTGTTAAGACCATAATGAATGTTTTGTTACTAAAGACTGAAAATACAAAACTCGCTTGTGACTTTACATTTAAATGCTAAATAATAATTTTAAAACAAGCCAGCCAATGTATTTTGTTTTGTCAATATAAATTAGGCTACCGGTATAGTTTGTTCATTTTCAAGCTGAATGAAACTCATTTATATATTTAAATATAATTAGCCAGTTAATTTATGTGTTCAATAAATAAATATATATATTTTGCTCACTTTAAGACTGAATTACAAGACTGGACTTATTTGTGATGTTACACTTACTCTTAGCAATAATTTTCAAGCTCATTCATAATTTTTGTAGCAGTAAAATATGTTGGAAATAAACATTTAAAAATCAAAACGCCATTATTTCTCACTCCCTACACTTTTACTTCACTCCCTACAAAAGTGATTTTTTTTTTTATGGCTTAACTATGGTTAAGTTGAAAATTATGTGTGCTCACTTCTGTAACATACTGGGGGAGCCATAAACATTCATTAGCAATTAAAAAACTAACCATTCTATCATGTTTAATTTCCTAAAAAGTCAACGTCCAAATGTGACCGAATTTTTGAAACGACCCAACCTCGTCACAGCTCTGAAGTTTCTGTATATTACAGCTGTTTCTGCATCAAAATGCCATTCTCAGATACACATACATCCACCTGAATTGGAGTCGTTAAACTGTACACACCTGTCGCGTACATGATTCAGCTGTCAGCTGCCAGTCAGCTTCCGTACTCCTAGCAATCATGTACGCGACAGGCCTGTCTCTTGTTTTATGTGTTTTTATGTTTTTATCGTGTTCGTGTGTGAGTACAGTTTAACAACGGCAATTCAGGTGGATGTATGTGTATTTGAGGATGGCATTTTGATGCCGAAACAGCTGTAATATACAGAAACTTCAGAGCTGTGACGAGGTATTTATATTATATTATCGTCATCAAATCAGCTCAGGGGCTAAACCATGTCTATTGAAAAAAAAGGACATAAAATGAAGGTTCAGTATGATGAAGAAGTCAAAATACTAAGATTTTCTAGATGTCTTCCACTGATACGAGCTTACCGGAAATGTAAATGATAAAATAACAATGTCGGATAAAAAGAAAACATATGATTTAAAGCTCAGGTCCCTCAAGCGACAAGCCACTGCAGAATACATCACAAGTGCTGACAATAAATCCAAAGCTGTCTGGGAGATCATCAACAAAGAAAAACAACGTAAACAGAAGGAAGAACCAAATCTGCAGCTGGAAATGGAGGGAAAAATATAGGATTTTCTCGAAAATGCCCCTAACGATTTTGATAAAAATTTAGTATGTTGTAGCCCTTTAACACATTGACTGCGGCCCGGTCTCCCGAGACCGGAGGGATGACGTAACCACCTGGCGGCCTGGTCTCGGGAGACCGTTCAGTCGCGCAGGATTTAGAATTGTCAGTGTGGCTCTGCCGGTCACCCGAGCACTTTTGAGGTTATGTTCGATCGATAGCTAGAGCTCTGTAGCTTGGTTGCCTTAGTTTCTCGGTCGGCCCAAAACCTGGACCGGTCTCCCATGAAACCGCGTGTGACTTGTAATTTCGAAGGTGTTGGTGTTTAGTGTTGAAACAACTACTTGTTATACATTGTAGTGGATGTAAAACAGTTTTTGTGATCATTATTAGTTATTTCAACTAAATGGATCCCAATAGACCTGGTACTTCGACCCAAGACCTCGATGGTGACAGCGATCCCGATGATCCTGGATTTCCTGACGACCCCGTCCAACGTCGCATGGATGGTGGATGATGATTCAGATGCTTCTGAGGCATCGTATTTGAGTGTAGATGACCCAGAAATTGGTGCAGACCCCCCTACATGGTCCATTACAACTGGAGGTATGAGGCCTATCACATTTGTTAGGCAATCTGAGATACTGGTCCCCCTTCCAGGCACTGGCGCGCCATTTGATTTTTTCAAGCTCTTACTCGATGACATTTTTCTCGAGAATATTGTTAAATTTACTAATGCCAATGCTCAAACAATTTTTTATAATAAGAGAGACCTTACTCCTAAATCTAGGATAAATAAGTGGGTTGATCTCACAGTTCCTGAATTACTGAATTATTCCACACAGGCACTATTCGTCTCAATCGAATAGGTACAAGATTATTGGAAAATTGACCCCTTATTTCAATTGAATGCATTCAGGTCAGTAATGTCCAGGGACAGATTTTTGAACATTTTACGATGCTTACATTTTCACAACCCTCAACATCCAGTAGCTCGTAGTATGGATAAGATTCAGTACATTGTTGATTATTTCAACAGTAAAATGAATGCTGTTTACTACCCCGAACAACAGCTTTCTATAGATGAAGCAATGGTATTGTGGCGAGGGCGGTTATACTTTCGGCAATACATAAAAGGCAAGCGCCATAAATATGGTGTGAAACTGTATACCCTGACCGAACATTCAGGATTAATCCTTAAGTTTCATGTATATGCAGGATCTAGTGACCCTCTTGTAGGAGGAAAAGGGCATACCGAAAAGGTTGTAATGCACCTTCTGAAGGAAAAACTGACCAATGGGCATTCAGTTTACATGGATAACTTTTATAATAGTTTTTCATTGGCCTCTAAACTATTAGCCAAGAACACTTACTGTACAGGTACGCTCAGAAAAGATCGCAAAAACGTCCTACAAGACGTAAAGTCGGCGGTGTTGAAAAAGGGGGAAACTATTGCAAGGTTTGGAGAGAGCGTTTTGATCGGGAAATGGAAGGACAAGCGAGTGGTAACCTATATTTCAACTGAATTTGAAAACCAAATGGTTACATTTACCAACAAGAGAGTGAACATTTACCGAAGGGCCTGCAGCAAGAAAGAGGCAGCTCAATTTTTTTCCAAATTTTCGTTTTCAATGTTGGCATGACCAGCGTAAAATTCCCCATATTTTGGTGCAAGAAAGAGGCAACTCCGTTAGTAAATACGGCGACAGCATGCTATTTAACTTTACGTGTATTTCAATTGTGGGCCAATACGGAGGCAGCTCCAGGAGCTGACTCCGTATTGGCCCAACCAAAGCGGGTAAATTTAGTTGCGGCAAGAGCAGCTGGCTCTCTTCTTCTTACTCTCTACTGCAGCTGGCTATTAAAGCAGTTTATTTCATTTGCTTAGTCTTTGTTGTCTGTTGTTGACTAAGGTTATGTTTGGTTAAATGAATAGTTTGATTTTGTTGACTAAGGTTATGTTTGGTTAAATGAAGAGTTTGATTTAGCTTATTCTAATAACATGTCTGATAGTGAGGCGAGTCTACTCGATTTTAGTGATGGTTCATCTGATTTGTATCAACCAAGTAGTATCGGTGCTAGTGAAGAAAGTGATGCTGAAGTTGTTACTGTTAAAAAGAGGAAATCAAGAAAAGAAAAGGCTTGGAAGAGAAACATACGGAAGAGGAAAAGTGCAGAGGGTAAGGCACATATAAACAGTGTTGGAAAAGAAGTTGAGGTTCGTGTGACTGGGAAGGACTGTAAATGTAAGTTTAAATGTTTTGAATATGTTAAAGAGGAGTCGAGGAACAAAATTTTAAAGAAGTTTAACTCTCTAGGAGAGAAACATAAACAAGATATTTATCTAGCAGGCCAGATATCCGCCAAAGAGGTTAATCGCCGTAGGCCTAAGGTGGGTACCGGCGTTGTAAGATCCTGTTCAAATGTTTATTCCAAAAGACTTTCATTTAATCGAAAAGTGTGTAAGCAGGCTTTTGCCTCTATACATGGCGTTTCCCGAAAACGTATTGAAAATATAGCGTCTCAATTAAAAGGAAACGATATTACTGTTGCTAGTGATCGTAGAGGCAAACACGGTAATAGGCCTAACCGCATAACTGATTCGCTTGTCGACCAAGTAGATGCTCACATTCAAAGCTTTCCAAAAAGAGTTTCACACTATAGCAGACGTGATAGTAAACGCTATTACTTGTCACCAGAACTTAATGTACAGCTGATGCACCGGCTGTATTTACAACAGTTTGAGCCTGATATGTATTCAAAGTTAATTTCAGGTGACTTGACAGGGTACAAACCAAAAATTTCGAGAGACTTTTACTTTCGTTATCTTAAGGCTAATTTTAATTACACTTTTGGAAGCCCGCGCAGTGACACCTGTGTAACATGTGACACCCTAGAAACTAAAATAAAAAATAAAAATTTTCCTCCAAATGAAATACAAAATTTCAAAATACAAAAACAGCTTCATCTGTTAAAAGCTGACGTTTTTTACCAAAATTTAAGAGAAAAATCCGTTGTTGCCACAGAAAACCCTCGGATTGAGTTACTGTCGTTTGATTACCAACAGAATTTTCCTTTACCAAAAGTTCCTTCTGGTGATGCTTTTTACTGCCGTCAACTTTGGCTGTATAATTTTTTTGACTAAATACAAAGTGTTTGAGTACGACATTAAACATAGTGATGAAGTTTGGGTTTCTAATAGCATGAACTTTACAGACAACCCTGTTACTAAGTTTAAAATCAGCAAGTTTCTAGACTGCACTCCATTCTACTGCCCAGTCAATAAGATGTATGCATCCAGTTTGCCTTTGAAAGCAGCCAAATATAAGGACGTGAAAGCTCTTGTGGAAAAATATGTCCCAAGCAGCGATATGTGGTTTTACAATCCGTTGTTTGCCATTGACGAAGCACCAGCCGCAGAAGTTGACGAGGACACTGACGCCCAAGATGATGATTTAGACTAAAGACCACCTTCCATAACCTAAATAATCTCTTTTTGTTCTTAAATAGTTTATTGTAGCTGTAAAAAATGTGAAATTATAACATAACAAGTGTTTTTGCAGTTTTTTCTTAACTAAACCTGGAATGAAAAGAGTGTGTTTTTAAGGTTGGCGCAATATAGAGTCAGCTCCATTTATATATATAGACATTTCCTAGACAATACAGTGTTTTCTAGTTTTGAAAATACATAAAATATTAGGGCCTTACCACTTTTTTCCAATTAAAAAATTTCAAAATTAAAATTTAAAAAAACTTAGTTGCAATTCATTTTTTTTAGTTTTCCGACAGTTTTAAAAAATGGAGCTGCCTCTTTCTTGCTGCAGGCCCTTCTGTCGTAGTGAAACCACTGCCTATAATTCAATACAATAGCTACATGAGCGGTGTTGATCGGGCAGATCAGATGCTGTCGTACTACCCCAGTGAAAGAAAAACGGTTCGCTGGTACAAAAAGATATTTGTTCATATCATGCAAATGATTTTACTCAATGCACACATGTACAATAAGAACTTTGAACCGATGTCATTTTATGACTACCGTCTTCAAATTATAAGATGCCTTTTGCCACCTCTTGGAACACCGCTCAGCACACCTACACAAAGGAGGGCTCAGCAAGAAGCGCACAAGATTAGAACCAGTACTAAACGTGATGCTAGTAACAGAGTTAAGAGAAAGACTTGCAGAATTTGTTGGAGAGAAAAGAAAGACAGAAAAACCCCATTCTATTGTGAAACTTGCCCAGACAAGCCTGGTCTATGCATAGGCCGGTGTTTCGAGAAGTACAAAGAGTAAGGACAAGATCATAATGGGCATAGGCATGTATATATCTTACTAATATTATAAATGTGAAAGTTTGTGTGTTTGTTTGTTTGTTTGAAGTTCAATCACGCATAAACCACAGGACGGATTGGGCTGAAATTTGGCATGATTCAAATTCAAATTCAAATAGTTTATTGCCATTAAGTATACATGTCATACAATAGGCCAGGTCAATGGAGATAATATACAATTCAAAGTACAATGTACAGAGTCAAGTGTAAATAGATGAACATGCTATACTAATAAACTAATAATACTGGGTTTTTGTACAAAAGTATTTGAGATGTATTGATAATGATGATAATAATACTGTTTATAGTTAAGCAAACAAGTTGGGTAAGTACCTATAACAAAATAATTAAGGCTGAAATTGGCAGTGAGATACAGCTTAAAACTAAATAACAATAAATTTTTAAATAAAGTTCACAGAAATAACATTATTATGAAAGACTATTAAATCACAGTTCATGAAACCATTATTACATACTTTAGAAACAATACCCTACTTAACAATTAGAATTTTACAGAAAATCATCATGTTTGAAAGATAAAAATTCCTCGATAGAGTAGATAACCTTTCTGTTCAAAAAATCGGTCAATACATTTTTCAGTGACTTAATAGGCAAGTTGCGTACATTTTCAGGGAGGGCATTGAAAAGTTTAAGTTGCACATGAGGGACTTTAGCGTCAGTAACAGCTAAAGTCCCTCATGTGCGGCCAGGTCTCCGGTGAACAGTGATTTCAAAATGGCGAAATTCACAGAAAATTGATGATAGCTCACATTCCCGATTAACATATAGGCATATTCTTATCTCAAAAATCCTTTCGGGCTACGCCCTAGTGGCTCTGTAGTTCCCCATGTTAACCTTATGAGTATTCATATTTAAAGGGAATTAAAGAATTTAGTCAGCTGTTTCAACTAAAAATGCTGGTTCTATGATATGCAAAATCATTAAAAAGTTATAAGATTTACCAACAGGGTGCAGCACTATAATTTCCTTTGCATTTATGTAAAAAGCTAATTTGAACTAAGCAGCAACTAAAAACTGTGATATGCAATGAAAACTGTCAAAGTAGGATTGTTTACAGTTATGTTTATGTTTTAATTTCATGAATAATTTGTGATATTTTGGGAATTTTTAATAATTTATTTTTCTTTATTGTTTAGGTGAAGTGGTAGAACATTATGGCTATGGTAGACGTGTAATGCCATAGTATACCGTAAATTTAAAGAAGCAAATTTTATCAAACTATGTCCTCCCCCATTGCAAACGTAAAGCTTGAGTATAACTGCAATAAGCATTTTCAACTTATATGCCAACCCCGTACGAAGGACGGGTACTCTGCTAGTTGTAAATAAATGTGTGTTTAGTATTAGGATAGAATCAGAATGTAAAAAAAAACTGTATAAATAAAAACAATGCAAAAAAGAGTTTGTGGAGAGGCGCGACCACCCAAATCGGCGTGCGTCAGTAACAGCTAAAGTCCCTCATGTGCGGCCAGGTCTCCGGTGAACAGTGATTTCAAAATGGCGAAATTCACAGAAAAAATCCACGGAGGACCTTTTTGATTACCGATCTTCAATAACAACATATGAAGGTATGTTTTTATGCAATAAAAATTTTTCAGCATTTTAGGTTTGGATATGTCATTTTTTAGCAGCAGTCAATGTGTTAAATGCTGAACAAAATGGTTTGACTCCCATTTCTGTAAAAAGATAACCCTACTGACATTGCTGAACACCTAAACCAATATTTTGCAGAAATAGCAGACTCCACTTTAGATGAAGTGCCATCAAAAGTTGTAAAACACTGTGCCGAACAACTGGCAGCTCCACTTGTCAGCATAATAAACAAATCTTTAAGCCTTAGACAATTTCCCTCCGCTCTAAAAATAGCAAAAATATACCCAAAGCACAAAAAAGGCTCACGCACTAAACAAGAAAACTACCGCCCTATCTCATTAATATCAACCTTTTCAAAAGTAATAGAAAAGGTCGCTCTGTCAAGAATGCTGAGTCACTTGGAAAGCAATGATCTCATCACTAAAAACCAACATGGTTTACTCAAAGGGAGGTCCACCACCACAGCTCTAACTAGTTTAATTGAACAAATCATTGACCATCTAGAAGCACGCAAACATATGTATCAGTCTTACTTGACTACAGCAAAGCTTTTGACTGTCTGGGCCATAACCTTATCCTAAGGAAACTCACAGCCCTAGGAATAGAGGGAATGGCCAAAGACTGGATGGCAAGCTATTTGAAAAGACGTGCACAAATCCAGCAAAACACAAATGGAAGAAAATCTGTACATATGTCCACACAACTTTGGATTAACAGAGAAGTGCCCCAGGGCTCAGTCATGGGCCCATTTTTGTTCATCCTTTTCACCAATGATTTTCCATATTTCATTAGGAATGAAAATATTGAAACAGTAATGTACGCTGATGACACAACTCTTTATTTATGCATGACTTACCACAAGACTTACACTCCAACATCTTATCCTCAACAGACAAAGCACTGTAGTACTGCCTCCAAAATGACCTGGCCATTAATCCATCAAAAACAACCCAGTTAAATTTTAGCCCAAAACATGAACAAATCCAAGAAATTTATCAATTAACCGTTGAAAAAACCTCAAAACTGCTTGGCCTGACAATTGATGACAATTGATTGAAGACCTCTCCTGGAACGACCACAATCACAACCTGACCAAGAAACTTGCATCTGAGGTCTATGTAACAAAGAGGATTAAATGGATAGGAGGTCTGGAAATGGCTAAGACAGCATACTATGCTGTAATAGAATCACATATAAGGTATGGCTTAATATCTAGGCGAGGAACATCAGATGCAAACCTCAACCAAATCCTGGTGCTCCAGAAAAAAGCCGTCAGGGCACTCTCCGGCCTTGAGCGCTTAGACAGCTGCAGAGAAGAATTTAAATCCCTTAAGCTCCTAACAGTGACAGCACTCTACATCCATGGAGTTGTCCTGTACACAAAAAAACTGATCCTTCCCAGAAATGAGAATTTTTACTGCTACCACACCAGAAGAGCAGCCGACTACAGCCTACCGATCCACCACACTACACAATACAGCAGAAAACCCTCTTATATTGGCCGCAAAATCATTAACTCTCTTCCAAACAACCTCAAGAACGCAACAGGAAATTAACTCAAACAGCAACTCTGGGACTGGCTTGTGGACCGACCGGTGTACTCCCTTAAGGAATTTTTGACCAATTAGAAGCTTTCAATACAAAGAAAATGTAAACTGTCAAACAATCTAAATTTTAAACATTCTAGATTTTTGTGACGCCATAGTAGTTCTTAAAGAAATTACAAATAAAAGGAAACCGTCTATTGTCTATAGAAGGTCATGTCACTATCAAAGTAAACACTCGATTCCTTTATCCGATTTTCTGGGATTTTAATACCCGATATCAGGTAGGTACTGGTATTCAGCTGGAGACTTGGATCAGCAGAATGTTACCGTAGAGCATTTGCTGGGATTGACAGACATGTCATTGGCAATGTCTCCTTGATTGCAAAGAGACTTAGCGGAAAGTTATGAGAGTCACTTCTATAAACTGTAAATATCTTCAGGTGATCTGCAAATTGTAGAGCATAGACATAAATCTCGTCCAGGAGGTCTTGATATAAAGACATTAAAAAGACACGGGCCCAGCAATGAACCCTGTGGGACCCCAGAAGATGGAGAGAACTGAGGTGATCTTGATGGGCCAATTTTCACTGTTAACATGCAACCTTGCATGTTGGTTGCTGGACAACCAAGATAATAAGGGGTCAATAATACCATATCCTTCAACCTTAGATAAGAGGAGGGAGTGATCAACTCTATCAAACGTTTTGACCATATCAATATAAACAGTGTTGACTTGTTTATTCTTCTGGAAGGCAGCCAAGACATATTCTTGAAATAGCAGGTTCGAAACAGTAGGTAGATTTACCTCCTATAAAGCCATGGTGAGATGGGTGAATCAAACTTGTGATGTGGAAGTTGTGCTTGTCTACCACAAGGCTCTCAAAGACCTATGACAGGCAGGATGGTTATTGGACAATATTTCTTTATGTCAGCAGGGTAACCAGCCTTATGCATTGGTGAGATATAAACACTCTTCAGCACATCAGGAAACACACCTCTATTATATCCTACATACTACAATCAGCTGATAATAATCAATTAAATTTTCTTTGTTTATTATAAATGCAAAACAAACAAAATAAGAGTTCAGTTTTGAGTTACAACATATTTACATCATGGACCTCCTTAAAACTTGTTATCTATATCTATAAAAGAGGAACTATGTATGTATGTGTGTATGTATATACATTATGGACTCCGAAACCGCTCGACAGATTGTAATGAAACTTTCAGGCATTATTAAGCATCTTTCAAGGATGGTTCGAGTGAAGTTTGGTGCAGATCCGTCAAAAGGGCTCTGCCCCAGAGGGTTTTAAGTGGGCCAATGTCAGACTTTTTGATCTACAGTGTTTACAAATAAATATAATTCAAAAGCAGATGTTTACTTTCACCAACTGTTTTGTAGGTTTGAATAATCACAACATTCTGTATTAGCAATAGCAAAGATTGCATATGCTACGCAAAATAGATATTGCACCTTACGGCAATTTTGTGCCAAGTCGTTTTTGGATGGGGCCACCTTCACGTAGTTGGGTGGTCCCTCAACAGAGGCGCTGTGTCAAGTCTCGATCTGCATTACCATTCAAGTTCGGGTGAGTTCGGTAATGTTCGCCTGCTCGGGATAACTTGCCTGTACGCAACACAATCGCCAACCCGTCGTCATCGTATCTCTATATAAAAAAAATAGTTGTATATAATAATAATAATATATAACCTTAGTTGTACATAAATTTAACCCTCAGCCGCCCGATTTCGGGCGGGTCCGTCTGGGCCAGCAGCGTCACCCGCCCGAAAACGGGCGGGTCTGCAAACTCTTCGTTTCGTTGATTTTAAAGCCGTTCAAGCGCTAGAATCGGGTCGCTATCTTTACTCTACGTGTAGGGGGATTGCTAGGCTTCATGACAAAACCATATGACGGCCGTTTACTACTGGTCTGTGACTAAAAATCAGAGCATCTGTTAGTTTGTGATGTCGTCATTTGTTGTGGTTACGGTTACGTGAGTTGTTGTGAGTTTGTTTTGGTTTATGTTTACAAAATGTGTGATGATTTGAGATCTAGTGAAATTAGGGAATTGTTGAATGAAGAAATAAGTGATATTGACGATGATAATGTTGAAGATGACTTCGATTTAGGTTTACCGCCTCAGAATATTGATTCAGACTCAGAATCGTTACTGGACTTTTCAAGTGGAAGTGGGGAGGAATACATTCCTGATTACGATGATTTGGACACTAGTGATAGGGAGCAAGATGTTGATGATCCAGGGGAGCCTGAAGTACCTGTAAGTGTGCCTAGTAATGATGTACCTAGCAGTAGTAGGCCTAGGCCTAAGAAGAAAAAAGGTCCTCCAAATTTGCTCTGGATTCGAGTTTATCCACCAGAACCTGAAAAGGAGATCGAATCAAAATTTACTAGGAGGAACACTGGCATACAAAATCTCCCTCCTAGAAATAGTAGTTGTATTGAATACTTCTATCTTTTCTTTACCCAGGCTATCTGGAACATAATTTGTCAGTGTACAAATGCGTCGGCAAGGAAAGCGCTTCAAAGACAAAACTTGTCCCCACAATCAAGAATAAAAAGATGGACTGACTGTACTGTTGCAGACATAAAGAGGTTTTTTGGGTTATTCATAAACATGGGGATTTGGAAACTCAAGAACATAACAGGCTACTGGGATACGAGAGAATCTCAGTCACATCCATTTTTTGCTAAGACGATGAGCTACAACAAGTTCGCATTGATTTTGTGGAACCTCCAACTTACCAACAACAATGGACATCCAAGAGGCCATCCAGAATTCGACCACTGGTTCAAAGTAAGATATCTGTTAGACCATTTAAACAGAGCTTTCAAAAAGTATTTTGTCCCCGGACAGAATGTATGCCTGGACGAGAGCCTTATAGGCATGAAAAACCGTTGTTCTTACATACAATACCTCCCGAAAAAAAAACACAAGCAGTTTGGAATCAAAAAATTTGAGACCTGTGATTCTGCCACTAACTATGTCTTGCACCTTGAAATGTACAGTGGAGCAGATTTCTTGATCGATAAACCAGGGCCATTTGTACAAAAATGTGTGTTAGAGGTAATGGAGAAAAGTGGTCTCCTCGACAAAGGCCATCATCTGTTCACCGATCAATTTTACACTAAAGTACCTCTAGCATTAAAGTTACATGAAAGAAACACCTACCTTACTGGAACTATAAATAAGAATTCTCAGTATCTTGCAACAACACTGAAGAATACTGAATTGGAAGCTGGACAAACTCTGTACTTCAGGCACAAAGATGTCCTTCTCGTTTCGTTCAAGCAGAACGCGTCAAGAAAATCGGTTTTTGCCCTGACCACTGCTTGCCACGCCGAGGACAAACTTGTCCAGAGCAAAAAAGGGCAACAAGCAGTAAAACCTGTTCTTATCCATAGATACAACCAATACATGGGTGGGGTAGATGTAAGTGATAAAAGTATCTACCACACCTCATGCACTCGCCCGACGAAGAAATATTGGAAGAGGATCTTCTATAATTTACTGGATATTGCGCTTTTCAACTCGTATGTGTTGTATTCGTTGAATACTGACAAGCCAAAGAGTAGAAAGGATTATTTAGTTGATATTGTGGAAACCCTGGCTAATACAAGAGACATAGGTCCGACTGCAGGACCATCAGGAGACACCGCGCACCAAATGCAGCAAGTGCCTAACAAATCAAACAGAGTATGTGCTGTATGCTGCAGAAAGGCTACATACTGGTGTCCAGGCTGCAATGTAGGCATCCACAAAGAGTGTTTTCATCTACTTCAGCACTATTGGAGGCCTTTACAAGCCAAAAAGAAGAAGAAAGTGTCGGAACTCCAGTAGGTCTAAACGAACCCCAGGCAGTGCGGTTTTTAGTCTTGTATATAGTTGTTTAATTTTTATTTTTTTCCGTAATTTGTGATGTAACCCCTATCAAAGTGTATATTTTTTTGTTTGCAAGTGAACTATGAACAAAATGCATATCTTGGATTTTTGAGTTAGTGTATATAGAGTTTTTTACATAGGGGGAAACCAAGTGTTTATATACATTTTTTGACAACTTTCGGATTCGGACCTATACCAGAGACCTGATAAATAAGGTAAGGATATCAAATATGTATTTTTTAGATAGGCCAGTTTGTCTAGTTTTAGAAAATGTGTAACCTTTTACCTGCCAGTCATTATTTATATATTTTATTTTGTTTGAACTAAAACCTTGCATAATCACTGAAAATCGCTGCGTTTTTTTATCGTGTATATAGTTGTTTAATTTTTAGTTTTTTCTATAATTTGTGAATTAACCCCTAACAAAGTATATATTTTCTTGTTTGCAAGAAAATTTGGAACAAAATGTATATCTTGGATTTTTGAGTAAGTACACCTTGAGGTTTTTACATAGGGGGTCAACAAGTATATATATAATTTTTTTTTGCAACTTTCGGATTCGGACCCATACCAGAGACCTGATAAATAAGGTAGGGATATCAAATATGTATTTTTTAGATAGGCCAGTTTGTCTAGTTTTAGAAAATGTACAACATTATACCTGTTAGTTAATTTTTATTTATTTTATTTTATTTTAACTAAAACTTTGCTATATCACTGAAAACCGCTTGACCTTTTGAGGTCATATAATGGACCCATGGAGGGTTAAGAGGTTATCTTTACCACGTAAAAACTATATTTAGGTTGGAAATTGGAGGTCAGTCACACTTTCGCAATCACACGAAAGTAAACTAACCCGAGATCGCAATTTACTGGTATGGCCTGATTTAAACATTATATTAAACAATAGGGTGAATACTTTGTACCGGAAGCCTGTAACAACATTTTACAACAGGCATTTCGTTCGTCTTCCCAGTATAGCTAGCTATTCATGGTAAGTTCCTGAATCAACATTTACATTAAGGCATTGTATTGGCGTAGCCAGGTTTGGATTGGAGCGCCCTGGAGCAGAAAGTGCCTAACCACCCCTCTCCAAAATTGAACCCCATAAATATATAGCCTAGGATACTTTATTTCCCTCTTAGTGGTCTTCGTTGATAAACACTTAAACCACAATGCTCAACGTACGTTTATTTTCAATTGACAATAAATTATGATGAAGGTAGTTAATAATATATTTTGGAACTCTATCATAACTGTTTTTAGGTGGACTATAAAGATAATGAGACATTGACGGTAGAAATACTGGTAAATTTACCGCTACGTGATGAAGAGGCTGCCGCGAGACGGTCGGTGATCGTCTGTAGAAGCAGTAATGAGTGCTGACTGCTGAGTGACAACTGACAGAGTTTATTAATACATAACTAGTCATGTTGGTACAGCTTCCTTTTTACTTCTCAAATTATTTATTAGGTTCAAAATGCAGTTCACACACTAAACGTAAATGAAAGAAGTGTCAGGAAGGCCTTTCCATTTTTTGATTGCCGTGTTTGCTATTTATTACTTACACTCGTCTTAATACCTGATATTGTTCATGAAAATATCCACATCATAATACAATTGTAATTCACTACACATAATACTAACACTTCTTCACTCTTGCTAATCCATCTTCTAATAAACCTCCTGTTACTTACATAAGCAAACAACCACAAATAAAGGTTAACCATAACAATAAACAACAACAAAAAATACGTAAATAACAGCTGGTCATGTAGGCAATGAAGTCTTAGGTTCTGAAGACATTCGCTAGGCTTCGCATGGAAATTGATATCACAAAAATGGCTTGGCTGCAATATCAATTTTGCGTAGCATATGTAATCTTTGGCAATAGTCATGATTTGAAATAGTGCCACAGTGTTTCTACAGAGTGCAGCACAGAAAATTATTTTACTTTTGAATAAGTCCAAATGTATTAAACCCCAATCGCAGCACACCTGTGCACTTAACGTTTAAATTCTCTAATGTTAAATATTAAAACATAAAAACCTTTATCAAAGTATTATAAACAATAAAAGGGATGACTTTTTAAAATTTATGACAACAGCTAATTTGCAACCAAAAGGTGAGTGAGCGAAGCGAACGAACATCAACCTGGAGGCGAGTTAGCGTAGCGAACGAGCTAACCTGAAAACAAGTGAGCGCAGCGAACGAGCTCCAACCTGAAGGTGAGTGAGCGTAGCGAACGAACTTCAACCAGGACGTGATTGAGCCATGGGAATACTTATGAAGTTAAACGGGGCAAAGCCCGCTGGTACAGCTAGTTATAAAAAATAATTGATCTTAAGTTGGTGTTAAATCTATTATATACAAAACGCTAAGCCGATTTTTGTAAACAGAACTCCTCTCTACTCTCATTTTTGGACCTATTTTGATGATTAAAATGTCAAAACAATGGCCCTGATCATAAGTTTTGCAAAGTGTTTATCGTTTTTTGATATCTTTAATAGTTTGGGCAGGATTTTCCATCAAAGTTGGGTTTTCTCCCGTAAGATTAACATGGGGGAATCTAAATATTTAATTGGAAACTTTGTCTCCACTAATTTGAGAGTACGGCTGGGCGTAGAAACTTGATAGAGGTGTCCAAAGAAAGGTCTTTGTCTGTAGATGAGTTATCAAAAGAAAAACGAAGTAAATTCGCTTAGGGCTCTGCCCCAGAAGCCTTTAAAGATCCCTCCACATATTTGTTTACATTTTGGCCATGTGGATAATACTTTTTAATGAAACAGCTGTTAATTTTAAAATTGTGTTCTAAATTGTGTTATTGGGAGTTACTGAATTCAGTGGCGTAACAGAAGGGCCCGCAATGCGGGGGGGCCCGGGAGCTGAGGGGGCCCGCGAACCCGTGAGTGGGAAACGGTGAGCAGAGAGGCCAGTGAGACAAGTGGGGCCGAAAAATTGGAGTTCATTCTTATTTAAATGTATTATCTATCATTCTATAATTGTATTGAACAAGTAATAACATTGATGTTATTAATAATATGTTGTTATCAGTTATCGTTTGATTTTGTTAGGCCTCTTCAGTGATAACAAACTAGGGTAACAAATTTAACGTGTTATAACATGGGTCTTTGATTATTATGCAATCTTACTTTCTTACTGATTTCGTACACTGCTTATGTCGTCTGCAAGCATTTTGTTACTTTGGAGCCTGGAGTCATGAACGTTGGCTGGGGCTTTTAATATTGTATTATTTTACATTTTAGTTTTGCCCTAATATTGATTGTATTTTGTTAAATACAATATACTGCTACTCTACTGACTGTGTTTGTAAGCCCATATCTTATTTTACCTCACAATTAACCAATACTAAAGACATTTGTTGTAAGATAAACGCTTACAACATAATAAGACGCTTGAAATCCATACAAAGATAAAATAAAAAATGCAATAGGCTATTTTAGCCTATCATTATTGTTTTTACACTTATTTATCTTTAAACAATACTAAATGCTCAAAATATGTATAATTTCACTCAATTTATCGCAATTAAATGAATTAGCTTAAGTCTTGAAAGTAACTGTCGATTTTGACGGGTTTCACCTAGTATGTAATAATGGCGATGACTCAAAGAGAAATAAATCAAGCAATTCTGTTAGTTATGACTACAAGAGAAATTCAATTAAGAAAAGATTTGTCCCCCACTTCAAAAGTGGAACCTTATGATTGAGGTAATGAAACATTTACAACATACTTACTTAGATTAACTATTTATCTTGAATTGAATGATTTAGGGGTGGGAGGATGATGACAAAACATGCCAACTCTTAAATGATTTATGCGCTCCAGACTTACCAAATACCAAATTTTATAATGAACTGGTCAAGCTACTCAAAGATTATCTTTGTACAACTCCAAATGAAGTCGCTGAACAACACAAGTTTTATACACGTTCACAACAACCGGGAGAGTCTATTTTCACATACATGAAAGAACTTCGTAGTATGACTTTAGACTGTAATTTTTCCTGTTCAAAATGCAAATCCAGTATGATTGATACACACTTAATCACCCAGTTCATTAGAGGTTTGTACAGCAAAGAGATAAGAGAAAGGCTTCTACAAGAAGATTCCTTGACTTTACAAAGGGCGTATGAATTAGCATTATCTTTCGAGATATCTAAAAAAGGTAACAATGAAATGACATCACCAGCTATTGTAAATAAAATTAGTAAAACCATGAAAAATCTATCAAAATCTGACAGTTTTGTATGAATAAATGATTTGAAAGGCAAGTGTTTTAGGTGTGGTAAATCTAACCATAGAGCAAATGAATGCAAGCTACGCAATGCCACTTGTTTTACATACAATGATAAGGGTCACAATGCTACTGTTTGTTTGAAGGCAAGTAATGAAGACTGATGGTACAAGTAATTCTTTCACTATCACTGAAGAGCTACAACTCAATTCTTTGTCATCCAAATTCAATGACAAATACCTATGTTGAAGAACAAAACAAAAGTTTCAAAATATCCGTGTGGTGAATGCAACATCGGTGTAAATTTTTTCCAGTATAAAATGTACTTGTCCCTGCAACTGCTGGTTTCATGGTGGGTGTGTCAATATCACAGAAAAACAATTAAAAAACCTATCTAAAGAAGACATTTCCCTATGGAGGTGTAACAATTGTAGTGATCTTTCCCTCACCTCTGGAAAGCCAGCGTTACAACTAAAAGAAGACCAAACTCCGACACCCCCAAATCAAATATCCTCTGAAAGTCAGGGTAACAAAATGTCGCCCATCTACCGCGAGGTAGAAAACAAAATTCTAGAACTAGAAAACTCAGAAGATCCCGATTTAGAAACTTCTCTAACACTTGCAGCAGAAGTTGGAAACGCACTTCTAGCACAAAATAGCAAACTAAGAGAAGAAGTACTCAACCTGACTCAACAAAACTCGAGTCTGGCCCAGAACTAACAAACATACAAACCATCGACATCATGAACCACCACGCTCAAATTGAACAACTAGAAGACGAGAAAAATACTATTCTAATTAGAAACAACAACCTAATCGAAACAATAACTGAATTAGAACACCAATTGGAAAAGGAAGTACTGTAAGCCTAAGAAACACTCTCACAAAAACATTTGAAGATTATGACAAAGACAGGGAAGAAACTTTTAATAGCTTCATCACAAAAATAAAGGACATGGAGAATGAAATTAAATGCCTTAGGCAAAAAAATACATGCAGCAGAATAAACACCGGAGAAGAATCTACAAAATCATTCAGAGAGACAAGCACACAGACAACCACTACAGAGGCGAAGGACCTCACAAACAAATCCACAGTTTCAGACAACAAAAAGCCAGAAGCATCAAACACAGAAACACTAATTCTACTTGAACTAAAGGCCCTAAAAGAAAAACAGAATAATATGGAGTCAAAAATGAAGAAATTAGAAGATAAAATAACAGTAGAAGATTCCCAGCACCTAATAACTGAGAAAACGGAGACTCCTTGCAAGCCAATTAACACACCAAGACGAGTTTCATATAATAAAAACAAATTGGCAACTACTAAGAAAACCCATTTCAGTGTTTCCTTGCAAACAGCAAAAAGCAAGTTGAGGAAAGAAGCACCAGAACACCAAAGTCAACCACAACAAACACAAAATCAAAATATTAAAGAACCCAAGGCCATCAAAATCCCAAAAGGAGTTTGCTCTACTTTCAAGGGCACTATATCTCCCCCAAACAAATCAACTAAATCAAAGAACACAGGGAAACCGATCACCGCCAAGCTTCTTAAGCCGGGAGAGACCATTGAAGACTTCTTTTGGAAAAATATAGACCTATATAAAAAGAATATTCTGTCACACACCAAGCGACTAAACATGACCGAGATGGACTGCCTCTCTTCTCAAGGAGAACAGAAACATGAGCAGCTGCAGGAACCCAATTCAAGTCAACAATCCAATCACTCTACAGTGTCCCATACTATAACCCCTTTTTTAGAAACAAACAGCCTGAAAAAAGCAAAAGAAAAATCTGAAAATCTCCAAATAATTCTTGTGTAGCAATAATGCACCAAAATATTAGAGGACTTGCTACAAAGACGAACAGACTACACCATATTCTCAATGACACAAAACCAAGCATTCTAGTCTTGACTGAACACGGACTGAAAAAAACAGAGCTAGAAGCTACAAAAATTCCCGGCTACTCTTTAATTACCCACTTTAGTAGAGAAGAACATAAACTTGGAGGTGTTGCAATATATTCCAAGGAATCCCTTGCTGATACAGTATCAGCTATTAACATATCAAACACATGCCAGGAGTTAATTTTCGAAACAGCAATGATTCGCATGCAGACAACAAAGAAAAAGGATATCTACATTCTGGGAATCTATAGACCACCAATCGAAAATGCAAGAATTGCCCTTGACCTCCTATCAGACACGCTAGAACTACAAGAAGTACACAAGAAAAACCTCATACTCATCGGTGACATAAATATCGACAGGCTCACCCAAGATTCCAAAAACACCATGCTGGAAGAAGAGTTAACCACACAAAACATCTGGAGATTTCCTCTAGAGGCCACCAGAATAACCCATGACACAGCCACTTCAATAGACTGTATATGCTCAAACATACCATATGCGTATATTACTGGACAAGTTGTGCATACTGGTCTATCTGACCACACTGCGCAGCTGTGCCTGCTGAAAACACATCAAGAAGACACTTCCCAAAGATTTGTAATGAAAAGAAGCCTAAACAACACAAACCTAAACAATCTAAAGGCTCACCTCCATCTACAAAATTGGGAACATGTTTACTCATCACCGAATCTTGAAACCTCCTACAACAAATTTCATAATATTCTTCAAACAGCACTGGATTATACATGCCCATTAAAGAAAACTAAAATTAGTACAAACAAAAAACATATGAAGTACTACGATCCTGAAGCAAAATACCTTAAAGAGAACTTTTTGAAAGCTCTGCAAAAGTTTGAGTTAACGAACAGAAATGAAGACAAATTAGAAATGATTAATAGAAAAAGGATATACGACATGAAACTAAGAAACCTAAAAATGTCCTCAACAGCTAGCTTCATAGAACAAGCTGACAACAAACCAAAAGCACTATGGCAAGTTATAAACAAGGAAAGGAAAGGAAAATGTGAAGAGAAAACCCTTACAGAATTAGAAATAAATGGCAAACTCACAAACGACACAAAATAAATGGCCGAACACTTCAACACATTCTTCTCAAAAATAGCAGAAAATACCCTTGACCAAAATAGAGCAATCGTTATAGACCCTGAAACAGTCCGGAATGGAGAGGAACCAGTCTGCCCAATACACCTTACCCTAACTTCAACATCCTATAAAGAAGTTAAAACGATAATAAACTCCCTAAAAGCCAAAACATCAAGTAGAATAGATGAGTTTTCCTCTAAGATGATAAAGCACTGCTCTCGAGAACTCATCTCTCCTCTGGTTTATCTTATAATAAATCATTTAAAGAAGGCAAATTCCCATCCGCCATAAAAGTCAGTAAAATATACCCCAAACATAAAAAAGGACCAACTGAAAATGCTCAAAACTACAGGCCCATCTCTCTCATCTCCAGTTTCTCTAAAATCGTAGAAAAAATTGCTCTGGCTAGATTAATGGCACATCTTAATCATAACAAACTCTTAACTGACAGCCAACATGGCTTTCGGAAGAATAAATCTACATCCTCAGCTACAACAGCACTAATTGAGTACGTCCTAGACCAGATAGAAAACGAACAATACATTTCCGCCATCTTCCTTGATTACAGTAAGGCTTTTGACTGCCTGGGCCACGACCTGATATGCAAGAAACTCGAAAGACTCGGTATAAGAAACTCTGCGCTAGAATGGTTCAAAAGCTACCTAACGGGACGTTCACAAGTCGTGGAACTGAAAAACTCATCAAATGAAGTCACAGAAAGTTTCAAATCTTCAAAAAGCAAGCTGACGAGAGGAGTTCCACAAGGCTCTGTAGCTCTGTATTAGGCCCGATTCTATTCATCTTATTGACTAATGACTTCCCCAAACAAATTGAGAGTGAAAATGCTGTTGCAATCATGTAGCCTATGCAGATGACAAAACCATTTGATCAAGGACAACACAGCCCAAAACCTTTACCTTAATTCAAAATCAATCCTAAATAAAGCTATCCTCTACTCAAAGAACAATGACTTAGCAATAAACCCCACAAAAACTACAACTCTGAACTTCAGTAAGAAAAAATACATAGTCCCTCAATTAGAGGATGTAACAATAGAAAACCACACAAAATTTATCGGTGTTATCCTTGATAACAAACTAACATGGAAAGAGCACATCAACCACTTAAGCAAAAAAATCAGTACTGGAATATATGTCGTCAGAAGAATAAACTACATAGGCGGACTCTCCGTGGCCAAAACAGCTTACTTCGCACTGGTAGAGTCGCATCTTAGATATGGCTTGACAGTGTGGGGAGGAACTTCAACAAAAAATATGAATCAAATTCTTGTACTTCAAAAGAAAGCCATAAGAGCCCTCGCCAACCTTGTCCCACCACAGACTTGCAGACTAGCATTCACAAACCTAGGAATCCTCACAGTGGTGTCTCTCTACATACTTGAATCTATTAAGTATGTGAATGAAATAAACCCCTCAAGAAACCGAGACCTGCACCACTACAACACCCGTCATGGCTCCAAATTTGCACTACCAGTTCACCGAACAACTCTTTGGGAGAAAAAACCTTCCTACACCGGCTGCAAGCTGAGGAACCATCTACCTGACTATCTGAGACCTGACTGGCAACAAGCTACACCAGGAGTTGAAGAAGTGGCTAATCGCAAGACCCTTTTACTCAATAAAGGAAACGTGTACAATTCACTATTGTATTGACACTATTGTAATTCTTGACGAATTAACAATAAAGAATATTGTATTGTATTGTATTGTATAGGGACTCCGCTTCTAGATGTGGTTCAATTCTCAATGGAGTGTGATACGGGAACTGCTGTATCCTCTATATCATCAAGTACGTTCAAACGGTTATTTCCCCATAAGAAAATTACAGAACTCCCAAATCTATATAAATAAAATTAGAGTTTTGTCTGTACATTGCTCAGAATCATAAACTTTAAGGTTATTATTACGTTTTATACATTAAAGAAACCGACACAAGTCTCATCTAAATTTCTGTCTGTCTATCTGTCTTCCTGTCTGTCACAGCCCAAGAGCCATTTTACGCGGCCTTCTCCTGAAAAACGAGAGTACCGGTACCTATCAAGTTCCAAATGATTTTAATGTATTCACTGGATTGGCGAGATTGTCTTTAGCCATTAAAATATGGCGTCACTTCTTTGTAAATTAAATGATGGACGTTTAAAAACCCAATTTTGTGCAATTTTTTGTAAAGTTTTCTCCCAATGTTTATCACATATTCATCTATGCAATAACGAACAGCTGTTCGAATCAAGATTATTTCTTCTAGCTGTCACTGATATGTTTACATTTAATGTTGTTTACAAATACCGCAACCATTTCCTATCACGTTTTGAAAGCAAATCCAAACCAAGTAAGATTAAAAACGTGTTTCCTTACATAACGGATTTAATTAATCGCAAATGCAATAATTTGTAGGGTAACCGTAAATGAAAATAGAGATTCTTTGTGTATAAAATTGTTCTTGAGTTTTGATAACCGGGAAAAAGACCTTGAATAGACACTGGTACTGTTAAGGATCACGCCAGATCTGGACGACCAAGTACTGTGACAGACGAAGACGGCTCATTAGACATTCTTCAGTCTTTCGTTGAAAATCCAAAACAATCAGTTAGATCAGCAGCACAATCTCATGGAATAGGTCATGAATCAGTTCGCAAAGTATTATAGAAGTCTGGTTTCAAGGCATACCGGGTTACCCTGTTGCAGGAACTAACCGAAGATGATTTTGATCGGCAGATGGAATTCAGTGAAATTATGATGAATAGAATTGACCAAAGACAAATAATTTTGGACGATATTGTATTCTCAGATGAGTCGACTTTTATGTTGAATGGCCATGTTAACAGGCATAACTGCCGGTATTGGGATAATGTTAACCCACACTGGATGAGTGAGTGTCACACACAACACCCCCAAAAAGTAAAAGTATGGGCAGGTATCGTACGTAATTCAATTATAGGACCATTTTTCATCGATGGAAATTTAAATGCCAACAAGTATCAGGATATGCTCCAAAATGAGATTGTTCTTGCTTTACAAGCTACTCTGGGCGCTGACTTCCAATCATGTTTTTTCCAACAAGACGGAGCACCACCACACTATGGTGTTCAGGTAAGGCAATACTTAGATGCAGTATTCCCACACCGGTGGATTGGAAGACGAGGTGCGATTGAGTGGACGGCTCGTTCCCTTACCTAACTCCGCTTGACTACTTCCTATGGGGCTATATCAAGGACAAAGTGTATCTAACTCAGCCTACAGATCTGAACGAACTGAGACATAGGATATCACGTGAAGCTCAAGCTTTTCCTAGAGAATACATACAAAATGCAGTAGACGCCTCTTATAACCGGTTAGCATATTGCCAGACGACCGATGGTGGACATTTTGAACACCTACTTTAAAAGACTTTCTTTTAAGTATCACCCTACCATTAACTTCTATTAGCTAGAGTAATAATGGTATTAAACATTTTCTAAGCTCTGAAACGTGATTTCTTCCGACTGGATCAACCTTTTGAAGTCCGGTTTGTGGCATTGTTTTCAGTTGATGTAACCTTTAAAATGATGTAGGCCTACAACTCAACATAGGCTGTCATTAAAGATTTTCTTCTGACCCCCCACGGGCCGTCCCCCAAAGGTGATATCCGACCACCATGTACACAGAAAAGTAGCTTACAATTTCCAGTAACGGTATACCAAATGTGGTTATGATATCGTTTGTCGCTTAAAAGTTATAAAGTCGTCCTAAGACTTAATGGTCACCCTGTATAGATTTATTTAATAGAATAAGGGTTTGCCCTATTAGCCTACATCCCTTTTCTAGTCGTCCTACTTAACTTAACCGATTTTTACGATTTAATTGTCATTAGGCTAGTACCTGGGGACCAAGCTTTGCTTGGAGAAAATCATACTGTTACTGTTCGGTGAAATGGCGACCATACATAGTAGGTATTTTAAGCCAAGTATGAATGGAGATGAGTATAGGATGAGTGGCGCAAGTAGGCCTATACTCTGAGAGCAGTTTTTTATCAACGTCAAACATTGAGCCATCGATTCGTCTACGCTCCTGCTCTCAAAGTGATGATCATCGGCCTGTTGTTCATCAATATCTCTAGGCTTTAAGATCTAAAATTATTTATCTCCTTTCATTCTTCCATGTGCGACTTGGCCGAAGGCCTATTGTGCAAGGTAAAAACAATAAGTTATGTAGGAATAACAAAAATAAATTAGGTATAATTCCTCAAACGTAAGATTTATGTACTAAGCTAGCCTAAATAATTGATTACTTAAAGCAAACCAATCGAAGAGTTCTAACCAATCAACAAAACAAACTTTAACTCTTTTATTATTAACCTTAGCGTCGTTAACTACTTCTGACAGAGAAAACAGAACAGATCAGAACAGAATGATGGATCAGATGACATAACTGAATATTGAGAACGAGAACTGAGTGAACTGACAGAATTACATAAACAAAACAAACATACATAATAACCATCTGTTTTAAGCCATTGACTAGGCTATGGCTTTTCAAAATTCATGCAGCCTTAATAACCATCTTCATTTTTAAGCCATTGACTAGGCTATGGCTTTTCAAAATTCATGCAGCCTCGCGGTACACTATCTGTGAGTGCTTCTATGTCAATGGTTAATGTTGTTTTAAGTTTAAAATAGAAAGTGTCTGTCGTTAGCATTGCAGGACACGACAAAGCCGGGTACTTTCAAAAGTGTCCCAAAATATTTAGTTACAATAACACATGCCTTTTTGTTTCTTCAAGCACAAGCCATGAGTTATATATGGTTTGTACTGAGAAAAGTAATGAAATACCTGTTGTAAAAAGTAATTGTAGGCATCCGATACAAAGTATTCTAACAATTGTTGTGATGACTACTGCAAGGAAACCCATATGTTTGTATAAACATATTAACCAAAAATCCCTAAAAGTCCCTAAAATCGAATCCTGAAACTCGAATATCGAAAATAAAATTAAAAACCTGTTTGATTAGTTAAGGTTACAGATACATTAAGATGGGCTACTTAACAATACAATGTTCAATATTAAATTAAAACTGAAAGAAGAAAATTAATCATTCTCACTTATTTCTATATCTGGCCAGGGGGTAAAATTCCGGGCCGTACATTTTGAGCTGACCTGAAGGAGGTAAACGTCGGGGGATAAAATACTGACCCGTACACTCTAGGTTTTTATAATTTGATGTATTCTGATTTTATTCACAACCGTGAAAATATGCGTTTGATTCTACCTTTTATCCATCGAACTGGTGTTGTGCAACTCGAAAGTTCGCGGCCGGAATTTTACCCCCTGGTTTGTGACGTCAGTTTTGCCTAGTGTATAAAATTCCATAGGGATAAAAATCCGCACGCAAATAATGACCAACCTGGACACTCTGTCCTGGCTTTTTGTTGTACGAGTTTATCGTTGCCCAACTTTGGTGCGGTCCCCAGCCTTATCTAACTACGGCCATCTTTAACTCATACAGAGTTAAGGTGGTCATGATCCAGCCCAGAAAAAGGAGGAGGGCCTTGGATGAAATATAAGAACAGACAATATGAATGTGACAGTTCGTTTTTTAGTAGGTTTATTTTACTTGTTCTTATTTATTTCGTTAGAATAATTCATTAATTGTTCATTTTTGGAGATTGTGTTGTTTTTGGAGCTAAAGGCTGCAAGGTCAATCATTCTTATATTCATTAAGAAAACAATCTCCTTTAGGCATGATTTCTTGAAGAGTTGAAGATCGCTTGGGAATATAGAATAAATTCCGCAGTTTCATCTTTGCACAAAGTGCATTAAAGACAAAGTGGCGTGGAATACTAAGAGTGTAGATACTTGTTTATCCTGTAGCATGATCATTAGATAAAACCATGATACTTAATGTAATAGCCTACTCCAATCTAAAATTGCGACCATACGAATAGATCAAACATACTCCCTTAGTAGATTTTCTCATCCTTATGAATCAGCTGAAGACATACTAGCAGCTAGTTTAGTCCGGTGTACTGTAGAGGTCATGTTTTGTTTACAATTTGTTTCTTGTTATTTCAACCATTTAAAACATCGTTTAGCCAAAATAAAACTATCTAATCACAAACAATAACTATCTCGTCCCCTAGTTATATTATCAATGAGTTGATGTCACTTGTCTGCCATGTCATCTTACCGGGACGTCTGTCTTGACACTAAACGATCCTACTTGCGACGTTCCCAATTCTGCTACCATCCCACGGCCTTGAGATAAAGGTGGCCGTGAAAGTGATCTCAAAAATCTTTTATGCTTTTGGTTTTGTGATTGGAATCAGGTGCGAGGCGCCCAGTGGTTACATAGCATTAGCAAGTTAATTTTTTAAGGGCTAAGCTATAGAATATATAATCATGTTTTAATTTTGCAGTGTCTCACTGAAGACTATACTTTGTGGCATATAACTTTACCGGTGGGGCACACGCGAGGGACTAAGGCTAACATCTTGTTGAGCGAAGCTCACTTTCCCTCACTTTGTAACTTCTTTGTAAGAGCATCAGAATGTAATGGCTTGACCAATTGATATGAAATTTGGCCAACAGCTAAAGAATAATGAGCACAATGTTTTGGTAAAAAATATTTGCAAATTTCCTTCTGGATTTTATTTTACGGGTCACGCAATTTCGCTTGTTATTTTAATGTAAGTTGAAAGAAAAATTATATTGGGTTTATGACATATGGGTTTATCTCGTTTCATTTAAATAAGAAACGAGATAAACCCATATGTCATACCAAAACAAAAAAAAATATTTTTCTAGTAATTGTGGGTAGCTACTATCATAGACTAACCAATTCCCGGCCCTGGGCAGCGGCAGCACGGCCGCCTTTAACTACAGGCCGTGGCCTTCGAACTGGCAACGTCGCAAGTGGTGTTGTAACAGCTGTTTTTGTTTGGAACCAGCTAATGGTATTTGTGTATTTACGAAAGATTGGTTACTGGACTATGACAATATTGACTCTGCTTAAAAATTTACAGATATAGATTTTAATTCATATTGTTTCGGTTTTCAATTCTGTGGGTTTAATTTTCAATATTTTAATAAATTTATGTTCATAAATTTAAATTTAAATCAATAAAGTGCGAACTAATGAGCTGATGTCACCTGTCTGCCATGTTATCTTATGGGACGTCTGTCGCTGAACAACACCACTTGCGACGTTGCCAATTCTACCAGGCCGTGGCCTGTAGTTAAAGGCGGCCGTGGCGGCAGTCAAAAGTCGAAGTCAACTAAACCAAACCGAAACCAAACCAAACCACTAACCAAACCAACGATACGACGTCCACGAGGCAACGATAGCCCAGTCACTTTAGGTAAGAACCTAGACATGAAAGATGTAAAGCAGATTTTTTGCATGGTGATAGTATATAATGGGAAGGGTGTTTTCTGAAAGTTCCCCGAATTTCCCCCCCTTGCTTCCCCCTAAACCCCCCCCCTCCCCCGAAACACCAGGTTGAATGTGTAGTGTTTTACTAAATCACCTATATCTTTTGATGTAAACAAGCTATCAGCATAATTGTTTTTTCTTTGAACTCCTCGTTAAATTTACTTTAATAAAATGACCTTACACGTAGCATTATCTCTATTGGGTGGGACTTTATATGTGATACATAATAAATATTATTTTATTTAAAACGTGAAGTTGTAGATTATTCCAAACGTCGGTTTTGCAGTAGGTAGTACGTCAATGTAACAACACTTTTTACCTATTTGATGAGCTTTCCAAAAATGTATAACAATATATATTTTAGTTTAAATTGTTACCGAATGAAGCCATTTAAATCCATGCTTCAAACCGCCACAAAACGCACTTAGCGCACCATTCCAACTTGTCCAGTAAATATCTATTCTATATACAGGGTTAGTAAAAAGTGTGGAGACCCCCTATTAATTTTTTTAACGGTCCATACTAAGAAAAACTAAACTAGGCACACCTTTATGTCATGTTATAAAGTACTTTTTGGGAATAACCGCCACTTGGTGATCATCCCCAAAATGGGGGGTTTTGGGGGAAACTCCAAAATTTCAAATTTTAAGCCCCATAGAGTGACCCCTCATTTTGAAGGTCCTGGTAAAAGAAAGCCAACAACGCAAATTAGAGGTATCTACCTCAATCCAGTGAAAAATGGCAGCCAATTGAAAATCTCAGAAGTTAAATTTAGCTTTTCAAGTCTGGAGACCCCTGTAAATTTTGTAACGGCTCAAATTAGGAAAACTAAACGCTACACATCTTTTTGGCATGTTATGGAGTACTTTTTAAGCCTAATGGCCACTTGGTTACCAAACCCAAAATGGGGGATTTTGGGGGAAACTCAAAAACTTTAAATGATAAGCCCCATCGAGTGACCCCTCATTTTGAAAATCATAATAAAAGAAAACTAACAACGCAAACTAGAGGTCTCTATCTTAACACAGTAAAATATGGCAGCCAATTTAATATTAAATTGCAAGTTATTTCAGATTTCAATCAGCTTCCATTTTTTACTGGATTGAGATAGAAACCTCTAGTTTGCGTTGTTAGTTTTCTTCAACCAGGACCTTCAAAATGAGGAATCACTCAATGGGGCTTAACATTTAACATATAAAAAAATGTTTTCCATAAGAAATGCATTGAAAACAGTGTTTTTACACGTTTTATTTGGGTGCGACTTTTGGCTACTTATTTTGAGTATTTCCAAAAAGTGTATGGTACCAATTTGTAGTAAATTTTATTCTCTTTCAGAATATCACCTTCCACTCTGGTGGATTTCCTCACAATTTAAAAGTTATTTGCTAAAAGGCTAAGCAACCTCTGAATTTATAGTAATGATAAAATACTGAGTAAGGGATATTTTCGTTAAACTTTGTACAACTAAATCTAGACTTCTACTAGACCGATTTTGTTAATTATTGTGTCATTGGAAGGCCTAATTCATTTAGATTTGCAAATTATTATGAAAGTGTGATTTTATCAAATATTTGTGGTGAAAGTTTCTTTTTTCAAGTCTCTGTTTTCAAGTTTCTATTTGTAGCCAGCTTTTGGCTGCCTTTATTAAGTATTTTCAAAAAATGCATAGTCTTGCATAGTAGTTATTTGTAGTAATTTGTATTCTCTTTCAGAATATCACATTCACTTTGGTAGATTTTCCCCCCATTTAAAAGTTATTGGTAATAAGCTAAGTGATCTACAAATTTTTAAGTGGTGAAAAAATACTAAATTGTTTTTTTTTTAACTTTGTACAACTAAATTGATTGTATAAATGATTGTATAAATTCACTCCCACCCTTCATTGACGAAGGAACATTTTTATTTAATTCTTGTGAGTACTTATTTTCTTACTAATTTTGTAATTGAGTGATCTTATTTTGCTTGTTAAACATTCACACAGGGTGTGTAAACAACAAATAAATAAAAAGTAATAATTTAGTAATATTTACTGAACAATTTGGAATGATGCACTAAGTGCACTAAGTGAAGCATGGATTTAAATAGCTTCATTCGGTAACAACTTAAATTAAAATATATATTGTTATACATTTTTGGAAAGCTCATCAAATAGGTAAAAAGTTTTGTTTCAAACACATTGACGTACGACCTACTGCAAAAACCGGGGTTTGACCTAATCTACAATTTTATGTTAAAAAAATAAAATTTTTGGTTATATCACAGATATAAACCCACCCAATGGAGATAATGCTACAAGTAAGGTTATTTTATTAAAGTAAATTTAACGGGGAGTTCAAAGAAAAAACAATTATGCTGATAGCTCGTTTACATCAAAAGATATAGGTGATTTAGTAAAACACTACACTTTAAACCTAGTGTTTTGGGGGAGGGGGGGGGGTTTAAGGGGAAGCAAGGGGGGGAAATCCGGGGAACTTTCAGAAAACACCCTTCCTATCATACACTATCACCATGCAAAAATACAGCTTTACATCTTTCACGTCTTTGTTAGCCTTGATTTTTTACTTAAGTTACTGGGCTACGAGGGCAACGAAACGAAAACGAAACGAAACGAACCAACCAAAGAACCAACCAACCCAAACTGTCGAGTCGACAGTCGACGTAGTTGTAAGAAATGGGTTTTCTTCGTTGCTGTTTATTTTTATACTAATTTATATCAATTTTCCATTTATTTGTAAATAAGTTTGTAGGTGTTTATGTCTTTCACATTTTTTTTTTTTAAAGCATGATTATTGCAACATAAATATGTTTCATTATTCATTAACTTTTATTTATTATTTGCAAGTGTTGACTTATTTTTTTTTTACCAGCCTTTATCACTACTATTGAGAGAAAAACTAATTATCTAGTACTCTAAAGATCATGTGTTGAACAACTGCATGGAGTTTAATAAGTGAAATATTTCATTAAATTATTTGTTACCTCAGTTCAATCTTTGTAATAGCATGTTTCTTTGCATGTAAAATTAGTAGAATTATTTATTCAGTATTTAATTGAGATGCAAGGGATGCAAGAAAAGTCCATTAGTTATTTTATAATATTTATTACACCAAAATACCATTAATTTAATTTAAGCTATTCAATAACAATTTTATTTATTTAGTTCCAAAAGAAATTTATGTATTTAAGTGTTCTGAGGTAAAGCAATCCTAATAGTAAACTTTTCGTGTATTAACTCATATTATATCTAATTCAAGTAATTTTCGATGATTAGATTTGTATGATTTGATTAATAATTGCATAATTTCATTTTATGTATGTAAATATTAATTTATTATTTAAGTTATCAGGATAGGCACGGGCAGGGGGGCCTATGCGGGACGATGATTGGCAACATAGATGAAAATACACCTTTTGAATACGATTCTTGCTTGGAGCTGGATAATGTTTTTGAAAGCGAAATTTTTTTTAATGAACCCCCAATAAATAGTAGTCTTAAAATATTTCACACGAACATCAGAAGTTTCTCAAAAAATTTTGACAATTTATCAGTGTATTTACAGTCTTTGAATGCTAATCTAGATATCATCGTCTTATCAGAGTGTTGGTTGAGCGGGGGGGAGGTGGGTCACATGGACGGGTTTGACTGTACAATGACGGATACACAAAACAACAAAAATGACGGAGTCATTGTTTTCATCAACAAACAACTGTCTGCTACCGTAACACAAGTAAACATCAACAGAGTTTTTGGTATTTCTTTGGAATTCAGTCTTTTTAATAAAACATTCAATCTGTTAGCTGTTTATAGGACTTTTGATTGTGAAATTGATCATTTTATATCTGGTTTGGAATGCTATTATAATCGCATAAGTAAAGATACTAACTGTATCTTTTTGGGTGATATTAACATCGACTTACACAAAACTGATGCAATAACGGATCTTTACTTAAACACTTTACTAGGCGCTGGACTAGTCCAGTGCATCGACAAGCCGACCAGAGTGACACACAACACATCTACTTGTATTGACCACATTTTTGTCCGTTTCCAAGATATGAGACGAGTCAAATCTGCTGTCATACAATCTCACATCACTGACCATTACAGCACTGCTCTTACAATCACTAACACCATTCAGACGCCTACAGGAACTGGAACTGACACTCAGCCACAGAACCAATTTCGCACCTACATTGATCACGCTACATTAACTGAACATATTACAAAAACAGACTGGAGTCCAATCATGAGCAATCACGAGGTTAATCAGTGCACATCATGTTTTTGTTCGACACTGAGTAACTGCATCAAAGCCTCAACTAAAACAATCAAACATCACTCTACAAGATTTAAAAAAATAAAGCCTTGGATTACCGTAGATCTCATAAAATTAATTCGAAAACGAGACAAGCTAAGTAAAAAGATCAAAACCCAACCGTTTAATTTATTACTACTAGATAGATTCAGGGCCCTGCGCCTATCTTTAAATCAAAACATAAAAATTGCAAAGAAAAATTATTATAGGGGTAAAATTTCAGAATCTAACAGGGATCCAAAATTATTTTGGGGCATAGTTAGTGAAATATCAGGCAGGAATTGCACTAAGGACCATTTCCCATTTGAAAAAGTTTTACCTGGTTCTTCGAATAATGCGAACATTAAGATTAAAATAGCAAACGATTTCAATAACTTTTTTACATCAGTAGGTTCTAAATTGGCCAACTCAATAAATTCAGCTGGGGCTCCAGTCGTAAACGACGCTGACTTCTCACTTGACACGAATTTTACATTCAACACGGTCACACACGCTGACATAGAACGTTACGTCCAGGGTCTGCGCGGAGGGTCTGCGCCGGGCCATGATGGTATCTCGGCCTTTGTTCTTAAAGAAAACATCCACTCTCTATGTGCTCCTCTTCTGCACATTGTCAATATTAGCCTGACATCTGGTATATTCCCAAACGAGCTTAAATTGGCCAAGATCATTCCATTGCACAAATCTAATGATTTCACAGACATGAATAACTATCGTCCGATTTCTTTGTTAAGTGTAATTGCTAAGCTTTTAGAGAAAATTGCCAAAGACCAACTTGTTTTTTACCTCCACCAGTGCAATATTTTAAGTGAAAATCAGTATGGTTTCAGGAGTGACAAAAACATATCTGATGCTTTATTTGATATTAATAAATACATTAACGAGGCAATTTATGGCAACAAACGAAGCATGTTAATTTTCTTAGACTTGAAAAAAGCTTTTGACTCAGTGGACAGAAGTAGGTTGTTGCGTAAACTTGAGCTTGTCGGGGTGCGTGGCACCTCGCTCGCTTGGTTCAGCAGCTACCTCTCTGATAGGCTGCAAACTGTCGCACTTGGTGAAGTGGCAAGCGATGTATTACCAGTGGAGTATGGTGTAGTCCAGGGTTCGACCCTTGGTCCTGTTTTATTCCTCATTTATATTAATAATATTTCTAAAATTCAAACAGAAGGGAAATTAACATTATTTGCTGATGATACTCTAATATTTGTAACCGGAGCATCCTGGGAGGAGGTTAAAAACAAGGCAGAATCAGACCTCTGTTTACTAAAAAAATGGCTTGATCAAAATGTATTGTCCCTTAATATATCTAAAACAAAATTTATGCCAATTTCATTACGCAAGATAACCGAATACAAACTTGATAACCTAACTATTCATGTCTGTGGAAATCATTTCAATAACTCTTGTTTTTGTAGCAAAATTGAAAAAGTTGATTCATACAAATATCTTGGTATTGTTTTTGATTCAAAGATGAAATGGTCGGAACATGTTGAATACCTAAAAAATAAATTACGTAAATATATTTATGCATTTAGGCAACTTAGTGATATTCTCGAAGAGCAAGAAATTAAAATAGCATACTATGCATATGTTCAATCATTGTTGTCTTTTGGAATTATTGCTTTTGGTGGTGCTTACAAAACTATCTTGCAACCTGTTTTTGTAGTGCAGAAAACAATACTTAAAGTTGCTTTTAAAAAACACTTTAGATATTCAACTGACGATCTTTTTGTAGAATCGGGAGTTTTGACAGTCAGGCAGTTATTTTTAAAATTTATTTTAGTTCACATGTACAAAAACTTTGATAATATTTTTGTAAAAATTACTCATCCCCACAATACGCGCTTTTCTCGAAATGTTGGTGTAAGTGTTCCACAAACTTTCAAATCATTTTCAAATACGAATTGCTTTCACTTAACCCAAATCATTTATCGTAACATGTGTAACAGATATCAAAATGTCAACATTCTAAATTCACCCTCTCTCTCTCTATTTAAGAAGCATGTTGTGGGGTGGCTTGTTGGTCTGAGTACAGAGGACACCGAGGCCGTTATCGCGTTGGGTGGACCTGACCGTTGACCCTACACAATCACTGATACACCACTTTCACTGACTGACTAATACACTACACCCCACCTCTCCTCTTCAATCTTCACCAGATATTATAAATTACCTCTGTTTGCACAAAGAATTTTTTTTTTACCGTCAATTTATTCCAGAACACTAAATATTCAGCTTCAAGCAAGACAAATAAAAAAAAAAGGTTTAAATTATACGATTTTTTTTCTCTTATATATTTTTTACTTCCCATTTAAATTAATCTTTTCGCAACTCAGTCTACGCACAGGCCCTGCCTATGTAGACTTTTTCCTTTCTTATAGAATGTATTTTTTTTTTTAACACTTTTATTTACTTATTTCTACAGTATATAATTTTTGTTTTGTTATCTAGTTAGTAATATTTTGCTGTTTCATATTTAAGAAAAGAAAAAAATACAATGTACTTGTCTGTAAATAATTAATGGGAAATAAAATATTATTTCATTTCATTTCATTTCATTTCATTTCATTTCAGGTAGAATAGAACGAAATAGGTATTTCTGAACTTTATAGACTTTATTTTGATATTTGGATCTGCTTGCCTCCTCCTACCTAGGCTAGGTGCTTACTGAGACTGGAGAATGTTGTCGGTTTTGTCTAAATGTAGGTTGTTTTAACTAAAGAATATTTTACTCTTTCAATGGGTGGCAATACAGAAGTCATTCTACATTCTAGGGATGTGAATATTTTGTAGACATATAGTCTATGCTAGGCCTATTAGGTCTATGTTTGTGGTGACCATTGCATTTTTAATGTTGATGTAGGCCTAGGTCTACAGAGGCCAGCTCTTGTGAGCCCAATAAAGTAGGCTACTGTTTATTTTTAGTCTGCAAGCAGGTTAAAAAGTATCTTAGTAGGCAAGTTTGTTCGCTTAGTAAGATAGCCTAAGTAGGTAGGCCTATTTTAGGGTAGGCCTACAGTTCCGCTGAAAACATATTATGATAGACTTGTATGTTATTGGCTAAAATATTTCAATTAATGTAAAGCCGCGTTTACACCAGAGTTTCAAACTAAAAGTTTTATTGCAAACAGTAGTTTCAAATAAAAGTTTGCAATTTTTATTTCATGGTTTTGTTTCCATGTTTCATGAAAATGTTTGAAATACTTTCGACCTTGATTATGACTCGCCTCGTTCTGGTTCCTCGGATCAGTCCTTCCGAGGATGTCAAGTGTCGAGGATGTTATTTTGTTTTAGACCTCTGCCTTGCTTAAGTTCATTTCCCGTGAAATGTCATTCCACGCATAGGGTAGTTTTTCTTGATTTAGTGTTTATATACCTAGTCAGAAATAGTTTCATTCCACGGCACTTGCTTTTCTCTGTATAAGGTAATCAACTTAATTGTCATCTCCCTATTCCATCTCACTCGGTAGTTTTTCCATCACTGACAACACACATGACAAGAGATAAGTCACAACAAACACGAGGTAGCCTAGCTAGTAGCAGTCCAGACAGGGTTAATAACACTGACTACTGAGTCGAGACACAGGGGGTACGAGTGATCACGTGAGTGAGAGTGGAGGTGGCAGCGTAGGGGATGGCGGAGAAATGTTTCTGTTTCGTGTTTCAACGGGCTCATAGTGACAGAAACTATTTGATGTTTACCGACTCCAAGTGGAAACAAACATTTCTGTTGCAAACACTGAATAACTGTTAGCAACAGTGAAATGTTTCGTCTAAAAATGTACGTTTTTAGAGATGTTTGCAATTTCAAACTCTGTTGTAAACGCGGCTTAAATAGCTGAATGATTTTACACAAGGGTCTTTCTTTTCAAGTAGAAGTAGGCCTATGCCTAGTCTGAAAAAGAGTAGCGCCCACCACCCTTTGACAGTTTGCTGCTAGCCTAGGCTAGAGTTTAGGTTAGGTTAATAAAACTTTGTTTGAAGTTCATTGTAGACCTACTTAGGTGATGGTGAGTTAATGTTTTTCAAAGGTTTATTGCGGACATTGTCCATCACAAAGGTAAAATAAAAAAACGGTAATTATATTGATCACGGATGTCACACTGAAATAATAATTTTGTTCTTATTTGTATGCTAAAAAAAAGTCCTGAATTCAAAAATGATTGCCACTATCCCCAGAAAAGTAGGTACCGTTTTCCCGGAAAAAACCAATAAACATTTTTGCAGAAATGTGTCATGAGGGCATCTTGCCCTAATTAACTGCAGTTGATTGCAGTTTCTTCCTTAATAATGTTGCTGTAATTTTGTTCTGCTTTTAGTATCGTGGAAGTAAAAGCTATAGGTCGTTCTGTTTCATCCGTCATATTGTGAGAGAAAACAGCATAAGTTATAGTCCGTGAGGTGAAGCGTCCGTTGCCAGTATCAGTGGTAGGTTTGGTGAAAATGTTGTAATTACCCTCTCCTGTGATTTATTTCTTATTAATGCCCTCAAAAGCATCATTACATTGTTTAGTCCACGTATAAGTTTTCTTCTTAATATGTAGGCCTAGTATAAATGGAAGTATCTTAGTTGCGAGGTTGGGTAGAAATCAGTGATAAATAGTTTTCAAGCCCAAGAAACTGCTTCAACTTAGTAACTTTAGTGGGTATGGGACATTTCAAAACAGCTTCTATCTTTTCTGGCTCTTATGCAAACCTTTTCCATCAATTTTGTATCCTAGGTAGTTCACAGTCTCTTGAAAAACTTTTGTTTGTGCAAGTTGTTTTCCTTCAAACGTTCTAACACCTTGATCGTACATAGTTTTGTTTCTTCAACAGTCTTTCCTTGAACTATTATGTCATCGAAGAAAACAGCTGTACCTTCCAGTCCAGTTAAAACATGTTCATGTAGCGTTGCCATAGGTTTGGAGCTGTTTTTATCCCAATTATAAGTCTATTTACCTTAAAAACCCCTAGGCCTATATGTGTACTTATGGCTTAAATTTTGGCACTATCATCGTCCATTTGAAGGTGTAGATACGCTTTAATTAAGTCCAAAGTTCTAAAGAATTATCCTCCATTTAACTTAGGCCTACATCTAATATATCTTCAATCCTGGGATAGTATAGTGATCATTTTGCAGTTGGGAATTCTGAGTTACCTTATAATCAGCACATATTGTTACTGTTGTTCCATCTTCTTTCAATATAGGTACTATGGGTGTTCCCCATTTAGAATTAGTTACCGTACATTAGAAATGATACCCTTTTCTTCCAGTATCAATTATCAATTATTTAAGATGGGGACGCCACTATGTGCGTATTTTAACCCAAATATGAGTAAAGGATGAGTGTAGGATGAGTGGCGCGATCTTGTAGTCTTGTTAGTGACTAAGGCCGACATGTTCCTTAGACACAGCTAGCTGTTAATTAATAGCCCATACAGCTAATGGCAACTAAGGCTCTTATTAGACGAGGCAGCCAAGTTGCGCAACCAGCCGGGCAGCCAGTCGCCTGTCTGGCTGCCTAGCGTAGCAACCAGTAGAGCAACCAGCAGAGCAGCCACAGGGCAGCCACAAAATTACCAACTAGGCCAGTCTCTTGTTGACAGTGGAACAGTGTTGGTGGAACAGTTCTGTTGGGGAGAGACGCTTTTTTGGTGCAGTGGTTTTAGAGTCACCTCCCTGTTCCTTCTTTTTAGATTTATTGCAACTTCCAACCACACTCACTTCACTATTCTAGTTGTTTGCTACAATATTCACTCTCACTTTACAATCAGAAGACATTGTTCACCAAAAGAATACTGAGGAAAACAACACACAATGATGTGACCGACATAGATGAACGCACTTCCACGAGTGATGATCTACTACTGATGTGTGGCAGTGGGCGACTGGCTGCCCAGTGTAATAAGATCCGTAAGCTACACAGGGGCGCGACCAGACCGAGCAGCCAGTGGTTGCCTGTGCGGTCGCCGGGCTCGGCAACCAGCCGGCAGCCAAACAGTGGCTGCGCAACTGGCTGCCCTCGTGTAATAAGCTCCATAAGAACCAATGCCCAGTGACTAACTGGCCGACTAGCTGCCTGGCTGGCTGCGCAACTTGGCTGCCTCGTCTAATAAGGGCCTAAGGGACCAACAGTTTGTTGTGGAATCCGAACCACATTTTTTCCTCGTAATTAACGAATTGGTCTAATTATTAGGATAGTACTGCGGATAGTCGTAGTACTCACTAGTGCGGACGTTAATCTACACCAGGGAGCATCGCATCCACAGTGCGTCCCTATAAATATCCACAATTTGTGACCTAGTAGCTGGATTACAGGACGACGCCACCCGTCCCAGTCTTTAAGCGCAATTCGTCTTTTATTTTAGCTTTTAATGCAACAGGAGGGACACAGTATTTAATAAAAATGTTAAACCAGGCTTTAATGGGAGATTTACTTGTTTATCTGGTGCAATCCCTACTTCATTTGTAAAATAGGAATTTAAAATTGTGTCAAAAATGTCGTGTTTGTATATTATTTTCCTTTAGGATGTTTTTTAATCAATTCCCCTGTGTAGGTTTTTAGCTTAATACTAGCTGTGTACCCGTTCTACGCACGGGGATCTTATAGTATTCAGTTGAAACCTTCTTATATAAAGAACAGCAGTTGGTTTGCATATTTTCAGATATGCTGGCCAAACTATTATACATAACTTCATTTTATGTTGTTTGTTGTTCCGGATCGGTATGACAATCAATAAAAGGTTAAATTACCTGTGTCCGCCGGTCGATCCTAATGTATCTTATTGCAGGAGATGCATTTCGGCGAAATTAAATCTCCATCATCAGTCCTAATATAAGGTCTTGATCTTCCCCATTAGGTGCGTCTTGAAGTTTTTGAAACACATACACGAACTGTACACTTATACACATGACGAATAAAACATAAATACACGGTAGGCCTACTTTTATTTTTACTATGGACATGTAGACGCGCGTCGGTCGTGTCCGAGTCTTTGACAGAAAACGCTCATTTAAAAAATGTAAGTTTCCCAGCCATATACAACACTGACTAAGCGAGCAACTGTGTACTGTGCTGTGGATTTAGAAATAGGAGCTCTATCAGGAAAAGTATGATTGAATAATTTTGTGACTTCTGAAACGGTCTTGCATTATCACCCCAGCCGCGCATCATTAAGATTGTAATTCTTTCACGCTCACTAAGCGGCATCTTTTAAAACTTATAATCTTACTAACAGGATAATGGCTGCAAAAACTACTGTAGCTTGAGTGGTATTGATAAGTGAACAGTTAGACAGATATAAGCCATTAAGGGGGAAGTCCAGTGGATGGGAAACCCTGACCTAGAGGCACTGCTTTCACTTTTCATTGTACTTCTCAACAGGCTACAGCAGGTTTTCCTGAATACACTTAGCACATTGTCAGACGGCCGGAAAAGGAAAGAGTAAGATTATTTCTTACGTAATAATGGTATTTTTCATTTTTAAACTTTGAAACGCGATTTCTTCCGACTGGATCAACCTTTTGAAGTCCGGTTTGCGGCATTGTTTTCAGTTGAAGTAGACCTTTAAAATTATGTACAACTTAACATAGGCTGTCATTAAAGATTTTCTTCTGACCCCCGACGGGCCGTCCCCCAAAGGTGATATCCGACCACCATGTACACAGAAAAGTAGCTTACGATTTCCAGTAACGGTATACCAAATGTGGTTGTGATATCGTTTGTCGTTTAAAAGTTATAAAGTTGTCCTAAGACTTAATGGTCACCCTGTATATAGATGATTAATGTTATAAGTTAGTCTTGATTTAGTGCATGTGTTTTATTTGTTGCAGACATAATACTTTTGCAGCCACAATAAGAAAGATAGCATAAAGGCTAATAAAGTTACATTAACTGTGATGTGCTGACAAAGGAGAGTCAATGAAACATGCACTTAATCCTAAATACAAATTTGAAAACTTAAAAATGGATCATATTGACCCAGTAAAAACTAATAGTCACAATAACATTGAGACTATGACACTTGAAAAATCAAAACGCTTTGAACAACAGTTTTCATCTGTAAAACGTAATTCAGCAGAGTTAATTAGAAATCATGTAAAATCCTCTATGTCTTGCAATGAGGTTGATACAAGTGCACTAAATGACATGACAAATTCAACAAAACCTTTTCAGTCAGATTTATATACGAATTATCCAGTGACAAGAGATGAAATTGTCTCTCGGAGAAAAATAAAAGTGACTGCTAGAAAACATATGAAAAAACTAGAAAAATTGCAGACCGATAAAAAAGAAGACGTTGCGCTAATGGAGAAACCTAGTTTTTCTTTAGGGCTTGCTTCAGAAGACTTTCCTACCCTAGGTTCTAGTAAAACAAAAAAGAAAATTAATCCAACTCCATCTAACACATTTATTAATGAAGATGAGATAAGAAATCGTACTGTTATAAATTCAAATGTTAATGAAATTAGGATAACCAAAATAGTTGAAAAGTCATGGAAGCCAAAAGTTAAAGATCCTATTCAAATTGATTTGAGTCGAGCTTTGCTGAGTAAAACAGAGGTGGGTAAAAAATGTGGTTTTTGTGTTAGCCTATATTGTTTTTAGTGAATAGTACTACCTACATTTAACTTTGAAACATCATCATCAAACTTTGTTTAAAATTTAAGCAAAATCCTTAATCAGTTCTCATCTTTTATACTGACCACTCCGCGGCTTAATTATTGTTCACCTAGTTTAAACAGAAAAAAAATGCTGAATGTTGAGGTTGCTATTCATTCTGAGTAACTTACTGAGTATATTGTAGGATGCTCTTCCCGCCAAGGTAGAATGTGTAATTTTGGCTTAATAACTTGTAACCAAGAAGTTACTACACGATAGCGCTATCATGACACGGCACGGCAGCGGTTGTAGGTAGGCCAGTCTACCTACAACCGCTGCCGTGCCTTGTCATGATAGCGCTATCGTGTTATTTCGTGTTTAAATGTTCCGTGTTCCGTGTTTTGTTCTATGTTTAAATTATTTGATGTTTTTGACATAAAGCTCCGACGATGTTGCAGTGCAACGAAACATGTAAGCTTTGAACAACATTATTTGAAATAAGGCACAATTTTGGACTACTGACTGTCCAATATACTGTCCAGGACTACTGTAAGCCTATATAAGTCTAAATATATGGTCTTATCAGTTGCAATAAAATTGCTAAAATATAGCTTTTTCAGGTACAAAAACCAGCTCCAAAGAAAGTAGATCCACCCACAACTCGCACCATCTTAACTGGAAACATATTAGATTCAGACAACCCAACAAGAAGAAAAGGAAAAGTGAGGCCAGACAAGGTGCAAAAGCCATCTAAGCTAAAAATCCACATATTAAATGAAAGAAAGAAGAAATCATTACAAAACGGAGAGAACATTCCGATGTTAGATGAATGTTTAGAACCTACTGCTGACAATAATGGCAACCCAGAACAGTGTTCAGCTAAAGATAAAGTTGAAAACATAATGTTAGAAACAAATATGAACTCTTCTACATGTGAAAATAAATTGATTATAGATCAACACTTAGCAAGAGAGTGTGTGAAAAGTTCAAACAAAGATGACCAAAAGATGATGTCTTCTGCTTCCACAGCTCATGTTCATTCAAGGAGGTTTAGAGAGTAAGTCAACTATACGTCACTGTGTAGATCATGTTGTTATGAGACTTACACTGTATGTAAATGCAGATTAGGATCATGAAAATGAGAAGATTAACTTACAATTGAAAGGAAGCAATTTTTATTTAATATCTAAATATGTCATACAAAAACATCTGATTTAAGTTAAGTTTTGATAAAATTACACATCACCTACTTATTGAGCAGTGACATAGCCAGGTTTGGAGCATGCTGGAGCAGAAACCCCCCCCCCCCTCTAACTCCCTTCCAAACATTACTACTTCAAATAAATTCCCTCAAGGATGATGGTGCAGGTTTATGTCATCAAATTCAAATTAATTCATTATCCGTCTTCCAAGTAGTTACTTCATCTACTCATGTAATGCTAAGTGTTGAAACATGGTAATTGTACCATGTTATAAACACATAACAACCTCATTGGACTCATTGGAGTGCAACTGCTGTACACTATTGTAATTTTGGCACCTAATAGAAAGCCATTCATTGGCGACTATTCGTTCCACACTACCCATTTGATAATCAGCCTTACTAGTTCTTGGCTGGAAAACTTCTAATCTATTACTGATTTGGACCCCCTTCTATTGAATGTTGGCTTTGTTTGTACCATTATTTATTACTACCAGGTCTCTCTAAGCTATGGTTTCTGAAATTATCTGTCCTCTCCTGTCAAGTCGGGTCTCTTCCCATTAGGATGATTTGGCATTGAAATCTCCCCATATCAGGGCGAGGGGGTCAATTGCTGTAATGTTTTCCTCCAGTTGTTCCAGTTCCTCTTTGAAATTCACCAATGGATATTTTTTCTTATCGGTCCTATTCTTTGTGTTTCAGATACTGTACCAACTGTTTAACAGTAGAACTAACTAACAGTGTTTGTGATCTTCTTGAGAAGGTAGCTTACTTCCAGGACCGTCTCTTTGTTCGAGAGCCAATCAAGGCTAATGCCAAGCGCAGATATGTTGCTGGGATCAATCAGGTCAACAAATATCTGCAAGTCAAGAAAGTCAAGCTGCTCATCATAGCACCAGATTTGGAGAAAAACCCCGGAGAGGGTAAGTAGTAAGTTGCAACATGGATAAGAGGGACAACGATCAAGCCCGTGGTTTGCTTGTGACACGTTAAGGGCCCGAGAAATAATTCCGCCACCCACCACCTTCTTTGTATGTGAATTTTTTCTTCTTGCCTCCTCAACAAACTCTAAAACCCCTTGCACCTTGGGCCCGGGATCATTTACTAAAGCAGCCTTGGTTAAATGTCTGAAAATCTGCATGAAAATGAAATTCATGAAGTTATATACTAAAGAACTTGGTCAAGACAAAAGGTGTGTTGCTAGCCAAGTGGTTAGCGTCTCAGGCTTTGGTGTGGGATGGAAAGGTTTGATTTCCATCACATCCACAACACATTTGAGTCCATTACAAATAAAAATGCCACCGAAGCTAGAACTGAGAAAAGAAAGATGATTGGAATAAAATGCAATTGCTCTGGTGAGATGTTTTACCAAAAAGACAACTGCTCAAGAACCGTCCCAGGAACAAAAGGAAAAAAATTATTTCAAGAAATAGCTACCCTACATGAAAAAATTATTGCTGCTAGCTAACTTACACAAACTTTAAAGTACTTTCAAGCTGGACCACCAGTAACATAGATGTTATGCAAAGGTTAAATTCATTTAATCTTTTAATTTCACACTTATCTGTTTTTTCTACATTAAATAGTGTTGTACAATTTTGTAAATACCTTGTTGGAATAAAGATATAATTCATTTATTCATTTATAGGGGGACTAGACGAAAAAGTGGAAAAATTCAAAGTAGAAGCTGAACTACAAGGCATTCCCTGCATCTTTGGGCCAAATCGTAAACGTCTTGGTAAAGCTGTTAAAAAGAATACATTAGTTAGTTGTGTGGCTGTCCTCAGTTATGAAGGAGCAGAGGTAAGTTTTACTTGTATCGCTTCGACTAAAAATCTAACCATTCCAATATGATAGATTTAATTAAGTTTCCTTAAAATATGAAGGTAAAACTAAGCAAAATACACCCCAAATCAAATGATGATTTGTTGACTGTGACTGTCTGACCTATAAGAAAGCTAAAATTAATATTTTTCTAAAATTTAAAAGAAACATGCAATTTAATGAAGAGTAGATATTAAAATATTTTGTTACAGTTTATTTAAAGAGCATTAACAGAATTTTGGAATTATACAGCCTTGACATTACCATTCAAATAGTTCCTTCTAAAGTTTTTTGCAAATAAAACTCCCATTGCTGATAGCTCTACATAACATCTAGTTGTTGCAGTATTTAAGGTATTTTTCCTACTCATGTCATAGTGTCCCTATCCAGTAAGTAGCGGTCATGCATAATGACTTAGTAGTGCAGGGGGAGGAAAAAACATAGACTAACAAGAAGTTAAAATTAGGAGAGTAAGTAAAATGTACTCTTGCTTAAATATAAGATAGTTTTGTTCAAGACAAGAAAAGGCTCAAGTTCAGGTTTGTGATTTTAGGATAAATGATATCGGCCAGCTGACCTAAGAAAAGGTCCAGGTACGTCATAAAATACGCGATATTTCACACTTTGTCAATTGTAAACAAATAGAAAAAAAAAACTTTACCCAAAGTCCTCCAGGGGACAAAATTTTGTGTATTTTCTGTGTGTTTCATAGCACAACTGGACTTTTTCTAATGTAAGCTAGCTGTCATATATATATTTTTTTTTTGTCCTAGGACGCTAGGCACGAGCCTGGGATTGTTTTTCATATTACTTCAGGCTAGACCTAGGTAGACCTAGGGGTTGCGGCTTCATCACTTAGATAAAATCCAGTGGAGACTTGGTGGGGATCGAACTCAGGACCTCAGGGACTGAAGTCCCGCACTCTAACCACTACGCCAGTTCGCTCCCCAAATTGCTAGCTGTCATATGTATTCTAAATGTTGTATAATGCATTCGTTAGTATTTGTTCATTGACAATGATCGTGTCTGGCTACATATTAGTAAAAACAATATGTCTTTTTTTCTAGTATGTGTTGCTTAATTATGCTACGTGAGAAAAATCTGTAGAAATTTCAAGTACCGTACATACTTTGAAAGTTTTTTGTAAATACAATTGAAAAACGCATGAGTAAACCAAGCGTCCCCGTGATATGGCTTATCCGTGACTCAAGAGGAGATAAGATGAGGGCAAGACATTACAACCAGCATTAAGTCCAACTTTTGTGATATCTTAAAAGAAACTCTCGCAATCATGAAATCGTATTTAGTTTTATATTGAACGAATTATAAAATACCATTAATTTATTATTTATTTCCATTAATCCCATGTACAAACATAGCCTAAAGATTTTCACAGAGAGGAGCCGAGAAACGTGTTAAGCCTGTATTTTCCATGTCAGACAATACAACTATTGATGATTGATGATTGATTCAGACAATGACTTGTACTATAACAATGACTTGGCAATGAATTGTAACCTTACAAGACTGAAAAATACAACAGGATGGGCTTTGTTTAGCAACCACCTTTGAACCAAAATTCAGGTCAGAAAAAAAGGATAAACGGATATGATCTATAACTTATCATCTGCATACCAACTTGTGAAGAAGTTATTGAAAAGTGGAATAAAAAGAAAGATGCATACAAAAAAATATTTTGATAAAGGAGCTAAAGACCTCGCCCCACTGATACCAGGACAAGTTGTTTGGGTTCAAAGGAAACCTCAAAAGAGAAAAGATCCCTGGGTAGAAGGTAAAGTTATAAAAAGAGAAAGAGATCAAAGATATGTGGTACAAGTTGGTGGAAACTTATTAGTTTGCAACAGACTTTTTTTGGAATGTCATCTTCCATTTCACATGTTATTTGTGTCTCTACATAATCTTCATGAATGGTATCCTCACAAGCAGAGGATTCTTCTAATAACCTGATACCATGTTGTAAGCTTATTATAAAAAAAAAACACAATACATACTAACAAAAACTTGTAACTTTATTTTATTTCATAAACAAAACAGAATTGTGTATGTAAAGCCTACTGAACTTATACTATTAATGTTATGTTGAATTTGTTTTGCCTTATCTACCAAAATTATACTATTTTAAGCACTTTATACCTTTGGCACTTTTGGGGAAAGGCCTTTTCACCCTGAAAATCACATTTAAAAATGCCAGAAATCCACGATTTTAGGCACTTAATAAATATTTTTTACTTAATTAAATGGTATTTTTCTTATTATTTAGGCAATTTTAAACACTTTTTTCCTCTTCCACTTTTTTGGCAAACACCTAACTTATTTCACCCTGAAAAATGTAATTGAAAAGTAAACGAGTTCGAGTTAAGCATAACAAATCACTAATTGGCAGTTTTGACCAGTAGGCCTAAATGTGTGAATAACTTAATACTAACCTAACTTAACTTAACTTAACTTAATTTAACTTAACTTAACCTAACCTAACCGTGGTTTACCCACAGTCGGTCTTTGCTAACCTAAGCATGGATTAGGTTGGGTTAGGTTAGCTTAGGTTATGTTAAATTAAGTTAGGTTGGATTATATTTAATTTGGTTTACCTAAAAATGGGTTATTTTTGGCACTTTGCTACTTTTTACGATTTTTCAAACCTGCTTTTTTGGGAAAAAGCATTTGCCGAAAAAGTGTTTGAAATGGACTAAGTAATAAAAAAAGAAAATAAATAAGGTTTTCAAACCCCAAAAATCATGATTTCTAGAGTTTTTTGCGATATCAAACGCAGGGTGAAATAGTTGTTTCGTCCAAAAGTAACAAAGGTAAAAAGTGCTTAAATAGCTTAATTTTGGTAGATAAGGTAAAAAAATGCAAAATAACATAATTATCGGTATAGTATAAGTTCAGTATTACCAAAACCTAAACCAAAACATTGGCAGATGACTAATTTAAATCTTTTAAATAATCAGCTGGCAAAGACTATTTTTGAAATAAAAACATTTTACCAACATGCATATAGCCACGGCCGCCTTTAATTCCAGGCCGCAGCCTTCGGAAGGGCAACGTTGCAAGTGGTGTTGTAACAGCTGTTTCGTTTAGAAGAAGCTAATGGTATTAGTTTATTTACCTAACCCGCCATGTTAAACTTCCCTATCCCAAGCGTGATGTATACAACTTCATTACTTCTCGAGTGATGTAAAGTTGAACAAAACTCACTCGTTGAGGTAATGAAACCCATATAACATTGAGTGCTTAAATTAAAAAATATACTACTATGGAGCCAATGACGTTCAACACTAGAAATCAGCTGTGTTTTGAAGAATTTTCCTAACCTAGGTTTTGTTTGTAAATGAACGTTACTGTTAGAATATGAGTGGAATGGATAGTGAATAATATTGTTCGTACCCCTCCTGGGTCAGGTAAAATCTTGTACAATACACGTTACGCAAGAGCGTGTTTACATCACTTAGGTAAATTATGCAACTCCCTTCCGCTCGTTGCACAACATTCACCTGCGTTATGTAAAAACGCTCTTACTACACTTGTGTAAGGTAAATAGCTATTACGAAATATTGGTTACTGGACTATGACAATATTGACTCCGCTTAAAATGTACAGATATAGATTTTTAATTCATATTGTTTTGGTTTTCTATTCTGTATGTTTTATTTTCAATATTTTAATAAATGTATGTTGATAAATTTAAATCAATCAAATACGAATTAATGAGCTATATGTCACCTGTCTGCCATGTTATCTTATGGGACGTCTGTCACTATAGTCGAGACCACATAAGTTTGCAGTTGGTGACAGCCAATCACAAGACAAGGCTAGTGCGACGTTGCCACATCACCCGTTGACAACACTAATTAAAACATACTAAGTAATATGTTCAAATCAGCTGGTATTATTAGATTTGGCAACACCGCACGGTTCTCATTGGTTCATTCAAAACCATATGGTAAATAGGCTCCTCCCTCAACTGCAAACTTACGTGGTCCCGACTCTAAAGAACACCACTTGCGACGTTGCCAATTCTACCAGGCCGCGGCTTGTAGTTTAAGGCAGCTGTGATATAGCTGATAAACTTGAACCTCATAAAAAATATTTTGTTCCAGGAATTATATTCCCAGGTTTTAGAAACATTACATGAAAGTAGAACCAAATATTTGAGGCTAACTGGAACTGATGATGATCTTGCCTTGAAGACAGCTGTACAAGTGAGTTTATTGTAACAGAATTTATAATGAACTATTTGTTCTGCCCATGCTTCGCAATGGGGTAAGAATACTTAAGAGAATAATGTGGGTCTCGAAACCTACTGTAAAAAACAGTTAAACACACATAACATGAAAATTATACAGGCATAACCTAGGACTAGTGTACTTATTGCATCTTTTAGTGAAAATATCTTGTGTAAATGTGTTATACTATGTGGTGGAATCAAAAATACAGTAGGCCCCCTCTTAACCGACCATAATGGGACCAGACCTAGGTCGGGATAACTCAAAAGGTCGGTTATAACAGGCAATTCCTAAAAACATAACATAATGAAGTGCTATTCATTTGGAATTATCCATGTATATTAATTTGAAACTGTTTTTCTTTGTCACAGCTAACTTGAGGGACTCGCTGGGCGTAGAAACATGGTAGGGGTGTCTAAAGAAAGGTCTTGGTCTGTAGATGAGCCATCAAAAGAGGAACGAGATAAATTCCTTTGGGGCTTTGCCCCAGTGGCCTTTAAAATTCCATTCCCATGTTATTCTTATGGAGAAAAATGAGATTTTTGTCACAGCTAATTTGAGAGAACGGCTGGGCGTAGAAACTTGGTAGGGGTGTCAAAAGAAAGATCTTGGTCTGTAGATGAGCCATCAAAAGAGAAATTAGGTAAATTCCCTTGGGGCTCTGTCCCAGAGGCCTTTAAAAATTCCTCTTCAGATTTGTATACATTACAGTACAACCATATGCATAATTTTACACTACTTTTTAATATTGTGATTTACTGAATTGGTCAAAATGAAGTATTTGCAATGGTTTTTTCAGATTGATTTTCTTCTGCATCGTGTCATGTTTTGCAATGTATTGTTCTATTACGAAATCAGTGGAAAATCCTAATATCACAGTAACTCTTAAAATTATTTCTTATCGATTTAACTTAGGGCCTATACCTATTTTATGGGTTGGTTTCTGCCTTTTTACCACATTTGCCTATACTTTATTATACTATTCAAGACAGATCATCATAGGTTCATGAGATTATTGCCATGTTTTCGATTAATAGAATAATAACTCGTTTGCAGCAACTGAATTACATGTTTATTAATTTGTATGTAAAAATATGTGAGTGATTTGGAAAGTCATAAAGCTGGAAAATTGGAATTTACTGCAGACTTTTCAGAGAGGTTACTTTATGCTTGGTAAAAACATAATATGGATATACTTGTGGCCCACTTGCTCTTAAACCTAGCAGTGGCCAACGTTCACGGGGTGACGGTTTGCCCTTGATGCTTAGAATGGCCACCGTCACAACCTGACGGTATGGGCCGAAATTATTTTAACGGTAAAAAAACCCTAATAATCAACTCAGATGAGAACAATATTTATACCATTCAAAAGATCACATTCTGAACTTTCATTTTATTACATAAACAAACCCTGTAGCAGGTATATTATAAAAATGTCACAACGATTAGATATCAAATGAATTTTTGGCGTGGCACGACTTTTGCAGCCGACACTTGGGAACTGGCAAAACACGTCTTGTTTGGCATTACCCTGCTCAGGTAATTTTTGTCTTGGGATGTTGCGGGTGGTACCACTGGATAGCCATTGATTTTATCTTCTTTGTGGTAGTGATATTTAGAACTAAATATTGATTGGACAATCGGTACAATTTATGAAAACAGCTGTTTTCGAAATTCATAACAAATGGCCAACCGTCACAAGGTGACGGTATGCAAATAACGAATTACATACAGTGTAAGTTATTATTACTAGTCATATAATATGTCATTTTGAAGAGGAAGAAATGTAGCTTGTGATAGTGGCAGCCCTGCGCTCAGGGTTATTTCCGTTTTCTCTGACTAAGACGACGAAAGTGTGTCACTACTGTCAAGGTCTCATACACAAAGTGCCTTGTATTCGCCATTGCGTGTTGTTGCTGGTGAGTTTTCGCCCTCGTTTGATCCGCAATTGATTACTAAATTCGTTATTATTTCGTATTTTTAGAGATACGAGTATGTGTTTATAACAGTAATCTTCATGCATTTTATTATGCATGAATATTTGCTGAATAGTGTCAAATTGTGTTTATAAAAGGTTGTATTTTCTTGCGGTTGTATTTTGCGGTTTTCCGTTTATTTATATTATTATGCCCCTAGCACGTCAAAAAAAAATTGTTACCCAACGTGTTATACATTTTAATGTAGGTAATTGAATACACTACAAGATGTTTATGTTCGTTTGGTTTTAAAAAAGGTTATATACGTTTCAATATGAAGCAATTGATGCTATTGCTACACTAAGGTATGTTTTCATGTTCTTTTGGATCTATTAACATTAAAAGTAGGGGTTTGAAAGTAAATAGGTTTACACTTAAATCAGTTTATATTTTCAAACTAAATCATAGAGTTGTAGAGCTGTATTTTAAAACACACATCAGCACTACTAGCTCTCTAAGTCACATTTTCTTCCCGTTGCAAAGCACGGGTATAGCAGCTTGTATATCATTATTAGAATACACATGTATTATATAACTTTTTACAACACAAACTAACACTGTACGGTTTTCAATTTTTTCTGTTCTCCGTTTGTTATTATATTTTGCCCCAAAAACTTATTTAAAAAAAATTTTCCTAACATGTTATATATTTCCCATGAATTCCGTAGGGAAAAAAATACCGAGGCCGCTTTTAAAATTAAAAAAAAATCATTTTTTTTAATTTTTTTTACTTTACCGAAAAAATACACTATACACCTTGTACACCACGTTTTTATTGTCATTACCTCCTAACTGTGGTAATGACAATAAAAACGTGGTGTACAAGGTCCCATGCTCGTGTAAACGTAGCTATGTAGGTCAAACTTCAAGACCGGCTCTCATACGGGTTCATGAACACATGAAAAAAGTTGATACACGTGTAACCTATGGTTCAAAAATATCTGAACACGTTCATGACACCGGGCATTGTATAAAGTGGGAGGAAAGCTGTATATTATACAAGGAGCCTAATTGGAAGAAAAGGAATATTATTGAGGCTTTGTTTATTACTTCAGATCAAGATTCATTAGCCAACGCATCCATTGATATCAGCCCGGTTTACAATACACTAATAGAGAAAGAAATTAAAGGATGCATAGAAAAATCTAAACAAAAGAAGATAATGCCATCAGCTGTTCTTGATAACAGAGTCCCCCCTCCCCCTCCTCCACCACCGGGGTCGTCAGTCGTGGTTAGGCGCTCACAACGATTGCGTGAGAAGAGGAATAACCTTGAAAACGCCGCACGTTGATTTTGGTGCGGCGAAACGTCGGTGTTGAGAACTTTTGTCTGATATTTTAAATTTGGATTTATTTTTATTTTTATTTTGTATATTTTTATGTGCAATGAACTGTGTATGATTGTGACATGACAAGGACTACGTTCTCGTGACTTCAATAAGGTGAGTGATGCCCAACAAAAATATTATCATACTGAAGTATGGACCTCACCTAATATACCATGTCGTTTAAGAATAAGGTTAAATCGTAGTTATAATAGTCAATCAGCTGCTTATAGTATTATTATCTTTAAGTGTTGCCAACCTATTTCCAAGCGTACACGGATTACGTGCATATTAGAACCACACTGTTTTGTGTTGTTTCGTCGGAATCCTGATGTGCGCCAAAGTATAAACCGCACGACAAAGTATAAATATGCAGCAATTAGCAGCTTTCTGTACTATAAACAGTACAAGGAAGCCAACTTTGTCGGGTGACTGTAGGAAAAATATTGTACTGTACATCACTTGGGAACAACCATACTTGGTAAACACCTATTTTCCGGCCTATTAACATAATATACTATTATCCTTATTATTGTTATCGTTGTTTCATTTTGATACCAAGTTGGTAATTTGACATTAGGTGTACTCTATCACAGACAGACTGTACCTTTTAACCAGTAAACTCCAGTTTTTTCCTGTCCAGGTAAGAGAGTGTAAAAAAAAATTGTTTGTAGGGTGAATATTTTTTAATGAAATATTCTACTGATAAGCCTTTATTCATTGACGACTTTTGTTGTCATTAATACAACATTGTGTTTTTTTCTGCAAAGATAATTTGTAGTGTTTGACACATTGACCTCCATTTGTTCTGTTTGAAGGCTGAGGAGAGTGACGTGACCTCGTCTCTGCTAGCCTCTCTCAGGGAGGAGATCTTACCTGCTGACAGACTGCTGAATGCCATCCATGTTGGTGGTGCCAGAGCTGAAGAGTGATAAGTTGCATAGGTGATGCCCTCTTGTCCGTGCTTACTACCAGCACAAATAGAACAATTGGCGATCTTGGCATTTTAGCGCCTTATGAAAAATGATAAAAATATCCATGTCTTATTATACATTGTAATTTTTAGCTCACTATATTATTTGTGATAGGTATGTGTTATCAGTATATATTTTTATTAAAGTTTGTTTCAAACAATCTCATTGTGTTGATTGTATAGCCTATTCTTAAGTTAAACATCATAAACATAGAGGTTTTTAATCATGCCAATTAAATAGGCAATACAATAGAACCTAGGCAACCAGGGGCATAATATCTACTGTTAGGGGAAAAAATTGTATAAGTGTCCTTACTCTAACAGATAGAAGATATTTTAACATAAACATTTAACATAAACATTTTTTTTTTTTCTGTGTCATTGGCAACCTTATTTTTTAAGGCAGATGAGTTTATTTTTATAAATAAATTCTTTTACATAAATATTAATGACTATCCTTCACAGTGAGCCACTTCACTCACTGGATCACTTGGTGAGTCATGACCTAAGGTTTAGTGTGTAAAACAATAATTTCCATTTGATTTTGGTCGAATGAAATTAATTAAGAGAGGAGCACAGGAAGCATAGGCAAAGGTTCCCATGACTAAAATACAATTTTGTATAGATAATGTCTTGTTTTTAATAAGGGTCAAAGCTACAATCGAACAACTGAAAATAAAAATACACCTTACGATAATATATACACAACAAAGTACAATATCACATGGTGATAGAGGGAGTATATACACACTAAGAAAACCTATTTAAAAAGTCTTCTTGCTTCTTTGAGGAAGTATTGAGTCTTTGGCGTAGTTAAAAAATGTGAGCAATCCATATTTTTTATTGCGGGTTGAAAAATAATTTGTCACCACATCATTGTCCCCACCTGAAAAGTACAAAATTATCATAAGTTTGCAATTAGAAAACCATAAAATTATGAAGAAAAAGCTGGACTCAAGCCTGATCAGAGAGGTTAGAACAGGTCGGGCCGGCCCTGGCGACAAGTGTTTCAACTAATTGATATTTTACAATATAGTCTTGTACAATATTCCTACTACAACCCCAAAAAATTATTTTAATTGTAAAGGTTCAATTTTTATTCAAACATATTAGATTTTCTATTTCATTTGCGACAGTTGAAACTTCCTCTTCGTGCTTTGGGTCCTTAGTCAATAGTTGGTTTTGCAGGTATGATCATGAGTATTCTAAAATGAAAGCAATGGCAGAATATAGTTGTGTTCAATATTTAAAATACTACTAAGTTGTCTTGACCTTAACCCAATTATATTACCTTCTTTAGCAAAAAAAAAAACATCTGTCCAGTTTCTTAGGTGACGCAGGATATTTTTAATGGTTTAGTTTTGAACGGATATAGGTTTTTCTACTTATTTTTAGGGAAGAAATTGTACCCAACTCCTGACTGATTCAAAATATTCTAGAGTAGCCTCCATTATCCAACCTCTTAAAGCTACTACCTACCAGTGAAGCCACCATTGTTAATTGTAATCTTCCACTTCAACAAATCCGAGGAGTATTCAAGTTGTAAGGTTTTTAAAGTATCAACTAATCAACTAAAACACCCTATACATTCCTAGGCAAAACAAAATTACAAAACCTTACATGTGTAGGCTACATAATATACTTTGCGTACCACACACATCTGCCAGGTAGACAGCTCGGTACAGCATGCAATACCAACACAACACTTTATCTTCAAAGGAGAGTGGTTTGTTGAACTTACCCAGTAAAGGTGTTGATTCTGATATTGTTGGTAGAACATTTTCATTGGCTGACAATGAGACGAACAGGGCAAATGGTACAAGCCAAAGGCAGAGTGTGAAGTATGCCATCACCTAAAATCATATGGTTCTGTTAGAAATGTTTAAAATACATAGATAATACGAGGGCTATCCAGAAAGTGATGTTTTGGTCTGTCGTGGATGTGGGAGGGGCTAGGACTGCTAACTTGGCATTAGAATGTTTCCACACTCAGTACGCAACCAACCATGGTAGCTAGAGTATCGTGTCTCCTATGCTTTTTATACAGTGAGTTTTGAAATGAGCGCTGCGATTGAAATTCCACGAGTTGTGAAGTGCATGGTGTGATAAGGATTTTGTTAGAAAAAATTACAAACCAATTGAAATTTATCGCCATTTTTGTGATATGTAGGGCCAAGAAACAATGAGTAAACAAATTTGGCGCCGAGCAACTATCATCCGTTCCCAGCGATGAAGACATTGCTCGCTACGCAACACTTTCACATTGACGCTGAACTCCATGCCGGTTTTCACGTCCTCGTATCAGTGGTTAACCACGCAAGAGGCAGATTTCTACAAAGAGGGCATTGAAAAGCTTGTACGAGGCACGTTTTTTAAGTAAGTACCGTTTTTAAATTGCTCCGTTCCAGCGCTGCGAATGGCGTTTTGAACACTTTCGCTGTGTATGTGCATCAATTGGCAAGCCGTAGCCGGAAATTCGACATCAATCGGCCATGTTTACATCCGGTTTCGAGCATTTAAAATGGTGCCGCCAATTGAGACTGCCGCCGACTGTGAAGTGCGCGCTGTAATTAGATTTTTAAGTGCTAAAGGTGTGAAAGCCATTGAAATTTATTGCCAGATTAGTGAGGTGTATGGCGAGAACATCGTGAGTGGTGGAAGAATGGTTCGCAAGTGGGTAAGGGCATCTAAAGACGGCCCCACCAACGTTCATGATGAGCGACGCATTGGGTACGGGGGACAGTGACGCCGCCCAGTGCGTTGCTCATGATGGACGTTGGTGGGGCCGTCTTTAGATGCCCTTACCCAATTGCATACCATTCCGGCACTCATAATGTTCTGGCCATACACCTCACTAATCTGTCGATAAATTTCTATGGCTTTCACCCCTTTAACACTTAAAAATCTAATTACAGCGCACACTTCACAGTCGGCGGCAGTCTCAATTGGCGGCACCATTTTGAATGCTCGAAACCGGATGTAAACACGGTCGATTGTTGTGGAATTTCCGGCTAGGGCTTGCCAATGATGCACATATACAGCGAAAGTGTCCAAAATGCCAATCGCAGCGCTGGAACGGAGCAATTTAAAAACGGTACTTACTTAAAAAACATGCCTCGTACTAAGTGACGATTATTGATTAAATTTAAATGGTGATTATGTAGGAAAATAGCCCTCAAGACTTTAGCTTCAAAATATATATAATATATTTTTTTCAATTTGTATATAGTTTATTTCAAAACACATTAGTTTACTTTCTGGATAATTCAGTAATTTTCTCAGAGAATTTGTGTTAGGCCTACCTGTAATAATCAGAATAAAACATTTTTTTCATATTGATTTTTCTCGAACGAGCAACACATTTCTTAAATGCTAAAGATCCTTGTACTATGCTAAATCTCCATTTGTAAAGTCTGGATTATGTTTGATAAACAAACAATTAGGCTAATTTTCAATGGCTAGATTTTTGAAACAGGTCTTAACTATACAACTCTGTTATTATATGGTCTAGAAACAAAACCACTTTAAAGGTAAGGTTATAAAAGGAATAAGCCAAAAGACGTTTGGCATCAAACATTAGGACTTTTAAACATTAAACGATTAGCCTGGTAATTATTTTGTTCAGTGTAAAATTCAGAAATTTAACTTTCGAACTACTGATTTCTACAATGTTTGTTGTTTGGCGTAAAAACTAATTAATAACTACCAACAAGGTAATGGATTAAAACTGAGACCCTGGAGTTGCCAACCTGGCAATCACCTCGGTCTATTGTACAGCTTAACTTTATATGAAAGAGAAAACTAGTGACAATGTTTAACGCTGGAATAGAAAACAACCATTTCAAGTAATGACAATTTACCCACCTCAGAAAATGAGTGATAAATACTATTGAAGTATTTAAACGCTAGGTAGTGGTTGACTAGAAGCAAGATCACAGCAAATATGAATGATGGTGAAGACAGGGAGACATAGGGAAATGTCTGAAGAATCAACAGATGAGCGACCTGAGCAAGCAGTCCGCAAACTATCATGGAAGTGGGCAAATCTTCAAACAGCAAGAATCCCAGGTAGATGCTTAGAGTAGTCTGAAAAAATATAAATAAATAGGCTAAGAGTAAAGACAGAAAAAATTTAATTTATAATGTTAACTTTGTTTTGGAAAGATTGTTATGCAGTAGGCATTAGTTCCTAAAATACACTTATTTTTAAGTAGGCTTGTAACTTACTTAGTTTAAATATTCCAAGCAAAATAGGTCTATACGGTATATTTAATTTTAAATTCAATTATTTCACTATCAAGGAGAAAAACTCATTCAAATTCCAATGTGATACTCCTGAAGTGTGTGTCACCGCGACAGATATGATTACAGTAATGTTGTGTAGTTTATGATCCAACTCATACACACTTGATGACTGGTAACTGCAATGTTGCTTAAAGCCCTTTCGTAAGATGTGTGCATTTTAGAAAAAAATGAAAAAAAAATTATTCTAAATCCTAATTTTTATGTGCGAGTGTAATCAATTTTTTTTACTTTCTCCCCCTACAGCCTACATAGTACATACATGGAGAAAGTATTGTTTTTGTACAAGTTTTTGAGTTTGAGTGGAAATATCCGTTTTGAGTACCCCTGAACCTAAAAACGTGGTTTTCAAAGTGATGTATGTGTGTTTGTATTAAAGTGTAAGCCTACAGAGCTACAGACTAGACATGTGGTCTGATTTAAATTAAATTTGGTAACTTTAGGCCTATGTGGGTACCCATGGATATACCCATAGTATCACCAGATATTTTTCATTTAAAAAATTTTAATTGTTTAAGGCGATTTACCCATAAAACCCCATACAATAATGAAAAAAATTGGTTTTTGAACAAAAAAACGGCTTAAACAATTTAGTATGTTATGGTCCTTTTAACAGTAATTAAATGGTATAACTCCATATGCTGTAAAAAGAAGTGAGTACAATTTTTGTGCTTTTCTCCATAAAATATCAGTACCAGGAGACCGTTTATTAGGATTGTAAAAGCAATATAAAGGACTCATTTTTTTTACAACTAATTTTGGTTTTTACTTTAAGTTCAAGTGGAATTTTAATTTATTATGAATACAGCTCTCAAAGTTATGTAAATTATAAAAAAGAGTGCATACAAATTGTAAAATCTACCCTTGAATCAGAGTAAAACATTGAGTTGCCGCCAGTGCACTGAAATGGCACCAACACAAAACACACATCACTCATCACTACTGACTTGCTCTATTTTTCCATATATTGAGTAATCTTCAATTTTATCTTTGCAACAAATAGTTACAACTGATGTTTATCACTTTGTACTGTACGGGGTGGCCAAAAAGTCCCTTTACACTAAAGATAAAATTTAATTGGTGTTCTACGGTGGTGGGGTAAAGGAGAATGTGGCTTGATTCTCTTCTCCCACTGTTTCTTTACTACTTACGTACGAATATATTTACAGATCAGTCGAATGTTTGAATGGAGGCCTACACAACAGTGAACTAGGTACTGCAATATTGGTTAACGTGACTTTTCGACCACCCTGTATGTTATAATTTGCTAGTATACTGTGGATGGTGTTACAAGTCTTTTGTTTACTTTTTACTTAACACCTTTACCGAGCTACCGGTCTGAGGGACCTAAAGTAATTTTGATTTTCCTAGTGTGGCAACCCTGCTTGACCTTGGTGAACGCGCGCGCCAGTAGCTTCCTCCAATCTCCCCCCCAATCCTGCGTAATGCTCATATTTCAGTTTGAGTGAGTCGTTTGTTAGTGAAGGATCGATTAAGGATCGACACGCACACAGACTTCTTTAGTAGAATAACTGAATGTATCAACAAGTATTATAATCGCCACCGTGCAATCTTAGTTATGGGTGATTTAAACATCAATCTTGCTTGTGTTGTGATACACTTCTCGCTCAACAGCTTACGTCAAACATGGCATCATTTGATTTGCATAATATTATAAAAACCTATACTAGGGAAGTCAATGGGTCTCGTAGTCTCATAGACCACGTTTTTACAAACATAACCAACGTCGAGGGGTCTGTAATATCCGCAGGCTTATCAGATCACAGCGCTCAAACAGCGACTCTGCATATCAATACTCCCTTAGCTCCGAAAGCCCGCTTTAAGTATGAAAGATTGTTTTCCAACTCTAACATTGACTTGTTTACATACCTAATTTCTAAAGAAAATTGGGATGAAGTATTTAATGCAGCAGACTTGCAAACCAAGTTTGACAAATTTCTGTCCAAGGTTAAATATTCATTTGAAATTTCCTTCTCCAAAAAGCACAATAAAATCAATAAAAATACGTATAGTAAAAAGATTCAGTCGCCTGAGATAACAAAATTGAAGGAGCAGCTGTTTGCCCTATACAATAAAACAAAAAATCTTGAATCTTCTAACTACCTGGTTCACTATTACAAAAATGTAAAAAATCAGTATAGACGCCTAATAAGAAAAACTAAGTCAGAAGACACTCTACGCAGAATAAAAAAATCAGACAATAAAGCTAAGGTTCTATGGAATATGATAAACAATAAACGACCATCAGCCAAAAAAAGTTACACCGAAATATCTCTTAAAACTGATAATGGTGAAGACATCACAGACCCTAAAGACATTTCCAATTAGTTTAACAGTTTCTTTTCAGACACAGGCAAAGACTCAAAGTCAGCTTCATCCATAAATACAGATATAAATAAGAAATATTTTAATTCACTCTTTCTACATCAAACTACCGAAAAAGAAGTTTTGAATATCATCAAAGGCTTAAAAAACAAAAAGTCTTCAGCGGCTGATGAAATATCTCCATATTTACTAAAAAAGGTTGCATCATATCTGGTAAAACCTCTATGCCATTTAATTAATATGTCATTCACCAGTGGATCATTTCCTGATGCGCTGAAGGTGTCAGTGGTCAGACCTATATATAAAAAGGGAGATCCAAAGCTCTGCAACAGCTATAGGCCCATATCAGTTGTGTCTGTATTTTCAAAGATATTTGAAAAAATCATGGTGATTAGGCTATGGGACTTTTTGACAATAAATAATATTATATCCAGAAACCAGCATGGATTTACTAAGGGTAAATCTACTACCTCAGCGATGTTTCAACTGATAAATGAGGTGGTTTGTGAATTAGATGCTGCAAACTACTCGGCTGGTTTGTTTTTCGACTTGAGCAAGGCGTTCGACACAGTGGACCATAACTTATTGCTCGATAGGATGAGTAATGTTGGCTCATTTATCCCCACTTAGCATACGCCGTTCCTATATGGGGATGTGAGTGCCAGCAAACTAAAATGTTGTTTAAACTCCAAAAAATGGCTGTGAGAACTATTTTCTCTCTAAAAAAGCGCAAATCCTGCCGACAATATTTTTTCAATTCAAAGATTTTGACATTCCCATCCATTTACATTCTTGAATCTTTAACATTTGTGAAACAGGAATTTTCTAAATTTGATTTTTCTGTAAAAAAACAATACACATTGCGCAATTCACACACATTACCTATTCCTAAACATTCAACAACCTTCTTCAAGAAACACTTACTGTACAATGGCATAACACTTTTTAATTCACTTCCACTTTTTCCTAAACTTGAACCAAACCTGTTAAAATTTAAAAGACAATTAAAATCTTTGTTGATTAAGTTTACCTGTTATAGCGTCCAAGAATTTACATCTAAACTCAGTTCCATTAATAGTGATGCAAATACTTATATATAAATCTGCACCATTGTATATTTGTAGCGGATCGCTACAATAGCGCAAGTCACGTGACGACGATGCGCGCGCAGTCGGCCCGGGAAGGCACGCGCAGCGAGCCAGGAGAGTAGTGTAGTGTCTCCGTCTCTGCCATCAACACGTCTTAGTCCGGATAAGTACCTTAAATTAGAATATGTCTAGATAGTTTCGTAGGGGTTGGGGAAGGGTGTAGGCTAGGGTAGGTAGTAATTAAATTATGTAATTTATTGGGTTCTAGAATGGTCGTGGTCTGGCAATTAATATCACAAATTTAGAATTCACATTTGCTAAATCTAGTTACCTTTTTCACGAATTAGAATAAGTCCATATATATATATATTTCTCTGTTCATTATATTATAATTAGAGACATTAAGAACATAAAAGCTGGCTGTGATAGGCAGCTAAGGTAATATTGTGCACTTTGACGAGTTAGATTAATTCCTTGCAATAGAGTTGGGTAATGACAGGAAATGTGCGTGATGTGGCAGTGGTTAGAGGAAGATATATAGGGCCCAGGTATCTTCGTTACACTCTTACTACTCCACATCATCACATATTGTATAAGATTGTATATTTGTAAATAGTTCTTAAGTACATGAATCCAACTTTTATTTCATTTTGACTTAGCCAATACAACTTGTAATATTGTTAATTCTGGCTGAATAAATGATTTGATTTGATTTTTGAAAGTCTACCGGTCTCGCGTACCGGACAGCTCTGATTGTGTGATCTAGTGCTTGGTCTCAGATACCGGTTAGCTCTGTTAGTGGTTTGTGAGTTGGTGGTGAAGCATGTGAAATTAATAGCTGACTATTAATTGTAAAAGTAATTTAGCTTTATTTGTGTAGTTTATTCAGATTTTATATTACATATCCAAATCCTACTTAGTGAGCGATAAAATGGATCGCCCTAGCACAAGTTCTGGAGTTCGGCCAGACAATCGAAATTTCCCAGATATGATAAATAGATTGCTTAGAGATGTTGAATTGAGTTCTTCTGAGGAAAGCGATGTGGATGATTCGGATGCTGATCCGGACTATGTACTCCCCAATGACGACAGTGGCAGTGATCCTACTGTAAGTGATTCTGATCCTGACGACGAGGGTTTATTAGATGAGGTGAGAGAAAACATAGCTATTGATAATGGTTTACCAGACTATGTCAGTGGACGGCTAAGAAAAAAAAGAGTTCGGCCCAGGGTACCCTTGGTGTACCAAAAGTCCAAGTACAAATAGACGAGTACGTACTCCTGCCCACAACATTATCAGAGGTCGCTTGCCAGGTTTGACACTACAAGTGAGAACGCTTGGAAGCAGCCCTGAGAAAAAAGCTGTTTGGGACTTTATTGTAGACACATCTGTTATCGATAATATTGTTACTAATACAAATGTAAAACTAGCAAAAGTAAGGTGTGGCCTTTCTGCTACAACGAATAGGAGCACTTATCGAGATACAGACAATGTTGAAATAAATGCCCTAATTGGTCTTTTGCTCTTGTCATCCATAACAAAATCCAATCATGAGACCATGCTATCTTTATTCACTAAAGATTCCACTGGAAGGCAGTACTTTTATGCCACCATGACGTACAAAAGGTTTGAGGTACTTGTCAAATGTTTGAGGTTTGACGACTCAGCTACACGTGATGAAAGAAAGAAGACGGACAAGGCGGCAGCTGTGTCAGAAAATTTCAATACTGTTATTCAAAACTCAAAACGGGCTTATAGTTTGTCTGAATGTGTAACCATTGATGAAATGTTGGTACCCTTTCGTGGGAGATGCAGCTTCCGAATGTTCATGCCGAACAAGCCACACAAGTATGGGATAAAAGTTATGTGTATGGCCGACTCTAAAACATCCTACTTGTACGATGCCTATATTTACACAGGCCAGGGTAGCGATGGAATAGGACTCACAAGAGAGGAACAACAACTTAGTAAGCCAACACAGTCCGTGATTCGCCTCACCAAAGATATTCAGAGAAGTAATAGAAAGGTAACAGCTGATAATTGGTTTTCGAGCATCGACACTGCTGAGGCGCTAGTAAAACATGGGCTCACCTACGTGGGAACTCTGAAGGACAAAAAAATCATCCCTGAAGAATTCCTTACTGGCCCAGAGCGACGTGTGATGTCGTGCCATTTTGGCTTCAATGACCGATATACTATCGTGTCCATGGTACCGAAAAAAAACAAAGCAGTAGTTCTGCTTTCAACAATGCATCACGACAAGGATAAAAAATCCTGAAAACAACAAACCGGAAATTGTGTGTATGTACAACAAATCCAAAGCCGGTGTTGATTTATTGGACATGAAGTGTGCGATCTATAGTTCAAGTCGACGCACACGAAGATGGCCCTTGGCGATATTCTTCAGGATTCTTAGCATCGCCAGTGTGAATTCTTTTATTCTATACATGTGTTTCGTGTGCTCTGAAATGATGACACGGTTTCAGTTCACTAAGGAATTGGCCCAAACATTAGTGGAGCCCCACATGAGGAGAAGACTTACGATACCACAACTACGAAGGGACGTCAAACAAGAGATACAGAGAATACTATGTAAATATGGAATATTAATTGCCATATATTATTTTGTCCTTCATTTTATGCATATATTACATTCTTATTTATTTCCACGTATTCGCACCAGTGTTATATTTTTGCATGTAACGTAAAACTTATAAATTAAGGTATTATTTTATTTGTACCCTACTTTAATTTTAGGTGAAACTTGACAAGAAATGCGAGGTGATGCAATTCCTTCTGATAAAATGGAGAAGCGCAAAACTTATGGTAAATGCCCATCAGCAAAAGAACGCAAAACACAGTACAAGTGCATTCAATGTGACATCCCAGTATGTTTGGAGTGTACCCGAAACGTGTGTGTAGACTGTGCCAAAGACATAGTTTGAGCCCTTAATGGAAACATTGACCTCCAAGTGAAAATTTTTTTAGATATAGATTGCTCATTGAAACATACTTTTTCATTTTATTTCTAAAACATTTTTTCATTTTTAGCGAATTTCCCTATAGGGAAGTAGCTATTACCGTAGGTCTCATGGTAAGACTTAGGCCCGGGACCGATTTACTTTTTCATTTTGGTGTCCCCAGAGGCCAAAAACACCATTCGTTCAAATTTTTATATATGTACATATATATATATATATATATGTGTCCGTGAACACAATAACTTGAGTAATTTTTATCCGATTTTGATGAAATTTGGTTTGAAGGTGTAAGGCGGGATAAACTTGAATGAGTTCGCGATCCAGCATGATCGGATCATGGGAACAGGGTTTTATGGGGGGTTTTATGAGGTAAAAATTGGTTTTTCTCACTTTTGACCCTCAATACACAAAATTTCCCAATTTTTCTCTAAACCTTCTTAAAGAGCTTTAAAAAACAAACAATTCAGTATATCAAAGTGTTTTTGTATAGTTATTGGTTACGGAGAAAACTAAAAAAATGGTAAATTTAAAATTCCCATGTTATTCTTATGGAGAATATTGTAAAATGTTGTAGTTTGCTTGTTTTTGGATATCTTTTGATCAAACTTGGCAAATATATTCATTTTATACTAAGCAATAATTATTTTACTTAAAACACATACTTTATTAGTTTCCTTGTAGCAGCAAATCTAGGTACTCGTTAAACCTAATGTTATTTAAATAGATCAATTGAAAATCAATTCAGCCAAATGGAAATTCGCTTAGACGGCAGGTTTGCTGCGGCGGGGGCATTTATATTATACACTTTTTATATTATACACTTTTTTTATATTAAACACTTTTTATATTAGGCTACACTTTTTATGTTATAAGTTGTATTTTTCTGTAGTAAATACTTTTTGTCATCATATATATTGAAAAAAAAACACTTTCTTTTTTATTGTTAAAATATATAAGATATAAAAATATGCTTTCCCATTATTTCCCTTGTTTTTTTAGCGGGAAAAGTGAAGATTTCTACATGCCGGTCTCGTAGACCAGGTGGCTCTACTAACGTTATGGGAGTCAAGGCTCGATAAAGGTGTTAATTGTTATTTTGTTCAACCAACATAGGCCTGATTACTTTGCAACCCATAAGGCCAATGTGAAATTTTTAAGTTTTCAAATGAGTTGTGTAGCGAAATATGAATTTTCGAATCACGTTTTAAGGCTATAAGTCCATAATTCAAAAATTTGGTCAAAATCCTTCCCCTGGATTTCGAGATATAGGCCTATATTACCGACAGACAGACAGACAAACAGACTTTGCTCGGTATCTGATATAGGCTCGTATTAGAGTACCTATAGGATAGTTACTAACACAGCCTGCTTATTATGAGGGTTGTTGACAAGCTAATACCGGTAGGAAAAAGTATTTGTCAAATTGCTGATACAGTAGAACCTCGCTAATCTGTCACCTTCGGTACCGGGAGCATGGTCAGAACAGCAAAAAGGTCGGATTATCAGAGGAACGCGTTTATTGACATAAAAACATAGTAAAACTGTATTTTGAACATGAAATATTGCACTAAAACTCATAAACAACGCCTAATACTGTATAAAAGGACTTTATTGTGATAATTTACATATTACATCATCAAAATACAATCAGTAGGTTATTTCGCAATCATGATAATATGCCAAGTCATTAACCTTGGTTCAGAATTAAAAACTTTAACGTTTAAAATCACAGCTACATAAAAACGTAATGAAACTACAGTTTAGGCTACAGTACTGTACAACAAAAACATTTCTACATTGACTCATAGGCCTATAAAATTCCTAGCATGCGTTGTTAAATAAAAACAAAAGCGATATTAACTCATACCTGAACAACTTTAAGCATACTACAGTACTGTACTGTATGAAAAATTTATGTAGCCTAATGTACAGTATACCTGTACTACTGTATTAATTTCAAATTAAGCAGAAAATAACTACACATAACTTAATGAAACGGAACACAAACTAAATGTTCCTTGGCAGGTCGAAAAAAGTCTGTTATGCTCTTTTGCTTAGCAGACCACAATCTTGATTTGACTGTGACGTTCCTCAATTTTCTTAGCCACAAAATGTCCATTGGTGTAGACGTTGAACTTTCTATCGAACCGAAGCGCTAGATTAAATGCATTCTTAGCTTCTGCATGTGATGTGGGTTCATTGTCTTCATCAACGTCATCATCTTTCTCGTTGTCATCTGTTTCAGTCACAGTTTCAATTATTTGTTCATCACTCAATTCCTCTTCTGTTGTGCAACCAACGTCAGCTGTAACCATCTATTCACATACATCATTGGGCTCAACTTCCAGTTGTAAAGTTTGCAGATCCCTCACAATCGCTGGTGTGTCTATATCTTCTTCTTCATCACTCGTGTCAGGTGAAGCTTCTTCTTGGATTTCACCAATTGTTCCTGGTTCTATTTCATTTTCATTGGTTTCATTCATTTTTGGCCACAGTTTGCGCCAGGATTTCTCAAGTGTGGAGGATGGCATTTCTTCCCAAGCATAGGCAACTGCGTCGATAACATCTGTTATATTGATTGTTTTTTCTGTCCTTTCTAAAATCGATCCAATGTATTTTCAGCGGTATCGTCTCTTTAGCCACTCTATTACTCCCTGGTCCATTGGTTGGATTAGAAAGGTTACATTCGCAGGAAGAAATAAAGCTCTTATTTCTCCTTTTTTGTTCTTCTTCAGAGGGGTGAGATGTAATATTGTCAAGTACTAGTATGGCTTGTTAAGGGAGGTTTTTTCCTTCAAGTGTTTTGTTACGGAAGGGACGAACTGATCAAAAAACCAATCTCTAAAAGAGAGTGATTGTTATTCTGTCTTTGGCGAGTTTAGCACCTTGTACAGATGCATTTTGTGCAGCAAGAGTTGTTTTGGGAAGCATCTTATAGTTCAAACCAGATTTGTCAATATTGTATTCTTGATCAGGTGTCAAATTATGTTGTTTAACTACGTTTTCAAACTTAGGAATGAGTTCGTTAGAGGCTGTTTCATCAGCAGACAGTTTCTCGCCAGAAATGATTACGTTACAAATCCCATATCGTTTCTTCAACACCAATGATGTAACCATCCTTCAATTGCTGTAAACTTTTCATTGTCATTGTCCTCTCCCATTTTGTTATGCAAAACTAGTGCTTTTTCTTTGATTATAGGTCCAGATAATGAAGTTCCTTTCCTTCTCTCCTGTTCAAACCGTACCCACAAAGCACTCCAGTCCTTAATTTTTGTTATGGCCAACTCCTATCTCACTTGAAATTTTTTGAACAATCTCACCTTTGTCTAATCAAGTACTTTCAGCTTCTCCACTAATGAGAGCCTGATGTGTTTACATTTTTTTAGTAATGTAGTTTTTACACACTACTGTATACAGTAAATAAATAAACAATAACACAAACCACAAAAACGCAGATAGGGTACACACACGGATCAAGTTTACTGTAGCACAATTTATCAGACGTACAGTACTGAACCAAAAGTCCACAGCCTACTGACTTACATTGCCAGTGATGAGTCATCGACAAGCATCAACTTGAACGGAGCGACGACCGGATACGTAAACAAAACGCCGATAAGGATGTGATTGGTCTAAGCGAGGAGGAATCCTCGCCAAGGTCTGACTAGCGAAAGGCTATTGTGTCGGCGGCACGGTCGGAACAAGCGAGGAGACGGACCATCCGCGGTCGGATTAGCGAGGTTCTACTGTACCTAATGTTTATTTTAATCATGTCTTAACATAGATAAGGTTTTGACTAGGAATATTTGTTAGTTATTGTTTACCAAAATTGAAAATTGTTTTTATTTTTTTTATCATTTCCGAAAATGGTTTAGAGTTCCTAAATAAAGAAACAGTAGGAGGCTTTAATTAAGTCAAATACAGAGCAAACCATTCACTACACTCATTTACTTCACAAAAACTAAAAACACTCACGTCGACAAAAGCAAAAATAAGTAGGCCTATTGAGGAGTTCACTTGGATACATTAGCTCAGACCCTGTTTACCTCCTTTGTTCATGGCACCTTATATAACTTAGTAGGTGGTATTTTGATTTGCTTAGTAACATTTAAAGTAGCCCTCATTGATGTATACAATAACAAAACTTAGTAGGTATATAAGTTAGTTTAATCCTCTTTCTAAGAATTTGGTTACATTACATCCCAATAAATAAGAGTGGTTTAATAAAATATAGGACTGCATGCGTTAGTCTAGATAGGTTGTAAACAGTTCAAATTTTCAGGTTTGTAGTATAAAGTCTACTTACAACTGTCATCCATCTTATTATTTTTTTCGATAATACTGTGTACTCTTCAACTAGTTCTGCAATGTAGTATAAGCCAGCAGCTGGAAAATGTCATTTAAGTTAATAGTAATGAGTAGACTTCTAACATTAACGTAAACTATTGAGTAGACCTATCTTACAATAAATGTTAACTATATGTGTATTGAATGGTTCATGCAGTGGTGTAGCTGAATTTTAGTGTCAAACATGGACCCAGTTACCTTTTGTTTATGGGCTATAAAAATATTTATGAAGTTACAGGTTTAGATTAACATCCACAGTCAAAAACGGAACAAACATCACTGACGTTATACAGACCTTCCAACTCTCCCGCATTCTGATGTTCACTCCCGCTTTCAGTAGAAATCTCACGCATATCTTATACTATACAAATTTTACATACACAATAGGGAATTTTTCATCACGTTAACGTTAGGATGGTAGTTCTGCATCCGAGTCTGTCTGGGCGGGACTGTCATCTCATTCGTCTGTCGTTCTGTCACGTAAACATAACCTTAAACGTTGAATTCAGGCGCAAAATAGCCAAGTATGTAGTCTGTTAGTTTTTATTTAAGTTTTATTTTGTCGGTTAAGAAGTAGGCTTAGAGTAGAGTAGGCCTAGTAGGTGTGTGATGGAGAGTGATTTGGATGAAACTGGAACCAAAGGTAAAGCAACTTTTATAGTGGGTCTTTCAAAGGGCCTACAAAACAAGATATAAAAATGAATGGACTGTTGAATGGCCCTTTATTAGATCGGCACCCAGGTAAGTTAAAGACAGTTTTTTTACCTGCACAGTATGCCGAAAAGAGGTAAACTGTGCTCACCAGGCCAAAAAGATGTAGTTTTATTTCACTTTCATAGTGTGCTTCAAATTTGCTATTTCCAATAACTTTTGAACGTTTTTGGGTACTTTCCTGTTAAAGGGAACATTCATTATTATCAATAATTTTTTTCGATACATCAATATTTTATTTTTTTTATTTGATATATTGATATTAACAAATTGAAACTTATCAGCTGACAACTACAATAAATAAATATTGTTCAGTATCAACAAACAATAAAAAAATTTATATTAAAATGAAACTGTTCTAAGCTAACTTAAACTAACCAAACTTGCTATAACATTTCAAAATTCTGTTTGATAGCCTATTCCCCATGTGCCTTTTCTGTTATCAAACGGAATTTCGAAGGTAACTTAGCACAGCAAGTTTATTTATTTAGTTATGTTACGTTAGTTTAGAATACCTAGTTTCATTTCTTAGTCCAATCCTAAGCTATTATTTTTGCCTGAGCAAGCTTACTTAGTTCTTAATCCTATTCTCTAATACGAGCTCTAACTCGATAACTTGGTTATTGTATAACTTAGACATATTTGCTATGTCTGTTTGTAATTTAAATGTGTTTAAAGATATTTAAACAGATGGAATATGGATTGTAAAGGAAAAAAAAATATCTATATACCTAAAAGAAATCATCGATAATAATAAACGTTCCCCTTAACAGGAAAGTACCCGGTTTAGGATGATGTGAAATGGAAAATATTATTAGCCTATTTAAAACTCTATTTATTGTGAGTAAAAATGGTTAACAACCCGTTTTCCAGGCAAATTTTCAAAAGTTTTCTGGGGGGGGAACGCCTAGACCCCCTTTTAGGCTGGGGTTAAATTCCTCCCAGGTTGACAGGTCTGTCTGTGTTATAAAATTTAACCCTCCGAGTGTCCCTTGTTTTGGCCTTAATGTCTGCCTATTTTTTGCTCATTTGCAAGGTTTTATTAAAACGGATCTGAGAAGCTTGAAAACAATGTTAATTATACTGTTCTATATACCATTTTGTTTGGAAAATCATGGGCATCAATATTATACATAAAACATAAGGAACATTTGTTTCAAAAAAATTTTTTTAGGTAAAAAAAAATATTTTGGAAAATTAAAAAAAAATAAGTTTGCGCTCAATGAAATTGTATAAATTATAGGCCTAAGTATAAATATTTGAAAATAGCCACTTTGTTCTAAATTTTATGAGGATTACAAATAATAATAATATAAGGAAGTAGATTTGCAAATAAATAAGTTATGGGCAAAAAACAGATTTCAGTACATAGCGTTTAGCTAAGAATGCATAGCCTAACCATAGCTAGGAATCTGGCTGATAATTTACATCAATATCACTACCTACTTCTTCAGGATCATCAACCAGCCCTTCAAAATCACTCAAATCTTCTTATAATGCACCACGTATATCACTACTTTTGATTTTTAACACTAAAACAATGATAAACGTCATAAAACACATCAGTCATCGGTCCGAGGTTAACCAAGCTGTTTACAAATACGCACGTCAGCTGTCTGCTACAATATTTTCGGAACTAAAATGAAAAGCGCTTAGAGACAGACCTCCGGAGAAAGCTCTGAATCTGTCAAATAAAACGATACCTAACTTAACTCGATCCAGTTCAATCCGATTTTGTCAGTCATAGAGCCTTCGCCATAAACAGTGTTTGTGAGTCGATGCATCGACACAAAACACTACACAAAGTGTGTTATGTGTCGACGCATCGACAAATAACACTCGGAGGGTTAATGAGTCAATTTAGGCTATAATAGACAAAAATAGGGGTACAGTAACTGCTAATATAGATTGAAACTAAGTTTATCGAATTGAAAATATTGATTAGGTACCTAATAATATATTTTTCATTAACTTATAAAATTAAACTATCATAACCTAACCTAACAAACCAAACTTGCTGAAGTTAGTGAATAAATCACATGAAGGATTGATAGTTTTAATCGATATAAGCATAGCCCAGTAAAGAAACTGTACCCAAGAATAGAGCTTGGGCTATTTATGTCTGTTTGATTTAGGAGAAATGTGAGGATAATAAAAAAATATCATTAGCCTATTCTTGTAGTAGTGGGGAGGGGAGTGTAAGGGGCCCGAGTTTTGAATTGAATAGGGACCCGGGCTTTCTCAAGTAATAACTTATATTGCCTAGACGTAGGCAAAGCTACAGAATTAATAACTTAATCAGCATTGTCATCTGGTTGAGCGTGAGCCGTGACTATTTCCACCGGGCGAATGTCACGACTCATGATCAATGGTTCAAGTGTTTTTTTTATAGTAGGCTAGTTCAGTGTTTCTCACTCCACGACCCCGAACAAGGCTGTGGGTTTTGTTCTTATTACTCCCACCGCCAAGCACTTGAGAGGTTGCGTGACAATCAACTAGTTAACCTCGCAGACATTTTTCCATCGTTTTACATCGCCCTTTTGGCACATGATTTATACAAGGTTGTGTATGTTTTTTAATTTGTGCTTAGTCTGCGAGGTTATGGAGTAGTTCAAGTGCGCCACGCGCGCCTTTTGGGGCCCGTGAGGAGGAACATGGAGGACCGGTAGTCTGCATCAGCCTTGGCGGAGTGGGAATTACAACTCTTGGCCACCCCTGGATCTTGGCCCCCCTCTTCCGTCATGCCTGCTTCCCCTCCGGTGCTGCTCGCCCAGAAACATGAACTAGTACCGCAAATTCCGCAAGTTTTAGGCCTAATTAATTATTGATAACCACCGTCCTGGACTTGGAGATTTCGTTATTTGTTAATTGTGCACAGAAATTTATTAATTGTTATTCTTTTCAAATTTTAAATTCTTTAGCCTAGGCTACTTGTTGATTTTTTTTTAGATTTTATAATTTATTACATATTTTATTAAATTTCAATTTTGGGGCCCCTAAATCCTTAAGGTTACCAATTCCAGATGAAAGATGTATATATTTATATATTTAATTACTGTTGCAATTTTATAATATTTTAGTAAAAAAAAAAAAAAATAAAACTGATTAAATTTACTTTGACTGAAATTAGCCTATTTGAATTTTTTAAATTAATGTTTGTAAGTTTGTAGGTCAGAGTGGTATCAAAATTATTTAAACTTTAATTGAGAGTATTTACTTCATGTATTGTTGTTAATGTTATTGTTGTGTTATTCTTTTAAATGGTTAATTACAGCTCGTTTCTCTCAAATGGCGTGTTGTTCTTGAACCTCCATCCATGGTTCTCATTTTGTTAAGTAAAGTGTTGTGAGCCGCTCCTCGGGCCTGCGCATGGATCACGCTTCCTTTTCGTTAGTCTGGGTGCAGGCACGAGGGCATGGTTCAAGCGTAAGAGCAAGTGGTTACATGAGCAATAAGCAAGTGTATTTATTATTCGTATTCTAAAAAACTTACTAACAAGTTAAGCTGCACTTTAGTTTCCTACATTTACTTACATAAGTTACCGCAGTTTGGTTAAGGCAAAGACAAAAAGAATTAAATATAGACCGTCAGCTGTGCTGTGGTTACTATAAGTTCTGGCGCATACCCCTGGGAGCGCCATGTAGTTAGGGTGTACACACTATGTAACTACAAGGCGCTCCTAGTGGTGTGCGCCAGAACCTATTGTAACCATGGTAACCGCAGCACAGCTGAAAGTCTATATTTAATTCTTTTTGTCTATCGTTAAGGTTAGGTTTGGTTTAGAACCTAGAACAGTTTCATTTTATAATCAGCTGGTAGTTTATGTATAATAGTAAGTTATAATACTAAAGTGCAACCACAAGTACAAAATTTTTCTCCTAAATTTTAGGATAAAAATTGTAACCTCTGAATTAGCATAAAAACATAACCTAAACTTACCCAAAGATACAGTTATAAAGGAAATTTGCACAAGAAGAGCTATCCAACTAAGAAGATAAAGAAACCACATCTTGATTAATGAATTAGCCTACTTTGCTTTAAAATGATAATATTATAGCTTGATCAGCAGAAATGTTCGTTTACATAATATGATGTACGGTACGAAAACACTGGTTCATAGAAGTTCAAACTATTTTACTATTATTATCTTAGTTTCTGTTTGGTTTTGGACATGACATCACTTCAATATTCTATCAATACATCACTGTACACTTGTACAGTATACAAAACACATGATTTGACTTGACTGACTAGACTTTTTGGCAAGACAATCTTGGAATCTTGCTTGACTAATTGACTTGACAGTTGGGGACTGGGGTTGGGGTTGACATCAGACATCAAACACCTGGTCACTTCTTCTCTCTTCTCTTCTCTAGTCTACTTCTAGACTTCTACTAAAATCGGTAAAATCCAATCCGATTCCAATATTAATATTATATTTTCCCTACCATCCTCCGGCGACACCGGCCGGCCTTTTCATTACTCCATGCAATTAAACTATTAAGTTGACTATTACCGTTGATTATATTGTACATATCCAAGGAGTTTGATAGTCAATAATTTTACTAAACATTATATTAAACTTCTAACCCATATTCGTTTAGTCTTTGACTTTGGAGCTCTTGACTGTTCGAACCATAGATAAAACATAATGTGTTGGTTAGTCTATGGTTCGAACTCATTTAGTGTATTTACAAACGGCGATACACCAATACAAAAAAATATTTCCTCCATTAATATCAGAAGTCAGAATACGAATCTAGGTCAACATTTTATCTTTTTGCTCACACCAACTACGTTTGAACATTTGGCACAAACTTTGGATGGCCATCGATAAAACAAACTCTCATCCTTATGGAGCAGATGAAGCTAGTTTTATTGTTAGTTCTGTCTTGAGCCACGGCCGCCTTTAACTACAGTGCGGCCTGGTAGAATTGGCAACGTCGCAAGTGGTGTTGTTCAGTGACAAACGTCCCATAAGATAACATGGCAGACAGTTGACATCAGCTCATTAATTCGCACTTTATTGATTTAAATTTAAGAACATAAATTTATTAAAATATTGAAAATAAAACATACAGAATTAAAAACCTAAACAATATGAATTAAAATCTTTATCTGTACATTTTTAAGCGGAGTCAATATTGTCACAGTCCAGTAGCCAATCTTTCGTAAATACACAAATACCAGCTGCTTCCAAACAGAAACAGCTGTTACAACACCATCACTTGCGACGTTGCCAGTTCGAAGGCCGTGGCCTGGAGTTAAAGGCGGCCGTGCTTGAGCACTATAGAGGTTGTGTTTTTTTTTATTTGTTTCTTGTTATTTCAGTCTTTAAAGCTTATAGTTATTTTTGGGATTTTTATTTGTTTACACTCTTTCTCTTTTTTGCTGAGCTAGAAATGGCTAGAAATACAACTGGAGGTAGGAGGTAGCACTAGTAGGTACGGCATATTTGCTAGAACATCAACACCCTGTAAAAGGTTGACGTATTGGCACCAATGTAACAAAATATTTAAGTAGGAGAATCAACCGGCTCTTGACTTTATTACAACCCCACAATCCCCTATTTGGCATTTAAGTGCATTTAAAATTTGAATTTTGATAATTTTTTGTTATCATCCATATAATATCAGCCTCCTCTAGCCATGGCGAAACAAAAGAGACAACGTTTTGAGAAACGACCTAAATCTTCAAATATGTACCTATAAAAAAGCATTCTACAATACAATAAAAAAAACATCTACGGTATATTATAACGGAATCCTGCTCTTCAATACTTGGCCGAATCTTGAATCATCAAGGCATTGAGCCAAACGCTATGTAATTAAAGAAAACCTTCGGAAATTACTACGGTATTATCATTCACTATTAGATCTATGATTTAAATAACGGCTTCCGTATCCAGAAGTCTATGCTGATGGGCAGTCATGGGTATGGGTATAATGAGTGCATTTTAATATGTATGAAGTTCTACGTACAAATAGTACAGGTAAAATAGGGTTTTATAAACAACAAAATTTGTACATTTATGAAATTTCACCTGTGAGTTACTAATAATATGAAAAATGAAGATCCGATGAGTCCCCAAAATTTGGGGCGTCCTAAGGCCCTTTTTGGGGCCCTTTTTGATCCGAATGGCCCTTGTTCCTAATAAATAATTGTTGTAAATAATTTCGTTTTTACGTTTAAGGTCGAGTGAGGTGTGGTTTTCGATGGGTTTAGTTATTTTAAATCGATTGGGACTAGTTTTAAGTGTATTAAACCACTCCATACAGGGTGTTTCGAAATATTATTACTTTTTTACGATATTTAAACATTTATTCATAAAGTAATAAAATTAGTTACCTCCATGCTCTATACAAAAGGGGATTATTGAAAATAATTGCAATTCTTTACTATATAAGAGGGAAGGATCACAAGGAGTAAGAGAAAATATTAAATACCCCCGTCACAGCAAACCTGCAGACCTAGCGAATTTCCGTTTTACTTATTTGATTTTCAATTAAACCTAAAATAGCATTGCGTTAAATGATTACCTAGGTCTGCTGCTACAAGGAGGCTAATAAAGTGTGTTTATAGTAAAATATTAATAGCCTAGTATAAAACAAATAAATTTGACAAGTTTGATCGAGATATATCTATTACTAACAAACAAAATCATTTTACACTATTCTACATAAGAATAACATGGGAATTTTAAATTTACAAATTTAGTATTTTTATCCGTAACTAATAACCATACAAAAACACGTTAATATACTAAATTATTTGTTTTTAAGCTATTTAAAATGTTCTAGAGAAAAATTGGGAAACCTTTGGGGGTGTTTTGAGGGTAAAGCAAATGAGAAAACCCAATTTTTACCCCATAAACCTCGTTCCCATTGTTCAGGACAAAAATGCTTGTACTGACAATGCTGCTCTGATGAATCAAGAATCAAGAATTTTTATTTCCATAAAATGTGGTTACATTGCTGGAAAACGTCAGTCAACTATAGCTAAAAAAATAAAAACTAAAATAAGACAATGGTACAAGGTTTCTTACCAATATAAAGAATTACATTCCTGAAACTCTCCATGCAAAGAGAAGGAAAAAAAAACAGCACACAGCACTCGGTTGAAAAACTAAAAAAAAACTACTTACAAGTTCTTCTTTCAAATCAAAAAATTCTCTGTTTTTGTACAAAGGGTTTGCCAAAAGGAGCCCCTCAACACCTTTTCTAAATTTTGGGTCCGGCAGGTTCCGAGCTGCAAAAGGAAGTTTATTAAAAAACTTATAACTTAGAATCTCATTCGACATCTGAACTTTACTTAATCTAACATGTGGTAAATTGATATCATTTTTCCTAGTGTATTATAGGGATGGATGTCGCCTCTCAGCTCAAGAGAATCCCATTCCTTCTTGATTTTGATCAAGGACTGAAAAATATAGAGGTTACAAACTGTCATTAAGCTCTCAGCTACAAATATGGGTTTGCAATGGTCCAAATAATCAGCACCAGCTACTACTCTAACTGCTTTCTTTTGATAGCGCAGAACTCTCTTGACCCCAGAGGCGGCACCCCAGAGCCTTAGGCCATACAATAAAATACTCTGAAAGAAAGCAATATAAGCAGTTTTCAGCCAGTCCTTTGGTACAAAATATCTCAGTCTTCTGAGTAGACACAGAGCTCTGGAAAGTCTAGCACAAACATGGCTAATCTTGTCATTCCAGTCTATTTTATTGTCGAGATGTAAGCCTAGAAGTTTGACAGATTTCACACTATGTTCTAAGTTTCTTAGGCTAAAGATTATTGACTTAGTCTTTGTCTCATTTAGAAAAAAGTGATTTGCTCGGAACCAGGCCGATGCCCCCTCAAGAGATCGTTTCATGGCTTCCTCAAGATCTCCCAGTTCATTACTAGTTTCAAACAGTGTAGTATCATCTGCGTAACAGATGACACCTTGCCCCAAACACAAAGCGAGATCATTAAGCATGACATTGAAAAGTAAGGGACCAAGAATTGAGCCCTGAGGTACACCATGGGTCAATTGCTGTACACTGGATTGTCTGCCATTTATACAAACCAGCTGCCCACGTCCAGTCAGGTATGACTCCAAACAGTTCAAAAAGTTTCCCCTTAACCCCATAGAAATTTAACTTTCCCAGGAGGGTGTCATGATCCACCATGTCAAAGGCCTGGTCTTAGTGTTGTCCTGGTCGTCATAACCACGAAGGACAACCGTACTTGTATTGATTGAAAATAGTTTTGAGGAAATTAAGATACAAGTTGCAAACGTCAGTATGTATGAAAGGTGTTTTTGCACCACATTGTTCGTGCTTTAAGATTGGTGTTGCCTGTTCTGCAATATGCGAGGTTTGTAAAGGGGAATCCTGCTTGAACACCAACTTGGACAAAATCAGTAAAGATAGACAAGTTGCTAAGAATAAAAAAATTGTTTATGAGTCGTCTGAGAATAATTATTGTGATGATGAAATTGTAATGAGAGATACTACGGAAATTGTAGAAAAATAGCTTTAGTTTAAGTACTTCATTTTAATAAGTAATGTAAGGTTTTATACAAACACAATTGTTTTAATTTTTAATAAATGTAAAAAAATAACTTAAATAAATAACTAAGAAAAATACATATCAATTTGAAATTGGTCTTAATAGATTTGCATAAAAAACACATTGAAAGATTATTCACAACACCTTAAAAGTTGAATTTTTTTTGTAGTAACCTATGTTATTATGTTATAGTGTAAAACTTAATCCATCCCCTTTTAGTGAACTTCCTATATAGGAAAAAGCTATTACCGAAGGTCTTATGGTAAAACATAGACCCGAAACCGTTTTTCGTTTTCATTTCGATGCCCACAGAAGCCTAAAGCACCCTTAGAGGGCTGCTGTTTAGAGGGTTGCTAGATAACTCAAAATATTATATATGTGTTTATACATATATATAATATAATATATCCATGTTATATAATGTACGTGTCCGTAAACATGATATTAACTCGAGTAGTTTTGGTTCAATTTTAACGAAACCGGCATAATCGGTCCATGAAACAGGGTTTTATGTGGTAAAAATTTGTAATCTTTGACCCTCAAAACACAAAGTCTCCCAATTTTACTCTAGAGCATTTTAAAGAGCTGATAGAAAACAAATAATTTAGTATATTAAAGCGTTTTGTAAGTGTATTAGTTACGAATAAAATTCAAAAATTGTAAATTTAAAATTCCATGTTATTCTTAAAGAGAATAGTATAAAATGATTTTGTTTGATTGTTTATAGATATGTCTTAATAAAACTTGTCAAAAGTATTTGTTTTATACTAGGCTATTAATATTTTACTATAAACACACTTTATTAGCCTCCTTGTAGCAGCATACCTAAGTATTCATTAAACTCAAAGCTATTTTAGATTTAATTGAAAATCGGGCAAATGAAAATTCTCTTATAGTCTACAGGTTTGCTGTGACGGGGGTATTTAATATTTTCTCTAACTCCTTGTGATCCTTCCCTCTTATATAGTAAAGAATTACAGTTATTTTCAATAATCCCCTTTTATATAGAGCATGGAGGTAACTCATTTTATTACTTTATGAATAAATGTTTAAATATTGTAAAAAGTAATAACATTTCGAAAAACCCTGTATAGAGTGGTTTAATACACTAAAAACTAGTCCCAATCGATTTGAAATAACTAAAACCATCAAAAACCACACCTTACTCGACCTTAAACGTAAAAACAAAATCATTCAGGAACAAGGGCCCTTCGGATCAAAAAGGGCCTTAGGACGCCCCAAATTTTGGGGACTCATTGGATCTTCATTTCTCATATTATTAGTAACTCACGGGTGAAATTTCATGAATGTACAAATTTTGTTGTTTATATGGAGTGTTTTTGTATTATTTTACCTGTACTAAAATGTGAATATCAATTTCAATTAGTTAAGATGGGAACGCCACTATGTGCGTATTTTAACCCAAATATGAGTGAAGGATGAGTTTAGGATGAGTGGCGCGATCTTTTAGTCTTGTTAGTGACTAAGGTCGACATGTTCCTTAGACACAGCTGTTAATTAATAGCCCATACAGCTAATGGCAACTAAGGGACCTACAGTTTATAGTGGAATCCGAACCACATTTTTCCTTGTAATTTACAAATTGGTCTAATTATCAGGATTAGTACTGCGGATAGTCGTAGTAGTAGTACTCACTAGTGCGGACGTTAATCCACACCAGGGAGCATCGCATCCACAGTGCATCCCTATAAATATCCACAATTCGTGACCTCCTAGTAGCTGGATTACAGGACGACATAAATAAAATTAACATATAAAAGCCGTTATTTAAATCATAGATCCAATAGTGAATTATAACACCGTAGTAATTTCCGAAGGTTTTCTTTAATTAAATAGCGTTTGGCTCAATGCCTTGATGATTCGAGATTCGGCCAAGTATTGAAGAGCAGGATTCCGTTATAATATACCGTAGATGTTTTTTTTTATTGTATTGTAGAATGCTTTTATAATAGTTTAAGACTACGGTACCGGTAGTATAGGAGTGCATTACCTATGCTGGTTGGATAACAGAGGCCAAAAACACCATTCGTTCAAATTTGTATATATATATATAAATGTATATACAGATATACATTTATATTCATATATATATATATATAGATCTTTAAGGCTGATTTTATTATTTTCTTTGATCTGTACTCAATCATATGTTCTCAAAATTCAACTACTGTATTTGTAAACAGTTCATATTTATTTGTTTTGTTCATCTTTACATTTTTAATATAATAAAATATCTTGGAGTATGGCTGGACAAAAAACTTAATTGGAACTACCACGTTAATCAAAAACTGTCCCAAGGTGTGATGTTTCTTGTTACATGTACGACATGAAGTTTGTGAATGGCAATCTTTGAGGTTATGATGGCCTAGACAGGAGACACAGCAATGATTTTCTTTGACGAGGGTATGTCGCTGATGCGGAGATTTATTTTGGAACACACTGCAGGCATAGATCTTGTGTTCGTTTGAGTTACATGCAAAACACTGCCAATGAGTCGGTTTTTTAATGCCTGTTGAGTGAGATGACTGATGGGGGGAAGTGTGGGTCGTGGCCATAGCAACGTTTCTTGAGCGAAATTGTACTTGCTTTTGTGTAGTGTCTTTGGGTGCATGAGCAAAAGTGTTATTAATTTTATTCAGTGTGGGAGCGCTGTGTAGATTTGCATCCTCAGCCTGAGAGCATTCAGTGTTCAGATATTTGATTATATCTTCGACCTCGGGAAGTGAGTGAGAATTCGGTTGAAGAGCGGAACATTTCAAGCTTTTTGCGTAAATCAGCATCCATCTTACGCAGGAGCAGTGCGGAGAGAAGGGGATTATTATTTGTAATGTCACATTCCAAAGCTTTTAAAGCTTGCGTGTGTTCAGTGAAACAATTTACAAAATGGCGAAGTCCTGTTATGGTTAATGCATTAATGGTAGGAAGGTCCAAAATGTGATTGAGGTGAAAAGATTGTAAGCGGCGTTCATTGTGATATCTATCACGGAGGAGATTATATGCAACCAAATAGTTAGCTTCAGTAAGATTCAAACTTTTGACTAAGTCGAGGGGTTCTCCGTTAAGTACACTTAAGAGGTACTGAAATTTCATGACACTGGAAAGCGATGCGTTGTGGTGTATTGCAGTATCAAACAAATTTATAAAACTTGTCCAAGTTAGTGGGTCACCGGAGAATTTTTGTAAATCCAATTTTGGAAGGCGTACTGCTTGCGAAATCGGTGTTTGGTGAAGAGAAACGGAAGAAGAGTCACTTAAGATAGCAGAATTTGAAGGTTCAGGATGGGACATTAAGAACTCAATAGTAGCCACGATATGAGAAAATAAACTTTCAATTTCATCCAGGTCTTGAGACAATGTCTCGTCAGAGATAGGATCCTCTTCTAAGATTAAAACCCGTTGCACATTGTTGTCGAATTCTTCTTTTCTTTTACGAATTTCATTTAAATGAGCATTAAGTTGTTTAATTTGAATAGGGGTGAGTTGTTCCGTTGAGGTAGAGTATTCATCAACAGTATCTTTAAGTTTATTAAAACGAGTTTTAATTAGAGATGTTGAGCGAGTGTAGGTGGATGACTTAAAATCAGAAGTTTTAGGAGCCATTGTAGTAGTAGAACACAAAATTTACCAGCAGCACACACAATATAAAAAGGTCTTGAGTAAACACAAAATCTCAGTTTGAAGTCAAAACAATGAATTGTACATCAAAGATACAGATAATAAGTTTCTTTCAATAAAGTCTTTACCTAAAAGGAGGAATGTATAGTCTATTAAGTGCACAAAAAATTAATAAACTTGAGCTTGTTTGATTGATTGGCACCAAAAATATAGTATTAAAGTAAGTAAAGAGTTCATTTCATATCGTGATCTGAGTCCAAAAAGATTATAATCGGGTAAACTTCAAAACAACAAATTAGTAGTGGACTGTAAGGGAACTGAGTAGAACATTTAGATTATAAATGGGGTAATGTTAACAAGGAATGAATATAGTTACCAGGTTTTCATCCGGCTCGAAGGACCAAATGTTGGATTGGGAATGGAAAAATTATAATTATAAAAAAAGAAACCATGTTGACTTGAGCAATAAAAACAATGTAATGAAAAAGTAAACAGAAAGAAATAATAACATATGATAAATAAATATACACATGTTAAATGCAGATCAAGGGGGAAAAGTCTTGAACACAAGGTTATGCACGCCTTGCAAAGCTTTTCCCTTTAATCAATAGGAAATCTACTCTGAAGCCAGCTTGTACAGTTCTAATCTACAAATCAATAATTCGGCCCTTGATTACATATGCATCTCCTATCTGGGGATTAGCTACATCAAAAAACAAACTCTTCAAAATTCAAGTGATTCAAAACAAAATTCTAAGAATAGCGGTGAATGCTCCCTGGTTTGTTAGAAACAGGCATATACATGAAGAACTAGGAGTGGAGTCTATCTCGGCCTTTATTGAAAAAACCACCTCAAAATCTTTAAACGATGTTCCTGGTGCATTAACTTTTCATCTTGGTGAAGCAACTGAGAACAGGAGGCTACGTCGAAGGCTCCCTCAAGATCTATTGGATGAATGAAGCCTAAAGACGATTAAATTATTCTCTAAATTAATTATGTTACAGGGTGTACCAGGTTTGGGCGAACCCACGATGTTATTATAGTTAATTTCTTTTTAATTTTGTTAACACTTCTGTGTATAATGTCTACATTGAACCAGAAATAAATGCTGTAAAAAAAAAAAAAAAACATTTTTAATTCTCTTTGCTTGAAAACGTTTGTATTAAACGAAAATTTGCAACGTTTCATGTTTCATTCATCATAAACTCTATCAAGATCTCCTCAAGAATATATATATATATATATATATCCGTGAACACGATAACTTGAGTAATTTTTGTCCGATTTTGATGACATTTGGTTTGAAGGTGTAAGGCGGGATAAACTTGAATGAGTTCGCGAACCAGCATAATCGGACCATGGAACGGTGATTTACGGGGGGGTTTTATGGGGTAAAAATTGGTTTTTCTAATTTTTGACCTTCTGAACACAAAATTTCCCAATTTCTCTCTCGACCTTTTTAAAGAGCTTAAAAAAAAATAGTTTAGTATATCAAAGTGTTTTTGTACGGTTATTGGTAACGGATAAAGTTCAAAAAATTGTAAATTTAAAATTCCTGTGTTATTCTTATGGAGAATATTGTCAAATGTTGTAGTTTGCTTGTTTATGGATATATTTGATCAAACTTGGTAAATTTATTTATTTTATACTAAGTTATTAATATTTTACTTAAAAACACACTTTTTACCCTCCCTGTAGCAGCAAACCTATGTACTCATAAAACCTAATGTTAATTAAATACATTTAATTGAAAATCAATTCAGGCAACTGGAAATTTGCTTATTCGGCAGGTTTGCGGGGGTATTTACTCCCATGGGAGTAAAAAGGCCTTTTAATCCTTAGGGACCAAAAAAACTACTTTATACTCACAAAAAATGTGTTAAAAACTGTTGTTTTTTCTGTAGCATAAGGAAAAGATAACATAACATTGATTTGAATTGAAAACATAAATATAAAAAAAAACACTGTAGCACTCTCTGTGAGTAGGATGACTATGAACAAAGGACTGTCTACAGATGGGTTGGTTGGATTTAATTTATTGTATTCATCAGCTGACCATCAGGATTAAAGAAAAAAAAACAACAGGACTATCTAAAAATAAGCTTTAAAATATATCTTTATCTGTAATATTTGGGAATTCAGTCTCAGTCTCTTACTCTATGATCAATTACTTATACAGTTTGTTTAAATGTAAGCAACAATTGTAGATAAAAAAGAAATGTAGATAATTAAATTTTCTTTGTCTATAAAACTGGCTTTCGAAGGTGAACATGTTGTCATTAAAGGAACGGATCTTTCATAGTTTTTGGGTCGAGGCTCAGACTTTTTAATAAAATGATCAAACTGTTCCAGTACTTGAGTTACTTCTGCCATCTCAGATGAATCCTGAAAAATAAATTAAATATAGTAGTTTTATATTATTTTATATTGAAGCCCTAGACTTGAAATGTCCCCCTAAATAATTAGACCTATATATGATCAAACTTGTAATATCACAATAGGATTAAAATTATCTTCTATTGCAAAACAAATTAATGCACTAATATGAATTACAAATTATGTTCATTTATCAACTACCTACTTAAAATCCAGCGCCACTTGGCATTTTCTAAAATATGATAAATACAACATTTTACCTAAAATTTGTATTTGTGAGTGCTACATGGTTTGGACCTTGTGTTGATTTCATTTTTGCTCCTATATAAGTATATAACAATTTGTTGGTTGGTGGCTATTGATTCTAAGAATCAAGAATTTGTATTCATCATTTTGCGCTATGTACAATACATACAATACAATAAAGATGCCTAGTTATAAGTTTGTGATTAAATAATTTGGACGCTGTAGCAAAATTTGTTAAGCTTGCAAGTAAAACAGATAAAATTAAAGTTTTTTTTTTAAATAGAGGCCCACAAAATTATTACTTTAATAAGTGTTACAGCTTATTCTACATAACATGTTTTTTATAGTTTCTAAATAAATGATTTAACGTAGGTTTATTAAATAGGTATATATTTAGTTAATACAGTTTTCAAGAATGAATTTGTAGCCTCTATGACCAAAATGGATGCCTTTACTAAATGTCTGATGAAGTTTCAAGGTGTGCATCACTCAGATTCATCATGCAAGACTGTTCACATCTAAAAAAGTGTTGGTTACACCGCAACATTACTAGTTTCATATGTATCGGTAATGTACATTTTAACAATATATACTTACCACTGTATCAAAGAGTGTATTGCTGGGTGCAAACATGCTAAAAGTCCGAGATGAAGGACTGTTGTAATGTCCAAATAAATTATTGAGGCCTGTAAACAGAGCCATGATGTCTTCTCTTTTTGCTGGCGTTGTTTTGTCACTGACCATAACCTGCATCATAAAGTACAAAAAATACATTAAAATGTGTTGGACATTAGATATTTAAATAATGGTTTTATTAGTTTTTGGTGCTTTATAGGTGCTCACTGCCCAATTTCATTTTTCATTAACCTTCTAACCACTGTTTTTGATATATAGTCTAACTCTAACTTCCCGAACTCCAATCATTCGGATCGCCATTTGTCTGGATCACATCTTAATATGTACCAACTATGTCCATCATGCAGCGAGTATATTGAAGTGTCATATTGATTGGTGGGTGTCGAGTCATCTGCTAAGAGCTGCTGTCTTTCTATAGTGTTTATAGTGTTTCTTGAAAACCCAACTATGCAGGCATTTACTTATTCAGATGAGATCCAGTCAGTGGCTGCTAAAGGGGGGCTTGGCTGGGCTTAGCCCCCCCCCCAGATATAAGGACTCACTTTCTTTTTGGTTAAGTTAGAAAAGTTCATTTAAAAAAATAATAGGAGTAAGTTTTAATGAATAATATAGGCTTTTATTTTAATTTATCAAATGCTTTCTTATTATAAAATGTAAGGGTGAAATTCTTACATTGAATTTGTAAATTAGCAGATTACATGGTCCTTCAAGTATGTTCACTGTTTTCACTGAATCCGAAATTCCTTTTATGTTAATTTCCAAATAGCCTAAAATACGTCTTTAGTGCTTATATTTTTTCACATATTTTTTCTCACTGAGGGGTATTCCAGTAGAGCCGCCTATGGATCCAGTCCCAAAAATTGATCAGGGGGAATGGATTTATACTGAACTGTAATTTCATCACTCATGCTCAAGTCTATCTGGATGCAGAAAAGTCAGATAACTACTGCATCAACATGACAAATTATAATTTCAGTCATTACCAAACTCAAGATAATTCAATACAAACCTGGCTATAGCTTGACCAGCTGAGGTAGCAATCTTGCTTAGTTCCTTCACATAACGCTTTGAAACTGTCCACTGTCAGCCCTGCTGCATCAGGGTTGTTGTTCAGATCTTCTAGAAAATAAAAAAAATACGTCAGAAGGCAAAATAAAAAATGTATTGAAACAATAAACCCCTGTTTTTGTGGTGTTTACATTTCAGCGACTTGACGTCTGTTAGGTTGATCGTAGCTGCTTTTAAAGCAACTGAGCTAGTTGTTCGGTTACAGCCATTGCTTAGCTTAGGGATTACATCTTTTGCTATTGGTCAACACAACTTTTTTGTAAAAAACTTTACCTATTCACATTGCAAAAGACAAAACAGAAGTAAGGAATAAAGGGAGCATACAAGAACAGTACTTTTAATCACAATACTCTGTGTACCTTTAAACATTTAATGAAAGAAATACAGTTTCAATATATTTAAACATAACCTCAGAGCTTCCAACATAAAATCTCACATATCACGAAGCAACCCTTTCATACTGGCACAGTGGTGTGATTATACTCCATTTGCTCCTTGTCACTAAGCGAATGCTAAGGACCCACATTTAAGCCATATACGAAGACAAAACCAGAGAAGAGGAGTGTGTCTCTTTTTGGCTGTAGTGATATCTAATAAGCTTTACTTACTTAGATATTTTGGGATAGAATCTTTAGAAATGAATGCCACGTCTCCTCCTCCAACTGCAAGACACTGAAATGCCAAAGCTTCATTGTCGTATTGTGAATTGCCGAACTCTCCTTGATCAAACCATCTGTCAGCAATGTCTGTAAATAAAGTCAACAATAAACCTTAAACAAACAGTTTTAACTTTTGGGCTCTTCCTCTCCAAGCTCTTCCACAGTCCTCCTCATGAGTTTGCACATGAGACCTGTCCAAGACGGAATTTAAACCTCTAGTCTATTTGGTGCTAGTCTGGCTAGAGAGACAAATGCTCCTGGCCACTCAGCTAGCACATGTCAAGTATAGCTTTCAGCCATTTTTGTTCAGTTATAGGTACTTGCATAGTCAGTTATGAATTGAAGTTTGGTGGTGTTGCTATTGGTGGCTGATGTATCAGACTTTGAAATAATGTCAACAAACATAAGTGCTAAGTAAGAGACAATCTGAATCTTCTTATACCTTTGACTCATAAGACCATCTCAATGAATTATGGATAATTGACTAAGAACTAGTAGAAATATGGCATATCTATTTTTTGTCAAGGATTAATAATTGTTACCAGTTAGTTGTGACTTTATGTAGAAACCTGGTGTTGGGAGTGTATTATTCTACACTTAGGATGAAACAAAGCGAATTTGGATTGGCACTCACCAGTTAACAGAAAATAATTAAATAACTTCTTAATCAGCATCGTAGGTGTTATTAAATTACCTACCTCAAAGTATAAAAATATGTATAATAACACTTGTAATAATAGATTTACACACTTGTGTTGATTAACAAGACAGTAAATACATATAAAAGATATTGAGGTCTGATGATGATTGAAGTGTCCAATCGAAATCGATCACCAAACTTACCATCTCAGTCGTATTTTTTGTTGTAAGACTAGATTACTTACGTCAATAGCTCATTGAATTTCACTTCATGTTTCAGTACAGGTTTCGACACATTGTCATCATCAGCTGAGTACTAGTGAAGTCTGTCCCCGACCCGCGGCGTGACCGTGTGTTTTGTTCGAGCAGGCCTGCATGTCTTAAAGCTTTACGTGTTGTAAATGTATATGTTCCATGTCGTGTCGTATTTGTGTTACGTGTTACGTGTTTATTTAATTGAACATTGACGAAACCATATGGTGAATAAAAACTTCACTATTACTCAGCTGATGATGACAATGTGTCGAAACATGTACTGAAACATGAAGTGAAATTCAATGAGCTATTGACGTAAGTAATCTAGTCTTACAATAATATCTACAGCTCAGGGGCTTAACAATGAATTTAAAGTATTTTTTGTACCTTCATGAAAATAAATGTAAAAAAATTTGTTGAGACATCACGTTTGAATTGATGTATGTGTTTCTTGACAAATTCATCAATCAATTAAAAAAAATAATATTTTGTAATATTTAAAAATAAATTAACACTTACATTCCGAGCAAACTTTGATGTTGGAGTAAGGCGCCACAGAAGAGCTAGGCTCGGAGATGCATATATCAGAGAAAAACTTGGACATTGCCTTGGTATAGGGGCACTCTTCAGTGTTTCGTAGGTACATTGCAAATGAAGTCCATCCTACAAATTTGAAACCATTTAAAGAATTAATAACAAATTTAATAGCTTAGAATTTAAGTTAATAACTTCAGAATGTAAACGTTTCAATTGAATAGTTCTGAAATTGGTCCATAAATTACTAAAAAGATAATAATTTGTTTCAAATATTGAAAACATATAATCCTCATATATAATACGTGAAGGCGATTTCTACGAAACACTATTGTGTCATAATTACGTATTTGCTGTGTAGACCGCCCTTTCAACATTTCCTGCAATAAAAGTCTTCGGGCTTTGCCCCATATGTCATCAAAATCCCAATGTATTTCTTATGAAGAAAAGATTTTGTTTACTCAACAGACGAGTAATTTTTATTCATTGCAGCTGTTCATAATACACAAAAAGAGCGTTCGTTTTCAGAGTGAGTTAGTTTTTAGTTTCAATAACTGGAGTGGAGTGAGCATTTGTTTTCAGAGTAAGTTCGTTTTCAGTTTCGATAACTAGAGTGGAGTGATTGATTACATTATTTTTGAGTAGACTTTTTTAAGTCATCGGAAATTATGACTTTTATTATTAGTTATGAGATAATACTTAGCAATTGCTCGAATTTGAGCAACAGGTGCACTAGTAATCTTTGATAGCGTGTGGAAAGATTTAAATGTACTATAAGCTGATGTTCACCTCACCGGAGCTACGGGCTACCAGCACAGCTGTTTATCTACTGTATCCTACTTAACATGCGACAAGCAAGTACGTCCGTTCTGGCAAGACTACAGTCTCTGCAGAATATAATGGCATAGAGGGAAGTTGGAGGCTTCAATAACAAAAAACAATCAATATGATCACTTGAGTTCCTTTCAATTAGCAGGTAGGGTAATATAAAAAGAGCCAAAGTAAGCCAAAGGACTGTAATATAGGTATCAATTCAATTTTGTTTCCCAGTTATTAACAATTAAAATCATTGGGGGGGGGGGGGTGAAATACAGATTTTTTTCTTTTACATTATAGGCTAATGGTTCGTGTAAACAAATAAAGAAAGAAGTATAGGGAAGATAATACAATTTCTTACCTATACCATCCACTGAGGAGAAGCAAGCTTTTTTCCCTCTCAAATCTGACAGTGAGTTAATTTTTGAGTTTGATTTAACTATGGCTGCAACTGTTTTTGCTTTTTTCAATTGTTTGGGTAGATGAACAATCAGTGGTTGCAGGCCATTGTCTCTGAAAACAATTTTCTATCAATAGATAGATTCTTAAAAGTTTGTCTTCTAAACTTTAAACCACAGTCCTATTACAGTAGAGTAATTGGCTGAGCCAGGTGTCTTTACCTTTAACGAGGCCTGCCAAAGCTGGGTACGGCCCTGGGCTGAGTTATACGTTTTATATCCCATTTGATCAAAGAAAATCAAAGAAAACTGATGTGAATGCTGATGTATGTAGATAACTGTCAATTTCATAACTGAACACTTCAATGCAATGTACTGAGTTAGATTAAGGAACTGTGACGCTATTTATTGTATTGCTGTACATTAAACAAATAAATAAATTTTGAATTTGAAATCATATATTTGTCACTATCATAGCTATATAACTTTATATTGACTTATTTACTACCCAGCTTCACAAGGAATGCACATCGCACAGTATATATCTAAATCAGAAATGATGTTTGGGTTAAGAAATCTTCATAATAATATTAGAATTGCCACGAGAATTTGTTTGGAACACTTTAAAGCCATCACATTTTACACCAGGGTTTATGACAAAATGTTTTAAATACCTTTATTGAAAACACCTGTTGTCGTAAAACTTGTCAGATGTTTTGTTGTAAACCGTGTTATGAACATGGTTATAACAAATCACCCTGAAAAGTACCTGATTGCAGGCAGCAGTTTGTCTGTGGTAGTAATAGTGACATCAGCAGATTTGTTAGCCACAGACACAAGGCAGTTGGCTCCGTAGATACAGTTGAGAGTTGGCTGAAGACCATAAACTCTCGAGACAGCTGCCAGCCAGTCACACTAAGACAAGCATTTGTATATCATGTTGTTGAGCATCCATGCATTGCTATTAACTTATGTAGAAGGAGGCGCACAACTGTACACAGCTTTGTAAGGTGGTGCACAACAAGTAAGATTTTGCACAATGTTGCTTCCACTGTGATGGCTGGACATTAATCGAGTAGGCGAACACGTCTGTACTAGAAAGTGCACAACCAGCGCACGGAAACGTTCCTTACTTTTTGAACAGCCCTTGTATTTTAACACAACTACTTTCTGTGATTTCACATATAGAACACATTACTCAAGTTTTTCTTTATACATATTTTTCATTGAATATAAGGACTCTTGTAATAGCATATTTAATTTTATCATTTGTCTTATTTTTATTCATCAATGCAACTGACATAAGTTAAAAGTAAATAATACAACGTTCTTGAAACTGGATTGACTATAAATTCATAAAACTAATCTAGACTTTCATTTATCTGGACAACTTGGAACACCTATAAGTCTGGATTAATGACGGTGTACTGTATATTATTCTTCGTCCATAGTCTAATATATCAAATTATGGCTGTTAAAAAAAACCTTGATTTTCTCCTCCAGTGTGCCAATACAGAGATTGATAGCTCGACTATCTTGACCACAGCTTGACATGGAGTTGGCACTGAGGTATCCAGGGGCTGAAAACAGTCTGAGGTATAGCATTTACAAAAGTACACAGCCCTATGAGGCCAAACAACATAGCCAAACAACATTTGCCCATTAAGTCAGATGGAAACAGAACCTTAAAATAGAAACAAGGAAAATAAACATACATAACTGAGTAAATATTTTATATTTAGGTTAGTAAAAAAAATCAGTGATGTATGTAGCCTTGGAGGCATGGTGGAAGGAAAAACAGGTGTGCTATTTCGTCATATGCTGACGTCACCCAGATTGTAAACAAAAAATCACCTGATCGTATTGCCATATAAGTATATATTTTGTTTTGATTTGATTTTTATTGTTTCTATATTTTTTTCTAAATGGTGAAATGGTGTTGCAATCTGGGCGACGTCAGCAAGACGGGAAATAGCACACCTATGTTTTTATCCTTCCACTACATGTATGCCTTGGAGGCATGCAGCAAAAGAAAGTTTACTTTGTCTTACAGTATTAAATTTATCCTACCAAATGCTTAAAATCCCATCTTACCTATACCATAGATAAAACATACTCCCTTAGTAGATTTCCCATCCTTATGGAACAGCTGAACCCAATTTTACTGTCAGTTCTGTCTGGTGTACTGTATAGTAGTGTTTTGTTTACAATTCGTTTCTAGCTAATTCAGTAATTTAAAACCTCGTTTAACCAAATAAAACTATCTAATCATAAACAATAACTTGTCCACTATAGTTCGGCCGCTTAGAAAACGACCTGCGCGCTAATGCTAAGCCAATGCTGGAGGAGGTCACTTTCTAAGCGGCCGAACTATAGCTATATAACCAAACAGTGAGGCACAAATCATGAGAAACTAACCCTAAAATAATAGAAACAAATTGTAAACAAAACACGACATCTACAGTACGGTAGACCGGACAGATCTAACAATAAAGTTGGCTCAGCTGTTCCATAAGGATGGGAAATCTAATAATGGAGTATCACAAATACTAGAAAAATACGTTTTATCTATGCCTATACTAACTCTTGTGTCTCATTAAGAAATCACAGTAACCCAGTGGCGGTACCAAGGGGGGATGGGAGGGATATATCCCCCCTGAAATATTTTATATTTTATTAGCTAACATAAATATATTAGCTTGAGCATATTTTAGAGCTAAAATATGCATAAAAATATATTTTTAGGCTTTGAATTCTACATTTTTTCTGTGGGAAGGGGGGGGGGTCACCCAGACCTCCCTTTTTTCTGGGGGATATTCCATACCCCAGACCCCCCGTGGTCATCCCCCCCCCCCGAAATTAAATCCTGGTACTGCCACTGCGGTAACCGAATCAAAATGAGCAAATTTGTTGTTTTGTGAGTGTACATTTCTAATCCCTGACATATTGAGTCGACTGCTCACCAGTAGCCAAGTAGTCATCAGGAGTGATGCTAGGTTTCAGCTGAAGAGGTGGAGTAAAGATGCGAGACTCTAACAGATTGATGAAGTCATCAGGTGTATCAGCTTTCAACAAGGTTTCTTTCAGCTTCTTTTGTATATCTTCTGCTTTTGTTCTGGTTAAAATTCATTAATTAAACAAAATTATGCTAATAAGTTAAGTACCATACAGTAGCCTCTTCCTAACAAGAGCACCACTTATATAGAGGCTATTTTTAAAACTACAATTACCGTTGTTATTCCATCCAGTATCAGTATATTAGAGAGATTAGCAAAACATATAAAGCCATTAATTCTAGCCATGTTAATTTCCCAAAATGGTCCACAAAATTTCACCCTTATACAGGTTTTTGGATAGGCTACTGTTCTATGCCTTCACTAATGAAATCAATTAAATGGTTTGTTTTACTAATAATTGTAAACCATAAAGAAATGGTGACCTGTTATAGTTTACGCAACGATCACGTAAAGGTGGTGTGTTAAGAGACTATATTTAGGCGAGTTGCGCACACTACTTTACCTAACACCATTTTAAAATTACTAACAATCACTACTCATAACTTCTAAGAGCGGTTATGTTTTTTTTTTTTTATATAACCTCTTATTGCCACTGACAGTGATGCAATGACTCCATTGTACCAACCACTAATTGTACAGATCATTAACAATTAAAATGGTAATCAGCTGATTAGTTGAAGTTTGAAGCTTTACAATTGTACTTCTTTTCTCTCAATCGTTGAACCTCATTGGTCCGTTACTCATGGTAAAACATCAATGCTGGCTGATAAGTAAGTAAACGATGCTGTAAAGTGAATCTTTTCAGTACTAAGAACTGTACTGAAACGGCTAGTTAAAAAAACAGTCGTAGTTAAAACTCTTTTCACAATAGATCCCACTGACCCACAAATATTGTCTATTGTGTACCACAAATAGATCATTATTTTTTAAATTAATAAATTAGACACATCGAAAATGCTACAAACTTGAGACTCCACAGCTACAATAAATCAATGTCAATAACGATGATGTGATATTTATAATGTAGTAATTTAGATTTTGCTATAGGGTCTCACTATAGCTAGATTTCCAATATTTTTTATACTGTACGTCATAAAGACTGTTATTTAATCTTTGTTAATATGTCTAATTTTTGCAGTACTGTACCACTATAGAATAAAGAACTAACCTAATCCTCAATGGGCAAAAAACAAAAAACTGTAAAATAATGATTACGTTTGAATCTACTATAGTATCTATATCAGAATAATGGAGGGATGGACTCGTGGTCCAGCACGTCAACTGAAGCTTATTGTGCATATCGTTACCAGAATCTAGAAGAGCTGCACTGCTGTCGCTGGCTAATGGGCAAGGACCGACCTAGGGATGGCAGGAAAGAGAACTAACATCACTGCTCCTTTGTTATCAGCTGATTACATATAAAGTGAAATGTATGTTAAAAAAAATCACATAGCGACAACAATGGTTCTAGATTTTGCTAAAGACACTAGCAGATTCAAAATACAACTCTTTTGGCTCAGTGAGGGTTCTGGCTTGAATTTTTATTTTGTGGTAGTACTCACCTCCTGGCAGCAATAACAGGCATAGGCCTGGTAACCCAGACACATGGATCTGTAGAGTTCAGGGGCATAGTGGAGCCATCAGGACATAACAGACTGACATCTTCACAAACTGAAACATCTGCTCTCTGTGAACAATCGATTACATCACATTAGATTGTGTAAGATGGCTGACAAACTCACAAGTCTTGTCAAATGACCAGGAGAGTCCATTAAGTGAAGCCTTTTCTGTAATGTCTGTGACTTTCTTGATTGACTGGTTCACTGCTCAGTCAAGTCAAGTGTTGCCATAAATAATTGTTTCCATAAAGAAGTGATTATATTAAAAGTTCCACATGCCCACTTCATAATTGTTTCGTGTTCTTCAGGGTATAAATATGTCAAACATTAACATAGGTTTTTCTTTTTTTTAAGAGGTTGGTGGCATCTTTTAACCTTGTGTTTGCCCGTCTACATAGACTACAGATCTGTGCGTGGAACATATCCAGCAAAGCAAGGGATGAGCCGGTACAGTACGAAGGTGAACTGTACTGATAAAATGTTTGCGGCACTCGGCAGTGACCAGGATCCAAACCCACAACATCGCTGCCTTGGGCCCGAAGTCCGTGATGCTACCAACTGAGCCACCGACTTACCAAACGAGTTAGTGTGGTACAATTAGCAAAAAAAGGCTTAGCCCGAACAACCAAACAGAAAGTACACTTTTGACTCCAAGTTGTTCAGTACAGTCCACAGTAAAAGTTCAGTAAAAGTTACACCAATTTGAGTGTCAGGTTTGGTGGAGGGGGGGGGGTAAGAGTTTTAAAAAGTTTTTTGTTTTTTTTCCTTTTGGTTATCTCAGAAATATGCATTTTAGCACAAAATACGTACTAAAATAATCTACACAAAATTCTAAAAAAAAATGTTATCTTCATTATCTTGTTAAAGTGAATGGTTACAGAAGCTTAAAAATTGCAATTTTTCTACAATTTTTACAACTTTTAAAGTCCCGTAGGCAACTAAATATTAAAAAAAAATAATAGAGATAGAGTTACAAAACTTGGAACAAAGTCTCTGGACACACAAATAATTTTAATTTATTATTTAGTGACACACTACCTTCTCAGGGGGACTACCCCCTAGGAGTCAGAAGAAAATATTTAAGGTAAGCATAGGTTGATATCTATATCAAGATCAAATTAACGGTTTTTGTTGGTAAAATACAATACCGCAAACCTGAACTCAAAAGAACAAACAAGTCGAAAGCAGCCTTTGAAAGATTTCTTGAAGTTGCAGTTTTGGGACGCCCGCAGAACTCAGAAGGAAGTCATAAATGTAGGCATGGCTTGATACATTTTATTATTATTATTATATAATTATCATGATTATTATTACTAACATTATAAAAATTTGAATATTGGAGGAACAGAATATTTTTTGATCTCCGCTATATGCACATTCAACAAGACAACAAACAATTTTACAACATATGCAAAGATTTTTACCATTCTTTTTTTTTTGTTTAGTAGTAGATGATTTCTGCATGCACACCTATTATTATTTTGTTTTAATTGAATGTAGGGACGCTGGAAAAGTAATTTGGTGCTTCTAAAGGCATAAATATGTGTGGGAGATGGTCATCCAGCTTTGACATACTTTTACTTTAACAGTTTTAGGTCATGAAGTTTGGATAATTACCATAAAATCTACTTTACCACTGAAACTTTATAGTGGCTGAGGAAGGAATCAATGCATTTGATTCAGTTTCAATTGATTCAGTCGTAAAACTTGTCTTATGTTGTTTATATCCCCAGTGCCAGGTTTACATCAAACACCTATGTACCGAGAAATCGCAAGTTAAAAAGAGGCTGTCAACCCTATAAAACAATACTCAGAAGTGCCAGACATGATGTTTACTCACTGTGAAGTGAAGCCGAGCATCTTTGAGCATGGACCAGGCAACATCTCCCAGGCAGTCAGACAAGCAGTACAAAACTCCCTGTCTACCCCAGTACTTGTCTCTCTCCGAGCATAGGCTGGGCACATCACACAGTCCGCATAACTTGGGGTACTTTTTTTCTAGACAAGTAAAACCACATATTATATTCTTTTAGTTTGATAGGTTAGGTCATGAATAAATAAATAATCTGTTATACTGCTCATGTTTTGAAGAGAAGATTGGATATACTTCAAAAGTATAATATGAAAAAATAATCTTGAAACTCCTGCAAATATGACTGAGGAATAATCCGTCAATAATTATATCAATTTATTTTAGATCAATCATTTTTTAAGAATAGGCAGCCCAATGACAGTACTTGATTTGCTGTGGTCTTGTACACTGATACTGCTATAAATAATTAATAGTGATAAAGGAATTAACGTTTTACTGCAGAAATTATTAACAATTTTGTCAAATTATGACTATAATCATCAATGTAATGATAAAGTCGCATTACTATATAATTAAAGTTGTAAGAAGGAAGAAAAATACTTTATTTTTATAACAAAATATGAGAGTAAGGTTTATATAATCATAAACTATCATGCTTGAATTTGATAGTATTAAATCATTAGCAGGGCAAAATAACTTACTGAGTTTGTGGTCTAACTCCGGGTTTGATGCCCATTGGCCTGGTTTACAAGATTTCCCGAAGTATCCTGCAAGAGCTTTAACTCGATTTTCCTCAATGGAAATATCCTTCTCACAGCTCTGTGGAGTAACTCGGTTCTCAAAATACTGGAAAATAGTAAGCTACTAGTAAATAACAAATTGGAGTTTCTGTGCTTAAAAGTTCAGTATTTACACCTATGTGCGTAGTTTCTACAATTTGTTTAGTTGTATGTGTTTGTTGCTGTGATTCATTAGATATACAGTATAAATATATAAATAGGAAAGGTCTTTTACTGGCTACCGAAACTAAAAATGAGTAAACCTCTCGTTAAAAAAAGCAAGGACGATCTTAGATAATTAACCTACACACATCTTTATAGGTTGAAAAGAGTCAGGCTCTAACAAAAATTATTAGCTCTTTTGATGATGTTAATGTTTGTTCACAGCCATCCTTGTAACAACTTGTTAAACTTTTAAAAGATCAAAATATTAATCAAATATGATGAACTGCTATAAACTAAACCAATAAATACATATAAGAATGGTCTTATAATTACACCATCTACAGTACAAGCTAGTATGATCTAAGGCAATAGAAAGGAATTGGTTTTCTAATTTGGAGTGTTTGCACAATAAATGCTTCCTTGTATGGTAAACAAGACATGATTAATCCTCTTCTGTAATTAGTACCATAAATAGTATTGCAGTATTGCAAAATGCATTTTAACTGTGAGAAACTGTGACACATGAAGTCTTGTAATGGTTTATACAAATGAACGTAATATAAGTTTATGTTTTAATTACATTGTTTTTACTTTTCTAGTTTATTTCTTTTACTGGTAAGAAAACTAATTGTTTAGACTATTCTAAAAACTTCTTCGAAATTTTATGATAAGGACTTTGAGCGGTAAACACAAATTAAAGCAACTGGAAAGTAATAGTTTTTATCATGAATTTTGAAGTAATACTAATAACTGCTGCCTGTATTTTTAAAACAATCTTCTGATGTTAAACTATAAAATATATACATGTACTTTCAATGTTTTAATCCCAAAATATATTTTTTTTACTTTACTTGTTCCTTCTGTATTCTGTAATCAATTTAAATTTTTTATAGAAATGTTTTTTTAAAGAAATTAAAAATTAAAAACTACAACAATTTTAATGGTAAGTAAATTTTATAATATTCATAAAAAGTGGTTTTAATTAATGGGAAACCGATATATAAAACTATATAATAATAAAATAAGAGAATTCCTGGGAAATCCAGTTTGTTAATTTAATTTTAATTTCGTTGACATAAAAGTGTAGTCCAGTGTCCTCTATTCTTATACATACTTACAAGGGAAAAGACTTCACTCCAATCGTACTTGACAGCAAAAGGATCAAAACCAGGATGGCAAAGTTTCTTGTTTCTTAAGTCAGACAACTTTGAAATTTTTGCATTATTGGAAACCAAAGCAACAACAGCAAATTCCCACTTTTCTGAAAGAAAATAATAATAATTTAGGAATGTTTACAAAAATAAGACTTCATTTTAGCGAATTTCCCATATAGGGAATAAGCTATTACCGTAGTACTCATGGTAAGACCTGGACCCGGGACCGATTTACTTTTTCGTTTTGAGGTCCCTAGAGGCCAAAAACACCATCCGTTCAAATTCATATATATATATATATATTTATATTTATATATGTGTCCGTTAGCGCCATAACTCGAGCAAAAATCATCCGATTTTGATGAAATTTGGTACAAACGTGTAAACCTACGTTTATTCAAACGAGTTCGCGAACCAGCATGATTGGACTATGGGAACAGGGGTTTAGGGGGGGTTTTATGAGGTAAAAATAGGTTTTTCCCATTTTTGACCCTAAAAACTTAAAATTTAGCAATTCTGTTCAAACCATTTTGTAGAGCTTAAAAAAACAAATAATTTAGTATATTGAAGCGTTATTATGCGCCTAATGGTTACGGAGAAAATTCCAAAAATCGGTTAATTTAAAATTCCCATGTTTTCTTATGGAGAATAAGTAAACTGTTGTAGTTTGCTTGTTTGTGAACATTTTTTGATCAAATTTGGAAAATGCATTTATTTCATACTAAACTATTAACATTTTACAAAAAAATAAAACACATTTTTACCCTCCCTGTTGCAGCAAACCTAAGTACTCGTTAAACTAATGTTATTTAAATAGGGAATAAACGTGACATTTTTAAGGAGACATTTTAGTGTAAATCCAATCAGGCAAATGGAAATTTGCTTAGTCTGCAGGTTTGCTGCGGCGGGGGTATTTAAATTTGTTAATTCATATTATTTTTTATAGGTATATATATATATTTTTTTTTCTTATAGATTCTTAGAACTAATTAAAATACCTCATGTTTCAGAAAACTTGCAGAGAAAGGAAAAATGTCTAGTTGTGTTATCAAGGTTTTATTGAAATATTCCTTGAAATAGTTTTATTGAAATGGGGTTTATTGAAAATTAAAATAGTTTTATGGAAATAATAGAATGAAATATCTCCCTAGATTCACACGCAATAACACACTTCAATATAAATTACACTGCCCTTGCAAATCACTTGAAAAGCCATAAAGCCATTGTCGTCCAAAGACCCTTTTGTAAACCATTAATCTATGTAAACTTTTTTGCATGAGAACGGATTTATGTTATCTGAAGATCCAAAAACAATAAACTACAGTGGTCCTAAACCTAGGCCTTAACTAAGCTCATGAACTGTGAAAATACTTCTCTGTAGGGAAATCAAATAGGTTTAGATAAATTGTAATAATCGTTTTCTATAGGAAGTGACGTAAGATATTTTACGCCATACTACTCTAAGCTAACTTAACAATAAAAAATCTGTACAAATCCTTATATATTACCACCGACTAAAGGACTAACAATCATTACTCTCTTAGAGCACAGGTTATATGTTTGATTGTAACCACTTATTGTCAAATATAATCAGCTGATTGGTGTCCGGTAAAAACTCATTACAGTACAGTAGTACGTAATGAAACCCCATTTTATTAAGCTGGTGGCAAACAGCTGTTTTCTGGACTCAATACTTGCGTGTGAAGTTAGTTAAAACAGTGTACAGTAGTCTGGGTAAAATTGATTTATCTCAAACAAGAAGTAAATTAATTACCACTTTCATGTAATCTACTTCAGTTTAGGTTTTGGAATTGTTGCTGTAGGGTGTAGTTTTGATATAGATTGGTAAATGGTTGTACAAAGCTGGATTTTAGACATATTTTATTATTTAATTTGTTAATAATATATTTTATTTGATATTTATTATTTTAATTTAATCACTTATGTGCTAAGAAATTATTAAAAAAAACTTTTCAATTCTTGTTTTCAAGCTTACAACTTTTACATATTCTGCTCTTAAATCGAAAATACTTTTGAACCAAAGAAATATTTAAGCTTAGTTTCTCCACTCACTGTCCTCTGTAGCATGGATCCTGTGAGTGATGAGAATGTCAGAGAGGTGCTTGTTGTTGGCAGCCATCAAGAGATCTTCTGCTTCAAACACTGCAAAATCTGCCTCTCCGGAAATAATTTTATTCATACAATCCAACCTGGAAAAATTGAATTCTAAAATGCTTATCTTTTATTCTATACATTGATGTTTTTCTTTTTTGTAAAACGGTTATCTGGTGATCAAATAAGAAATATTAAACTCCTAATTTGATCAAAGTATTTAATTAAATGATTTTACTACCCAATTTATTGAATTTAATCAGTTAGCGACTCAGATAGAAACATAACAAACAATATTTCTTAAAAAAAACTAACTAGTAGTTATACTTTTTGTATAATTTTGTGAACATTATTTAAATTGTATATTGTAGACGATTTCTAGTCATCTAAGAATATTTGGCATCCATTCTAAGAATGGTTAAGATGTGCTTTTAATGCCCTTGCAGAATAGCCCATAAGTCAAAGTTACTGTTTAATAATTCATGTAGTGTTTACTGTGCCAAACTGTTAACCTCGCCTCTCTAAAAAACCATCTTTAGTAAAATCATATATTTTAAGCCAGTTTTGTATTTTTAAACAACTAAAATTATTTTCCTTTTGAAAAAAATTATCTTAATTATTGGACGGAGCTGCCAAGAATACAAGTAGGTATTAAACTGTACTTGTATAATGTTAGAGGTTCGTTTTCACTTTTTTACGAATAGGTAAGTATAAATTTTATTTTTAAATTCAGGACATCTTAGTGCTTCTCAACACATGCTTAGTCTCAAATTAATATAGATTGTTCTTAACTCAATATAAAGATATTCATTCTGGTATTTAAGAGTGATATATCTTTTGTAGCTTTGTGACTGACTTGGGATTACTGTAGATTATTACATACCGGTCAGTTAGTCTAAATACCTGTCTGTGGCAGTGACACATCTGAAGGGAGTTGAGCCTAACTTGTCACAGCTGACTGCTGAAGAGTAATAGTTTGGTGTCTGCGGCAGCACACACAGGTGGTCTGTAACATGTAGCCTCACATCAGTCTGTTTTGCGGTTAGCTGTACAACCCCTTAGCAAGAATTTAATATATGTCACAATATGAAAGCACAGTGCCATATAAAGTATAACTATTATTATTATTTTCATTAGCAATTGAGATGACCAACTATCAATTACTTAAAATCAAAAATACATAGCACAAACTCTCACTTTTCATCATACAGAAAAATTAAATAGAAACATGTTGTGACTAAAGTCATAATAAATTAATGAGCATAACATTGAGGAGTCTGCTAGAGAGATTGCTACAGACGCTAGGGCAGCTAAATAATTGAATTGGGACGGCCAATGTCATTATCACTAACTGACCATTACAATTACCAGAGTAATCCTCTCACAAAACAATTGCAGTTACAATTGTATCTAAAGCATATAATACAATTGCAAGATATGTTGCCTGACTTATTTTTATTAGTGAATCAATATGGTACATTGTTTGGCTGATAGTTTAATAAGAAACTGTTATCCTCTAAGAAACTGTTCCTATATCTTTAGGGACATAACAAATTTATAATTAATTAGAATAAGTTTTAATTTATTGACAAATAAAAATATTCCCTTTCATAATCAATGTGTAGCACTGTGAATTATTAGTGTATACATAATAATTTATTTTGTTTAAATTGGTAGCACAGCATTGTAAAACGATTCTTGTATTTAAAAAAATGGTGTTAAAATCTGTTGACAAACCGTACTTGGTAACGATTTATCTGTAGATGGTTTGAATGCCAGTAGCATACAGCAGTGTTATATCATTATGGCTGAATGGTTGAGTGATGTCCACTGTCATGGTTCACTTATAGATTGCAACGAGGGAAAGTTATGAGGAAGTTTGTGAAATCCGCAATGAAGGAAATCAGTTCCATTTGACATACTGCACTGTATTTGGATTAAGTAATTTTATAACACCACAAAAAACACCTGGCAAATGTTATCAGTAGATTGAGTTCAAAATATAAATCCCTCTGGGATAGGATAAATTTGTCTACTTAAGCTTAAAACCACTTTCCTTTTATTGATTAATTAGTAATTACAGAAGTAAAACCACTTTCTCAATATACAAATTTAGTCCAAGCAAACAGTAGTTTATGCAACGATTGCGAGTTGCGTACACTACTTTACCTACGACAGTGTTTTAATTACAAACAATCAGTAGGTACTCATAACTTCTAAGAGAGGTTATGTTTTCGTTTATAACCTCTCATTGCCACTGACAGTGATGCTACGAAAAAATTGGCCTGAACAGCTGATTAGTTTGAAGAAGTTCGAATTATTACAACTTTACCTCTCTCTCAATCCTTGAACCTCATTGGTCCGTTACCCGCGTTGTTATGAGTAAAACTATGCTGTTATGAAAGTGTAAACAATGCTGTTATATGAAACTTTTTAATTATAAGATCTGAACTGAAACTGATAATTAAACAAAACTGTCGTAGGTAATAGCTATTTACCTTACAAGTGTAGTAAGAGCGTTTTTACATCACGCAGGTGAATGTTGTGCAACGAGCGGAAGCGAGTTGCATAATTCACCTAAACAGTGATGTAAACACGCTCTTGCGTAACGTGTAACGTACAAGATTTTACCTGACCCGACAATATACAGGGGGTTACGTACAATATTTTTCATTATCCATTTTACTCATCTTCTAACAGTAACGTTCTTCTACAAACAAAAGCTAGGTTAGGAAAATACTTTAAAGCATAATAATAACATTCAAGCGCACAGCTGATTTCTAGCGTTGAACGTCGTTGGCTCCATAGAGGTATATTTTTTTTAAGTTAAGCACTCAATGTTATTTAAATGGGTTTCATTACCTCACCGAGTGAGTTTTTTTAACTTTACATCACTCGTGAAGTAAAGAAGTTGTATACATCACGCTTGGGATAGGGAAGTTTAACATGGCTGGTTAGGTAAAATATTTAATCTTAATTAATCTTACCCATTACAGTACATATAGAACAAGACAGTAGTTTAAATGTGCAACAATAGCTCAAAGAGAGGTACCATACAAGGGTAAAAGCCGTAGGCACAGTTCCCCTTTATGATTTCTGACGCTGTTTTTTGACTAATCAGTTTCGCTTTTTACAATGCAGATTTTTACCAAGAAGTACAATAGAACCATTTCAATAGTCATATAGAAATCATATCCACGTCAAACTGATGTAGTTTGTTCCACTTCTATTGTAGCTGACCTTGGCTGGCTCTAGGATAAAACCAAGTAAAACAAAAAAAGTTATAGAAATAAAATTTTATAAAGTAAGTGTTAAAGTGTTATGATTAAAATGAAACTTAGTGAGGAGGCATATTTTTAAAATAGTTCTCTAAGTATTGAGAAATGGGGGTTTAAATAGTTTTATAAAACTCAAAGGGTCTACAAAAAGTATTCAATTGTTTTAGTAAACATCTTAAAATGCTTTTTTGTATGTACTTTGGTCATTGATATGTATTTATAAACGAGAGTGTACTTTTTTGCAATTTCTAAGAAACTTTTTGACAATAAGATAATAAATTAACAATCAATTATAATTAAGCATTCTCATAGTGCAGTGAATTTCAATACATATTTTCATAACTACACTGGATTATCTTTATAGTACCTAATAAAAACATGATTACAATACAATAAAAAGACGTTATGTGCCATTTAAATTTACGTTAGAACAGGAAAATATCACATTTTTGCAGTGATAAAACAGAGTCAGATCATAGATGAACCACAGTAATTTAATACATGGCTATGGATAACAGACAATGTATATGTCTTCACATTCCAAATTCAAAATATGTACTAGGCCTACTACCTCTAAATATAAATTATTGAATTTAATTTGCTAATTTCTTACTACTATAAATTTCAACAAAATCAGGTTTCTTTTACGTTAAATTGTATCTTTGTCATTTGTTGTTGTAAAAATTTTATAATTGTTTATAAAATATACAACATGAACTCTTCACTCAAAACCACTCAAGCGAAAACCACATTTACAAAATAACTCACATAAGACAGTAAAGAAACTATAGTTCACAAAAAGAATAAAGAAACCAATTATTCAGATGTCTCATTAATGAACTTGACATTCTTTCTGATAAATCACCCTCATTATCCCGGGAGAACCACAGAGAGGATAAGATAAACATAATCCTTATAAGACTTGGCAAAATCTATATTTATTTTGTCCTATTCGAGTTATATTTAATGTATGCTCTTATATTGCACAACATATCAATAAAAGAAAAAAAACATCTAAATTCAAGGCAATTTATTGAGGCAGGCTGTAAGTTTCACTACACTTACACAACTGCTGAACCTCTTTATTTGTAATTACGCAGTTGTGTAACATTTAATTGCATTCTAACAGATTAACAATTCGAATTCAATTATCTGCTTTATTATTACCTTGTTCGCCAACAATTTAACACACATTGCTAAACTCTTTTGATCATTTCTCATTTTCTATGAACTCAAATTCAGCGTAATTATGTGAAATGGGTGATCGTGAAATACAGAACTCAGTAAAATTTAATTCTGTTTAAATAAAAGTTTTTATTAAGCTACAAAATCGTAAAGAAAGTAGAGTTAAGATTAATATTATCACAGTTGTAAAGCAAATATTATGAATTCCTTTGCCAAATTAGTAAGCAATAAGTTCTTCACAATTTGAACAACATGTTTTAATTTTACCTGTTCTGATAATTATCTACGGATTCAATTCAAAAATTCGTAGGCCTACAAAATTATTAATATTTTAAATGTCTCAAGAAACTGTTTTAATCAACCAGATTCTACCTTATTTACTTATAATTGCCAGGAAAGAAAGACTAAAGAATGTACATTTGACTATGGCAGAAACAATATAAATAATGGCTCTACAAGTGTTTGTGTGGAATAATTTTTTGAAGAAACTCTCAACAAAATGAACCAATCAAACTCAAAATTCGAAATAAATTAATACGGAAAATATAATACGTGAGTCAAAATGTTGCATACTACACCTTATTTGTTTGATCAAAACTTAATGTAAATAGACCTAGATATAAAATTGTGTGAAATCGCTCAAACAAAATTGCTAGTTTCATAGCAGAATATCAAAAATGCACCATTAAGCGAATCACATTTAGCCATTAAATTAGATAATTCAACGTTACAGGGGGGCTTATTAAGTGTTCCACTCATATTATAATGTTAGGCCCGCGCTATCAACAACTCCAGTTCCCCCCAGGGTGCGTGCAGACATCTCAAGGTCATCTCGTCCTCAACCTTCTACTTGTTAGCCAATTCTTTAACTATTCTTACATAAAAGTAATTACAAGTTAAACATCTTATATAATTGAGTCTTCATAGTACTGTAGAACTCTAAAGAATGTAAAAGAAAACATGAACAGAGTTTGTGAAGAGTTAAAGAATTGTTGTTGTAGATACTTATCTCACTTCTTTGCAATGTCGAAGTACGATTAATAGGCGGGAGTCGTTACGTCTATCAACAGGCGAGCACCGACAGCTATACACTATTGTGTTACATTCTTGCAACAATATACGATATCCTTACCTTGGGAGCTAATGGAGATGTTCACTATAAAGGTATATCATTATATAATCGAAATGTAATAGTATTCTTTACTATTTCCATTTAACATGTACGAACAGGACACGGAATTAACTTCTTACATCAGGGTGACAAAAAACCCCTGGGATGGTAAAATATAATACAATAGGGCTAAAAAATTTTAAACAAATTTACATAAAACTTATTTTAACACAAAGGTCTTTTATATGCATATCAACCTATTCTTTTACTTACAATTTCCTTCTGACTCCCCCTGAGGAGATAGCGTGTCACGGATTAACGAATTAAACAGATTTTTATGTTCCAAGTTTTGTAACTCTATCTTTATAATTTTTTTAACTATTTAACTGTCCCGGGACGTGTGTGCCGCCCTGTACATAGTTCATTCATACACTAAATTGTTTGTTTATATTTCCCTATGTAATTCAAAACAATCTGTAGACATGATAAAATATGTTGAATGGAAAACCACGGTTAAAACCAGGTACTTTATGAAAATGTATATTTGGTGAAGGAATTCATAAACGAAGTAAGGGGTGGATGCACTCGTCTTTGTAGTCCAAATACGCTTTCTCAAGGGAGACGGAGGGTTTCTTTAAATGTTAAACTAATGAGCTGAGGGAACGAGCCGTACAATTTGTGTCACTCACATTCGTCGTCTGCAAGTCAACGCAAAAGGAATATTTGGGAACAGGAGACCTAATATTTATATTTTCTATCTATACCTTTAGACTAGGTTGTTCAAGAAAAAATAGAAGTAAAAAAGTATATTTTCGGAACATAAGAAAAATAGCACAAGTCGATAAATAGTTTATGTAGTTTCCCTTCAAAAATCAAGATTATTTAGGTAAGAGTACCGGGGGGCCGAGCCATAACTCGGTGTAGCTGAATTCGATTGTAGCAATATAAAGGGAACTAAACTCGTTTTATTAACAAGTAATTTTGGATTTTATTTTTTAAGTGTCAGTAGAATATAAATTTATTAAGTATGGAAATGTTAACCTGGCAATCCACAAAACGTTAATTTATTTCACAGTCATAGTAAAAAAAACACTCGTTAATGCCCTACACTTGCATACACATTGTTTTGACAATATGTTAAATTTAAAACAACTGATTGAACATTTTTGTTTTAATTCCAATTTACATAAAATAAAAATAATATTATTAAATATTTGTTTCACTTCTAAAACAAAGTTTGCTAATAATAATTGCCTCAGTACTTTGGGGATTAAGTTTTGGTAGGAGAGAGTCAAGTAAAATAATCAGTGTTTGATCGGAACTATTTCCCTATATCTAGTAGTTTACAGAGTAATCTTTGCTCAATAGTAACAACTGATGTTTTCCCTTTGTACTGTATCTTGTAATTTACTAGAATACTGTGGATGACTTGTTATAAGCACACGTTACAAGACTTTAGTTTAAGCTCTCCTTGTTATTTTTTGTTCAACCAACATAGTTACTAGGCAACCCATAAGGCCAATGTTAAATTTTAAATTTTCAAATGAGCTGTGTAGCGAAATCCGAGTTTTCCTGAGGTAGTGCCTGTCACCAATCACGTTTTTAGGGCTATAAGTCCCTAATTCCAAAATTTAGTCAAAATCATTCCGCTAGTTTCGAGATATATATTACAGACAGACAGACATACATACGGATAGACAGACATACGGATAGACAGACATACGGATAGACAGACAGACAAACAGACATAGCTCGTATTAGCATAGGATTAACAGGTGTTAGCATAGGTCTATCAGCATGTACCTATTAAAATTATGTTATTTATGCTGGTTCTATGCTAAATGACGTATTTACATGGAGAGAGACTATACACAATATTGGATACAATTTGGCTAAATATTTACCTATGCAGTTCCTAAATAATCTAACTTAGGACTGATTTTTTTAGGACCTGATTGTACTGTATTACAAAAAGTTCAACTGTGTAGACGTGACATATGCAGCAGATGCATTTCAATTGATTCAAAGAATTAAGCCAAACTCAGTCAACTAAAGTAAAACCAATTGGGAAAACCGCGGAAAACTATCGAAGGTCGCGGCGGAGGAAGGAGGATCAATGAACCAGCGACCAACAAAACCAACAAGCACAGGTCCTGGCTGGCAAGGTCAGCCACAGCACAGTAATCAGCTGATAGTGGCCGAGGTCAGGGAACAACATCCGAACAATCTGAATACGCGATACAAGTTGAGAGGACACTTGTAATGTGGCAGTAATAAGTCTGACAATTTAAACTGTAACATAGACACAAACACGATAGAGATACGTAAGGGTTTGTACGATTTCCGTTGCATAATTAAATGTCATAATGTGCAGTGACGAGTTCGTTTTAATTTTTTATTAGTTAACTTATAAAAACTATATTTTTATCAATCAAGACTTAGAATTTTCAAGCAGTACAAGTACATGGTGTAATTGTTCCCTCGTCCACAAAATACCTGAGAATTGTCCTCTAGAAGCAATCTTCCACTTATAGTTTGGTATTTGGTATGCATTGCACATAAGAACTCGTTAAAAACAAACGTAGTTATGTTATAGTGCTTAAACAATAGTTAAGGTACATTTTAAATTTTGTACGGTTACAATTATTGACATGGATATTAGCATAGCCTCCTGATTGTGGTAAGACTTTAAATTTAAGTTTAATGGTAATCCATATTAGTATTAAATTATAAGTAAGCTTTATTAATTAAACCTAAATTGTGCATTTCTTAAACGGGGTTTTGACGATATAAGTCACACGTCTCAGTAACACACGCTTATTATTACAATGTCTGAATCAACTCAAATAAATCATTGCACTAATATATCAAGCGTGTGTATGTACTTCACAATAGAAATATGAATGTTCTTCATTGAAACAAATATCACCAATCTTAAAGATACCAACGAGATCAATACAATGAGGTACTGTAGTTGATTTATTTTGTAATCTTTTATACTTTTTCTTCCATGAAACCTCTTATTCTTATACATGCGATTTTAATACTGTTAAATGAAAACATAGTTTTAATACTTGACACGCCAATTGTGGTGTTCAACAACCTAGTTGTCCGATACAGCGTTTTTGTAGGTCGTCAACGGGGATGTTAGTTACTTTTATGAATATGAATAATAACTATTTTATTCGGTAACAGCATGATAACTTGTGTGGCGTGAGTTTTCTTATGCTTTTCAACGGCATTTTTGCTGAAAGGTACATGGGTACGAGTACAGCTCACATCACCAGCGACCTTGTCCCTATAATGTCAAGAAGTCGACTGTGTTGCTTTGCCCGGTCCAGGACCTGGTCATTATCGGCGAGGAATTCGTTCAACTATTATGCAACTTATTTTGTTCCTAACCTACGTTATTCCTTGAAGATTCTGAAGCATGCAAGCTATCTGCAAGATAGGGAGAAATTTCCAAATATCCAAAATAGATGATTCGCTAAATACAGGGTGATTCTAAATTATTGTTACACTTTTGAAACTCTATAAATGAAAACTCTACAACCTATCATACCAGGGTGAGAATCAATTGAAAGAGTAGATTCTAAAGTTTTGTTTTACACCACATTGGTAAACGTAGTTGCGAAATTAGCCTATACAGACATTTTTAGATTTTAACTACGATTTTAAATTAATTACACACTTCTACCACTCTGAATCTCAAAACTTCATACTGTATGTTAAATTGTCAAAAGTTTTAATTATACCACTAGGGGTCAATTAGTTCTATAATTTACCACTCAGTTATTGTTGTTAACCATTATTCTAAGCTGCAAGGAACATGACTTCGAAAGAGGGTTCTGTGTTTTAGAGTTTCATTGATTTTAAATAGTGCAATTAATTTTAAATCGTAGTTAAAATCTAAAAATGTCTGTAGATGCTAATTTTGCAACTATGTTTACCAATGTAGTGTCAAACAAAACTTTAGAATCTACTCTTTCAATTGATTCTCACCCTGGTATGATAGGTTGTAGAGTTTTTTATTTATAGAGTTTCAAAAGTGTAACAATAATTTAGAATCACTCTGTATTAAAACTCGTAAATGGATGGGTTTTTTTGCTCGTATCTACGCCAGTGGCATTTTTGTAATGAAGTCAAACACTTTTAAGGGAAAGCGGTCCGAACCCATTAAAAATTGTATTACTTTTTTTAAACAATAAAGGTATATTTATGATAGAACCGTATTTTAACTTATTGTTGTTTATAGATTTCGAAAAAATGGATTCGACAACCTTACTATCGGGATATCCAACTGATTACTTTTCTAGCAGTACGACTGTGTAAGGTAAGTCTATGTCATGTGAATGAAAATACATTTTGATTAACTGATAACAATGATTCTTTTAGTTTGACTATGGTTGTGTAAAATTCAATAAATTCATGTGTTCCTGCGTTTTAAGACTGGAATCACCATCACAAAATTGTTCAAAATTAAATGAGGGAATTACCTAATGTTATTGTAAACCTTATGGCACCCAAACGGAAATTTGTATATTTTTGTGTTCTGAACTATCCATAGGAACCATTATGTTTGATAACTTTCTACTAGGATGACTATGAAATTCCCACTATTTTCTCCCGCATAGAGGTTAACGAGTGTAACTGGACCCGCATGTACTCACATGTTTGTTGGCTACAGGCTAGGGACGCCAGGAGCGCCACCACCGTTGTACTCCACCATGTGTACCCCATCACTACCCGTACAACACTGCGCCACTACCACCACCACTACCACTACCACTACCACTACCAGGGTATCCCGCCACTGTGACTCATGTCAGACCAATGACGTCACCTGTTTAGGAGGATAAACAGCTGACTGGGCCGTGTTACATATGAGCTATCAGCTTACAATTATCATACTGGAATGAGACAAACACATACGCAATACAGTTGATGTAGAAATTATACCTTGGATATTTACCTTGGCATTTTCCATATGTATATTACACGCAGACGTTGTATCAACAATATCTCACTATCTGAATAAATGTGTGAAGTTTCCCATAACAAATACTGTCTATAATAACAAAACAAATAATGCAATACCTTTTTACATGTCAATGGTTATTTTGGTTTAAGACAGAGTTTTTAGATTTGTTGTTTACTACAGATCCATACAATACAAATTAACTTATTTACCTCAATCAGGTTACAGTTTTCAATTAAAGTAGTATATTTAAAAACAATCCATTTTCGTAAACTGTTTTGTCTCTTGTTTACAATCTGACTGTAGTTAAAAATGTTAACTGGAGGCTTAGCGGCTAAATTACATTTTAAACTAAAACCCGTTTGTCTTTTAAAAACTTCGTCAGTCAGCAGCATCCATGGATATTAGAACAGAAACGGTATGGACCATAAACACAAACAAATGACGTCACGGACTCGAATTTTATACTACAGTAATAACATTAACGTTTCGTTCGGACGTTTTTGACAATACAAACATGTTTACTTTCGGACTAGTGACGTAATTTGTTTATGTTTATGAGCCATACCGTTTCTGTTCTGTCATTCGTAGCATCATCTGACCTTTCATAGTGATTGAAATAAATCAAATGTAAGTTGAGAGATTGTTGACATTCGTTCCTGCGCTAGATCATAATATTTAAAATGACAATCGTAAAATCGGTCAAGTAGAATGGCTGAAAAGGGGATGTTAGCAAAGAAAACCTTTATTCTACTGAGTACAGTATATATTAATTGCACAGATACAGATAATGCATTGATACAGATATATTAATTGTCGAACTTTTTAAATTTAATTTTATATATGATGAAAAGTAATATAAATAGTAAATTATTCCATAGCTATAAATTATAATTATTTAATAGAAAAGTAATCAGTGTTGTGTCGGTACCACTTTTCAGAGTCGGCACATGCATCTGTTACTTGCATTTCTCGATTCTTGGTTGAACGTACAATTTTTTGGCGTAACATAAAAATAAAAATAAGCAAAATTCGTTGTTTTATCAAAATAAACTAAATAAGTACCTGTGGGCCTACTTGGCATAGTCACTACAATTATCGGTTGGATACTCAAACCATTATTTTTGGTCAAATCTTTAAGCTTCTCGTGATATAAAATTTCTTAATTTTTAGGAAGAAGAAGTGTTCAACCTTAGGCACTCTTCCGTCAACCCCTTCCCCGTACTAATTAGACCAGTATGCCGAGTTGTTGCTGAATTACAGTCACTGACATTTTAACTTCGTCTCTCAGTCACGGTTCTTTCTTCTAGATCCGGTGCTACAGTTGTTGTCTACAGGTACTGACACATCACTAATGATAATATAATAACGTATATATTTATCTAAATTCATGCTGTATCAAATGCAGTATACTAAAATATTCCTCCTTATACCTTCATGTGTTACAAAAAAACTGTGAGTGATTTATGTTAGATATGTATTATTATTAGGTAGTATTAGTACCTATATTATTTATTATTATTAGATATGTAGATTTGTGTATAGATCTACTGGTGTCTATTTTTTTATGATAAAGATTTCCATAGAAAACTTATTTAAATGAAGAAGCCATATGTATGATGAAAGCCATATTAGAACCTGATAAAAATGTCTAAACGTCCAAATTAATATAATAAACATTGTTAATGTCCAATTATTTGATTATACATTTACTTAGTAGTACAATGTAATATCGATAGAAACATTTAGATAATGTATGCCCGGCTGAGAGTATCTGATTTATAAAATACCATCTCCTTATCACTAAACTAGCTTGTGTGATGGGGACGATACTTGGCGTATACTAACCCTATTATCAATGTAATTTTAGATAAGTATGGGCCTTGAGTAACCTTTTCATAAACATAGGCCAAATCAAGGTCACGTTCATTAAAGTGCTCCATCATGCAAATTTAGGCCCGATTTCAAATTTCTAAACACTTACCCAATTTTTAACAGGGTTCTACAAATTCACACTGATATCATTGCCATCGCATATTCAGACTTTTATAAGTTTTATAAGTTGAATTTAAGATAAACACATACAGGGAATGACGATATTTCAGGTGTGGTCTGTAGCTCTGTACACATCAACACATACAAAAAGGCCTACATCTCTTATCGGGACTAATTAGAGGCCGTTTTACTGTTGCCGCACAATCTTCCGACTATATTGTCGTAGTTGTTCATTGCAGTTTTACTAAAAAATGAACTAATTCATTTATTCCGTTTTATTTTCAATGTTAGTGCTAGAGTGACACAGATGGGAGATATATTTTTCAAATGAAACGAAGATTGTTTTTCTGTAGCATTTTTTATAACTATAAGGGAATTGACTCATCAAGCAACAACTTCTCAGTTAACGGTTTATGATAGACTAATGAAGTACCTTTACTTACGCAACTCTATTTCTCAGCAAGCACCTAAGGTCACGGACACACAGAGCCAATCAGTTTCAAAGGTTTAGTTTCGTGATGTCCAGGGAGCAGAAATTACACCGGACTGAGGATGTTCCAGGACCATAGTCCTCCTCAGCCTGATAACATTTCGAAGGACCGAGATCCACCTTCAGAAATGTTGTAACGTCAGGTTTAATTGTCTTGCGCCTTCGTTTCTACACGACGCAGGATATACAAGCACAAGTCCGCAGAACGACGCTGAACATTGTAAGGCACTTCATTGTTGGTTTCGTCACAATTGATTTTGACTAGCAAGTCCAACACAAATTCTTATTGCTAATGAAACTCTAAAAATATGTATGAGTATATGTGATATTACATCTTAATGATACAGTAATTTCTTATTTACAATATAAGTGATTGTATACAGCTCTCAAGACATCGAATATTAAGACAGTAGTAGTATTTTACGTCACAATCGTAGTGTTTTGCCTTGCGAGCACGACGCCGAGTGCGGAATTGTAATGCGAGTATAGTAAAGCTTGCTGGGTGAGCTACGTACGACATCACATCAAACCACACATAAAATCTAACAAATTTGTATTACATAACATAAATTATAACTATATTTTCATTTTAGAAAATAAATTAGTTATGTTAATCTTGATTTGTTGCCTACTCATCATATTAGTAAATTTATACACAATTTAAAAAAATGTGTAGGTATATTTCCAGTTTACTTCTAAACCCATCGTCAGCCTTTGTTAACAACATAAGTAAATAAACTATGATTTATAATGTTTGTTTACAAATTAACATATGTTAGAATTATTTTAAAATTAAGTTAGTAGGGAAAAGAATTGTTATATATGTATATATTATGTAGATGTCACAGTTAATTTATTATTGTTTTCCAATTTTAATTTTGTTCTCAACCTCTTCTCGAATCAAAGGTATAAACATACTAAAATAAATTAGGCTATCTTTAGAAGGCTTTAAAAAATCATAATAATATTAATGGTACTATTGCAGGTTCTATTGAATTTGTTGTTAAATCCTTCAAAATTTAATCTTTATGGGGACCATCGTTTCACTCACAGACATATTTGCCAACAATTCTGAACTATACGGGTATAGACCCGTACAATTAAGAATTGTTGGCAAATATGTCTGTGAGTGAAACGATGGTTCCCATAAAGATTAAATTTTGAAGGATTTAACAACAAATTCAATAGAACCTGAACTTAAACGGCCATTAGATCAATATTTAGTCAGTATTAATTGTACTAAATAGGTTCATTATATTTTTTCATCTTAGCTTTGAGAAGCCAAAATCACTGTTCGTTTGATTTTTAATAAAGTTAGGTGTTCATGAGTGTGGGTCTTTATAAACGACAACTCTTCTTTGATCAAAGCAAGACTGAATTGTAAGCCATCATTCTATCGAATACTTTCATGAACCAGTCTGATCCTGGGTCTTCGTTAGTATAATTCAGTTAACGGTAACAGCAATCACAGTGACACACGCTCTCTCCGACTAGCTTGTCAACAACCCCCATCATAGGTAAGCGTTGGGAGTAACTATGATAGTTTATGGGAAAATGACAAAAGCTTTTAACACTTGCAACAGCAATTTTTACAGCATTGGGAGTTGTAACAGTTTGGTTAGAGTTAAAATATGCCATACAAATAATCGAATTCAGACAAGCCCCTTTTTTTAAAATTCGCTTTTACCGTAATTTTGTTGCTTTTTAGGGAAAAATCACCAAAGAAATTTTGGAGAGGCCTTATATTAATATAGGTTAGTGTACACACCAAATTTAATCTAAATCGGACTTTAGGCATCGTTTGTAGCTTTGTACACATCACACACAGAGACATCGCTTCGAAAACAATTTTTTGGATTCAGTGGGGCCCAAAACGGATATATCAACCTAAAACCCAAACTCGAATGATTATTTCAAAAACTCCTCCAAATAATATGTAAAGAGGGAAAAAGTAAAAATTGTTAAGTTCAAAAAAGTTTAAAGTGAAAAAGTGAGGAACAATTTTTCTACAGGACACACACAGATGAAACATATAAGTGCAGTACAAATGGATCGAAACTGTTAAATATTTAATACTGTTATGCCATTCTGGACCTTTGCAGCACACGCACATATTACATTTACGCGGTCTGGCGCAACACAGATTTTTATTAACAGAACAAATAGTGCAGTGCAGTCTGTTCTTGTTTATTCTTATTGGACAACCGAAACATAAACTACCGTGGTGGTGTAACACAGCACATCTAGTGGTGTTGTCACAAAAATTGTTGTTTGCTTTTTATAGTAGTCAGAATATCTTTACATGATTGCCAAAAAGTTTGTAGAATAAAGTTTTAAAACGGGGAAACTTAAGAACCCGTTTGAAAAGAAAATAGAAAGAATCGCTCCTCAACTTTAGCTAATTATTCGTTAAAACTTATGGATGCATTGCACGACGTCCAATATAAAACATGTAACTGTTGAATGACGTCCAAATCTCATTACGTCCAAAAGTAAAGTAACTGCAATAAACATAGCCTTTCTACAAGCGTTGGACGTCATGAGATTGGTCGTCGTGTAACAGCGCACTTTACACTATTAAATAAACGGTATCAGCATTCTGACACATACTTTCTCCCAACAACCTTTGTAATGTGTAAGCGGTGAGAGTAAATATACGGAAATGGGATTTGTACAATTTTGTTAAGAATTTAAAGGACTATAAAATACAAAATCTTTATCAAAATCGTTAGGGCCATTTTCGGGAAAATCAGATTTCTCCATTATTTTATGGGGTTTTTAAAGGGAAATGACATAATTTACAATAACTTTTGAACCGTAGTTTTTACAGAAATGGGATTTGTAACATTTTGTTCAGAATATAAAGGACTATAACATGCTAAATTTTTATCAAAATCGTTCGGGCCATTTTTGGGAAAATATTATTTTTCCGTTATTTTATGGGGTTTTATGGGAAAATCCCGATAAAAAATCAAAATTTCTAAAAAATGAAAAACTATCAAAATTGTAAGGACCATAATATACTATGTTAAATTAAAACCCAATTTTTTTCTAAAATCCTATTTTTTGTTTTTTTAGGGGGCTTTTATGGGAAAATAACTTAATTTACAATAACTTTTGAACCGTAATTTTTACAGAAATAGGATTAGTACCATTTTGTTCAGAATTCAAAGGGCTACAACATACTAAATTTGTATCAAAATCGTTCGGGCCAGAGAGAGTCAAATTTTTCTTGTTTGTTATGGGGTTTTATGGGATAATCCCCATAAAAAATCAAAATTTCAAAAAATGAAAAAACGCCTGGAGATACCATGGATTAGAACCTACATACCAAATTTCATCGAAATCAGACCACAGGTGTAGTATCCCTGTGTGTCTGTACACATCCAGACACACACACAGACATCACTTCGAAAACCACTTTTTTTGGGTCCACGGAGCCCAAAACGAATATATCCACTCATAACTCAAACTCGAAAATGTTGACGAAGACAATACTTTCTCCATATAGGCTACTATGGTATAGGGGGAGAAAGTAAAAGTAGCAGACGTCCAGAGCACCTGCACACTGTGAGTATTGTTTTACCGCCTTTAGTGCATACTAACCTAACTTAACCTAAACTAACCAAGCTAACTAACCTAACTTAACCAAATCTAACCTTCCTCCGTATGCAGGAGCTCTGGACGCCGTGAAATAGCGCTGAGCTATTGGACGACGTGCAACTGTCATCGGCATTGGACGTGATGCTACTGCTAAGCTTTTAAAAGTACTTATTACTTACTTTCCGTGTCCGGAAATTAGACTTCGCTTTTCCAAAAATTAGCTACCGATATGGCTTTGTCATTCCTATGTAAAAGATCATCTAATGTACAAGACTGGTCTAGAAGTGGGCAGATCAGCAGATGGCCAGGATCCTGAACAGCACCACACGCGCACAAGATGTTTTCTTCGTCTGGTAAGAGACCCCATTTCTGCATGTTTGTCTTGCATTTTGGTACCTCGACCCTAATTCGATTAAGGGTAAGGGTCTTCCCCTTACCGTGTAATGAAGGCCTCCACCAGGAGCCAGTTCCTCCTTTTAAGAGTACAAAGTTTGCTTTTGCACGATGAACAATTCCATGACGTCCAAGGCCTGTAGAAAGACTGTTTTTTGCAGTTACTGTACTTTTGGACATGGTGAGATTCGGACGTCATGCCAAAGTCGAATATTTTATATTGGACTTAGTCAGATAGCTCAATGATTATATTTTAAACGTCGTGACACTGACATATCTCATTGGACATTGTGGAATTTGAACGTCGTGCAACATTTCCAAACTTATATCTTTTGCTTTGTCGGGTTTCAAAGGAGGGGGAGGGGAGTTTAAGAAATTGTACTATAGATCTACTATTTTGCAAATACCTCTAAAAGCTTTAAAACGTAAACCTGTAATGCAAAAAATAGGCGAAATTAAGAGGCATTAAAATGTCCTAAGAGCTTCACACGTTTCTTCCAGATTAATAGTTTCTTAGTTTTGATATTAAATAACGTTCTTTCATTGATATGATAGCTCCAAGTCAATTCCAACATTTTATTTTAAAGCCAAAATAATATGGTTATTTGTGATCGCTTTTTCATTCTTAACGTTACGCTACGCTAATAGTTTAAAGTATACAACTAGTAGTAGTTTTTTCATCGTGATGAAAAGTTTCGTTCAATACTCTTCACGAAAGTCCAATTTCGTGACTAGTAGTGTAATATACTATTAATTTTTCATTATGTGTATAAATATATAAGTTTTTAGGCGTACCTACCACCACGTAAGCACGCAACATACAACTATCGTTTGAATTCAAAGGGTAATTCGGATGAAATAATCGGTATTCTTGGGATTAAGACTATTTCTTCTTTTAACTTAGTACTAATATTTTGTTGCTTCGATCAAGTTTGGTGTCATTTTTAATTGTCAGTATGGTCCCATTGCAGAGCTCAGTTGGATTTTAGTAAGTTTCGCATTAGTATTATTGGAGCTCCTTCTTTTAATGACGGTAATGTTAATGACAAATTGGGGGGCATTTGAATATCTGAAATAGCAGGCACGATTATTATTCACCTCATAATTTATATAACATTGTGTGGATGTAGAACAAAAGATAAAAATATTAATGCATTGCCACCCCTTTTATTGTTTATAACTCTTTGATAAAGTAAAAAAACTTTTTATGTTTATATATTTAATAGTGGAGAATTTAAACTTTGTTGAGTGCACAGGTGTGATGTGATTGGGGTTTAATATAATTGGCCTCATCCATAAGTATAATAACTTTCTGTGCTGCATTCTTTGGAAACAGAATGTTGTGATCTTTCAAACCTACAAAACAGTTGGTAAAAGTAAACATCTGCTTTTAAATTATATTTATTTTTAAACATTGTACTTCCAAAAGTGTACAGTGTTATAGTTCTCCTAACATGGACCCCTTGAAATCCTCTGTGGCGAAGCCCTTTTGACGGATCTGCACCAAACTTCACACAAACCATCCTTGAATAATGATTGAAAGTTTCATTACAATCTGTCGGTTGGTTTCGGAGTCCATAGGGTATATACATAAATATATAATATTCAGGGTGCTCAGTTGTACTTTATTTACTACTATAACTTAATACATAAATAAATACAAAAACAATACATACTTCCTCTAAATAGATATAGATTTAAATTAGTAGCCTACAGATATAACATACTTGTTATTATATTGAGGAGGAGGAATATTTGGGTGTAAAATTATTAAGGAGTACTATGTACCTGCTGTATCTAAAGATCTAAAGTAAATAACATCAGACTAATACTGCAATAATATTAACTATTGGTTATAACTATTAATTAATTTATGAGATGGATGAGGTAATTTTCATGGTCTATTTTTGTTTATTAAAAATTAGTCAACGAAACGCAGTTTGTTAATTGAATTTATGTTTCATCGTAACAACTTAATAGATTTTTCTATCTTTGTAAAAATGTGTTCCTGCCTACAGTTAGCTGGTATTAGTAAGTAGCAAAGCGTTTACACCACATAAAATACATCCTTCATTCTCCTTCACCTTAACATCCTGGCTTGTCAGTGTCACGTCTTGGTTTATTAGATAAGTCAAACATTAGCTAACGTGTGATCTGTTAACGGGTTTTATCATTGCTATTCATATTTTTCTGGTAATAGAGGTTTCTAAGGCAACAAGATCACTTATTTGTAAAATTTGTTGAAGTTAAATCCCTTAATTACAAATTCTTACTTGAAGCAAACACAAAATTATCAATGAAGACCATTCCATTAAGACATATCCTGAGGGGGGCCAACTTGATGCGGCCTAAGTTGACCAAGGTGGTGAAGCGACATGAGTCCTACAACTGCGGCATTCCACCACTTCCCGCCAGGTTGAGGCAGCCTCCGCCCCCGCCTCCACCCTTCCCAGCGGAGTTGGTGCGGCCTCCGTGCTACCCCGGCCAGAGCACCGCCAGGACGGGCCCCTGCAACAGGTCAGAGGGCCTCTACTGCCCCCATGGCCGCGACAAGTTCGAGTTCCCGTCCTTCTCAGAGAACATAGACTTTGTCCCGTCAGGCTCCAAGTCTTGCTGGTGGAACGTTCCACCCGAGTGTCCCCAAACTGACGAAGAACAACTGCCATTCCAGCTGTAGGTAAAATTACTGTTTGAATTTAGTAAAGATGCGGTTTCAAAGTTGGCATTAAAACGTTATCTTCTTTTTTAGTTTTCAATACTATGGTAGTCTGTATGACGTAAATAATTTCATTTGTTTTCAAATAAGTTTTCCTTTTGGTTTGGTTTGTTTAAACAATTGGCGATTTCGACAGAAATAAGTGCACACCAGTGCATTCTGTCGTTGGCTCAGTTAATTGTTATTCTAAACTTGGCTACGCTTAAACACGAGCTTGGAGTGTATAGTTAAGTTCTTCTATGGACCGAGTTCTATGGTCAAAGGTGAAACCTTATGAAATGCTGTATGTAACAACCGTTGTACTGGTTCGACAAAATTCTTAATTACCTTCAATTAATAATACAACCATTTAGGTTTCAAACCTTGTACTTCGTAAAAAATATCGAAACATTTCAAATTTTCACATCTCCTACCAACCTACGAATTTTATTTGACAAAATTATATTGAATGACTGTCCTAATTAAATTCCCATAGCTGTATGATAATTAATTAAGTTTGAAGTGGTAGTATTGTAGGTAGTTAATTAACACTTTGGTATGCGGGGAATCTGTTAATGACACAGTTATCCAATTCCATTCATGATTAACTATTAATTAATAACATTATTGCAACGTGATTAAAAGCAAAGATTTCTATCAGTTCCACGCAAAGCAAATTCTTCTATGGATACACTATCAAATACTTTTCTCACAACGTTTAAAGTATACATCTGACACTCTCTTTAAGGATGTGTCAGTTTTAACAATCAGACAACTTTTCATAAAAAATGTTTTAAGTCATATTTTTAAAAATTATTACAACATTTTCTCCATAATTTCCCATACACATAATACTAGATATTCTACCCGAATTGGAATTTCATCACTACAACTATACAAATCATTTTCATCGACCAACTCATTTTATATTGCACACGTTCTATTTCGTAACTTGCAAAACAATTTTCAAAGCGTTAATCTCTTTGACTCCCCCACTTTAAACATATTCAAACGCCGTGTCAATGAGTGGTTACTTGGTCTAGGCAGGGACGAGGCTGAGCTTATCATCACAGCTGATTACAGACACAGACGCTCGGCCGGACGCACACAGATCAAGCATTTCACCTGAAGCAAGTGTTGCGAGGCAAAATGTTTCGCTGGGTACGAGCGCTCCATGTATTTCAATGGGACGCCGCACACTGATCAAGCAAACGTTGCGAGGCGCCTCGCAACGCCTTGAAACATTTTAGCAGTTGCTCGACGAATGGATCCCATACAGCACGATGTTTGATGTTTCAAGGAGCAAAACGTTCTGCGCATGCGCCAAATCACTTCTAGCTAGTAAAGCTTAGTGGCTTTCAAAATTCAATTGACCGTTTGTTGTTTAAAAAACAACTCTAAAAAAAATGAATTTTGAAGTTGCGTTAAAACTTAACTTAGGTATATATTTTGAATTTCTATTTTACAATATTGTTACTACCATATTTTGCTACCATTTTTGTAGTCATACAGCCCATGCAAAGTAGTAAAATAATTAACAAATTACCAAGGTTACTCAGTTCATTAATCATTATTTATATAACCATCACGACACTATCTAATAATAATTTCTCACGGTATTTAAAACCCTTTCTATAAAATAGTATAACAATTAATCGACAATGAGTGTAAAATTTCCCTGGATCTGATTTAATTTCTGAGAGGAAAGATGTCTATCAACAGATTAATTGGGTGAACCCAATGTTGTCTTTCTATTTAGTCCAGCATTTTGCAAAAACTGACATACAGCAATAGTTGACTTCCTCGTCACATACCTAAACAATAATGTAGTATAAGACCAGTAAACATAATATGTAATATTAATATTTATTTTTCTTAATTTTGCTTGAAACCAAATGCTGAATCATGCTTGAACCTCCCGCACACTGGAGAAGCAAATAAACAAAACGCTTCAAGCAAATCGTTGTGCAAAATTTTGCTTCAGGTAAAATGCTAGACTAGATCAGTGTGCGCCCAGCCTTAACACGACATGCGACCTGACCATTGTACTCTGACGACTCGTTCTCCACCGCCCGCCCCACCCCCCTCTAGACACACTTTGAAAACCGTAGTACCTCTACTATTACAGTTATATTATTTTTTATTTAAACTTAATTATGCCACTAGTATTTTTTCACATGGTTTGCTCTTGTAACTCCATTTAGACCATATCTTCACCTCATCATATCTTCTGTTATTTATTTATTTAGATTTTGTTTTTGATAAATAATGTTATGATTGGATGCAACTACAGTCGACGCACAGGCTCGCTGCCCATGTCGGCTTATTCTTTATAAACATGTACGCTTGGTAAACATAGATGTAATGCAAAGGTTAATTTTATGTTATTCTTTTAAATTCACTTATGTTTTTCTCCTTTAAATATGATTTGTGTACAAATTTCTGTAAATAATTTGTTGGAATAAAGATATAATTCATCCATTCATTCATAGCAAGGTTTAAAATAAAAACAACGTAGTTGAACTAACAGAATGTGTCACGGAAAAGTTGTATGAGTACATTTGCGGTGTGATTTAATTTAAATTACTTTTAACCTGTCCCTTTGATAAGATTGCTTCCTGCAATGTGTTGAAAAACGTATCTTGTACTAGCTGCAGCTATAATGCAACTTTTAGAGATTACTCTCTACATATTGCAATGGTAGTTTGCCGCAAAGTTTCTGAATGTTAATCCAAGAAGTAAATTGTAGCTGAAGTAATGTCATCAAACTAACTTTTCAAAGCATTAAATTCAACAATTATTTTATAGTGTCTTGGTTGGTAACGTAAAGTTATGTCATAAACTGTAAATATATTAATGGAAAACACGGAGCATTTTTTCATAATTTCAACTTTTATCGATCGTTGTCATAATCTGTTGTTTTTTTTTTCAAGAAGTTCTTTTCTTATTCGAAAACTGAGTACAGTTTTAATTAACTACGTGAGAGACTAGTATGTTCTATATAGCACCAAACTATATTTATCTCTCAGTTACGAGAATAGTCACGTTTATGATAAGACACCATGAGATGAGGGTCTTATTTAGACTTAAACGTAAACGAAAGATGCACAGTTAGTTCGATTTGTAAAATATTTTCGATTCCCAGGATATTCAAATCTATCTATGAGAATCTATGATCTAACAAACTTTCATGAGTCAAGGACTTTAACATTTTCTTTCTTTGTTAGGCAACTCTTTAGGGTCAACCTCTCTTGGGCGATTTGTATCAGTGCTTTCGTGTGCCATTCCCCATGAACCTGTATTGCTAAGAGAACCTTCGCATGATATTATAGGAAAAGAATGTAACTATTTTAGATAATTTCTTTCTGGCCCTGTCCAAAGTCAACTAAAGCATGTTTAAGCAGTGCATAAACACTTAAACTGAACATACTAAGGGTTCCACTATCAATCATGCACTCTAAAATGGATGATAAGGGTCAGAACACTCTTTGAAGTTTCACTTTTTTATCTAGGCCACATGCTAGTTTAAAATGTAAAATACTGTATTTTTAAGGATAGGAATACGTAGACGTTATCAATACAATTCAAATAATTAATTTACCAATATAAATAATTTGTTTCAGAGAAGACATAATTATTTACAGTTTCTCATTGTTTACAGTGTTTTAAGGAAATCTTCCGTCACAATGGTTAAAATTCATAATTTCTTACACAGTTTAGGGATCACAGTTTAGGGAATACACAGCGTTTAGGGATCTGAAATCTGATCCCGAAACTTTGTGTTTTGTATTTTACCATTGTGATGTAAAATGTCCGCAAAAAACATTTAAACAACATTAACTCACCATATCCGACAATAACTTCAAACAAAGAATTATCAAATATATTTTGTAATAGTCAATATTTGTGATATACAAATATATCAATAATAATAATCTATCTATACTATTATAAATAAAAAAGAGGTGGTGTCTGTGTGTGTGTATGGGAAAAGTAAACGCGAAAACTACTGGTCGGATCGGGCTGAAATTTGGCATGATGATAGCTCACATTCCCGATTAACATATAGGCATATTTTTATCCCAAAAATCCTTTCGGGCTCCGCCCCAGTGGCTCTGGAGTTTCCCATGTTAACCTTATGAGAAATGAAATTATTGAATCTTAACAGCTGTTTCAATTAAACAAGTTGGTTCTGTTCTGTGATGTTCAATAGCATTAAAGTTACAAGGATTACCAACAGGGTGCAGCACTAGCACTATTATTTCTTTTACATTTATGACAACAGCTAATTTGCAACCAAAAGGTAAGTGAGCGTAGCGAACGAGCTAACCTGAAGGAAAGTGAGCGCAGCGAACGAGCTCCAACCTAAAGGTGAGTGAGCGTAGCGAACGAACTTCAAAAAGAACCGAAATTTCTTAAACCATGTCCTCACTCATAACTGCTATAAGCATTTGATACTTATATGCCAACCCCGTACGAAGGACGGGTACTCTGCTAGTATATTAATATAATATAATAACAATATATCAATATACAACATTGTCAATATTGTACTACACTATTTGGTTATGTATTAAACAAAGGTTTGACATATTCTTTCATCTTATATGGTATAAAACACCAAGTAGTGCGCATTAGAATATTCCAATTGCAGTTTAATGTTCGTTGAAATGTATTATGAGTGAAACAACATTAGGAAGTTAAACAAAAAAATGCTTCATCAAATTTGTTTTGTTAAAAACAATATACCGTAGTCACTGGAGTGTATTGTGTGCTTAGATTGTTTATGCATCGCTATGCTGCATAAACTGTATTTGACGGCTAAGCGTACAAGTTTTATCGCCATTAAAGTTAGCGCCCACTGGGGCGGGAATTTCAGCTATGTTTAAAGGCAAACTCCGGTCGGGACGTTTGGGCCATTAAAACTTGGCTTGGCGGAAACACATTTCCCGTATATGCGGCCACAGCTCTTATTTGACATACAAACTTATAATGACTAGCGTGGTAAGAATACGTAATTCATCGAGTACTACCTAATACTTCGTATCAACTTGAATGCACAAAGGTATTTCAATATAAGGTTTCCATTTTATATGTAATTTAATATAATTTGTATCATCATTAAGCGTATTTAATGCTTAAATATGGCTAAATTACAACTTAGCATATAAGTAATACGATGCCATAAGTGGCTCTAAAGCTCAAGTGAATATATTAAATAATTCAAACAGATGTTTGATAAATTTAATTTTGTTTTTATCATAAGTAGGTTAAATGTATTAAATAAAAATCCTTAGGCTAAATGATAAATGTTTAAAGGTAAGAAATATAATATAAAAAATGTACCTGAAGATCAAGATAAGAATAGTATAAATTAAATAATTCAAACCTAGTAAATAAACTGTCACTTTGTAAATTTTAAGTTTTCAACCGTGTTTGAGTTTCCGTATTACTTAAAACCATTTATAATGTCTGTTAATTTATTGTAGTATAAGATTTGTTCCATCGCTCCCATTGAAAACCGTGTAAGGTACGCATCATTCAACTGATAAAATATAAATGATTATGGGTAAAACAAGTTTTAAAATTATTTTGCCTCTATCTATGGGTAGAGGTTGTTGTGGAATTCAAATACGATGCTAAAGCAAACCTTTTTGCTAACCAAAGATTCCATGTTTGCTTATTGACAAAAACAACCAGTCTTTGAACACTAAAGAGCTTGAATGTTTTTAACACGTCAGAGTTTAGTTGGAATGGTGATTTCGTACAGAAACTTTCAAATGCGTTATTTCTAAATACTTGTTTATATTGATCGTTACAGTAAAATCCAAAACCTAGTTTTGTTTACGATCAATCTTATGCTACCATTTTACTACTATATACCTACCATGTTATTTAAATGGTTATTGACATCATCAAAATATACGTATGAGAGACATGAATTAGTGTACATGTTGCTCGAATTCGAGCAATTGCAAAGTATTACAGGAGTTATTTCAAAACGAATAACAGTCATATTTACAATGAGTTTAAAAGATTCAACTCAAAGATTACCGGTGTGAAACTCATGGAGATACTCACGATGTATATAACAGTAATCAACATTTCCTGTAATTATTGTATCATGTTTCATAACCTGGTATTGCTTTTTTTTGTTTTATAACTTTCTTTTTTTGTTTTATACAAACATTTCCTGACTTATAGCCATATAAGGTTGTCCGTGTTTATCTTTGTTATTGATAAACCTAAAGCATTCCGGCCGTTTTCTCCTTCTCAAAATGCTTCGCTGTACAGGCAACACAGGTCATTGATAGATGGCCAATTGAGAACGAAAAGTCTTTTTGGGGTAGGCCTAGTGGAGATTTCCAGGGTCAGGTACTGACTGTGATGAGCCTGTTACGCGCCACTGTTCTGTAGCTGCGGTCGTTATCACAAGTACGCCTCCCGACTATGTTTCGTTGACGTGGCGTCGGAGGTACTTAAAAAGAAAAAAAAAACAACAAATAAACAAATTATAGCTACACAAAACAACGATAAATACACAAATTTAAGATACAACCATACAAACACGATCCGTCTTGGAGGTAATGTTGACACAAATTCAAATAGTAAATAAATGTACTCAATGCGTTTCATTGAATTTAAAAGTAAATAACAGCAATTAAATTATACACCTGATCAAAATGTAAACAATTATGTTCTTCATAAGGATAACATGGGAACTTTCAAAGCCACTGGGGCAGAGCCCAAGGGACTTTTTCAAAAGAGGCCAGTTTGCAAATCTACGCGACACGCTCTTTCCAATGAGACGTCAATGGATAAAATCGGTTAAGAAATGGTGGAGGAGTTTAACCGACAAAGTTTCATGTAGCGTATTAATTATATAGATAAATTACTAAAATTTGCACAAAGCTTACAAACATACAGAGAATTAGGTATTTATATCCATGTGTCCTATCTACACTGGACCTGGGACTGATTTACTTTTTCATTTTGAGGTCCCCAGAGGCCAAAAACGCCATCCGCTCGAATTAATATACAGGGTGATTGATATAAGTGTGCCAGCCGTTTTATTCGAAAAGTATAAGAGATATCAAAAAAAGTTAAAAGGTAAGTGCCTTGGATTTTTTATTTTAATAATTGTAGTCAAGTCAAAAAATTATTTTTGCCGCCATTTTTCCAATATGGCCACCAACTTGGATATTTCTTACAGAACACCCTGTATTTTATGATGTATTCTGGTAGAAAATGTAATTTTAAGACGATTTTATTCTTGTGATTTTTTTCATAAACCTTACCGTTTCAAAGATAATAATGGTTAAAGATTTGTAATTTCTGCATGAGAAAGAGTTTCGATAAAGGCCTAAAGCAAGCTTGTCAGCTGTTTTATTCGAAAACCATTCAAAATTTCACAACTTAAACCATTATTATCTTTGAAACGGTTAGGTATATGAAAAAAATCACAAGAATAAAATCGTCTTAAAATTACATTTCCTACCAGAATACTTCATAAAATACAGGGTGTTCCATAAGAAAATTCAAAGTTGGTGGCCATATTGGAAAAATGGTGGCTAAAATAATTTGTTCGACTTTACTACAATTTTTTAAATAAAAAGTCCAAGGCACTTACCGTTTAACTTTTTTTGATACCTCTTATGGTTTTCGAATAAAACGGCTGGCACACTTATATCAATCACCCTGTATATACATATATGCGTGTCCGTTAGCACGATAACTCGAGCAAAAATGATATTGATGAAATTTTGTAAAAACGTGTAACCTTACATTTTTAAACGAGTTCGCGAACCATCATGATCGGACTATGGGAACAGGGGTTTATGGGGGGGGGGGGGGGGGTTTACAGGGAAAAAATGGGGTTTTCGTATTTTCACCCTAAAAAGATAAAACTTTGCAGTTCCTTTTTAATCCATTTTGTAGAGCTAAAAACAAATAATTTAGTATATTGAAGCGTTGTTGTAAGCCTAAAATTTACGGGAAAAAGTAAAAAAAAAAATTAAATTCAAAATTACTATGTAATTGTTATGGAGAATAAATAAACTATTGTAGCTTGCTTGTCTATGGCCACATTTTATATAAATTTGGAAAATGTGTTTACATAATACTAAGCTATCAATATTTCAAAAAACTAGTACAGGTAAAATAATACAAAAACACTCCATATAAACAACAAAATTTGTACATTCATGAAATTTCACCCGTAAGTTACTAATGATATGAGAAATGAAGATCCGATGAGTCCCCAAAATTTTGGGCGTCCTAAGGCCCTTTTTGGGGCCCTTTTTGTTCCGAAGGGCCCTTGTTCCTGAATAATTTTGTTTTTACGTTTAAGGTCGAGTGAGGTGTGGTTTTCGATGGTTTTAGTTATTTTAAATCGATTGGGAGTAGTTTTAAGTGTATTAAACCACACCACACAGGGTGTTTCGAAATATTATTACTTTTTGCGATATTTAAACATTTATTCATAAAGTAATAAAATTAGTTACCTATCCATGCTCTATATAAAAGGGGATTATTGAAAATAATTGTAAATCTTTAATACGTAAGGGGAAAGGATCACAAGGAGTAAGAGAAAATATTAAATACCCCCGTCACAGCAAACCTGCAGAATAAGCGAATTTTCATTTGCCCGATTTTCAATTAAATCTAAAATAGCATTGAGTTTAATGAATACTTAGGTTTTCTGCTACAATGAGGCTATTAAAGTGTGTTTATAGTCAAATGTTAATAGCCTAGTATAAAACAAATAAATTTGACAAGTTTTATTAAGATATACCAATAAACAAACAAACAAAATCATTTTACACTATTCTCCTTAAGAATAACATGGAATTTTAAATTTACAATTTTTGAATTTCATTCGTAACTAATACACTTACAAAACACGTTAATATACTAAATTATTTGTTTTATTTAAGCTCTTAAAAATGTTCTAGAGATAAATTTGGAAACTTTCTGTTTTGAGGGGCAAAGATTACAATTTTTTACCACATAAAACCCCGTTCCATGGACCGATTATGCCAGTTTTGTTAAAATTGAACCAAAATTACTCGAGTTATCATGTTTACGGACACGTATATAACATGGATATATTATATTATATTATATATATGTATATAAACAAACACATATATAATATTTTGAGTGGATAGTGCTTTAGGCTTCTGGGGGCATCGATATGAAAACGTAAATCGGTTTCGGGTCTATGTTTTACCATAAGCAATCTATAAGACCTTCGGTAATAGCTTTTTTCCTATATGGGAAGTTAAAGGGGGATAAGTTATCCCCCTTAAGGGGGGTTAGGTTATATGGTGGGTAAAAGGGTACGGATTAAGTTTTACACTATAGCATAATAACATAGGTTACTACGCAAAAATTTAAACTTTTAAGGTGGTGTGAATAATCTTTCAATGTGTTTTTTATGCAAATCTATTAAGACCAATTTCAAATTGATATGTATTTTCCTTAGGCCTAGTTATTTAAGTTATTTTTTACATTTATTAAAAATTAAAACAATTGTATTTGTATAAAACCTTACATTACATATTAAAATGACTTAAACTAAAAATTTACTTAAACTAAAGCTATTTTTCTACAATTTCCATAGTATCTCACTTTACAATTTTACCATCACAATAATTATTCTCGGTCGACTCATTAACAATTTTATTATTCTTAGCAACTTGTCCATCTTTACTGATTTTGTCCAAGTTGGTGTTCAAGCGGGATTCCCCTTTACAAACCTTGCATATTGCAGAACAGGCAACACCAATCTTAAAGCACGAACAATGTGGTACAAAAACACCTTTCATACATAATGACGTTTGCAACTTGTATCTTAAGTTCCTTAAAATTATTTTCAATCAATACAAGTACGGTTGTCTTTGATGGTTATGACGACCAGGACAGCGATAAAACATCAGAGCAGCATTGTCGGTACAAGCGTTTTTGTCCTGAACAATGGGAACGAGGTTTATGGGGTAAAAATTGAGTTTTCTCATTTACTTTACCCTCAAAACACAAAGTTTCCCAATTTTTCTCTAGAACATTTTAAATAGCTTAAAAACAAATAATTTAGTATATTAACGTGTTTTTGTATGGTTATTAGTTACCGATAAAAATACTAAAATTATAAATTTAAAATTCCCATGTTATTCTTATGTAGAATAGTGTAAAATGATTTTGTTTGTTTGTTAATAGATATATCTTGATCAAACTTGTCAAATGTATTTGTTTTATACTAGGCTATTTATATTTTACTATAAACACACTTTATTAGCCTCCTTGTAGCAGCAAACCTAGGTAATCGCAGGTTAATCGTAGGTTAAACGCATTGCTATTTTAGATTTAATTGAAAATCTAGTAAGTAAAATGCAAATTCGCTAGGTCTGCAGGTTTGCTGTGACGGGGGTATTTAATATTTTCTCTTACTCCTTGTGATCCTTTTCCCTTACGTAGTAAAGAATTACAATTATTTTCAATAATACCCTTTTATATAGAGCATGGAGGTAACTAATTTTATTAGGTACTTTATGAATAAATGTTTAAATATCGTAAAAAGTAATAATATTTCGAAACACCCTGTGTGGTGTGGTTTAATACACTTAAAACTACTCCCAATCGATTTAAAATAACTAAAACCATCGAAAACCACACCTCACTCGACCTTAAACGTAAAAGCAAAATTATTCAGGAACAAGGGCCCTTCGGAACAAAAAAGGGCCCCAAAAAGGGCCTTAGGACGCCCAGAATTTTGGGGACTCATCGGATCTTCATTTTTCATATTATTAGTAACTTACAGGTGAAATTTCATGAATGTACAAATTTTGTTGTTTATAAAACCGTATTTTACCTGTACTAAAACCCCTTATTGTCTTCTTTATAGCAGCAAACCTAAGTACTCATTAAAATTAACGATATTTGAATAGGAAATAAACCTGACGATTTCAAGGAAACAATTTTTTGGAATTCCAGACAGATAGATGGAATGTTGCTTGGTCTACAGGTTTGCTACTGCGGCGGGGGTATCATTTTTAATTTTAAGGCTCGGCAAGGCAGATGATGACAATTTGATTGAAAATACTGTTTTAATAAAACACTTTGACTATAACACACCGTAAAAAAAGTGACTGCCGTCAAATGACTAACAGTTTTACTAAGAAATTGCGGATGCACCTAAAACTAAACTGTAACGGAACTGTATGTGTGAGTAGACCATTATTTGTTGTATCAGTCACATTCTAATGTTTAGTTTTACTCAACATTATTGCCTCGTTTGCTCATATGAATAGATATTAAGACATTTAATTTAAAGGTTTGACTAGCAGAAATATGAATTGGTGCCATTTTGTCACCAATACTTAGTAATTTATAAGTCACAATATCTATTGCATTACAACTTTTAAATTTTAGCTTGCATTGCTTTACTAATAGAAGATATACAGCTCGCCTTTACTCTATATCATAAATATCATTCTTGCCAATTTTAAATATTTTTAAATTGTTGCTAGACTTGAAAACCCCACGTCGAAAAAGCGTGGTAACTGGCTAATTATATGCCAACTCACAATTTAATCAGATATTGGTAAACCTTATACGCAGATACACAAGCAACATTTATAAGCAGCTAAATGGTAGACCTTGTACTGTATACATGAACTATCCCACACCAATTAACAAAGGCATGTTTCCGTTAAGTAAATTATGTTAATTCCGTGATTCTGTGGTTCGGATTCCTCAATAAGGAATTGATTTATCTCAATCTGTAACACATAAAGTGCATTCCTACAGTTGAGGAGAACTTTCTTTGACTCGAAAAAAGTAAATCCATGCAAAAATAACAATGAGGTTTTTTTTATCAAAGCAGAAGTAATAATTTAAACTTATTAAATCCTCCAAAGCAGAAAACCAAGGATTTAACCTCTGAAGTAGTGTTATTATTTCTCCAGGGTCATAAAACACCCGTCGCCAGAGGCGGTCGGGACTGAGTTATGGCGGGCTTTATGACATATTTGGTTTGAATAGTTTGTAGCCACAACCCCAACTTGTTGCGCCTGTGATAACGACACAACTTGGCAAAACTTGGCGAAACTCACAACGTGGTTTTGGCGGAAGGACGACAGAGATAAATTATCACACATTCTACTTCGTTTTATACCTTTCTACATTATATATTTATTAGGAAAACTTTGTACTTGTCTCTGCGCCATTTTGTGAAACTTTCATTTCACCGTACAATGTGTATTTAGCATAGTGCATCGTAAAGTTGTGCAAAGTTTTTCATTGTTGTAAATTGTTTTTAAAGCTGGATGTACATTGTACAATGATTAGGATTTTCTAAATTTTACTTTTTCCATGGCTTAAAACTGGATTATTGTTTCTTTGTACGAATATACGTCTTTATAAAAATATAAAAAGAACCTATACGATTATGTGACTTTTTTTAAGATAAGCATTAAAAGTTCAATTCTTTAGAAAATTGGCAATAAGAATAATACACGATAAACACATATTTCAATAATACATATTTGTATTGAAATAATACACAGTTCAACATCTAACGAAACCTAAATTACAAAAGAATGACATCAAATTATCGCTATCAGAATGTAATTAAAAATAGCGTAGAGAAATTTATTATTTTCATGCATCTGTAATTACTCAAACATATATGTTTTTGAAGTCCTAAAACCGAATTATTTTAATTTATAATTTGGTAAAGGCTGTGGCTGTAAGTAAGTTGATCATACACCCTACATACACTATATTGTAAGTTCCCAAGGAGTATTTAGTGTCAAAAGGTAATAATTAGAACCTTTTAATAATAATAGTTATCAGCTGCTAATTGAGTGATTATTTCTATTAATTTAATGCAATCTAAGTGATAGAGGGGGTGGGGTGACGTCACCTAATGCAGGAACCTAATCAGCTGTACTGCACTGCATCGTGGGTAATTAAATTGCAGCATTATGGAATACCTATTGCCACAACCCACTGCTGTAGGATAATGTATTCGTATTTTTTAAGATAAAAATTACCATGTCTAAGCTAAAGATGTAACATTATGACTATAGCAAAAAAATATAGCTTAGCGTAGCTCATAAGCTACCTTTATACACTACTTTTATTATTATATTAGAACGGCTAACAATTTACGTAGTATAATATATTGCTTGAAATATTACGATATAAAAAGGATAAAAAATAGCCATAATCATTCGTGTTTAAAGTTAAATCTAATTCCGATTTAAAGAGTAAAATCTGTGTATTTAAATAATTTGCTGTTCTCTTACACGAAAACAAAATATCCAACCGGAGATGCAGCTTCCTCTCTGAGACTTGATTAAAAAGGTTTTGTTTGTTGGCGGTAATTAGATTCTTGCCGGTTATTTCTTTCTGGGATTCAACAGAGGTTTTAAACATACAATGAAAACCATTTATGCAAAAGTGACATTCTGTTCATCATGTATTATTTTCAAATGCCCTTAAACAATTTGTAGACTAGTTGGATCCATTTGTTGAGTTGTTGATTGGGAAGTACTAAAAGTTGATGATTAATCACATAGCCTATATTTTGTTTACGGTAAAGTTGATTAACACCTATCCCTCATCTATAGCAGATAACTATCAGGGGATAAGGATACACACATTTTCTGTATTTAATAGTTAATCGTGTAACTGGCAAGTTTGTACTCGCGTCACACATTATATTTTTCCTACAGTTACTATAAAGCAATAATATTTTTAGTGTTGCCAACTGATTTTAAAGCGTGCACGTATTAGGTGCCTAATAAAAGCTCGCTGTTTTGTGTTGTTCGGTTGGAATACTGGTATGCGGCAAAAAACTATGCGGAAAAGGTAAAGGTAGGCAGCAAAAGTAGGTAGATGCAGAAATTAGCTACTTTCTGTGCTATATAATCAGTGCAAGGAAGGCCACTTTGTCAGGTGACTGTAGGATTGCTTAGTTATAATAAAAAAAATAACATCACTAGGCTGTATTATAAATATTGAATCAAAATTATAACAAACGAAATAAAATATCATTAAGAATTTGGCATAAAAATTGATTTAGCGAACCTCCTAAAATAAGCGACAAATATTATTCTATTAGTTTAGGTTACAAAACTGTTTCCCCTAATTATATTGCATGCTTCGTAACCAACGCCATGAATGAGAGAAGTATCAAATACTGATTGATTTTAGATCACCAATCAAATGAATATAAGTGCTTCGTATTTTATTCTTCTAGTCATTGTTGAAAACTACTGTTAGCGGTAAAAGGTTGCCAAACAACTTTCTAAGATTTTATACCAAATTATGTAGTTAATCAATGTTTGCTAATAAATAAAATATCCATGGCGCATTTTCCAAGCCACAGAATGATGAGTGAAGGATGAAAACTGAAGTATATGGGAGTACCGACTAAAAAGCTAGTCCCTTAGCCAGTATAATTTTGATGTAAGTCCAATCTGTGAGTAAGGGTCCATACGAACACAGCTTCTGGTTATTATCAAGATCAACCCGGCAAACCTTTGTCCACCAGGCTAGCACTATATTCACTCGGCAACCTAGTTATATTGAATCGGTGTATTATCTGCCCTGTATAATGCAGTATCAATGACTTGGCGCGATCACAAACTTCCCAGTTTAATATTGTCGACTGCTTACATTAACATTAATCAAACCTAAAGTCTTCGTGCAACGTTAATAAATTGGATTACCTCAGAGTGGTGGATGAATCTTGATGGAATGCGGTGGAAAGTTGTAAATGTTCCGACGGTGAGCTGCGCTGACGCCGGAAACTCCACCCTACCCCGCGGCTGATAACGCTGCTTAAGTGAAAAGAATTGTTTACTAAGAGAATTACTGGAAGAAGGCGGCATTTTCATATTAAAGTAAGATTGAGCTATAAATCTTTGAAAATATCCATCTTTCATTTTTGTATTGATAATTACATTTATTAATCATTTCCCGATTGCGTATTCTAGTAAGTAGTCATTCGATAGAGATAAAAATTCAATATTAATTTTCAACAAAAAACTCTTATTTGTAGTGGCGGTTTTTATGTTTAATTAAACCTAAAGAGTTTAAATCTAAAAAGTTGGAAAAAATTAACACAAAACACTAGCCTATGTGTTAGAATAGCAATAGATTTAAAATAATAAAAAAATAGAGTTTAAATTGCTGAATATAAAATGTATAAAATCCCCTAACACATTTAACCTGCAGACTAAGCGAATTTAAATTTACCTAGCTATATTTCCACTAAAATATTTCCTTAAAATTGTCAGATTTTTCCTATTTGTATAACATAAATGTTTAGACGGTTTGAAAAAAAATTAACTTAGGTTTTCTCTATATGGAAGGTGATGAGGAGTTTTTTTTATTGAAATGTTATAGCTTAGTATGACATATAAAATTGCCAAATTGCATTCAAATATTTAACATACAACCATAAACAAGCAAACTAAAACAGTTTATTTATTCTCCATAAGAATAACATAATAAATTTCAAATAATATTATTTTTCTCCATAACCGTTACAAGGTGTACAATAACGCTGCTATATACTTAATTGTTTCTTTTTTGAGGTTCTATGAAATAGCGAGGCCAAAAACCTTCTGAGGTTTGAGTGGTCTAATAGGTTAAGTATAAAATTGTTTGTAAGGAAATTTATAAATTTTATTTATATAGTAAAAAGTGGGAACAACAAATTTTTACCACATAAAACCCCCCATTAACCCTAGTTTCATAATCCGATCATGCTGGTTCGCGAACTCGTTTGAATGCATGTAGGTTTACACAATTCTACCTATTCTCATTAAAATTGGATCATTTTTGTTAGAGTTGTCGCGCTAACGGACACATATTATGTGCATTTGAACGGATTGTGTACTTGGCCTCTGATAACCTCAAAACCTAAAAGTAAATCGGTCCATAGTCCAGTTCTTACCATGAGACCTATGGTAATATGGTATTCCCGTATGGGAAATGCGCTAATAAACTCTTAGTCCACCAGTTAAATATTGATTTCATACTTTAATACTTTTCAATGAAATGGTGACCATACAAAGTAGGTATTTTAAGCCAAGTATGAATAGAGATGAGAGTAGGATGAGTGGCGCGATCTTGTAGTCTTGTTAGTGACTAAGGCCCACATTCCTTAGACACAACTGACTATTAACATTATTTTTAACGTTTTTATGTTCTAAGATAGCGAACATATCAACGGGAGACTTTACGCAAGCAACTTGATGACTCTCATATCTTGAATGCGCTAGTAAAAATGGTATGCGGCAGCAGTAAAGGATATGTCATACCATAATTTAATTTTTTATATGTCGGACGAAGAATAAAATATTGTAAAAGCTCAAACACGACTTATTTTTCAACGTTAAAGAGATAATGGTATACTGGCCAATTTATAATTATTAAGCAAATCCTTACTTTGTCAATTTTATAGAGCTTCCCACCTACAACAAGTTAAAGAACGTGAAAATGTTGCGAAATTTATTCATTGTCTTATCGTCATGATACTTCTTCCACTCTTCTTCTTTTTTGAGCAGCATCTGATAAAAAATTTAAATTTGTACAGTTATTAACAAGTATCAAAGAAAACCAAATAAAATTAGATTAAAAAGAATGAGGAATAGTCATTACAACTTCACCTGCTATTCTCTTCTAGTAAGAGATGAATGTGCTAAGGATTGTGCTAAAATAGACAATCATCAGAGCGGTTTACAGAGGTATTGCTTTAGAAGAAGCGATGTAAAAGTGATACTGAAATAAAACATGTCCTAACTAAGCAAAAGTCCAAACCTGGGACAAATTAAATATTTGACTAAAATAACGGTGTCTCTAGAGAGAGCTTGATTAAAAGATCCAGTTAGGCTGTGTAATTACTTTCTTTGTAGACAATGTTTATAACTTTTAAAACATTTCGTTTGTTTGCATCAACTTTCAAACTATATACAGGGTGTTCATTTGAAAACTTTCCATATCTGTTGTGTGCAAAGGTAAGGCTTTTAACACTTGTTTGTTCTCATTTCCCCCTAATTTGGACATGCCAAATCCAATAAAATTATTTTCAATTTTGAAAAATGCCCCAAAAGGGCCCATTTTGGGGGGTAGGGGTGCTTTTTGAGAAATTTTCAAATGTAAACATGGGTTGTGTGATACATCAATTTAAAGCTCTAATCACCCCGATCATTTTGGTGCAAAAAAAGTTTAATTATCTTTAACCGTATTTACAGGGTGGGTCAAAACGTTTTAAAAAAGGACTTTGAAGTTAAGTACCGTATTACCCTAACTACTGAACGGAACAGCGCCAAATTTCTTTCCAAGCTTATTCTTGAGCTACTCTTTAAGATAACTTGTAGTAAGGGCATTTTCCAAGTTATTTTCTAATTTTTAAAAAATCTCAAATTTTAAGAATAAAAGAAAGCTGAAAACTCAAAATTCTTAAATAGCAAGGTATAACAAATTTCATACCACGTGAAAGGTCCTTTTTTAACAAACATTTTACGTATTTAAGTTTTCTTTCTATCTCTTACCGTTTAAAAATTGCAGTGAAAAAACATAATTTTCCATGGTAAAATTATAACTAGTTTTCTAATAAAACACATTGCACTTTGTTCAACGATGTAGTAGGATTCATAACAAATTGATCGACTACTTTTACGTGTGTCAGAATTCATCTTGGACCCCTCATCCTGTTCTTTTCTCATTGGTAACTGAGCCAGTTTCAGAAAACTTCCTAACTAAATCATTTACAGCCATATGACTCAAGGTTATACCTGGATATCTATTGTTAAACACTTTGCAGTTATCCTGGAACACTTTTGTTATGACCAATAAGTAAAATAAAGTATATTTTTTTAAGTTTACACCATATTTGATTAGGTACTACAGGAAATGGTACTTTTGAAATTAGTACTACCATTGACTAGTCAATGGTACTACAGAAAGCGGCCCACGCTTGGGTTTTTCTCATCAGCTATAAAACTTGTTTCTCACAAAGTAAAACGTAATGAATTGTTTGCCTATCTGCCTTAAAATAATTATGAATTGTTTCCTTCAGTTATTGCACCATTTAATGTGTCTAGAGACGAATTTTGGCTGTTTTATTAGAAAACTAGTTGCAATTTTACAACAGAAAATTATGTTTTTCTACTGCAATTTTTAAACGGTAAGAGATAGAAAGAAAACTTAAATACGTAAAATGTTTGTTAAAAAAGGACCTTTCACGTGGTATGAAATTTGTTATACCTTGCTATTTAAGAATTTTGAGTTTTCAGCTTTCTTTTATTCTTAAAATTTGAGATTTTTTAAAAATTAGAAAATAACTTGGAAAATGCCCTTACTACAAGTTATCTTAAAGAGTAGCTCAAGAATAAGCTTGGAAAGAAATTTGGCGCTGTTCCGTTCAGTAGTTAGGGTAATACGGTACTTAACTTCAAAGTCCTTTTTTAAAACGTTTTGACCCACCCTGTAAATACGGTTAAAGATAATTAAACTTTTTTTGCACCAAAATGATCGGGGTGATTAGAGCTTTAAATTGATGTATCACACAACCCATGTTTACATTTGAAAATTTCTCAAAAAGCACCCCTACCCCCCAAATTGGGCCCTTTTGGGGCATTTTTCAAAATTGAAAATAATTTTATTGGATTTGGCATGTCCAAATTAGGGGGAAATGAGAACAAACAAGTGTTAAAAGCCTTACCTTTGCACACAACAGATATGGAAAGTTTTCAAATGAACACCCTGTATAAAAAATACTGTATTATTTACTAATAGGGGAAAAATGTTAACTAATTTGTATATAGATTAATCATTTTATAATAGTGAACTAAAAAAACCTATTTTTGTTTAATGAAGATAAATAACCACAGTTAAGAAACTTAAATGTACCCTCGATACAGTACAGTACATAAACTTTGTGTGTATTTCATGCTATTTAGAATTTAAAGGAATATTAACATTTACTTGATACCACTATACAAGAATTAATATAATAATTATAATTTGTCTTTATACGGATTGGTTTTAAAACATCATTCCAACATAAATTTGGAAAAATCCAGTCCCGAAGATTTACGCTTTCAGAAAAAGTTTTCTAAGCGATTTAGTTCATGTGCTTGCCATTGTTGAATAAATAAAACGCTAGAAAAGTTTATTTATCGGGAACTCGAACTAACATTTGCAGTTTGGTCGATGTTCATAAAGTTAAAGTTGGAAATCCACTACGAAAAATGCTGTCACAAAAGCGTGTAATGCTACTTTTCCAACGATTTTGTTACAAAAAAACTTAATTTTTTAGGTGTAGTTTGTCTTTTTCTTCTCTTCAGATTTCCCATTTTATAAACGTAAGAATATATGATCGAATAGAATTTCGCTTTTTAAACAAAATGCTACCAAAAATATACTTAAAATAGATTTTAAACTCAAGTTTTCATTTATTTCGCACCTTCAACCAAAATGAATTAAATAGCTTGATCGCTTATAGTATTATAACTAGTTTTAGTACCGATGTTTTATACTATAGAAAAAGTTGAACGTTCTTAATGCGAGATAGTTTGACAGGTCTCGTGAGATGGGTTTACATGGACGCGGAAATTAAGTCGTAAGTCAAAGTCGCTTGGAGTTATAAGTTGAGGAAGAACTTTGTACAAACTTTGAAACTTAACTGGACTCTGTAATTTCCTAATTTCGGCCACCTAGTTCTGATATAGTTGCGTACTCGAACACTTTAAGTACAAAAATTAAATCCTTTATATACAGCTACCAGTTTCCTTTTTATTACTCTCTGGTTTTATAAATCTATAGATTTTATTATTGGCTAAAAGTTCCCAAATTATACAGTCTTTTTTAAAACCAAATCGCTCAATAGACATACATTAGCCCTCAAGTCACACTAAATAATTGAAGAATTAAGTTTCAAATATAGAAATAAGTAAATTAAAAAATAAGTATTATTTAAACATCCGTTGATTTCTAGTATTGATCAATTTAACTTGTAATAGATAAATGCATTCATTGTGTGGGACTTTTGGGTTGTGAGAGGCTCCTAACAGTAAAATGATCTTTTTATATCATCTTAGATCGTAGCTACATTTTGTATGTTGTGGGTGATTTTATGCTGATTGTATTTTCGTATTTTTATTTTTAAGGGAACAAGCTTTACCTTGGTCTAACTACTATTACAGTATAGCGTAAACCTGTTGTTGGATGGCATCATTTAAAGATAGCCTATTGACAAATATATCTGGGTCCGGGATTGACCCAGTTTGGAATCGAACTAGCAACCCTTAGATTTGAAAGCGAGCTCTATAATTTTTTGCCACCCAGACAGTTTGAACAATTTTACATAGTTAAAAGAAGTTGGTTAAATCACGATCAATGAAAGGATTGAGTAATGAATTCCTTCTAACCGAGCAACGCTTCCATAACTGAGTTCAAAGTAAGTATCGAGTTAAAGTTGTTATGTAGTTTCACAGAGTGTATTACATGCTTCGGTAACCAACATTTCGCTTAGTAGTACCACGAAAAGTCAGTTTAGATCCCGTGGACTTCTTACATTTGTTAATTTAAACCTCCTTTATTAAACATGAATCCATGATTTTGATAGTGTCCAGACAGGAAGGTAAAAGAAAACAAATACAGTACATGCAACTTGTGACTGATTTCCGTTAGGGAAATATCAAATTGAAATTAGTTTGTTTACAAACCTCAATACTATTGGTAGAAATAACCTTTAGTTTTGAATTCATTTATTCAAAAATCGATGAAGCCGCTGATAAATTATTTGATAAATGTTTGAGTGTATAATTGAGAGTTTATATTGTAAAAATTGGTTGTAAAAGTTGTTAAAATATAAAAATGAAAAATCATATTCCTGTGAGGTGTAAAGGAATGCATTTTAAACCGAATTATAAATTTAAAATAGGAAAAAAACGGTATATGCCAACTACTTAAATATTTAACTTAGAGGACATGAAATCTATACTATTATAAAGAAGAGGTGGTGTCTGTGTGTGTGTGTGTTTGTATGAGGTAATCTCAAAAACTACTGAACCGACTGGGCTCAAATTGCACACAAATGAAGCTACAGCTCCGAGGATACATATAGAACTATTCCCGCTTCGATTTTGTCCTAGGGCTCTGCCCCGTGGGCTTTCAAAAATTTGAGGTGAGAGATTTAAAAGTAAATATTGATTGATGGTATCCATGGTAACAAAGAACAAACCTACAAAGTTTAAAAATGTAAACAAGCAGAACTAACTGTCAAATGAATTTTGATTTCACAATTCCACACAGCTGGTTAAACATATTAAATACTACACGAATATTAGAACAGAGAGGGTAAGGATTATAAATTTAAAATAATTATGTCACTAAGCCCGAATGTAAACATTATTTAACATTACTTAAATGGAGCTGTCAAACCATATGTTAATGTAATTTCTATACTATTATAAAGAAGAGGTGGTGTCTGTGTGTGTGTGTGTGTTTGTATGAGGTAATCTCAAAAACTACTGAACCGACTGGGCAAAAATTGCACACAAATGAAGCTACAGCTCCGAGGATACATATAGAACTATTCCCGCTTCGATATTGTCCTAGGGCTCTGCCCCGTGGGCTTTCAAAAATTTGAGGTGAGAGATTTAAAAGTAAATATTGATTGATGGTATCCATGGTAACAAAGAACAAACCTACAAAGTTTAAAAATGTAAACAAGCAGAACTAACTGTCAAATGAATTTTGATTTCACAATTCCACACAGCTGGTTAAAACATATTAAATACTACACGAATATTAGAACAGAGAGGGTAAGGATTATAAATTTAAAATAATTATGTCACTAAGCCCGAATGTAAACATTATTTAACATTACTTAAATGGAGCTGTCAAACCATATGTTAATGTAATTTCATTAGTGTATGATTCTTTCAGTTACTTCATTTGTTTATGTTTATGATCTATTATACTGAGTCTGTTCTAATATTTGTGAAATGCTGTAATAATATTTTACAGGGAATAAATCTTTGTAAATAAATTGTTCATGGATATAGGAAATAATTAAGATTCTATAATCAGAAAGTTTTGGATGTACGGATGTATAGATGTATGGATGTATGGATGGATGTTTGTGACAAGTAAACGCGAAAAATACTAAACCGACAAGGTTGAAATTTAGTATGATGATAGCTGACATTCCCGATTAACATATAGACATATTATTCTTACCTCAAAAATCCTTTCAGGCTCCGCCCTAGTGGCTCTGGCTCTGGAGTTTCTCATGTAAACCTTATGAGTATTCATATTTAAATAAATTAAAGAATTTTGTCAGCCGTTTCAACTTTACAAGTTGGTTCTATGGTATTAAATAGCATTAAAAAGGTATAAGGCTTACCAACAGGGTGCCAGCACTATTATGTTTTTTGCATTTATGACCAGAGCTAATTTTAACCAACTAGCAACAAAAAGTTGTGGTACACAATGAGAACTTAACTTTTTTTCATGGTTTAGGTGCAGTGGTAGAATATTAGGGCTATGGTAGATACTATAGGACACTACATGATACTATATAATACCGTTTAAATTAAAAGACCAAATTTTAATAAACCGTGTCCTCTCCCATAACTAAAAGCATTTATACTTATATGCCAACCCCGTACGAAGGACGGGTACTCTGCTAGTATCTTCTATTTGATTCATTATTTTTTAGGAAAAATGTATTACTATGAATTAAACACACATAACATTCTATTTACAGTAAATTAGGTTATAAATTTCTTAATCTGTGTTGACACTCCAGATTTTTTTATATTATTTACTGAAATATTGGTTGAAAGTTAATGCAAACAAACGAACTGTTTTAAAAGTTGTAAACGTTGTATACAAAGAAAGTAATTACACAGCCTAACTGGATCTTTTAATCAAGCTCTCTCTAGAGACACCGTTATTTTAGTCAAATATTTAATTTGTCCCAGGTTTGGACTTTTGCTTAATTAAGATATCTTGATGTCTGTTTGTAAGTTCGTGTTACATTTTTGTGTGTTTTTGTTATGTAAGTAAACATTTGTTCGTCTCAAATAATAGCAAAGAAAAAGTATTTTAATAGCAGTTGTTTACAGTACGTAAAGCGTGGGATATTTTGATACTAAACAACAACGACACAAAAACTAATAAATATTAATCAGGTGATCCGCTTTGCTGATAATATCATCTTGAATATTAACATAAAACAGTCATTACTCAACACATACAAACATTTAACAACCTACTACTGACCTTATGTCGTCATGGTGGCCACATCTCGTGTAAGATCATGATTAATTCTGGGGGAAGACATAACCGACTAGTTGTTAAATGTATTTTTATGTGTTGTGTAATGACTGTTTTATGTTAATATTCAAGACAAAGCAACAGTGGATTACGTGATGATGTCACTGTGTTGCCGAAACACGTAGTAATCTACAACAAACTTGGAACGCCAAAAGGTAACATTAATATTTATTAATATTTGACCTATACTTGCCTTCTATACCGGTTATCCAAATTACCTATCCTTACTCTGCCATAGAAAAAAGAGATATGAATAAAGAAGTTGGCAGGTCAAATACTTTCAAGTAATAATAAATTGTACTGCCTATAAAGGTAATCGAAATTGGAAAAATAGTAATATTCTTAGAAAACAGCTTGATTCTGCTAACCACCAAATTAAACTAAGCTGATATCTTGAAAGGTATAGCAATCCCACAAATCTATAGAAATTGGCTCAAAAAATCATTATAATGTGGTTTTATTATTTATTTATTGGATATAAAAAAATGAAGGATGATAAATTGTATTTATTTGTAATTGAGTTAAATTGATATTAAGTAAAGCTAGAATGAAAAACTATTCAAAAACTACAAAACACACCCAGTTTTGAAATGAGACTATTATGCATTTACTACTTTATTTCATACAAATATAATAATACAAAACTTCCAGTTAAGTATAACATTTTCAATAACTAAAAACTTTTGGTTGAATCCCCACCGATCAGTACAGTTAGTGCATAACTCATTTCAATTTTCCGACCTTAGTAGGCTACTTTTCCTCTCAACGTTTTTTTGGATTTTGCTGAAGGAAATAACATATTCGTTTCTTATGTAAAATCATTCCACACCGACAATTATAACTTTAACTACACATCATTAATCATTTTTCAGTTAATATGTTTACTGGGAAAACTCGATAGGCCGTGCAAGTTTAAGTGAACCATAAATCAGCTGTGGAGCGCGAGTGTGTTGGACAAGTGACGTCACTTTGTCATCTCTCCTCTCTCCACCCCTTATATCAGCCCTCTCCAGAAGTAATTATAAAACTCTAAACAACGCTAAATATCGCTAGCGTGTATAAACGTAACGTCACTAAGTCACCCATACTCCCCACCACCATAGTCTACTTTTGACCTTAAATACATTATTTAATATAGTAGTGTTAAAACTTAAGCCGTAAAACGTGAGTGTTGATTGATGACATTGATTTGTTATACATTTTATCTTGCCACCAACCCTTATTTCAACCATCTCGTCAAGTCCTCTCAATGCTCTATGTCACACACACACACACTGTGATGTGTGAGTGCGTGTGACATCAATTTGTCATACTTTCTGTATCTGTCACCACAACCCAACCCTTACTTCAACCATCGCATAGTCATCGTAATACGCTATGTCACACACTGTGATGTGTGAGTGTGTGAGACACGTGACATCAATTTGTCATACTTTCTCTATCCGTCACCACAACCCACCCCTTACTTCAACCATCGCATAGTCATCTCAATACTCTATGTCACACACTGTGATGTGTGAGTATGTGAGACACGAGACAAGTGACGTAAATTTGTCATACTTTCTCTATCTGTCACCAAAACCCACCCCTTACTTCGACCATCGCATAGTCATCTCAATACTCTATGTCACACACTGTGATGTGTGAGTATGTGAGACAAGAGACAAGTGACGTCAATTTGTCATGATTTCTCTATCTGTCACCACAACCCATCCCTTACTTCAACCATCGCATAGTCATCTCAATACTCTGTCACACACTGTGATGTGTGAGTATGTGAGACAAGAGACAAGTGACGTCAATTTGTCATGATTTCTCTATCTGTCACCACAACCCACCCCTTACTTCAACCATCGCATAGTCATCTCAATACTCTATGTCACACACTGTGATGTGTGATTATGTGAGACAAGAGACAAGTGACGTTAATTTGTCATGATTTCTCTATCCGTCACCACAACCCACCCCTTACTTCAACCATCGCATAGTCATCTCAATACTCTATGTCACACACTGTGATGTGTGATTATGTGAGACAAGAGACAAGTGACGTCAATTTGTCATACTTTCTGTATCTGTCACCACAACCCACCCCTTACTTCAACCATCGCATAGTCATCTCAATACTCTATGTCACACACTGTGATGTGTGAGTATGTGAGACAAGAGACAAGTGACGTCAATTTGTCATGATTTCTCTATCTGTCACCACAACCCACCCCTTACTTCAACCATCGCATAGTCATCGCAATACTCTATGTCACACACTGTGATGTGTGAGTATGTGAGACAAGTGACGTCAATTTGTCATACTTTCCCTATCTGTCACCACAAACCACCCCTTACTTCAACCCGTAGTCATCTCAATACTCTATGTCACGCACTGTGATGTGTGAGTGTGTGACACAAGTGACGTCAATTTGTCATACTTTCTCTATCAGTCACCACAACCCATCCCTTACTTCAACCATCGCATAGTCATCTCAATACTCTATGTCACACACTGTGATTTGTGAGTGTGTGAAACAAGTGACGTCAATTTGTCATACTTTCTCTATTTGTCATCCCAATCCACCAAATACTTCAACCATCACGTCGAGAAATCTCCAAACAGTATGTGATGTCATGATTTCTCACGTTCATTTCATATACGTTAATACTCCTCGTATATTTTAAAATATAAAAAAAATATCTCTGGAATTGAGGCATACACTAAGAGTAGTGAATTTTGAGGTTAAATCAATTAACAAATAATTTGCAGAGCATCGTAGAAGAATTTCTTTTTCAGAACCATTTTTCATTCATTAAATGAACCAAAATGGTTGATAACATTCTGGTACAGTTGAAAGACATTTTGGCAAAAGTGAAGGCTTAGTGTCCCTTTATACTACTGTAGTCTCACTACAGGCACAAGACAAGCAAGGTAAGCTTTGAATGCCGTCTGTACAAACAGTGGAATGCAATATAGTGAGTCAATGCAGCAGACTGTCCGTATCACGTGAGTTAATATGTACCCAACCCATCCATCCTTCTAGCTAATTCCTTCGTGTATACTTATTTTCCTTTCTAATATGAAAATGTTTTAAACGATAAGGTAGGATACAAGAAAAGCCTTTCTGATTTGCTACATTATATTGTTTTATGTATAGCCTCTTCTCTGATTGTTTATTATATCTACAAGTATTCATTTTAAAATTTAGTTCTTGACATGTATTATATTGACTTTACTGAAGCTTTAAGCTCAGCATGGACAGAAATGAATTATTTTACTGTTATTGCAGTTTATAATTTATTTTTGTAAACAAATACAACCGACTTGAAACGCTCTAAAAATAAATAATTTCAATAAAGTAAACTTTTTTTAAATCAAGCTCACGAATGTTAAGTTGATTCGCGGCTCTATGATGATTTTTGATAACAAATTTAAAGAGGATGTCCACATTGCAGGTTACTATCTATAACTGAAGTTGTTAATCTGCATGTCTTTTTCATAGTCATGCGTTGTAACCGAATATCTGCAGATATTGGATCCCTTAAAAATTAAATATGCAGATTTGGATGGCAAAGCTGTGTTCTAAATTGTTACATATTTCAACTTTGATAAGCTAAAGGGGTTATCCAGATATCGATGGATGCTGACAACCTGACAAAGCATACAGAACACCTGATTTCACATTTTTATGTCTATCAATACTTCGCCCAGGTGTAACTCGGTTCTGCTAGTTTCAGTATTCATTGGATGTATTTTACTTTAAATATTCGCATTATGACCCTGTATGCTGAATGACACTTATATTATCATGACAAAGATATTCTACAAAACTCAAGATATCACAGATAACGGTAATTTTTAAAAACATTAAAATATAACTGAAGACAATTATACGTTTCTGAAATTTTAAAACATGCAATTTAAACTCTTCAGCCTTACTAACTAAGTTGCTTTACTATGTCACAGGAAATGTAAACTGCAGCTATTCATTTATGACGAAAGTTGTAAGCTTTGTAAGAAAAATCGTATACCATTCTTCTTCAGAATTCAGTCGTATACCAATCAGTTTCTGTATGACTTTAAAAGTAAAATCTTTGACCGTTTCCTAAAATCTTCAAACCGGGACGAACAAATTCTAACTTTTGCAAAATTACGATTTTAAACTACGAATATTAGAACAGAAGCGGTATGGATCATAAGCCTAAACAAATGAACTGATCCGAATGTCTATACTGATAGCCGTAACAGCTGGTTTTAAAGTTTTTGACATCAAAATTTTTATAAAAAAGGTTCACTTTCGGTCCAGTCGGGTCAGTTGTTTAATACAATCCATACCACTTCTGTTCTAATATTCGTGGGCGATGGTTGTCTATAACTCTTTTACTGATCTTACTTTCTTGTACTATTCTTTTACTAGTTTAGGAATAAGTTAGCTGCACAAACTCTCCTTTAATTATAACAATTTCATCAAATTGTATTTAAATACCGACATCTTTGACTTTTTTGAGACATTAGTCTAAAATGAAATGTTTATTACAGTCCAGCTAAATAAAAACTTCGTTGATGAGTTTGAATACACGCACGTAATCCAATTATTGTTCTTAGTTCAATCAAATCCTTAAATCCTAGTCATAAATATCACTGTCAATTTTACGCCCATAACATGAACAAATTAGTTTATCTGGTAATCAACCATTTTGAGAGAGGAAGTAACGTTTTAATTCCGGCGAAAACTGGTTCATTACTTTGTACATGTGCCATTTTGAGATTTAAGATTTTGTAATCTTTTAAGTCCATTATAACGTGAATTGGGCAAGAAGAAACAAAAATAAGCATTAAACAGTTAAAAAAGTCTATACTTGATGAACGATTTAATATCTTTTAAAACAAAATGTGATTTATCTACTATCTTGTAAACGACCTTAATAGAACGAAACAAACATATTTCAAAACCTTTGGGCTCCAACGTTTTGATGTGGTCTATAACACAAAATTGACTCATATATCATGCTGCTCACAACATACACAATTTTGAAGCTGTTACCACCATCTGCACACTCAAATTTTGAGAGGAGCGAACCAAATTTACAATATTCTAAACTAGCACAGCCAAAAACAAACTTTGCTTTGGATTAAATAACATTTTTGTTAGAGGTGGAATTAAACTAGAAATTGTTACTCTTTTGTTATATTTGCCTTTAAGTTACGTTTTAAAACTTAGCTTAATCAAATTAATGTGTTTATAGTAAACTATTTTCTGTATTGTTTATTAAAAAAAATTACACGAGAATATTTTAAGTAGCGCTTAAAGTATTTCACCACACGGTATACCGGTAACTGAATAAATTCAATCAGTTTATCAAAATACATGAAATGTATTGGAAGCAATAAAAGTGACACATGGGTGCTGTAACGACCATTGTACCTTGTAGTGCAATATTGTGCTGCTGTAAACATGTTGTGCGACTAAAATAAACCTCTTTATTACTTAGTGTTAAATATCTGGTTATTGTTAGATACAATATTTTTATTGTTTAATTACAATTATGTTTGTATAAATTTATGATCGTTAACTGGTGAACTTTGACAAAATATACATCTTATTATTTTCAGATGTTAAATAAAAGTCAATGTAAAATGTTTTGTTTGAAAATAGGCCAGTAAGTAAATATAAGGTTTTTTAAAATTAAAATCAATTTTGATTTAATTTATAGATTTGTTATTATATCATAACTACGCAGGTTACTGAGTAAAATTAACTACCATTTGTGGCTCACCTTCACATCATTGTACGCTGGGTTTTACCATGTTACCCTGGGATATTTTTAAACATTACTTCAGGCTTAGCGAATGGCGAGATTTAAATTCAGGGAATTGGGGGTAAAACCCCTAAGACCAGCTCTCTCCTCCCACAAGATTTTTTAGAAAGATAAGCTACTACTGTACTATATATACCACTGTTCTAACTTGTATACCACTGTTTATAGTATACGATAAAAATCAAAGCAGCTATTCGTATTTAGCAATGATATTGCAACTAAACGAGGGTAATAATCAGCAGCAATGATTGTAATGAATGAATACAAGGGGGATTGATTAGATGAGTTGCTTCACGACTCTTTGAGAATATTTTCAGGCTTTATTTCGAGTCACAGCAAAATGTTATTTCTGTAATAAAATAGTATTGACCTCAATGGACCTCAGTACCTCACAGAGGCATATTATGTAAAAAAATAAAATACCTCAAAAACATTATGTGGAAATGCAAAATTTTAGTACCAGTGAATGAGTAGTCATGCTATAAGGGATTGATCCACGAAAAAAAACAAAAAAAATCTGTAATAATATTCTAGCACTCAGCATACGTGAAACTAAGTACCACGGCGAAACTAAGTAATTGTAAACATGAGTAAAAACTTAAAATATCGTCCAACGGAAACGTTTTTGGACTAAATATTTTTGGAAAACTCTAACCACAGCTTAAAGAGAATGAACCCCCGCTTGAAGCTCAGTGCACAACAGTTCAGTGACCGCTTTATCTAGAGGTACCCCCCAGGGAATACGTAGAGTCATCATTGAGTACATTAACACGTGGGGTTGAACGTTCTTGACAGGCCCCAGTGGAGCATTTTACAGAAGAGCGTTGATTTTAACCCCTTTAATTTAGTTTTAAAAAATAAAGGAATGACAAAAAGTAGTTCTGAATATTTATTAAAGGGGTTGAGTATATGCTATGGCCTATTATACTTTCAACATATAAAAATGCATTTAAACTGTATTTCACAATAAAAATTATGCATGAATCATAATTTTTTGTCGTAGTAATCCAATTTGGGTTAGTATATTTTCATTCCAATTCCTTAAGTACGTTTTTGTTCAAAAGCATATTGTCAAAGCAATACGTAAATAATACTATCCACGAAATATCTTTCTGGTTTCTTAGATGTGAAGTAAATCAGAAAATATATGAACATTAATATATTGAATTAAATCCCTAGTTTCTATAGGTTTATTTGTCCAAAAAGAAATCTTTTTTTTAATTAGACTTTTTCTTAGGTGATAGCTTGCAGCTGAGATGTTATTGGTTTGATTCCTTTGCTAAAAGACCATGAAGAAGATGAGAAACATCTAGGTTAATACTAAGAAAATCAGATTATCCATATTTAAAACAATCCACACTATGCTGTTAATAGATTGATGGATAAAATATAAATTAATGAAATTTTGTATTCACTCAGTTTTTTAAGCTTTACATGGATATTCAAAACTTAAATAATGTAGAAATTGTTCCCGCAGCATCTGACAGCTTCCTATCTCTTTCAAAAGTATTCTATCCTAGAATCAGAGTTCATGAGTGTCTGAAAACGTATTAGTTGAGTTCAGTTGAGTCGACGTGTTGAATATTTGCAGTTATAATGCAGTCACTTGCACTCCAGCGAGTCCTCAACAAGTAATTTCAATATTAGTTCAACAAATACGATCTAATTATAAACAATATGGTGTTCTCTTGTTTTATAACCAAAAGTCAATCACGATTCATAAAATTAACCCTAAGATAGATGATGACACTAGCGCTCAGTGTCACCAACCTGAACCAGACATAAAAAAACAAGCGTTAGATTTTACAATGGAATGAGAAGTATACTTGTATACGTGGTGTATGGCAAAACTCAAATACGTATGCTATTACAAATTCCTATTCAAACCCCTTGTACTTAAATTGATGCAGTAAGAACCCCCACTATGTAAAAAAAAAAATAATAAAAATGGGATCACATCTAAACCACGCGAAAATCCTCTATACCTAAGCTGATCGAGATAAAGAGTATGGTTGAAAAATCTTAGGTTAAATTCAATGTATAATATTCCACGGGAGGTTTTAGTAACACTCTCTATACTTTACCAATAGCCAGCTCTTCTACGCGATGAAAAAATTAACATATTATTCTTTATATTGTATATGTTTACAATTTAAAAGACTAAAAGAGTGTAAGTTGGACTCATACAAAATAGCCTACCTAGTATACTTAATACTTCCACGCAGGTTCAGCTAAGAGTTATGTATTGCTTATAAAACGTTACCTTTCATGAATTTGACTAATGTATGTTCAACACCATTAAAAAAAAATTAATTATTAGTGTTCAATTAGTATATAGTATTGAGTTGCTATACTCATGCGAGTAGATTCAAGGATTCAAGTTGAAGACTGTAGACATTTGAGACATGAATAAGTCACCTTTATATGCAAGACTCGCCTCTCAGACGCCGCAACATTTACATGCATGGAGGAGGAAACTCAGGACGCCTTTGTGTGTTTGAATCTGGATTATGCTGCATTGTGCTGTTTTATGAATGTACTATCAGAGGCTAGATTACACACATTGTTAATTTTTACTGACCTAAGCCTACATGTACTACATGCCTAAGTAGAACAAAAATATTAGTTTTGGCTGCCACATGTAAGCTGTTTCTACTTTAAGCAGTTGTATTAACTTATGAAGTAAAGACAATAAAATAAACAAACTATGTTCTTAAAGTTTTTTTATTTATTAGGTTTTTAGGTAGGCATAGTAATATATAAAAATATTCCTGATATTTTGGCAAAACATATTGAACCAATATTCCAAATGATAAGTTTAAAAACGCTCCAATCAGGATAATTTTACTTTAATTTTACTTTATGCATTGGTAAAACAGTTTTGATCAATATTAATTACCAACACTCCAAACATCAGGTCACGATATAAAATGAAAGATATAGACTTTTATACACAATCACAATAGTCTTACCCTAATTAATATTCTAAGCATTTATTTTTATCGAGAAAAAAATGGCGGTCAGTAAAAGAATTATGATGAAACTTGGACCTCAAATAGTGTCCAGACTATTGTTTATTCTTAAGTTCATCCCACCTTTTTCAGAAACATAAAAAATTTAGTATATATTAAATAATGGTATCTATTAATAAAAAAATACTGTACTAAGTTCAACTGATGGTATGTTAAATATTGCATTATGAATTAATATTACAATCAATATTTAAAAATAACTGAGGATAAATTATTTAAAAGTTGAGTATAGCATCTGTAGTCAAATATCATAAAAAGGGTATTACTGATAAACATGTATTTTACAGATTACATAATAAGTTGTTTTGTTACTTTGGCTAACAGAGTAAAAGAAAAATCTTCTTAAAGGAATCAAGTTAACAAAACTCAATTACGTGTGGCTCCATACATTGGCCTACTGAGCAAGTAGGTCGCATCTATTTCATAATTTTGGTTTCGTGCCAGAACAAAGTTACAGTACCAACTTCAGAGTTAATCAATATGATCAGATATCATATATTACGTTACCTGCAATCCCTGATTAGGCAGGGTGCCAGTCTGTAAACCAGACTAGTAACACTTAACTTTACGAGTACTATGTGACTGAGCAATAACATATCTCGTTACTAGGTTGTGTGCTGTACTAGCCAAGGTGTAACATTGATTTTCCAATTTATTCAATTTGTTTTGATTTTCAGTTTATATTTTGTTGTTATTTCGTCACCAGCATGGCAAACCCATAATAAGGCCCGTGTTATTTCTTTTTAATTTCAAAATAATCTTTTATTCTTATTTGTGAGCCTATTTTAATTTACAGAGTAAAGGTATTCTGCACATCTACGGAAAAATTTCTTTCTAATAGTATGTGTATATTTTCCCTGCGATGCACACCAGCTGAGAAAAAAGGTTTTAAAGAAACGTGCTTGCCTATTAATATATAGATTTATTTACATTTTTTATATTTATTTACATTTTGTATGGATACGAATTGTGCGTTGTCGTTCTAAAATAATAATTGCACAAGTTTATAGTTTCAAACCGACGTTTTTGTTTTCCAAAACCACTAAATACGAGTGCCACCGTCAACTAATACAATTTAGGTGATGGACATTGACATGATATTGCTCTCATGATATGTAATACACTGTCTGCATTTACTACCATCTGTTTGATACATTTCAATATTCCAATATCCGCAGATAGCCAATGTAGCTGTCGTAACATTTGACAATACCGGATTAGACAGAATGACGGTTTGCAGTTCTATTTCGTCTGCATCATACTTTGATTCCTCATCTGCAATGGATTTAGTCGAACGATTTTTTATTTAATCTTTATACAAATATTTCTGTTCTAGCATAGCTCATTGACAAAATTTTTAGTAATCACTTCATAGACTACAAGAAAGAAAATTAAACTCAATTTCTAATAAGTATACTGTTTATAAAAAAAAAACGCATAGTGTATTCATTTGATCTCTATCTGGAATGTATTAATAAATTGTTGGTTATTATTAGTTAAATGGAAACTTGTAAGGGGTTTGTGAGTTTTCATGAAATGGGGTCGTCAATAAGTAGGGATTCAATGGAGAACATAATACTTTTATATTCCCAACGACTTGTTTAACAGTGTATTAAATCCTACCTAGTATTAAATAATATTAAACTTAGATTATTTCTGAAATGACTGTTTAGAGATGTCAAAGATATTGAGTTTGGCCATTTTTGGCCATTTTTCGGGTTGTGCATGTGCTGATAAAGATATCACTAATAACATACTGTACGGTGAACCAAAGTTCTAATGTTGACTTAAATTAATAATTCCAACCATTCTGAGATAGTTAACAGCGTTATAAATTGAAGCTCCGTAGTTTGTATTCAAAGGAGTCGCCCTTAAGATATTCACTAATGTGTAGATTTATAGTTTTTTCTGATTCCAAGATTTTTTCGATGTAGAGTTCAATGGAAAAAAACTTTGTAAATACAGAGTGTCTCACTTACATTGAACAAATAGCTAACGTTTTTATTATAAGATATACAGTTAACTTCTTATGAGGCCCTCCCCTTTATTTTTTAAAATGTGTTTTGGGATGGGTTCAAATTTAAAAAATATATCCGCAATTTTCCAATATGGCCGACAACTTAGTTATTTCTTATGGGGCATCCTGTATTGTATGATTGTATTAGAATTTAAATGTGATTTAAAAAATGTTTATTCATTACCTTTTTTTTCTAAAGCTACTCGTTTAGGAGTTACAGCGTGTTACATCTAAGAAAAAAAGGCTTGTCGTGTACATTCTGCATCCTGTATCTCATAAACGAGTAAGTTTAGAGAGAAAATACAAAGAATAAATAAGTCTTAAAGTTGCATAAACATTCTTAACAAATTGTAAAATACGTAAAAAATATTGACACTTTTGTTTTAATATTACTACAATTTTGAAAAATGGCAGATAACTGTAATATCAGAACACTTGGTATATTATGGTCTTTTTATGATGTAGATGCGATTTTTAGACTTATTTACACCTTGCAATTCTCTCTAAACTTACTCTTTTATAAGCTAGAGGATGGAGAATGTACACAAAAAGCAATTTTTTCTTAGGTTTACAGGTTCTTAGGTTTGTTACACACGATAACTCCTAAACGAGTAGTTTGCGAGAAAAATGTCACAAAAAGGAATAAAAATGTTTAAAAATCGCATTTATATTCTAAAACTACCATAAAATGCAGGGTGCTCCAATAGAAACAACTAAGTTGTCGGCCATATTAGAAAATGGCGGATATACGAGTATTTTTAATATTCAAATCTATTCCAAAACGCATCATTTAACAGAATTAACACAGAAGTTAACTATATGCCTTATAATAAAAAAAAGTTAGCTATTGGTTTACTTTAGGTGTTTTGAGACATATAATAATATATTACTTGTATAATATTACTTTTGGTTTCAAGGTTGTAAGAACTAAGGTGGACGATTTAATTTTCGATGAAAATAAACATGTTATTCAGATTTTTACTTATCATCGTATTTTTTTCTCCAATTAATCATGATTTCGTATTATTGTAAGTTATAATCAAGAAAATGTTTATCACACAAGCTAAAAATTAAAATTTGACTATCGTAATAAAATATACACGTTTCTTTGTGTATGCAAAAAATACTACCAATGACTTTGCAGTGAATTTTCTATTTATAACTTAAAACCGCGATTAGTTTTGGTTGACAACTAATATGGGATGAATATAATTTTACAATATGTACAAGTCTTTAAACATTATAGATATGGATGACAGAATGAGGTAAATCAATGCTAAGATTGCTTTAGTTACTTAAGATTTACATATAAAAACATACTTTTGCCATATAAGTATGAAAGTACACTACATCAGTAAAAATACAAGAGACAATGTCATATAATTATTTTACATTTTCTACGGGATAATGTTCGGTGCTTCGTGAAGATAAAGCGAAGATAAAACAAGTGAAAGTAATCAACTCTAAATTATGAATATGGCGTAGCATAATTTCATTCAATCACTGTTTTGACTATTTCAAAACCTTGCTTCAACCCTGTTTTATTAATAAAAACTCTTTTAAGATTTTGTACGCCGCCTCTATACTTCAACGTATTAGCTAGCCTAACTAAACTATAAATCCACTTTACCACTTCGAATACTTTCCAAAGTAGAAAGTACACAACAATCAACTAGCCCCAACCAGGTGAGACAGTCAATGCAGCCAACTCCAATCTCATACAAACATCTGATATCCTGAACATGACTCCGCAGTTGCGATGATGAGAGATGAAGCTCTGTAGCGGTTGCGTTCACAGCTATTAGTGTTATTTCATCCTTACATATACAAAAAGGAGAGTAAAAAAACCATGTTTCTTTCTTTACTCACAGGATTTCAGGAAACTTCATGTACTTACAGACACATTTAACTTCAAAAAGTGATATCCTAAAACTTGTCTAACATAAACAAGTTGTGGTGTCGAACGAGCTAATGAATTCGTGTATTTCAATTCCGCCTCATCTTAAACTGGGCAATGAAAATCATTTAAAATTGCCCTATTTGGTCAGCAGTTTCTACTGTAATTTTGTTTTCATGTTCAATTATATCAACTTATAAATATGCCTAGTTTAGCTGAGACAGGGATAAATGAGCTTTCTACAGGGAAATTATAATAATTAGATATCTGGGAAGCACTCCATATCACAGGTAACATGAACTATATAAACAACCAATGTGTGTAACAGTTGTAACATTTGACTGTTACATTTTCAATCTATACTTATTTTAAACATGTAAGGGAAGCAAGTTTCGAGTTTCTATATTTTCTGCTTGTTACAGGTTCTTGCAGTTCACATATTTGAGCAGGGACGCTGGTCGTTTTGCTGCTTATCTCCAGGTCTCCAACAGACATCGTTTAAAGGGACAGCCATTGTCCTCACCCTTGTATCTTCATGAGGGGTTTTGTATATAGGCCCCTAATCTACTTCAGAGGTATCATAATCATTTTAGGTTGTGATTATAATGGCTAATATAAGATTACATTTGAACAACTGTGAATTTTTTTTATATTAACAATATTATTGAAGGTCGTAACACTAAAGGAGAAATGTCCATATTCTATGGCCACATTGTATGGAGAACCACTAAGAAATTGCTCATTTAAAAAAAACAGCTCATTTCACATAACAAAGGGAAATAAGAGTATAGATATGGGTTTGAAAATGCCTTTCAGGCGAGAGGCGAAAATGAGTTTCAGGTAGAGACAAGTTTTGAAAGATAACTGGTCCTCGTTACAATGCACTTATGCTGATAGTTATCTATTCAATAAGTCATAAGACATAAGTCTATTTAATATTATCCGTGTGAACGCAAGTTTAAGTTTTTACCACGAGACTTGTGAAAATTTAATGGATAAATATAAAGTTCGCCTTCTTTACAGGTTTGCTGTGAATAACCTGGCGAACATGAATTGAATATTTGGAATATCTGATCGGCATCACTAAGTCACTGTAATTTAAGAAGCTATCTCCATAATTTCCATAAACCATTTTATTTATTGGTAAAATTTTAAACACATTTATTGTTTCGTGAGAAAATTCTTTGAAAGAGGTAAATTATGCTAAGCCTAAGTGTGAATTCTACCCGGAGAGGCTAAGTCGTAGTCAGTGTAAAGAACACTCTCTCACAATCCCTTGTAAGCCGGGGATCAACCAGAAGACTGTGCAACATCACGGCTTGTGCTATGAAGGTGATTTTTCCATGATATTTGCATTTGAAAGTATAAATATACGTGTTAGCTTTATATCTTTGAAAGGTTCTTTGAGATATAATAAAATAATCTTTCAAATTGTGTTTATTTATTCTATGGTATTACTAATCACGTATTGATTGTATCCGTCTTACAAAAATTCAAGTTTGTGCCCGTTTATGGACAAACGCGATGCAGTCTGTAATTTTAGTGAAAAAAAAGGCTCTGGACAAAGATTTAAAGCACATTAAAATTGTACATTTTCTTAATTAATGCTAATAACTCGAAAAAAATATAATTTTTGAAATTTTCTCAAGCTCTTAATACCCCTTTCTCTTGACCCGATATTGCTGGTTCACAAACAAATTCAAGTTTAACCTATAAGCAAAATTTGATCAAAATCAGACCAAAATTAGTCGAGTTATCATGTTCACGGAGGTAAAATATAAGTATATATATATACACACACATATAAACATTTTAAACAAATAGTAGTTTTGGCCTCTGGGGAAATGAAAATAAAAATGTAAATCGGTCCCAGGCCTAGATCTTATTGTTATCTTACTGTATTACCTACGGTAAAAGCTACTCCCTTGTTTTTGTTAATAAGGAAATTTGCTAAAAATGAACAAATTATCTTAACTGTGGTGTAATAATTCTTGGATATGTACCAAGTTAGACTATAGTATTACGTTTGTGTCTATAAAAATACTAATTGTGTTGAGAGTGACGAGTTGTAATAAACTCAAAATAATACGCCGGTAAATCTTAATTGATTTGTTAATTTAATTAAGTAAACACGGAGATTAAATTTATATTTTAAAACTAATTACAATATCAATAGAAGCGGGTCGCTGAGTGTAATCATCAAAGGCGATCACAAGATTGAACCAACTTCATTAGCAGCTTTTATTTTGGAGCTTCTGTTTATTGCTCCAGGGCTTGGTTGTAGCTATGACATTTCTAGTTTGTAAAAACACAACAGAGATTTCAATTCTTCAAAGAATTATTAGCTGTTGGTAAATGCGATTGAATAGTTTAAGTTCAAGGCTTAGCTAAATATTAACAATGTTCAATATGTGATTGAATTTAAAAAAGTATTAAAACTAATTACAAATAATATGTTAATATTTTAAAACTTGTTATGTCTGAAGATACATTTTGTTTTTAAGAGAACCATTAGTTTATATTTCACAAATAAAAAAAATATTAAAAAGACACTATAATTATTTAGTTATGTTCTTCAGTGAGTTTTGATTCAACAAACTATTCAATTTGTTGACTTCATAAAACGGTATCAAAAAATGTTAGAGAATATTTTACAATGAAGCCAATGCTTGTGTTGTAATTAAATTGTAAAAAAATCATAAAAACGAAAATTAACTATTAATAGAAACACTTGACCAAAATGACCTTTAATAGACTTTATATGCATTTTTATATTCTAGCAGACTTGACTCGGTACATAATACAAATACTAACAACAACAACAATGATAACATGCAATAAACAATAAATAAGTAACATGCAATGATAATGGACTAGCAATTAATATAAGTTAGTATTTAAGAAACTAGCCTAACGTTGCGCATACAAGGTACTGTATGTAAAATATTGATATTATTTCTTAAATAAATTAATCTGATATGGCTTTACATCATACGAAATATAGCATGTCATTACTGTCAATTTTGCAATATTATTGCTCTAATATATTTCAACTTTTATAACTTTTATTTATACTCTTTGAACCTATATCCATTTCTTGGTATTCTTTTTCGTTTCACTTTTACTTTTTAATTACAAAAAACATGATCTAATATATTATTTAAGATAGTCCGAAAAAAGTATTTGTAAACTTGATTCGATTTTTCTATTTATGAAGAAAAGGGAGTTCAAGAACAATTCTACAAATGATTAATGTGTACGAGTGGAATTATAAAATTTATTTATCCAGCAGTTGTATCTACATTAGTAAGAGAAGTATTTAATTAATAGTAATACATTTATTGATACGTGATGGTTAAATTCATTGGTTTGTAGTTTGTGCTACAGAAATGATTACAGATTTCTTATTTTTGCATTGTAAACAGTTATCTAGGTGCAATTCACTTAACGCTATTCAAGTTTCGAATAATAGTGCTTTGAAGTGTAATCCAATCCCCAGTTATCATAACAATCGTATTATTTAGCCAATACTCCACAGGTCTGTGCTCCAGTACAACTCGACCATTGGCTGGAACTAATTGTCAAAGCAGTCTCTATAACAAAACTCCAACTTTGGAAAGCTTTGATCATCACAGGTAATTATTATTGAATCCACTGAAGTTATTAATACTTTAATATGTGTCCATAAAATGTACTTCTTGTTATAAACATATGCACTTAAGTCAATTAAAAATCTTCAGCCTCTTTAAAACACAGCAATTAAGAAACTACATGAAAATAAAACATTTTGCCAGAGCAATATAAGTGGCGTCTGGTAGTACCATGAATGATTGTCCTTCAATAAAAGTCCTTTAACAATCACTAAACTCTTATTTTAAACAGCACCCGTTTTCAACATTTATAAAATAGAATGTGATTTATGTAAAAATGGAGGAAATTAAAAAAAATATCTTTAAGTCTATTTTATTAGCTCTCAAAATATGGGGTTACAAGGCCGGAAGAAATTGTAGATCCATGTTTGAATAAGACGAATATGTGTGATGTAATATATTCTGACATGTGTACACCTATATAGCGTTATAATATTTATGCAGATTTATAAACTTTATAATATCTTATAAAGTTATAAGATTTTGAAGCTGAAACATCTTAAAAAAGTTTCACAAGAGTATTTTTTTCTTCATTCATTCCGGTATGTTTTTTCCTTCGTGATGGCATTATTAATGTTATTCTTAGGTTGTCGGTTACTCATCACTATAATAAATTAATCACAATTTACTAAAAAATGTCGAGGTATATTTCAAGTTTACATCAAAACTCATCTTCAGCCTCTAGTAACAACATATCAAGTAAATAAACTATAATTTATAATGTTTGTTTATAAATAAATTAACATATGTTTGAATTATTTTAAAATTAAGTTAGTAGGGAAAAAAATGTTTTATATATCATAGTTTATTTACTTGATATGTTGTTACTAGAGGCTGAAGATGAGTTTTGATGTAAACTTGAAATATACCTCGACATTTTTTAGAAAAGTGATTAATTTATTTTAGTGATGAGTAACCGAAAACCTAAGAATAACATTATTGTTTTCTTGAGACAAGGATGTTGTATCCTCCCAAAAGTGGATATTCGTGTTCAAGGTAAAAAGGCGAAATATTAATTTTACACAGCTGACAGCTACGGACATCCGTTTTAGTTTCTGTTTTAAAGCTAGGCATTTTCCATCGCTGACGCATGTTGCATGGTGCACGTGTCACATTAAACAATTGATCATTTATCCTGATTAGAACGTCTTCAATGTGGATTACAGTGTGGAGTATCATTGCGGCATAGTGACTTGCCATTAAACAACGTTCTTTTAACTCTTCTCTTCTTTCCGAGTTTCATTCACGAAATTAGTATTTTGTTGTTCATTTTAACCATTACAACCAAGTGCGAGTAAATATATATCCTGACTCCAAGAGAATGTGTGCGTCTAGGCACTGTTGTAAAAGCATAACTCCAAAATGTTACTCAATTTACATCACCGAGGCAAAAATCAAAAGACTCTACTCTGAAAGACATCTTTCCGAAAAGAATAAATAAAAAAGGCACTTATAAGAAGTGCTGTTTAATAACCGTCACGATGCTTACGACTGTAAGTGAAATACTTAGAAACGCACAGTGCCCCAGAAATAATGGAAACTTAAGAAGTTCAAAAAGAAGAATTTAACGTGTAGAAAACTTAAAATTGTCTTAGGTTAATTTTTGTTTACTGAATCTTTAAGTGTTTCTAAGCTTTGCATTTGTCTAGGCTTACGCATAGTGCAGATATTATCTAACAAAATGGTTAATTTATCCTAAATTAAATATGTTCAATGCGGATTACAGTTAGAGCGTTGCGCCATAATGACTTGCCATTACAACATGTTGATCCCTTCTCTCCTTACTGGGTTTCATTTACGTAATGAAAGTTTTGTTGTCCTTTTTTAATCATGAAACCCAACTACGAGTATATATATCCTTAAAACTAAACTATACTAATCAACAATCGATAAAAATAAATTCATACTATTAAACCTTTCTTTTAAATATACTAATGAACCTTAATTTGTGGATTTCAATTTTATTCCACTGCCAAAATCTGTTTTCTTCAGAATATCAGTCGCACGCATATGAGACGGTTGTAATCAGTTTGACAAACAAGTATGCACATGGCATTTTTCTGATCATTTTTTATATTTTAAATTGCCAGTGGTGTAGGACATAGCTTAGATATGTATTTTGATAATGAGTCAAATTAAAAGTAAATATTTTTAAAATCTTATTTTGTAACAAATTACTATCTTCAGTATAACAAGTAATGAATTTACGCTTGTTAAAAGATATATTCATTTATTTAATCTAGTCATAAGAACAATTTTTCGTACGGATTAATTTGTTAGCATTACATATTTTTTGCATTCACAAAAATCCTTCGATTTTTCGTTAGCTAAAAATTTGTGTCATTACTAAATAATTGCATAGAAACTTTATACGCTTTTAATGAGCACAACAATCATACGTAAAATAAGTTTGGGCAACACTGGATTCATGCAAATTTTAGAGAAATATTGAAATAACGGTATGCTGCACAGCCAATATCATTATGCTTATCGCAACAGTTCAGCTATTTCGTTCAGCAAATATTGCCAATGTGGCATTGGGTTTTACGATTCAGTTTTATTAAGCAGGCCTAAAACATTTTTTAAAATCGAAACACCTGAAAAAACCTTTGAATAGCTACCGCTTAATAACTGGGCCGTTAACCAGTACTCCACTGAAATCATAAACTGCTGAGGGCATAGTCTTATTCAATTTGACAGGATCCCTTAGAAGTGTTTTCAAAAAAGCCTTTCGTCATATCAGCATGTGTTGCATTAATCAGCCTCAGCCACTACGTCATCAAGATAGCGGAAGGTGATATGATTAGCTTTTACATGTTAAGAAATACTTACTAGATTGTTTTTACAGAAGAAAATTACAAAATAGTGACTTGTGGAGAGTTATACTTAATGTTATAAAATATACTTGGTTACGTACATTTGAGTAACATATAAAACTACTAGCTGTAACCCACGGGCTTTATCCCGTTTAACTTCTTAATTTTCAAGATTATCTCGTTCGCATGGCTCAATCACGTCCTGGTTGAAGTTTGTTCACTACGCTCACTCACCTTTAGGTTGGAGCTCGTTCGCTACGCTGACTCACCTTTAGGTTGGAGCTCGTTCGCTGCGCTCACTTGCCTTCAGGTTAGCTCGTTCGCTACGCTAGCTCGCCTCCAGGTTGAAGTTCGTTCGCTACGCTCACTCACCTTTTGGTTGCAAATTAGCTGTTGCCATAAATGTAAAAGAAATAATAGTACTGCACCCTGTTGGTAATCCTTGTAACTTTAATGCTATTAAAAATCATAGAACCGAACCAACTTGTTTAATTGAAACAGCTGTTAAGATTCAATAATTCTATTTCTCATAAGGTTAAAATGGGAAACTCCAGAGCCACTGGGGCGGAGCCCGAAAGGATTTTTGAAATAAGAATATGCCTATATGTTAATCGGGAATGTGAGCTATCATCATGCCAAATTTCAGCCCAATCCAACCAGTATTTTTCGCGTTCACATGTCACAAACATACATCCATACATCCATACATCCATCCATACATCCATACGTCCAAACTTTCTCATTTATAATATTAGTAGGATTCTACAAATAAACATTTTTAAATTTATTGGAAATATGTGACAGTATAATATAATATAGCTTTTAATATATTTGTTGTATCTCGCGTTAGAACACATATGAAATGTTGATGATGCCTCTGAGTGCAATCTCGATGAAATGTTTAATTTCCGTTGTCGTCTCTCGCCATTCGTCACCGACCACAGAACTCGCAAGAAAATTTGTAATCTATGAAACCAAACGCGGTTGGATGAAAATAATCTTGGTGGCGTTGACTAGTCCATAAAATAGTATAAAGAAAATAATTTACATGTTCGCAATAAACTTGAGTTTTACGTCTTAGTCAGATCCAACTACGTTATGCTTTTCTTTATAAAAACTAAAAAAAAAAAAACAGACATATGTCCTCTTTTGTAGTAAATGTAATGATAGCCACAGTCACAATCTAAGGAACTGCTGTACTTTTTCAATTCATTATAGCTTATTGACAAACCTAAGTGCTGAAAACCCAGTACATTTAAGTTACAGAATTAGTAGGAGAAATTAATGGTTAATTAGTTAGTTAGAGAATTAACTAACTGTGTGCATAGCTCTATTAGTGTAACAGATTAACAATCAAATACTTCTTGGTCAGTGGAGCAGGAGCTGACAGTGGTGTTGATAGACGGTATTACTGTCACAAATTACTCGTCATGTACAGTGTTACACCTGGGTTAGTACAACACGAGTTACGAAAAACGTTATTGCTCAGTCAATATATAGTGATTGTAATGTAAATTGTAATAAATCAAATACATTTGTATTACTGGCTATCAATTTATGGTAACCCAAGTCTGGATACTGTATCATTCTAATTGTTTTGAGAGATATGAAAATACCTACACTATTGTATTAGGTACAGAAACAATGATTTAGCATGAAACTAAAATTAAATCAAGTGGGTCAATGGTAACATGGTAGGCATACGTAATTGAGATTCGCCAACTTTGATATTTTAAGGTTAATTTATGTTCTGTTAGCCAAAGTGTTAATCTTACAAAGATCTGACAGTACATTAAAATAATGTTTAACTTATAATACTTAATATCCTATTTATATATGTATAAATAATATAATGAACCTAATATATAGTGTATACAGGGTGAGTTTTAATTGTCCCCCCCCCCCTAACATTTTTCTACATTTTTTCAAATATCAATCCCAGTCCACTTCCAAACATTGTTAGGTAGTAAGTACTTCATTTTGACAAGGTGGTCATTTCCGGCCGCCATCTTGGATCCGCCATATTGGATGCAAAATTTGTTTTTCAAAAGTAAAGTTAGGGTTGTGACCCATTATTTCGAACTAGATTTTTACCCTGATTACAACGCCGCAAACTGTTTTTAAAAATCTTGATTCATTCTAAAGTTATGAGGGCTTTTTAAAACTTTATTTTTAGCACATTTTAACATTGTGCATTTACAAACTAAGACCATAATCTCAAAATAGTGCTAGATAAAGATAAGTATACACTACCAGTAATTGTCGACCTATTTTCACTTGGTTATGACTGATGTATTTTTTTCGGCCGCCATCTTGGATCCGCCATTTTGAAATGTGATAAATTATTTTAAATATGAAGGGGGTGTTGTGACCCATCATTTCTAACTACTTTTTTAAGCAGAACTTAATTCCATGATCCGTTTTTCATTTTCATTTTTTGATTTTAAAAATATTGACATTTTTAACAAAAAAATTGCAATATTTCATAAATAAAACTTGATAACAAAAAATGGATTACGGCATTGAGTTTAGCTTAAAAAAGTATTTCGAAATGATGGGTCACAACACCCCCTTCATATTTAAAATAATATATCACTTTTCAAAATTGGTGATCCAAGATGGCGGCCGAAAAAATACGTCAGTCATAACCAAGTGAAAATAGGTCAACAGTTACTGGTAGTGTATACTTATCTTTATCTAGCACTATTTTGAGATTATGGTCTTAGTTTGTAAATGCACAATGTTAAAATGTGCTAAAAATAAAGTTTTAAAAAGCCCTCATAACTTTAGAATGAATCAAGATTTTTAAAAACAGTTTGCGGCGTTGTAATCAGGGTAAAAATCTAGTTCGAAATAATGGGTCACAACCCTAACTTTACTTTTGAAAAACAAATTTTGCATCCAATATGGCGGATCCAAGATGGCGGCCGGAAATGACCACCTTGTCAAAATTAAGTACTTACTACCCAACAATGTTTGGAAGTGGTCTGGGATTGATATTTGAAAAAATGTAGAAAAAAGTTGGGGGGGGGACAATTAAAACTCGCCCTGTATATAGACTGGGACGGGTGGGGGTGGCGTCGTCCTGTAATTCAGCTACTAGGAGGTCACGAATTGTGGATATTTATAGGCACGCACTGTGGATTAGGCACTCCCTGTTGTGGATTAACGTCCGCACGGGTGAGTACTACGACTATCCGCTGTACTATCCTGATAATTAGACCAATTCGTATAAACCAAGGAAAAAAGTGGCTCGGATTCCACTATAAACTGTATGTCCCTTAGTCGCCATTAGCTGTATGGGCTATTAATTAACAGCTGTGTCTAAGGAACATGTCGGCCTTAGTCACTAACAAGACTACAAGATCGCGCCACTCATCATACACTCATCTCCATCTCTTGGCTTAAAATACCTACTTTGTATGGTTGTCATTTCCAAGAAAAGTAGTAAAGTATATCTACCTGTGGGTGCTGTACTAATACAATGTTACACTGGCAAAATCTTTTACTATGAGAAGGGCAATGCACTGCATAATGCTCACTCCCCTAATTCTTAGCTGTTTTATCACGTAATTCAATATGAAATACTTTGAACTTTACTAGTTAAACTTGCTATACTAAATAAAATAAAGTCCTTGTGGAATTTTGATTTGTTTAAAGTTTTCAAGAATGTCTATAGCTTAATTTGTATGTTATCCAGCATACTAGGTGGATGAAAGTAAAATCACCAATGTACGTAGTAAAAGTTTTTTGTTTTAGAGGTTTCTTGACATTCTTTCATGTCCTAAAATCCATATCAATAATTGTTTGAGAAAACATTTTGAATTTATATTCCTATAAAACCCAAAATACATACTAAAATTGACTTGTTCATTTTTTATTTATAGTTGTAACATTTTAAGTTTATAATTCTTGAAAAGGTAAAACAGCTTAAATCTGTCAGCAAAAAGTATTATATCAAGATTAAGATGTATATGCGTCTACTAAAACTTAACTTAACTAATTTTGCAGTAATAATAATACGTTAAATATATATTTAAATTAGTGACTAAAGAGAGTCTTAACCTATTTCCTTTAGTTAGGCTTATTAGGTAATTTAGCTATCAGTTTAACTATTACAAAGTGATAGCATAAATATCTCAGTCTGTTTCAAACATGTATAAAACATCAAAAGCATGTCACTATCAGGTGGTTGCAGGGCTAATATCGCTTATTAAGCTGATTACAGGCCTTTCTACACGCGATGACCAAAAATACAGTTTATTAGTTCGACTTTGTCAAGGTATAAACGTTAAACCAATAACAAAACATTTGTAGCATAATTATATGATAGTGAACCTTACTGGAAGATTACTGTGTTTTTCGATCTGTCATAAAATGCTGTATACACATTTATTGTATGTAAAGAGCTGCTAAATCCATTATAATTTTGTGATAAATACATTAATGGTACAATATTTACAGTACAGATATCTTCTTGATGGTATTGGACAATTTTTGAACTTGTAAAAACAATCACCTATTAAAAACATTCACTACTGGTAGAAAGTATATTGAATTGTACCGTTTGTTTTTTTATCTAGTATCTTTAACAGGTATGACGCTGTTAAATTTAAAGAAAATGTAAAACGAGTCAGATTAATGTCAATGAATAGCAACGGAGCCATGCACTGCAAGAAACTGCGAAGTCATGAAACTCTTTAATCAGGTACTTTCTAAGCCACACTAAGCTTTCCTTTGTGGCCAAAGCCAGCTAGCAGCATGTCTTGGCATTATCATAGAGTAACTTTATATGTATGACAGTTAATCTAATCTTATTGGTACAAAAAGTTAACTTACTCAGATAATTTTGTAAATTTAAAATTAATAAAAATAAAAGTTAATAAAATAAGTTTTGTGACTCCTGAACAATAAATTAAAATTGACCATTGAGAATAAGTTTTAACCAAACGAATTATTCTGAAGCCTATATTGACATATGGAATGCAACTTTTATTATACTTATCATTATCAATTAAAATGGTGACGCCACCTAGGTGTATTTTAGCCCAAATATGATGAAGGATGAGTGCCTAATGAAGTAAGGTAATCTGTGCAGTTTTGCTACTCACTAAGATCAACGGTTTCATAAGCCGGGATTCTTTATTTACAGCCAAATGATCACTCAATGACAGGTCCGTGAAGTTGGCGTACCCATATTAGCGTATCCACTTTTGATCATACCAATCGTTAGTTCATCGTTAGTTCTCGAAAGTTCCCAAATTTTTTCGTTAGTTCTTAAAAAATAAAAAAAGTTATAGCCGATTATAAGTGGGTACGCTAACTTCACACTTCCGGGTTCTAGCACGGGCCGTATTCTGAGGAGAAATGTTTACATCTATATACCAATCGTTAGTTCTTCGTTAGTCCTCGATAGTTCCCAAATTCTTTCGTTAGTTCTCAAAAAATAAAAAAGTTATGAGGCATACAAAGTGGGTACGCTAACTTCACAATTGTACAATTTCCAGCGGGCACCGTTTTCTGACTATAAATGCTTATATCTATACACCAATCGTTAGTTCTCCGTTAGTTCTCGATAGTTCTCCAATATTTACGTTAGTTCTCAAAAAATAAAAAAAATACGAAGCATAAAAAGTGGGTACGCCAACTTCACAATTATAGAATTTCCAGCGGGCACAGTTTTTTTACTATAAATGCCTATATCTATATACCAATCGTTAGTTCTTCGTTATTTCTTGATAGTTCTCCAATATTTACGTTAGTTCTCAAAAAATAAAAAAGTTACGAGGCATACAAAGTGGGTACGCTAACTTCACAACTATACAATTTCCAGAGGGAACCGTTTTCTGACTATAAATGCTTATATCTATACACCAATCGTTAGTTCTCCGTTAGTTCTTGATAGTTCTCCAATATTTACGTTAGTTCTCAAAAAATAAAAAAGTTACGAAGCATAAAAAGTGGGTACGCCAACTTCACAATTATAGAATTTCCAGCGGGCACAGTTTTTTTACTATAAATGCCTATATCTGTACAGTATACCAATCGTTAGTTCTTCGTTAGTTCTCGATAGTTCTCCAATATTTACGTTAGTTCTCAAAAAATAAAAAAAGTTACGAGGCATACAAAGTGGGTACGCTAACTTCACAATTGTACAATTTCCAGCGGGAACAGTTTTTTTACTATAAATGCCTATATCTATATACCAATCGTTAGTTCTTCGTTAGTTCTCGATAGTTCTCCAATATTTACGTTAGTTCTCAAAAAATAAAAAAGTTACGAAGCATAAAAAGTGGGTACGCCAACTTCACAATTATAGAATTTCCAGCGGGCACAGTTTTTTTACTATAAATGCCTATATCTATACACCAATCGTTAGTTCTTCGTTAGTTCTCGATAGTTCTCCAATATTTACGTTAGTTCTCAAAAAATAAAAAAAGTTACGAAGCATAAAAAGTGGGTACGCCAACTTCACAATTATAGAATTTCCAGCGGGCACAGTTTTTTTACTATAAATGCCTATATCTATATACCAATCGTTAGTTCTTCGTTAGTTCTCGATAGTTCTCCAATATTTACGTTAGTTCTCAAAAAATAAAAAAAGTTACGAGGCATACAAAGTGGGTACGCTAACTTCACAATTGTACAATTTCCAGCGGGAACAGTTTTTTTACTATAAATGCCTATATCTATATACCAATCGTTAGTTCTTCGTTAGTTCTCGATAGTTCTCCAATATTTACGTTAGTTCTCAAAAAATAAAAAAGTTACGAAGCATAAAAAGTGGGTACGCCAACTTCACAATTATATAATTTCCAGCGGGCACAGTTTTTTTACTATAAATGCCTATATCTATACACCAATTGTTAGTTCTTCGTTAGTTCTCGATAGTTCTCCAATATTTGCGTTAGATCTCAAAAAATAAAAAAGTTACGAAGCATAAGTGGGTACGCCAACTTCACAATTATAGAATTTCCAGCGGGCACAATTTTATGACTATAAATGCTTATATCTATATACCAATCGTTAGTTCTTCGTTAGTTCTCGATAGTTCTGTAATATTTACGTTAGTTCTTAAAAAAATAAAAAAAGTTACGAGGCGTACAAAGTGTGTACGCTGACTTCAAAATTATAAAATTTCCAGCGGGCACCGTTTTCTGACTAAAAACGCTTATATCTTTTTGCCAATTTTTAGTTCTTCGTTATTACTTGTTAGTTCCCCAATATTATTACTAGTTCTTAAAAAAATAAAGAGGCAATAAGGTCTTAAACGTGGTTATGCCAACCTCACACCCAAATCATTCCTAGCGTGCACCCTTGTCTGACTAAAAGTGCCTATATCTTATATTAATCGTAAGATCTTGATAGCTCACCGATTTTTTTGTTAGTTCTAAAAATAATAAATAAATAAACGTATAGCCAGTAATGAATAGATAAACTTATTGAATACTTCTCATTTCCAGCGCGCACCTTCATTCAACGAAAAATGCTTACAGTATACTACTATACAACTAAATAAATATTGTCTCGACCCCGCCATACCCAATACGCCATGCTACGTATGAACTAACGTAAATATTGGAGAACTATCGAGAACTAACGAAGAACTAACGATTGGTATATAGATATAGGCATTTATAGTAAAAAAACTGTTCCCGCTGGAAATTGTACAATTGTGAAGTTAGCGTACCCACTTTGTATGCCTCGTAACTTTTTTTATTTTTTGAGAACTAACGTAAATATTGGAGAACTATCGAGAAATAACGAAGAACTAACGATTGGTATACAGATATAGGCATTTATAGTAAAAAAACTGTGCCCGCTGGAAATTCTATAATTGTGAAGTTGGCGTACCCACTTTTTATGCTTCGTAACTTTTTTATTTTTTGAGAACTAACGTAAATATTGGAGAACTATCGAGAACTAACGAAGAACTAACGATTGGTGTATAGATATAGGCATTTATAGTAAAAAAACTGTGCCCGCTGGAAATTCTATAATTGTGAAGTTGGCGTACCCACTTTTTATGCTTCGTAACTTTTTTATTTTTTGAGAACTAACGTAAATATTGGAGAACTATCGAGAACTAACGAAGAACTAACGATTGGTATATAGATATAGGCATTTATAGTAAAAAAAACTGTTCCCGCTGGAAATAGTACAATTGTGAAGTTAGCGTACCCACTTTGTATGCCTCATAACTTGTTTATTTTTTGAGAACTAACGAAAAAATTTTGGAACTATCGAGGACTAACGAAGAACTAACGATTGGTATATAGATGTAAACATTTCTCCTCAGAAAACGGCGCGTGCCAGAACCCGGAAGTGTGAAGTTAGCGTACCCACTTATAATCGGCTATAACTTTTTTATTTTTTGAGAACTAACGAAAAAATTTGGGAAGTATCGAGAACTAACGATGAACTAACGATTGGTATGATCAAAAGTGGATACGCTAATATGGGTACGCCAACTTCACGGACCTCTCAATGACAGCTGAGTCCAGCTTCAACTATTAGAAAGCTACTGACTTTATCAGGATCGACCCGGCAACCTCTTGATTGCTAGGCGAGCAATATAACCACTCAGCTACCAAAGTCCCTTTATATCCCAAAAGCTCATATGTTTTAAAATTGCCGTTATCATTATTGAGTGCTTGTGGCGAAGGTGTCAATAAAAAACTCGTATCTTCAATAGGACTATGATCTATTTCTATACCAAATCCATTCCCGCTCACAATTATTTAGCTACGAAAAACATCCATCCACCCTAACATTTAGTTTATACTATCATAAATTTTATTACAGTATAAAATTACAACATTTAAGTGTTAAAGAAGTAGTTTGTATTTAGTGGTAATAAAGATAACAAAAGGAGACAAGTCGAGTGTCAAATCTACGATGACGGTAGCTGTCTTGGACCAATATTATTTAACCTTTACACATCTGACTTTCCAAGATGTGTACAACATTGCACGGTCAACATGTATGCTGACGATTGTCAGCTGCAGTTATCTTACTAGTCCAGGCGCTAAACGGGTTGAGTATGCACTGAAAGTCTGACAAAATTTGACTTTTGATTATTGTTGGGGACATCTAGTAGATGAAAAAAATCGATGATGTCGCATTTCTAGGGTGGTCACAACTCGGGGGGGAGGGGGGGAAGTTGCGCGGGTCATCGGTTTACGTTTCCGCGTCTAACTCACAAACAGTGTATTATAGAAAGGTGGTTTAAGCGTCTATCAACGCCTAAATGTATTGCCTTTCAAAAAGGTTATTACAACCTTTCTTCTATCTCTTATACTTTAGGCGCTAATCAACATTTATTGCAAAAAATAAAATTTAAAAATACTTTAAAATGAAATATCGGAAATATTGCGCTTGTTTAGGGCATGTTACAAACTATTTATGGTTGGACAAACTAACAAGTAGTGCAACAACACCAAGTTTAAAGAAATCCGTGCAAAAACAACAGAGCTACGTTGATTTCAGTAAGAGTAAACGTGGAAAATTCGTAGTAGTATCGAGGCGCGCATGGATGGTACACGTAGCCCACAGTCAATATAGGTTTGATGTTGTAAGTAACTATGGGAAAGCTGAATTTTTCTATGGTGTTAGACCATGTTGAGATTATCATTTTCCCGAAAGTCAACACTCCTCCCCCCTTGTGCTTTCCTCTAACCCCCCTTTTTAGATAAATTTACAGCCTCTTAGCAATTAAGCTATAACTTTAAAACGGGTAAGGATAATAATGCAATATTTTATTAATCATTTTGCCTTACGATATTCTACAAAAAGTGTATTTACCATGGTATCCTAAATATTCATAGTTAAAAAATATCATAAACATAAAAAAAAAATTACGGATTAATTTATGAAACTTTTCTTTGAAGATTGTTTATACGAGGTCGCACAACAAAAAGGTTTGATACAAAATTTGGGGTGCATAGTTTACATTTTAAAATGATACATAGTTATTAACAGTTTGTTTGTATATAGTGGTTATAGATAGTACAGTATATTGATTTTACAGGACTCTGGCTTTTTTGTGCACCGCAACAATGAAAAAAATTACGTATATTATGGTTTTTGTATTTGAATTTGCCGCTTTATATAGATTATATTAACGTTATGTAGCTCATTCAGTACATATACAGACTGTAGTGGATACATATGAATGAATATCGTGCATTTGCTGCTGTACGCCAGAGCCTCATTTTATTATACAGGGTGTCTCACCTAAAGTGAACCAATAGATAACATTTTTATTATGAGATATAGAGTTAACTTCTTATGGGACACCACCCTTTATTTTAAGATGTTTTTTAGTTCGAATTTTAAAAATATGTTCGCCATTTTCCAATTTGGCTGACAACTTTGTTAGTCCTGTGGAATACCCTGTATTTTATGATTGTTTTAGAATGTAAACGCACAATTTTTAAACCTTTTTATTCTTGACATTTTTCTCTAAAGCTACTTGTTTAGGAGTTACATCGAAAAAGAAATGGTTTGTGAGTACATCCTGCATCCTGTAGCTCATAAACGAGTAAGTTTAAGAGCGGAAATACAAAGAATAAACAAGTTTTCAAATCACATCTACATAAAAAAAAAAACATAAAATAAATTGTTCCAATATCAAAGTAAGCTGGCATTTTTGAAAATGGTGGTCATTTTTAAAACAACAAAATCAGTATTTTTAACGTATTTTATATATTTCTTTGAACGAGGACTTATATGTGACTTATTTATTCTTTGCAGTTTCTCTCTCAACTTACTCGTTTATGAGCTACAGGATGCCGAATGTACACCACAAGCCTTTCTTTTAGATATAACACGCTGTAACTCCTAAATGGGGTAGGTTTAGAGAAAAAAAACACGAATAAAAAAATAGCTTTTAAATTCTAAAAGAATACTAAAATACAGCGTATTCCATAAGAAATAACAAAGTTGTTGGCCATATTGGAAAATGGTGGATATATATTTTTTATTCGTAACCATCCCTAAAAAAATTTTTACGAATAAAAGGGGTCGTCTAATAAAATGTTAACTCCATATGGAAAATAAAATTAAGCATGTTCACTATGTAATCTCAACCGGGATGAAACGTGTACCCTTTTATAGCAGAATGTCCAATTTAAAAAAAAGATACGTCAATTTTGGTCTAACAAGTTATATTTAAATGAATATGAGTTTTTTTGAATTTTTAAAATTATCTTAAAGAGGCGTGGAGTAAAGGGTGGGAATTGATAATGAAGTATAATTATTAAATTTAAGAATTGAGATATCAATACAAAAATTGGAAAAATCTATGTAATTTAAAAAAATTATAAAATATTGTTTGTTAAGTATCTATCAAAGTAAATTATGAAAGTAACAGGTTTGTTTTATGAATTATTAACTGTTTGTAGAAAAAATTCAGATACTCAGTAGGCTACATTGAAAGTTTATTATTCATTCAATTGATATCTGATCTATTAGTATGTAGTGCTATTCGTGTATGTTCTGTAGTGGAAATCAGTTTATTTTATGAATAATTGTATGTGATTCATGGAATTTTTTAAAACTGTTTTAAAATATTTTAAAATCAGTGTGTCTAACACAAAACAGACGGTCTTTGACCATTGTTCTTTGCATTTAAATAAAAAACACTTTATTGATATTTTATTAGAATGAACACATTTTCTTCTTCTTCTTCTTCTTCTTCAGAAATCTATAATAATTCTTTTTAAATATTTATTCATCTAATAATTCTTTTTGTAGATTATCGTAACGCAAAATAATTAATAAAATATTGCATTATTATCCTTACCCGTTTTAAAGTTATAGCTTAATTGCTAAGAGGCTGTAAATTTATCTAAAAAGGGGGGTTAGAGGAAAGCACAAGGGGGGAGGAGTGTTGACTTTCGGAAAAATGATAATCTCAACATGGTCTAACACCATAGAAAAATTCAGCTTTCCCATAGTTACTTACAACATCAAACCTATATTGACTGTGGGCTACGTGTACCATCCATGCGCGCCTCGATACTACTACGAATTTTCCACGTTTACTCTTACTGAAATCAACGTAGCTCTGTTGTTTTTGCACGGATTTCTTTAAACTTGGTGTTGTTGCACTACTTGTTAGTTTGTCCAACCATAAATAGTTTGTAACATGCCCTAAACAAGCGCAATATTTCCGATATTTCATTTTAAAGTATTTTTAAATTTTATTTTTTGCAATAAATGTTGATTAGCGCCTAAAGTATAAGAGATAGAAGAAAGGTTGTAATAACCTTTTTGAAAGGCAATACATTTAGGCGTTGATAGACGCTTAAACCACCTTTCTATAATAAACTGTTTGTGAGTTAGACGCGGAAACGTAAACCGATGACCCGCGCAACTTCCCCCCCTCCCCCCCGAGTTGTGACCACCCTAGAAATGCGACATCATCGATTTTTTTCATCTACTAGATGTCCCCAACAATAATCAAAAGTCAAATTTTGTCAGACTTTCAGTGCATACTCAACCCGTTTAGCGCCTGGACTATACTGCCCTAAGATGGTCGACATTGCATTTGGCTTAATCAACAATGACCTACAGAACATCTACCATTGGTCTAACAAAAATGGTCTGAATTTGAATGTCAAGAAATGCTGCGCAATCCACATAGCCCCTCAACAACTTGCACATTCCCTCGATGATAAAGCCTTGACCATTATGTTAAATGGCGAAGTGCTCATGGTCAGTGACAAGGTCAAAACCCTTGGTGTCACATTGGACAGTGATCTCTCCTTTTCTGACCATATTAGTCAGACTGTACAGCGTGCTGTTGGAAGGTTGAAGGGGCTGTACAGATTCAGAAAACTGTTACCAGAGGCAGCCAAAATTCAGCTTGTGCAGTCACTGATTCTATCAGTATTTCAATACTGCTTTCCTGCATACGGCAATAGCATCTCAAAGGAGAATATGGGGAGGATACAGAAGGATCAGAACAGTGCCATCAGGTTTGTGTTCTGCCTCAGCCGCCGTGACCACGTGTTACCTTTCAGGGAGGCCCTGCACCTACTCCCCATGGATGTCGTATGTAGAGTGCTGACATGCTGTTTGGTCCACAAAGCTCTCATTGTTGGAGAGCCTCAGTACCTCTGTGACAAACTCTCCCTTCGGCAGGATATTGCTTTGCGTAGCACCCGGCAGGACAAGCTCCTCCATTTTCCGAGGATAAGTCGTGAGGTTGGCAGGTTTGCCTATTTCGGTCCGGCATTGTACAATGGACTCCCAGCAAGCCTCAAAGACCTGTCTGTTACTTGTTTCAAAGAAAGACTGAAATCTATATTTTCAAGTTAGATTAAGGCCAAAAGTGTTTTTATTTGTTAGATTTTAGTTTGTTATTGTCTTACATGTTTGTACTGAATTGACGAAAGTTATTTTGAAAAGCTGTTTGTACAGAAAATCGCTTGATAAATAAAGGCATTTTTATTATTATTTATTTATTATTATGTCAAAGTCGTCTACTTATTTTTCTAGTAAACATTTGTCATTGAAATGGTTATTGATTTGTGTTTTATTTAGACCAGAGTTACTATTAATCCCAATCGAATATCCTCTTTGGCACTTTAAGACGTTTTTTCCGTCAGCTAATCAGGCCTGCCTATGTTTTCATTTTACATTACATGTAAAATGTTATATACTTCTGATAATGTTTTTATATAGAATTAGGCTTTTTCTTTTAAGCTTTGTTAACATTTTTAAACAATATAAATCCCCCTTTTTGTATATTACTGATTTTATAAGTGATTTACTAAACCTTCCGAAGTCGGTCATTCACTGGCATAGGACTGGTCATTCACTGGCATGACATCGGTTTATTTACTGGACTCATGGTGTATAAAAAACCAATTTTCACATGCATAATTGATCTTTTATGGACAATTTATGATATAGGACAAACCCTTAAATAGCAACCAAGAAGTAGGTGTAATTATATATATATAATTAATACTCTCATTTAAGAGCATTGTTAAGTTAACAAAGAATTTTACCCTTAACCGGTCATTCACTGGGTAAGTCACCCTAGTTTTGCAGCTGATTGGGTCGTTAGGTTCCATGAATTTTGGTAAATTTTCATGTTGGAACAGTTTGGAAGAGACGGGAATTGTGGTCAGCTGCATACATCCAATCATCAATGAGAATTATGAATTCAAGTGTTTGATAAAAGCTACAAGCTTCAATAATGAACATCCAGCCCGAGGTACACAAAGCGCTTTGTATCGCGTATCGCAAACAACCGTGTGATTCAAATGAGCCTCTGGTGTTTACATAGCGTGTTGTACACCGATATACAGGCTTTGTAAATATGACTCACATTTCAGCCGTTTTTATCATACGCTCTATGACTGATTCAGTAAAAGGTTTGTCATTAAGTATTTATTGGTAAACCTTTTGACATCTGTCTGCACGTCCCTTGGTTACAAAACTAATCAAATTGTTAAGTAGTAAATGTGAATTTATGCTTCAAGACGTTACGGTTTGTATAACTAATATAATTTAGAATGTTAAAAAGTCTTTAACAGATACCGATATAAATCAACAAAATCATACCATTTACTGGATTCCACGTATATTATGATTCTCTCGACTAAAGCTAAACCGAATAAACCCTGTTTTGTGATGAATGAAGACGTTTTAAACTGAGGATTCTTTCCTTTATAATAACTTCCATAGATTTTCATAGGACAGTTTCATTGATTGAGTTGAATATATTTAATACGAAGCTATCAACGTATTTTTAGTTCTCTAATAGTATCTCTTGATTTATTTCTCTTGAATTTTGAATGAATTTACGCTTGGTAAGACGACTACAACGGCGCCGACAAAGTTTCACGGACAGCTAGTCAACAACTAAAACTAAAACACTGTAGATCCATTAGTATAGAACATGATGTTTGATTCGCGCAATACTACGAATTCGGGTACTGTATAAGCTTATAGGTAATGTTTATGAGTGAAACTAGCTTTAAATATTACCATGTCACAACGTTAACGTTGGGTATGAATATTAGGCCCTTTCGCATAACCCATAAAGGTCTGATCCTGGTTTTAGTAATTATTTCTATGTTCTGAATATATTCAAGAACTTAGTAACTGAATGGGATACAAAATCGTCATATTGGTAATGGTTTACTCTTTGTTAAGGTGTATTGAATGTATACATATGTGGAGTGCAATATACAGGTGGTAGATGCAAAGCTCAGGCAATCGCATGAATGTCCGCGTACTTTAGTACATTTCCTAATTTTGTAGAATGATCGTTTAATAAATGCATAACTGTCCAGGCAAATTCATTACGGTACTTACAAAAGAGAAAATATGTAAAAAATACTAAATTAAATATTTTTCTATCATACTTACTTTTATTCTGTATAAATTGATTTGAACTTGATTAGTTTTAGCATTAACTAAAAATATGCACTGCAAAGTTGGTTAGTAGATTAGTACTTGGAATTTGATTAACAAATGCATTTCCTCAAGCATTTATTATTTAAGGTATTTATTATATTATATCAAGTATTTATTATTATTTAGTACTGACTGGGTGATCTTTTAGTGCAAATCACTTTACCTATAAATTAATCATTTTCCAATTTAAATACGAAAATTAATCAAACGTCTGCTGTTAAACAAAGTAGTGGTGACATGTGAGGTATAAATAAGTCACCTTTGTATGCAAAACTCGTCTCGCAGACGCCGCAACATTTACATGTAAGGACAAAGAGGAGGGGAGATTCCTTAGTGTGCTTGGTTCTGTATTTTCTTAGTATAATTTTTTAAACTACAAGTTTAAACCAAAGAGCAAAGAATACAAATTTAAAATAATTTCAAAATACATTTTTATTCTATGCTGTGTGGTTTGAAACCAAGATATCTAACTGCTCTTATTTTTAATTACCACCTTTTGCACACTATTATAATTTTAAATATGCATATCTCTATTATTGATCAGGTTATAGAGCCTTTAAGCCAGGTTTTAAAATAATTTAACTGGAACTTCCTAAGATAATTTTATAAAATTAAACTTACTTCCGTACCACATGTAGGGATTTTTCAAAGAATCTTATATCACCTCAACTAAAGGACAGTTTTACATTGAATTGGTTAGCAATTGTAGGAATTTGGCCGGTGCTGCCTTTAATTATAAATTTAATAGTAAATTAATACGTTTTAAATACAAACAAATCTAAATATAGTTGTCTTGGGTCACAGTACGTCCCTCTACCAACTGAACCTAATCCACAAAACATGCCAGTTTCTATCAAGCTGTAAAATTCAGTATTTATAGAACAAATTTATCACGCTAGACTCTAACTTTGGTGATAAAACGTGGCTGAGTAGTCGATTTAACACGGTTTGGTTATACTAATGTCTTATATATATAATGTTTATCAGAAATTGATTAGAGTAGAAATATCTCTCTTGTTCACGACAAGTAATATCTCCACAGATTTGCTTACTTTTACCAACGTACAAAAGTTTTTTTGAAAAAACAAAATATCCAGTTACCAACTTACTGTTTTCAAATAATAAATTGCTACTTTGTAAAGAACCTACATGATAGCCCTAATTAAATGTGTCTACTACCTCATGATGAATCTTCTATTCACGTAGCCGTATTGCCTTCATGCTCATACTCCTATTACAAATTGAATTGCTATTGCTATTTGCATGATCTTAGTCGAATCATATTGTGATTACATTGGATAAATTGTAATAGTGTGTAGCAAATAGTGTAAAAATGAAAATAGTGTAGCAAGCTAGCTAGTGTAGCAATGGTGTAGTATTGGTGTTGCAAATGTGTTGTGTAGTAGTGCAAATAGTGTTATTTAAAGTAGTGTGTAAAATATAGAAACTGTAAGTAAATAATAGAAGTTATAATGAAAAGTTATTAATTTATTGTAAATATTAACCAATTAGTTTAAAAAAAAACGATTTCTGTATTTCCCAGTTTTAAAAGGGCACAGGCTATTGTCTGCAGATTACAGTAAGTGCACGAAATTAATGTTTCATCTTGATAGAATGTTAATGATAATTTACAATAAATCGAGTGCTAATTGTTATGTTCTGAAAGAATTCACGAGTAATCTACTTGTTGAAAGCTGTAGGTTCATTCTTACTTTTTAAGCCGATTATTGTCTTTCGTCAATTAAAAATTACTAATTAACTTGTATAGAATCGCACATTTCCTGTTGGATGGATATTGTAGCTAACTTCAAGTTATGAATTAAAAAAGGGGAATAAATTTAACAGTCATACAGTAAAGTATTCTATTATCTAGGTTTCTATTTTTTTTTTCAAAGTGTCATCATATAGCCTAAATTCAAAGCTAAGATAATGTACTTTGTAATGTATGTGTGTTTGTTGCTGTTGCATGTTCATGAAAAATTCTGTAGGCTGAGAGTTATAGAGGTTTATTTAGTTTATGTTCCGGGGTTTATTGTGGCCAGCTGCGGCAAATATAATCAAGTTATTACATCAGTAGACCCGCGGACTCTTGCATATTCATCAGCAGATTGTTCTGACCAGTGGCCTCTGATTGCTGCTTGTTATTACAAGTTCCTTATTCAATTGCAAAATGTCATCTCTTATAATGAGTTTCAATTCCCAATGATTGATGACACAACCTCATTATACTATGATCTACTCGTTAAAATCGAATGTAAAACATTCATCTGTTTTAATACATGATCAGCGCAAAAATCTGGGAGAGACCTGTAGAAACTAATGATATTTATTTTCAAATCGTTCATTAATATGTTTGTTTTAGTGAAATAAGTAAGTATTGTAGTTAAAAAGACTGATTTGACAATTGATTTACTGATGGATTACTCAAACTCTACTTCAAGCAGTTTCGCGATAAACCGGTTACTAATGTACAAAGTTACTTCAACTTAGTCGATCCTCAGATTGATGAAGCTATGTGTTTCTTCAACGCTATACCACCCCCGTGTCCTACTTCTCACAGTTTCAAACCAAGTTATTCAGCAGGTATTGAATAGTTTAGTCAGAGTTTTAGAAGTCCATCTCACATCGTATAATTCTATGTTTTGTTTTTGGCTGTTTAGCCAATTGTTAAGCCGATTGTTGCTTATTCTTACGTTAATTACAACAGTAAACTATTAAGTTAAGAATTGTTTAACATAAACCTTTTCTGTTGCCAGATTAGCAATATTCTTTCCCAAAGTTCAGACATCTTCTTAAATCAATTTTTACACAACCTTGTAGTTGTTATCGGTTAATTCTGTGGTCTCTTTAAATTATGAACATTTATACAGATTGGTATTGTGTCCTTTATCAAGCAATAAATTACAAGATATAGTGATTACTATAGTAGGCTCCAAAGATTGCTACAATATAAATTTACGGAAAGTAAATAAAAGAAACGTCTTATATTGGACACTTCAATCGAAATCGATCACCACTTACCATCTTTTTTGTATATTTACCGTCTTGTGAGTAACAGTATACGCGTAAATATATATTTTAAGTGTTATAAGACGTTTCTTTTATTTACTTTCCGTAAATTTTAATAACACGTACAATGCTGATCAGAAGTTATTACAATATAAATGTAATGATCAATTCAAGCTTAATGGATCAATGTTTTCGCATAAGTTATAGTACATCTAAAATCTTATGGAAGGGAACTTCGCATTGACAAATCTAATTTTAAATTTAACAAAACCAATAATCTATCTATATATAGAATACGCTAAGCCGATTTTTGTGAACAGAACTCCTCCCACATTTTTGGACCGATTTTGATGATTTAAGTGTCAAAAAATGGCCCTGATATGTAGTTTTGCAAAGTGTTTTTGGTTTTTTGAAATCTTTATTAGTTTGGGCAGGATCATCCATCAAAGTTGGATTTCCTCCCATAAGATTAACATGGGGAAGTCTAAATATTTAATCGGTAACTTTGTCTCCAATAATTTGAGAGAACGGCTGGACGTAGAAACTTGGTAGAGGTCTTCAAAGAAAGGCCTTGGTCTGTATATGAGTTATCAAAAGAAACACAAGGTAAATTCCCTTAGGGCTCTGCCCCAGAAGCCTTTAAAAATACCTCAACAAATTTGTTTACATTTTGGCCATGTGGATAATACTTTTTAATGAAACATCTGTTGATTTTTTACATGTCATGTTTTGCAATATATTTTTTATCAAAATATTTTGTGAACTTTTGGAAACAATATGATTTGGACAGATCCTTTTTGAAAATTATTATTCATGAAACATTAAGAAGTTCATTGACCATAATGAGAAATCATCTATATGGCAAACATCAAAATTAATCAGTCTTGTAGCTGTATTATCCTTCAATATTTTAAGTGTACATTTTTTTTCTGTGTCATTGGCAACCTTATTTTTTAAGGCAGATGTATTTATTTTTATAAATAAATTCTTTTCTCATTTTTTTATTCCATTACAAAATCAGTGGAAATTCCTTTTATCACAGAACTCTTACAATAATTTCTTATTGAACTATCTTATATCTGCTGTACGGGTTGTTGTCTGCCTTTTGCCCCACTTTAGCCTATATTTTATCATATTATTCTACATATCATCATAGGTTCACGAGATTATTGTTATACATGTTTTCAATCATTGGAAATATCTTCGATTGTGTAATACAATACAAAATTATACAAGTGCAGAAGGGCACGTTGCCCATTTGAGCAGTGTCCATATTTTGCTAAATTAATAGTAGTTTACAGCAACTGGATAAAGCATTTTATAGTACAATATTTATGTAGAATTATGTGCATAATTAAGAAAGTTATTAAGCTGTAAAACTGCAATTTACTATAGACTTTTCAGAGAGGTTACTTCGATGTTGTTAATTCAGCTTAGTGAAAACATAATATAGATAAGTATACAAATAAGAATTTGAACTCTTAGAGAGCCGTTGAATGTTATTAGAATAACGAAATGGGTTGTGCATGTTTACTAACGCTACTCAGCAACAAAAACCATTTAAATTATCTCTAAAAATATATTCTTAAAGTGCACTGAGCAGCAGCCTCGAAAATACTATGTAACTTACCCATATAGTTACAAAATGCTCAAACTCACGTTGTGACATTTATAATTCGGCAATTTATATTTCTCCAACAGTTATTCATCTGCAGAAGACGTTTATTGTGCTCTTATCATGTCTAATAACATCCAAACACAGAAACCTGGCCTAAAATGGTACCTATCTTGACAAATTATTTGAAGTGGTCTAAATTACGGACCATGGCTCACTGGGTTGTTAACATGATTTGAAATAACACGACATTTTGGTTGTAAAAAGGGCACAAAGAGTAAATACTATTTAAGCAGCTACTGTCATGACAGAAAGGTCATATTCCTTTTAAGCTAGATCAGATCACCCTTTATAAGATACGTTGTTTAACAATGCATGTAAACGTCAACATTTACGTAACAGCCGATTTACAGTATTTATTGTTTTTTTCCAAATGCCGCATTGTTATGTAATTTGAATTATTTGTTGCCAATGAAGCCGCACAACCATATAAACGAGGAGGTCCCAAACAGTTCAAGAGTAAAAGCCAACTTCACTTCAAGTATATTCCACTACACCTAACTTTCCGTAGATTAATAATTAGCGTAAGCCTTGACAGTGACCGTCGATTTCGACGGGTTTCACCTAGTTTTATATTATACGAGTACTTTAACTGAAACAATACTATTCCGGTATGAATATATGTAAAATTTATTTTATACCATTTGTGTCTACTGAATATGCAACGCCTACAAATCCCCACTATCAAGGGGAGGTGAGTTGATACCAGACGCGTGATGTTGAATATCTCCGTGCTAAATGTAGTCTTTGTCACCCTACACTCATCTGATGATAGAAATATGTTAAATTCCGACACTTACAATATAACAATTACTGAAATGTTATGTTGAATTATAAATTATTTTATAACGTAACTTTTCAATGGTACTAAACACATTTTTCTTATCTTCTTAAAGCCTGAATTAATAATTTGAGGGCTTGTGAAGTTAAAAATGTATGCCATTTCAATTAAAACATTCTTTTAAAAGCACTTTATAACATTTAAGGGTACGTTATAAGCCCAAGTCTCTTCATTGTATACAGATGTGTTGACAATGTGTTTTATTTTTATTTTAACACATATTTAGATTGTTATATCATAATTAATAAAATAGTTTTATTTTAAATAATTACTAGTTATAAGAAATATATGTTTACAAGCCACGACTCTAATGAAATGACGTAGAGTATGTATATTGACTAAGCCTAGGGTGGTATAAGGTGTAGACCTACGATCTCAAGATAAGGGGAAATTGTCTTTATTTTTCTCGAAATAAATAAGACATTCACTTGGGCAACAAGTTAGGGATATTAAAATTATTGCGTTTGTTTTGATTATCAGCAAAGCTCGACATAACATATTTCGGTATTATGAATATCCACAAAGACATGTAGTGTCATTATCCGTGTTGAGACGCTTAACAAACATGCACAAATGATGTAAATAGACGACAAAACCTCCATTACACACAATTTTAACGCAAGCAACAAAACTTATAAGTTAGATCTGAATAAGGAAACTGTCACAAACATTCTGTATCAAGCAAGCTCTTGCTTCTTTGTCTGAAAACCGCTAAGTGCAAATTCTCAAATGGATAAATTATTAATAGTATAGAAAATACCAAAGCATTATTCCAAATTATTCATATCATGTAAGCTCCCCATGTAAGTGATGTATTCAAGTCCCAGTACAGTTGTTAGTGACGAATGATGTAAAACATTAGAGCAGATATTAAACATTTCCCGGAGTTTGTGTAGCTGTTAGTCATAAAGCAAAACTCGTATGTTTACAGTTTCAAAGCCAGCATTTACTAATTAAAAAAATAAACCAATAATCCGAAGAATAAATAATAATTATTTTTTCGTTTCACAGTCTTCATCATTAATAATATTTTAATTTATTTCAAACAAATTTGCTACGGTAAAATAATAAAACATGTTACAGTACCTACATGAAATATACACTGCAGAAAATTCATTTAAGTTTATTAAATACTATAGTTTGATTTGCACATTGATTAGTCGAATCTAATTTTATGTGTAGTTTAAAACATAGTTTAATGGCTGAAATTAATAATAATTTAAATATTTATTCTAAAACATTCTGTGGATCAATTAACCAAAATGCAACGTACGTTAAATAGAAAGGTTTTTAAACTATAGCTTAGAATTTTCAGAACGATCTTTCTTTTTTTAATGAAAATTCTTGTTAGTTCATAGTCATTAAAATGTTCTTTGTCTGTTACAATTACTTTACAAAATGTGTATTATTTACTTAATGACCAATTATGGACTATTATTTACAGGAAAGAGTTTACATAAAATCCAATTACGTTACCGTAAGAAATCTCCATTAATTCTTTGAGCTCATGTTATAATGCTTTTAATATAAAATATAACAAAGGGATGACTTTTGAAAAAATGCGTGTATTAAATGTTGATAATCTGTTTTAATAATTTAATTTAATCATATTTTAGGAATATTTAGGGCATGTGGGATGATACTTAAAGTTAACTGAATATCGAATATTTACAACAGAATTTATTCAATTCTTGACTTAAGCGTATAATTGTTTTTAAATGAACCAGTGATGGATTGTACAGTACTTAGCGTTATCCATATGTACGCCTTACATTCATGCATATGTATCACTTGCATTGTGGACAATGTGGTGGTTCCGATTTCTATCCACTGATTGCATTTGCCTCTTACCATTGACTATTAACTTATCAGCTACATTTCCATTGAATGAAGCTACGCTGAAAACATATTTACGAGAAACATTAAAATAGTTTGCATGCAAACTGAATGAATCCTATTGACATTTGCAGCCTTAATGCTTATCATAAAACGCCACCATAAATTAAACTTGAATCGTTAACTAAACATTTAATATTTATGAAATTTTGATTTAACTTCACCACTGCCAAGCAGCATGCCTCGGGTGACACTATTGTGGGAAGACTGGAGATGGTAGGCTGAAAATGTTAGGCTTTTTTACACAAACCTACACGAATGCACTGGTATTTATAATTTTACAAATACACCTTTAAGATATTAGTGTTAACATGTTGGTTGAGCTGAAACTAATAAATACTTTCTTTTACTAACAAGTGCAATGCGATAATTTGTATATCTATCAACAATATTTTTAATTTTTCCAAGATTAATATGGATATAAAATAACTCATAGACCACTATGCTTTGATATTCACAAAACCATGATACAAGGGAACTATTTTATAGTGCGAATGAACAAGATTTTTACAGTGGAAATATAATTTAAGAGAAAAATAAAAACCAAAGTTTGTTCCTTTTTTAGTTCTAGACGCTTGGATCCCTCACTTAGCATAGTCACAGTGTATTGGACACTCAGATCATGCCCATCATTAGTGTTTGTGCGAGATTGTTGGATACTTACCCACCGTTCCAATGATTTCATTTACTCTCTATCACTCAATGAAAGAGACATTTACTCGTAAGGTTTAATTTTTGATTTTTTTTTTCAAATACTACGGTGTCTGTTTTTAGGTAATTTATTTGATTTGATCAATCAATTTATACATAAAACTTACATAAGGCTGGGATTTTATTGGGGATTGTATAGCTTTACTATACAAAAATATCTGTAAACATGTAAAGTTAATGAATAAGATCGCCTTCATTTTCTAAATTTTGTATTTGACATCCAATGTTATTTGAAAAAGTCAACCATTAAATTCCACTATAAAAACAATACCAAAAGATCCCCATTTCCAACTTGTACTTCTCGTACAATTTTTGTATAGCGTTAATGTTTAGGCAGTTATTTAAATATAAAAAAGCTAACTGATGAAATGAGGGGATAAAATACATAAAATACTTTTATTAATAATTGATGTAAAAAGGAAAATATTAAAACATTAACACTACAAACTGTGAACATATTAGAACGACAACATAATAATAACATAATCAAGCAGCTGTTATAAAAAGATACATTAAAAAACAAGCAAAACGATACTATATAAAATCCTCAACACTTACCTATTAATGTAAATATTTTAAAGGAAACTAAAGTCCTTTGTTGGGAGTTCAACAATTGCTATGAATTTAGTCCTGAAATTAACATTATTATTCGGATATGTGAGACAAATAAAACTTTGAACTATGACTCTGAGGAGAATAATTGCCTAGGGTTATCTCTTATGTGTATATCAGATATACCACTTTGGCAACAGTGATGTGAAGCTCCACAGTCAAAGTCGCCGGAGGTCGGGATGGATCATAAATCAGAGGTTGTCGGAAATGACGGATGGACGACCACGAGTCGCGCATTAGTCTCCCAACAACACAATATTCACCTGTTGGTGTTGGCAGTAAAACTGTAAACGGAAATTTATGGGAGATTCAAACCCGCTGGATAATAATGCTCTTTATTTTTATATAAAACCGGTTTGAAAATGTCATACATTGAATTACGTAACTTATTTTCGATCTTCTGTATGCAAAGTGAACATGAAGAGGTAACTTTGATTTTATATTAATAGCAAAATTTGTAAAGTAATTCATGGCACATTTAACAGTAAGCTTCCTTACATTAGAAGAAAGAACACTGGCATATTGAACAATTTACCGATTTCTTTCCCATAGAAATTACTTTCTAGAGCAAAAAGCTAATTTGTTTAACGTTTTACAGTTTTCAAACTTATTGTTGAACCACTAATTGATTAATGAACATTGCTTGAGCCATAAAACTATAACGTAACCCTCTTTTGTGTAGTTTTAGTTTAACCTAATCTCGTTGAACTACTTTAAATGTTGATCAAAAAGTGAAGCGTTGTGTATGGGATAGATTTCTTAGTAGAGTGACTGAAGCACTAAGATGGTTTCGGGTTGACTACCCAGAAGTTTCCTATTAATCCAATTGAAGTTGGAAAATGTTCTGTACAAAAGTGGCCGAGCTGTATATAGATGTTAAAAAAATACTTTATGCTTTTGGTTTTAAGTTAAAAACTCTTTCTTTGAACTTTAGTTTGATAAACTGTACTTTAGAAGGTTAGGATGGTTTTGATATTGCATAGACAATATTTTTCAAAATAACAATTGTTTCAAAATAAATATCAAAACTACAACGAAGTAAACAGATAGGGTAATAACTAAAGGTAGTGATTTTAAAGAGAGCAATTTTGTTAAATTTTCAATGAACCCCCACTTTACTAGATAGCTCAAACGTGTATAAACTATTTTCAAATCCTACCCTAAAAGTTATGTACTCCAGCATTTACTAATGAAAAAAATTAACCAATAATCCAAAGAATAAATAACAAAATTTTTTTGTAATTTCACAGTCTTCATAATTTCTTATATTTTTTTTTCATTTGAAACGAACTTGCTACGGTAAAATAATAAAACTTAATACTTACATGAAATATACAAAGCAGGAAAATGAAATGGAAAAATGAGTGTAGCTTAGTACTCTGTCAGGTTCATTAAATACTATAGATTCGCACATTGATTATACGAATCTTATTTTATGTGTAGTTTAAAAACATAATTTCATAAACAAAATGCAACGTACGTTAAACAGAAAGTATTTAAATTGAGACTGAAAGACCTCTGTATAAAGGTCGCGTAAAGAATGTACAATAGATTATTTTACGACTACCAATAATATATTCAGACTTCAATAATATATACTACATTTAACACTTTCACTATAGAATTTTAATTGTCTATAAAGAATGTACAATGCGCAACTGTGCCATTTGTCTGACCTGCACAATGTTTAGTTTATTATATAAAAAAAAAAACTTTAAACTATTTCTAGATAAAACTATTATGGCTGTTTTTGGGGGTGAAGGACGTAATAGTAAACTCGAGTAATCTTCCTTTTGTTCTCTCAAAAAGTCAAAAGTCTCGCGTTTGTTTACAAAAGACCTTTGTTGAACTCGGAAAAGCCTTGGATTATCTAATATTACGTGAGAACTCTGGACGTTTGTATATGTTAAACGAGATTACATTTTCTTTATAAAATATTCAGAAACTTTAAAAAATCATATGTTAACATGATAGAACCTTAGTTAATTAAGTAATTCATCCAATGGCGGTGTATTGTAGTCTGTAAGTGGCATTTAAGATTGATAAAATATTGTTGCTATCGATTGAAAATATGTACGTCAAGATATACTCAGCCTATGTTGAATAAAGAGAAGCGTATTTAAATTATGTAAACCCTTTGGAAACTTGATTTAAAAGTCCTTTAAATGTCTGTTAATGAATTAGCATATTTTTAAATTCAGTTCAACATATTCACAATACAGAAGTTTGGAGGTTACTGTAAACGTGTAATTATTAATTATTCGACAAAATTGAGCAAGTGAAGCTCAATATAATACGTCCAGCGTATTAGTAAGTAAATCTAATCTATTTGCACATGTTAATTCCGAGAAGCTGGGTCGGACAGGAAGATTCATGCAAGCTCCTGACCTACAACCCTCAGTAGTTGTATATCTGGGCTGGCGACTGCAGCACACTTGTAATAAGAAGGACGCGACCATAAAATAGTAAATGAAACTTTATATTAGAACTCACTGATGACTATAAATTTAGCTTATAGTTATTGACTGAGGTGCAGGTCGTACTTGAAAGTAAATGTACCATAAGTCACAATAAAACATGTTATGGATCGTCGTTATTGAATACCCTACAAAGGAATGTGTAGGGGAATGTTTCAATAGTACTTGCTGGAGTTGACATAAAAACAGATGGCGTTGAATGTCGTTCTTCTGAATGCATATGGTTATAATTCTGATTATAAAATAATAGGAGATATATTTCCATTTTTTATGTTTTGATCGAAGAATAAAACATGTATAATAGCATTGCAGATTCCTATGACATACATATATAAATACAAAAAAGTTAAATAAAAAAAACACAATTAATTATATTGAAATGCATTGAGTTTGTTGTGATACAAGGCAAAATCGTTCGTGCCGTTTTTTATTTTATTTTATTTATTTTATGTCAAAATCACCATTAAAAATCAGAAATTCTAAAAATTAAAAACATTCCATGGATTTAAAACCTACATCCCAAATGTCATCGAAATCGGACCACAGGTTTGGTCTGTATCTGTAGCTCTGTACAAACACACGAACATCACTTCGAAAACATTTTTTGGTGTTCAGGAGAACTCGAAAATCGTTCCTGATAAAATACTTTCTGTATATACTAAGTATAATGGGAGAAAGTGAAAACATTTGAACTAAGTTAAAGTGTAAGACAATGATTCTGAAATAGTCAAATTACAAAAGCTACATCATGAATCAATTTCAGAAAGATAATAGTTTTAAGTTTGTAATTATACGAAGAAAAAAACTATAAGCAAAACATATACAACTACACGTCAGGGTTCATTGATTAAGTCAAGCAGTTTATGTGCATGAATATTCAGTTTAATGGGCACTCAAAGTGAACGCATATGTTGTGTTTGTGCATGGTGGACAACTAGACCATACTGGCAGTTGTATGATGTGGTTATAACACAAAGATAATAACGTCATACTACTTTCTAGTATATCTGCATTCCATTGCTAGTATTTAGACCATTTTAAATATTACTTGTAGCAAAATGTAGGAATGGATATAAATAAAAATTGAATATAAATAGAGCGCAATACTTCCTGAAAATATTGTTTAATCTTCAGTACATATTTACAAGATAATATCTTGAATGTGTGAATATGGTATCATGTATATTGGCGATGTCTTGTTTACAGTGCATATGTATTGTAATCTTCAAAAGGTTCTTCATGAATTAAAAATAGTTCAATTGCTTAACCATTATATAAACCTAATTTTAACCCTTATTACTAAAATGTTTCAAACCACTACGTTACTAGCCAGGCCCAATATGACTTTAACAAGAGATGCTAATCAATAAATAGAACAACAATCACTTCTCATATCACATGACAGTTCAATTATTGAGCTGGTGAGGAGGGGGGGGGGCATGCTTACTGAACTAACTCTAAAACGAGTGATTCAGTACTGTGGTAGTAAGTTTGACTTCCCTTGAGATTCTGAGTGGACAATGCGTCGTTAGTATAAAGTTTTTTTTTAAATTTTACCTGTGCTATAAGGTATAACACATACAGTATTTATGAATTCAAGTAATGTAATTTAATCCATTATGGGTATTTATTACTGTAATAGCTGATTTCAAAATACGATTTATCATAACACCAAATTCGACTTATAAAAGTAGTTTGTTTTATTTGTTGTGTTCTTAATAGTTAAATGTTTGTAATTTGCAAGAACACATTATAGTATGGATTTGAATAAAAAAAACTCAGCCTTAAATAATAGCAAACAGAATTTTATAGGCATATATTCTCTTTGATTTTGGAATCTCGGTATGTTTACATCGCTTATTTACATCAACAATATATTGATGCGTGAAACAGAAATAGGCAACTCGCGGTTTATTGTTTACAATCACTATCATGATCTAAACAATGGAGTTTATGAGCTTATATGGTTTTGGATATCAATAAAACAGAGGATTTTTATTTTTGTATTGAAGTTTATCCGGGTATTTCACGAAGTTTACAGTGAAATCGACCAATAACCCAGGACATTATTTTATCTCACTAGATTTTTTTTTTCAATCTTCATTTGTTGAAATCATGACGTATCTTTAATTGACTATATCCTTTACAAATAAGGTTCAACCACTTCCAGATTAAGAAAAAATTATAGTCTTTTAATTTAAATTTCCCACGGATGTAAACATGATGGTAGTTAGAAGTTTGCATCCTATTGTGTATTCATTTTAATGATCTTTTATCTATACATCATCACATCGGTATCAATCCTAAATAAACCTCAAACACCCTTAATTACAGGAGAGCCTGGGTTGTAATGACCTTATCGCGTGACGGAAGACATAACGGTTGGGGGTAATCAGGGGCAGTAACAATCTTAGATCATACCCTCACCACTAGTAGTCAGGGTGCATGGTACATTTAACAGATGTTAGACTTATTCTTACACTTATTTTTGTCCAGTTAAATTTTCCGTTTGCTGAATCGGTGAAAAGGAAAGAATTTTTCATCGCCTACAAGAGTGTATTTATAACCCAGGTATAATACTAACTAACAACATGTAAAAATATACACTATATGTATATATATATATATAATTTGCATAGTTATACATGTATAACTATGCATTTAAGTAACGAATCGCTGAAATAATCTCAATCCAGACACCTGATTGGCATTTGATGGATGACTAATGTAGACAAAAGGGTTATTTTGGTCATTTGGTATTTTGTTTCAAAATAATTTAGGTAATTTTTGAATTGCTTTTAAAATTTACACCAGTAAAGCGAATATCAAAAATAGCTTAACCTTAATCAGTGGTTTACTTTCCTGGAGGAGACAGCGATTCTATCTAGTCATCACTGGCAGATACACAGACAAACAAAGTTACATAACCCCAGCCTCAGTCTCGTTTCAGTTTTCTTAGGCTGTGAAACATAAAATAGTGAACACAATGCACCAAGAACTTTTCAACAAAACATGATCTTTTATTTATATATATGATAATCAATGTATTAGGAATATTTAAACTAAAATTAGTAATTCGTCAATGTAAAACATCGTTATACCAATGGCAATTAAATTTAACACATTACATTTAGTAAGAGTTAGGAGCGGTAATCGTACTTCGAAAGCAAAATTAATAAGTTGTAATTCAACCACAATAGTAGTGGAAATCGAGAAAGGCACAACAGCTTTCAAAATATTTCAAATAGATTTATTTTTACGAAGCTCATTTTGTATGTTTTATTCTGTTGAAAATGTTTATAATTTCCCCAACAATTTCATGCAAATGTGTGTAAACGTTTAATCCGTTCTGTAAAAAACTCTGCCGACACTCGTAATTAAAAGTTAAACAGAGGTATTTTATTGCTGGACAAATTCGATCTGTAAATTTACGAGCTCAGTTTGAGTTTTCATTATTGTAATTACCCGTTCATAATTACCTTATGTTCAATATTAAACTATAAAGTGAATATAACTTTAATGTAAATGTGTTCTGATAATGTACCAAAACGTATTTTACATTTTAAAGCATCTATCGTTGATTTAATTTTAAGCCTCATTTAGAATGTAGGAATATAACAATTCTATTTTTATGATCGAGAAATGTGCATTCATGTGCATTCATTGATACCGTGTATAATAGTTTATTTTCCAGGATAATATTAGTGTAATTGTTGATGTTAACTTAAAATGCATGAAAACCGAAGTTCATATTGCTGTTAGTACTTTATTCTCACACACGATTGTATATTATTAATGAGATGTTTTAAGTGGATATCAATATCAACTGAAGACTTCAATTATCCTTATAGGCCCAAACATTTCATGTAGGCCACACAGTTAAGGATTGATAGAAAAAGTCTCTAAAAGCAGTTTGAATTTCCTTAGTAAATAAACACAGATTTTATTACATTTTTGACAGCCCTCATACAAAGTACAGTAGGCCTACAGAATGTGGCATATCCTTCATTTCTCCGAATGAAATGTAAATTTACTAACCAAGGTATTTTTCCAATTACAAAATAAATGTTCACACTGCAACAGAAGAAAATATACTCACATCTGTTATTTAATCGCATAAATGGGTCATTGGTTTATCCTATATATAATACGAGTAAAGTTTGAATAATTGTAAACTCGATCTGGGAATCGGCCCTAACAAAAACGTTTATATTTACGGAATAACTAAGTTCTGTGTCAAAAATAAGTTCTAGACCAGTGGTATAACCAGGAAAAATCTATTTTCGCCATAATATGAGTACAAACTTTTGAAAATTTAACATGGGCCTTATGAGAAAACATTCCGCCATTATTGTCATTTTGTTTACATTTTAAGACATAACGTGACGTTCTATACCCACGGGCACCTCAGCTTGCGCATGCGCAGAAAGCTCTTGAAGCACTTTCCGAGGTCCAGGTGACTGTTACTTCTGAATCTGATGTGTATTGATTCATTGATTGGCTTCTGACATACAATTTTGTCAACTTGTGACAGAGAGAAAGAGAACGACTCGACTTTGCTCCAGTTCATTAAATCGTTTGATGTATAAGAATTTGTATTATATTATAAATCTTGAGAGAGTAATGAGTTTCTAATCCATGAAAAAACTATTCTTATATTAGCCTCAGCCTCAGCTTTATTACTGTTTATTTAATACTTTTGCCAATATAAACGAGCGATAAATCTCATTTTTTTATTTTAATGGTTTTAATAATAATTGTCATCACTAACTTACTCTTTTCGTTGGTTGTCGTGTCGTGTTGTCAATAATGTCGTCTGATTCTGACTGATGTTACACTGAATCGGTCATAGGGAAAATAATTAATTGTAACCTAACTTACTACTAGCACTAACTAAGAGTGTTGCAATTAGCAGTGTGGGATGATTGCAATGGATAATTTAGCTATCTATTTCAGAAAAATAAAATTTAAAATAGATCAAACACTAGGATTTGTTCTAAAGTTTAAGCCTTGTTGAGATGGATCCTTTCAGGTTATCCTAGCTTGAACAACTGGGTTAGTAACTTAGCTTGACTTGGTTGTTCATCCATGTTTTGTTTATTCACACTAATCAATGGCTACTAGATTAAAAATGTTTTATTCTGATATGTTTTGAAACCAATATCCATAGGCCTTAAGCCCTAATTTTTGTTTTAAGTACTGGCACTGGGTACATCATTAGGTAACCCCGCAAGGTTGCTTTTTATAAATGGATAATTTCATGAATCACTAATACCCTATATCAAGGTGTGTTCAGTACATAATGAAACTAAAAAAAAATACTAATCCTAACACTAATAAAATATAGGTAGCTTTAGGCCTACAGAGGATGAGTGTTTATATTACTTCTCTGTGGTGTAAGTAATGTATGCCTTAAGATGGTAAGTTTAGGACTAGATATTAAATAAACTCCCAATTAACTTATAGGCCTAGCCTATTATTTGTCAGTGTCAATAAAATAGTGCTATTAGGCCTATATCGAGGACAGCCAAACTTGGATATACAACCATGTTTTACACCTAAGTTTATTTTTTGGTACTCACCAACATGGACCAACCCGGGAAACGTTTACCCCTTAGTCGAGCTTGACCTAGCCTATGTGGCTTAGCTACAAAACTTTACTTAAATAGGTTATACGTTTTCAAACTGAGCTGAGTTTGGCAAATTGATATGATATAACATATCCCAAGTTAAAGCATGCGTCGCCTGTCATAAAATGTTGCAAACCGACAAATGTCACCAGCTCGAAATTTCTCTGGAGAGTGGGAGGCTATATATTGTATTTTAAGCATTATAGCCTATGTTATCTGTACCCAAGACTGTGTTGATTTTGAAAAGTGTGTAGGGATTTTTCTCCTAAGCTGCCTAAAAAGTTTTATATTTTAGGTGTAACAAGCAACATTTTAATTTTTCCTGCGTACGTCTTAATTTTTATCACTTAGTTTTAAATCATTATATCTTAACAAAAATGTACTTGAATTTATTATAGTTAATTCACACTTTAAATCCACCTATTGGAGTGTAGCTTAATAGAGGTATTATGTCCCAACTAATTGTATTGAATTTATGCACATTCATGCGGTAGTGGCAACACTAAAATAATGTTTTGGGTACACCATAGTTTTGTAAGATAATAGTGTGAAAGAAGAAAAAAGTGCGTAAATTTATCACTAAATGAAACTTGATACGTTGACTGAGCCATCATGGTGGTCGTTATTATTATAACACACAACATTATTACACATTATCATTATTATTCGGTTAACACAGGTTAACATTATTATTCGGATATGTGAGACAAATAAAACTTTGAACTATGAGACTGAGGAGAATAATTGCCCAGTGACCATATAATAACACCATATAAACACTACAACTTTTCTAGTGTCAAAGGCATCCTAAAATATTTTTAAATGAACATATTTGAAGGGTTATCTCTTATGTGTATATCAGATATACCACTTTGTTAACAGTGATGTGAAGCTCCACAGTCAAAGTCGCCGGAGGTCGGGATGGATCATAAATCAGAGGTTGTCGGAAATGACGGATGGACGACCACGAGTCGCGCATTAGTCTCCCAACAACACAATATTCACCTGTTGGGGTTGGCAGTAAAACTGTAAACGAAAATGCATGGGGGGATTCAAACCCGCTGGATAATAATGCTCTTTATTTTTATATAAAACCGGTTTGAAAATGTCAAAAATTGAATTACGTAACTTATTTTTGATTTCCTGTATGCAAAGTGAACATGAAGAGGTGTATACTTTGATTTCATATTAATAGCAAAATTTTTTAAGTAATTCATGGCACATTTAACAGTAAGCTTCCTTACATTAGAAGAAAGAACATTGGCATATTAAACATTTTACCGATTTCCGTCCCATAAAAATTACTTTCTAGAGTTAAAAGCTAATTTGTTTAACGTGTTGCAGTTTTCAAACTTATTGTTGAACCACTAATTGATTAATGAACACTGCTTGAGCCATAAAACTATAACGTAACCCTCTTTTGTGTAGTTTTAGTTTAACTTAATCTCGATGAACTACTTAAAATGTTGATCAAAAAGTGAAGTGTTGTGTATGGGATGGATTTCTTAGTAGAGTGACAGAAGCACTAAGATGGTTTCGGGTTGACTACCCAGAAGTTTAATCACATATTAATCTAACTAAAGTTGATAAATGTTATGTAAAAAAACTGGTCAAGCTGTACAAATATTTTAACTCATCTTACGTTATCAAAAGCAATATCTTTTGACAATACTTTACTTTTTGTTTTAAATTAAAACTCTTTTCTCAGACTTTAGTTTGATAAACTTCACTTTAGAAGGTTAGGATAATTTTGTTATGGCATTGCCAATATTTTTCTATATGACAATTGTTTCACGATAGATATCTAAACTTCAATGAAGTAAACAGATAAGGAAATAGCTAAAGGTATTGATTTTACAGAGAGCAAATTCGTATTAATAAATCCCCATTTTACTAGATGGCTCAAACTTTTATTAAATATATTTAAATCCTACTCTAAATTATGTAGTTTTTCATATACGTACAAAGATATAAACATAAATGTGTATAAATTTTAAAATTCTTTCCCATGCATTCTTAATTCCCAATCAATGAGTTCTTTTTTTGAAATGACTCTAAATTGTACTGATATCACCCATTAGGAAGCACTCCGGGCGAGCAGTTCTACTTTATCAATGAAGTCTTAAATATGCACGTTTAGTATGGATGTAAAATATCTTGTAAGAGTGTCCCTTAAGGACTTAAATTTATGTGAGAGGAAACAACAAATTTAATGTATTTGTTTTTAAATTTTCCAAAAAAGTAGAGGAAAAGATTTCTGTCAATTTCTATTAGATGATGAATCTTTCTCTTAACTTTATTCTGTGGAGAATTTAATATTATCAGTCATCATTTAGTTTCAAACTTTGCTAATTGGTTACGTTAAAGGATTATGTTCTGTTTTAAAGTGACTACAATGTAAGGAAAAATAACATCTCTGGACACAATTATGTAGAAAAAGAATTTGTAAATTATCCCGCTGAGTTTCTAAATGTTCTGCGTTTGAACTTTTACGGTACAATTTCACGAAAATAGGGTAAGAGATTACAATGCTACAATGTATCATGTTAAATACTGAAAGACCTCTGTATAAAGGTCACGTAAATCATGTAGATTAGATTATTTTACGACTACCAATAATGTATTGAGACTTAGTCTGAAGTTACCAATAATATATACTACATTTAACAATTTCACTATAGAATTTTTAATGCCAGTAAAGAAGGTACAGTGAACAACCGTGCCATTCGTCTGAACTGTACAATGTTTAGTTCTTGTTCTTATATTTAATAAGAACTTCAAACTATTTCTAGATAAAACTATTTGTTTGGGGATGGCTGTTTTGGGGGTGAAGGACGTAATAGTAAACTCGAGTAATCTTCCTTTTGTTCTCTCAAAAAGTCAAAAGTCTCGCGTTTGTTTACAAAAGACCTTTGTTAAACTCAGAAAAGCTTTGGATTATCTAATATTACGTGAGAACTCTGGACGTTTGTATATGTTAAACGAGATTAGATTTTCTTTGTAAAATATTCAGAAACTTTAAAAAATCATATGTTTCTTTAACATGATAGAACCTTAGTTAATTAAGTTATTCCTCCAATGGCGGTGTATTGTAGACTGTAAGTGGCATTTAAGATTGATAAAAAATTGTTGCTATCGATTGAAAATATGTACGTCAATATATACACAGCCCATTTTGAATAAAGAGAAGCGTATTTAAAATATGTAAACCCAGTCCCTTTGGGAACTTGATTTAAAGGACTTGTTAATGACACAGAATTAGCAGATTTTAAATTCAGTCCAACATATTCACAATACAGACGTTTGGACTCTTGAGGCTACTGAAAACGTGTAATTATTCATTATTCGACTAAATTTAGGCAAGTGAAGAGAGCTCTACGTCCAGCGTATTAGTAAGTAAATCTCATCTATTTGCACATGTTAATTCCGAGAAGCTGGGTCGGACAGGAAGATTCATGCTAGCTCCTGACCTACAACCCTCAGTAGTTGTATATAACGGTGACTGCAGAACATTAGCACACTTGCAATAAGTAGGACGCAACCATAAAATAGTAAATGAAACTTTGTATTAGATCTCACTGATTGACTGAGGTGCAGGTCGTACTTGAAAGTAAATGTACCATAAGTCACAATAAAACATGTTATGGATCGTCGTTATTGAATACCCTGGCAAAGGAATGTGTAGCGGAATGTTTCAATTGTACTTGCCGGAGTTGACATAAAAGCAGATGGCGTTGAATGTCGTTCTTCTGAATGCATATGGTTATAATTCTGATTATAAAATAACAGGAGATATATTTCAATTTTTTATGTTTTGATCGAAAAATAAAGCATGTATAATAGCATTGCAGATTCCTATGACATACATATATAAATGCCAAAAAGTGAAATTGAAAAACACAATTAATTATATTGAAATGCATTGAGTTTGTTGTGATACGAGTTAGATGAGAACTTGTTCCAGATTAAAAGAAACTGGAGATGTTTCAATTAGATCTCTCAGGCTCATGAATATGCATACAATAATCACATTACCTCAACCCCATTGTATACTGTAATATATAAGGCTTTATTACATTGCCAGAAGAATATTGAGTTTGTGTGTGTGGTTGGCTGCACTGCTGAGTGACGTCACCGACTAGGAACGATGGCACGAAGCGGAGTGAAACGGCAGTCGGAGTTAACATGCTATGTAGTAAGTTGTCCCTAGTATCGGGTTCTTTTAACTTATTAATTTAGAAGTACAGTTATTACATTTGGCGACGAAATTAAATCCGCGTGTGCGTGAAATGTCTAGTATCGGTCGGATATCGGAGTTTAATCCGTACGAAGAAGATATTAGTTCGTATTTGTTACGTTTGAAACACTTTTTCAAGGCCAACGAGGTCAAGGACGTGAAGCAGGTCTCCATCTTGATTACTGTAATAGGCCCTAAAATATTAGCCGTCCTCACCGATCTTATTTCTCCTAAGAAGATTGATGAAGAATCTTACGATAATTTGAGCAAAATCTTGGAAGATCATTATTCTCCTAAACGCCTTGTGGTCGCTGAGCGTTATACTTTTTATAGTCGATGCCAGAAACAATCTGAAAGTATTGCAGAGTTCGTAGTGGCAGTGAAGCATTTGGCTTCGACGTGTGATTTTGGAACATTCTTATCGGACGCACTGAGAGACAAGTTAGTTTCGGGAATTAAAAATGAAGCAATTCGTCAAAAATTACTTCCCGAAGAAATGGATTTGAAGAAAACGTTGGCTCTTGCACTCAGGCTTGAACAGGCCGAGAAACAGACAGGTCTATTCTCGAATACAAGTGTTCAGGAAATTTCCAGGTTTCAGGTCAAGAAGAATCCACGTGTTTCCAACCGAGGTTCAAATTTTCACAGTGCGGGATCTAAATCAAATTCAAGTGATGTGAAGGGAGATATGTCTCAGATAAATAAGTGTTTTCGTTGTGGCAATCCAGAGCATAGGGCTAATAATTGCCCGTATAGTAATTACAAGTGCCATGGGTGTAAAAAGTTGGGTCATATCAGTAAGGTTTGCAGGTTCAAATCAGAAAATCCAGTGAAAAATTCCATAAAAAGTGGTAAATTTAAAATCCATCAGATGGAAGAGGAAAATAGGCCTAGGCCTAGTGGTGGTCCAGATGAAGTGGAGTTTGAAAGTTTGTCTTTGTACAGTATGAATTCTGGGGATAATGTTTCTGCCTTTAAGGTAAGCCTAGAAATAGAGAATGTATCCGTATTAATGGAAATTGATACTGGCTCGGCACTAACTGTGTGCCCTCAAGAATTGTTTAACAAATATTTCCCTCATGTTCAATTGAGTACTGTAGATATCAAGTTGCTTACATATTCAGGCAATGAAGTCAATGTTATTGGACAAGCTTTAGTCAAAGTAGCCTACATGGACCAGACTTATCATTTACCTATGATAGTCGTTAAGATTGATCGTACGAACCAGCCTATGCTTCTAGGCCGTAGTTGGCTACAACATATTGCTTTTGACTGGAAATCTATTTTTACTTGTAATTTTAATAGCCTATCAGGCAGTGTTAAATCTAAGGGTGGTGAACCTAACCTAACCCTAGGTAAGGCCGATGAGCCTAAAGTCGTTTCTGATTTGAAACAAAAGTATGCCTCTGTGTTCAAAGGAGGCCCTGGTGAAATTAAGGATGTTGAGGCACGTATTGTGCTAAAAGAGGATGCTGTGCCAAAATTTTGTAAATATCGCCCTGTTCCTTACGCGTTGCGTAAATCAGTAGAAGATGAGATTGATAGGATGATTGCTGAAGGTATTGCTTATCCCGTTACCAGCTCTCAGTGGGCTACTCCTATTGTGGTGATTCAGAAGAAAAGTGGGGTGCGACTCTGCGGGGACTTTAAAGTAACCCTTAATCAAGTGATCCAGTCGGAACACTATCCCTTGCCTCAACCGGAGGACATTTTTGCTACTCTAGCAGGTTGTAGCTGGTTTTCAGTTTTGGACTTGGAGGCAGAGTATCTCCAACTTCCTGTGGCGGAGGAGTCCCAACCACTCTTGACTCTAACTACGCACAAAGGCTTAGTGCGTTTGCGACGTCTGCCGTATGGTTTGTCTTCGGCTCCGGCTCTCTTTCAAGCGGCCATGGACAAAATTATTGGTGGCCTACCTGGGTCAGTGGCATATTTGGATGACGTACTGGTGGGATCTACAACGGTGAAATCTACTCACCCGGATCTTCGCAAGAGGAAGCGTTGTCACGCTTGGAGAGTGTTCTTCAACGTCTTCAAAGTTATGGAGTCAAGGTAAATGATTCTAAATGTAAATTCTTACAGCCGTCAGTACAGTACCTAGGCTACTGTTTGTCGTCAAAAGGGATCAGCCCGCAGGAGGGTATCTTAGAGGCGATTCGGAACGCACCTGAGCCAACTTCAAAGGAAGAGTTAAGAGCCTATGTAGGCCTTATAAATTATTATGGGAAGTTTATTTGCAATCTTTCAGACAAACTTAGCTGTTTTTACGATCTACTTCGTAAGGATGCACCGTGGGTATGGTCATCCCAATGTTCTTCTGTTTTTCAAGAAAGTAAGACATGGGTATTGTCTTCAGATGTCTTAGTTCATTACGATGTAAATAGACCATTAGTTTTGACTTGTGACGCAAGTCCACGAGGTGTTGGTGCCGTGCTTTCGCACCTAATTGATGGAGTAGAGAGGCCTATTGCCTTCGCATCGAAATCCTTGAGTGCTAGTGAAAGAAATTATTCACAGTTGCATAGAGAAGCTTTGGCTCTTGTTTTTGGAGTAAAAAATTCCATAAATATATTTACGGTAGGAAAAATGTCGTGTTACAGACTGACCATGCTCCTTTAGTGACAATCTTTGGAAATAAGCGGGGAGTTCCCTGTGTCGCCGCTGCGCGTCTTCAACGATGGGCCCTGATCCTCTCCGCCTACAGTTTTGAAGTAAAGTACCGCCGTGGCTTGGACTTGCCACATGCGGACGCTCTTTCGAGATTACCGTTACCTGATGACGACCAATTGGAGCTGGATTCCAACTACATCTCTCATGTTTCTTCCCTGGTAGAGGCCTTTGACTGTTTCAAATTGGTGAGTGATCTCAATCCTATTACTGCTAAGGATATCGCTCGACTTACTGATACTGATCCTGTTTTGACAAAGGTCAGAGATTTCATTTGGCATGGATGGCGTGATAGTCAAGATTCTGAGCTGGTTGCTTATTTTCGAAGAAGGGATGAGTTGTCCGTAGAGAACCAGTGTGTTTTATGGGGTAGTCGAGTAGTGGTGCCAGAGAAACTGAGGAGTGCCGTTATCCAATTGCTGCATGATCAGCATCCCGGAATAAATCGGATGAAAATGTTAGCCCGAAGCTTTGTTTGGTGGCCGGGAATTGATAAAACCATTGAAGAGACTGTTCTCTCATGTCATGTGTGTCAGTGTACAAGGAATGCTGTGGCTAAGGTGCCATTATGTCAGTGGCCTAGAGCTTCAAGTAGGTGGCAGCGCATCCACGTGGATTATGCGGAAGACCCACTAACAAGACAACAAATGCTCATAGTTGTTGATAGTTTTAGCAAATGGCTAGAAGTGTTTATCATGAAATCTACTACATCGTTTAAAACCATTGAAAAACTGCGTACGCTGTTTGCGTCTTTTGGCCTACCGGAAGAATTGGTCAGTGATAATGGTCCCAATTTTGCTAGTGGGGAATTCAGAGAATTTCTGAGCAACAACGGTATTAAGTTTACGCTCTCACCTCCTTACCATCCTGCCTCGAATGGGGCTGCAGAAAGATTTGTACAGGAAGTCAAGAAGAACCTTAAAAGACAGGTTATGGCTAGTGGTTCTGAGACCATTTCTTTACAACATAAATTGGATAATTTCCTCTTTGCATTTCGCAACACACCCAGTACTGTCACTGGTGTTACCCCTGCGGAATTGTTCCTTCAATGGAAACCGAGAACTAAGTTGACAATGCTTAAACCCTGTTTATTGTCAGCCATTGATAAGAAGAGGGAGGCGCAGAAGGAAGCAGCCGATAACCATCGGGGAAGTTTCAGATCCTTTGTGGAGGGAGAAAAGGTGCTTGTGAAGTCAGTACGGCAGGAGATCATTTCTTGGATTCCTGGGAGAATTTTGGAGCGGAAAAGTCCGTCTACTTATGTGGTGAGCGTCCTGGGAGGTAAAATACGTTTCTGCCACGCAGATCATTTGAGATCTAGTAAGTTGACTGAGGAAGAGGAAGTTACAGTCAATAGGCCGGTAGTGCAATCTCCGATCAAATCCCCTGAGAACAAGTCTGCTGTGGGAATACAAACTCCGCCAGAGCGATCACCTCGTGTCATGGAAACTCGGAATACATCACCAAGACAACAACGGAGTGTAGGCCTACCAAAATCTCCAGCTACGCACACTACAGACGAGCATCCCGAAGTGCAGCCCAGCCAGCAGTGCAGCCCGCCATCACTTCGGAGATCTCAAAGGACTGTGCAAAAGCCGAAGCGGCTCGACCTTTAAGTTAAAAGGCCGAGTTAGAGAGAGAAGATTTTATGTTTATTTTATTTGAAGAAGAAAAGTTTATTTAGTGTTCTGAAATATTTTGTGAAGCTTAGAAACAAAAAAAATTGTAAAATAAGAAAATGCAAACAAAAAAAATTGTTGATTTGGCTTAGCCTAGAAGAAAAAGGTTAGGCCTATAGAGAAGAGTTTTATTTTAAGTTTGGGCGAGTGTAATATATAAGGCTTTATTACATTGCCAGAAGAATATTGAGTTTGTGTGTGTGGTTGGCTGCACTGCTGAGTGACGTCACCGACGAGGAACGATGGCACGAAGCGGAGTGAAACGGCAGTCGGAGTTAACATGCTATGTAGTAAGTTGTCCCTAGTATCGGGTTCTTTTAACTTATTAATTTAGAAGTACAGTTATTACATATACCTCTTTACAACTGCAACTTCATGTGTTTTTATGAAAAAATTAATGTATGCGTTGGTTTGTACCATTTTGTTAAGAGTTAAAATGGCTACAATATACAGAATTTTAATCAAAATTGTTCCAGCCATTTTTTATTCGTTTTTTTTTATATTTTATGGCAAAATTACAATTAAAAATCAAAACTTCTAAAAAATAAATACCTTCCATGGATTTAAATCCTACAATCAAATCAATCGTCATCAACTGTCATCGAAATCGGACCACAGCTCTGTACAAATACACGGACATCACATAGAAAACATTTTTTGGGGTCCAGGAGAACTCGAAAATTTTTCATACAATACTTTCTGTATATACTAAGTATAGTGTAAGAAAGTAAAAACACGTAAACTAATTTAATGTGTAAGACAATGATTCTGAAATAGTCAAATTACAAAAGCTACATCATGAATCAATTTCAGAAAGATAATAGTTTTAAGTTTGTAATTATACGAAGAAAAAAAAACTATGAGCAAACATATACAACTACACGTCAGGGTTCATCGATTAAGTCAAGCAGTTTATGTGCATGAATATTCAGTTTAATAGGCACTCAAAGTGAACGCATATATTGTGTTTGTGTATGGTGGACAACTAGACCATACTGGCAGTCGTATGATGTGATTATAACACAAACGTAATAACGTCATACTACTTTCTAGTATATCTGCATTCCATTGCTAGTATTTAGACCATTTTAAATATTACTTGTAGCAAAATGTAGGAATGGATATAAATAAAAATTAAATATAAATAGAGCGCAATACTTCCTGAAAATATTGTGTAATCTTCAGTACATATTTACAAGATAATATCTTGAATGGGTGAATATGTATCTTGTATATTGGCAATGTCTTGTTTACAGTGCATATGTATTGTAATCTTCAAAAGGTTCTTCATGAATTAAAAATAGTTCAATTCTTTGATATAAACCTAATTTTAACCATTATTGCTAAAATGTGTCAATTTACAACGTTACTAGCCAGGCCCAATATCACTTTAACAAGGGATGCTAATCAATTAATAGAACAAAAATCACTTCTCATAATCACATGACAGTTCAATTATTGAGCTGGTGAGGGGGGCATGCTTACTGAACTAACTCTAATACGAGTGATTCAGCCCATCTAAGTAACACGCCAAGTCGTTTGTCACTAAATCCATACTAATCCTGTAAAATTATTTTGTTAACAGACCATTTATTAACCATAATTTCTTAGACATCCATAAAACGATCACATGTGTGGTAAATAAAATATAAATACATTTTGAAAGTAGTTGTGGTCTAGTTGTAGTTTTAAAAATGAATAATTAATGGTTTATACTCTTTGCTGCAATGTTTAAATTTACCTATTATACAGAATTTATGAAATGTTTATAACATATGTTCACTACAGTACTGTTGTTAGTAAGTTTGACTTCCCTTGAGATTCTGAGTGGACAATGCGTCGTTAGTATAAAGTTTTATTTTATTTTACCTGTGCTATAAGGAATAACACATACAGTATTTATGAATTCAAGTAATGTAATTTAATCTAATGGGGAAATTTATTACTGTAATAGCTGATTTTAAAATACGATTGATCATAACACACTATTCGACTAAATAAAGTAGTTTGTTTTATTTTTGGTGTTCTTAATAGTTAAATGTTTGTAATTTGCAAGAGTACATTATAGTGTGGCTTACAATTTAAAAAATCAGCCTTTAAATAATAGCAAACAGAATTTTATCAGCATATATTCTCCTTGATTTTGGAATCTCGGTATGTTTACATCGCTTATTTACATCAACAATATATTGATGAGTGAAACAGAAATAGGCAACTCGCATTTCATTGTTTACAATCACTATCATGGTCTAAAAATGGGTTTATGAGCTTATATGGGTTTGGATATGAATAAAACCGAGGATTTTTATTTTTTGCATTGAAGTTTATCTCGGTATTTCATAAATTTTGCAGTTAAATCGACCAATAACCCAGGATATTATTTATCTCACTATTATCTTATATATTTAAAAAATTGTTTTTTCTTTTCCGAGTTCGTTTGGCTCATCTACCAAACCGATTTTCATAATTGGGGTCTCGAATTAAAGGTATGCACGTACAGTTTTGCCTTCAATCATCGGCATAACTGAATCTATAATCCCACTCGACATATATGGAAACAAAGTTTGCTCCCCATGTATTTCTTATGGGAGTTAAATTTGGTTTTTCTTTGCCGAGCTCGTTTGGATCTTCTACCTGACCGATTTTCATGATTGAGGTCTCGAATTGAAGGTTTGCACGCACATATTTGCCATCAAGCATATGCATAATTTGATTATTTTTTGAATGTATGATTACTTCAATTTAAGATGTACTTCACCAGTTGTAATTTATATAATCATATATATTTTGGTTTAAGAACCTTCAGTAAAATAAATCGGACCAGTTTCAAGCAAATGCAAAGTGAACAACCAACATAAACATAATTTTTCATAAAGGTTTTCTATGATTAAACATCAATAACTCCAGTATTGTTCACGTTTTTTATATGTTTTAGACTCAAAATAATCAGTCAATTATAAGCTTTATTTGAGCTATTTATCGTTTGGATTAGTTAAGCTCAAGATACTGTATTACTCAATAAACAATCATAAATTTGATTATTTCTCGGATATTATATTTATTTTAACGCTGCGGAGCAGCATAGGTCCTCTAGTTATGTATTAATTTTAATAATTTTTTTATCTATACATCATCACATCAGTATCAATCCTAAATAAACCTCAAACACCCTTAATTACAGGAGAGCCTGGGTTGTAATGACCTTATCGCGTGACGGAAGACATAACGGTTGGGGGTAATCAGGGGCAGTAACAATCTTAGATCATACCCTCACCACTAGTAGTCAGGGTGCATGGTACATTTAACAGATGTAAGACTTATTCTTACACTTATTTTTGTCCAGTTATATTTTCTGTTTACCAAATCGGTGAAAAGGAGAGAATTTTTCATCGCCTACAAGAGTGTATTTATAACACAGTTAGGATACTAACTAACAACATTTAAACATATACACGACATGTAGACATATATAATTTGTATAGTTATACATGTAAACATGTATAGCTCTGCACTTTAGTAACGATTTGCTGAAATAATCTCAATCCAGACACCTGATTAGCATTTGATGGATGACGAATGTAGTAAAAGGTAGGAGAAAATGGAGCCCTTATCTCACAAAAGGGTGATTTTTGTCATTTGGTATTTTGTTTCAAAACAATTTAGGCCATTTAAAATTTCTCTTGACATTCTCACCTGTATAGCGAATATAAAAAATAGCTTTAACTTAATCAATGGTTTAGTTTATTGGAGAAGACAGTGCTGCTATATAGTCATCATTGACAGATACACACACAAACAAAGCTACACAAGTTAAAATAAGTCTAGTTTCAGTTTTATTAGGATGTGAAACGTAAAATAGTGAATAAAATCTGCCATAAACTTTTCAACAAAACATGAACTTTTATTTATATATATATGATAATGTATTAGGAATATTTAAACTAAAATTTGAGGTTCATCGATGTAATACGTTGTTATACAAATGGCAATGAAATGAAACACAAATAAAACTGTTGGATATAGTATTCACACATTTTATTTCAATAATCTATGGTTTATATTTTTTTAACATTTGGCCAGCTGGTATAAAAATATGAACTTTAATAATTTTGACACATATGATTTTTGGGATGAATTGTTATGTTGTGATTACAGGAATAATAGTTTGGTAGCATTTTACTATGATTGAGTAACTTTTATTTTGTGAATAATTAAATTATTTTCTGCTCATTATCTAAACTATTCTCTTTCCATTTTTGACTTTTAACATTTGGCGACCGTGACAGGACTGTATGAGTTCTTAACCAGATAGTCACTATTGAGATAATGGAAAGAAATAGGAAACTAAGAAAAACCTTCAGAACAGCATTTACCAGAATTTATAATGGAATAAATGAGGAGCTATGCAAAGATGAGCAAGACCTACACAATATACAGGGTAAATTGAGCTCTCTGGAAAGTAAGATAGAAGATATAAAAACTTTGGACAGGGAAATTTTATAATTCTTGCTTGATTCTGAAGCAGATGAAGAAGAGTTAGATGAAGAAGTTAGGCTAGCAGATGAATATGTAGAGAAGTTTAATCGAATTAGTTTAGCTGTACAGAGTAGATTGATTAGGTCTAGGGATACTTCACCTGAGTCCAATGGGTCTGTAATGAGTAAATCTACTGCTGTTAGGTCTAAGCTACCTACTATTGAATTCACAAAGTTTAGTGGGGATTTGAAGGATTGGCTACCTTTTTGGGCACAATTCAAAAGAATAGATGATGACAAGAATATTGACGATATTGATAAATATCATTATCTTGTGCAGGCTACTTTAGCTAATTCTAGGGATCGTCAGCTGGTCGAAAGCTATCCTGCTACCGCTGAGAACTATTCAAAAGCTTTGCAAAGTCTTAAAAGTCGTTTTGGTAGAGATGACCTTCTCATAGAAGTGTATATTAGAGAGCTTTTGAAGTTAGTGCTGAGTAATTTAAACAGCAAGGTAGAAGTTTCTTGCATTTACGATAAACTGGAAACCCAGCTAAGAGCATTGGAGACATTAGGAGTAACAACTGACAAATGTTCTGCTATGTTATATCTCTTATAGAGTCTTGTTTGCCCGAGGAACTGTTGAGAGCTTGGCAGCGTCACTCCGGCTATGAAGTAGATGCTGAACTTAAGGATAGACTTGATGGTTTGATGAAGTTTCTGCAAAAAGAGGTTGCTAACGAGGAAAGGATTACTCTAGCCGCATCTGGTTTTGAAAATAGTAAGCGACCTAACCTACTGCCTAAAGTAAGTAAATCTACTGTATTTCGACCTAAGCCTAGTTACACCAGACATACTGAAATGATGCCGACAGCTGCTGGTTTAGTTAACCCAACGAAGTCTGATAAGTTAAATACTAAAGACGCTAAATGTATTTTTTGTGGTTCTAACCACTTAGCTGAAAACTGTAAAGACAGTAAATTGATGAGAAGGTGAAAATCGTTGGGGAAAATGGTTGTTGCTTTACTTGCTTGTAGTATGGTCATAGGAGTGCGCAATGTAAAGTTAGAGTAAAATGTCCCATCTGTGGAAAGAGGCACACCGCTGTTATGTGTAGGGCATCTGCTGCAGAAGGAAGTTCATTGAGTGAACAACCAGGCAAAGAAAGTTCTTTAGCAAACAATGTTCACACAGATGTGTTTTTACAAACCTTTTTAGTAAAAATTAGAAACCAAAATCGAGAGCGAACAGCATGTGTTTTAATAGATACGGGATCACAACGGTCTTATATTTTGAAAAATACAGCAAAGGAATTTGGCTACGACATATCCAGAAAGGTGGAGCTATCTCATGCTTTATTTGGTGGTACTAGTACTGAAACAATTGAACATGCGTGTTATAAGGTTAGACTAAGTGACTTAAATAACAGTTATGCCTGACATTTTGACGTTCTTGATCAAGATATAATTTGTAACGATGTTACAACAGTTAAGCCTGGTCCTTGGTCCATTGAGCTTGGAACACTGGGAATTAATGTAACAGATGGAGACGGGCCTATTGAAGTTCTGATAGGTGCAGACGTTGCCGGGAAACTTTACACTGAGAAACGATATCTGCTTTCCAATGGGTTAGTTGCGATATGCACACTTTGTTGGGCTGGACTTTAATGGGAAGAACCACAGTTGAAGGGAATGGCAAGTCCAGTTCTATGGCAGTAACTTCTTTACTTTCCCCTGTTGATAATAAATCCATTTCAGATTTGTGGAGTTTGGATGTTTTAGGAATCAAGGATCCAGTGGAGGCAAAGAGTGAATCCTCAGTTAAAAGTAGAACAATGGAACATTTTGTAGAATCTGTTTCAGTGGAAAATGATGGCAGATATCAGGTCAAATTGCCATGGGTTGAAGATCACCCGCCGTTACCTACTAATTTGAAAGTAGCACAGAAGAGACTCGGTAATCTTACAAATAAACTTAATTCTAGTGGATATCTTAGTTCATATCAACAGGTGTTGTCTGACATTTTATCTCAATAATCTATGGTTTATATTTTTTTAACATTTGGCCAGCTGGTATAAAAATAAGAACTTTAATAATTTTTACACATATGATTTTTGGGATGAATTGTTATGTTGTGATTACAGGAATAATAGTTTGGTAGCATTTTACTATGATTGAGTAACTTTTCTTTTGTGAATAATTAAATTATTTTCTGCTCATTATCTAGTCCTTTTTCTCTCAATTTTTGACTTTTAACAAAAACATTAACATTGTTTGCATTATTTACATTTGAATGAGTTAGGACCGGGAATCGTATTTCGAATGCAAAATTTATAAGTTGTAATTTGACCACAATAGTAGAGGAAATCGAAAAAGAATCAAAAGTTTTAAAAATAGTTCAAATATACTTATTCGTATGAAGTTCATTTTGTAAGTTTTATTCTGTCGAAAATGTTTATAATTTCCCCAACAATTTCATGCAAATGTGTGTAAACGTTTAATCCGTTCGGTAAAAAACTCTGTCTACACTCGTAATTAAAAGTTAAACAGAGGTATTTTATTGCTGGACAAATTCGATCTGTAAATTTACGAGCTCAGTTCGAGTTTTCATCATTGTAATTACCTGTTCGTAATTACCTTATGCTCAATATTAAACTATAAAGTGAATATAACTTTAATGTTAAATGTTTTCTGATAATGTACAAAAACGTGTTTCACCTTTTAAAGCATCTATCGTTGAATTAATCTTAAGCATAATTTATAATGTAGGAATATAACAATTCCATTTTTATGATCGAAAAACGTGCTCCAGAATAATATTAGTGTAATCGTTGATGTTAACTTAAAATGCATGAAAACCGAAGTTAATATTGATGGTTTTTTAGTACTCTATTCTCACACATGATTGTATATTATATTTATGAAATAATTTAAGTCATAATCAATATCAACTGAAGACTTCAATTATCCTTATAGGCCCAAACATTTCATGTAGACCACACAGTTTAGGATTGATGGAAAAAGTCTCTAAAAGCAGTTTGAATTAACTAAGTAAATAAATACAGATTTTATTACATTTTTGACAGCCCTCATACAAAGTAGGCCTACAGAATGTGGCATATCCTTCATTTCCCCGAATGAAATGTAAATTTACTAACCAAGGTATTTTTCCAATTACAAAATAAATTTTCACCCTGCAACAGAAGACAATATACTCACATCTGTTATTTAATCACATAAACGGGTCATTGGTTTATGTACCATTAGCTTATTTTATTTTAGGTGTAACAAGCTACATTTTAATTTTTCCTGCATACGTCTTAATTTTTATCACTCAGTTTTAAATAATTATATCTTAACAAAAATTTACTTTAATTTTCTTATAGTTAATTCACACTTTAAATCCACCTATTGGAGTGTAGTCTAATAGAGGCATTATGTCCCAACTAATTGTATTGAGTCTATTCATGCGGTAGTGGCAACACTAAAATAATGTTTTGGGTGTACCGTAGTTTTGTAAAATAGTGTGAAAGAAGAAGAAGTGCGTAAATTTATCACTAAATGAAACTTGATACGTTGACTGAGCCATCATGGTGGCCGTGTCAAGCGGGTGATTTGATGGATTACAGACTGTCTTCAAGAAATTGAAAGATATTCTCAAAATACCGCCAATGCAGTATATAGCATGGGAATGCTCTATGGATGCACTCTGTTTTACTACTGTTGAATTATGATCGAGCTCGTAATATAGACGCATTAATCGAGGATTCACTTTAAATTTCTAAGAATGATAAACTGTTTACGCTCACAAGAAGACATGTCAGTAGTTAGCCGTCATGAGTTTAAAAGATAAACACTTCACTTTGAGCTAAACTGCACGTTAGATGGTAGGAAGGATAATTATTAAAGTTCAGGTTGAGTTCAAAACAATAGACATTGAATAATCAGTAATTAACACATTACAATGACACAATTATATGTCAAACAAACAAATCTAGGTTGCATGGAATTCTACATAGGGATTTAAATGTATGTATGTAAAAAGAAATTTCATGGAAATTAAGTTTTTAGAACGTGAGACAGATTTTTCTTTAATAAAAAAGGATAAATCAATTAGCTTGAACAAATCTAAAAATTTTATCAATTTAAATTATTATCAGGAGAAAGTCAATTGCATCGTTCAGGTATGTTTTAGTAACTTGGTAAGGTATGTTTTAGTAACTTGGTAAGGTATGTTTTAGTAACTTGGTAAGTCTTCATCGTTTTGCAAATTTATCTCGGTTCTGGACCTTATCTTGATTTAGAAATTTATCCGTTCAACTGTCTATTCAAGAAACTAAAACAATTATAAATAAAAAGACGCCCTGTGAATATCCTACTCGGTATGTTTAGCTTGTAAACAAGACGTTTAGAAACGAAATAACCTTCACAAATCACTCTACCACTTTCTGCACTCGAAACTTCATATATTACTAAATATCTAATATCTATAGGCAGTATTCCAAAATAAATCTCACACTCTACAGTACAGACGTTTTTAACTCAAAAACAATAAAAGAAAGACTACAAAGCAAATTTCTAATCTCAAAGTATACTAGATATGAAAATTACAATCACTTTCTCATTTGAAAAAGTATTTCAAGGTAGTAAATAAATCCTCTTCTGCAGCTGTTTGAAAATAAAAAAATTCACATTGCTCCTATGGTTGGCAAATCAAAGATGGCCGTTGTCTTCCATGGACTCCCTTGGAAATACATTCAAAACAAATTTTCTTATCTCACAGTATACTAGAGATTAACCTTATTATCAGTTTGGTGTTTGAAAAATTATTTTTGGATGATAAGTAACTCATCAACAGCTGTTTTAAATTATCCAAGATGGCCGCTAGCCTCCATGGACTAATGTCCTGATCACGTGACAGTACAAGACACCGGTTAGAGATAGATAGATAGACTGGAACAATCATCGATCTCACCACTCATCATCATGAAAATAGATAGGTTAAGAAGGCTTTCTAGACACCCGGTATCTTATTAACTCGGCGAAACTAAAAAATAAGTATTACACAAATTAAAAAAAATCTATACTTGATGAACGATAAAAATCTGTTAAAACTAAATGTGATTTATCAGCTTGTAAACAACTTTAATTGAATGTAACAAATATATTTCAAAACCTTTCGGCTCCAAATGAAGGGCCAAAGTTTTTGATGTGGTCTATAGCATGAAATAGACTATATCACGCTGCTCACAGCATACAAAATTTTGAAGGCTGTCACCACCATCTGCAAACTTTAACTTTGAGGGAAACAAACCGAATTTACGACATTCTAAACCAGGAAAGCCTACTAAAACCAAACTGTAGCATATTCTTTGGAGTAAATAAATGTTTCTTAGAATATGTAATTGCACTAGAAATCGTTATATTTTCGTTTAAGTTACATAACAAAACATAGCTCAAACAAATTATAATTGATTATTTGCTCTATCGTTTATTTAAAAAAAAAATTACACGGGAATATTCTAAGTACCGCTTAAAATATTTCTCCACACTGTATACCGGTAACTGAATAAATTCAATCGGTTTATCAAAATACATGAAATGTATTTTAAGCAATAAAAGTGACACATGGGTGCCGTAACGACCATTGTACCTTGTAGTGCAATATTGTGCTGCTGTAAACATGTTGGTGCCACTAGAATAAACCTCTTTATTACTTAGTGTTAAATATTTCACTAATATTAGATGTTATATTTATCGTGTTTTATTACAATTAATTATGTTTGCATAAATTTATAATCATTAACTGGTGAACTTGGACAAAATAGAATATTAATAAATACATCTTATTATTGTCAGATGTTAAAAAATAATCAATAAAAAAATGTTTTGTTTGAAAATAGGCCAGTAAGTAAATATAAGGTTTTTTAAAACAATACTTAAACAATTAAAATCAATTTTGATTTCATTTATAGATTTGTTATTATATCATAATTACGCAGGTTACTGAGTAAAATTAACTACCATTTGTGACCCAACTTCACATCATTGTACGCTGGGTTTTACCGTGTTACCCTGGAATATTTTTAAACATTACTTCAGGCTAGGTGAATGGTGAGATTTAAATTCAGGGAATCGGGGGTTAAACCCCTTAGACCAGTTATCTCCTCCCACAAGATTTTTTATAAAGATAAGCTACTACTGTACTATACAGGGTGTCACAAAAAAGTGTGATGGGCTATACAGGACCTAATTCTACATGCAAAAATAAGTCAAAAATGAAGAATAATTTTTTTTGGATTTCGGCTTAGTTTAGCCGTAATCCGCCATTTTGTTTTTTGGGGAAAATATTTATTATTTCAAAATCCCTTTGAGATATTTTTACGAAACTTGGGAAAATTGTTTACACTATAGTAAGTAACATTTATAAAAAAAATTATTATTTTAACTTTCCAAATTTCAAAATTTCGGCCGTTTGAATTCTTTAATGCCAAATTTCATGAAAACCGGTACCTAAATCAAAATTTTGTAAGACACAAAAGTTTTAGTATTTATTATGACAAATCCAATAAAACAAAAATGAATAAAATCGGTTCATAAATAAAGAAGCTGTGTTTATTTTAGTAATTTAGACTGAAATTATTAATATTAAAATGTATTAAATGTAATGTAATAGTTTATGTAACGTATTAAGTAATTTCAGTCTAAATTATTAAAATAAACACGGCTTCTTTATTTATAAACCGATTTTATTCATTTTTGTTTTGTTGGATTTGTCATAATAAATACTAAAACTTTTGTGTCTTACAAAATTTTGATTTAGGTACCGGTTTTCATGAAATTTGGCATTAAAAAATTCAAACGGCCGCCATTTTGAAATTTGGAAAGTTAAAATAATATTTTTTTTTATAAATGTTACTTACTATAGTGTAAACAATTTTGCCAAGTTTCGTAAAAATATCTCAAAGGGATTTTGAAATAATAAATAGTTTCCTCAAAAAACAAAATGGCAGATTACGGCTAAACTAAGCCGAAATCCAAAAAAATTTATTCTTCATTTTTGACTTATTTTTGCATGTAGAATTAGGTCCTGTATAGCCCATCACACTTTTTTTGTGACACCCTGTATATACCACTGTTTTAACTTGTATACCACACACTGTACACAATACACTAATTGTAATTGTACACTGTTAACTGTATATGATAAAAATCAAAGCAGCTATTCGTATTTAGCAAAGATTGCAACTACACGAGGGTAATAAATTAGCAACAATGATTCTTATGAATGAATACTAGGGGGATTGATCAGATGAGTTGCTTCAAGGCTCTTTGAGAATATTTTCAGGCTTTATTTCGAGTCACAGCAAAATGTTATTTCTGTAATAAACTAGCATTGACCTCAATGGACCTCAGTACATCACAGAGGCATATTATGTAAAAAAAATACCTGAAAAATCATTATGTGGAAATGCAAAATGTCAGTACCAGTGAATGAGTAGTCATACTATAATTAGGGTTTTATCCACGAACAAAACTAAAAAAAGCTGTGATAATCATATTCTAGCACTCTGCATACGTGAAACTAAGTACCACGGCGAAACGAAGTAATTGTAAATATGAGTAAAAACTTAAAATATCGTCCAACGGAAACGTTTTTGGACTAAATATTTTTGGAAAAATCTAACCACAGCTTAAAGAGAATGAACCCCCGCTTGATGCTCAGTGCACAACAGTTCAGTGACCGCTTTATCTAGAGGTACCCCCCAGGGAATACGTAGAGTCATCATTGAGTACATTAACACGAGGGGTTGAACGTTCTTGACACGACCCACTGGAACATTTTACAGATAACCTTTGATTTTAACCCCTTTAATTTAGTTTATAAATTAAAAGGAATGGCAAAAAGTTGTTCTAAATATTTATCAAAGCGGTTGAGTATATTATGTTATGGCATAATATATTTTCAACATTATAACAATACATTTAAACTGTATTTCACAATAAAAATTATGCATGAATCATAATTTTTTGTCGTAGTAATCCAATTTGGGTTAGTATATTTTCATTCCAATTCCTTAAGTACTTTTTTGTTCAAAAGCATATTGTCAAAGCAATACGTAAAGAATAGTATCCACGAAATATCTTTCTGGTTTCTTAGATGTGAAGTAAATCAGAAAATATATAAACATTAATATATTGAAATTAATCCCTAGTTTCTTTAGGTTTATTTGTGCCAAAAGAAATATTTTTTAATTAGACTTGTCCTTAGGTGATAGCTTGCAACTGAGATGTTATTGGTTTGATTCCTTTGCTAAAAGACCATGAAGAAGATGAGAAACATCTAGGTTAATACTAAGAAAATCAGTTTATCCGTATTTAAAACAATCCACACTATGCTGTTAATAGATTGATGGATAAAATATAAATTAATTAAATTTTGTATTCACTCAGTTTCTTGAGCTGTACATGGATATTCAAAACTTAAATAATATGGGAATTGTTCCCGCATCATCTGACAGCTTCCTATCTCTTTCAAAAGTATTCTATGCTAGAATCAGAGTTCACGAGTGTCTGAAAACTTGTTAGTTGAGTTCAGTTGAGTCGACGTGTTGAATATTTGCAGTTATAATGCAGTCAGTTGCACTCCAGCGAGTCCTCAACAAGTAATTTCAATATTAGTTCAACAAAAACGATCTAATTATAAACAATATACTGTTCTCTTGTTTTATAACCAAAAGTCAATCACGATTCATAAAATTAACCCTAAGATAGATGATGACACTAGCGCTCAGTGTCACCAACCTGAACCAGACATAAAAAAACCAGCGTTAGATTTTACAATGGAATGAGAAGTATACTTGTATAGGTGGTCTATGGCAAAACTCAAATACGTATGCTATTACAAATTCCTATTCAAACCCGTTGTACTTAAATTGATCCAGTAAAAACTCCCACTATGTAAAAAAAATAAATAATAAAAAGGGGATCACATCTAAGCCACGCGCAAATCCTCTATACCCAAGCAGATCGAGATAAAAAGTACGGTTGAAAAATCTTAGGTTATATTCAACGTATAATATTCCATGGGAGGTTTTAGTAACTCTCTCTATACTTTACCTAACCAATAGCCAGCTCTTCTACACGACGTAGAAATTAGCATACTCTTCTTTATATTGTACTAGCTGTAACCCGCGGGCTTTGCCCCGTTTAACTTCTTAATTTTCAAGATTATCTCGTTCGTATGGCTCAATCACGTCCTGGTTGGAGCTCGTTCGCTACGCTCACTCACCTTTAGGTTGGAGCTCGTTCGCTACGCTCACTCACCTTTGGGTTGCAGCTCGTTCGCTACGCTCACTCAGCTTTAGGTTGGAGCTCGTTCGCTGCGCTCACTTGCCTTCAGGTTAGCTCGTTCGCTACGCTAACTCGCCTCCAGGTTGAAGTTCGTTCGCTACGCTCACTCACCTTTTGGTTGCAAATTAGCTGTTGTCATAAATGTAAAAGAAATAATAGTGCTGCACCCTGTTGGTAATCCTTGTAACTTTAATGCTATTGAACATCATAGAACAGAACCAACTTGTTTAATTGAAACAGCTGTTAAGATTCAATAATTCCATTTCTCATAAGGTTAACATGGGAAACTCCAGAGCCACTGGGGCGGAGCCCGAAAGGATTTTTGAAATAAGAATATGCCTATATGTTAATCGGGAATGTGAGCTATCATCATGCCAAATTTCAGCCCAATCCGACCAGTATTTTTCGAGTTTACTTTTCCCATACACACATACAGCAACCACCTCTTTTTTATAATAGTATAGATATGTTTACAATTTAAAAGACTAAAAGAGTGTAAGTTGAATTCATACAAAATAGCCTACCTAGTATACAAAATACTTCCACACAGGTTCAGCTAAGAGTTATGTATTGCTTATAAAACGTTACCTTTCATGAATTTGACTAATGTATGTTCAACATCATTTAAAAAAAATGTAATGATTAGCTGTTAAATGTAATTAGTATATAGTATTGAGTTGCTATACTCATGCGAGTAGATACAAGGATTTAAGTTGAAGGCTATAGAGATATTTGAGACATGAATAAGTCACCTTTATATGCAAGACTCACCTCTCAGACGCCGCAACATTTACATGCATGGAGGAGGAAAGAGAGTTTTCTCAGCGCCTTTGTGTGTTTGAATCTGGATTATGCTGCATTGTGCTGCTTTATAAATCTACTATCAGAGACTAGATTACACACATTGTTAATTTTTACTGACCTAAGCCTGCATTTACTACATGCCTAAGTAGAACAATAATATTAGTTTTTGCTGCCAGATGTAAGCTGTTACCACTTAAAAAAATAAGATACTAAGTTCAACTGACGGCATGTAAAATATTTTATTATGAATCAATATTTAAAAGTAACTGAGGATAAATTATTTGAAAGTTGAGTACAGCGTCTGGAGTCAAATATCTAAATAGGATATTACTGATAAAAAGGTATTTTACAGATTACATAATAAGTTATTGGCTAACGAGAGTAAAAGAAACATATTCTTAAAGGAATCAAGTTAACAACAACCAATTACTTGTGGCTCCATCCATTGGCCTACTGAACAAGTAGGTCGCATCTATTTCATAATTTTGGTTTCGTGCCAGAACAAAGTTACAGTACCAACTTCATAGTTAATCAATATGATCAGATATCATATATTACGTTACCTGCAATCCCTGATTAGGCAGGGTGCCAGTCTGTAAACCAGACTAGTAACACTTAACTTTACGAGTACTATGTGACTGAGCAATAATATATCTCGTTACAAGGTTGTGTACTGTACTAGCCAAGGTGTAACACTGTACATTACGAGTACTTTGTGACAGTATATTTATGTTTTAATATTTGACAAACTTAGTTAAATCACAGATTAACATACTAAGTTAGATGTCTTTTTAAGCTCTTTTAAAAGGTTTAAATATCAATTTTGAAGGTTTATGTTTGAGGGTCAAAAATAAAAACCAATTTCATCCCCTTAAAGTCCCGTTCCCATGGTCCGATCATACTGGTTCGCGAACTATTCATGTTTATCCCGCCCTACACATTTGGACACCAAATTTCATCAAAGTCGGAGCGAAATTACTTGAGTTATCGCGTTCACGGACACATCATGCGAAAAATTTATAAAAATTTGAACAAATGGTGTTTTTTTGGCCTCAAGGGACATCAAATAAAAAAGTATATTGGTCCCAGGTCTAGGTCTTACCATGCCACCTACGGTAATAGCTACTTCCCTAAAGGGAAATTCACTGAACATATATCACGTACGTTATTTTTACTCATTGCACGAAACGATCGAACCGTTGATCAAAGGTTCCAAACTTTTTCTATACCAAGCTATATTTATTTATACTAGAGCTCGCCCTGTGGTCGAAAACTCGACCAAAAAAAAATTTTATGAACAGACTTCTCTTTATTCACCCATGCTGTAAATAAAACATGTGATTGAAATTTATTCAATTTGTTTTGATTTTCAATTTATATTTTGTTGCTATTTCGTCATCAGCATGGCAACCCATAATAAGGCCCATGTTTTTTTATATTTTAAATTAATGTTTCGTGCTTATTTTTGAGCCTATTTTAATTTATAAAGGTATTCTGCACATCTACAGAAAAATATCTTTCTAACAGTATGTGTATACTTTCCCTGTGGTGTACACGAGCTGAGAAAAAGGTTTTAAAGAAACGTGCTTGTATATTAATATATAGATTTATTTACATTATTTATATTTATTTACATTTGGTATAAATACGAATTGTGCGTTGTCGTTCTAAAATAATAATTGCACAAGTTTATACAAGTTTAGTAAAACCGACGTTTTTATTTTCCAAAACCACTAAATACGAGTGCCACCGTCAACTAATACAGTTTAACATGGTGATGGACATTCACATGATATTGCTCTCATGATATACACTGTATGCATTTACAACCATCTGTTTGGTACATTTCAATATTCCAATATCCGCAGATAGCCAATGTAGCTGTCGTAACATTTGACAATACCGGATTAGACAGAATGACGTTTGCAATTCTATTTCGTCTGCAACATACTTTGATTCCTCATCTGCAATGGATTTAGTCGAACGATTTTTTATTTCATCTTTACACAAATCTTTCTGTTCTAGCATAGCTCATTGACAAAATACTTGTAGTAATCACTTTATAGACTACAAGAAAGAAAATTAAACTCAATTTCTAATAAGTATACTGTTTAAAAAAAAAACTCATAGTGTATTCATTTGATCTCTATCTGGAATGTATTAATAAAATGTTTGTTATTATTAATTAAAGGGAAACCTTTACATGGGGTTGTGACTTTTCATGAAATAGGGTCATCAATAAGTAGAGGTTCAATAAAAAACATAGCACTTTTATATTCCCAACGACTCGTTTAACAGTGTATTAAATCCTACCTAGTATAAAATAATATTAAACTTAGATTATTTCTGAAATGACTGTTTAGAGATGTCAAAGATATTAAGTTTGGCCATTTTTCGGGTTGTGCATGTGCTGATAAAGATATCACTAATAACATACTGTACGGTGAACCAAAGTTCTAATGTTGACTTAAATTAATAATTCCAACCATTCTGAGATAGTTAACAGCGTTATAAATTGAAGCTCCGTAGTTTGTATTCAAAGGAGTCGCCCTTAAGATCTTCACTAATGTGTAGATTTATATTTTTTCCTGATTCCAAGATTTTTTCGATGTATAGTTCAATGGAAAAAACTTTGTAAATACAGAGGGTCTCACTTACATTGAACAAATAGCTAACGTTTTTATTATAAGATATACAGTTAACTTCTTATGAGGCCCTCCCCTTTATTTTTTAAAATGTGTTTTGGGATGGTTCCGAATTTAAAAAAAAATATATTCGCCATTTTTCCAATATGGCCGACAACTGAGTTATTTCTTATGGAGCATCATGTATTGTATGATTGAACTAGAATGTAAATGTGATTTTAAGAACATTTTTATTCATTACCTTTTTTCTCTAAAGCAACTTGTTTAGGAGTTACAGCGTGTTACATCTAAGAAATAAAAGGCTTGTGGTGTACATTCTGCATCCTGTATGCCATAAAAAAATTTAGAGAAAATTCAAAGAATAAATAAGTCTTAACATTGCATATACGTTCTAAAAAAATGGCAAAATACGTTAAAAATATTGACACTGTTGTTTTAAAAATTGCCACAATTTTCAAAAAGGGCAGATAACTGTAATATCAGAACACTTGGTATATTATGGTCTTTTTAGGATGTAGATGCGATTTTAAGACTTATTGATACCTTCCAATTCTCTCTAAACTTACTCCTTTATGAGCTAGAGGATGGAGAATGTACACAAACAGCAATTTTTTCTTAGGTTTACAGGTTCTCAGGTTTGTTACACACTATAACTCCTAAACGAGTAGCTACAAAAGAAACATGTCATAAAAAGGAATACAAATGTTTAAAAATCGCATTTATATTCTAAAACTACCATAAAATGCAGGGTGCTCCAATAGAAACAACTAAGTTGTCGGCCATATTAGAAAATGGTGGATATATTTTTAATATTCAAATCTATTCCAAAACGCATCATAAAAAATCAAGAGTAGTGCCTCTTTAGAAGTTAACTATAATATGTCTCATAATGAAAAAAATTAGCTATTGGTTTACTTTAGGTGTTTTGAGACATATAATAATATATTACTTGTATAATATTACTTTTGGTTTCAAGGTTGTAAGTAAGAACTAAGGTGGACGATTTAATTGTCGATGTAAACTAAACATGTTATTCAGATTTTTACTTATCATCGTACTCTTTTCTCCAATTAATCATGATTTCGTATTATTGTAAGTTATAATCAAGAAAATGTTTATAACACATACTAAAAACTAAAATTACTATCGTAATAAAATATACACGTTTCTTTGTGTATGCAATAAATACTACCAATGACTTTGCAGTGAATTTTCTATTTATATTTAAAACCGCGATTAGTTTTGGTTGACAACTAATATGGGATGAATATTATTTTACAATATGTCGCAATAAGTCTTTAAACATTATAGATATGGATGAGAGAATGAGGAATGCTAAGATTGCTTTAGTTACTTCAGATTTCCATATAAAAACATACTTTTGCCATTAAAGTATGAAAGTACATTTACGTCAGTAAAAATACAAGAGAGAATGTCATATAATTATTTTACATTTCCTACGGGATAATGTTCTGTGCTTCGTGAAGATAAAGCGAAGATTAAACAAGTGAAAGTAATCAACTCTAAATTAGAAATATGGCGTAGCATAATTTCATTCAATCACTGTTTTGACTATTTCAAAACCTTGCTTCAAACTTATTAATAAAAAATCTTTTAAGATTTTGTACGCCGCCTCTATACTTCAACGTATTAGCTAGCCAAACTAAATAAATCTACTCTACCTCTCCGAATTCTTTCCAAGGTAGAAAGTACACAAATCAACCAGCCACAACCAGGTGAGACAGTCAATGCAGCCAACTCCAATCTCATACAAACATCTGATATCCTGAACATGACTCCGCAGTTGCGATGATGAGAGATGAAGCTCTGTAGCGGTTGCGTTCACAGCGATTAGTGTTTTTTCATCCTTATATATACAAAAAGGAGAATACAAAAAACTGCGTGGCTTTCTTTACTCACAGGATTTAAGGAAACTTCATGTACTTACAGACACATTTAACTTCAAAAAGTGATATCCTAAAATTTGTCTAACATAAACAAGTTGTGGTGTCGAACGAGCAAATGAATTCGTCTATTTCAATTCCGCCTCACCTTAAACTGGGCAATGAAAATCATTTAAAATGACCCTATGTGGTCAGCAGTTCTACTGTAATTTTGTTTTCATGTTCAATTATATCAACTTATAAATATGCCTAGTTTAGCTGAGACAGGTATAAATGAGCTTTCTACAGAGAAATTATAATAATTAGATATCTGGGAAGCACTCCATATCACAGGTAACATGAACTATATAAACAACCAATGTTTGTAACAGTTGTAACATTTGACTGTTACATTTTCAATCTATACTTATTTTAAACATGTAAGGGAAGCAAGTTTCGAATTTCTATATTTTCTGCTTATTACAGGTTCTTACAGTTCACATATTTGAGCAGGGACGGTGGTCGTTTTGCTGCTTATCTCCAGCTTTCCAACAGACATCGTTTAAAGGGACAGCCATTGTCCTCACTCTTGTATCTTCATAAGGGGTTTTGTATATAAGCCCCTAATCTACCTCAGAGGTATCATAATAATTTTAGGTTGTGATTATATAAGATTACAGTTGAACAACTGTAATTTTTTTATATTAAGAATATTATTGAAGGTCATAACACTAAAGGAGAAATGTCCATATTCAGTGGCCACATTATATGGAGAACCAATATAATGAGATAGTATAGATATGGGTTTGAAAATGCCTTTCAGGCGTGTGATACTGTCACATCACTATATAAAGTTATATATATTTGCATATTTATTGGAATTAATTCAGATTGGTTTCAGTATAAACTATATATAAATTATATTTTTTGAAATTTATGTTTTATTGTTTAAATAATTGTATTTAAAAGGATAGTTGGTCCAGTTAGGATTATCAGTTGACACGCTTTTACATACAGATATGAGCATCCTGTTGTTGTCCTCGAAAAGACCAACCAATAGGAGTCGTTTATTTCAAGGATTTACCAAGTATGGCAATGTAGATTATGGCGAAACTAGGAGAGGGGATATTTGCAGCTCATGGGTTTTAGCTGAAGAAGAGATTATTCTCTTCCATAGACTCCTGCTAGTAGCACTTACCTTCTGAGTTGTAAGTAGTCCCTCGGGTTACTGCCCAATCAGCCAAGTTCAATACTAATTGTTGTAATGTTTTAAATTCTAAATTTCAAACTAAACACTAAACTTAGGACTTACTTCCGAACCTTTTCCGAATATCAGAGAGCTCACTCAGCAATGATGCTGTTGGTTTATTTTAGAGTAAAACTATGATAAGCATTATTGTAATATTGTGAAAATATTACAGGCGAGAGGCGAAAATGAGTTTCAGGTAGAGACAAGTTTTGAAAGATAACTGGTCCTCGTTACAATGCACTTATGCTTAAACGAACATTTAAGGTAAAAAAAGAAGGACAATACTATAGCGGTAACGGGACACGACGTGATCGGGCGGGGGTTATGTCTAGACATAGCAAATAATAATATTTATTTATTACAAATTGACGACCTTCAAATGAAGCAAGAAGACATCTGTACTGGCCCGACGATGACTCCTTTGTGAGTCGAAACCGGTTGCATTTTAGCAACACATTGATCACATAGATGCAGGTATTTACACCATTATTTAGTATTTAAATGTGATCAGGAGGCTAAAACTCAATATAATGAACATAAGACATAAGTCTATTTAATATTGTCCGTGTGAACGCAAGTTTACGTTTTTACCACGAGACTGGTGAAAATTAAATGGATAAATATAAAGTTCACCTTCTTTACAGGTTTGCTGTGAATAACCTGGCGAATATGAATTGAATATTTGGAATTCGGCATATATTTAAAATCGGCATTACAAAGTCACTGTAATTTAAGAAGAATCTTCATAATTTCCATAAACCATTTTATTTATTGGTAAAATTTTAAACACATTTATTGTTTCATGAGAAAATTCTTTGAAAGAGGTAAATTATGCTAAGCCAAAGTGTGAATTCCACCCGGAGAGGCTAAGTCGTAGTCAGTGTAAAGAACACTCTCTCACAATCCCTTGTAAGCCGGGGATCAACCAGAAGACTGTGCAACATCACGGCTTGTGCTATGAAGGTGATTTTTCCATGATATTTGCATTTGAAAGTATAAATATACGTGTTAGCTTTATATCTTTGAAAGGTTCTTTGAGATATAATAAAATAATCTTTCAAATTGTGTTTATTTATTCTATGGTATTACTAATCACGTATTGATTGTATCCGTCTTACAAAAATTCAAGTTTGTGCCCGTTTATGGACAAACGCGATGCAGTCTGTAATTTTAGTGAAAAAAAGGCTCTGGACAAAGATTTAAAGAACATTAAAATTGTACATTTTCTTAAATAATGCTAATAACTCGAAAAAAAAATAATTTTTGAAATTTTCTCAAGCTCTTAATACCCCTTTCTGTTGACTCTATATTGCTAGTTCACAAACAAATTCAAGTTTATCCAGCTCTACACCTTTAAGCAAAATTTTATCAATATCAGGCCAAAATTACTCGAGTTATCGTGTTCACGGAGGTAAAATATAAGTATATATATATATATATATATACACATATAAACATTTTAAACAAATAGTAGTTTTGGCCTCTAGGGACATGAAAATGAAAATGTAAATCAGTCCCAGGCCTAGATCTTATTTTTATCTTACTGTATTACCTACGGTAATAGCTACTCCCTTGTTTTTGTTAATAAGGAAATTTGCTAAAAATTAACAAATTATCTTAACTGTGGAGTAATAATTCTAGGACCATAATATGTACCAAGTTAGACTATAGTATTACGTTTGTGTCTATAAAAATACTAATTGTGTTGAGAGTGACGAGTTGTAATAAACTCAAAATAATTCGCCGGTAAATCTTAATTGATTAGTTAATTTAATTAAGTAAACACGGAGATTAAATTTATATTTTAAAACTAATTACAATATCAATAGAAGCGGGTCGCTGAGTGTAATCATCAAAGGCGATCATAAGATTGAACCAACTTCATTAGCAGCTTTTATTTTGGAGCTTCTGTTTACAGAGCTCCAGGGCTTGATTGTAGCTATGGCGTTTCTAGTTTGTAACACAAAAGAGATTTTATACTTCAAATATGTATTACCTGTTGGAAAATGCGATTGAATTAAAATAAATATTAAAACTAATTATAAAAATATTTTAATAACTTAAAACTTGTTATGACTGGAGATAAATTTAGTTTTTAAGGGATACGTGAATTTAAATTTCACAAATAAAAAAAATATTAAAAATACACTATAATTATTAAGTTATATTCTTCAGTAAATTTGATTCAACAAACTATTCAATTTGTTGACTTCATAAAACGGCATTAAAAAATGTTAGAGAATATTTTACAATGAAGCCAATGCTTATGTTGTAATTAAATTGTAATATAATCATAAAAACGAAAATCCTATCCTATACTCTAATACGAGCAAGGTTTGCTTGTATGTATGCTTGCACCAAGATCTCGAAAACGGCTCCGACGATTTTCTTCAAATGTTGTAAATAGTTTATTTCTGGCCTAAAAACGAGTTTACTGCAGTTAGAACTGCCAACAAAAATCTAAATACGTAGAAAAATGAAACTGAAAATCACATTTTTTTAACATTAGTCTTATGGGTTGCTAGGTAACCATGTTGGCTGAATTAAATAACAAGGAAAAAGTAAACAACAGACTTGAAGTTGTAGCATGTGTTCATAATAAGCCTACTACCCACAGTATACAAGCAAATTACAAATACAGTACAAAAGGAAAAACATCAGTTAGTTGTTACTATTAAGCAAAGATTATACTGAAGATTACTCGATACATTGTTTGTAGTACAGGCTAGCAGTGCGGAGTGTAGGAAGTCTGCGGCATTTGGATTAATGTATCTAAAATACTAAAATGCTACGGGTATATTTCCCATCCTTATGGAACAGCTGAAGCCAATTTTATTGTTAGTTCTGTCCGGTTTTCTGTAGATGTCGTTTTTTGTTTACAATTTGTTTATATTATTTTAGGGTTAGTTTCTCATTATTTGTGTCTCACCGTTTGGTTATATAGCTAGGGGACGAGTTATTGTTTATGATTAGATAGTTTTATTTGGTTAAACGAGGGTTTAAATTACTGAAATAACAAGAAACAAATTGTAAACAAAACACGACATCCATGGAAAACCAGACAGAACTAACAATAAAATTGGCTTCAGCTGCTCAATAAGGATGGGAAATCTACTAAGGGACTATGTTTTATCATGCTCTATCTATGCTTAAATGCTAAGAGAAGGGTAAGATATTTATGTAGTATGAAATTATGGAAAAGTGGTATGTCAATCGTATGAGCTTTATGCAAGCGCATACATTGGTAACTATATCTCAACTCTAGAGGTAAAAAGTGTATTACTATATCACTAGCTCGAAAGAAGTCGATTAAATTTTATTCTTATTGTGGCCAACTTGGTTTAAAATCTACCTAGAGTCGACTCAATCCGATTGGATTGTATTATGTAATTATGTAATACGGCAAAACTAATACTGAAATGAAAATGTTGCATTATGCACATGTGGTTAAAAGTCACATGTTTGTGATTAACGTATCAACAATAGAGTTTGGTTTGTAAACATATTGCCTCAAAAGATTCGTTACTAGATGGAAATGTACTCAACAAAAAATCTGAAATCATGAAAAGAGGACGACCACCAAATAAAGGTTTGAAGAAGTTGGGGAATTTCTTTAAAAGGCACAAAGCTGATGAAGAACAGGTAAGCTATAAAATATATACCTTTATTAATTTAATTACATACATTAAGTTCGTGTGGTATGTCATTACTAAGTAGCTTACACCACGAATACAGAAATTGGAATAGAGTTGCTTATTTTATATTTCTCTATAGCTCATTGTGTAAGGTACGTTAAAAAGTTATATGACAATTTTTATGATTGGTAGTTAAAAGTTATTAGGCCTAACTAATTAAAACTGATCCATTACTTGATTATATATGATATCAACTTTCTTCAAAGAACATAACATTCTTTTTTTATTTAATTGCAAAGCTAATGGACACCCGGTTAGCCTAAACGTTATAGAGTCCCAACTAGGAGAAAATGTGAGTTTTTTTTTTAATTTTGTAAACATCGTTATTAACATTAGTTACATATTTCATTTAGGATTGATTAAAACTATTCTATAACGGTAGGATAACTAAGGAATAAACTTATTTGTTTGAAAAAAAAATTTGAGTTCTTAACTTTTGTCCAACTGATTGTCCAACTGGTCAATATGGTTAAATAAATATAATGATATCAGTTTCTCTAATAAATTTAAGTAGTTAGGCAAGCTCATGAGGAATTTAAGGTCAATATGGTTAAATAAATACAATGATATCAGTTTCTCTAATAAATTTAAGTAGTTAGGCAAGCTCATGAGGAATTTAAGGTATGTTTTCAATACTTCAAAACCTGTGTAGATAAGAACGGCTTTGTAGCCTATGAGCTAGCATCCAGCAATTATCATTATTATTATTTGTAAAATCTAATATCATTCAGGAATTTGTTCTATTGAAGTAGCAAGAGTGTTTTAAAACTAGTGTTTTAAAGCAAGTAGAAAGTTTGTGCCTTTTTCACCCAAACAATAGAGAAGCAGGTCGTAAGTTGAATGTGACATGGTGTGGAGACCGTCTTGAGCATTGTCCTACACACAAATATCTTAGTGTCATACTTCGGTCCAAAAAAGCTTCATATTACGGACACGAGTTCTGGATGGATCACTCTCAAGCAATCGGGTGGCAAGGTGGGAGGCCAACCCTCGCATACCAGCCAGGGAGGAACTGGCTATGCCTTCATCACGGTGTGGAAGACTCTAGCTAGATCGAATCAGGGTCGAGATACAGTACCAAAATGCAAGACAAACATGCAGAAATGGGTCTCTTACATCATCACATGACGAAGAAAACGTTTTGTGTGCGTGTGGTGTTGTTCAGGATCCCGGCCATCTACTGATGTCCACGCCTAGACCAGTCTTGCACATTAGATGACCTTTTACAAGCGAATGACAAAGCCATATCGGTAGCTAATTTCTGGAAAAGCAAAGTCAGATTTCCGGACACGGAAAGTAAGTAGCCTAAGTAGCATGAGGAGGAAGAGGGTTAGTTACAATTTTTTAGGACCTTTATAGCTTAAATTTACTTTCATTGACAACAAATTTTTTTTTATTTTAGGTTGCAAAAGAACTTGAACCTGAACCTGAACCTGAAGGACCTGAGGGGTCTGGTGTATGTGTCTTAGAAGTTCAATCTGAACAAAATGTGAGTTGTTATTATCATCTCAACCGTATTATTAATGTAAAATTATTCAAAACAATTAATTAATTTAGTTTAAAAATATTATTTTGTGATAAATTAATAATACCAATAACCAATAAAGTAAGTAATCAGTCACCAATTTTACGATGAACGAAAAATAGCTTACACTTAGATACTGTACAATGAAAATTACCTTTCCAACAAGCATAAAAGACAAATATTTTAATTTCAGGTCCCAAATGGAGTGCGCGTGTTAAATGATCAATCAGATAAAAATGTGAGTATGAGTAACTATACCTGAACCGCATTGTTACGGTACTAATGAATAATTTAAAAAAAATTAACCGTTCATTTTGTGGTTAATTCATATTTGAAATAACATTTAATGTACTGTAGAAAATTATGAATTTGGTTCAAACAGAAAAATGTAAAAAATATATTCTAAACACGCAAAAGAATCTGTCATCATTGTTATTATATGTGGTTAAAAATTGCATAACTCGATTTTTTGGACAGTGTAAATGGCTTATGTACCGGTACCCAAAGACTGCCATAGAAAGATAACGTTTGCCCAAAGTAACCATTAATGGTAGATAGGAGAGAGGATACTCATATATTTTCATGAATTTTTACTGTAGGTAGTAAACAAATAGACCTCTGTTATTGTTTGTTGAAATTGTTATACATTTATGTTTATTTTCCATGATGATTAGTTATTCTGATTCTGGTATTGGAGTATGCCAAGAGTAAGATATAACGCAACAAGTGTAGACAGGAATTTTATATTCTAAAATTGGCCAGGTGATGCTTAAATTTTTACTCTCAGTAGACTAGGATACAAATTTTGCAGTACAAATTAACGCAACCTTAATACAGATTTTTTATTTGTACAGCTGATGACTTCCAACAAACCCATTAGATGTGCGAAGATAAGGGCTCTGGAGATAATTTCAGATGTAAGTGCTCAAATAAGTCAGTCTATGGTGGAAGAAAAGGTAAATTATTTTGAGCAAAGAAGAATGTCAGAAGACAGCCAGGTTCGTGCCACTCGCCTTGAGGAACAGCGACAAAGAGACGCCAACCGCAGAGCCGCCGAGGACGAAGACGAGCGAGCACGAAGCCTCGAAGAACTGCGGCAAACATCCGCTAACCGCAGGGCCGCCGAGGACGAAGACGAGCGAGCACGAAGCCTCGAAGAACTGCGGCAAACAGCCGCTAACCGCAGGGCCGCCGAGGACGAAGACGAGCGAGCACGAAGCCTCGAAGAACTGCGGCAAACAGCCGCTATCCGCAGAGCCGCCGAGGACGAAGACGAGCGAGCACGACGCCTCGAAGAACTGCGGCAAACAGCCGCTAACCGCAGGGCCGCCGAGGACGAAGACGAGCGAGCACGAAGCCTCGAAGAACTGCGGCAAACAGCCGCTAACCGCAGGGCCGCCGAGGACGAAGACGAGCGAGCACGAAGCCTCGAAGAACTGCGGCAAACAGCCGCTAACCGCAGGGCCGCCGAGGACGAAGACGAGCGAGCACGAAGCCTCGAAGAACTGCGGCAAACAGCCGCTATCCGCAGAGCCGCCGAGGACGAAGACGAGCGAGCACGACGCCTCGAAGAACTGCGGCAAACAGCCGCTAACCGCAGGGCCGCCGAGGACGAAGACGAGCGAGCACGACGCCTCGAAGAACTCCGACAAGCAGCCGCTATCCGCAGAGCCGCCGAGGATGATGACGAGCGTGTTCGACGTCTTGAAGAACAGAGGAAAATAGATCAATAAAAGGTTAAATTACCTGTGTCCGCCGGTCGATCCTGTAGAATCCTATTGCAGGATATGCATTTCGGCGATGTTAAATACAGGTTAAATTGTTTCAGGTAATTTAACCTTTTATTGATTGTCAACCGATCCGGAACAACAAACAACATAAAATGAAGGAAAATAGATGCCAACCGCAGGGATAATGAAGTAGTAGACGAGCGTGCTCAACGCCTTCTAGAACAGCGTCGTCGTACAGCTGAAATGCGACAGAATTCTGAGCGCAATCAACTTCAATCCTATAAAGCCGCTGCCTCAAGCCTCGTAGAGTACAACAATTTGGGAATGTTTGACATTGCATGTGTTCATTGTGGTGCTGTTCATTTTTTAAAAGAGAGAGTGCAGAACAGAATTCACCCTAATTCTTTTGGTGACTGTTGCCTTCATGGTCGCATTGAACAACCTGCGCCAGAGTTTCCCAATGAATTGGCATTGCTGTACACTAAACAACACAGACTAGCCAAACAGTTCCACGATAAAATTCGAAATATTTCTGCCTGTTTTGCTTTTTCTTCATTCAATGTTGCTGATGACAGGACTTTCAATAGTAAAGGTATTTATACATTTACTGCTGGTGGACAAGTGTATCACAAGTTAAATTTGGCGGCTCAGCCAGTCAGCAACAGTGAGGGTGATTTGGAAAGACCTAGATATGGCCAAATGTACTTCATTGATCCGGAAACAGCCGTTGCAGAACGTATGAATGAACCAATGAATCAAGGCATCAATCAAGAACTCATACAGATTTTAGAGGAGATAATGAGAAGTCAAAACCCATTTTCACAGGCTTTTACGATGATGAGGGAGATAGTTGAGGAAAACAATCAGCGTGCTGAAGCTCTTGGTGTCCAACCACCCCACGTCCACCTCCTGTTTGCTGAACGTGCAGGTAAAATAATACTGTTTTCTCTAATTACAATTATTTTGTATGTTATTTGTAGTTGCTGCAAAAATATAAAATCAGAAATATAAAATAAACAGTAACTAAACATAAAAACTTATGCAAACTTATCAAGTAAGTAGTCTTGTGTTTGTTACTCCTCGATAAATATGATGACTCTGAAGGTAAATTTAATTGAAGGGTCGCCACAACTAACGTTTTGCTGCAATCTCAGTACTAAACTCTGAAAACTTCCATACAAGCATAAGCAAACGCGCCGTAGCCTTTTTTATTTCCTTTCTCCGTAGCTTTCTATATTACATGTAAGAATGACTACAACAGCCTGTTAAAATAATAATACCCCAACCGCAGCAAACCTGCAGACTAAGCAAATTTCCATTTGCCTGATTGGATTTACACTAAAATGCCTCCTGAAAAGTATCACATTTATTCCCTATTTTAATAGATTAGTTTAACGTACTTAGGTTTGCTGGAACAGGGAGGGTAAAAAGGTGTTTTGTTGTAAAATGTTAATAGTTTAGTAAAAAATGAATGTATTTTACAAATTCTATCAAAATATGTTCATAAACAAGCAAACTACAACAGTTGACTTATTCTCCATAAGAATAACATAGGAATTTTAAATTTACAATTTTGTGGAATTTTCTCCGTAACCATTAGGCGCACAATAACGCTTCAATATACTAAATTATTTTTTTTTTTAAGCTCTACAAAATGGTTTGGAAAGAAATTGTGAAATTTTGTGTTTTTAGGGTAAAAAACGAAAAAAACCTATTTTTATTTGTGTCATTTTTCTCTTAGAACTAAATAATGATTAAAGTTAAGATTTTTTTGTTTTTCATATCATTAATTTACGATGTTTACTTTTAGGCGATGATCCCAGGCGATTCAACTCACCAACTTATAATGAAGTTGCTGCTGTAATTACATTAAATGCAGACCAAAGTATTCCGGAAAATGAGATGGTTATTAAGGAGCGAGGAAAACAGTTAATAACGCTCAAGAACATTGACAGCCGAGTAGAACCATTCACCTACCCTCTCCTCTACCCAAAAGGAACTTTTGGGTTTACTGTAGGGCTTCCTCTTAAAACGCCTTATGCAAGCCGTGCACACATGACGAGGATGGAGTTGGCTCAATACAGGTTAGCCTTTCGTCCAGAACAAGCCAAGGCTCTTCCTCCTGAACCATTGCTAGAGGATTAGATCTAAGGTCGATTGGATTTAATGCTCTCCACTTTGGTGGTAGACTGTTTCAACAGTACGTCGTGGACACATACATCCGTGTTGAACGTGATCGTATTCAGTGGATCAAATATAACCAAAAGAAACTTCAAGCTGATCAGTATGCAGGAGTAACACATTTTCTAAATGAATTGGCTGAAAAGAAAAATGCTACAGTTGCTGAAAAACTGATTTTACCATCATCTTTTCCCGGATCAACTAGATATTTCACCGAACACTTTGAAGACGCTATGGCAATAGTCCGAAGGTTTGGCTCTCCAGACTTTTTTATCACAATAACGTGCAGTCCAACATGGCCAGAATTAAAAGAAGCTGCATGTATTGAGCTCTCTGATGGTTCTAAACTTCAACAGTTCGCCCAGGAAAGACCTGACATTAGCTAGGGTAGCCAAATTGAAATTTGACAGCATAGTTGAAGATATAAGTTAGAAACAGATTTTTGGGAAGTCTTCTGCTTTTGTTTACACTATAGAATTTAAAAAACGAGGATTACCCCACCTACATCTTCTTGTCATCATGGCAAATGAAGACAAACTCCGGTCTCCAGAGGAAGTAGACACTTTCATTTCGGCAGAAATTCCTAATGATGACCCAGTTCTAAGGGAGTTGGTCCTCAAATGGATGATTCACAATCCATGTGGCGAACTTAATCCGTCTGCATCATGTATGAAGAATAAGGGTGGATCAGCTAAATGCCGCTTTGGATTCCCCAAAGCTCATCAAGAGTTTACGTCAATTGTTGACAACAAAAAACCGAATTATAAGAGACGGTATGACCCACAACTGGATCCAAATAACCCAGAATTTTCTCACGTCCATGCGGTGTACCGCAAAAACAGTGATGGACAAAAAGTTACACGGGACAATAGACATGTTGCTCCATACAATGGCTATTTACTGAAGAAATACATGTGTCAAATAAATATCGAGTATGTTGGTAGTGTTAGAGCCGTTAAGTACCTCTATAAATACATTTATAAAGGGCATGACTGCGCAAATATAAAAATTGTTGAAAATGTGGCCCGAATAATGTATAATGAAGCAGAAACATTTGTTGAGGCACGTTATATTTCGCCCCCTGAAGCATGTTGGAGGCTGGCTGGAAATGAAATCCAAAGGAAAAGCCATTCGGTGCAACGTTTGGACATCCATCTAGAAGGTCAGTACCGTGTGGGAAACATGGAACAGACACAAGAAGATGTAGCGGACACTGGCCTGAAAGGGTCCACCTTAGAGGCGTACTTTAAACACAACTCTAAACTTCACATAGAAGAAGAGAATGGGAATGAAGTAATCTACTACTTCTACTGGCAGATGCCAGAAAAGTACAAATGGTTAGGCAAAACAAGTGAATGGGTGGTACGACAGCGAAGCTCAAAAACTATTGGAAGGATCCACACCGTGAACTTGGTGGCCCAACCTGAACTTTATCACTTGAGAATGCTCCTCTTTCATACCAAAGATGCCAAAAGTTTTGAAGACCTTAAATTTGTAAATGGGACTGCCTATTCCACTTATAAACAAGCATGCCTGGCAGAAGGCCTTACATATGATGACCAGCAATGGATTGATGGGCTGCGGGAATCCGCTTTGTCAAAGATGCCGAGTGTCATGAGGACACTCTTTTGTCAAATCTTGATTCTCGGATCACCAGAAAACCCTAAACGTCTCTGGGATATGTTTAAGGACGAGTTGGCAGAAGATTTTCTTAGAGAAGCAGAGATTTCTGGAACTCCTCTAGAAGATGCTTACAACAGAGCATATAGAATCATAGCTTACAAGCTAAATACTGAAGCTACAGAAGGTAATAATCAACTTATAAATATTACTTATTACAAAACTTAAATTAAGTTTATTTTGGGTGTATACCCCTTCAAAATTTGTAATATATTTATTTATATTTTATTTTAAATGATAAATAATATCTTTCTCTTAAACTGACAGCGAGTAGGTTAGCCATGCCAATGGTCGATGAATGTTGTCTATTGGTCTACCAAAGTTAAATATCAATCTTTAGTGAATTCCTTCAACATATCATACACAATACCATATCAATATTAAATTATTTTAATGTCTTTAAAAGTCATTTCAAAATAATTAATAAAGATGGTCTAATACAGTCCTTACTATTATTTATTAATCACAAATTTATAAAAAACAGATGATTTCAGAATCAAACCTTTGCAGATATTTTTATAACAGTCTTTAAAAACTAACCTAAAATATGTTAATTTAATATAAAAAAGGGTTGGAAATTAGTGTGTGTTTTAAATAAAAGAGCACAAACCCCATTTAACCATATTATTCACTCATGAATAATACATTCATGACACACATTATTCTAACCATTGTTGTAAACAGTACTTTAATTTGGGAGATATCGACCTTGAAACATACATAATTGCGGATCTTCCAGCAAAATAAATCGTCTTAATAACAAACATTTTGAGCCTTTGGGTGGTGATTGATCACCTATAATTACTCCCAATTATTTACCCAAATTCTTTCAGCTTTATTAACTTATCGTTATTTGTGATGTGTTCCAAAAACTTTAATGACACTTTCTAGAAATTTTTAATACTTAAACGTGCTTATTTTAGGCGCAACTTCCGTTTTTGGGTAGAGAACTATGGAATGGATGATATTAACGACTTCGAGATGAATGAGGAGGTTTTTAACGTAGGGCAATCTCATGAAATTGGCCATCGCCTCTACAACAACCTCAATGATAAACAGAAGGAATTTGTTGATGCTGTCATCCAAACACTTGATGATGAGAGTTCAGGTACAGTACACTGTTAATAAACTGAGAAATTCAGGTGCGAGAATACCTAGGATACCACTAATAGTGTGCGGTATAATTACTATTAGAGGAAAAAATCGAGGTTTTGGTACAAAAGAGAATAATTTATTAAGAGAAAAATGAGTATGTTGTTATGTGCGGTGATTCTAGACGAATGAATCCAACAATGGATAATGGTCATATGATGGGATGTTAAATACAAAGACATTTAAATTACTAGATGAAACAAAGACACTTGACGGAACATACCGCCCCCTTTGAACCAATGGGGTTCAATAAATTAAAATATTACTTTTAACAAAAACAAAAACTGAGGGGGTATTTATGCAAAATTGATTGTCTGAGGAACACTCTTAAGGGATGGGAAACACTTTTATCGCTGGTCTTGTATACAGTCCGTTCGCTGTTTTAACTTTGACCACTCTGACAATGCCGTCCAGTCCAGGTGAAGTTTCCACTATTCGACCTAATGGCCAACACAGGGGAGCAGTTCTGGTGTCTTGAAGTAGAACAAGGTCACCAACCTTGAGGTTTTCATTTTTGATGTTCCACTTGAAACGCTGTTGAAGGGTGTTTAGGTATTCTTGGCTCCAACGTCGCCAAATGTTTTGGGTAAAAGCTTGGACACGTTGCCAACGCTTAAGGCGGTTAGAAGTCAAATCGGTGAGGTCCGGTTCAGGAACAGGTAATAGAGAAGAGCCAATGAGAAAATGGCCCGGAGTTAATGCTGTTAAGTCCGAAGGGTCTGAGGAAAGAGGAGTCAATGGTCTTGAATTCATAATTGCTTCAATTTTAGCAGTTAGAGTGAAGAATTCTTCAACTGTGAGAACTTCTTGTTGAATGACTCGATAGAGGTGATGTTTCATGCTTTTGACAGCACTTTCCCACAAGCCTCCTTGGTGTGGGGCAGCTGGTGGATTGAAGTTGAATTCGATTGAATGAAGGTTACAAAAGTCCAAGAGTTGTTGTTTGTTTTCAATAGTTTTGAAGAGTGATTTAAAATATGAATCAGCTCCGACAAAGTTGGTACCACAGTCGGAATGAATCGTTTTTGGAAGACCTCGACGTGATACAAATCGTGTTAAAGAAGCTAGAAATGATGCTGTAGAAAGATCAGTCACAGGTTCTAGATGAACGGCTTTTGTGGCAAAGCATACAAATACACATATATAAATCTTGAAATGTTTAACAGACCGTAGATTGTGAGATTTCGCAATGAAGGGACCACAGAAGTCCATGCCTGTTGTCTGAAATGGGCGTGTACAGCTGACTCTTGAACTGGGTAGATCACCCATAAGAGGTGGGGTATTTCTTGGTTTACACTTAAAACATCTTTAACATTTGAAAATTCGCATTCTGATAACGGTTCTAGCAGAGAGAATCCAGAAGCGTTCATTTATCAATGACTGAAGGAGTTGTGGTCCAGCATGTAAGTGTTTTGAATGGAAATGGTCGATCAGAATGTTAACAACATGATGAGATTTTGGCAAAAGGATTGGATGTTTACTGTCATAACTCAGAGATGATTGATTGAGTCTTCCTCCAACTCGAAGAATTCCTTCGCTGTCCAAAAAGGGAGACAATCTTCTGATCCTTGTACTGCATGGTTTGTCGTCTTTCAAAAGTGCAATATCTTCTGAAAAAGCTTCATTTTGTACAAGTTTCTTGACAAGCTTTTCAGTCGACTGTATTTCCGAGAGGGTAGGTCTATCACCTTCAGTAGTATTGACAGGGTGGTTGCGGCATCTATTTATAAAGCGTAACACAAATGTTAGGACATTTAGTAGTTTGGTCCAATTTGAAAATTTAAGCAAAAAATCTGGAGTTTCAGAGGAGGTGAGCACGATGAGAGGGTCCTTTTTTAATTCTGGAATTTCATTTTCTTTGAGAGAAATTGAGTCATCTGAAGGCCACTGTGACAGATTATTTGCTAACCAGGTGGGTCCTGTCCACCACAGGGGATGATCTTTCAACAACGAGGGAGAAAGTCCACGAGAAGCACAATCGGCTGGGTTGTCAGAACTTCTCACATGTTTCCACGAGTTTATAGGAGTCAACTCTTGTATCTCTGCTACACGGTTAGAGACAAATGTTTTCAGTTTGTACGGGGGTGTACTTATCCATGCTAGGACAATGGTTGAATCACACCAATTTTGAATCAATTCTATTTGGTAGTTTGAAGAGTAAATATTTACACAGTAGTTCATTATTTTTGCAAGTAAATGGCTACCACATAACTCTAAACGAGGAAGGGAGACTGATTTCAAAGGAGCAAGGCGAGTCTTAGAGATAATGTTTCGGATGATAACTTGACCATCAACAGTCGTACGAAGAAATACAACAGCAGCATAACCATGAAGAGACGCATCTGCAAATCCATGAAGTTGAATTGAACAGCCTGATGTAAGCTTTAAATTTCTTGGAATTAGGATAGTTGAAACGTCAGACAATTCTTCAAGAAAACTCATCCAGGACTCAGTCAATTCTAGGGGTAAGGGATCATCCCAATTCAAATTCTGTGTCCAAAGGTATTGCATAAAACATTTAGCTTTCATAGTTACTGGTGTTATAAAACCTACTGGGTCATAGATTTGGGCAATGATGCTCAACACTTTACGTTTAGTATGTGGAATTGTTGTACATGACTTTGAAATGTTGAAATGGTAAGAAAATGTATCTGTAATAGATGACCAATGCAGACCTAGAATGCTGAAATGGGCTTGTTGTGTGGCATCATGAAAGAACATGTTTCTAGATGTTCTTGAGGCATATCATTGAGAAGCTTCTTTGAATTGGAGGTCCATTTTCTCAATTCAAATCCACCTTTCTTCAAAAGTTCAATCAATTGATTACGCAGCTCTAAAGCTTTGTCTTCAGAATCATGCCCTCCAATACAATCATCCATGTACGTTTGATGTAAAAGGACATGTTTTGCGGATGGGTACGCGTCACCTTCATCAGCAGCAAGCTGATTCAGAGTGCTAATGGCTAGAAACGGCGAACAATTCATGCCGTATGTGACAGTGGTTAATTTAAAAACTGAGAGTGGATCTTGATTATTTTCTCTCCAGAGTATCAACTGATAGTTTTGATCGTCCGGGTGAACTTTAATCTGACGGTACATCTGTTTGATGTCGCAAGAAAAAACAACTTTGTACTTTCTGAAATTCATTAATATGTCATGAACATCAGTTTGAAGCTTAGGACCAGGGAGTAATATATCATTGAGAGAGATGTTGTTACTTGTTCGACAGGATGCGTCAAAAACAACACGAAGTTTGGTTGACGATGAAGACTCTTTAACGACTCCGTGATGGGGCAGGAAAAAATGTGGACAATTTAAAGGGGGTTTGACATCACATTTTGTCATGTGGCCAGAGGTGTTGTAATCTTTCATGAAATCAGTGTATTTTTCATGAAATTCAGGTAGAGAGGAGAATTTACGTTCAAGAGATGCCATTCTAGATTTGGCAGGGATCAAAGAATCACCTAATACGTCACTATTAGGCTTAAATGGTAGTCTTACTACATAACGTCCATCAGGATCACGGGAATGAGTCTTACCAAATGATTGACACAGTAAGAGTCGTCGTCAGAAAGCTTTGAATGCTGCGGAGGTTCTTCTAGCTGCCAAAATCGCTGTAGAGAGCTGTGCAGATCGAAATCACTTATTGTTAAGAAGGTTGACAAGTGGTTGGTTGGGTGGTTTTCACCGAGGCAAGGTGTTTTACCCATAATTGTAAAACCAAATACTGTACCTATAACTTTTGGTAAATTATTACCAATGGTGTGTATCTCGCCAGTGAAAATGTTGGCAAAAAGTTCACATCCTAGGAGAATATCAATGGGTCCAGTAACATTAAATGAGGGATCTGCTAGGCTATATTTTCTAACATGCTCAATTACATCAGGATGTACTTGTGATCTAGGGAGTGGTGAAGTAATTTTGTCAAGAATAACTACAGTATGATTCTGAGCTACGGGTTTACTGCTTAGAGTTTCTAAATCCACATTAGTTACACCTTTAGTCTTGGTACTAAGGCCAGAGATGCCATCAATAGGAATTACTGACTTACTTCGGACCACGTTCAATAGCTGGGCTGCACGTTCAGAGATGAAGGAGCATTGAGAAGCTGAATCAATCAAACCTCGGAGGATATGTGTGTGTCCGGAGGGAGACTTAACCTTGATAAGAGTCGTGGCTAGGAGTACTGTGGAGTTGCATTGGGAGAATTTATCACTTTCGCAAACCATGGATGTTGCACTTTGAGGGTATAAAGCTTCATTAGGTTCACTTAGGCCTATATGTTGTTCTTCATTGGAACGATTTCTGACTTTAGTAATAGGCTTACCGGTAGTAGGTTTAGGTTTCAAAAAATGCAAAAGTGAGTGATGAAGTTTTGAACAAGTCTTACAAGTACGCTTAGACATACACTGCTTAACCAAATGATTGCCGAGGCAATTTGTACACCGTTTTAAGTCATGTACCATTTGCAACCTTTCTTGAGGGGTTTACTCTGAAATAATGTACAACTATATACATTGTGACTTTCATTGCAGCAAAAACATTTGAGATCATTTGAAGTGCTTACAAAAGCCAAAGGTCGACGTTGAAAAGATTTATCATTTTGAAATGAAACTTGATTAGGGTTGGAAAGTTTTAGAGGAGCTACTTGTGGAGCGTGACAGAGAGAGGCATCTTCACTGTTGTTACAAAAGTCTTTAAGAAATTTGATTAATTCACTTGCTTGAGGAAAATCAGAAGATTTTAGGCGTTTTGATTCGAAAACTTGACAGAGGTTGGAGTTCATTTTTCGTAAGATCTACATACTTAGTAGGTAGTTGTCTTCCATGACATTATAGTCAAGAACACTAAGAGCTTGTTCATTTTCGTTGAACTCATTTAAAAATGATCTGAGGTTTTTGATGGATTTGTCAGTAATATTGGGCAAATCGACAATTTTACTGAGGTGGACAGAGATTAGCCTACGCTTCGAGTGATATCTTTCCCGTAAAGCATTATAGGCTACTGTATAGTTGCCAGACGAGATTGGTAGGGATTTAATTAGGTGTAAGGCTTCGCCTTCAAGTGAACTTATCAAGTACTGGTGTTTTTCAACAAGGGATAAGCTACTGTTGTTGTGGATAGTAGTATCAAAAAGGTTAATGTAGGATATCCATGTTTTAGTGTCACCATTGAAGGACTTCAGTTCTAGCTTGGGCAATTTTACAACGCTATGAGTAGGCCTAGAGGTTGGGTTTGATGCTACAGAGTTATTTGACAAGTGTTCATCATTAAAGTTCTGAATTAAAAGAGAAATTTCAGTTTGAATGTTAATTGAGAGTTCTGATATGTCGTTCTGGAGCTTTGAAATAGCTTCTTCATTGTCAGAAAAAACTTAAGTATTGTCATCAACATCAAGAAGCTTATCAAGGTTAGCTTCAAAATTGGCAGAAATTGTTTTAGATTCTTGCAAATAAAGGTTAAGTTTAGTGGTTTGAGCTTCTGTTATTTCTGATGGACACGATTGGATATACTCACTGATCGAATTTAATTTATTTAATTGCAATTTGCATCTATTAGAAAATGTTGAAAATCTCATTTTGAAAGTTAGGCCTAGGCCGTTCAATGAGTTTAGTAGCAGAGATATTAAAATCGGATGGAGTAATTAGAGGATGAGGACGAAGACTGAGGAATAAAATTAGGGTTTCTTTATTATTTTCATGTTGGTAATGCTTTATTTTGATAACTTACGATGAGATGCGGTGCGTTGTCTTCGAAGTACAAACATAACCTTATTTTTGAGTTTCTTGACGTTTGACGTTGCGATGCGATGTAGACGAAATGAAGTCGAGTCGAGATGAGAATGCGGAGCGGAACTAGCAGAACGATGACGATGTTGAACACTTGGAATGAGAGGAGTGTGGACTGTATCGTGACGTAGATGAAAAGTTCAAAATGGCGATGCGGTTTTGTCCTTGGCGGCTTCACGTTGGATGAAATACGTTCAACCGAGACATTTAAATTAACTTGAAAAAAGTCGCACTAATGTATAATCCGCGGCTCGATAGGACCAAAAATGTGCGGTATAATTACTATTAGAGGAAAAAATCGAGGTTTTGGTACAAAAGAGAATAATTTATTAAGAGAAAAATGAGTATGTTATTATGTGCGGTGATTCTAGACGAATGAATCCAACAATGGATAATGGTCATATGATGGGATGTTAAATACAAAGACATTTAAATTACTAGATGAAACAAAGACACTTGACGGAACAAATAGCATTGAACATATGTTTTAACAATTCCATTTAACCAATGTTAAATAATGTTTATTTTCGGCCCAAAAACGTCATTTGTTGATGTTTATGATCCATACCGGGTATTTTTCTAGTAATCGTGTACGATACCAATAACCTTGAATAATAGGGAGGTTACTTCAATATTTAGAAAAGTATGTTTTGAAACTATTTAAATAATGGTCAAGCCTTTTTTTACTTACAAGTAAATGACATAGTTAGTTATCAAAATACAGTTTCAGTTTTGAAATAAAACATATGGTTAACACATATTATTTGTTGCAAAAAAAAGAACAAAAAAAACAGAATCCTACTGCATCAGCTTTTAGAAACCAGCAGACTTGGATAATATAAGCTCGGATAATAATGAAGTTAACTGTAAATTGTACATTTTTGTTTTTAATCAATGTCATCTGATTTAATTCATTTTTTAGCTTAAATTTTGTATACTATCTTTCTTTATACTATTCAAACAATGTCACCAGTTTTAAAATCCTGACAGTAACAAAACATAATGTTGTGCACATGAATTGATGCAACACATGAATTGATTTGTTTTCAGGACCAAAATGTTTCTTCCTTGATGGACCTGGAGGTACAGGGAAAACATTTGTCTACAATACCTTGTACCACCTCTGCCGAAGTCGAAACATCATTGTTAAATGCATGGCATTTACAGGCATTGCATTCATACTTCTGCCAGAAGGACGCACAACCCACAAGACATTTGGTCTTAAAGTTCCTTTGACTAATGATTCAAAATCATCAATCAAACGTGGATCTTCAAAATTCAAGGAATTGGAAGCAGTCAACATGTTCATGATGGATGAAGCACCAATGCTTCCTAAATACGGTCTTGACTGCATGTACGAGCTCCTTCGTGATCTAGGTGACAGGAACTCCCCATTTGGCGGGAAAATAATGATTTTAGGAGGAGATTTTCGACAGTGTCTACCGGTCCAGCCAAGGGCAAATCGTACCGAACTTCTAGACCTTTCCATCAAGAAAAGTGTTCTCTGGAGGTACTTCAGGGTTTTCTCTCTGGAACAAAATATGAGAGTTGATGCGGAAGAGGAGTGCTTTGCTAGGTACCTACTGAAACTTGGAAATGGAGAGCTTGATACCAACGCTGATAGTGAAATTGAACTCCCTAATGACATCATCACTAATACTAATGACATTGTTAACGAGATCTATGGAGAATGTCTCTCCGACGGAAACTTTGAGGACATGAAGGATCGAGCAATTCTTGCACCCCTAAACAAGGACGTCGACACAATTAACAACACCGTTATCAATTTAATTCCTGGAACCGAGACCATTTATAAAAGTTACGATTCAATTAAAGATGAACCAGAAGGTGCCTTAAAGTTCCCCCCAGAATTCCTAAACTCTATCGAGATTTCAGACCTACCACCACACCAGCTCAGACTAAAAAGTAATACCATTATCATGCTCCTTCGTAACCTTGACGTCTCAGAGGGTCTGTGCAATGGCACTAGACTGATAGTTACAGCACTCTGTCCTAACATAATAAAAGCCAAGATCATCACTGGTGAACACTCTGGCCGAGACGTGCACATACCAAGAATCACCCTTGATTCATGCAAGTCTCAGCTAGGGTGTTCACTACAAAGACACCAATTCCCTATTCGGCCAGCCTTTGCGATGACAATACATAAATCGCAAGGGCAAACATTTAAATATGTCGGCGTCGTGCTACAAACGCCTGTATTCATGCATGGCATGCTATACGTTGCATTTTCGGGGTAAAGCGTAGAAGTGCATTGAAAGTGGTGGTACCGCCAGAAACAGGTGGTCGCACACGCAACGTAGTGTGGACCGAAGTTTTTAATTGATGTGGTTCGTGCATTTGAGAAAAGACTTTTGTTATATTATGAAATTCTATTTTTCTTGCACTATTTTTTATTTGTTTTGTTGTAAACATTTTCTTTGATAGTTAGTTTTATTGAAGGTATGCATTGTACTGTATCAGATGCAGGCAAGTTCTTTACTTGCTCTGCTCTTTAGGGATACTTTAAATGTATTGAAATATTTTGGAATATTTCATTTTTATATAATAATCTTATATTCTTATGTGAGCAATGTTTGCTTGCAGATCAAAAACAGCAAGGTCAAAGGTCGGGGTACCGCAGGGTTCGGTTATGGGCCACATTTTGTTTTTAATTTTAATTAATGACCTTAGTTTCAATTTAGATTGTAAGTCAACAATTTATGCTGATGACACCTCTTTACTTGTTAGCCATAGAGATTTAGATTGTATGGAAAATGTTGCCAATTCTGTTTTTAAAGATGCTGAAGAATGCTTTACAGTAAATGGATTGTTTTTAAATTCTAAAAAACACAGAGAATATTGGTGACCTTGAAAAAGAATCATGAAAACCATAAATTTGTTCACGAGTATGAAAATTTTGTAACATTACTTGGTATAAAAGTAGACTGTAAGCTGTCATAGTCTGACCATATTAATTTTGTAAATAATAAATTGCCCAGAGTTGTACATTTGTTAATAAATCTAAAAAGACATGTTTCCAGTAAATACTTGAAAATGGCATATTTTGCTTTTTATGAAAGTGTTATCTGGTGGATAATCTGGAGTAACGGAGTTGGAATTAAAAAAAAAAATAATAAAAAAAAAAGCTGTTAAGAGTTTTGCCGGACTCAGAAAGGTTAGCCCGCTCCAGGCCACTTTTTGTCTCATCGGGGACCCTGACTATTGTACACTTGTATATTTTAGAGGTATTGATGTTTGTCAAAATTAATTTAAATATGTTTTCTGTCAGAGAAATAATACATGATCATGTAATCAGATTTAGGAATAAATTAGATCAACAAAGGTTTAGGTTAAGTAAATCAATTAATTATCATGTTAATTTAGGTGTAACATTTTTCAACAAGTTACCATTGGCTTTTCAGAGTTTGCTTAAAAAAGCATTAAATAGATTGTATAATTGGTTACAATTGAACCCATTTTATACATTGGATGAATTTTTAAATATTAAAATAGAGTCTTCAAGCCTAGCCCAATTTTAGATTTTAAACATTACATGTTTTTTTGTGATGTTAGCTCAATTTAATTTTGCTTGTTTATCAATGTGAATCATATACAACTGTTTATTGAACAATTTTGTAATTTTGTTGAATGTCTAATAAATGTCTTATTATTTGTCTTATTTGCTTGTATGTATAATTTCACAAAGTACTTGAAAACGGCTTTGACAACAGCCTTTAAATGTTGGAAATAATTTATTTCTAGCCTAAAAACGTAATTGATGACCACTAACATCTAAGGCAAATTCGCATTTCACTATACAACTCAATATAACAATATACAAATTTAACATTTGCCACATGGGCTGCTAAGTAGTTATGTTGGTTGAACAAAATAATAAGTAAAAAGAAAAACAAAAGACTTGTAACATATTGTGTTTATAATAAACCAACCACAGTATACTACAATTTACAGTACAAAGGGGGAAACATCATGTTACTATTGAGCAAAGATTACACTAATTTATCTATATAGGGGATATTTTCCCTTATATATTGATTAATTTTCAGTATAATCTTTGCTCAATAGTAATAATTGAAGTTCCTCTATATGAGGTTTTTGCCATTGACTGTAAAATAAAATAATTTGTTGTGGATTGTCAGGTTAAATGTTCCATCATAATAAATGGAAATTCCACTTGAAGTTAAATAATTAAGTCCGAAATTAGTTGTAAATAAGACTTGATATTGTGAAATCCGTGGATAAGTTAAAGTCATATTGTGGTTAACCTGATAATAATAAAACACAGCTGGCCTAAAGATATTGCTTTAGCAACACTTAAGTTGCCTTTATATTGCTTTTACAATCGAAATCAACTATACCGAGCCATGGCTCGGTCCCCCGGTACTTAACTATTAATAGAAACACTTGACCATAATGGCCTTTAATAGACTTTATATGCATTTTTATATTCTAGCAGACTTGACTCGGTACATAATACAAATACTAACAACAACAACAATGATAACATGTAATAAACAATAAATAAGTAACATGCAATGATAATGGACTAGCAATTAATATAAGTTAGTATTTAAGAAACTAGCCTAACGTTGCGCATACAAGGTACTGTATGTAAAATATTGATATTATTTCTTAAATAAATTAATCTGATATGGCTTTACATCATACGAAATATAGCGTGTCGTTACTGTCAATTTTGCAATATTATTGCTCTAATATATTTCAACTTTTATAACTTTTATTTATACTCTTTGAACCTATATCCATTTCTTGGTATTCTTTTTCGTTTCACTTTTACTTTTTAACTACAAAAAACATGATCTAATATATTATTTAAGATAGTCCGAAAAAAGTATTTGTAAACTTGATTCGATTTTTCTATTTATGAAGAAAAGGGAGTTCAAGAACAATTCTACAAATGATTAATGTGTACGAGTGGAATTATAAAATTTATTTATCCAGCAGTTGTATCTACATTAGTAAGAGAAGTATTTAATTAATAGTAATACATTTATTGATACGTGATGGTTAAATTCATTGGTTTGTAGTTTGTGCTACAGAAATTATTACAGATTTCTTATTTTTGCATTGTAAACAGTTATTTAGGTGCAATTCACTTAACGCTATTCAAGTTCCGAATAATAGTGCTTTGAAGTGTAATCCAATCCCCAGTTATCATAACAATCGTATTATTTAGCCAATACTCCACAGGTCTGTGCTCCAGTACAACTCGACCATTGGCTGGAACTAATTGTCAAAGCAGTCTCTATAACAAAACTCCAACTTTGGAGAGCTTTGATCATCACAGGTAATTATTATTGAATCCACTGAAGTTATTAATACTTTAATCTGTGTCCATAAAATGTAATTCTTGTTATGAACAAATGCACATAAGTCAATTAAAAATCTTCAGCCTCTTTAAAACACAGCAATGAAGAAATTACATACCCTTATATGAAACAGCACCCGTTTTCAACATTTATAAAATTGAATGTGATTTATGTAAAAATGGAGGAAATAAAAAAAATATCTTTAAGTCTATTTTATTAGCTCTCAAAATATGGGGTTACAAGGCCGGAAGAAATTGTAGATCCAGGTTTGAATAAGACGAATATGTGTGATGTAATACATTCTGACATGTGTACACCTATATAGCGTTATACTATTTATACAGATTTATAAACTTTATAATATCTTATAAAGTTATAAGATTTTGAAGCTGAAACATCTTCAAAAAGTTTCACAAGAGTATTTTTTTCTTCATTCATTCCGGTATGATTTATAATGTTTGTTTATAAATAAATTAACATATGTTTGAATTATTTTAAAATTAAGTTAGTAGGAAAAAAAATTTTATATATCATAGTTTATTTACTTGATATGTTGTTACTAGAGGCTGAAGATGAGTTTTGATGTAAACTTGAAATATACCTCGACATTTTTTAGTAAATTGTGATTAATTTATTTTAGTGATGAGTAACCGAAAACCTAAGAAAAACATTATTTTTTTCTTGAGACGGGGATGTTGTATCCTCCCAAAAGTGGATATTCTTGTTAAGGTAAAAAATGCGAAGTATTAATTTTACACAGCTTACAGCTACGGACATCCGTTTTAGTTTCTGTTCTAAAGCTAGGCATTTTCCATCGCTGACGCATGTTGCATGGTGCACGTGTCACATTAAACAATTGATTAATTTATCCTGATTAGAACGTCTTCAATGTGGATTACAGTGTGGATTATCATTGCGGCATAGTGACTTGCCATTAAACCACGTTCTTTTAACTCTTCTCTTCTTTCCGAGTTTCATTTACGAAATTAATATTTTGTTGTTCGTTTTAACCATGACAATGCGCCATAATGAGTTACCATTAAACCATGATCTTTTAACTCTTCTATTCTCTCCAAAGTCCATTTACGAAATGTATATTATTTTGTTGTTCATTTAAGCCATGCCAATGCGCTATAATAAATTACCATCAAAACATGTTCTTTTAACTCTTCTCTTCTTTCCGAGGTTCATTTACGAAATTAATATTTTGATGCTCATTTTAACCATGACAATGCGCCATAATGACTTACCATCAAACCATGTTCTCTTAACTCTTCTCTTCTTTCCGAGTTTCATTTACGAAGTGAATATTTTGTTGTTCATTTTAACCATGACAATGCGCCATAATGACTTACCATTAAACCATGATCTTTTAACTCTTCTCTTCTTTCCGAGTTTCATTTACGAAATTAGTATTTTGTTGTTCATTTTAACCATTACAACCAAGTGCGAGTAAATATATATCCTGACTCCAAGAGAATGTGTGCATCTAGGCACTGTTGTAAAAGCATAACTCCAAACTGTTACTAAGTTTACATCACCGAGGCAAAAATCAAAAGACTCTACTCTGAAAGACATCTTTCCGAAAAGAATAAATAAAAAAGGCACTTATAAGAAGTGCTGATTAATAACCGTCACGATGCTTACGACTGTAAGTGAAATACTTAGAAACGCACAGTGCCCCAGAAATAATGGAAACTTAAGAAGTTCAAAAAGAAGAATTTAACGTGTAGAAAACTTAAAATTGTCTTACGTTAATTTTTGTTTACTGAATTTTTAAGTGTTTCTAAGCTTTGCATTTGTCTAGGCTTACGCATAGTGCAGATATTATCTAACAAAATGGTTAATTTATCCTAAATTAAATATGTTCAATGCGGATTACAGTTAGAGCGTTGCGCCATAATGACTTGCCATTACAACATGTTGATCCCTTCTCTCCTTACCGGGTTTCATTTACGTAATGAAAGTTTTGTTGTCCTTTTTTAATCATGAAACCCAACTACGAGTATATATATCCTTAAAACTAAACTATACTAATCAACAATCGATAAAAATAAATTCATACTATTAAACCTTTCTTTTAAATATACTAATGAACCTTAATTTGTGGATTTCAATTTTATTCCACTGCCAAAATCTGTTTTCTTCAGAATATCAGTCGCACGCATATGAGACGGTTGTAATCAGTTTGACAAACAAGTATGCACATGGCATTTTTCTGATCATTTTTTATATTTTAAATTGCCAGTGGTGTAGGACATAGCTTAGATATGTATTTTGATAATGAGTCAAATTAAAAGTAAATATTTTTAAAATCTTATTTTGTAACAAATTACTATCTTCAGTATAACAAGTAATGAATTTACGCTTGTTAAAAGATATATTCATTTATTTAATCTAGTCATAAGAACAATTTTTCGTACGGATTAATTTGTTAGCATTACATATTTTTTGCATTCACAAAAATCCTTCGATTTTTCGTTAGCTAAAAATTTGTGTCATTACTAAATAATTGCATAGAAACTTTATACGCTTTTAATGAGCACAACAATCATACGTAAAATAAGTTTGGGCAACACTGGATTCATGCAAATTTTAGAGAAATATTGAAATAACGGTATGCTGCACAGCCAATATCATTATGCTTATCGCAACAGTTCAGCTATTTCGTTCAGCAAATATTGCCAATGTGGCATTGGGTTTTACGATTCAGTTTTATTAAGCAGGCCTAAAACATTTTTTAAAATCGAAACACCTGAAAAAACCTTTGAATAGCTACCGCTTAATAACTGGGCCGTTAACCAGTACTCCACTGAAATCATAAACTGCTGAGGGCATAGTCTTATTCAATTTGACAGGATCCCTTAGAAGTGTTTTCAAAAAAGCCTTTCGTCATATCAGCATGTGTTGCATTAATCAGCCTCAGCCACTTCGTCATCAAGATAGCGGAAGGTGATATGATTAGCTTTTACATGTTAAGAAATACTTACTAGATTGTTTTTACAGAAGAAAATTACAAAATAGTGACTTGTGGAGAGTTATACTTAATGTTATAAAATATACTTGGTTACGTACATTTGAGTAACATATAAAACTACTAGGGTTACACCCGCGGGCTTTGCCCCGTTTAACTTCTTAATTTTCAAGATTATCTCGTTCGCATGGCTCAATCACGTCCTGGTTGAAGTTTGTTCACTACGCTCACTCACCTTTAGGTTGGAGCTCGTTCGCTACGCTGACTCACCTTTAGGTTGGAGCTCGTTCGCTGCGCTCACTTGCCTTCAGGTTAGCTCGTTCGCTACGCTAGCTCGCCTCCAGGTTGAAGTTCGTTCGCTACGCTCACTCACCTTTTGGTTGCAAATTAGCTGCTGCCATAAATGTAAAAGAAATAATAGTACTGCACCCTGTTGGTAATCCTTGTAACTTTAATGCTATTAAAAATCATAGAACAGAACCAACTTGTTCAATTGAAACAGCTGTTAAGATTCAATAATTCTATTTCTCATAAGGTTAAAATGGGAAACTCCAGAGCCACTGGGGCGGAGCCCGAAAGGATTTTTGAAATAAGAATATGCCTATATGTTAATCGGGAATGTGAGCTATCATCATGCCAAATTTCAGCCCAATCCAACCAGTATTTTTCGCGTTCACATGTCACCAACATACATCCATACATCCATACATCCATACGTCCAAACTTTCTCATTTATAATATTAGTAGGATTCTACAAATAAACATTTTTAAATTTATTGGAAATATGTGACAGTATAATATAATATAGCTTTTAATATATTTGTTGTATCTCGCGTTAGAACACATATGAAATGTTGATGATGCCTCTGAGTGCAATCTCGATGAAATGTTTAATTTCCGTTGTCGTCTCTCGCCATTCGTCACCGACCACAGAACTCGCAAGAAAATTTGTAATCTATGAAACCAAACGCGGTTGGATGAAAATAATCTTGGTGGCGTTGACTAGTCCATAAAATAGTATAAAGAAAATAATTTACATGTTCGCAATAAACTTGAGTTTTACGTCTTAGTCAGATCCAACTACGTTATGCTTTTCTTTATAAAAACTAAAAAAAAAAAACAGACATATGTCCTCTTTTGTAGTAAATGTAATGATAGCCACAGTCACAATCTAAGGAACTGCTGTACTTTTTCAATTCATTATAGCTTATTGACAAACCTAAGTGCTGAAAACCCAGTACATTTAAGTTACAGAATTAGTAGGAGAAATTAATGGTTAATTAGTTAGTTAGAGAATTAACTAACTGTGTGCATAGCTCTATTAGTGTAACAGATTAACAATCAAATACTTCTTGGTCAGTGGAGCAGGAGCTGACAGTGGTGTTGATAGACGGTATTACTGTCACGAATTACTCGTCATGTACAGTGTTACACCTGGGTTAGTACAACACGAGTTACGAAAAACGTTATTGCTCAGTCAATATATAGTGATTGTAATGTAAATTGTAATAAATCAAATACATTTGTATTACTGGCTATCAATTTATGGTAACCCAAGTCTGGATACTGTATCATTCTAATTGTTTTGAGAGATATGAAAATACCTACACTATTGTATTAGGTACAGAAACAATGATTTAGCATGAAACTAAAATTAAATCAAGTGGGTCAATGGTAACATGGTAGGCATACGTAATTGAGATTCGCCAACTTTGATATTTTAAGGTTAATTTATGTTCTGTTAGCCAAAGTGTTAATCTTACAAAGATCTGACAGTACATTAAAATAATGTTTAACTTATAATACTTAATATCCTATTTATATATGTATAAATAATATAATTAACCTAATATATAGTGTATATATAGACTGGGACGGGTGGGGGTGGCGTCGTCCTGTAATTCAGCTACTAGGAGGTCACGAATTGTGGATATTTATAGGCACGCACTGTGGATTAGGCACTCCCTGTTGTGGATTAACGTCCGCACGGGTGAGTACTACGACTATCCGCAGTACTATCCTGATAATTAGACCAATTCGTATAAACCAAGGAAAAAAGTGGCTCGGATTCCACTATAAACTGTATGTCCCTTAGTCGCCATTAGCTGTATGGGCTATTAATTAACAGCTGTGTCTAAGGAACATGTCGGCCTTAGTCACTAACAAGACTACAAGATCGCGCCACTAATCATACACTCATCTCCATTCATACTTGGCTTAAAATACCTACTTTGTATGGTCGTCATTTCAAAGAAAAGTAGTAAAGTATATCTACCTGTGGGTGCTGTACTAATACAATGTTACACTGGCAAAATCTTTTACTATGAGAAGGGCAATGCACTGCATAATGCTCACTCCCCTAATTCTTAGCTGTTTTATCACGTAATTCAATATGAAATACTTTGAACTTTACTAGTTAAACTTGCTATACTAAATAAAATAAAGTCCTTGTGGAATTTTGATTTGTTTAAAGTTTTCAAGAATGTCTATAGCTTAATTTGTATGTTATCCAGCATACTAGGTGGATGAAAGTAAAATCACCAATGTACGTAGTAAAAGTTTTTTGTTTTAGAGGTTTCTTGACATTCTTTCATGTCCTAAAATCCATATCAATAATTGTTTGAGAAAACATTTTGAATTTATATTCCTATAAAACCCAAAATACATACTAAAATTGACTTGTTCATTTTTTATTTATAGTTGTAACATTTTAAGTTTATAATTCTTGAAAAGGTAAAACAGCTTAAATCTGTCAGCAAAAAGTATTATATCAAGATTAAGATGTATATGCGTCTACTAAAACTTAACTTAACTAATTTTGCAGTAATAATAATACGTTAAATATATATTTAAATTAGTGACTAAAGAGAGTCTTAACCTATTTCCTTTAGTTAGGCTTATTAGGCAATTTAGCTATCAGTTTAACTATTACAAAGTGATAGCATAAATATGTCAGTCTGTTTCAAACATGTGTAAAACATCAAAAGCATGTCACTATCAGGTGGTTGCAGGGCTAATATCACTTATTAAGCTGATTACAGGCCTTTCTACACACGATGACCAAAAATACAGTTTATTAGTTCGACTTTGTCAAGGTATTTACGTTAAACCAATGACAAAACATTTGTAGCATAATTATATGATAGGGAACCTTACTGGAAGATTACTGTGTTTTTCGATCTGTCATAAAATGCTGTATACACATTTATTGTATGTAAAGAGCTGCGAAATCCATTATACCTTTGTGATAAATACATTAATGGTACAATATTTACAGTACAGATATCTTCTTGATGGTATTGGACAATTTTTGAACTTGTAAAAACAATCACCTATTAAAAACATTCACTACTGGTAGAAAGTATATTGAAGTGTACCGTTGTTTTTTTAACGGGTATAACACTGTTAAGTTTAAAGAAAATGTAAAACTAGTCAGATTAATATGAATGAATGGCAACGGAGCCATGCACTGCAAGAAACTGCGAAGTCATAAAACTCTTTAATCAGGTACTTTCTAAGCCACACTAAGCTTTCCTTTGTGGCCAAAGCCAGCTAGCAGCATGTCTTGACATTATCATAGAGAAACTTTATATGTATGACAGTTAATCTAAACTTATTGGTACAAGAAGTTAACTTACTCAGATAATTTTGTATATTTAAAATTAATAAAAATAAAAATTGATAAAACTAAGTTTGTGGCTCCTGAACAATAAATTAAAATTGACCATTGAAAATAAGTTACCAAAGAAATAGTTCTGAAGCCGACATTGACTTATGGAATACAACTTTTATTATACTTATCATTATCAATTGAGATGGGGACGCCACCTAGGTTTATTTTAGGCCAAATATGCGTGAAGGATGAGTGCCTAATGAAGTAAGTTAATCTGTGTAGTTTTGCTACTCGCAGATCAACGGTTTCATAAGCCGGGATTCTTTATTTAAAGCCAAATGATCAGTCAATGACAGCTGGGTCCAGCTTAAGCCAATAAAACTGACTTTTTCAGGATTGACCCGGCAACCTCTTGATTGCTATGCGAGCAATATAACCACTCAGCTACCAAAGTCGGTTTATATCCCAAAAGCTCATATGTTTTAAAATTGCCGTTATCATTATTCAGTGCACGGGGCGAAGGTGTCAATAAAAAAACTAGTATTTCTATACCAAATCCATTCCCGCTCACAAATATTTACTAACGAAAAACATCCATCAAACCCAACATTTAGTTTATACTATCGCAAATTGTATTACAATATTAAATTACAACGTTTAAGTGTTAAAGACGTGGTTTGTATTTAGTGGTAATAAAGATAACAAAAGGAGGCAAGTCGAGAAATCGATGTCAAATCTATTTGCTTAGGGTCTTTGCCACGACAGTGACACCTAGTAAAATTTACATGAATGAAAACAATTTAAATTGTACTAGTAGTTTTGCAGCTGATTGGGTCGTTAGGTTCCATGAATTTTGGTAAATTTTCAAGTTGGAACAGTTTAGAAAAGACGGGAATTGTGGTCAGCTGCATATATCCAATTATCAATGAGAATTATGAATTCAAGTGTTTAGTTCTTAGTATAAAATGAAAGAAACCTAACTGGCCTTATTAGTGGCTATACATAATGCACGGTTTGATAAAAGCTACAGGCTTCAATAATGAACATCCAGCCCGAGGTACACAAAGCGCTTTGTATCGCGTATCTCAAACAACCGTGTGATTCAAATGAGCCTCTGGTGTTTACATATCGTGCTGTACACCAATATGCAGGCTTTGTAAATATGACTCGCATTTCAGCAGTTTTTTATCATACGCTCTATGACTGATTCAGTAAAAGGTTTGTCATTAAGTAGCCTATTTATTGGTAAACCTTTTGAAACCTGTCTGCACGTCCCTTGGTTACAAAACTAATCAAATTGTTAAGTAGTAAATGTGAATTTATACTTCAAGATGAACATACTTCATGACGTTACGGTTTGTATAATAACTAATATAATTTATAATGTTAAAAAGTTTTTAACGGATACCGATATATACCAATCAACAAAATAATACCATTTACTGGATTCCACGTATATTATAATTCTCTCGACTAAAGCTAAACCGAATAAACCCTGTTTTGTGATGAATGAAGACGTTTTAAACTGAGGATTCTTTCCTTTATAATAACTTCCATAGATTTTCATAGGACAGTTTCATTGATTGAGTTGAATATATTTAATACGAAGCTATCAACGTATTTTTAGTTCTCTAATAGTATCTCTTGATTTATTTCTCTTGAATTTTGAATGAATTTACGCTTGGTAAGACGACTACAACGGCGCCGACAAAGTTTCACGGACAGCTAGTCAACAACTAAAACTAAAACACTGTAGATCCATTAGTATAGAACATGATGTTTGATTCGCGCAATACTACGAATTCGGGTACTGTATAAGCTTATAGGTAATGTTTATGAGTGAAATTAGCTTTAAATATTACCATGTCACAACGTTAACGTTGGGTATGAATATTAGGCCCTTTCGCATAACCCATAAAGGTCTGATCCTGGTTTTAGTAATTATTTCTATGTTCTGAATATTCTCAAGAACTTAGTAACTAAATGGGATACAAAATCGTCATATTGGTAATGGTTTACTCTTTAATAAGGTGTATTGAATGTATACATGTGTGGAGTGCAATATACAGGTGGTAGATGCAAAGCTCAGGCAATCGCATGAATGTCCGCGTAGTTTAGTACATTTCCTAATTTTGTAGAATGATCGTTTAATAAATGCATAACTGTCCAGGCAAATTCATTACGGTAAGAGAAAATATGTAAAAAATACTAAATTAAATATTTTTCTATCATACTTACTTTTATTCTGTATAAATTGATTTGAACTTGATTAGTTTTAGCATTAACTAAAAATATGCACTGCAAAGTTGGTTAGTAGATTAGTACTTGGAATTTGATTAACAAATGCATTTCCTCAAGCATTTATTATTTAAAGTATTTATTATATTATATCAAGTATTTATTATTATTTAGTACTGACTGGGTGATCTTTAAGTGCAAATCACTTTACCTATAAATTAATCATTTTCCAATTTAAATACGAAAATTAATAAAACGTCTGCTGTTGAACAAAGTAGTGGTGACATGTGAGGTATAAATAAGTCACCTCTGTATGCAAAACTCGTTTCGCAGACGCCGCAACATTTACATGTAAGGACAAAGAGGAGGGGAGATTCCTTAGTGTGCTTGGTTCTGTATTTTCTTAGTATAATGTTTTAAACTACAAGTTTAAACCAAAGAGCAAAGAATACAAATTTAAAATAATTTCAAAATACATTTTTATTCTATGCTGTGTGGTTTGAAACCAAATATCTAACTGCTCTTGTTTTTAATTACCACCTTTTGCACACTATTATAATTTTAAATATGCATATCTCTATTATTGATCAGGTTATAGAGCCTTTAAGCCAGGTTTTAAAATAATTTAACTGGAACTTCCTAAGATAATTTTATAAAATTAAACTTACTTCCGTACCACATGTAGGGATTTTTCAAAGAATCTTATGTCACCTCAACTAAAGGACAGTTTTACATTAAATTGGTTAGCAATTGTAGGAATTTGGCCGGTGCTGCCTTTAATTATAAATTTAATAGTAAATTAATACGTTTTAAATACAAACAAATCTAAATATAGTTGTCTTGGGTCACAGTACGTCCCTCTACCAACTGAACCTAATCCACAAAACATGTCAGTTTCTATCAAGCTGTAAAATTCAGTATTTATAGAACAAATTTATCACGCTAGACTCTAACTTTGGTGATAAAACGTGACTGAGTAGTCGATTTAACACGGTTTGGTTATATAAATGTCTTATATATATAATGTTTATCAGAAATTGATTAGAGTAGAAGTATCTCTCTTGTTCACGACAAGTAATATCTCCACAGATTTGCTTACTTTTACCAACGTACTAAAGTTTTTTGAAAAAACAAAATATCCAGTTACCAACTTACTGTTTTCAAATAATAAATTGCTACTTTGTAAAGAACCTACATGAATTTATTGTAAATATTAACTAATAAGTTTGAAAAAAAACGATTTATGTATTTCCCATAGTTTTAAAAAGGCACAGGTTATTGTCTGTAGATTATAGTAAGTACACGAAATTAATTTTCAATGTTGATAGAATGTTAATGATAAATTACAATAAATCGAGTGCTAATTGTCATGTTCTGACAGAATTCACGAGTAATCTACTTGTTGAAAGCTGTAGGAGCATTCTTACTTTTTAAGCCAATTATTGTCTTTCGTCAATTAAAAATTACTAATTAACTTGTATGGCATCGCACATTTCCTGTTGGATGGATATTGTAACTAACATCAAGTTATGAATTAAAACAGGGGAATAAATTAAACGGTCATACAGTTAAGTATTCTATTATCTATGTTTTTTATTTTTATTTTTCTAAAGTGTCATCTTATAACCTAAACAATAAACTTAGTTCGATATTCAAAGCTATGAAAATGTACTGTTTATGCTGCATGTTCATGAAACACACACACTTCTTGTAGACTGAGAGTTATAGAGGTTTATTTAGTTTATGTTCCGGGGTTTATTGTGGCCAGCTGCGGCAAATATAATCAAGTTATTACATCAGTAGACCCGCGGACTCTTGCATATTCATCAGCAGATTGTTCTGACCAGTGGCCTCTGATTGCTGCTTGTTATTACAAGTTCCTTATTCAATTACAAAATGTCATCTCTTATAATGAGTATCAATTCCCAATGATTGATGATACAACCTCATTATACTATGATCTACTCGTTAAAATCGAATGTAAAACATTCATCTGTTTTAATACATGATCAGCGCAAAAATCTGGGACAGACCTAAACTAATGATATTTATTTTCAAATCGTTCATTAATATGTTTGTTTTAGTGCAATAAGTAAGTATTGTAGTTAAAAAGACTGATTTGACAATTGATTTACTGATGGATTACTCAAACTCTACTTCAAACAGTTTAGCGATAAGCCGGTTACTAATGTTCAAAGTTACTTCAACTTAGTCGATCCTCAGATTGATGAAGCTAGGTGTTTCTTCAACGCTATACCATCCCCGTGTCCTACTTCTCACAGTTTGAAACCAAGTTATTCAGCACGTATTGAATAGTTTAGTCAGAGTTTTAGAAGTCCATCTCACATCGTATAATTCTATGTTTTGTTTTTGGCTGTTTAGCCAATTGTTAAGCCGATTGTTGCTTATTCTTACGTTAATTACAACAGTAAACTATTAAGTTAAGAATTGTTTAACATAAACCTTTTCTGTTGCCAGATTAGCAATATTCTTTCCCAAAGTTCAGACATCTTCTTAAATCAATTTTTACACAACCTTGTAGTTGTTATCGGTTAATTCTGTGGTCTCTTTAAATTATGAACATTTATACAGATTGGTATTGTGTCCTTTATCAAGCAATAAATTACAAGATATAGTGATTACTATAGTAGGCTCCAAAGATTGCTACAATATAAATTTACGGAAAGTAAATAAAAGAAACGTCTTATATTGGACACTCCAATCGAAATCGATCACCACTTACCATCTTTTTTGTATATTTACCGTCTTGTGAGTAACAGTATAAGCGTAAATATATGTTTTAAGTGTTATAAGACGTTTCTTTTATTTACTTTCCGTAAATTTTAATAACACGTACAAAACTGATCAATAAGTTATTACAATATAAATGTAATGATCAATTCAAGCTTAATGGATCAATGTTTTCACATAAGTTAAAGTACATCTAAAGTCTTATGGAAGGGAACTTCGCATTGACAAATCTAATTTTAAATTTAACAAAACCAATAATCTAATACGCTAAGCCAATTTTTGTGAACAGAACTCCTCCCATATTTTTGCACCGATTTTGATTATTAAAGTGTCAAAAAAATGGCCCTGATATGTAGTTTTGCAAAGTGTTTTTGGTTTTTTGAAATCTTTATTAGCTTGGGCAGGATCATCCATCAAAGTTGGATTTCCTCCCATAAGATTAACATGGGGAAATCTAAATATTTAATCGGTAACTTTGTCTCCAATAATTTGAGAGAACGGCTGGACGTAGAAACTTGGTAGAGGTCTCCAAAGAAAGGCCTTGGTCTGTAGATGAGTCATCAAAAGAAACACAAAGTAAATTCCCTTAGGGCTCTACCCCAGAAGCCTTTAAAAATACCTCAACAAATTTGTTTACATTTTGGCCATGTGGATAATATTTTTTAATGAAACATCTGTTGATTTTTCAATCCTTTTTGAAAATTATTATTCATGAAACATTAAGAAGTTCATTACATTGACCATAATGAGAAATCATCTATATGGCAAACATCAAAATTAATCAGTCTTGTAGCTGTATTATCATTCAATATTTTAAGTGTACAGTACATTTTTTTCTGTGTCATTGGCAACCTTTTTTTAAGGCAGATGTATTTATTTTTATAAATAAATTATTTTCTCATTTTTTTATTCCATTACAAAATCAGTGGAAATTCCTTTTATCACAGAACTCTTACAATAATTTCTTATTGAACTATCTTATATCTGCTGTACGGGTTGTTGTCTGCCTTTTGCCCCACTTTAGCCTATATTTTATCATATTATTCTACATATCATCATAGGTTAACGAGATTATTGTTATACATGTTTTCAATCATTGGAAATATCTTCGATTGTGTAATACAATACAAAATTATACAAGTGCAGAAGGGCACGTTGCCCATTTGAGCAGTGTCCATATTTTGCTAAATTAATATTAGTTTACAGCAACTGGATAAAGCATTTTACAGTACAATATTTATGTAGAAATATGTGCATAATTAAGAAAGTCATCAAGCTGTAAAACTGCAATTTACTATAGACTTTTCAGAGAGGTTACTTCGATGTTGTTAATTCAGCTTAGTGAAAACATAATATAGATAAGTATACAAATAAGAATTTAAAACTCTTAGAGAGCCGTTGAATGTTATTAGAATAACGAAATGGGTTGTGCATGTTTACTAACGCTACTCAGCAACAAAAACCATTTAAATTATCTCTAAAAATATATTCTTAAAGCGCACTGATCAGCAGCCTCGAAAATACTATGTAACTTACCCATATAGTTACAAAATGCTCAAACTCACGTTGTGACATTTATAATTCGGCTTATATTCCTCCAACAGTTATTCATCTGCAGAAGACGTTTATTGTGCTCTTATCATGTCTAATAACATCCAAACACAGAAACCTGGCCTAAAATGGTACCTATCTTGACAAATTATTTGAAGTGGTCTAAATTACGGACCATGGCTCACAGGGTTGTTAACATAATTTGAAATAACACGACATTTTGGTTGTAAAAAAGGCACAAAGAGTAAATACTATTTAAGCAGCTACTGTCATGACAGAAAGGTCATATTCCTTTTAAACTAGATCACATCATCCTTTATAAGATACGTTGTTTAACAATGCATGTAAACGTCAACATTTACGTAACAGCCGATTTACAGTATTTATTGTTTTTTCCAAATGCCGCATTGTTATGTAATTAGAATTATTTGTTGCCAATGAAGCCGCACAACCATATAAACGAGGAGGTCCCTAACAGTTGAAGAGTAAAAGCCAACTTCACTTCAAGTATATTCCACTACACCTAACTTTCCGTAGATTAATAATTAGCGTAAGCCTTGACAGTGACCGTCGATTTCGACGGGTTTAACCTAGTTTTATATAATACGAGTACTTTAACTGAAACAACACTATTCCGGTATGAATATATGTAAAATTTATTTTATACCATTTGTGTCTACTGAATATACAACGCCTACAAATCCCCACTATCAAGGGGAGGTGAGTTGATACCAGATGCGTGATGTTGAATATCTCCGTGCTAAATGTAGTCTTTGTCACCCTACACTCATCTGATAATAGAAATATGTTAAATTTCGACACTTACAATATAACAATTACTGAAATGTTATGTTGAATTATAAATTATTTTGTAACGTAACTTTTCATTCGTATTAAACACATTTTTCTTATCTTCTTAAGGCCTGAATAATAATTTGAGGGCTTGTGAAGTTGAAAATTTATGCCATTTCAAATAAAACATTCTTTTAGAGGCACTTTATAACATTTAAGGGTACGTTATAAGCCCAAGTCTCTTCTCTGTATACAGATGTGTTGACAATGTGTTTTATTTTTATTTTAAGAAATATTTAGATTGTTATATTATAATTATTAAAATAATTTTATTTTAAATAATTACTAGTTATAAGAAATATATGTTTACAAGCCATGACTCTAATGAAATGACGTAGTGTATGTATATTGACTAAGCCTGGGGTGGTATAAGTGTAGACCTACGATCTCAAGATAAGGGGAAATTGTCTTTATTTTTCTCGAAATAAATAAGACATTCACTTAAGCAACAAGTTAGGGATATTAAAATGATTGCGTTTGTTTTGATCATTAGCAAAGCTCGACATAACATATATCGATATTATGAATATCCATAAAGACATGTAGTGTCATTATCCGTGTTGAGACGCTTAACAAACATGCACAAATGATGTAAATAGACTATAAAACCTCCATTACACACAATTTTAACACAAGCAACAAAACTTATCCAAGGGGCTGAGTTAGATCTGAATATGGAAACTGTCACAAACATTCTGTATCAAGCTCTTGCTTCTTTGTCTGAAAACCGCCATGGAAAAATTTTCAAACGAATAAAATATTAAAAGTAAAGAAAAGCCCAAAGCATTATTCCAAATGATTCATATCATGTAATCTCCCCATGTAAGTGATGTATTCAAGTCCCAGAACAGTTGTTAGTGACGAATGATGTAAAACATTAACGCGGATATTAAACATTTCCCGGAGTTTGTGTAGCTGTTAGTCATAAAGCAAAACTCGTATGTTTACAGTTTGCAATATATACTCCAGCATTTACTAATGAAAAAATAAACCAATAATCCGAAGAATAAATAATAATTTTTTTTTCATTTCACAGTCTTCATCATTTATTATATTTTAATTTATTTTAATAAAATTTGCTAAGGTAAAATAATAAAACATGTTACCTACATGAAATATACAATACAGGAAAATGAAATGGAAAACTGAGTGTAGCTTAGTACTCTATCAAATCCATTAAATACTATAGATTGATTCACACATTGATTAATTTTATGTGTAGTTTAAAAACATAGTTTAGTTAACGGCTGAAATCACAATAATTTAAATGTTTATTGTAAAACATTCTGTGGATTAATTATCTGAAATGCAAAGGACGTTAAATAGAAAGGTTTATAAAATATAAATTAGAATTTTCAGAACGGTCTATCTTTTTAATGAAAATTCTTGTTAGTTCATAGTCATTAAAATGTTCTTTGTCTGTTACAATTACTTTACAAAATATGTATAATTTACTTAATGACCAATTATACTGCAAGACTATTATTTACAGGAAAGAGTTCACATAAAATCCAATTACGTTACCGTAAGAAATCTCCATTACTTCTTTGAGCTCATGATATATAGGCTAATAATGCTTTTAATATAAAATATAACAAAGGGATTACTAAAAAAAAATGCGTGTATTAAATGTCTATAGTCTGTTTTAAGAATTTGAATGATTTGATCATATTTTATAAATACTTAAGGCATGTGTGATGATAATAAAATTTAATAAAAGAGCGAATATTTACAACATAATTTATGCAATTCTTGACTTTAAAATTAAGCTTATAATTGTATTTAAATGAACCAGTGATGGATTGTACGGCACTTTGAGTTATGCATATGTACGCCTAAGATCCATGTATATGTATCACTTGCATTGTGGACAATGTGGCCTTTTCGATTTCTAGCCACTGATTGGATTTTCCTCTTACCATTTGCTATTAACTTAACGTAAGACTAAAGTTATTTACGTAAACCCGTCACAGCTCAATACAATATGTCAATTCAGGACATGTTTCGGTGTTAAAACACCATCGTCAGATTCAGGTACATATGTAGAGTTGATCAGTAGTTAAACGGCACGAATAAGTACATAAAACAATTAAACATTTAAGAAACAGGCCTGTTCTAACAAAAGATGAACGAACGCACATGTAGCAAGGACAGACTAGCCAGTAGTTTTAGAATAAATATTCCATGTCAAAGTTTAAGAATAAATGAACCTACCACATAGCTGTATTTTATTTAATTTGTTTGCATCAGCTGTCTGAATTTGTGAAATAAGCATTTAGCAGTTCTGATGGTTTACATTGAAATGTTAACGCAAAGGTAACAAAGATAGTGACATTTCTCATGCTTCTATGGAGACAAATTAATTTACTTACCTCACCTCCAAACTTTTGGCATCCAAGGGGCGTAGCCCGAAAGGTACTCAGGGAAGTGAATAAGCCTATGAACGTTCCTAGTATGTAAACCCCCTTTGTGCTTAATTTTGGCTGTATCGGTTTAGTATTTTTGTCTTGACAGCTGCCCAGACAGACACCCCCTCAATTTAATAATAGTAAAGATAGATAAAAAGCTTACCTATTATTTGAAATATTTTAAGGGAAACAGAAGTTCTTTTATAAGATTTCAAGAGTTACTAAGAATTTAGTCTTGAATTCAACACGACAATTATTATTTGGATATGTAAGACAAATAAAACTTTGAACTATGAGACTAAGGAGAATAATTGCCTAGTGACCATATAATAACACCATATAAACACTACAACTTTTCTAGTGTCAAAGGCATCCTAAAATATTTTTAAATGAACATATTTGAAGGGTTATCTCTTATGTGTATATCAGATATACCACTTTGTTAACAGTGATGTGAAGCTCCACAGTCAAAGTCGCCGGAGGTCGGGATGGATCATAAATCAGAGGTTGTCGGAAATGACGGATGGACGACCACGAGTCGCGCATTAGTCTCACAACAACACAATATTCACCTGTTGGGGTTGGCAGTAAAACTGTAAACGGAAATTTATGGGGGGATTCAAACCCGCTGGATAATAATGCTCTTCATTTTTATATAAAAACCGGTTTGAAAATGTCAAAAAATTGAATTACGTAACTTATTTTTGATTTCCTGTATGCAAAGTGAACATGAAGAGGTGTATAGTTTGATTTTATATTAATAGCAAAATTTGTAAAGTAATTCATGGCACATTTAACAGTAAGCTTCCTTACATTAGAAGAAAGAACACTGGCATATTGAACATTTTACCGATTTCCTTCCCATAAAAATTACTTTCTAGAGCTATAAGCTAATATGTTTAACGTGTTACAGTTTTCAAACTTATTGTTGAACCACTAATTGATTAATGAACATTGCTTGAGCCATAAAACTATAACGTAGCCCTCTTTTGTGTAGTTTTAGTTCAACTTAATCTCGATGAACTTCTTTAAATGTTAATCAAAAAGTGAAGTGTTGTGTATGGGATGGATTTCTTAGTAGAGTGGCAGAAGCACTAAGATGGTTTCGGGTTGACTACCCAGAAGTTTAATCACCTAATCCAACTTAAGTTGGCAAATGATCTGTAAACCGGCCGAGCTGTACAAAGATTTTAACTCATCTAACGTTATCAAAAGCAATATCTTTTGACAATACTTTACTTTAACTCCTTTCTCAAACTTTAGTTTGATAAACTTCACTTTAGAAGGTTAGGATAATTTTGTTATGGCATTGCCAATATTTTTCAAAATAACAATTGTTTCACAATAGATATCTAAACTTCAATGAAGTAAACAGATAAGGTACTAGCTAAAGGTATTGATTTTACAGAGAGCAAATTCGTATCAATAAACCCCCATTTTACTAGATAGCTCAAACTTGTATTAAATATATTTAAATCCTACTCTAAAAATTATGTAGTTTTTAAAATACTGTAAGTCCGTTCGTAAATGGGTTATATAAACATAAATGTGTATAATATTTAAAATTCTTTCCCATGCATTCTTATTCCCAATCAATGAGTTCTTTTTTTGAAATGACTCTAAATTGTACTGTTATTACCCATTATGAAGCACTCCAGGCGAGCAGTTCTACTTTATCAATGAAGTCTTAAATATGCACGTTTAGTATGGATGTAAAATATCTTTTAAGAGTGCCCCTTAAGGACTTAAATTTATGTGAGAGGAAACAACAAATTTAATGTATTTGTTTTTAAATTTTCCAAAAAAGTAGAGGAAAAGGTTTCTGTCAATTTCTATTAGATGATGAATCTTTCTCTTAACTTTATTCTGTGGAGAATTCAATATTATCAGTCATCATTTAGTTTCAAACTTAGCTAATTGGTTACGTTAAAGGATTATGTTCAGTTTTAAAGTGACTACAATGTGAGGAAAAATAACATCTCTGGACACAATTATGTAGAAAAAGAATCTGTAAATTATTCCGCTGAGTTTCTAAATGTTCTGCGTTTGAACTTTTACGGTATAATTTCACGAAAATAGGGTAAGAGATTACAATGCTACAATGTATCAAGTTAAATACTGAAAGACCTCTGTATAATGTTCCTCTGAACTGCACAATGTTTAGTTTCTTATATAAAACAAGAACTTTAAACTATTTCTAGATAAAAATATTTGTTTGGGGGTGGCTGTTTTGGGGGTAAAGGTTGTAATAGTAAACTCGAGTAATCTTCCTTTTGTTCTCTCAAAAAGTCAAAAGTGTCGCGTTTGTTTACAAAAGACCTTTGTTGAACTCGGAAAAGCCTTGGATTATCTAATATTACGTGAGAACTCTGGACGTTTGTATATGTTAAACGAGATTACATTTTCTTTGTAAAATGTTCAGAAACTTAAAAGTCATGTTTCTTTAACATGATAGAACCTTAGTTAATTAAGTAATTCATCCAATGGCGGTGTATTGTAGACTGTAAGTGGCATTTAAGATTGATAAAATATTGTTGCTATCGATTGAAAATATGTACGTCAAGATATACTCAGCCTATGTTGAATAAAGAGAAGCGTATTTAAATTATGTAAACCCTTTGGAAACTTGATTTAAAAGTCCTTTAAATGTCTGTTAATAACACAAAATTAGCAGATTCTTTAATTCAGTTCAACATATTCACAATACAGAAGTTTGGAGGTTACTGGAAACGTGTAATTAATAATTATTCGACAAAACTGAGCAAGTGAAGCTCAATGTAATACGTCCAGCGTATTAGTAAGTAAATCTAATCTATTTGCACATGTTAATTCCGAGAAGCTGGGTCGGACAGGAAGATTCATGCAAGCTCCTGACCTACAACCCTCAGTAGTTGTATATCTGGGCTGGCGACTGCAGCACACTTGTAATAAGAAGGACGCGACCATAAAATAGTAAATGAAACTTTATATTAGAACTCACTGATGACTATAAATTTAGCTTATAGTTATTGACTGAGGTGCAGGTCGTACTTGAAAGTAAATGTACCATAAGTCACAATAAAACATGTTATGGATCGTCGTTATTGAATACCCTACAAAGGAATGTGTAGGGGAATGTTTTAATAGTACTTGCTGGAGTTGACATAAAAACAGATGGCATTGAATGTCGTTCTTCTGAATGCATATGGTTATAATTCTGATTATAAAATAATAGGAGATATATTTCCATTTTTTATGTTTTGATCGAAGAATAAAACATGTATAATAGCATTGCAGATTCCTATGACATACATATATAAATACAAAAAAGTTAAATTAAAAAACACAATTAATTATATTGAAATGCATTGAGTTTGTTGTGATACAAGGTAGATGAGAACTTGTTCCAGATTAAAAGAAACTGGAGATGTTTCAATTAGATTTCTCAGGCTCATGAATATGCGTACAATAATGACATTACCTCAGCCTCATGTTATACCTCTTCATAACTGCAACTTCATGTCTTTTTATGAACAAAAAATCAAATGTATGAGTTGCTTGCAATGGAGTCTGTACCATTTCGTTAAGAGTTAAATGGCTAAAATGTAATAAATTTTAATCAAAATCGTTCGTGCCGTTTTTTATTTTATTTTATTTATTTTATGTCAAAATCACCATTAAAAATCAGAAATTCTAAAAATTAAAAACATTCCATGGATTTAAAACCTACATCCCAAATGTCATCGAAATCGGACCACAGGTTTGGTCTGTATCTGTAGCTCTGTACAAACACACGAACATCACTTCGAAAACATTTTTTGGTGTTCAGGAGAACTCGAAAATCGTTCCTGATAAAATACTTTCTGTATATACTAAGTATAATGGGAGAAAGTGGAAATATTTGAACTAAGTTAAAGTGTAAGACAATGATTCTGAAATAGTCAAATTACAAAAGCTACATCATGAATCAATTTCAGAAAGATAATAATTTTAAGTTTGTAATTATACGAAGAAAAAAACTATAAGCAAAACATATACAACTACACGTCAGGGTTCATTGATTAAGTCAAGCAGTTTATGTGCATGAATATTCAGTTTAATGGGCACTCAAAGTGAACGTATATGTTGTGTTTGTGTATGGTGGACAACTAGACCATACTGGCAGTCGTATGATGTGTTTATAACACAAACGTAATAACGTCATACTACTTTCTAGTATATCTGCATTCCATTGCTAGTATTTAGACCATTTTAAATTATTACTTGTAGCAAAATGTAGGAATGGATATAAATAAAAATTAAATATAAATAGAGCGCAATACTTCCTGAAAACATTGTTTAATCTTCAGTACATATTTACAAGATAATATCTTGAATGTGTGAATATGTATCTTGTATATCGGCGATGTTTTGTTAACAGTGCATATGTATCGAAATCTTCAAAAGGTTCTTCATGAATTAAAAATAGTTCAATTCATTGATATAAACCTAATTTTAACCATTATTACTAAAATGTGTCAATTTACAACGTTACTAGCCAGGCCCAATATCACTTTAACAAGGGATGCTAATCAATTAATAGAACATAAATCACTTCTCATAATCACATGACAGTTCAATTATTAAGCTGGTGAGGGGGGCATGCTTACTGAACTAACTCTAATGCGAGTGATTCAGCCCATCTAAGTAACACGCCAAGTCGTTTGTCACTAAATCCATACTAATCCTGTAAAATTATTTTGTTAACAGACCATTTATCAACCATAATTTAAACATTATTGCCACCAGGACTGATGTAGAATGATATGATAGGTTACGTACCTTTTTTATTCCGTCGTCAGTCCTAAAGTAGTCAAAGGGTGACTAGTTTCGGGTCAGAAATGACCCATTTTCAAACCCATTTTCATCAAATCGATTGGTCCAAAATCTGACAGAAGTCTTCGTTATGAGGTACAAACACATGTCGACACATAAAGTTCACACATTTACGACACAAAGCACATTTAATGAAAGTAGCCGGCTACATTTTATAAGAGACACACTGACGCAGGTAGCACGGCGGACACGACGGAACTCGTTAAAATGTATAAAATGTAGCCGGCTACTTTCATTAAATGTGCTTTGTGTCGTAAATGTGTGAACTTTATGTGTCGACATGTGTTTGTACCTCATAACGAAGACTTCTGTCGGATTTTGGACCAATCGATTTGATGAAAATGGGTTTGAAAATGGGTCATTTCTGACCCGAAACTAGTCACCCTTTGACTATTTTAGGACTGACGACGGAATAAAAAAGGTACGTAACCTATCATATTATAACCATAATTTCTTAGACATCTATAAAACGATCACATATGTGTTAAATAAAATATAAATACATTTTGAAAGTAGTTGTGGTCTAGTTTTAGTTTAAAAATGAATAATTAATGGTTTATACTCTTTGCTGCAATGTTTAAATTTACCTATTATACAGAATTTATGAAATGTTTATAACATATGTTAACTACAGTACTGTGGTTAGTAAGTTTGACTTCCCTTGAGATTCTGAGTGGATAAGGCGTCGTCAGTGTAACGTTTTTATTTTACTTGTGCTATAAGGAATAAAACATACAGTATTTATGAATTCAAGTAATGTTATTTAATCTAATGGGGGAATTTATTACTGTAATAGCTGATTTTAAAATACGATTGATCATAACACACTATTCGACTAAATAAAGTAGTTTGTTTTATTTTTGGTGTTCTTAATAGTTAAATTTTTGTAATTTGCAAGAGTACATTATATTGTGGCTTACAATTTAAAAAAATCAGCCTTTAAATAATAGCAAACAGAATTTTATCAGCATATATTCTCTTTGATTTTGGAATCTCGGTATGTTTACATCGCTTATTTACATCAACAATATATTGATGCGTGAAACAGAAATAGGCAACTCGCATTTCATTGTTTACAATCACTATCATGGTCTAAAAATGGGTTTATGAGCTTATATGGGTTTGGATATCAATAAAACCGAGGATTTTTATTTTTTGCATTGAAGTTTATCTCGGTATTTCATAGATTTTGCAGTGAAATCGACCAATAACCCAGGATATTATTTATCTCACTAAAATTTTTTAATCTTAATTTTTTGAAATAATGACGTGTCTTTAATTGACTATAGCCCTTAGAGATAAGTTTCAACCACTTCCAGATTAAGAGCAAAAAATTATAGTCTTTTAATTTAAATTTCTCAAGACTGTAAAAATGATGGTAGTAAGGAGTTTTTATCTTATCTTATATATAAAAAAAATTGTTTTTTCTTTTCCGAGTTCGTTTGGCTCTTCTACCCGATCGATTTTCATGATTGAGGTCTCGAATTGAAGGTTTGCACGCACAGATTTTCCATCAAGCATATGCATAATTTGATTATTTTTTGAATGTATGATTACTTCAATTTAAGATGTACTTCACCAGTTGTAATTTATATAATCATATATATTTTGGCTTAAGAACCTTCAGTAAAATAAATCGGACCAGTTTCAAGCAAATGCAAAGTGAACAACCATCATAAAAATTATTTTTCATGAAAAAGGTTTTCTATGATTAAACATCAATAGCTCCAGTATTGTTCATGTTTTTTATATGTTTTAGACTCAAAATAATCAGTAAATTATGAGCTTTATTTGAGCTATTGATCGTTTGGATCAGTTAAGCTCGAGATACTGTATTACTCAATAAAAAATCATAAATTTTATTATTTCTCGGATATTATATTTATTTTAACGCTGCGGAGCAGCATAGGTCCTCTAGTTGTGTATTAATTTTAATAATTTTTTGAGCGGAGCGAGCGAAGCGAGCGAAGCTCTTATACGTCGACTTTTATGCATTTCGTAATACGCAAACTCCTCCTAGACGGCTGAATCAATCGTTTTCAAATTTTGGATGGTGGTAAAGACCATATCGGTGAGTGCCAACATCTATATGGCGTTAAAAATAACTCTCAGGAATCCGCCCCACTGGGTCTCAAAGTTTCAATGTAATCCTTATGGAAGCAGTATTTGACACATAAACAAAGACATCTGATCAGCTGTTGACTTTTGAATGCAGTAGATAAATAAATAGCTGATATCATTATTCCACGGATATTAAAACATAAACGGTGGTATGGATCATAAAATAATCAAATGACGACACAAGCTTGAGGTCCGCGACGTAGGAAGTGTTGAAGGAAGTACTAAAGGTACACAGTCTGGAGTGTGGAAACTGTTTATGACGATTAGATTTAGGTATCTGCATTCCTAAAATTCTATGGGAAGGGAGGAAAACGGATCCGCGACGTAGAAAGTGGTGAAGGAAGTACTAAAGGTGAGCAGTCTGGAATGTGCAAACTGTTTATGACGATTAGATTAAGGTATCTGCAATCATAAAATGCTATGGGAAGGGAGCAAAACGGGTCCGCAACGTAGGAAGTGGTGAAGGAAGTAGTCAAGGCAAGCTATCCGGAGTGTGGGAACTGCTTATGACCATTATATTAAGGTATCTGCAATCATAAAATGCTATGGAAGGGAGAGAAACAGGTCCGTGGCGTAGGAAGTGGCGAAGGAAGTAGTAAGGTGAGCAGTCCGGAGTGTTGGAACTGTTTATGACGATTAGATTAAGGTATCTGCAATCATAAAATGCTATGGGAAGGGAGCAAAACGGGTCCGCAACGTAGGAAGTGGTGAAGGAAGTAGTCAAGGCAAGCTATCCGGAGTGTGGGAACTGCTTATGACCATTATATTAAGGTATCTGCAATCATAAAATGCTATGGAAGGGAGAGAAACAGGTCCGTGGCGTAGGAAGTGGCGAAGGAAGTAGTAAGGTGAGCAGTCCGGAGTGTTGGAACTGTTTATGACGATTAGATTAAGGTATCTGAAATCATAAAATGCTATGGGAAGGGAGCAAAACGGGTCCGCGACGTAGGAAGTGATGAAGGAAGTAGTCAAGGAAAGCTGTCCGGAGTGTGGGAACTGCTTATGACCATTATATTAAGGTGTTTGCAATCCTATGATGCTATGGAAAGGGAGGGAAACATGTCCGTCATGTAGGCGAGCTGTCCGTAGTGTAGGAACTGTTTATGACGATTAAATTAAGGTATCTGAAATCATAAAATGCTATGGAAGGGAGAGAAACAGGTCCGTGGCGTAGGAAGTGGTGAAGAAAGTAGTAAAGGCGAGCAGTCCAGGATGTGTGGGAACTGTTTATGACGATTAGATTAAGGTATCTGCTATCATAAAATTCTATGGGAAGGGAGGATAACGGGTCCGCGACGTAGGAAGTGATGAAGGAAGTAGTCAAGGCAAGCTGTCCGGAGTGTAGGAACTGTTTATTACAATTAGATTAAGGTATCTGCAATCATAAAATTCTATGGAACGGGGGGGAAACAGTTCCGTGGCGTAGGAAGTGGCGAAGGAAGTAGTAAAGGCGAGCAGTCCGGAGTGTTGGAACTGTTTATGACGATTAGATTGAGGTATCTGCAATCGTAAAATGCTATGGGAAGGAAGGGAAACAGTTCCGTGGCGTTGGAAGTGGCGAAGGAAATGGTAAAGGCGAGAGGTCCGGAGTGTTGGAACTGTTTATGACGATTAGATTGAGGTATCTGCAATCATAAAATGCTATGGGAAGAGAGGAAAACGGGTCCGCGACGTGGGAAGTGATGAAGGAAGTAGTCAAGGCAAGCTGTTCTGAGTGTGGGAACTGCTTATGACCATTTTATTAAGGTATCTGCAATCATAAAATGCTATGGAAAGGGAGAGAAACAGGTCCGTGAGGTAGGAAGTGGCGAAGGAAGTAGTGAAGGCGAGCAGTCCGGAGTGTTGGAACTGTTTATGACGATTAGATTAAGGTATCTGCAATCATAAAATGCTATGGGAAGGGATGAAAACGGGTCCGCGACGTAGGAAGTGATGAAGGAAGTAGTCAATGCAAGCTGTCCGGAATGTGGGAACTGCTTATTACCATTATATTAAGGTATTTGCAATCCTATGATGCTATGGGAAGGGAGGGAAACATGTCCGTCACGTAGGCGAGCTGTCCGGAGTGTGGGAACTGTTTATGACGATTAAATTAAGGTATCTGCAATTATAAAATGCTATGGAAAGGGTGGGAAAAAGATCCGTGGCGTAGGAAATGGTGAAGGAAGTAATAAAGGCGAGCAGTCCGGAGTGTGGGAACTGTTTATGACGATTAGATTAAGGTATCTGCAATCATAAAATGCTGTGGGAAGGGAGGAAAACAGGCCCACTATGTAGGACGTGGTGAAGGAAGTAGTAAAGGCGAGCAGTCCGGCGTGTGGGAACTGTTAATGACGATTAGATGAAGATATCTGCAATCATAAAATGCTATGGGAAGGGAGGATAACGGGTCCGCGACGTACGAAGTGATGAAGGAAGTAGTCAAGGCAAGCTGTCCGGACTATAGGAACTGTTTATGGCAATTAGATTAAGGTATCTGCAATCATAAAATGCTATGGGAAGGGAGAGAAAAGGTCCGAGACGTATGAAGTGGTGAAGGAATTAGTAAGGTGAGCAGTGTGGAGTGTGGGATCTGGAAACAGTTTGTAGCAGTTAAATTAATGTATCTGCAATGCTGAAATGTTATGAGTAGGGATGGAAGCATCCCCACGACATAGAAAATTGTGAAAGAAGTAGTAAAGGCTAGCAGTGCGGAGTGGGGGGAAATGTTTGTGGCAATTAGATTAACGTATCTAAAATACTAAATTGCTATGGAGAGTGATGAAAACAGGTCCACGATGTAGAAAAAGGCTTAGAAAGTAGTAAAGTATGAGCATAGTGTGAAAACCGTCTGTGGCAGTTAGATTGATGTATCTTTAATTCTAAAAATGCTATGAGAAGGGAAGGAAACAAGTCTATGACGTAGGAAATAATGAAGGAAGTGGTAAGGCTTGCAGTGCAGAGCGTGGGAACTGTCTTTGGCAATTACATTAATATATCTGCAATCCTAAAATTTTATGGGAAGAGAGGGAAATAGGTCCACGACGTAGGGGGTGGTGAAGGAAGTAGTAAAGGTGAGCGTGTTGAGTGTGGGAATGGATTAATGTATCTGCAATGCTAAAACGCTATGGGAAGAGACTGTAGACTGTAGGTTAAAATTATTTCGAAGCACGAATCGATACATTATTCGATACATGCAATCGTTTTTAATAGAAATTCATAACTGAGTTGACAACAGCTGATTTTTACTCCATAGAGAATAAAAACTATTTTTACTCCATAGAGAATAAAAACTATTTTTACACCATAGAGGATAAAAACTTTTTTTACTTCCTAAAGAGTAAAATTGCTACTTTAAGGCGGTGACACACTATCGATCTTTTCCCCGATCAAGACCTCGAACCGAGCAGGGAGAAGGGAGAAGGGAGATAAATATCAGCAAAATTTCACTCCGAACATTACCCCGAACAAGACCAAGACCAGACGAATTCTACCGAGCGCGGCAAAATGGAGTTTAGAGAGAGATGGAGAGTGTGTGCGAGTGAGAGCGAGGAGGTAGTAATAATAAAACAGTAATAAAACATGAAATAACATGTTACCTAATAATAATTTTAATTGCCTTTAATAATATTTATGTTTATATTAATTATAAAGGAATTTATGTATAATATCAATTAAAGGTAAACATTATTGGTATCATTGAGTTGACGGTTTCAACTTGTAAAATACATTTTCAACCTTGACCAAACAAACCAAAAAATTATAACATAAATTCCCATAATATAAAACGGCAAAATATTACCCAGCATTCATTTATTTTACTAATTATAGAGTTAAAATGCCATATTAAATTAGAACTATCATCGCTAGTGCAGGCGGCCGCTCGGTGCGGCGCTCGCGACGATGTACGGGGCAAAAATATACCGTGACACACTATCGTACATCACTCCGTACATCGGACCGATCTTTTCTTTGATCTTTCGCCAAAAAACCGCCTCCAGAGCGCTCGTCTCCCTGCTCGGCCTGATGTCTGGTTCGCCGTCTGGTTCGGTGTACGGACCCGTGACACGCTATCGAACATGCTCCCTTCGACCTCCCTTCTCCCTTCTCCCTGCTCGGTTCGGGGTCTTGTTCGGGGAAAAGATCGATAGTGTGTCACCGTCTTTAGACCCGCAACGCATGCATTAAAACGACTGGTATTACCGCAGTATGACCAAAACAATATAATATAAACCCTTGATGACTCCGCTCAATTTTGTGGATGCCTCTGCAAACGCCACCTAGTTTAACACCCTTAATTACAGGAGAGCCTGGGTTGTAATGACCTTATCGCGTGACGGAAGACATAACGGTTGGGGGTAATCAGGGTCAGTAACAATCTTAGATCATACCCTCACCACTAGTAGTCAGGGTGCATGGTACATTTAACAGATGTAAGACTTATTCTTACACTTATTTTTGTCCAGTTATATTTTCTGTTTACCAAATCGGTGAAAAGGAGAGAATTTTTCATCGCCTACAAGAGTGTATTTATAACACAGTTAGGATACTAACTAACAACATTTAAACATATACACAACATGTAGACATATATAATTTCTATAGTTATACATGTAAACATGTATATCTCTGCACTTTAGTAACGATTTGCTGAAATAATCTCAATCCAGACACCTGATTAGCATTTTATGGATGACGAATGTAGTAAAAGGTAGGAGAAAATGGAGCCCTTATCTCACAAAAGGGTGATTTTGGTCATTTGGTATTGTGTTTCAAAATAATTTAGGCCATTTAAAATTTATCTTGACATTCTCACCTGTATATCGAATATAAAAAATGTTTTAACTTAATCAATGGTTTAGTTTATTGGAGAAGACAGTGTTGCTATATAGTCATCATTGACAGATACACAGACAAACAAAGCTACTCAAGTTAAAATAAGTCTCGTTTCAGTTTTATTAGGATGTGAAACGTAAAATAGTGAATAAAATCTGCCACGAACTTTTCAACAAAACATGAACTTTTATTTATACAGGGTTATATATTTATTAGTATTTATTATTTATTATTATAGGTTATTTATTATTTTATTAGTATTTATTTATACAGGGTTAGTAAAAAGTGTGGAGACCCCCTGTTATTTTTTTAACGGCCCATACTAGAAAAACTAAACTCGGCACACCTTTATGACATGTTATGAAGTACTTTTTGGGCATAACCATCACTTGGTATACATCCCCAAAATGGGGGATTTTGGGGGAAACTCAAAATTTTCAAATACAAAAACCCATCGAGTGACCCCTCATTTTGAAGGTCCTGGTAAAAGAAAACCAACAACGCAAAATAGAGGTCTTTATCTCAATCCAGTAAAAAATGGCAGCCAATTGAAATTCTCAGAAGTTAAATTTAACATACAGCTTTCCAAGTCTGGAGACCCGCTGTAAATTTTGTAGCGACTCACACTAGAATAAATAAACTCTACACACCTTTTTGGCATGTTATGAAGTACTTTTTAAGCCTAATAGCCACTTGCTTACCAAACCCAAAATAGGGGATTTTGGGGGAAACTCAAAAGTTTTAAATGATAAGCCCCATCAAGTGACCCCTCATTTTGAAGGTCCTGGTAAAAGAAAACAATAAACGCAAACTAGAGGTTTCTATCTCAATCCAGTAAAAAATGGAAGCTGATTGAAATCATTAGAAATCGGAAATAACTTGCAATTTTATATTCAATTGGCTGCCATATTTTACTGTGTTAAGATAGAGACCTATTGTTTGGGTTGTTCATTTTATTTTATTATGACCTTCAAAATGAGGGGTCACTCGATGGGGCTTATCATTTAAAAATTTTGAGTTTCCCCCAAAATCCCCCATTTTGGGTTTGGGAACTTATGAGAATTTCAATTGGCTGCCATTTTGTACTGAACTGAGATACAGACCTTTAATTTGCGTTGTTGGTTTTCTTTTACCAGGACCTTCAAAATGACGGGTCAATCGATGGGTCTTTGTATTTGAAATTTTTTAGTTTCCCCCTAAATCCCCCAATTTGGGGATGAACACCAAGTGGCGGGTATGCCCAAAAAGTACTTCATAACATGCCATAATGGTGTGCCGAGTTTAGTTTTTCTAGTATGGGCCGTTAAAAAAATAACAGGGGGTCTCCACACTTTTTACTAACCCTGTATATATGATAATGTATTAGGAATATTTAAACTAGAATTTGAGGTTCATCGATGTAATACGTTGTTATACAAATGGCAATGAAATGAAACACAAATGTTACATTATTTACATTTCGAATGAGTTAGGACCGGGAATCGTATTTCGAATGCAAAATTTATAAGTTTAACTTGACCACAATAGTAGAGGAAATCTAAAAAGAATCAAAAGTTTTAAAAATAGTTCAAATATACTTATTCGTATGAAATTCATTTTGTAAGTTTTATTCTGTCGAAAATGTTTATAATTTCCCCAACAATTTCATGCAAATGTGTGTAAACGTTTAATCCGTTCGGTAAAAAACTCTGTCTACACTCGTAATTAAAAGTTAAACAGAGGTATTTTATTGCTGGACAAATTCGATCTGTAAATTTACGAGCTCAGTTCGAGTTTTCATCATTGTAATTGCCTGTTCATAATTACCTTATGTTCAATATTAAACTATAAAGTGAATATAACTTTAATGTTAAATGTTTTCTGATAATGTACAAAAACGTGTTTCACCTTTTAAAGCATCTATCGTTGAATTAATCTTAAGCATAATTTATAATGTAGGAATATAACAATTCCATTTTTATGATCGAAAAACGTGCTCCAGAATAATATTAGTGTAATCGTTGATGTTAACTTAAAATGCATGAAAACCGAAGTTAATATTGAAGGTTTTTTAGTACTCTATTCTCACACATTATTGTATATTATATTTATGAAATAATTTAAGTCATAATCAATATCAACTGAAGACTTCAATTATCCTTATAGGCCCAAACATTTCATGTAGTCCATACAGTTTAGGATTGATGGAAAAAGTCTCTAAAAGCAGTTTGAATTTACTTAGTAAATAAATACAGATTTTATTACATTTTTGACAGCCCTCATACAAAGTACAGTAGGCCTACAGAATGTGGCATATCCTTCATTTCCCCGAATGAAATGTAAATTTACTAACCAAGATATTTTTCCAATTACAAAATAAATTTTCACCCTGCAACAGAAGACAATATACTCACATCTGTTATTTAATCACATAAACGGGTCATTGGTTTATGTACCATTAGCTTATTTTATTTTAGGTGTAACAAGCAACATTTTAATTTTTCCTGCATACGTCTTAATTTTTATCACTCAGTTTTAAATCATTATACCTTAACAAAAATTTACTTTAATTTTCTTATAGTTAATTCACACTTTAAATCCACCTATTGGAGTGTAGTTTAATAGAGATATTATGTCCCAACTAATTGTATTGAGTCTATTCATGCGGTAGTGGCAACACTAAAATAATGTTTTGGGTGTACCGTAGTTTTGTAAAATAGTGTGAAAGAAGAAGAAGTGCGTAAATTTATCACTAAATGAAACTTGATACGTTGACTGAGCCATCATGGTGGCCGTGTCAAGCGGGTGATTTGATGGATTACAGACTGTCTTCAATAAATTGAAAGATATTCTCAAAATACCGCCATTGCAGTATATAGCACGGGAATGCTCTATGAATGCACTCTGTTTTACTACTGTTGAATTATGATCGAGCTCATAATATGGACACATTAATTGAGGATTCACTTAAACTTTCTAAGAATGATAAACTGTTTACGCTCACAAGAAGAAATGTCAGTAGTTAGCCGTCATGAGTTTAAAAGATAAACACTTCACTTCGAGCTAAACTGCACGTTAGATGGTAGGAAGGATAATTATTAAAGTTCAGGTTGAGTTCAAAACAATAGACATTGAATAATCAGTAATTAACACATTACAATGACACAATTATATGCCAAACGAACAAATCTTGGTTTCCAAGATATTGTTGCATAGAGATCTACATAGGGATTTAAATGTATGTATGTAAAAGAAATTTCATGGAAATTAAGTTTTTAGAACGTGAGACAGATTTGTCTTTAATAAAAAAGGATAAATCAATTAGCTTGAATAAATCTAAGAAATTTTATCAATTTAAATTATTATCAGGAGAAAGTCAATAGCATCGTTCAGGTATGTTTTAGTAACTTGGTAAGGTATGTTTTAGTAACTTGGTAAGGTATGTTTTAGTAACTTGGTAAGGTATGTTTTAGTAACTTGGTAAGGTATGTTTTAGTAACTTGGTAAGTCTTCATCGTTTTGCAAATTTATCTCGATTCTGGACCTTATCTTGATTTAGAAATTTATCCGTTCAACTGTCTATTCGAGAAACTAAAACAATTATAAATAAAAGACACCCTGTGAATATCCTACTCGGTATGTTTAGCTTGTAAACAATACGTTTATAAACGAAATAACCTTCACAAATTACTCTACCACTTTCTGCACTCGACACTTTATATATTACTAAATATCTAATAATGTGTGACCATGGGCAGTTTTTAAAATAAATCTCACACTCTACAGTACAGAAGTTTTTAACTCAAAAGCAATAAAAGAAAAACTACAAAGCAAATTTATAATCTCACAGTATACTAGATATGAAAATTACAATCACTTTCGCATTTGAAAAAGTATTTCAAGGTAGTAAATATCTCTTCAGCAGCTGCTTGAAAAAAAATTAACATTGCTCCTATGGTTGGCAAATCCAAGATGGCCGTTGGCTTTCATGGACTCCCTTGGAAATACATTCAAAAAAAAAAAAAAAAACATTTCTTATCTCACAGTATACTAGAGATTGACATTATTGGTGTTTGAAAAATTATTTTTGGATGATAAGTAACTCATCAACAGCTGTTTTAAATTATCCAAGATGGCCGCTAGCCTCCAGGGACTAATGTACTGATCACGTGACAGTACAAGACACCGGTTAGAGATAGATAGATAGACTGGAACAATCATCGATCTCACCACTCATCATCATCTTGACAGTGTGCATCGTCAAATTAAATAGATGTCCGTGATTTGAAATGTCAATTTATTTTGTACAACGCATTATTCTGTTTCCACACTAAAGAAAAATAACAGACATTCCCATCACACGATAGTTTAATTTAAAACACTCAACGCATCATTTAAGTAAAATGAACTCGTAATTTCACCACATTATTTAAATTCGAGGAAATACGTTTAAAAGACAGTTGAAAACTTTTATATTGTACAAAATCTCATTTTGTGGATTTTAAGTGTTATATTTCTGTAAATTGTGTTTGTACTACGCCAAATACTGTATGGAAATGTTTGTAAGCGTTTAATCTGTTAGACGACAGCATTGATCTACACTCGCAATTAAAAGTTAAACAGAGGGTTTTATTGCTGGACACATTTGATCTGCAAATTTACGAGCTCATTCCGACTTTTCATCATCGTTATTGGCTTCTCATTATTGCCTTTTGTACAATATTGAACTGTAAAATCGTTCGAAGGCTAAAATGGTTTGTACTTTTCACAGTGACAACCTCCATATTATATAATTGAAAGCAATAAATTAGAATATGTTCAGCCTCTGGGTAACGTTATATAAATAAAAGGTTAAATAAATTGCTTAAATAAAGTGTGTAAGGTTTGTATTTTTATTTGCTAAGATTTATTATTATTTTACTTTGCAATTCCAAACAGGTTGTTAAAGAATGGTAAAGTAGCATTATTTATTAAGACTTTTTTGGAATATGAATAAAATTATTAAACGTTTCTCATGTCCTCAACCAAGAGCAGTTGCCCCAGTTAAAGCAGATGTTACACCATAAATATATAAATTGCTGGAACAAAATTATATCCTTGGCTTATTAGATTGAATATTAATTTTGGGTATTCCTGGTATCCATAACCTCTGCTGAGAGTGGATACTTGTATCCAAGGAGAATAATTTGTTGTAGTGAGAAGTTTGTAAATTAAGCTTTAACTAATTACAAGTTTGTGTTATGAAGACTATAAAACAAAACCTGTTAGTCACTTTCTTTGAAGTAACGATGGTAGATTTTTTAATTACTGGGTTACGTTAACATTACCAAATTTACGTTTCGAAAACAAAATTTCTGTTTAAATTTTAAAAATAGGCAATAAGAACAATATTTTCCTTGCCTAAACTCCAATCATGCAGAAAAGTTTTCTCAGAATCCAATATTCTAGCTCTTCCATCGATCTGCATTCTTAAAACTCACCTTTGTCAAACAAAATCTTTCCCTATTCACTGAGTAAGAAAACCCGCGTATTCGCCAATATTCACTCCAGAATTCTCACAATTTGCCAAACCCTAAACATATTACATCTTTAAATAAACACACTGCCTTTACAACGGAATTCATTTGTATAATAGAATAGCCTCCTTCTTTCTTTAAAACTGGAATTAGACCACTCAAAATTTAAACTATGCATAAAACAACATTTGATTAAAACCACGAGTTACAGCATCAAGGAGATCTCATAGCCACAGGAACGAGACCCTAGTGTTGTAAACCCTAGTGTGTAAAGTAAGTAGATTTAAATTTAACTATTATTAAATATAGTTGTAAATATCTTAATCTTATCACTAGCTTAAAACCCAGATGGAGAGCTGTATTTATTTTATGTTTGACTTAGCTAATGCAATGTATTGTCAACTTAGCTCAATAAAATGATTTTTTTTTATTTGATTCACATACTTTGAACGTGGTTGCGATATTCGTAAATATACAAGAATGTTAACATAATTATAAAAAACGCGGTTATTTCAACCACTTATAAGTGGTTTAAGCTCAGCCGTAAATCTAGACTGAAGCACCGAGTGGCAGTGGCACATTGGACCACCACTGGGCTCTCACACTCTCATTGGAGAATTGTCGTAAATTAAAGAGAAACAGTTATTGCTGAACATTCTTGCTTAGTTATCGAGGTAGTATATACGTTCTGCTGGATCATGATATTAAATAATTGCTTTTATCCATACACTTTTAAATGACTAGTGTGTAAAAATTACAAACATTTTCATTGCTTTCTACAAACTACTATTTTTGAGGCTGTACGCTAAAATCCTAGTAGGTTGGATGCCCGTAAACAAAATATAGAGCAAGATAGCAAAGCATTTATAGAATAATTTCTTAAAGTGACATCTCGATCGAAAGACGTAGGAATGCTTAAAGTAATTTTTTGTTAATTTATATTTACAAATCCAACCTGAAAAATAGTACAAATTAAAAAAAGTAAAAATTAACACCCCTCTCAGACCAGTTATAATTTACTTGACTTATACATATTATTAAACTGTTTTAGCCACATAATGTATCAAACAAATTATTGGATTTTTGTCAAGAAAAATGCATTCATTTACAATAAAATGTTTTGAAAGTGGGTAATAACATAACAGTTTAAATTTAAAATTAAACGTAAAGAACTTTGATATTTATGTGTAATTGTAGCTCAGCAGAATTCAAATGCGTATTATACTAAGGTGTAGGAAGTAGACTTTTATAGCTAATTTATATTAAAACCATTCTATATTCTTATAAATTTAAATTAAGCATGTTTTAATATTCCATTATCTTTCTCTTAGCTAAAACGCCAACGGTTCTAGTAAAGGAACCAGTTTTTTTATTTGTATAAACTTTGTAATATGATAATGAGTAATTAGCAGCATGTCAGAATCATTCTCAAAATTTATTGGTGGATTTATAAAAAAATTTGTTGCTATGTGTGCAACGTTAATATTTTGCAAATGACAATCTTTTTAAAAGACACAAAAATGTATAACAAACGCATCTAGTGTAAAATCTACGTTCTGCACACTGTGAAAATTACATTAGGACCTAGCCAAGCTGTGATGTTAAGCTGTCTCATGCAAATGTAGTGGGATCCTTGTAATTGGACCTGTAGAGATAGTAATTGATCTGTCGCTATGGTGATGGCTACACTTCAATCTGTAGTTGTACAAGCTAATGTAGCAACAGGTAAAGTCCAACACATCTCAAGTAGTCCTACCTACCACCTTACAATGGCCGACCCCACAATATACAATATGGAACCGTGAAAAGTTAAAAAAATCATTGCAAGTTCTTAGTGAGATAAATTTGCATGATTTGCTCGATTGTATCTGCCTATTAATCAGTGTTTTCAGATTAATATCTTAACTTGATCATTATTATTTTTCTTGTAAAAATAACAATACTGAAAAATGCGTTGTAGCTATAAGATAATTATTACAGAAAATCTATGTTTTAAGACCTTTAGATTTGTTTAGGTTGTGTATCGACAACAATGATTGTATGGATGTAGTCATTTATCACAGCTGTTCTGACACAATCTCAGTTGATGGGTTGTGCCGCGGGACATCTCCATCTCAAGTATCAGATATTGCTTCAGCTTCTAAGGTTCTCTCGATTTTAATAGTATACTTTAACTATAACTATTGGTCGTCCAGTGGTCGAAACTCGACCAAAAATATGTAGGCCTATTTTGGATTTTTTAGATAGAAGTGGTTGAGAAATGTTGGAATATCTTTGAGGATGTACCTTTTTGGCTGTAGTGAGTGTGATCATGTGTTCAATGTTCACATATCAATTTTTTAGGTTAAATAAAAACAAAAAAAACTGGCATGTTGTCAATTAAGGACAATTGTTTGTATTACTTACAAAAGGAGATTAATTTAAGATTAAATAAATAAATTTAGTATATGTCCACTGTCTGATTTAGAAAAAAATCAGTACTGCATTCAGTTGGCTACTGCATTTTATAAACCAAACTCGAATCTTGCTTCCTTGGCCTATCGTATGACGTTTTCCTGTTGGGTACTTGGTAAACGTATTGCATAAGTGAATTATTAACAATATAATTTAGCTGTAAATTAATTATAATTTAAATGGGTCAAAACTCAAAACGTTAGTCTATAAAGGCTTATCTCGTCAGCTCAAGAGTATATAATTCTGACCCCTAACTTGAAACCCTTAAAAGGTGGGTCTGGTCATAAGAATTTCCAAACGAAACGTAAATCATCATTATGTCGCAACAGTTTATCATGTGTATCCCAGTCAAAGCAACTACATTATTATATTAATATCATGATCAACATTAATGTTGCAAGAAGATACAATATTTTAATATTTGCTCATGTTAAGTAAAATTTTTTAAGTAACAATAACTTAATTTGAGGACAATAATAAAATAACAATATATTCTTTATTTGATTTGGAATTAGGAATCACGTCTCTATTTCACAGTAAATACCCTCGAATGACCAAGTGATTTATTTAAAGTAGGGTAAGTATATTTAAATATTTTTAATTAAAAGCATATATTATGCCAGTTTGTGTGTTTTGATTTAACCTAAAAATTTGACACGTATTTACACATGATCGCACTAAAAAGGTTGATCTTCAAAGATATTCCACCACACCTTAACCACTTTTAGCTAAAAAATCCAATTGCACTGAACACACCTCTCTATTTTTCACCCCATACTGTAAATAAAACATGTGATTGGCATTTCTACTATTTGTTTTGGTTTTCTGTTTATTTCGTTGTTATTTCGTCACCAGCATGGAAACCTATAAAGCCCATGTTAATATTTTTCAAATTTAAAATTAATTTTTTGTGCTTATTTCTGAGCCTATTTTAATTTTTAAAGGGATTCTGCACACCTACAGAAAATTATCTTTCTAACAGTATGCGTAGATTTTTCCTGCGATGCACACAAGCTGAGAAAAAAGGTTTTAAAGAAACATGCTTGCCTATTAATATATAGATAGATATTTTGAGCTCGTCATCTTTTAATTTATTTCATTAAGTCACATTAACGGGTTAAATGGTCATGGGCCATTAGCTTGTACAATATTAGAGGCATCGCTTAGCTCTATTTCTCGCCATTGTAAAACTAATAAGCCTATAACAACCAACATTTTCACGCCTTCTATAAGTTTTGAACATTTAATATTTTTTGCAAGTTTTTATTTAAAAAATATATTTTTATGGTTTGAATGTGATTGGTTCTATCTTTAAATCTTAAACCATCCCTTGGGGAATAGGTTAGTAGAGACATTTATGTTCCTTCTTATGTTGAATTTCGGAGCAAAAAAAAATTATATTTTGGATCAACCGTATTGTTGTAAAATATATTACAATATAAGGCCGGGAAGTAGGTGTTACAAAGCAAGGGTTACTGAGGTAACTTCATCGGCACTCGGCAGCCTTTAGTATTGCAATCATGGCCGTGCAATTTACAATGTTGCAGTTGACTCTCCAGTGATCTCTCCAGTTAACTTTACCACACTAACTGACTTTACCGATTCGTATTCAGTCAACAACGATTTTCTGGCACGAGCTTTCTTATAAATGCTCCCCGTTCAACTAATATTAAATTATGAGTGAGTATATTATAGATTAATACATAACCCGAAACTTATTTTTAAGAGATCCACATTTTCAAGAGGCCTGCAGCATTAGTATTGGGCTCAACAACACTAATGCAAATGATGTACGCAATTTCAGTGGTGACCACGATGCATGCAATCGTAAGACTCTGAAAATATTGTGGAAACCCTGTTGAACTTACGTTCTTAGAACGGATTACATATTTTTATCTTTATTAGGAAAATGTATAATAAAAACTGTTAAATTATCATTTTTATTCGTAACAGCTCTAACATTACATGATATTCTTTTGGAATTTATCAAGATGAGCATAGGATATTCACGATTCTTTCATCAATTTATTTTGGGTTTCGGATAAGGGTCTTAAATAATCATTTGTACAAAACTTAGGTTAAATTTAGTTATTTATTATATTTTCTAAATTTTTTTCTGTGTTGATACCCTGGTATTCATTTTGAAACGCTTAACACTTCATATTACGAATTCTGAGAATAAAAAACAGCTACTTCAGATCACATGAAGATATGTAGGTAATTAGCCCTCCTGAGTTTAAAAGATAAGAAGAACAAGTTCACTTAGGGCTAAATTACATTTTAGATGGTGGGAAAGATAATTAAAGTCATGTTGAACTCAAAGTTTTAAACAATTACTAATTAGTAACTGATGTTGAGAATTTTCGTTAAACTACTAAGGTGGAGCAAGTAATTATTTTATTTCAAGGTGAAATATAATTATCATACATAAAAATGTGTGATAATTTTATATTGATAAGAAATAAAAATCACTAAAGAATATTACGCTTTTGATCTGGAATATTTAACTAAATAGTTTGAAGTTCTTTATATTATACAAATTATTTTAATACTTAATATATTTGAACTACTCCGTTGGTAGAATAACTTTTATTATAAATTGTAAAATTGTAATCAAGCTAGCTACGTATTTGCATTTTATCTTTGTTGGAAAATATGCCTGAGATAAAATGTAAGGTTCAGTATCATCATAAATGCTTTAAATTACGAGTTACATTAAATGGCGAGTTTCCTCTTGGTTTGTTAATGACATTCTTATTGTTGTCCCCAATAATTAGCCAATACTCCTTTAAACAAACATATTTTGGTAAATATCCTGGCCTTTTTATTTGAATATAAATATTTTTTTCCTAAAAATATAAAAAAAAACAAACCGTAAATCAATAACAATTGTTCTTAAAGACCTTTAAACATTTAACATTACCGTCAGTTATGCTCAATGCCCATACTAGAATATCTATGTATAACAGTTTGCGCTTCGCCGCTAAAAGCGTGGCTTGATTCGAATACGAAATCCTCTTACAAAGCCACAGGTTGAAAATTGTTCTGCTTAACGATGTGTTTGTTTTGATATTTTTCTATAAATGCACGAAAAACTTGTGAAGCAAAAGAATTCACAACGGATGGTGTAAATTAAAAAAAAAAAAAAAATACCAAATGATATTTAGTATCTTTCTGTTACACCAACCACACTTCAATTAACTATAGCAAGTTAGGGTGGGTTTGTTTTTTTTTCGTAAATTTTATGTACAAATAAACTTACTAACCTAACTGTTACCTAACCTAAGGTGTGGTCGGTATAGAAAAAAAGTAAAGAATATTTTTTATGCATATTTAAAAACTTAAACCATGTAATGTAACATTTTAATTAGGAAATGTGCTAATATAAGGATTTACCGCACTCCAGCAGATTTTTCGAGCAATTTTCCAAACAACTTTGTTCTGCAATGAGTACAAGTCAATATATCTTTATATAATTGTTATCTACTTCATGACACTATAAACTGTAAAATCACTGTTTCATACATTGTAGTCCAACTGACAGAAATTGCCAAGCAAATTTCTGAAAAACTTACTTTCATAAAGTAAGTAAATAACAGGACTAATATAACCGACTTCGCAAGTCACAACATTACTCTGGAGCTCAATTAAATCGGTTCTATTATAATCTAAGTAAGTAAGAAGAAGATGAAACAGAAGAATAAGAAGAAAACTAAGCATGTGTATTGTAATGGGTCTCAAGAAGCCCAATTAGCCCAGACGTTGCCCGCTGAACTGAAGCTTCACTGTAACTGTAAGTATCGCAATATCCGCGGTCTTGGGAAATTGTTGTGGAATTCTTTTCTTTCCAACTGTTCTTTGTCGTAGGATCACTTTAAAATTGGTTTTAGGCCTTTAAATGGAAATCTGAATACTTTATTAAAGTAATGAAGATGGAACTTAGTTATTTAGGTTATGGACAAATTATGTTTTGACATAATAATTCATGTTTGATTACAAATAAAAACACTAATATCAAGCTTTTATCATTCCTATGAGATTAAAATTAGTGTAATGTTTTAGGGTATTGGTATAATCTGCAGTGGTATAAACAATAGATACTACCCGAAAGAGGTTTATGCAAGATTTATATTATTTAGCTTCCAATAATTTAATTTGGGCATAGATGTAACCAGCATAATAAGGTCATAAGCCATGAGCAAGGTAGTTCTAGCTTGCAAGGTATTTTCTCATCCTCAACCGATTTCCACCTTAAAATAGTCATAACTATGTCATTGTGTTGAAGAAATTATTAATACTAGGTTTGTATAACATTGAGTGGGTGTTATGCTTTCCATGTATAGATTACTGAACAATGGATTACGTAGGCAATAAGCCAGTTTAATGCAACATTGCCGTTCATTATCTCTCATCAACGAGTTTTACTCGACCTTTAATACTTATGGCTAATACGCACAATAGCGTATATCAGCTTGATTGGAATTTGCACCTGACGAAAACCCAATAATTTATATTATAGCATGAAATCAAAACATAGTAATAGAGAGTTTTTGAGAAAAAATATTTTTATATACAGTTAACTCCACTTATCTCTAGTATTGTAGATGAAATATTTAACTATTTTAGTAGAAACCCGAAAAACCTATATTTAAATAATATCATAGATCCTTATGCCTAGCTTATGAGCTATTTTCACATTTGTCTCAGTAACTATAACCAGTGATTAGAATTTCAGTTTCAGATTTTATTGTATACATATTCCGTGCTATCAAATGTTTTAACAACCCAACGTTAAGTTTCATCCATTTATTTAAAAGAAAGTAATGTTAAGTGGACAACTACTTGAATATCGCGCGTTTGATATGTAAATAACACATCTGAATTGCAAAAATACTCATGAATTTGTTCATTTTGTCTTTTTTACTTAGCCTTTAAACCTAGAACATCAAACAGGGTTGTTTGAGGGTGAGTATGAAAAGGGTTTAATGTCTTTTGTCGAATATTGAATAAAGTTAAATTGTAATTTGGAATATATTTTAGTCAAAACTTTAGTAAATGAATAGGACATGCTTGCTATATACAGTATATTTTATTTTTTAGTGTTTCAAATTTTGTTTGGCAGCAATAGTATTCATTAAAAATAAAATTATGAACAGTTAAAAAGACTTAAGAGTTTTAGGAGTTAAGAGTTTTATTGTGGTTTTCAATATCCAAATTTAAAAATACACCGTGTCCCAAAAAAAACTGAACAATTTTAAATTGTTATATAACACGTCCAGGCATATCTAGTCTACTTTGAAGGTGATCATATGATAACTGAGCTCATGAAGTTTTGTTCAATATCAATTGTAACTATCAGCTGATTCATTGTTGTCCCTTGAAACTTGAAATTTAAAAACATTGCCCTGTCATTAAGCAGGCAACATGAACGCACGAGAGAAAGCGCAATGCGTTGAGTGATACATTCAAAGTAAGTCAGATATTGCAGTGCAAAGAACATTTAGAAGACGTCCTCCATCACGGAACAGCATTCGAGCCTGGTATGACAAATTTATGTTAACTGGAAGCTTATAACATTTTAAAAGGCTAAGGTTGGCCGAAAATCCAAAATGAATTGATTGAAAACGTGCAACAATTATTTCTACACGACCCTCGAAAGTCTGTTCGCAGTGCAGCATGCGAGTTAAATTTGTCAAAATTATAAGTTTATAAGACAGAAGTTTCCGATGTCCGAGAATTGAGGCAAAGAATAAATTCAGCCTTTACTAACATTACTGACGAAATGCGCCATAGAGTGTGGGCTGAATTGGACAGCCGTATTGACTATCGTTTTGCCAACAATGGCAACCATGTTGAAAATCATTAACACATATGATATCAAACAAAACTTAGGAATATTTGTGTCAGTTAAAATGTAATTAGTTTATCGTGTGATTGTTAATAAACTTTTTATAAGTATATAAAATTGTTCAGTTTTTTTTGGGACACGGTGTATATACAGGGTGAGTCTTCTAAGCTGTCCTAAACAGATTACAGACGAACGGCTTGACATACAGAGATGAAACAAAACTTTTCCCCACTAATTCATACCCAAGGAATAACGTAAAAATGTTTTTACCATTTTTAAAATACAGGGTGTTCAAGAAACTGGGGGTCATGGGTTCGAATCTCAGAGTTTTCAAATGTAAACATATGTCATGTTATGCATAATTTTAAAGCTCTAGACTAGACAAACAATTTAGTGAAAACAGAACTCATTTATCTTTGTCCGTTTCAAAATGGCGGCCATTTTTATACAAAATATTGATATTTACAGAATACCCTGTATCTTGAAAACCACTAAACTTATTTTCGTTCTGTTTAAAAATTCTTAATCCTCGTAGGTTCAGCTTTAATTTGATATACGACAAGTCAGCATTTAAAAAACGAAATATTTGTTCTATGATTTAATTTTTTTTTTAAGTTGGTAGCCTTGTAAATGAAAATTTTTAAATGGCAACATATGTAAAAGTGTGTATAATTTTGAAGGTCTTGTAAAAACAAACAACTTTTAAATTTAAAGCTACCGTCTATCTTTGGTCGTTTTCTAGTAATTAACCAAAAACTCCAATTGCCCATATAAAACCCATGTTAAACTTACAGTACTGAAGATGGAGATACACTCTTCCCATGGTACTGCGCGTTTAACATGAGTTTTTTATATGGGCAATTGGAGTTTTTGGTTAATTACTAGAAAACGACCAAAGATAGACGGTAGGTTTAAATTTAAAAGTTGTTTGTTTTTACAAGACCCATCAAAATTATACACACTTTTACATATGTTGCCATTTAAAAATTTTCATTTACAAGGCTACCAACTTAAAAAAAAAATTAAATCATAGAAAAAATATTTCGTTTTTTAAATGTTGACTTGTCGTATATCAAATTAAAGCTGAACCTACGAGGATTAAGAATTTTTAAACAGAACGAAAATAAGTTTAGTGGTTTTCAAGATACAGGGTATTCTGTAAATATCAATATTTTGTATAAAAATGGCCGCCATTTTGAAACGGACAAAGATAAATGAGTTCTGTTTTCACTAAATTGTTTGTCTAGTCTAGAGCTTTAAAATTATGCATAACATGACATATGTTTACATTTGAAAACTCTGAGATTCGAACCCATGACCCCCAGTTTCTTGAACACCCTGTATTTTAAAAATGGTAAAAACATTTTTACGTTGTTCCTTGGGTATGAATTAGTGGGGAAAAGTTTTGTTTCATCTCTGTATGTCAAGCCGTTCGTCTGTAATCTGTTTAGGACAGCTTAGAAGATTCACCCTGTATATCTTTTGGATAACTGTTATATAAATCAACGTATCCAGTTAGCGAAAAAAATTGTAAAAACAGTCAAACGTGTCAAACTGTAAAATGACATCCCAACAGTTACACTTATTGTAAGGAAATACAACTGTTACAGCAAATTAAAAAACTTTATAGAAGAATATGTTAGTTACTGTTCGAAGTATAGATGTTCCGAACAGTAAAGGCAACCCCCTAAAATAATCACATCTCAACAACAAAATTAATTATTATGCGATAAGCATTGTTATATTCTCCACCAACACCCAACTAGGATAACGGATGGTAACAAAAATATCCGACTTTCAAATTAAAATGAGAGTAAGCTTATATTGGTATTTTATAACGTATCCTAATGTGAATAGTTGTTGATTTACGACTTTAAGTAACTAAATATGTAACAAAACTATAGAATAACTTTATTGTAGTCAAGAATCGTATTTTTATGAAATTGATTCCCGTTAAATAAATATTAACATGTACTACAGTAAAATAGTCAGTGTTTGGCTTTAATGATGGATCAGTCATGGTGATAAATTCCATTGAAACCAACCGTTTTTCCTTGTGAGTGACGGGTAAGCTGGTAATCAAGCAAGTAAATAATATAGACTTATCTTGCCTTAATTCGCATCAGTGTTTTTTTTTTTCATAAAATATATAATAGGACGTAAAAGTATGAAGTAGTGACATATTGTTCAAGAGATTTAGCTTTTGATATTGTAACATAACTAGTTGATCGATCTTTTACCAAAATACCAGTTTCTAACAAAATATTTGTCCACTTAGGTTTTGGATTATTATTAACTGCCTTTTTAATGTTGCCGAAAACTATATCCAACTCATGACATCTCAATTTGTCCTAACCATTAAAAGTTATTCTATGCATTACTGCCACTGATTCCAGGTCTTATTGCGAAAACTATGGATGGTAATATACCTACTTTTATTGTTTCAACATAAGTTGATGTTTTATGGTTAAAAGGGAGTATAATTAAAATTGTAAATCATAACAATGTTAATTTAAAACCATACATTCCAGCCAAAACAACGTTGTGGTCACCGCCACAAGCTTCCAGTTTAATTTGCTTCAGACGGACACTATACCAGCAAAACCGCATGTTTTGGAGGGTTGAGTGCGATGACTTCAATTTTCTTGATCGTTAACCTTTTTATGGCTTCTAGAAATAGTGATGAGTAAATAATTTATTTAATAGATAATTAAAAAAAAATCTCACACAATACAAAAAATGTTTGGATCCCTTGTTTAGGAGAATTACCATAATACCTTCATCCATCTAAGCTTATACAAATTTAATTTAGATTGGAAAACTAAATCCACAGATGCGTATTTTGCACTCATAGGACTGAAGTTATCAGACTAGTGGTTTTTATAATAGAACCCCAATATTTCAAACAGAAAAGGAAACGGGAAAGGTTTTTATTATAAATATTTAGAGCTGGTTCTGTTTTAATTATTTGTATGACTATTTATTTTTTATTTATTAATTTTTTTTGGGAGAGGAGGTAAAAATGCATTTACGCACACAGGTAGTCATCCTGTAGTGTGAGACTCCTGAGCTTTTCAGACTACTCACTAAAAACCCCCTCTACATACCTGGGATTGTTTGACACATTACTTCAGGTCAGGTCAACGTGTAACCTAAGCCCTCAGGGCTCGCACCGTTTCTGGCATTTAGATTCTTTATGACCTACACCACACCGCAACCCAGTCAAGGTCGAGCTTCTTAGCGCGGAGAATACCCTGGATGTAATGTGACTCACAGGTCCAATTGTCCTCACCCTCCGTCATCATCGGTATGACCGTGTCCACCAACAGCAGTCCTACTAACTGTTGAGCCTCCAGGTGGGGCCTTTCCCAGCGCTGGCAGTGGAAAAATGTATGTTCCACGTCATCGAGAATGCCTGGACAGTATATGCAATCGGGTCCAGGCCGGGGGGGGGGGGCTTTGCCCATCCTGAACAGGTACAACCGGAAAAAGCCGTGACCTGTCAGAAATTGGGTAAGGTAATAGTCCACCTCACCATACCGTCGGTCAACCCATGGTTGGACTTACTGAATTCGTGCTGAGACCGTGATCTGCCATCCATGCGTTTATAGTTCGCATGACTCGGTTTAATTTTAGCTGGGCCAGCTCAACACTATGAGCAGCTATTAAAGCTGCAATGCCATCTGCGTACCCAACTAAAACGGTTTCTTCAGGCATTTCAGACCTAAGGAGGCTATCGTAGGCAACGTTCCAGAGGTCCAGGCCGAGTATAGAACCTTGGGCAGCACCAGAAGTGATACTCATCGTCCGCGGGCCTTCTGTAGTATCATACATGCGGAGGGGGAACCGGAGGTAATCCTCTATAATGCGCATGAAGTATGCCGGGACGTGGAAGGTGTTCTCCAGAGCGTCCAGCATATCGTACCATCTTGCAGAATTAAATGCGTTTCGCACATCGAGTGTAAGGAGCAGCACAATCCTACGAGAGTAGTGATAAAAATCCTCAGCTCTCATCACGGCTTGCTTCACCTCCTCAATAGCGTCGACCGTTGATCGCCTACCTTCCTGAGGCCGTATTGGTGAGGGCTCAGGTCCCATTTTTATGACTATACTTACAATAGTAATTAAAAAGTCAAAAGCGAATTTGATACATATTTGGTGTTATACCTATGAGCTGATCAAAGATAAAGATCAATTGAAAGTAATCAACACTATAAATTGCATCTTGTCAACTTACCAGAGTTTTAAGTTATTAATTTAGATAAAATATCAAACGTCAATAAGGTGTCTGAAGAAAACAATTGTGATGATGGATGATTGGAAGAGCAACGGTCCATTACTCAACAAAGCCTCACTCGTTAATCTGTGACACTTGTGAACTTGTCTGCTTACTTTCACAAACACAAAATTGTATACAACTACATCGGAAAACTTCAATATATATTAAGATATTTATTTAAACTAGCTGTTGCCCGTCAGCTTCTCCCGACAAACTTATCTTTATTTTACTACTATGAACATTCTGAAGTTGTGACTTCGCTACGGGCCAAAATAACCTTTTGCATTAAATTTCCGTATATCAACAGATATTAAGGACTGAACCCATTATTATATAATCTAATCACCAAACCTAACTAAATATAAGGGACTACTAAAGCCAAAATAAGGGAGAACTTCTTAATTTGAAAACCTATTAGCCTTTTACATACTCTACATACTACTTCTACTACTTCTACTACTACTACTACTACTACTACTACTACTTCTACATGTAGATTTGAACTACTCTCTGTGGGACAACCCAGGTACGGTGAGAGTAGGCAGTAGATACTCTGAACGGCCCTGAGACAACCTACCTAATGTTTCCACAAAAAATTTTATTCGTGTTCTATCTCCTTTCCTTTATAACTACTAGTGGTCGTCCAGTGGTCGAAAACTCGACTAAAAATATGTATTCTACAGGCTTCTCTATTTTCACCCCACGTTGTAAATAAAACAGGTAATTCAAATTTCTTCCATTGGTTTTGGATCTCTGTTTGTATTTCGTTGCTACCAGAATGGCAACCCATAAAGCCCATGTTATTTTTTAAAATTTTAAATTCCATTTTGTGCTTATTTTAAGCATATTTTAATTTATAAAGGGCGTCTCCACATCTACAGGACAATATCTTTCTAACAGTGTGCGTAGATTTTCCCTGCGATGCATACGAGCTGAGAAAAAAGGTTTTAAAGAAACATCCTTGTACAGTATATTAATATAATGGGTACCAATACCTTAAACTCATTTTGCCATTGTATTCCAGTTAAAATATATAAATTAATGACCCAACCTCTGAAAAAATCCGAAAGTTTTGAAACTTTGAACACTAATTTCTAGGTACCTAGGGAAGATTATAGCTCTAGCGTCAGTTAGCGAAAATCTTTTTTGGTTTTTAGCTAAAATCTTGGGAGTCGTCACGTCGGTCGAAGTTAAAAGGGACTATATACCAAATTAAAGATCATTAGAATTTCAACAAAAATGATATTTACACTTTAATTTTATTCCTAATGGTTACCGAATTATAGGGCGCTAAAATATAGCGTTTTTATCAACGAAATACCTACTTTAGCTTGCGCCATTGTTCGCAACCCGACAGTTGTAGAAGCGCCATCGTCATATACAGTTAATTAACATTTAACCATACTATGATATTTATCCTTGACACAGCAGAGCGCTGCGTAAGTCGCGTGACAAATGTGACACTGCAACCGTCAACTGCAGAGAGATACTTGTGCTGCATACCCTCAATGTTCTTGTAGACATACACGGTTCTCCGACTCGATTTGTGATAAAACTAGAGTAATGCATGTGTTCAGTCAAGTTGCCTTTGTTTTTGTATTAATTTTATATGTCTTTGTTTTTAACAGTCCATCTGTAATTCCCATCACATTACCATATGTCAATTTTCATTGTTGCATTCATTCATCGCGAATCACCTCTCATAACAACACGTACTCATTATTTCTCTCATAAATTAAACCTCTTTTATACCAAAACCCTCGACCTTTTACTCTTTATTATAAATACACCGCACATTTTTGGTCCTTTCGAGCCGCGGATTTTTGGTCCTTTCGAGCCGCGGATTTTTGGTCCTTTCGAGCCGCGGATTATATCTACGAACATTAGTGCGAATTTTCTCAAGTTTATTTTCAATGTTGAACGTATTTCATCCATCGTGAAGCCGCCAGGGACAATACCGCATCGCCATTTTGAACTTTTCATCTACGTCACGATACAGTCCACACTCCTCGCATTCCAAGTGTTCAACATCGTCATCGTTCTACTGTTCTGCTAGTTCCGCTCCGCATTCATCTCGACTCGGCTTCATTTCGTCTACATCGCATCGCAACGTCAAACGTCAAGAAACTCAAAAGTAAGGTTATGTTTGTACTTCGAAGACAACGCACCGCATCTCATCGTAAGTTATCAATATCAACACTGACATAATAAAGAAACCCTGATTTTATTCCTCAGTCGTCCTTATCCTCAAATTACTCCATCCATTTACAATATCTCTACTATTTACTGAACTCATTGAACGATCTAGGCCTAACTTTCAAAATGAGATTTTCAACATTTTCTAATAGATGCAAATTGCAATTAAATTAATTAAATTCGATCAGTGAGTATATCCAATCGTGTCCATCAGAAATAACAGAAGCTCAAACCGCTAAACTTAACCTTTATTTGCACGAAGCTAAAACAATTTCTGCCAATTTTGAAGCTAACCTTGATAAGCTTCTTGATGTTGATGACGATACTAACGTTTTTTCTGACAATGAAGAAGCTATTTTAAAGCTCCAGAACGACATATCATAACTCTCAATTAACATTCAAACCGAAATTTCTCTTCTAATTCAGAACTATAAAGATGAACACTTGTCAAATAACTCTGTAACATCAAACCCAACCTCTAGGCCTACTCCTAGCGTTGTAAAATTGCCTAAGCTAGAACTGAAGTTCTTCAATGGTGACACTAAAACATGGATATCTTATATTAACCTCTTTGATACTACTATCCACAACAATAGTAGCTTATCCCTTGTTGAAAAACGCCAGTACTTGATAAGTTCACTTGAAGGCGAAGCCGTACACCAAATTCCTACCGATCTCGTCTGGCAACTATACAGTAGCCTATAATGCTTTACGGGAAAGATACCACTCGAAGCGTAGGCTAATCTCTGTCCACCTCAGTAAAATTGTCGATTTACCCAATATTAATGAAAAATCTATCAGAAAACCTCAGATCATTTTTAAATGAGTTTAATGGAAATGAACAAGCTCTTAGTGTTCTTGACTATAATGTCATGGAAGACAACTACCTACTAAGTATGTTGATCTTACGAAAAATGAATTCCAACCTCTGTCAAGTTTTCAAATCAAATCGCATAAATTCTTCTGATTTTCCTCAAGCTAGTGAAATAATCAAATTCCTCAAAGACTTTTGTAACAACAGTGAAGATGCCTCTCTCTGTCACGCTCCACAAGTAGTTCCTCTCCAAATATCCAATCCTCACCAAGTTCCACGTCAAATTTTAAATGAAATGAAATGAAATGAATTGAAATGAAATGAAATGAATTTATTTTCCTTTAAGCATTGTACAAAATGCAATGGGCATCGTCAACAAAAAATACAATTGTCAATATATACAATCATTATGCAAAAACTTAACCTAAGAAAAACCAAGCAAACACAGCACGCAAAAAAGGCTTATATACTCACATTTGCTCGAATGTCAGGTAGCTCAAGAATCTGACTCTTTGAAAAGAAAAAGTACAGAAAAAAATACAGTTTGCATCTTAACAAAGCACACCATGCAGACAAAACCATGCAGCTAACTACAAACCCAAATAAATAAAAAGCAAACTGCAAACATCACTCAAGTCTTAAAAAAGCTACTTACAATATTACTTGGGATTTTATAAAACTCCTGGACTGAGAACAATGGGTGTGCCAGCAACAAGTTTCTCACACTTGTTTGGAAGGTTTTTTGAGACTGGTTCCGTGCCTCTGTTGGCAGGTGATTGAACAACTTTAATCTAGTGACCTCCTGATTTGACTGAACTACTTTTAATCTTACATATGGGACATCAAATTTGTTCTTATTTCTAGTGTTATGACAGTGTACATCTTTTCTACTGACTAAAGTACCTTGGCATTTTTTAGCTGAAAGCAAAAGCAGAAATACATATAAGCTATAGACAGTCATGATGGCTTCATTAATAAACAGTGGTTTACTGTGTGCAAGGTAGTCAGCACCAGCCAGTAGGCGGATAGCCTTCTTCTGCCACAAGAGAACCCTACTAACATCAGCAGCTCCACCCCACAATCGCAGTCCATACAGTATGGTTCCTTGAAAAAAGCACTTTAAGCCTGCTTAAGGTATGGCTTTGTTACTAAATAGCTTAAATTCCTAAGCAAACACATGATTCTAGATAATTTACTACACACACCAGAAATATGAGAACTCCAAGTGAGTTTACTATCAAGTGTTATTCCTAATAGTTTCACAGGTTCACTGTTTATAGCAACATGCTTCAGTGTAAAAACTATGGTTTGTGTTTTATCTCGGTTTAATAAAAAGTAATTGGCCCGGAACCAGTCTTCGGCCGAATCTAGGGACCGCTTCATGGCGTCATTGAGATTCTCAAAATTTTGACTCTTGCATATGAGGGTGGTGTCATCTGCATAGCACACAACACCACCATCGATATTGTAACTGACATCATTCATCATAACCAGGAAAAGCAGGGGCCCCAGGACCGAGCCCTGCGGAACGCCATGGGAGATGACTCTCTCCTGCGAACTCAGTCCATTCACAACCACAGACTGCCTCCTCTCCCACAGATAAGACCGCAAAAACTCCAAGGAGCCACCCACAACACCATAGTGTTCAAGTTTAGACAAAAGGACCGAATGGTCGACTGTATCAAAGGCCTTGCTGAGGTCACATAAGGTGGCCCCAACAAAGCCCCCAGACTCAAAACCACCCAGAGCCTCACTTACCACGCTATCGACTGCATCTATGGTGCCAAGGCCACTCCTGAAACCAAACTGTGATGAGGAAAACAGACCGTTGCTAACAAAAAACTCATGTAACTGTTCCTTTACAATAGCTTCAAAAATCTTTGAAAAATAGGAAGTACCGATATGGGCCTGAAGTTCTCAGGAGAGTCTCTACTTCCTTTCTTATGTATAGGTACTACCTTTGCTACCTTTAGACAAGATGGAAAAACACTTTCAATCAAGCAGTTATTTATACAGAAGGTTAATGGAAATAATATATGATTAATAATTAACTTAACAAAAGAGCTGGATAAAGAGTAAATATCCTTACTCGAGGTGTTCTTCATATTTCCAACAACTTTCGCCACATGGTCCGGGTCCACCAGTCTCCATGTGCGCAGACATCCAGCCGCAGTTGGTGCAGGGTGAAGAAGTTCTTGAGGAGATGCTTCAGAGGCTCCAATACCATCTCTAGCCACCTGGACCAAGTCAATGAAATGGGAGTTGAACACATCAGGATCCACCAGAGTGCCTGTAGATTTCGGGGTAGCTGATTGTGACCTAATAACACCCCATGCTGCCGCACATTTATTGCTCGCACTCTAAATTTTGTGCATGTTGTATTCAAGTTTAGCTTGATTCAAGTCTTGTTTATAGCATTTCTTAAGATTATTGTAGTAACTCCTAGATTCCTCTGTTTTGGTACTTTTGTAGACATCATAGGCATAGAGTACCCATTTCTTCTTCTCCATAAGAGATTGATTTACCCATGACGGTAAAACAACTTTCTTGGACAGGTTTTGTTTAGTCTTAACAACTCTCTCCGGGAAAATTTCATTAAAAATGTTTGAAAATGTACAGAAAAAAGCATCAAAGTTGGATTCAGCGTTTGTCCACACAAGGACCCTACTCCAGTCAACCCAACAAAGTCTTTCCCCAAATAAGGTAACTTTACTAGGAGTAATAGGTCGTATTAGTTTGTCAGCACGTTGGTTTATTTGATTACCAATACTCATGTCCATGATTTCCACACTTAACGCTTTATGGTCACTTAGAGTATATGGCAGAACCCGGGTATTACACATATCTAAAGGTATATCAGTCGCAGCGTTGTCTAGACCTGCATCATAGCGTGTGGGTTGATAGTTCGTGCAATACAGGTCTAATGATTTCAGTAGATTAATAAAATCTTCAACTTTAGGGTTTCCACTATCCAAAATGTTATAATTGAAATCCCCTCCCACCACTAGTCTACAATTAGTCCTATATTTATTCAGGGACAGGATCAGGCTTTCAAGTGCATTGAGGAATATGTTATGATCCCCACCCGGAGGTCTGTAAACACCGATCAGTAAGATATTTATGTGACTACAAAGAATACACACAAACTCATGATGAAGTTCCAAACAAAACTGTTCTACATTAATAACCACTAACTTGTCCTTAAGTTCACTTCTGGAGAATATAGCCACACCCCCATGTATATGCATACTTCTGCAAAAAGAAGATACCAGGCTAAAACCAGTCAATCTCTTCAGTTCAATAGCTTCTTGAGTCATCCAATGCTCATAAAGGCACAAAAAATCAAAATTTATATCTAATAGAGCCATCTCTAGTTCAGGAATTTTAGAATTTAAACTTTGTACATTATAAAACAAAAAGTTCAAACTACCCCTAATATTGTCACCAGACCTAGGCTATGAAACTGAGCTTGGTTTGACTACTACCTCACCTGCAAGGCAACCTAAGTCTGTTGCTTGTCCCTTGGACGTTTGAACAAAAAACGTTTAATTATGGAGTCTTTAGGCCAAATAGAGCTTTCCATAAACTCGTCTTTCCTCTCAAAGTCCACACCTATTTTGAAGCTAGAATTCCAGCCTTTTTATTCAAGCTTCTCAACAACAATATTAATACTACCTGAAAAGGATTCCTTAATAAGATTTTCCACGGCAAGAGCTGTTGTGTCAGCTTTTAATCTGCCCAGATAGAACCAGGCTTTCTTTTCACCGGCTACAATACTGGTATTTTCGTTAGTACCGACAATAAAACGTTTCGGCACAAGTTCACTGTCAATAACCTCAACGTTCACTCGAGATGCAGATGAATCGCCATAGTTATCGTCTGCAGTGAAGCGGCTTCTTCGGTTTGAGTATCCACGGCCTTTGTAAGCTGTAGAACCACTGTAATGTCTGCTTTGATTTACGTCACGATACTTGTTGTTCATAAACTCTCTAGACCATGTAGCTCTTTGGTCTCGCGTTGCCGATACTTGCTTGGGTAACGCAGGAAAATTTTTCGAGCTCCAAATATTTGGAGATTGGGAATAATTTTTGAATCAATTCGGTTTCAACATCCTCCTATGGCTTTGATATATACTTCAAATGATTTGAAATGTTTTTGCTGTCATAAAAACCACAAAATATACAGTTGCCCTGTCTTTAATAGTAAATCCCCTCAAGAAAGGCTTAAAGTTGTACGCGACTTAAAACGTTGCACAAATTGCCTTGGTAATCACTTTGTTAAACGCTGCAAGTCTACTAATACTTGTAAGACCTGTTTGAAACTTCATCACACACTTCTACATTTTTTGAAGCCTACTAAGCCTATGGCCGATAACAGAAATCACTTCAACCAAGGACAAAAAGAAGCAATAGCAAACTCAAAACCTTCGAAACTGACAGCTGTAACTCCTGGCCATTTACTTATCAAATCTTCTCTGACAACGGTTCCTGACCCAACAAAGATCTCACCTCTTATTGATAATTTACCTCAAGACATCACCCAAAGCCTATGCTGTCGTTGGAGTCAAGAATATTTTAAGACCCCTCATCAGCGCTGTTTCAAGTGGAACCTCAAGAAAGAAAACCTCAAAGTAGACCCTGTTTGCTAAAACACATCAGCTCCTCCTAGCTACAGACCAGCTGATCCTCATTCAAGACCATCATTCAAAGTGTCTTCATACCATTAAGCTGCATTCTTTATATAATTTTTCAACCCACTCTGGTCAATTCTCATAAAAATTTTATATTTTTTCAATTTCTCTTTTGTTGAACCTTGTTGGTTCAAAGGGGGCGGTATGTTAAGTCAAGTTGCCTTTGTTTTTGTATTAATTTTATATGTCTTTGTTTTTAACAGTCCATCTGTAATTCCCATCACATTACCATATGTCAATTTTCATTGTTGTAATCCATATTTTCTAGCCCCTGAGCTGGTTCTATAACTAAATTGAAAATTTACCTTTGTCATCCAGCTCCTGATTTATTCAACTTGTTACGGCCGTTTCAGCATCACTGTGCCATCGTCGGACTGTTCAGCCAAAAGGCGTCGTTAAAACACAAAAACATATACACGAAACACACACATATTTGTCAAAACGGGGTTTTGAAAACAGGCCTGTTGAGGATAGTACATTCCCGAACTTGAGCAAGTAGCTGACTGGAGTCATCCTTGCATTGTCAGCTCCAGTCAGCTACTTGCTCAAGTTCGGGAATGTACTATCCTCAACAGGCCTGTTTTCAAAACCCCGTTTTGACAAATATGTGTGTGTTTCGTGTATATGTTTTTGTGTTTTAACGACGCCTTTTGGCTGAACAGTCCGACGATGGCACAGTGATGCTGAAACGGCCGTAACAAGTTGAATAAATCAGGAGCTGGATGACAAAGGTAAATGTTCAATTTAGTTTCATTGTTGCATTCATTCATCGCGAATCACCTCTAATAACAACACGTACTCATTATTTCTCTCATAAATTAAACCTCTTTTATACCAAAACCCTCGACCTTTTACTCTTTATTATAAAAACACCTCACAGCATGTGTATACGTAACTCAATTGATAAGTTCCTATGATTGTTGTCTTTAAAAACCGAGGCATTTTACAAGTATATTTATCGTAAGAGCTTATACAATTTTGGTTATAACAATTAAAAATATAAGTCGTGTTACATTTTATGGTGAATCATATGTGGAGTGGTCATCATAAAAGTAGGTTGGCACATTGAGAGCGATTGTCCCAGACTTGTGTGCATTACGTCATTAGATGATACCACTATGTCGCGAGTTGATATTGTACTGTAACTTCAGTTATCTTTAGACGGTTCATCTTACTTTTTATTACAACTTCGTCAAATACAAGAACATCACATTACAAGTTTTCCAAAGTTAAGAATACATCTTGAAATGGAAGCAACTTGGCGCAAACAATCAAAATCTCATATGCTATAATAACGAAGTTCAAAGCCAGAACATAGACAAATACTGTGAACCAACTCGAATAAACGTAAGTTTACACGTTTTTTTTTCTAAATTTATCAAAATATGAGTTATTGTGCTAATAAACATTTAAATATATTAAAATTTGAACGAATAGTGTGTTTTTCCGTCATAGAACATAAAATATAAAATAAATCGGTTCCGGGTTAGATAAAAGGGTAATAATGTGGTTTGAACAGCAAGTTTGTTGTTTACCAGAAGTAAAACTATTTGAATTAGTAATCTGCGAAAGCACATTATTTTAAAAATCTTATCCGGCAGATTGCTTCTTATTTTGAGACACAAAAATATTCTTAATTTTCGTCTTTTTAATCAACTGAGAAATTCTGAGAAAATACAAACTCAACAAAACACGACCTCTGTGTCGGAGGTTCTCGAGGGAGTGTTAGAGGAATAAAACAAGTCTCTTTACATGCAACACTCGTCGTCTTCGCACCATTTACATTCTACACAGAGTACAAGACACGACGCGCCGCAACAGCGGGGAGGTACAATACACCGCGCTACTGAGATACTCCAACATTTACATGTATGTCTTGTCATCTCTGTGATACTTACATCACACAGTCAGTGTAATACAAACGTTACCTGTGCAAGTAGTACAATACACCGTGCTACTGAGATACTCCAACATTTACATGTATGTCTTGTCATCTCTGTGATACTTACATCACACAGTCAGTGGAATACAAACGTTACCTGTACATGTAGTACACAGTACATGTAGTATACACCGTGCTACTGAGATACTTCAACATTTACATGCATGTCTTGTCATCTCTGTGATACTTACATAACACAGTCAGTGGAATAGAAACGTTACCTGTGCATGTAGTACAATACACCGTGCTACTGAGATACTCCAACATTTACATGTATGTCTTGTCATCTCTGTGATACTTACATCACACAGTCAGTGTAATACAAACGTTACCTGTGCATGTAGTACAATACACCGTGCTACTGAGATACTCCAACATTTACATGTATGTCTTGTCATCTCTGTGATACTTACATAACACAGTCAGTGTAATACAAACGTTACCTGTGCATGTAGTACAATACACCGTGCTACTGAGATACTCCAACATTTACATGCATGTCTTGTCATCTCTGTGATACTTACATAACACAGTCAGTGGAATAGAAACGTTACCTGTGCATGTAGTACAATACACCGTGCTACTGAGATACTCCAACATTTACATGTATGTCTTGTCATCTCTGTGATACTTACATCACACAGTCAGTGTAATACAAACGTTACATGTGCAAGTAGTACAATACACCGTGCTACTGAGATACTTCAACATTTACATGTATGTCTTGTCATCTCTGTGATACTTACATCACACAGTCAGTGGAATACAAACGTTACCTGTACATGTAGTACAATACACCGTGCTACTGAGATACTTCAACATTTACATGCATGTCTTGTCATCTCTGTGATACTTACATAACACAGTCAGTGTAATACAAACGTTACCTGTGCATGTAGTACAATACACCGTGCTACTGAGATACTCCAACATTTACATGCATGTCTTGTCATCTCTGTGATACTTACATAACACAGTCAGTGGAATAGAAACGTTACCTGTGCATGTAGTACAATACACCGTGCTACTGAGATACTCCAACATTTACATGTATGTCTTGTCATCTCTGTGATACTTACATCACACAGTCAGTGTAATACAAACGTTACCTGTGCATGTAGTACAATACACCGTGCTACTGAGATACTCCAACATTTACATGTATGTCTTGTCATCTCTGTGATACTTACATAACACAGTCAGTGTAATACAAACGTTACCTGTGCATGTAGTACAATACACCGTGCTACTGAGATACTCCAACATTTACATGCATGTCTTGTCATCTCTGTGATACTTACATAACACAGTCAGTGGAATAGAAACGTTACCTGTGCATGTAGTACAATACACCGTGCTACTGAGATACTCCAACATTTACATGTATGTCTTGTCATCTCTGTGATACTTACATCACACAGTCAGTGTAATACAAACGTTACCTGTGCAAGTAGTACAATACACCGTGCTACTGAGATACTCCAACATTTACATGTATGTCTTGTCATCTCTGTGATACTTACATCACACAGTCAGTGGAATACAAACGTTACCTGTACATGTAGTACACAGTACATGTAGTATACACTGTGCTACTGAGATACTTCAACATTTACATGCATGTCTTGTCATCTCTGTGATACTTACATAACACAGTCAGTGGAATAGAAACGTTACCTGTGCATGTAGTACAATACACCGTGCTACTGAGATACTCCAACATTTACATGTATGTCTTGTCATCTCTGTGATACTTACATCACACAGTCAGTGTAATACAAACGTTACCTGTGCATGTAGTACAATACACCGTGCTACTGAGATACTCCAACATTTACATGTATGTCTTGTCATCTCTGTGATACTTACATAACACAGTCAGTGTAATACAAACGTTACCTGTGCATGTAGTACAATACACCGTGCTACTGAGATACTCCAACATTTACATGCATGTCTTGTCATCTCTGTGATACTTACATAACACAGTCAGTGGAATAGAAACGTTACCTGTGCATGTAGTACAATACACCGTGCTACTGAGATACTCCAACATTTACATGTATGTCTTGTCATCTCTGTGATACTTACATCACACAGTCAGTGTAATACAAACGTTACATGTGCAAGTAGTACAATACACCGTGCTACTGAGATACTTCAACATTTACATGTATGTCTTGTCATCTCTGTGATACTTACATCACACAGTCAGTGGAATACAAACGTTACCTGTACATGTAGTACAATACACCGTGCTACTGAGATACTTCAACATTTACATGCATGTCTTGTCATCTCTGTGATACTTACATAACACAGTCAGTGTAATACAAACGTTACCTGTGCATGTAGTACAATACACCGTGCTACTGAGATACTCCAACATTTACATGCATGTCTTGTCATCTCTGTGATACTTACATAACACAGTCAGTGGAATAGAAACGTTACCTGTGCATGTAGTACAATACACCGTGCTACTGAGATACTCCAACATTTACATGTATGTCTTGTCATCTCTGTGATACTTACATCACACAGTCAGTGTAATACAAACGTTACCTGTGCATGTAGTACAATACACCGTGCTACTGAGATACTCCAACATTTACATGTATGTCTTGTCATCTCTGTGATACTTACATAACACAGTCAGTGTAATACAAACGTTACCTGTGCATGTAGTACAATACACCGTGCTACTGAGATACTCCAACATTTACATGCATGTCTTGTCATCTCTGTGATACTTACATAACACAGTCAGTGGAATAGAAACGTTACCTGTGCATGTAGTACAATACACCGTGCTACTGAGATACTCCAACATTTACATGTATGTCTTGTCATCTCTGTGATACTTACATCACACAGTCAGTGTAATACAAACGTTACCTGTGCAAGTAGTACAATACACCGTGCTACTGAGATACTCCAACATTTACATGTATGTCTTGTCATCTCTGTGATACTTACATCACACAGTCAGTGGAATACAAACGTTACCTGTACATGTAGTACAATACACCGTGCTACTGAGATACTTCAACATTTACATGCATGTCTTGTCATCTCTGTGATACTTACATAACACAGTCAGTGGAATAGAAACGTTACCTGTGCATGTAGTACAATACACCGTGCTACTGAGATACTCCAACATTTACATGTATGTCTTGTCATCTCTGTGATACTTACATCACACAGTCAGTGTAATACAAACGTTACCTGTGCATGTAGTACAATACACCGTGCTACTGAGATACTCCAACATTTACATGTATGTCTTGTCATCTCTGTGATACTTACATAACACAGTCAGTGTAATACAAACGTTACCTGTGCATGTAGTACAATACACCGTGCTACTGAGATACTCCAACATTTACATGCATGTCTTGTCATCTCTGTGATACTTACATAACACAGTCAGTGGAATAGAAACGTTACCTGTGCATGTAGTACAATACACCGTGCTACTGAGATACTCCAACATTTACATGTATGTCTTGTCATCTCTGTGATACTTACATCACACAGTCAGTGTAATACAAACGTTACCTGTGCATGTAGTACAATACACCGTGCTACTGAGATACTTCAACATTTACATGTATGTCTTGTCATCTCTGTGATACTTACATAACACAGTCAGTGGAATAGAAACGTTACCTGTGCATGTAGTACAATACACCGTGCTACTGAGATACTCCAACATTTACATGTATGTCTTGTCATCTCTGTGATACTTACATCACACAGTCAGTGTAATACAAACGTTACCTGTGCATGTAGTACAATACACCGTGCTACTGAGATACTCCAACATTTACATGTATGTCTTGTCATCTCTGTGATACTTACATAACACAGTCAGTGTAATACAAACGTTACCTGTGCATGTAGTACAATACACCGTGCTACTGAGATACTCCAACATTTACATGCATGTCTTGTCATCTCTGTGATACTTACATAACACAGTCAGTGGAATAGAAACGTTACCTGTGCATGTAGTACAATACACCGTGCTACTGAGATACTCCAACATTTACATGTATGTCTTGTCATCTCTGTGATACTTACATCACACAGTCAGTGTAATACAAACGTTACATGTGCAAGTAGTACAATACACCGTGCTACTGAGATACTTCAACATTTACATGTATGTCTTGTCATCTCTGTGATACTTACATCACACAGTCAGTGGAATACAAACGTTACCTGTACATGTAGTACAATACACCGTGCTACTGAGATACTTCAACATTTACATGCATGTCTTGTCATCTCTGTGATACTTACATAACACAGTCAGTGTAATACAAACGTTACCTGTGCATGTAGTACAATACACCGTGCTACTGAGATACTCCAACATTTACATGCATGTCTTGTCATCTCTGTGATACTTACATAACACAGTCAGTGGAATAGAAACGTTACCTGTGCATGTAGTACAATACACCGTGCTACTGAGATACTCCAACATTTACATGTATGTCTTGTCATCTCTGTGATACTTACATCACACAGTCAGTGTAATACAAACGTTACCTGTGCATGTAGTACAATACACCGTGCTACTGAGATACTCCAACATTTACATGTATGTCTTGTCATCTCTGTGATACTTACATAACACAGTCAGTGTAATACAAACGTTACCTGTGCATGTAGTACAATACACCGTGCTACTGAGATACTCCAACATTTACATGCATGTCTTGTCATCTCTGTGATACTTACATAACACAGTCAGTGGAATAGAAACGTTACCTGTGCATGTAGTACAATACACCGTGCTACTGAGATACTCCAACATTTACATGTATGTCTTGTCATCTCTGTGATACTTACATCACACAGTCAGTGTAATACAAACGTTACCTGTGCAAGTAGTACAATACACCGTGCTACTGAGATACTCCAACATTTACATGTATGTCTTGTCATCTCTGTGATACTTACATCACACAGTCAGTGGAATACAAACGTTACCTGTACATGTAGTACAATACACCGTGCTACTGAGATACTTCAACATTTACATGCATGTCTTGTCATCTCTGTGATACTTACATAACACAGTCAGTGGAATAGAAACGTTACCTGTGCATGTAGTACAATACACCGTGCTACTGAGATACTCCAACATTTACATGTATGTCTTGTCATCTCTGTGATACTTACATCACACAGTCAGTGTAATACAAACGTTACCTGTGCATGTAGTACAATACACCGTGCTACTGAGATACTCCAACATTTACATGTATGTCTTGTCATCTCTGTGATACTTACATAACACAGTCAGTGTAATACAAACGTTACCTGTGCATGTAGTACAATACACCGTGCTACTGAGATACTCCAACATTTACATGCATGTCTTGTCATCTCTGTGATACTTACATAACACAGTCAGTGGAATAGAAACGTTACCTGTGCATGTAGTACAATACACCGTGCTACTGAGATACTCCAACATTTACATGTATGTCTTGTCATCTCTGTGATACTTACATCACACAGTCAGTGTAATACAAACGTTACCTGTGCATGTAGTACAATACACCGTGCTACTGAGATACTCCAACATTTACATGTATGTCTTGTCATCTCTGTGATACTTACATAACACAGTCAGTGTAATACAAACGTTACCTGTGCATGTAGTACAATACACCGTGCTACTGAGATACTCCAACATTTACATGTATGTCTTGTCATCTCTGAGATACTTACATCACAGAGTCAGTGTAATACAAACGTTACCTGTGCATGTAGTACAATACACCGTGCTACTGAGACACTCCAACATTTACATGTATGTCTTGTCATCTCTGTGATACTTACATAACACAGTCAGTGTAATACAAACGTTACCTGTGCATGTATTAAAATACACCGTGCTACTGAGATACTCCAACATTTACATGTATGTCTTGTCATCTCTGTGATACTTACATCACACAGTCAGTGTAATACAAACGTTACCTGTACATGTAGTACAATACACCGTGCTACTGAGATACTTCAACATTTACATGTATGTCTTGTCATCTCTGTGATACTTACATCACACAGTCAGTGTAATACAAACGTTACCTGTGCATGTAGTACAATACACCGTGCTACTGAGATACTCCAACATTTACATGTATGTCTTGTCATCTCTGTGATACTTACATCACACAGTCAGTGTAATACAAACGTTACCTGTGCATGTAGTACAATACACCGTGCTACTGAGATACTCCAACATTAACATGTATGTCTTGTCATCTCTGTGATACTTACATCACACAGTCAGTGGAATACAAACGTTACCTGTACATGTAGTACAATACACCGTGCTACTGAGATACTTCAACATTTACATGCATGTCTTGTCATCTCTGTGATACTTACATAACACAGTCAGTGGAATAGAAACGTTACCTGTGCATGTAGTACAATACACCGTGCTACTGAGATACTCCAACATTTACATGTATGTCTTGTCATCTCTGTGATACTTACATCACACAGTCAGTGTAATACAAACGTTACCTGTGCATGTAGTACAATACACCGTGCTACTGAGATACTCCAACATTTACATGTATGTCTTGTCATCTCTGTGATACTTACATAACACAGTCAGTGTAATACAAACGTTACCTGTGCATGTAGTACAATACACCGTGCTACTGAGATACTCCAACATTTACATGTATGTCTTGTCATCTCTGTGATACTTACATAACACAGTCAGTGTAATACAAACGTTACCTGTGCATGTAGTACAATACACCGTGCTACTGAGATACTCCAACATTTACATGTATGTCTTGTCATCTCTGTGATACTTACATCACACAGTCAGTGTAATACAAACGTTACCTGTACATGTAGTACAATACACCGTGCTACTGAGATACTTCAACATTTACATGTATGTCTTGTCATCTCTGTGATACTTACATCACACAGTCAGTGTAATACAAACGTTACCTGTGCATGTAGTACAATACACCGTGCTACTGAGATACTCCAACATTTACATGTATGTCTTGTCATCTCTGTGATACTTACATCACACAGTCAGTTGAATACAAACGTTACCTGTACATGTAGTACAATGCACCGTGCTGCTGAGATACTTCAACATATACATGTATGTCTTGTCATCTCTGTGATACTTACATCACACAGTCAGTGGAATACAAACGTTACCTGTACATGTAGTACAATACACCGCGCTGCTGAGATACTCCAACATTTACATGTATGTCTTGTCATCTCTGTGATACTTACATCACACAGTCAGTGGAATACAAACGTTACCTGTACATGTAGTACAATGCACCGTGCTGCTGAGATACTTCAACATATACATGTATGTCTTGTCATCTCTGTGATACTTACATCACACAGTCAGTGGAATACAAACGTTACCTGTACATGTAGTACAATACACCGTGCTGCTGAGATACTTCAACATATACATGTATGTCTTGTCATCTCTGTGATACTTACATCACACAGTCAGTGTAATACATACGTTACCTGTACATGTAGTACAATACACCGCGCTACTGAGATTCTTCAACATTTACATGTATGTCTTGTCATCTCTGTGATACTTACATCACACAGTCAGTGTAATACAAACGTTACCTGTGCATGTAGTACAATACACCGTGCTACTGAGATACTCCAACATTAACATGTATGTCTTGTCATCTCTGTGATACTTACATCACACAGTCAGTGGAATACAAACGTTACCTGTACATGTAGTACAATACACCGTGCTACTGAGATACTTCAACATTTACATGCATGTCTTGTCATCTCTGTGATACTTACATAACACAGTCAGTGGAATAGAAACGTTACCTGTGCATGTAGTACAATACACCGTGCTACTGAGATACTCCAACATTTACATGTATGTCTTGTCATCTCTGTGATACTTACATCACACAGTCAGTGTAATACAAACGTTACCTGTGCATGTAGTACAATACACCGTGCTACTGAGATACTCCAACATTTACATGTATGTCTTGTCATCTCTGTGATACTTACATAACACAGTCAGTGTAATACAAACGTTACCTGTGCATGTAGTACAATACACCGTGCTACTGAGATACTCCAACATTTACATGTATGTCTTGTCATCTCTGTGATACTTACATAACACAGTCAGTGTAATACAAACGTTACCTGTGCATGTAGTACAATACACCGTGCTACTGAGATACTCCAACATTGACATGTATGTCTTGTCATCTCTGTGATACTTACATCACACAGTCAGTGTAATACAAACGTTACCTGTACATGTAGTACAATACACCGTGCTACTGAGATACTTCAACATTTACATGTATGTCTTGTCATCTCTGTGATACTTACATCACACAGTCAGTGTAATACAAACGTTACCTGTGCATGTAGTACAATACACCGTGCTACTGAGATACTCCAACATTTACATGTATGTCTTGTCATCTCTGTGATACTTACATCACACAGTCAGTTGAATACAAACGTTACCTGTACATGTAGTACAATGCACCGTGCTGCTGAGATACTTCAACATATACATGTATGTCTTGTCATCTCTGTGATACTTACATCACACAGTCAGTGGAATACAAACGTTACCTGTACATGTAGTACAATACACCGCGCTGCTGAGATACTCCAACATTTACATGTATGTCTTGTCATCTCTGTGATACTTACATCACACAGTCAGTGGAATACAAACGTTACCTGTACATGTAGTACAATGCACCGTGCTGCTGAGATACTTCAACATATACATGTATGTCTTGTCATCTCTGTGATACTTACATCACACAGTCAGTGGAATACAAACGTTACCTGTACATGTAGTACAATACACCGTGCTGCTGAGATACTTCAACATATACATGTATGTCTTGTCATCTCTGTGATACTTACATCACACAGTCAGTGTAATACATACGTTACCTGTACATGTAGTACAATACACCGCGCTACTGAGATTCTTCAACATTTACATGTATGTCTTGTCATCTCTGTGATACTTACATCACACAGTCAGTGTAATACAAACGTTACCTGTGCATGTAGTACAATACACCGTGCTACTGAGATACTTCAACATTTACATGTATGCATTGCCATCTCTGTGATACTTACATCACACAGTCAGTGTAATACAAATGTTACCTGTGCATGTAGTACAATACACCGTGCTACTGAAATACTTCAACATTTACATGTATGCATTGCCATCTCTGTGATACTTACATCACACAGTCAGTGTAATACAAACGTTACCTGTGCATGTAGTACAATACACCGTGCTACTGAGATACTTCAACATTTACATGTATGTCTTGTCATATCCGTGATACTTACATCACACAGTCAGTGTAATACAAACGTTACCTGTGCATGTAGTACAATACACCGTGATGCTGAGATACTTCAACATTTACATGTATGTCTTGTCATCTCTGTGATACTTACATCACACAGTCAGTGTAATACAAACGTTACCTGTGCATGTAGTACAATACACCGTGCTGCTGAGATACTTCAACATTTACATGTATGTTTTCTCTGTGATACTTACATCACACAGTCAGTGTAATACATTCGTCGCCTTTACGTCAAGGCAATACAATACACCTTATTGGTAAAACTGTAATTCATCTTCTTATTTATCCAGCTATAAGAATAAATTTCCAACCTTTCTCAGAATAAATAACTACTTGTTTAAATTCCAAAATAATTAGTTAAGCACGAGGGGGAATATTCCTTATACTTCTTTTGCGAGGTATAAAATGTGCTATTAATATTTTAACGACACTTTTTCTATAGCAAATAATTATTTTTCATCACTCCGTAACGAAAGTAACTATTTTCGATAACAGCTGACATCAATGAAAGTAGCCGTTTCCCAAGCTCTAATTTAGGGCGAGGGAAAATCAATCAGCTGATTATCCCTCACTCTAAGCTTACTTTCCCTCGCTCTCAATTAGTTCTCCATTTATTCACTACGCGCGCTAGTGTTTTGTTACAGTTTAATTTAATGATATGAATCAGCTGTTTTTATTGTTTGACAATCTAAATGTAAACAGGAACAGGCTTGTTTTGCTGTTTTTTTAGTTTAGTGCGTATTTAAAAGCGGCCAAAATATGTCTGACATTTCGGACGATTTAGCAAGGATAAAACAAGGACACAATGTTTTACCAGAGAATGTAAGTGACGAAGTTTTATTAGTATATTTATCTGAGAAATCTAAAAGCATGAAACCAACAACGTTGTGGAGCAGATTTTCTATGATAAAGAGTGGTTTGAAATTAAAAGAAAATGTGGATGTATCAAAATTTAACAAATCCCTAGCATTTCATAAACGTCAATCAGTAGGTTATCAACCTACAAAAGCTAAGGTTTTTACTGAAGACGAAATTCAAAGATTCATGGTTAACGCTCCTGACAATGAATGGCTATTGAGCAAGGTCATCCTAACTCTGGGTATTTATGGAGCTTGTCGAAACCACGATCTTATAAATTTAAAAGTAGAAGATATTACATACAGTGGCAGTTTTTTTGTCGTGTTTCTCAACGATGGCAAAACACACATTAAACGCAGTTTTACCATAACCAATGACAACTGTCCATATAGACCATGTGATTTGATTCGCAAATACTTGTTATTGCGCCCCAGACAAATGAAAAGTAACCGATTTTTAATTGGAAGGGTAAATGCGTGGGACAAAATGTAGGGGGTCACACAATCAGTTCAATCCCAAAAAAGGTAGCAGAATACCTTAAGTTAGACGAACCGGAGCGCTATACTGGACACGCCCTCAGGCGTACCTCAGCCACCATGCTAGTCGAGGGAGGAGGGGATTTACTTGCCCTTAAATCACACGGAGGTTGGAAGTCCTCTAATGTCGCAGAGAGTTACATAGAAAATTCCATTGGAAGAAAATTGCAACTGTCAAGAAAACTGTTTAAAAATCCGCATGCAATGAGTTCTACAGCTGCTGAGAATACAAACAGAAATGCTGTAGAAAAAACTTCTTCAGGAAGCCAAATCGATTTTTTTATATTGATCATGTTTTTGACAACTCAGAAGATGAAGAATGCCCTCAGAGAAAAGTAAGAAAAATTTATAAAACAAACACGACCACTACAAACGTTTCAACGATTTAAGAACTTCAGAAAAAACTTTTAAACGAAGGAGTGAATGTCTCCAATAATGAAAACTGTACAATAAACATAACCATAAACTTCTAATTTTTTAAATGTAAGGTAGGTTTCTTTTAGAATTTCTTTTGATTTTGATGTTTAAAACAGATTAATTGAGAAATATGCGAGGGTTTCCTTTTAAAAGATTTTATTTTATTTTGATGTTTAAAAAAACTAATTTAGAAATAAGCTAGTTGTAACATCGCCCCTGTAATATTACTGAGGTCTGTTATTCTGTGTTTGTGTATTTTTGCGTTGTGATGAAAAGTATCTTTCATAACTCGTACCGAAAGTTATTTTCCGGCTCGTGCTCTATTATTTCCGTCCTCGGCTTCGCCTCGTACGTGAAAATAACTCTCACATATTCGGCTTCGAATCGCATGTGAAATTGGGTTTTCCTGTGTTCGGCTTCACCTCACACAAAAACTTGAGCGCGCTCCGGAAAATGCCACTTTCGGTCCTAGTAATGAAATATACTATTTCCTATGCATATAAATATAATTTATTTTATTATTAAAATCTTTAGTCAAATTTGAGAGTTTTAGTCAAAATAATTTATATTAATGTCATTGGTGTGTGTAAAATAAAAATTGATCGTGATAAGATTCCCAAATTGGATATTGTTGTTAAGTAGTTATAATTACTAATACTAATAATTGGTTACTTCAAAGGGAAATTCAATGAAATGGTTAACAGTTTGAGTACGTGTATTTTTTCGCTTGGTTAGCTTTCTTAGAACAGCGAGTTATTATATGCGGCAGAACATCTTGGAAACAGGATGACAATGATAAACTTTTATAACGTATACAAAATAAGTAGTTACTTTGAATATTTTGCAAGATATACTTTACTGCAAATACTGTATGATATTCGAAAACAGGGTTAACTACCTCATTTGTCAACTTTTGCTTTGTGTTATTTTTATTAAAGAAAGTGGTACTAGCTTTTCTAAAAAAAAAAAACTAATAAATTCGTCTAGAATAATCCTAAATATCGCAGGTAAATCAATGCCTCTAGAGTGACACCACTTCAACCTAAACAAATAGAAAGAATATTTTTTAGACATAGAAATAAACTTAACCACCAAATAAAGCGGTGTTGAACAATACAATTACAATAGTTTAGTTTGGCATAAATTAAAAGACAAAGCACTGGACAGGCCTTGATGCTAATGAGACTATTTGTATTAATGATGACCTGATTGTACGATAAGGTGGTTCTGACCTTACAACAGCTGAATATTGCAAGGTGTTTGAACAGCTCAGGACCTGTCTCCAAGGATTGTTCCTCAGCTACGGTCAAACGGAGGCTAAGATGCCAACCATTAAACAGAACCTTGTAAATCGCTGGTGTTGAAAATTAAAAATATAAAAACTAACATTGGCTTTTCAAATAATTATTTTTAATATATTGTTATTAATTTTTGTTACATTTCCCAGTACCAATTTTTTGCATGTTACTAACTGAAATATTTTTAGTAATTAATTTAACAGTGGTACGAAACTATCGACAATCATGCTCTGATTTTCTAATTTTAATGTCAAAATGTCGATGAGCTTATCACTTGAATTGTAAAGTTAACGGAGGTCAGATAACCGCATACATTTAACCAGGTCTTTAGTTATCAAACAAAGCACAGATTCTGCAATTAAGCGTGTCCAATATCCATACGATTATTCCTTACACAGAGAAAAAACTATGTTTTAAGTACAAAGCTTTAACCTATTTTAGTCTTTGCAGATTGACATAAATTAATTGATTTTGTTTAATTTATAATCAAACAAATTACTAAGACTTTTACTACTTAATTACATTATATTCCCCAAATCGTAATTTGAACCTTAGTCATATTATTCATTCTGATAGCCCCTGGACTACGAATAATGACTTATATAGGCTTACCTCCGTCAGTAGTCCAAAATTGTGAGCCGACCCCTCGCACCGCCCCCAGACGAACAACTAGTGGAAGCATGCCCCCCATAGTGACAGTGCGAGTGGCCGCCCCACATCCCTAACAACAGTGAAAGGCCGTGGGTGAATATCAAAAACAAAACAACAGTTGTCAACAAAGCCTATAATTAATCTCAAAAATTCAACAATTAACAAAACATCCATCCAAAGAATTTCTTTAAATAATCTTTCTCAAAAATTTAAATTAAAAGAATTTATGTCTACCCTTCTAAACCTTACATAACTGGTACCAGTAGCAAAAATTAGGCCTAACAATAAAATAAATTAAAAGATGGTAACTGTAAAAATTTTATGGAACCTTACTCTTTGAATAAATAGATAAATAACCTTCAAATTAATAAATAACAATAAGCTTAAAAATAAATAACAATAATAAATAATTTGGGTGCCCCTTTAAATTAAGTCTTTCAAAGGCTGAGATTTTCAAAAATAACTTGCGTTAGGTTAGGTGGCACTTGTCATATCACAATAGTGGCGGTGTTCCATCTGCATGTCGGAAAACATCGCATCTGGATGTCTGGATGGAGGGCGGCATAATGGTCCCCGGAGAAGCTGGGCCGTAGGCAGCCCAAGGAGGCAGAAGGTGGCGTGTCCCTCCGGGCGACCCTCTCCGAGGACAGCGGCTGGTGAAACCTCACATCCGGGACCCTTTTAACAAATTCCAGGTCCAACTAGTAATAGTTCATATCTTAGACTTCATTTGGGCGTAAAATTAGGCCTACCCAGCTTTTCAAGAAAAAAATCCAAAAAACTTTTCCGCACCACTGGTCGCTGACCAAAACTGAGGTTTTCACTTACAATGAGATTTTGATAAAAAATATTTTTCTTTTAATAGGCTTTCCTTTATAAAACTGTCTTTAATAGTTACAATGAGAAAAATGACTAGACAAAATTAATTCAGATGAATAAAGCTTTAAAAACATAACAATAAATAGACTTTTAAATATTACTAACTTTAACAACACATTCTTACAGACATTTTTCATAAAAATTTAAGTTGACAATAAAAAATATGAATTTAGGGTCCAGAAGGGTAATATACACTAGTAAAACACAAAACAATTACATAAATACTACAATTAATACTTCAAAAAACAGTTTACACAAAATCTTAAAAATTCTTTGGCTGGAGGTGCATTTTCAGGTAAAACCGGTAATAACTCCGGTTATTACCAACCAAATTTGCTCAAATTGCTTTTAAAAGCTGTGGCACAGGTGCCCGCAGCTTTTAAAAGACAAACCCATGCCTACCAACTAGCCTGAGGCTAGGTAGGGGGTCAGTTACCTACGGTCACTCAGAAAACAGAATTGCGCTAAACTAAAAACCTTAATAACTCGGTCATTTATTAACCAAACTTCATGAAAATTGCAGGGGACAAGTAAGAACACTAATACTAACTAATTATGACCGAGCTTGGCCCCCAGGAGGCGCCATTACTTAACTAAAAAGAATTAGGCTGAGTGACATGGCCTACATTACAAATAACAAAAAACACTATTACATGGGACAGAGGGACAAAATTTACATTAAACAAGTTGTAGGCCACAATAACAAAACAAAATTGAGCACAAACTAGGCCTTAGGCCTAATAAAAAGTTAACAGGGACACAGAACAAACGGACCATAGCCCGCACAAAAGTGAATTTCAAAGTGAGTTTTCTTGGGTAATATCTGGCCTAGAGTCTCGGGAAAAGCTTTGAAAACTTGACAACAAAGAAAACTACAAAACTAACCAGAAAAACTTGTGGTCTGACCACACAAAGCTTGGCCAAAGGCCCATTAAAACTCTGAACAATTCCAGGCTCAGAAATGGGTCTAGCGCCTTGAAAAGCAAGTAATTGGTAATTAAAAGTAATACCAATGCACAGAAGGTGCTTAATACTTGGTTTTCACTAGCCAAAACCCACTCAAAGTCTGCACAACATGTGGCGGAAGGCCAAAACTAATTCAGAAACTTTCTAACCTAAAACAATCAAAAATAATCAATCAACTTACTCATCTGACGACTGGCAATCCGTTTAATTACATGTTACAAGAAATTGGTTAGTAAGAAGCACAGTAAAAACGTGACTAGATGTTAACTGATATAAAATAACATTACAAACACAAAACTTGACATGAAACGATGACAGTCGCTGTTCTTCTGGCAAAAATGTGCTCGACAGCGGAAAAATTGCCCCGGGGTCTGCAGGACTGCTGCCAGACCCAAACCGATTGAGTTCCGGCGCAAAGCCAGTACTCGTACTATACAAAAAACTGAGGCGTGACATTGGTGGGACGCTTGGTGGGCAAGTCACGGCTCAACCTCCCCCCCCAAAGGAGGACTTCCTCTCCAAAAAAAAAGAAAACAACCTCTCCCAATTCTAGAAGATCTCAACACCACAGATCAACTCAAGTGTCTGAAGTGGGGAACGCCAAAAGTCTTTCAACTGGAGGGACTACTCACCCCCAGGGTTTGCACTGGCCAGTGCTGGAAAATTTACTAGGGAAAAATCTTCAGCAGCGCACAAGGGACAGAAGAGGTGATCAAGCTCTCTGGCCCAGTGCACTTCCCACTCAGACACAAGAGTAAAGAAAGATGACCTACGGAATTGTTCCCCGGAAAGGCTTCAGATGAGAAATGTGAGCCCTCCGGAAAACTTCTCCAGTCTGCGGATTTCCCAGCCGCACGGAGACAGGAGTCAAGAACTTCAAGATGCGGTGGGGACCTGACCACCGATGAGACAACTTAGCGGCTCTCTTGTCCACGGCCGAACTGACCGGATGAGCCTTACAGAAAACCAAATCCCCCACCTGGAAAGGATTGTCCAACCGACCTCGATTGTGCTTCCTCCGGACCAATTCCCTAGCTCGGATCAAGTTCCTCCTAGCCGCCTGCCAAGTTGCCTTGACATTGGCAGCACCAGGGGGTGGCAGAAGGTCGCCAATTTTCCACACATTTGCCAAAGGATTATTGGGTGGATAGCCCAACAACAGCTCGAAAGGGACCGCCTTGTGACTCTCATGGTGTGCAGTATTGAAAGCAAATTGAATCCAAGGAAGTTCCTGATCCCAGGTGGTCTGCTTGTCAGCATGAAAAGCTATGAGAGCGGATCGAAGATTTCTGTTGAACCTCTCAGCATGGGAAGGCTGTGGATAGTAAGGAGAAGTGGTCACATGGCGGATACCGTGCCCAAAGCACATTCTTTTGAAAAGGTGAGACACGAACTGAGTTCCGTTGTCGGAAACAATGGTGGCGGGTATTCCAAAGTGTTGGAACAAATGGGTACGAAGTGCCTGCACGGTGAGCTGTGCAGTGGCGTTCCTCAAAGGAAAAAGCCAACAAAACTTGGAGAAGGCATCCACACAAACAAGCAAGAATTTGTTTCCTGACTTGCTACGTGGGAGAGGCCCTACATAGTCTATGAAAACCTTCTCCAAAGGTCTCTCCGCCACCTCAGATGACAACAACCCATACTTGGTATTCTGAGCAGGCTTGCTTAGCGAGCATGTTTGACAAGAACGCACTCGTGCCGCAATGTCCCTGTCCATACCCTTCCAGATGAACATGTCCCTAACCTTCGCAATGGTCTTGTGAATCCCTAAGTGCCCACCCACAGGGGAAGAGTGAAAGTACGCAAAGACCATGGGTACAAGAAGACTAGGCAGCACAACCTTAGGTTTACCTCGCTGTCGGTCTCGACAACAAAGGGCACCCTGGGACAGAAAATATGGGGGGTGGGCTCCCCCATTTTGAAGCTCACCAATGATCTTAGCCAGCTCGGGATCTTTTAACTGATGTGGGATGAACTCAGAAAAGGCAAGGGGGAACTCCAGGAGCACGGCACACCCTGTGTGCTCCTCCTGATCAGAAGGTTGGTCGTCAGGTGAATGGTACATCCTGGATAAAGTGTCAGCAATCACATTCTGCGTGCCTCGAACATGTTGCACTTGGAATTTGAGGGAAGATATTTGGACCACCCAACGACCAATTTTCCCAAGCTGGCGAGGATGTGCAAGGAGCCACGAGAGTGCTTGGTTGTCGGTTTCCAGCAAAAACTCTTTGTGTTCCAAAAAACGTCTGAACTTATTCACTCCAAACACGACAGCCAAACACTCTAACTCATACACAGAAGAGCTTTTCTTTTCGCATGGGTTCAAAGTGCGTGAGGCATACGCAATTGGCTGCCTAACACCATCTACCTCTTGAGACAACACAGCCGCAATTGCGACGGAGGAAGCATCGGTTTGCAAAACAAACTTTTGACTGAAATCTGGCATCGCCAAAACCAGGGGTTGCATGATAGCTTCTTTCAGAAGATCAAAAGACATCTGTTGTGCTTCACCCCAAACAAACTTGGCGCCCTTCTTCCGAAGCTCATTGAGAGGAGCCGCCAACTCAGCCACATTGGGGATGAAGCGCCGGTAGAAACCCACCATGCCGATGAAACGGGCAATGCCTTTGACATCTCGGGGAGGAGGAAACTCCCTGATAGCCTGGGTTCTAGCCGGATCGATACAGACACCTCGTGAAGATACCAGATGACCTAGGAAAGAAATCTCAGCCTGAGCAAAACTAACTTTCTCGGGATTTACGGTAAGGCCAGCCCTAAGCAACCTATTCATGACTTCCTCAAGATGAACCAGATGGTCTTCAAAGCTCTCACTGTACACCAAAAGATCGTCAAGATAGTTGAACACAAATTTGAACTTGACGTCATGAAAGATGGAGTCCAGAAGTCTGGTGAGGGTCTGGGCCCCCACAGCTAGGCCCATGGGTACACGTGTGAACTGGTACAAGTTCCACGGAACGCAGAAGGCAGTGAGAGGTCGAGATTCAGGTTTCAAGGGAATCTGATGGTAAGCCTGGTTCAAATCAAACACGGAAAAATACTTGGCCTTACCGAACCAATCGAACGCCGAGTGCAAATCAGGGAGAGGGACAGAGTCAATTTCAATCTGAGCATTCAACTTGCGATAATCTAGAACCATTCGAGACTTGCCATTTGGCTTTGGAACTAGAAAAGCTGGACTTGCGTAACTTGAGCGAGAAGGCTCAATTACCCCATTTTCAAGAAGCTCATTGATGATTCCACGGAGTGTTTCCATCTTGGGTGGAGCAAGTTTGTAAGGATGAGAACGAACTGGACGGGTGTCAGTCAAACGGATTTCGTACTCCAAAAGATTGGTGACTCCAAGCTTTGGCGTTAGCACCTCAGGAAAACGAGAACACAATGTTCTGATTGCTTCAGCCTCACCAGGAGTCAGATGCCCTAAAGGATCAACTTTTGGCTTGCTGGGTGTCTCAGGCTCTACCACAGCTGCACCATCCACAATTTCATCTGCGAAAGGAATGAGCACCCGTCTTGCGAAACGAAAGAAGCACTGGCCTCTGCCCAAATCCAAAATCAGGCCACAATGCTTGATGAAATCCGCTCCCAAAATGACAGGAATGCAAAGGTCCTTGGCTACCCAAAAACTCCACACCCAAGAAAAATGTTCAATCTTGAATTTCAAACGGGCTTCATAGATGATTGGAAGTGGGGATTTCGAGGCAGTCCAGCAGATGTGGGTACTTCGCTCAACTTGCTTGATTAGCCCAGAAGATTTTAGATTTTCAAACAGGGAAAGGGAAATGAGACAACGGGCTGACCCAGAATCCACAAGGGCCTTCTGCACCGTTTTACCTAAGAAGATGTTGAGTCGTGGGCAAGTTGAGCGCGCCGCTTTCACTCCCATGCATGCAAGCTCCCTCATACCCCGCGACAGAGGCTCCCCAAAACCAGCACTCCCAGAAGGGGCAGTACTCAGAGAAACCAAATTCTTGCTGACTTTCTCCAAAACAGCTTTCTCACAGGGCGGTTTAGGCAAACTTTCCCCTTGTGAGCTACTCAGGGTTTTGGACAAAGTCCCAAGATTAACCCTCTGACGACACTCTCGTCTCATGTGACCTGTTTGACCACAGCCAAAGCAAACAACAGGATGCCTCTGTCTCTGCGGTGTTTCAGGACCTCGACACACGGATGCTACAGCGGGATGGGGACCAGTCCGGGGAAGATGCCCCGCAACGTGCTCCCTCTGACAATCAGCGTCTTGAACGCTCCGTGAAAGGATGACCAGCCTATCCAGGTCTGCAAAAGAAGAAGGCTTCGGAGCAAAAATCAGTCTGGACCGCTCCTCAGGCTTCAACCCCTGCAAGACAATGTCCACCAGTTGGTTTTCAGGGATGCCCAGCCGTAGGACACGCCACACGCCACAAATGTCACCCACATACTGACTGAGAGTTTCATCAAACTTTTGAGGTCGAAACACTCTCTCAACTTTCAATCTCTCCATGACCCTGAAGGGGACAAAGAGCTCAAGCACTTCACTGTGAAAAATGTCAAAGTTTACTCCCCGTTTCAAACAGTCTAACAATTTGTCACCAAGAGGTCTCAGGCAGAGTGGAACCAGCAGTTCCAACACTACTGAGTCCTCCATGCCTGGGAACTCCTTCAGGTGCAACACCTTTCCCAAAAACTCTAACAAAGGTTCCACCTCTAAACCATCAACCGGGCGAATGTCGCTCAAAACCCCAGCAATGGGATTGGGCAGTGGAGCAAACAAACCCATTTTGCTCTCAGTCAGTCGACCTACCTACAAAACACACAAAAAATTGTTTTTTTTTTTTTTTTACAACGAACAATTCGCAAACTTAACTAACTAAAGGCTCTGGACTGAAATGCCTACAGTCAGATGAGGTCCCAAACAGAAGAACCTGCCCATACACACCGCCTTAGCCACCAAACAAAAAACACAGACTTACACTCACCACATACACACATACATACATACACTAAACGACAACACCTAACATTTTGTGTGATGAGGTAAACACACACACAGTTTCAATTTTGGGTTTGGCCATGCTTTTGACACTCTTGCTCCCACAGGATGCAAGTCATTAACCAGATTCCACCCGGTGACTCGGCCAAGGGCGAGCTCCTAATAAAACTACAACAGTGTGCTTACCCCACCACAACAACATTTCTTCAAAAAATTCCTAAGACTGCCAGACCAGAATCACCCAAAAATCAAATCCAACCACGGCCCCTCAAAACAAATCAGAACGTGGACAGTGATCGGATCTCTAAGTATCCAAGTCGTGAAACCGAAGTTTCACGACAAGGCACCCAGGACGCAACCAAAAAACCACGCTCTGCTACCATCTGAGCCGACCCCTCGCACCGCCCCCAGACGAACAACTAGTGGAAGCATGCCCCCCATAGTGACAGTGCGAGTGGCCGCCCCACATCCCTAACAACAGTGAAAGGCCGTGGGTGAATATCAAAAACAAAACAACAGTTGTCAACAAAGCCTATAATTAATCTCAAAAATTCAACAATTAACAAAACATCCATCCAAAGAATTTCTTTAAATAATCTTTCTCAAAAATTTAAATTAAAAGAATTTATGTCTACCCTTCTAAACCTTACATAACTGGTACCAGTAGCAAAAATTAGGCCTAACAATAAAATAAATTAAAAGATGGTAACTGTAAAAATTTTATGGAACCTTACTCTTTGAATAAATAGATAAATAACCTTCAAATTAATAAATAACAATAAACTTAAAAATAAATAACAATAATAAATAATTTGGGTGCCCCTTTAAATTAAGTCTTTCAAAGGCTGAGATTTTCAAAAATAACTTGCGTTAGGTTAGGTGGCACTTGTCATATCACAATAGTGGCGGTGTTCCATCTGCATGTCGGAAAACATCGCATCTGGATGTCTGGATGGAGGGCGGCATAATGGTCCCCGGAGAAGCTGGGCCGTAGGCAGCCCAAGGAGGCAGAAGGTGGCGTGTCCCTCCTGGGCGACCCTCTCCGAGGACAGCGGCTGGTGAAACCTCACATCCGGGACCCTTTTAACAAATTCCAGGTCCAACTAGTAATAGTTCATATCTTAGACTTCATTTGGGCGTAAAATTAGGCCTACCCAGCTTTTCAAGAAAAAAATCCAAAAAACTTTTCCGCACCACTGGTCGCTGACCAAAACTGAGGTTTTCACTTACAATGAGATTTTGATAAAAAATATTTTTCTTTTAATAGGCTTTCCTTTATAAAACTGTCTTTAATAGTTACAATGAGAAAAATGACTAGACAAAATTAATTCAGATGAATAAAGCTTTAAAAACATAACAATAAATAGACTTTTAAATATTACTAACTTTAACAACACATTCTTACAGACATTTTTCATAAAAATTTAAGTTGACAATAAAAAATATGAATTTAGGGTCCAGAAGGGTAATATACACTAGTAAAACACAAAACAATTACATAAATACTACAATTAATACTTCAAAAAACAGTTTACACAAAATCTTAAAAATTCTTTGGCTGGAGGTGCATTTTCAGGTAAAACCGGTAATAACTCCGGTTATTACCAACCAAATTTGCTCAAATTGCTTTTAAAAGCTGTGGCACAGGTGCCCGCAGCTTTTAAAAGACAAACCCATGCCTACCAACTAGCCTGAGGCTAGGTAGGGGGTCAGTTACCTACGGTCACTCAGAAAACAGAATTGCGCTAAACTAAAAACCTTAATAACTCGGTCATTTATTAACCAAACTTCATGAAAATTGCAGGGGACAAGTAAGAACACTAATACTAACTAATTATGACCGAGCTTGGCCCCCAGGAGGCGCCATTACTTAACTAAAAAGAATTAGGCTGAGTGACATGGCCTACATTACAAATAACAAAAAACACTATTACATGGGACAGAGGGACAAAATTTACATTAAACAAGTTGTAGGCCACAATAACAAAACAAAATTGAGCACAAACTAGGCCTTAGGCCTAATAAAAAGTTAACAGGGACACAGAACAAACGGACCATAGCCCGCACAAAAGTGAATTTCAAAGTGAGTTTTCTTGGGTAATATCTGGCCTAGAGTCTCGGGAAAAGCTTTGAAAACTTGACAACAAAGAAAACTACAAAACTAACCAGAAAAACTTGTGGTCTGACCACACAAAGCTTGGCCAAAGGCCCATTAAAACTCTGAACAATTCCAGGCTCAGAAATGGGTCTAGCGCCTTGAAAAGCAAGTAATTGGTAATTAAAAGTAATACCAATGCACAGAAGGTGCTTAATACTTGGTTTTCACTAGCCAAAACCCACTCAAAGTCTGCACAACATGTGGCGGAAGGCCAAAACTAATTCAGAAACTTTCTAACCTAAAACAATCAAAAATAATCAATCAACTTACTCATCTGACGACTGGCAATCCGTTTAATTACATGTTACAAGAAATTGGTTAGTAAGAAGCACAGTAAAAACGTGACTAGATGTTAACTGATATAAAATAACATTACAAACACAAAACTTGACATGAAACGATGACAGTCGCTGTTCTTCTGGCAAAAATGTGCTCGACAGCGGAAAAATTGCCCCGGGGTCTGCAGGACTGCTGCCAGACCCAAACCGATTGAGTTCCGGCGCAAAGCCAGTACTCGTACTATACAAAAAACTGAGGCGTGACATTGGTGGGACGCTTGGTGGGCAAGTCACGGCTCAAATGTGTCTTAATTCAACTAATGTTGATCAAAGCTGACATGTTTTGTAATGGATTTTCTGGCAAGCCAGTCTACCTACAACCGCTGCCGTGCCGTGTCATGATAGCGCTATCGTGTTTTTCGTGTTTAAATGTTCCGTGTCCCGTGTTGTATTTTATGTTTAAATTGTTTGATGTTTTTGACGTAAAGCTCCGACGATGTTGCAATGCAACGAAACATGTCAGCTTTGATCAACATTAGTTGAATTAAGACACAATTTTGGACTACTGACGGAGGTAAGCCTATATAAGTGAACCTTAGTACTAACTATGCTTATAATTATTATTATTCATAAATTATTGGATTGTAAGATGTATATTTAAACTCTACAGATACATGTGTGCATGTTGTTTGAATGCTATGACTAAAGCCACCTAAGAAGATCTATGTAAAGTAACTTAAAATAAACAACACTATTTTATAAAATGACAAAAGGTAAAGGCTACAATTTACAAAAAAAATCTTTAACCAAACATCTGCTACCATCCGACCTTTAGAAAAATACTTCAAATTTAAATCTTAGGCAAATTAATAAAAATTTAAATTTCTAATTTGAATTGCGTTTTTGTATATTGACTATATATTTGAAGAAAGTTGAGGGCCTAGGAAGAATAAGCAATAATTGTATTTGACAGAAAAAATGTCTTTTAATTACCTTGACAAAATGGTGTTTATCTACTACTCAGATTGATTTATTGATTTAATACCAACTGTTTGTTGAAACTAACTTAGGCTAAAAACACTATTCTTTCCCGTGTACAACGAATTATTTATAATGATAATTAATTATTGTTATTATCATTATGAGTATTGATCATAACGAAAATATAATACCAGGCTTGAGTTGGAGAGCAAAACACTTATTTCAAATTGTGGGATTGTTATAAATATCGCGGTGTATATTCAAACCAGTGAGCGATCATTATATTGATCATAATATTAAGGTTTTATCTGACAAACTGCACTGCTAATAAAAAATGAAAAATAAATTGTCAGTTATCTACTATAACTCTATAAAATCAATCTACACAATACGCGGTGTTATCCAACTTTACACTTCATTATAAGCAAAGAAAATATTTTAAATTCAGATCACATGGAAAGTGGTTTATGTGAGTGATGGTTACATAATATCCATTAACTTAAAAAAAACTCACCGCCATTAGTTATGTCTTTATTTCAAAATAAATGTAAACTTGTAGTCGTCGTATTATCTGTATCTTTATAAATTAAGTTTTACTATAAAAGTCATAGGATTATGGAGCTTTAAGCCTCAATTATTATATATCAAAAGTACGATGAAAAACTTAACATATTTATCTTTACTCGAGGTCGTCCCGCTGTCAAAAACTTTACCAAAAATAATGTAATTTACTGACTTCTCTATTTTCACCTCACGCTGCAAAATCAAAACATATGATGATTGTGTAGCACTCTTCAATTTTGTTTGGATTTTCTGTTGTTATTTCTTCACCAGCATGGCTACCCATAAGGCCCATGTACATTTTTCAAATTTTAAATTCAGTTTTTGTACTTTTTTGCCTATTTTAATTTATAAATGGAATCTGCACATCTACAGGAAAATATATTTCTAACAGTATGCGTAGATTTTCCCTGAGATGCACTCGAAAAAAAAAATGCTCCTGAGAAAAAAGGTTTTAATGAAACATTCTTGCCTATTAATATTTAGATAAATTTTCTCTACATAATATTTGTACATAATATTATTCAGGTAAAATAATACAGTTCATTTCGTTAATTTCTTGTTCTAATGAAATTTAAAATTGTTTGATAGATTATTTCACACCTGACTTTTATGTCAGCTTTTACTATAAAATGCTTTTATTAGAAATAGTTTAAAATCCAATCATAACTAGAATGAGGTTTGTGTTTTTTTTTCTGGAGATGTTCAAACGTGCCAGACATTAGAACATTTATATTCAGATCACAAGAACATTCACAAGTTGTAGGAGATTACAACGTCAAGGAGAGATAATACCGCGTGCATGAATAACTTACCTGCTTTGTTTGTATTGTAACAATAGAAATAAATTGCCAAATAATCCAAATACTAAGAAAACTAGTACATTCCTTAAACTTGTTTTATTAATGTTTTAATTATTTACACCACGTTCAGTACCAAACTAAGACAAAACTGTTGCAAATGTATAGTTTTTATATCTTAACTCTTTTCAAATATTTTAAAATTCTTAATTGCTAATTGACAAACAATTTTTACTTGAATATAGAATCACGATAATTTGACATGATATAGGCTGTATTTTCCATGACCGCCTATTTTATTGAGATGACAATCCGAGTTTTACAATTTTGTAAGGTACTCTTCCATAAATTACAGTACAGTAAATATAAAACACTTTTATAAAAAAAAAAGGTGAGTGTCATTTGAGTTAAAACATTTAATTAATACATATGTGTTCTTTTCAGTAGTTTTAACTGTTTACCCACAATAACGATATTGGTTACCTATATGATATTATTTGATAGAATATTTTAATGATTTTTTTAAACATTTTGTCACCCTGTAAAGTACATTATCCTGATGATATTTCAACATCAGCTCATCGTATTGGACGCAAGCCCAGCGTTAAAGCTGATTGGGCTAATCACCTGATCAATTAGTGGCTTTAAATTAGCAGCGGCGTGGAAACCGGTGCTTAGTTGTTTTGGTCTGAAAGAATAGTCTATTTACGAAGATAAAATAATAAAAGAATCCTTCGTAAGATTTTTTCATAAACTTAATAGGAAAAGTACGTTAGTCAAACATTTGAAATATTTATGATTTTTAATAAATGAAAATGAAAAGGCCGTTGTAAATATTGAAACTACACACTAATGTGGCACCAAACATTGAGTGGGAGGACGTGGTTTGATGCTAGAGCAAGAAAAATTCGAGACCGTGTATTTTAAACTGAGATACAGCAGTGACTGAGATACACCGTACGGGAGCAAGAAACAATTGAAAGCTTAAAGCCGTAAAATAAAGCAAGCCTGTTTAGCAAAAAGTCTTTTTGGATTAAATATATAAAAGATTATAAGTTTTAGTTAAAGGATATATTTAAAACAGCAGGAAATTAAGTAATTTTTCGTCATAGAATATGATTATATTTGAAATCCATAACTCTTATGTAATTTAATTGAAACTGTACCATCGTTATCACCTAAGTTTTGTTTTGTTCTATTTAGTGACAACTTAGTCACCCAACCCAATAACAGTTTTACCTTAATTTTGATCACTGGTCCGGTACAAACGTAGTTTTGGGAAAATTAGGTTAAATTACAAAAATAGTGTATAATGGATTTATTAAAATATTAAAAACTATACATCCAAACTCAAAGCAAGACATTTCACTTAATCAAGTTATTTTTACAATTCAAAAACATAAAATTACTTCTTACCCCATTTAATATTTGAAGAGTTAGGATGGGATATCAAAGGTTTAGGCTGTTTCCATCGTCCGGGATTTTATCCGGGAGATACATCAGCTGATCATGTGAAGGATAGAGTCTAGTTGACAATTTAACTAACCAGGTGGCCCCCATAAATAAGAATGAGGAGAGGACTGGCCACTGTGCCTCAACAGGGGATGGGTTTACCTCCGCCATTTTACATTTTTAAATTATTATGAATAAATGAATAAATGAATTTATTTCCCATATTACAAAACACTTTACAAACATAATAATTGTTGAGAAATGTAAACTGGTCACTTTATCAAGTAGTGTGGCCAGTTAAAAGGTTAATCATACATAATAAATAATAAATTGTTGAGCCTAGCATCAGATGACAAATATTTTATCCGCCTGCTGTAACATCTGGGCAAAACTTAGACTAAGAAAGTGTTAACAAAATACACATAAAATAAGGTAACAGTAACACAATCTTATACCAAAGAGTTGGCCAGATAACCTACATCCTGTTGAGAACTAAGCCAAGTGATTGTTCTTTTACAAAAGTGTTTGAAATTTGTTGTATTTTTAATATGAAGCGGAAGCTGATTGTAAAATTTTGGACCCAAGTATTGAAATGAATGTCTGAAAAAAGTGTTGTTTACTTTGGGTAATTTGATAGATTTATTTGCAAAACTTCTTGTACTGTAAGGATGATTTGGAATTATATTTTCTCTGTTTCCACTCCGGATGAAGAACAATCTCATGACATTAAAAATAAAAAGATGTTGAACTGGTAGAATGCATAACTGTTGGTATAATGGAAAAGAGCTAGTTCGTTTAGGTTTTTTGAGAATTATTCGCAAGAAAAAATTTTGAGTTGTTCTAATCTTTTCTAATAATGTTTTGTAAGTACCTCCCCAGCAAGGCAAGGCATATTGTAATCTTGAATTTATCAATGCAAAATAAAGTGTTCGTAAAAGTGAAGTGTTGCAAAAATTTCGTAGAAAATAGAATTTTCTAATTTGTGATCTTAATTTTGAGTGTAGTTCTAAAATATGGTGTTCAAAAGTTAGTTTCTCATCAAGCAAAACTCCCAAGTATTTAATCGATTTAATTTTTTCTAATGGTTGGCAGGTACATAAGTGGATATTGCAGGTAGGGGAATGAAAAATTAAAGGAGAAGGGGTGTCAAAACCAATTAAGTCAAAATTAACATATTTTGTCTTACTAACATTTACTTGCATTTTGTTTATGGAGCACCATTTTCTGAGTAATAAAAGATCGTAGTTAATTGAATCTGAAAGGAGAACAGTATCATTTTGAGTGTAAAAAAGAGCAATGTCGTCTGCAAAAGCATTTATATTTCCTTTAAAATCAAGTTCAAGAAGATCGTTAATGAATATTAGGAACAGGGTTGCAGAGGTCGTTGACCCTTGGGGAACACCCGTCTGAACAATGAGTGAATCGCTAAGGTTGTTGTTGATTTTAACTTGCTGCTTTCTTCCTGTAATAAAACTGCGAAACCAATTTAAAGCTATGCCTCTAATTCCTGCAGCCTCTAGCTTATTGATAAGAATCTCATGGTTGACCATGTCGAACGCTTTTTTTTATGGCATTAATTGACTCGTTTCTATTTGTTTACTTTAACTTGTCCCTACATGCTACCCTTGATATATGTAACACAGTCATTCGTGATCACTGCTTTCATTACTTTAGATATAAAATAAATAATTGGAAAATCAAATTAGAATGGCAAATAAAATCTTAATTTGGTACAAACTATTGTTATGAAAACGCTTCATTGGCGGTTCGAATTATGAAATCCCTATCGGTATAATTAACAAAGCTGGTCTCAGGACATCAAGTCAAGAGGCGATGTCACTGTCGAGAGTCCCTAGAGTTCTTCATTAAAATTTAATAAGCCATGTTGAAGCATATCTTCGCATGTCCCCTTCGTTGGTCTTGAGTTAAATAGTTCATTACATTATAACTTTAAAATAACAGTTTTATATAAGAAGAAAGACTATTTAGCTGACGGGTTTGTGATATATTTTCAATATTATTTGTAAATTTACAGCCTTAATGAGTGATGATATGATTTGCTCAATTATAGAAACGTAAATACGGAAAAATATATTTGATGAATCTGCTTATTTAATAGAAACCCCTTGTTTAGGTGTTAACGAACAGTAACACTTCTTTGTACAGGTAAATAAAATATAATAGTAACAATAATACTTTATCATGGTTAAATTTAGCATCAAAAAATCTTTTTACTTGGTTGTTTATCCAAACAGGATCTTCAAATGTCACGAAGCAATAAAGGTGATGCCATTTCAAAGGCTTAGCAGTAAATTTAGGAAATGGCTGTGGCTTTAGTTCGGCCACAGCATTATGGGCTAAAGTTATTGCTTTTCGCTGCTGACTTATGGGGAGTTTACGTTAAAATATAAACAAGTATACAACGCTGGATGACTTGAATATTATAGTTGCATGGAAGAATCTAAAATTTTTATAAAAAATTGGATATTCTTTCACTACAGTTACTGCAATACTCAATTGGGATAATCTTTATCATTTGCCGTTCTTTATATTACGCAGCAACGTTAGGCATCAACAAGTGTAGTTATTTTTTTAACACCATACAAACTATATGAAAACTATTATAATCGACAAATCTAGCTTTCTGGATCAACATAACTCATTATCATTTGAAGTTATAAAATAATCCGTTGCAATTTTTCTAGAACAGATGAATAATTGTACATAAACTCGATCTGGGACATTAATTAATCCAAGCTAATTGATTCTAGTTGGAAATATCAACGATCTAATCCCCCTTGCTGCAATTCATCATTCTTTATTGCTCTGATATTGATAGCTGGCCAAAGGCTTAATTTATTACTGGGAACTTTTATTATAAACATTGAATTATTCACATGATGACATTTGTACCAAATATAATCTAAATTGGATCAGTTGCTCTCAAGTTATCGTTCTAACTAAATCGATCCTGGGTCCAAGTTTTACCAAGAGACCTACGGGAATAGCTTATGCAATAATAATAAGCATAAAATACGGTAACAGCATGAAAAGTTCGCTAAAAAGCATACTTCTGTTTAAAATAGTTTATTGAAGTCCAATATGTAAATCAGATATACAAATAAGCTAATGGTTGTCTAGTTAAAATCACTATACCTAAAAAGTCATTCAAACTTATAAGTCTAACGATCCATAAACTTGGTATAAAAGAAACGACCAGACTCCGCTAAATCTCATGCATATTAATATTTTCGATTTAGTTAGTCAGCTGATAAGATTTTAATTGTTTTAACTTATTTTTAATTTAACCAAAATAGAATTTTTCAATCAAAACTTATAAATAAAATATTATAATATTATCATAGAAGCCAAATACCAAAACAGTAAACTGTAATAATTTATATTTTAAAGTAACGTACTTTGTAATGCAGCTTTGTTACATTACTTTGAATGTAAGTAACGTAGTAATGCAGCTTGTGTCATAATAATTTAAACCGTTGATATAAATCGTAATGCTGGTCAACGTTACCAGACAGATTTATGGAAACAAAAAATACTGTAGTCATATAATTCTATTTAAATCATTTTTCCCTGTAAACAGATTATCAAACCACTTTAACTTATCCTGCCTAATATAGAAATAATCATTTAAACAATTGTTGATTATTCGTCCATAGAATAGCCATTCATTAGCTTGGAAATAAAACTCCTATATAACATATCTTGAATTTTTACTACACTTAGAAGAAATAATAATTGTATGTGTTAAAATAAACCGGTTGTTATATGGTTTTCATTAATTTGCCTGCATTAAAAATCTTACCACAACCAGTTTAGTTGTACATTTATTAAATTAATTATTTATATTATTTGTCACCGGGATTTTTCACTTAAAATCAACATTTAAACACCGAGAAAATATAGGATTATTAGGAATTGAAAACTACTATAGTTCGGAGTCAATAGCCTAATTGTAGTTAGTCAAAGAAGTATGTAAATTTCTATTCTAAAACAGTAAAATGTATATCCGCAGAATCTGAGACTCCTAAAGGCATACTTGCGTTTAAAAGCCACTTTAATACAAACAACCCAGAGCAACATAGATCACCCAATAAAAGAATTTAAAAATCCTTACTGTGCCAACATGCACAATACAAACTTTAATTCAAGGCAAACATGTTCTATAGAACTGTACACGTTTAAATAGATATTGGTAATTTTCTTAAAGTTATATTATTATTTTATAACAACATGAGATTTAATGTCGATAACAATTAAACACAAAGCCCTACAACACAAAATAACAGAGATAAAGGAAGGAAATTCTATCAGAAATAGCTGGAGAACAAACTAAATCATTGTAAATGAAAAAAAAACGAAATAAGACATAGGATTTAGTTTTTATTTGCACAAAAAATATAAGTGGATCAGATATGTTTAAAGTTTAAAATAATTGTTGTAAATATAAGGTAAAAACGTAATTACTTTTATTAAAAGCATAAATAAACTAGTACACATGGGGCATAAAAAACCTAATTATTTCCCTAATTGGTAAATATGGCCAAATGTCAAGGAAATAAATCGTCGTTTTTTTATGTAACTTTGAATTTAAAATTTATAATTCATTTTTTAAATATTCGAATCGATTCTAAAAGTCTCATTTTATCTCTATTCAATACATTAGATTGCATAACAAGTCAGTGTTATTCGCGACGATGGAAAAATCACGCAATTGGCTTAGATTTTGCATTAAATTTATTTTTCAGATATCGTTATATTGTATCAGACTGAAAGCTAAAAACCAACCAAGAAAGTATTCAGCTGGTAAAAATACACATCAGCAAGCCCTGTAATCCTCTTATCCTTATTGGTTATCTCGATTTGTTCGAGGATCCAATTCCTGGTAGCCTACTCTTTTTTTTCTAGTAAATTATTCTTCGGTGTTATACGTCATTTCTGTGTACTGAACAAATAATATGGATATTACCGGGAAAGTCTTACCAATTGCAGTAAATTTGTCTTAATGACGTTAATTTCTATACTATGTACATAGAAAAATGTGCATAATCTACAAATACTGTCTATATTAATTATTAGTCTCGTTTCACCAGAGAATCGCAGTACTACTTTCTTATTATTGTATTTATAGTTTTATTGACAACTTTTGAATCACGATGAAATATTGCCTTATAATTATTTACATTACAAGTAGATATGCATTGTAGTAAAATTAAGATGAAATGAGTTCTTCTTTCAGGCATAAAATTATTCATATACGAGTATATATGATCCATTGTCACGCTTTAATAAATAACTAAAAAGAATTTAATCGAGCTGAATATAAACTAGCTGGTACTATTTGTACGATAACGAGGGAAAACACTGCGTAGTCATATTAAATCCACTTCATGGAATCCTGAATACATCTATGGTGGATAATACATTTAAATAAACAGTCCATATCAATATAACTTGCAGAACCCAAAACTGCCATAACATGTAGATCAGTACATTTTAAAATGGTTTTTTATTATCACCCCAACTTGTTTAGTCTATCTATACTTTTGCAGGAGTATTTATTTACCTATTTTTAACTGTAAAAAAACTGATTAATGTGTTTGTTGATTTTCATAGTTGAAATAATTAATATAATAGTTGTATGATAGTACTATTAGAGGCTGTTTTCTAATTTCTAAAATTTTTATAAAAACTTGATTGGCTTTCTGGGTTTGTTTGAAATGTTGCCTTTTTTGTTGTATTTATTACCTTTATTACTGGTAAATAGATATTTAAAATATTTGAAATTTTCAAATGATAATTTCGGAATATTTTACTCAAGCTTTTTTTGTACACATGTTCCATATATTTGTATTTCACTACCGGAAGCAGTAATATTATCAATACAAAATGTATTAAATATATTTTTAAACAATGGTGTTCTAATAAAATAGGAAATATCTTTTTTATTATGGCATGCAATTAAAATTATGATTCAATTTCTCTTGTTGTTAGCCATTTTGTGTTATAATTTACTATGTTCCCAATAACTATAATAGCCACCGAAAAGAGTTAATTATTAACACATCTATGGACCAGGCATTTCTCGGTCATGCACTCAAAAGTTTCTGTCTCCTAATAAACGCTAACTTGCCACATTCAAACTTCCTGCAATGGCTTTGTTGTATAGAGAGAAAGACATAACTCACTTTCCTAGAATATTTTAGGATGGAACTTTGCTTCATCAGAACCATCAATTGAAGCTGAGGCTGCTACTGAAGAATTATAGTAGCAATATTACTTTTACAAACTTTGTGTACTGACTTTTGTATAAACCGTAAAAAAGATAATAGCGGGATTGATACTTTTATTTGTAATACCTTTTATACAAATGACGGGTTTAAATCTTAAATAAACCTAAGTCACAAAGTATTAACCTATTTCTAATTTTAACATAATACTAGTTAAAACCGGTTTTACTTGGAGTCGATGAGCAGAAGATGATGTGAGCAATCAAGTCTGTGAGAGCAGCCGGAAAAGAGTTTCTTCATTTGCTGATTTCTAGTGCAAGTTTATAGGTTGAAGTATCTAGGTGTTTAAAACATTGTTTTAAAGTCAATTAAGAATGACAAAACAATAAGGTTTAGATGAGAAAAGTAGTTAAGTACCCAGCTACTTCACTGATATTAGCTGATTTAATTTCAACATAGCCAATACAAGTAACTGGCTAGGGGTCCCCGTCCCGGTGAACCAAAACTAATTTAGTATTTTTATTAATTTAGTCACTAGAGTTAGGTGAATAAGAATGAACAAGAAGAGGTAAAGTTTGCTGGCACTAACTTACATCCTCCTCAAGGTCACTACCCTGACCCGGGTCACCAAGGTTCTATGACCACGTGTCGGGTTAAGTTAGGTCAATATTAGGCTGAATTAGGTTGATGGTGAAACAAATATGGTCAATGAGAAAGTTTTAGAGTTCTGGTTTAAACTAATTAATGAGTCTAGTTTTTTTTCAATGATGATAGGAGAAAGTTAAAGAATTTGTAGCCTTTATGATTTGGGTGATTTTGAGATCTATCAACCAGTTGATTGTAAGGTAGAAATCAGCCAACGTACTGGTAAATTCAACCATCGCATCGTTTGAAATTCATGTTTCTGTTTGGGTGGCATAATGATAATGGATTGTTTCATATATCAATGACAGGCTACATTTTGTTTGTCAGGTGTCTCGAATGGTACGAATGGGACCTGCATCCTCCCACCAACAAGCTGCTATGCCAAATCGATTGTGCCAAAGATGGTAGGCAATTAATGATGCTTCATGCCATGATATTTCATTTATTCGTTTGACAATAAAACAGCTGTGAATGATTTGTTTCCAAGTGGGGGTTTGGTCTACTGCTAAGCCATGAAACTTTCTAGAGTTTATCGTTGTGTGATTAGCATGACCACTTTTCTAGTTCTATTGAAATCGTTTGTTGCTAAATGTAATCAGGCACTTTTGGGCTGGTTTCATTTATAAGTTTGGTGTTCAATTTACACCTGTGGTACATTTTGGTTAAGTGTGATGGTTCGTTCATTCTCTAATGAATTGCTCCGGTTTGTTTTTCCTGATACTGTGATATCAGTAGTCACTGATACGGTGGTAAATAGTAAATCAATAGTATAATCTGCAAACATAAAACATTGACAGTATATTGGTAGGATGTTTTTGCCAATTTAAAATAGCTGAAGCCCAAGCACAGATTTTTGTGTTACTCTGCTTTTGGTGTTCTAGCAATCTTGTTCAGACCGTTTAACTTAAATTTAATTTGTTCAAAGCTTATCCTGTTTCACAACTAATAAAACCAAATTCGTAAACTTTAAGCAAGTTAGGTCTGTGTTAGATGCCAATATTTTTCTATTCTTGGAAAAGGGACAGGCTGTTGTTTCATTACTGGACATTTTCTCTCACGTTTGCTACAAGTAAAGCTCTGAGCAAACTACTTTACTCACAGCAAACATTTGAGGTAGAAAAATAGTAGTTGTCGACATATCAATGGTGAACTCATCACTTACCTGCCAAAGTCACCTCCTGTGACGTCATGTCCATTGATTAGGAGATTAATGACGCCTACACAATTGAAGATCTACCTTCCACAGATTTTCCTGTATTTATTTGAAATAAAAAAAAACATATATACAGTATTATATATATATATATATATATATATATATATATATATATATATATGGAACAGTTTGGATGATTAGTAGTATCTTTTATTACACATTAAGGTTGGAACTTAAAAAAAAAAACTTTAAATCATTTAGTAAATTATCAGTGTAGCTAATAAGTTAAATTTTAATACAATTCCAATGTCATATAAATCGCGTTGTTTTTTTCGATAAATAATTAATGCTAAACAGATTAAAACCACATGTTGCTTTCTTGTTAGGTGACATTTGTTTGAACTTTTTTAATTTTCCTTAAAATGTTTATAAACATTAGGTTTGTTTAATTTCCTAATCTAAATAAAACAATTTTGAAAGTATAAACGTGTTTAATGCAGTACAATTTCTATTGCGCCAATAATACACAGGGTGATTCATGTTTTATGTTTACGAACATGATTTTAAGTGTTTATTATGCATTTACAAAAAAAGTACATAAAAAAAAATTGATTAGTTTAAAAGATTGCTGGACTGAAAGAATTTATTTTCAAAATGAATTCTGGACATAGGCTCGTCAAACCTTTAATATTCACACAAAATTATTTTTTTCTGTTTGTGAATCCTGCTTTAAATGCCAAAGGACTAATAACGTGCTCGACAGCAGTTAAACATAGATTTATTGCTTGTTATTATTGATTGATTGCAAGCTTCTATGACAGAGAATGGTAAAATTAAAATTACACTGGCTATAAACATCATGGCAACGAGTGTAGGAGCGCTGGCGACCCGGCTTATCGAACTCGTAAATTAAGGGGTCATTAGAGTGTCGAGGCGAGTGGAGAAGACTACCTGACATAAGCCTATTCTCCCCAACAGTACTATACCGGGTATTTCGCTGGGAGAAAGGGGTGGTCGAGTAAAGAGGGGTGGAAGAAGGAGAGAGAGGGTGAATGTGAGCTGTGGCGAGAGGAGAACAACACGAGAGCGTGGCCGTGTGTTGTATGCACTACAAGTAGATGCAAAGTAGTTTCTAAACAGAAAACAGAGCTTCCAAGAAAGTATCTATTGATTGGCGTTTGAAAGTTAACGCTAAAATTATAGATCTTTTTTTGTTATATAATTTTAAAAATATATGTGTAGCCTATGAAGCGTATATATACAAAAATATTCTTACCTGCAGTTGGATTTTTTAGCTAGAAGCAGTTAAGGTGTGGTGGAATATCTTTGAAGATGAACCTATTTAGCTGTAGTACGATAATGTGTTTATATGTGTCAAATTTTGAGGTTAAATCAAAACAAACAAACTGGCATGTTGGCAATTAATAATTAAGCATTTAGAGGCCGTTTTGTATTACTTACGAAAGAATTGCCATTTAAGATCAAATGAAATGATTTAGTATATTTCATTGTTTAATTTATGCTTGCTTCCTTGGCCTATTGTATAATGTTATCCTGTTTGTATGAGGTTAACTTATTTGATTAGTGATTGCATTAATGAATTATCAGCAATACAATTAGCTGTTAATTATAATTTAAATGGGTCAAAACGTGAGTCTATAAAGGTTCATCTCGTCATCTCTAGAGTATTTAATTCTGATCTCTAGCATGAAACCCAAAAGGCGAGTCTATGTTTAGATGTTAAGATATTTCAAAACTAGACGTAAATCATAATTACTGTATGTCCCAACGGTTATTTTATGTGTATCCCAGTCACAGCAACCATATTATTCTATTAATATAATGATCGAAATTAATAATCTTATGCAAGAAGATTCAATATTTTAATACTAACTCATATAATTAACTATTATCAAAGCAACCATCACCTATAATTTGGCGGAAATAATTAAGTATCAACTTATTCATTAGCTGATTTGGAATTAGGAATCACGTCTCTATTTCACAGTAGGCCTTAATATTCTATACTGTATATTGCCAAGTAGTTATATAAAAGTAGGCTAGAGTAAGTTTAAAGTATATTTAACTATTGTCAATTCCAAGAATTATTGTGTCAGTTTGTTTGTTTTTATTTAACCTAAAAATTTGACAGGTCTGAACACATGATCACACTACTGCCAAATAGGTTCATCTTCAAAGATATTCCACCACACCTTAACTGCTTCTAGCTAAAAAAATCCAACTGTACTTGTTATAGGACTTTATTAAAGAACCTGGGCAGCATTAGTACATTGGCAATCGAAACATCATTATATACCGTACTGATATTATAAAGCTGTAAGTGTGTGTGTTCGTTATTTGTTTAGGACTCAATCAAGAAATGACTCGAATTGGGTTTGAAATTTCGCATGATGATAGATCATTTTATAGGCTTATTATTATTCCTATTTGTGTAACTAGTGGGCGAAGTGGCGCATTGTTGCACACGAGAGAAATGTTTACGCGTGTTCCGTGGGCGAGTGTTGAAAGTTTATCGAGTGCGGCAGAGGTAGTTTGCACTCGTGTTACACATTATATTTTCCCTACAAATCATATAAATAGTTAGTCCTTCAAACATTTTTTTTAGGTTAAGTTAAATCCAAACATCGAACGAAATGGGAAACACTGCACCTTCTGATCGTAGTCGTAAGGCTGTGGTTTCCTAGACGCGTAATAGATGTGCCGCAGGGCTTTTGTCCAGGTCCCAAAATGCAGCTGCCGTGAGTGGTTTCCTAGACTGCGTACAATACACATGGTCGGTGCGTAAAATAAGTTCACGGGAGAGATAACTAGTGGCTACTATGATGTTATACGATGATTTAGATAATGAAATGTATACTTTGGTCAGTTTCGAAGAAGCGTAAGCAGTGAAAAGTACATGATTAGGAAATGTACGTGGCCCTCGCGGAAGTTTAAACCGTAATATTAAAGCAAACATGTCAATTTAAAATGTAAAAAATAAATTATAATTTAACCTCTCCAACTTTGCTTTAACTGTTATTATATTTAGGCCTACCTATTCGGAATTTACCGAATTTACGTAATACTGTAGTATATTATTTACGAGTATAACTGCAATAAGCATTTCATACTTACGCCAGCCCCGTAAGAAGGACGGGTACTCTGCTAGTAATTAATATACTGTAGGATTATTACTAAGATGTTCAGGGGTTCTTAAAATAATTATGGGGGCTCTTATATTTGGGAGTTGGTGTTGTGCTGGCTTGAAAAGAATATTTGTCAACATTAGGTTTATTTACAAATTACAAATATGTGAGGACAAATTAAGTGTAGGGAACATTTAATAAGGGAATTAAATATTAAAATTACACATAATGGGGAAATTAACACTACCTAACGAATGATAAGAATGTAATACTATAAAAATTTTAATTGTATGAACAACGTACTTCCATAATATGTCATTTCAACAGACAAATTCAATCTTATAATAAAATAACGTACTCCCGCCGCAGTAAACCTGCAGACTAAGCTAATTTTCGCTTACCTAGCAAGATTTACACAAAAATATTCCCTTAAAACTGTCTAATGATAGTGATTTAATGATTACCTAAGTTTGCTGCTAAAGTGATAGTAAAGAGGTGTGTTTGCTGGTTAAAATGTCGATAGCTTGGTATGAAATAAACAAATTTCCCCGATTAGTATCCGTCAATGAACAAGCAAACTACAACAGTTGATTAAAAAAAAAATAACAAAGAGTAATATTTACTTTACCATTTTTATTGAATTTTATCTCCCCGTTAGGCTTACAACCAACGCTTTGTGGTACTAAATGATTTTTTTTATAAGCCCTACAAAATGGTTTAGAAAGAAATAGAAAAACTGTATGTTTTAGGGTCAAAAATGGGAAATGCCTATTTTATTATTGAACGAAAGTTTACACGTTTATACCACATTTTTTCATCAACATCAGATTATATTTGCTTGAGTTATCGTGCTGACGGACATATATCTAAAAATGTGGACGGTTGGTGTTTTTGGCTGTTATGACCCTTCAAAACGAAAAAGTAAATCGGTCCTGGGAGTCTTACAACGAGATCTACAGTAATAGCTAATAGCCTATACCTTTGAATAGAAAATTCGCTTAACAAACTGATTAATCTGTACGGAAACAATAGAAACAAATCAATAGGCATCATTAAACTATTCATCCAAACCCGCGTGATCTTCCAGAGACCGCTCATATATAACTAATTTTTGTTTCAAGGCAAAGCACAAGAAAATTCACAACCGAATGTTGTATATGCAACACTAGTTACTAGGCCTGCGTTATTGTTTTAAATTTAATCATCATTATTTAAATACTTTAATTATTAAAGATACTTTTATTGTGAACTCAACAAGGTATATAAAAATATTTATTGTTCTTATGAATTTGATTGACTAAATAGATGATAAATTATATAAAACAATATTCACAATAACAAATATACAATAATAATGAAGTGATAATAAAATTCCCAAAAAAAAACAGCTAAGTTTTTGGTTTTTATTGTAAAATAAAACAGTGCACTAAGGGAGTAGAAAATATAAAGGCTAGAAACAACTATGTATTAGAAACTATTTGGCAATTTCCTGAGCCGTCCATATATTACTCATGCTTAAGTTTGAAAGACGGAAATAGCTAGCTCATTTCCTGAATCGTCTTTATGCTATTACTCTAGTGATTCAAAGAATTGGCTGCAATACATTTTGTTTAACTTAATATCTCAACAATAAGAATTCAATTCTAGGAAGGTCACTATCCCATCAGTTGCCCTCTCAGTAACGGAAGTGTTTCCTCCCCAAAGCCATTGCCCTTTGCACCCCTCCCCCCACCGGGGCACCAAAGTCATCCTCTTCTCTTACCCACGGGTTAGGTACTTTTTGGGGAGAGAGGTATTCTTGGGGGGAAAGCTAGTTGGTGTGCGAACTGAAGCCTAATGAAGCGTAAAAGGGTTCGACCCCGGATTAGGGCCAGAGCTCGCCAGGCTTCCGTTTCCCCATGGCAACAAACTGATGTATTGCCAAGGGCCTTCCCACCGACAATTCAATCATAGTTTCCAATTCTTTCCCATATTCTGAATCAATCTCATTTTCATTTCATTGCAAATTGAAATCTGATTATTTCTAACGCGGATTATGTAATGGAAATTGCTTTACACCCTCGAAAATAATTTGATCTCGTAAATGAACAAAATGTTTCAGATGTAACATTCAGAAATAATTTTCTCTAAAGTATGTTCAGGGACCCGTGTAAAAAAACATATTTGACATATTTACTATATTTTTTACTATGTATTTAACTGTGTACTATTGGCTTAAAAATTTTTTTAATAAGTATTTTTTTTTGGGTATTATTAATGTGTTCATATATTGCAAATATATAATTTCCTGAAACATGTATTTGCTGTAAAACATATTTAAATGTAATTGTAATTAATTACAAATACTGTCTCTATTGTAACCTAATGTGGTACAGCAGTGCTTATGTTGTTAACTTAGTTATATTTTTTTACGAATGCTAAAGACAATATTTTTAATTATTTTGTCCATTTATACTTTGAAAAATTATTTAATTAATGTTCTTTGTTGGAAAGAAACACAAATAATCCCTTTGAGTTCTCCTGTACTACGATTGTTTTATAAAGTATTTCTTTGTATGGTTTTTATAAAGTCAACATAAAGTTTGCTTAGCGTAAAGTTTTTTAATGTACGTGTTTTTTTTTTTTTTTTTTTTTTTTTTATCGCAACCCAAAATCAAACTACTGTGAGACACATTTCAATGATAAAACAAGCTTGTGTAATATGGCGTTTTACCAATTTTGAAGAGTTAGAATAAAACGTTGAGTGTAAATCATTGGTTTTATGCTAACAAAGGTTTGAAATTCAGTTTCCACGTGTTATTCCTATTAAATAAACTATTATTGACATATAAAAATTTAAGGAAACCAAATCCAAATCTAAGGATAACTTAAGTCTCTAGATTTAAGTGAAAATCAAATAAGGGAAATAGAAATTTTTTCATCAGCAGGTTGACTGCGACAGTGTTATTTTACTACGATTCGATTTCCTTGAATTTGTACTATTAACAATTATTGACGTGTTAACATTTAAGGAAACCAAATCATTAGTAAACAAAAAATTTGACATTTAAGTATTCCTTAAATTTGCTTGTGTCAATAATAATCAATGTATTGGGTACTGGAATAACACCTGGAAACTTAATCTAAAACCTTTTTTGCATAAAACCAATTATTTACTTTCAAAGTATTATAACAACTCTTCGAAATTTGGGTAACGCCATGTTGGGTCTTATTTACAATAGCTTCCCAATCCCTATACCTTTTAAAACCTTCCTATACCTTCCTAAACCTTCCTATAGCTTCCTATACCTCCCTATATAACAATTCATATAAGCGGATCTCTAATGAAGTAAAGAAAACATGCATACCTAAAAAGCTTGTTTTATCATTAAAATATGTCTAACAGTACTTTTGAGTTGTGCATTACAAAAAACACCCCAGCGTTATACACTATAGATTCAAGTGCCTTTTTGCAGCCAAAGTTGATACTATTGTGTTAAAAACACCCTGTATGTTATATAACTTGTATGTTACTATAAACGGTAGAAATTCTATTTCAATTTGATTATAGACATTCATGATTTAAGAGATAATACACTACGAAGTATTTTTATACCTTATTTACATTAAATAAATTATTACTAATACGCTAAAAACTGATAGTTATTACTTCAAAACGGTATTAAAAAAAGAAAAAAAGGATCACAGAATTGATAAAGCTAAGAGGAATTTCTATTGTAAAAGCATGCTCATAAAAAAATCAAAAGACGCCTTGTTTACTGAAATTGAAGAACAACTCCAAGCCCAAATATTTGCTGAGGCGTCTTGTTTTATAACAATCACTGTCTTGCTTTCTGTATGTTTTTGGAAAAATGGAGAAAATATCTCTTTAAGCAATTTTGTTTTACAGCTTTTAAAATTTTCATGAATTATTCACCATGAAAATCAAACTGAGTATTAAAAGATTTAATTGTATACATTTGGTTAAATAACTTGTCGAATAACATTTCTAGGTATATTTTATCTATGCATTATAACAAACCTAGAAGATAGTGGTTTAGTGTTTTACAAACTTGCAACCTTGGAAATTCCAGCACCACAAACATATTTTTAGGCTGAATATCTCATAGTTTACCTGCTTAATAGTTGCTGTCCTTATAAACTATACAGACAAACCCATCCATGATGCGTTTTAAATACATACGAAACCTAATGAGATACGCTTTTATCATAATTAAGTCATTAACTTTTGTCTTTAGAAATTCATTGTTCTTTCACAATACACAATACACAAATGCGTGGTTTTGATATCTTTATTGTACCACTGCTTACATTTACCTCCTTGATCCTTACAAAATCTTTGGATGTGTTGAATAAGGTTCTTCAATTTTCATGCTTTTGATCCAGAATGTTTTTACTCCAATAGAACGAAATTTAATTGTATCAGTCTAAAAGTAAACTTAAAACAATATTAGACGAATTTATATTTGCGAATTTAGTAATTTAAATAACACAAAAAATACGATCAAATAATGTAATAAAAGGAAACCTGATCTTTAACATGGAGCAAAATATCCGAAGGGTAATTTAAACTCGTTAGTTGTCACCCGATTATCAAACCAAATATTGCATAAATAAGTTGTTATTCAAGGACATCAATTTATCCCCAAGAAAAGTATGTTTTTAATCTTCACTAGTACTCCATCACTAACCCATCAAAGGAAGTAGGGCGTTTTTAGGTTGGTATTGCAGAATACTTGTTTTTGAAGTTTTCTTTCTTTTTTTTTTGTACTGTACAGTTATCTAAGTTTAGTAGCTTATATGAAATTATGTGAAATAATATAACCTTGCTGGTCAAATGCTAGATGACCTGTTTCATACGTTCCATAAAGAAACTTAACTTACTTAAGAGCTTACTTAAGAGCTAATAATGCCTTCGTTCACGTTCGATAGTTCCAAAATACATTTTTCTCTTAATTCTTACAATGAATTATTTATAAAATATATAATCTCTATATAGTGCGGTAATTATCAAAAACTAATTATTGGTTAAGTAATACTTTAGTCGGATTTTACTGAGTATGAGAACAGGCGATATTGTACCAGGAGGAACTCCTTAGGGTCTACTCGCTCAAAGACTCGAACTGAGTTTGAAAGCTAATAACACGTTAAAGAACTTTAAGGTCATTAAAAGTTTGGTTTAGCTGAAATCACGACCCTCGATTACTCTATTAATTTTGCCTTTCGGATTATCAACCTACTTGCTCAACGAGATAAAGATGTCTTTCAATTACATTTAGGTTCTTAACACCATTTTAGCTAAGCCAAAATGCAATTATTAAATATAGTAATCTATCAAACTGTGGATGTGAGGCAAGATAAAAGCCTTGGTTATTTACTGTGACTGCATGTTTAATATACAAACTGTTTATGTAATCCTGAGTATATTACATTACTTATATTACATCCTGTGTTATTACGTAAAAAAATCAAAGTAAAATACAGAATTTCAATTCCCATGGAAATACGTATATCGACATTAATAATGCACTTTAGCTGCATGAAGGGCTTTACTTTAACAGAACCAAATACCAATAACCTCTGACACAATTATTGTGAAATATAATTTCTTTCATATGTATAATCTTTTTAATATATTTCACTTAAATTACAGCTCATTCTAGATTTCAACATGATTTTGTATTTCAACTCACAATAAGGATTAAAAAGAAATGTTTAAAGGTTAAGGATTTTTGTGCAACTTACAATGATTATATTGTTTTGAACCATACGATTGATAGAAACATCGTACAAAGAAAACTATACATCAAATACCCCCACCACAGCAAATCTGCAGTCTAACAACTTATTCATTTGGCTAAGTGGGTTCTCACTAAAATATTGGCACAAACATCTTACATCAATTCCCAATTTAAAGGTAAATAGTTTTAAATTAAAAAGTATTTAGGTGTTCTTTCTATTAAAACTAGGTTTTAGTTATATTTTGTTAGAGCTTGGTATGAAAAAAATTAATTCAACAAATTTAACCAATACATATCCATAAACACGTAAACTACAAAAGTTAACTCATTCTGTTAACCCATAGGAATGACACGGAAATTGCAAATATACAAATTTGTGAATTTTCTCTGCAACCATAATTAGTACAACGCTTCAGTAGGTACTAAATTAATTCTTTTATTTAGTTCTACATACATAGGTAAATGTAGGTTTACATTTTTGTATACAATTGTTGCTTGAGTTATGGTACTAACTGTCATGTTATGCCTACAAAGAAAAAATAAAAGAGTTCCGGTTCTACTTCTTGCCATGAGACATAGGTTTATAGCTTATTCCCTATATGGAAAATTCGCTAGTAATAAAATGAAATGTAAAACAACTTAATGTGCTGAGTCTGCTGTTAAGTTTAAATGATCTTGCTGTGAAGGTGAGATTACAAGGCAGTTAATGACCAGTAACTGCTGGATGGCGTGAGGAGGAACAACTCAGCCAATCAGAACTGGTAACAAGGTGAAACACGTTGAGGAACGTTCAACTCACAGCTTACAACCAGTTGATTATGACGATGGCGGAAAATGCTAAAACTGGATGTAAAAAATAAATTAATATTTTAATTATCATAACAAATCATCTTTTGGCAGAGGAAAACACATTTACGAAACAAATTGGTATTGGGTTTACCAAAATTAAATTAAACAAAATGTTTAAAAAAATAGTACTTAAGTAATTTACTTAATATCCTAGCTGTAGTAAGCTGTACATGCATAAATTTCCGTAAGTAAATAGACAGCGTTGTTAATTAATAAAACATATCTAGCCTTAATACTTTAATATTCAATTAAATTTGATTTGCATACACTTTTTATCATTATTCTGAAATAATAAGATAAATATAAGAAGAGCCTAAAAGTAAGTGTAACTTATAAAATTCTATACACGTTGTTGTATAAAATTCTACAATTGTTCTCTAATAAAGGTCTTCATAATCTGCTCTCTAAACGATTCAGGCTAAGTTGTCGAATAATAAACTATCATGTGCCAAAATATTTAAACTAATGAAAACTTCTTCATTATTAGCATGCTTGCTCGCGTTTTCTTACCGTGGATACAAATAATTTCTAAACAATACATTTGTATTTAAACGTTTTTACAAACACTAGGCCTAAAAGTTCAAATGTTTAAATTTTCTTCAAATATACAAAATAAATATTTAAATCGTTTCTTAAACTCAAACAACAGACGATGTTGGTATTAAAAACATTTTATTCGTAGAATAACCTTCCTTAAACTGTTTAAAAGGCCTTACTAGTTTCAAACACGTATATAATAAACTTGCTAAACTTGCCGCAGTGTTTATTGAATTTATAATGTTCAGCAAAAGAACGCTGTACAAGTTTGCTAACTCTAAATAAGACAGAACTTTCTTCGTGAAGGATGAAAGTTTTAGACCTCTTTTTCTCATTCAGTAGTCAGATAATATACAAAAACAATATTTTACAATAATATAAAGGGTGTCCAAGAAAAATGTTTAACGGGAAATACATATTCACCCAGATATCCGCCTTTTGTACATAAAAATGCTAAGCTAAAACTGAAAAATTCTTTAAAAACAAAAGCTTACAGTTGTTTTGTACTATTGCCATTTATTTTTCAACTTGCGATTTTGAGTATAGCTCTACTTGAGACAAGATTTAGGTTTCAATTTGAAACAAGCTGTCGGAAAAGTATAGGAAACTGTGCCTAAATAAGGGTCTAGCAGAAAATGAAATCAAATTATTTTTAAATCTGACAGCATCGTGCCTTAGTTAATGTACTGGCGATACTCAACTTTCCAATTTCCAGGAAATGGAATTTACTTAAATACTTTCTACTGATATTAAATCACAATTACATGTTAATGTGGAAATTTTTGTTCAGTTCAGTAATTGCATTTAAAAAAAATAAAATCAAACCGATATGGATAGTGATATTTTTATACAACTTTTAGGAAAGTAACAACTTTAACTAAATGCTAATTTAAACCATTTTCTTATCTTTTAGGTAAATGTAAAAAAATGATTCCTTGAACAACGAAACATTTTTTTAAACAGTAGAACCATTAAACTTGATTTATTTCTCAATATTTTTTTGATTAATTAAAGAAACTGTACCAACTCGCCCATGTTCTTTATTATATTTTTGCATCACCTCATATACTTGTTTGTTCTTTATAATATCAATATTAACTTTAGGATGGATTTTTTATGATTCTTGAGGTTTTATGATTTCTTGATTTTATGGTCTTATGTCAAAAAAGATTGTAAGGCCAATCTAACATTCTATACAAGTGCGATTTATTACAAGACTCATATAGACTAGTGTACAGTGTAAGTAACGTATTTTGAAGATAGAACATAGCATTGTTTTGTACATTTAGACAACAATGTTTCAGACAGAAGATAAGCTGTGGGGACAGTCAGGCAATTTGTTTAATGGCCTCTTTCTTTCTGCTACTGGAATAAGTTTTGATCTAATTTCTACAGTTGCAATTTATGCATATTGTAAACTAGCCTCATTTTAACAAATCTCAACACAAACTTACAGGAAAAACTGCTCTTTAATTTCAGGCACTTGCTTGGAAACTACCAGGATTGTTAGCCATTTATAAAATTTTAATAAAAGAGAGATATATAGTGGCACTAGTAGGGGACCCGTCCTTCGCACGGGGTTGACGTATATTTTTATAGAGCTTGTAGATGTTATGCCGATGCCCAGCGTTTACAACGGAGAGCAAATGCAGAACGAGCCAATTTGGTACTTTTAATTTACTGCATGACATACTTACACATCTCTAACTCAGGTTAGTTTCCAAAATCAAACAAATAATCATCCTATAAGTTTTTTTGTATAGCTTTTAACTCTGTCTAGCAGTTTTTTTACTAGCATGTAAAATAGAGATGCATGTTGATTGTATTGGATACATAATTTACAACAGTTTGTAACAAGTGTCTTAAAAATTATATGAAGCATTCGGTGCAAGTTATAATCCTCATTGTATTGTATTAAGCTGATGTAAACGTGAAAATATGTTTGAATTGTTATTCATCACGCATATTATATGTCTTATTCAACTCTAGATCTGCAATCCCATCCTAAGTTGTTGCAAACGAGCGCTTATTGAAATAAAAAATCATGAACGATACGGAGATTTCTGTAGGATAAATTGATTTATTTATGGATATTAGAAAACGCATTTTAACACATTCTCTCCCATCCGTCACACTCTTCTGAATGTCTGGTCTAGCACACCTGGTACTGAGTGTTTTATAAATGTGATGCAGAATATCATAGAGTACTATGTTACACGAATTCATTTATAGATACACCTAGCTATAATTATAAGCATCAATAACAAGTAAAATGTTAGATCATTATTAAATAAACAAAAACTTCCAGTTAGAGGACATTTTGTTTTTATTCGACGACAGTTTTTAGTGATGATTGAAATTAGCTAAATGTAGTGCTAATTTGTAGAAATAGGAATGTAATTTTATGCCGTTTCATATAAAATTGGCCTACTATGAGTTTATTGCGTTTGTGGTTAAGGTTGAATTCAATTCATAATATTATCTTAGAAAAGCTGGAAAAAGTATTTTTTTATTTAGTGAGCAAGCTGGACAGAGTAATAATAGAACTAGTTTGATGAGTTCGTCTATATATGTCTGTAAAAACATTTTTCTCCGAATAATTCATGTCTATGTTATAATACTATATCGTTTTTTTACTAATGCTAAGTTTGTTAATCCATTACAAAAAAAAACTTCTTGACCTATCATATCCTCAGTAATAAGTAGCCTACTCAAGTAAAATATCGCTTCCAAGGCACAAGCCGTGATGTTGCACAGTCTTCTGGTTGATCCCCGGCTTACAAGGGATTGTGAGAGAGTGTTCTTTACACTGACTACGACTTAGCCTCTCCTGGTGGAATTTGCACTGAGGCTTAGCATCATTTACCTCTTTCTGTAATTTAACTTACAACAAAATCGAATTCTACGTTTTTTCATCTTTTAAGTGATTAAAGAAAAGTCATGATAACAAGTTTGGACGAATCTTTAATATACGATAGTCACATATCACACTTTTAATCCCTTTAAAAATATTAGATCTTTTCGTAACAGTATATCTACAAAGCTAGTCAATTTTAAATTGCTTTTTCAAGTTTAATTCAATATTATTTACCTAGTTATGGACTTAATTTTGGTTAAATTGAAAAAATATCAACGTTTATAACATACTAGGATGCCATCAACTATTAGCCATAATCTTGAGTGATCGAGGGGGTGAATATTGTTCAGTTCAAGCTTTTTAAAGATCTTTTTATTTTTATTTTAATGTGGCGTTTCCTTTTTTAGTTGAAGGACAAGCTCTCAAAAGTCAGTTTTTCAGGGAAGCAGTTTCAATTAGGCATCACATATTGATTGGGTATATCATTCTTGGCTCAGTGTTTTAATCTACAAAGCTCATAAAATGGAAAATGATCATAAAATATTCAAAGTATTTAAATAAATCAAATTGTCAAGAAGATAAAAGGTGATGAAAGAGACTACAAACAAATAAAAAGTTGGTAAACAAACAAATAACAAACTTTGACTGAACTAATTAGTAAATCCTAAGCGTAATCAGTTAAGTTTAAAATATTGAAAACATTTCAGGCTATCAGAATCATGATTAGAGATTTTAAGAATGGTTTAAAGCTAGATGAAATTATGCAACGCCACGATTCTAATTGAGAGTAAATCACTTTCCCTTGTCATCTTTATGATGAATTACCACTTGGTTTGTATTAGTAATCTTAGTTTAACCATTTGGGTGGAACGAATAAAAAACCCTGAGTGACATTATCTATTAAGAAGTTAAATAATAAGTGTATATTGCGGGCTTAATATAATGGAAAAGCGTAATTCTGTCTAATCCAGTATTGTCAAATGTTATGATCTACATTGGCTGTGTGCGGATATCGGGATATTAAATATTGAAATGTACCAACAGGTGGTATGAAATTGAGACAGTGTATATCATGAAAGCAATATCATATGTATGTATATCTCTTAAAATGTATCAGTTGAAAGTGATGTTAATGTCTGCAGTGATTGAAACCTATGACTGCAATACGTTTTGAACATATATTTTTATCATTTACAGTTGCAACGGGTCATTCAATATAAGTAAAAGTGTACATGAAAAATTCTAGCTCCGAATACAACTATAATCATGATTTTGACTTTTTATTGAATTCGCTAAGAAACATAGATGATAAATATTTTATGAAAATAAATGAATAAAATATATTATCCTTGTGTATGGTGTTAAAAATACAATTGGAAATTACAAAATCATAACATTTAACATAAAACTAAATACGGTTATCGTTTGGTAACTAATTATTCATCATAGTCTGGATCAATGGGTAATTATTATTTTCGTCACACAGCAAAATTAACGTAATACGAAATAATTTAATATTAAATGCTATACACTCTGAAGTGAGGATAAATAATTTTAGGAAGCCCAAATTAACTTCTGTAAAAGACACAGGATACAAAGAGAGAGACGGAAACCTTATGAGACATTTTAGGTCAATATAAATGTGAATATGAGTAAATGTGTCGAATAAACTCGGTGACGACAGTAATTGAGTCCATCTTGACGTATTGCGTGTGAACTCAAAAACAAGGTAATACTTTAAAAGATTTCAACTGCCTATAAAAAAAATTTTCAACTTGATAGACTTGCCTCTTCATTCAAAGCCTAGTCTGTAACAAAAAATATGCTCATGACTGATATTCTTTCTAGCTTTGATTTTCTCGCTTACACCAGTACGTTTCTGTAATTCTCTCGCTGAGAAAATACATACAAGGCTACATAATAAGACTCTAAAAATGACAGCAACTTGTTTCTAAACGCACAAAATGTGAACGTCGAAAAGAATTTGGTTGAAATTATTTGAAAACTAAAAGCTTACAGTGGACGCCCAATAGAGAAAATAACGTTTTTAGTTGCATATGAAGGATAGAAACATTGTTTCATAGAGTTGCTAATTTGCCAGACGTAGACAAATGTTAGAGGTATTAAGATTTGTCCTGGAGCACCTCTTTTCAAGGCCGGTGATAATGCGGTGATATTTTTTTTTATAATTTCGATTCAGCAACCAACGCTCACACTCATAGAATTAAAAAAATGGAAATTTCAATTTGTAGGTTTCCTGGATAAAAAACTTGCTCACATACACTTAATACTTAAGTAAACGTAAGTCACGTAAGCCTTTTCAAAAGAGTTCACTGGAATTCCCCGTTCTCCACAAACAAAAAAAACATTATTGCCAAAACTGTAGAATCAAATTTACTTGTAAAGTGTTTACAACACTATACTAAAACAATAACAAATAAGAAAAGATTATAATGAGCGAAATAAAGGTGTACATATAATGATTACGAGAATATCTAATGGTCGAAATTTCTGAATATCTTAATTAATAAAGGTCCAACAAACATACTCCAGGAGAAACAGATGAAAATATTGCTTTTATATAACTTTCACTAGTATTAAAAAAAGTATACAAATAAATTATTTTACTGAGGGTTAAATATTTCTACCAGCATTTCAATCCTAGACTTCTGGTCAACACAATCTGGTGATGTATATGAAAGAGTCAGCGGGTCTACTGATGCTATACTAACTTAACTGTATTGACCTAAAATGTCGGACATAATTATCAAAACATTTCTCGAGCTAATGGAAGAAGTTGTACTTAGGTAATAGAATTATTGAAATAATTCGTAAAAGGTTCCTTGATTGTAGTATTAGTTGCTCTTTATGAAACGGCGTATGGTTAAAAATAAATTACAAAGGTTTATACTTTAAATATAGGCTAAATCTAAATGGCGTGGGAGAGGTAATAATCGGCTTACAAAGCGAGAATATTCCCAACAGCGAGATGATAGCGCCTTGTAAGCTGAGCATCTACCTCAGATCAGAGCATCGAGCACTCACTGAGCAGTGTTATGTGGAATGGTTTGAATTGGATAATGGATTCTGTGCTTAAGGCATCAAAAAAGCGACTCACAACCTAAAATATGTATGGCAATATAAAAGATGATGAATTATTTCTGTGATAATCCAGGTAAAATATACTTGAGTTCAATTGCAGATTCAGTCTTAGCGACCAATTAGATAAAACACCTGAAAGGTTTTTTCAATATTTAAAAAAACTAACAGATTGCTATAAATCTGGAACTAAAATAAATTCCAGTTAGTAAATCTTTTGTTTTGAATTCACTAAGTAGGTTTTTCTTAAGAAGTTAAATTTTACTCAGACAACAATTAATTATGACGAGGAGTTAGCCCGTCCTACGTACGGGAATTCAGTAGTCAGTTAAAACCGTGTACAATTCAGATCGGCTAGTTTACACATATAAAGACAAAGTTTCTTGCAGTTTTAATGTGAAAAATCATCTTGTAAACAAATGTTGTGTGACCAAATATGTTTTTCTTCCATCATAGGCCTATCCGATATGCATTTTAAATCCGATAATTTTACAATAAAACAGCAATTCTGCAATTTTTACGATGTGAAAAGCGTTGAAGTGAGATTTGCAGCCGATTCGCACAGACGCACACTGATTATAAGTAGCCTACAGTAGAGAGAGTAATAGTCAATTGAGAAGTGCATAGACCTAGTCAACGATACCACCTTCCATAGCATACCTCTCTCTTCCATAATTATTATCACCACAATACAAATACTATACATAATTTCCAGTAGGTCCTGAATAGAAACAACCTAAAATAAAACGATAATATCCGATAAATTCACAGTACACATAATTTAACTTTGGTGTCCTAACATCAAAACTAATCGTCACACCTATCCTTTATATCAATTTCACTGCATTAATTGCTAAATAAATGAGCGTAAGCAAAGGAAAGTAAAAACAATAACAACAGTTTGTTTTGAAACAGCAGTTTGGTTCAAATAACATTCATTTGAAAAAGAACTGGTCACATGTAGCAGGAATATAAAAAGTAAACACGCTAGTAAAGCTAATGACGTAATTGTCAATGTTTATTATCCATACCGTTATCAGTTCTATCCTTGATAATAACCCACACTCATTGAATAAATGTACATCGTAATTTCCCATATTAGTTAATTTAAACTACAATATATTCATAGTTGAAATAAAAGTGATATTTTCACGTTTGGGGGCGCTGATGTAGGCGCCCCTAAACGTAACCACAACTGAACACGATTTCATAAAAGGATGGTTTGTCTAATTGCAGTATCCTAGGTCAATGTTGACGTTGTGTTCAATCTATGTCATCCATCTGTTTATCTTTGTATAAAACCCGGAGGATGAGGTTGTGGTGGTAATTTAAAATTGTGATTCCTGATTATTCTTGATCTTCTTTTTATGACATCAATATTTCCGGGCCTAATCCAAACAAAGTTAAAGCAGACAAACATTAATTGTAAACAAAAAGCTACCACAAAGTATTAAAACATGTAAACATTGTCATTTTTCTAATCTTTCCTTGAAAAGTGTAGCAGTAAAATAATTTTTATTTTCCCTTTTTTATTAAGACTCTTGCACAGAGCCTCGATTTGTATTGTGGTTTAATTAATTTTGGTTAAAACTGTGGTTTAAACTGTGGTCTAATTTTCTCTACCAATCTTACTTATTTCCTATAATCAATGACAAAATAAGAGTAAATAAAATAACCTCATAGTTCCATAGTTTATATTTAACCAGCTGTTAAATAAAACAAATTATATTGCTCTAAAACAAATCGAAGAATACAAAGATTGATTTAAAAAATAATTTGAACATCCTAGTATTTTACTATGTATATTTAATTAATCTGTCATCCTCTTACAGAAGAATTGAACGTATCAATGATTAGCATTACACATAGTATAAATAAGTCAACCCTAAGTATGTCTTTACATTTTTATCCAAATGCTTAATTTGTGACACAAAAGCTGAATATTTACAGCTGTTATGTTAAGCAAATTATTTTATGCTAAAAGCTAGTTTAGAATCTTAGCGTCGGCTGCTAGACTTTAAAAAAATTAAAACTTAATTTCTAAAAAACTGGGACCCTAAACTAAAATTATGGCTTCGACATTCCCTAGTTCTCAAAATTATCTTTCTTTCAACACAAAAATCATGAAAATCCGTCGGGTGGTTGGTTCAGAATCGTGAAATAAAAAAACACTGTTTCGTTTTAATATTATACGAGGTGTTAGCCCGTCCTACGTACGGGAGTAGTCAGTTAAAACTGTGTATAAATCAGAACACGTATAAGCTTACACGTATAAAGAAAAATTTATAGCAGCCTACAGTAGAAAGAGTAATTATCAATTGAGAAAGTGTATAGGCCTAGTCAACGATATCACCTTCCAATTCCATCGCATACCTGCCTCTTCCATAATCAATATCAACGCAATACAATTACATACTATACACAATTTCCAGTAGGTCTGAATAGAAACTCCCTAAAATAAAACGAAAACATCCAATAAAATTCACAGTACACATAATTATAACGTTGGTGTCCTGACATCATTAAACGAATCGTCCACACATATCCTTTATATCAATTTCACTGCATCAATTGCTAAATAAATAAAAGTAAACAAAGAAATGTAAAAACAACAACATATAGTTTGTTTTGGTGAACAGCTGAGTCAAAAATAAAATAATATTCGTTTGAACAAAAGAACTGGTCACATGTTGAAGGAATTTAAAACGTAAAACACGCTAGTAAAGATAGTGACGTAATTAATTGTCTATGTTTATTATCCATTCCGTTATCAGCTCTAATATCCTTAATAATTAAACCACCCTCATTGAATCAATGTACACCGTAATTCCCCATATTCATTTATTTAAACTATAAAATATTCAGCGCCTCCAAACGTAACCACAACTAAACACACGCCAAACAACTTTTTAGATTTCATAAAAGGATGGTTAGTCTAATTGCAGTATCCTAGGTCAATGATGACGTTGTGCTCAATCTAAGTCATTCATATCTGTATATCTTTGGATAAAACCCGTGTGGGTTGTGGTGGTAATTTGTATTCCTGAGGATTCTTGATCTCCTTCTTTATGACATCAATATTTCCGGGCCTAATCCAAACAAAGTTTAATCATTCAAAAACATTGATTGTAAACAAACCAAGATGAATTATAACGTGTAAAAAATGGATTTTCCTACCATTTCCTAAAAAAAGTAGAACAGTATAATAATTTGCATATCCTTTTTTTAAGACTCGTGTACACACACCTCGACTTGTATACATCGATGGTGTTATTTTTCTCGGTGGTCTACTAATCTTACTTATTTCCTAAAAATCAATGACAAATCAGAGTAAATCAAATAACCTCATAGTTGTACAGAGCATTTTTATATTTAACCAGCTGTTAGTTAAAAGAAAATTATGTTGCACTAAAACAAACCGAAGATTACAAAGATTTATTTAAAAAATCCTTTGAACATCCTAGTATTTTATCTATGTATATTTAAATAATCTGTCATCCTCTTATCAAAGGATTGAACGTATCAATGATTAGCATTACACATAGTATAAATAAGTCAACCCTTAGTATGTCTTTTAATTTTATCCAAATGCTGAATTTGTGTTACAAACGCTGAATGTTTACAGCTGTTATGTTAAACAAATTTATTACACTAAAAGCTAGTTTAGAATCTTAGCGTCGGCTGCTAGATTTTTCAAAAATTAAAACTTAATTTCTAAATAACTGGGACCCTAAACTAAAATTATGGCTTCGACATTCCCTAGTTCTCAAAATTATCTTTCTTTCAACACAAAAATCATGTAAATCCGTCGAGTGGTTGATTCAGAATCGTGAAATAAAAAAACCCTGTTTCGTTTTAATATTATAGATAGATATAGATGGCATAATGATGACTGGTATGTCTGATCGAAATCGATTAACATAGTTAAACAAATGTTAACTTTTATATTTTAAAATTATTCTAAGTAAACTATCTTTTAAATATGTATAATATATTTAACGACATAGGACATTATTGGAAGACATATTTGTCTTTATCTTAATAATAGTACTCATTTTTTAGTGAACCATTTTTCAGGTAATTGACCTGAATTAAAAAAAATATTGTTATAACTATGAATATTACTGAGTATTTTGTGACGTAAGGGTTTTGGAAACTTGTATTGCATATAAAATAAACGGTATCAGCAATCTGACACATACTTTCTCCCATTAGCTTGTCAACAACCTTTATCATGGGTAAGCGATGAGAGTAACTATGGTATTTAATAGGTAAAATCTCAAAAATTTCATAACTTTTGAACAGTAATTTTAACAGGAAGTAAGGGATGCCCTGTTTTGTTTAGAATTATAAGGACCATAACAGAAGGATTTCAATCAGAATAGTTTTTTTTATCCATTTTCCGATTTTTAAATGGTTTTTTATGGGAAAATAACATAAGTTACAATAACTTTTAAACCATAATTTTTAAAGCATTGGGGGTTGCACTATGTTGTTTGGAAGTATAAGTATTATCACATAATAATGTCAATCTAAACCGGTTCCTTTTGAAAATACGATTTTTTTCTCACTTTAAGGGGTTTTTTATGGGAAAATAACATAATTTACAATAACCTTTGAACAGTAATTTTTACAGAATTGGGAGGAAATTAGATTTTTCCGTTATTTTATGGAAAAATCCCCATTAAAAATCAAAATTTTAAAAAAATGAAAAAAAAAACACCTGGAGATACCATGGATGATACCATGGATTAGTACCTACATACTAAATTTCATCAAAATCGGACTACAGGTGTGGTCTGTAGCTCTGTACACATCCAGACACACATACACACACACATACATCACTTCGAAAACCACTTTTTTGTGTCCAGGGGGACCCAAAACGGATATATCCACTCAAAACTAAAACTTGAAAATTTTGACAAAAACAATACTTTCTCCATATACTTTGGTATTAGGGGAGAAAGTAAAAAAATCATTACGTTATTAAAGTGTTAAATTGTCATTTCGTTTTTAAATGGATGCTCCCAAAACACTCTGCTGCGATCTTTGAGTGTCTAAGACTTTAAAAAATATGACAATGATCCATAAAAATATGACTCGACAATGTTTTATTTATTAACTAAAATATATTGACAAGCACAACCAATAACATTAAGCTTATCATACTAGGTAAGCTGTTTAGATTAGTTTACATTTCCAACAGAACATTTCTCTTAACATTTAAGTTTTAATAAAAAAAAAACCTAAAACAGGTTATCATCTCAAAAAAACACTCTTTGCGTAGAATGTGGTTATAATATCGCAGCACCTTATAATATTACGAACTCACTGTGTCTAATTTGTATGGATATTTTGTTTTGAAGTACATAACGATGGTCGAATGTGGTTGTATAATTTTTTACATGTTTTGCGTAGTACAAATCGTGATAGAATCAGCAAGTTACCTATTGGAGGAATTAAGTGTAGGTATTAAAGTTATTATTTATTTGTGAACCTTTTTTCGTCAGAATATATAAGGGACGTTATTGATGACTCTAAGTAAAATCTTTGAGAAACTTTAAGTTTTCGTTCTCGTTTATTGGGACCATTCGTCACAAACATATCACAAAACCTACTAAGGAATTTTTAATATCTTTAAAATATAAATCAATCCAACCCTGATTTACAGCACGCGTTTTTTGGTAAAAGTTTACGTACAAAACGTAAGCCTGATTTAGTCACGCTTATAATGTCATCTTAGTAGTGTTCAGCAGTTTCTAAAAACGCAATAAAAACACATATTTATTACCACTTCAACGTTAACTATTTCTCGCATCAAACTACATATGGATCTCTTTCACAGAACATAATCACATACAGAACAGTCATTGCGATAGTATTTATAGTGTTGACCAAGAGAGAATTGTTAAAGTGTGAACACAAAATCAAGCTATACGAATCCAAAACATTTAAGTCAATACAAGAAGGAAGGGAGTGTTAACTTCATTTCACATAGTAAAAATAATGTTACGTTCTAGTTATAAACAAAATACATCTGGTCACTACAGCAAGTGTTAGTGACGATAGACACTATTGCCGTTACAAATTACTCGTCATGTAAAGTGTTATAACAGGGTTTGTACAACACGTGTTGGTAACGATGTACGTCATAGCCCTCACATTGAAAGGTGATGTAAGTCTTACACTTATAAAACACTCAAATTGATATATTTTTAACACTTAAAATAATCAGAGAGTATGGATAAGCTTATTGTAACACATATTTAAAACATCATACTTTTATAATTATAAGCTTGCTTTTGCTTACATCATCAGTAAATGGGGAGCTGGCGTAGTGGTTAGAGCGCGGGACTTCAGTCCCTGGGGTCCCAGGTTCGATCCCCGCCAAGTCACCAATGGATTTTATCTAAGTGATAGTGCCGCAACCCCTAGGTCTAGCCTAAAGCAATGTGAAAAACTATCCCAGGTTCGTGCCTAGCGTCCTAGGATAATAATAAAAAAAAAAAAACATCATCAGTCAAGATTTTTCGGTAAAGTGTTGTTGTTGTTTAAATTAAAAACCTTACTTTTTGAACCTATGAAACACTAATACATCATTTAGACATTAAAAAACCAGCTAATTATAGTTTTTCTAGGATTTATTTAACGTTCCTTTACAATCTTTAACTATTGGAAACATACAATGTTTTTGTAGGAAAGATTTCGTTTGAGGAATAACCTTGCGTATAAGTGCTATAAAAACATGTGATTGTTAACCACACATTTATACCCTTGCTATTACACAGCCCTTGTTTTTATTACACCCATAATTTTCAAGAAAAGGATTAAAAGTTTTCCAACCATAGACAAAGCTTTATTTTCTACGTAGACAATAAATACACCATACATATTTTCCTGAATCAGTTACTTGTTGAAAGTGTACCTTTTTTAGGAACGACTCTTAAATTTCCCTTCTGGAACAATCCTGCAGTCTTAGTGAACTAATATTTGCCTGATGTGGGATTTTTACAAACAAATCTATAGTGATTAAGTTGGAGATATGATTAGGTTATAATTTGAAATAAGCTGTTAGAAAAGTGTGGTAAAAGGGTTCCAAGTAAGTGTCTAGTTGAAAATTCAATTACATTCTCCTTAGCTCTGACGGCAGCGTGACTTAGTTGCTGTAGGGGCGATACTCAACTTTTCCAATTTCCAGAAAGAATGTAATTCACGTTAATGTTTTCTACTGACTTTAAATCAATACTATGTGTTCAAATATAGGCGTCTTTATACCTTCACGTTTTATTCAGATTTATTTTTGAAATCACCAATGTAAACACACTAATTCAAATCTTAAAAATCTTTGTGTACGGTACGCTAGGTTTTTTTATAGTAAAAATACTTTCCATGGTAAAGAAAGGAACTTTCAATAGCTTGAACTTTATTCTATTCAGTAAGGCTTTTCAAGATAAATCATCCATTTTTATTACTATCCATTGCACAACCAAAATTAATAGTTTACGTAATTAAATTCTAAAATACTTAGTTTAAATACTTAACATAACTTATGACAAGGATCTGCCACTGTAACAGATATAATGATGTTAATTCAGAATTTAAATATCTTGAATGTTGGCCTATTTTAACATAACAGAGATTTGCAAATTTATTACACTAGTCGTGTGTTATGAAAAAGGACTATTTGAGTAATATCTATGTTAAGACTTAAATATAAAACAGTTTTATAGATATTCGCAACAATATTTTTTAGGAGACGCAGGTTTTGAATTTAAGCACTTTTAAATTGCCTCTTTTACTTCTGGAATGAGTTTAGATCTAATTTGTTTTACTGTAATTCACTCGTGTGGTAGACTAGCTAATACAAAAATAATCAAAATACAGATGTCCACGGTGAACAACCGATAATTTGTAGCTGGTTTCCACCTTGAACAAGAATATCCACTCTCGGGAGCGTGTTATTCTGGAGGCAACATCCGCCACCTCGAGAAAACCAGGGGCTTGTCTAACTTTGTGTAGGTGTAGAAGCAGGCATTCGAATAAAAATTTTAGTTTTGTTATGATCAGATATCTTTCTCTTTGTTCTTGTTCTACGTGTCAGTTATGTATTTTCCTAATTTTTTCATCTTAAGTAAAACGGTGTACCCTTTAAAAGTCGAAAAAATGTTTTTATTACAAATGGACATTGGTACAACACGATATACCGTGAACGATTAACGGTATAACTAATTTGCAGGGAAAAATAAACTCCCAAAATTACATTAAAACCTGTTATAAAGTGAAAGAGTTCATTTTAAAAGCCATCGTACACAACTTTTTTCAATTCTATTTTTTTTTACATACTCATATAAATACGAAACATGAAGCGTGAGTTGAACCTTTAACTAGATCTTTATATTTTATTTACATGACGAAAACTAGCTTTTTATGTTATTATTATTCTGTTTTAGATAATTTTTAGGCAATTGTACTTTATATCTTATACGAAATACAAAACTTACAACTTGCCTTTGAATATTTATCTAATTGTGCTCATCTAAACCATTTAGAAACGTGCTAGGGATTTAAAATTTGGCAGTATTGTATTACATGATATTAGGGCAACGGTAAAATTTCCAAAAATCCCTTTTTAAAATTTCAACCCCACCAAAAATCCAAAATGGCGGACGTACAAAAACGAAAAAAACCACTTTTTTAAACGGCTATAACTGGAAAACGGTAAGAGCTAGCAAAGATTTAAAAGGATTTTCACGGTCAGGAATTAATTTTTCTACAAAACACTGTTCGGAGTTTTCCAAAATTCACACCTCTTCACCTTTTCCCCATTGCACCTTTACATTGGATGCCATTTCTGCAATGGGTGGAGTTACGATTCAGGGGGATGGTGGCGTAGAATTTAAAAAGGGTTTGAGTACTGGAGCAGGGGCTGAGTCTGAGCAAAATGGTGACAGTGACCAGAAAATTATGAGGAAGATCGAAGCCAAGCAAGACATTTATATTGATAAGAAATTTACAGAGAAGATCATTATTGAGGACTGTGATTTTAAGGCAGAATTTTTTTATGGAAAATGGACAGTGGAATGGAATTGGAAGGATGTGAACAGAGTGGCTATGTTGGAAAATCAAGTAAAAACGTACAGAATTCCTGAGAATGCTACCGAGGCCTTCGAAACTGAAGTTCAAGAATGGATAAAAAGTGGTTGGCTACAGCCCTATCATGAGGAGTTTGAGTTGTCTAGGGAGTTTGAAGTTGTGATTCCTCTGATGGCTGTCATACAGCAAAATAAGGATAAAGTGCGGCCTGTAATTGACTATAGAGAACTTAACCAATTCGTTTCCAGCCATACAGCTGGAAGTGAGGATTGTAGTTAAAAGTTAAGATTGTGGAGGAGATTAGGTGAGCATGTCAGTACAGTGGATCTACGTAAAGCGTACTTGCAAATTCATATTGCTCCACATTTGTGGAAATTCCAAGTGGTCAAATTTAAGGGTGAAAACTATTGTTTAACTCGACTTGGGTTTGGGTTGAACGTTGCCCCAAAGATTATGAGCAGTATAGTTAACAAGGTCTTATCAATGGATCCGATAGTTAGGAGTGCCACATATTCATATGTTGATGCCATTGTCGTTAATGAAGAAATCGTCAGTAGTGATGTTGTGATTAGATTGTTGGAAACATATGGTTTGTCAGCAAAGCCGGCAGAAACGCTTGATGGAGGCAGAGTATTAGGACTAAGGCTGAGAAGAGTAGGAGATAAGCTAATGTGGTACAGAGATAAGAAATTAAAACCTGTGGACCAAGTTAAAACAAAGAAAGATGTTTTCTCGTTGTGTGGGCAATTGATTGGACACTATCCAGTAGCAAGCTGGCTTCGCCCTGCATGTAGTTTCGTTAAGAGACATTTTCCGATCTGAAGTGGGATGATTAAATCAGTGAACGTGTGCAAACTATGTTAACAAACATTATGGATCGAATCGATGAAAGAGACCCAACCACTGGCAAATGGGCTGTGTCCCCTGGAGAAGAAGGAAAAGTGTGATGTGACGCAGCAGCCTAGCGATCGGAGTTGGTCTAGAAATTGAAGGTGAGATAGTCGAAGATGCTTCTTGGCTGAGGAAGCAGCATGATTCAGCACATATCAATTTAGCAGAATTGGAAGCTATCCTAAAAGGAGTAAATTTGGCCCTGCGTTGGGGGTTAAAGAAGATCGTATTAATCACGGATTCAGTGACAGTTCATGCTTGGGTGTCATCTATAGTGACGAGGGACCGTCCTATCAAAACACATGGGTTAAGTGAAGTTTTGGTTAGAAGACGATTAAACCTATTTAAAGACATTATTTTGGAATGCGGTCACAATGTACAAATAGAACTCATTAAGTCACAGTTCAACAAAGCAGATCTTCTTACAAGAGTACCAAAAAAAAATGGTTAGCAAGAAACGAAGAAACTGACATTGCACTTGTGTGTGAGAATGAGAGTGTTGAGAGTGTGGATCAAAAGTCATTGGTGAAACAGGTTCATGACTTGCATCATTTTGGTGTTATCCGTACTTTATTCACCGTCAGACGGTGTCATCCAGACATTAACCTTACCACAAAAGTTGTTGAAGAAGTTGTGAAAAGTTGTAAAGAGTGTCTGTCAATTAATCCATCCAGCATCAAATGGGAGCCTGGATATTTGGATTGCCAGAACAATTGGTATAGGCTTGCCATTGACGTAACACACTATGGTCAAAGCAAGTTCATGACCATTGTGGACTGTGGTCAAAGTAGGTTCTGCATTTGGCGCCGGATCCCCAACAGTATCTGCTTTAAACTGTAAATACTGTAAAATTGTAAAACTGTAAATACTGTAAAACTGTAGATACTGTTTAAACACTTGTAGATATACTTCTCAACAGGAACAAAAGCACAAGATAAAAGACTTTGCATTGGCTAGGGACCCATATATATAACCTCTATTGCCAAGGCACTCAGCAAAAAAAACTAACATCTGCCAACCAACAAATTTAAGTCTAACACATCCTCTGTCTTAGCAAGAACTACCTTGGCCCTCAGTTATAAATAGCAAGTTATCCCTCTCCCTCACACACACTCTCTGTCTTTCTCTCTCACTTACTATGTCCAAACCCCAATAATAACCTGTCCTGCTAGCACTGAACTAGCTTAATTGAAATTAAAACAAAACTTTACTTTAAATAATATTTTAAGCATTTTCTTAAACAGTAAAAAAAAAACTTGTAACAAACCAATTGTTACAATATTTTTACGCCACACTACATTATTTTGACGAACTTCCCACGCAAGAACCTCCCTGCTCCTGGAAGGGTCCTGTTTTCTGGACTTTAGTCCAGAAAACAGCTGTTTGCCGCCAGCTTAATCAAATGGGGTTTCATTGCGTACTACTGAGTTTTACCGGACACCAATCAGCTGATTATACTGTATTTAGGTGGCAATGAGTGGTTATAAGCAAAAACATAACCTCTAAGACTAGTGATTTTTAGTCCTTTAGTTGGTGGAAATATACAAAATGTAAAAGGATTTGTACATATTAGTATGGCGTAAACTATTGTACGTAACTCGTCCAAAATGTGTACCGGACTCGTATGGTAATCCCGTACTCGACTTCGTCTCTCACGGGAACGACCACACTCGTCCGGTAAACACTTATTTTCAGGACTAGTTACGTAATATAATGTTACGTTATTCCTTGGGGTCGATTTAGCGGGAAATAATTGTACGGGTGTCCACGAAGTCTTGGTCTGATAAGGAAACCGTATAGTATGAAAACAAGTAATAGTAGGATAAAGATTTATTTACGGATATAACAGGTAACTTTTTAAGATTTTATAACTATGTCCAAACATAACACAACTCTACGTGAGCGCCTCCAGTGGCCTGCAGATCTTCTAGACGTCTTTTCAGCTTGTCCCAGGTTTTAGTCAGCATATCCTGAGTTACAGACGCCACAGAATTCCTGAATCTCTCCCGCATGTGTTTGTAAATTATGAACCAGGGAAGAATAGACAATGTTCTTGACAAATACCCGCAAAAAGAAACCCATGAGAGTTACTTGGTGGGAACGAGGGGGCTGTTTGGTAGGGCCATCACGCCCGATCCAGCGACCGGGGAAGTGAAGATTTAAAAAATCCCTCACGGATTTAGCCCAATGAGGTGGAGCGCTTTCTTGCTAGAAAATTATCATACGTTGCAGGTCTTAAAACTGAGGGACTACATACAATTCCAACATAACCAAGTAAACAAACCCATTTACATTTTCTTCGGCAAAGAAAAATCATCCAATGATTCCATCATGCATTACACCGAAGATTTAGTTTTTTGGACTGGACCTTCCATTTTCAATCACGGTCCTGGGATTTTAACTCCCTCAAATTCTACAATTATTGGTCTATTAACCTTCCCACTTAAATGGATCGTCGTTGAACTACTATATGGGATTGGGTTTTGTGAAACAACAACACAAACTGTGATTTCTCTTGTAAACTCACCATTTCTGATTTGTTATTATATTGAATCATGGTTGTATTGTTGTCAATCAGCTGTGTTTAGGTATTAACAATTTTATTAAATAAAACTTGATTAAATTCCCTTCAAAACAAGGCATACAAGTTAAGTGTGGCTCTGATGGTTTTCGTACAGCAAAGCTATTAAATCAGACCAAGACTTTGTGGACACCCGGTACTATTTCATCCTTGTACGTTAAGCCGTTTTTCCGTGGCCAATTTGAGACACCTCTCGTGGGACACCCTGTAAATAAAATCCAATGTTTAGTTCGTCCTTTACGGACTCTGACACCGCTCGACAGATTGTAATGAAACTTTCAGGCATTATTCAAGGACTAGCCTCGTTTTGTGATTGGCTGCCACCAACTGCAAACTAACGTGGTCCCGACCAGTATTTTCTCATTACTATAAATTTGGAGGTTGCCTAACGTGTTTGCAAATAACTTTGAAACGGTGAGGAAATTGACCAATGTGGAGGGTGATATTCTGAAAGAGAATAAAATTTCCTACAAATTACTATTATGTATTTCTTGAAAATACTCAATAAAAGCAGGCTAAAGTTGGCTACAAATATAAACTTGGAAAAAAGGAGTTTAAATGTATTATTTTTTATTTTTATTTTTTTCACCTCAAATATATAATAAAATCAAACATTCAAAATTATTTGCAAATCTACACAAATTAGGCTTTCCAACGACCTATTAAGTAACAAAATCGGTCCGGTAGAAGTCTAGATTTAGTTGTGCAAAGTTTAACATAAATATATCTAATTCAGTATTTTCTCACCACTATAAATTTGGAGATCACTTAGATTATTGCCAATGTCTTTTAAATGGAGAGGAAATCGGCCAAAGTGAATGTGATATTTTGAAAGAGAATAAAATTTACTACATATAACTACTATGCGTTTCTTGAAAATACTTAATAAAGGCAGCCAAAAGCTGGCTACAAATAGAATCTTGAAAACAGAAACTTGAAAAAAGCAGTTTTTAATGTATTTGTGTTATTTTTACTTTTTCACCACAAATATTTAATAAAATCACAATTTTATGATTATTTGCAAATCTACATGAGTTAGGCTTTTTAATGACCCATTAATTAACAAAATCGCTCCAGTAGAAGTCTAGATTTAGTTGTACAAAGTTTAACAAAAATATCCCAAACTCAAAATTTTCTCATTATTATAAAATCGGAGGCTGCTTAGCTTTTTTGCAAATAACTTTTAAATGGTGAGGAAATCGGCCAAAGTGGAAGGTGATATTCTGAAAGAGAATAAAATTTTCTACAAATTGATACCATACACTTCTTGGAAACACTAAAAAAGACAGCTAAAAGTCGCACCCAAATAAAAAGTGTGAATAACACCGTTTTTAATGTATTTTTTATGGAAAACATGTTTTTTTTTAAATTTTTCACCATAAATCATAACAAAAACAAACTTTCATAATTATTTGAAAATCTACACGACTTAAGCTTTCCAACGACCCATTAATTAATAAAATCGGTCCAGTAGAACTCTAGATTTAGTTGTACAAAGATTTTTATAACTGAATTATATAGAATAGATAGTTTGTATGAAGTTTGGTGCAGATCCGTCAAAAAGGCTCCGCCCCAGTCACTGGAGTTTTCTATGTTAACCTTATGAGTACTCATATTTAAATGGAATTAAAGAACCTCAACAGCTGGTTTAACTAAACAATTTGGTTCTGTAATGTTCAATAGCATTAAAAATTTAATAGGTTTACCAACAGGGTGCAGCACTTTTATTTTTTTTTATTTATGGCAACAGCTAATTTTCAACCAAAAGGTGAGTGAGTGTAGCCAACGAACTTCAACCTGAGGCGATTTAGCGTAGCGAAGGAGCTAACATGAAGTCAAGTGAGCGCAGCGAACGAGCTCCAACCTAAAGGTGAGTAAGCGTAGCAAACGAACTTCAACCAGGACGGGATTGAGTCATGCGAACGAGCTCATCTTAAAAATGAACGAGCATTGACATAAAACCACATTAGGACAGGACGACATCTGTCGGGCCAGCTAGTTCCCAATAACAGTTGTAAACCTCATTGATAACTCTATGCAACAATGCATATCAACTGATCGGCAATGAAAAGAAAACGGGGATACTAACATCTTGTTTTGTCGTTAAACAGAGTCACACAGTATTTGTAATTTTGGCAGTGTAAAAAACATTTTGTATATATTTTACTTTTTGATGGTATAAGAAAAACACAACCTAATAAATATTTTCCCCTCTTAAAATATGTTTAGTCACTAACAGTTAGTAGTCTCGGTGGCCGTGGCTATGGCGGATGGAAAGAGTACTGTGATCTGTCGTGTGTGTGATAAATTATGTAAGGACGACGATAAATCACTCTTATGTGACGGTTATTGTGGGTCTTGGCATCACGCTAAATGTGTAAAAGTGAGTGGCAAACAATTTACTGACTTACGAAAGATCGAAAACTTTGTTCGCTGGTTTTGTGGGGAGTGTGACACGAAGGTCAAGGACCATATAGCAGCAAGGGTGAATACTCAAGACTTGCTCTTGGAAGAAATATCCAATCTAAAGGCTCACGTAAGTTCTTTTCAAAAATTAGGACTATCATTAGAAAAGAAACTGAACATACTTATTAACCAGAGCATTAAAACAAAATCAGGGATTAATCAAATCTTAAATCGTAACAAACCAGACGAGTATCCTGCACAAACAGGCATATTTGAGAACAGCTTGAACTTGAACTTGAACACTACTGACGTCACCATCACTGAAGAAGTCGAACTTGAAGAAACTCAACCCCAGTTGGTCGAAGTAGCCAACAACGAAATTGCAGTGGCGGTGGCTAGCCAAAATCACAAAAAAGGGGACATAAGAAGTAGTGGACTGGATCAGAAACACCGGAATGACACGACAACTAGCGGAATAGCGGAACATTCTGGACTAATTGAAACAACTGAAACCGAAATCGCAGTTGAAGAAGTTGAAATTGAAAGCGAGGTTACTAATGGTGAAGATAATTACCTAATTACCGACACAAGTACTGTTTCTCAGGCGAATAATCTCTATTCCAGTGTGCTAAAAGCGGCCCCTAAGGCTACTAGAGCTAAGGATCATAAGGACAATCGTAAAAAAACGGGCAAAAACAACAGTGAAGTCGTAATAGGGACCAACAAATCTCAGTCAAGTTTGAAGCCTGCGTGTAAACATTCTCAATTTTTCCTCTCAAGAGTTTCACCGGACATATCGGAACAAGTGGTCACGAAGTATTTGACTGAAAAGGGAATCCCTCAAACCGAGTGTTACGAACTTAAAACCCGATTTAAATCGTACAAGTCATTTAAGGTAGGAGTGCCAACTAGCTCTGCTCACAACATCTTAGACCCATATTTTTGGCCTTCAGGAGTCTTGGTTAGGAATTTTATTCCCTTTAAACGCACTGTTTCACCAGCGGGGAATCCGAAACCTAGAGCTTTTTTAGGGAGAACTGTCTACCGCACTCAAATAACATAGGCCAAACTGGAAATAGGCCTAACTGCTACACTCCGGTTACCCTTACTGTAGGCCTACCACATGATCTAAGTCATACCTTGCCCACGGAGTGTAAACAAGTGGAAGCTTCCTCTGGAATTAATACACAAACCAAGATTGTGTCATTGAATGTACAGTGTATGAGAACCAAATTCGATCTTTTGACCCTTTTTGTCAAAGAAGTGAAGTGTGACCTTCTGTGTGTCTCAGAACATTGGCTCGTCATCGAGGAACTTGACACCTTTAGATGCATAGCAGACCTACACATTGTAAATAGTTTTTGTCGCAGCTCCCATAAAAATGGAGGGGTAGCTATTTATGCTTCATCACGCTTCAACTGTAAACAAGTGAACCTTGACAATTTCTGTGTTGAGTTGACTCTGGAGATCACTGCTGTGGATGTGGAGATTGTTGAATTATCCACCATATTAATTGCTGTATATAGATCACCTGACGGAGACATTGAACGTTTTTTTTACTCAACTCGACCTTTGTTTGCAATACCTATTTAGACTTTCAGCCAAGAAATTTGTGATCTGTGGCGATTTCAATGTTCATCTAGAACGCCCATCAAGAGAGGAGGCCAACTTCTCGAATCTGCTGCGAACTTACGGTCTTTATATAACCACAAGACTACCAACCCGAGGGAGTGCGTGCCTGGATACCGCAGCTACTAATTTGACACCTGGGAGTATACGGTGGAAGTTGTCAACGCACTGGTGGCAGACCATGATGGAGCAGTGGTCCTGAACGTGAGGACAACGGAAAGGGTGAGTGGACCTAATAATAATAATAGGCCTATACTAGATAACTATGTCATTGAGAGAAGACCTGTAAATAGTGAGAGTTTTGCTTTGTTGCGTAGGATGCTAAGTACTGCTAGTTTTAATGTTCCTAGTCATTCCCCAAAGCCTGATGTAGACTGCCTAGCCTTCTTTAGTGCAGTTAAAGACATTTTTGATGCTGTTTTTCCAATTAAAGTTCTTAAGCAAAATTCAAGGCCGGTCGGTAACAACTCCTCCAGAGGAAAAATCAAAAATTGGTATACTCCAGAACTAGCTAAGATGCGTGCTCTTACTCTTTTACTGCTTGACCATTATAAAAGTGCCATTGAACCCCACCTGAAAGCTAAATTCTTTGATCTCTATAAAAAGGCAAAGAGAGAATATGGCAAAAAGGTCCTAGAGACAAAGAAGGAAAGGAATGTAGAGAGAATAAAAAACTCTCCAAACACATGCAAGGCAGCATGGGAGATAATAAATGAGCATAGGAAGACCAGACCTAGTCCTGTGGTTCACAAAACACCAGATGAATTCAATACCTTCTTTGTCCAGGTTGCAGAAAACATTGTTTCAGGCTTACCAGCTGTGCAACGGGACACATCACTTATCCGGATGGATAAGGATCCAAACTTGGAACTTTCTAACTGGTCGAAGGTGAGTACACAGGAAATCTTAAGTATTGTTCATAATTTCAAGAATTCTAGGAGCCAAGATGTTCATGGCATGTCCTGTGAGATCCTGAAAGCCATTGTGGATGTACTAGTGGAACCACTCACTAAGCTAGTTAATGCTTGCCTCGCCAAAGGAGTTTTTCCCGATTGCCTTAAAACAGCCAGAACAGTTCCTATCTTTAAGAAAGGCGACCCTACAATTTTGGCAAACTACCGGCCGATATCGATCCTCCCAACCTTTTCTAAGATATTTGAAACTGTAATGAAAAGGCAACTTGTAGAATGGCTTGAGACAAACAATCTTTTGAGCAACGCACAACATGGCTTCAGAAGAGGGCGTTCCACCACTTCGGCCCTAATCAACCTAGCCAACTAATTACAGATGCTTTTGAAAGTAATGAGTCTGTTCACCTGAATCTGTGTGACCTCAGCAAAGCGTTTGACGTTGTGTCACATAACATCCTTTTAGACAAGCTGAAACTATACGGGATTGGAGGGAGTGTGCTGGATACACTTTCAAGCTACCTCCAGGGGAGAGCGCAGATCGTGTCTTTGTACGGCGCATCTTCTAGTGTAAGAGAGGTTAAACGTGGTGTGCCACAAGGGTCTATTTTAGGCCCACTTCTCTTCACCATCATGATTAATGATCTGTGGCTCAATGGTCGAACTCTTTTGTTCGCGGATGACACAACCCTTATTACTACAGGACGGGATATAACCCAACTAAGACTTGAGGCCGAACAGCTATCCCAGGCCAAGGATTGGTTTAACGCTAATCAGCTTAAAATCAATGAGGATAAAACCCAATCTCTGATTTGTAGCCTAAAAACTGTGGAGGAGGAGGACCCAGTGAAACTACTCGGCTTTTGGATAGACTCCAAATGTAACTGGAATTCCCATATAGAAAAGGTATGTGTGAAACTTTCCCGCATAATCTATCTTCTGAGAAAACAGAGATCAGAAATCACTCTGCCTTATCTGATGAATGTTTACCACGCCCTCTTTCACAGTCATATAACATATGGCTTGGTCCTGTGGGGTCACTGTCCAGCTGCACATCAGGTTTTACTACTGCAAAAGATGGCAGTTCGGGTGATTACTTTTGCGGGATACTATGACCACTGTCGCCCGATTTTTGAAGAACGGCAAGTTCTTACTGTGTTCAGCCAGTATGTTTACAACATCCTTGGTCTCCTGAAGGAAAAGGAAGCGAACTTTGATAGAAGGAGAGACCAGCATACTTATGAGACACGGAATGCAGTAGACTTGGATATGCCCCGATGTCGTCTAAGCAGATCTCTGAAATGCTACCCACGGTATGCTATTAGGATTTTTAACTCACTTCCTAAAACGATAAGAGACTTGAAGATTAAGCCTTTCAAAAAGACCCTTCTTAAAGCACTGTTGAAAAGGCCATTGTACTCGTTGGCCGAGCTAGAGGAGCCGCTCTTTCCACCCTGAGGTATATTCAAATAAGTCCAAACCGCCATGCCACAATGTTTTTTTAGTGTTGTAAATATTAGTTTTATAAATTTGTATATAGTAATTAATTGACGCAATCCATCCGATAATGTCGGTCAACGATGAAGACATCAAGTATCAAGTATCAAGTAAGTAAGTAAGTTAGAGTACTCGTAACAGTTACAAAATTGAACTAACTTTTTTGATTGATTAAGTTTATAACAAAACGCAGAGTTAAAACCGTTAGAATTTGAAACATTTCATAACACATACAAAGTATCTCTGACTTTTTGGGACTGTACGAATCATGATAACAGCTTTGAAGAAGGGTTTTAAAGTAATAGGACGAAATTATGCAGCACCATGTTTTTAATTAAGAGTAAATTACTTTCACTCGTTTAATATTCACCTTCTCTTCACTAAGTACAGAACATTATTATTGTGGAAAAATTAAGACAATAATTACCTTATGTATATGCTCTGCCGTAATCAAGTGAAACAATTCAGTTTAGCTTTTACCGTAGGTTTATTGGTAACATTTGGACTTTGCACCGATTTACTTTTCGTTTTTATGTCCCCAAAGGCCAAAACGCTATCCGTTCAAAATCATATACACATATGAATGCGTCCGTTTGCACGAAAACTCGAGCAATGGTTATCCGTTTGGGATTAAATTTGACACAAACAAGAAGATATTCGTTTATTCTAACAAGTTCTTGACCAAGTATAATTGGACTACGGAAATGGGATTTTAAGGAGGTTTATGGGTTTGAAAATTTTTCATTTACATGTTCCATCATCAAAATGCGATTTATTTTAGGAACATTTTGTATATCTTGAAAAGAAAATTATTTTGTCCACTGAAGCGTTTTTGTACGCTTCATGGTTACGGAGAAAACATAAAAAGAACTGTGAATTAAAAGTTTTTGTGTTATTCCAATGGAGAATATGTGAACTGTTGCCGTTAGCTTGTTGGTGATGGTGATCGGACCAATTTTGACAATACTTTTTATACGAGTATTTCACACTATTGTCATTTCATTAACAACACACTTTATTACCTTTAAATCACTTTAGCAAAAATACAATCAGGCGGATGGATATTTTCTCAGTCTGCAGGTTTGCTGTGGTGGGGGTGTTATTATAGACAAAGTAATAGAAACTGCCTATAGTAATTGCAGATTTAATGTATTTTTTATACATGAGAATTATAATGTGTAAATATTGATGTAAGTTAGAGCAATTTCATGTTTTAGTTTTTCTCAAGTAATAAAGACAGCACTATAATACAGAAATAACATTTAATAAATGTATGTAACCTTCAATAGAAGGAATTATATCGTATTAGCAAAGCAATAAATTTAGAGAGCGTTTCGTAATATTAACCACGATAATTCTACAAGTATTTTTAACAACGATAAGCTAAATTTAATCAATCGTAATTAGTACGCTAATTATTAGTAATCAACACTTCATACTGTACTACTGGAAATAGCTCTTATCAATAAACATGACGTGTTAACACAACTTTATGTGTGGATGATATTAAATCGGGACTGTTTTAGTTAAAAGTAAAATAAACTAGCGGTGTTTATTAGTAACTTTCTTTCGGTCCTGTAACTTTAGGTAACATCCGTTTACGAAGGTTTGTTCAGCAAACTCTGCACAACATCAATCTTGGTATCAGACATACTGTAATAACTTAACACATCAGTGAGTATTTCAAAGTTGAAACTGCTCTCGGTACAATTGCAGAGCTTCAATTCTACATAACTATGTTGAATCACGGTCAGTATTACTTTTCTTCCAAATGACTTATAATCATATTATAGTCTTTTAAAAATAAACTTTAAAAATGAACCAACGGTACAATGGGGCCTCTTGTCTTCGGTAAATCACCAATGTAGGTGTGTACTAAGAAAAATCTAATTTGTATTTATCTTAACAAAATACGTCTTAAATTTTGTAATTTTATTTTTACAAAATAGATAATCAAGAAAAAATATTTAAGTTAAACACATAATGTACGAAATTTCAATGACAAAAATGTCAGTATCAAAAGTTAATAATTTTTTAAAGAGTTATACTTATAAGTTGGCTTAGTTTCTAGGTTTAGAACATCGACCGAAAATAAAAAATAAAAATTTGAAAAAGTATTTTAAACCTTTGTATTGATTTAACATCAGTAGAAAACATTTACGTGAACTACATTCTTTCTGGAAATTGGAAAAGTTGAGTATCGCCCCTACAGCAACTAAGTCACGCTGCCGTCAGAGCTAAGGAGAATGTAATTGAATTTTCAACTAGACACTTATCTAGATAAATTTTACACCTCACTTTTCCAACAGCTTACGTTAATAAAGAATCAAAATCTTTTTTCAGGAAAATGTAAGTCACTATGATTCATAAGTTGAAAAATACTTTCCGTGCAGTTCATTTATGCACTGGAGAAATACACGTCTTATGCATCAATGGAAACCAACATAAATATTTTAGTAAATAAAATTAAGTTAAAATGTTTCAGAAAAGGGGAGAAATATTTATACTCCATTTCAAAATTGCATCTGATTACAATAAAATTAAACACAAACACTGTTGGGTAGTTATGATTATTTTTAGTGCTCCCATTTGTTTTGTACATTATAAGAATGGATGGTTATACTGTATACAAGTAGTGCAACATTACTATTAACCATCTTATAAAATCATAAACAAATAAAAACACACAGGGATAGAACTTGAAATAATTTCTATTTGTATTTAAGAGTTAATTTGCCATACAACTGGGTAGGAAAAAGTGCATAAAACTTTTAGCCTCTAAGTAGAAAGTTCTGCTATTTTAGTGTAAACTTTTACAGCCTTCTTTGCTGAACATTATGAACTGAAAAAACAATGCGGCAAGTTTATATGCGTGTTTGAAACTCGCATAGCTTTATAAACCTTTATAACGATAAGGTTATTTTACCACTCACACTGTGTTTTAATTAATGTTAACTAACCGTTTGCATATGTTTATATTGTAAAGTAACGTAAACATCGAACACGTATTGACCCTATACGATTAGGAAATCATTCTTATCGAATAAAATCAAAGAAAGACTATAATTTAAATTAAGATGAAGTATTTTTCAATAGGTACGCGATGAGAAACAGGTGTAGGTTTTGGCAATATGAATTTTAACAACAATATTAACAATTTTAAAATCTTTTTTGTGATTAAGAATTTTAAAAGATTTTTTTCTATATAGGCCTAATCTAAATTAAAACTCTGGCATGGATTTTAAATTACTTTTATGTTTTGGCTTTCCTTATATCTTAATTTATTAAATTTATAAGAAAGCAACTATGTTTAGAAATCTAGTATAGAAGGGTAGGATATTATTGAGGCTAAACGTTTTAGTCACTAAGGGTGCTATATACTAAATTTACAAAAAGACGAATAAAAACTTACAAACACGTAACGAAGTAAAAGTGTTAATCACATTCTAAAAGTTTGGAATCGCGACAAAAATTATTAAGGATATACGTTTTTAACCTTTTTATAAAAGTAAAACTAAGTAAATAATCAAAAGAAGGCTACGTATAATTAATGAAGTTTTATTTTCAGAAATGTTGTCTTTCTCTACACAGGGTGTCCCGTAACTCTCTGGACACATGTATAAAGCGTTATTGCTTAGGTCAAGACAAACACATTTCACCATAGGAACATGGGTCTGTGGTGTATAGTTTACCGACTGTCAGCATTTATGTTTTTTTTTTTCATATAGTTATTTTCGTATAGTTATTTTATATATATTTGTTACTGTTTAGTATGTGTTGACGTTTATTAGTTAAGTTAATGTGACTCTTACAGGGAATTGTTATTTCTGTTGCATGCATTGTATCGTGGCCAATAGTTAAAAATATTTTCATGAATACCATAAAAGTCCTACCTTTTTTCAATATATAACAGAATTATTTGCTTGGTAACCTTTAATTCTTTTAATAGTAGAGAGTTATTTATTATTTTTACCTTATTATCAATCTTAAACGGCTTTAAATTAAGATAATGAAAAAAATCAAAAACAATGCAATTATATTTATAAATTCATTGTGTAGCCCCTGACCTGTTTAATTAGACTATTATAGGTATGAGGCTATAATAGTTAAATTATAATTATTACAAGCATCCATAGCAAAACATTCATTGAACAATTGGACACTTTCTTATATTAAATAATGAATCAAGTGCTTTATGAGTGGCCTTACTTTAAAAATATCTGAAGCTAATATTTGGCAAAAATTAAAACAATTGATTTAAATGTCTTATAAATAAAAAAAACTAAAGGGTTATTCTGGCCTTTTAGTTAGAAAATTTACAATTTAATATAAATAATAATTGACATAATTCTTTGTCTAATAAAATAAACGTTGTGAATATGGCAAATACTATAGTAACTAATGAATAAAAATAAAAAAAATTTTATTTACGCCTAAAGGGTGCAAAAGAGATAACACTCACTAAAACAATGCTAGTGACAGTTGGGGCTCGTATTTGACACTCCACATGAAATAAAAGCACAAGCAACGGGATTACCACCGTTGTGCTGGATAATTAACCAAATGCTCAAAATGTGCACACCGAACCCTGCTGTATGACTGTGTTTCTGACTTTGATCATGATAGGCCTATATGTATAAACTGTCATGTGTGATAATTTATTAACTTTACTGATATGTATAATGTCCGGTTCATTGTAAATAAGACTTCTTTTAGACACATTTTGAAATAATCTTTAAGTTTAATAGCTCATTATTTTGCTATAACATATTAAGACCTCATAACAAAAGCAAAGTATCAAGAAGTTGTTTGTTATTTAGTTCAATGTTTTTATTTAAATATAAATTACATGACTTATATTAGAATCTCTTTACGTTTATAATAAACAGTTAATTAGTTTTCTGATAAAATATTTTAGAATATTATACCTAAATTTCACAAACCAAGGTTTTGATATTATTATACAGGGTGATTTTTAAATGAGTTCCCCCCCTACTTTTTTCTACATTTCTTAAGATATCAACTCCGGACCACGTCAGATCATTGTAGAGTAGTAAGGTAAACGCACCAGTAGCTGACAGTATAAGAAACTATACGCACTTAATAATCCGTGGTTTTGAATAAATAGGAACTAAAGAGATATTACGGATTTTATGTGATTCTAAATTTAGTGTAGTTTTCAAATTTGTCATACAAAAAGGGGTTTTTAAATATATTTTATAACATTTTTAAACTTAATTCAACCTTTGTACGTGTTCCAGTGGCTGACAGTGAAAAAAGTGCTTTTACCAGTAGCTGACAGTCAGTTGTCCCAGTAGCTGACACTGGAACTATACATGTACTAGCTGCTAAACCTAAGGGTTTTATAATTTATAAGACGAATAAAATCTAACTTAATAATTAAATTATAAAATCATGTAAAACGTTATTAAGAAAATTTATTTTACATATTTTAAAATAAAAAATATTTACATTAAAAATATATATATATTTTTTATTTATATTAAAAACATATATAAATTTTTTTAGATAATTTGGCTTATTAATTAAAAAATTAAAATCATTTTATAAAAATGTGAGATCACATAAATTATAAATAGCTTGCAAATTTCGATGGGTAAAACCAATTTAATATTGTGCAAGTAGCAAATATCCCCTGTCAGCTATTGGAACTTGTATGGCTTTTGTGTACCAAAGCCTGACATTGATATAATTTTTAATCCAAAACCCCTAACACCCCAGTTTTATCATGAATTTGTCAACAAAGGTATAATTGATAAAAATAATGAGCCTAATCATTAATACTATTTAAGAAATTTAGCGAAATGACAAAAGACCCAACTTACCTTCTTAACAATTTCATTAAGGGAATCGACTAAATGTGATGTGTACAGACAGGGTCGCTTTCAAACCACCACCATTCAGCGAGTATGGGCTAAATTTCACTGATTTTTTTGTAAACAAATCAAGAATAAACATATGTTCTTCTAACAATGCAATCATGTGTAAATATTTTTATGATACTACATTATAATGTTAAGAAACTCAAACTGTCAGCTTCTGGAGCACTGTCAGCTACTGGTGCATTTACCTTAAGTACTTCATTTTGACTGGGTATAAATTTTTGGCCGCCATCTTGGATCCGCCATATAGGATACAAAGTTTTTTTTTTAAATGTAAAGGTAGAGTTGTGACCCATTATTCCAAACAGAAATTTTACGCTGATTACAATGCCGCACATAATTTTTAAAAATCTTGATCCGTTCTAAAATATTTAGCCCATTTTAACATTGTGCATTTACAAACTAAGACCATAATCTCAAAATAGTGCTAGATAAAGATAAGTATACACCACCATTCATTGTCGACCTATTTTCACTTGGTTATGACGGATGTATTTTTTTCGGCCGCCATCTTGGATCCACCATTTTGAAATGTGACAAATTAATTTAAATATGAAGCTGGTGTTGTGACCAATCATTTTGAACTACTTTTTTATGCTGAACTCAATGCCGCAATCAGTTTTTCTTTGCATGTTTGGTTTTTGAATTATTGAAATTTTAAATAAGATAATTTTAATATTTCATCAAGAAAGCTTGATAACCAAAAACGGATTGCGGCATTGAGTTCAGCATAAAAAGGTAGTTGAAAACGATGGGTCACAACACCACCTTCATATTTGAATTAATTTGTCACATTTCAAAATGGTGGATCCAAGATGGTGGCCAAAAAACAATACATCCGTCATAACCAAGTGAAAATAGGTCGACAATGAATGGTGGTGTATACTTATCTTTATCTAGCACTATTTTGAGATTATGGTCTTAGTTTGTAAATGCACAATGTTAAAATGTGCAAAAAATAAAGTTATAAAAAGTCCTTATTACTTTAAAACGGATCAAGATTTTCAAAAACTATTTGCGGCATTGTAATCAGCGACATATTCTAGTTTGGAATAATGGGTCACAACCCTACTTTTACATTTGAAAAAAAAAACTTTGTATCCAATATGGCGGATCCAAGATGGCGGCCAAAAATTTATACCCAGTCAAAATGAAGTACTTACTACTCTACAATGATCTGACGTGGTCCAGAGTTGATATCTCAAGAAATGTAGAAAAAAGTAGGGGGGGAACTCATTTAAAACTCACCCTGTATATATTTGTCCGGTACATTAGAAATATTAGGTTTTTTTCATATTCCCGATGAGTCTAACCATAATAAAATTGAATATAATGTAAATCATAATCTCAGTTATGTAACTGAGCATTAAAAGTTTGTAATTTATATTATTGCCATCTCATGAGTAATGTTTAAATGTATTAAACTGAACTGTGTATTTATCTGATTTATACACATTTCCACCATTAACAGACGTGTTGTTTTATAATATTTTGTTCATAGCTTTGTGATTTCAACAGAATTGTGATTTTTTCATCAGTATGTTGTGAGTTGAACGTCCCTCGACTAGTTTCATCTTGTTACCAGTTCTGATTGGCTGAGTTGTTCCTCGTCACGCCATCCAACAGTTACTGGTCATTAACTGCCTTGTAATCTCGCCTTCACAGCAAGAACACTTAAACTGTATAGCAGACTCAGTAGATTCCGTTAGTATGTTGTATGTCCATTCTCCGATTTATATACTGTATAGTGTATATATATTTAATTATATGATATTTATTTAGTCGTATCGTGAAACACATATACTGTATTTGGTATAAAATAGCCTGTGTTTATTAGATCAAGTATGCCCCGTGCGGTACCGGGTTAGAATAGTACCGCAGCCTTCTCGGGCTTGTCGTAAGAGGCGACTAAAAGGGTGACCGACGAACTTACTGGGAGTCCCTGGGAGTGCCCCTGTTGTGTTGCAGGGGTTGATGTGTGCTCTGCACTGCCGATGGGTATTCTCAGTGGGTCGTGAGAAACCAGCCACTTCGGTCCTTGGTCAGGGAGTGCGGCATGGATGCAGAGGTCGGGCTCTGCATTGCGACGGGCGACCCCCGGCACGTCAGGTATCCGGTGCTGGGCAAACGGAGGTCGGGCCCCGGGGAACCGGGGTAGGGGTTTTTGTCCCCGAGGGTATACCCGTTCCTGACTGATTCCGGGCCGCTCCTTGCCGCACGATGCGCTGGAGAAAACACGATGAGTTTTGATAAAAATACCCCAAACACATCATTGAAGAGGAGCTCAAATGAGCAAGTAAATTCGTTTGAAGTGTAGCAGAGCCCTTTTGTCCGAAGCTCCAAACTTAAGAGGTCGCCACCACCGAAAAACGTGAGGACATCTCCGCCACCTGCACCTTTCAAGTGCTCTACGATTCCCCCGTTAGGATCTCCTTCGGGAAGTGGAGCTGGGAACGGTGCAGAAAATGTTGGCGATGTAGATGCTGTAGGGATGCCGAAGGAAACCCTCACAGCGACGTCGCGGTCGGAAAGCTCTGAGATTGTGCTTCTGCGTCAGGAATATCTTGACGCAGATAGTAACATTGAAACCCGGCTCCGTGACATGGAAAAGACCATTAAGGCTATGCTGGACACCTTCCGGATCCAGAGAGCCGTAAATCAAGTGGTCAAAAATGGAATGGCCAAACTAGAGGATGACCTTGGCTTTGTCTTTGCCTGCCGTCTGGTAAGCAAGGCGACCATGGAAAAGATTGCCGAAAAGGTAGTGTCCCTGCCCGATGAAAGAGCGCTGCCCTCTAAGAAACGTCGGCGGCCTCCACATCGGAGAGTCCTCCAAAAAGAGAAGAAGGCGTCCAGACCAAAAAGACCACGGTTAAGGCCAAGGCGACTCAGACGGACCTCTCGTCTGCTGTGTCCAGATCCTTTTCGGACGTAGCTGCAGCTCCAGCGAGGCGCCGACAGGCACAGCAACCCACGACCCCCCTTCAGGGAAGTTTCCGAAAGGGGTCAGTGGTGGAGACACCTGAGGCTGTGTGGGAAAAACGCCTTTCCAAAAAGGAGAAGAGGCAATTGAGGCGGGCGGAGGTCGCCTCCATGAAGAATGAGGCAGTAAAGGCACAGCCAACCGGCGTGGCCCAAACTGGGCCCGGCTCGGTCCCTGCTCCGAAAAGGTCGCGGCCCAAAAATCCCAGGACGGAGGCAATCCTTGTCAAACCCTCAGGGGGGAGATCTTTTGCCGAGGTCTTGGGCGTAATAAAGGCCAAAGCTAAACCGGAGCAGACCGATACGGTTGTACGGTCGATTAGACAAACCCGGGAAGGGGACGTTCTCCTTGAACTGGGTAAGTCGAAAGACAAGGCTGCTTTTACTGCCGAACTGAAGGCAGCCGTTGAAGGCCAGGGCACCGTCCGTGCTCTTGAGCCCAAGACATCAATTGAGGTTCGAGACATTGATTGTGTGTCGACGGAGAGTGACGTTGTTGAGGCCCTGAAGAAAGCTGTACCCGAGCTTGCCGGGCAAACGGCCATCCTAAGGGTTTGGCTCACAAAACCCAATAGGAGTCAGCAGCGGATGGCAATCGCCGAAATGGCAGACGCGCTTGCCACTAGGGTGCTGGCACTCCAGCATCTGAGAGTCGGCTGGGTCAACTGCAGGCTCAGACGGAGAGTGGAAGTGAAGAGGTGTTTTAAATGCCTCTGTTTCGGCCATTCCTCCCGAAACTGCAAGGGACCCGACCGAAGCAAGAACTGCCTTCGGTGCGGGGAGGTTGGTCACATCCGTAAGGACTGCAAAGACGAGTCCTGTTTCCTTTGCAAAGAAAATGGGCTCGCTGACAAACACGTAAAGCATATAGCTGGGTCTGGGCAGTGTAGTGTATTTAAAACTGCTCTACAGCAAGCGAAATCTCTCCCACGAAGATAAGAATCCTTCAGTGCAATCTGGAGCGATCCAGGACGGCTGACGCACTTCTTTGTCAGTTTGCCCTCGAACACGATGTCGACGCTCTCTTAATCAGCGAACAGTACCAGTATCGAGATAGGGACCCATCTTTATGGTTCCCTGATAGTCTTGGTACTGCTGCATTCTGGGCTCGTAATGCAGCTAAAGTACAAGTGCGGGGTCACGCGAATGGCCGAGGTTTCGTTTGGGTTCGGTGCAGGGATGTCACTTACTTCAGTGTCTACCTTACTCCCAACGAGGCCATCCGTGACTTTCGTGAGAAGATAGACCGCCTAGAAGAGAGCGTGCGCGATACCACCGGACACGTCGTCGTGGGTGGGGATTTTAATGCTAGGGCTGTCGAGTGGGGAATGACCCTCACCAACTCCCGGGGCAAGTATATTCTGGACTTTGCTGCCAGAGCCGGACTCGTTGTACTGAATGAGGGCAACACGCCAACTTTCCGCCACCCTGGGATGCGGGGGACGATCCCAGACATTACCCTTGCATCTGAGTCCCTTTTGCCAAGGATCAGATCCTGGAGAGTCCTGGAGGATTACACGGGCAGTGACCACCAGTACATAATTTTTGACGTCCTGGATGGTCATCAGAGACAAGTGGCAGTGTTTCGTCAAGTGCCCGTTCGATGGAACATTAAAAAACTGGACGTGGCAAAATTCAATGGAGCCATCCTACGAAGAACGCCGGATATTCATCCCGCAACTGGCGTGCCTCACGCAGAGGCGTTAGTTGCATCCACGATGGAACTGATTGTCTCGGCCTGCGATGAATCTATGCCTCGCAGGAGATACCGGTGCAATAAGCGTCCTGTGTACTGGTGGACTGCCGAGATTGCGGAATTGCAACGAGCAGCATTGAGAGCCAGAAGACTTGCTACCAGGGCTAGAGAACCCCTAGACAGACGGCGTAAGTCGGATGCTTATAGGGCGGCTAGGAGGTATCTTCGTCGAGCCATCAATCGGAGTAAACGCAGTTGCTGGGATAAATTAAGGGACGATGTTGATTCCAACCCGTGGGGCCTGGGTTACAAACTTGTAACCAAGAAACTTGGAACCCGCTCTCCACCTTCCGTTATGGACAGGGTCACTATGGAGAGGATAGTCGAGTCCCTTTTCCCGGCTCACGCGTTGCGACCACTGCGGGATTTCGGAAGGGTGGACGACGTCCCACTTTTCAGCCCTGAAGAGCTGGTGGCGGCCGTCATATCCCTGAAGAACAACAAGGCTCCTGGTCCTGATGGGGTACCCGGTGAAGTCCTCAAGAAGGTTTTGACTACCAACCCCTTGATCCTTTTGAGCATGTACAACGCCTGTCTGGTCGAAGGGGTTTTCCCCTTGTGCTGGAAGACAGCTAGGCTTGTGCTTGTTGGGAAGGGCAAGGGAGACCCAGATCTGCCATCCTCTTACAGACCTCTGTGTATGTTGGATACGGCTGGCAAAGTCCTCGAGAAATTGATCCGTTCCCGGCTGAATTCAGCCGTTGTCGCTGCGGGGGACCTCTCCCCTCGTCAGTATGGATTCAGGACGGGGCGATCAACGATTGATGCGATTGAGGAGGTGAAGCAAGCAGTGATGAGAGCTGAGGATTTTAACCACTACTCTCGCAGGGTTGTGCTGCTCGTAACGCTCGATGTGCGAAATGCATTTAATTCGGCGAGGTGGTGCGATATGCTGGACGCTCTGGAGAACACCTTCCACGTGCCGGCATACCTCATGCGCATCATAGAGGATTATCTCCAGTTTCGCCTCCTAACGTATGACACTGCGGAGGGCCCGCGGACGATGAGTGTCACTTCTGGTGCTGCCCAAGGTTCCATACTCGGCCCAGACCTCTGGAATGTCGCTTATGACAGCCTTCTGAGGTCTGAAATGCCTGAGGAAACGGTCTTGGTTGGGTACGCAGACGACGTTGCAGCTTTGATAGCTGCACGTAGCGTTGAGCTGGCTCAGCTAAAGCTAAACCGAGTTATGCGTACCATAAACGCATGGATGGCAGACCACGGTCTCTCACTTGCTCTGAGCAAAACCGAGATCGTGATTTTGACAAAAAAACGGATTGACACCATCGTGCCGTTGAGGGTGGGAGCCGTCGAGGTTCAAACTGTTCGTTCTGCCAAGTATCTTGGGGTCATGGTAGACAGCAAGCTTAGCTGGCGGGATCAGATCTTCCGAACAGCGGACAAGGCCGCTAGGGTGGTTTCTTCTCTTAGCCGGTTGATGGCCAATGTCGGAGGGCCTCGGTCCAGTCGTAGAAGGCTGTTAATGTCTTCGGTCCAGTCCGTACTCTTGTACGGTGCGGAGGTGTGGGCAGACGCACTAAATAAGGAGGCATACAGGATGCGGCTCGCCCGAGTGCAGCGTCAGGCAGCACTGAGGGTAGCATCTGCCTACCGAACAGTGTCCGAGCCCGCCGTCCTGGTGATTGCTGGAGTCATCCCCGTCAAACTTTTGGCGGCGGAGAAAAAGGCAATTTACCGGCGCCGCGGGGAGGACGAGGCACGAACAGAGGAACGCACCCGCACCTACCAGCTGTGGCAGGAGGGCTGGGAACAGGAGACACGGGGACTCTGGACCAGGCGACTGAGGGTTAAAATACGCACATAGTGGCGTCCCCATCTTAAATAATTGATAATTGATTGATAATTGATAATTGATACAGCAAGTCCAACCTTGGGTTGATCGGCGGTACGGAGAGGTGGACTTTTACCTCACCCAATTTCTGACGGGACACGGCTTTTTCCGGTCGTACCTGTTCAGGATGGGCAAAGCCGTGTATCCCGACTGCATATACTGCCCAGGCATTCTCGATGACGTGGAACATACATTTTTCCACTGCCAGCGCTGGGAAAGGCCCCGCCTGGAGGCTCAACAGTTAATAGGACTGCTGTCGGTGGACACGGTCATACCGATTATGACGGAGGGTGAGGACAATTGGACCTGTGTGTCACATTATATCCAGGGTATCCTCCGCGCCAAGAAGATCGACCTTGACCGGGATGCGGTGTAGGTCATAAAGAATCAAAATGCCAGAAACGGTGCGAGCCCTGAGGGCTTAGGTCACATGTTGGCCTGACTTGAAGTAATGTGACAAACAATTCCAGGTCTGTGTCCAACAGAGTAGAGGGGGTTTTTTAGTGAGTAGCCTGATAATTTCAGGAGTCTCACACTACAGGCTGGCTACCTGTGTGCGTAAAAGCATTTTCCCTCCTCTCCCTAAAAAAAAAAAAAAAAAAAAAAAAAAAAAAATTAGATCAAGTATAAGTAAGCTAGGGTAAGGTTAGGTTAGGAAAATTTAAATACTGTCATGCGGGTGTTTTGCGATGTAATGTTAGTGAAATACATAACTAGGTAAAAGTATGGATACCCCCACATAACCTTTATATTTGTTAAATCAGTAAAACTATACTCAGCCCAATTTAAATAAAATAAAAGGGCTATTTTTTTTACTATCATTTTGAAATAATATCACACGGTAAGTTAAATCCATTAAAAACCCTAAGAGGACGGCTAAAATTCTTGAAATAGTTTCATCATTTACCACCCATTTGTTGAGTATTCAGAAATTGAGCACCCCCATACCATCAAAATTAAAAACATTTAATTTTTGCGCTGTACTCGTAAAAACACAGTTCTCATTGAAAAAGACTGAACGAGTATTTAATCGACTAAATCATTATAAAGGTGATATATTTTACATAGAATTGTAGTTCAATGTTTCGAACTACATTCTTCCTGTTGAAAAAGAAAATCAAACTCGTCATCACCAACATTGATATTGACAGTGAGCCAAGCTCTCAGATGAATGATCGACTGACAACACAATTTTCACATCCAATCTTATAAAACCTATCGAACATCATATTGATAGCGATAGAAAAGTGATTGATACTTATTATGCGACGCGTCAGATGTGGCGTTTATATTTGTTTTTATTATTCCGATATATTGTTTGCATTGATAGTGTTAACAAAGCTTAAACATGTTGTCAATCATGCAGTTTTTAAATTGATATTTATTTCATAGCATGATTGTTGTGTGTGTTAAAGCAAACAACATGTTTTTCGCACATAACTTTCCCGAATAATCCAAAGAGTCTTATTAAATTGTACATGATGTTAAAATAAGTAACAGAAAATTACAGCAAAATTGTCGATAACATACTCAGGCATATAAACGGGTTCGTGCACTCTGAAACGATTTTGTACACTCTTTATGAAAGAAAATTCATTATATTGAAGTCTACATTTTCTATATATTGAACATAGTGTTATACTAATTACTCGAATGAAATGTACGCCAAGCATGTAAATAGACAAACATTTTCTAGCGTTTTTTTAATTGCCTAACTCTTTCAATGAATTTTTAATTAACAGTCTGATTGTTCCCCCAAACATATTATTGAATCCCTTATTAAACTTAACATACATACTTGTTCATATCGTTGAGCAAGTAAGTACCTTGATAATCCAAAAGCAAAAGTAATAGCGAAACCGAGAGTCGTGAACTAGTAAACCGAACTTTTAATGATCTTTAACTTATTATTAGCTTTCTAACTCCATTTGGATCCTTGAGAGGGATTAAGGCGATCCATATCAAATGTTAAACGTGACCGTAGAGTGTAAAATCCGAAATATATCCCTTTGTCATACATTAGTTCAAGTATATATAAAACCCCATTTTTAGATAACTTATCAAAATACCCAGCTGAAATACTTGATAAATTTGATACACCAGCGCTGTATAAACGCAAAGCATTACGATTGATATTTTCATTAAACCAACAGGAACTTCTTACAATCTTTATAATAACCTCTACTGCACACCTCGCTTAGTACCTGAATCATAATTAGTATTATGCACTATACGAGTATTTCATGTTGAATCAAATGGAAAAAACTGTGCCTGTACTATCAATAAATATCATAATAATATCCCCGCCGCAGCAATCCTGCAGACCAAGCAACTTTCCATTTATCTGATTTGATTTGCATTTAAATCTAATTAAATAGCATTAGGTTTGAAAAGTATCTAGGTATGCTGCTACAGCGAGGGTAGTAAAGTGTGTCAAGCAAAATATCAATAGCTTAGAAATAATTTTTTCTAGTTTCATCAAAATATATCCATAAACAAGTAAACTACAACACTTAACTTATTCTCCATAAAAATATCATGGGATTTTAAATTTAAAATTTTCTTTTAATTTTCTCCGTAAACAATAACCGAACAAAAACTCTTTAATATACTAAATTATTTGTTTTTTTTTACTTTAAAAAAATGGTCTATAAAGAAATTGGAGAATTTTGTGTTTTAAGGGTAACAAATTAAAAAACCCATTTTTACCCCCCTAAAAGCCCTCATAAACCCCCGTTCCCGTGATCATGCTGGTTTGCTAACTCGTTCAAGGTAATTGTGTCTTACATCTTCAAGCCAAATTTTATCAAAATCGGATATTAGATTCTCAAGTTATCGCGTTTACGGTCGTATATATATATAATTAAATCTATCTATATATGTATATACATAAATACAAATTTGAACGAATCGTGTTTTTTGCCTCTAAGGACGTAAAAATGAAAAATTATATTGGTCACGGGCCCAAGTCTTACTGTGCCACCTACGAAAATGACTACTTCCCTATAGAGAAATTCGCAAATAAATAACATTATATCAAACACGTGGCTCTAAATCATTAATTCTATTATCAGGCACCAAGTATCATCACGGAAGTAGTTGAAATTGAACGATTTGTAAACACCAAAAGTCAAATGTATTTGTTTCAGCTTTTTATATTGTACTAGCTGACCCGGCGAACTTCGTATCGCCTAAGTTATAGGTTTCCCCTAAATATCAACTTATATATAAGTAGTCCAATTGTATTACCCAACGTTATCGTAAATATCGTAGTCGTTCGTTTTCTATTTTCACGTAGTACATGTCGACCATGAATTGTTGGCAAAGTTCACGGCACCGTAGAATGACGTTGTCATGATCGCGTCTAATCATCAGATGATACGCATAAAAATCCTTCGAGCTAACTTTCTTGTTTGTTTCGGCTCCTGTAGCGGGATCTTTTTGTTTAATATCTATGTAATATCCGTCTTGTCCCTTATAAAACATTAGTGGATATTGTAGAGCGTCGTATGAACGGTGTGTATCAGCAATGAACTCAAGATTGTCATTTCTTTTGCGAATAACAATTTCACGCTTAGCTGTACGGTCGCCAACCATAATTCCAGCAACGTCGTCAACAACAGATGCATTGAATCTACGAATGTGCTCTCCAGATGGTGTTTTATCAGGATTGATGATAATTGCGTGATTGTCGCTTTGCAATTTGTGCATGTGTGATTTGAACAATTTCAACAATTCATTGTGCTCATTCAATAAAACGTCCAGCTCGCCGAGAATACGTCTGGCAAATTGTGAATTAAGGTTATTGTATTTTAAACGTGCATCCACGCGATTGGCTTGCGCACTTTCGGTGTCCTCGCCACCCATAAAGTAAATTTGTAAAAATTTATGTGGTTCATTTGGCATAGGAAGCAATGAGCCTACTTTGTGGTAAATTTGGCCTTTGATTTTGAACGTTGTATTAAATTGTTGACCATTTGCAGCATTATTGTTAACTATTTCTGTTGCTCCGTACGATGTCATTTGAAAACATGAATTGAATGTTCTAATTGATTTCAGGAACATGTTAGAATCAGGATGCGTACCATTAAGTAAACCAATGGTTCAGGTGGTGATTCAATTACTGGTAGTTGCACTTTACCTGTGGCGCAACACATCCCGGCTGGCTCATTTTTGAATTTAAGCGCCTTACAATTCGCACATTCATTGTCCATATCACCAGTCGCCACTTTGGAATGATCAAAATATTTAACGTCGGGTTCATACTCAAATGCTAGACGACGGAATGTATGCGATATAAAAGCTCGATGCACTTGTTGTCGTCGTATGTCATTTTCTCTGCGTGCTTCAACTACGTATCGACGCGCTTGTCTTTGTTGTAGTCGTCTTTCTTCATTTCTTTCAGCGCGATCATCTTGTGACTGTGATGCGCGCAATTGCGACATGTTCACGCGCACAACTTCATTTTCCTGTTGAATTTGGACGTCTGTCCTTTGGGCTCTTAGATTTCGCCTTTGTATAGCTCCAGCCGTTAGACGGCCAAAATTTGACCCTCTTCGCCTTGCTGGCATTGTTCACTGTAAAAACACAGATTAAACTTAAATACTTAACCATACATTTCAAAACCTAACCTCTAACTACATTACAAAACCTGAATAATAACTTCTTAGCAATATAATAACAGATGTATTTGTTTTGTTTATAAATATTAAATTACAAATAATAAAAACATGTGATTTAACTTGACCAAATGCTCTGTAGAGCCCAAACTCCGAGAAATAATAGTGCTGCACCCTGTTGGTAATCCTTGTAACTTTAATGCTATTTAATTGAAACAGCTGTTAAGATTCATTAATTCCATTTCTCATAAGGTTAACATGGGAAACTCCAGAGCCACTGGGGCGGAGCCCTTTTAAGAATTTCGAAACGGGAAATAGTTTACTTCCTATTCGCATACCTACAGAATTTACACACCAAATTTCATAACGATCGGTGAAGTCGTTCCGGAGGAGTTTGTAGACAAACACTGTGACACGAGAATTTTATATATTAGATAGTTCGACTATAGGAGGATCCTTAAACATACTTTCCCAAGTCAGGATTTTGAAATCAATACTTGTAAATACTTCAGCACTGATCGTTTGAAAGTATGACATCCTAAACAAATATTCATCTTTCAGTAAATGTGTTTAGTTTTATTGCGTACACTAACTGACAAGTTTTTATTTAGCTTTTTAGCGGCAAAGTAAAAATATCAGATTCAATCTAGTTTTGACAAAAACGTTTCATAATCCCCTTCAAACTGAGCGCCGCATATAATCCTCTGCCTGAGGTGATTTATTGGTTTCAAGCCAACTGTTTATCTTAATAAAGCGAACTAGGTTACGGCAGTCAGAAAAGAAATTATAGTATGGTATACATTGAGTATAAAAATAAATAGAATATATTTATTTAAATCTCTTTGTTCTAACCTCTACTTGTTCCCTCGTATTATTTAAACGCGGTCTTACGTTTTTTTGCCAAGCAATAAATAGGTGATGGACTCACTATTCACATTAGAATTGAAATCAATTTCCCATCATCAGAATTTATCGTTCTTGTTATTCAAAAGGAAAATTTAATGGTTTGATTAGACCAGTAATATTAACAACTTATTTTCTGGACAACAAACTGGCGACCTGTTGTCCTATAAGCCGTGACCCCTCATAATCCTGTTTCGTTTCTATTTTTATTATGTTACAATATCTATATAAATAAAATTACAGTTTTGTCTGTAAAATGCGTAGAATCATGCAGTTTTTGCTTTTTAACGTGTCATAGTCGAAGAAAGCCGAAACGAGTCTTATCTCAATTTCTGTCTATCTCTCTGTCATTCTGTCTGTAACACCAAAATGTCAATTTACACGGCCTACTCCTAGAAAACTAGAGTACAGATAAAAGAGTCCAATCATTTTTCTGTATACACTGGATTGGTGAGAGCGTCGTTGGCTATTAAAATATGGCCTCGCAACTTTGAGAAAAAAACGAACCATCAAAACCCCATTTTGTGCGATTTTTTTTTAAGTTTTCTCCCAATGTTTACTTTTACATTTTATGAAATAACGAACAGCTGTTTAGATTAATTCTAGCTTCTAGCTGTCACTTATCTGTTTACATAAAATGTTGTTTGGATTAATTCTCACTTCTAGCTGTCACTGATATGTTTACAATAAATGATGTTTACAAATACCGGAACCATTTCCAATCACGTTATGTAAGCAAATCCAAACCAAGTGAGATTAAAAAAGTTGTGCCTTACATAACAGATTTAATTAAACACATGTGCATAAATATTGATATCTTATAATAGCCAAAAACAGATCTATAAAATTATATATAAACAATATTACTAACTTATGATTAAATTTGAAATTAAAATAAACCCTTTTTTTGCATTTAGTAGGCCTAAACCCACGAAGGGACTTAAAACGTCAAACGCTGACAAAGCAATAAAGAAGATTTAATTTCCATTGGTTAGCGGTAAATTTAGGTAATGGTTGCGGCTTTAGTTCGCCAACAACATTACTAGGGGAAATGTATTGCCATTTGCTACAGACGGATGTGCTATTACAGTTTATGTTAAATAGTGTCATTTATTCCTGGAAATCTGTAAATATGAATATTTAGTCACTACAAAATGTAATAAACCGGCTAATTCTATCAAAATTGGTATTGACTCTTAAAAAAAAACATACGTTTGGCAAAGAATCGTTCAATCTATACTTTACACGCAAGACTACATATCCAGTTAGGTCTATTGTGGTAGATGATAAAAACATCTATGCAATTTGGGCTTCGATGATCTGTTTGGTATTCAATTTCTATAATCAGATTACATAAGAGAATTGTGTCAGGCCGAGATATAAAAACCAATCAAGGATCTACTCAGCTGGTGAAAACTCACATCAGCTAGTCCTGTAATCCTCTTATATTATCATTATTGGTTATCTCGATTTGTTCGAGGATCCGATCCTTGAAACTCTCTCTTTTTGGTAAATTATGCTTTAGTTTTAGCGAATTTCCCTATAGGGAAGTAGCTATTACCGTAGGTGGCACGGTAAGACCTAGACCCGGGACCGATTTACTTTTTCATTTTGATGTCCCCAGAGGCCAAAAACACCATTCGTTCAAATTTTTATATATGTATATATATATATATATATATATAGACTTATTAAGCAAATCAAAATACCACAGTACCCTAAAAACATTTTATTTTATATTACTTACATGTTTCGGACATTAATGCCATGATCACAGTATAGTATATAACCTATTAGTTTCTTTTATTTACAAACATTATTAGATATTTCTTTTTAAAGAACAGGTGATAATTTTTATATTAAGGGAAGGAGGTGTTTTCTTTAAGATGTATAATTTCATTGAATATTACGTTTTGATTTTGAATTTGTGTCAAGTTTAGTAAATTGTCTTTGTCATTAATATGATGAGTATAAATATAAAAGTCTTCCTTTGTATTCATTTTTTCACCTTTATTTTCAATATCCAGAATGTGCATATTTTTATTCATTTTTGAGTATGTATGGTCGGTCTGAAGTATATGTTCGGCGTATGAGGATTTTTGGGTTGTCATATTGTTTGATCTGATTGCCTGTATATGCTCTTTGTATCTGACTTCAAATGTTCGACCTGTTTGACCAATATAGTATTTTTCACAGTTGTTACATGATAATTTGTAAATTCCTGATTTCTTATATACATTTGGTGGGTTGGGTATCGGATTTGTTCTTTTTTGTATTATGTTAAAAGCGTTATTCCTTGTTTTATAACTTAGTTTAAATTTTGAGTTCGGTAATGTCTTTCTTAAGGTTTTGTTTAAGGATGAGCTGAATGGAATACATATAAATTCTTTCTTTACGTTTTCTTGTTCTTCTACTTTCATTCTTTTTGTTTTTTCATTTTTTATTAATTTTTCAATCATTTTTTCTTTGTATCCATTTGTTCCTGCAATTCTTTTTATAGTTTTCTTTTCTATTTCAAAGTTGTCTTTAGACATTGGTATGTTAAGTAGTCTAAATACCATTGATTTGAATGTAGAAATTTTGTGTTGCCAAGGATATCAATTTCAAACATTGCTCGTATTAGAGTATAGAGTAATAAAAAAAAAAAAAAAAAATTCAAACAATTAGAAGGATTGGCTATGGGTTCTCCACTTTCTGGTATTCTAGCAGAACATATATATGCAGCATCTAGAATCATCAAAAATCATAAACGACGAAAATCCCATTTAAAAAAGATATAATCTATTGGTATAGATATGTCGATGATATATTATGCTTATACGACGGCAATAAAGACTCATATCAAGATTTTTTGAAAAACTTAAATTCTATCTCCCCAACAATTAAATTTACGATAGAGACACAAGAAAAGAAGATAAATTTCTTAGACATAACAATTACTAAAGAAAACGATCGACATAATTTCAATATATATAGGAAACCTACCCAAACTGACCTAATCATTCCATTTGAGTCAAACCATCCTTGGCAACACAACATTTCTACATTCAAATCAATGGTATTTAGACTACTTAACATACCAATGTCTAAAGACAACTTTGAAATAGAAAAGAAAACTATAAAAAGAATTGCAGGAACAAATGGATACAAAGAAAAAATGATTGAAAAATTAATAAAAAATGAAAAAACAAAAAGAATGAAAGTAGAAGAACAAGAAAACGTAAAGAAAGAATTTATATGTATTCCATTCAGCTCATCCTTAAACAAAACCTTAAGAAAGACATTACCGAACTCAAAATTTAAACTAAGTTATAAAACAATGAATAACGCTTTTAACATAATACAAAAAAGAACAAATCCGATACCCAACCCACCAAATGTATATAAGAAATCAGGAATTTACAAATTGTCATGTAACAACTGTGAAAAATACTATATTGGTCAAACAGGTCGAACATTTGAAGTCAGATACAAAGAGCATATACAGGCAATCAGATCAAACAATATGACAACCCAAAAATCCTCATACGCCGAACATATACTTCAGACCGACCATACATACTCAAAAATGAATAAAAATATGCACATTCTGGATATTGAAAATAAAGGTGAAAAAATGAATACAAAGGAAGACTTTTATATTTATACTCATCATATTAATGACAAAGACAATTTACTAAACTTGACACAAATTCAAAATCAAAACGTAATATTCAATGAAATTATACATCTTAAAGAAAACACCTCCTTCCCTTAATATAAAAATTATCACCTGTTCTTTAAAAAGAAATATCTAATAATGTTTGTAAATAAAAGAAACTAATAGGTTATATACTATACTGTGATCATGGCATTAATGTCCGAAACATGTAAGTAATATAAAATAAAATGTTTTTAGGGTACTGTGGTATTTTGATTTGCTTAGTAACATTTAAAGTAGCCCTCATTGATGTATACAATAACAAAATATAGACGTCCGTGAACGCGATAACTTGAGTAATTTTTGTCCGATTTTGATGAAATTTGGTTTAAAGGTGTAAAGCGGGATAAACTTGAATGAGTTCGCGAACCAGCACGATCGGACCATGGGAACGGGGCTTTACGGGGGGTTTTATGGGGTAAAAATTGGTTTTTCTCACTTTTGACCCTCAAAACACAAAATTTCCCGATTTCTCTTTAGACCTTTTTAAAGAGCTTAAAAAAACAAATAATTTAGTATATAAAAGTATTTTTGTTCGGTTATTAGTAATGGATCGGAAACATGGGCACTAACAAAAGAATGGGAAAAGAAACTTATTATTTTTGAAAACAAGATTCTCAGAAAAATATACGGACCAATTCAAGATGAAGAAGGCTGGAGAATTAGGAAGAATAGAGAATTGAGAGATGTGTATCACCATCCAGATGTAGTAGCAAGAATAAAAAGCAGGAGACTGAGATGGGCTGGACATGTGTGGAGGAGAGAGAACTCATCATTGATCAAAGCTGTGGACCAGAACAAACCAGAAGGCAGAAGACCACTCGGCAGGCCGAGACTGCGATGGAGGAGTCAGGTGCTGAAGGATGTGGCTGTTTTGGGCACTACTCCTGAGGCAGCGGTGGATAGAGAAGAGTGGAGAAGCATCGTTGGCGAGGCCAAAAACCTTCTAAGGTTTCAATGGCCAAGGAGGTAAGGTAAGGTATTAGTAATGGAGAAAATTTAAAAAATTGTAAATTTAAAATTCCCATGTTATTCTTATGGAGAATATTGTCAAATGTTGTAGTTTGCTTGTTTATGGATATATTTTGATCAAACTTGGCAAATTTATTCATTTTGTACTAAGCTATCAATATTTTACTCAAAAACACACTTTATTAGTTTCCTTGTAGCAGCAAACCTAGGTACTCGTTAAACCTAATGTTATTAAAATATATTTAATTGAAAATCAATTCAGACAAATGGAAATTCGCTTAGTCGGCAGGTTTGCTGCGGCGGGGGTATTTTTATAATACATCATCGTATGGTAGTGTGAAAATAATATGTATTATATTGTTATCGGCTTACAATATGTGGTAACCTTTTCAACGTAGTTGATTTCATAAATATGTATTACGTGGTGTTATTTTGACTGATAAATTATAAAAAATATATATATTAAGATAGAAACCCTCTCAAAAGCCCCTTCGAGCTTTTCGCTGATTTGTTAGAACACTACAACAGCTGGATATTAATAGAATTATTTTTAATTTAGTTATATATTTTTTTATAATTACTACTGTTATAATAATTAATCACCTATCATGTAACTGTATCTAGTCTCATCACCGCATGTTAGTCTCTGCATGAAAATCTTAAAACTTTAAATTGCTGTTCAATTGAAAGATTTTAATGTATAATCATTCTTAATCATTCCGTAATCATTATACCTTTAAATAAAATCGGATCCTACAAGGAAAAGTAGGAATGAAGTGTGAAAGGTTCAATCAACTATTTTTAATTAATAAGTCATTTTCTGTTGATATAAAACGAATAAAACTATTTATTAATATCCATTATTTTAGTATGGCACTAAACTCGTGTGCACCAAAACAACTAATTGCAAATTATTTGTTTGCTATTCACAGTTTCTTGGTAGTACTTAATGAAAGTTAACTGTACCACAGGCAAAAGAATAGTAATCCCTTGTTCCCTTTATCACTTTTCCGTGGCTTTACTCAATTCAAAATACTACAAAAAACTATCTGTAAAATTAATAAATTAAAACTCTTGAACAATACAGTGTATACCTTCACTGCCTTTGCTTACCCAGTAAGATAATATTTTCCATTTCTCTCTTTTTTATTCATTTACTAATAAGTGATATAAATATAAAAACTTATTATGTGTGCTATAACTATATTAAACAGAAAAGAAGGTTATTTATTAAATTGCCTAAGGGAGGCTCTACTCGGTCAGGCACTCAACAGTTTCTGTCTCCTAACAAACGCAAACTTGCCACATTCAAACTTACTGCAATGGCTTCATTGTGTCGAGAGAAAGTAATAACTCACTTTCCAAGAATATTTCACGATGTAACTCCATTGTAACCATAATTTGAAGCCCGGGTAGCAATTTTTAATGTAGTTTTAGTAATATTTTACAAACAATTTTAGCAATATTACGATAGTTATTTATTTATCAAAGACGGTAAAACGAAAGACGGGAAGACGGTAGGACGGTGTGATGAAACGATATTTTAAATTGGATAATTACAAGCATGGATACTTTTATTGTATTAAGCTACTTAAATAACACATGTTAAAGTATTTTATAGATTTAAGCTACAAAGCCTGGACTGTTTCTGTTTTTTTATGGTCTATTTGAGATAAGTTAATGAAGCTGTAAACCAGAAGATGTAAGTTTTGTGTTGACGGTCGGTCAGTGAAAAATGAACTAGAAAATGTTTAACGGCTTTTTAGTCTTTTGATTTCTCTCATTCCTTGTATAACATTTTTAGCTTATTCTATCAGTCGTTAAAGACAAAGTATTTCAAGTTTAAGCAGGGTTACTCGAGTTCCGGCATTTTATATAGTGGGTTTTGCTCATATAGCTCCGCCTAACCATGTTTCAATAACATTATCTGACAAGTAACTGACCAGTACTACCTTTTGGACAAGAAAAAGTCAGTCATAGTTCATCAAGATCGGTGACGCTATTTAATACAAAAAATATATAAATAAATAAATGAAAAAAAAAATGGAACGGGACTGTTGTTTAATTACTGAAAAGACACTGCATCATTGGCTAGGAATGGTATACCAGTGAGCAGACTTAGCTGAACTTATAATTTTTAATTAATAATAATATATTTATTTATTTAAGTTTGAAAAAAGTCTTTGACAAATATCAATGGTGGACTCATTGCGAGCCTAACAAAGCCGCATTGTGGGACGACGTTTTTATTGATTAGGAGATAAATTACTTCTGCACCATTAACGATTATATCTGACATTTGCAGATTTAAAACGTTCTTTTCTTATTTTATTTGACATTTCCTATTTGTTGCTATAACACTGGTGTAGAAGATTTGGTCTCATTTTTCATATTCCATTTCATATAAACTGCGTTGTTTGGGTTTGGTTTAATAAATACTATAGGTCAAAAAAGGACATGATATTTTAGAGGACAACACTTTTAAGTAAATATTTGTGATTGTTTAAGTAAAATAATACTTTTATATACTAAATATTAAAGCTATAAAATGGGACAGACTTTTGAAAAATTGACATACATTTATATTTGATGCATTTTAGGTAAAAAATCTATTAAATACGTTAGTTACAGTACGATTTCTTTAATGTAATAAATTTATAGCTTTAGAGTGATTATTTGAAAACATATCACTGGAACACATGGCAAAAAAGGGGTTTATATCAGAATGTTAACTTGAACACATTCATTGATTAAATTTTGCCTTTACCATAGAGCTGTTTAAACAATTTAAATTGTTGTTATGAGAGGACGAGAGAATTTGGTTTGATGACGAATCCTGAACATAGTATTTTCAGAGTTTTGAATTCGTGTGCAATAATTAAACAAAAAGTATTGACTATAAAAAATGTGGACTGTAGTTATAAAGATTCCGTGGTAGAACAAGTTTATTGCTTGACATCATTGATATATTGCACGCTTATATGACAGGGATCGTGGAAATTAAACTGGCTATCGACATCATGGTCACTGATATATTTATTGCATGGGAAAGTCCCCCACTGACAATTCAATCATAGTTTCCAATTGTTTGTACTTCCCGCATTAATCTAATTTTTATGTTATTGCCAAAGCTAATGTGATTTATATCACATGAGGATTATAAAATGGGAAATATTTTCCTTTTTTTAATACATATTTAAATACTTGAAATCATGTTTTACAATATTTGCTGAGGCGTTGGATTCGTGACTATTAATTCTTTCCTCTCGATAAACTTAACAGACTATTAATTTTGATAGATGACTTGTCACTTATGAAGCATACATAATATGCCTCTTATGCCACTTATTTTATACGTTAACATAATACCAAATAGGTGGTTCCTCGCCAATGTGACAGTTTTAGGACAATCGGTTCCCAGCTTGTTGGCCAGCGAATAAGTTGTTATAAATAGTTGTTTCAGGATTAAAATAAAAAAATGAAACTCACAGAGCATTCAAGTTAAATAGTATAGAAACCAATGGAAGACAAACACATAAACATTTTTGCTGATTCTAATTTTCAAATCTGTACATGTATTTTTGTTTTTTAGTTTTGCCAAAGCAAGTAAATATTCCGGTTTAAATAACACGTCTTTTACAGATCGATAACTCAATCTCTATTCAGAAAAGTTTAGCTATACAAGTTACTACAACTTGGTTGATCCTTAGATTAATGAAGTGAGATGTTCCTTTAACAAACCTTGTTACATTTACATAACCTCGTACTTTCCTTAGCTTTAAAAGTCATTTGACTTAATTAATTAGTGTTGCTGGTGTTTAAGAAATTCCAACCATTAATATAACAAAAGCACATTTAACTCGTTATGTGCTTAAATAGTTTAAGAAAGTTTTGGGGAAATAATATTACAATTTTTACTTTCTTCCCCTATAATAATAATTTGAGAAAGAATTGTTTTCGTCCAAATTTTCTAGTTTGAGTGTTTGGTGGAATTGTCTATTTTGGGTCTACATGAACTCATATAAGTGGTTTTTGAAGTGTCAGTGTGTTTAGGTGTGTGTACAGCTCTTTATACTACACATTTGGTACGAATTTGTTATTGATTTGTTGCGTATTTTGTTAATTCGATGTTATAAATGTAAATATCGCATAGTTTGTTTATTACGTAACAAAACTCTCCTAAAGTAAAAACATTAGGTTATATGTACTAATTATAGTAAAACAACTGATATAGAATTTTATTATTTCTTAAGATACAAATAGAATATAAATATACACATTTTATTTAATTTGCCTTTACTTTTGTATTGCATAAAACAAAGGAATTATTTCAAGAGATGCTGAACATCAACTGAAACTCGCATGTTAACCGATTTCACGATGCAATGCAATATTTACTAAAATAATTAACTAAGAAACTGAAAAATAAATAATAATAAGATTAAATTTTAATTTAAAAAAGATATAATTGTGTTACTCTCTTGCTTTTTTAAATTTTAAACAAACCATTGTACTAACATATTCATAGTACGTATGTGGAATGTACTTCAGGAAGATTACACGAATATTGCTTCTAGTCCAGTCAATGAATGATCCAAAAGTAGGTGTAGAGTGCGTGAGCAGGTAACTAAGCGATTCCTTCATAAACTTGTTCAGGGGGCTTAGGGTGTTAACATACCAAAAGTCCTGACTCCTAGGTGGTGAGCCAGGGGGTGGAGGGGGGAAAAAGGGGGGGGGGGAAAGGTACGCATTTTGGGTTTTTTGATTATATCTCGAAAACTATCAACTTTTTGTACACTATAGTAAATTATAAAATTGAAGAAGATTAAATTTTCTACATGAAAAGTATATAATGTGTTTATTTTGGTTCAACAGATTACGAGTTATAACTTATTTAATTGATATCTTATTAAAATACTCCTTCCATAAGAAATACATGTAAATTAGTATGCGAAATGGGGCGAATCCTATCCGCCCAAAGGAAAAATAACTGATATTCTGGAAATCTTGACAAAATTTCCAGTAATTTGACACTTTAATCATGAAATTTTGTCAAAAATTAAAGCCAGGGTGAGCGTTTAAAAATGGGATGATTTAAGGTTTTTTTATATTTCCAATAAAAAAACGCCAAAACTCGACATTTTGATTACCTCGCCCTCGCCTTAATTTTGGATCAATTTTAATGATTAAAGTGTCAAATTACTGGAAATTTTGTCAAGATTTCCAGAATATCATTTATATTTCCTTTGGGCGGATAGGATTCGCCCCATTTCGCATACTAATTTACATGTATTTCTTATGGAAGGAGTATTTTAATAAGATATCAATTAAATAAGTTATAACTCGTAATCTGTTGAACCAAAATAAACACATTATATACTTTTCTTGTAGAAAATTTAATCTTCTTCAATTTTATAATTTACTATAGTATACAAAAAGTTGATAGTTTTCGGGATATAATTAAAAAACCCAAAATGCGTACCTTTCTCCCCCCCCTTTTCCCCCCCTCCACCCCCTGGCTCACCACCTAGGAGTCAGGACTTTTGGTATGTTAACACCCTAAGCTCCCTGAACAAGTTTCTGAAGGAATCGCTTAGTTACCTGCTCACGCACTCTACACCTCATTCCTTGACTGGACTATTCAATAATAACAGAAATAAAAGTTCGCATAATATTTATAGGAAAATGTACTGCTAATAAATGAATCAAATGCAATTAACGTTAAGATAGAGAGGTTCATAAACAGCTAGAATATATTATTTACGTATAGTCCAATAATACGGGAAGAACATTATTTACAGGTAAGAGTCCATATGAAATCCTATTACGTTACCATTATAAGAGTTCCATTACTTTATTGAGCTCATGCTATAAAGCTGTAAATATAAATCAAGTTGGGGGAAGTTTTCGATTTTCTGTTCAAAGAAATGAATGCTTGTTTCATTTTAGTTTTCAAACATTTTAGTTTTACGCTGGTCAATGATATTATTGATCAAATAAAATTAAAATAAAAGATAAAAAATTGAATACGTTCGTACCCTACGTTAATATTTTACGCAGTTGTCTGTTTTAAAAATAGAATTGTGTTTGGGACAACTGCCAAGCCTTTTACGATCAGCATTTATAAGCCTTAGACTCATGCATATGTATGCCTTGCATATGCACAATGTAGTAGTCCCAATCTCTATGCACTGATAGGATTTCGCTGTTAACTCTCGACTATACTGCAATACTAACAGCTATGCTGAATGCAGATATATTCCAATTTAATCAGTCACAATAAAAATTGACAAAATCACACTAAAATTTGTAACTTGAACTAGTTTTTCCTCAGTACAACATAGATTCATACTATAATTCAACAATATGTTGACACCAATAAATATAAATCCAGCCTGAATTGCTAAGGAAGAACTAGAAGTCATAATTTATATGTGACGTCACCACTACCAAGCAGTGTGCCTCAAGCCACACTGGTGTGGGTGTTACTTGAGACAAAATATTTAAGTTGCCACTCTTAATTGCTGTGATGCATTTTCATCATGATAGTTATAGTTTACCCATAACCATAATTTAAATTAATTAAAAGAAAAAATGTGACATATTATTTTTTTGCTTTATAAACAATGTTAAATGAAAAGATCGAGAAGGAAATTAATATTTTTCTGGCGTTGAGTTTGATGAAATATTAACATTAAATCCCACATTAGTAATGATAATTAAAGTGGGATAAGTCGTAGACTACTTCAGTCTACTTCAGTTCATAAAATTCACTATAACAAATAATTATTTTATATTGCAGAGAAAAGGAGAAATATAAAAGAACTAATATATTCTATAAGCCACACACCCCTGCTTAGCCTAGTTCAGTGTAATGTACACTCATCATTTGTGTTTGTGCAAGCCTGTTGGATACTTACCCACCGTTCAATTTACCTAATATACCCCATACAATAATGCACGTGAACACGTTTCTGACGGTGGTTCTATGAACCAATTACTGTTTTTGTGGGATACCATGGTCCTTGTTAATAATTCCATTATGATTTGGTTTACTAATACTTTTGATAGAAACCCAGCAGACACACAGGCAGCACTTGCCTATGTCTGCTGATTTCATAAAATTAATCAAATTTACTGATACTAAATGTTTTTATTTTATTTGTAGTCTTAGTCTATCTTTTGTAATCATATTTTTTATTCATAAGTATGCATATGTATTTTGTTTTCTGTACTAATACTGATATTATGTGGAAATAAAAGCATTATTTCATTTAATTTTTGTTTCATACTAATCATGTATCTACATAAAGTTTAGATCAAAGCAATTTTCTATTTTAATAGCTTAGTTACCCTAAACACTTTATTGAAAGAAGATTTTACCGGGGATTACTAAATACTATATTTTTGACTTATAGCATTTATTACATCAAACTCAAACAATGCAATTTATATGAAATTGGATATGAAAAATGAGACCAAATCTACTACACCAGTATTATAGCAACAAAGAGGAAAATAAGAAAAGAACGTTTTAAATCTGCAAATGTCGGATATAATCGTTAATGGTGCAGAAGTAATTTATCTCCTAATCAATAAAAACGTCGTCCCACAATGCGGCTTTGTTAAGCTCGCAATGAGTCCACCACTGATATTTGTCAAAGACTTTTTTTCAAACTTAAATAAATAAGTATATTATTACTATTACAAAATTATAAGTTCAACTAAGCCTGCTCACTGGCCACTTAGCAAATGATGGATTGTCAAATTAGTAACGAAACGACAGTCCCGTCTCATTTATTTTTTTTTTTTCATTAAATAGCGTCACCGAACTTGATGAACCATGACTGACCTTTTCGTGCCCAAAAGGTAGTACTGGCCAGTTACTTGTATTTGTTAGGCGGAGCTATATTAGCAAAACCCACTATATAAAGTGCCGGAACTCGAGTAGCCCTGCTTAAACTTGAAATACTTATTTTTCGTAAAACAAAACTATCTTTAACGACTGATACATTAAGCTAAACATGTAATACAAGGAATGAGAGAAATCAAAGACTAAAAAGCCATTAAACAGTTTCGGGTTCATTTTTTCACTGCCCGACAGTCAACACAAAACTTGCATCTTCTGGTTTACAGCTTCATTTACTTATATCAAATAGACCATAAAAAAAACAAAAACAGTTCAGGGTTTGTAGCTTAAATCTATTAAATACATTAACATGTGTTGCTTAAGTAGGTTAATACAACAAAAGTATCCAGGCTTGTAATTATCCAATTTAAAATACCGTTTCATCGGTAGTCTTTGATAAATAAATAACAATAGTGATATTGCTATTAGTTCTAAAATTGCTACCCGCGCTTCAAATTATGGTTCCAATGGAGTTCCATCGTGAAATATTCTTGGAAAGTGAGTTATCACTTTCTCTCGACACAATGAAGCCATTGCAGTAAGTTTGAATGTGGCAAGTTTGCGTTTGTTAGGAGACAGAAACTCTTGAGTGCCTGGCCGAGTAGAGCCTCCCTCAGGCAATTTAATAAATAACCTTTTTTGTTTAATATAGTTAAAGCCCACATAATAAGTTTTTACATTCATAACACTTATTAGCAAATGGATAAAAAGGAGAGAAATATAAATTATGATCTTGCTGATTAAGCAAAGCTAGTGAAGGTATACACTGTTTTGTTAAAGAGCTTTAATATTTTAATTTATTAATTTTAGAGACAGTTTTGTTGTGGCATTTATAATTGAGTACAGCCACGGAAAAGTGATGAAGGGAACAAGGAATTACTATTCTCTTGTCTGTGGTACAGTGAACTTTCATTAAGTACCACCAAGGAACTGTAAAAAACAAACAAATAATAATGGTTGTTTTGTACTTTTAGTGTTAGTAGCTTAGCGTTATAGTAAAATAATGGATATTAATAAATTGTTTCATATAAACAGAAAATGACTAATTAAGTAAAAACAATTAAACGAACCGTTCACACTTCAGTCCTACTTTTCCTTGTAGGATCCTATTTTATTTAAAGGGATCAAAGAAAGATTAAGGCAGTATATACAATAAAATCTTTAAATTAAACAGCAATTTAAAGATTAAAGATTTTAATGCAGAGACCAACATGCGGTGACGAGACTGGATACAGTTAGATGATAGGTGATTAATTATTATAACAGTAGTAATTATAATAAAAATGTATAACTAAATAAAAAATGTCACTGTACAGATTTTTGTTTGTAATTCTATAAATATCGAGCTGTTGTAGTGAAGGCCTACTAACAAATCAGCGAAAAGCTCGAACGGGCTTTTGAAAGTGTTTCTATCTTAATATTTATATTTTAATCATTTAACGCTTAAAATAAAACGACGTAATTGTTATTAGAGAAAAACAATCTATCTACTTAATAATTGCTGTAGGGATGAAGTAGCATAATTAGATTTTTATTCATTGTAAAATGTATTAAAATGAATTCAGATATACACAACATATTAAATAAACTTATTTATGAAATCAACTACGTTGAAAAGGTTACTACAATTTGTAAGCCGATAAAAATACTGTATAATATTTATTATTTCCAGTTTCCTAGTTTCAAGGTTCGAATCTCGAACAAATCGAGATAACCAATAAGTATAAGAGGATTACAGGACTTGCTGATGTGTTTTTTCACCAGCTGAGTAGTTTCTTGATTGGTTTTTGTATCTCGGACTGACACAATTTACGTAATCTGATTATAGAAATTGAATACGAAACAGATCATCGAAGCCCAAATTGCATGAATGTTTTTATCATCTACCACAATATACCTGAATGTGTATGTAGCCTAGCTTGTAAAGTATAGATTCGACGATACTTTGCCAAACGTATGTTTTTTGGTACTTTCCTGTTAAAGGGAACATTCATTATTATCGATGATTTTTTCGATACATCGATATTTTTGTTTTCATTTACGAAACATTACAAATTGACAGCTGATCTTAAGGCTAAAATATAGGCTATTATATGGATTAAGAAATGAAATTCTTCTAAGCTAACCTAACATAACCAACCAAACTTGGCTGTACCGTTAAAAATACCGTTTGATAACAGAAAAGGTGAGTGGAGAATATTAAACGGAGTTTTTAATTGTTACAGCAAGTTTGGTTAGTTTTGTTAGGTTAGTCTAGGACAGTTTCATTTCAATATTTTTTTAAAATTATTGTTTGTTGATTCTGAACAATATTTATATAGGCTATCGTAGTTGTCAGCTGATATGTTTCAATTTGTTAATATCGATATATCGAGAAAACAATCATTGATGATAATGAATGTTCCCTTTGACAGGAAAGTACCGTTTTTTTTATAAAGTATCGTTACCAATTGTGATAGCATTAACCGGTTTGTTACATTTTGTAGTAATTGAATGTTCACATTTAAAAATTTTCGGTAATAAATGACACTTTTTGCCAGCAATAAACTCGAGAGTGATATGGAGTAGTGAATCACAGTAAGATGGATTTTGCCACCGATATATCCAACTAGAAACAATTGGCTTGGATTAACAATTAAGGTCCCAGACCCCAGACCAGGTAAATAGTCATTGGGTCTTTAATAATTGTAATAGGTCTTTATATGGGATATTAATCCTGTTTTAATTGGAAATTAAACTTGCATAACTGAAATCCGTACAAAGCAAATACGAAGGATGCAAGTTGGTAATATATACTTGAATAAAAACCTATGTTTTCATATGCATTAAATCTCTTGTCTAACATAATTATTTAGTTTTCAAAACCATATCGTAGTCGAAATGTAAAAACCATTACAATTATTATACCTATTAAACATTATTTAACGACGTAGGCATCTTTTACACGCTTAGCAAGGATATATACAGATTCTCTCATTTTTCTATTAGTGCTCATATTTCTATAAGTGCTTATGTTGTGGTAGTTAGTAGTTTTTCTCGTATTTAAAATCGTCAAATTTGTATAAAATTGTATGACAGTTAGCCACCACTTTTCAACCTAAGAAGGATGGCTGACGACAGTATGTAATCAAACTACACTAAATAGAGATGAATTTGTCCAATACAGGGTGATTGATATAAGTGTGCCAGCCGTTTTATTCGAAAACTATAACAGATATAAAAAAAAGTTAAATGGTAAGTGCCTTGGATTTTTTATTTAAAAAATAGTAGTCAAGTAAAAAAAAAATATTTTAGCCGCCATTTTCCCAATATGAACGCCAACTTTGATTTTCTTATGGAACACCCTGTATTTTATGATGTATTGTGGTAGAAAATGTAAGTTTAAGACGATTTCATTCTAGTGATTTTTTTCATAAACCTAACCGTTTCAAAGATAATAATGGTGAAAGTTTTGAAATTTCTGCATGAGAAAGAGATTCGATAAAGGCCTAAGCAAACATGCCAGCTGTTTTATTCGAAAACCATTCAAAATTTCACAACTTAATTTTTTCGTCTTTACTACAATTTGTTAAATAAAAAGTCCAAGGCACTTACCATTTAACTTTTTTTGATATCTCTTATGGTTTTCGAATAAAATGGCTGGCACACTTATATCAATCACCCTGTATACAGGGTGTCCCGTAACTCTCTGGAGTTATTAATGCTTTTCGAATAAAACAGCTGGCATGCTTGCTTAGGCCTGTATCGAAACTCTTTCTCATGCAAAAATTTCAAAACTTTAACCATTATTATCTTTGAAACGGTTAGGTTTATGAAAAAAATCACAAGAATAAAATCGTCTTAAAATTACATTTTCTACCGGAATACATCATAAAATACAGGATGTTCCATAAGAAAAATCTAAGTTGGCGGCCATATTGGATAAATGGCGGCTAAAATAATTTTTTCGACTTTACTACAATTTTAGTGAATTTCCCTATAGGGAAGTAGCTATTACCGTAGGTCTCATGGTAAGACTTAGGCCCGGGACCGATTTACTTTTTTATTTTAATGTCCCCAGAGGCCAAAAACACCATTCCTTCAAATTTTTATACAGGGTGACAAAAAAGTCTGAAACGGTTTAATATCTTTTTAACTAAATTCGTTAGAAAATTCAAACCTTTCACATCAACTTACATGTATGAAAACTACTTTTTGCGATCATTGCCATTATTTGACCTCCCCCAGGGGACGGCCCACAAGGAGTAGGTACATAATCTTTAATGTAAGCATAGGTTGATATGCACATCATTTTAAAGGTCTGATCAAGTGGAGTACATTGCCGGAAACCGCGTCAAAAAAGGTTCATCCGTTACAAAATGGCGGCAGTTCAAAGTTCTTGCGGGATATACCTGCAGAGGCCTTAGTATTGGTAAATACTCATAGTCAAAATTAGCAGGGAAATCTGAAACCCGGTTAAATTTGTTTTGAAGATTGAATACTATTAGTCTATGAGCTAGTTGACTTTAAAATACAGTTTAAGCTTTTAAGCTAATGTTTATTACGAGTATTTGCCCATACTAAGGCCTGTGCAGGTATATTTCACAAGAACTTTGGACAGCTGCTATTTTGTAACGGATGAACCTTTTTTGACGCGGTTTCCGGCAATGAACTCCACTTGACTAACCCTTTAAAATGGTGTGCATATCAACCTATGCTTACGTTAAAGATTATGTACCTACTCCTCATGGGTCGTCCCCTGGTAGAGGTAAAAAAATGACAATGCTTGGAAAAAGTAGTTTTCATACATGTAAGTTGATGTGAAAGGTTTGAATTTTCTAACGGATTTAGTTAAAAAGATATTAAACCGTTTCCAGACTTATAGATTGATATATATATGTGTGTCCGTGAACACGATAACTTGAGTAATTTTTATCCGATTTTGATGAAATTTGGTTTGAAGGTGTAAGGCGGGATAAACTTGAATGAGTTCGCGATCCAGCATGATCGGACCATGGGAACAGGGTTTTATGGGGGGTTTTATGGGGTAAAAATTGGTTTTTCTCACTTCTTACCCTCAAAACACAAAATTTCCCAATTTTTCTCTAAACCTTCTTAAAGAGCTTAAAAAAACAAACAATTCAGTATATCAAAGTGTTTTTGTACGGTTATTGGTTACGGAGAAAACTAAAAAAATGGTAAATTTAAAATTCCCATGTTATTCTTATGGAGAATATTGTAAAATGTTGTAGTTTGCTTGTTTATGGATATATTTTGATCAAACTTGGCAAATTTATTTATTTTATAGTAAGCTATCAATATTTTACTAAAAACACACTCCTTTATTAGTTTCCTAGTAGCAGCAAACCTAGGTACTCGTTAAACCTAATGTTACTTAAATAGATCAATTGAAAATCAATTCGGCCAAATGGAAATTCGCTTAGACGGCAGGTTTGCTGCGGCGGGGGTATTTTAAATAAAAAGTCCAAGGCACTTACCATTTAACTTTTTTTGATATCTCTTATAGTTTGCGAATAAAACGGCTGGCACACTTATATCAATCACCCTGTATAGCGTTATTCCTTAGGTCAAGACAAACACATTTCACCTTAGGAACATGGGTCTGTGGTGTCCAGTTTACCGACTGTCGGCATTTATGTGTTTTTACATAAACATTAATAACTCCTAAACGGTTTGAGATACAGCTTTGATATTTTGCAAAAATGTTAACCTTATTAAGACCTATTATTGTTAGAAATTATACCAAAAAATCATTAACCGTTTCAAAATGGCGGCCATTTAAAATGTGTTATGCCAAATTTCAAGAAAACTGTTAACTTTACAAAAAAATTGCAAGAGACAAAAAAGTTTGTAAACTTTATGTAGTTTTCAATGATACCTTACTTGTTAAGATTGGATAAATAATAACAGAGAAACGTGTTGTTTTCGTAATGTATGACCACTTTTCTCCATTTAAACAATGCTAATACTCCTTTTACGTTGTTTAGCATTGTTTAAATGGAGAAAAGTGGTCATACATTACGAAAACAACATGTTTCTCTGTTATTATTTATCCAATCTTAACAAGTAAGGTATCATTGTAAACTACATAAAATTTACAAACTTTTTTGTCTCTTGCAATTTGTTTGTAAAGTTAACAGTTGTCTTGAAATTTGGCATCAAATATTTTAAATGGCCGCCATTTTGAAACGGTTAATGATTGTTTGGTATAATTTCTAACAATAATAGGTCTTAATAAGATTAACATTTTTGCAAAATATCAAAGCTGTATCTCAAACCGTTTAGGATTTATTAATGTTTATGTAAAAAACACATAAATGCCGACAGTCGGTAAATTAGACACCACAGATCCATGTTCCTATGGTGAAATGTGTTTGTCTTGACCTAAGGAATAACGCTATGTACAAGTGTCCAGAGAGTTACGGGATACCCTGTACATTGTAATAACTGGAATGAAAGAATCCATGATACTGAAATCTATTTCGCGTAACTATTGTGTTATATCCATCCAGCTCTGTCAACTGTTTCATATTTTCACATCAACTTTAATAGCACATCCGTCTGTAGTAAAGGGCAATACATTTCCCCTAGTAATGTTGTTGGCGAACTAAAGCCGCAACCATTACCTAAATTTACCGCTAACCAATGGAAATTAAATCTCCTTTATTGCTTTGTCAGCGTTTGACTTTTTAAGTCCCTACGTGGGTTCACTACATGCAAAAAAGGGCTTATTTGAATTTGAATTTCATAAGTTAGTAGGATTGTTTATATGTAATTTTACAGATATCTCTTTGGCGATATTATGATATCTTATAATTTTCATATTGTTATAAAGCATTAATGTAACATACAGTTTATGTTAATCAATTCATTAATATCGATAGTTGTACAGAAAAATCCTTCTCTAGACTTCAACCATAAAAAATCAATTTAAAAGATACTTAAAAAGCTATTTTATATTCTCTTCTCTACCGCTTGTTCCTACTTTGCAGTGCAACTTAAATTTACATTGATCAAATAAAATAAAATACTCTTCTTCAGGATTCATCAAATAAAAACTACTTCATTCAAATAGAATAATACTTCGGTTTATTATATCCCCATTTCCAAATACATAAATTGGTAACAAAATAGAAGTATAAGATTAAAACCCTGAAAACAAATAATTTATTTAATATTCTCTAGATATTTAAATAGTTTCTTTTTTTTTAATTATTTTAAAGCCAAATTGATTTACAATACATAATTAATCAGAATTGAACTTTTATTTTTGAGCCAGTTCTAACGTTTTACAATTTTTAACAAAGGTTAACAAAGGTAGCGTACCCCATTGAAATGGTCAACTGTGAAATGGAGTACAATACAAGCCTGACTGAACCTGAAAGAGACCCCCTGGCTTTTTATGCTGAAGACAAAATCAACCCAACAGCAGTACATCCACTTTTTGGAACAGGAAGAAAATATTTATTCATCCCTAGAAATACTAAAGCGGTGGTTCACACACCAGAGAAAGCTACTGGGGAACCTATAGTGGAAAGTACTCTTCCAACTAACAATCAATCCAGTGCAAGGTTAAAAGTAAAAAGTATAGAACGACTTATAGATCCAAAAACTGCTTTGGAAACTCAAAAAAAAAAATTGTACCATATTGTACAATAGTTCAACAAATGGCATGTCCAGTTGAGCAAAACATGTAATGGCAAGGCAAGGATGGCTTCAGCTAATCAGATTTCATCTCTGGTAGAATGTTCTGGAAGCTGATCTTCCGCGTATATAACCCCGGTGACCACGTGTCTCGGTCTTATTTCGTTGCTGTCTGATCTGTAAATTAGTTAAAAGTTTGAGTTGTGCCTTTTTACTATGTAACGTGTTTATTTGTACCCCAAATTGGGTGAGTAAGTTTATTTGTATTAAGTAGACCTAAATTAAGCTTGCCTTGCCAACCAGTACGATACTTTAAATTAATTAAAACCTTTGTTTAAAAATTGTAGGCACAACTCAAACTTTTAACTAATTTACAGATCAGACAGCAACGAAATAAGACCGAGACACGTGGTCACCGGGCTTATATACGCGGAAGATCAGCTTCCAGAACATTCTACCAAAGATGAAATCTGATTGGCTGAAGCCATCCTTGCCTTGCCATTACATGTTTTGCTCAACTGGACATTTTGTTGAACTATTGTACAATATGGTACACTTCCTAACATTAAACTGACAATAATAAGTTATAATTATTAAAATAACTAATTCAACAACAGCACATGACTTGTTGGTAGACATTTAAGTGCATGTGAAGACATTCTTGAATATAGCTTATTGAGTTATAAGAAAATCTCATGATTTATTTAAATATCACTATACTTCTACATGCTCTCTTGAATTGATGTCCTCTGACAAGCTTTGTGAATCATACCAAAGTTGAGCCAAACTAGCGTTTTTTGACAATATGCTTATTATTTGACTTTAGGTTAAGGGTTTTAATACTATTTTTTATATATCAAGCAAATGTGAACATCAGACAGAAACTGGACCACAATTTCCAAGTGTTTGAACGATTCTTTTTGGAACACAACCTCAAAATAATAGATATACCATACACCAGATTAACCAGAAACTCAATCAGCAGCATAGACACATGTATCACAAACCTGGACCCCAAAACCATGAAAATACAAACACACAAGAATGTGATTTCAGACCATCACGGAATTAGCTGTACACTGCTAAATCGCGCCCTAAACGAAACAGCACCGCTGAAGAAAATAATACAACCTACGACGGACAACAACCTCATCAAACTAAAGAGAAATCTAAGTGACCAAAATTGGGAAAATGTTTACCAAGCGGAAACCGTTGATGAAAAATACAAAAACTTCCTGGAAATTATAATAAAAGAAATGGACTCGACAATGCCTAGAACATATAAGACCTATAACATTAAACCTAAGAACCCATTTTGGGACAACAAAACCATACAGTTGAAAAATGCAGCTGCAGCCGCACACATCAAATTCCTACTCACAGACTCACTAGAAGATAAACAAACATTTACAAGACTAAAGGCTACCTACGACAAACATGTAAGAGACCAAAAGGCACTACATACAATAGAACATATAAAACAATCCAAAAATAAAAATAAAGAGATTTGGAGGGTAATAAATAAAGAAAGGAAAGCGCCTAAAATTTCAAACCAGAATATTACGTTGAAAATAGCCGACATTATCGAGACAGACCCAAACAATCTAAGCCAACATTTCAACAACTATTTCATAAAAATAGGCGCACCTACAAATCCACCAGGCCTAAGTAAAAATGAAGATACAAATTGCAAGCCTAACCGACCGGACCCACAAACAGGCTTACACCAAACAAAAGCTAAACTGGAGCACTTCACTAAAATAACAAAAAGTGAGTTGATTTGGATTTTTAACAGTTTCCCAGCCAAGAACTCACCAGGAATAGACAACATTTCAAATAAAATAATCAAATTCTGTCAAAATGAACTTCTAGAACCCCTTTTACACATCATAAACGCCTCAATTGAGCAATCCACTGTCCCAGAACTAATGAAGATATCCATAGTGTATCCTAAATTCAAAAAAGGAGAAACACAGCTCATAGAAAACTACAGACCAATATCGCTACTACCAACCTTCTCAAAATATCTGGAAAAAACAATAAATATGCAACTGATACATTTTCTCGAAAGCACAAAATTAATATCTCCAAACCAACACGGATTCAGACAGGGAAAGTCGATAAATACAGCCCTAGCCCAACTATGCGAAACAATCACTAACTTATGGGAAGACAAGAAGCAAGCCACAGCAACTTTCCTGGACCTACAAAAGGCTTTTGACAGCCTAGATCGGAAGCTTCTCATCACAAAACTAGAAGACATGAACATCACTGGAAATGCCATAAAATGGATACAAAACTACCTTGATAACAGAAGCCAAACCGTTGAAATAGAACACTAAAAAAATAACTACCAAATTAAAACTAGATCAGAACTACAAAAGACCATATACGGCGTGCCACAAGGCTCCATACTCGGGCCTCTACTTTTTCTTGCCTATATAAACAGTTTTCCAGACAACTTACCCCCAGATTATACATGCATAATGTTCGCTGATGACACCACAATCATAACTCCGACAACTAAATCAGAAGAAACGCCCCAAAAAATTGAAGAAACCCTAAAACTATCAACAGAAATCTGTGACAACTTGAACCTAACTATAAATAAGAAGAAAACTATACACATAAAATTCACAACTACAAACAGACAGCAAGAAGAAGAAAACCCCACGCAGCAAAACATAACCGACAATGCAAAATTCCTAGGAATTACAATTGATAAGAACCTAAACTGGCACAAGCATATAGACAACTTGCATAAAAAACTGTCATCAGCCCTTTTTGCACTGAGAAGAATACGAAAAATTACAAACAAATCGATAACAATAACAGCATATCACGCACTTTTTGCAGCTCACATAAATTTTGGAATAATAGCCTGGGGATCCACAGATCAGACATCATTAAAGAAACTTGTAATACTGCAACAAAAGGCTTTGGGAATTATAGAAGAAGCACACTACCAAGACCACTTTTTCCCAAAAAACCAAATCCTCACCATCACCTCCACCTATATCCTTGAAGCAATAAAGTTTATAAAAAACAAACCAAACACTCTTAGACACGAATGCCACAAATATAATCTGAGAAACAAAACAAACCTAAACCTAGAACAACATAGGCTCCAAAAAACTAGCTCAACCCCACATTTCATGGGAACTAGGCTTTTTAATCTTCTACCACACAATCTAAAATCAATAACTGACACTAAAAGTTTTATTAAATCACTAAAAAAATATCTTCAAAACAAACCATATTTCAACCTAAATGAATTTTACAATGACCATAACTTCCTAAATAGGCCCTAAAAAAAATGCTCACAGCAGGCCTACAGCATGAAGAAAGAAAATTCTGACGATTCCCCGATCTTGATGACCGTGGAGAAGATGAAGTGAACTATGAACTATGAACTATGAACTAATGGACTTTATTGTCTGTTGTTTTAAATCTGCCCTCGAAACTCGAGATGTTTGTTAATTCGATCCAAAAAGTCGATTTGTAAAAATATGAATCGGTTTTAAATTGAGGGTTTCTTAGTTTTTATGTGCGTTGAGTTGATGCTTACTGTAATCTCAGTTTTAACTACTCTTAGTATCGGATATGGAGTCGATGTAAAAATTTAATTTACAAAGTTAATTTTAGTTCTTTTTATTATACAGATTATTAAGTTATATATACAGGGTGAGTTTTAAATGAGTTCCCCCCCTACTTTTTTCTACAGTTCTTAAGATATCAACTCCGAAGCACGTCAGATCATTGTAGAATAGTAAGTAATTCATTTTGACTAGGTTTACATTTTTGGTATACGCCATCTTGGATCCGCCATATTGGATACAAAGTTATTTTTTCAAATGTAAAGGTAGGGTTGTGACCCACCGTTACAAACAAAACTTTTACGCTGAATACGATGCTGCAATCTGTTTTTAATTATGTTGATTCATTCTAAAGTTATGAGATCTTTTTATATCTTTATTTTTAGCCCATTATAACATTGTACATTTACAAACTAAGGCCATAATCTCAAAATAGTGCTAGATAAAGATAATTAGACACCACCATTCATTGTTGACCTATTTTCACTCGGTTATGAAGGATGTATTTTTTTCAGCCGCCATTTTGAAATGTGATAAATTATTATAAAAATAAAGGTGGTGTTGTGACCCATCATTTTGAACTACTTTTCTATGCTGAACTTAATGCCGTAATCCGTTTTTTGCTATCAAGCTTTCTTAATGAAATATTGCAATTATTTTTATTTAAAATGCCAATATTTCAAAAACCAAATATGACAATGAAAAACAGATTGAGGCATTGAATTTAGTATAAAAAAGTAGTTCAAAATGATGGGTCACAACACCACCTTCATATTTAAAATAATTTATCACATTTCAAAATGGTGGATCCAAGATGGCGGCTGAAAAAATACATCCTTCATAACTAAGTGAAAATAGGTCAACAATGAATGGTGGTATCCAATGATCTTTATCTAACACTATTTTGAGATTGTGGCCTTAGTTTGTAAATGCACAATGTTATAATGGGCTAAAATTAAAGTTATAAAAAGTTCTCATAACTTTAGAACGGATCAAAATTGTTTTAAACAAATTGCAGCATCGTATTCAGCGTAAAAATCTAATTTGAAACGGTGGGTCACAACCCTACCTTTACGTTTGAAAAAATAACTTTGTATCCAATATGGCGGATCCAAGATGGCGGCCAAAAATTTAAACCCAGTCAAAATGAAGTACTTACTACTCTACAATGACTGACGTGGTCCGGAGTTGATATCTTAAGAAATGTAGAAAAAAGTAAGGGGGAACTCATTTAAAACTCACCCTGTATATAACTCTTAAATGAGTAGTTTTTCATCTTAATGTATGTATTTCCTTCATAAACAAAATGCATTAAATGTAATAAAATGGCATGTTTTAGTTTGATGTTTACAAAATACAAATTTATAAATATATTATTTCTGCTGATTCATGGTGAAAACAAATCATACAATGGTCTACAATCATATGTTGTTTACAATAATTGTCCATGTCGGCCAAAATTAAAACCAGTTACATTGACTAGCTTGAATCTTAAAATCACAATTAGGTAAATGTCTGCAATACACTTTTAGATATTGATGTAAATAATTAAATACACGTCTACTTATTCAGTTTTTACTGTCATGTTAGTTTTGATTGTTTATTTTTTAATTTTATCAATTTACAAACATTTTAGTAGTCGGTGTGACTTTAAGCAATGCATTGTTTTACACAAAACCCCTTGCACAGAGTTTGGTTTCCATTTCCCCTGCGAATTAAATACTATTCATCCTGACTAATAATGTCAGGCGGAGTCTTTACCACCAAGCGCCGGCTGCTAACACAAAGCCACTAATTGATCAGACGATAAGCCCAATTAGCCCTAACGCTGGGCTTGCGTCCAATACGATGTGCAATGTAGCTGTGCTGTTGAGAGATCATTAGAATAACTTACTTGACAAGACAACGCATTTTAAACGTTCTAACTGAATTATTGTGTCAAATAATATTGTAGGGTTTTTCTTAGGTATTGTCTCTTCTGTCTTAGTATCGTGACATCAACTGTGCAAGTGTGCAATCTTGTTTCTTTTTTAATCTTTGTATCTTTGAATCTTTGTGGTTAAAAAATTATGTAATGCTGAAAATCCGTAGTTAGTAGCCTAAGTTCTAACCAAAATAGCACATCTTTTTCCTAAAAGCCATTTCGTTCACTGCGTATTATGAAAGAGTATCTCACAAAAGTAAGAAAAAAACACTTTATTAAACACTAAAAGCTAGTTATTCCATCCAATTGATAGACACAAAATACACAAACTAGAATAGGCCAATAGGATATAAGAAGATTTATTAGTTATTGACTAGTTTAAACAATATTTCCTTATCAGAGCGGTTCTTCAATTTAGGTGTATGCCGAGGATCACATTACGCGTTATAACTGTATAGTTTATTTATAAGTCCAATCATTTGTTAGTCACAACGTTGATACTGAAGTACCAGAAAACTGTCTATTTTAATTTATAGATTTTTTGGCACTTAAAGTAATCCATAGTAATACAAACAATTCATGCACGCGGTATTATTTCTCAACAAGCTTGACGTTGTAATCTCCTACAACTTGGGGAAGCTCTTGTGATCTGAATATAAATGTGCTAATGTCTGGCACGTTTGAACATCAACCTCACTCCTAGTAATACTTAAAGTTGAAACTAATATCAAACAGTACGGTTCCCAACATGAATTTAAAACTAGGTGGTGTTCGCAGAGGCATCCACAAAATTGAGCGGAGTCATTGGGTTCATATTATATTGTTTTTGTCATACTGCAGTAAAAACAGTCGTTTTTAATGCATGCGTTGCGGGTCTAAAGTAGCATTTGTATTCTTTAGGGAGTAAAAATCGTTTTTAGCCTCTATAGTGTAAACATCGATTTAGCCTCTATGGAGTAAAAATCAGCTGTTGTCAACTCAGTTGTAAATTTCTATTGTAAACTGTTGCATGTATCGAAATATGTATCGATTCGTGCTTCGAAATCATTTTAACCCACAGTCTACAGTCTCTTCCCATAGTATTTTAGCATTGCAGATACATAATCCATTCCCACACTCAACACTGCTCACCTTTACTACTTCCTTCACCACCCCTTACGTCGTGGACCTGTTTCTCTCTCTTCTCATAGCATTTTAGGATTGCATATACCGTACATTAATGTAATTGCCAAAGACAGTTCCCACACTCTGCACTGCAAGCCTTACTACTTCCTTCACCATTTCCTACGTCATAGACCAGTTTCCTTCCCTTCTCATAGCATTTAAGTATTAGATACATTTATCTAACTGCCCAAACGGTTCCCCAACTCTGCACCAAGATGTATCTCCATGCATCTTGACTCTGCACTGCCAGCCTTTATTACTGCCTGAGCCACTTCGTACGTCGTGCCTGTTTCCTTCCCTTCTCATAGCATTTTAGGATTGAAGATACATTATTTTAACTCCTACAAACGGTTCTCACACTTTGCTCATACTTTACTACTTCCTAAGCAACTTCCTACATCGTGGACCTGTTTACACCACTTTCCATAGCATTTTAGTATTTTAGATACGTTAATCTAATTGCCACAAACATTGCCCACACTCCGCACTGCTAGCCTTTACTACTTCTTTCACCATTTTCTATGTCGTAGGCATGCTTCCAAACCTTCTCATAGCATTTCAGCATTGCAAATACATTAATCTAACCGCTACAAACGGTTTCCAGTTCCCACAATCCACACTGCTCAACATACTACTTCCTTCACCTCTTCCTACGTCACGGACCTGTTTACCTCCCTTTCCATAGCATTTTAGGAGTGCAGATACCTTAATCTAATTGTCATAAACAGTTTACACACTCCGGACAGCTCGTCTTGACTACTTCCTTCCACACTTCCTACGTCACGGACCCGTTTTCCTCCCTTCCCATATCATTTTAGGAATGTGGATACCTTAATCTAATTGTCATAAACAGTTTACACACTCCGGACAGCTCGCCTTGACTACTTCCTTCACCACTTCCTACGTCGCGGAGCCGTTTTCCTCCCTTCCCATATCATTTTAGGAATGCAGATACCTTAATCTAATTGTCATAACCAGTTTCCACACTCCGGACGGCTTGCCTTGACTACTTCCTTCACCGATCCCTACGTCGCGGACCCGTTTTCCTCCCTTCCCATAGAATTTTAGGAATGCAGATACCTTAATCTAATCGTCATAAACAGTTCCCACACTACGGACAGCTCGCCTTGACTACTTCCTTTACTACTTCCTACGTCGCGGACCCGTTTTCCTCCCTTCTCATAGAATTTTAGGAATGCTGATACCTAAATCTAATTGCAATAAACAGTTTCCACGCTCCAGACTGCTCACCTTTACTACTTCCTTCACCACTTCCTACGTCGTGGACCCGTTTTCCTCCCTTCCCATAGAATTTTAGGAATGCTGATACCTAAATCTAATCGTCATAAACAGTTTCCACACTCCAGACTGCTCACCTTTACTACTTCCTTCACCACTTCCTACGTCACGGACCTCAAGCTAGTGTCGTCATTTGATTATATTTATGATCCATACAGTTTTTGTTCTAATATCTGTGAATTAATGCTATCAGCTATTTTTTTATTAACTGCATTCAAAAGTCAACAGCTGATCATATGTTTTTGTTTATTTGTCAAATACTGATTCCATAAGGATTACATTGAAACTTTGAGACCCAGTGGGGCGGATTCCTGAGAGACTTTTTTAACGCCATATAGATGTTGGCACTCACCGATATGGTCATTATCACTATGCAAAATTTGAAAACGATTGATTCAGCCGTCTAGGAGGAGTTTGCGTATTACGAATTGCATAAGAGTCGACGTATAAGAGCTTCGCTCGCTCCGCTCAATTAAATTTTAGTTTTAATAATATTTTTAACAATTTTAATATCGTTAGAAACTAAAGTAAAACTTTTTTCTCCTAAAATATTTAATCAATTTTACAAACATCAATAATTTTAGTAAAATGCCCATAATCTTACTATTTCAGAGCCAAAATGGCCAATCTCATCATAGCTGCGTTAGGACTTTTTTATAAATTTAAGATGTTAAAATAGTTGTTTTTAGAAACCTTCAAACTACACATTAAACCTATCTGACATGAAAAACTTAGTTCTTTAAATATTAATCCTTATTTATAATCTACGTAATAATTAGATTCATCAAATTCATTAAAATATATTATATACAATAACAATGTATTTTTAAGTGTTATTAATATTTTATGTAATTAATGCTAAAAACATTTTCACATTTACACATTTTCAAAACAACAATAAACAAAACAAAAAATAAAATTTTATGAGGGAACCAACGAGCATTTGGTTAAGTAGAAACAACCCTGACCCGGTTCATATTTGTGTGGTTTTATTGTTCGATTATTACAGATGTATAATACCACCCGGATGTTTCAAAATGTTTATCTTTAATTTTGCGCTATATTGTTTTTCAGACCAAAGCGTTCAATTTAATAACTGCCACCTGGTTAGGAAATGGACAACCTATATAAATATCCTACAAATAAGTCTAAATGTGTGTTTTACGCATTAATTTAAGTTCACAGTATAATCATAGTCTACTTTAATAAAAATCAGTGTATTGGACAATCAATTTAATTTTTTCTTAGTGTTGTATAAAACTCAAGATAACCCATTACTTTGGCCTACTTATTGCTCCTTGAAGGTATTTAAGATCAAGCAAAAAACCAACGGAAACAGTAAGGTATAACAAAATTAAAGACGAATTGGTTGAGGATAAATAATAATGATTCTTATTTATTCCTGTATTATGACATGACTGCTTTAATAAAACTCTGATATTAATCCGGTTTCTCATCTTAGCTGAGGATATTCAAAGCAGCAATCCTTGGAGACAGGTCCCGAGCTGTTCAAACACGTTGCAATATTCAGCTGTTGTAAGGTCAGAACCGCCTTATCGTACAATCAGGTCATCATTAATACAAATAGTCTCATTAGCATCGATACCTGGCCAGCGGTTTGACTTTTAGTCATCATCAAACAATCCTTTAAATCAATTCAATGTTGTTTTCTAATTTATAATGATATCTAATACGAGTGATGTCCAGCTAGTGATGGAATAAAACTGTCATTAGAGTTCATGCACGTTTTATGAACAATTAACTAATAAGGACTATGGCTGTAAGCATAGATAACAGGTAAAAAACAATCCCTAATTAGCAAAGAAAACAACTCCGTGCATTAACAGTAAGAATGACTTATTATTTAATATGTGTAACATAGCAGCAACATTTATATAATAAGAAAATATATCACTTTCAATTAATTAAAAGCAGTAGGGCTATACAAAATACCGATTTGTACAATAATATAATTATTTTGTCAAATTTTTATTGAGCTATTAAAACCTGCAAATTCAAATTATTCATATTACATTATTTCAATTTTTGTTTATGATTTAATCGTTCACTGGAGAAATTATTACTTTAGATTTGATCAATAAAATTATGAAAAATATGTGATTGTGTGCGTTTACGAAATCCGTATTATAAACACTTTTGATATATCACTATAACTGAAAGATTCAATTCCTCCACTACCGAGATTAACTCTATTTGATGTAAGTCAAAGAGATGACAAGACATACATGTAAATGTTGAAGTATCTCAGTAGCACGGTGTATTGTACTACATGTACAGGTAAGGTTTGTATTACACTGACTGTGTGATGTAAGTATCACAGAGATGACAAGACATACATGTAAATGTTGAAGTATCTCAGTAGCCCGGTGTATTGTACTACATGTACAGGTAAGGTTTGTATTACACTGACTGTGTGATGTAAGTATCACAGAGATGACAAGACATACATGTAAATGTTGAAGTATCTCAGCAGCACGGTGTATTGTACTACATGTACAGGTAACGTTTGTATTCCACTGACTGTGTGATGTAAGTATCACAGAGATGACAAGACATACATGTAAATGTTGAAGTATCTCAGCAGCACGGTGTATTGTACTACATGCACAGGTAACTTTTGTATTACACTGACTGTGTGATGCAAGTATCACAGAGATGACAAGACATACATGTAAATGTTGAAGTATCTCAGTAGCACGGTGTATTGTACTACATGTACAGGTAACTTTTGTAGTACACTGACTGTGTGATGCAAGTATCACAGAGATGACAAGGCATACATGTAAATGTTGAAGTATCTCAGCAGCACGGTGTATTGTACTACATGCACAGGTAACTTTTGTATTACACTGACTGTGTGATGCAAGTATCGCAGAGATGACAAGACATACATGTAAATGTTGAAGTATCTCAGTAGCCCGGTGTATTGTACTACATGTACAGGTAAGGTTTGTATTACACTGACTGTGTGATGTAAGTATCACAGATATGACAAGACATACATGTAAATGTTGAAGTATCTCAGTAGCACGGTGTATTGTACTACATGTACAGGTAAGGTTTGTATTACACTGACTGTGTGATGTAAGTATCACAGAGATGACAAGACATACATGTAAATGTTGAAGTATCTCAGCAGCACGGTGTATTGTACTACATGTACAGGTAACTTTTGTATTACACTGACTGTGTGATGCAAGTATCACAGAGATGACAAGACATACATGTAAATGTTGAAGTATCTCAGCAGCACGGTGTATTGTACTACATGTACAGGTAACGTTTGTATTCCACTGACTGTGTGATGTAAGTATCACAGAGATGACAAGACATACATGTAAATGTTGGAGTATCTCAGTAGCACGGTGTATTGTACTACATGCACAGGTAACGTTTGTATTACACTGACTGTGTGATGCAAGTATCACAGAGATGACAAGACATACATGTAAATGTTGAAGTATCTCAGTAGCACGGTGTATTGTACTACATGTACAGGTAACTTTTGTATTACACTGACTGTGTGATGCAAGTATCACAGAGATGACAAGACATACATGTAAATGTTGAAGTATCTCAGTAGCACGGTGTATTGTACTACATGTACAGGTAACTTTTGTATTACACTGACTGTGTGATGCAAGTATCACAGAGATGACAAGACATACATGTAAATGTTGAAGTATCTCAGCAGCACGGTGTATTGTACTACATGCACAGGTAACTTTTGTATTACACTGACTGTGTGATGCAAGTATCACAGAGATGACAAGACATACATGTAAATGTTGAAGTATCTCAGCAGCACGGTGTATTGTACTACATGCACAGGTAACTTTTGTATTACACTGACTGTGTGATGCAAGTATCACAGAGATGACAAGACAAACATGTAAATGTTGAAGTATCTCAGTAGCCCGGTGTATTGTACTACATGTACAGGTAAGGTTTGTATTACACTGACTGTGTGATGTAAGTATCACAGATATGACAAGACATACATGTAAATGTTGAAGTATCTCAGTAGCACGGTGCATTGTACTACATGTACAGGTAAGGTTTGTATTACACTGACTGTGTGATGTAAGTATCACATAGATGACAAGACATACATGTAAATGTTGAAGTATCTCAGTAGCACGGTGTATTGTACTACATGTACAGGTAAGGTTTGTATTACACTGACTGTGTGATGTAAGTATCACATAGATGACAAGACATACATGTAAATGTTGAAGTATCTCAGTAGCACGGTGTATTGTACTACATGTACAGGTAAGGTTTGTATTACACTGACTGTGTGATGTAAGTATCACAGAGATGACAAGACATACATGTAAATGTTGAAGTATCTCAGTAGCGCGGTGTATTGTACCTCCCCGCTGTTACCTCCGTCGTGTCTTGTACTCTGTGTAGAATGTAAATGGCGCGAAGACGACGAGTCTTGCATGTAAAGAGACTTGTTTTATTCCTCTAACACTCCCTCGAGAACCTCCGACACAGAGGTCGTGTTTTGTTGAGTTTTCAGTTTCTTGGAGTTTCTCAGTAGATTTTTTTCATACTAAGGTATAATCTACAAGATATTTAAGTAAAATGCAGTCTGTTTCCGAAAGATTACTAAAAGGATCTTTTTTACCACCGAGAACCAACAATTATACGGGTTTAACCCGTAATAACCCAGTTCTTTGGATTACCTTATGGTCAGAATTTATTTTCCTTGTAGACAATTCTGCCTGTAGACCTTATTGAATTAGTGTGCTAAAATTACCATCGAGTTGGCTTGTTAGCGTGTACTCACTTCGCTTAGGTTTTGACAATATATATAAAAAATAATAATAACATACAATGTTCGACCTTTATTTAAGATAATACTTAAATAATAAATAATAATAATAATAATATTTGACGTGTTGTTGGAAAATTCTCCTGCAAAAATACCCAACTATTCCCCACATTTTTTCATGTAACTAGATTTTTTAAATAGCTTAATAAATTAAAATTATTGAAACCAAATCTTTTAAACTCAAACTCAAAATAAAAACTCAAACATCTTTATTTTTGACAGTTGTTACATACTGCATAATGGCGTCAAAAAAATTTCTCTTAAACAAAAGAAGAGAAGTTGAAGAAGTTGAAGAGAATATAAACAATGTTAACACCTGTGTAACTTCAAAACCTAAGGTTATAGTCGACAATACGATCAGGACGTGGTTGACCCATCTAATGACGTAATACACATAGGTCTGGGGCAACTTATCTCTATTTGTCAACACTACCTTTAATGGCGACTACTGGTTCTACGATTCGCCATTCAATTCAAACGTCCGAAATATTCAATTAAATAATATTACAGTCTAGTAATATAATAACAAAATTAGAGGCTTTCTTATGTATATCTAAAATAATATAACAGCATAAATGAATCAATTTCTAGAAGACGGGGATATTACAAAATTTCATTTTTTTTTATTCATTCAGTTTGATAGAGTATGCAATCTTGTGAGTTGTATGTGTTACAGTGAGATGTAGTTGTTTGCAGCTCAAGTCTCTCTGCAGCTGACTGTTGTGGTGTCACATTTGTTACGTGACTTCTGTGTCAAGGGGAATACAGTGGAATGGTTAAATGTTTATTGTGGTAGACGCAATGTGACACAGATTAAACATTATCTTTTGTACGTCTTGATTTCGTTAAAGATTGAGTTAAACGGGTAAAGAAAAATACACCCGCCTCAGCGAATTTCCAGGCTAAGCGAATTTCCATTAGCCTGTTTTGATTTTCAATTTAATTTATTTCAATTACATTAGGTTTAACGAGTACCTAGGTTTTCTGCAACATTTAGGGGAAATAAAGTGTGTTTTTAGTAAATAAGATGGAAATTTTAAATTTACACTTTTTCGGGATTCCTCAGTAATCAATAACTGTAACAAAACCCTTTAATATACTAAATGATTTGTTTTTTAAGCTGTTCAAACTGGTTTAGAGAGAAATTAAGAAATTGTATGTTTTAAGGGTCAAAAACGAGAAAAACTAATTTTTACCCCATAGCTTAAATTTCCCTATAAAACTCCGTTCCCATGGTCCGATCATACTGTTTCGCGAACTAACGTAGGCTTACACGTTTGTACTAAAATTTAATCGGAATCGGATGATTTTCGCTTGAGTTATCGTGTTAACAGACACATATAAACATTGAACGGATGGTGTTTTTGGTCTCTGTGGACATCAAAATGAAACTAAATCGGTCCCAGGTACCAAATCTAAATCGGTCTTACCATGAGACCTACGCAATAGCTTATTCCCTAAATGGGAAATTCACTAAAAGAGATCTAGATGCAATTTTGTATATTATGTCACTGACTAAATTAATTAATTAAGCTAATGTTGGGGATTTATAAGACTTTAATTTTAACAGGAGATTAATTTTATTAATGAGATTATATTAAGCAGTCCTGCTTTGTAATACATCCATGAGCATGTTTTATTATGATTATTACTACGTAGTTATGGTTATTACTGCGTATTTATACTTGATAAATTTTTTTACAAAAACAGACTATTGGATTTTATTTTACCAACAATTAAAATCCAATTAAATCGTGGCAATTTAATTACATTTTAAAATTGGTTCTAGTATTTTATCTGACCAGAATCTCATGAGATTTTTACTTCCTGTAAGATCCCTTCGGAGCCGAAAGTTAGTCTTAAGTTTCAGATCGTTAGGGTCATTAAAAGTTAAGTTCAACTAAAGTCAGGCTTTTTATTTTTTATTTGTTTTATGTATAAAACAAAAACACTTCGAAAGTAAGTGCAGACTCGTCGTTGAAATAACCTGTTTTTTCCCTATTATGTTCTAGCAAATTTTCCTATCCCTAAGCACTTGTTACTGTAGGCAGCACGAAAACACCTGAACAAATTCATAATTCATTTTCATGTCCCCAGAAGATAAAACTGTATTATTTCAAATTTACACACACAGAGTGCCCTGTAAGTAAACAGCGCAACTCCAGAAAACTAATTTATGGGTAAAAATAAAAATAAAAAACTATGATATTTGTACAGAGTTTGTTTCGTTAACCATATACCCGTCATTTTGTATTTTTTACATAAACATTGTTATCCTTGAATTTACCAACCAATCTTTATGAAATTTGGCATGTATATTAAAGTGTAAAAGACGTATGTAAGAAAAAACGTAATCTTGCTAAATTTACATTCCAAAATTGCAGCCATTTTCATTTTATAATTGAAATCCTTTTTAGTTGCAGATTTTATGGAAAAATGTCAATAAAACCTACATTTTCTCAAAACCGACACATGTAACCTCTAGCATAAAACTGGACCACTTACACTTTCCTCCTAGTTTCGGATGGGTTTACCTCTCTCAAGATACAATAATATATACTGCCGTCTAACTGGTAATTGATATAGCTTGTGAATTTGCATTGACAGCTTATCAACGCATAAATTCTCACAGGATGCATATATTTAGTTTTTGGTATTCCAAGGTATTATTTCACAATATTTGTGAAAGTAAGCAGACAAGTGTCACAGATTAACGAGGGAGGCTTTGTCGAGTAATGGACCGTTGCTCCTCCAATCATCCATCATCACAATTGTTTTCTTCAGAACACCTTGACGTTTGATATTGTAGCCACATTCAAGCGAGATTGTATTTATAAGAGGGAGTGCACTTCAGTTCATAGCTCATAGCACAGCACCGACAGGAAAATTTTGTTATATTTCTTCTAAATTAAACACATTTTAAATTACATATTAGAAATGTAAGCTTTACGTACGGAAATGATGTAATATTATAGCATAAACCGTAATATCATTCGCCAAAGTCATACAGAAAACACTCTCGTCTTACTTACTACATAGTTTGAAACATTTGATACCTAATAATGTAAATTAATTTATTGCTGGATTTCCCATGTTTGTTTAAATTGTGCAAGTTTAAAAACGTATTATGATACTTAGTCCTACCTGAACGAGGTGTTTAGACACTAGTGTATAAGCATATTTTATTCTGTTATCCCAAGTGATGGTAGCCTGAAAAAACGTTGAGAATACATTAAAAATTTTCAATATAAATAACAATGAATATAAACCCTCGGAAACATGCGGTTTTGCTGGTAAAATGTCCGTCTGAAGCAATATAAACTGGAAGCTTGTGGCGGTGACCACAACGTTGTTTTGGCTGGAATGTATTGTTTCAAATTTACATTGTTTTAGTTCACAATTTTCATTATAGTTGTGTCATGCATTGTTATAAAATTTAGAAAGAGACGACCACATTTTATGAGGTATTTGTTTACCGAAAAGGACTTATTGCCGTAATCCTGAATTACACTTAAGCAGACAGCAAAATACATCAGGCTCTGTTTGGTGTAAAGTCCATACAAATAAATAAATAAATAAAAATAAACACAATCAGGAGAATTTCTTAATTTAAAGGTATTTGATTTAATGAACTACTAATAAACTATATGCCTAGTCGCATTATTTTGCCCAAAAATTGTATTTGTATTTTTCCCAATTGGAAATGTATTTTTCAATTCCTTCCATAGATTATGAGAGTTTATAGTTTTGGTTAATATGCTCTTCTCTCAAGAAAATACATATGTTACTTGACATGTTCTTATTTGTAGTTGTTAATTACTTGTTCTAAGAAAAATAAACAAAAAACACTTACAACATAGTTTTAATAATTGAATAGTTCATAATTAGTATAAGTAATAGTCTAAGGTATTAAATGCAGCGTGGTGGTAACTCAAAACTATCCTCTTCGCAATCTAAAATGTAATTTAATATGAAGTGAAGTTGTTCTATTGGGAGACAGGGAGACAATTTCCCTACATATCTTCCTTTGATTAACAAATAGTTCTAAAAACCAGCAAAATAGCAAAATATGGGGATTAAAAAAATAATATATTGGGAATTTAAAAGTTTATTTTGCATGGTTTTAGAACTTATTTGTAATTTTTGATTGTACCAAATTTGTACTAAAATATCCTATTAAATGCGTAATTTTAAGAACTTTCAAAGATTAATGCAATGTTAAAGTATAATTTTAGCTATAAATGGAAGTATTGTTTGTAGGGTTTAACTACTCAACCATGTAACTCCCACAATCCGCTCAAAGATCTGATAGCTAAGAATGACCTCAGCCTGGTGGACACATCTTTGCCGCAATGGTTTCTACAGAGGAGACGCTCCAGACCTAAATTTCACATGACCTGTCAATACATAAATGTCATTTAATTAAACTGAAAGAGCTCAATCTATAAATTTGCATTGATTGCAATACTTGCCGGCATTGTAAAGGATAAATTAAGAGAGTTTTCTTTAAGAGAATGCATCTGGAATATATTTTAATAAAAAAATTATAGAATAGAATGTCTTTACCAACTTAGGCGCAGTTTGGACTGTTAAGATATAAAGGTGGCCATCTACCTTGATTTGCACAATATTTATACTTATAATTTATACTTTGTTTAATGAGATTAAATTCCTCACCACAAAAATAGGCCTATATAAAAGATTAAATAAATGAAAAAAGCGATAGATAATTTGTAAAATATATGACTAGTTAAATTTATAATATAGGAAAAACTGGCTTTATCCATAGAAAACCCCGTGCCGCATGCTTCATTGGGGGTATTTTGAGATAAGCTTTCAATTTATAGGAGACAGCCTGTAATCCATCAGATCACTCGACTGTCACGACCACCATGATGGCTCGGTCTGCAGTATCAAGTTTCACTTAGTGATCAATAATAGTGTTTTATGTTTCATAAAGCAGACTTTATACAGACTTTTTATTTATATTAAAATGCATTGATAAAGGAACATCACAAATCTTAATTACAAACATATGCTATCAATCGTGCCACCACAACAGAAGATTTAAATTTAATATGAATTCAATACTCAACCACTTCGTGAGAAGTTTTTTGTAAATATTATTATTGAAAGAATGTATTAAAATGCAGAATTGAAACAGTCATACATATAAAAGTTTTATTTGGTATCCTCCCCTAACTACACCATACATATACCTTTATCTGTATAAGGCTAATATTGTAGTGTCTAACATAAATATTCACTATGCCTGTCATATGATTGATGTCAAAAGATTGATGTTCAAACAACAAAAGATACTCACTGTGATGTCACTCCACATCCGTCAAACCATCCGACATGCAATAGCCATCTAACAAACCAAACATAGCTACGTCATCACAACACCAGACATGCGTTAGACTTCACACTTCCAATCTACAAGCTATCACTTACTGAAAGAAACCCATCCTACAAAGAAGATAAATACTTTAACCTCCTTCCAGAACAACTTAAACAACTGAATAAGTGATTAACTTAAAAAAAATCACAGACTGGCTGCTAGAAAGACCATTCTACACCAAAAAAGAATTCATTCCAAGACCTTTAAATGAAATGTTTCTATAATCCACTTGTAAACTTGACGCTGTTCTATTCTCAATGAATATGTTATAAAGAATAATTGTCTACTGTCACGTTATTATATTGTTAGGAGTTTGTTTATACTTTGTCTGCTCAGTTAGGTTCTTTCATGTTCTCAATCAAAGTGTGTTAAGTTAAACTGTCTCTTAATAAATATTACGGAAATTAACCGCTGCAGTTTAAGACGGCCATGATACCAATCCTGATAATAATTGAACATTTTAAAATATTCAGCATACAAAGTAAAATTTATAGGTGATTGTACACAGCTTTGTCATTATGTAGACTTATTATTCAATAAAATGCACTATCCAGCCACTTGTACTCAAACAAGTGAGTGTAATTGATTCTTTTCGTCGTAAGGAAGAATCTTGTAAGTTTAGATGTTATATACAAGTGGTTTTTTGGGTGGAAATGGTGACATTCCCCATTTGTACTACGATTATTACGTAGTATTTTAATCGAGAGAACCTTAGAAGCTGGAGTAATGTCTGATACTGGAGATGAATATGTCCCGTGGCGCAACCCATCAACTGAGACTGTGTCAATTCTGTTGAGATCAATGACTACGATAATTTTAGGTCATTACAGACCTACAGAAAAGATTAGGAGGATTGAACCCAACCAGTACATTATTTTTATGAAAAACAAAACAAACTATATATATATTTTTGGAATGGAAAACTGTTATATGTAGTCTAATAAAAATAATTGTTTTAAATACAGGTATATTTTATTAGTAGGTATGAATATTCTGAATATCCTTATTTCAAAGAAATGGGTTATACAGGGTGATCAATTCAAGGAGGCCACCATTGGGATATCGGAAACGGTAAGATTTAGAGGAAACTTTAAATGAGGGACATTCCTTTATTTTTTGTGGCTATTAAAAATATGAATTTGGTTTTTTGAAATTCAGCTGCCATTTTCCAATATGGCGGACAACATAGAAATTTCTTACAGAACCCTCTATATTTGATCATGTTTTCGGATAGAACATGGAATTTAAGAAATTTTTTATTCTTGGCATTTCTTTCATAAACCCACTCGTTTAGGAGTTAAAGTCTATGAAAAATTGACTTCCGGTGTATATGTTGCATCATGTAGCTCCTAAACGAGTAGGTTTATAGCGAAATGCAAACGTAAATAAGTCCTAAAATTGCATCTACATTTCAAAAAGACCATAAAATACGTAAAAATATCGATTCTTTGTAAAAAAAAAAAAAATGGCGGCCATTTTCCAAAATGGCAGCAAACTTAAAAAGTGGAAAACTGTGTATTTTAAGGTATTTTATGTATTTGTCTTTTAGGGTGTTCCATAGGAAATTTCAAAGTTGGCCGCCATATTGGAAAATGGCGGCTGAATTTCAAAAAACTAAATTCATATTTTTAATTGCTACAAAAAATAAAGGAATGCCCCTCATTTAAAGTTTCCTCTAATTCTTACCATTTTCGATATCCCAATGGTGGCCTCCTTGAGTTGATCATCCTGTATAGTTCCTCAGGAGTAGGTAAGATGAAAACAACATATTATATCAGTATCTGTCAGTTGATTCTCAACGTAGTGCAACGTACAGGGTTTTCTTAAATGAATGGTGCAGTTTTGAATGCTTATAAAATAATTACTGTGCTAGGTAGAAAAAAATGGTTGGCACCTCTGAATTCTTCAGCTCATTTAGTTTTATTACTCTGTCTTAGAAAACAGCTGTTTCATTGTTGTTGGTTAAATTGTGCAATAACCTCAAATATTCGATTCTGATCAAAAAACATGTTTTCTGAATGTTGAGTGAATTAAGGTCGGTTGTTTTAGTGCAAAGGGCTTTTAGGGGATTATTTAACAAAGCTCTACCTCACAGAAATAACATTACGCGTTGGAGTAAACAATTCGTAGAAACTGGATCGGTACAAAAACGGAAGACTTCTGGGAGACCGCCTGTATCAGAGGTAACAATTCAAAACGTTAGCGAATCTTGTCTTAGAAGTCCAAAAAAATCTCTTCCACGTCGGAGTCTGGAGCTTGGAATCCCAGTGACAACTCTGCATAAAATTTTGCATAAAAGGCTGCATTTTCATGCGTATAAAATTCAACTGTTGCATGGTATCAAACCGAATGATAAAAATAAACGTGTGGAGTATGCAACTTACATCTTAAATCAGATTGAAGAAAATGAATCATTTTTAAATGATGTAATGTTTTCAGATGAAGCAACTTTTCATGTCAATGGGTGTGTTAATAGACACAACGTTCGAATTTGGGGTTTTCAACGTCCTCATGAGATCATCGAAAAAATCCGAGACACGCCAAAAGTAAACGTCTGGTGTGGACTGACTAAAAACCAAGTAATTGGACCTTTTTTCTTTGCCGAGAAAAGTGTTAATGGTAATGTGTACCTGGATATGCAAGAAAATTTTTGTTTTCCTCATATTGACGAGTTTGATAATGTCAATATGATGTATTTTCAACAAGATGGAGCACCAGCCCATTATAAGGACTTTGTTCGTGTTGCTTTGAATAACAAGTTTGAACAAAGATGGATAGGTCGAGGTGGCCCAATAGCATGGCCTCCTAGAAGCCCGGATTTGACTCCATGCGATTTTTTCCTTTGGGGATACGTAAAAAACATCGTATATTCTCAGAAAATCCGTGATGTTGCTCATTTAAAGGAAAGGATTTATGAGGCAGTATCATCGGTTACAAGAGACATGCTGCACAGCGTATGGGCCGAGATCGACCATAGATTAGATGTCTGCAGAGCTATCGGTGGTGGACACATTGAAATGTAAAATGCATCAGTATATAAAACTGTTTTTAATGGAGATTCTAATGAAATAAATATTTTTAACGTACTTTATATAGTTTTCTTTTAATTTAAAGTTAAAATTGCACCATTCATTTATGAAAACCCTGTATAATGTAGCGTCACCTACGCTACCATGGTAGGTACAACTGTCAAATCAAATCAATCTTTATTGTACAATGATAATAGCAGGATTACAATACGGGAATAAAAAAAAAATAAATGGGCTTTTGCCTGGGCGTGATAAAGATTTCTCACTGACTGCTTAGATGATGAACTTACTTGTACTAACACACGAGGGAATACACACATTTACACTTTCCTTAGTCTACTGTTAATATAAATACATATTTTAAGGCAGGGCAAGAGGGGACTATGGATGGGTAGGCTATGGGCCATTGGTTTGGCCAGTAATGGTAGGCTCAGTTTCTATTGTGAGGCTTGAAAAACAAAAATTAGTTAGAAATGTTTTACAACAGTGAATTTTATCTGTTATAGGCGGATTGAGAATGAGAACAGAGTGAGAAAAATAATGCGTATTGAAAATGCGCTAAACTGATATCTTAACTGATTAAACTGTTAACTACAGATGTGTTGGGCTTCACATGTTGTTACAAGCGATTGTTGTACAAGTACAGATTGAAGTGCAGACATCACCATGACGACAGATCAATTACTATCCCTACAGGTCCAATTACAAGGATCCTTTCTATTGAATTTGCATAGAACAGCTAGACAATGACAACTTGGCTTGGTTACAAGGTATTTTTCAAAATGTGCAGATTGTAAATTTTTACCTAAATACGTATTTCAAAATGCTTAATAAGTTTTTAGTTTTTACTATTGATCACAGGCTACTGTTATTCAGTGAGTATACAACACAAAATTGTATAATACATATTTTACTGACATTAAAAGGTTTTTAAGATCACATACACTTAAAGTAACTACGTTTCCTATAGCTAAGAGAAAGAGAACATAATAAACGGTTTATAAAGAACGATTTCACATAACTTAAAAAGCGTATAAGCAGTTAACAAGCAATAGCCACAAATATCGAAAAGCTTTACTTAGTTTTAAAACCATTTAAAATTAAAACTGGTAGACCCTATTGTGAGTATTAGTTTCCATAACATTTGTTTACGAAGATATGCAATTTAATATGTTTTGGTGAAGACTCAAATGTATACATTTCCTCATAAGCCATACTTTATTGAGGTAAACCAGTTTTCCTATTGCATAATTCAGTTAAGTCAATGACAAATCAGTATTGGCTCCAAGTTAACCCATTACAATTTCTACTATGTTTCAGGAGAGGTATACGGTATTTAAAATCTAACATACATATGTACTACCCCTATACATACGTATCCAATCGATTAGATAATTGTTTAAACCTTAAGGCTGCGCTCTACCCGTCTGGCGCGCGCAAATGCAAGGGTTTTAGTTTTTACTGTTTGTAGCCTCATTTGTGAACAGATTTCAAAGATCTTGTGTCATATTTCTCGTTAAATATTATTGTAGTTTTGCAGTTTTTTTTTTATTTTGATCATAAAAAAAATTGGCTCAAAGGTTGGTAAACATTTTAAAATACGCAGTTTTTATCATAAGTTTTAAAGCATACAAATAGTTTTTAGAGAAAAAAACTGTAAAGTGCAATATATTGTTATAAACAAGAATCTGAAGTTAGTTTATTAAAAACATTAAGAATAACGATGTAATGGACCCAGATTCGAAAGTAAGATAATCCTAGCTCCTAGTAAGATAATCGTAAGTAATTCTAGCTGAGGATTATACCCCTTAAATAATTATTACATTCACGAAAAAGAAGCTTTTTTCTGACGTCTGGTTTAAAACCCCTTTAGATCATTGCGTGACGGGTCCAAAACTGTTGTTAGTTGTAATGATTTGTTTATAATTCCATTGAGTAGGATGCAAGAAAATTTTTTAGCCCATAGGAATTAGTTTTTAACATAGAGCAGAGGAACGAATATCACTTAAATATTCAACCAGGAATATTCGGCAATGTTATTTTCACAATGCTTTACAACAGTCATTCTCCAATGAGAGTGTGAGAGCCCAGCGGTGGTCCAGTGTGCAACTGCCACTCGGTGCTCCAGGTAGATTTATGACTGCGTTTAAAAGCTGGTGTGAAACCCGGACATTTCCCCAAACGTTTTTTTCAATTATTAAATAGGATAAAAAATTTTAAACAAAAAAAAAACAATGGAATTACTCAGTGCGTGAATACAAAATTCACAGCAAAATAAAACATGAAATGTATAAAATGAGCGTCGTAAAAATAAATGTATTTTTTATTTTAGAAAACTTTGGAAAGTTCTTTGGTTATTTTATAATGTGGTAAAAATACTCCTCATTAATTTTTTATAAGTTAAGTGATTCATTGTTATGATTATATGATTATATCTTTGATTGCGAGCGATGGCAATGCATGCTTTAAAAAAATCAAAAACTTGGGTTGTACATAATAATTGTAGTTATATATCATAAAATGTGTTATATTCGTGCTGCACCCCAAAACATATTAGTAGGGTTGGATTTAAGATTACCCCAGATCTAAAGACGACCAGATTACCATTATGTCTGTTATGTCTACTGTCACGCAATCAGCTCATTGCAACCATGACTCTCTTGTAGTTAAGAATGTTTGAGATTTATTTTGATGCCAATGCCAACATGACTGAAATACAACAAGTGGCTCGCAGGGACATAAGTCCATAAAATCTCAAATGTAAAGCAAATTATTGTAATATTTAAACAAACAAAAAACATTATTATTGTCATATAGTAGGGTGACTTTTCGTTTTTAATGATGTAGAACAAATAATACCGAATTCTTATAAATGTAAACAGTATTATACTCATCAAAATCTGTTTGCGATTCATTATGGCTCTATGTCTGCATATTTAAGTATATTGTGTTATTAGCTTCCCTATAGCTAAAGATAAACTTGTTTTTAGGCTTCTGTTATCGTTATTGAAGAACTGTAAATAACCTAGGAATGACATATAGATAAAATGTTATCATTTTGAAGTTTCAAAATAGTTTTTGATAAAGATAATTTTCAAAAGTTTCTAAGTATACAAAAATCTAGACGTTATCACTTAATACTGGATAATCCAAGGATTGTGAGCTCGACAAAGGTCTTTTGTAAACAAACGTGAGGACGTTTTGACTTTTTGTGAGAACAAAAGGCAGATTACTCGAGCTTACTATTACGATCTTAGCCACAAACATAACCATTGAAAAATAATTTCGTTCAACAATATTTAGAAATCCTTATATAAAATAATGCAACTCATATTGAACAATTGTAACAAATATAGGTAAACAATAACAATAATTGCCATAATATAAAACTAGAACTACAATTTTCAGTATAGCGAACCTTTACATCTCCCTCTTTAAATTTTGAGCGTCTAGAATTGATTTATAAGCCGTCTTGATTTGTTTGTTATATTAGCTGCGGATTTCCCAGAGATTTTTTTGATGAACCGTTGAAAAGTTTGTTATGCCTTCATTGATTCGATAATCCATCTGACCACTTGTTAATGGTTGATGGTTGTGGCTAAGTAATCTACAACAGCTCATTTATACTTGGGAATGTTAATATTACAGTTGTTTTAACATTTCCCCGTGAACATTAGGCGTATATAACACTTTTCTGTAGTAAATTGTTTGTATTTAAGATCTACAGAATAGTTTAGAGAAGAAATGCAAATTAGGAAAATGAGAAACCCCAATAATCGACCCATATAACTCACCACAACACCTATAACCCATTAGATTATATATATAGATCATGCTGGTTTGCGAACTCGTTCAATAAATGTAGGTATTGAATTTCATCAAAATCCTATGATTTTGCTCGAGTTATAATGTTTTTTGCCTCTGGGCACATCGAGACGAAATAGTAAATGGGTCCTCAGTCTATGTCTTACTATGAGATTTGCGGTAATAGCTTATTCCCTATAAATAAAATTCGCTAAAACTATGTAATATTATTTCCTTATAATTATATATCCGTTGGATTTTTAAAAAGCTTTACTGAAGTATTTTATATTGGTTTTTTTACTCATTTATCTGATCCTACTTTATCGAATTAAGGACAATTCAAGAAATTATTTTATACTTTATTCAATAATAAAACTGTCTAAGCCTTTCATTCTCCCTTAATCCCAGAAGGTCTTTGACATATTTATCTTATAAAATGTAAAAGTTAATAAAAACATTTTACATAATTTTAATTACATCATAGCTGGCTGGATACACCCTAAAACATCCTAATGAAACCTCAAGCTGATAATATCTGGGTAGAAACGCCTCTCCATGAGCTAGACATAGACAATTAATTTTAGATTTCGGTCTAGGATGCTAAAGGATTAAGCTATGTTATAGACTTTTTAGGTGTTTATGAATTCATCATCTGTTTTATGCTTGCTCAATAAAACTGAATCGTAAAGCACAATGTCATATTGGCAATATTTGCTGAACGAAACGACTGAACTGTGACGATAAGCATAATGATATTGGCTCTGCAGCTTACCGTTATTTCAATATTTCCGCAACTTTTGTATGAATACAATGCTGCACAAATTTATTTTACGAATAGTTATCTTGCTTAAGCTCGTACAATACTTTAAACCAAGGTTTTACAAGGCAATATAACATAAACTGTATTTAACACTGGAAGTACGATTGTTCAATTCATTGTTTATTCTACTTAAGAATTATGGGAATAGACAAGTTTAAAAGATTGTTGCTTTTTATTTAATACTGTATAAACAGGCATATAATATCCTTTGCTATTTCTTTCACTGATATCAATGTCAGATTTTAAAAATAATCTAAGAAATAACAGATATCACACGTTAGACGCTTCATTTACTGTCACACACATTCCAACTGTCTCAGCTGTGATTGACATTCTTAACTCGAGAGATATTTTGAAGTCGATAAAAATGTAAATCCACAAAGAAAGTTTAGTTTATTATAGTATTTTTTATATGGATGAAACATTACATCTTTGATAACTGACTGGATTTTAATTTGTTAAAAACGTGTAAAAAAGGCTACTAGCAAAAACTATAAAAAATTCACGGAAAAATATGTGTCAGTTATAGATTTAAAAGCAATATTTGTAATTTTAGGAATAATCTTCAGAATTACTGTTTTAGTTGGCCGCCCACCATCACTGACACAAATAGTTCTTGTATGACGTATCATACCAAGTTTTTAAGCAGAACATGTGAGTTAAATGTGTTTGTAATATGTTTAGTCTTATTCTATTATCCTATTCAAACCATGTCACGTATTAATGCTCAGTGAGTGCACAATGTTCTGATCTGCGAGAGTTTTACGCTTTTACTAGTATAAACCTCTGTAAGAGGTCATTGAAAAGTCTGTTAAATGATTGTTTTAAATAGCTTACACAAATGGTTAATTGATGAAGCTACACGATGATATAATACTAATTTGTTAAAACTAACAAACGAATAGTGAATAATATTTTAATTATTCTAGATAAATTTCATCTCTGTCTGAAATCTCCATTACTAAATTTTCATTGTCATTACTCAAGAATACTGCACCTAAATTCCAATAGAATAATGAAGTATTTTTCCAATGTATTTTCCACGTATTGAACGACTTAATAAAAATTAGATCACAAAAACATCAACTGATTTTTTGTGTATATGTTATACTCACTGCCTGACTTTCTAGGTTTCATAATACGCTCTTGTATTTTGTTATTACTTTGCAGAATCAAGAGAATCGTTTTTCAAGGTAGTTTGTGCAACATGAAAACGTCAGATTCAATTTAGTTTGGCAACAGCTTTTCATAATCCCCTTCAAACAGAACATCGCCTATATACATTTCCCTCTGTTAGACTTACTAACCAACTTGTTTTTCTTAGTTAGGTTGAAAAGACTAATCTTGCTAGGTATAGAAAAATATTTAAGTACATTTTGCATTTTATACTCGTTTGAAGTAGGCTACATGATTAAGATTCTATTGATGTAAAGTAATAGTAAATTTCATCACTAGCCGTAAAGTGACTTTTTTCGGCCCGAGCTCAAGTTTCACAATGAGAAATTAATTTAACATAAAAAAATTAGCGAGGGCTGAAAAGACACTTTTTGCCATAGCAATATTTTCGTCATATTACAACATTATTTAACAAACTAAGCTAAAATCAACATTCTTTAATGTAAAGAACCTCTCAAAACTACTTCCAACTTGTTTAACATTTTGCCAATGCAAATAAGCAGCTGTTTGGTAAGTGATACAATCATTCTAATGATTACTATTGTGTTGCTGTACAATACTATTGATAAGTCGAATTATTAACAAGAATGCAATAGTAAGCTAAAACCGATAATATCAATCGATGAATAATGTCGATACAATTTCCACAGTTTTTTTTTTGTTTTTTTTTAAGATGCTCTATGTTCTAATAAACCTTTAGAAAGCACAGTGATTGTTAGGAGACAAGACGCCCCAGCAAATATTTGGAAGAAGAGTTGTTCTTCAATTTCAGCAAACAAGGCGTCTTTTTTATGTGAGTGCTTTTAGAACTGAAATGCCTGTGTCTATGTCTCTCAAGGAATTTTCTTTTCCAAAATATTGTTTAAGCATTAATGTGCGAGTATAAATATTTTAATATTCACACATAATAAATGTACTTCAAACTATATTGTCTATTTCATCGAACATGATTGAATTTACGTTATTTGACGTAAGCTAATCAAAGAAACACTCTTACAAAAATATAGCAACCTAACCAGAAGCCACCATTTTAAACTAATCACTGTTTGGTACTTACGTATTAAACGGAGGCCACCTAACCTACAGATTCGATTCGATTAGTAAACCTTCACCATCAGCAAGTTTGGTTGGTTAGGTTAGGTTAAGATAGTTTAATTTGATAAAAAAACATATATTAATGATAACCCAACCTAACATAACCGCTGCAGCGCGCTGTAAAATATGTGGCCTCCGTTTAATACTGAAGTACCCATTGTTTTACTGCGGGAGACATACATTACAGAAATGTTTAAGGTGCGATTAGCTAACCTTTTTTATATCTTGCTTTTTACATGCATATATAACGAATATGGCTAAGTTAAAAACATTGAAGCTTCCACAACAGTTGAAATAATAAAGAATATTTAGCCATAAATCTCAATTACATTTTGAACATTATTTTTAAAACAAATACATGTTTTATGCAACACTGGTATGTTTTTTTTTTCAATGTTCAACCCCAAAAATGCTATTTTTAATGTTAACAGAACATAGTATATTTGATTATTATTGGGTTTCAAAGCGGTTTTTATATGATGGTCTGTAATAGTTGTATATTAATACAGTTTACTTTGAATACAGTAACATTGTGACAGTTGAGATCAAACATCATACAAGTCCACAAAGAGATTGGTAAATCTGCAGAAGGTTGGATTGGATTACCATTGGTGCAGAAGTAACCAATAACATAATCAATGAACATTCGTAACACGACACGGCTTTGTTAGGCTCGAGATGAGTTTGCCATTGATATGTCACCAAGAACTATTTTTCAGCCTTATTTGATATGAGGAAAGTGGTTTGGTCTGCGCTCTGCCCGTCGCTAACGAGAAGGCAGCGTTTTAGTGATTGAGGTGTTTTAGTGAAACCCCGCTTTTTACAGCAGCGTTACTGAACATTACCTTACCGTGACAATATAGTTGTTTCATACGTCCTGAAGAATAAATTTATGAAAAGAATTGGTTGGCCACTCTGACATTGGAATACGGATCACTTGGATAAGTTAATTGCATTTGTACATTCCAAAACACTATTAGTAAAATGGTAATATTCCTCATATTATTAAATTAGTTTTCAGACAACCTAAAACAAACTTTGTAAACAAAATCAATAAACTAATATTCCTACTATAATCACAATTTGAAACTCAAGCTTCAATTAAGGGTTTCAATTGAGGTAGGTTTTATGTATTAAAATATTTTTGGAAAGTGAATTATCCCTTTCACTTGACACAGCGAAGCCATTGCAGAAATTTTGAATGATAAAAAAGGTAAATGCTGTTTTTAGAGTAGGCCCAATTCAGTTTTAAAGAATATTTGAAACATAAAGAAAAAACTTGTTTATGGCTTTTTGAGTTAGGTACAACAAAATATCACTTAGGGATAGTCATGAAATGTTTAAGTACATAAAGTAAAATTGATAATGAAGTTTTCTGTCCAGGAGCTTGGTGTTCAAAACAAAAAAGTGTTTATATATAGTTTCTTACAAGTTTTGAATGTACAGAAAACGATTGGTTTCGTGTACAAAAGTTGCTGATTTGTACTCTCTGGCACTCTCAAATTCCGCGGGATACTTATAATGTTTCTAGAGATCTTGGAAAATATGGTGGAAAGATTGAGATACTATTTGTTAAAAAAAATTAACTACAATAGATGTTTAACCATTCTGGATTTACAAAACTGAGATACACCAGTGATACCATTGTTGGTCGAAACCATATTTACATATTATTTGTACAAAACCAAGGGATGATGCTTAAAATTGTAGAACCAATTTACCAGAAAGAGAGAGCTGCAAGGATCCGATACTAAAACAAATCAAGATAACCAATAAGGATAAGAAGATTACAGGGATTGCTGATGTTTTTTTACCAGCTGAATAGTTTCTTGATTGGTTTTTCTCTCTCGGTCCAACACAATATTGCCTAATCTGATTAAGTAAATTGAATGCAGATTCTCGAAGCCTAAATCACATGGATTTTGTTGTAATCTACAAAAACAACATGGCGTTTTTATGTGGCCTGTGTATTAAATGATAAAAATAGTGACATTTTTCATACAAGATATTATTTTAGAAACAAAAATATTGAGTAAAGAAGATAAATAACTGAGTTTAATTGTATTTTATATATCAGTAGCCCAACGACCCTTAGGGCCGTATTACACTAGGTCACCAGGCGATGTCACCGGTGGCGTCACCGGTGACGTCACCGGTTACTGTACGGGCAGCCAGCCTGAACACCAGAGAAGTCACCAGGAGTGAGACCAACCCCCAAAGTTCCTCCACTCCAGCCAGTGTCTACATTCAGCGCTGTCAACTCGTTGTTACTCTTCAGTTTAAGTTATTAAGTTATAGTTAAGTTATATAGTTATATAAGTTACTACTCTTCAGTAAAAAAAGTCTAGTGATCAAAAGTTATTGATTAAGCGGGGACGAGATGCAGGGAAGGGAACAAGGGAAGATGACTCGGTAAAAAAGCGGTGAAAAAGAAACTGAATGTAGTAGCAATTCTTCATAGTTTACCGACAATACGTCCACTCACTACACTGGCAACAATCTGAACTTGCAGAACACAAATATACAGTGGTGACGCAACCGCGGTGACTGTGTGTAATATGTCTCATTTGATTCAATGCCCAGCGACAAATCTTGGTCACCAGTGGTTACTCGTCTGGTCACGGGGCAGAGTCACCGGTCCGTCACCAAAGGCTGGTGACGCAACCGGTGACCCTAGTGTAATAGGCGCCATAAGAACCAATGCCCACCAACCAGTCATGTCACCGATGACGCCACCGGTGACGTCGCCTGGTGACCTAGTGTAATAGGGCACTTAATGCGTATTTATGCATCCCAATATGAATCTTCGAGAGTTGGTAGTACTTCAGGTCTAAAGCATTGATGTCGTGTGTTCGGATCCCGCTTGCTCTACTTATTTTATATCCGTTCAGTTCATCCTTTTACTGTGTTGGCACACACCGGCCTCAGCAGCCTATTCGGCAGGGTAAATGCAAGGTGAAAGAGGCTAACAACCCTTAAAAAATATACCCCAGCTGCAGCAAATCCTCCAGACTATTCTCCTGCTGAAGACTAACTGAATTTCCAGTTGTATAATTAGATTTTAACTATAAGATTGAGTCCATATTTAATCATCATTAAGTCTAACGAGTACTTGGGTTTGGTGCTGAAGGAAAGATAAGTGCTCTACGTTTGAAAATATGTTTCAAAGCTTGTGATTGTATTTTCTTGAAGTGTCTTTTAAAAATTAAAATTATGAAGAAGGTTACATCTTCAAGTGCGGAATGTTATTTTTCTAATATCAATATATCATTATTATTATCACAATATATCAAACTAGACATTATTAACAAACAAACCAAAATGAACATAAAAGCAACTTTAAAACACTACAAAGAAGATAGAGACAAAATTTTTAATATAGTACACACACAAACCACTAATTCTACATTTAACAAAATTATAAGTATTAGAAAAACCAACGACAACTAAACACTCAATCACTAACAAAATTAACAGCTGTATTCATTCATAACATAATATTTTTGTTTGAAATAAGGTTAACACTTAAAGATGTCATTATAGATTACATAACATGTCGTGTAGTTATATTATATTCCAGCATCTATAGGGGGTTGAATATGCACTGAAAGTGTAACCCTTTTTGAGTTTTGATTGTTGTTGGGGGCATCGTGGAGATGACAAAAACCGATGTTGTCGCCCTCTCAGCAGGTGCACTTGGGAATGAGGGGGGGAAGGAGCTCTAAACAATGCTAAACAACGTAAAAGGAGTATTAGCATTGTTTAAATGGAGAAAAGTGGTCATGCATTTGGAAAAGAAGTCATTTTTCTGATATCATTTATCCATTCTTAACAAATAAGGTATCATTGAAAACTGCATAAAATTTACTAATTTTTTTGTCTCTCGCAATGTTTTCGTTAAGTTAACGGTTTTCGTGAAATTTGGCATCAAATATTTTTAAAAAGTGCTGCCATTTTTAAACGGTTAATTAGTTTTTAGTATAATTTTAAACAAATATAGTAAGTCTTAATAAGTTAAACAGTTTTGCAAAATCTCAACGCTGAATCCCAAACCATTTAGGCGTTATTAATGTTTTTGTAAAAAACACATAAATACAGACAGTCGGTAAACTAGGCACCGCAGACCCATGTTCCTATGGTGAAATGCGTTTGTCTTGACCTAAGAAATAACGCTATATACATGTGTCCAGAGAGTTACGGGACACCACGTATATAATTACCTATGGACATAAGTAATAGTTACACAATTACATAGTAGTAGCTAATTAATAAAAACAGAAGAATATGAATGTTCTAGTAAAAGTATACTAAAGGAACTGTCTATGTAGTTCAGATACTCTACATATCTGTTTTTTCAATTCCTTGATCTCATGAAATCTCACGAAATCTTTTCGAATTCTAGTTGTGGATCCATCATCTTATTTTTATTCTTCAGTATCTTTGGCTGCCCTGGAATCCCTTTCTGGCAAAGAGGGAAGACTGTCCATCCTATGTGCTCTGAGGATTGAGGATTTTTTTTGAGGGAGGTGACAAATTGTCATCCTTATGCTAAGAGGATTCACTCACTACGATTGTGTACAGGACTAGCAATCTCTGCGTTATTTTTTTCTTCGTAGATATCTTCTAACTCTTGACTCATCAGTACCCACTGCTGTGCCTTTTCTAGTAGGTACTATTGTACATTTATCATAAATTATTGTATTCTCTAACATAAGTAATATAAACTTTTTACATATTTGTATTTCCCTAACCGTAACTGTATGCGATGATAACTCAAGTTCAAACTGATTATCTACTCGGAGATATTTAGTCTCGTTAGTCATCCAGCTTCGTTAACTTTTTTATATTTTTACATGAACTAAAATGGTACTTCTGACTGTTGCTAACAGCAATAGATTCCCCGAATAAAGTTGTTGCCAAACTAAAGCCACAACAGTCATCCTATAAATTTACTCCCAAACGATTGGAAATGGCATTATTGCCTTTATTGCTGTGTCAGCATTTGACGTTTTTAGTTCTCGTGTGGTTTTTTATACATGCAAAAAATGATTTGTACCGTATTAAATTAAATTAGGAGTTAAATTAATATAGTCCTTTAAGCATCTAATTAGCCTGTGCATAATTATACATCTCCTATTATAAAACGTAATATAACTCAGTTTTCTATTGTCATAAAAACGAGCTTAACAGTAGACCTTCTTAAATATTTTTTTTCTATTTTTTTATATTATTGGTTATACTAGGCTTATATTTATTATTCATACTATCGCTTTGAATAATATTCAATCCGAAAATTTTATTCTTCACAATATTAGTCACTTAATTGTGTGGTAGTTTTAGCTTCATTTAAATAAATTTGAACTTTTCCGCGTATTTTTTTAATTTTAACACGTGTCAAGTTGATGTTTTATCTAAGCTTAGCTTTCCAATGACGTACAGTAGATGTTAAATCGTAATTTACAAGTAAAAGTTCCCATTAAAATTATTAGTTACATTTTATAAAAGTTTTTATTTTATGTAGGGCATTTATCAAACATTGAATGTATTCAAAACATGAAGGTTATATTATTGATGTTTCCCAAGTATTGATCATGGCCATCTATAAAAAACGAGCCATACGATAATCTACAATCAATAATAACCGTTTATGCAAATACAATCAGATACCTGTATTAGCCTGGACTTTGGAGTTTTGTTATTTACAGATTGTTACCACAGTAAATGTCTGTCAGCGACATTATTCATACTTTAATGCGAATACTTATATACTCTAGTCACTCGATATCTGCTCTCGATATTTAAACATTTCAGTCATGTATGTGATGTCAAGCAATAAATTAAAACCCTTCTCGCGAAACGTTCTGTTACTATTTACCCCTTACAACTAAAATAAAATACACAAAGACTAATAAAGATAATATCTTTACCACGTCACGTTACTGCTAACACAAAACCACTAATTGATCAGGTGATTAAGCCCAATTAGCTCTAACGCTGGGCTTGCGTCCAATACGATGAGCTACTTGAACCAAAGTACTCCAACAAGTAGGTCTACTTTGTGTTGTTCAGAGATCATAACGTACTTGGCAAGACAACTCTGGTTCAGTATCTCATTAAAATATTATACTAAATGAGTGCGATTCTGTCATTTAATTAATATTTAAAGAGAGAAAGACAATCTTACAAAAATACCATATAAACCAAAGCAATTCAATCCATAAAATAAAAGTGAATAGGAAATACAAATACTACATTATGTGGATAATTTAAAAGTATTAACAATTTTCATTACTGCCTGTCCCCCATAACACAGTATTCTCGTAACAATAAAATCTTGAATGTTTATACCGGTACCAAATTAATAAAACAGTTTATTCAGTCATACTATAGCAATACTAAAAATGTTTCGATGTCTCTTCATATCTTACGCATTTTAAACGTGTCATGATTTTATAGTCTTTTAATGGGCGTCGTTTCAATATCAATACATGTAGGCTAATCTATTTATCTAAATATTATATGGATTTTTGTAAAATATTAAATTCATTGTTAAAATACAAACAAAACAGATGAGTTATTCACACACACGATATTTATTATCTCTCATATCACCTTGCTTGACGTTGTAATCTCCTTCAACTTGGGAATGTTCTTGTGATCTGAATATAAATGTGTTATTAATGTCTGACACGTTTTGAACATCAACAGAACGTCATTCCAGGCTAAATTAAGACTTGAACTGATATTGTAAAATAGAAGTACCTAACAGGGATTTGACATAACACTTGGGTTAAAAATTAACACAAACTGCATATGCTTGTAGCCCTAAACTAAGTTAATACATTTTATTATTTGCTGTTATCTTTTAATATATATATATTATCAAATAAAAATTTTTAAATTCTGAATTTTATTATTAATAGAAAAAAATCTTAAGAACTATACAATTATTTAATCATATTCAGATCTAAAATCGGTTTTATGAAAACACATAACTGTAGGCTTATTTTTAATTGGATATTTTGAATATGGTTTTAAAATATTTCGTCGAAAGGAAAGTTTTAAAGCTTGCGAGTTTAAATCCAACTGATATGAATAACCTATTTAAAAAAATATTGTTATAACTTCTCTAAAATCAGTTTACCAACTTCAATGGTAAATTTTAGTTATTAGGTTGAAAATTAAATTACTAATGTTACTAAAAGTTGTATTTATATCTAAACTATATCCATTTTATCACATTACATCATATTAATTCTTAAACGAATAGGTTTTCAAACATTTTTTTCCTGCGTTTAACACATCTATTTACATCGATTAGAATTATTACTATTAGGTAACCTAGGAGCAAACATAGTAAAGGAGAAATAATAAGGTTTACTCCATTCCATATCGTTAAAGTTTTATTGTTTGGTTGTTATAATACTGTATGGATACGTTGAGGTAGGTTTACTTCGTTTTTTTACATTTGTTTTATACTTTCCTGAACAAACCGTATTTAATTTTGCAATCGCCCACTGGTTTTAATATGAATATGATATAAATAGCCACCCAACTCAGTCTAAACACGTATTTTACGCTTCAATTAAAGTCTGGGAGTAAATCAACTGTATTCATTGTTATTGCACCAGTCTAATTTGTTGTTTATTGTACTCTTGAGTTTAAAGCTGGACGAAAATGGATTTCAGTTCAAGTTTATTTCTACGAACACTTGGTCTAAAACAAATGAATAATTCAAGCAGAGGATTGTATGCGCTGTTTGATCGCATTCTTTCTAAACTCTTTCACTTTATAAAAGTGTTAAGAATACTTGACAACGAATGTGTAAAATACTTTTTGTAGTTAAGTGGATGGATTGAATAAATTTTTTCCCCAAAACATAAAAAAACTCATAAACGTTAAGAAGCATGGTTGTACTTTTTTATTTTATAACACAGTAGTATGCAAATCTTATTGTTTTTTTCCTTTTATAGCTTAAAACAGAAACACATTTTAATCTAATTTGAAAAGTATGGTATGGTAAAATTAAAAACGAATTTACACAGGATAGTTAATCCTATTTTACCTGCTTTGGCACTTTATTATGCGGATTTAGAGAATTCCTATATAGGGAAGTAGGTATTATCGTAGGTGGCAGGGAAAGACCTAAACCCGAAACCGACTTAATTTTTCTTCAGAGACAAAAAGCACAACCTTTTCAAATCTTTATACATGTAAACATATGTCTGTGTATACGATGACGCAAGCAGTTTTGGTCAGATTTTGGTCGGAAATTTGGTATTACGGTGTAAAGCTGGAAAAACATTATTGAGTTCGCGAACCGACTGGGTGGGGTAATAGGAAAGGAGTGTTATAGGGGTTTGAAATTTTACAACGATTGTGAAATAGTTATTTGTGTAAATAGTGAGCAAAGTGGCACTTTGCTGCACACGAGAGCAACGTTTACGCACGAGCCGCAGGCGAGTGTTACACATTATATTTTTCCTACAGTCAGTATAAAGCATATAAATAATTAGTCTTTCAAACACTATACAACACGGTTTTAGGTTCAGCTGGCAACACAAATGGTGCCCTAGAGAAAGTAGTACCCGCGGTCCGTATCACTCCGCTAATTTTTCCTTGGCAAGCAATGTACTCCGCGACTTGAGAAAATAGTTCCGTATATTTTTGTAATTTGCAGTGATTTTCGCACGAAAAAAATGCCTTAAAGGTATTTTCTTGTTTATTAAGATCGTAAGAATATTTTAAAAACGTTTAAAATAAAAGTCCAGAAATTTCAGATATACCGAAACTATAAACACGAAATGACAGGTTAAATCGTAGTTATAATAGTCAATTAGCTGCTCATAGTATTACTATCTTTAAGTGTTGCCAACCTATTTCCAAGCGTACACAGATTACGTGCATAATAGAACCACACTGTTTTGTGTTGTTTCGTTGGAATCCTGATGTGCGTCAAAGTATAAACCGTACGACAAAGTATAAACCGTACGACAAAGTATAAATATGCAGCAATTAGCAGCTTTCTGTACTATAAACAGTAAAAGGAAGCCAACTTTGTCGGGTGACTGTAGGAAAAAAAAATGTTTTACCCTTAAAAATGCTCAAGTTGTATTATTTCCATCGTTTAGGGCTTTTAGGCACATTCTTTTTCCATATTGAAGCATTGTTGTAGAAATTTAGATATGAAAAAAAAATTATTAATTTTATATAATTTATCAATTCCCATGTTATTCTTATGATATTTTAGGGACCTTTTCCGTTAATTCACTACCACTACTTTTTTATTGTGATTCCGTATATTCACTACCAGAACTTCATTTTCGATGTAGTTATGGTAGTTTATATAATAATTCATTGCCAGAACCTGTAATTAAGTGAAAAATTTGTAAGGGCGTGGTTCGAAATAAATTCTTAGGACCGTAACGCTTACGCCACATTTACTTAGCCAAGTGCTTTCCAGTATTGATCGTTAGGTTAGGTTAGGTTACCATAGTGAACGTAAAAATGATGGGAAATATTACTTGTTTACAGAAATATTTGAGTAAATATCAAAACAGACAAATAATAAACAATTCGCCTGGTCTGCAGGTTTGCTGCAGCGATGTATTTTAACTTAGCTGAGGATATTCAAAGCAGCAATCCTTAGAGACAGGTCCTGAGCTGTTCAAACACGTTGCAATATTCAGATGTTGTAAGGTCAGAACCACCTTATCGTACAATCAGGTCATCATTAATACAAACAGTCTCATTAGCATCAAGGCCTGTCCAGTGCTGTGACTTTTATTTCATACAAAACAAAGGTGGTTCCATAAAATATCACTTGTTTCACATAATAGGGTTTTATTGTCTTATTTAGGTATAAGAGTTGGTCGGTAGGAGATGGATAAAAAATGGTTTCGTTAGGGCACATGCCCAACTTGTAAACAATGAGCTAATCAGGATAATGGCTGCAAGTCAAATACGATAAAAAATTGCAATGCAATCAGATGCAACTTCTATCAAATGTTTATCACGGCAATTCAGACGAATCTACCTTGCCTTGTAACTTATTACTGCAGTAGTAGGGTCTGTTTCCAGAGTAAAATAACCAAGCCTTAAATTAAGCAGCACAAGCAATTGTGCAGTGCACAAACTAGAAGAAATAATTATTATGCATGTGTTACTGTGCACTACAATTGTTTATATATGTTTATAAGATATATTTATATATCATTTTATCAAGAGAAAATAAATCAGTAAATAGTTCCTTTAATTCAGTATTAGTTTTGTGTGATTACTAACTATGTAATACTCTTAATTGGGTTTTTGATCGTAAACGGTAAATGAGTGCATAGATAAAATAGGTTTGGCTTGCAAATCAAATACAGTAAGTAAGTCCATACAATCTTAATAAAAGTGTTTAATAATCAATGGTTTGAGGGGAAAAAACGAAGTTGTGGTATAAACAATCGAATAACATTTTTTAACTTAATTGTATTACACCTTGGAAAAGTCTTATGAAAAATGTGTGATTTTCACACATATGAAACTGTTTAAATGAGATACAGTCCTCAATCCAGTCGGGACATGGTTGGATCGTAATGATGCGATGGACGTAAGTTTAAGGCAAATTCTCTCTTGGTATCCCTATTGTTATTTCTGAATACGCACTTAACAATTCACCATGCAAAGGAACACTTTCAAAGTGTTTAATGAGTATTACTTCAATCGATCAATTGATGCATTTAGTAATTGATTGAGTAATTACTTATATATTGAAAAAAATAGAGATTTACTTATGTTCGCTTACAATATAATCGTAAAAATGCTTCAATTTTATAAATAAAAGAAAAAGATTAAGTTCATTTGTCGTCCATGAGTATTCCTTTACTTTTTAGCATATATCAAGCCTGAGATCTGTCGTTCGTATCAAGACAGTGAGATGTCGTTGTATGCAGCGAAAGTCTCTCTGCAGCTGACTGCTGCAGTGTCACATTTGTCACGTGACTTATGCAGCGCTCTGCTGTGTCAAGGATGAATATAATAGAATGGTTAAATGTCAATTGTAAATTATGCAGTATGACCATCAAGTGATAAACTATAACTTTTGGCGATGTCAAAGATTGCGCTAAAAGGGTGAAAGTACAAATGTAAAGGGATGTAATTTATTAGTACAGAAATACAGTAGTACCTACGCCAGCTAAAAAGAAAATAAAACATACAAAGTAGCATTGCAGTAACAACAGTTATTAACATTATTTTTCAAATGATCACGGTGATAATTTTAGTTTGCATATACTAGCCTATTTTAATTTGGTTAGTAATAAAGCTCTTTAAATCAATTATTATTACCAATTTATACGATTGTACTGATGTAACTTTTAGCATTCATGTTTGGTAATAAATAACTAAGCATCCACCCGTATACTTATTACTTAAGAGAAAAATAAATTAAATCTCGTCTTAAGGATTGAATTCCAACTAGAATTTTGCTTACAATAAAATCAGCAGTGCTATTTACAACATTTGTTATTTTCAAATGCTTTAAGATTGTTTCATATAACATATACCCTATGAGGATTTTAATTTACAGAAGATACTTTAGGAGTTGAGAGATAAAAAGTTGGAGAACAATAGCTAAAGTCAAACTAAAGTCAGTCTTTTAATTTTTTCTAGTTTATTTTTATTATTTCTATTATATCAAATACATATCTTACGTAAGTACAAACTCATCGTCCCTACAACTGGATATACCGCGGATAAAATATAGGCCCAGAATATAGCTCTCACAAGAAAATGTTAAACTCTAGCAAGTAGCAGAATCATAAAACTTTCTCTCTTCTTTCTAATGAGTGATCAAATAATACAACTATGTATTCTCCCGTCTATTTGACAACGAAAAAAACTTGTGAATTTGCTATAACAGTTAGTATGACCTACCCATAAATTCTCACTGAACATGTAGCTTTTGTTTGTTGTGTTCTAAACTTCTAAATGTTATTTCATAATATATTTGTGAAAGTAAGCAGACAAGTGTCACAGATTAACGAGTGAGGCTTTGTCGAGTAATGGACCGTTCCTCTTCCAATCATCCATCATCACAATTGTTTTCTTCAGAACACCTAGACGTTTGATATTGTAGCCACATTCACCAAAATTATACTTATAAGGGCGAGTGTTCTCTAGTTTAAATATAACCAATTAGCAATGTTTATTTTTAACATTTTTAACTTGCATGGTGGAAGTGTAGTTGTTGACAATCTTTCACATATTAAGATAAACATTCTGTGAACTTTGCGACGCAAAATTCTAGGGGGGGAATAAACTAGTATTCACCAAGTCAGGCTAGGCCTACCCCTAGAACCGGCCACACTCAAATTTCTTCCCCGGAGTGCTCAGAAGGAGCCGAGAAAAATCCAGGGGTCGATACGAAGTTGTCACGACTTTGACTGATCAATTTATTTAAATTTCAGTAATGATCGAGACTTCGAAGCAGGCGGACGTTCGGTGGGCCGGTCCCTTATCTTTAGAGATAACATAGTGCAGTGGTTTTATTCAAGTTTTAAATTGAATTTAGTATCTTCTATAAAAGTTATTTTGTTAAGGAAATTAATAAAAATGAGTAAGTGTAACGTTTGTTTAAAATCAGTGTCCGGTAGAAAAGCCAAGATCCAATGCCAAGACTGCAAACAGATGTTTCATGGTAGTTGTGTTAATTTAGCGGATAGTGATGTTGAGTTTTATTTACAAGAAGGTGAAGTCTGGAGATGTTCACCATGTTCTCAAAATCGTCGAAAGAGTATGCGAATGGAATCAGAACTAGCTAAAAGTGACCCTAGTATAAAGGATGTTCTAGAACTCCTGCGTGAAATGCGCGAAGAAAACAATCAGCGAATAACAGAGTTGGAGAGGGACATAGGTAAATCAGTTGAATCAGGACATGAGAAAATAGAGGAGCTAACAAAAGTGGTAAAGGAACAATCGGAAGCTTTAAAAAACTTTGATAATATGTATAGTGTAGTGTGTCAAGAAAACTTAAAGTTAAAAGAAAAAGTGAATACCCTAGAACAACGACTTGAAGATATGGAACAATATAGTCGGTTAAACTGTGTCGAAATAAATAACATACCGGAAACTAAAGACGAAGATGTGCTGGAAATAGTTAAGAAAGTAGGATCTAGTCTTGACTTCATGATTACAGACGAAATGGTAGATGCATGCCATAGAGTTGGACAAAAATCAAACAAGCGCACCAGAGGAATAATAGTGAAATTTACTAGAAGAATGACTAAGGACGAAATTCTGAAGAGACGTAGGAAGAAACAAGACCTGAGCACAAGGGACGTTGGATATAATGACACACCGAAGGAAACTGTTTATCTCAACGAAAACCTAACATCGTACAGGCGGAAAGTGTTAAATGCAGCAAAAGATCTAAAGAAGGAAATGGGCTTCAAATATCTTTGGGTTCGCAACGGAAAAATCCTACTTCGTAAGAAAGACAATGAAAATGTTATCGTTCTCACGACACTGGTACAAGTGACGGAATTGGAGGACAATAAGACAACCACAACCGAAGATGACATCCAGGAGACTGCATAGAGCCTCTAGACTACTAGAGCTTCAAATACCTCATTGTGGTATTTTTATGTTTATTTCAATATTTAAAATTAATTACTTTGTTTTGCAGTGTAATGTTAGTGAGTGTTATTTTTTTTTTATTTGAACATTTATGCCAGTCATAAACATAAAGAAAGAGTGTCTTAATTTTGATAACAAAATATTTGCAGACTATTCAGGTAATTTGATTATTGTACAACAAAACATTCGAAGTATGAGAAGCAACTTTGATATATTTGCTTTGAGTTTAGAAAGCCTAGACACATTCCCCGATATAATTATCTTATCTGAGATATGGATATTGGATAATGAACAAAATCAATACAGTCTACCAAATTATAATCTTTTTACAAAATGTAATAATAGTTATCGGTCGGGAGGAGTTGCGGTATTAGGCCCGGCGCATATTGAGACGCAGTCGGAGCAGCGCAGCGTAGTGCAGCGCAGGGCAGTGTTTTGTAAAACATTTATTTGCTAGGACACGCGCATATTATGGCGCAGCGCAGGGCAGGGCAGTGCAGTCCCGCACGTGGACTGCGCGCACTTGTGGTCGAGTCACAAGTGTCTGTGCCGCATTGCTCACCTGCGCCGGGTTGACTAGTGTTTTGTGACGGATCTAGAGGATAATTAATAGAAATTGTGCGTTTTTAACCATTTTTTACGTTACCATTCATAGTAAGTATATAAAGAGTAATTACAGGAATGAAATCTGGGAGAAAAAACAAAAATCACTAGACATTGCAAATTTTTCGCCCTTTCTTTCTTGTTCTCTGGTGAAGAAGTAACAATAAATCTAAATCAGCACCTGAATCTGACTCAGAACTCAAATCCTAATATTTAACAACATGTTCACACAAGAAACTGTATCACTCCTACACGAAAACTGTACGGCACTGCTTCCCAATATGCGATGTCAACTGTGCAACACAGACTGTTTGCCCAATCTGCCCTGTGCTGTGCTGCACTGCCCGGACCGTGCCGCACAGCTCAATATGCGCCTGGGCTTAGTGTCAGACCGTCTAGCATGTCACGTGATTCCTGACCTTGACTTTGAAACAGCTGACTGCTTACATTTATCAATAATCGTTTCCCACAAATTTACACTCGATGTGTTAGCAATTTATCGATTACAAGATTTTGTAGTAGATAGATTTGTAAATGAACTTGAATCTTGTTTGTCATCAATTAAAAATAATAATTTAGTTATAAGTGGTGACCTAAATATAAATATACTTGAGAGAAATCGACTTAACGGTGATTATTTGATTACGATAGCTAGTTATGGTTTACTTTCATTAATATCTGATCCAACTAGGGTAACTGAAAATTCTGATTCGTGTATTGATCACATATTTTTTAGAAGTGAAAGAAAACTAAATATTAAATGTGCAAGTTTTGTTATTGATACGGGAATAACTGATCACAGGATGACAGCTACTTGTATGAAGGTCAATTTACCTACACGTAAAGCAAATTTAGTTTCACAGAAAGAAGAAATTGATTTCAATAAATTGGCATTAAAACTACAAAGTGTCTCATGGGATTCAGTTTATTTAGCCGAAAACGTTTCACTAGCATTTAGTTTATTTATGAGTATTTTTAAGCAGTGTATAAATGAGTCATATGTTACTAAGAGAATAAGTAGAAATAAGAATGATAAGTTTAAACCCTGGATCAATACTAGACTCTTAAAAATTATAAATAGGAAAAATAAGATGCATATTCAATGTAAAAAACAGCCACATGATGTAGAGCTTAAGAATAATTATAATGTTTTTAAAAATTATGTAATAAACCAAGTAAGATTAACAAAGAATGAGTACTACAGCAAAATATTAGTCGAAAATAATCAAAATCCTAAGAAACAATGGAACACAATCAAAACCCTTATTGGAGAAAATAAGAAAGATGCAGAACTTATTGTATTGAAAGGTGACGATAAAGAGTTAATTACAAGCCCTGAAGCAGTTGCAAATAAATTAAACAGATTCTTCTGTTCTATAGCAACGGAGTTGAGAGAAAGTATTATATTAGAACAACAGATAGTTCCCCAGCTAGTAAACGAATATAAACCCATGTTTCAGACAACTACATGTAACAATTCAATATTTTTCTATCCAACCTGCGAAAACGAGGTTATTGGCATAATCAAATCGCTTAAAAACAGGATAGCACCAGGATATGATAATATTACTCCTTTCATTATTAAGAAAATTTCTACTTATATTGTTGAGGTTCTTGTTTTTTTAATAAATTTTAGTTTATATTCAGGTGAATTTCCCAATGATTTAAAAACAGCTATTGTAAAACCGTTATTCAAAAAGGGTGTTAAAACAGATCCAAGCAATTACAGACCAATTGCTCTTTTATCTATATTCTCTAAAATGTTTGAGAAAATAGTTAAGACTAGACTAATAAATTTTTTAGAAAAGTACAAATATTTTAGTGATGGGCAGTTTGGGTTCAGGAAAAAACTAAGCACTAATTCGGCGTTATTACATTTTATGAGTCAAGTGTATAGAGGTTTAAATGAAGGTAAATATTGTGCTGGCATTTTTGTCGACGTCATGAAAGCTTTTGATTCTGTAGATCATGGTATTTTGTTGGATAGACTTCATGAAGCTGGGATAAGAGGTGTGCCTCATAAATGGTTTGCTTCTTATCTCACTGGACGTACTCAACGTACACTGGCGAACGGCGTGATTAGTGACCAAGGAACTGTATTACATGGCATTCCACAGGGATCTGTTCTATCTGGCCCTCTTTTTCTAATATACGTAAATAGCTTGTGTAATAGCCGTTTTAGAGGAAATTTAGTGGCTTTTGCGGATGACACTGCATTATTTTACAAATCAGATTCCATTGAAACTTTAAAATTAAATATTCAATACGATGTAAATGCTCTTCGATGGTGGTTTACCAACAACTTCATGGTAATGAGCCCAAAAACTAAATATGTAATTTTTAATCTATCAAGGAACATAAGTTTTATTACTCCGATAAAATACCACCAAACAAACTGCCAATCTACAAATTGTGATTGTCCTGTTGTTGAGCAGGTAGAGGAAATTAAATATCTGGGATTACACTTAGACTCAAAGATAAATTGGAAACGCCATATAGATTATGTTAAGAATAAACTAACACAATACGTCAGGATATTTTATATGTTAAAAAATATGTGTAATCAACGCCTACTCAGAAATATTTATTATGCGATGATAAATTCTAAATTGGAGTATGGTTTAGCTATCTATGGAGGAGCTTACTTTTCGTCAATTAAGCCATTAATTGTCTTGCAAAAAACCTTTATAAGGATAATTAGTAACAAATGTAGAACAGAACATGCAGCACCACTATTTAAAAAGTTAGAAATTTTGCCTTTGAGAAATCTATATATGTATAAAGTTTTACGAATATTTTATAAAAGAAGTGGAGATGAGGTTGAAACTATGTCTGAAAGGAGAATAACATTAAGAAATAGATATAATGCAATAGTTCCAAAACCAAATTTAACAGCTTTCAAGAAATTTTATTTATACCTTGCACCTAAAATGTTTAATGCTCTACCATCCAATCTCAAAACCATCTCAGAAGCAGATTTTTCTAGGCAGCTGTGGCCTTATTTATTATGTTTGGAAAATGCTGAAATGTACTTTTATGGAATTTAGTATATATACAGTAGTATAGAAGTGACTAATATAGATAATAAGTAATATAAATACCTACTCTGTTGTATCATTTTTGTTTGTAAGTGTATTGACTTTTACTCTGTGCTGAAGAAGATCACTGTGTAGAACTCACTCTCACTGTATAATATATATAACCAAGTGATATAAGTGACCGGGCAAAACCGCCTCTTCGATTTTTAGAACATAAGATAGTGTATAAATCCACCAACATAGGTTTTTAACCTAAGGTGGTTATTGTTTTTTTCTTTTTTTCATGTGTAAATGTATTTTGTGTTGTGTATGGAAAAAACAATAAAGATTTCAAAAAAAAAAAAAAATTTAATCGAAGGCTCAGAGCTCTAGAAGCGCTCAGGAAATCCTGCAGACGCCCAGTTGGAGCTATATCATCCCAGCCTTCGTAAAAGTGCTTTGGAGAATTTTGCCTAACCTTTGGAATGACTCTGTAGGGCCGACGAGTATTCAATCTTAAGCCAATGTGATTTAAATACTCGTAATAAACTGTAAACTAATTGGCTAAGGACGTTGGTAAATAATATAATATCGAATATAATGTAAAAGAGCAATTCCTACAGAGTCGTCGGGGCCTAATTAATATAATTGAATGGAGAATTTATCGTGGGATGATTTAAAATAGATTTAATATTAATATTCGTGACTGTTTGATTGTTCAAATCAGCCTACTCCCAAGACTAGGTTCTCTCGCCCGCCAAGGACGGGGTTTAGAACGCAGACGACAAGTCTCGGGGCATTAAAACGGCGAACTAATTAGAATAAACGTACGTAATAATCATTCGTAGAAATCGTAATTTTGAAACTAATTGGTTTAAATCAAACCAAACGATAATCACCGCTAGTCACTGGCAAGCAGGAACTGGCGGGTCGAGAATCAAGTTGGCGAAATTTACGTTATTAAATTTAGTTATTGAAAATCGAATTTGGAAACGGGAATGCAAATGTTAAACGGAAATTTAAACGTAAATCGTAGCAATGTGAATAACTAATATAGCTAACCTTCGGTAAACAAATTATCGATGATCGTGCAAGCGTTGATACCAGGCGAATGTAACGACGAAGTTACTTCGAAGACGGCGTACGAACGAATAATCCTGTCTTGGAGTAAAATCCTTCGTTCCTGCCCGCTCGAGGCTTACGCGCTCAAGCGGCGAACTCAAGTGCTACTAGATAACAACTGATCGAATTCACTTGTTGAGCTGGTCTAGTTTCGTCTGTCGTCTGCCAACAAATAAACACCAGTTTGGGGTTATGTCGTCGTCGGCGTTAAATACCTGTAAAATCGGCCGGTTTAACTTTATTATGTGAAACGAAGTGCTATTATGAATAAATATGTAGTTTTGGATGTGTTTGTGTACTTCACTGCGAATAAAAATAGGCCTACGTTCTTTGGCCCATAGCCCAAGCTATGGCCAACACATAGGCCTCGGAGTAGGCTATTGTGGTTAAAAGTCGGGTAAGTTCTGGTGTTAATTTATTCGTAGTACGTTTTTACCCCCCTTAAAATTTGGTACCTTACACCTTACTGTAAAAATGTAATATTTTAAAACAATCTGTATTATCATTTTGCTAAAGTCATACAGGATGATTCCCCGTTTATCCACCTTTTTGAAATACATGGTCCCGAAATAACTTAAGTTGTTAAATGATGAACTATGAATAAATAATATGGATTGCTGGAATTCCTATGCGTGTTTCATTTTCGTAATCGATCATCTCTATTACACTCAAAGATGCAGCAAAGTATCAAATGGAATAACAACTGTTTTTTTCTTTATGATAGAGCTAGGAAGAATATAAAATACACAAGCACACGAGAACTTTTGCATTTCAAAGGTATTTACATATCAAACACATGATAGCCGCCCACTAAGCGATACTTTTTCAAAAGCCAATGTATTTTCAATATCCATAATCTGTATTAATTGCTTTGATTTTAAATGTGTCACTTTATGGCCTGGCCTAGAGTCTTCTTACAACACGTATAAAAACAAACACGTTAGTCAGATTGCTTTGGAAACACAGTCAAGGGTAATTCACTCGTTCCGCCATGAAAAGTAATCTGAAAAGTAAATGGTATCGTAGAGATTCCTATATAATAGTAGTTGATCTTATGCATATCGCTTCTAGAAAAGAAAACATGTGACCCCTATTAATCACGGAATGTGGTTTATACATTGTTAAACAGATTATTTATATTATTATTAAGCTTCTACTCATTTCTTTACATGGAAAATACTTATTTTTCCATAAAATAATTTTATAATTTGTAGTTTTATAGTGATTTCCTTTGGAGGAAATGCGTTTCCTATTGTCATAACAACCGCTAGCCTACAATGGCGTGGTTATAGTCTGGTATTGGAGATGTCCCGCAGCGCAACCCATCAACTGAGATTGTGTCAGAACAGCTGTGGAAAATACTTATTTTTCCATAAAATAATTTTATAATTTGTAGTTTTATAGTGATTTCCTTTGGAGGAAATGCGTTTCCTATTGTCATAACAACCGCTAGCCTACAATGGCGTGGTTATAGTCTGGTATTGGAGATGTCCCGCGGCGCAACCCATCAACTGAGATTGTGTCAAGACAGCTGTGATAAATGACTACATCCATACAATCATTGATGTACATTATTGTTTATTGTTGTATTGTTTTCATACAGAACTTAGGTAAAGGACAGGAGGATTTTATAACACGTTCTTCTCAAAAGAAGGCCAATCGGTAAAATATTGGTATCTAGATTTGATTTTTGGACTAAAACTAAAACCATTAACGTGCAAATTGAGAAATTGAAAAATTGAATAAGAACCCTAGTAGCTTAAAATCTTATATCCTTACTATACTAAAACCTATAATGTAGGGACTCTTTATTGTACTAGTAGTTAGGTTACACTTTACACGTGTGCTTGTTGTACAAGTACAAATTGAAGTGTGGCCATCACCATGACGACAGATCAATTACTATCTCTACTAATCCAATTACAAGGACCCTTTCTACTGCATTTGCATTAGACAACTTAACAATAAATTACATCTTTGCTAGCTCTTAATGTTACTTTGCTATTGTTCTATTTTACTAATTTGTATGTTACAAGCGTTTTTTTACTTACCTGAAATTATAAAATATAAATGTTGCACAGTTTTGATTTTTTTTATCTAACACATTATTTTAAGGATAAGAGACTAAAACGCTGCCAGTAACTCTATTAGCTCGCAAGGCTTGCAAAAACTAGAATAGAAAGACCAGCGCTTCAAGTACACTACCTAGTTCCATTGCAGCTAAGGGAAAAAAGATAGAAATTCAAAATAGTTTTAAATGGGTTTTCACCATAGTCTATTCAAACATGTATTTCAATTCTACAGTTTACCAATTGCTAGTGATAATTTCCTAAATTATTAACGCCGTTGTAAAACGGGTAAGGTATTTTAAAACTAAAACTTAAACAGCCAGTAGTAGTTACTAAATCATTCATTGTAATTCTATAAGTTTATACGATTTGGAATTTACTCTTTAAATATTAAAATTAAACATGATCTTATACATTATTTAGCTAGGCCCACTGAGCTTTTGAATAACTTAATAAAATCTAGCAAATAATTATGGATTGCAAAGATGATTAGAACTGCACTATGCTTCAGATTGGATCTTTAATATAATATTGCATATTTTGTATATCATCCTCTACGCATTCTTGCCCTGTCCATCCAATCGTAGGGGAAATAAGAAATGATTCTAAACAGTTTAGAAAATGCTCTGTCTTATTCCGGGATTAAAAATATTCATGGATTAGTTTAACAGGCTGAAAACTGGTAAAACTATTAGAACGTCGTAAGAATGTTTTCATATCTCTAATTAGATTACAATTTATACAATTTACAAACATATTTTATAAACAGTTATAATTTTAATATCAAAGCAATCAACTGTGCCATAGTTTAGCAAAACGAATGTAAAAATTCGACATCTAACTAGGGGGTCTAACGGGGTTTTAAAAATTGTATACATAAGAGGCGTTTCAACGTAATTTGAAAGAAGAATAAAGTAATGCAATATAGTCTACCACATACTTACTTCACTGTAAGTTACTATTAGGTGTTGTATTATGGTTCCTATAGCACAAACTCTCAACTACTATAATAAACGTTCTAGGTTTAATGCTCTAACTTTGTATTCAAACAAGACATTTTCCCCTTGGACACGATTATCCACTCTCAGCAGAGTGTTATTCTTGGTGTAGCATCCGCCACAACTTTGTTGAGTTTTTACTTTGGGTTTTTACTTTTACTATTATAGAAGTGAGAAACACACAGTTATAGAACTGACTTTATTTTAACAATAAAATATTAGTTAAACTCTTGTCCATGAATCCTAAGCTCAAAAAACAAAACAAACCAACTATCTTGTTGCTAGCAATAACTTGCACCAATTTTAATTTAAATTCAAACCATATGTTTATGTGAAGTTCAAATGTAAAAATTATTTCTTGACACCCTCTCGTAATTTTTACATTTTTACAAATTAAATTTTAAACTAAAAGATATGGAAAATGTTTAAGAACATATTGTCCATACAGAACTTCCACTTATCACATTAAAAAATGAAACTTAATTAATTAATGTCTCCTTTCTTTGTACAACCTCTTCCAACAAATCTGTTTTATACTTTCCATTCTCTTTCTTCACAAACACCCATTTGTTTGACAATTTCAATATGTTCATCATTGACTCAAATCTCTTAAATGCTTTATTTTTCTTGACGATCTTTACCTTATTTCTTTTCTATTCACCATCTCATCTTCATTTCCCCCATTCTCTGTTGTCTGAGGTTTTATTTCTCTTGAAGATCTTTTCCTTATTCCTTTCCTATTCACCATATCATCTTCATTTTCTACACTCTCTGTTGTTTGGCTCTCTTGATTTTCTTGATGCATTTTAATTAATTTACTTTGATAATTTGATCTGTTTTCTTACATTCATCGACGCCTTTTTCTCTGCTGTTTACAGTCTCTTCATTATTTTCTTCACACTCTGTTATTGTCTTCCCTTCTTAATTTTCGTATGGATTTCCAAACGCCAGCATGGAACTGTTCTTAGATTTATGATAATCCACTTTTAGACTCACCAAATATAATCCATTGGATTGTTTATTTCCCTCACATACATTAATATTGTTTTTACTTATTACAACCTTTTCATTAGAAAACATGACTTCTCCTGCTTTTTCTGTCATTGCGTTTACTGACAACAAATTGTCTGACAGATCAGTAACATAAAACACTTCTTTTAGATTGAACTCAGATCACTCAATTTTTTCCCTTACCTACAGACTTGATTGATTTATTGTTTTTCGAAACCATTATATCACTTTTATTAAACTCTAGGTCACTTAACAATGAACAATCATTTGTCATGTAAGACGTGCATCCTGAGTCTACAAAAAAGATACTCTCACGTAAAGTCCTCTCAATATCGTTATCACATCTCAAAAATGAAAATTTTCCTTTATCTTTTTTAATTTTTCGAAAATAGCAGTCCTTGTCTGTGTAATTCCTCTTTTTACAAATAGAACATCCAGCTATCTTTTTACTAGAACATGTATTATCAAGATGTCCTCGCTTGTTACAAATGAAACATCTCCTCTCAGTGTTGGGTTGTCTAAAATCAGTTTTACTTTTGTTGAAATTTTGGAATTTAGAAGTTTGGTATCCCTTTCCTTTGTTACATTTACTTTTGAAAGCTACCGTATCCTCAGTGTCACTGTTTTTACATCTTATTTCCTCTGCTAGTACCCGTGAAGTTAAATTTGACAGGGTTCTATCTGTTTTAGCTGTAGACTCCCAGGATGTTACGAGATTTTTGAACTTATCTGGCAAGGATGCCAAAATCTTAGACATCAACATGTCATCATCAATGTTTTGATTTAAGCTTTTCAATTTATCTGCCATGTTTTGCAAGCTAGCAATGAAACTAGTCACATCTGAATTTTGTTCTAATTTGAAATTGAATAACTCTTGAAGTAAGTTACATTTTTGTTGTTAAGCCTGTCTTTCGAATATCTGGCATAGCTTAGTATACATACCTTGTGAAGTCTCATCATTCAAAATATGAACCAAATACTTTTAATCTATGGATGTAACAATAAGTTTTTGTGCTGTTGGGTCTTTCTTCTTCCACTTTGTTCTTTTATTTCATTGTCTTGGTCTTCATACTTTTCTTCTCCTGTTACTACTTCATGTATGCCATATGATTTTAAAATAACTGTTGTTTGGAATTTCCAAAATTTAAATGACTCTTAATCAACCAATTTTTCTATGGTTTCATTCCCATTTATAGCCATTTCTGATTTTAACTCGTCCTACTTTTAAAATTAGCAAAATTCTTCTTTCAGACAATTCTTGAATAAAACATTTTATCAACTAACTTATCAACTTGATACTTACAAACAACAATCCCTTTCTTGATTTATTTTTAATATGTTTCAAGCCTCACTTCTATTTCTGCCTGGGCCCCATGACCTGTTGAGTTTTTATTTTGGGTTTTTACTTTTATTGTTATAGAAGTGAGGAACACACAGTTATAGAACTGACTTTATTTGAACAATAAAATATTAGTTAAACTCTTGTCCATGAATCCTAAGCTCAAAAAACAAAACACACCAACTATCTTGTTGCTAGGCAACAACTGGGACTAATTTTAATTTAAATTCAAACCATATGTTTATGGTTAAGTCCATGTAAGTCCAAATGAAAAAAATATTTCTTGACAAACTTGTGCACCTGCTATAGCACAGTCCATACTCAATGTTGTTTTATAAAAAAATTAAATGAAATGTTTATCTATTCTAACATAATTTTGAACACCAATTTGGAATCAATTGTAAACTATAAAAGGTAAACAAAACATATAACATAAAACCTTCTAGCGGATGGGTGAACTAAAATGATTTCAGGTTCAGGTAAAAATGTAATTTTATTTTACAAATAAAGAAATTGCATGACATACACTAGATTGTTAAACAGTCAACTCTGTAGCTTGGGTTTCTAGGGCTACTAAAATAATTAACAAACAACTTAAATATGCACAAAGGATATGTGGTGATTGAAATAATTGTGGCAGTGTAGTGGCACCACATTAGCCACCTGCGGAGTCTGGAAGATAAGGAACTTTCGGTTTTTTGGTGCCGTTGCTACAAAGCAATCGGTTAAGGCAATTGTGCAGGAAAGCTGTTGCTTTAGGTGTTCGCTGATGAAAAAAAAAAATACTGTGGGTGGTTTATTCTGGGAAGCAGCTTGTTTGTGTGGTTGCTGGGAAGTCACTTTGTTGGGTAGCTGTTGAGAAGTGGCTGCCCTGTTGTGGAGGATGTATTTCCTTTTGTTGATGATTCATCTGCTGTCGTTGAGGATGCAGTTTCTGTCGTTGAGGATGTATTTCCTATTGTTGAGGATGCAGTTCTGTCGTTGAGGATGCAGTTCCTGTCATTGTGTATGCAGTTCCTGTCTTTGATTAAGCATCTGTAGTCGATATTGTAGTTGTAGAGTGGCATTTTCATTATCTAACTGGGACAGGCGATCCAAAAGATCTTGGTCCATAATGTAAAATGATGATGTGGAGAAAAGTGAAGAATAATTGAAATATTGCTTGAAGGTTGAAATTTAGTGTTGGACATCTTGAATTTAGTATTAAATAATGAACTTGTTAGTCCGGGGTCACCATTTCTAGCGGATGAGCGCACTAAAATGATTCGTCCTGGTGAAATTGGTAAAAATGTTATTTAATTTTACAAAGAAAGAAATTGAGTAATCCACTAGATTGTTAAACAGTCAACTATGTAGCCTAGGTTGCTAGGGCTACTAAAATAATAAACAAACAATTTAAATATACACAAACATATGCGATGAACTGTGGCATCACTAACTAGTGGCATCACAACCTTTTATTATAAATGTGAGTATATGTATTTACAGTCGGGACCACGTAAGTTTGCAGTTGAGGGAGGAGCCTATTTATCATATGGTTTTGAATGAGCCAATGAGAACCGTTCGGTGTTGCCAAATCTAATAATACCAGCTGATTTGAAAATATTTCATAGTATATTTTAATTAGTGTTGTCTGTAGCTGTGAACTAGCATCAGCTGACTAGTGTCCTTTATGTTTACGATTTTGGATATTTCGGTTGTCATGGTGACTAATGGGTGTTGAGTTGAATTAATGTTTAGAGAAGGTTCGTTTTGTTGTCCTGTTTTTTTTTTTTAGTGTTAAATATAACTAAGTTGTAGAAAGTTCTGAAGAGTTTTATTTTCCCACAAGCTATTTCGGCATGTCTGGAAACGGTACAAGATTTTCGGATTTGGTAAAGTTGTATGATGGCGAAGGAGACTTCTCGGAATGGCTGAAAAAGTTAGAGCCTGTATGTAAACTTCAGAAGGTTAAAGAACTACAATCAGTGCTTCCCTTGTTTTTGTCTGGAGGAGCAATTGCCGTCTACGATGGGCTTACCGACGCAGTTAAGAGTGATTACTCCGCCCTGACCCAAGCTTTGCAGCAGGCTTTCTCTGCTAACTGTTTCCAAGCGTATGAGGAGTTCATATCCAGACGTTTGCTTCCAGGAGAATCTGTTGATGTCTACGCATCTGATTTGAAAAGGTTGGCTAAATTAATAGATTCTTCAGTTTCTGACGAGTGGATAAAGAGTTCTTTTGTTCACGGACTACCCAGAGAAGTTCAAAATCAGTTAAAGGCGGCATGTTGTTTGCAAGACATGGAGCTGTCAAAAGTGTTAGAAAGGGCGAGAAGTTTAGTGAATGGAAGTGAATCCAATGTTGGAGCCGCCGCTCAGATGGAAGTGTCCGTAAATAAAAGACAGTATAGTAAACAATGTTTTATCTGTAACTCGGAAGGACATCTAGCAAGATCATGCCCACAAAGAAAGCCGAGTAGCACCTCGAATGTAATTTGTTTCCGCTGTGGAGAAGCAGGACATTATGCTCCAAAGTGTTCACAGGCTCAAAAAAACGAGTAAAAGGGGCCACCCTTTGTTGCGCGGGTGGCTATCCTTGTTTGACTGCGCAACCACAACTGCCGACGTTGATGGTAACTGTTGCTGGAACTAAGTGCTGTGCATTATTAGATACGGGGTGTTCAAGAACTATTATCTCACCCGAGTCTTGTCAGGTCTAAGAAACTAATAAGGCCCACAAGTCAACGAGTGGTAATGATGAACGGGGACGTAGTAGACTGTAACTTAATGTGTGAGACAAAGGTGTCAGTTAGTGGGATTAACCTATCATTAAACTGTTTAGTTGCTCGATTATTGCTAAACTATCAGGTGCTATTAGGAATGGATGCGATTTCTGCAATGGGTGGAGTTACGATTCAGGGGGATGGTGGCGTAGAATTTAAAAAGGGTTTGTGTACTGGAGCAGTGGCTGAATCTGAGCAAAAGGGTGACGGTGACCAGAAAATCATCAGGGAGATCGAATCCAAGCAAGAAATTAATATTGATAAGAAATCTGCAGAGAAAATCATTATTGAAGACTGTGATTTTAAGGCAGAATTTTTAGATGGAAAATGGACAGTGGAATGGAATTGGAAGGATGTGAACAGACTGCCTATGTTGGAAAATCAAGTAAAAATGTACAGAATTCCTGAGAATGCTACCGAAGCCTTCGAAACTGAAGTTGAAGAATAAATAAAAAGTGGTTGGCTGCAGCCCTATCATGGAGAGTTTGAAGGTGTGATTCCTTTGATGGCTGTCATACAGCAAAATAAGGATAAAGTGCGGCCTGTAATGGACTATAGAGAACTTAACCAATTCGTTTCAAGCCATACAGCTGGAAGTGAGGTTTGTAGTGAAAAGTTAAGATTGTGGAGACGATTGGGTGAACATGTGAGTACAGTTGATCTTCGTAAAGCGTACTTGCAAATTCATATTGCTCCACATTTGTGGAAATTTCAAGTTGTCAAATTTAAGGGTGAAAACTATTGTTTAACTCGACTTGGGTTTGGGTTAAACGTTGCCCCAAAGATTATGAGCAGTATTGTTAACAAGGTTTTATCGATGGATCCGATAGTTAGGAGTGCCACAGATTCATATGTCGATGACATCGTCGTTAATAAAGAAATCGTCAGTAGTGATGTTGTGATTAGATTGTTGGAAACATATGGTTTGACAGCAAAGCCGGCAGAAACGCTTGATGGAGGCAGAGTATTAAGACTAAGGCTGAGAAGAGCAGGATGTAAGCTAATGTGGTACAGAGATAACAAATTAAAACCTTTGGACCAAGTTAAAACAAAGAAAGATGTTTTCTCGTTGTGTGGGCAATTGATTGGACACTATCCAGTAGCAAGCTGGCTTCGACCTGCATGTAGTTTCGTTAAGAGACATTTGTCGGATCTGAAGTGGGACGATTTGATCAGTGAACGTGCGCAAACTATGTTAACAAATATTATGGATCGAATCGATGAAAGAGACCCAGCCACTGGCAAACGGGCTGTGTCCCCTGGAGAAGAAGGAAAAGTGTGGTGTGACGCAAGCAGTCTAGCGATCGGAGTTTGTCTAGAAATTGAAGGTGAGATAGTCGAAGATGCTTCGTGGCTGAGGAAGCAGCATGATTCAGCACATATCAATTTAGCAGAATTGGAAGCTATCCTAAAAGGAGTAAATTTGGCCCTGCGTTGGGGGTTAAAGAAGATCGTATTAATCACGGATTCAGCGACAGTTCATGCTTGGGTGTCATCTATACTGACGGGGGACCGTCCTATCAAAACACATGGGTTAAGTGAAGTTTTGGTTAGAAGACGATTAAGCCTATTTAAAGACATTATTTTGGAATGCGGTCTCAATGTACAAATAGAACTCATTAAGTCACAGTTCAACAAAGCAGATCTTCTTACAAGAGTGCCAAGAAAATGGTTAGCAAGAAACGAAGAGACTAGCATTGCACTTGTGTATGAGAATGAGAGTGTGGACCAAAAGACATTGGTGAAACAGGTTCATGACTTGCATCATTTTGGTGTTAACCGTACTTTATTCACCGCCAGACGGTGTCACCCAGACATTAACTTTACCACAAAAGTTGTTGAAGAAGTTGTGAAAAGTTGTAAAGAGTGTCTGTCAATTGATCCATCCAGCATCAAATGGGAGCCTGGGTATTTGGATTGCCAGAACAATTGGTATAGGCTTGCCATTGACGTAACACACTATGGTCAAAGCAAGTTCATGACCATTGTGGACTGTGGTCCAAGTAGGTTCTGCATTTGGCGCAGGATCCCAAAAGAGACGAAAGATCAGATTTCTAAAGTGTTTTTGGAATTGTTTACTGATCGAGGGCCACCACATGAGATTTTGATGGACAATAGTGCAACATTTCGATGCGAAGAGATTACTCAGCTCTGTGATAAATGGGGTATTAAAGTTGTGTTTAGGTGTGTCAACCGGCCAAGTGGAAACGGGATAGTTGAGCGAAACCACAGAACAATCAAGCGTATGGCCGCAAGAACTAAAGGGAGTATCCAAGAAATGGTCTATTGGTACAATTTGACACCTAAAGAAGGATTATGTGGCGATTCATCGCCGAGTTCCCAGATTTTTTCGTACCAATGGCGATGTAAAGGTGAACCTGTAAAAGGTGAAGTGTATGAAGGGTCACATTTTACAGTAGGTGAACGTGTGTATGTCAAGCCGCCAAACCCATCCTGTACTTCGAGATGGAAGGAAGGAGTGGTTACTGGACAGTTTTCACCCAGAAGTGTTGAAGTAAATGGCAGGCCTCATCACATAGCAGATGTGCAAAAAGTAGTTGAAAGTAAAAATGAAAGTGTAAGTTGTGTCGGCACCTCGAGGGCATGTGGTGGTGTTGACACCACGGGGGCGTGTAGCTGTGAACTAGCATCAGCTGACTAGTGTCCTTTATGTTTACGATTTTGGATATTTCGGTTGTCATGGTGACTAATGGGTGTTGAGTTGAATTAATGTTTAGAGAAGGTTCGTTTTGTTGTCCAGTTTTTTTTAAGTGTAAAATATAACTAAGTTGTAGAAAGTTCTGAAGAGTTTTATTTTCCCACATTGTCAAAGGACGATGTGGCAACGTCGCACTAGCCTTGTCCTTGGCTGCCACCAACTGCAAACTTACGTGCTGCCAACTATAAAAATAATGTTCATAACCACAGATTTAAAATAAAAGTACAATCTAGGCGTTTAGTTAATGGAAGTAATAGGAAATTTCAACTCAAAATACTAATCTATTATTTACATCGACTGCAATAAAGGTTATCAATGTGGACTGCACTAACCATTTTAAAAATAGAACTGTTTTATAATTAAATAATGTACAAAACGCAATAATGAGAATGCAATATCGACTATGAAAAACCGGACCGAGCTAGTAAATTGCAGATCAAATGTGTCCAGCAATAAAACCCCCTATTTAACTTTTAATTACGAGCATAGATCAATGCTGTCGTCTAACGGATTAAACGCTTACAAACATTTCCATACAGTATTTGGCGTAGTACAAACACAATTTACAGAAAAATTAAACTTTAAATATACAGAATGACATTTGTGAAAAATACAAGTATTTAAATTAATTGAAAGCATATTTACTTTAAACTAGTTTACTTGTTGCTCGAAATCATTCAATTGTCAATTGTCAACTGCTTATAACAATACAATATAATCAAAATATCTTGAAAATATTTTTTTTCAGAAGCTGACCTTGCTTTTTAGTATTTTCTACAAATAGATCCCGAATTACCCATATCCGCATAAAGTTGTCAATATTGTTATCTTCATCATCGATAAAGTAGCCTCCATGGCAACACCATTATCGCCAGTAATCGTCGTTTGCAGTCTCTTCGTTGCAAAATTCACTAACTTTATAATAGCGATGACGATTTTTCAAATTACTCAAGTACTACCTGATTTCCTGCATAACCTGTCTGCGACTATTTTATCAGCTGAATTTTATTTGCTTCAAATAGATTTTTTTGGTTAGTTGATGTAATGAGGCATCAATTATATTTACCTGTAAAAAGTCCACGAAATTGTAGCTCTTCGGCTAAAATTCTCGTTCACTGTTGATTACAACTTAAAATGTTTACAACAATTAAATTATCCAGCTGATCATAATGTAAACAAACAATGATAACATAGTAACTTAAAAAGCCACTGAGACAGAGCCCAGGGGACTTTTTCGACATATGAGGATTTATATGACATCTACTCAATGAGATCCTTCCAATGAGCCATAAACTAACAAAATCTGTCAAGAAACCAAGGAGGAGTTCTGCAGACAAATATCGTGCTTGCCTATTTTATATATAGATGATGGATGGGGTAAAATCTTAACTAGTTTTCATCAGTTATGTATTTAAGTGGTTTTAAAATCATAAGTGATGGGAAAGCCAGTATATTTTCTCAAATAAAAAAAAAAACACAAGAATGTGTGTAAAAGTGATTTTATTTAAATCACGAAAATCTATAAATTTATACAATGCACCCTGCCAAGTGATGGTGATTGTGAGATCCAAGACTGTTTCTGTCCCTGATTAACTCCAACCAACTGTCACGTGGTCAGGGCATTAACACTAAGGCCTGTGATCTGGATAGTATGAGATTTATTTTAGAATATTTTTTTTTTTTTTTCTAAGGGAGAGGAGGGAAAATGCTTTTACGCACACAGGTAGCCAGCCTGTAGTGTGAGACTCCTGAATCTATCGCAGACTACTCACTAAAAAACCCCCCTACTCTGTTGGACACAGACCTGGAATTGTTTGTCACATTACTTCAAGTCAGGCCAACATGTTACCTAAGCCCTCAGGGCTCTCACCGTTTATGGCATTTGGATACTTTATGACCTACACCGCATCCCGGTCAAGGTCGAGCTTCTTGGCGCGGAGAATACCCTGGATGTAATGTGACACACAGGTCCAATTGTCCTCACCCTCCGTCATCATCGGTATGACCGTGTCCACCGACAGCAGTCCTACTAACTGTTGAGGCTCCAGGCGGGGCCTTTCCCAACGCTGGCAGTGGAAAAAGGTATGTTCCACGTCATCGGGAATGCCTGGGCAGTATATGCAATCGGGTGACACGGCTTTGCCCATCCTGAACAGGTACGACCGGAAAAAGCCGTGACCCGTCAGAAATTGGGTGAGGTAGAAGTCCACCTCTCCGCTCCGCCGATTAACCCAAGGTCGGACTTGCTTTATCAGTCGCCTGGTCCAGCGTCCACGAGTCTCCTGTTCCCAGCTCTCCTGCCACAGCTGGTAGGTGCGGGTGCGTTCTTCTGTTCGTGCCTGGTCCTCCCCACGGCGCTGATAAATTGCTTTTCTCTCCGCCGCCAAAAGTTTGACGGGGATGACTCCAGCAACCACCAGGACGGCGGGTTCGGACACTGTTCGGTAGGCGGATGCAACTCTTAGTGCTGCCTGACGCTGCACTCGGGCAAGCCGCATCCTATATACCTCCTTATTGAGAGCGTCTGCCCACACCTCAGCACCGTACAAGAGCACAGACTGGACAGAAGACATTAACAGCCTTCTACGGCTGGACCGAGGCCCTCCGACATTGGCCATCAACCGGCTAAGAGAGGAGACCACCCTAGCGGCTTTGTCCGCCGTACGGAAAATCTGATCCCGCCAGCTAAGCTTGCTGTCCACCATAATCCCAAGGTACTTGGCAGAACGAACGGTCTGGACTTCAACGGCCCCTACCCTCAACGGCACGATGGTGTCAATCCGTTTTTTTGTTTATTTTAGAATATTGCTTATGGTGAAATTATTGGATATTTAGTAATAAAATTAGTATAATAGTTGATAATATTAATCGTAACCATCAGCATACTATCTTTAGATAACCTTTAGTATTTAACGGCTGTTATTTATTAAAAGGCAGTAATGTTGCTTTGTTTTCAAATAGAACGAATTACAAATGTTTTTAAATGGCCAGAAACTATTAAAGTCACATGTCAAATTTCAACAGATAAGTGATTTTTACCTTTCTACAACTATGAGATAAAACATACAGAGATATTAGTCGGGCGAACTAAAACATTTGGCGTAGATCACCTCATTCTAAAATAGAGAAATAAGTATATCGCAGCTTTTAATACAACTTCGGCCCTCAATTATTTGGATGTCAAAACTGATATAAGCTCATAAACCCTGTTGTTTAGATCATGGTAGTGATTTTAAACAACAAAAGGCAAATATTTATGATGTACGCATAAAATATTTTTGTTGTAACAGTAATTTAAGCAACGATCACGTAAATATAGTGTTAATGACATGGTCCGTTACTCGTGTTGTTAAGTAAAACAATGCTGTTAAGTAAGTAAACAATGCTGTTAAGTGAATCTATTTAATTCTAAGAACTGAACTGAAACGGCTAATTAAAAAAAAACGGTAGTAGGTAAACATATTAAACTATCAAAATCCGTTTGCTAAACATTAGGTTAAGTTTTTGTACATTTGAGACTGTAATGTTTCAATTTAATTTAACCATTGTAGACTATGTTATGCCAAGGCTAGGTTAGGTTTTTGTTAGTTCAATTGTAATACAAGTAGGCCTATCTCGCATTTTTCATAGTTTAAATATTTCTTAATGTTCTTTAAATTACTAATGTAATAATGTTTCTAATAGTTTATTTTGTAAATAGTGGTAATCAAGAATATTTCTACCCCCTTACCGTACCTAGGTTAGCTTACCCACTTACCGTATTTAGGTTAGGTTACCCATTGTAAATATTTCAGCAACACAATAACAGTTATAAATGTACATTACTATTTTATTTCACACACAAAGGGATAAACATGTAAATATAACAACTAACTAAATAATTAAAACATATTTATTTATTACATTTGTTTGAATGTTTGTTTATTAGTCTACAATAGCTTCTCTGACAGCTCGAGCTCCAGCCGACAGCAGTTGATGGATCAACGACGATCAAGTGGGCAGCGCTGACGTCAGGCTGCTGGAAAAGGAAGTTAACTTTTGGTGGAAACATCTGGGTTTAAAGTTCTAGAACATTCCATGGTCTCCATAGCAACCAAATCGGGTATAAATACAGCAGTCCACGGACCAGTCTTCACTACTAGTGAGTGAGTTGACAGTCAGTCACTCATACAGGCGCTGCGGGTGTAAACCATTTGTCAGGCGCAAATAAAACAATAATTAATTGTAATCCAGTTTGTATTTGTGAAAGAAAATAAAAAAAGGAATAAGGTCAGTCCCAATTGTGTACTCATTTGAAATATTAATAAGGTAATTAGAATTAGATAAGTAAGTAGGATAGAAATTAGAATACACACAAAGCATTTGTCAGGCCCCGGCAGACCGCTGGTGCTGCGGCTTTAACACTCAACACTCACGCACATTCGGTCTGGCACCTTATTTTAAGAGTGCTGCGACCAAATAACACTTACACGTAGTGGCTCTGTATAACTTAACATTATATCTCACATTTCACACATTCTACAGTTAGGATAAAATCAGCCACGTGGCAATGAACCCATCCCTGAGAAACTTTGATAAAAGTACAAAATGAAATAATGAAATAATGAAATAATGAATTTATTTCCTCCAATAAAAACATACAGTAGATACAAAATTGGCTTGGAAATTAACTGGCCACTTTATCCAGTACATGTGGCCAGTGTACAAAGAAACTTATCAGTATCTTATCAGTGAGTCCAGTCTTCCACTTAACTGATTACAAGGTCGCCGCTGCCTGTGACGATCATTTTCTTAAAAATTAAAACTTAACTTTAACTTGTTATGTAACAGAAAATAAAAGTATCTTTTTAACAAAAATTGAATATCACTAATAAATATTACTTAAAATAACATACTTCTATACAATTTACAATGATGAAATTCAAACAGCCTATTGCAAAATACTCCTGAGACGCCAAGTATCCTCAATTTTAAATAACCAATCTTTCACTTTATTTGAAAATAGGTTAATAGAATTGCATGTTTTTATTTCAATTGGTAATTGATTGTAGATGAAAGGACCTAGAAATAAAAACGAATGTTTAAAAATCTCTTTGTTGACCTACAATATAATCAAAATATCTTGAAAATATTTTTTTTCAGAAGCTGACCTTGCTTTTTAGTATTTTCTACAAATAGATCCCGAATTACCCATATCCGCATAAAGTTGTCAATATTGTTATCTTCATCATCGATAAAGTAGCCTCCATGGCAACACCATTATCGCCAGTAATCGTCGTTTGCAGTCTCTTCGTTGCAAAATTCACTAACTTTATAATAGCGATGACGATTTTTCAAATTACTCAAGTACTACCTGATTTCCTGCATAACCTGTCTGCGACTATTTTATCAGCTGAATTTTATTTGCTTCAAATAGATTTTTTTGGTTAGTTGATGTAATGAGGCATCAATTATATTTACCTGTAAAAAGTCCACGAAATTGTAGCTCTTCGGCTAAAATTCTCGTTCACTGTTGATTACAACTTAAAATGTTTACAACAATTAAATTATCCAGCTGATCATAATGTAAACAAACAATGATAACATAGTAACTTAAAAAGCCACTGAGACAGAGCCCAGGGGACTTTTTCGACATATGAGGATTTATATGACATCTACTCAATGAGATCCTTCCAATGAGCCATAAACTAACAAAATCTGTCAAGAAACCAAGGAGGAGTTCTGCAGACAAATATCGTGCTTGCCTATTTTATATATAGATGATGGATGGGGTAAAATCTTAACTAGTTTTCATCAGTTATGTATTTAAGTGGTTTTAAAATCATAAGTGATGGGAAAGTCAGTATATTTTCTCAAATAAAAAAAAAACACAAGAATGTGTGTAAAAGTGATTTTATTTAAATCACGAAAATCTATAAATTTATACAATGCACCCTGCCAAGTGATGGTGATTGTGAGATCCAAGACTGTTTCTGTCCCTGATTAACTCCAACCAACTGTCACGTGGTCAGGGCATTAACACTAAGGCCTGTGATCTGGATAGTATGAGATTTATTTTAGAATATATTTTTTTTTTTTTTCTAAGGGAGAGGAGGGAAAATGCTTTTACGCACACAGGTAGCCAGCCTGTAGTGTGAGACTCCTGAATCTATCGCAGACTACTCACTAAAAAACCCCCCTACTCTGTTGGACACAGACCTGGAATTGTTTGTCACATTACTTCAAGTCAGGCCAACATGTTACCTAAGCCCTCAGGGCTCTCACCGTTTATGGCATTTGGATACTTTATGACCTACACCGCATCCCGGTCAAGGTCGAGCTTCTTGGCGCGGAGAATACCCTGGATGTAATGTGACACACAGGTCCAATTGTCCTCACCCTCCGTCATCATCGGTATGACCGTGTCCACCGACAGCAGTCCTACTAACTGTTGAGGCTCCAGGCGGGGCCTTTCCCAACGCTGGCAGTGGAAAAAGGTATGTTCCACGTCATCGGGAATGCCTGGGCAGTATATGCAATCGGGTGACACGGCTTTGCCCATCCTGAACAGGTACGACCGGAAAAAGCCGTGACCCGTCAGAAATTGGGTGAGGTAGAAGTCCACCTCTCCGCTCCGCCGATTAACCCAAGGTCGGACTTGCTTTATCAGTCGCCTGGTCCAGCGTCCACGAGTCTCCTGTTCCCAGCTCTCCTGCCACAGCTGGTAGGTGCGGGTGCGTTCTTCTGTTCGTGCCTGGTCCTCCCCACGGCGCTGATAAATTGCTTTTCTCTCCGCCGCCAAAAGTTTGACGGGGATGACTCCAGCAACCACCAGGACGGCGGGTTCGGACACTGTTCGGTAGGCGGATGCAACTCTTAGTGCTGCCTGACGCTGCACTCGGGCAAGCCGCATCCTATATACCTCCTTATTGAGAGCGTCTGCCCACACCTCAGCACCGTACAAGAGCACAGACTGGACAGAAGACATTAACAGCCTTCTACGGCTGGACCGAGGCCCTCCGACATTGGCCATCAACCGGCTAAGAGAGGAGACCACCCTAGCGGCTTTGTCCGCCGTACGGAAAATCTGATCCCGCCAGCTAAGCTTGCTGTCCACCATAATCCCAAGGTACTTGGCAGAACGAACGGTCTGGACTTCAACGGCCCCTACCCTCAACGGCACGATGGTGTCAATCCGTTTTTTTGTTTATTTTAGAATATTGCTTATGGTGAAATTATTGGATATTTAGTAATAAAATTAGTATAATAGTTGATAATATTAATCGTAACCATCAGCATACTATCTTTAGATAACCTTTAGTATTTAACGGCTGTTATTTATTAAAAGGCAGTAATGTTGCTTTGTTTTCAAATAGAACGAATTACAAATGTTTTTAAATGGCCAGAAACTATTAAAGTCACATGTCAAATTTCAACAGATAAGTGATTTTTACCTTTCTACAACTATGAGATAAAACATACAGAGATATTAGTCGGGCGAACTAAAACATTTGGCGTAGATCACCTCATTCTAAAATAGAGAAATAAGTATATCGCAGCTTTTAATACAACTTCGGCCCTCAATTATTTGGATGTCAAAACTGATATAAGCTCATAAACCCTGTTGTTTAGATCATGGTAGTGATTTTAAACAACAAAAGGCAAATATTTATGATGTACGCATAAAATATTTTTGTTGTAACAGTAATTTAAGCAACGATCACGTAAATATAGTGTTAATGACATGGTCCGTTACTCGTGTTGTTAAGTAAAACAATGCTGTTAAGTAAGTAAACAATGCTGTTAAGTGAATCTATTTAATTCTAAGAACTGAACTGAAACGGCTAATTAAAAAAAAACGGTAGTAGGTAAACATAATAAACTATCAAAATCCGTTTGCTAAACATTAGGTTAAGTTTTTGTACATTTGAGACTGTAATGTTTCAATTTAATTTAACCATTGTAGGCTATGTTATGCCAAGGCTAGGTTAGGTTTTTGTTAGTTCAATTGTAATACAAGTAGGCCTATCTCGCATTTTTCATAGTTTAAATATTTCTTAATGTTCTTTAAATTACTAATGTAATAATGTTTCTAATAGTTTATTTTGTAAATAGTGGTAATCAAGAATATTTCTACCCCCTTACCGTACCTAGGTTAGCTTACCCACTTACCGTATTTAGGTTAGGTTACCCATTGTAAATATTTCAGCAACACAATAACAGTTATAAATGTACATTACTATTTTATTTCACACACAAAGGGATAAACATGTAAATATAACAACTAACTAAATAATTAAAACATATTTATTTATTACATTTGTTTGAATGTTTGTTTATTAGTCTACAATAGCTTCTCTGACAGCTCGAGCTCCAGCCGACAGCAGTTGATGGATCAACGACGATCAAGTGGGCAGCGCTGACGTCAGGCTGCTGGAAAAGGAAGTTAACTTTTGGTGGAAACATCTGGGTTTAAAGTTCTAGAACATTCCATGGTCTCCATAGCAACCAAATCGGGTATAAATACAGCAGTCCACGGACCAGTCTTCACTACTAGTGAGTGAGTTGACAGTCAGTCACTCATACAGGCGCTGCGGGTGTAAACCATTTGTCAGGCGCAAATAAAACAATAATTAATTGTAATCCAGTTTGTATTTGTGAAAGAAAATAAAAAAAGGAATAAGGTCAGTCCCAATTGTGTACTCATTTGAAATATTAATAAGGTAATTAGAATTAGATAAGTAAGTAGGATAGAAATTAGAATACACACAAAGCATTTGTCAGGCCCCGGCAGACCGCTGGTGCTGCGGCTTTAACACTCAACACTCACGCACATTCGGTCTGGCACCTTATTTTAAGAGTGCTGCGACCAAATAACACTTACACGTAGTGGCTCTGTATAACTTAACATTATATCTCACATTTCACACATTCTACAGTTAGGATAAAATCAGCCACGTGGCAATGAACCCATCCCTGAGAAACTTTGATAAAAGTACAAAATGAAATAATGAAATAATGAAATAATGAATTTATTTCCTCCAATAAAAACATACAGTAGATACAAAATTGGCTTGGAAATTAACTGGCCACTTTATCCAGTACATGTGGCCAGTGTACAAAGAAACTTATCAGTATCTTATCAGTGAGTCCAGTCTTCCACTTAACTGATTACAAGGTCGCCGCTGCCTGTGACGATCATTTTCTTAAAAATTAAAACTTAACTTTAACTTGTTATGTAACAGAAAATAAAAGTATCTTTTTAACAAAAATTGAATATCACTAATAAATATTACTTAAAATAACATACTTCTATACAATTTACAATGATGAAATTCAAACAGCCTATTGCAAAATACTCCTGAGACGCCAAGTATCCTCAATTTTAAATAACCAATCTTTCACTTTATTTGAAAATAGGTTAATAGAATTGCATGTTTTTATTTCAATTGGTAATTGATTGTAGATAAAAGGACCTAGAAATAAAAACGAATGTTTAAAAATCTCTTTGTTGACCTTGGGTGTTCTAACAATCATTTTATCTATTCTTCTCGTGTTGTAGTAAAGGTCTTCAGTTCTATTATTCCCACTTTGCATGAAAAAAGCTTTTAAAACCTTAAAATTATAAAGGTTTTGAATTGGCATTACTTTCATCTGTTGATAAAGAGGTAAAGAACTTTCTCTTCGCCGTTTTCTTAATATTATGCGCAAAAAATGATTCTGAGTGGTTCTTAATCTATTTATAAAAGTTTTAAATGTTCCGCCCCAACAAATTAGCCCATACTGTAATCTTGAATTTATTAATGCATGATATAGTGTTTTTAATAAAGATTCTTCACAAATATTTTTTAAAAAGTAAAACTTCCTTATTGATTGTTTAATTTTTGAATGAAGATCCTGAATATGTTTTTCCCATGTAATTTTACAATCAAAAGTTACTCCTAGATATTTAAAAGAATTGACTTTTTCAATTTGTTTGCAATTACAAGGAGGTCCCTGACCGGTGTCTTGGTGGTAAATAATTGGAGAAATAAAATCAAAACCTCGAAAATCAAAATTAATGTATTTGGTTTTGCTAACGTTTACTAGCATTTTATTTTTCACACACCAATTTTGTAAAACATTCAAATCATTGTCTATCATTGTCTAAATAAAATAGATAGTTAAATGAAATTCAGATTTAAGCCATTGAGACGTTACAAGAACAAGAATATGTATAAACGTTCCTGTCAGTCGTACAAAAACAACAAATATCCATATATAAACAACTCAAAGTATTAGAGATAACTCCATTTTTCTGTGAAGGCCTTCTCGTACATTTCCAACACGAAAACTATTACGCATGTCCCCAGATTGTTCTTTACATTTTCCAGTTAAATTCTTAGATATTCACATTTCTGAAAATTTAACTCCAACCAACATTCATTCAGTTGTTTAACCAACCAATTCACCATTTTCAGTACTTAGTGCTCGGAAAGAACAGTTAATTTTAGGTAATTAGTTCAATAGTGCAAATCAAAGCTGGCTAGCCAGCGTTCTAGTCTGGGCAATAGATCTCCGTCCCTATGGTCTTCAGTAATCTTCCATTTCAACAAAATTATTGGTAGCAGATTTGACACGCTTAAGTTTGGGTCAGACATTCTTATTACCCCCCATTATCCCTTTAATAATTCCCTTCTCCATTGCCCCCATAAAATACCCACCACCATACTCCCTGCACTCGCTACAACAAGCTCACATAGCTAAAAATTAATAAGTTTTTCATGAAACTAAATTTCGTTTTTCATAATGAGGGTTAACATTACAACATTTTTATATAGAATCAGCTTAGTCAGGCTCGAGTGTAAGTGAGGCATCTCATTTGATTATACGATCCTCGGTGATTAGTGACAGTCTAATAGCCACTTTGAGTTATTATTTAATTGCCGACATGATGTGTAGTGCAACGGTGGTAAAATGGTGGAAGATAGCTGGTTAAAAGTAATGCTTGTTTATTTATAAAATGATGTTTGGTGTTAAAGTGATTATTGCACCAGGCAAAAAGAGCATTATTTTTTTTTTGTTTTTTTTTTTTTAGAGCGGAGAATATTTAGGGACAACATAAAGATGCAGAAGTAATGAGTACTAACTACTATTGATCCTTTGATCATACGAATGCATAAATTATTTATTTACATATTTTCAAAATTGCAAAAGAGACCGCATTTAACCAATCTTGTTGGGTAGATATAGCCTATAATTTCTCTTTAGTTCATTTATGACGCATTATTTATTTCGTGATTGGTCGGATTTACTTGGGTAGAACTGTTTGCTTATATTCCTTATGTAATGTAGTTGTAGTACATTTTGTGTAAACCATATAATGTAAAGAAATTTTCAAAAACATTCTGAAATCATTGTTTGGGAAAATAATTCACAAATGATTGAAAACCACACGCTGGTAATATTATTTAATTACAGTACATATAACAAAAGGATACGTGTAAACAAATTATAAATTGTTATAGCAAAACCTAATAAAAGTGTATAAGGAATTGAAAACTGTTTGAAATTGGCCCGTTAACAAATATGTCATGAAGTTTTGTTTTTTGAGTAATTAGATGGTGAAAAAAAGGAATTTTTCGTTAGTTTGTGATTAAAATAGTTAGTTTTTTTTAAGCCTATTACACGTTATAGAAATACTTTGGAACTTTCATGCCTAAAAGTTAGTTTCATGTAACAACTTCTTAGCACAATCATACCGACATTAGCTAATTAATTATAGAATTAAGTTAGTACGTTCTAGTAATTGTATACATTTTACCTGGGATGAAACTCCCATAAATGTCTTGTAACAGTTTTACTGCCAACCCCAACAGGTGAATATTGTGTTGTTGTGAGACTAATGCGCGACTCGTGGTCGTCCATCCGTCATTTCCGACAACCTCTGATTTATGATCCATCCCGACCTCCGGCGACTTTGACTGTGGAGCTTCACATCACTGTTGCCAATACAAATTAAGTATATACCCTACCTACACGACAGAAATGGAACTTTATTAAGACTACATCTAAAATTTTGGGATTCCCCATGTTCCAGGGACAATTGTGATACCGTGAATGTAAAGAAACATTATGAGCCATACATCTACAGACTTCCAACAACAACACCACTAGAGACATGCTGATTGGTAGTGGTGACGTCACATACAAAATATAGCTTTTAGATCTTACTTAGTAATCCAGGCTCGGTTTATATTTTTTAATGTGAATATTATTTAATTTTAACACCTAAATATGTTGTTGAACTTAAATGCCATTTATGATGTACTAAGAAAAATATCCATAATGCAAATTTCAGTGTGATTTTGTGCATTTTCCTGCAACCTAATCAAAATATAATAAATATGACTTCATCATTTCTATTTAAAGTCGATGGCGAGAGTTGACAGCAAAATCCAATTAATGCATAGATATTGGGACTACAACATTGTACATATGCAAGGCATACATATGCACGAGTCTAAGGCGTATGATTGCACATTGTAAAAGGCTTGACGGTTTTTTCAAACATTTTTTTTTTTTTATAAAATTATAATTTTAATTTTAAAATAAACAACTATGTAATCTTTCTTTTATTTGACCATGCAACTTGAAAATCAAAAACTAAAATGAGAAACCATTTTCTTTAACAGGAAATAGCCTCTATATGCATTTTATTTGGAAAGTTCGCCCTACTAAAGTATATAAATCTTTTATATTTACAGCTTGAGGTCAAAGAAGTAATTGAGCTCGTATTTGGGTAACGTAATGGGATTTTGTATGGAACCTCTCCTGTAAATCACGTTCTTTCCGTATTATTGGACATTTCACAATTAATAAATGTGGATATAATATATTCATGAACAGAATATACAGGGTGAATTTTAAATGAGTTCCCCCCCTACTTTTTTCTACATTTCTTAAGATATCATCTCCGGACCACGTCAGATCATTGTTGAGTAGTAAGTACTTCATTTTGACTAGGTAAACATTTTTGGCCGCCATCTTGGATCCGTCATATTGGATACAAAGTTTTTTTTTTCAAATGTAAAGGTAGGGTTGTAACCCATTATTTCAAACTGGAATTTTACGCTGATTACAATGCCGCAATTAGTTTTTAAAAATCTTTACTCGTTCTAAAGTTATGAGGACTTTTTATAACTTTATTTTTAGCTCATTTTAACATTGTGTATTAACAAACTAAGACCATAATCTCAAAATAGTGCTAGAAAAAGATAAGTATACACCACCATTCATTGTCGACATATTTTCACTTGGTTATGACGGATGTAGTTTTTTCAGCCGCCATCTTGGAGCCGCCATTTTGAAATGTGATCAATTAATTTAAATATGAAGGTGGTGTTGTGACCCATCATTTTGAGTTACTTTTTTATGCTGAACTTAATGCTGCAATCCGTTTTTGGTTATCAAGCTTTCTTGATGAAATATTAAAATACTCTTATTTAAAACTTCAATATTTAAAAATCCAAAGATGCAAATGAAAAACGGATTGCTGCATTGAGTTCAGCATAAAAAAGTAACTCAAAATGATGGGTCACAACACCACCTTCATATTTAAATTAATTGATCACATTTCAAAATGGCGGATCCAAGATGGCGGCTGAAAAAATTACATCCGTCATAACCAAGTGAAAATATGTCGACAATGAATGGTGGTGTATACTTATCTTTATCTAGCACTATTTTGAGATTATGGTCTTAGTTTGTAAATGCACAATGTTAAAATGCGCTAAAAATAAAGTTATAAAAAGTCCTCATAACTTTAGAACGAATCAAGATTTTTAAAAACTAATTGCGGCATTGTAATCAGCGTAAAATTCTAGTTTGAAATAATGGGTCACAACCCTACCTTTACATTTGAAAAAAAAACTTTGTATCCATTATGGCGGATCCAAGATGGCGGCCAAAAATGTTTACCCAGTCAAAATGAAGTACTTACTACCAAACAATGATCTGACGTAGTCCGGAGATGATATCTTAAGAAATGTAGAAGAAAAAGATTAAGTAGAAGAAAAAAAAGTAGGGGGGGAACTCATTTAAAATTCACCCTGTATATACACATAGCGAATGTTTTTAAGACTGGCAACCAACCGGATTTGTATTTATGAAGGAAATGCAGTTATATAGGATAAACAGTTTCTTACAAACTTTGCTATCGAAACGATCCTTGAATTTCACACCTTTAGTTGCAGCACATTTCACAATAAATGATACATGGATTATTATTAATTTTGGTCTTTAAGCAACACTAATGTAATTTCTCTGTACTGCCCTGCTAAGCACAGTTGTGGTAACTGACATCAGAGTAAAATTGAGAAAATAAGGGAAGTATATTTAAAACTATGCCCTACAGTCAAAAATTGACTTTAAAACATTTTTTTGGTCTCATCTTATGTATTTTTTAACGCTAAATCTTTTTCCAAAATTATTTTCAACATTAAAACATTCTAAATACTTAAGAAATTAGATAATGCTTTTGTTCTTATCAATTACAATCAAATATACTTGGCCATATAGTGGCAACTTAATTTTCCTAAGCCAATATGTGGTATCTCTGCAGATGCCACGAACTGGTCTAGCAAAATCATGGTTATTGTTTCAAATGCAACAAAATATAAGGTTCCCAAAATAAATAAAATTTCTGGATTGAAATATTTTTGATACTATGATTCTGTTTTGGCAACAAGTTGTTGAATTGTTATTCTGGGAGTTGGAGAGGATACTGGTATTTAAATATATATGAATTATACCATTAGTGATGTTATTATAATTGTTATATGATTAATTAATCTTCCCCCTTAAATTGTTCAACTACTTACTAAAAGTTTTCTCAAATAAGTTAGAAAATTAAAATATAAAAAAATATTTGTATTTATTATTAATTATTATATGTTAAGCAGGTGTTCTACCACTGAATCTAGTATCGCAACTATCACAACGTTATCGGTAACTTATCACAAAAGTCGATAACTTATGCATTATGAATTTACCTATTCAAGTAATTCAATACTGTATTTATAATAGAAGCACACGACACTACATATATGTATGTTAATTCATGTAGGTAACTGGTATAAAACACACATAGTTTTATGTACATAACTGGTATAAAATTATAAACAATTGTATTATATTTTCCAAAAAATGCTTTATAAGAAGAACTAATTAACTACCATGTTTTAACTGTACAATAATGATAAACATATTTTTTTTATTTTAATACTTTTCCAATTACTTCATTTTATTTTCAAACAAAAGATTTAAAGCATTATAAGCTGTTATATAAACATGAATGATAAAACATATTTAGCTCGTATATATAATCCAAATTAAATGCAGGCAACTTAAAAAAAATGCCAAAACAGGGATAAAACCCATTAATTAAGATTAGGACACCTCATATGTAATCAAACATAAATAATCAAACCAATTAAACAATAATTTCAACATTGTTGAAACTTGTTTTTTAAGAACTACACAAACTATTATCTAATACAATTTAAAAATTGTAAAACTTTTATTTTAAAATTGTTGAAACTTGTTTTTTAAGAACTAGGCCTACACAAACAACTGTTAAATACTTTTGTAAACAATTTAAATATTGTTTAGAAAATGGTTTTAAAATTCTTTATAACAAAACTAAGAATAAAACAATTTTTAAATTGTTTTAAAATAGTTACAACTCGTATTAAAACTTATTTTGTATACTGCATAAAACTGTTTGTTAAACAATTTTAAGATAGTTCCAATCTTATATTAAAATTGTTGTGTAGTATGAAGTTTAAATCAAAATGCTTTTTAATGGCTGTAAAAAAATTATTGTAATACAGCTTTTGACAATTTTTTAAACAATTTTTATGGTCATTGGGGATCAACAATCGATGTTCTGTCAATCTTGTTTTGGGGAACTCACCCTTTCCTCCCATCAGGTTTTGGTGAGACAACATTTTCCTTAGACATATCTTGAATAATCCTATCATTGGTTTTGTTATAGCCCAAGGTTGTAAAAAAATATGTTACCAACGTTTTGAGACGTTTTTGCTATGAGTAATTTCCATAAGTAGGTACATCTTCATTAAGATCATCAGATTGACCTGTTAAAATCTCAATTTCATTTATCAATCCTACATTATCGGAATCAGAAACCCCTTCACTCAAGTCATAATTTATTTTATCAGATTGGCCTGTAAAAACTTAACTTACAGCTTCGTTTATTAGGCTTACATTATTGGCAGAATATATGACCTCTTATAAAGAAAGGTCCATAATTTAATAGGTCCACAAGAAACTCTGTTAAAATGTTGCCGTCAAAAATATACTATTATCAATATCACCAAGTGGAATGTCAATATAAAGGAAATTAAATTCATTATTTGATAATAATAGGTCACCTCAATTCAAAGAGACAAAAGCTTTGTTCCAACAACACGGCACTTATAGGAATACTGGGCCAATAATGGGGATGATGCTAAACTAAATTGTCGTAACTGATGGATTGCTAAAGCATTTTGTGGTAACATATCATTCCTAAGACAAATTGTAGTATCTGTCGTTGGATACAACTTAAATACCCTAGTAAAAGTAAGTTACAACAACTGCGCTTAGTAAAACACTCCTAAACTGCAGATACGGCAAATAAAATAAGCATTTTATAAATAAATACAACAACATATACGGCATTTAAGGCTATTTATATGATCCTAAGTATGTGTAGAATCACATGGTAACCATATCTCATTTTCCCCAAAAATGTCAGTTACCACAACTGTGCTTAGCAGGGCAGTGTACTATGTTCCACATACGTACCATGATTAATTATTTTACTGCAGCAGATTTCTGTGAAATATATACAAAATAAGAGAATGAAATTAAAATAAAATTTGATAATTTTTTCAGATGCTTGAATTATAATTTTAGTGAATTCTGGAATACATGGTGAAATCTGTAAACTGAAGTGTTTTGGTTGATCGCTAGCAACTACACAATCTCCGGGAAAAGTTTAATATCAGCTTTTCACTAGTCTCTTCATCATTCGTCACTAATTATAGTCCTGTGACTATAATAAGTAATCTACCTTTCGGAAATAATCTTAAAATTTAGCTTCATATTTAATTTTAAAACTATTTTTTCACTCGTTTTATTTGGTTTTTTTTCATTGAAAGAGTTGTTTAGTACAGAACAGAATGAAACAAATTCTGAATTAAAATATTGTAAATCCTAGCATAATCTACTTGTTACGAATGTTATTATCTCTAAATGACAATAACTTTCACTACTTGGTACACTCTTTGATTGTTACCTATACTCCGGAAAATAATCAAATATTAATCGAAAATTTAAACTACTACAGTACTACCATTGAAATAAAAATAATATAAACACATAAAATACAGTTAACATAAAATAAAACAATTAATATTTTTATATAATATGTTATATGAAAATTAATAGCTATGCATAAAACGGTCCTATAATCAAGTTTTAGCATATTTCTATCATCAGATGAGTGTAGGGTGACAAAGACTACATTTAGCACGGAGATATTCAACATCACGCATCTGGTATCAGCTCACCTCCCCTTGATAGTGGGGATTTGTAGGCGTTGCATATTCAGTAGACATAAATACTCGGGGATAAATTATATGTTTTTAGAAGAATAATACTTTTTAAATTAAAATAATTGCATTACAAAGCAGGAATATGGTTTTGTTGAATTTCAAATTATACTTGGCTACACCAGGTGTCTTCCAGTAAGCCTTTAACTATAAATGAAGATGGACGTTTGGATATAAAATTGTTATTACGTTTACATTAAAGACTAATATTAAAAATCCAATAAACAATGAAAATTGACTTCCTACGGTATGTCGTTCTGGTAATAATTACAAATTATTGGAACATAGTTAGGTAAGACACAATACTAAAACTAAAGAGCTGCCAAACTATTCAACCACAAAACGAGTAAAATATCCCTTGTTAGAATGATAGTAACAAAATTAAATTGCAAATTCCTAAACACTAGCTACACTAATTAATAACGTCGTATGCCTTTAAAGCTACAGGAAGAGGCCAAGTTACAAGGTTTGTTAAAGGAGCACTTTTGCTTCATTAATTTCAGGATCAACGAAGCTGCAGTAACTTTCTATATCAATACTTCTATAACCAATTGTGAATAGAGATCAAGTAAAGTATCGTTGAATCAATTAGTGAAACATTTAATTTCAACTGAAATATACTTCTTGCAAAACAAAGAAAGGTACTTTCCTGTTAAAGGGAATATTCATTATTATCGATGATTTTTTCTCGATATATCGATATTAACAAATTGAAACATATCAGCTAACAACTACGCGATAAATTTTGTTCAGTATCAACAAACAATAATGAAATAAAACTGTTCTAAAAAAATAACCTATATACTGATTTGTTACAGTAGGAAACATATAATTCAGTTATAATCATTGAACTAATTATTGTTGCTAATCTATTGCGTTAAGTTGGTAGGTTGGTAGCCCTTGTTGTACAGATCAATCTCGACATAGTTTGTTTTTTTAGTGGAGAGCGGAAATAGAGGAGGCCGTTAGAAAATGTAAGTAGATCTATTGTAAAAAGTTGCAATTATAATTATCCGAGCACATCCATTGTAAAATATCATTTATATCAACCAGAAGTATTAAATGTTAAACAGAACACAACAAAGATTTAGTTTATCTGCAAGACAATCATAGTATTTTCAATAACTTGCCAATCATAACCTCTTGCCTCGTGTTAAACAATTGTATTTACCTTATTCAGTATTTAGTTAATTTAGTATAACAATATGTAACTCAGACAATTTATTTTATATTTCAGAACGAAGATCCTCCTTTTCTTCCCTGAGTATAGAGCGCTTTCCATATTGTATATGTGCATGTACAGGTATCTCTAGCCTAAGAATTTATTATTGTATAATGGATAATCGTTATTATAGGCTGGTTAACGTGAATGGAAAATAAATAATTAGTTGGTGATTTAATCAGACTCTATTATTTCCAGATCTTGGCTCTAGTCACTAAAACAAAAACTTGGGCCTAACCTAAATTAAAAATTAAGGTAATAGGTCAGTATACCTAACATAACTAACCAAACTTGCTATAACATTTAAAAATTCCGTGTTTAACTTGCCTTTTCTATTATCAAACCCAAACGGAATTTTTAAATGGTCCATCAAGTTTGGTTGGTTATGTTAGGTTAGCTTAGAATATTTTAGCCTAAACAAGATCAGTTAGTTGTTGTCAATTTGTAATGGATCGGAAATTAAAAATATCGATATATCGAGAAAAAATCATCGATAATAATGAATGTTCCCTTTAACAGGAAAGTACCCAAAGAAATATATGTACAGATTAAAACAGCATAATTATCAACTATTCTTATTAATCGTATTTCATTCTTATTTTTAACTTAAATTTTCTTAAGTAACACTTACATGAAACTTTTATTGTTGTAGAGTTGAGTCTTTATCAATAACGGATTAGTTTTTCGTTTGTATTACTGTACTTTTAACGATGACGATTTGCGCAGAGATGTTATGTCATTTACTAATTGTAATTAATATTCTTATTTCCAGTTCCTGTAATGTTAAAACACTTGCACAAACAAGCAGCAATCAGAGGCCACTGGTCAGCACAATCTGGAGATGAATATGCAAGAGTCCGCGGGTCTACTGATGTAATAACTTGACTATATTTGCCACAACCGTCTAGAATCCAGAACAATTCCCGGAATACAAACTGAAACAACACAGCTAGGCTAATACTCTTACTAATGAGAAATTATTCGTCTGTAATTTAAGATATATTTTAATATAATTCTAACTGCAGTAGTCAAGGGTACTTTAACTGGACTAGTTATTACAATAACATTTATTTCTAAATTCGTAGTTTATTAAAGTTCACCGAAATTTCCATAACACTATTATTTCAACGGGCCAAAATACAAGGTTGAAAAGGTAGTAAGTGAATTTTAAATTGAAGCAATGTAATTATCAGTTTAAAACGCGAGAGTACTTGAATCAGCGCACAAGTCTTAATTGTGATTTCTCTCATATTACAACAAGTGGTGCTCAAATATTAAATTAATTATAAGAACATTATCAGTGTTAAAGTAGTACAATGTAAACTCCATAAACATTTTTCTTATTGAAACTATGGGAAATACTAGATGCCACAGTTTAAAGCAGCAATATCACGGTTTGTATTTTGTTTTACTTGATAATTTCATAAACAGACATGTGGGCCTAAAACTGGAGGATAAAAAGCCGCAGAACTCTGAAAGTATTCCTATGATTGCTATCGTATCGGGTTGAATGCCCGACTGTAGTTGGCGGGGTTTTAGTTCAAGAGACATAGAATAGTGGAATAAATCTCACCATACGTTCCTCCTTCAAGCTCGTAAAGTCTACGAAAGTATTTAATGAAGTTACCATTAAAACATATCGTTATACGATGGCACATACTAATATGTTTCAACCATTTATATGATAAACTTAATTGTATGCGTTGTTTAGACTATAAGAGTTCTGAAAGTACCAATAAATCCAGCTTGCCATTAGAACCAGTTAGGGGTAAATCTGTAAATCTGTTGGAAATACAAAACCAAGAACACTGACATACCCCTCCTCTTTGTCCTTACATGTAAATGTTGCGGCGTCTGCGAGACGGGTCTTGCATACTGAAGTGTGTCGATGTATTCAAGTCTAAAATGTCACCACTACTTCATTCAGCTGAGGATGGATGATCTATACCGTATTCGCTGTGAAAACAAAAGGTGTATACTTTATGGAAACAAATATCTAGAAAAAATTTTCGAATGCTGTTGGTCAAACCAAATTTGAAATGCTAATTTCCTATCAAATTTGTTGTGTTACATATTAATGTTTTTTTTATATTTTTCAATATTTTTTTTATTAACATGGGGGTGTATGAGTTACAGCGTCAGCAGATAAAATCATTAGAAGATTTGCATTATAATCGTCTCCCAAGTATTCAAATTTCCGTGATTATTTCCTCGTAACTAGAATTGATTATGGGTTAAAATATCATTCTTCAAAACAAGGGAATGTACAAGGGAGTTTGTTAAAACCTAATCATTTATTAAGCCGTGTTGGAAGACAACCTTAAATCTTATTGCAATGTCAAAAAATACTTAAATGTAAACAAGCTCAAATTCTACTGTAATATATGTGCAATATTACTGCAGTCTACCTTAGCATGGTTGAATCACAAACGCAATATCAAAACGATCTCCACTAAGGAAAGCAACCACGCGGACAGATATGTGCTTGTCTGAGATCTGCATACACTACTCGTATATTGCATTCCACTTATGTATCCACCCTCACACACCTACGCAAAAATGCATTTAGTCAGGCACTCAATTATTTAAAAAAAATGTTAAAAGAGAAATAGTTATTTAAAATAAAACTGCCAACAAGATAGTTAGAAAAGAAAGTATTAGATAAGGAAACAATATCAGGTCCAGGACTTGCACAGTCCAGCACAGAAGTTTGAAATTTCTATTTTCAGAAGATAATTTGAATGACACATTAGAAATATTGACAAAGTGCTTCTAAATGTTGATTTATCTAGAATGTTTACGCTTTCTTTAACTTAATTTTAATATTTTTAAATCTATGATAGGGTAGTGCTTAAAAGCCCATCTACAAAATCACATTACTTAATTGTTGCATGATAATATTTTTTTAGTTCTACTCACTTGTAATTATTTCCTAAAAATGTATACAGTTAAAATATACATTGGCCTGTTATACACCAAAAATCATACTCAATTCAAAGAATCAATGTGCTTCAACTTTGTACCCAGCTTTGCTTCAGCTTTTTTAAGAGGTTGGCGGCCTCTTTTGACATTGCATTTTGCCCATCCACATAGGCCTCTGCTTGGAACGTACCTATCTAACAAAGCAAGGGATGAGCCGGTACAGTACAAAGGTGAACTGAACTAATAAAAAGTAGGGGCAAAGACCAGGATCCGAAACCAAGACATCGTTGCTCAGTGCCCGATGTCCGTTATGCTACCGACTGAGCCACCTTATGTTATAAGTGGTTCAAGATTTGTAGCTGTTCTATATTGATGGAACTACACTGTTTCAGTTGTTGTCTTACTGGACAATAAACTGTATCTTACCAAGCTCGGTAAATATAAAACATAAATACAAACGAAATAATTAACAGTTAACTTTTTATAATCATATCAATTTGACTTAATTAACCGAACAGCCTCTTGTTATTTATTCAAATTAATAAAACGGGCTTTATCTTTGTCTTTATTACCTACTTACCGGGGATGGGTTTTCTTCAAATGTCTGATAGGGACAGTTTTTATTACACTGACTCAATCCCCCCCCTTTGTTTGCAAACCTACAAGTTACAGCTGACAATTGTTGTAAGTACAATGTTGACAAGACTATCGACGAATTAAAGGGTCAGTCATGAATTATTAAAAAAAAATACTGCCTGAAATGCGAGTCATATTTACAAAGCCTGTATATTGGTGCACAACACGATATGTAAACACCAGAGGCTCATTTGAATCACACGGTTGTTTGCGATACGCGATACAAAGCGCTTTGTGTACCTCGGGCTGGATGTTCATTATTGAAGAAAGTATTTTAATCATACTGGGACATTATTATATTTCCATTAATTAGTTCAGTTATGTTTAGTATTTATTAAGTTTTAGGGTATCATTCAATTCTCTCTTATAATGAATTAGAACTTTTTTCGGAATATTTGTAGTAAAGATCTAGTATATTTCTGTTATTTTGTATACGTTCATTTTAAACTGTTATAAGCTTTTCTTATCGTAAGTTTTAACGGGGCATTTATTATGTTACCAATAATTATTTATGTTTTGACAAAGTCCTACAAATGTTTTTGACTGCTATCGTGTCTCGCATTCTTCATTCAATTCCAAACATAATTGTTTTTAGTATTATTTGAACCTTTTGATTTTAGTGCTAACCTATTAAGTTATAGATATTATTGTTTGCTTTTTTATAACTGGTTACTATTTGGCATAAAAAGTATATCAGTGTTTGTATAAGGATGTACACATATTGTTGTTGAGGTATTTTAATTAAGAGCTTTGCCTCAAGCACTCTCTCGTGTTTATTGTAACTTTATGATAAATATAGCTTATTTATCTAGTACTTCATTTATTAGTATGTATATTGTATGTAAAGACGTATTATTAGTATTAAAGTAGTAGTTATTATTAGTATTATTATTACTGAAGTCCCGCACTCTAACCACTACGCCAGCTCGCTCCTCATCATGGAAAAGTAATTAGTACTATAATCAAAATAAGTTTCAACACTTTATTCGTACGATGTAATTAATAGCCATACCTTTACAATAGCTCCATGATGATTTGCGAGAAAAGCTAGATGTAGGCATTTTTATTGATACCAATAGCATGAAAAGAAAACCAACAAGGCAAATTAGAGGTCTCTATCTCAATTCAGGAAAAAATGGCAGCCAATTAAAATTCTCAGAAGTGTAATTTAACTTACAGCTTTTTAAGTCTGGAGACCCCCTGTAAATATTGTAACGGCTCACACTAGAGAAATTTAACTCTGCACATATTTATGGTATGTTATTAAGTACTTTTTGGGCATAACCACGACTTCGTGTATATCCCCAAAATGGCGGATTTTGGGGGAAACTCAACATTTTACAATGTAAAATATTTAGAATTCAGAATTGACTTACAATTAAAAATCTAAAGATTTCAATTGACTGCCATATTTGACTGGGTTAAGATAGAGACCTCTAGTTTGCGTTGTTGGTTTTATTTATTCACGACCTTCAAAATTATGGGGCTTAACATTGTAAAATTTGGAGTTTTACCCAAAATCTCCCATTTTGGGGATATACACGAAGTGGTGGTTATGCCCAAAAGGTACTTAATAACATATCATAAATGTGTAGAGAGTTAAATTTATCTAGTGTCAGCCGTTACAAAATTTACAGGGGGTCTCCAGACTTAAAAAGCTGTAAATTAAATTACACTTCTGAGAATTTCAATTGGCTATGTTTTACTGAATTGAGATAGAGACCTCTAGTTTGCCTTGTTGGTTTTCTTTTACCAGGACCTTCAAAATGAGGGGGGTCACTCGATGGGTCTTGCCATTTGATTTCCCCAAAATCCCCCATTTTGGGGATGTACACCCAGTGGTGGTTATGCCCAAAAAGTACTTCATAAAATGCCATAAAGGTGTGCCGAGTTTAGCTTTTCAAGTATGGTCCGTTAAAAAATTAACAAGAGGTCTCCAGACTTTTTACTAACCCTGTATATAGATGGATTTTTATGTGAGTATTTATGGCATTGCTAAGTCTTTGTATGCGAAATATGTATAAGCTAATAGTATGTGAACTCTTTTACCACAGTAGGCTTCAGTCTCTGTTAACAAATAACCTCATATAATATGTTTCATTATCTGATAAATGTATGACTATCTTAACAAAGTCAAACCAACAAACAATACTTGTATAAGGCTTAGTGGCCTTTAATAACCTTAATAAGCGACACTACCCCTGCAACCACGTGATTGTAAATTGGTTGAAAAGTTATACTTACCTGACACTGATATTACAAATTTATACTATATTAAAGTATAACTATGCAACGCTGATAGCTAACTAGCTATTTAAACCTATTTTTGGACAGTAAATCAAACCTTAATCAAATCTATAATATTAAAACGAAACAGTGTTTTTTTTATTTCACGATTCTGAATCAACCACTCAACAGATTTTCATGATTTTTGTGTTGAAAGAAAGATAATTTTGAGAACTAGGGAATGTCGAAGCCATAAATTTAGTTTAGGATCCCAGTTTTTTTAGAAATTAAGTTTTAATTTTTAAAAAGTCTAGCAGCCGACGCTTAGATTCTAAACTAGCTTTTGGCATAAAATAATTTGCTTAACATAACAGCTGTAAACATTCAGCTTTTGTGTCAAAAATTCAGCATTTGGATAAAAATGTAAAGACATACTTAGGGTTGACTTATTTATACTATGTGTAATGCAAATCGTTTATACTTTCAATTCTTCTGTAAGAGGATAACAGATTAATTAAATTATACATAGTAAAATACTATGATGTTCAAATTATTTTTTAAAGCAATCTTTGTAATCTTCGATTTGCTTTAGAGCAGTATAATTTGTTTTAACTAACAGCTGGTTAAATATAAACTATGGAACTATGAGGTTATTTTATTTACTCTTATTTTGTCATTGGTTATAGGAAATATTATGTAAGATTAGTAGAGATAATAAGACCACAGTTTAAAATAGTTTAGACCAAAATTAATTAAACCACAGTACAAAATCGAGGCTCTGTACACGAGTCTTAATAAAAAAAGGATAAATGCAAATTATTTCACTATTCCACTTTTCGAGGAAAGAATAGAAAAATAACAATGTTTACATGTTTTAATTCTTCATGGTAGCTTTTTTTACAATTAATGTTTGTCTGCTTTAACTTTGTTGGATTAGGCCCGGAAATATTGATGTCATAAAAAGAAGATCAAGAATAATCAGGAATCACGATTTTAAATTACCACCACAACCTCAGCCGGGTTTTATACAAAGATTGAACACAACGTGAACATTGACCTAGGATACTGCAATTAGACAATCGATCCTTTTATGAAATCGTGTTCAGTGTGGTTACGTTTGGGGGTGCCTATCAGCGCCCCCAAACGTGAAAATATCACTTTTATTTCAACTATGAATATATTGTATTTTAAATTAACTAATATGGGAAATTACGATGTACACTTATTCAATGAGGGTGGGTAATTATTAAGGATAGAACTGATAACGGTATGGATAATAAACATTGACAATTACGTCATTAGCTTTACTAGCGTGTTTACTTTTTATATTCCTGCTACATGTGACCAGTTCTTTTAGTAATCGTGAGTTCTTTTTTTTTCAAATGAATGTTATTTGAACCAAACAGCTGTTTCAAAACAAACTGTTATTGTTTTTACTTTTCTTTGTTTACACTTATTTATTTAGCAATTAATGCAGTGAAATTGATATAAAGGATAGATGTGCCGATTTATGTGTACTGTGAATTTTATTGGATATTATCGTTTTATTTTAGGTCGTTTCTATTCAGACCCACTGGAAATTGTGTATAATAGTTGTATTGTGGTGATATTAAGAGGTGTTAGCCCGTCCTACGTACGGGAATTCAGTAGTCAGTTAAAACCATGTACAATTCAGATCAGCTAGTTTACACATATAAAGACAAAGTTTATTGCAGTTTTAATGTGAAAAATCATCTTGTAAACAAATGTTGTGTGACCAAATATGTTTTTATTCCATCATAGGCCTATACGATATGCATTTTAAATCCGATAACTTTACAATAAAACAGCAATTCTGCAATTTTTACGATGTGAAAAGCGCTGAAGTGAGATTTGCAGCCAATTCGCACAGACCCACACTGATTATAAGTAGCCTACAGTAGAGAGAGTAATAGTCAATTGAGAAGTGACTTAGTCAACGATACCACCTTCCATAGCATACCTGCCTCTTCCATAATTATTATCACCACAATACAACTACTATACACAATTTCCAGTGGGTCTGAATAGAAACGACCTAAAATAAAACGATAATATCCAATAAAATTCACAGTACACATAAATCGGCACATCTATCCTTTATATCAATTTCACTGCATTAATTGCTAAATAAATAAGTGTAAACAAAGAAAAGTAAAAACAATAACAGTTTGTTTTGAAACAGCTGTTTGGTTCAAATAATATTCATTTGAAAAAAAAAGAACTCACGATTACTAAAAGAACTGGTCACATGTAGCAGGAATATAAAAAGTAAACACGCTAGTAAAGCTAATGACGTAATTGTCAATGTTTATTATCCATACCGTTATCAGTTCTATCCTTAATAATTACCCACCCTCATTGAATAAGTGTACATCGTAATTTCCCATATTAGTTAATTTAAAATACAATATATTCATAGTTGAAATAAAAGTGATATTTTCACGTTTGGGGGCGCTGATAGGCACCCCCAAACGTAACCACACTGAACACGATTTCATAAAAGGATCGATTGTCTAATTGCAGTATCCTAGGTCAATGTTCACGTTGTGTTCAATCTTTGTATAAAACCCGGCTGAGGTTGTGGTGGTAATTTAAAATCGTGATTCCTGATTATTCTTGATCTTCTTTTTATGACATCAATATTTCCGGGCCTAATCCAACAAAGTTAAAGCAGACAAACATTAATTGTAAAAAAAGCTACCATGAAGAATTAAAACATGTAAACATTGTTATTTTTCTATTCTTTCCTCGAAAAGTGGAATAGTGAAATAATTTGCATTTATCCTTTTTTTATTAAGACTCGTGTACAGAGCCTCGATTTTGTACTGTGGTTTAATTAATTTTGGTCTAAACTATTTTAAACTGTGGTCTTATTATCTCTACTAATCTTACATAATATTTCCTATAACCAATGACAAAATAAGAGTAAATAAAATAACCTCATAGTTCCATAGTTTATATTTAACCAGCTGTTAGTTAAAACAAATTATACTGCTCTAAAGCAAATCGAAGATTACAAAGATTGCTTTAAAAAATAATTTGAACATCATAGTATTTTACTATGTATAATTTAATTAATCTGTTATCCTCTTACAGAAGAATTGAAAGTATAAACGATTTGCATTACACATAGTATAAATAAGTCAACCCTAAGTATGTCTTTACATTTTTATCCAAATGCTGAATTTTTGACACAAAAGCTGAATGTTTACAGCTGTTATGTTAAGCAAATTATTTTATGGCAAAAGCTAGTTTAGAATCTAAGCGTTGGCTGAGCTAGACTTTTTAAAAATTAAAACTTAATTTCTAAAAAACTGGGACCCTAAACTAAATTTATGGCTTCGACATTCCCTAGTTCTCAAAATTATCTTTCTTTCAACACAAAAATCATGAAAATCTGTTGAGTGGTTGATTCAGAATCGTGAAATAAAAAAACACTGTTTCGTTTTAATATTATAATAGTTTTAATATTAATTGATTTTCAGTTTTGTTGTTGTTTATTCTAGATGTGATTAGTTTTAACGCAATCAAGTCAACACATTAATATTTCAAATAATTAATTATTCATTTTACCAAAGGTGGTGTCGTTTAGGTTTTACAGTGCTGGGTAATATTTTAATTGTAATAGAAAAAACTATTTATTTGGTCTATCATACCAAACAAATTATTTTAGTCAATTTTATGTTATTTTATAAGAACATTATTATTATGGAAAAGTTATTCAGCAGCTTTGGTGATGATGAAGAAGTGGTATTACTCAGGAGCCTTATAACGAGGCGATCATTAAGGCAAATAAGTCAATATTATGCAGAGCCATGTCCTTAATTATCAGGAGGAAAGAACGCCTGCTAGGTACTTTACTTGTACTCTTGTAAATTATGTATGTTGGATTGTGTAATGGGATAAAGTAATCTATGTAATGTTGGATTATGTAACCTTTTACTCTCAGGTAAATAATCCATTTAAAAAAGACCATGAACAAAATTGTAAGTCAAGGTTTTGTGTAATGCGCCAGGTTTTGTGCTTTTTGTTGTGAAAAATATCGTCTATAAGAGTAGATATTTTGAGTTTCAAGTTTATGAACGCAGTACTCAATCACGTTTATTGTATGCGTTTATGGTTGACATGTTTATACATAAAAAAGGTACTAGACACTTACGTTTACGGTTAAGGAAATTAACAGTTACAGACAATATAGAAGATAGTGGTTATGGTAAGTATAAAAAGATGAGAGAAGAGAATGAATATAGGAAAATAATAGCTTATTATAGTTCTAAAATCATTGGTTGTAGTGAATATTAGATTAAATACTCTGTAAATGTAGATAGAATAGGTAAGAGAATTAAGTATCCAGCGCCAACGAACCAATCAAGCTGAATCTGATATAAAGGTTAGGCCGTTTTTCGCTATTCATTATTATAAGGATTCAGAAAACTAATTTTAAAATGCGGTATTTAAAATATGACTATAAAACACCTTTAAAACAGGACACGGCATCGACTATAACTGAATACGTTGCTGAATGTAAAGGATTTTGACTTAGGGCCAGAGAGTTACTCATAAAACTCAAAATTACAAAAAGAACTTGTATTATAACGGTTGTTACCTGCAATAGGAGCGTGATGCTGATTATCAATTGGGTAGCTTGCGTGACATAATTTGCTGCAATTATCTTACATAGGCCTAATTGTTGAAAATCAATTCTAATGTCCATTAAAATATTGTTTCAATGTATTTGAATATGAAACATATGGCATTATTTCAAATGTTAAGTCAAAAGTTTCCCATTAATTTATCTCTTCATACTGTAGATAACACTTATAGCGTTTAAAACAACGGTTTCTTTGTATTTTGTAAGATATTAATTTTTTACTTCCCACAAAATGGGTTTTTAGGATTTTTCATTTGGAAAAATTGAAATAATCAAAATTTACTTTCCACTATTGAATTAAGCTTAAAAAAGTGAACAATTTAGTATCTTGAATCATCATTCTATGTATATTTGTTACCGAGATATCGAAAATAGTAAACTCAGAACACTGTCTCCCATGTTATCCTTATGGAAAAAAATAAAATTCTACATTTCGGTTATTTCTTAACATATCTTAATAAAACTCGGTATGTGGCTTGACCTAGTTAATCTACTTGATAATGACTATAAAATAATTATATTTTACACTTACATGGCAGCAGACCGCGTACTCATTTTCCATGTTATTCGCAAGGCGAATATTTATGCATGATTATTTATGAACATATGTTAACAAAACTTGACGTTAGGCTTCATTTGATTTAATTATCGAAGTATTTGAAATTCGCTGCGTATGCAGGTTACTGCAACGGGGTATTTTATATTTTTTATTCGTTTTAAGTATTTTGTAAAATATTATTTTTTTATAAATATATGAAATGTTGATGTAGTTTGAAGTGTGTCATATTTTGACAAAACTGCACAGGGTCATTTGTCACATTGTTGATTAAGAAACGTGATAAAAACAGTCTCTTTTGAGTTTAAATTTTTCTAGTAACTTAAATTTAGGGTTAGAAGTCTTTTGTGCTTTTTAAAACATAGTTGTAGATTGTTTAGCTTTCTTAGATTCATTTAGCGGTTACCTGAAGAAGATAGTACTGTATTCATAGGAATTTTATTTTTGGGTCAGAATCTTTTGATGAAAACATAGCAATGGATTTTTTTGTGGTCACCTGAAGAATAGTATGCATTTCAGACTTTGGACTGGTGATTCCTCACTTAAACTTATTATTATATAGCATTAGACTGTTTATATAATATTTATAGTTAACTGAAGAACAGTATGAAATACGGCTTGACGTCTCTGTTATTTCCTTTCAACAAATTGTATTATTAATCTTAAATATAATACAGCCAGAGTGGGTATGTCCAAAAAAGGGAAGCGAAAGTTTGTATTGCTTGATGCAAGCCTCGTCACACCGACTATATCGTGGGACAAATGCATCCTTTGCCAAATTAAAAAACAAAGATGATATAAACTCAGTTGTGGCAAGTTATTACATCAGTAGATCCGTGGACTCTTATTTATTTATTATTTATTTATTCGTACATACGGCAATCGCCATTTTACAAAATATGTTTGATTAGGTATACAGAATATTATTATACATTTTTCTTTCAAGCCGCTTACATGCAATAATATTACTAGATTCAATAATTTAAGTTGATTCAGTTGCAGGTACAATTAATATGACACAGAAATAACACAAAAATAGAGCATCAAAGACAAAATAGAACAAAGTGAATTAAAGCGCAGTGATAATATAGTTCATGCTATATGCTATGAAAATCATGCTATGAAATAATATAGTTCATGCTACATGCTATGAAAATCAATAAATACTACATGCCAAAGTGCATTCTACTGTACATGCTAAGTTTGTGCTAACAGTGTACGCTATGAAAAATCGACAAATAATTAACAAGGCAAAAATCCAAGAAAAGGAACAGGAATAACAATTGACTAGCATGAAAAAAAAAAAGTTAGCTCTAGCTCTTAATGTCCTCCATGCTCAGCCACCCAAGAGAAGACTTGCCTTCGAAACTTTTGAAGGGATTTACCAAAGAAATCCAACTGTTGGGCAGAGTTTCCAGAGCGCAGCAGACGTGGAATTACACTGTGGTAGGCGTAGACAGTCTGATGTGAGTGCCTGGAGAAAGGTTGTAGAAGGCGGGTTCCAGCAGGTACGTGAAGGTCTATGAAACGTAGAAGTTCAGGGCAATTGATATAACCATTGACAATCTTGAATAGGAATATAAGGTCAAGGGCCAGTCGTCTAGATGACAGTGGAAGGATATGGTGCTGGTTTGCAATTTCTTGTATATCCACATCAGTATAACGGATGCCACTTCTAACACCCACCAAACGCAGGAAACGTCTCTGAACTTTATTTAAGTGGTCACAATGCCCAATCTGGCATATTCATCACTAGATTGTGCTGACCAGCGGCCTCCGCTAAAGCTGAAAAAACTTTAAAACCTCATTTAAAAATTGATAACAATTACTTAACTCAAGTGACTCAAACTAAATTCTTAGGACTAATAATTGATCAAAATTTATCTTGGTTGTACCACATTGATAAAATAAAAAGTAAAATTTGTTCAGGTCTATTTATGCTGCACAACTTGTCTAAACTCTGCTCGTTGAATGTTTTACTGAAGGTTTACTATGCTCACATAAACTCACATATTGCATTCGGCATTGAATTATATGGTGCAACAACCATTCAAAATTAAGACAGTATATTAATTTTACAAAAGAGAGCCATACGTATCATGTTAAACTTAGGAGAAAACCAATCGGCAAAACATTATTTTGCTAAATTAAATATCTTTACAGTGTATGGATTATATATTTATAAAACTATAATTAATCTAAAAAGTTTATATATAATGTTTTTCACAATAATAAGGTTAGTACTGTTACATAGACTACAAATTTTATTATTCTTGTGTTGATTCAGGTACAAATATAAATACCTACAATGCGTCTAAGCTATACAAACTGATTTATATATTTTGTTAACGGACATTTTGAAAGTCGCAAATTAAATTAAATGAAGGCTTTAAACGAAAAAAAATTAATAGTTTTAACCTAGTAAAATAATATAACGGTTTAGATTTACGAAAACGTTTTGTCTGGTTAAAAGGGGAAAACTGAGGGGACTTAATCTAAAAGTAACAATGTCGTTTAGATTTACATGACATAATTCATGATATCAGCCTGACTAAGTTATTAACGTATTTCCTGGAGTAGCTCGTGAAAACAGCAAACATATGAGTTTCAGTCTATGACGACCAGTCTCGCAAACTCCGGGAAACGTTTAATATCCGCTCTTGTCTGATTGTACATTCGTCACCAGCCACAGCTTTGCAATCTAAATACTTTACGGATTATATATAATTGTACGATTAAATACCCACAGCACATAGACCATGCTACATTAATTAAACAAAAGCGTATTTGCATGTGCAAAATTATGATTAATTAGTCGTTATATAAATTAACTAGCTGTACCCGCAGGCTTTGCCCCGTTTAACTTCATATGTGAGCTCGTTCGCATGGCTCAATCACGTCCTGGTTGAAGTTCGTTCGCTACGCTCACTCACCTTTAGGTTGGAGCTCGTTCGCTGCGCTCACACGTCCTGGTTGAAGTTCGTTCGCTACGCTCACTCACCTTAACGGTTGGAGCTCATTCCCTGCGCTCACTTGCCTTCAGGTTAGCTCGTTCGCTACGCTACCTTGCCTCCGGGTTGAAGTTCGTTCGCTACGCTCACTCACGTTTTGGTTTCAAATTAGCTGCTGTCAAATATTTAAACAAAATAATAGTGCTGCACTCTGTTAGTAATCCTTGTAACTTTAATGCTATTGAACATCATAGAACAGAACCAACATGTTTAATTGAAACAGCTGTTATGATTCATTAATTCCATTTAAATATGAGTACTCATTAGGTTAACATTTGAAACTCCAGAGCCACTGGGGTGGAGCCCGAGAGTCCGATCAGAATAAAAACCACTTAGTTTTCCTACTTAATGCCTAAAGAATCAGTGTACCAAATTTCAGCCTCCTAGGTAAGTGGGAAGTGGGAGAATTAGTGATGAGTGAGTCAGTCAGTCAGTCAGTGAGGGCTAAAATAATATCTCGAAAACATAATTGGCGGGGTGAAAAATGTAGATATTGATTTTTAAAGAGCTAATTATAAGGCTATAACTTCGATATTGCAACAAAGAGATTCAAGAGGAACATTATGGCAGAAGGCCATGCTATTATCGCAAAATCATTCAATCTCATTGGTTTACTCAATAGCTTTAACCCGTTTATGCTCAATCTAAATAAATATACCTCATCTTCTATGAAGATATAGGTACAGAATAAACACCTCTTATTCTATGTTAAAGCAGCGTAAGCTTAAACAAGTATTCTTTATTGGGGTACCCAATATGTTAGTTACTTCTCACTAAAGTAATTGGATTTTTGTAGCAACTAATCATTTACCAGTGCAATCTGCAAGAGATAACAACTTGTAATAATAAAGTAGGAATCAGAGGCCGCTGGTCTGCACAATCTGTGATGAATATGCAAGAATGCACGAGTCCGCGGGTCTACTGATGTAATAACTTGCCACAACTGTCCAGAACAAGTCTCGGAACATTAAATTTATCTAAGCGTGCTGGTTGACTAGTTGGCAATTATGCTTTAATAGTTTTAATATTTTAATTTTAATATTTAATTTTAACTATTTCAATATTTTACTCTAGAACAGTTAACCTCAGGATCTATACGTGGTTCAATTAGTCGGGGTCAAGTAAAACTTATAAAACAAGTAAATTAATGCTATTGAGTTATAAATTCACAAAAAATAATGAAAAGCCCTATGAATAAACCATGGATTAGCAGCTACAGTATCATCTATCCCACAATAATCCCAGATTTTTAGTCTACATCCGAAATAAATCACATATCACAACATATCATAGGAAATTCGAGTTATGGGTGGGATTTAAACATTTTAGAGAGGTATTTATTTAGCACACAGATCATTTATTTAAATATTATCACCATAACTTAAATTTCCAATTAGGCCCTGGGCGAATAAAAAGTCAAGACCCCCCCTCTAATATTTTTCCAAGTAAATATACAGAGATATCCTTTTGGTGGTCGAGCAATCTTAGCAGGAAGTTTCATTTTATCATTTTGAAATTTTTGAGTGTCCCCCCAAAAGGGGGGATTCGGGGGGCAACTCAAATATTTTAAAAGTAAACCCCCTTCAAGTGACACCTCATTTTGAAGTGTCACTTCAAAAACTCTCCCGAATCCCCCCCTTTGGGGGACACTCAAAAATCTTAAACTTAAACCCCCTTCAAGTGACACCTCATTTTGAAGTGTTTACAATAGTTCTAAAGCAGTTTATATAGTTCTTTGTAGGGAGAAACGTGTTTTAAGAAATAAAAATAGTATGTAACGGAGAGGTCGCCTCGTGGTTGAAAACTCGACCAAAAGTATGTATCGTGCAAACGTCTCTATTTTCACCCCTCGCTGTAAATAAAACATGTGACTGGAATTTCTTCCATTTGTTTTGCTTTTCTCTTAATATTTTGTTATTATTCCGTCACTAACATAGCAACCCATAACGCCCATGTTTTTTTTTAATTTAAAATTATTTTACTTCTCACCTTGTTACCTATTTTAATTTATAAAAGGATTCTGCACATCTACAGGAAAATATCTTTAATTTGGTACCAAACTCGTGTAATTCGGTCCAGTAGTATGGTCAGGCCAGCTGTCACAAGTTTTGCAAAAGTTTTTTTTTATATATTAGGCAAAATGTGTTATAAAAGTGTAATCTAGATTGGTAAAGCTGAATATTTGCTATTTGCATTACAAGATTAAATACATGAAATATACACTTCTAATATATGAACCATCGTGATAACTACTTACAAAGTTCTCTCACACGCCAACAAGTATATAAGTCAGTAATTGCGAAGGTTCAGAAGCCACGAAGTCTCAACAACAACAAAGTCACTCAACCAATAGCCATGAGTTTACCAGTTTGTGCTACAACTTTGGCCTCGGTCGTTATATTCAGTACACCCCATCCTCGTCCAACTTTAACATCAACTTTAGCAGTAGTGAAATAAACTACAACCACACTTAATAATTAAACACATTCAATACGTATTTATACAGCATACACCAGGTGTTTAGAAGTCAGTATCAAAAATCTTAAGGCATTATTATGCACGCAAATTACTATGCAAATACGCAATTGGGAAAATTATATCTCACTTCTACTTCCCGGCAACAGCTATTTTAGATTTGTCCAAATTTCTTGAAATTGCCTAATAAAATCTCATTTTATCAAACATAATGATATTTTCAATAACTTTTTTAGAATCTGAATTAACTCGGATCGAAAATCGTAGTTTGTTGCAGCCACATTCATATAACACTTTTTATTTCTACTTGAATAGGAAATTTGGAAAAATCAATAAAAACAAATAAAAAACAACTTGCTTAAGAAAATGTTTTCATACGCAGTGTTAAAAAACTGTAAATTAGTAAAATAAAATTCTCCAAGTTTTAAGTTTTAAAATTATAGTATACGCATGATACATTTAATGTCCGCCTAAAGGGAGGTATATTAAAATTCAAACATAAAATAAATCTTTTTCATTTACTGCCATTTGGGAAAAGTAGTGAGTAAAGCTAGCAGTAGTATAGTATAGTTCAGTATAGTATAGTATAGTCAGTAGTAGTGAGTATATTTAAGCATAAAACAAGTATGAAATATTCTAGTACAGCTCAAACTTGTCGTAGTGTATTAGATACCAGGTAAAAGTATACTATTTTATAAAAAAACAAGTCATAAGTAAAAAAAAGGAAAAAATATTGAACATATTTGCATTTTAAGTTACTTTACCAAACAACAATATAACAATGATACAGAGAAATATAATTTAATTGTAAACAGACATCATGAAAAACTTCACATAAAGAATTTGAAATACCATATAAACTTCATGTTCTTCAGCTTTTCTTCATTGCTGCAGCTAATCTTAAGGGAAACGGTTCCTCTCAACTTTTCTACAGCTACGACCAATTCGACAACTTTCTCAGCTACTCTTCACTGTAGTATACATTGATAGAATACAATTAACTTTAAAGGAATCCCTAAACAAAGAATACCATAGGCATAATATCAGGACATCTGGCTGGCCATGCAAAGGGTCTGCCTCGTGCAAAAATCCATAACAACTAAGTCTCTTACCTCATTTGTGTAATTAAGAGGAGTGATGTCCTTTTGTTATCTGTATACTTCCTATTTAAATTTTACCTAAATCTAAGTGATCTAAGACTGAAGGTAGGGTGAGCTGCAAAAAAATCTAGATTGGCTTCACAAATCAGTTTTTTGTTTAAAATATTGGCCTATTTAATACATTTTTAATAAAATAATTTACATATGCAGTAAGTAAATATGTGCATCACCAACAAGCATAAAAAATTATAGCAAGTTTTTTTAACCACATATTTAAGATTCCTAAGGTGCAGATTTTCTATGATTTTTGTATGTCTTCAATTAAATTAAATTACATTGCCGTGTGTTCAAAATTTGTTTGGTCAACAAATGAAATTAAAACACCAATATTTTCGAAAACTTGTTATAACTAAAACTAAGTGTGTATTTTATAAATATCTAATTATACCTGGTATTAAATGCACTGCGAACAGTTTGGGAATAACTGAAATATTATATTGTACAAGTTTACTTAGGCTATACTTAATTATACAGCTACCTTTGCACACAACTTTCACTAAATGCATTCTTGTAATGAATGACAGTTATTGCAAACATTATTGTATGTTTAACGCAATAAGCCTTTCATTAGGCGGACATAACACGAAACATGTTGCATATAAGTCGAATTTGCAAGGTTTTATATGGATTTGGCTGTAAAAACTTTACGTTTTTCGATAGAATATCCAATGCAGATTCTAAAACAAACATGCAGTTGATTGACGTTTTGGCAAACCTCAGCTTATAAGCTATTGTTTAAAAGGAAGGATCAAGTGGATGGGATATATTTCTTCCTCTAAATTCACCTAACTATTGTGAACAAAATATGAATCATAAGTTAATAGAAACTATAATAATATGTAGTAGGCTTCTGTGTTAAGGTCGACTCTGTGTTGATAGAAGTTCAACTGATATAACTTTTATAATTGCATCCTGGAATGGTATATGAACAAGGATATGGGTTTAAAATGAAGTCTTTTATTACGTTACATAAAAATTAATGGAAATCGACAAAACGTACAGGCAAATATTGTAACGACCGCTGTGTACTGTGGTGCAATATAAAGCCAACAGAAACATGCAAATATTTAAATATATTTTGTTACAAATAAACTTGTAAAATATTTATCTTAATTCCCATCTTTGAGCTGTATTTTATGTATATGTACGAAATAGAACATCTCAAACTGGTCTTTATGAATTGTTTTAAAGTTAAATAATTCACAAGTAGTGTGTAAGTTTTTCTAAGTTGATCTTAGTTTTACTCTGTGTGTAAGCTCTGAAAATCAATATATGAAACAATAAAGATTTTCAGATTTCTGATTTTTGCTTAAATTTATTTATTATGGGACATGGTTCATCAAATCTCTAAATCTTTATTAAAAGTGTCTAAAAAGCACAGAAATTTAGACGAAAAACCATTAGCATAATTTGCTTTCAGAAAAGAAAATCATAGGGTGGTCCTTTTTTGTATTGTGATTGAAATGTTATTGTTAAAACTAACAAGTTGGTGTAATTTGGGCAAAGATAGTCTTTACCCTCTGTGGGCAAGGGTTATAAAGACATTTTGGTTCGTATAGTAAACAACATTTTTCGTCATACTGCAATATGTATTCAAAGAAACTAATCAAAACATGAAGTTTGTAATTTTTTTATCCAGCCTTTAAAGTTAATTTCCAAATCTGTCAGTTTTGCTATTGTACACGAAAATTTTTTTTAGTTATTTTTATCAGGTTTAACTCCACTAGCACAATAATAAATTGAGTTATACGTTTTAATTTGTTTAAATAAAGAGCAAATATTAAAGTTATTGTAGTCAAACATAAAATATAACAAGATAAAATACAACATTGGGTGATTGCGATGCAATCGGTACTATTTTCTCTAGATAAATCAGCGAACGAATTCTAAGGTGCGGAAAAAAGTCATCGACTCCATCTGTTTCTTTTCAGACATTGTGATTAAAATATCTACTAATGTATTTAAATAGACAGTTTCTACCAATAAATGAGTAGATTATCGATAACTAGATTATCAAAATGTAAGCTGAATTATTTCAAGTAGGTCAAGTACGTCATCCCTCAACTAAACTATAATTCATGGTAGTAACCGTGCAGTCAAGACCCATTATTTGATAAACATACGTAACTATAATATTTCTTTCACCCGTGATTCGCAACAGGGAGAGAACATAGATAAGATTTAGAAGTTTTTCGCTGCCCCATCCAATGCGAACAGCTGGATGATTAGTAGTTTGTTCTTGATGAAAAGCAATTCTATTAATGTCCATGTCGTAAGGGAAAATACACTACAGGCGAATTATCTTTTACCGATCGAAACACACGAGGCTCCTTCCAAATGAAATGCTTTTTGTTTCACATAATCATAGAAACAATCCGTATTCAAAAACAATTGCTATTCGTTTTTTTTTATATATATAACTGAAGTGATATGCAAAAAACCAAAGATTGATCATATGTCTAAAAGGGCTGTACACTAAAACATACTAGCCCACGAAATAAGAATAACGTACTGTTCCGTTCTTGGTGCTATATAGACATTTTATAACAAGCATCAAAATTATAATACAGGAAAAAAATGTTACAGCTGATGCACGTTCAATATTTTAGATGCAATCCTTGACTATTGGATACAGAAGAGTCAAAGATGCAATTTAATACAACCCTTTCAGGTCTGTTTCCTTCGAAGATGATTAGTCGAAATTTGATATTTATCAGAGATGTTTCTCATCGAGACCTTTCAAAGTATGCTGTTGATAGGTGTGTGGATAACACAGTCTTCTTTAAAGTTCGTGTTCCTTATTACCTTTATACGTATATAATTTTAACTATATTATTCATTATGCAGAAACGTAATAATATAATTCTTATCTAAAAATACAACTTTATACTAGTGAGCTAAGAATGTGAAAATAATAAAAATACTGCAAGGAAGTGAAAAGTTCAGCAAACTATAATGTTTTTTAAACAATTGCAATTATTGAATTAATATCCGTAACAAAACATTTAATTTCAAGTCAATGTAACAAATGTTGTGTGCTTTTCTGATGACAGAACATCAATGTTGTAGATGTAGGGACTCACGTACTGAGTTTATCAGTGCTGTATAAAGTCTCATCAATGAACATCAATGTTGTGGAGGTAGGGAATCACTGACGGAGTTTCTCAGTGTTGTATGGAGTCTCATCAGTGAACATCAATGTTGTGGAGGTAGGGACTCACTGACAGAGTTTATCAGTGCTGTATAAAGTCTCATCAGTGAACATCAATGTTGTAGAGGTAGGGACTCACTGACGGAGTTTATCAGTGCTGTATAAAGTCTCATCAGTGAACATCAATGTTGTGGAGGTATGGACTCACTGACGGAGTTTATCAGTGCTGTATAAAGTCTCATCAGTGAACATCAATGTTGTAGAGGTAGGGACTCACTGACAGAGTTTATCAGTGCTGTATAAAGTCTCATCAGTGAACATCAATGTTGTAGAGGTTGGGACTCACTGACTGAGTTTCTCAGTGCTGTATAAAGTCTCATGAGTGAACATCAATGTTGTGGAGGTAGGGACTCACTGACAGAGTTTATCAGTGCTGTATAAAGTCTCATCAGTGAACATCAATGTTGTAGAGGTAGGGACTCACTGACGGAGTTTATCAGTGCTGTATAAAGTCTCATCAGTGAACATCAATGTTGTGGAGGTGGGGATTCACTGACGGAGTTTATCAGTGCTGTATAAAGTCTTATCAGTGAACATCAATGTTGTGGAGGTAGGGAATCACTGACGGAGTTTTTTAGTGCTGTATAGAGTCTCATCAGTTAATATCAATGTTGGGGAGGTAGGGACTCACTGACTGAGTTTCTAAGGTCTGTATAAAGTCCCATCAGTGAACAACAATGTTGTGGTGGTAGGGACTCACTGACTGAGTTTATCAGTGTTGTATAAAGTCTCATCAGTGAACATCAATGTTGTGGAGGTGGGGATTCACTGACGGAGTTTATCAGTGCTGTATAAAGTCTTATCAGTGAACATCAATGTTGTGGAGGTAGGGAATCACTGACAGAGTTTATCAGTGCTGTATAAAGTCTCATCAGTGAACATCAATGTTGTAGAGGTAGGGACTCACTGACGGAGTTTATCAGTGCTGTATAAAGTCTCATCAGTGAACATCAATGTTGTGGAGGTGGGGATTCACTGACGGAGTTTATCAGTGCTGTATAAAGTCTTATCAGTGAACATCAATGTTGTGGAGGTAGGGAATCACTGACGGAGTTTTTTAGTGCTGTATAGAGTCTCATCAGTTAATATCAATGTTGGGGAGGTAGGGACTCACTGACTGAGTTTCTAAGGTCTGTATAAAGTCCCATCAGTGAACAACAATGTTGTGGTGGTAGGGACTCACTGACTGAGTTTATCAGTGTTGTATAAAGTCTCATCAGTGAACATCAATGTTGTGGAGGTAGGGACTCACTGACTGAGTTTATCAGTGTTGTATAAAGTCTCATCAGTGAACATCAATGTTGTGGAGGTAGGGACTCACTGACGGAGTTTCTCAGTGCTGTATTAAGTCTCATCAGTGAACATCAATGTTGTGGAGGTATGGATCCACTGACGGAGTTTCTAAGGTCTGTATAAAGTCTCATCAGTGAAAACCGTCTGTCGTCATTACTCAGCTTTATTGCTCCATTTATTTTCATTCCCCAACATTGATCGTGTGACAATTTTTTTGCCCTAACTTAAATCCGGTGAAAATTATGCACAGTATAGATCTTTTCCTACAGCCTTGCCTTGCAAAATTGTATTGGTTTACAACATAAAATGGATTTTAATTTAATTTACCTATCATACATTAGTTTCGCAATAACCTTAGTTCAACAAATCTTTATAATAAAATAGTTCATCATGTTAAGCATTTATGTCTACTCTTTTTCAAACATGAAAATACTCTCTATAAATCAGCTTTAATGGTCAGCAAAATTTCCTACCTTGTTATAAGGTTTGTGTATCACTGGACTATTCACAAATTGTTTCTGTTTAGGTATTTAACATGTTATGATGCACAGACGGCAACAGATGAGTTATTTACATGCCATTACCTACTCGCTCGTTAGCTGCATCAATCAACATGTGTATCTAAGCACCACAAGCCATCAAAGAGCTTCTGTATTTAGATATTTTTGTTTAAAAATAATTTTTTTTAATTCCTTACATTTTTAGTAAAAAGCAATATTTGCATAAGCTATGTTACTTGTTCCAACTACACCAATTATAACAGCATTTAACTAAAAAAAAATAATGTTTATGTTTTAATAAACCTGTTTACATTTTCACAAAAAAGCGCAACCTTGAATTAACCACCAAATTGTCAATGGTTTATTGGCGCATTAAAACCAATTTAAACGAAATATAAAACGTATAAATTTTTCTAGAGAAACAGTTGTACCTTATAGAGTGCAGTCCGTAGGATTGGTTAGGGTTGAAATATATACGCCAATCTTCCACAAAACATCGCCCAAACATCGACTGTCAATAACAGTGATGGACAACCTCACTGATGCCTCTTCTTCTCCACTTACCAAGATAAAACTTGTCCACTTTAATCCTCTTTCCCCTAACTTATTTTATTACACTAAACTCTCACTTATAACCTAATGTCCTCCGTTTCCTTCTGGCTTCATAGTTTGTTCAGAATCTTCCCAATTAGCAGTAAATTTTATATATTATTTTTAAATACTCGTAGATATCTTACGTTCAATTTAGATTTGGTTGTTAATTGACTGTTTTTAATATTTTTAAGCTTATTTAATACATTGTACTTAGCTTATGTAGAACATATCTTTTTTGTTGGTGGGGGCATTAATTTGGGGAGGGGACGAAGAACATGCTAAATTATATGAATTAATGCTTACCAAAAGCAGCCTATCCAAACAATGTCTTTCTACTTCTCAACATAATTTTTTTAAATAAAAGTGTTAACTATGTAATAGACACTATGAAGTACTCGTAATAACGAGTATTCCATCTGACTGTTTAACTAATGGATCACCATTTCCGATAAAGCTTTGCAATAATCTCCATAAAGACAACATAGATTCGATACAGAAGAACTTAAACAAACAGATTGTTAAAACTTGTAACATGATTTCAGAATGGCAACTGTTATGATACTCTTCGACATTAAAATTTGCATACAATTGATAACAACATACTCCTTCTACTTTGATATAAATGGACATAGTGCAGTTTTTAATTACTTTTGCATGTGGGGTGAGTAAGTTAGCTTAAAAGTGTAAAAATGAATAAATGTTAAACAATTAAACCATCGTAGTATTTACTTCAATGGATAAAACGTAACCAACCTATGATGTGCAAAGTCACGAGAAACTGAAACAGAAACGTATTTTCTTGGAGCTAACTTCCTTCACCGAACTTTCCAGCTTCAATAAGTCATTGTGAAAGTCTGGTTGGATTCACCTAAAATACTTAATCTCAATCTCGATTTTTTCTCAAACAACTAATTGCACTATATTGGAATATTGTCTACAGAATATCATTGATATCCTGTAATAAACTATGTTTTTAGTTGGTATAGTATATCTCTTGAACACCCATTAATATGCCATACACGGTTAAATTTGATATCAATGATCACGCTAGTTGCAATATCGTAAACTATATTAATAAATTATAAGTTCATTACAATAAAACAAACATCAGGTAAGTAATTTTTAAAATAAGACATCATAATAAATACTCTGTCAAATGCGTAGTCAGTTAATTTAGTAACGTAATTTATTAACAAAATATAATGAATTAGGAATTTTATTAAATAGGAAATGTACAAGGGAAATAACTTCCATCTATACGACGTGGATGCGACTCCTGAACAAAATCCCTCGTCCGCAGTCCGCACACATTCATCATGAGGGATTCTCACGTCAGGCCGCAAGATGCGCTGTGTGTCTGTTGTGTCTCTATTGGATTTTAGGCTTATAATGAAAGTAAGACGTGGAAGTAGTCCGTAATTGTAGTCTTAAATTTTTTTATTACAATAATTTTTACATAAATTGATTTCTTTTATAGATTCTTGTAGGCTATTTAAAAAATAACAATGGTCGTAAAATCTGCTTTAAAATGGATATAATGTGTTATTAATTCTTGTGCATCGTAGTGGAAGGTAGCGGAAAACTGTTGTCAAGTTGTTTAATTATCAAGCTAAGTGTTATGGCTGTGAATTGTAGAACTTTATTTTTAGGTGAACATGAGGCTCATAAGTGCAAAGTTAACGACAGGATAGTTTTTTTAATAATTAAGATCAGCTGATTCTGTAGCCAGGGCAGTTTATTGCTCAGCTGAGTTCAGCTTCGTATCTTATAAATGTAGAATCAGGCTAACATATTTTTAACATGTTCAATGAAAATTAGTATTGCCCAAAATAAACACGTCATCTGGGGATAATTCATCTGTAGGGATTCTGAAAAAAAAAATAAAATAAAAAAATCGCTCTACTTTGTTGGGCACGGACCTGGGATTGTTGGTCATATTACTTTAGTTCATGTCAACAACTGACCTAAGCCCTCAGGGCTCGTGACTTATACATAACGATTTATGGAATATTGATTTCCAAAAAAAGTTGTATTTTTATTAGGGGAGTCACATACGCAGAATATTTCGAATTAAAGGACTTTAGGACACTGCATCTATAGTAAATATCAATGTGGGTAAAATGAGAATAAATGCTTGGATGAGTTATTAAAAATAAAGTAATACGTTTAATGAATCAAATGTACGATTTAACGAAACAGTTGTATTATTCATTGAAACACTAGGTTTAGATAAGTGACTCTATACATATACATTCTGTTATCCGGACATCCAGCAGCATACAGTGACATATTGCAATCCATTGTTCACATCTCAGTGGTCACGTGATGAGCTCACCTTGTTTGAAACACTCATGTGTATACTTCAGTGAAAGATAAGCATCACTTCCTTGCTTATGAACGACATTTCTAAATAATATAATTCGTGATTAAAATCCAAGTATTTAATACACGTTAGTAAAAATAAGTAAAATTAGTTTACTTGAAGATGTATTAAAGTTAATTAATAATTAACCATTTTACCGGATAAGGCTGTTCATGATTCCTATTTTTCTTATTTTGGAAAAAATTAAAGAGCTGTGGAAACATTATTGCGTTGATATAGTTGCTGAAAAAAGGCTCATGCGAAGGTACATTTGAAAATGTATATCCCTCCAAAATAACCGCCATTTTTTTTTTTTTACATAAACATTTTTATCTCTAAGGCTTTCAACAGATCTTAATGGAACTTAGTCATAGGTACAGTTGTTCAATATACACATACAGTACCTTAGGAAAAAGAATTCAGTTGGCCCAACTTAACATTTTAAAAATTGTGGCTGTTTTAATTTTAACAACTTTAATTACTACAAATTTATTAATGTTATGAAACCATTTCAGGAAAAGTTTTATTTAGTGTCTAAAGTTTCCTATTAAACACCAAGATCGAACGTGTTTCTTTAATACAACACATTCATTGAACTTGTTTTTAGATGTTTGCAGGCATATGACTTTGAAGGGTACAGCTGACTGAGCTAGAGCTAGGGATAGACATGACAGTAAAATATTAATGCACTTAAGTATCTTGATTAGATGTTCATGGGCCCTGATAAGTTAACCTCTGGTCACATAAACAGCTAGCTGAATATAAAAACTCAAATTGTTTGTTTTTATGTAGTAGGACAGAAATGCAATCCTGGCATTTAATCTTAGTAATAAGCTATCTCACAATGTAACCACCAATATAGAAAAATAATACATATAATACAAACGTTCTGTGCTTTCAAACGAAACAGACATAGAAATAACATCATCCTTGCCCCTTCATCAATGTCCATTGTCAACCTTGGATTTGACTACTCGTATACAACGCTATTTTCGAACATAAATATTCTAATGGACCATACAAATGGCTGAACACTGAGGATGCAAATCTTCGAAAATCAAATAAATAAGAGAGCCAATTAATATGATAGAGCATGTTTTCCTAATTTATAATTAAAAAATTAGTTCCAAGCTGTATTGGGAACATTTGCACTTTTATATGCAAATCTACAAAAATCTATTTAAATAAGCGATACAATTAAGCTGATTGAGCATGTTTTCCTATTCCCCCTTTTAAATGGCCCTTTCATAATTTAATAAGTTATATTAGTTAGAGAACGTTAAGTTTTACTAGGCATCTTGTAAAATAGTATACGATGGCATTTTTTTTACATTTTACTGTTAAATAGTGCCATGGAAAATGAATACTTGCTATCACATATTCTTTCCGAGTTTTGTTGTTGTTGTGTTAATAACTATGGATGGTTAAATTATAAATGTAAAAAAATAAGAAAATCGTGTGTAGTATTTAGATTAATTGTAAAACCTTGTGAATATAATCATTTGGACTTGATTATTAATAAATATATTAGTTATATTGTTTATCAAAACACCAAGTTCACTTGAGTGACTACATTAATTCGGTTACCCAAGCAGCCACCAGCACACGGTTACACATTGCATTCCATTGTGTACATTCGACTGTTTAATTGAAAATTTACATCCCTGCGATCACGTGGATGAGCTCACCTTGTTGTGTAAACTTCAGATAAAGATAAGCATTAATTCCTTGCATTTTATCAAGATTTATAAATAATATACTACGTGATTAAAATCTAGGTATTAAAAACGCGTTATCAAAAATAAGTAAAATTAGTTTAATTATGTAACACGATTCAATGCTTTCGAACGTGTTAATTTCTTTAATTAAACAAAATAGGATTTTATAGTTTATGGTTAACTATATTAAAGGCTAAGGCTGTTATATTTCCTATTTAAAGGAAAAAATAAAAATCTGTGGAAATGCGTTGATATAATCTTTGCTACATAAGATTCAGTTAACTGATTACAAATAGATGACCTTATTCGGACAGCCAGCAGCATACAGTCACAAATCATGCATCATGTTTAGGTGGGAAATAATTTAGTAAATTTTACTCGGCCATGCTGATGTCAAGTTGCCTCTTCAGGTGCTGAAATATGTAAGATTTCCATCTCATAACCTAAACAAATTATAAAACGTAATGTTTTTAATTTAAGTCTACCCATGAATTCAAAATCCCCCCATTGTTTACGATTATTAGCATCAGAAGTAATAGATAATTGTTACACTAATTATAGAAACATATTAACTATAAAATCGTAGTGAAGGATAGATACTTAAAGTTTGGTTGGATTAATTGATGGTCTTGGGCTTAATTAAGGAAAATCATTCTTTCTACTACCCTTAGGTCGGAAAATCAGTACTGCAAAACGTATGGTTGGTAATGAAGTGTAAGATTTAGTTCTCGCTCTGATTATCTACAACGAAATTGACAACACATGACTTATGTGTTAACATCCTTACTTCATTTAATACATTATAAACATGTTTTCTCTTATTTTATTCCTTTGGTACACTCATAAGGGTTTCATTATTGCTACTCCAATTGTTATTAAGCTTTAACTAGGTTGAGTGACGTACCTAACAATGCGTGGGCACAAAGCTATACAGCGTGTCCATAAGTAGTATAGAGGCACTGGACCACCTCAACCAATCCTTGTCATAAGTTTCGTTCAGCTGGTTTCAAACCCACAAGTCAGAATGAGTGGCCGTTCCACCGTGCATGAACCACATCTCATCACGCACGGGTCAATCACTTTAACTCAAGATTTTCAAAGTTTTCAACGATACCTCCTCTGTCCCAGAACCCCCAAAATCACTACTACTGACGATGTTGATGTCGTTAAGTGGAGTTTCATTTTTTTGGCCCTCTTACTCTGGAAGGACATGGACCATTTTTTGTTAAAGAATCTGAAGTGGCAGAAAAAATGTATCAGTGGATATCAAAATACAAGGCAGAATTGTTTCAAACGGATTCAGACTCGGACTTTGACTAGACCTATAGCCGTCGTGCCTTAAGCAAGTTTTATTTTTCTTATATTTTAGTTATATTTGATTTTTTATTACCAGTAGGCTATAAAGTGACTGTTAACATACCTATTGGAACTGTTCTCCAATGTATAGGCTAAGTTTGAATTTGTGTGAATATTTGTTAAGTTAACACTGGTCATGTAAGTAAAGCATAATAAACGTTTTGAGTAAAACGCTTGTACTGTCTTACCGTTTTATTCACAACTTCCTTATAAATAGAGATAGAACAAAAATTAAAACACCATCTTAAACAGCTAAATTAGGCCTATGCCATGATTGCCCCAATGTCAGAGCAATTTAAACAATAAGGAAAATATAAGGTATTGCTATAATTGCCCCAAGGTTGAGGCAATTCTGGCATCTGACACTCAAAAAAAAAACCTCAAACCCCCTTAAGGGGAGTTTGAGATTGTTGTCTAAATATATGAACACACTAGAGGAATAACATATAATTACTATGGTAATTGTCAAAATAAAATGAAAAATATGTACAATGTATATTTACCTCCTGGCCTTCTACCACACGGCTTGCAGTGCAGTAAACCGTTACGACGACAAACACATAGAGCGCACAAGAAATATAAAAGATGATTTCTTGTATCTGGAAAAATAGAAAGGTGGGTTTTAATATGTTCAAGTATTGGATGAAATTAAGAGATTGCACGGAAGACCCGTGCTTCGCTACGAAAACTTTCAGATTGGTTGAAATTTTTAGGCTTACTAAACAACTGTGCAAAGTTTCCACTTAGTCCGAATTTGTTAGGTCGAATAGCAGTTTTATCCCTAAAATTCCTGGATTACTAGAGGAATAACATATAATTACTATGGTAATTGTCAAAATAAAATGAAAAATATGTACAATGTATATTTACCTCCTGGCCTTCTACCATGGGGCTTACGCTGCAGTAAGCCGTTACAACGAGAAACACGTAGAAAGCAGAAGATATCAAGAAGGTGATTTCTTGTATCTGGAAAAATAGAAAGGTGGGTTTTAATATGTTCAAGTATTGGATGAAAATAAAATGAAAAATATGTACAATGTATATTTACCTCCTGGCCTTCTACCATGGGGCTTACGCTGCAGTAAGCCGTTACAACGAGAAACACGTAGAAAGCAGAAGAAATAAAGAAGGTGATTTCATGTATCTGGAAAAATAGAAAGGTGGGTTTTAATATGTTCAAGTATTGGATGAAATTAAGAGATTGCACGGAAGACCCGTGCTTCGCTACGGAAACTTTCAGATTGGTTGAAATTTTTAATTAATTAGTGTTTAAGTTCCAACAGCCTTCAGTCAACAATTCAGCTACAACCTGTTTTACTCCAATCGATGTCATATTAAAGTAGCTATTATAATGTCTCACCCGGTCCATAAAGTGTGTATGCTCAGGGTGGTTGCCCATGAGCAGACTGCAGGTTTAGGTAGGTGCTGCAAAGATAGTAGCTGCACTTTATACCACCATTGCAGTACATACCTTTGAGCGTTATGGTACCTATCACTACCGAGCTATCTCCTTCATAGTATGTTTTCGTATTACATGTCATTGTTGATAGATGTTTCACCATCCATTGAATCTTTGGCAAATGTACAGTATTTAGTCTAGTCAAGATATGAAATAAAACCCCTTAACCTTAAAAAAATTGCTTTAAAAGATTTTTCGATGGTTTACATTTCCAATAAGTGTGTGAAATAATATACTAAAAGTCTAATAAAATCGGAGTCTCGGAAATCGGGGGTTTTCAATATGGCATTAAGAAATTAAAAAAAGAAAAAACCTCATTATTTTTTCCGTTAAATCTCTTCTTGTCCTCCAATTAAGACCAAATTTGGTACAAACCTGTAAATTTGTATTATCTCGAAATACCCCCGCCGCAGAAAACCTGCAGACTAAGCGAATTTCCATCTACTTGGCTGAAATTTCACAAAATTATTCCCTTAAAATTGTCAGATTTATTTCCTATTTAAATATAATAAAATACAGGGTGTTTGTGAACTCTCTCGAAAAAATTCACAGAATTATTCCTTGGGTTAATACATGAATATTTTACATTATAAACATGGGTCGCCGGAGCCTCGTTTTCCGTCTGTCTGTCTGTATGTGTTTTTATAAATAACTTTATAACTCGAGTTTGAATCGAGGCACAAACTTTAAATTTGACACACTTGTGTATTTTAACGTGTTACACAAACATGCAAAATTTCATTTCGTTGACTATAGACGTTTCAAAATGGCGGCCATCTAAAATCTTTGACCTCAAATTACATGAAAACCACTAGAGTTACAAAAAAAACACAAGAATAACAAAATTTAGGAAATTTTATGCCAAATCAAATGACACCTAGATCTTAAAGATCGGACAACAAACAGCTGAGTTCTAATCTTTTTAAATAATTAATAATTTCTAATTATTAATAACAATAACAATTAAAAGCCAGTAAAGACATTATTAATTATTTAAAATTTATAACTCAGCTGTTTGTTGTCCGATCTTTAAGATCTAGGTGTCATTTGATTTGGCATAAAATTTCCTAAATTTTGTTATTCTTGTGTTTTTTTTGTAACTCTAGTGGTTTTCATGTAATTTGAGGTCAAAGATTTTAGATGACCGCCATTTTGAAACGGCTATAGTCAACGAAATGAAATTTTGCATGTTTGTGTAACACGTTAAAATACACAAGTGTGTCAAATTTAAAGTTTGTGCCTCGATTCAAACTCAAGTTATAAAGTTATTTATAAAAAACACATACAGACAGACAGACGGAAAACGAGGCTCCGGCGACCCATGTTTATAATGTAAAATATTCATGTATTAACCCAAGGAATAATTCTGTGAGTTCACAAACACCCTGTATAATGTGTACTAAGGTTTGTTGCTACAAGGAAGACAACGTGTGTTTTTTTAATTGAAATATTTATAGCTTAGTAAGAAGTAAAAAAAAAATCAAAATTTCACTTAAATATGTCCATAGACAAGCAAGCTATAACACTTTATTTATTCTCCATAAGAATAACATGGTCATTTAAAATGAACACTTATTTTCTCCGTAACCGTTAGGCATACAACAACGCTTCTGTATACGTAATTATTTGTTTTTATGGTCTTTTCAAAATGGTTTGGAAATAAATTGCAACTTTTTACGGTGAAAATTGGGAAAATCCCATTTTTACCCCGTAAAAATAGGAGATCTTAAGCATGCTCAATTTTTGAGATACAAATCTTAAATATACACAAATCATGATACAAAAACTTTCTTCAGGGTTATATGTTTTGAGGCGTGTGTTACTAATGTAACCTGGACATTCTATAATAAAAATATTTTGTCTTATGGTCCTGTCAATCTATGGAGGAACGCCCAAAAAATTTAGATACAGTTCTGAAACTCCAAAAATGCTATAAGAATCATGCTAAACTCAGACAAGCGAATAACTGTGTGACGAGTAGTCACCAAAAATTATTTTATAAATCTTGGTATTATGTTTCAAAAGTAAAAGGCCTGGTAAATGGATTTCACAATTCATATATCAGTGTCAGAACATTGGCATTTAGTACACAGAATTCTTGATGACACGTACCTTGCTCAATCGATCGACCCACAAAAACCGTTTAGCATTTTTACTTTGGAGGGACTGAGGTTGGAGTTGACCGAAAGGAACACACTTGGCCCCAGACTGTTCCAGTGGGCACTTCGCCTGTTACCGGTTTTTTTGGCAAGGCGACTACACTATATTAATATTCACACTTTAAAATTTTGTGATTGTCCAGGTTAGCTTAACGTTTTAAAACAGTGATTGATTGATGTTAATCGTAATCATTTTTATAATAATTGATTTCATTTATCATTTGTTTGAATACATATAGTTACTATTAAATTCCTGTTTGAATATTAGAACGTGTCAAAAAGAATTATAATTATTAGAGTTTTTTTTATATTAATTTCATTTGCTTAGGCCTACTTATGTAAAAGGAGCCTGTAATCATTTTATTATCCATCTTTATTATATTGTCCATCCACTTTATTTGAATAATGACTAAACATTGTTTTACCTCTCACTAAAGTATTCTTATTATTTAAATCGATCCCGGTTACGTCCCCGGTCACAATTCTAATCGTGGCAACTGTAAAAGATAAATTTTCAAAACTAACCATTTAGACTGTCTGGTCAATAAATATATACTACTAGGAGAAACCCGTCGAAATCGACGGTTAGGGGCCTCTTCGTTTATATATGGGCGTGCGGCTTCATTGGCAACAAATAATGCAAATAAATGACATAGCAAAGTGGCATTTCCAAAAAGAAAGAATACTGTAAATTGGCTGTTACGTAAATATTAATGTTAAAATGCATTGTTAATCAACGTATCGTATAAAGGATGATGTGGTCTAGTTTAAAAGGAATATGACCTTTCTGTCATTACAGTAGCTGATCAAATAGTATTTACTCATTGGGCCATTTTTTACAGCCAAAATGTCGTGTTATTTTCAAAAATGCTACCAACCCAGTGGGCCACGGTCCGTAATATAGGCCACTGCAAATAATTTGTCAAAGATATGTACCGGTACCATTCTAGGCAAGGTTTCTTTCTGTGTTCGGATGTTATTAGACACGATAAGAGCTCATCAATTTTTAAATCAGTAAATAACATTGCAAATACTTCTTTTAGACAATTCAATAGCTCCCAATAAACGTGTGTTGTTTAAAATACAATTTAAGAATTAACAGCTGTTTAATTCAAAAGTATTATCCACATGATGAAAATGTAAAAAAATCTGTGGAGGGATCTTTAAAGGATTCTGGGGCAGAGCCCTAACGGGATTCACCTCGTGTTTCTTTTGGTAACTCATCTAGAGACCAAGACCTTTCTTTGGACACCTCTACCAAGTTTCTACGCCCAGTCGTTCTCTCAAGTTAGTGGAGACAAAGTTTCCAATTAAATATTAAGATTTCCCCATGTTAATCTTATGGGAGAAAATCCAACTTTGATGGAAGATCCTGCCCAAACTAATAAAATTTTCAAAAAATTAAAAAGACTTTGCAAAACTACAGATCAGGGCAATTTCTTTGACACTTTAATCATCAAAATCGGTCCAAAAATGAGGGAGGAGTTCTGTTTACAAAAATCGGCTTAGCGTATTATATATATAGATAAATTGTCATGTGTGTTAAAAATCAACTACAAAATTTGGAAATTAGAAAAAATGTCCATTCATATGAAACTAGAAATAAAAATGATACATAAATTTATCAATCTCAGCTTCTATGAAAAAAAAACAAAAAAAGTAAACCTTTTTGGGATCAAAATTTTGAATAATTTTCCTACCAAATTAAAAAGTTAAATAAAACAAAATGATTTCATACAATTAGTGAATCATCCGCTGAAAAAGAATTATTATTAATTTGAAGAGTTTTTTTTTCAATAAATTTTTTTTCAATAAATAATGTTGAGATGCTCTGCTGGAAACAAATAAACAAAAAAACTCGATGACCCAAGTGCCGCTCCAGAGATTCTTTTAAGAATTGTTCACTGCAACTGCTCTACTGGCTGCAAGAATTGTCAATGCTCCTGCTACTAAGTTTGGGTTACCTTTTACTACAGCTTGTGGACTTTACCAGCATGGGGAACAATGTGACAATTCGTAAAGTGATCATGACTGTGTAGAATTTGATGAGAATGACGAATTATTATTTTTTATAATTATCTACTACTAACCACAAGAAAGTGTGCCTATAATACTAATATTATAAATGTGAATGTTTGTTTGTTCGAAGTTCAATCACGCATTAACTACTGGTTCGGATGGGGCTGAAATGTGATGCTCACACATGTGATAGCTCATATTCCCGATTAATATACAAGCCTATTCTTATCTAAAAATACCCCCGCCGCAGCAAACCTGCCGACTAAGCGAATTTCCATTTGTCTGAAATGATTTTCAATTATATCTATTTAAATTACATTAGGTTTAACAAGTACCTAGGTTTGCTGCTAGGGGGTTTATAAAATGTGTTTTTTAGTAAAATATTAATAGCTTGGTATAAAATAAATAAAATTGCCAAATTTGATCAAAATATATCCATAAACAAGCAAATTATAACATTTTACAATATTCTCCATAAGAATAACATAGGAATTTTCAATTTTCAATTTTTTTAATTTTTTCTGTTACCAAAAACCGTACAAAAATACTTTGATATACTAAATTATTTGTTTTTTTTTTAAGCTCTTTAAAAAGGTCTAGAAAGAAATTGGGAAATTTTGCGTTTTGAGGGTCAAAATGATAAAAACCTATTTTTACCCCGTAAGACCCCGTTCCCATGGTCCGATCATGCTGGTTCGCGAACTCATTCAAGTTTATCCCGCCTTACACCTTTAAACCAAATTTCATCAAATTCGGACAAAAATTACTCAAGTTATCGCGTTCACGGACACATATATATATATAAATCTATATATATATATATATATATATATATATATATATATAAATTTGAACGAATGGTGTTTTTGGCCTCTGGGGACATCAAAATGAAAAAGTAAATCGGTCCCGGGCCTAGGTCTTACCATGCCACCTACGGTAATAGCTACTTCCCTATAGGGAAATTCGCTAAAAATCCATTCGGGCTCCACCCCAGTGGCTCTGGAATTTCCCATGTTAACCTTTTGAGTGTTCATATAAAAAAAAAAACAAATTAAAGAATTTATTGATATTTATTTAAGTAAATAAAATATGTATGTTGAATTTTAGCTTGTGATCATTATTTTAAGACCTATTAATGGATTGTTCAAACAAAAATACTCATAAATTAAAATACCTCTGCCGCAGCAAACCTGCAGACTAAGCGAATTTCCATTTGCCTGATACTGTTTAATACTGTTCTATGAAATGGCGACCATACAAAGTAGGTATTTTAGGCCAAGTATGAATGGAGATGAGTGTAGGATGAGTGGTGCGATCTTGTAGTCTTGTTATTGACTAAGGCCGACATTTCTTAGACACAGCTGTTACTTAATAGCCCATACAGCTAATGGCAACTAAGGGACCTACAGTTTATAGTGGAATCCGAACCACATGTTTGCCTTGGTAATTACGAATTGGTCTAATTATCAGGATAGGACTGCGGATAGTCGTAGTACTCACCCGTGCGGACGTTAATCCACACTGGGGAGTATCGCATCCACAGTGCATGCATATAAATATCCATTGAATTAATTGAATTAACACTAAAATACCACATCTATTCCCTATTTAAATAGCACTAGTTTGACTAGTACATAGGTTTGCTGCAACAGGGAAGGTAAAAAGTGTTTTTAGTAAAATGTTAAATAGTTTAGTATAGGAAACAAATGCAAAAAATATATTGGTGGGGAAACGAAATTTGATAAAAATATATTCATAAACAGGCTAACTACAACAAGTTTTCTTATTCTCCATAAGAATAACATGGGAATTTTAAATTTAAAATTTTTTGGAAGTTTCTCCGTAACTATAAGGCGCATGACAACGCTTCAATGTACTAAATTGTTTGTTTTTTTGAGCGCTAAAATGGGTTCGAAATAAATTGCAAAATTTTATGTTTTTAGAGTAAAAAATGGGAGAAAATAATTTTTACCCCATAAAACTCCCCATAAACCCCTGTTCTCATTGTCCGATCATGCCGGTTCGCAAACTCGTTCAAATAAATGTAGGTTTACACGTTTGTACCAAATTTCATCGAAATCGGATCATTTTTGCTTGAGTTATTGTGCTAATGGACACATTTGACCAAAATCTTGGACGCCATCTTGAATTTTGGACTTCCGAGACTCCGATTTCATTAGACTTTTTTTCCTGGTAAATACACATTCTTCCAAGTCAAAATAACCAATAAAACAATTTAAAGCAATTTTTTTAGGGTTCTCGTACGGATTTACTCGACTAATTTCAGGATGAGTTTGTTCATACATTTTGCTTGCGTTTCTTCACCTGCTCTTTTCTCTGTGCACCTGCTACACCGTTTACGCCTTAATGTATTTTGTTGAGTTTCCGGAATCGGCAAACGATTGGGAGAAACGGGCTCTTTTTGTGGCTCTAAGACGTTCATCACCAAACTTGACATATAATTCACTATTCCGATAAACTTCGAACACAAATTTGAATAGTTGTAAAGCTACAACCAGCTCACACAGGCAAACGGCTTAGACATTTAATATAAGTATTACCTCAGGGTGGCGATCGACCGGGAAAACCGGGAAAACCGGGAAAAGTCAGGGATATAAAAAATTCTGGAAAAGTCAGGGAAAAGTCAGGGAAATTTGCAAACGGTCAGGGAAAATATGCATTTTAATAATTGTGTTAAACAAGTAGATTGGCGATATATATTGATGATTACAATAGAAAAGTATAACCACAGAATATTTACATTACTTAAAGTTGAATGAATGTTGTTGCGTGGATACGTTTCCGCCGTGAGTCCGCATTATCGTGTTGACAAGAGGTTTCGTCTGCTAGTAGCAGCGAGGAAATCGGGCGGGGGACAGTGGCCCAATCCCACTCTGCTCCTTGGCTTTATTGTTATTAAAAATGACTTCAATAATTAAATAAATTTTGTTTCTTCTACAAATAACTATAATTATAATTATATTGCGCAATGTAAATGTTATTGTTCGATTGTTTTTTCAGTATGATTTGGTTTTGAGTGTCGTATTAATTAATCGTTTCGTCCTAATATTATATTAACGATGTCAAAACTGACAGTTTTTCAAGAAAATTGGCTAAACGAGGTTGAGTTTAGTTCGTGGCTTGTGCGTGTACCACTAAACACAAAAGTGGCTAAGTGCAAAGTTTGCCAAAAAACATTTAATTTGAGTAATATGGGCCGCCGCGCTGTTACGAGTCACATGACAGGCGAAAAACACAAGAAAAACATGCGAGCTCGTCAACAGTCTGCTTCTGTTAAATGTTTTTTAACTAGACCTAGTGAGTCGCAATCGGTCCCGTCTGGTTCCAAACCCTTAGAAAGTGAACAGCAAGCAACAACGACGGACTCAAGTGCTTCAAGCTCTACGGATACGGCTATTATGGTTAGGCCTACTCAAGAAGATGCCAACACATTTCGTGGGCTAAAAAGATTTTTGTTTAATGACAGTGTTACAAAATCTGAAATTATATGGGCTATACAAAGTGTTATGACGCATAAGTCTCTGCGAACTGCAGGCAGTGATGTAAGTATTTTTAAGCATATGTTCCCTGACAGTGAAATAGCACAAAAGATGCAAATGCAGCGTGACAAAGTAGGCTACCTTCTTGCTTATGGCATTGCCCCACATTTCCAAAAAGAACTGATACAGAAAGTAAACACATGCGAATTTTTAGTTGTTGGATTCGATGAATCATTGAACAAAGTTGCCCAAAAGCAACAGATGGATATTAATATCCGCTTTTGGGATGATACCTCTGATGAAGTAGTAACCCGTTATTTAACTTCTGAGTTCTTAGGCCGTGCAACAGCTGCTGATCTAGTCAATGCCTTTAAAGATGGTCTTAAATCTGTAGACGTAAAGAAAATTCTTCAGATTTCTATGGACGGACCTAATGTTAACTTTAAATTTTTGAAAGACTTTAAAGATGACATGAACAGTGAGCCAGATGACAAAAAAATCTTAGATTTGGGCAGCTGTGGACTTCATACTTTACACAATGCTTTTAAGTCAGCAATGATAGAAACAGGTTGGGGTATCGTGCCATTCCTTAGAGCCCTGTATAACCTCTTTAAGGACAGTCCGGCTAGGAGGGCTCACTTCATTTTTGTTACAAAGTCTGAATTGTTTCCCAAGAAGTTTTGTTCAGTTCGGTGGCTTCACAATGCTGATGTGGCTCAGCGAGCAATAGACATTCTTCCAAGCCTGAAACTTTTTGTTGAAGAAGTAAACAAATCCAAAGCCATCAACACCTACAGTTTTGATGTAATTTCAAAGGCTATATCAGATCCGTTGCTTCATGCTAAATTGGAATTTTTCAAAGGTCTTGCTTCTGATGTGGAGCCTTTTTTGACACAATTCCAAAGTGATGTCCCGATGGCGCCTTTCCTTTTTAACGATCTGACTACACTGGTAAAAATACAGATGGATAGAATTGTAAATCCAGAAGAATTAAAGAGAGCAAAATCTGTGAAAGAGGTAAAATTGGAGAAAAGTAACCTATTGCCCTGTAAAGATGTAGCTATTGGTATCGCCACAAAAAATGCTATTTCAAAAGTCAACAAAAAAAATATCTCTGACCAACAAATTTTGAAATTTAGAGAAAGTTGTAAAAATGCTTTGTTAAAATTTATCAACAAGATGTTAATAAAGTCACCTTTGTTTTTTAAATTGACTAGAGCAGTATCATGTTTCGATCCACAAGTAGTCACAGTGAATTTTGGTCTCGCAAAGAAGAGGATGGAGCTACTATTGACAATTTTGTTGGAGAATAATTGGATCACTAGCACAGTTGTGGACAAAGTCATGAGGGAGTATGAAACTATTTGTCAGCAGCCTGAGTCCATGATCCAGTTAAAAGCCTACAATCGAAATGTTCGTCTTGACAAGTTTTGGAAAAATCTTGTAACCGTTGGCTCAAGTCCACATTTACTTAAAGTTTTAAAGTTGGTCTCAACCCTTTCTCATGGAAACGCAAATGTTGAAAGAGGGTTTTCAGTTAATTCAGAATGTGTAATGGAAAACATGAAATGTGAACTTCTCGTAGCAAGGAGGGTCGTTTATGACACAATTTCAACCAAGGGTGGCATACAAAACTTGGATGTTGATAAGCTCCTCATACATTCTGCCAGAAATGCCCATTCCAGGTTTGTCGAAGCTTCAAAAGAAAAGAAGAGAGTTATGACAGAAGAAGCAGAGAAGAATGAGAATAAGAGGAAAGCGCAGCTACTTTTAAAGGAATTAGAAACTAAGAAAATAAAAATTCTGGAAGAAGCTCAAAAACAAACTGATCTGCTGAATGAGCAGATCAAAAGTATTGTAAAGAAAAACTAATGATGTGGATGTGAAAAAATGTAAATAAGTTGTACAAATGTTCGTGGAGTGCAGTGTAAATAGATTGTACATAAACTTTGATTTAATAGGAGTGGTTGAAAACTTAGCAGCACTACTACAGCTGTAAGTATACTAATAAAATTCTACTCAAAATACCAGCAGCAAGTTTATTTATGTTATAGAGTAGGCCTATATCTGATTATCTGAATAGCCCAAAACTAGCAGTGATAGGCTAGCCTATATTTTTTCACTTTCTTTTTTCTTCTTATCATCTTGATCTTAGTATATATTTGGGTAAGCCTACTCCATCAGTTATTAACCATAAAATATTTATATTTTAGTAGGCCTAGCCTATTTATTCGACTTTTTACGTTCAGCAATCTATTAATGAAAAACCTGAAAAACGCTTCTATAGCTTGAAGTCAGTAATTTTTATGTTTTATTTAGTGATTATATCTAAGTAAGAACATTAATTTAACGCAAATCACCTGTATTTTTGGTCAGGGAAAATTATATATTGGTCAGGGAAAAGTCAGGGAATTTAAAATTACTGATGCAGTAGCCACCCTGTACCTGGAATTGAGGTAATTATTCCCGTCACTGTCGTAGAATAACATTGAGAAGTAGTCCCAGTTCTTCACTGGTCGCCGGAATTTTATCCCCCTGGAATTTTACCCCCTGGGCAAAGCTGACGTCACTATGACGTAGTAACCTGAGTGGCCAAAAGTTTGTTCGCGGCCGGAATTTTACCCCCGCGGATTTGGAAGTCTAATGAAAATAGCCAGAGCTTGTTTAATTAGATTAGCGGTAAAAACCGGAATTTTACCCCCTGTCCATATAACTAGCGTTTAGACAACTGAAGATGTACGGGCCGGATTTTTACCCCCGGATTTTTACCCCCGGATTTTTACCCCCCGGAATTTTACCCCCTGGCTGATTTTAGAAATTGAATGATTGATTTTATTATTTCTGTTTTCAATTAATTGTAAACATTTCATTATTTAGTCGCCTATCTTTATTTATTTATTTTGTAATCTCAACTAAGTAAACATAATTCGCTGTTTAATTTTTGTTTGTTTGGGATTTGCGTTTGGAGCCAACTGTTAGTTAATAAGTATGTAAAATAAACTGAGTAGCTCATTTAAATTATAATTGGGTGAACATTTCTTCGTAAAGAAACAATAAGGCATATTTTGTTATTGTTACAATAGAAACGAAAAACATTGTTTTACCACGGTTGTATAATAAATCGTTGAAGAAATAATCGAATCAATTACCATTTTGATGTTTGTTTATACGTCATATTAATCAACAGTTGGCTTCAAAGATCGAATCCTGATACTCGAATCTCAAAATTAAAATTAAAAATCTGTTAACTCCAGCCTTTAACTCCAGGCCGCGGCCTTCGAACTGGCAACGTCGCAAGTGGTGTTGTAACAGCTGATTTTTTTGGAAGCAACTAATGGTATTTGTGTATTTACGAAAGATTGATTACTGAATATTAGTAGTGGAGAACTACCGGTTTTACCCCACTTTAGACACGTTTTTCCCATGTTATTCTTATGGGGATTATTTTTGGCCACCAAATCTAAAATCCTGATCTTTGCCTGCAAATCCCTATAAAAATTGTCAAACCTTATTTCTTAGTTATTCCCCATAAATATAATCGATATTAAGCAAAAATAAAAAAAATCATTTATTGACCCATGTATGTGTATATGTATAGTAGTATAGTTTGTCGCTGCCGTTTTTTGGGGGTCGACATTTTTAGGCCAACTCCTCCCCCCCTCACCCCTCACCCCCTCACCACTCCCCTCTGCCCCATGCACAATTGCTAGTACATCTATCATTCCCCTTTCCAGTTGATATATTATATTTCTATTTCAAAATCATGTATGTGTGTGGTTTGCACACGAACTCGGCTCATGGCGTGGGCACGCTCCGGGCTCCTGCTTCTTGCCTCTAGTGGTGACGTGGTGAAAATGTCACTCCCTTGGGCTTGCTCCTTGCTAGTCTTGGATCTGTTGAAGTAATTTTTAATTTCTAGCTGAAAATTTTTAAAATTTCCAAAATTTTGAAATTTTCGAAAAGTCTATAAATAGAAGTGGCACAATTTTTTTTGTTATATATAAAAATGAGGCCCACCTGTCAACACTGCTCTGTGTCGCTCTCCACCAAAAGTAACCTGATTCGCCACTACAAGGTAATTCATCAAATGAATGTATGTAAAGTTTGTAATTTAATCTGTGATAGTAACATTGCTCTAAAATCACATATATTACAAAGTCACAAGAGTTGTAGTTTTTGTAAGAAAAATATTGTTGGACATTTTAGAAGACATGTAAATTCTTGCAACAAATGTCCATACATGATGATTAAATTTGTTGGTGAATCGATTAGAGCTGAACTTGAAAATAATCTCAAGTCTTGTCCTCTGCCGATAAAATGGACGTTAGTTAGGAGAATCAAATTTATAAAATATTCAATGGATCAAAATGGAAAATTAGTTAATGAGAAAGATTGTATTGTGGATTTTAGAAGCCTTACTATCTTAACTATTGAGAAGAGAGATTTAAAGCCTCAAATTGAAAATGCACTTTTAAAGATTGATGCTTCCATACACAAATATCAAGCCCAAGGCAGTGGATGGATATATGACCATACTAAATATTGGCAGTTGCACGTTTACAAGTATAAACCCCTAACTCCAAAGTCATATATCCCCACACCAAAAAGTATTCAATCAAAACATGCTGTTTTAAATATAAAGAATTATGATAATAAATGCTTTCTTTGGTCGATTTTAGCAGCTTTACATCCAAGGAACTCTAATGAACATGCTGAAAGGGTTTCTAATTATGTACCCTATGAAAGTCAGTTAAATATGGCAAATATAAAATATCCAGTAAAAATATCTGATATAGATAAATTTGAAACACAGAATAATATAAGTGTTAATGTATTTGGGGTTGAATATGATAAATTTATACATCCATTAAGAACAACTAAACTGAATACTAGTAATACTCATGTAGATCTATTGTTATTACAAGAAGGTCGTAAATCACATTACTGTTTAATTCGTGATTTTGATAGGTTAATGTTCCACTCTACAAAAGATGACCATAAAAAACATTTTTGCAAGTTGTGTTTGCAACATTTTTACACTAATGATATATTAGAACGTCATACAATATATTGTAAAAACTTTGATGCTCAACGAGTGGAAATGTCTAAACAAGATACATTACAATTTAAAAATTATAAATATCAACTTAAAGCCCCATATGTAATTTATGCAGATTTTGAATGCTTTATAAACTCTAATATACATATTCCATCGGGATTTGCATTTGTCGTAGTAAAAGATTCAAAAATTATTTCTGAAGAGTTGTACAGTGGCACAAATGTTATGGATGTGTTTTTTGAAAGATTATTTCAGACTTATGATTATATTAAAAATCAAATGGCAATATATATTCCTCTTCAAATGACCCCTGAGCAAGAGGTATCTTTCCAAAACTCAACACATTGTCATATTTGTGAAAAGCCCCTATATTTTGATAGGGTGAGAGATCATTGCCATTCCTCTGGCCAATACCGTGGAGCTGCCCACAATGATTGTAATTTAAATTATAAAGTAACAAAGAAAATACCAGTATTCTTCCATAACTTGAAAAATTATGATGGTCACATAATAATGCAACATTTGGGAAAGTTTAATAAACGTAAATTAAATTGTATAGCTAAAGATATGGAAAAATATATATCATTCTCTGTTGATGATTTAGTATTTTTAGATTCATACAACTTTCTGTCCCTTCCATTATATAAATTGGCTTCCAATTTGAACACATTTAGATTCATACAAAATCCACTACTACAACGTAAAGGTGTATATCCCTATGAATATATGACGGGACCAGATAAGTTCGCAGAGTCTCTACCCCCAATTGAAACATTTTACAGTTCTATAACTAAAGAACATATCTCTCCCAATGAATACGAACATGCTAAAAATGTATGGACCCATTTTAATATAAATAATTTACAAGAATATCATGATTTATATCTTAAAACAGATGTATTGCTACTGGCTGATGTGTTTGAGACATTTAGAGACCTGTGTTTAAAAGATTACAAACTTGACCCTGTACATATGTATTCACTTCCTGGACTTACATGGGAGGCCTGTCTTAGAATGACAGGAATAAAATTACAATTATTCAAAGATATTGACATGCATTTGTTCATAGAAAGTGCGATTCGAGGAGGAGTCAGTATGATTTCTACACGTTACGCTAAAGCAAATAATAGATATATGGGTGAACACTATGATCCCAATCAAGAGAGTGTCTATTTAATATATTTAGATTGTAACTCGCTATACTCAACAGCGATGTGCGAGCAGCTACCTATGGATGGATTTTGTTGGACGAATGAGATAGACTACAAATATAATCAAAATGATGAGTTTGGATACATTTTAGAAGTTGATTTAAAATATGATAAAAGCTTACATGATTTACATAATGACTATCCATTAGCACCAGAGAAAATGAATGGCAAATTAATGCCAAATTTAAATGACAAAACTAAATATATTTTACATTATAAAGCATTACAAAAATATGAGGAATTGGGTTTGATTGTAACAAAATACCATAGAATTTTAAAATTTAGACAGTCTAAATGGCTTGCGCCCTATATTAATTTTAATATTGAAAAACGCAAATGTGCTAAAACTGATTTCGAAAAAGACTTTTATAAATTGTTAAATAATAGTCTCTTTGGTCGAACAATCATGAATCAACGCAAGTTTCGTGATATATATCTCAAGGATGAGTCACTATTAACAAAATATGTCACTAATCCAAGGTTTGACTGTAGCAAAAAGTTTGATAACAATTTACATGCTATACATTTAAATAAATTAGTTGTAAAGTTTAATAAACCTATATATTTAGGAATGACGATTTTGGATATCAGTAAAGTAATAATGTATGATTTCCACTATAATTATATGTCAAAATTTAAGAATAAAAGATTTCTAATGACAGATACAGATAAATTAATGTATGCTATAGTTACAGAGGACTTTTACAAGGAAATAGAATGTGACTTACACTATTTTGATACCTCTGGATATAGTAAAGACCATTTCTTATACTCTGATAAAAATAAAAAAGTCACTGGAAAGTTTAAAGATGAATTAGGTGGTCATATTATGTATGAATATTGTGGTTTAAGACCAAAGTTATATTCTTACATTCCTCTAAAATGGTTATATGAAGAAGACAAGCAAGCTTTAGAGGTGAAGAAAGCTAAAGGAGCTGATGGTGCCACTGTTAAACATCTCCTTAGACATCAACATTATTTGAACTGTCTTGCAACTGGGCAAGATTACTATGAGAATGTGACAAGAATTAAATCTACAAATCATCATCTTCAAACCTTGACCATGAATAAGAAAGTACTATCGTTTGACGATGACAAGAGGTTTATTCTTGAAGATGGCATCAATACTCTTGCGTTTGGTCATTATAAAATTGATGTTTAAAATGTGTAGATATATAATAAATGCAAATGTTAAAAAAATCTTTCATTTATTTACCCTTACCATCCTCTTGATAGAATTGGTCAAACATAAATCTATATTTGCCATTATTCTTTGGCCTTTCTTTGTCTATTACGAAAAAGCCATATTTAGTTTTATCCCAACATTGATGACAGAGATTTTTAAATTGGTCAAATGAAAAGTCATTACCAACATGATTGTGATATACATGTTTTAAATTTAAATCATCTTGTTTGAATAATATTAGGAAATTTACATTATCACGTAAATGTTTGTGTACTTTGCTGTAAGATTGACACAAGTAAAAACAGTTAATATTTTTATGTCGACCCATTGAGAAAAATTGTGTAATATTTGGACTATTTATGTCATCAAATACAACAACTGACTGTGATTTTACATCATTTGGTGTGATTTCACAGTCAGTAAACGTGTGTAATTTCACTTCATCACACAAACTAAATATTTCAATTATTTTTTTATATTTTTCTTGTTCTAACGATTTGGATATTAAATATAAGTTTGTAAATTTTAATCCTTCCTTTCTTACAATTAAGTTATAAATTACAACCGTCTTCCCACTTCCACTTGGACCGCAAATAACACATCGAATATTGGTAGGAAATAGACCCAACTTCTTTGGTATATTTTCCTTAGTATTTACTATTTTAAATTTGTGTTTTTGTTGAATAAAAGACATTTTTTATATAATAAAAATGGTAAAAAATGTTAATAAGAAAACATGTAAAAAGGGCAAAGGTTTATTCCTAAAGCCTTACAGGGGTCGAGGGTTATTGAATACTCTTATAAATAACCTTCCATTCCCACTTCACATACCATCATATCGGTACTGTGGACCTGGAACGAATATACGTGAGAATCTAGCTAAAAATGTACCTCCAAAAAATAAACTAGACTCTTATTGTAAAGAGCATGACATATTCTACATGAATAATCCCGATACTGCTGCTCGGAACAAAGCAGACATGAGATTAGCAGACTTAGCTTGGACTAGAGTAACGGCCAAGGACGCAAATCTTGCTGAAAGAGCAGCTGCTTATGCCGTGACAAATTTGATGAAGGCAAAAGCAAAAATGGGAATGGGATTAAAATTTAATAAAAAAGATGGACAACTACCAGCTGTTAGAGGCCGCAAAAGACGTGCCTCACTTCAGAGGGGTGTACCTAAAAAGCGAGCTAAAAAATCTAACACCAAGAGTAAAAGAGTGCGGAATAGTTAATTTAGACAGTTCATCTGGCACACATTGGACAGCATATCGTAAAAATAAAGATATTGTAATTTATTTTGACCCATTTGGAATCCAACCTCCAAAAGAAGTAATTAAATATTTTGAGGGATATAAAATATTCTATACAACTGATCAAATACAAGATTTAAATAGTTCTATTTGTGGAATTTTATGTTTATCATTCATAAAAAATATTTCTTTATAAAAATGGATTCATTTACTATAACATTTTCGGGTACAGAGCCAGAGCTAAAGTCAGTGTTCTTTCCTCCCATAGAATTAAATGATGATTATGTAATTGGATTAGTAGATTTTCAAAGTTATAATTCTATATTTAATGTGAAAAAACCTCTAAATACTTTAACATATTACAAAGTAGAGAAAATAACATTACCAAAAGGAGATATCTCAGTTGATGATTTAAACCAGTTATTAAATGGCAAACTTAAAGTTATAGTAGATAAAAATGGAGAAGCATTAATTAATACTAAATCCAAACTTTTATTCAAAGGGCTTATTCCAAAATTAAATCAACTTAAAGGCAAAAAATTAACCATTAGTGAAGGTGATGATGTTTTCTATTATGACCACAATGCTCCAGTTACAATAGAAATTTCTGAAGGAACATATGAGGTGGTTGAGCTTGCAAAGGAAATTCAAAAGCAAGTCCCAGACTTTTTCCTTACAGCTAATAATAAAACTATGAAAGCTACACTACTTTCTAGCCACGTGTTTGATTTTACAAAACCATGTTTAGGGTCTGTTTTATTGGGATTTAAAGGTGTTTCTACTCCTGGTGTTCAGTTTGAATCTACAAATAAAATAAACATTAATAATGTAAATGTGATTAGAGTAAAATGTAATATTGCAAACGGGTCCTATTTAAATGGCAACAAATCACACACCATACATAGCTTTTATCCAGAAGCTCCTCCTGGCTACAAAATTATTGAAGTTCCAAGAAATATTATATATTTTCCTGTAAATAAGAGAAGTTTAGATGTTGTCAGTATTACATTTGCCGATCAGCATGACAAGGCAATTGACTTTAACGGAGAAGAAACTACAATTACTTGTCATATAAAAAAGATATGAGAATTTATAAGAATTTATCTATAAGTGTACAAAATGCTAGGTTCCTAAAGTCAATAGGACTAAAGTTAAAATTTTCTATTAATAAAAATGGAAGATTTTCTAGACGTTACAGGGAAATCCCAATTCGACGATAGTGTGGTTAAAATTACAAATCACTCCTATGTTCCCCACAACACTTTAGCAATAAATAATTCTGATGAAATTCGAATATGTATTAATAATCAAGATTTGCTAACTCTCCCATGTAGAAGTTATCTGTATATTAAGGGAGAAATTGAAAATCATGATAAAGGTCATTTTATAAATAATGCATTTGCGTTCTTATTTGATGAAATTAGATACGAAGTCGCAGGTAAAGAAATAGACATTGTAAGAAACCCAGGAATTTCTAGTCTTATGAAAATATTGAGCTCTTACAATAAAACTACTAAATTGTCAAATGTAGCATTTGATTCTGACACGAATTTAAAAGAGTTCCATAAAGGTGGCAAGTTTAGTACTTGTTTACCATTAGAACTGTTAATGGGTGTATTCGAGGATTTTAATAAGGTATTAGTAAATGTCAAACAAGAATTGGTGTTGAAAAGATCCAAAAATGATTTGAATTGTATATTAACAACCACTAGTGCTCCAGCCAGTGGCACTGCTGATACGATTCCTAAAATTACACTTAACTCTATTCAATGGGTCATGCCACATGTGATACCATCAGATGGAGAGAAGTTACAATTACAAAAGATGTTATTGCAAAATAAAAATTTGCAAATTGCATTTAGAAGTTTAGAGCTGCATGAACTTCCATCATATCCCAATACCACAAGACATACATGGTCAGTAAAGACATCTTCAAGTTTGGAGAAGCCTAGGTATATTATATTTGGTTTCCAAACAGCTAGGGATAATAGTGCACGAAAAAGAACTGATGAATTTGATCACTGTAAATTAAAAAATCTCAAAGTATTTCTAAACTCTGAATATTATCCTTATAGTGATTTGAATCTCGACTTTGAAAATGGAGATGTCTCTAAAGCTTATGAGATGTTTATGAGGTTTAGAGAGACTTACTATAATACTATCCCAGATCCTATGATTAGTAGGGCTGAGTTTATGAAGAAATATCCACTAATTGTAATAGATTGTTCTAGACAGAACGAAACATTGAAGGAAGGAATTGTTGATATTAAATTAGAGATTGAAACTGCAGAAAATGTACCAGCAAATACATCTGCATATTGTTTGATAATACATGATAAAGTGTTTGAGTACAATCCTTTGTCAAATGAGATAAATAAAATGTAAATAAAAGATGAAAAATATTCAACAAGAATTGGTTGACTCTGCAAATCAAATAAGAGAGAAATGTAGAGCTTTAAAACGTGGCAAGTTTCTAGAGGCTGAAGAGAGGTTCCAAACATTCCAACCTTTAATAGAGCCATTACAAGAATTAAAGAAAATCACATCAGAGAGGCCTCGAATGGAGATACTCCCAATGACTCCATCTAGAATATCAATGATACCAAGATTACAACCATTACAACCATCCACTCCACAGAAATTAGATTTTGGTCTTTTAGCATCAGACTATTTAGGAAATTACCTCAGTAAAAGTAGTATGACAGACACTACATATGGTATTAGACGAGAAGCAAATAAATTTTTTATTGGAAATAAGGAAGTTGATATTGGCAATGATGATGTTACAGTTGCAAATAAAACCTACAAGGGGACAAAAGGTTTATGGGAATTGTTAACGTTAAAAGAACCTGAGAACTATACTCAGGCTGATTTGCAAAATTATAAAGAGATTTTGGAAGCTACAAATGGACATTTAAAGAGTTACAAAGATGGTGCACCAATTTCAAGTAATAGACATACTAAATATCTTAATATAATTAAACCTCTATTTAAATCTGTTGGTGAAGGTTTGAGACAAGTGACTGGTAATAAAATAGACTATATTTATTGGGATGATCCTAATGAGCTTGTAGATAGGTTAAGACTTCTTTGGCTAAGTCGCCAAGCCGGTAACTCAGGAGTGGATAATGAAATAGATTCCATTATTGAGGAATTGAGAGAAAGTGGAATTATTTATTAAATAAAAATATGTTTATAGATAAATTTTATCGTTTATATAATCCATATAATAAGCCTGCAGAACCCAGGGCGGCAACCATGAGTAGTGAACCTACTTTAAATTTACAAGATGATAGTTGGAATTGTTTAAACCGTAAAATTGGTAATGTTAAAGATGGGGAGTTTGTAGATGATGTATCAACTTTAGGACAGACATTAACTAGAAAAGGTGATGTCTTTTTACAAGGTAAAACTAAATATGAGTTTTTAGAATCTAAGAATAAAAAGTGGAATGCTAAAAAACAGAAAATTACTAATGTGGAAAAGGGTGAAAGTTTAGATGATGTGCCCACTTTACAACAGACTTTAATACGAACAGATGGTGGTACATTTGTACAAGACAATAAAAATTATGAATTTTTAGAATCGGAGAATGGTGTTTGGAATGCTAAGAAACGGAAAATTACTAATGTAGAAAAGGGTGAAAGTTTAGATGATGTGCCCACTTTACAACAGACTTTAATACGAAAAGAAGATGGTAAATTTATACAAGATGATAATAATTATGAATTTTTAGAATCAGAGAATGGTGTTTGGAATGCTAAGAAACAGAAACTTAGCAATTTGATAGAAGGTACAGATAGTAAAGATGCTGTGAATGTTTCACAAGTTCCAAAAATGGAAGCAGGCTATTGGAGTTTTTATAATAAAAGGTTAGTACGTGTTAAACCTGCCATTGATGAAACTGACTGTGTTATAAAAGAACAGACTATAACTTTTGATAAAAAAGAAAAATGTTGGGATACCAAAAAACAATTTATAAGAAATCTACCAGAGGGGGAACATTCGGATGATATTTGTCTAATGTCACAAGCTATGCATTACAATGGATCAAAATTTGTATATGGAGAAAAAATTTTTAATTTGATGGAATATAATCCTGATTTATTAGTTGCTGACCCCACATCTTTGAGTGGATTTAAGTATATAGATAATAGACCATATATACCAGAAAACTATGTATTTAAAAGAATGGAAGATAATCTATTGATTGGGGCTAATGGTGATGTATTTAGAGTTACAGGAAAGGATGATGTTATAAAAAATGAATGAAATTGCATACGAACTTCATAAGCCTGCAAGAAAGAATTTCATTAGAAGGTCTTTTAAAGTATTGGGTATAAACGAAACTGTACAAATAGATTTAATTGATATGCAAAACTATGCTAGAGAAAATTCTGGCAATAAATATATTTTAACTTTAATAGATACATTTTCTAAAAAAGCTTATGCTGCTCCACTAAAGAATAAGACAGGGTTGGTGGTTACAGAAGCCATTAAAACCATTCTACCAAAGGGGGTTAAAAACATTCAATCCGACAATGGAAAAGAATTTTTTAATCAATATTTTAGCAAACTAATGAAAAAATTAAATATTAATCACTATCACACATTTTCTACAACTAAGGCTGCAATTGTGGAGAGGTTTCAGAGAACTTTAAAGAATTGGTTATATAGAGAATTTAGTGCTCAGGGGAGTTATAAATGGTTGGATTTACTTCCAAAGTTAATTCAAAAATATAATAATAAAGTGCATAGATCTATAGGAATGAAGCCTAACCAAGTGAATATTAAGAACAGTAAATATGTGCATGAGAGGTTGCATGAAAGAACTTCTAAAGTAGTGCAAGTTAAAAAGCCAAGATATAAGGTAGGTGATAGCGTAAGGATTTCCAAGTATAAACATGTTTTTAGTAAAGGTTATACTCCGAATTGGACAGGGGAACTATTTACAATAGTAGAAGTTAAGAATACAAAGCCTGTGACTTATATCTTGAAAGATGAAAATGGTAATATAATCAGAGGAGGCTTCTATACAGAGGAGTTGTTAAAGACCAAGTATAAAGACATGTATTTAGTAGAAAAGGTAATTAGGAGGAAGGGTGATTTATTGTATGTCAAATGGCTTGGGTTCCCAAGTAGCCAGAACTCATGGATTTCCACAAAGGATACCATTTCACAGCCCCACCACTAGAGGCAAGAAGCAGGAGCCCGGAGCGCGCCCATGCCATGAGCCGAGTTCGCACATACATGATTTTGAAATAGAAATATAATATATCAACTGGAAAGGGGAATGATAGATGTACTAGCAATTGTGCATGGGGCAGAGGGGAGTGGTGAGGGGGTGAGGGGTGAGGGGGGGGAGGAGTTGGCCTAAAAATGTCGACCCCCAAAAAACGGCGGCGACAAACTATACTACTATACATATACACATACATGGGTCAATAAATGATTTTTTTTATTTTTGCTTAATATCGATTATATTTATGGGGAATAACTAAGAAATAAGGTTTGACAATTTTTATAGGGATTTGCAGGCAAAGATCAGGATTTTAGATTTGGTGGCCAAAAATAATCCCCATAAGAATAACATGGGAAAAACGTGTCTAAAGTGGGGTAAAACCGGTAGTTCTCCACTACTAATATTGACTCCACTTAAAAATGTACGGATATAGATTTTAATTCATATTGTTAAAATTTTCAAATCTGTATGTTTTATTTTCAATATTTTAATAAATTTATGGTCATAAATTAAAAATTAAATCAATAAAGTGCGAATTAATGAGCTGATGTCACCTGTCTGCCATGTTATCTTATGGGACGTCTGTCATTGAACAACACCCCTTGCAATGTTGCCAATTCTACCAGGCCGCGGCCTGTAGTTAAAGGCGGCCGTGGGTCAATTCACCTGTCACCGTTTAAAGTTTCTGGTAGGAAACTAAAGAATAAATAGTCACCCAAAATACCAACCCATACGAAGAACCCATAGAGAATTGATACTGGTTCCAGCTCTGTGTTATTTCATGTGGGTTCCCTATGGCCCAACTGTGGGTGTTGTAGGGATTAGTAAAGGCTGTTCTTGAACATTTGGCTTCATCAGTAAATAAGGACACTACTAAAAAGATTTGGATTATTACATTTTTCAGTAAACCAATTACAGTAAGTTCACCCGGGTAAGATAGTCCCGAGACAACAGAGTTTTAACACGCTGCACATGAAAGAGGTATAGTTTTTGCTCAAGCAGTATGTTCCATATTGTTCCTTTGCTAGCATGAAACTGAAGACCAAGTTCCCTTGTACTTTTTCGGGGTAGTTCAAAATCTAAATTATATACAGCTTCCTCAAATTCAGGATTCCTTACCACACGTGGCCTCCTTGATCCACCAACTTTCTATGGTATAAGACTACCTGTCTCCCTGAGCCGTTTATGGATTGCCCGAAAAGTTGTATGGCTTCTACGCTGTTACAATTCGTCAGTCCATACATCAGGTGCATGTTGGCCATTTCTACGTTAGTAAAGTAGGGGTTACCTGCCATGATGATTAAATGAATACTGTAATACTGTAAATAAATAACTGTATAAACACTGATTTATAATTCATAAACTAATTATTAGAGTGTGGGAAGAAGATGCCCCAGAGTGAATGGAAGGAAGCCGTTGTTGTGAATATCCATAAAAAAAAGAACGACTGCAACAACTATAGATGTATCTCCCTTTTAAAAACACAACGTATAAAATATCGAAGATAATACAAACAAGACTAGAATAATACTAATCGATTATAATTGGAGAACACCAATAGTCAAGTCGGCTGGTAGAAAAAATTGGGGTTCAATGGAAAAAGGTCGGAAGTTAATGAAACTTGGGGATGTTGTTCAGGGATAATAAATAAAAATTTTCTCAAATTTGGACATCGTGGACACTGCGGAAGCAAGAGGGAGGGAGAGAGACTTAAAAATCTTCGAAACTCTTTTGCTTTTCTCGTTCAATTTTCTACGATTTTAAACGTATTTGTACGTTAATTTGTTACCAATTAATTGTATTTTATTTATATTTATTACAAAAAAATCCGCCAAAATATACATACAAAAAAAGCAGCATTCTAACTTATTTGTTCTTAGTACTCATTCTGATAGCCTCTGGACGACGTCTAAATGACTTTTTAGGCTTACGTCAGTAGTCCAAAATTGCGTCTAACTTCAAATAATGTTGTTCAAAGCTGACATGTTTTGTTGCAATGCAAACATCGTCGGAGCTTTACGTCAAAAAAATCTAAATAATTAACACACACAGTACACGGGACATTTAAATACGTAAAAACAAGATAGAGCCTTCATGACACGGTGGGGCAACGGCCAACACGTCAGCTTTGAACAACATTATTTGTAGTTAGACGCAAAATTTAAGCCTAGAAAGCTATTTGTTCTACTACACGCAAATTATCACGAAATGTTCTAGCTAATAACGAAATGTTCAATTATGGTACCTAGTTATAAGCTCCATCTCTGGATACACCAACCGCACTCCCCCACCCATCCACCTACTCTTTACTAACACAACCCCAATTCTCAAAATGTAACTTTCTTCAAAGATGAAAACCAACCATATTCACAATCATGTTGGTATTCTTTTCGGAGCTGAGGTGTTATCACGAGCACTCAATTCGAGGAGGAAAAATTTGTCCTTAGGAGGAAATGAGCAGGAGAGTAGAGGGCACTGTAATTTCTGCATCTTCCACTTTTATGAAGACATGCGTTATTTGTGTTAGTTCCTAGTGCTGTAAACAGAATAAGAATAAGTATGTCTATATCTTGAGTAGTTATGACGACGCTGTTGAATTCGCTAGCCTTGGATATGGCAGAGTTGACGATCATCACGTCGGCGTCCTCACATGCTTGCTTTACTTATATGCTAGCATCCGTCATTCGTGTCATCAACATAAAAATGAATGCGCTCTCATTGTTATAGTTTGCTAAGAACTTTTCTTGTGACATAGTCACCACAGTAGACGAGGAGAACACGGCCTTGGTTGCTAAGTGTATAGCAGAACGACGAGCTCGTTCTGCGGCTTTCGAGCCCATTGTGTATGACGGATGGTTTATACGTATGACGTCAGCTCACCGATGACGTCATTTAACACCTAACGAAAGCATTCATAATATTGACTTTACAATATGAGTACGTAGAATGAGCGTGTTACGTCTGGGAGGTTAGCGTCTCAGACTGTAGAAGATGGACGGGTTCAATTCCCGGTATATATAAACAGTGCGATGGTCTTGTACAGCTTTTTCTTAAAAATTTAGGAAATCCTTTCTTTGGTAAAATAAAATACTGTCCCTCTACAAAACGCCCTCTATTATATTGTCTCCTTCCGAACTTAGCCTCGTCAATTTCCACTATATGTCCAACACCACCAATTCGACTGTCCCGGTTCGTGACGTGGTCAACAAAATCCTCCCTACAAAAATAATACCAGTCTACTACTGTGTTTGAAGCTAAGCCAAAGTTAAACAAAGTAAATAAAACTTTAAACAGCCATAACTCCGTTAATTTTTGTGAGCGCGGAAAAATTTGTGCACCGTTATTTTCAGCTAGAAATCTAGTTTCTAGTGATATATAAATCTATATAGGTTAGGTTAGATTGTTTTTATAGCTAAAAGAAACGTCTTATAACACTTAAAACATATATTTACGCTTATACTGTTACTCACAAGACAGTAAATATACAAAAAAGATGGTAAGTGGTGATCGACACTTTCAAAGTCAAAGTCCTTTATTAAGCCAGATTAACAATACTGCATTGGACAAGTCAAGAGATTACATTTATTATGCAATTTCATCAGATATAATAGGCGAATGGGTCTGATGCGGCATTCTGCGTTCTGTTATTGTTTTACATTTTTATTATTTTATTTATTAAAGGCCGCCATTTTGAAACCACTCGACTATTGACCACCTGGGTCGAGATAATGTATTCAGTACTTGTACGCCAAACTTAATTAAAATCGGTTAAGGCATTTGGGTGTTATAACCAATTCATGGCGACCCAGCATCCTTTTACAGCCGCCATTTTTATGACGTCATTGCGGACGACCGAGGTTTTAGGTTGAGAGACTTGCATACTATAATCACCTAAAGTTGCAGCCTCCCCACTAGAACAGAAATATTCTGCCACTTTATACAGCTTACAACCCCACTACAGGTTGTCCGGTCATAAGTGTTAAATAAAATTTTGCATCAAAATACATGGTAATGGCGACATAATGACGCACACTTGAGGTTCCCAACTTCAACCGTTAGAGAACAACGAATAAATTACTATTTTTCAAAAATTATTGCAGTTGTTATGAAAAATGTTATATTACTCTGTTAAAATGCATTAATTGTTAATTTAAATGTAATTTTCAGAATCCGCACAACATTTTAAATATATTTAACACATAATCGTTGGGGTACGGAAAAATATTCTATTTAAATTTCTTGGTTAAACAGATTATTTATGGACGAAAATGTAAATTACATTCAGCAATTTATTTCTCGGTTACCGAGCTCCGCTGAGTTTATCAAATATTACTAAAAACTTCCTTATTTAAAGGGATTTACAATGGTGTATAATAGTTTTACCTAATTTAAAATTTCCTAATGTAATTTAATCATTATTTTTAAAACAAAATGGTAGGGCAAAGAAAAGCTATCGTGAAGAATAATACATTTAAGTGCAGGCAACAAATAATTTGTATTTTTTCTCGCATGCAAAGCTTTGTTTATAACTATCAAGTTTAAGCTAAGAAAAGAGACATTTACTGTAGTAGTAAAATGTGTTGGTGATAAAGTTACTCGTTAACGTATATTTTTCATATTTCAGATAAGATTTCAATTAACTTCCGGAATTTGTATTTTGTTGAATGGACTTAGTCAATAGATTCAGGTATTTCACTGATAACAATACTTTATCTAAGCGATAAGACAACAAAGCGTAGTCATATTTTTTTTTTTATCGATCAGTCAAGAGTATGTTGAAATGAATTGTATTTATGGTTTGTGTAACGGTAATGCGTCGACTGCTCAGAGAGAGTACCAGGATCGGTATCCTGATCGCACCACCCACAGTACTCAGGTGTTTACTAGAGTGCATCAACGTTTGCTGGAAATGGAATCGGTCGAGGAGAAGAAGAAGAAAGAAATAAGTTCTGTGTTTGATGTTGCTTCTGAAGAGAGTTATGGATAATCCCACTACTAGTGCCCTTGAAACTAGTGCGTCCCGGTGGAAAGTACGTAAAGTGTTAAAGGACAATAACTTCCATCCGTATCATTTTGCAAAGGTCCAAAGATTGGAGCCTCGTGACTTCGAATCCAGAAAAGAGTTCTGCCGCTGGCTTCTTCAACGTGATATTGTTGAATATCACTTCCTTAAAAAAATACTATTGACTGACGAATCACGATTTACCAGAGAAGGTGTGATAAATATCCACAACATGCATCTTTGGAATGATTAAAATCCAAAAGCCTCCAGAGAAGCTGCTTTTCAAAAAAGGTCTGGGATCAACGTGTGGGCAGGTGTGATTGGAGATCGGTTAATTGGTCCTCATATCTTCGAAGGAAATCTGAATGGTGATTTATATCTACATTTTCTTCAGCACTCTCTACCTCAGTTATTGGATTAAATTGATCCTCGACAACGAGCTCAAATCATATTTCAGCAGGATTGTTTTGTAATATTCAGTGTAATTGTGATTTGTTATAATAATGCTTTCTTTCATCTAAAAATAAATACAGATGGCATTGATTTTTTACTTGTTTTTATGTTTTAAACAACATGTGATTTTAACAATTACCTATTAGTAATGTTGTTAGTTGAAAACAAAACATCAAGAAATGAAGATCCCTCTCTCTCTTTTTTGTAATGTTAATTTCTTTTGTAGCTCTGTAAAATTACTCAAAGTTTATTTGTTAATATTAAAACTATTTGTCAATTGTATCTTCAAGTGTTGGTAATTTGTATTGTAAAGAATCAAACACCGCTTATGCAACAAATAATACAGTCCACTCAATCCACTCTACACGCTACCGAAAATTCTACATGGTCCTTCGAGCCGGATCGTCTGAAATTCAGCTCTTTTGGTAACTATAAGTCACAATTAGTTCTACTCCAACTCTAACTTGCAAACCTTAAAATAGACTCTTCACTCCTCTATCATCACTAAGAAGTAAGAAGACTACCAAGACTACTGTAGATCTAAAAGGTCAATATCTAAAGGACTTTGATTCCTCTATATTTTACGCATATTGTTTTTCTAGTAAAAGATTATTTGCCATTTATGTTGTATCAAACTATACAATTTGGTATTTTGTAATGCTCATAGCAACCACTAATAGCACTAATGTAACAATGCCATCTGTTATCTGTGTCTCGTATTGCAGATGATAATGACAATGTCTAATCTCTCTTTCTCACTCTAGTTCCCAAACACTTAAACAATGAAATTCGTCACCCTCTCTAGGCAATTAAACTCAATTGCTAATCGTTTAGACAAAATCCAAACTAACATCCAAGCTTCAGATTTATTACCTGATTTGTCCCAAGAACAAATAAATAAGTTGAAACTTTTAGATTCAGAAACACTTAGAAAATACTCAGAATTTAAAACATCCCTTGAGAAACTATTCAATAGTGACACGCTTCCCGATGATTATGAAGAAGATACGCTCTTTCAATTACAAGATACTATATCTGACTTATGTGTAGGAATTCAAACTCTCACGAAGAAACATCTTTCTCAAGATCCTACAAGTCATATGCCTGTTCTAAACACTGACTCAATAACAAATACTCCATCAAGTAGCGTAGTAGCTCTTCCTCAAACCAAGTTAGCCACTCACTAAAACTCCCTCATCTATCTCTCAAAACTTTCAATGGTTCACCAGAACAATGGTTATCTTATGTTAACCTGTTTCAAGTATCTGTTCATGATAATTAAAACATATCTAAAGTTGAGCGATTTCAATATCTGCTTTCTACGCTACAGGGAGAACCTTTCAATCTTATAAAGAATTTACTAATCACAGCTGAAAACTATGATGTAGCATGGGATCTTCTCCAGAAACGATATCAACACAGTAGGAAAATCATTAGAATACACCTCAACAACATAATAGACTTACCTAACCTAAGTGACTCCTCCCTCGAGAACATTCGCTCGTTCATTTCTCAGTATAACGAAAATGCCCAAGCACTTATTGCACTAAATCATGACATAGCCAAGGATAATATCTTGCTCTCAGCCATGTTACTAAGGAAATTACCCGCAGACATTCGCAACAAGTTTGAAAGCTTACGGGTTAATTCTCAAGACCTACCAACCGTAGGTGAAGTAATAATATTTTTAGAAAATGAATGTGCTTATTTAGTAGCTGCTAACCTCTCTAACTCTCAGTTCCCCAGAACTACTTCAAGCAATGTAGGTTTCGCTCAAAATAGTAAGAGGTCCAGCCCTCACTCCTCTCACATAGGCCTACATAAGTCTACACCGAACCTACTTTACTAGCTTTCAGAGACTCAAACACCACATGCACATTTTGTAGTAAAAGTGATCACAACATTTACCAATGCTCAGAATTTAAAGATTTATCCGTACAGGAAAGATACAATTTTGTGAAGAAAAACCACCTCTGTTTGAATTGCTTGGGTACCGCTCATTCTGTCAAAGTCTGTAAGTCAAATAAAACATGTTTTCACTGTAAACTGAAACATCACTCCCTCTTACATCAAACTAATAATAGGCCTAATGATAAGCTTAATCAAAAGCCTAAAGATAATGCTCCGATGACCAAGGAAATGAATAAAACATATGATCCCTCTGAACGTCCCTTTGTAGCCGTCTGTTCGAACCCTAATACCACTATATTGCTAGCCACTGCATTGGTACAATTGAAAGCTAATAACGGTAACACAGTTGTAGCTCGAGCCGTTATTGACTCCGCATCTATGGTAAGCTGCGTAACAGAAAATATTGCTAACCTGTTTGTGCTTAAACGGACATTTTCCAGTAATTCCAAGATAGATGGCCTATCATCAGTAGAAGTTAAATCTAAAGGTGTGTCAAAAGTTAACATATCGTCTATTAGCGGAGAAATGATTGCTGATAACAACCCAGTCCTTATTCTAGACAGAATAACCTTAAACCTCCCACACTCAGAAGTTCCAGTTAATGTTAAAGAACATTTCAAACATTTGGTCCTGGCTGATCCAACTTTTCATCTGCCTAGTAAGATAGATGTGCTCATAAGTGTTGATCTATTCGCTAAAGTAATTTTTAAAGTAATAATTAAACTGGTGAACGCATCATCATTACAAAGAATCTTCCTGCTGCCATGAATTGTGTATTTATATCTTATCATAGGCCTCTTCTGCCCCAACTCTTCCTGCTGTAGTCCCTCAAAAACCAGCCCCTCAATGCAAGGGTAATGTTTCTTTATTAAGTACTCAAAATATTGATTTGCACAATTCTCTGCAGAAATTTTTGCCACTTTGTCACCCTTGAGCAAATTGAAATATTCAAGATGGCGGCCAAGATAGCTTAAAAACTGTATATTTGCTGTATCTTTTCCTATAGAAGAGACAGGATAATAATTTTTGTGTCTAATTTTATGTTTTAAGGGTCAGAGAATACCAATAATTGATTATCTTAGTAATAAAAAGACCCCCGCCACAGCAAACCTGCCGACTAAGCGAATTTCCAGTTGCCTGAATTGATTTTCAATTAAATGTATTTAATTAACATTAATTTTTATGAGTACTTAGGCTTGCTGCTACAGGGAGGGTAAAAAAATGTTTTCTTTTGTGAAATATTAATAACTTAGTATAAAATAAATAAATTTACCAAGTTTGATCAAAATATATCCATAAACGAGCAGACTACAACATTTTACAATATTCCCCATAAGAATAACATAGGAATTTTTAAATAACAATTATTTAAATTTTCTCCGTATCTAATAATGGTACAAAAACACTTTGATATACTAAATTATTTGCTTTTTTTAGCTCTTTAAGAAGGTTTGAAGATAAATTGGAAAATTTTGCGTTTAGAGGGTCAAAAATTAGAAAAAACAATTTTTACTCCATAAAACCCCGCGTAAAACCCCGTTCTCATGGTCCGATCATGCTGGTTCTCGAACTCATTCAAGTTTATCCTGCCATACACCTTCAAACCAAATTTCATCAAAATTGTATAAAAATTACTCAAGTTATCGTGTTCACGGACACATATATGTAATTGTCTATTATGAAAAATTGAATTTTGGTATGTTTCAAAACCCCAACTTTTTCAATCAATCAATCAATCAATTTATTTATTGAACTATAATGAATACATGCATATTATACAATAGGTGCAAAAACCATACAAGGCTTGTCTGCACCAACATATTATGAAAAACAGTGTTCAGTGTTCTCATGCTAGGATTTTGTCAGATCTTTTTATACATTGCCCTATATGTATGAATGTATGATTCCAAAATATGTTTTAAATGTTCTCAAAGCAATTTTTCCCACCTCAAAGTGTATTTTAATCGAACTAGATGACTAGCGTTCCAAGTTGAAGACTAATAACAATATATCCCATAATATATCTTCAAAGCAATATACAAACTGATATGAGGTTGATAATTGTTGAAAATTGTATTCAGATTCTTTTAAGAGCCACAAAATATGAATGTTCTTATCACCTGAGTTTGTATTTGCAAACATTTAAAGGTTTTACTAAAAAAATCTTCGAAATTTGCTATTGTTTCAATTTAAAGCTGTCTATTTTAAATAAATCAATAATGAAATGGTATAAGGTTATTATTATCTTAAAGTAAACTTGAAGAGGAATCTATTAAGACAAACCGCAAATCGTTAAGACGATTAGTTGTCAAATAATTGATGTTTTACTAAAAGCTTACATAAATCCAATATGGCGGAAGTTTTTTCAAAAATGGCGGCTTTCCACCACTTGGATTTTCTTGATTTTTAGTATAATATTCTTGACACCTTTTTTGACAAAATCCCATATATTTTGGAATATATGGGGAAGAAATATATTTTATTTCTTTTACCTTAAGTTTGATGTTGGACCGTATTTTGACTAGCCTAAAGAACAGTGTTTTTTTCTTAATTCAAGAAAACTATAATTTAAAAAGCAGTTGATAAAGTCATTCACTGTTCCTGAAGAAGGATAATGCACTGTCCCCAGTACAGCACAAGCATCAATTAGGAGAACTGCTTGTAAGTTAACTGATTTGATGACTGTGTTCTGTTTGAATGTAGCACTTATCCTCAGAAACCATAGATATAATGTTTTAAGTCAAGTAAATACTTGAAAACATTGTTGATAAGGTAACTTGGCAACAAATTAATGTGGAAATTTATTAAAAACTTATATTGATTTATTATTTTGGGTAATTTTCTAATTAAAACATCAAACTAGGCACAAAATGATTATCCTGTCTCTTCTATAGGGAAAGATACAGCAGATATACAGGATTAGTAAACCGAACCAGCATGATCGGACCATGGGAACGGGGTTTTACGTGGGGTTTTATGGGGTAAAAATTTGTTTTTCTAATTTTTGACCCTCTAAACGCAAAATTTTCCAATTTCTCTTCAAACCTTCTTAAAGAGCTTAAAAGAACAAATAATTTAGTATATCAAAGTGTTTTTGTACCATTATTAGTTACGGAGAAAATACAAATAATTAATTGTTATTTTAAAATTCACATGTTACTGTATTCTTGATTATATTTTATATATTTTTTATATTAGGATATATTTGATCAAAATTGGTAAATTTATTTATTTTATACTAAGTTATTAATATTTCACAAAAAAAAAACACTTTTTTACCCTCCCTGTAGCAGCAAGCCTAAGTACTCATAAAAATTAATGTTAATTAAATACATTTAATTGAAAATCAATTCAGGCAACTGGAAATTCGCTTAGTCGGCAGGTTTGCTGTGGCGGGGGTATTTTATTACTAAGATAATCAATTATTGGTATTCTCTGACCCTTAAAACATAAAATTAGACACAAAAATTATTATCCTGTCTCTTCTATAGGGAAAGATACAGCAAATATACAGTTTTTAAGCCATCTTGAATATTTCAATTTGCTCAAGGGTGACAAAGTGGCACCTTGCAGATTTTAGTTATGTAGGTCTTGAAGAAACAGAAAACACCATAAAACTTCGGGTGGACCTTACTTCCAGGTTTTTTGACCGGCAACCAGACTAGTAGACAAATATATGCTGATGCTTGATGTTCAATTTGTACGTAAATACCTTCAATTTGAGACCTCAATCATAAAAATCGGTCGGGTAAAAGAGCCAAACGAAATCGGAAAAGAAAAACAAATTTGTTTATGTATATATGTTCTAACTATCATGATATTTTCTTGTTTTCTGGAACATGCTGTAATTCACAAGTGGTAAACACCTAAAATCTTAAAGTACGTGTCAATACGAACACAAAAATGTATATTTAAAAAATTCCCACCGGTGGGGAGGGGGGGGGGTATAGACCAGCCTCCGCTGTATATTGTTTTCTCATGTGACATCAAACAAATGTTTCGTCTAATAATGATCCACCCAGATGATAGAAACTATCAAATGTTGTATTTGATAGATGACAAAGACGATCCCCTTTTAGTTTACCGTTTAACTACGGTTGTGTTTGGATTCAACTGTTCACCCTACTTGGCACTAAGGACACTTCACCAACTTATCACTGATGAAGGCGCAAACTTCCCTCTGGCAGCTGAGGCTTTAAAGAAACAAGTATATATTGATGAGTTCCTCCAACAACTCCCTTTCTTAAGTGAACTTAGCTTACCTCGATATATTTCCGTAGCTGATGCTGCTCATATCAGTTTACATGGATTTTGTGATGGGTCTGAAACAGGTTACGGTGCTTATGTCTACAGGGTGTTTATAAAAAAACTTTACAACTTTAACATTCTCCCATTCATGATCCATGGGACATAAACGTTTCCTATTGACAGCACATGAAAGGGCTGCTCAAAAAGTTTTAATCAGCTGGCAGTTCAATCAGCTGATGGCCTTACATTGTTGTTTGGTAAACAAAAACAAATAATTGAAAAGTCTCATTAGCATCGCAATGGAAGCACGAATCAAAGCGCAGTGTGTGGAGTGGTTCATTGAAACGAAATCTGATGTTGTTGTTCAACGGAGATTTCGGACAAGATATAATAGGAATCCTCCTTCAAGACCCACAAGATCAGGAGAGCGTTTGATGAAATAGATCATTCAATTTTGCGTCGTGTTTGGTCAGAACTGGAATGTCGACTTGATTTTTTGCGAGCAAACAACGGGAAACACATTGAAGTTAGGTAAACTTCTTATCATGTAAATAAAACTTGAGAAAATTTCCTAAATTTTAATTTTTGTTTCATAGCTGTAAGTGAAAAAATAAAGGTTTTATGATTGTTTAAAGTTGTAAAGTTTTTTTATAAACACCCTGTACTTGCGATGTGTAAGTTCTTCCGGAGAAATCAACGTACATCTGTTAATTGCCAAAGCTCAAGTTGCTCCTCTTAAGAAGATCTCAATCCCTAGACTAGAATTGTGTGGTGCCCATGTTTTGTCCAAACTCCTAAACTATTGCAACTCCCTACTCTCTCAAAATTGCCTTGTCAACGAATTACATGCTTGGTGTGATTCATCTGTAGTCTTGTCATGGATAAAAACTGTACCCTACCGCTTAAAAGTTTATGTTGCAAATCGAGTCTCAGAAATTCAGGAACTTACTCCTACTTACATATGGAAACATGTCTCAACTCATTGTAATCCAGCTGACATTGCCAGTAGAGGAACCCTTCCCATTTCTATGAAAGAAAACAGTTTATGGTGGAACGGTCCCGATTGGTTATCTCTGGATCAGGAATCATGGCCTATTCCTCGCTTCACCCCACTCCAAGACGAACAATTGCCAGAACGTAAGGCCGAACCTTTACCAATAATGGTTACAACTCAAAAACCAGACTTATTCAATAGGTTTTCATCTTGGTCAACCCTCCAGCGAGTCATCGCTTACATTCTACGCTTCAAAAATAACTTAACAAACCAGGTTAAAGAATCAGGATGTTTAAAGCTTGAAGAGATTGATAAAGCAACAATCACTACCGGTAAAATGATTCAACAAACAGTTTTTTCTGAAGATATTATTAGATTGAAAGCTGGAAAACCTTGTTCCTCTCGTCTTGCGTCTCTCTCCCCCTTCTTAGACAAAAATGGATTGATTCGTGTAAAAATCACTCAGTAAAATTGGGAATCGAAGGAAAAAGGTTAATGTGTATTGAGAGTAATGCAAGCAATGAGCTCCCCTACTATTGAGTTACATTTGCATATGGTTGTTAGGTTTCACAGTGTTTTTTTATAATTATAATTGTAGAGTAAATTAATAGTTATGCTTATTTTACTAAGTTATTGTTAGATTTTTTTCATTTGTATTATGTGAAGTGTGAAGAACTTTTATTTTGATTTTAAGCAGCCAAATAAGGACTCTATCACGCACAGGTCATTGTGACCCATGTGATATTTTTATTTGATTCATGTAATGCTGCAAAATAATTTGTTGTTAATAAAGAATTTCTCTCTCTCTCTCTCGTGTTGGAGGCCGCCTTAAGCACTCTCAAGTATCCTACGCTGCAAAGCATCCTATTGCCTTGCCCAAAACTCACCATGTCACCGATCTCATCGTTGATCATTACCATTTGAAAAACTTGCATGCTGGACCTCAGTTTTTTCAAGCCGTTATATCTCAGAAGTTTTGGATCCTATCTTCACGAAGTGTAATTCGAAGAAGAGTTTACAAGTGAATCCGATCCTTTAAATGCAATCCTAAGACCACCACTCAGAAAATGGGAGATCTTCCTCCACAACAAGTCCTACCCTCAAGAGTATTCAACAACTGCGAACACTCTCCAGACTTAACTAAAGTCTCACCCCTTCCAATCAATGATGAATAATGAAAGAAGTTAGACTGTTAACCATCAGTTTATTGTAAATATGTTCATTTCTAAAATACATTTTTTCTCATTACTTGATTATTAGGTAAACCCCTCTTAGTGGTTCACGGGCGGGGGTGTGTTCTGTAATATTCAGTGTAATTGTGATTGGTTATAATAACGCTTTCTTTCCTCTAAAAATAAATACAGATGGCATTGATTTTTTACTTGTTTTTATGTTTTAAAACAACACGTGATTTTAACAATTACCTATTAGTAATTTTGTTTATTGAAAACAAAACATCAAGAAATGAAGATTTCTCTCACATTCACCTATTGGGTCTGATGATTGGAGTGTCCAATCGAAATTGATCACCACTTACCATCTTTTTTGTATATTTACCGTCTTGTGAGTAACAGTATAAGCGTAAATAAATGTTAAAAATAACCTTTTCCCACAGTCACCCGACAAAGTTGGCTTCCTTGTACTGTTTATAGTACAGAAAGCTGCTAATTGCTGCATATTTATACTTCGTCGTACGGTTTATACTTTGTCGTACGGTTTATACTTTGGCGCACATCAGGATTCCAACGAAACAACACAAAACAGCGTGGTTCTATTATGCACGTAATCCGTGTACGCTTGGAAATAGGTTGGCAACACTTAAAGATAATAATACTATGAGCAGCTGATTGACAATTATAACTACGATTTAACCTGTCATTTCGTGTTTATAGTTTCGGTATTTCTGAACTTTCTGGACTTTTCTTTTAAACGTTTTTAAAACATTCCTACGATCTTAATAAACAAGAAAATACCTTCAAAGCATTTTTTTAGGCGCGGAAACCACTTCAAATTACAAAAACATACGGAACTATATTCTCAAAGCGCGGAGCACATTTCTTGCCGAGGAAAAATAGCGGAGTGATACGGACCGGGTACTACTTTCTCTAGGGCACCTACAGTGTTGCCAGCTGAATCTAAAAACGTGTTGTATCGTGTTTGAAAGACTAATTATTTATATGCTTTATAGTGACTGTAGGAAAAATATAATGTGTAACACGAGTGCAAAAGGCCTTTGCTGCACTCGAGATCATTCTCGTAAACATTGCTCTCGTGTGCAGCAAAGTGCCACTTTGCCCACTAATTACACAAATAACTATATAATGAGTGTTTTGGTAAATTACCTCTTGTTTTATTGTTCGGTTGATCAATTGATCAGCTGATGTCTAGAGGTTTTGATAAACAAAAAGTGCAAGGACATATGATTCGATTGTTTGCGTATTGGCTGAAATTGCTGGATCAACGAAGTTCTTACTATGATCAAGGCCCTATTAGAAAAACAGGCCATTGTTGCAGCAACACACTACGTTAGAGTGGTGGATAGTTGTCCTAAAATCTTACCATTAAAAACTGACAAACAGCCAGCTTATTTAGCTAAAACATAATGGGATATGGCCAGTTAATCTACCAACGAATCTACCCACTAGTGTGACTTCATGGATCCTGCGGCTGGAATGGCAGTTATTATCGCTATTTTGTTCTTTAAAATTTAAATCAACCTTAAAATACAGGGTTGTTAAAAAAAATTTTGCAAAACTAAGTTGTTGGTACGTCCGTTACCGTGATTACAAACTGCTGATTGTTACATGATTAGAAAGGGTGTGTTTATGAGTTTATTTTTTTGACAATATCATGTTTTCTCTCAAGGCCTTGAAGCACCCCTCAGTTGCTTAGTTGAATACCACGATCCCTGCCAACAAATGGCTACTACAAAACAAGAAAAAGCATTTCACGTTTTAGAATTTCCTCTTACTAAATGCTATTGATAGTGTTCAACGAAACTTTGGACCAAATTTAGGAAGGCGGCTCCTCGTCGAAAATGCATAGCTTGTTGGATGAGGAAATTCTTCAACTTGACGCTTGAGTGCCGGGAAGAGTTCACTGTGAATAGTATCGAAGCTAGATTACGCATCTTGACAGTCAAAGCCGGAAGGGAACTAACAGTTTACTGTTCACTTACCACGGTCAACGGATTTACGCAAGCGTTTGGGACAAAACCCGTACAAAGTGCAGTTATTACAAGCATTGGAGCTTACTAACAAGCCAAAACTAACAGATTTTTTAAATTATAGCTATGACTCTTGTTTCGATTTTGTTGACAGGCTTCATGGTACTCAACTAAGCAACTAAGACAGAACATAACCTTTTAAAAACAAACTTAAAAACACGCGTTTTTACATTGCTGTGACCAATCAGCTGTTTGAAATAACGTAAACAGACTTACAAACCGTTTAGTTTTGCACCATTCTTTTTCAATAACCCTTTACGTTACACGATTCTTTGCCAGAATCAAACGGTTTAGGAAGAACCGCCATTTCCAATTTACTTCAACAAAAACGTTTGCTAATCAACTTCACGTCGAATAGCGTCTATAATACTTTGCATGGAAAGATTCATTTGTTTAATAACAATTGTTCATGAAACACACTTTAACTGGAATCAATATTCCTATTGTTTTATACTCCTAAACTCAATAAAACCCAAGTATTAAACTAAAACTATACCAATGGATACAGGTGATTAACATCCACTCATTAATTGAAGCATTAACCAGATGTAGATGTAGTGGAGTTGTCATTAATATTGTTCGCATTTTCAATCCAGTGAACAATAATCGTATTAAAAGGTTTTGTTAGGAAAGCGGCACATCATAATCAGGAAAAATCACTATAATGACACACGAAACTGCAGCACTTTTTTTATAAGTTATATTTATTTAATTTAAGTATGATTTATTAGAGAGGATAAGTGTAAGAAAACTACATTGTGGCAAATAAATTGATGTATGCATAAATAAGTTTTTTTATGTAAATGTTTTTTATATTACATAGATTGTTCCAGTATCTTAAAATACTAAATTGAATAAGCAATTTAAAGAGTTGCGGAGGCAATGAGATGGTTTGGAACGAATGGAACATGCTTTATTTTAATAAAAAAGTATTATAATACAATAAACTTACTCTATAATTAAATGCAGCTTGAAGAACTAGCTAACAATTTATATTTTCTTTCATTGAAATTTTACAAATTGCATAACAGTATCATTAATCAGTTAGTTAATACCACTTGTAAAGGTTTATAAAGTTTTAAGATTATGCGGTGTTTAATGGTTATACAGGGTGACTGCCGGGAACCGGACGAATTTGCATCAGCTGTTATATTGTTGCTACACGTGCTAGGGAGATTGAGGTTATGTCATTGTTTTGAGTGAGCTTTACCATTTTAGTCACGATCGATCAGTGGTCAGTTCAGCATCGTGTTTTTGCATATGACACATTTATTAAAAATGGCGAATCCGTTATCAAAACACAGCGTATCTTCCGACGCCACTTTAATATTGCGCGAAATGACACGGTTCCAAGCTGGAATACATTGCTAAGATGGGTGCACAAGTTCAGAACAACAGGAACAGTATCAAAGAAAAAGCCACCCGGTCCAGCAAGAACAGTGAGAACACCAGACAACATCGCCACAGTGAGAACTGCTTTGATGAGGAGCCCGGGTCGCTCTGCACGAAGACACGCAAAAGAGCTACGCATGAAGCGCGATTCTGTCAGAATAATTTTAAAATCAGATTTGAAATTTCATCCCTACAAAATACAGGTGGTACAGCAACTGAAAGAGAGGGACTATGGACAAAGAGAAGATTTCGCAGTATGTATGCAGGTGTTGTTTACTGATAATCCTGATGTAATGATGTTAATGAGCGACGAAGCTCACTTCTACTTAAACGGTTCCGTGAACAAACAAAACTTACGATATTGGGCTCCTGAAAACCCATGTAACTTTCATGAAAAACCACTCCACTCTCCAAAAGTAACGGTTTGGTGTGCTGTATGCCACTTTGGGATAATTGGTCCGTATTTTTTTGAGGAAAATGGAGTCACAGTGACAGTGAATTCTGCACGCTATGTTCACATGTTGGAAACATATCTCAAGCCACAACTTCAGAGGCGAGGAATAAACGTGAAAAATGTTTACTTCCAACAAGATGGGGCCACAGCGCATACTACCGCTGCATCGATGAGAGTTGTGAAGAAGATGTTCCCTGGCAAGTTGATTTCACGTTTTGGTGACGTGCCGTGGCCGCCGAGGTCACCAGATTTGTCGCCCTGTGACTATTTTATTTCTTATGGGGGTATTTGAAAGCTCGTGTCTATGTTCACAAACCACGAACATTATTACAGCTAACAGATGCAATCACCGAAGAGGTGAATTTGATTGGACAAGACATGTTGATGAGAGTGCGTAATGATTTTCTCCAGAGGATGGAAACCTGTATCCAGGTTAACGGCCATCACATGCATGATATCATCTTTAAGAAATAAACCCAAACTAGGATAAAAGGTTCCATAAAACATGTTTTTTGAAATGGTATGTTTTCACCAATATACAAGGTGATAATTTTACAAACCTCTTCTCGATCAAAGCAATGAATTGTTCCATCAGTTTTAAAGAATATATTGTACTTACCACTTTCTCATCATTGCTGCACCGGCATAGATAGCTGTGCACCGCTCGCTGTAGTACACAGTCTTGCCATTCTGTGACACGCTGCTGATTCCGATTGTGTGTGCATTGTTGACGAGTCCATCAGCACCACAGTTATCGCCCTGGTGCTTGCCGTTCCCTCCTGCGAAAACGTAGAAAGCTCCTTTGCCTTTCCTACCCTATAGTCCACTGTCAAATGTACACCCGTGTGCTCCTTGATGAGGCAGGTGTGGGAGAGTAGTCTTAATCTCTTCGTTTGACCTTGGAGAAATACAATTTCGATGGTGGCATTCTTGAAAATGGTGCGTTTGAACGCTGTGGGTAAAAAACAAAATGGCCGCCTTTTAAATGTTTAAAGTCAAATTCCATGAAAACCAGCTATTAAAACAAAACTTTGCAACACATTACTTAAAGTCATTTTTATTACAAATAGAATGACACTTTATTTGCAAAAATCGGATAATAAATAAAAAAGTTATGTTACTTTTATTATTAATAGTAATTATCAAAATGGCAGTCATTTTAAAATCACAAAGTTAAATTCCATAGAAACTAGTGACAAAAACATAATAAAAGTTACATAACTTTTTTATTTATTATCCGATTTTCGCAAATAAAGTGTCGTTCGATTTGTAATAAAAAGGAATTTACAATACTGTGTTTCAAAATTTTGTTTTAATTGCTGGTTTTCATGGAATTTGCCTTTAAAAAAATTTAATGGCCGCCATTTTGAAATTCGATGAGCCTGATCAAAGATTTTTTCGGAGAATGTTTATAGTTGTAGACTTAAAGTTTATACCAAGTTTCATAAAAATATCTCCAAGAGCTTTTGAGTTATGAATTATTTTCAAAAAATACAAAATGGCGGATTACCACTAAACTAAACAGAAATCGTAAAAATGTTATACAACATTTTCGACTTATTTTTGCACATAGAATCTGAATCTGTACAGCCCGTTACGCTTTACTGAAACACGCTTTATAACTTTTTGAAATATTTTACTGTCCTGGGACATTACTGCCACCTTGATTAATTTATTTATGAAAAATATAAAATTATGTTTTATGAAAGAATGGTGTATCCTACATAAAAACTTTAATAATATTTTTTGTGTAGATTTGAAATAGCTACATTTTGGTATCAACAATTCTTTCATAACTCTAACGGTTACTGATATAAGTACAACATAACACAGAAGAAAACCAAAAACCCCTCCAAGCTGACCCAAACTTCAAAAACCAAAATCAAATCCCAAAATCCTAGACAAAAAAACCGGACTGACACTCTACTACGTAAACATACAAAGAGGCCTCCAAAAAAAGATAGAAAATCTAATAATCAAAATTAATAACCTGAAACCTGATCTTATAATTATAACTGAACATGGCCATACTTCTGACCAAATAAAGCAAATAAACATCGAAGGCTATACACTGACGTCAGAGTTCTCCCGCACTAAGCATAAGTGGGGAGGAGTAGCAATCTTCTCAAAAAATGACATAAAACAAAATATTCTATCTGTAAATACCATCAAAAATAGCCAAGAATGTATAGCTGAATTTGCAGCAGCAGAACTAAAAGACAAACATAAAAAACTTCTGATAATAGGCCTATACCGCTCCCCAAGCGAAAACATAGATAAGTTTATACAACTATTAGATACCTTACTTCAACTGCATACAAGTAAAAACAAAAATATAGTTATTCTCGGCGATTTTAACCTCAAGTTGCAGAATAAAGACGATACTCAGGTTAAGAACCTAATCAACATACTAGGATCTCACAATATAAATTTTATCGACACACCTCATACTAGAATTACAGCGACATCAAAAAACTCAATAGACGGATGCGCCTCAAATCTCAATACTTCCCAAATAAATGCAAAAACCAGCCAAAACAACCTTTCAGACCACGAATCTATTGTATGTAACATAAAAAACTTTAAAACTCTCTTAACAAAACCATTAAAAAAAATCATTAGGCCTATCTCACCTCAAAATTTAGAAGAAATAAAAAGGAGACTTAGTAAAGAAACCTGGAGAGAAGTGTATGAGAGTCAGTCTGTGGAACAAAAATACAATAATTTTATCAACATTATAAGCAGAGAGATGGATGAAATTATGCCAAGAACTCAAAAAATATTTAAGCCTAAAAATAAATCATACTTCTGGGACGAAAACCTACAAAAACTGAAAGCTGTCTTAACAACATCACAAAACAAATACAATGCCACCGGACGAGAAGAAGACAAGCAGACCCTCACCATCCTAAAACGTACATACGACCTGGAAATCAAAAAGAAAAAATCACAACACACCCTAAGCAAAATTTCTAACTCAACAAATCAAAGCAAGGAGATATGGACAACCATAAATAAGGAAAGAAAGCCTAAAGAGCACACACGTAAAAATCTAACCATCGAAATCGATAATCAGCTCATTGACAATCCCAAAATTATAAGTAATGCCTTAAATTCATACTTTGTAGATCAAGGAACACCCGATGATAAAAACCCAAGCACCACTCCTACATCACTCCAACAAGAACCCAAAAGCTATACCCATAACCTAACAACTTTCAAACCGATAAACGAACAAGACCTGGCAAAAATCTTTAAAAAACTACCTCCGAAAAATTCTTCTGGATACGACGAAATACCAAATAAAATTATTAAATACTGTCAACAAGAGCTACTGTCACCCCTCGTCAATATCATAAATGCATCAATTCATCAAGCAATAGTACCGACAAAAATGAAAATAGCAACAGTATACCCAAAACATAAAAAAAATGAAACTACAAAAATATCAAATTACAGACCGATATCCATCCTTCCCACCCTATCAAAATACCTCGAAAAAGTAATCTACGAACAAATCATGGAACACCTAATTAATATTGATTTTCTTTCGCCAAATCAACACGGCTTCCGCAAAAATAAGTCCATAAATACAGCCTTAAATCAACTCTGTGACACCATCACCTCTTACTGGGAGAAAAAACAAAATGTATCTGGAATTTTTCTTGGTATCCAAAAAGCTTTTGATAGCCTAAATCAAACCATCCTCATCAACAAGCTTAATGAAATGAATATAAAGGGGAATGCCCTAAATTGGGTAATAAGCTACTTTACGAACCGTTTCCAGCAGGTAGAAATAAACTACTACAACAATAACACAGAATTAAAAGCCAAATCAACACTACAACGTACAACTCGAGGTATTCCCCAAGGGTCGGTACTGGGACCTCTGTTCTTCATAATTTACATAAATAACCTACCAGACCTTCTACCAATGGACAAGACCAGCATTATCTTCGCCGACGACACAACCATCCTCTTTCCCACAAAAATTGGCCAGGAATCATCAGACATAAAAGAAACAATTGAGCAAGCAATAGAAATTTGTAAAACCCTGGACCTCAAAATTAATAAATCCAAAACTTTAAATGTTAACTTCGCCACCACAAGTAAACAACCTGAACTATCAACCGAAGAAGCATTGATAACAACAGCAACTCATACAACTTTCCTGGGCATAACCATTGATCAACACCTGACCTGGAATAACCACCTGGAAAAACTTGGGAAAAAATTATCATCCTCACTTTTTGCCATACGAAGAATACGCTCTATAACTGATAAAAATACTTCAAAAATAGCCTACTACGCACTCTTCGAATCTCACTTACGCTTCGGAATAGTAGCCTGGGGGACAGCGGCGGATTGCTACATCTACATAATCCAAATTCTTCAAAAAATGGCATTAAGAATCATTGAGAACCTACAACCACAAGAGCATTGTAAACCATACTTCGTTAAAAACAAAATCCTTACCGTTCCAAACCTATACATCCTTGAAGTTGTAAACCTCCTAAAACTAAACCCCCCAAAGCTTAGGGAAAACTGCCACAAATATAGCTTGAGAAACACAAAAACAAACTTCGATATCCAACAACACAGATTGTCAAAAACCAGCAAAATACCTCAAATCATGGGGTCAAAAATCTTTAATGCTCTCCCAGAACATATAAAACAAATCAAATCTCCAAAACCTTTTTTTAAATCACTCAAAGAATATTTAGTCCAGAAACCATTCTACAAATTAGATGAGTTCTTTGAAGAGCACACTGCTCACCACAAAGATAGGCTTTAAAATAAACCCACTTTACACCATACACACACACATTAACACTACAATAACACAACAAAAAAAGAAGATGACGATTCCCTAGTCTCTACGACTACGGAGAAGAGGACCAATAGTCCAGGCAAACTAAACAAACTTACATAGGGACCGTTAAAAAAATTGCAAGAAAACGTTTTATGGTTTTATTTTGTAGAGTTGGGTTTGCAGAATGACATACTAAAAGTTGCCAAAAATCGGTGCACGAGAAAACCACTAAAATCACAATTTAAAATGGCGGCTTTTTTCAACATTGGACAAATTAAAAAAACATATTTCACATGCATTTACTATGCACATTTTTCGAGATATTGACTTGGGACCACCGCCTGTATTTATTGAGTGGTTAGTACTTCATTTTGATAGGGAACATGTTTTTGGCCGCCATCTTGGATCCGCCATATTGGACATAGATAATTTTTTTTCAATGTAATGATAGTGTTGTGACACATCATTACCAACTACATTTTTACACTGATTTCAATGCCGAAATCCGTTTTTAAATATCTTTATTCATTTAGAAGATATATACAAAAGAAAAATCTGCACCATACATTTCTTATGGACGTTTCGTAGTTTGATATTTTTTTTTTAATTATTTTTCTTATATCTCCAGTTCTTATTAACGCTTGTAGTTCGTTCTAGGCTTAAAATATTCAGTAATGTAAGGGCTTTCATTTGAGCTCTTGATCATTAAAATCAGATGAGTTAAAGACCTGCTACGAACCTCAGAACAATTTTAAATTTAACTTTTTAGAAATATATTTTTATTAAAATATTTATAACTCGGGTTGTTAATACGTCACCAAGTTCTTTCTTGTCTCAAATTACTCAGTGAATGTTCAGCTTTGATTTTATTAATCACTAAACAAAATCTGACAATTTTAAAATGAGCCATGGACCATAATTTAACATTAAAATGTATTTATTTTGAAATTTGTCTTTAGTTAAGGACATATATCCCAAACCCTAATAACTCCTGGAAAGTAATCCATAGCTAAAATAAAAGTCAATATTTTGGCGAATTATTTAAGACTATAAAGAGTTTTGGGAGTTATTTAGAATTAGGAATATACGTCTTTAACTAAAGACAAATTTCAATATAAATACATTCTAATGTTAAATTATGGTCCATGGCTCATTTTAAAATTGTCAGATTTTGTTTAATGATCAATAAAATTAAAGCCAAACATTTACTGAGTAATTTGAGACCAGAAAGAACTCGGTGACGTATTAACAACCCGAGTTATAAATCTTTTAATAAAAATATATTTCTAAAAAGTTAAATTTAATATTGTTCTGAGGTTCGTAGCAGGTCTTTAACTCGTCTGATTTTAATGATCAAGAACTCAAATGAAAGCCCTTACATTACTGAATATTGTAAGCCTAGAACGAACTACAAGCGTTAATAAGAACTGGAGATATAAGAAAAATAATTAAAAAAAAAATATCAAACTACGAAATGTCCATAAGAAATGTATGGTGCAGAGTTTTCTTTTGTATATATCTTCTAAATGAATAAAGATATTTAAAAACGGATTTCGGCATTGAAATCAGTGTAAAAATGTAGTTGGTAATGATGTGTCACAACACTATCATTACATTGAAAAAAAATTATCTATGTCCAATATGGCGGATCCAAGATGGCGGCCAAAAACATGTTCCCTATCAAAATGAAGTACTAACCACTCAATAAATACAGGCGGTGGTCCCAAGTCAATATCTCGAAAAATGTGCATAGCAATTGCATGTGAAATATGTTTTTTTAATTTGTCAAATGTTGAAAAAAGCCGCCATTTTAAATTGTGATTTTAGTGGTTTTCTCGTGCACAGATTTTTGGCAACTTTTAGTATGTCATTCTGCAAACCCAACTCTACAAAATAAAACCATAAAACGTTTTCTTGCAATTTTTTTAAGGTCATATCCTATATTTACCCGACTACAAGGTAAAAGGTAAAAGGTAAAAGGAAAAGAAGTTTGCGACGGCGGCCATTTTGTTTTTTTCCCACAGCGTTCAAACGCACCATTTTCAAGAGTGCCACCATCGAAATTGTATTTCTCCAAGGTCAAACGAAGAGATTAAGACTACTCCCACACCTGCCTCATTAAGGAGCACACGGGAGCCTGTATATATGTACATTTGACAGGGGACTACTAAAAATTATCAACAATTAAATAATTTTACTATTTAAAATAAGGTTGTACTATTCATTTAAAAAACGTCCGGTTCCCGGCAGTCACCCATTAGTATTTTGTACCAAGTCCCAATTACTAGCAGACAGTGCTTATTTTTTATATAAGTTTCAAATCCAATCATCACCTGTGTTGAAGTTTGTTCTGGTGATGTTCAAACGTGCCAGACATTAGAACATTTATATTCAGATCACAAGAACATTCCCAAGTTGTAGGAGATTACAACGTCAAGCAAGTTGAGAGATAATACCGCATGCATGAATAGCTTACCTGCATTGTTTGTATTTTACAATTAATAGATACATTTCTATGATTTTGAAATAAATGCTAATGCTTTCTATATTGGCACTTCAAAATTGTTGACTTCAAACCAACTGCATTAGCAGTCCATAAAATCATTATACATATTGTCTACTCTATTAATATTTTATACATATTCATACCTACACACATATTCTAATATTAATGCATGGAATAAGAACTAGTTTATTAACTAACATTAGTTCTGATCTTACTGTACTTCATCATTTGAAATTTTGTAAAACTTTAATTGATGAACAATTTTAGAAAAGGTTATAGTCACTATCGGCCATTGTGGTTATAAACTGTGTGTCATAAACATTTTCCATCTCTTGACATAATTTCTTCATTGTATTTATCAATAGGACTTATAATCTCGGAGCCAATGCGTATAGTGATTGATCTTTACTAAATTTTATTAAGGAAATAAATGACGTGACTTCACTAAACATCCAGGGGACGTTTATTTTATAGGCAAGAGGAAGTTCTAATACGCTTTTCAAAAACTTGGGTGTTAAAACTTATTTAATAGACTATTTTAATGAGATGATAAGACATTTATGTCTTGCTAAGTGCATTGTTCTTATGATCTCTCAATAGCGCGGTTCATTGTTTTGAACGTAAGCCCAGTGTCAGGACTAAATGGCCTAATCACCTGATCAATTAGTGTCATTGTGTTAACGGTGACCAAAGCTAGTAGGGGCGTTACTAGACTTGACGCATGGTATTGCAGTTTAAAGTGGTAAATATTAACATAATCAAGTATTTACTCTATTCAATGGTAAAAATTCAACTTTATTATCATTTTGTCCTAATTCATAATAATGTCGCTTAAGCAGTGATACCTCTTATCTCCATAAATGGTACTCTTGCTGCAAACTCACTGATGCTTTATTAATTTGCTGAAAAGTACATGAAACCACTACTGTCGCATTCAGGATTTAGAATCGATTGTGCCAGGCGGCCGACTGTTACATTGTACCCGAGGGCGACAATGTCATTGACTGTGACATTGTATACTGACAAGGTTTGTTCTACGTGCGTGGGTTCGATTCTTGTGCGTGTAAAGTCTATATTAGGCTAAGAAATAATGCGGGGGTTAGCCGCTATGAGAAAACCCCCATAACTGAACCACCGGAAGACCAATAAAGCGAAACATTGTAAGCGAACATAAACAAAAGATTAATACAGGTCATAATCATAATAAACACAAACCCATGATGGCAGTGCTTCTTTTATACATGCGGTGGAACTATGAACTCCACAAAAATATAATTAACAAAGCTGGGCTCAAGACATCAAGTCAAGACACCATGTCGTTGTCGAGAGTACCCTGAAGATCTTCATTAAAACTAAATAAGCTGTGCTAAAGAGTGTCACCTCCTTATAAGTCAAGTGTTTTTTTGGTTGGTTAGTTAGTTCATGCAATTATAAATTACAGCTATTCCTTTTGACTTTAAGACGAAGGTAAAAGTGCCGTGTATTTATACTAGACAAATACACGCTTTACATTGAAAGACAAATAAGAAAGTGCATTTCTAGTGTTAGGATTCTGTCCTTACCCACAATAATCGTAATTTCATGCAAAAATTATCAACATTACAACATTTAACTTTTTTTCATCTAAAAAAATAACATTTTTAAGTTACTAAGCTTTAGTTTTATTGTATAGAGGTATAAGCCTCTTTAGAAATCACCCCCGTATAGCCTCACACGAAAAATCAAAAACTTCGAACACTACCAAAGTAATAAAGACGATACACTGTCCAATTGTTGTGCTGTAAATTTAGGAAATGGCTGTGGCTTTAGTTTGGCAATAACATTATTGGGGGAAATACCCGACAGATAGATGCGCTAATACTGTGGGAGAAAATATAAATTGGTTTCCCAATATAAAATGTACCACTATAAAAGAATAGGTTCGGACACGTTTAAAAGTTGTAGGGTAAAGAACGTTCATGCAAGTTTTACAATATGCATTAATTTGAGAACTACCTTCCTAATGAATTACCTTTCTAATAGATAATCAGGTAAGACAAACTTGTTCTGCAAATAATGTCTGGGTGAATGACATTATTTGCATATGATGAAAAATAAGAATTATGATTTTCACTGCAAAAGGTAGGCTAAGTCGCCTAATTTTATTTATATAGATTAGACATATTCAAATCGTTCTAAGTGTACTAAATGCAGTGTGTCTTTATTAGAAGATGTAGACTTTATCTACTTCCATAACTTTGAAAAAACTTAAGTAGATACATGGATTCTTTTTAAAATTTTAGAGACTCCTTAGTTGTTGAAAGCATATTATATGTCTTACTTCCAGGTATATTTTATAAAAAAAGAAGGATTCAGTTATCATAATCTATAAGATTTACTTATTGCACAAGGTCATAAACACTATTGGTTACTCATTTGTTTGTGACCTGGAGCACCGCGTGTTTGGTACATGACCAAATAATTAAACAAAACTAGATATGTATCTGTGCGAACCACAGACTCCGACATTAAGTTTACAACGCTGAGATGGTAAAATAATAAAGTGAGGGCTAAGATATGGTGTTGGTGAGGGCACAATAACATTGATGTGACAAATCCAACAATATTAGCGTATGATAATATCTCGCTGTTTTTTTTTCTTTTTGAAAACCAAAAAAATAAGGTATTTTCAAAAAACCTCCTAATAATAGATTATGCTTTAATGTTAGTAGTTATTAATTGATTTAACTGAATAATTAAATACTATTACGTAAAGGGTTAAAGATTATGCTGATTATCGTTTCGTTTGTTAAAAGAATCTAGAAAATTTGGTGATAGCATACAGGGTGTTTCCAAATTGTCTGGATATATTTTGTGAGCTTGTTTCTTGGGTTAAGACAATCATAAAATGCTATATAAGTGTGGGTCTAAAATGCCTAGATTTCAGTTTGTGATTTTTAAAAATTATTTTATATTTTGGGCATTTTACAAAATAGAAATTTTACAATTGGTATGAATGAGTATTTTAGTAGGTAAAAAGAGCTTACAAAGTTCCGTTCCAATATCTCAAGCTGTTTTAATATGGCGGCCATTTAAAGTCTTTAATGCCAAATATCATGAAAACCGTAAATATTAGGAAAATTGTTTTTCGGATGAAAAAAGTTAGAAAATTTAAATCCAAATCAAATGAGACTTTTTGTTAAAATCGGATGACAAAGAACCGAGTTATCAGTCTTTTTCTACATTCGGTTACACAATTTAATAGGACTACCATACTGTTCTGTAAAATAACAAATAATAATTAATATGGAAGTCATATTAAATTGCGTAACCGATTGTAGAAAAACCCGATAACTCAGTATTTAACATCGGTTGTTTGTCGTCCGATTTTAACAAAAAAGTCTCATTAGATTTAGATTTAATTTTTCTATCTTTCTTATCTGTAATCATATTTTCTTAATATTTACGGTTTTTATGAAATTTGGCATTAAAGATTTTAAATGGCCGCCATACAGGGTGATTGATATATAGTTTTATTCGAAAACCATAAGAGGTATCAAAAAAAGTTAAATGGTAAGTGCCTTGGATTTTTTATTTTAAAAATTGCAGTCAAGTCGAAAAATTATTTTAGCCACCATTTTTCCAATATGGCCGCCAACTTTGATTTTTCTTATGGAAAACCCTGTATTTTATGATGTATTCCGGTAGAAAATGTAATTTTAAGCCAATTTTATTTTTGTGTTTTTTTTTTTTTTAAAGCCAAGGCACTTACCATTTAACTTTTTTTGATATCTCTTATATTTTTTGAATAAAACAGCTGGCACACTTATATCAATCACCCTGTATTGCAACGGCTTGAGATACCTGAACTAAACTTTGTAAGCTCTTTGTACCTACTAAAATACACATTTTTACTAATTTTTAAATATTATTATCCGTTAGAATATTGCAAATTTAAATATGTTATTAAAATTAGTATACAAAATATAAAAGCACGTTGATTTATTAATGAAATTTGTCATTGAAATTTGTATTTAGCCTATTAGTTATGCTTATACATTTGTTTTTTACCACTTAGGAGTTCCTGTTATAAAACAGATTTAGCCGGACCTCTACACAAGGCTAAATGTTTAAAATAAGATCTTTCCATCATATATTTTTTTAGGACTGAAATACCCAGCTGCATTATATAAATTCAGTTACAGTTTATTGCATTTTGTAATTTATTTTGTTGGAGTAATAAAGTATGAGAATTATACGTGGAAATGGTTTCTACTTAATCTAGGCTAAGCCATGCTCAATTCATATTGTTCTGTATTTTAGTTTGTTACATTTATACTTCTGATCATTCAACTTTAAGAGTATGAGATCTAATGAAATATAAAGAGAGTCGTCAATCGGTCGGATTGGATTGCCATTGGTGCAGAAGTAGTTAACCTCCTAATCAATGGGCATGACGTCACACACGCGTTGGCTTTGTTAGGCTCGTGATGAGTTTCCCATTGATAAGTCATGAAAGAATGTTTACTACCTAAAATATTTTATTTAAAGAAAGTAGTCTACTGAGAGCATATTTGAGAGAATAATTTAAGCATTTTAAAGAGTCACTATGTTTTTATGGTCACAAAATATCACCATTTTGTGATCAAACGAAAAAATTATTTAGTCCAAAGGTGCCATTGGTATCATTGTTATTTCAATAGCCTTATTCGAAAAATTTATTCATTAAACGTTATTACTATTCTAAAACTATTATAAATAGTCCAGGATCTGAAGGGGGTTGAGTATGCATGAAAAGGGTTACGCAATTACTACAAACTATATTTATGTATTGTAATAGTGATACGACGTCTTAATACATAATTTCCCTTTACTATATAAGAAATTTAATAAAGTTGTATATTTGTAACTTGAGGTTTTTTCGGTCCTTCATTTATTTTTTTATTTATTTGTTTGTTTACGGATGCACCATTTTTACATGAAAAATACAATAATCTTGCATACAGAAGCAGAAAAAAAATCACAGGCCAGTACAAAAGTAGTGAAAAAAACTGGAAAACAAGACTTCAATAACAAGACTTAAAAAGATAAATAACAACTATAAATAACAAAATATAAATAACTAACTATGAATAACAAACTATAAGTAACAACTATAAATAACAAACTATCTGAACAGTTCATTAAACTATCATTAATCAGTTGTCGTAAATACACTTATTCTTCTTCTTCAGAATACATTTTAGTTGGCGGGTTTTTGCAATTATTGTCCTTACAAGTGCAATAACTACAACAAGATTAAAAATTTACAAAGCATATACAAGACATGTTTTTGCAGTTTTTACACGAGCAAGGTGGGATTAAAGTGTCTGGTATGGCTGGCTTTGTCATCAATAGGGGCTTTAATTGTCTTATTTTCATCCAAGAAAAAACCAAACTGTGTCAAGTCTAAATGCTCCACAAATGGAATAGTGGAATTTTGCCAATACTACAGTTGAGTGGTGCACCTAAGTATATGTTGGCGGAATGAGTTGGAGGTGCAAGGCAAACAACCAATGTCATTTACTGCTGATGGGGATGACAAGAAGTGAATATATCGGCTTTCATCACAAGCTATTCCCTTTTTGTTAATCATTTTTAAGTATACAGCTTCTAATTGTCGAAGTTGAACATCATCAAGGTCTTGTTTATATAACAGGTGGAGCGTATCTAAGACAAATTCTGAATTTTTAGCCAAGTTGAAAGCATACTTTTTAGTACCTAGGTTACTTGTTGAGTCACAGCCGGTAAATGCATGTAGAGCTGGTAGATGTTTCGATAATTTTTCGTCTAGTGCTTTGGAAGCTAAACATCCCAGAGCCCTTTTCCTTTCTCCAGTGCCAGCTACTAACCACAAGGTATGACAGCCAATATCCTTAAAATAATGCCAGAATGAAACCCCTATTGCAAACACATCTGTGTCTGGGCTGTGAATAATAAGGTTTACACCTTTCCTATTTCGCAATGAGTCATATGCATGAACGAAGATCCTGGTATCTGCTTCGTTCTGATTGGAGTTTAGGGTTGCATAATCTTTTATTAGTTGGTCTTCTGATTTTACATAACAGTTATTTTCATTTTCAAAACTACCTGATAAACAATATTGTTTTTCATCAGGGACGGTTATGCTATGGATTAAAAAATCCGAAATGTACTTTGCAAGGTTTCTTTTGTTTTCGGGAATAATTATGTAACGCGGCCACTGTTTTGGGAAATTTTATTAGCAATGGTGTCTTTCCCAAACTTCTCAAATCATTTTCCTCGTTTTTAAGTGATTTACTGATGTTACTACATCGATCATACACAAGGCCCACTCGTATCGTTGTACTGTTTTGGAGAAAACGTTCTGCTTGTTTTAGTTGAAAATATGCAAAGTCTTTGAAGGTTTATAGCTTTGATAAAACATTGTTTGGGACTGTATGAACCAATGTCATTCCATCGATAACTTGTACTTTGTTATCGAGGCAATGTATTTCTTCCAAACGTGTACTACAGGAAGTGTCACTTTCAATAATATTCATCAAGTCTGACTTGATACTTTTCTTTAGCTGGCCAGTAGAGTGAGTCAAACTTGGTGGGTGGTCTAATAACTCCTGGGGCCTGTGTCATAATAAACTACAAAACTACAAACTAATATTATTACAGTAGTAAATCAGCTGATCGCCCAATGCAAACCTAATGGAAATTACAAGTTATATTACAGCTTGTAACTTGCAGTTTATTATGAAACAGGATCCTGATTCAACAAACCCTGGATATGAATGTTTCTTTGATTTGCTAGCATCACTTTTGAACTAACGTTAGTTAGCAGATGAGCTTTTCTTGTTTCTTTTAGCTGTTTTTCATGTGATGTTGAAGACATTGTCATAACAGGATTTCTCGTGATAGGTTAATATAATTCTCTGCCTTTTGAACTTTTCCAAGAGAAAAATCCCCATTTCCTGTAGTCGCTGTAGAACTTACGTTTTCCAAGACGGTTTTATTTGTAATATCAGACAGTCATTAAATAAACACCCCCGCCGCAGCTGAGCGAATTTCAATATACCTGGCTGGATTTATACTAAAATATTCACTGAAAATTGTCAGTTTTATTTCCTATCAAAATAAAATTAATTTTAATGAGTACCTAGGTTTGCTGCTACAGGGAAGGTGAAGTGAGTTTTTATTGAAATGTTGATAGCTTAGTATGAAATAAACAAAATTTCCAAATTTAATTCAAATATATCCATAAATAATCAAACAACAGCTTATTTATTTTCCGTAATAATAACATGAGATTTTTGAATTTAAAGTTTTTTTTAATTATCTCCTCATTTAGGCATACAACAACACCTTAATATACAAAATTGTATCTTTTTTTAAGCTCTACGAAATGGTCTGGAAAGAAGTTGTGAAATTTTTTGTTTCAAGAGTAAAAAATGGGAAAAACCTATTGTTACCCCATAACCCAATATTGATTTTTTTAGCTTCGATATAAAATAACTAAAAACCAACAAAAAAACAGAATTTCAACACATCATCAATTAACAACATTAATTAATTTTATGAAATTGACGTTTATTATTTACTTGATACTTGATACTTGATACTTGATGATGTCCCACTAGCATCGCTCCTGCGACGTGGTCGTCAAAATGGGTAGAAAAACAATAATAGGCCTAATTGAACAGATCTTCTACTTTAAAATAGGCCGCTTCACATAAATATGCCTTTAACATCTTCTTGAATTTATTGAAATTTTGCTCTTGGATAATGTTCCTTGGTAGCGAGTTGTAGATCTTGACACTACTAAAATATGGGCTCTTGCAGGCCAAAGTTGAGTTAACTTGGGGTGCATGTACTTGATTAGCTCTTCTCGTGTTGTACTGATGGACCAGATTGTTTGTGAAAAAGATGTCCGGATTATTTCTCACCAAAATGGCAGATTCTAAAATAAATAGTGATGGGAGGGTTAAAATTCCAAGGTCCTTGAACAGAGCCTACTGTGAGCGTGTTGAGCACCACACATTCTCCTAATAATTCGTTTCTGGAGGAGAAAGATCCTGTTGGCCATGGTACTACCTCCCCAGAACACTATTCCATAAGATATTATACTGTGAAAACATCCATAATAAACTTTTAACAAAATGTCAGTCTGGACCAATTTCTAGAGCCTAGTAATTCAATTGATTACAGATCTTAATCTTGAAGCTATTGAATTAATATGTACATCCCACTTGAGATTTTCTGTTATGTGCAGGCCAAGATATTTTACTTTTTCACGGGAAGTGAGTGCAACCCCATCTAGCACTAGTTGAGGAGCTGGTTCAGGTTTTTTCCTATTGTAAAATTCCATAAGGTTTGTCTTATAAGAGTTCAAGATCAAGCAGTTTTCGTTACACCAATTTTGCATCTTAATTAAACTAGATTGAGTATCTTCAATAAGACTGACACGATCAGAGTTACAGATTAGGTGACATACATCTTTAGCAAAAAGCCACACATTTCCAGATGTTATGGAGCCAGGTAGGTCATTAACATAGAGCAAGAACAATAGAAGCCATAGGTTTGATCCCTGTGGAACACCCACATTCATGGCAGGGGATGGAGCCGACTTATATGTGCGTAGAGTATTGTCATTCCCCAAATGCTTGAGTGATACGACCAAGTGGCGGTCTCTTAAATAAGAGAATATCCAATGCAGAGGTCTTCCTGCAATTCCCAGGGAACAAGTTTATTGCAATATGCAACTTATTACAATGTTCTACCTAGAATAGTTCTCGAGTTATAGGCGTTTTAGTAAACGCGCCCCCCCCCCCCATCGTATTGCCCCCCTCCCACCGGGATGTCGACCACGCTGGGGGGGGGGGGGGGCGACAACATGCGTTTTCGTGATCACTATAGTGCCTATAACAACAATCAGAAATAAAATTGCGTCAGCCTTTCCATGCATACTCAACCCCCTTCAGATCCTGGACTATAAAACGTTGGTAAATAAAAATCATGTCCTGCCTATGTATGTTGGCAAAAATATGCTATGTGATATTTGTACGAAATAAAAATATTCTCCCTGCCCAATTTATTTGTTATGCCACCATAAAAACTGTATGTAGTTATAAGGGTCTCGTGACATTATAAGATTAATTGCACGTTTATATGGCAGGAAACGGTGGGAATAAAACTAGGTATCGACATGGTGGTCACTGATATATTGCCTGGGGTCTCACTGACAATTCATTCATAGTTACCGATTATTTTCTTTTCCCGGAATCAATCCGATTTGAATTCCATTGCCAATACAAAATGTGATTGATTTATTATGCCGAATATAAAACAAATACGAGTAAGCTGTAGATTTTTTTTTACTTTTTCCCGAGTTTTTGTTTACTTCTTTTGAATCTTTTCATAGATTTTCTATTACACCATAAAAGTGACTTCGTGGTATACTGATGTTGTATATTATTTTTTTTAGTGATGAATCCTTTTAATGATTTACATTATGAGTTTTCCAAATAATTGCATATTCGTTCTGTTTTGTGTTTTATAAACAGATGTTTAAAAATGTTTTATACATGCCTTGATAATGAAATAAATATTAACAAACAGAGTACCTCGCACGGTATACGACAAAATTTAAAATTTGTATTTAGCAGAACCAATTAATTTTTTTTATTGACTCACCTTCACATTCTAGAACACTAGGTTCTAGCCTGGAACTGTTTTACACTTTACTTCAGGCCAGTTCTATAGGGTCGCAGCATTATCTCATGGATAATATCCATTGGAGATTAGCCGGAATTGAACCAAGGCCCCACTATTGAACCCGAGACCTTGCGCACCGAAGCCCCGAGCTCTAACTTTAGACCAGCTTATTCCTCATTTTGGCAGTTCCTAAGGACTATACAAGTATAAAAAGATATGTTACGCTATGATAAATCGAAGAGGTAAAATGAAATGGTAGGTGTGAAAACCCGTATTATTTTCTTCATCGTCCTAATTCCGTGTCTTAGCCTGGGTATAGCATCTAGTACAATATAAATTTACCAGAAACATAGATATGTTTGATTAATTATCTAAAAAATGCTATCAGTAAACGAAAATAAAGTGCGCTTTTTTATTTTTACTAAGTACAAATGGAAATGAAAAAAATGTTTTAATATCAGAGAACTAGAAAAGTACATCTATATTGAGTTCCCAAGAAAAAATGTGACCAGTCAGTAGATGTTTTCATAATAGCAACGCTTATTATGATCACAATTAACCTCTGTATTTAAATTAGAAGACAACAGTTGCTTGTGTGCGATATCGGCGTAAACATTCTTAGAATGTTAACAATTTGGTATATTCGTCTTATTTAACCGTTGATCATCTGTATTTTGACTTGGAAATCAACCTTTATTCCAATTAAAAAATAAATGTACAACATGTGACAAAATTTGGAGTAAAATGAATAATACAGAACAAATTATATACAACATAAATATATTTAAGTTTCTTTATTTTCTAGATTTTGACTGTACAGTTTTTACCCTCTTGATGTTCAAGCATTAAGTTATAAAAGGTAGGTAAGAAATGTCGTCCTTAAAAGTTTGGTACCGTTCCTCAAAAAACTTTGAAACATTCTTACGTCAAAAATAGAAAAATAAAAATTCCTGCAAACCTGTTTTTATAAATTAGAAATATAACTGCCAGTACGACCAACTGTCAACTAAACTTAGTATAGAGCTGTCATCGAGACTAACACAAAATGATACTTTGACACAAAACCATAAAATATCATAATGTGATCACTTTTTTCAGAATCGGGACACTCGATATAGTTAAAAAAATTTAAAAGATCAGTTGCTGTTTATCTTTGAAAACGGCAAGTTTTCATTAGTCTATCGTAAAATTAGCACTAATAGATGCCTAAGATGCTTAGAAAATCAGATAGAAGTATAATATTGTATGAATAGTAAGTAATTTACATAGCACCGTCTCAGGTAGGATGAGAGTAATTGAATTTTAAAACACGTTTACTCTGAACTCCATCGGAAAACACCTTGGGAAAAGTTGACTTTTTTATCAGGTATTCTTAGAGAAGTGAAATATACACACTAAATTGATTGTTGGTAATTTCTTCCTATTTAATTATCATAAAACTGTTATTAAATGGTTACATTTTATATTTTTTAATTCTTGTCACTAGCTTACACCGTCGTTCTTAACCCACGAAAATTTAAGTTTAACATATGTAACCACTTAAGTTAATTAAACTAAGAGAAAGCTTCTTCATTAACAACATTAACTGTCCTTCTACCAGGAGCTTCAGACTGATCGCTCTGAAACTGCCTATATCATATAATTTTGGCCATAGCATTGTGAATTCCCGCTGTATCTACTTTTACATAGGTTTACTGGTTTACATTCTTAAACCTTATTTTTCAATAGTTCTGTCAGATCTCCCATAACCTTTATGGGAAGTTTTATGTCTTATCTTAAACTAACATTAAGTGACATAAAAACCTTGCACGATGTTTTATTGTGGTTCTTATAAAAAAAACACAATAGGCACATTAGGCTCAAAGGGCCCAAACATTTGCAGTTCTACAGTGTCCATGATGTTTTTATCAAGCAGAATATACTCACAAAAAATTGTCTTTCCTCAATACGTGGCTTAGTAGTATGCATTTCTTTACCAAAAAACTTTAAAAGCCAGTAGTTTTACGTAATCCGCCAAAAACTTAAACTGGGATTGTAAAGCCACATACTCTTCTGAAATTGAATGCTGGCCATTTTTATTAGCCTAGGAATGGAAGGGATTTAACTTATCAGGCAGTTCTGATTTTCTCTCATGAGCACCCATTATAAATGATCACAAAGTAGCCTAGTAATAAAGATGGCAGATGCCATCCCTTAAAAAAAATAGGTTAAAACCCAATTACAAATAATCGTTCCTTTGTCATTGATGTCCTAAACATATTAAATAATATACCTACTGTTATTTAGCTGCTGAGGAACAGATCTTGAAAACACTAGAAACTAGAGTGCATCTTTATTTTTAAATTCATTTATCGATAACAAAAAAATTTTATGCAGTTAACCTAAACTCAAGCCACAAAATAATGCAAATGTTTTTACTTCAATCATATGAATACAACCAGCTGTTCCCTTAGATAATAGTATAAAATTTAAAATATCTTATCCGTTCAAATATAAACAAATAGTTTCTCCATAAGGATAACATGATAACATATCCTTCTCATCCTTTCATATATATATATATTTTTTTTACAAATATGAAGAACCTGCCTATAGCAAACAATAAAGGGATATATTTCCTTATAATATGTTCTGCCTCTGAAACCTAGTAAAAAAACCAATGCAGTGTCAATCTTTCTTGTATTGAGATGTATAACGGTTTTGCCGTTGGAATGAAATAAATAAATAAAATATATAAAATCGCGATTTTTTCTAGTTTTAGAAAGGTTTACAAGACAAATGTATGTACAGTCATCCATCGTTAACGTACATACGTGTGATAGAACATCAATTATTAAAGACGCCAAAAAGAGTAGATTTAGCTGATCATTATTGGTTAAACAGCTAAACACGAAGTCTTCTTAAAAGACAAATTCAGGGAAAGTGAGATGATGTTCTATTAATATAAAACTAATGCTTACATAATATTTTAAAAGACTCATTAGCATCAAAGATGTCCTAAAGACATCAGTTTGAAAAGACGAAACACACTGATTTATTTTCTCCGATTGAGATAAAATATTCCGATCATAAGAGTTATTTCAATATAACATAATATCATTAATAGATTAAAAAGTACACCGTTCATTCCGACATGCAATGTTTAATACGGTTTGAATTGGATTACAGTAGTTAGGTATTGGCTTATACCATAGACAAATAGATGAAGCCAATTAACGTGGATGGTGAACGTAATTTATATTTTTGCACTTTTTATAAACGGTATGGAATTAAAGTGATTATTGATTAAGCGGATTTCAGATCAGCTTCAGGAGCACGTGCTTGTAGGATTTAGTCCATGTTCAGCTTTAACGATACAACGATTTGAAATAATCTACTGTTTATTAGTAATTACAAGATTTAAATCATAACAAACACATTTGGAATGCAGATGATGTTACTAAATAATATACTCCAGCGAACCTAATTACCTTTAATGGTCAAAGCTCTCCAAAGTTGGAGTTTTGTTATACAGACTGCTTTGACAATTAGTTCCAGCCAATGGTCGAGCTATACTGGAGCATAGATCTGTGGAATATTGGCTAAATAATACGATTGTTATGACAACTGGGGATTGGATTACACTTAAAAGCTGTTATATTCAGAAGACTTCCAAATGAATTTGACCTTAATAAAGTTTTAGAATAGTTGTTTAGCCTCCGGATTACTGTATTATACTTAAAATGGTTTACAATACCTGCATATAGTAATCCTTTGTTGTAAAATTTAGGCAACTAGTTTCGGTTCTTGTTTTGAACCATCTTCAGGCCTCAAGATGTAAAGTGATCACTTCATTCGAAGGTTGTTAACAGAGTTAAATTTATTTTTAACAATTACGTTTTATTTTTGGAACTCTGTTAACGACCTTCGAATGAAGTGATCACTTGACACCTTGAGGCCTGAAGATGGTTCAAAACAAAAACCGAAACTAGTTGCCTACATCAGCAACAAAGGATTACTATATGCAGGTATTGTAAACCATTTTAAGCTTAATTAAGTTATAAATAGGACTCAAGTAATAACTGCATTTGCAAATGGTTAAACAAAGTACTTCACCTGTTATGTTTAAGGTAGCTTTAAGGCGAAGTAAATAATTTTGCCTATTTCTATGAAGGTAGAACCAGATTGGGGCTATGATGTTGAACATGAGTGTCGTTGCATAAGTCTTTGAACATAGTGGGGTCAAAGGAATGGACATGACTTAATGGTGTCTGGAGTGTAGATCGATTGCAATGAAATAAAGCTTGTTACTACATAATAACTTGTTTACACAAAGCCACTTCTAGTTTAATACAACCACAATCATGATCTGATACAATATAATGTAAAACTGATTACCATTGATACTATACTATGTATATTTATACTATGGAATAAGATTTATCAAAATTTTACAGCTTTTTATTGATTATTATATGGAAAAGATTTTTCAAAATTTCAACTTCACTAACTAGGCTTGAGATTTACAACGTGTGGCTTAAGATTGATTGTGTCGCTAAGTTAAAGAATTCACTTGGTATAACAGTATATATAATGTATATTTTAAACTACCCAAGGATACTTTAGTGATTTGTTCAAAGGTTTTTCTAAGTTTTACCATACAACAGCCACTTTCAAACTAAATTGAGTAACTTAATTACAATCAGGTGTTATATCAAGGTGTTATATTTGTTATAATTTTTATAACACATAAAATAGTCAATACAATTTAACTTTGTTTACTAGTGCTGCTTTCGAATGACATATAAATCCAAAAATTCCCCAAAAAGAATTAATATTTTAAATTTGCTTTCTTATTTTAAATTATTTATTGATCATTGGTTGGAAGCACTTTTGAGTTCAATTTATTTAGATAATTTATATAGATTATGACAAGACATAAACGAAAGCTATTTATACCAACCACATTAAAACTATCTAAAGATCTTTTAAAATTTGAGATACCAATGGCTATAATCAAGCCCTGGAGCTTCGTAAACACCATATTTCAGCATAAAAGCTGCTAATGAAGTTGGCTTCAATCATTTGATTGCCTCTGATGATTGCATTCAGCCAACCACTTCCATTGAAAACGTAATTAGTTTATGAAACGTAAATTAAATTGTTGTAAGTTATGTAATTCGTTTACCAATTATTTAAGTTTAAGCGAAATCTTTAAGCTTAGATAGCAGTTTAATATAACACTTCAACTGTAAAAAAAATCCCCCTAGAACTATATATTTAATATTTTTAAAACTTATAAAAGCTATTGATTATTGATTACTTATGTTAATGGTTCCAAAGAAAAGTATCAAATCACTTCAAAATTATTTACATGTAGAAATATTAAATCTAAACTCTCTAGTGTAAAATAATAAACAAGCTATTATAAACTAACTATTGTAAAATGTGGTCGCTGTTATATTTCTCAGCCTGTCATAGTTGGTCATTACTGTTTTGGACTTTGTTGTCGAGTTTCATTTGAGACAAGCGCAGCTTTGGTCATTGTAAAGACAATCCCAGGTGATGAATGTGAACCTGAGCCGCTGTCAGACTGATGTCCTCACATGTGGAGGACAAGGCCACAGCTTTACACCGGCTTGGAAATTTTAGATTCAATCTAAAAAATACGCGCTGTGCAAAGTATCTAATTTGTTATGGTTTGGTATAGGTGTAGTGTTTAAGTTAATGCATTCAAATTCCGCACACGCTTTTCAGGATTTTGTTAGGACTTGAATGTAGACTAATAGTAAGTAACAGTAATAAAATAATAATAAATTATTTGTTTCGTAATATGTATAAATTTAAAAAATAAAAATATTTAAGCTATAATAGTGTAAATAATAAACGAACAAAAATGAATAAATACGATAATAACACTTATAAGACTTATAAATAACACTTGTAATTACAAGTGTTATTTGAAGTTTTTTTTTCGTTCAGACTCTCAGAATATTATTTATTGACTTTAATTAGATAAAAACGGGGGAGCGAGCTGGTCTAGTGGTTGAGCGCTCGCTCAAAAAAAGTTAGATAAAAATGCTTTTTCTCGGATTATAACCATGAAAATCGATAGTTTTAAGCTGATTTAAAAGTAGTATTTAATAATAATAAATACTTTAACAAGTTTTAACTTTCATTTCTTAACAATAGTAGTTTCAAGCATTGGTATAACTATTAATCACCTTTTTGGGCAGTCTGTATTTAAAGCATTGTTGTGTGTGCAACATTTCCAAAGCTCTTAAACAATATATATTTAACAATTCACACTTTTATGATAATGGTAATTTTAACACAAGTATGAACCATCCGAACTCTGGTTATAGTCACTATTTAACTGTAACCTGTTGTTCAATAGTATTATTTGTAAATAGCTTAACTGTGTGCAAATATTTATTAGAAGCAAAATAAACTCTTCCATTCCTAGACGTCAGGTACAAAATATAATCAAAGATATTATGAACTTTTCAAATTTTCTGTACGAATATGAAATGAAAAAGACAAATACATAAACAGTACTTATAACGACGACGCGTTGATCGACAAACGATTCATTCACCTCATTCGTACAATTAGTAAATAAGGTACAGCTGCTCTCATTACTTCTTTCTACAAGTTGTAAAACATACTTTATATGAATGGAAAACATGTCAAAGCAATTCAAGTTTTATCTCTGCATTTTACTTTTCTTTTGAATTTCTTTCACTTCTACGATCTTTTGTACCTATTAACCTAGAAACGAAAAGGATTTAAGTTTACAAACAAAGAACTTTTTTCTTCCGTTAAAGTTTATATCTAAATAACAGTAACCATATTGGTTTGATTGAATGGTTTTAAAGATATGATCAGAATGAAACTAGGAGGCATAAACATAGCCTATATACCCGAAGTATTGATTTTACGTCAGTAGAAAACATTTACGTGAATTACATTCTTCCTGGAAATTGGAAAACTTGAGTATCACCCCTACAGCAACTAAGTCACGCTGCCGTCAGAGCTAAGGACAATCTAATTGAATTTTCAAATAGTCAGTAAGATAAATTCTGTACGACACTTCTTTAAGTCTGTAGTATGAACATCAATAACTTAAACTTTTACAGTCTCTCCCACTTAAATTAATAAAAAAATATTAAATTTGGACTACGTTCACTACAAACGGGAAACAAAAAATGTAAATTGATGCCAACGCACAGAAAAAATTATCGAATGTGTCTTCCGGAGTGCCTCAGGGCTCGGCATTAGGAAATCTGTTATTCTTGGTATACTCAAATAATATATCTATATCTTTAACAGAGCGCATGTTATCCAGTTTGATGACGAAACGTCATTTCTCTTCATCACAAAGATAAACAGCATCAGGAAGATTATCTTAATCAAACTGTTCATTAATAAAATGATAATTTCTCTGCAAACGTCCTCAGCTTAAACTCTGTCAAAAGTAAATTACAAAATGTTCACAAAAACACCCTACAGAATTATTGCTCATATTTAATAACAGATCTGAAAGTTGTAGAATTGGCTAGATTTCTTGGATTTGTAATTGAATGTAGTCTTACTTGACGTGATCATATCATCAAACTCCTCACTAAACTCGCCAAAGCATTTTATTCAATTCTCCTGCTGGCCAACGCGTCGAAGTAGATTCTAAGGTATTAAACAAGCTTACTTTGATTACTTCTATTATTTTATGTCTTGTGGAATTTTGCTTTAAGGCTTTGAGTCCAGTGATTAAACAAAGTATTATGTTACAAAAAAAGGCTAATTCAAATTATGTCTAACTCATGGTTCCGCGAATTACGTAGGAAAGATTTTAAAAAGTTAACGATTTTTCACCTTCCTTCATTGTACATTTCCCACAAAATCGTGTTAATTTTATTTCATACAGAAATAGTTACCAGTACAATCATTTCACTAGAGACGCCCCTCTTCTTCAATAACAAAATCATATAACATCATTTTTTCAAAGCCCCATTCTATAGTTGCATTACTTTGTTTAATCGTCTTCCAACCATCAAAATAAGATATTTTAAAACATCGCCCTTTAAATCCTTTTTTATAAACTGTCATTACAGTTTTAGTCCTGAGGTTTAGCCTTGAAGGTACGGAAGGTATAAAACGACACTAACAAATCAAAGGTGTTGTGAAGGGAATGGGAAATTAGGAAAAGAATATTCTTTTTTCGTTATGCATAGCTGTCGTGACTTCTCTAAGACTCTAAAATATTTAATTTATAACTATTTTAAATGTATGTTTTCTAATTTTTATATTTTGTAAATATTTATGAATTATAAATTGTATTGAGTTAACATTTTTTTTATTAATTAGAGGTTTTGCATTGGTGTCTAGGAAAGGGATCGTCTGGAAGACTATGTAATGTTGTGCACTCCTTTAGAATCCACATTATAGTTATCAGAACATGCATTTTGATGCATTTCTTTGCTTTCAACCGTTAAGAGCTAAAGCTTTCTGTATAATATCATCAAACATTGTGTACACAGATTGTAAAATGTTTAGCCAATTATCAGTTTTTAATCCTCTGTAAAACTTTTCTTTCAAGACGCAAGAAAACATCAACAATTGAACAAGATTTTACATTTTTGTAAATAACTACTTCAAAGTACAATAAAATTGGATAAACGTTGTGCTACTCGTTGAGAAATGCATAACATTGTCAAGGCCATGCACTTAAGAAAGATGAGTTGAATATTACAGATAATGTTGTGAGTTGAACGTCCCTAAACGTGTATCACCTTGTTACCAGTTCTGATTGGCCGAGTTGTTCCTCGTCACGCCATCCAGCAGTTACTGGTCATTAACTGCCTTGTAATCTCTCCTTCACAGCAAGAACACAGCTGTTGAGCAGACTCAGTGAATTCCCTTTAGTTAAAGTGTACTTCTTCCATATTACGTAAATCTCTATTCTTCATTGTTTTACAAAGGTTTTTTTGTACTATTTCCGATTACAATTTATAACAACAGCAAAATCTAAATTAATTTTTTAATTTTTTTATTATTAATCATTACAAATAAATAATATTATTTCGTTATAATGGTTTACATAACTAGTTAACTCAGGAATTATAGTTATAGAAAGTCCTTTTTCAATGACCCAGCTAGCATCTATTCCATACTCCTTTAAAATATTTTTATGTCGTTGATTCCATTCCTGTAAAAAAACATATACAACTTTTTGTCATCGTCACCGATGAATTGACGACGTATTTCAGATGAATGATCGACTGACAACACAATTTTGACATACAATCTTGTTTCAAACATATCAGATTTCATGAGCATCGCTACTCAAAAGTGACTGATACTGGTTGTCTGAAGTTACATACATACATGACAAAACGATCAGATCTTTAAAATAACAAAAAGCCTATATGATTCTGGGTTTAGCTACCATTATGAACCAACCATTGTTACAGTTGTTAATGCAATACTTAGTTACCACAAAACATAATGTTGCACGTTTTAACATAGTATACGGTTATCCAATTAGGCGATACAATTAGGATGAAAGTTTTCACAGTATGCTAGCTTTTAGGCTTAAAAATCCATTTAGGTGTAAGGAAAAGTGAAATAAAGAAAATGTATACTTGACCTTTAAAAGTAAAATTTAATTTAAATAGCATATACACTTTATCGGGGAAAACGTAGGACCTCACGGTTCTATTTTAAATTAAACACTCGACAATGATGTCTCTTCACATTCACAAAAGTAATAATTTTTTTGGACATGGGTTCGATTTAATGACGAATCAAAAACCACATAAAGAATTTTCACCAAGCTTCATTAGTTGTTAAGTTGGGTGCAAAATTAATTATTGAACCTGGGAATAAATAATTTGCAGCTTGAAGGCAAAAAAACTCATTAGAGTAAATAGTAAGAGGTTTTTCAAACATTTTGATACTAACCAAATAGTTTATATTAAATATTGTTAAAATAATATAGTATTTCTTCCTAAACATTTTTAATTTTAGATTTTTAACTATAGATAATATTTTCGCTGAAAATACTGTTTTAACTCCCACAGTAAGTGGCTTGATAATCTGGATAACGAAAGTAACAGCGACACTGAGGGTCGTGATTTCCACTAAACTAAACTTTTAATGATCTTTACGATCTTTAACTTGTTATTAGCTTTCAAACTCAGTTGTTCTTTGGAGAGGGAGAAGTTCCTGGAGAAGTCGTGTACGTGTCTATAAAGTGTAAGATCTAAGCTATGTTTATGGCGAAAATGTGTGCGGAAAGTTTGTTCATGTTAATTGTAATGGTATATTTCACTGCTAGTCCCGAAATGAAATATTCGTGACGACTCAAGTAAGTGATACTCTTCACCACGATGCAAATATCCAATAAAGCCTTTTGGTTTTAAATATTAAAACATTATTTCATAGTTTAGTAATTCTCTTTTAATGGTAATGTTTTGAAATTTGTGCATAGGTTTAACGTTTTAAAATATCCGCTGAGACATTCAGGTGTCAAGGACGATCACTCGTGTAAAGATATCATACGTGCTGTATTAAAACCTACAAAACAACAGAAATGCTTATCAAGAATTGTTCACAGAATCATGGTTTTTTTTTACTTGCCTATTTCTAACACAAATACTGTCTAAGATATTTAGAAATTTTACGAAACTTTATAGTTTGTGAACTACGATATTTAATCATGTGAGAGGCAAGTAAACCGTGTTAATGTCATAATCTGAGTGAGAAATAAATCATATCTGTATTGGCCATGAAATGAAAATTGGATCGATTCCGGGAATGTGGAAGAATTGGAGACTATGATTGAATTGTCAGTGGGACATCCCCAGGCAATATATCAGTGACCTTAACGTCAACAGCCAGTTTCATTTCCACCATCCCCTTGTCATATAAGCGTACAATAAACCAATAAGGGCAATAGATATTTATAAGTACTTAGTTGACATTAACCTCTTTTTTATTGTATGCTGAGAAAGGTATATTTAACTATGGAATAATTTACCAGAAAGAGAGAGCTGCAATCAGACAAATCAAGATATTAAGTCCCATATAATGACATTCAGGGCTTCTGGTGTGTATTTTTTACCGGGAAAGTAGTTTCTTGATTGCATTATGTATCTCGATCCGAAACGAGAAAACCTAATCAGATTAATGAAATTCTATCCACCCCAATCTTAAAAGCAAAATAACATGCATAATTTTACTATCAATAATGGCTTACTGTTTCTTAGACTTTGAGTTCAATATTGTTTTAGTACAGCTTATCTAATTAACTGAGGTATTTTAAAAAGAAGCACAACAACCAAATTTGAAGTAAATCAGAAAAAAACATTCAAAATTAATAATTGAAATGTCAAAAACCTTTTTATTGGAACAAGAAAATAGTTTTGTACATGTAGATCGTTGGTGGCTGAGGCTCTTGATGGTGAAATTAGACCTCCTTATTCTAAAATAAACCTAGACCAAAACTATGGGCTCTATCTTATCATTCTTGTCAATAGGATATCATTAATGAACTGACGGAAATAAAGATTATATAACAAATTAAATGCTCATAATTAAAGATGTGAAGCTAAAAATGACACAATTCGCCAGAGATCAAAGCTCCTAAATTATAGAATAATAGATTGCAGCAGGGGGATTTGTTCGCCAATATTTCCAACGTGAATCAATCAGCTTGGATAAGCTATCGTCCCAGATGGAGCAGATACAGTCATTGGTTCTGAATAATTAAATGTAATGAGTTGTTTTTTTAGTTTCAAGCAATAAATCGATAATTGGGGAGCTAGTTCTAATAGAATAATTTTTCTGCAACTTATTACTAAATATTTTTATCCTTGACATCAATAACTTATATCAATACAACAGTATTTTTACATTTAAAGAACTAAACCGTAACCAATCCAACTTATTAAACTCATAAGCACCAAATTTGTGAATTAATTTTACTTTACATTTCTTGTTAAGTTTTTATACAACATTGTTTTCATAAACAGATATGGGGCTTCATATATGGTTTATTTGTTTTTCCATAATCTTTTCATACTAATTGAGATCTGAGTTATTAATTTTAATCCAATGTTAATACACCTCATACGTATAGTATTTTTTACAACAACTAAGGCTTCTTTAAGGTACTACATTAGATTCATCTTAACTTAAGCGTTTTGTAAATCTATTTATATTACTTAAGCTTTTTGAAACTTTATAGAGTAAATATTTTATTTTGATAGTATTTGGAAGCATAAAAATAATTATTTGATTTCTGTACTATTTTTATACGCTTGACTGATATTGATGGTAGATTCATGTATTTTGCAGTCAGAGTTTTATTATATCTTATTTTTTATCGTATGCCAAGATTCGTTATAGTGGAGGGGTTCCTTCAATAAAAATCGTATAACTAATATCATATAGGCTAGTTTTTTTATATATACTACGATCTAAACAATCCCGCGAAACTGTTGCGTTCTACTAGGAAAAATGTCAATATTAGTTTTTGTTTATATTTTCACTCTAACTGTAACAGCAAATCTGTATGAAGTGACGGGCAATATATTCTCCCTTATAATCTTGTTACCAAACCAAAGCCACAGCAATTTCCTAAATTTACAGTTGAACCATTGGATATGACATAACCTTTATTGCTTTGTCAGAGTTTGACGTTCTTTATTTTTGCAAGGGTTTATGAAAAAAGTCTATTTTTATATTTATTTAAGTATAGCTAAGTACTATTTGTAACTGTAAAAATCATATAGTTACAATAATTGTTTGGATTCAAATCAAATTTTGCATAGGGCGTAGCTATAAAGTGATATTCTTTAATTAGTATTTGGACCAAGCTACGACATTGTGATCCCATAATAACATGGTTGGTCAAACAAACTTTATTACTGTTTAAACCTGTAAAAGGATGGCAAACCAAGACTTTAAACGCATTTTATATTAGCAGTTTAATTTTAAGATTTAATTTAGCTTTTAAAATAAAGTTCAGAATTATAAGTTTTGGTTGGTCACTAACTAAAACTACCTCACTAATTACATTTCAATGAAGATCTTTAGACACTTATGAAAATAGCTCACTTCATAATTTTGATGTCCATAACTCAACTTTGTAAATGGATCTCATAATTCAACCGTAAGTGCAAAGAACGTACAGCCATCACGGGATGTTTAAATTGTTAAGCTGGATGGTTCTTAAACATAATGTGATTTTCTATATGTAAAGCCTCGTTATTATCTTGTTCCTTGTTTAATCCTAAGCACGCACACAACATTTCATGCATCTAACTTTATAAATGAAAAGTTGTAAGCTATATTAAACAATCACATCGGGATTGTTCATTACAGTGCGTCTTACAGTACTTTGTCAATGGTTGTAATTGACCAAAAGTATCTGACTTGTCAATGGAGGTCTTTAGATACTTACGAAAATAGCTCACTTCATGATTTTGATGTCCGAAAACCATCTTTGATAACTAAAATTAAATGGAACTAGTAATTCCAACTCTAGTGCACAAGAGTACTTATCATGGCATGTTTAAATTGTAGTGAGCTGGATGGAAAATGTTTTGTATGATTGTCTGGTCTCATTTTCATTACACTTATACAGATTCGTTTGAATCCTGTGTCTTCCACCAGGTCATACGTTCTAAGTTAAGATCGAATTCGCCATACTGGCATGTATAAGCTATAATCTTATTATGAAAAGCATTGACTTGCTGCTGTGTCTGAGTTCACCATACAATGGTGTACTGATGACAGACCTACACTGACTGAGAGGTGGCCCATAATGAAGGAAGAATTGAAACAGCAACATTACAATGACTATTTTTTCTGCTTATTTGTTCTATAAAAGCAGCAGCTCTGGTATATAAGTTTATGGTTGTTGCTTAGAAGTATAAGCATATAATTGATATATTTACTGTCTGTGTGGATACAATCCTAAAGTTGGGTTTTTAAGTTTTTTTTTATGAATAGGCTTAAACCCCGCTCTTTTTCTTTTAACACCTGTCTGTTAGAAAATACTGTTTGGATCAACAATTATAATTCAGTCCAAAGGAAGTATTCTCCCAATTGACACTTCTCAATATTTTGCAACATACCGCAAAAAAAAACATTACATATTGCATTTTTTATAATACTGTACTGCAACTCTGACATATGTTATTCTTATTTTATTTTATTTTTATTTTAACGGACATTCTATTTTGTTTGATGTGCTGCTATTTGTTTACAAACTTTATCTATATCAATATAATAGTAATGCAGGTCAAGTTGGCTAATATTAAATAACAACTATAACATTTTGACACTTAGAAATAGGCAATAAAAACAAATAACGACAATAACAAAAACAAATAACAACAATAGCTAATAGCAAAAACTACAATAATGACGATTGCCCTATGTACTAACCATAAATAACAAGGAAAACAGGCATGTTCAAAAAATAAATATTAGCTTAAATAAGTAACAGATACTGACTTAAGAAGAGCAATTCTCTCGTCGACGGACTGAAATTGACTGAAATTTTAGGGCTCGCACGGAACATGCAGTGTAATAAACGTGATTTTAATAAGGGACGAGAAAAAAAAACAATTTTGTAATTAATAAGATTGTTACTAACAAGGATATTAAAGAAACAAAAATAAATAAACAGAAGCTTATCCACCTTTACAAAATCGTATTTCTTCAACAACATATTTTTGTTTATTAAAACTATTTCAACACAACTAATAACTAGAAACTTAAATCCATGCAACCATAATCTCACACAAGGATTGGTCAATGTTGAATAAATATGGCATTACTGGATGTTGGAAGTGGATTTCTTTAATAAATCTTCTCACTCTTGATCTAACACTCTACACTCGACCACTCTTACCAACTGAAAATCACCTGCTCTATGATGTCGTGCATTAATCGGTTTAAAACTCAAGATATATCATAATATACCAGAAAACTGTTCAGCCTCATTATCTTCAATGTACTAATAAGTATTTCATTGTTATTGGATTCTTACTTTAAAAAGGAAAAGAAACATTTGTTCTCTTTTTGATTACAGCCCACAAGCAAACTTTGTAAATAAAATAAATTAGGTAGTTATTACTACTAGGATTTCGAAGTTTCAAATCAGGCTTCAACTGATGGTTCCAAAGGAGCAAAATTCCATCCTGAAATATTCTTGGTAAAGTGAGTTATCACTTTCTCTCGACACAATGAAGCCATTGCAGGAAGTTTGAATGTGGCAAGTTTGCGTTTGTTAGGAGTCGGCATCTTTTGAGTGCCTGGCCGAGAAAAGCCTCCCTTAGGCAATTTAATAAATAACTTACTTTTTTGGTGGGTAGCAACACTATATGAAATGTAAAGATTTTCTATTACCTTGTGAAAAATTAGCAATAGTGTATACAGTATAGTGGTATAACACTCAAGATAAAATAAATACGTATACATATTGGGGCATTTTTTATGCCAGCAAAACATCTTATTATTACAACACCATAAAGGAAACAAATATGAAACCTTTATACATACTCAAAACAAAAATAACATTTTTTTGCGAAATAAAATAAAATAATTAAAAACACAACTAAACTTTCAAAATAATTAAGGACATAAAATTTAGAATAACTTAAATACTTGATATTGTATTAAAAGACATACAACTTGTGTTTTGGTATGACAGCAACTGTGGTTGGACAGCTTTAACAGTTTTATTTGTCTATTGACTCCAATTGGACGACCACCTTAATTGTAGGTATAACTTGACAAAATCCAATTATTAAATGTAAAATTTCAAAGTAACGTATTTTCCAGCTTGTCATTATCCTCCGAACTTAATAGGCATTTAAAATAACTCAACCGTATAGTAATGCTTTTATCAAATTTTCACCAATTTAGCGATTTATCCCAGAGAGATATGTGTAATAATGAATTGCAGCAAGGGGGATTAGATCGTTGATACATCCAACTAGAAACATCGACTTGGATTAATAGCCAACATCAATTAGATATACAACTCTTGATCCTCATATAATTTTAATGAATTGTTGTATTTATTTGCACAGTTAGTTATAGAATACAGTTGAATTAAATCGTGGTCATTAAAGAAGTGTGATTCAATATGAATAAAACCCAGTACCTTATGCATGATACGGTACCTTTTTCGATAAAAAAAAGCTTCATTACTACGTGCAATAATCAATAATAATAATAACCTTTAAATAACTGTTTCATAGTTTTTAAACGTGTTTCAATCTACACGCTTCGTCATTACGTCTCTTTTGTATTCGGTTTGGTAGTAATTTATCATTATGTAAATAAGTTCGGGTAGAAACAATTATTTTGAATGTAGTATCAGCTGTACTTAAAAACTCTCTAGCACATTTAGCACATCGGTCTTAAAATTGATCAACAATGATGTTTCGGAACGAAAGCTATAACCATTTCCTAAAAGACATTTAGAATTTACTTTAGTACATTAAGAGCATTTTATGTTTTAAATTCCAACACAAAGAGTTTTTTAAATATTATTTTGACCAACAAAATTATAATTGAAGATTAATACTTGCCGATTTGTAAATAACGTTGTTACATGGCATTCAATCGGTTCGAGCGTTGAAAAATGTAATATCTTGATGAAAATTGTTGATTTAAGCGTAAGCCTTTTGATGTATTTTCATAAATTTGCATACATTTTGATTGGGCTTAGCTCACTTTATAAGAAAATATTAAGATGGAGCTTTGCTCCTTGGTAACCATTAGTTGAAGAATGGAACCGTTAAAATCTTAGAAGCAATATTTTTTCAATATTTTTTTACTTTAAATACTTTCCAATGAAATGGCGACCATACAAAGTAGGTATTTTATGCCAAGTATGAATGGAGATGAGTGTAGGATGAGTGGGACGATCTTGTAGTCTTGTTAGTGACTAAGGCCGACATATTCCTTGAACAGAGCTGTTAATTAATAGCCCATACAGCTAATGCCAACTAAGGGACCTACAGTTTATAGTGGAATCCGAACCACATTTTTGCCTTGGTATAAACGAATTGGTCTAGTTGATGTTAGTATTCACTTATTCAAGACCAAGGGCTACTCCATATTGACGACCAAAAATTGCATGATCCTATTGACTCAACAACAAATCTGATATACAGGGTGATTTGTACTCAGTGTGACAAAATTTTTTTGATGTAAGTACAAAGTAAATGAAGTGTGATGATGCATATCAAATGTTCCAAGTCTAAAAATTAGCGTCCCAAAAGATTATTTTATGTTTTACAAAAATAACCATGCTTTTAAACTTAATACAGTGATTTCTCAATTACCTGTATATAGGTTTGAGTAGATAATGTCATTTTCGTGTTCTACATTAAATTTTGAACAAGAATAATGGAAAATGACGGAGGATCAGTTGTAAAAACTCCATTGTAAATAGATTCAAAGATCAAAATTAAGATATTTGATGAACATTTTAAAAACAATGGTCTATTGCATTTTTTCACACCCTGTATACAAGAAAGTGTCGGAATATGTTAAAAACTGCGCCATTTCATAAGCTTTCCAACCATATGCTACACTATTGAGGTTTAGATATGTTTTTGTTTGTTTTAGTGGTTTGAATACCAGAAAACAGGGAACTTTTTTACTGATTTTACTGTTCAAGCTGAATCAAAAATACAACTTTTGCTTAATACATGCCGACTTTCCATGTTTTAAATGTTAAAGACACCATGCTTTGTAGTCTTCAAATCATTTAAGCGTACATAAGCAGACATAAACCTCAATAGTGTAGCATATCGTTGGAAAGCTTATAAAATGGCGCAGTTTTTAATATATTCCGACACTTTCTTGTATACAGGGTGTGAAAAATGCAATAGACCATTGTTTTGAAAATGTTTATCAAATATCTTAATTTTTATCTTTGAATCTATTTACAATGGAGTTTTTACAACTGATCCTCCGTCATTTTCCATTATTCTTGTTCAAAATTTAATGTAGAACACGAAAATGACATTATCTACTTAAACCTATATACAGGTAATTGAGAAATCACTGTATTAAGTTTAAAAGCATGGTTATTTTTGAAAAAACATAAAATAATCTTTTGGGACGCTAATTTTTAGACTTGGAACATTTGATATGCATCATCACACTTCATTTACTTTGTACTTACATCAAAAAGATTTTGTCACACTGAGTACAAATCACCCTGTATAAGTAAGAGACATGTGAAGACATTCTTAAACACAGCTTGTTAAATATATTAATAAAGATTCGTCGACAGTGAAATTTTCTCTTGAATTGATATCCTGATTCCAGCTTTGTAAATTATGCTTATGTGAAGCTAATAACTCCCACTGCCTTGCCATACAGATGTTTCTATGACAATATTGAATCACAATAATTTTAACATCATGAATATCCTATGTTTAGTCTTTTGTTTTGAATCTTTTATATCTCTCAAACTTAAAATAATTTTATCAATTAAAATTTTGAAGTATATTTAATTCATCTGCTAAACTATTCTTAGATGTTATGCAGTTCAGTTTTATTCGATAGATTCTGACTCATGAAGTGTCTTTATTGCTAATAATTATTTAGTTCATGTTTTATCTGAATTACGGTAATACAATTTTGTAACATTTGGAAATAGCAGTTTACTGATATTGATGTGTTTCTGTCAACTGGAATGATTTTTCAATCAACTTTTTCAGTCAACTTTGTGTCCAAATACATTATTGTATTAGTAGCAATGACATCTCCTTAAAACTTAATGATAAAAAACTCATAGTATCCGTTTATATTTAGTAAATATTTTCAGTCATTTATATAACGCGTTGAGCAAATAAAACCAACTCTTTCGAAGCGTTTAATAACCGACCATTTGTTAGTCTTACATCATATTCTATTCATCCAGATTAATCTGGCTATGTCTTTACCACTAAGCGCCGGTCGCCGCGTCGCTGCTAACACAAAGCCACTAATTGATCAGGCGATTAGCCTAATTAGCCCTAACGCTGGGCTTGCGTCCAATACGATGAAATGAAATGAAATGAAATGAAATAATATTTTATTTCCCATAAATTATATACATATAATTACATTGTATTTTTTTTACTTAAAATATAATACAGCAAATATTACAACTAGATAACAAAAAAAAAATTATATTCTGTAGAAATAAAGCAAAAAAGTGCAAAAAAAATACGTTCTAACAAAGGAAAAAGTCTACATAGGCAGGGCCTGTGCGTAGACTCGAGTTGCGAAAAGGTTAATTTAGATGGGAGGTAAAAAATGAATAGGAAAACAAAAAATAATTCGTATAATTTTAAATAAAAAAAATAAAAAATAAAAAAAAAATTCTTGCTTGAAACTGAATTTTTAGTGTTCTGGAATTAATTGACGATAAAAAAAAACTCTTTGTACAATACTGAGGAAATTTATAAAAATCAGATGAAGCACATCTAGGTCACAGCACATGAGCTGTGCTGTTGAGAGATCATTAGAATAACTTACTTGACAAGACCACAAATGTAGGACATAATACGTTCATTAAACCTAACGGAGCACAAAAGAGTAGAAAATAACTTAACGCTAACGTTAAAGCTGTTTATTTGAATAAACACATTTTTATTCCTGTTATTTGTATAAGTGCATCTAAAAAATAACAGCAAATTACAATGTCTTCATATGTCTGTGCATCATACATCTCATATTTCATCTATAATAGATGAACAAATTTGGTTCAATCGTGGTTAGCTGTTCGTCATGATGTACTGGATGGATCCATAAGTGGAATGCAATATAACGGATGCAGTTCTCAGACAGACACATATCTGCCCACGAGGTTGCTTTCCTTTGTACATCGCGATTGCAATATAAGGATTATACAGGGAATATTCAATTTACTGCACACTTTCTATCCTTGATAATACAAACATTGTTGCCATATTTATTTCATTTGTAGTTTAACGGAAGTTGCATTGATTATTTGTCATTGGTCCGATGTAATACTTTAAATAAATACTTTACTTTATACCAGTGATTTTATAATGATTGAAATTATGAATATACAGGGTGGCTGATAAGTAACTTATACCCCCCATTAACTTTTCAACCATTTGAGATATTTGAAATCTGTTTGCGGCAACGTTCTTATCTATGAGGGTTTACAATAATTATGGTCAATTTTGAAAATTTTGCCAATTTTGCCCTTAAAACTCCGAGATACAGCTCTGATTTAAGGATATAAAATAAGAAAATCGTAGAGAATTATTTTGATAAATGTAAAGCAGTCCAAGTTAAAAATGTGTAATCACTTTTTATTATAACCATAGGCATACACACATACATAGTTTTTTTACATAGTTTTATTGTAAAAATTGTATGTGTTTTATAAATTTTCATGCGAGTTTGATGAAAGTAAATACAGTCCTGCACTCTATGGTATTAAGGTATTGGTTTAACATTTTACATTGTGAATAATACTTATCATGAAAATATATTGGTCGACTATTGTTTTTTCTAAAAATCTTATATTTTAAAGAAACGCCAGAACATTTTCATTCATTCCTTCATATGTGTAACAAGCTTGTCACGTTTAGATTGCCGTCTGTAACTTTGCTAATGAAACTCGTCTGAGTAGTAAATGTAACAATTAAATGTAACCTCGTCTAGAAATTGTTGTCTCAATCCGGCACCAAAGATATTTATTACAGTTTTATCAAGAATGCAATTTTACACAATGAAAACAAATAAATCCCTTTACATTTCATATACGCCATTTCTTCTTATCGTATTGTTTAACATCTCATCAGTTGTAATATGAACCGAGAAAGTTATAATTAATCGTTAAGTAAATAATTAGTTTTCCGAGACTTATTCTGAACAAATACTTCTTATAGCATTTTTATTTATGGTATTTTAGGTAAAATGTCACCCGAGTAAAATGGTGAAGTAGTTAAACAATTCTATAAAATCTACAGTTTTCGTTCCCCCTTTTTTAAAGATATTGGCACCTTTTTTTGCCTTGGATATTCCCGTCCAAATGGGCAACAAAGGCATGAATGTGGAACGTGTTCAACAAAACAAGGGGTGAGTAGGTGCAGTACAAGGGTGAACTGTACTGATTAAAGGCAGTGGCAAGTACCAGGATCTGATATCCCTAACAAAGATCAAATATCCCTAACAGGAATCGAAACCTACGACATAACTGCCTAGGACCCGAAGTCCGATACACCAAATCACATTTGACAACATCTGACTGTACCAGTCTTTTCGGCGCAGTTTTTTTCTCAGGCAGGTTCAACCCTACTAACTTGAAGCACGAACTAGCCTAAATGGCAAAAGAGAAAATATGTAGAATTTTACTTTAACCACCAATATTTCAATATTTTTTATGTCTAAAATTCAAATCAAAATCGTTGAATTCTAGTCGACGAATATTGGTAAAAAACCAGTCAAACTTGTACTATTTATTCATAAGATTACACGTGGGGAGCAATCTATAAAATAAATAAAAATACTTTTAAAAGTTCTCAACTTCTCAAGAAGAAAAAGACTGCTTGAACACAGTAAAGTTTGAACGAAACTTATATTATTTTTTAATTTAGCAATTTAAATTAAAAATATTTAAACGGCCACCATTTAAAACTTTATTTGAATTAAGATTTTTTCTGACGTGGGTTTGATTTACCTAACCATACATCCCAAGTTCCATAAAGATCGGTTCAAAAATTTTTTAGATAGAAATGATTATGTGAAAAAACGAAATGGAGGAAATCTGGTTAACGAAGCGATTATGGGAAAATGTTACTCTAAACTTTCTATTTATTTTCACCCATAGAACCATTTCCCGGAGTTTGGATGTTTGCTGTATGGGTTGTTACTGCATACTTTGGACACCCTTTTTTCTTAAACAATAGCTTCCTCCAGTCCAGTATTTCACAACAACAGTAGTTATTCCATATCAACTCAGTATTGTGTGATGGCTATTAGACTGTCACTAATCACCGAGGATCGTATAATCAAATGAGCTGCTTCACTTACACTCGAGCCTGACTAAGATAATCTGTGATCAGCATTTAATAATGTTACCCTCCTTCTGCTTAGTGCAAATTTAGTTGCTTGAGTCCCAAGTTGTTTATACATTGTAATCCATTTATAATTTAAAGATTTTTACAGTCTAGTGCTTAAATATTTTGTTACACTATTGGTTGTGACCTTGGTGTAGTAGTAAAGTAATTTAAAAACTCGAGTAATAATTATTTTATGCACTCGAAATAGCATATTACTTTACTAGTGCCGAAAGTGGCACTCAAGTTTCATGAGGCAAAGATGAAGACAGGATCACTAATATTTCATGTGAAAGGCAAAGCCGTATAAGGCGAAGACAAGAACGGGAGTAAATGGAGCAAGTACTGGAAAATTACTTTCAGCACAAGATACGAACAACAAATTTCATTACGAATAAGAAATGCTTACATGCAGAATTACATATCTCAATAAGATTAAAACTATTAAATTACCTACTTGATGTTTTTCATGAAAATAAAGTAAATGGGCCATAAAACCATACCAGGCAATGTAAACGTTTAAGGTAATATACTAAACATGTGCTATACCAAAACACAGCAACACTAGTATATGTATATTCCTTTTTACATTTGCACAATTCACAGTAAAAACAGCTGATTTGAGTAAAAAAAGTAAATAAACACTTACACTAACTCGCGTAGTGAAAAAATAAGCTAATTGTTTTCCCTTGATCTAAATTAAAGATTGGGAAACTATTATTTTCTCTTATTTCAGTTGTTGTTAAAAAATAGGTAGTTTTTGAAATGGAAAAGTCCAAACGTAGTCGATTATTTTCAAAAGACTTATAACTTCAAATGTATACAAAGTTGGATTTTAAAATCTAAGATTGTGAAAATAAATTACCTCTTAAAGATACGTCAAGTCTGAAATGAATGTTGAATTAACAGTTTCTATTGTAGATGTTTTCAATAACTACACTCACCTTATAGATTACACCAAAAGTACTAATCAAGGTGATTAAAATTCAAAAATCAAATGTTATTTATATAGACTTTAAAAAGATATAAACTAAATAATATATTATTATTTCAATAATTATTTGTTCAAGTATGTCAAGAGAGTTGTATGTAGATTCAGTCTAATGACAGGTAAATCTCATCTATTTGCACAAGTTAAAACCGAGAAGCTGGGTCGGACAGGAAGATTCATGCAAGCTCCTGACCTACAACCCTCAGTAGCCGTATATTATAGGCTGGTGACTGCAGCAAACTAGCTAGGTACTTGTGATAAGTATAACGCAATCATAAATTAGTAAATGTATCTGTATATAAGACTTAATAGTTAACGCTGAACAACAAATTTACCGTTGACCTTTATACAGTCTTTATAAAAGTCTTTATACAGATCTTTTGAAAAGTAGCTTGGTCTATAATCAAAGTAATTGCACTGCCAATCTTAATATCTTGCGAGTTCCATGCCTCACTTTAAGTTTAAGTTTCCTAAAATGATTCACTCGCTTAGCTTAGTCAAGAGGTGTTAGGTTAATGAGACATAAGACTGCTTAAGGGTGTTACTCAACGTGTAATGAGCAAAAATTTAAATTTAGAAAAACAACAAAAGTAACAAAGTGTACAACAGCAAAAGAAAACTAGGAAAAGGCAAAAATCAACAATAATAAGATAAATTAAATTTACAACGTTAAATTTACAAGAAAAGAAAATCAATTGAAAATGTAAAAGAATTAGTTACTGACAAATTACATGACTTGTATGTTTGACAAAACTTTAGTTATATATTTTATTCTTTTTACATACTGTTAATTGTCCCAGAAGCACACGCACCGATACACGCACTCCCAAACTCCCGATCTTCTTTCTCCGGTGGCCCGTGGTGATCTCCTCGATGTTTTCCTTCAGATCCTCCAGCTCCAAGAGTCGTCACCCCTCCATCTTCTTCATTAGCCCTTCTCATTGGCTGATTACCGATAGGGTGTGTGGCTTATAGGTTAACGGTGTTTCTTGGAAGTCAGCCCTACCGGTCATCGCCTAGCTCACATCAGCTGGGAAAGGAATTTGTAAATCGATGCTCATGCGACTGTTCAACTCTGTTCACACCAACTGGTCGACTAAGTGTAATGTGAACAGAGTGTCTGCATAGATTAGCACCGTGGGTACGGGGTTAATTCCCTTTCTTACACCCCCCTGGTTAAAACGTCAACCTACCACCGGTTGACAATAAAAAAGAAAAAAAAACAACTTAAGGAGATACACGGAAACATCAATCGCGAAGGTGGGAATCGAACGGATATCTTGATGTGCGTTCCGACTCTTCTTCCCCCCTTCCTGCGACGCGACGCGATCTTGAGGATCGGCGCATTAATTTGCTTGTTTCACGACCCTTCCAGCGACGCGGTAGAATGAGCTGGTGGTGTATAGCTCATAGTCGCTCACGTCTTCTTTCGCCCCATCGAGTCTCCTTAAGTTAATTGATTGTTTCATTAATTTTGAACTATTTAAATATTAGCTGTTTGTTATGATGTTATATTTTTTAAATTATTATTATAAATTATTTTTTGATGTTGAGATTATTAATGGTTTATTCTGGGTAACACTTTGTTACATTAATAGTCTTTTTGAGGGGTTTGAGGTTTTGTGATTAGATTCATTTTAATATTGAGTATGTGGATGAAATATGCTGAAATAATGAGTTAGATTGTTAATATTATTATCCAGACTAATAAAATGTTTGATGAGATTTAGGGATCGATTGGGTTATTTTAATGGCGCGACAGAATGATGTGGAGTTACGATTTATGAGACTTCATTAAATGTTACACCGGTCACGATATGCGTTGGAATTTCCGCGCCAGCTGACTGAGTAGGTTGCCATATGAGAAGGATAGTGGCGAGCAGAGCTGGGACGGCGACATGGGCAGCATCACGGCGTCGGGGTTGAATGGACGGCGAGTGCTGACTATGCGATGACGATGAAGTCATGTCGTGTTGCGGTGACCTTGTACTTGGTGTTGGCTTCAGGGACTCTTTAACTGCTGAAACTTACTTAACAGTGGAATTATTACATGTTGTAATAGTTTTATTCACAAATGTTGGTACTTGGTAACATACAATTTTAATCGATTCATATGCTTTCCCTACTAAGACTATCTATCTACTTATTGTAATGAATATTTAGTTGTTTGAAATGTATGTTACATGGAACTTAAAATATGACACTTATATGATACCTGATGTTGTTAGGCACATAATGTTCAAAATGGTATTTGGTACCCAATTACTTTATGACGACACTTTATTTATGAATTCTTGCGTGAAAGTCCTTTCTTTCCTTAATAATCTAGGGAGTTGTAAGGAAATTTTTTAGTGAATAATTAAGGGTGATCAATCCTTAATTACTTCTCGTTGAGTGGAGTTTGTTCTTGTGCTGTACAAACCAACTTGTATGTCACTGAATGTCACTAATTATCATTCTTCTTACGCGCACTAGTAAAATCACTAAGTGTCCAACGTGTAAGTAAGTTGCTCGTTACAAGAACTAAAAATACAGTTACAATGGTAAACTTGATTACGATTGTCTGTGTGTGTCTGCGTGGCCACGCGATATCTTTGTATTAAAAGTCGACTTAACACTTGAGTTTTGTGTAGCTACACATTATTTACATAATATTTACACGAGTTTGCGGGAGTGCGTGTGCTTCGGGAATAGACGTACTAATTGTTTCTTAGAATACACATTGCTTAATTGCTAACTAAACCTAAGTGAATACTAGGTAAGGTCAAAGCATATGAATCGTATATGTATTGTGGTTATTTATTTTGTGCGGCAATAAATCAAAATCAGTTAAATAGCTAACTTGTGAAATATATTTATGAATTATTGTATGTTACAAAAATTATCTTATAAAATAAACATAGTATCTATTGACCTAACGTAACTAAATATTTTTATTTTACAAGTCTTGTTTGAAAAACTTTCATTCGGGAGACATGAATTACTTCTTTGATAAGTTTTCCATTTTTTAAGATTTCCACTAGATATGAGACTGGTGTAACTTGTTTTAATACAGTATACGGACCTTTGTAGCGGTAAGAAAATTTGGTTTGATTTTCCCTCAAATTTTTAGGGTACCATATGAGAACTTGGTCTCCTGGGTGTAAGATTAAGTCTCTCCTATTCCTATCGTAATACATTTTTTGTTTCTTTTGTTCACTAGCTATGATAGAAGGTATTGTGTCCCAAATTTCATTTACAATTCTTAAGTTTTCTAACAGATCTTTTTCTACATTTGGATTTACAAACAAAGTATCACTTGGAAAGCTTGGCTCAAAGCCTAAAAATAAGTACGAAGGTTTGTACTTGGTTGTCTGGTGTTTACTGTTATTGTAAGCAAAAAGTACATAGTCAATGTATTGTGACCAAGCGTTTGGTTTTTCAGCTACATAATGAGAAATCATATTTATCAACGTGTTATTAAAGTTTTCTACTTGTCCATTAACTTGTGGTGTGAAAGCACTACTTAGAATTTGGCATGTACCTATTGCTGTGGTTAAGTCACGAATCAAATTGTTGTTAAATTCAGTACCTCTATCTGATTGTATAATAGAAGGTGTTCCATAAGTACAAATTAGTTTTAAGAGACATTTTACAATTGATTTACCATCTGCAACTACAAGTGGGAAAGCAAATGCAAATCGACTACAGGCATCAGTTACTGTTAAAATGTATTTATATCTATTGCTAGGATTTAATGGACCAATTATGTCAAGTTGGATTCGTTCAAATATTTTGTTAGTGGGAGGGATAGGGTTAAGGAAGCCATACTTCTTCTTCGGAGAGTTCTTTCTTTTCTGACAACTTTCGCAGGTTTTCACGTAGTTTTCAACATCTGTTGACATACCAATCCAATGATATCTTTCTTTGATTTTTCCGAGAGTCTTGAATGTACTTAGATGTCCTCCAGATAACGGTGAATTGTGGTACTCCTGAAGGATGTTGTTGACGAGTTTTCGTGGTATTGCTATAACATGTCTGTGAGGATCAGAATCGTTGTACATTCGGTAGAGTACACCATTCTCCGTCTTGTAATACGTGGCCATTTTCCTGTACTTTTGTTCCACAAGATCAGGATTTTCCAAAGCAAGTAAGATGCATTTTAGGTCATCGTCCTGAGCTTGCAATTTCTTAAAGTCCACGAGATGAAGGGCATTTACTGAAGTAAGGTTGAAAGTGAAATCCTCTTCTATAGTCTTGTCAACCGGATTTCTGCTTAAGAAGTCAGGCAAGACTAAGGATTTACCTGCCTTGTGAGTAATTTCCAGGTCGTAGTCACATATTAGATTCGAGAGTCTGGTGAGTCTAGATGAAGCTCCTTTAAATGATTTATAATATTGCAATGCAGAATGATCAGTGAAAACCTTTACTTTTCTTCCGAATAAAAATTCTCTCCATTTTACCAATGCATAGACTAAGGATAAGAATTCTTTTTCTGAAACGCTGTAGTTAACTTCATTTGGTTTTAGTTTTCTACTTAAATACTGAATAGGATGTTCTGTAGATGTTTCTGGATCATACTGGGTCATTACTGCTCCTATAGCATAATTTGATGCGTCTGTGTACACTCTGGTCTCTCTGTGTTCTACGAAGTGGCTGAGAAGTGGCGGTGAGGTGAGAATCGTCTTGAGTTCCTGGAATGAAGTCTCACAGTCGTTTGTCCATTGAAACTTCTTCGTTGCGTTGAATTCCTTTATGAGTGTTGTTAAGGGCATGGATATTTTTGCAAAGTTTTTAACAAATCTACGGAAGTAATTTGCAGCTCCAAGAAACGATCTTACTTGTTTAATGGTAGTTGGGGTTTTAAATTTAATTATGGATTCTATATTTGTTTTTAATGGCAAACAGCCTTTAGAACTTACTTCATGTCCAAGTATGTTTATTTTATCGTGCATGAATTGACACTTTTTTGAGTTTAGCTTTAGGTTAACATTGTTTAGCTCTTGTAAAATAATTTCTATGTTTTCCAACTGTTCGTCAAATGTTTTTCCTAACACGGTGATGTCATCAATGAATGGTATGCATCTGCTATACAAATGTTTTGATAGAATTCTAGTTATGGCTCTTTGGAAAGCTACTGTAGCGATGGATAGCCCTTGTGGCATTCTTCTAAACTGATACTTTCCCGTTTGTGTGATAACGGTTAAATATTTTCTGTCTTCTGGGGCAATCTCTAACTGAAAGAAAGCGTTTTTCAAATCTAAGTGGGTAAAATAAGTCATTTCAGATAAACAAGACAAGACCAAATCTACTGAGACTATGGGGAAATTTTGTTGTTCTAAACATTTGTTAACTGATCTCAAATCAGATATTACACGCGATGAGCTGTCAGAGTTGGTTATTACGAACATTGGGCTGGCGAACTCTGTGTATTCGGGCGATTCTTCGAGTATACCTGCCTTTGTTAGTTTTTCGATTTCTTCTTGAAGGATTTTGCGTTCTTTTAGGCTTTGCCTATAAGGAGGATCATATACTGGTTTAGCATCTGATTTTAGGTTAAGTTTAACTGGTGGTAGTTTAGCTGGACCTAAATCTTCTGTCTTGTTAGTAAACATGTGGCTAAATTTAGATAATATTGATGCTAACTTATTATGCTGATTGACTGTCAATTTTGGATTTATGTCAAGTGGGTTGCCATTTCTGTCAAGTGCAATTGTTTTAGAAGGATGAAGTGGTTTTATTTTAGGTGGATGTGTGCATGTTCTTGTTTTTACTCCGGCATTTGGTTTTAAATAACCTAATATTACGTTTTGTTTTAACCATTTTGGAGATTTACTTGCATTGTAAGCGTAAATAAACTTTTGTGAATTTTCGTTTTCTGATGAGATATAAAAGTGGAGGTTCTTTTTGTCTCGGTAATTTAAATCTATATCAAGTTCATATTGATGATGTTCTGGCAAGATTTCCATTAATTTGTAGTGTTGTTGGGGAGCAATAACTGTGTCCGTAGGAACTTTAATTTCAATCATGTCATTACTAGACTCCGCTATAGTTGTTAGAACAAACGGTTTTAAATTAAGTAACCAAGATTTGTCCATTGTGATGCAATGAACTTTATCTTTATTCGTTAGTCTGATTTCCTGTTTCTTAAAATCCAATTCCATGCAGTTTTGGAATAAAAACCAATTTCCCAAGATTACGTCAGTTGCCAAATCTTCAATTACGTAAAAGTCGGTTGGATAGACACAGCCATTAATTGTTATTGGTAGTAAAAGTTTTCCTAATACTTTGACTGGTTGGTCGTTAGCAGCTACAATTAAGGGTAAGTTATCTGTTTGAAAGGATAGGTTATTTACAATTGATGATTTTATCAGGCAATAGTTGCAACCAGTATCTAAGGTAGCTGAATAAGTCTGTCCATTTTCTGGTATATCAATATTTAGTGTCAATGTAGGGAATGTTTTTGTTTGCTTAACATTAAAAATTAAGTCATAAATATCCGATAGTGTGCATTTAGATTGTCTTTTATCACATTTAATTAGGGTTCTCAAATTTAGGTGTTTAGAACTTTGTTGGAAAACTTCTTTGTCAATTTGATTCTGGAGGGTTGTTGCTTCACTAGCTGTTAAACAAACTCCTGCAGTTGATGAATCCACGTGTCTATCCGTAGAGGTTCCTGGAAGTGATGTACTCATACTGAAGCTGTTGTCGTCATCCGATGTTGAAGGTCGTGAAGATCTGCGTGCCACATCTTGAGTCTTGGGCTGATCAGCTGTGTGGTGCTGTGACGTCAGTTGCTGAGTCGGTGTTCCAAGGCAGCAGTGGGTCGACGCTTGTGACGTAGGCGTTTGTTGTGGTGCGTTATCTTCTCCATCAGCTGGCTGCAAGGTCGTCTTAGGTTCAGCCGTAGCTGTAGGAATGATGTTGGTCTGGTTCTCGAGTTGTGTGTGTTGAATATTTCTTGGTGTTATTGTGGTTCTTGGAGGAAGTGATTTAGTTATTGGGGTTACTTTAACTTTATGTTTTACACGAAACGAATCCTCGATTGTTGGAAAGTTGTATTGGTATTGAGGGCTTAATGGTGAAAATATATTACATTTTGAATTATTGGATGCTTCTAAGATTGATGATTTGTTGAAATGTGGGAAACGTTTAGTTGTGTTCCAGAAATATCTTGTTTGTATTTGTTTATCTTGGGAAGCCAAATAATATCTAGTTTGTGGTAGTTGACTTCCCTGCTTTAGAAGTTTTTTGGAAACTGTTCCCTTTTAGTAGGACGCCTAAAGCACTGGTCAATGGTGTGGTTATTTCTTTTGCAATATGCACAAAATTTGGAAGGTGTATTTGAGTATTTTGGATTCCTACGGTTAGCTCTAGCATTGTACCAACAATTTTCTGTGGCGTGATTGTTTATGTTACATATGTGGCAAAAGAGTGGAGTGTTTTGTGATCGGTGTGGTGATCTATAATCTAGTCTGGTTCTTGGGATAGGTTGTCTGTTAGAGTGATGTGAATTGTGAGGTGAAGAGCTTCTCGATAAATTTTGTGAGTTTCGAGAAGTGCTTCTGGGCCTATATTTTTCAGCTGACCTGTCATATCTGGGATGAGGGGAAATGTCTCTTCTTTGTATGGATCTTGAACGATGATAAGTATCTTTGTGTGGGTTGTCCCTAGGGTAGTTTGTTTCATCAGGTTTGGCCTTGAGGCTTAATAATGTATCTTTTATGTCCCTAAGTTCAGATTTTAAGTTGTCTAATTCGTCATTTTCATATGTTACCGACTTTGTTTGAGGTTTTATTAGGGTAACACGTTCAGCTGAGGTTTGGTATTTTAGCTGATTTTTATTCCTAATAGCTCTTTGAGATTCAATTTTTAGCAGATTTTCGTTTAGCTGTTTAAGTGAGTTATTTTCCATTCTCACTAGGTCATTACAAATCTCCGGTTTTATTCCCTGAATTACGAATTTTATTATTTTTGCATCATTCATATTGGGATCTATTCTGTGGGAAAGGTGAATGATTTCGTATAGGAATTGCATTGGAGATTCATTTTCTCCTTGTGTTCGATTTTCAAGGACCGTCTGTAAGTCATCAATTAATGCAACTGGGCTGAATGCTTTAATAAATTCAGACTCTAGGTTTGCCCAACTAGTTTCATTGTTTTCATGTTTGTAGAGTGCAAACCATTTATACGGGGTAGACGTTAAGTGTGTGGGGAAAAGTTCAATTTTAGTTTTTTCGGACCAATGGTTGCACCTTGATGCAATATTGAATTTTTGAATAAATTCATGTACATCTTCTGAAGGAAGACCTGAGTATGTGCCTGCTTTTATTAGGGGAAGTTTCTCTTTGGACTCATCAGCCATGTTTTTGTTGGTTATATATGATTTAGGGTGAGATGCTATTTGTGTTGATGTGTTAGGGGTTCCTAGTTGGTTGTGATTTTGGTGGGTTTCTTGATTTAAGTTTAACGAATTAAAGCTATGTAACAATTGTTCGTGTTCTATTATTGACCTGTTTTCATAAAGGTTTTGTGAATGTTCAGGTCCAGGTTGTGTTAGGTTGTCAGAAGTGTGTGCAGTGTCATATGTTGGTTCTTGAAGTATTTTCTTGAATTTTAGCAAATCTCTAAACTGTTCTTTTGTTTTGTCTTCTAGTTTGTTGTTAAAGAACAAGTCTGTTAATGCCTCAGCAAAACTTGGATGTCTAAATGCAGTCTTGAAAACATCTTTGGTGAAAGCTAATTTTGTTCTTAGATTGGCTAGGGTTTCGGTTTCAGGGATGGGTGGGAGTTGTATTTTATATTGACAAGCTAGTTGTAAAGCCTCAGTTTTGTTTAAGCTATATATGTCAATGTTAACAATTTCAAAATCTAAATCCATAAATTATCTTTTAAGTTTTAGTGATGTGACAAACCTACATAAGCTATTGTTACATTTGGTGGTTTTATGAAGGTTATCGGCCTAGCTAAGATACGTGTTTTTATTTGAGTTAGTGGCCTATATTGTTTTGTTCATAATCTTTAACTAACACCCTATACATTTTACGATACGTGAGTCTGATATTAACTTAAGTGACTATAATTGACTATAAATAAACTAAAATAATTCACAAGTCACATAATTTGTTTCAAGATAATTTATTAAAATAAATGTAGGATCGTTACTGTTTAGTTAAAAATGAAAAAGACAGCCTTCGCCGTGCGGCTGCCTCCACCATGCGAGTCCCTTGCCTCACTTTAAGTTTAAGTTTCCTAAAATGATTCACTCGCTTAGCTTAGTCAAGAGGTGTTAGGTTAATGAGACATAAGACTGCTTAAGGGTGTTACTCAACGTGTAATGAGCAAAAATTTAAATTTAGAAAAACAACAAAAGTAACAAAGTGTACAACAGCAAAAGAAAACTAGGAAAAGGCAAAAATCAACAATAATAAGATAAATTAAATTTACAACGTTAAATTTACAAGAAAAGAAAATCAATTGAAAATGTAAAAGAATTAGTTACTGACAAATTACATGACTTGTATGTTTGACAAAACTTTAGTTATATATTTTATTCTTTTTACATACTGTTAATTGTCCCAGAAGCACACGCACCGATACACGCACTCCCAAACTCCCGATCTTCTTTCTCCGGTGGCCCGTGGTGATCTCCTCGATGTTTTCCTTCAGATCCTCCAGCTCCAAGAGTCGTCACCCCTCCATCTTCTTCATTAGCCCTTCTCATTGGCTGATTACCGATAGGGTGTGTGGCTTATAGGTTAACGGTGTTTCTTGGAAGTCAGCCCTACCGGTCATCGCCTAGCTCACATCAGCTGGGAAAGGAATTTGTAAATCGATGCTCATGCGACTGTTCAACTCTGTTCACACCAACTGGTCGACTAAGTGTAATGTGAACAGAGTGTCTGCATAGATTAGCACCGTGGGTACGGGGTTAATTCCCTTTCTTACAATCTTTATAACCAGATTGTGTAGATGGAAGAAGAAAGGGTTCCATTAGATATAACTTTAATATCCAGTAGTAATATCCAGGACAATATTTTATTTTTTTTACAGTCCTCATAAATAGATCCGCGCTGCTTTATTTAGTTAGTACAACGAATTGTTTGCTACTGCCATTGCCTATTCACAGATGACTAAAGACTCGGTGTATAATCAATGCTACTATGTATGTATACGAAATTTCAGTAATTCAAAATTTCGAGTGTTTTAAAATGTTGGCAAAAGAAGCATTTCATTCAATATAGGTCCCAAACAGAGAAAGGTGTAACATTCAAATACAATTAAAACGTACATAGTTGTACTTTTATCAATGCGCATCACAATGGAGTTTGTTTTTCGTAGTTCAGATTTGTTCCGGAGATTAAAAAATGTACATACTTCAATACTCCAAAACCCCAATACGATTATTGAGCGAAGCTCACTTTCCCCCACTTTGTAACTTCTTTGTAAGAGCATCAGAATGTAATGGCTTGACCAATTTATATGAAATTTGGCCAACAGCTAAAGAATACTGAGCACAATGTTTTGGTAAAAAATAATTGCGAATTTCCTTCTGGATTTTATTTTACGGGTCACGCAATTTCGCTTGTTATTTTAATTAAGTTGAAAGAAAAATTATATTGGGTTTATGGCATATGGGCTTATCTCGTTTCATTTAAATAAGATAAACATATGTTAATTGTTTGTAACTGTTTTTTTTACATTTCAATGTTTACTTTCATCCTAGGTTAAAGTTGGAATGTAACAGTTTATCAATTGAAGTAACAGTTTTGCTATATTTGTTTTAAGCATGCCTCAAAGGCCCAACATAATATTGGTCGTCGCACCAATAATGCAAATATTGTAAGAGAGTGGTGTCGTGAACAAGAAGAACCAGATGAAGCAGTGGCGGAAGAAGCTGATAATGATAGGCAGTTAGCTAATCAATTCCAACATGAATTAGATGCACTAAAATTTTACACTTGCACTAACTGTCATCGGCAACAACTAACAGCTTCAAACCAATTACCGATTTGTTCGCGTTGTCGTTCAAATGCAACTAAATTCACGGCGTTAAATAATATGGATGTATCAAGTGTCCCGAACGAGTTAACTGACCTGACGATTGTAGAACAAATGTTGATTGCACGAGTACATCCTGCTATGCCCATTTACAAAGTACAAGCAAATGGTCAGGATGGCCAGTTTCACTACAAAGGTACAGTATGAACTATCAGATAAATTTGTCATTCTTTAGAACTTAAATAATATCGGGCAAACAAACGGTGAATCTGTGGAAAGGGAACATATTGTAGGGTGTTAGCTGCTTTAGCCATTGACAATCTTTAAATAATGCTTCGCTCATTTATGCGTCTAAAGTGTAACGGCAGACCACCCTAGTTTACTATCACCTTGTTATTCTTTTTAACAACAAAGAACGTATACTAGTGTAAGTGTAAAATAAAATAGTTTGTGTTGGTTGCTAAAATGTTTAGGCACAAACTAATTTCGAAATGTTTTAAAGAGAAAGGTGGCAAACATTGTCTAATGAAAATTAATGCTTAATCTAGTTTTAGTGGAATAACAATCTAGGGCCTAAGTACTTAATTTAAAAGAAGGACAAAGACCACGAATATAAAATATTCTATTTGTCAGGAGTACACGGTTAGGTCCTTGTAGTAAGTGTGCACTTATATTCAGTTTAATGGACACTAAAAGCGGACGCATATGTTATGTTTGTGCATAGTGGACAACTAGTCCATCATTCCACTGACTAATATACAAAGGGATACTGTTTATGTGTGCGGCTGTTTCGATTAGAGAACAAAGCTCACTAATGTATTGAATTATTGTAATATACCTTGCTATCGTATTTAGTATTGATCACACAAACAACGAAATTCTCACTTCCAAGTATTTATATCGCTAACTCGAATACCATTAAATAATCTAGGTATACGAATACAGCTATTATAATAATGTACATATATATGTATATATACAGGGTTAATAAAAAGTGTGGAGACCCCCTTTTATTTTTTTAACGGCCCATACTACAAAAACTAAACTCGGTACACCTTTATGGCATATTATAAAGTACTTTTTGGGCATAACCGCCACTTTGTGTACATCCCCAAAATGGGGGATTTTGGGGTAAACTCAAAAATTTCAAACGGAAAGACCCATCGAGTGACCCCTCATTTTGAAGGTCCTGGTAAAAGAGAACAAACAACGCAAATTAGAGGTCCCTATTTCAATCCAGTATAAAATGGCAGCCAATTAAATATAAAATTGCAAGTTATTTCTGATTTCTAAAGATTTCAATCAGCTTCCATTTTTTACTGACCTTTGATACTTACTTATGGGTCACTCTGTACAGCAATTATAACGGGGTGGCGGAATTGTACCCCCCTGGAATTGTACCCCCTGCTGGTTTGTGACGTCACGATGACGTCTCATTTTCTCGACCAAAACGGCATGTACAGGCTGGAATTGTACCCCCCTCATAAAACTTTGATATTGTTATGCACGAGTGGTTTGATTAAATCCACTGGCATCTAAAAAACTGTACGGACCGGAATTGTACCCCCCTGGAATTGTACCCCCTCAGTTAGAACTAACTTTTATTTGACCAGTGTACGGGGTGGAATTGTACCCCCCTGGAATTGTACCCCCCGTCAGTCTAGCCCTTCTTATAGGACCGGAATTGTACCCCCCTGGAATTGTACCCCCTGGTCACCGCAGAAGAAGATGTACGGCCCGGAATTGTACCCCCTGGAATTGTACCCCCCAATTTAACCGAGGAGCTTGTCTATTATGATTACCAACTAAAATCAAAACAATAGTTATGTTGGATATTAGAGTGGAATCACACGAATGTGACTGAACCAAGTTACCCGACACCTAATGAATTGCTTGTTGTGAAAGGATAGGCCTATTCTAAGAAACTGCAAATTAAGGCCATGCAGAGTAACGTGCGAGAGGCCTAAAAGACTTCTTTGTACGTTATTCATTAATATTTTCTTAACCTTCCCAAGTACTAACTGTTCATGGGTTAGCTTAAATTCAAAAAGGTTAAAACTTTGACAAACTGTGAACTACTTTGTACCAGATACCTACATTCGGGACCACGTAAGTTTGCAGTTGAGGTAGGAGCCTATTTACCATATGGTTTTGAATGAACTAATGAGAACCGTGCGGTGTTGCCAAATCTAATAATACCAGCTGATTTGATAGTATTGCTTAGTATATTTTAATTAGTGTTGTCAACGGGCGATGTGGCAAAGTCGCACTAGCCTTGTCTTGTGATTGGCTGGCACCATCTGCAAACTTACGTGGTCCCAACTTAAATTTTACAACTTATTTTGTCCAACTTTGCCAGTAATAACTGTTCATAATTTGTTACCGAATAAACAATAATGCATATTATGTTTGAATGAACAAAAATGAAATACATTAACTTCTTTTCACGGTCATATTAAATTACGTTGAAAAGAGTGACGTGAACAAATAACCATTCCATTCTTATAGCGTAGTTATTGTATACAAACTAGTTTAGCTTAGTTATTAGGCCTATGTGCAGTAATCAAAAGGTAAGTATTTCAAATTTATATAACCAAGCCGAAATTCGCTGCTTGCGACTCCTCTTGAAAACAAAGTTTGTTAGGATTTGCACTGCTTGTATCGTTTTAAATAAACCAATCTGCTTGGGTTATAAATTTATTTAGAAGCTTTGTCCATGACAGAATCAAGCTCAGCGTTAATTTCGTAAACGTTTATTCCATATTGCTTGGCCTTTTATTAAGTCCCTAAGGAAGGCAACAGGTATATCCTGCGATCACAAGAACATCGCAGTTATCCCAAACGATCACAGCAAATTTGTAGTCATCTCCCACGATTACGGCAACGCTATTTGTTATCATCTCTTGCGATCTCGGATACAATGTGGTAATTTACCGAAAACGCGATTTAAGAGACACAAAAACAAGACGTGATAAGGTAACTAACGGCGACTCGTTACAGATTGCTTTGGTGGATATTATAAAATGTAAATTTCCCTTTTCGCACAAAGTATTCATTTTCTTTTGGCACAAAAGTCCCAGGTATTTCCCTAGTCATTAAAATTCGATTTTAGTACTGTTAGCCAAAGTACTACTATTTTTTAGGAAACATAGACTTAACTTTACGATGATTTGCAAAGGAAAACTCTCTAAGGCTGAATTAATCTGGTACGGCAAGGACATTTATAGGTGTTCATAAAAGTAAAAGTCAAGTCATTTTAAAAGAATATGATTGTTTCTTTTCTTAAAAGTACTCGTGTACTTGGACGAAAGCCAGGATAATAAATCAAAAACTCCTAAACAAACTTGAAGAAGACATTCTGTACACTAACGGCTACGTTAACTATATTATTCAGAGATAATCTATCCATTTATCTATCAACCCATCTGTTTGTTTTGTTGTGCACTGATGTTCTTGAAATGATTATTTGATAGAAAACATTTAGATTAAATTAGAAACACTGTGATGTGAACAAAAGAATGTGTATTATTACTGAAAACTGTTTACAAAAATTAATAATAAATATAACATGTGTTAATAACAAAAGTACAAGAGAAAAATGTATATACAGACCAAGGGATAAAATTAAATGCTTTTAACACCATCTATTCATCCTTCTACACTTAAGCAATAATAAAAAAAAAATAGCATGCATATTTAACACAATGACACACACTTACATTTTACTCAAATTGAATGTATGTAGACATTAATTTTCATTGTATATAGTTGAGCGCTTTTTTCCTGTGCTTGTGTCACAACCATGTCACCAATGGCTGGCTTGTGTAATGAGTACGCAGTGCGGGAATTCGGGAAACGGACAGAGGAGCGCAAGTCGTAAAACTGTCAACCCCTCGGCCGAAGAATTCGTCGGGGGTAGGACCAAGAAGCGCAGAGGTGCTTGCGCTCCTTGGTCCGCGCGCGTACAGATTGGCCAATGGTTCGAGGGTCTTTTCTAACATACAGATTGACCAAAGGTCTTAATGAGCAGGGACAAAAAATGGGGGAGGAGCTTACAGCAGCGATGACCAGTGTACCATGTAAACAAAATTTTTTGTAAACTTAAAAAAGTTCAGATGATTGACAACAGAATTCAGCACAAACTATGCAATTTTAAAAGCTATTATAACGAGCTTGTATGCTTTCATGGGATATCCTCCAAACGCGCAAAAGGCACATCTAGAGGATAAGAGCTTTAAATTAGATCCAATATGCCTACAAAAATAAATATTTAGGTATCGATTTGCTGTACACAAAAATCCTTAATTATTAACAAATACATAACTTAAATAAATGCAATATAGAGTTATTATTTTCTTTTAACGGCAACTGGAAATGTTGCTGACCGAATAAGTAATTTAATAACAAATCATTATTTTGTTGAGGATTTTAAGGCAAAATGTTAAGAATTATTTGAAGTTTAGAATTTTAATTTTTGGTTTAGGTGAATGTTGAATAAGTGAGTAGATTTTGATACTCTGTGGTAGAACATTTTATTCGGGTTATTTAACTTCCAATGGAACATATTTTTCCTTTTTTTAACTTTTGTTAAAATACTACTCTTATAACGAATATTGCTAGATTGGTTGTGTGAACTTAAAAATGAACATTGTGTGCGAAATGCTAAGACAGATATTCAAGGTAATTTTCAAACCATGTGTATACACATAAAAACGAGAATGCTTATGCTTTGAATCTTGAAAGAACACTTCAGGACTTTTAAATGGTAACATTATCTTAATTGCTATAACTAGGTCAAACAAACTAACAATTTCGTAACCAACTCGACCTTCCATAAAATGTACTTTGTGTACTTGACAAGAAATTTATAGTGAGTTTATAAGCAATTAGTTAGATTTTATAGCTTATTATTTGCATTAGAATACCGCACTGTTTTGTTTAAGCTACAGTTGAATGTAAGAACCTTATTTGTTTACTTAACAGCTTACATAAAACTTTGTGTTTTAAAAAGTAAAATTCGTCTCTTGAGTTTGGCCACCTCTGTGACTGGTAAGATTAGAAAAAGTTAACAAACACTTGACTTGAATAGACAAGCTCCTCTCCCACACGGGTCATCGCTGCTGTAAGCTCCTCCCCCATTTTTTGTCCCTGCTCATTAGGACCTTTGGTCAATCTGTATGTTAGAAAAGACCCTCGAACCATTGGCCAATCTGTATGTGGCCCTTGGTCCTACCCGTGCAAGGAACTAATCCCCTAATTACGAGGGTTGAACAAGACAATGCTTGAGTCGACCCTGTGAGTAAATCCCATTAGTCGCACCTCACTGACTACACCATTGATTCAGGTATATTTTTCTAGTGCAACTTATTACCAAACTAATGTATCAACAAATTACCAGGCCGTACACTTACACTTTTGAATTTAAATTGCAATATAAAAGCTGATCCTTCAGTTGAATGTTAAACCACATTTAGATTTTTTTGATTTTATAAAAATGGATTTTAAATAGGCTACTTTTAGCGAATTTCCCATATAGGGAAAAAGCTATTACCGTAGTACTCATGGTAAGACCTGGACGCGGGACCGATTTTTTTTTCGTTTTGAGGTCCCTAGAGGCCAAAAACAGAATCCGTTTAAATTCATATATATATATATACCATATATATATATATTTATATATATATATATGTGTGTCCGTTAGCACGATAACTCGAGCAAAAATGATCCGATTTTGATAAAATTTTGTACAAACGTGTAAACCTACGTTTATTCGAACGAGTTCGCGATCCAGCATGATCGGACCATGGGAACGGGGGTTTATGGGGGGTTTTCTGGGGTAAAAATAGGGTTTTCCCATTTTTGACCCAAAAAACATAAAATTTAGCAATTTCTTTCCAAACCATTTTGTAGAGCTCAAAAAAACAAATAATTTAGTATATTGAAGCGTTATTATGCACCCAATGGTTACGGAGAAAATTCCAAAAAACTGTAAATTTAAAATTCCCAAGTTATTCTTATGGAGAATAAGTAAACTGCTGTAGTTTGCTTGTTTATGAACATATTTTGATCAAATTTGGAAAATGTTTTTATTTCTTACTGACTATTAACATTTTACAAAAAAAAAAACAGTTTTACCCTCCCTGATGCAGCAAACCTAAGTACATGTTAAACTAATTCTTTTTAAATAGGAAATAAATGTTATATTTTTAAGTAGACATTTTAGTGTAAATCCAATCAGGCAAATGGAAATTCGCTTAGTCTGCAGGTTTGCTGCGGCGGGGGTATTTTTAATAATTGCTACTTGATTAAGGTAGGTGACTTTAGTCTTCATGGTGTGGATCTAAAATCAATGAATGGAAATTATTGTAAATTAGTAAGTTTATTCCCTTTTAATAACTGCTTTAAACAAACATAATCTTTGAAAATAAAGGGGTATTGCACTGTTAGTTTTACCTTAGAAAAGGTGTTGAACCCTATTAAAATGTGCAAATTTGCAATGAGACCCCTCGCTATGAAATATACTAATTTTTATGCAGGAATGGTTTGTAAAATCCTAAGCTAATTTAAATCCATGAATACAATTAAATGCTTTCAACGTGTACCCACCATTGATAAAAAAACCTGAATTTTACATCTTAGTTTTATAGGTAAATTCTACAGACAGAAACCATCTCTTCTTTATGATATGTAAAATGCGCATATCCATTGAAGTACTTTATTTTTCCATTGATTGATAATAAGAAAAGGTAATACAAAACATACGTACCAATACAGTATATAGTTGATATACTTTGCAGTTTCTCAGACTCGAGAGCAAGGATCGGAGTCAGAATTTTACTATTTATATTGTATTTTTGTCAAAATGATGACTTTTTATGTGGACAATTTTGTATTATTTCGAATCCCATATATTTTTTCCAAAAATACAATACGGGCCATTCTCAATTCATTTCACATTTCTTAGGAGGTAAGCTTTACTTTTTAATGCCAACAGCGATAACATAATATTACAAAAACAAGATTTTACAAAGGAACAATTTTTTAAAGTTACTTAGCCAACACTTTATATGGTAGCATGAATCAAATTCCATATAATTTTAAAGTTATTGCAATTCCAAATCATCTTCCTAATTTAAACTCAATTTGTATTACTTTCTTTTAGTTTTCGAATTATCATCTATATTTGGCGTTTATGTTGTCACCATGTAAAACGTTTGTTAAATGACACAAATTATGTATAATATAACATTGTCATCACAATGTCTAAATAGCAACATGTCACAACGTCAAACAACATAATTCATTGTTACTATTGTTTGTATAGGCCTAAAAAATGTTTAAACTGTAGGCCTACGGTTTGATGTTTTTCCAATTGCACCGTTAACATTAACCGAGAATAGAACTTTCTTTAGGAATCTGCACCGGTAACGAATTTGTAAAATTGGTCACCTATTAGATGTACAGCAAGAAATTAAAAAAAAATCCACGTCACTGATTGTAAGTTACTGATTACTTATTATATCTTATTTGATTCTAGACTCAAAAGTTTATTTTTTTATAATAGATTATTTACTTTGTAACTGGTAACACTACTTGAATAAAGACAAGTTTTAATTTTTGTAGTTTACTCTTTTTTTAGAATTCCTTTTAGAGTATGTGCCGGTTATTGTTATTTGAATTTAGCATTAAAATAAAGTAATTATGTTTATATTTATTGGTAATCCGGAGGCTATAAAATCTACTTAAACGATGCTTAAACCATTACTTTGGAAATAGCCAAGTAAATTCTGATTAAACAAATTTGTGCTTGTCTAAACAGTTGGGAATAATTATAGGATCTTGAGGAGTTAATGTTTTCTTAGATACACTTTTTTGTCGGCAATACAACAGTTAAAAAAGTAAACGAAACAAAATAATCGATTTTTTTCAGATATTTCTAACTATATACTTTCAGAAAAACCTAAGTAATTCTTATTCAAAAAGTATTTTTAAATTTAAACAAAGCCTATGTAAACAACACTACTTTTTTAAGTAAATTTAGCCCAGGCACATTGTCATTTGGCAAATATCACTTTCAGCAGTAGGCTCACCCACCTAATCCGGAAATGCACAACATAATATAATGTCGTTCTTAAGAATTAGTTTCAAGAATGGTATGCGTTGCTCCTAAATAGTACGAACGTCCGGTAATATTAAGTCATTCAATATCCTAACCTCTATCACGAGAGAAAATGTCAGGTGTTTCCACAGGACGGAGACGAAGGTTGAATCACGGGTCGATGATCAAAACAAATCACGTAGAATCATGCATGCTATAAGCAATTAATAGTCGCCATGCCTTCAAAGCTATTTCAAAATTGTATAAACTATACCTGCAAAACAAAATAATGTATACATTTGATAGTTCTGAAACGCAGAGAGAAAGTTTAGCTGTCTCGAATAATCTAATATGATTTTAATTATAATAGAATAATGCAAATTTAGTTCCGTACTATTTAGTGATAAATATTTAATTTTTATTAAACTGCACTTAGAAAAATATGCAGTTTGTCTGCATTGAAAATGGGCTTATTAACGTAGGACAAAAACCAACTGTTTTTAAGATAACTACTTCGAATGCATAATACAGTATCTTGCATTGTCTCTGTTAACATATTTATAGTTTCAAAACTACTCCTTACATTTTCATTTTAAATTAGTGTATTCAATGAGACACGACTAATGGGATTTACTTGCAGGGTTGACCCAGCCATTGTCTCTTTTAATCCGTATAATTGGGGGATTAGTTCCTTGCATGGGTAGGACCGAGGCGCGCAAGGTACCTCTGCGCTCCTTGGTCCTACCCCTACGGATTTTATTTATGACCTCCCATTAGAGTAGGTATTGTGCGCTCCTCGGTCCGCGAATCCGGGAATTCAGTGCATTTTTGAGACCAAATCGGTTCTGAGTTGACCGGAAACCCTGTCACTCACTTACTTGTGAGCGATTTGTTGCTTTACGAAGAATCATTACCGAAGGTCATGGCTCTTACAATAATCCCTATATCTTCGGGCCTGCATTGCTGTTTGCTTAATAGCCTCTTAGAAAAAGCGTTGACCCATGATGTGTACTGTTATTGTGGCTTCATCTTGTGTATTTTCAAAGTTTGAAGGAGATTAAAAGTTAAATTTTATGATCAGATTTTATGTTATTAGATAATAGTGTATAAAAAGTATTACAGTAAAAACGAACTAAGCAATAATGTAATCAGGTTGTTCATGGTTTAAAGAAAATTAATAAAATATGCTTATGGCCCGAGGCGAAGTAAAGTGGCGAAGCCAGATTTTTGGATAATCTCTTCACAATTATAGTTCCTTAGTGCAATCACTATATTCTGTACAGGTTTGAAAATCCCACATATGTCACTGTAGAAGGCATTCTCTACTACTTCATTTTCATAATACCAATTAAGTTTATCGATCGGGTGGGGGGTACAATTCCAGCCTGTACACAAGCCAAGCTAGCTGTCCAAGAGGGGGGTACAATTCCACCCCGTACACATTTGGCTTTCTGATGGGGGGTACAATTCCAGGGGGGTACAATTCCACCCCGTACGTAAATATTTTGATGTTGGCAGGGGGTACAATTCCGGGGGGTACAATTCCAGGGGGGTACAATTCCGGGCCGTACATCTCCTGCTCTTTTTAATATCTAATATAATTATCCGGTTCACTGATCACTTGCCCACATTAAATGGATTAGATTTCGTTAAAATCAAAGTGTACGGGGTGGAATTGTACCCCCTCTAGGCGTGACGTCAAAATGACGTCAACTATCGCCGGGGGGTACAATTCCAGGGGGGTACAATTCCGGCGACCCCTCGAGTTGTGTGTGTTGAATATTTCTTGGTGTTATTGTGGTTCTTGGAGGAAGTGATTTAGTTATTGGGGTTACTTTAACTTTATGTTTTACACGAAACGAATCCTCGATTGTTGGAAAGTTGTATTGGTATTGAGGGCTTAATGGTGAAAATATATTACATTTTGAATTATTGGATGCTTCTAAGATTGATGATTTGTTGAAATGTGGGAAACGTTTAGTTGTGTTCCAGAAATATCTTGTTTGTATTTGTTTATCTTGGGAAGCCAAATAATATCTAGTTTGTGGTAGTTGACTTCCCTGCTTTAGAAGTTTTTTGGAAACTGTTCCCTTTTAGTAGGACGCCTAAAGCACTGGTCAATGGTGTGGTTATTTCTTTTGCAATATGCACAAAATTTGGAAGGTGTATTTGAGTATTTTGGATTCCTACGGTTAGCTCTAGCATTGTACCAACAATTTTCTGTGGCGTGATTGTTTATGTTACATATGTGGCAAAAGAGTGGAGTGTTTTGTGATCGGTGTGGTGATCTATAATCTAGTCTGGTTCTTGGAATAGGTTGTCTGTTAGAGTGATGTGAATTGTGAGGTGAAGAGCTTCTCGATAAATTTTGTGAGTTTCGAGAAGTGCTTCTGGGCCTATATTTTTCAGCTGACCTGTCATATCTGGGATGAGGGGAAATGTCTCTTCTTTGTATGGATCTTGAACGATGATAAGTATCTTTGTGTGGGTTGTCCCTAGGGTAGTTTGTTTCATCAGGTTTGACCTTGAGGCTTAATAATGTATCTTTTATGTCCCTAAGTTCAGATTTTAAGTTGTCTAATTCGTCATTTTCATATGTTACCGACTTTGTTTGAGGTTTTATTAGGGTAACACGTTCAGCTGAGGTTTGGTATTTTAGCTGATTTTTATTCCTAATAGCTCTTTGAGATTCAATTTTTAGCAGATTTTCGTTTAGCTGTTTAAGTGAGTTATTTTCCATTCTCACTAGGTCATTACAAATCTCCGGTTTTATTCCCTGAATTACGAATTTTATTATTTTTGCATCATTCATATTGGGATCTATTCTGTGGGAAAGGTGAATGATTTCGTATAGGAATTGCATTGGAGATTCATTTTCTCCTTGTGTTCGATTTTCAAGGACCGTCTGTAAGTCATCAATTAATGCAACTGGGCTGAATGCTTTAATAAATTCAGACTCTAGGTTTGCCCAACTAGTTTCATTGTTTTCATGTTTGTAGAGTGCAAACCATTTATACGGGGTAGACGTTAAGTGTGTGGGGAAAAGTTCAATTTTAGTTTTTTCGGACCAATGGTTGCACCTTGATGCAATATTGAATTTTTGAATAAATTCATGTACATCTTCTGAAGGAAGACCTGAGTATGTGCCTGCTTTTATTAGGGGAAGTTTCTCTTTGGACTCATCAGCCATGTTTTTGTTGGTTATATATGATTTAGGGTGAGATGCTATTTGTGTTGATGTGTTAGGGGTTCCTAGTTGGTTGTGATTTTGGTGGGTTTCTTGATTTAAGTTTAACGAATTAAAGCTATGTAACAATTGTTCGTGTTCTATTATTGACCTGTTTTCATAAAGGTTTTGTGAATGTTCAGGTCCAGGTTGTGTTAGGTTGTCAGAAGTGTGTGCAGTGTCATATGTTGGTTCTTGAAGTATTTTCTTGAATTTTAGCAAATCTCTAAACTGTTCTTTTGTTTTGTCTTCTAGTTTGTTGTTAAAGAACAAGTCTGTTAATGCCTCAGCAAAACTTGGATGTCTAAATGCAGTCTTGAAAACATCTTTGGTGAAAGCTAATTTTGTTCTTAGATTGGCTAGGGTTTCGGTTTCAGGGATGGGTGGGAGTTGTATTTTATATTGACAAGCTAGTTGTAAAGCCTCAGTTTTGTTTAAGCTATATATGTCAATGTTAACAATTTCAAAATCTAAATCCATAAATTATCTTTTAAGTTTTAGTGATGTGACAAACCTACATAAGCTATTGTTACATTTGGTGGTTTTATGAAGGTTATCGGCCTAGCTAAGATACGTGTTTTTATTTGAGTTAGTGGCCTATATTGTTTTGTTCATAATCTTTAACTAACACCCTATACATTTTACGATACGTGAGTCTGATATTAACTTAAGTGACTATAATTGACTATAAATAAACTAAAATAATTCACAAGTCACATAATTTGTTTCAAGATAATTTATTAAAATAAATGTAGGATCGTTACTGTTTAGTTAAAATGAAAAAGACAGCCTTCGCCGTGCGGCTGCCTCCACCATGCGAGTCCCTTGCCTCACTTTAAGTTTAAGTTTCCTAAAATGATTCACTCGCTTAGCTTAGTCAAGAGGTGTTAGGTTAATGAGACATAAGACTGCTTAAGGGTGTTACTCAACGTGTAATGAGCAAAAATTTAAATTTAGAAAAACAACAAAAGTAACAAAGTGTACAACAGCAAAAGAAAACTAGGAAAAGGCAAAAATCAACAATAATAAGATAAATTAAATTTACAACGTTAAATTTACAAGAAAAGAAAATCAATTGAAAATGTAAAAGAATTAGTTACTGACAAATTACATGACTTGTATGTTTGACAAAACTTTAGTTATATATTTTATTCTTTTTACATACTGTTAATTGTCCCAGAAGCACACGCACCGATACACGCACTCCCAAACTCCCGATCTTCTTTCTCCGGTGGCCCGTGGTGATCTCCTCGATGTTTTCCTTCAGATCCTCCAGCTCCAAGAGTCGTCACCCCTCCATCTTCTTCATTAGCCCTTCTCATTGGCTGATTACCGATAGGGTGTGTGGCTTATAGGTTAACGGTGTTTCTTGGAAGTCAGCCCTACCGGTCATCGCCTAGCTCACATCAGCTGGGAAAGGAATTTGTAAATCGATGCTCATGCGACTGTTCAACTCTGTTCACACCAACTGGTCGACTAAGTGTAATGTGAACAGAGTGTCTGCATAGATTAGCACCGTGGGTACGGGGTTAATTCCCTTTCTTACAATCTTTATAACCAGATTGTGTAGATGGAAGAAGAAAGGGTTCCATTAGATATAACTTTAATATCCAGTAGTAATATCCAGGACAATATTTTATTTTTTTTACAGTCCTCATAAATAGATCCGCGCTGCTTTATTTAGTTAGTACAACGAATTGTTTGCTACTGCCATTGCCTATTCACAGATGACTAAAGACTCGGTGTATAATCAATGCTACTATGTATGTATACGAAATTTCAGTAATTCAAAATTTCGAGTGTTTTAAAATGTTGGCAAAAGAAGCATTTAATTCAATATAGGTCCCAAACAGAGAAAGGTGTAACATTCAAATACAATTAAAACGTACATAGTTGTACTTTTATCAATGCGCATCACAATGGAGTTTGTTTTTCGTAGTTCAGATTTGTTCCGGAGATTAAAAAATGTACATACTTCAATACTCCAAAACCCCAATACGATTATTGAGCGAAGCTCACTTTCCCCCACTTTGTAACTTCTTTGTAAGAGCATCAGAATGTAATGGCTTGACCAATTTATATGAAATTTGGCCAACAGCTAAAGAATACTGAGCACAATGTTTTGGTAAAAAATAATTGCGAATTTCCTTCTGGATTTTATTTTACGGGTCACGCAATTTCGCTTGTTATTTTAATTAAGTTGAAAGAAAAATTATATTGGGTTTATGGCATATGGGCTTATCTCGTTTCATTTAAATAAGATAAACATATGTTAATTGTTTGTAACTGTTTTTTTTACATTTCAATGTTTACTTTCATCCTAGGTTAAAGTTGGAATGTAACAGTTTATCAATTGAAGTAACAGTTTTGCTATATTTGTTTTAAGCATGCCTCAAAGGCCCAACATAATATTGGTCGTCGCACCAATAATGCAAATATTGTAAGAGAGTGGTGTCGTGAACAAGAAGAACCAGATGAAGCAGTGGCGGAAGAAGCTGATAATGATAGGCAGTTAGCTAATCAATTCCAACATGAATTAGATGCACTAAAATTTTACACTTGCACTAACTGTCATCGGCAACAACTAACAGCTTCAAACCAATTACCGATTTGTTCGCGTTGTCGTTCAAATGCAACTAAATTCACGGCGTTAAATAATATGGATGTATCAAGTGTCCCGAACGAGTTAACTGACCTGACGATTGTAGAACAAATGTTGATTGCACGAGTACATCCTGCTATGCCCATTTACAAAGTACAAGCAAATGGTCAGGATGGCCAGTTTCACTACAAAGGTACAGTATGAACTATCAGATAAATTTGTCATTCTTTAGAACTTAAATAATATCGGGCAAACAAACGGTGAATCTGTGGAAAGGGAACATATTGTAGGGTGTTAGCTGCTTTAGCCATTGACAATCTTTAAATAATGCTTCGCTCATTTATGCGTCTAAAGTGTAACGGCAGACCACCCTAGTTTACTATCACCTTGTTATTCTTTTTAACAACAAAGAACGTATACTAGTGTAAGTGTAAAATAAAATAGTTTGTGTTGGTTGCTAAAATGTTTAGGCACAAACTAATTTCGAAATGTTTTAAAGAGAAAGGTGGCAAACATTGTCTAATGAAAATTAATGCTTAATCTAGTTTTAGTGGAATAACAATCTAGGGCCTAAGTACTTAATTTAAAAGAAGGACAAAGACCACGAATATAAAATATTCTATTTGTCAGGAGTACACGGTTAGGTCCTTGTAGTAAGTGTGCACTTATATTCAGTTTAATGGACACTAAAAGCGGACGCATATGTTATGTTTGTGCATAGTGGACAACTAGTCCATCATTCCACTGACTAATATACAAAGGGATACTGTTTATGTGTGCGGCTGTTTCGATTAGAGAACAAAGCTCACTAATGTATTGAATTATTGTAATATACCTTGCTATCGTATTTAGTATTGATCACACAAACAACGAAATTCTCACTTCCAAGTATTTATATCGCTAACTCGAATACCATTAAATAATCTAGGTATACGAATACAGCTATTATAATAATGTACATATACAGGGTGTTTTTTTAAAAACTTGCATCTTTATTTATGTAAAAACCGCAATAGATAGAAATATGCAGTTTGCGGGAATCATCTATTGACGTAGGGGGACCAATTGTTTTGAATTCAACGTTACATTCACATTCCCCCCCTTTCCCCCCCTGTCCCCAACTTATTTTTTTTAAATAGCAAGGTACCCCTTGTGACATATAAAATAAAAGAGCATAAAAAAAGAAAATGTTTGATGAAAAAAAATTGAAAATCGGTTCATAAATTTGTGAGATATTCCCCCCCTCACCCCCCCGGAACTTAATTTTTTTTAATAGCAAAGTACCCCTTGTGACATATCAAATGAAAGAGCATGAAAAAAGAAAAATTTTGGTGAAATTTATTTTTCATTTGATATGTCACAAGGGCGGGTACCTTGCTATTAAAAAACAAGTTATGGGTAGGGGAAAAGGGGGGTGATTATCTCACAAATGCATGAGCCGATTTTAAATTTTGTTTCACCAAAAATTTTCTTTTTTCATGCTCTTTCATTTGATATGTCACAAGGGGTACTTTGCTATTAAAAAAAATTAAGTTCCGGGGGGGTAAGGGGGGGAATATCTCTCAAATTTATGAACCGATTTTCAATTTTTTTTCATCAAACATTTTCTTTTTTATGCTCTTTTATTTTATATGTCACAAGGGGTACCTTGCTATTTAAAAAAAATAAGTTGGGGGCAGGGGGGGAAAGGGGGGGAATGTGAATGTAACGTTGAATTCAAAACAATTGGTCCCCCTACGTCAATAGATGATTCCCGCAAACTGCATATTTCTATCTATTGCGGTTTTTACATAAATAAAGATGCAAGTTTTTAAAAAAACACCCTGTACATGTATATATACAGGGTTAATAAAAAGTGTGGAGACCCCCTTTTATTTTTTTAACGGCCCATACTACAAAAACTAAACTCGGTACACCTTTATGGCATATTATAAAGTACTTTTTGGGCATAACCGCCACTTTGTGTACATCCCCAAAATGGGGGATTTTGGGGTAAACTCAAAAATTTCAAACGGAAAGACCCATCGAGTGACCCCTCATTTTGAAGGTCCTGGTAAAAGAAAACAAACAACGCAAATTAGAGGTCCCTATTTCAATCCAGTATAAAATGGCAGCCAATTAAATATAAAATTGCAAGTTATTTCTGATTTCTAAAGATTTCAATCAGCTTCCATTTTTTACTGACCTTTGATACTTACTTATGGGTCACTCTGTACAGCAATTATTCATATGTTTTTTTTTATATTGTGTGTTAAGCCAATAATAACACTCTTTTTAGTGTGATTAATTGTATTCAACTTGAGGATGATTCATGGGAATCAATATTTTGATTATTAACAATTTACCGATATTATTACTAAAAGTAGTTCTTACGTTAGACACTAGCACTAGACAAAGAAAACGTATTTATTACGTTTAAAGCCACGTATGTAACCGCGGAATAGCTAAATATCTAAATAGCTACATATAGCTAAATATGTAATTAAATAATACTTTATTCCTTTTACTATACGTGCTTACATATATGTTATACAATAAGAATTATTCTCCAGTATTAACATCTATATTATACCCTTTTTAAGTTTCGATGACGAGGAAGGTCAATTCAACTAATGGACTTCTATTAAAGTACTTTAAAACTTATTTGACCGCAATGTCTGCTTCTAGCTTTGAAATGTATTAGTAGATTGAATTAAGAACTACCTGAGCAGACCAATACTGTTATTGGAGGTTTATTTCACCGACCTGGTTTCAGTGCTACTTTTTCAATGCACAATATACCATAGAATGCCATTTTAGTAAAAACAGTATGTGATACTTGTACAGAAAGACGTACACAAAATGTTAGTTCATTTCTGAAATATGTTTAATGAAATATATGAATGTGTGTAATTAAAGTTACGAGTTCAGTTTGTAAGTTCAAATTACTTACGACGCTGAGTTTTAAATTACATGAACTAGTTTTAATTACATCTTGTGTAAGTAGAACGTGTAACGAAAGTTTTGTATTTGTCTACATAGTTAAATACTCCTGTAATACATATTCTAGCCTAATTTGTTCATGTTTGTGTAACAAAAATGTAACCACAGTTAGCTCAGTTGTCAATCCAACATGAAACATCGAGTAGTAGTGGATTACGATTATGTCTCAAACAATCATAGAAAATTATTGTTGTAAATAAAAGTTATAACGCCCCCGTGGCATTACAACGATGATTTATTATTAAGCAAAAAAAATCATCTAAAATGCTTGCCACGTAACCTTATTGAACTTACTATTTTAAAGGAATAATTACTTTCTGTAATTAAACAGCATGTTACGTTAGTGTACAATACAATTAGATTTTGTTTTCGAAGATAATACAGTATATTTATACATTGACTAAACCAGAGAAATCAAAGGTTTAAAGAATGCCCTATCAACGAATCTCTTTTTTTCCATGAGTAACAATTTTAAGTTAATGTGTATTAGCGCAAAATGGTAAACCGTTTCGTTACAAATTGTTGAAATTTTACAACTGCGTAACAATAAAAACAATTTTACATATTTTAAACCTCAAATCCTTCTGCACTATTCTCGTTATAATTATTAAAAAAATATGTACTCTACGGGTTGAAATACAACATATAATTTAGATTGTTGAATGTTGATACTGGTTTCTGGTAAAACTGTTACACGTCTTCATTATTATTTAAATTATTTAAAACAAGCAAATGGCTAATCAGGTTTAAATGAACAAAGCATGATTAGTCTGAATCATTGATGAATCGGTTTGTCCCCCTGCATACATCTGTTGGAAAATGTAGACCTGACAATTGAGAATAGTTATAAGGGGAAAAGCTGCATACCACTATTTAAAAATTCCATTACCTTTCTCTTGGCTGTGACGTTATATGCTGCGCAGGCTATCCTTAACTTTCCTAATCTGGAGAAGCCTTATAATTCAATGAAAGAGTTGCTGGCAGCTCGAATCCAGACTTTTAATATTTGGAAAGTTTAATGTTTTACTATAATGGCAGAAAGAAAAAGTAACATTCATGGTATTCGTTATTTGAAAATAACTTATTAGATTAGACAAACTGTAACACGTTGCCCACCAGCCGCCACACTCAACTGTATGAGGGGCGTTGTGAGACGTGGTAGTGAAGGGGTTAAACTAAATTCAAACGAAGTTTTTTACGTTCGAATTGTAAATAAAAACTATTTACATCAAACAAAAGTTATCTACATACAAGTATGTAGTATAATCAACGCGTTTAAATTAAATCTAGCAAACACTTTATTAGAAACGTTTTAGTCATAATGTAATTGTTAAGGTATCTCGTGCAAATGCAATATAAGGGTGTCTATGATTGGACCTTGGATATAGTAACTGGTCTGTCGTCAAGTCCTGTAAGTAAAATTTAAACACTTTGATCTGTAATCGTACAGTAATCCAATGTACCAAACATGTAAAATCTGTATTAGGAGTGCCCCAATACTACACTACCAATTATTAGAGTTACATTATAACAAAAATCTTATGATCGAAGATAAATTATTTAATTCCATGTTTATTTTAATATATTTAATATAATTTGCAACAAAATAATTTCAATTCAACTAATTAATTTCTCGCCTACGAAATTGTTTATAAACTCTCTAGGTTCAAGCTATTTAAGAGGAAAGGTTAGTTCCATTACATGGACACAATATCATTTACAAATACATAATATTGATACATTTTTATTGTGGTTTTTCAAATAATATAATGTATCCCTTAACAATAATATTTGAACAAAAACATTTTTTTCTATTTTTCTATGTTGAGATAGTTTTATGAACGTAAGTAATATCAATGTTTATGAATGAATGCTATGAAGTTGAAATTTAATCTACCAATTAGGTAACATAATTATAGTAGACCTTTCATTATATTTAACTTACCTAATATTAATATTGGTGGGAATATTATAATATTAAAACACCGATAGTGTTTTTTTTGAAATACTGAAAAATTGCTAATTGATTGTAATTACAAGAAGAGGTTCCGGCAGCTACCGCTTCCTTATCTTCAAATAATAAGATAGAATCGCTTTAATTAATGTGAAATTAACATTTAAGATAAGCGTTGACGGAAAAGATATTCCAAGTTAAAGTTTTGATGGGTTAAAAACTTAGGAAGGATACTAATTAGTAATTAATGTTGAAACCCATAATTTATGAATCTAATAAAACAATTGATTATATTATAATAATTAAATTATAAAAAAAATATATATTAACTTCGTGTAAATTTTAAAGTAATCGTCATGTACTAGATAATTCAAGCCTAGATAATTTAAGCTTGGTTATTTACACCTAAAATAATGAGGTTCCATATTCGTACAAACAATTATTTCTCAAGTATTACGACTATCAGTATACATAAGATTTATGCTATTTGTTTTTGATCAGAAGTTTGTTTTGTCTGTTATTCTTTATATAATTCTATTATTTATTGGAATGTATTAAGTTTAAAAAGAACATTGTAGCGGTTGTCTTACCCTTGCAAGACTAAGTTCATATCCGTTCCCTTGGAAACTGTTGTTAATTTTTATTGATGTGTTTTTATTTAGCAAGTCCGATTCAACATTCATATTCATATTTTTTTATTAGCATTAAAAAAATGTTTACTATTTTACAATTTTTACATGCAATATTATACGGTCTTGTTTTAACTTGTTCTGTTATTCTACTTTTTAATATAGCCAAGTTGTTACTTATTGTGGTCATTTAATGTAAATACGAGTTGGTATATTATTTACAACATTATTTGTAATTTTCGTATTATAATTAAAATAATAACAAAAAAGAAGTATAATGTTGTTCTCATTCAATGTTACTTTAAATGCTTGTTTTTTTTTTTTTTTTTTTAGTTTATATTATGCTTGAATTAATGAACCTGTTTACTATTTAACTTTACAACCTTCCAGAAATGTTCTATAAAATTAAAGTCTTAACCGTCAAAATTTAAGTAAACAATAAGAAATAATAAGAAGCTCGTGTATTGTAAAAGGTTCGATCTCAAAAGTCTCAACATACAACAGTGAAACCCAATTAGCCCAGACGTTGCCCGCTGAACTGAAGCTTCACTGTAACTGTAAGTATCGCAATATCCGCGGTCTTGGGAAATTGTTGTGGAAGTCTTTTCTCTCCAACTGTTCTTCGTTATAGGGCCACTTTAACAAGTCTTGAGCTTTGTAATCCGATAAAAGTTTTAATTCATAAAGTTGACAATCATGATTATTTTTCTAGTTATATACATATAATATTTCTAAAGTAGTATAAAACAGCCTAAAAAGCACGTACAAGTACGTGTCTAAACGTGTATAGACGTGTATTTATGATCTATAGATCATAATAATCTAGATCAAAAATAATAAAAGTAAAGATAGAATAACATATGAATGTAGATAATGTATGTTCATCATTTTTATTGTCCTCTTGTATTGCTTCCATCAAGAACAACGCTAGGGAAGTGACTGGGGATATGTTAAATCTCGACATTGTACGAACTACATAGGGTGGTCTTCACCTAGTGTTAAAAATGTTTTGGGATGGTACACCAACCCAAATGTGAATCAAATACACAATTTAAGAAATTCTAAAGCAAACACTCACAAAAAAATTACGGAAAGTAAATAAAAGAAACGTCATATAACACTTAAAACATATATTTACGCTTATACTGTTACTCACAAGACGGTAAATATACAAAAAAGATGGTAAGTGGTGATCGATTTCGATTGGACACTCCAACCATCATCAGACCCAAAAGGCGAATGAAAAAAAAATTATCTTGAAAAGTATTAAAAAGCATTTTTTTTCTCCAAATTTAGGGTTTTTAAATGTATTTTTATTTTAACACTACCATTGCATTCTATGTTCAATTTTAAATAAGTATAGACAGACTTAGATGAACCTGAAGTACTAGAAACATGATTTAAATTGATTAGGACAGAAAAATTATAGTTTTCTAAAAAAAAAGGGAAAAACAAGTTTACATACATATTTTTAAAGAAAAATGCTAGGAATTAGCAAATGATATAAAAACTGCACCAAGCTGTAAGCTTTCAAAAGATATAATACATGTTTTTATTAGTTGTCTTTTAAGTACAGTCCTTTGTAGGTCTTATAAATAATTGCTACATTAACACAAGAGTTTTGTATGTAATAAATCAACATATATAAGTAACTTAAGTTTTTGTTGGATGATTCAATATGGAAGTCGCTTATTAAATATTGACAACTTAATGAAACTTGATGAACTTAACTTAATGAAACTTAATGAACTTGTAAAAGTTATAACAAACAGATTTTTTTAAATAATATCCGTTGATATTTATCCATCAAATTTGTTGATATCCTAAGCTTATTAGTTTAATACATATTGCCTGTCAAGTCATGACTCCATCATGGGAGATATTCTTAAAAAGAAAATAAATAGTACAGTAGAGCCGAATAATGCAAACTGACAGTTTGACTGATATGTTTTATAAACCTCTAAACCGTGTCAGGCCATCTTTTTAGGGATCTGTTTAATTTCGTGACCATTTATGTTAGTTAACCCTCGTTCAGAGGTTGATAATGGCATTGCTGTATTAATTTTTGCAACAGAGAAAGCCATCACAACGATATATGTTTTATCAGTAGTTATTAGTGAATGACGAAGGAATAAAGAACACGTTGAATATAAACACACGGTTGAGACATCTTCAAGAATATGATATGCAAAGATACGTCACTTGGTATGCAAGACTTCTCTGACAGACGGCACAAATATTAAAAATTTGGGAGAAAGCGAACGCCTTTACTGGGTTCAATAGAAAATAGCTAGTAATTTGTATGGAATTGAATTTCTAAAAGTAAACTGTCCATATACCCTACGATATTTAACCAATAAATCAACTCGCCATTGGCCCCAAGCCTCCATTGTGGGGTGGTGGCTAATAAGCAGTAGTAAGTAACGATCAATATTTAATTTGCAATACAATACCTGTACAACTTTTTAAAATGCATATTTTATCCTTAGCTAAAAAGCTAAATTAGCTTTGTTCCACAGAGTAATTGCTGTTCAAATCCCGAATAAAACTACGTTTCCGGATTTGTGTAAAATAGGATAGCAATAACACTCTTTTAATATTAGGTTTTGAATACATATCTTCCTGGCCTTTGCATGATAAGATTACCGAGTTAGCCGAGGATCCGCGTATAGTGACAGCCTGAGACTTTAGGGTCGCATACAAAGTACTTGATTGCACATCTTTTCGGACCCTCAATACCTCGCTCAGAAGCCTTTTTGTCCCACTACATTAGATATTATTTGTATCGAATTTACACACAATATTACACACACAATATTAAAAGATTAATTTAGTATTATTTATTACCTTTATATTCCTAAATCAACTCCATTGTATTTTTAATTTTGCATTTATTGGTAAATACAGAAATCTTAATCAAAGTGAGAAAATTTAATATTTTTGTAAGTTCATACTTCAATTATTGTTACGAATAGACTGACAAAAAAATGTGAGTACTTAGTGAAAGTAGTGACAATAATTTATTTGAACCATTTTACTACCATCTTCATTATAAACCAACATAAACTCAACTCTTTTGTTTACAATCTCTCCTTTAAATTAATAACATGTGTTTTAATTATTAGTAAGCATACAATATTAAGATTGACAACAGCTGGCAATTACCAGATAGTTAAACCATTGACTATAGGTTAAACCAACACAGCATATATAACATCCTCCCACCCAAGTTAATTAACTTATGGTTGATTAACTTGTACTTTGGATCGTGTACTTCTTCTTGTAACTAATTTTCTCTCTTCGTTAGAGTTTATTTCCAATGTGTATAAACGTTGTACTGGGCGAATCAATTCATTGGTTGGTGTCTTCAATCTTACTGTGCGCACAATTCCATCTCTTCCTTTCATTACTTCAATGATTCTGGCAATCACCCAGTTTATCCGCTTTTCAAAGTCATTACCTATGAGTACTATTTCCCCCACTTCAGGTTCTCGGTAACTTTTGACATTATTATGGTGTGATAATTGACCAAGATACTCGATTCTGAATCTTGACTTCAGTCCTTCTCTTATTTTCTTTCTGTATACAGCTTTCTTCGGTAAATTGATCTCCTCTATAGCGTCTAAGTCGGGTTGTCTTACATCGCTTATATCTTTTAAAAACACTGATGGAGTAATGGGACTCAATTCATTCAGATCAACCGACATGTAAGTAAGCGGTCGAGCATTGATGACACTTTCAAATTCACTTAATTTACTTGACATTTCTTCGTTGTTCAAACTAGTTTTCTTCAAAACTCTTCTTGGAGGATGTTGATTGTTTGACTCCCACCCTTTAACATGTGCTGAAGCATCAAATACGGGTCTCACTGGTGTAGTCACACTGTCCTTGAGAACTGCTCTATGCGGTATGAAGTGCTTGATGTGATCTACCTTGTCACTGGGAACTGATTCAACGATTCCTTCAGTCTGCCAACTTCTAAACACTTGTTGATACTTACTGAAGTAACCACCATTTTTAGTTTTGTCAATCGTCGATTGAAGCCGTTTCTTTGAAAATTCCAAGTTATTAGGAAGCATGTTACAATCCTCGACCCAAGGTAAGCACACTTCATAACGACCTTCGTTGTTTAAACTCACCGTATTCCTAAAATGCTCCAGTGTCATCTCGTGTAACTCTTCTTTTGACCTCTGTTCTACGGGATCAGTAATACCAAGTGTCTCTAATTTCCAGAACATCGAAATATCCTCAGAAGGATCACTAAAAGAAAACATACTAACACATGATGTATTGCATTCTGTCTTACTGTTATCAGTTTCCACAACACTAGATAAGCGACCCATTAATGTCCAGCCTAGAAAGGTTTCCATTGCTACAAGTCCACTATTCAGCTGAACTTTGTTACCTGTGAACAACTTACCAGCAACATCTGCACCAATTAATACTTCAATTTTTGCATCTGATTCAGCCACATCCGAAAGAACAATGTTAGCAGCTTCTATTTCCTTAAGTTCTGGACCTCTCCTAATACTAGGGATATTTTCACTTATAAGAGGTTGATCTAAAACCTTGAACCTACACTTATAGTCATTATTCCTATTGGCAAGAATGATTTTAAACGTGTTATGTGAAACAACATCTGTCTTAACACCTCCAAAAAGTTAATGAGTTAAACACTCTTGTCCCTCGGGATACATGCCAATTTCAGATGCTGTGTTCTCAAGAATATAAGATCTCATCGAACCTGTATCAATTAAGGCTCTAACAGGACGAATCAAACCTTCATGGATCAGATTGACCCTCAATGTCTGCAGATAAATCTGTGACTTTGTTTGTTGTCCTAAGTTAGATAGATCTTTGACCTCATTACCGGTACTCCTGTTTGATTTTTCTTGCAATCCTTGTTCCTTATTACACATCAAAGTAGGGTGTTTGCGGTAACAAATACTACATTTTAAAGGCCTTCTACAGAATTTAGATGTATGTCCCTGAAATAGACATGTAAAACAAGCTTTTTTATCCAAAACTATTTGTCTCTTTTTACTAAAATCCATTTTCTTGGCCAGCAGGCAATCTGCACTTTTGTGAGCTTCTGAACAGAATATACAATTTAACTCTTTTGACCTGTTAGTCAAGCAAGATGCTGAAGGCATATTGTTTGAAGTTTTATCAATATTACTTCTAGGGCTTACCCTCTTACTCGTACCGTAACCAGTCTTAGCCAAAACAATTCTTTCTTCACCTTCAACTTCTGATTTGATGAACTGCCGCAATCTCTTCAATGTCTGCTCTTCTGTTTCTGATGATTCTTTATTTTCTCCATCTGAAGACAAACTGCATCTCTGCCAAGCTCTAAGAAGATCATCTGGTAAGCAGGACTCCACTAAAGGCAACAAAACACAAGCACATTTATCTGTTGTTACCTCTAAGCTTTCCAAGGCTCGTAGTTGACATTCTAATTTGTCGTAAAACTGCATCAGAGACAAACTATGTTCTGTGTTTTTCAGTACCAAAGCTAGCAGCTCCCTAACATAAACTTGTACTAGAAGTCCGTCCCGCCCAAATCTACCTTTAAGTTCCTCTAGAGCCTTAGGATAATTATCTGCTGTTGGTGGAAAACTCTTTACTACTTCATATGCTCTAGACCTAGGAATCATACTTTGTAACAAGTATTGGAACTTTTCTGCAGCATTTAGGGTCGGTTCCCTATCTATTGTTTGAAAAAGACTCCAGAAATGTAGCCAGTCCTTTGGATCTCCACCAAATTTGGTCAATTCAACTTTTGGAAGTCTCACTTTGTTTTGCTTAGGTACTAAAGTACTGTTGTTACTTACAGCATCGCTGAGAGAACGAGCTTCATCTTCTAGTCTGTTACTTACTCTTAACTTGTATTTGATTGATTCAAAAGTCTCCTTATATTCATCCTGTTTTGCAAGTTCGGCTTCAATTTCTTCATCAGTACTTTCTTCAAGCATTAAATTGAATATTTCTTTATCAATTTCATGTAACTCATTATACCTTTGTTCTATTACGCCATAAAGAGCATTAGCTCTAATTCTTCTTGACATACTTCATTAAACTTATATACTGTTCTACTAAATGTACTTCTCAAAACTTTCCTTCTTTTTAACAAGGCCTCCATGGTTCAAATAAAATCTACACTTTTCCAAATAAATTACTTCCAACACGTTGGACGCCACAATGTTACGAATAGACTGACAAAAAAATGTGAGTACTTAGTGAAAGTAGTGACAATTTATTTGAACCATTTTACTACCATCTTCATTATAAACCAACATAAACTCAACTCTTTTGTTTACAATCTCTCCTTTAAATTAATAACATGTGTTTTAATTATTAGTAAGCATACAATATTAAGATTGACAACAGCTGGCAATTACCAGATAGTTAAACCATTGACTATAGGTTAAACCAACACAGCATATACAGTGTGTAAATTAAGTATGGAAACAAATCTGTATTTTTTAAACCAAAATAGATAGAAATATTTGGTTTGTGGCATTGACTGTTAACCAAGGTTCCGGAATTTTTTGCATCAGAAAAAATTTTTCACCCCCTCAGGGGGGGTAGGGGTAGGGGGTAACTTAATTTTTTTAAATAGCAACCCCTATTGAGTGACCTCTCATTTTGAAGGGTTTGTCAAAAGAAATACAATGCCGTAAACCCGAGGTCGATATCTTACCCCTAACCAGAATGGCGGCCATTTTAAATTTCGAGATGGGCAAACGAAATCCAGTGTGGATACCCATAATTTACCTTTTAAATGGGTTACATTGGGTAAGCCGAACTCCAGATACCATTATTAGATTGAAAATTGGATGTTTTTATCGTATTCAAAATTTTGCCCCAGCCCCCAAAATAGGGGATTTTGGGGGCAGCCCCAAATTTTTAAACGCAAACCCCTATTGAGTGACCCCTCGTTTTGAAGGGTTTGTCAAGACAAAAGCAGTGGCACAAATCTTAGGTCGATATGTCATCCCTAGACGAAATGGCAGGCATTCAACATTTTTAATTGGTGAAATGGGCGCTTTTTTACCCAATCAAGTTTTTGAATGCCTGCCATTTCGTCTAGGGATGACATATCGACCTAAGATTTGTGCCACTGCTTTTGTCTTGACAAACCCTTCAAAACGAGGGGTCACTCAATAGGGGTTTGCGTTTAAAAATTTGGGGCTGCCCCCAAAATCCCCTATTTTGGGGGCTGGGGCAAAATTTTGAATACGATAAAAACATCCACTTTTCAATCTAATAATGGTATCTGGAGTTCGGCTTACCCAATGTAACCCATTTAAAAGGTAAATTATGGGTATCCACACTGGATTTCGTTTGCCCATCTCGAAATTTAAAATGGCCGCCAATCTGGTTAGGGGTAAGATATCGACCTCGGGTTTACGGCATTGTATTTCTTTTGACAAACCCTTCAAAATGAGAGGTCACTCAATAGGGGTTGCTATTTAGAAAAATTAAGTTACCCCCTACCCCTACCCCCCTGAGGGGGTGAAAAATTTTTTCTGATGCAAAAAATTCCGGAACCTTGGTTAACAGTCAATGCCACAAACCAAATATTTCTATCTATTTTGGTTTAAAAAATACAGATTTGTTTCCATACTTAATTTACACACAACAATTATAGCTTATTAGGTTTTTAACGTAATGTATTATTTGGTAGATCTCAAATTATTTACATTTTTACTTTGCTGGCATTACTTGTCCTCTAGTTTATTTTATACATATCCTGTTATCCTAAAAGATAGCAATAGAAGAAACATGAAATGAAGGTATTATTTGAAAGAAACCTCATTTCCTTTAACGTATAATTCTACAAGTTATTTAAATAGCTAATACTCTACCAAAGAAAATAGGGCGTTTATAAAAGAATCGTCAGGTTTTAATGGAGTGTACCTCACCCAATTCATGTCCCATATTAATATTTGAAACATGTGCTTAATAAGCATATTTCCAAGTTTTATAATCAGCTGTTCAATAACAAATCTTGGTTTTTTTCTTGGACGTGTTTGCATAATTTTCAAAATGATTAAAATTCCAGAAAAAAACATTTCGTGTTTTTCATTATGGCTCAAGTTTATCTTTAATAACTGCCCAGCGTGAGTTTCGGGGGCATTTTAGACAGACTCCACCTACACAACAAAGCATTTTAAGGTGGTATCGCCAGTTTAAGAACTCTGGAAGTGTATTAAAAAGTCAAATCAGTGGCCAAGCAAGAGTTATCTTAAAAATTGAGGTGGATTGGAAAATGTTACGATAATGACATTACCCTTCTCAAATGCCCCCCTAGATCCCCTAATCTTTCGGCGTGTGATTTTTTTTCCATGGGGCTATATAAAAGACAAAGTTTATATACCCCCAATGCCTCAAACACTTCAAGAGCTCCGTGGACGAATTCACAATGCCGTGTAGAATCAATCAACCTATTGATGCTAGCCAGGGTAAAGGAAAATTTACAGCATAGATTGGAAACTTGCTCCACGGCTAATGGACGGCACATTGACAAGTTGTAGGGGTATATATGAAAAATTTTAGAGTTCTCCTTAATGTTGATATGTTTTATAACCGTATTTGTTTAACATTAGAGTCAATAAAATGTTTTAAAACCTGATGATTTTTTTATAAACGCCCTGTATATATATATATACAGGGTGGGGCAGGGAAATATCCCTACTTTTAAGATGGTACTGTGAGTAGTGGGGGTGTGCTGCAGGAATGGGGGTTAGGCTCAAATGAAGCTTTTGTTTTGGGAATTTCCAAAAATATCACTATCAGTAGTAGATATGGCTTGTTCGAGTGACCAATGTGCTTTTGCACTCGAGATGTATTTTTTCAAAAATCTGTCTATTGTTGCTGTGCAGCTACAATTGGCTGTCGGGTTATCGGGTGGCCTGTCGCAAAGCTGTTAATTTGGTGTGGGTGAATTACTTTCGTGTATGTGGTGGTGTATTGCGAAGGATATTTGGAGCTCAAAGAACGGTCCGGAGTCTTGAAAACATTGACCTTGTCAGAAGATCGATTTTGCAGTCTCCTCAAAGTTCTCCTTGTAAGCATGCATCCGCGCTGGCGTTGTCTAATCGTACTGTGCCTCGTATTCTCCATGAGCACTTACACCTCCATCTATACAAGAGGGTAGTTGCTCATGAACTCACACAAAGGGACTGGCAACAACGAATGCAGGCATGTGAAATCTTAATTGCGCGACTACCTCATGCTGCTCGGGTTTTGTTTAGTGACGAGGCACACTTCCATATTCCTGGAGCGGGTAAATAAGCAGAATGTGCTCTATTGGAGTGATGCTAAGCCTAGGGTAGTTCAAGGGAAGACCCTAGATGCCTTGAAGGATGCAATTCACCTTGAATGTTGCCTCTTTCCACAACAAATGCTTCACAAAGTTATAATGAACTCCAGAACCAGAATACAGTAATGCATTTAAGATTAGGGACACAACTTGTAGGATATGCTGTTTAAAACCAAGTAAAGTTATAATAAAATAAACTCCCAGATGTAACCTTTTAATCTCAATAAAAAGTTTGGCTCTAACATTTTTCGTTGTCTTTTAATTTACCTTTAACATTCGGGATACTTCCCTGCCCCACCGAATTCGCATATTCCGTAGTCGATTTAACTTTTTCTGCATGAGCACAGAAATTAATACCACGTTCAATAGTAACTTTCGTAGATTCAGAGTGCACGAGTTTCTAAAAACATATAAGTTGAGTTAAGTCATGGACGTGTTGCTCATTTGCAGTTATAAACGTGAGTACTTCGGTCACCGTGAAAGTGGGACACAAAATTGGAGGGAAAAATGGTGTTGTATGTGTACCTATTAATTGATATTCAGTTTCTAGCAGAATATGCTTCTGTTAAAGTAACCTATTAGAATGTAGTTTTTATATTTTAAGTATAGATATTCATACTCCTTTAAAAAAGTCCCCAAAATTATGATTTCAACCTTAGTAAATGCGGTGATTATTACCATAAATAAGAACTAACAGGACATGGACATGGGGCATTTATTTTAGTGCCCCACATAAATATTCTATGTAATTAAAAAGAAACAGTCCTATTTGTTATACCATTGTAAATAATCAAAGTTCATACAACAAAAGTACTGGTAAGAGTGTGGAAAATAATTGATACCAAATGTAAAATTATATTATGTTTTGGAGACGAACTAAAGGCAAAATATATTTTCAATGAATAGATTACTTAGTAACAATGATGCTTGTAACTTAAAAGTTGTATATATATTCTGACTTACCTAGCGTATATAAAAAAAATTAAAATAATAATACTTGAAAACTAGAAAAATATTTTCTGAGAGCAAAACATTATCGTTCTACAATAATATTAACCATGTAATTTTGCATGTATATAGAATCGATTATAAAATGTCGGTTGTTTTGAAATTACTGAATTTGAATTATGTTAAGCATCTCTAACTATGCAAATAAAATTAATAAAAATAGTAACCATAAAATAATCTAGTTGAAACCTAATACACTTTTTGTATTTCCAAATATTCAACAATATAGTTGTGTTAAGAATAGTTAATGTTTCAGTGAAATGCATTAAAAGCGGAAAAGCATATACACTTGAGAAAAAGTAGCAATTCACGACCCTGAGGCATTTAATAGTAATTTATTAACTGGATTTTAGAACTTGACTTTCATTAAAATATTTTACAAAAATGTTTATACGGTTCTAAAGAATGATTTTCCTTGCGAGGTGAAGAAAATCTGTGTTCGAGTCTTGTTTTGGAAACCTTGCTTAATTCCAAATAAGTGTTTTGTACTTACAAACGTATTTGGAGATTTCTTTTAATACCCTTTAGCCATAAATATCCCAGGCCTGAGTAAGCCTACGAGCAAGGTAAACTTTGAATGCCGTCTGAACCAACAGTGGAATGCAATATAGTGAGTCAATGCAGCAGACTGTCCGTATCACGTGAGTTAATATGTACCCTTCGTCTCCTGAGTTTATGACTTGGATTGTACCTAGCTTACATTTAATTATAAACTGAATTTAATCTAAAGGTAAAACTACTTCCATAAATGAATTTATGAAATTGATAGGTCTTTCAACTTATGGAGTTAAAGTGTATATATGTAATGTTATATTATATGTATGTAATATTATATGTAATTTTTTAAATTATTTTCAAGGTTTGATTGAAATCCTTTTAGTTTGTATTACCATGTTTATAATACAGGCTGTACATGTTAAAACGCCTGTTAAAGACTAGTTCTGTTAAATTTTGTTAGCAACAATGTTTTTAGCAACAAGATTAACACATTTTCTTTTAAGTTATATAATTTCATTTTCAATGATGATGTCCAGTCATGTGCAGCCACTTGTCCATTACTGTAAAAACAAGTTGTTTTAATTCATGTTTTTCTGTGTCATGACAAAGAGATCATGGTTAATACTCTATAATTTATAAAAGAAAGAATGCTATGGCCCATTTTAACCTTTAACTTTTTGAACACATAGGCATTACGCCTGGTAATGGAAAATACAAAGCTAAGAGCAAGCGATTGAAGACAAGCCTTCGATTATTGCCCTCTATTATTAGACTCAATACCGAATGAGCAACAAATTCGTCACAAATGTATTACAGACAAATAATACGCTCTTCATTTGTTGCTAATCATAGCCAAAATTCAAAAGGATGTTAAGAATCTCAAGCCAAAGCTGTAAACTCTATATTTTTTTTAAACCAACCAGCAATTTTGGATCTAATACTTTAAATCCAAGTTTTGCCTGCCTTGTAATTACAGAGGATTTAAATTATTGTTGGAAAATCTCGAATTAATTTTAAAATTGTGTCCACGTTCCAAATGCATTAATATATTATTTAATCCCATATTTTTAACTTACTGATACAAAACTACATGTTACATCTGACTTTAATATTTTACTATAAAGTAAAAAAGCTGTACAAGGACCGACTACACTCAATCAGATCAATAAAAAACATAAAATGTATTGTAAGTAATAAAAGTGTCACATGGGGACTGTAATGACCTCTTGTACATAGTACAGCAATATTGCGCTGCCATAAACATGTTTGTACGACTAAAAACGTTTATTAATTACTTAATACTAGATATTTTGTTAATATAAGACATTTTATTTTTCTCCTTTGATTACAATTATGCGTATATGCATTATTTTTTATTAAACTAGTTATCATTCACTCAAGAATGGTATCACTCATGGTATTAATTACCATGATGAGTCGTCAAACACTTTTAATTAAAGAAGGTAATCCAGTTAAACATGATAAAATCTATGACAAAATCCCAGTTTCAATGTAAAAAGCAGCTTGTGTTATTTTGTCGAAAGGATGTAAAAATAGCTTCTCTACCAAATTATACAACTTATAAAAATTTTTAGTTTTAATGCGAAATAGTTTTCTTACTTTAATGTGAAAATAAGGCAGAATGACAAAGCATGGTACAATTTTCGAGATTTATTAAATAAACATTTTTTAACATTGTTTTAAAATGTTACATAGTTCAGATAAATTAAAGTAAAAACCCACTTGAAGCTCTATATAACAGTTGAGTGGCCGCTTTATCGAGAGGTAGTCTTCTGGGAACAAAGTAGAATCGTCATTGAGTTCATTAACACGTGGACAGGGGAGTTCTTAGGACCCAATAAACCATTTTACTAGAATGTAATGCTCGTAATCCCTTGGGTATTTTTTATTTGTATTTGGGTATTTAGTTTAAGAGAAAATACTAAATTGTTGTTACCAACTTGAGAAGTTTAAATAGGTAAAAGATTAATTTACTCTCTGCATACGACATATTATACGGTAGCATAATGCATAGTTTAACCCTTGACTATTGATATAACTAGACATTCCATCCCCATGTTAAAGTTGTCACCAGTTTTTAAAATGAAATCCGTCGTAGTTGATTTGAGCAACCGAAACATAAGCTGGAAAATAAGGTCGATTTGAGAGGTTTTCTTTACATGAAAAGTATTTTAGTTTTCTAGCTTGGTGTGTTAAGATGCAATATGAAGAAAAATACAGGGTGTTCATTTGAAAACTTTCCATATCTGTTGTGTGCAAAGGTAAGGCTTTTTACACTTGTTTGTTTTCATTTCCCCCTAATTTGGACATGCCAAATCCAATAAAATTATTTTAATTTCGAAAAATGCCCCAAAAGAGCCCAATTTGGGGGGTAGGGGTGCTTTTTGAGAAATTTTCAAATATAAACATGGGTTGTGTGATACATCAATTTAAAGGTCTAATCACCCCGACTATTTTGGTGCAATAAAAATGTTATTATCTTTAACCGTATTTACAGGGTGGGTCAAAACGTTTTAAAAAAGGACTTTGAAGTTAAGTACCGTATTACCCGAACTACTGAACGGAACAGCGCCAAATTTCTTTCCAAGTGTATTCTTGATCTACTCTTTAAGATAACTTGTAATAAGGGCATTTTCCATGTTATTTTCTAATTTTTAAAAAATCTCAAATTTTAAGAATAAAAGAAAGCTGGAAACTCAAAATTCTTAAATAGCAAGGTATAACAAATTTCATACCACGTGAAAGGTCCTTTTTTAACAAACATTTTACGTATTTAAGTTTTCTTTCTATCTCTTACCGTTTAAAAATTGCAGTAGAAAAACTGAATTTTCTATGGTAAAATTATAACTAGTTTTCTAACATAACACATTGCACTTTGCTCAACGATGTATTATGATTAATTACAAATTGATCAACTACTTTTACTTGTGTCAGTTCATCTTGGACCCTTCATCCTGTTCTTTTGTCATTGGTAACTGAGCCAGTTTCAGAAATTTCTTAACTAAATCATTTACAGCTTTATGACTTAAGGTCTTACCTGGATATTTATTGTTAAGCACTTTGCAGTTATCCTGTAACACTTTTGTTCTGCCCAATAAGTAAAAACAAAGTCAATTTTTTTTAGTGTACACCATATTCGATTAGATAATACAGAAAATAGTACTTTTTGAAATTAGTACTACCATTGACTAGTCAATGGTACTACAGAATGCGGTCCACATGTAGGTTGTCCTCATCAGCTATAAGACTTGTTTTTCACAAAGTAAAACGTAATGACTTGTTTGTCAATAAGGGTATCAATAATTATGAATTGTTTCCTTCAGTTAATGCACCATTAAATGTGCGTCTAGAGACGAATTTTGGCTGTTTTATTACAAAAGTAGTTACAATATTACTATGGAAAATTCAGTTTTTCTACTGCGATTTTTAAAGGGTAAGAGATAGAAAGAAAACTTAAATACGTAAAATGTTTGTTAAAAAAGGACCTTTCACGTGGTATGAAATTTGTTATACCTTGCTATTTAAGAATTTTGAGTTTCCAGCTTTCTTTTATTCTTAAAATTTGAGATTTTTTAAAAATTAGAAAATAACATGGAAAATGCCCTTATTACAAGTTATCTTAAAGAAAAATGTACACTTCAATGTATGATCAAGAATACACTTGGAAAGAAATTTGGCGCTGTTCCGTTCAGTAGTTCGGGTAATACGGTACTTAACTTCAAAGTCCTTTTTTAAAACGTTTTGACCCACCCTGTAAATACGGTTAAAGATAATAACATTTTTATTGCACCAAAATAGTCGGGGTGATTAGACCTTTAAATTGATGTACCACACAACCCATGTTTATATTTGAAAATTTCTCAAAAAGCACCCCTACCCCCCAAATTGGGCCCTTTTGGGGCATTTTTCGAAATTGAAAAAAATTTTATTGGATTTGGCATGTCCAAATTAGGGGGAAATGAGAACAAACAAGTGTAAAAAGCCTTACCTTTGCACACAACAGATATGGAAAGTTTTCAAATGAACACCCTGTATAGTTATTCACATTTGCAAAAGTGTCTTTTCAACCATCACTCGTATAACTTGAGCTCGGGTCAAAAAAAGTCACTTTACGCCCTAGTGATGAAATATACTATAGTTTGAAGTTTAATTTGAACGTTCTTATTGTAACAAAGAAACAGATACGTTTACAAAATTATTAATCCCAATTATAATAGCTTTGTTTTGGAAAGGTTATTTATTTCTATACCCTTATATGATACCCTTGTGGCTGACTATTGTATTTTTAATAATCTGTTTATAACTCAAGGATATTTTTTTTTATTCACACTTGTAAAATTTAAAAAGTGCGAGCTTGTTTAACTTAAGAACAAAATGTTTACTTTTCAACCTTTTTTTATGCATTATCAACCGGGAGAAATAAAAATATCTATAATACAACTTAATATTATAATAACTTTAAGGCATCTATACTTATAAAAGGCAAAGCCCTCACTCACTCATCACTCACTTCTCCCACTTCCAATTTACCTAGGAGGCTGAAATTAGGTACACCGATTCTTTGGGCATTAAATAGGAAAAATAAGAAGTTTTTATTCTGATCTGACCTTAGGGCTGCCCCATAGACCGTGTCAAAAATCTATAAATTCCCATATTACCCTTATTCAGAGAAGTAATCAATCACATTAAACATTTAAACAGATGTTTAAGTAAAAAAATACAGTACAGTAGGAACCCAGCTGTCAAGATCATTGACTATAGAAACTGAAGACCTTTTTCATAAACACAGAAGTGTCATTTAATTTTCAATTAGTTACCAATAGAGTGTGCTACTGTAAACTACTTATTTTATCTGAGAAACAGGTGATTTGATAATAAAGGGTTTGCAAGAAACTGTCCTTAATGTAAATGTCAATATTTATAAACGTATGATAAATTATTCTTTGTTTTGTTTATATTTATGATATTTATTTTGTGCAGTGGTGTGACAGGTTAAAAATTAACTTCACACAATTTCAGTGTTGGTTTCTTTTAATTTATTAATTTTTTTGACATGGATACAAAATTGACATCATTTGGAAAAAAAGACTTGCAGTTTAAAGTTATTCACATGCCTCCAGATGGTTCCTGCCTCTTTCATTCTATATGCTACTCAGTTTATGGAAATAATTTATACAGCGATCGAGTAAGAGAGAAAATAGTTAACTCTGTCAAAGGGGTGTAGCCCAGGCAAATTAGACATATGCTCCCCAAAAAATCGTCTAAAGCTGGAAAGTGTTTTAATACCTTTTGGGGGTCCCAAATAAGACTCCTATGAGTTTGCGACGGATTCTGACGTCTGCTTAAGTTTTGAGAGTCGTAAAACTATGAAAATTTTGCACTTTTTTCAGTTTTTCGCTTATAACTCCTAAATAACGAATCCTCAGGAAAATGTTGTTCGAAGGTGTCTTTTAGTGCATTAAATTCCGCGTCGATTGATGTTAAATACGTCAAAATCGGTCGAGCCGTTTAGCCGCTGTAGCTTTTCAAAGTTGGGATATTTTCATCAACATGGCCAAAAGGTTGATTATTTGACCAGTTTTCGGCTTACAACTCCTAAACGACGCATGCTATACAAAAATGCACCTGTAGTTAGTTTGGAAAACACAAAATTCGGCGTAGAATTATGATTATGAATTACTAGATAGTGGTTTATTCCATGGTTATCATCCAGAGGTTTATCCAAGAATGTGTGAAGGGAAGGGTAGCAAGACCCCCTATGTAATTTTAAATCTAATATTGTTATCTGGGGTACAAAAATTCTAGGATTCGTCCTAAGCTCCCATTTATACGATCCCATCTATGGACACTCCAAAATGGTGTTAAGCAATTCTAATATATAATAAGATATTACAACGAGAAAGATTTTATTAAATATAGAAAAAATTTTATTTTTATTTTAATAAGCGAAATATGATAATGGGACTGATGTACATAGTTTTACTATGTATTTAGCCTATAAAAAAAAAAACGATTGGGAGTTTTCGTAGATTTTACTATATAACTTTTCTACTTCTCATCATTGGAATCTTAAGAATTCATTCTTTGCTCTTATTGATCTTGCCACAAATGGTGACATTCGGTACCATCCATCTTTTTCGTCAGATATAGAATTGAGATCATCGTGCCCCTTGCAAGTTTTGCAGACAGTAGTGCATTATATCCCTGCATTTCAAAAGGAGAAAGATAATGTAAACCGTTTTTAACATGTACACGATAGTCGAGATAGGTAGGTATTTTATACCTACATTACATTATACATTTTATATTATGGTAATAGGTATTTTATACGGAGTTGAGAAGTTCTTGTCGAACCGGTGGATTAACCGTAGTGATGGGAGTTAACCCACTGGCGTTAATTTTCCATACCTATCCCTCTGAATTAAGTACACTTTTAAATGAGCTCTAAAGGATTGGTGGATGAGCAGCCCCTTTTGTTAGAATCAAAGTCAAAATTAGTTGAAAGTGTCTTCTAGAATAGACCAACCCTCACTTGATTTGGATATTTTCACCTCCCAATCATGTATAGGGCCAACCTGCTTCTGCAACTTCGCCAAGCGTTGTAACCCGTCAGAACACATTGAGATCTACATTGATTGGAGTAAACAGCATGAGTAGTTTTAGGCTACATGAATAGATTTTCGACTTTTCTACATCACGCTTTCTTCATCAAACTGCGCTAGTGGGTGCGGACCTATTTTTAATCCAAAGTATGATTCAAAAACGAGGCTTGGATTTAATGTGGAATATCACGTGCTGACTGAGGGGGGGAAATTCTTCTTTAATCTTTGCTGGTGCCATCACAGCTCGCAATTAAGGTCATTACTTCCTTTTATTCTGCACAGTTTGTGGTCATTATAGGCTTGCCTATTTACGATTTTCTTGCAAGCTGTGTCTTTTCATTATGCTTTATACATATCTCGCGTTGATGCTATCATATGGGATAACTGCTGAGCTGATTGACATGAGCGAACTATTTTCAGTAAATGGGTCGTGACACTGAAACCATTTGATGAATTTCTTTTTGATCCCACCGTATCCGTGGAGTTTATATTGTAAACTTGCCGATAATATGTTGAAGAGGTGATCCCACAATATCCCTTAATTTGATGGGTAGCATTCACTGCGATGGGCCTGCCAGCGAACCATCGGGTTAGATCCCCATCATTGATTCGACTATCTCGGAAGAGCTCTCCACAGTAAGATGAATCATAAATCATAAATCTTTATTGGTCATTAAATAACAGATGTTACAATAGACTTCGTTAATAAAAAAGGTGCCAAAAAGGGCCATAGATTCTAGATAGTATAACATGGAATCTTCACTAAATATAACAAAGACAAAAAAAAATAGTTAAAAATCATTTGAAAAAAAAAAAAAACAGAACTATATACAGAAACAAAAAGTAAGGTACTTAAACAAAGTGATTGAAAGACTAGGTAACAGTTGACTAGGGACTAAGTAAGAACTAGATAACAATTTTACCGTAACAATTATGTTCTGCAAAAAATTCATCCAAACTGTAAAAAGGGTGGTCAGCAAGCCAAACCATCAACTTTTGTTTTAGCCGAGTACAAGGAATGTCAGGTATTTCACTTGCAAAACAATTTACTATTTTTAGATGTTGCTCTCATGAGCACTTACTTGTTCGCAGGATCCATGACGTCACACTAGTGGATAGATTCACTGCCATATCCTCTATGTTTTTGGTAATTAGGCTGGTTGTTTGCCAGATTTCAATGGTAAGATTTTAAACTTCGGAAACTTGACAAGCATCTGATTTAGTGTTAACAATCAATAGGGGTTAAATGGTGAAGCCGATCTTAATGAATTGGAAAACATTCTACGCAGACGTTTATGCTCTACAGGAAACTACTACAGGAAATTTTTTTTATAGCATGCGTTAGGAGATGTAAGCCAAAAACTGAAAGATGAATACAGGGATAGATCGTATATAATGGGTTGTTGGGATATGAATCCTAGAATTTTCGGAACCTCAGACAACAATATTGGACTTAAAATTACATAGGGTGTCTTACTCTCATCACACCTTATTAGATAAACCTCTGGATGACCATCATGGAATAAACCACTATCTAATATATCATAATCCATTTAATGACAGGATCTATGTTGTTACAAATTTTATTAAAATTTCCCAATTTTAACTTTAATACTTTTTTCAATGAAATGGCGACCATACGAAGTAAGTAACAATCAATTGCCGTTATTGATTAATAAAAAAAAACATTAAACGCAGAATTTTGTGTTTTCAAAACTAACTACAGGTGCATTTTTGTATAGCATGCGTCGTTTAGGAGTTGTAGGCCGAAAACTGGTCAAATAATCAACCTTTTGGCCATGTTGATGAAAATATCCCAACTTTGAAAAGCTACAGTGGCTAAACGGCTCGACCGATTTCGACGTATTTAACATCAATCGACGCGGAATTTAATGCACTAAAAGACACCTTTGAACAACATTTTCCTGAGGATTCGTTATTTAGGAGTTATAAGCGAAAAACTGAAAAAATTGCAAAATTTTCATAGTTTTTCGACTCCCAAAACTTAAGCAGACGTAAGAATCCGTCGCAAACTCACAGGAGTCTTATTTGGGACCCCCAAAAGGTATTAAAACACTTTCCAGCTTTAGACGATTTTTTGGGGAGCACACCCTAAATTTGATCTAATTTGCCTGGACTAGTGGTCTGACAGGATCATCGGTATTCGTGGGATGAAAACAGTCTCTCCCTGGCCAACGCCTGTGAATATCGTGGCTTCTATCACATGTTTGTGTAAAACATTCACCTGGAGCCTGGTCCCATTGCAAAGTTTAGGTGGATTCAAATTCCGGAGAAGCATAATGGGGGAACCAATCTTTAGAAAAAGAAGATGAAGGGGTATCCCTGGCGGGTAGTAAGTAAGAGTATGGATAAAAATTAATGAAACCCACACTGACTAATAAAAATTGCATAGTTTTATTAATTATCATTCATTCAAATGAAAATTGTAGTTCTCTAATAAATTTGTACAAATTTATACGGGGCGAAGCCCGCGGGTAACAGCTAGTAATAATTGTAAAAGATTTACAGAGCATCAAAAACTATTGTTAGAAATAATAACCAAATGTAAGGAAACAAGATCTATAAGACCATACAAGATGAAGCTGTAGAGCTATTTGAGACATGAATAAGTCACCTTTATATGCAAGACTCGCCTCTCAGACGCCGCAACATTTACATGCATGGAGGAGGAAACTCAGGACGCCTTTGTGTGTTTGAATCTGGATTACGCTGCATTGTGCTGTTTTATATGCGTATCATAGGCTAAGCTATTCTTGTTCTAAAACCATTCTTTGCAAGACCCATACATGGAAACATAGATATATAGAAGTATGACAACTAGTATGCTTGTTGTTGTCTTTGTGATATGTTTGATACGTTTTTATCTGTTTTATTTGTTAACTATTTATTAATATTTGTATCATTATAGACGAACTCAATTATCTGTTGTTTTTTTAGTTCTAATGATCAGCATCGAGTTGCTATCCTGGCAAACTGATTATAATGTAAAAAACATATAAAAGTAACTACACGACTTTGACCGGTACGATTAATTAAATGACGAACATGTTATTTTATGTTAAGATATTCGCGAATAATGAAAAGTCATACAAAACTACATACGTACAAAAGAGTAAGTTAAATTACTTTTTGCCATAATTTTCATTATAAGACCATTTCACCTCTTAGAATAAGTCACAAAATCTTGTATTTTTTCCATATTATTGGATATGAAAAGAAGTTTTGAGAAAGTATAATGCTGGATTTTAAGTGTTTATTATGCATGCGAGATTTTCATGGATGAATTTCCTAGAATCATCCATGTGCTTCCAACTTCTCATTTTTCTAGTAGTGTTGGCTATTCTAGAGGCTCAAGTTTGATTTAATCATCAATTCGGATGATTAACTAACAATAATTGATTAGGTTTTGTTGTAGATGAGTAATATTTAAAGAGCGAGATACAGTAAACCTTTTCGTGACCAAAGCCAGCTAGAGCCCTTTTAAAGTTTTTAGAACCTAATATGTATTTTTCTAGTAGTGTTGGCTATTCTAGAGGCTCAAGTTTGATTTAATCATCAATTCGGATGATTAACTAACAATAATTGATTAGGTTTTGTTGTAGATGAGTAATATTTAAAGAGCGAGATACAGTAAACCTTTTCGTGACCAAAGCCAGCCAGAGCCCTTCTTAGCTTTTGTTAGTGCTAGCTGTAAAGAACTGTAGTTTTAGAACCACTAAGAAAATCGTTTGTTAACTTTGTTTTAAATAGTATCCAACAAAGTATAACAAAATAAGCACGTTTTGAACAAATTAATAAAAGGCATACCATCTAAAAAACGGAATAGCTGAATAACACAAATGCCTGACATTCAGTTGGAAAACGATCCTGTACACGTTCTAGTAGACACTTCTACTAGTCTAAGTCATACCCTAGACCATTGTAAAATTACAGTTGAAATATTATCTTTTTCAAAACCACAAATCAAGTTTTGTCTGATCAGTCATACTAATCCAACAGATTTTTTCCCTAATCCACAAGGAAAGGGTTAGGTGAACTTAATTAGAGTGTATAAAGGTGAATTAGTTTTTTTTTTTATAACCTAAATTATCACCCGGCCGTCCACTCTTATTTATATCTCTAAAATCACCGACTCATATAGTTTCTTGGTTTACCTTTCATGTTATACAGACGTGATGTAATATATTTAGCCATATTCCATTATCCTATTCAAACCATTCCACGTAACACTGCTCGGTGAGTGCTCGATGCTCTGATCTGAGGGAAATGCTCAGCTTACAAGGCGCTATCATCTCGCTGTTGGAAATATTCTCACTTTGTAAGCTGATTATTACCTCGCCCACGCAAACTCAGTTTAACATTTATTCAAACAATCAAACCTGGTACTTCACTCGTTAATATCTTCTATATAAACTCAGAACAATTAATGATATATTTTGTAAAATACTCAAACAAATATTGTATTAATGTATTTCTTGAAATACCAATGCGTAGTTCTACGAGCGTCTATTAAAAATATTTATTGAACTTTGTGGTTTGAATAATTTATCAAATTTTATTAATGGTGTTAAAACAATCTTGTAAAGTTGTGGACAATCTTTATGTTATAGGCTAATTATTATTGTTCTTGAATTACATAAATTACATTTATGGATAGTAAACGAAATATATACATTCCAATGAACTTTTTCATACTTGTCAAATCAATTGAGTTATATTCCAACATAATAATATTGCAATGACTCCTATCACAATTGAAGAAAAATTATAAATAAAGGATTTTATATGGATTATGTCAGAAGGATTATAAAGCGTCAGGTAGTTGTTACAACGACCCTGTTAATAAATATTACAAAAGTCTCTAGGGAATGTATTACACGTCATAGTATTAAACGCATGTGATTAAGAATTTGATTTTAATTCTGTTCCGAGGCTTGTTCCGGACAGCTGAGGCAGATATAGCCAAGTTATTACATCAGTAGACCCACGGACTCTTGCATATTCATCACAGATTGTGCTGACCACTGACCTCGTGTTTTCACATTAGACTGTGTGTCTCATCTCGCACTGTTGCACTTCAATTGATTTATAATCATGTATAAACAAAGATAGTGACATTGTTGACCTTTTTTAACTACTGAACAAAAAACATCTTTAGATGGTATTTGTAAGAGGACAAATCCACTAATGGTGTCCAATAATTTTTATAATCCACTGATGCTACGATAAAGTACATTTTCTCGCTCTAATTCGAAGAATCCCCACTGTTTTTCCAACAACAATTTTCAATTGTATATTTTCTGTTATATCTACTCTAGTTTGTTTAGTCCGTTACATATAATATATTTCCAGGGAAAGTTTGATATTTCTCAAATCTTTTTACACTTAAAACATTTTTATCCACTTCTCGTCAATCTGAAAACATTAAACAAAAAACTTCACAATAACTACCCAAACGATTTTTGGAACTGAGTCAATTTAACTCACCAAACTTAATATAATATATAAAATATAGCTAAGAATCGTTATTATACAGGGTGTCCCGGAACTCTCTACCAATATTTTAGGGCATTGCTCCTGGGTAAGAAACATAACTAAATATCATATTTAAACTGTCCGGAAGTCCTTAGTTACTTACACAGCCCCCATTTTGTTTTTTTCATTTATAAATTTTTTTCTAAAGAACGGTTTAACATACGAAATAGAAACTTTGCACAAACATTTATGACAACTAGATAAAGCTACAAAAAAATTATCACGATTATTCAAGTTCGTTAAACAAAATAGCGGTCATTTAAAATTTTTGCAAAATCAATGGTTTTTGAGCTATTTAAGAAAGAAAATTTTAAATGGCCGCCATTTTGTTTTATGAATTTAAAAAATTGTCATATTTTTTTTGTAGCTTTGTCTAGCTGTCATAAATGTTTGTGCAAAGTTTCAATTTCGTATGTTTAACCATTCTTTAGAAAAAAAATAATAACTGAAAAAAAAACAAAATGGCGGCTGTGTGAGTAACTAGGGACTTCCGGACGATTTAAATATGATATTTAGGTGCGTTTCTTACCCAGGATCAATGTCCTAAAATATTGGTAGAGAGTTCCGGGACACCCTGTATAGTATAATCAGCTTAATAGATGTTTCTCCGCATGTTGTGCCCAAGAAGTATATGAACCTTTTTACATTCTATTTTCGTAACTATTAAAAAATCAAACAGAAAACTTTACAATAACTGCACAAATGACCCTCAAAACTGTCTATATTTAACCACCAAACTTTGTCATATTACTCAAAACTATCACTATGCAGTATAATTAATTAGCTTAATTTATTTAACTTTATTCTTTTAATGTTAAAGAAAGATAAAACGTAAACTGGGGAAAGTATTAGAAAATGTTTTAACCTAAACGTACGGTTTTACAGGCTCCGATAATTAATGTAAGTCGAAAAATGTAATATTAAATAAAAAATATTCAAATCCTACTAAGAAATATATGTATAAGATAAAACCATTTAACAAATAACGATATTATAGATTTGATCTATTAAGTACCTATCCTAAGATCCTACGTGGTAAGCCAGGTTTAGCACGTTTGTTGTACACCGGTTCCTCGGCTATCCCAGGTTTCTCCCGTCTTACAAGGGATTAAGTGAAGACCTCTTTACAACGACGATTTAAATCTACGTCTTAGAACATTCAGAGGAATATTTGACTGTTGCACCTTGAAGGCAGTTTAAAACAAAATTGTATAGTTAAATCTAATAAAGAGGTTTTAATGTATCAAATGTTTTTAAAACTCAATAAAATATATTTGAAAAATGTTAAAATTCAAAACACGCAATTTCAACAGCACATTGGTTAGTGTAGTTGCAATGCGTCTATTATATACAATTAGAAGAAATCATTAGTCATAGTGAGTAAGGTGTAAAATGACTGTACTAAAAATAGTATAATTGTCATCAGCACAATAAAACAAAAACTATTCCACTTTAATTTTTAGTTGTGTAATAAGATCTCACAATGATTATACTTTTGTTACTTACTGGACTACTATCTACAATCGTAAATAAACGTTTTATATTTATTCACAAACACCAGTCATTAATTTACATTGATGATACAGTCAATGATTTTACCAATAAACCCTAATATATATTTTTATCTAATTTATTTCATTTCGTATTGACAAACGTAATGTTAAATGTATTAATAATTCTAATAGATTAAACAAATCTTGACATTTGTTTTTGTTTTTTGATTAAAATTAAGTACGATATTCATTTGATTGCATATGAATTTGTAATATTTTGCACTTAATAAAAAAAAAAAAAAACGTATCCTGCTATTAACCTCGTATAAAATTGTGGAATGGAACTGAATAACAAATATGCATGTATAAAATGCACCCGGACGTTTCCGCAACCGCTGGAGACATAACCGTCATCAACTAATACAGTTTAGGTGATGGACATTCACATGATATTGCTCTCATGATATACACTGTATGCATTTACTACCATCTGTTTGGTACATTTCAATATTCTATAATCCAATATCCGCAGATAGCCAATGTAGCTGTCGTAACATTTGACAATACCGGATTAGACAGAATGACGGTTTGCAATTCAATTTCGTCTGCATTGCACTCGTGGCCTTACTAAGGATTTATTTTCTCATAAAATATTGTAAAAAAAATGAAATACTTCAAAGTTTCATTTTAAACATAGTGCAAATATAAGTACGGATACTATCCAGTGTAGAATATCTGGACATTTTGTTTGGTTACCAAAAGGTGGGTACATTTTCTCTGTGTGGTGAAATGTAACACTGTTATCATTGTGTCATTTAAAAGCTATTTAAAAGCTATTTACTATTCGTATCAGTGCTGGTCTTAAGATACTCACTTATGTATTAAGTGATTATAGTTAGATTATAGTTAGTCTAATACCAAGATTGATGGGAGCTCATTGGACAAATCTTTGTAAAACGGATGTTACTATGATTTAAATGACCAAGTTCTTAAAGAACACAGTTTATTTAACTTTTATTCAAATTATCTTAAACAAATGAAATTTAGGTATTCATTTTTTACTTAAACCAATATTAATATAGATTTTATATGACTGTCAGTAAATGTGAGTAAATCTTCATTACGAATAAATATAATAGTAGAAAATCTATTTAGTTCCACATGAAAAATCCTAAATTCAAACTTTTTTTCGAGTTCATTTTGTGGCTATAATTTATTGCTTGTGAAAATTAGTTTTTGTTGGCTTCTTAAGTGAGAAAAATATCATTTTCAATAATGAAATTCTTAAACCTATGGAACATATCTGAAAAGATTATAATTTAAATATGTCATTTCTATTAATTGTATGAACTGCTTTGTATCTGTTACTACATAAATACGATGTTTGATAATCTTAGTATGTACTTAGTGATCTTAGTGACTTCTAATGTCTTAAGTCAAATAACGAGAAATCCCCTATAACCTTTATTTATACAAGGGATCAAATAGTTATTTTAGAAAAAAGGAAATTTTTCCTATTATGATTAATTATTTCATAAATCTAAACGATTTGAGATTAAAATAACATAAAATGCGTTATACATGATTGCAAAACGAATACATAGACAAACTCAATTTACCGTCTTAATGTTTCACAGAATAATTTTCTGTGCTTAGCGAAGAGAAAGTGAATATTTAACAAGGGAAAGTAATTTGCTCTTAATTATAAACATGGCGTTGCATAATTCCATCCAATTACTTTTAAACCCTTTTTGAGACCTGATGTCATGATTTTTACCGTGTGAAAATGTCTAAAATACTTTGTATGCTGAGTTATGTTTCGAACTGCTATAACTAACATGATTCAAAATTGTACCTTTACAAATAAAAAAAAAATCTAATTGCAATTTCAAAAATAATTTTACTTAAATATATCACTTAAATGTTTTTATTACGGAATCTATGGTAAAAAAGTAAAATATAATCAAAATAAAACTATGCTGTAAGGTAAGTACACATTGCTGCAAAGTTAATCTTTTCAATTCTAATAACTGAACTGAAAAGCCTTGTTTGAAAAGCAGTGGTAGGTAAACAAATTTACGAATCAGAGAAGCTCATGATTATTTTATAAAGCTGTAAAAGTCTTCGATACATATATTAAACTGAAGAAAGATTTGATAGGATTATGTGTTATCTTTGCAATAAGGCTGTTCATTTATGGATGCTTAGTCAGTAGACATTTGCACTTTAACTAACAGTAACTGCATGAATATAAGTAATGTTGACTATGAAATTAATTCAACGTAAATATATGAAGCAATAAAAGATCCTTAGGCTTGCCAAAATATAAATATTTTAGCGATATAATGATACTTAGATCCATTTAAAATATAATATGATTCATAATATTATATTTTAAATAATATTCGTACTGTGGATTAATTTTTTGTCGGTATTCTACTTTTCAATTCTAATGGAAGAAAAATCTTCACAAAATCAAATTATGCTAAGGCTAAGTGTAAATTCCACCCGGAGAGGCTAAGTCGTAGTCAGTGTAAAGAACACTCTCTCACAATCCCTTGTAAGCCGGGGATCAACCAGAAGACTGTGCAACATCACGGCTTGTTCCTTGGAGAGTATATCACCTCAAGTACACATTTTATAGGGAGAGTAGCATTCACAATAATCAACTAGAAAATATGTATAGAAAAACAATTAGCATCGTCATCTTAATTTTATTGTAAATCCGGTATAAAAATCCAACTAAAACTTAAGACATTGGGTGGCTTTTACAATATTTATGTTCTGTACAAAAATAACACCAAAATTGCGTGTTGTATGTAGGCAACGTATTCAAATATCTACAAGATATAAAGTAATATTGAAACCCTGAAGAGCGTGTGTGTGGTATTTACACGCAAATTAAAGACCTTGTGCTTATTGCATCTTAACTGTCCAAGCCGGTGTAAAGCTGTGGCCTTGTCCTCCACATGTGAGGACATCTGTCTGACAGCGGCTTAGGTTCACATTCATCACCTGGGATTGTCTCTACATTGGCAAAAGACGCGCTTGTTGCAAATGAAACCCTACAATAAAACCTGAAAACAAAACAGTCCCGGCGAAAATTATAAAACTCCAAGATGTATTACTACTAACAGGAGCAATTGTGTTAATCATAAAAAAACGAGGCCGAATTAATATTTCTTTCTTGTAAATATTTTTGTTATACTTTTCATTGCCAGCATTAAATAAATAATTGCTTAGTAAAATTACTATTATATTAAATTCATTAACTCCAGAAGAAATTATTATGCCAGTAAAAATAATTACATAAAACTTCTAACTATGGACAATTACTAAGCTTAAATTTAAATTGTTGGTTAATTACGAAACATAATTAGTAAAAATTCAATTTACTTGTCTTAAACTAATTAAGTCCTCAATTGATGCGGTTCGCTGGATTTAATCATCAAAGGCAATCAAGATCGAAGCTAACTTTATTAGCAGCTTTTATGTTGAAATATGGTGTTTACGAGGCTCTTGATTGTAGCTATTTGTGTCTCTAATTTATAAGAGAACATATGTTCTTAAATGTGACTTGAAAATGAACTTTTCTTTCAAACTGTTTTTCTCTGGCTAATCGTAATATACATGTTTTTAATGTAATGGAACCAAAATTGTTATTAGCTAGAAATTAATACGCAAACCTTGATGGTATACCAGTAATCAAGACTTTATTTCTTAGAGTAAGGTCAGAAATCCCTTAATAAAAAAATAAAAAATGATATCCTTTTAAAGGTAACTGTAGAATATGATTAGTTTAGAGTTTCTGTGGATGATTTTAAGAATTTAACGGAACTTAAAATGTCAAAAACCTTAGCAAAAGGCCAGGGTTAATCAGATAGGCTACCAAATAATCAAATTTGAAAGGAATCTTCAAGCTGAGCTTTTCAGACCAGCTTGGTGGCTTCAGATTGATTGCTATAGTTTGGTTGTGATTTAGTTACATCGTGTTTTGTATATTGTTGTTAGTAATAATATATACTATGTAATTAGTGTCTGGGAAATGCTTAAGTAGGTTGGACAGGGTAGTAAGGAAACTTGAGATGAGTTCGTAATCACTTGAAAGCAGGAGGTTCCTTTCCTCCCAAAACATAGTAAAGTAAAAAAAAAGACAGGAGAAATGTCTATTTAGGAATATGCAATAAATATTTATGTATCGTATAACTTTACCTACAATTCTAGGAGTATGATTTAGTAGTATATCTTTCCCACCCTCCATCATCATATTCCAACAATTCCACGTAACACTGCTCGGAGAGTGCTCGATGCTCTGATCTAGGGAGATGCTTAGCTTACAAGGCACTATCATCTCGCTGTTGGGAATATTCTCGCTTTTTAAGCCGATTATTACCTCGCCCACGCAATCTCGGCTTAGCCTTTGTTCAAAGTATAAAGCTTTGCACTTCATTTCATAATTTTTTTCTCTGTTTACATAGACAACATTTTGAACTGTTTTTTTTTTACGTCAGTGACATTTTATGAGTAACTTTTTTTCAGGACCAATGCATAACGGGTTCGAGCACTTATTTGTAAGCTTTTTAGAATAGAATGTGTTTTTTTTAGAATGATTTGAAATTGTGATGCTAAAATCTAGGCAAGTACATAAGGCTCTGTTTCAGTAATCATATGAAATGTAAATTTCAATCTTCTGCAACGTGATCATTGTGTCAAAAGTCATTATTACAATTTAAAATTGAGCCTAACGTGTCTTAAATAAGTTAGTTGATTACATCTTCTTTATTGCATCTCATTGTTAGATTAGCTATCTTAAAGTAGGATTTAGTAACATAAAACCGTAATTTTACGCCATAATGTTCTATGATATATTTGAAAACATATTGTCTTTATGTTACAAAGGTTAATAGATAGAAAAGTTTGTTTTGACAGGAGCAAAAAAAAAAAAAAAAATAAGTCTTTGACACCTATAATTCTATCGTTAATTTTTGAGACAACAACAAGCAAAAGTCTGCCATTCGCATGATATTGTTAAATCTAAAGCCTTTATTATCCAAGTTCCATGCGTGGTAAGGTGTAAGTGCTCTGATGTTGGGAAAATATTTACCCTTATTTAAAATTTACTTACACTTGACATTATCTTTGAAAGATACTAAAACTTAGTACATTGTTATTAATTTAGTGGTCATATTTTGCTACTCAAATTGCTTTAAATAAACCAAAGGTATTTTAAAACTAAGTAGTATGCAGTGGGTTTTTGTTTCTATTATCAATAGTATATGTGTTACTGTTTTCTTTTTCAAAAATGAAATGGAAGAGTGTAAATGTAAATCCTTTGAACTATGGATTGGGAAATGTGAGACTTATTATAAGAGTTACAACATGGAACCTGCTGGTTGTATGTTATTGGTCGATGAAATATTTAAAATGATGAAATTTGAGGGGTAATTAACAATATGGCTATGTTTTGCAAGAAATAGATTGTAAAATGTGAATAATTTTTCTTATTGCTTACTGTAAAATTGCCTTTATAAGCTGTAGGTTAAGGAGGCCCTAATAAAATCAAAGCATTTAAGTAGTGTGAATAGTAAGCCCGAAGTTGTAAGATTCTTTTACAGTACCTATACGAACTACTAATTAACTAACTAATAATAATTAAATATTAATAATTAGGCAAATAACCTAGTAAATTAACCATATACTCTAGGGTTAAGGGAAACGTACTTATATCAAACTAAGAAGTACAGTTAAATTTTGTTTCTTAATGAAATGGTGGGGGTCGGGAGGTGTGTAACGATTTAATTCGACATTTTTAAACTGCATTGCCTCGTAGCAAAGCACGGCTATAGCGGCTAGTTATATTTATAATTTTGTTCAATTTGGTGGGTTAGTTATTGCCTTTGTTGTTAGATCCACCGATAGTGCTAATTATTGATTTTCGTAGTCAAATTTTCCATTATAGGCTTTGTGATTACTGGTTAGTCACAAAATATGAAAAACAAGTGCATGTGTGGTTTTGTGTGTATTTTTATTTTATTTCAAGTTGAGGAATGGGAGTACAATGTACATTTAGTATTAAACAATTATAAAAATAACTCTTTCTATAGCCCTTGCAGATTAAATACAGAAAAATACAAATAGTGTATACTTTTCATCCCCATATAAATATTATTATACCAACTGTTTCGTGTCATGCAACAGACGGGTTCAATAAAGAAAACGGAAAAAATATTCGAACCATCTTTGATAAACAACGTACTCTGAATCGCATAAAAATGCTGGCCATAGTTTGTAAAACCTATTGTTAGTTTAGTTTGTCACTTAAAATATTTTCCGACCCTAGTGCATAAGATTTTTATTTGTATCTAATTAGAAATAACTTTAGTTAGTTCTACCAAACATTTTCATATATTGGAGTTTTTAATTTATTTAGTTGATGTAAAAATTTGGACAATATGATGGAGTACAATAATTATTTAGTATTTGTTGGGACAAATTATTGGTTTTTTGATTACATGCATATATAGCAATACAATATATAGCAGACCAGTGTAGTTTCTCCTTTGTAATAATCTTTAAATTATATTTAAATATAAATGTGATGTTTGATTGATGGAACTTGTTAGGGAACAATAAACTTGTATAGTGGCAAATCTATGTGGATTCTAAATTTGACTTGTAAACGAATCATTTTTTGAATTTTTTAAATAGCAACATACAAATAAGGTCCACTAGTTAAGCTGTCTATTTTTAGTAAAATATATGTAGTAAACATTTGTAAAAATCAGTTGCATGCTTTTTTCAATGATTACCTTTACACAAGGATCGCAATATGTAGGCTGCATACTATACTCCAGCCATATAAGATCTATATTGAAAAATAGTAACGTCTGTCTATCAAGTATTTGTTTATTAGTTTCAATTTGTTTTTTTATATGTTATCTGTAATGTATACTTAACCAGATAAGAGTATGAATTGGTTATAACTAATACTTGTCCCATGACATGTTTTCATTAAATTATTATTGGTGAATTGTGATTCTAAATGAACAAAATGAAAAATGTTGTAACAAATCTGACATGTTAATAAGTTTAGATTAAGTAAACGTTTATCCAGTCTAATATTATTTATTATTAAGACTTAAACCAACGAACAATACTGATTGACCTCAAATTTTGTACGGTTTTTTATTTTTTATTTTTTTAATAACAGACCTATTAGCTAGCTCAGTTTAAAAAAGACGGAGGCTTTTTCTAGTTAATATAGCCATGTGAAACCAATACTTCTTAATATTGAATTGTGAATCTAATAGCCTAACTGTTGTGTTCGTGGGTTGAGTGGACTTAGGAAGTGGACTGAAATAAATACGATAATTTTACATGTTTAAAACACGGCTACAAACAGGTGGTTAAGGTTTGAGTTTTGGAGGTACACTATCTGTTGTAGGGACGGACGGACATGGACGGTGGTTTGATGTAGGAGGAGAGGGGATCAGGTGATGTTTGTAGCCAATGAGATTTATTGAAAATCATACGATCACAGTGGCGTGATGTACAAGGAAATCATGGTTACGGATATTAATATTCTTAAGATATATTACACTAACATATAATATAAACAATCAATTATGCCACAATATCATGTGAATTTAATATAATGAATAATTAAACTAGTGGAACTGAAAGACTCCTGGGAGAGGTATTGAGGGAATAAAAAGTGTGAAATTAGGTGCTTTGTATGCGACACTTAAGTTGTCACCATCTGCGCGTCTCTAGCCATCGCTGCTTCGTATCAGCCCAGAAAAAAATGTAAACTTCAATTAAACGGAATGATTATATTTTTTTCTATCCATACATCGTAAATTATATAAATTATTTAAGATAGGGACGCCTCTAGAGATTAATGAATTATTCAACCCAAATATGAGTGAAGAATCAGTGTAGAATGAGTGGCACGATCTTGAAGTCTTGTTAGTCACTAAGGCCGACATGTTCCTTAGACACAGCTGTTAATTAATAGCCCATACAGAAGAGAAGTGAGATCCAACCAAACTGAATACGTTAAGTTGTGGAAAACATATGCTTTTAAGGAAGTATTAAAGTTTAGTTATGAGAGATGCAGATCGGTCAAAAATGAAAGCTGATGAGAGAGACTAGTTACATTGGTAAGCAAATTTCATCAGCATTATTGGTTCTTTGATAATGAGTTTTACCTGGTAACAGCGAAACTATTTTCTACTTTTTGTGCCAGATATGATGCCAGTCAGTTTAGACTTGCATTCGAAGTGATGTATTCTTGTATATCATATTATTGAATTATAAAATAATTATAAATTCCCACTAGATTATTTTAATTTACATACAAGCAACAACCAAAATAAGCCATTTTTAGTTCAAACTATACTACCGGGAATCGGTCTGATAAAACTAACTGAATAATATACCCCGTCAGTCAAACTTTAAGTTTCCATTACTCAGCTTTGCTGAGCTATTCATTTTCATTAAAAGAATATCTCGTTTGATGAAGTTATGTCTTTACAAATAATGTATCACTAAACTGGAATCGAAACTACATAATAATAATCATATCAATCACAGGTCAACAGAGGTAAGAGTGGCAGTTTTCGAATTCCTCTAACGGATTCTTTAATTAAATTAAATTAATCTTTTGAAATATATGATAGCATGAAGAACATTTTAAGGGTCTCAGCATCTCCAAAATAGTACATTATATCGCTTTATTATCATCCGAATAACTGTGCATATTTTATTTACCTATATACATATATTTATCATGTAATTTACATCTTGGTTTTTTTACATCTACATTGGCCACGTCGAGATAGATGGAAAAATATTAGTTATTCAAATAATGTACAATTAAATAAAATTTTCGTTTCAAACAATAATTGGCTCACATATTATGACATAAGTTTTTATATAACAAAAAAACTACCATACGTAAAGCGTGCATATTGGTCTCAAACACTATAAACACCTGAAGGTAAATTAGCTTGCACGGTTGTATGTGATAAGCTGTGCAGAATGCTCTGTGTACCTCAGGCTGGATTGTTGATTGTTAAACTTTTCTGTGTGTTTGATAATCTCGAATATCCACTATCATTTTGATGTAGGGAAAAAGCATATTTGTAACCATGGTGTACAGTTTGTTAAGTGTAAAAAATCTAGAAAGACCATTAAATTACACGTAGATTAGAAAATTTGAGTTATTGGTTTAACATAATGATCGGTAGGGTATAGGGAATTAACCGCAGTTCCTCTTCTATTGAATATCTTATATTAACACTAATCTCTTTGCCGACTACATGCAACGATTAGGACTACTTTGGTCAAGTGAATTTACTGATATAATAATTCGGCTTACCATAATAACATGCCGTAATGTGATAAGATAGTAGTTAAATCTTATAGTAACCTATTTGTAAACCTATTATAAAAACATTAACTTATCACATGGGCAACAGCAATGTAGAGTGTTTATACAAAAATAGACAGGCTGTTGTTATCATAAGCTTGTTCAATAGTTAATACTTGCCTTTTTTGAGTTTTTATTGTGCGTAGGCTACTTGCAATTGGTTATAAAGACCTTATATGTAACCGGAGTTTTCGATTTAAGAAATTAATCTTTGGTTCAATGATAAACCTTAATCACTTTTATAATGATAATAAGTAGTTTACTTGTTTGTGTATTTTTATTGTTTTAATTTAGTTTTGTATGAATTTCATAAAAAGGTAAAAAATTAATATTTTAACTGAAAGGACAACTTAGCAATTCAGTGGGCAATAGATTTCCTACAAACATTCTGGAGCTCAGTTGGTAAGGTAATATCATGTAACATAGTCTAATTAAAGTTAATTTGATACTGAGAGTCAATTTAATGGACTAGGTTGTCACAACTTCACTCCCCTGTGTCTGCGAACATGGACTCATCATGTATCCAGTTGAATCATTTGCCCAGAAATGTTTAATAATAAGGGAATATTTTCACCCCTCTTAAACTAGGGTTGTAATTTCTCTGGCAATGCAAACAGTACACCATACCTTCCTTGTCTATTAGCCATTGTTTGACATGATAACTGCACTACTTGACTGTCGAGGGTCCCATTATTTCGACAAGCAAGTAGTTTGAAGCTGTGTAAGCCATGCACACGACTGGGGAACACCACCACCCCCGGAGCCGGAGAAATTTCGAGATAGCGCTGGATACTAGGATTTTCAAGATGCATCCTACAATGGATGATACCTGATTCTGTACATTTAACTTGATAAAGCATGTCGTCCGCAAGGATGTCACCTTGATCTACACCTACACAGCTCTCACAGATCTACAAAGCTGACTAGATAATATACATGATAGCAAGCCCATCACTAGTCAGTTATTGCTCCGCTCACATCTCGTACTGACAGTGCTGTAGGTCCTTGTATAAAGGTTAAGGGGCAGCTACTCGGTAGGATCAAGATTTCTTTTGAAAATGTTCTCAACAATTCGAAACATGAAGAGGCACAGTGTTCTACTGATTAATAATTGATACCCGTGCTAATTTTCTCAACAGCACTTACATAATACTTAGTTTGCTGTATAAGTTCTTTTAAATAGTAACAGTGACGATTTCACGTAAAAGCAGCAAGATATTAAGATAAACAGGAGTAATTTTTGATAGAATAGAGTAATAGTCCTCGCATAAATGCGTAAGCAATTAAATTGAAGTTATTTCGAATATAAAGGTTATAAGTCATATTTACATAAAAAGTTTGTTATTTACTCATCTAACAATAACAAAGAACACCTCAATTAGCCCGGGCTCGTACATGAACCCGGTATGGTCGGGTTAACAAAAGAGCCCGTTCAGGTCGGGCTTGTCGCTACCGTCTGGTTTACCCGTCAGATACGGGTGTGTTGTATTGTGGGCGGAGGGTAAAGGGAAGAAGTCTTATGAGAGTACTAAATGCTATATCCTGGACACAGGTTGGTATTGTACCGGATGCATAGCGAAACCGACTTCCCAACAGTGGGCCGATAACATATAACGCAATCGAACAACGAGACGATTGGCAGCGAGGCCGAGACAGATATTATTTTATGTGTGTGTTTAGGTTATGTTTACGTTGAGTTTCTTATTCTCTTGTAAAACAATATCGTGTGTATTTATCGTAAGCATGTATGGTCTCTTCTTGGAATATAGGATACAGTCAATAAGCAAGAAATGTCAAGAAATGACGTACTGGTCGTTGGTGTCTGTGAGGAACCCTTGTATGATGTCTGACTCTTGTCAGAACACACCATCCCTGAGCATCGTTCGAAGCCTCGTCAGGGGAGTCAAACTGCTCATGAATTCCAATGAATCAATTTTCAGATTTATACAGTATGACAGTAGTAGTAGCAGAACTTATAATATCTTCCGCAGAATAGATGCCTCCCAGCCATACACATTTTAAATACCACATATCCCTCCCTCACCAGCCTTGTCTATGAATAGATAGTCAAGTATTCGCATGGTCAGTAAGCGTTTGTCAGCGTTGTCTCCCTCTCTGCTTCCTGAGCTGTGACGGATATAACATTTAACGTAAGTACAACTTTTGGTTTGATCAAAAACCTGTTTGATCAAGGGATAGTAAACTTCCATGTTTTTCGGATCATAAGGTCAATACTCTGTTGCTCGTAATTTCTTTCTTAATTGCATTGAAAGCATTTTCACAACTTCTGGACCATTTATACATCAGAAGAACTTCATTCGGTGGATGAATTAAACTTGCTAGATCAGGTATAAATTAACTGTAATAATTGACGAGACCGAGAAGTTGTTCAAGTTCTGAAACGTTTTTAGGCCTAGGGGAGTTTAAGATTGCTTTAATCTTATCTTCTGTTTTGTGCATTCTTGGGAGTGTCTCCCTGAACACTTACAATGGGAACCCTGCCTAACTTTCTAACTGTTTATGAGTGGCTTCCTAAACACTTACTAGGAGAAATCTCTCTCACTTTCTGAGTGGATCCCTAAGCACTTGCAATGGAAATCTGTATGTCTAACTGTTTCTGAGTGGCTACCTATACCCTTACAATGGGAACCCTGTCTCACTTTCTAACTGTTTATGAGTGGCTTCCTAAACACTTACTATAGTTCGGCCGCTTGGAAAACGACCTGCGCGCTAATGCTAAACAATGCTGGAGGAGGTCGCTTTCTGTGAGAAATCTCTCTCACTTTCTGAGTGGATCCCTAAACACTTGCAATGGAAATCTGTCTTTCTAACTGTTTCTGAGTGGCTACCTATACCCTTACAACGGGAGCCCTGTCTCACTTTCTAACTGTTTATGAGTGGATCCCCTACACACTTACAATGAGAATCGGCCTCATTTTCTAACTGTTTATGAGTGTCTCCCTACACACTTACAATGGGAACCCTGTCTCACTTTCTAACTGTTTATGAGTGGATCCCTACTGTAATGTTCGTACTCACTGAACTATTTCTTAACACAACTTAAAGCACTTGCAAGACCGGGGTTAAAATAAGAAGGCGCATTGTATGAACTGAATACCGCCGGTTGACATTAAATGAGTGATGGAGTGTTACATAGTGAAGCCGGTGTAGGTAGCGGGCAACTGAGGTCGAGAGGAGCATCATACAGGACAGGTGGGGAATAGGACGCTATCTGTGATTGGTTAATGTTCAACCAACGGTATTAATTTATTCAAATGAACTATACGTTACAGCACTGTAGCCAATACAAATATTAAATGTTAATGTTATGTTAAATGTTATAAATCAATATGCATGTATTACATTTCCTCCCCCTTAACTTTTTGACATGTCAAAGTAATAATTTTAAAAGTTTAAATATGAACATCTACAGTGGATTAGACATGACAAAACATAAACAGTACAGTAATCAAATCAATAGTACACACAACAAATACAATGGAACAAATCAATAGTACACACAACAAATACAATGGAAACACATAAAAATATTCCTAAACCAATAACAAAACACAGTACTACATAAATGATACGGTAAAGATTGTAGCAATAATATTTACAAGTTTAACTTCACTACTGGTTTATGTTCTCTGACTGGGTACCTACGCTCAGATCTGACAGGTGATTGTTTACTATTATCAGCTGTTACTGCCCGCTGCGGGCTCGGTGCGGGCATGACGTCACCTTGTCTGTGGTCAGGTACACGTGGAGAGGTGGAATGACGGTTACTGGAACTGGAGGGGCGGGGAGAAAAGAAACTGGAGTGGCAATTAAATATTTTGAGGGATATAAAATCTTCTATACAACCGATCAAATACAAGATTTAAATAGTTCTATTTGTGGAATTTTATGTTTATCATTTTTATATTCTTTATAAAAATGGATTCATTTACTATAACATTTTCAGGTACAGAGCCAGAGCTAAAGTCAGTGTTCTTTCCTCCCATAGAATTAAATGATGATTATGTAATTGGATTAGTAGATTTTCAAAGTTATAATTCTATATTTAATGTTAAAAAACCTCTAAATACTTTAACTTATTACAAAGTAGAGAAAATAACATTACCAAAAGGAGAGATCTCAGTTGATGATTTAAACCAGTTATTAAATGGTAAACTTAAAGTTATAATAGATAAAAATGGAGAAGCATTAATTAATACTAAATCCAAACTTTTATTCAAAGGGCTTATTCCAAAATTAAATCAACTTAAAGGCAACAAATTAACCATTAGAGAAGGTGATTGTGTTTTCTATTATGACCACAATGCTCCAGTTACAATAGAAATTTCTGAAGGGACATATGAGGTGGTTGAACTTGCAAAGGTAATTCAAAAGCAAATCCCAGACTTTTTCCTTACAGCTAATAATAAAACTATGAATGCGACATTACTTTCTAGCCACGTGTTTGATTTAAAAAAACCATGTTTAGGGTCTGTTTTATTGGGATTTAAAGGTGTTTCTACTCCTGGTGTTCAGTTTGAATCTACAAATAAAATAAACATTAATAATGTAAATGTGATTAGAGTAAAATGTAATATTGCAAATGGGTCCTATTTAAACGGCAACAAATCACACACCATACATAGCTTTTATCCAGAAGCTCCTCCTGGCTACAAAATTATTAAAGTTCCAAGAAATATTACATATTTTCCTGTAAATAAGAGAAGTTTAGATGTTGTCAGTATTACATTTGCCGATCAACACGAAAAGGCAATTGACTTTAACGGAGAAGAAACTACAATTACTTCTCATGTAAAAAAGATATGAGAATTTATAAGAGTGGGCAGCTATCTATAAGTGTACAAAATGCTAGGTTCCTAAAGTCAATAGGACTAAAGTTAAATTTTTCTATTAATACAAATGGAAGATTTTCTAGACGTTACAGGGAAATCCCAATTCGACGATAGTGTGGTTAAAATTACAAATCACTCCTATGTTCCACACAACACTTTAGCAATAAATAATTCTGATGAAATTCGAATATGTATTAATAATCGAGATTTGCTAACTCTCCCATGTAGGAGTTATCTCTATATTAAGGGAGAAATTGAGAATCATGATAAAGGTCATTTTATAAATAATGCATTTGCGTTCTTATTTGATGAAATTAGATACGAAGTTGCAATTAAAGAAATAGACATTGTAAGAAACCCAGGAATTTCTAGTCTTATGAAAATATTGAGCTCTTACAATAAAACTACTAAATTGTCAAATGTGGCATTTGATTCTGACACAAATTTAAAAGAGTTCCATAAAGGTGGTAAGTTTAGTACATGTTTGCCATTAGAGCTGTTAATGGGTGTATTTGAGGATTTTAATAAGGTATTAGTAAATGTCAAACAAGAATTGGTGTTGAAAAGATCCAAAAATGATTTGAATTGAATATTAACAACCACTAGTGCTCCAGCCAGTGGTACTGCTGATGCAATTCCCAAAATTACACTTAACTCAATTCAATGGGTGATGCCACATGTGATACAATCCGATGGGGGAGAAGTTACAATTACAAAATGATGTTATTGCAAAATAAAAATTTGCAAATTGCATTTAGAAGTTTAGAGCTGCATGAACTTCCATCATATCCCAATACTACAAGACATACATGGTCAGTAAAGACATCTTCAAGTTTAGAGAAGCCTAGGTAAATAATATTTGGTTTCCAAACAGCTAGGGATAATAGTGCACGAAAAAGAACTGATGAATTTGATCACTGTAAATTAAAAAATCTCAAAGTATTTCTATACTCTGAATATTATCCTTATAGTGATTAAAATCTCGACTTTGAAAATGGAGATGTCTCTAAAGCTTATGAGATGTTTATGAGGTTTAGAGAGACTTACTATAATACTATCCCAGATCCTATGATTAGTAGGGCTGAGTTTATGAAAAAATATCCACTAATTGTAATAGACTGTTCTAGACAGAACGAAACAGTGAAGGGAAGGAATTGTTGATATTAAATTAGAGATTGAAACTGCAGAAAATGTGCCAGCAAATACATCTGCATATTGTTTGATAATACATGATTAAGTGTTTGAGTACAATCCTTTGTCAAATGAGATAAATAAAATGTAAATAAAAGATGAAAAACATTCAACAAGAATTGGTTGACTCTGCAAATCAAATACGAGAGAAATATAGAGCTTTAAAACGTGGCAAGTTTCTAGAGGCTGAAGAGAGGTTCCAAACATTCCAACCTTTAATAGAGCCATTACAAGAATAAAAAAAATCGCCAAAACAGAGAGGCCTCGAATGGAGATTCTCCCAATGACTCCATCTAGAATACCAATAATACCAAGATTACAACAATTACAACCATTACAGCAATCCACCCCACAGAAATTAGATTTTGGTCTTTTAGCATCAGACTATTTAGGAAATTACCTCAGTAAAAGTAGTATGACAGACACTACATATGGTATTAGACGAGAAGCAAATACATTTTTTATTGGAAATAAGGAAGTTGATATTGCCAATGATGATGTTACAGTTGCAAATAAAACCTACAAGGGGACAAAAGGTTTGTGGCAATTGTTAACTTTAAAAGAACCTGAGGATTATACTCCGGCTGATTTGCAAAATTATAAAGAAATTTTGGAAGCTACAAATGGACATTTAAAGAGTTACAAAGATGGTGCACCAATTTCAAGTAATAGATATACTAAATATCTTAATATAATTAAACCTCTATTTAAATCTGTTGGTGAAGGTTTGAGACAAGTGACTGGTAATAAAATTGACTATATTTATTGGGATGATCCTAATGAGCTTGTAGATAGGTTAAGACTTCTTTGGCTAAGTCGCCAAGCCGGTAACTCAGGAGTGGATAATGAAATAGATTCCATTATTGAGGAATTGAGAGAAAGTGGAATTATTTATTAAATAAAAATATGTTTATAGATAAGTTTTATCGTTTATATAACCCATATAATAAGCCTGCAGAACCCAGGGCCAGTAGTGAACCTACTTTAAATTTACAAGACGATAGTTGGAATTGTTTAAACCGTAAAATTAGTAATGTTAAAGATAGGGAGTTTGTAGATGATGTATCAACTTTGGGACAGACATTAACTAGAAAAGGTGATGTCTTTTTACAAGGTAAAACTAAATATGAGTTTTTAGAATCTAAGAATAAAAATTGGAATGCTAAAAAACAGAAAATTACTAATGTGGAAAAGGGTGAAAGTTTAGATGATGTGCCCACTTTACAACAGACTTTAATACGAAAAGATGGTGGTACATTTGTACAAGACAATAAAAATTATGAATTTTTAGAATCAGTGAATGGTGTTTGGAATGCTAAGAAACGGAAAATTACTAATGTGGAAAAGGGTGAAAGTTTAAATGATGTGCCCACTTTACAACAGACTTTAATACGAAAAGAAGATGGTAAATTTGTACAAGACGATAGTAATTATGAATTTTTAGAATCAGAGAATGGTGTTTGGAATGCTAAGAAACAGTAACTTAGCGATTTGATGGAAGGTACAGATAGTAAAGATGCTGTGAATGTTTCACAAGTTCCAAAAATGGAAGCAGGCTATTGGGATTTTAATAATAAAAGGTTAGTACGTGTTTAACCTGCCATTGATGGCACTGACTGTGTTACAAAAGAACAGAATATAACTTTTGATAAAAAAGAAAAATGTTGGGATGCCAAAAACAATTTATAAGAAATCTACCAATGGGGGAATATTTAGATGATATTTGTTTAATGTCACAAGCTATGTATTATGATGGATCAAAATTTGTATATGCAGGAAGAAAATTTAATTTGATGGAATACAATCTTGATTTATTAGTTGCCGACCCTACATCTTTGAGTGGATTTAAGTATATAGATAATAGACCATATATACCAGAAAACTATGTATTTAAAAGAATGGAAGATAATCTATTAATTGGCGCTAATGGTAATATATTTACAGTTAAAGGAAAGAGTGATGTTATAAAAAATGAATGAAATTGCATACGAACTTCATAAGCCTGCAAGAAAGAATTTCGTTAGAAGATCTTTTAAAGTATTAGGTATAAACGAAACCGTACAAATAGATTTAATTGATATGCAAAACTATGTTAGAGAAAATTCTGGCAATAAATATATTTTAACTTTAATAGATACATTTTCTAAAAAAGCCTATGCTGCTCCGCTAAAGAATAAGACAGAGTTGGTGGTTACAGAAGCCATTAAAACCATTCTACCAAAGGGGGTTAAAAACATTCAATCTGACAATGGAAAAGAATTTTTTAATCAATATTTTAGCAAACTAATGAAAAACTTAAATATTAATCACTATCACACTTTTTCTACAACTAAGGCTGCAATTGTGGAGGGGTTTCAGAGAACTTTAAAGAATTGGTTATATAGGGAATTTAGAGCTCAGGGGAGTTATAAATGGTTGGATTTACTTCCAAAGTTAATTCGAAAATATAATAATAAGGTGCATAGATCTATAGGTATGAAGCCTAACCAAGTGAATATTAAGAATAGTAAATATGTGCATGAAAGATTGACTTCTATAGTAGTGCAAGTTAAAAAGCCAAGATATAAGGTAGGTGATAGCGTGAGAATTTCCACGTATAAGCATGTTTTTAGTAAAGGATATACCCCAAATTGGACAGGGGAGCTATTTACAATAACAGAAGTTAAGAATAAAAAGCCAGTGACTTATATCTTGAAAGATGAAAATGGTAATATAATCAGAGGAGGATTCTATACAGAAGAGTTGTTAAAGACCAAATGTAAAGACATGTATTTGGTAGAGAAGGTAATTAGGAGAAAGGGTGATTTATTGTATGTCAAATGGCTTGGGTTCCCAAGTAGTCAGAATTCATGGATTTCCACTAAGGATGTCCAAGGGAGCGCGCCATGAGCCGGGAGCGCGCCCAAGTTCGCGTACAAAGCTCGCACTGTCAAGTTGATGATTTTGAGAATATACATGTGAATGCGTGTGGATTTGAAATAGTAATGAAGTTGTACAATAGTATTGAACATTAATATAGGCTTGTATAGGCCGTGGGCTGGATTTTTTTTAAAGTGGCTAAAAAATGCCCACCATGTTACTTATGGGAAAAAACTTATGGGAAAAAAACTTATGGGAAAAAAACGCCCCAAGTGCCGTCTCTTTGCTAGTTCGCCACTACTTTACATTCACACTTGTAAGGGTCAATAAATATAAGAAATAGCTTTTTTAGGTTGATATTGAATATATTTATGGGGAATAAGTAAGAAATAAGGTTTGACAATTTTATAGGGATATGTGGGCAAAGATCAGGATTTTTTGAATTGGTGGCCAAAAAATTATCCCCAAGTTATTCTTATGGGAAAAAAACGCCCCAAGTGATGTCTCTTTGTGGGTTCGCCACTACTGATTTTAAGTATTATTAAAACATAAAAAATAAAACGATGAGTAGCATTCACATTGAGTACTCTGGCAGGTGAATTGGTTATTCGAATTTACCACTATAAAATACATAATATACAGGGTGTTTTTTTTTTAATTGTGCCACCATTGGGATCTCAGTAACTAATGATTTTACAGCAAACTTTAAATAGGGAACATTCCCTTGTTTTTAAAGAGGTTCAAAAATAATTAAATAAAATGTTTGTAAATGGCCGCCATTTTCCAATATAGCGGTCAAATTTGAAATTTCTTATGGAACACCCTTATATTTTATCATGTTTTCGGATAGAACATGCAATTTAAAAACTTTTTTATTCTAGACATTTTTTTCGATAAACCCACTCGTTTAGGAGTTACAGTCTATGGAACAATGACTTCCGGTGTACATTTTACATCATGAAGCTCCTAAACAAGTAGGTTTAAAGTGAAAATAAGAGTAAATAAGTCAAATAAGTCTTAAAATTGCATCCACATTCCATAAACACCATAAAATACACAGTTTTCCACTTTTCAAGTTTGCCACAATTTTGGAAAATGGCCGCCATTTTTGAAATAATAGAATTGATATTTTTAACGATTTTTATGATCTTTATGGAATGTGGATGCAATTTTAAGACTTATTTACTCTTCGATTTTCGCTATAAACCTACTTGTTTAGGAGCTACATGATGTAAAATGTACACCAGAAGTCATTGTTCCATAGGCTGTAACTCCTTAACGAGTGGTTTTATCGAAAAAATGTCTAGAATAAAAAAGTTTTTAAATTGCATGTTCTATCCGAAAACATGATAAAATATAAGGGTGTTCCATGAGAAATTTAAAAGTTGACCGCCATATTGGAAAATGGCGGCCATTTACAAAAATTTGATTTTATTATTTTTGAACCTCTTTAAAAACAAGGGAATGTTCCCCATTTAAAGTTTGCTGTAAAATGCACGGTGGCACACTTAAAAAAAACACCCTGTTACAATGCACACATTATCACAAGCTATTCGCGTAGTCTTATTTGATGTTTGATGAACAACCCAAATAAGAAAGAAGATTCCAGGTGAATCTAACCTGACTTTCACAATGACTTATTGTAGTTGCAAAGTTCGACGAAGGAAGTTAGATCCAACAAAAGACGTCTCTGTTTCAGTTCCTCATGATTGTGCACACCTTCGGTTGGTGGAGTTTTAACTCATTAAACAGGTTCGACGTTAAACTTCATAAATTAATTAATTCACACAAAAACATCAACTATAAAAATATTTAACCATATTTATGCAATGAATTGTAAACCGGTACAACATTATTGGTTTGAAGGTATTGATGATGACAGCAAGTCATGTGAAACCATCGCATAATGTAGTATACTTTACTTACTTACTGGGGCTTCACAAATCTCAATGGATTTTTTTACTTCGTAGATTAAAAAAACCACTCATCCTTATCTCCGCGATCGGATTTCTCTTTCGCATTGCATTATATCCTTTTTGACTTGGTTTTGCCATCTTAATTTTGGCCTACCCAACGGACGTCTTCCTGTAGGTACGGCACGCAGCTCTCTATTTTTCCATATGCGACAAACTCCTTCTTCATAAACTAGGCCAAATATTTTACGAATTACCTTATTTTCAAACATCATCAAACGTTCTTCACTTCTTTTGGAGAGGGTCCATGTTTCATTTCCATACAATAAGACTGGCTGTATAATGGTCTTGTATAATCTAAATTTTGATCATCTTAATAAAAGTTTTGTACTTTTACTTTTTACTTTTTTTAATAAAAGGCGTACGTTTACTTTGTATCTCCGGATCTTCAGAATTTAAACTATTGACGGTAACTCCTTAATATTTAAAGCTCTTTACACAATTAGTTGAATAGCTGGCAATGTTGAAATTTACATCTATATTGTTAGCGTTTAGGCCAAAGTGAACAATATTATTTTTGTCTTCATTTGAATCTAATCCTACTTTCTTACATTCTTTAATAAAGTGATCAGCTAATAGGCAAAGGTTTCCAGAGTTTTTGCTAAAATAACCACATTATCTTACTTTGTATGTCCAGACCTTCAGGATTTGAACTATTGACGGCAACTCCTAAATATTTAAAACTCTCCTCACAATTAATTGATTAGTTATATTCCCATTAAAATTCCATTCAATAGAAAATAAATAGAAATTAATTAATATATTAATATTATTACTAAGAATGCGCTTTTTATACTATAATTTGAGATAAAGTTATTTAAAACTTTTATACAATGATAAGCAACGGTTTGAAAAACCTTAAATTAAAAAGTTTTCACGAAAAATATCGTAAACAATTTAAAGTTTTAATCAGATAGGAATGTTTTTAAATTTTTAGTTTTGGTGGACAGCCATTATATTTTACATCAACTTTACAGAATATAGCTCATGGATAAACAATAAATTGTCGCACGATCAATGTTGGGAAATGAAAATAAATGGAGCAATAAAGCTGAGTAATGACGACAGACGGTTTCACTGATGAGACTTTATACAGCACTAAGAAACTCCGTCAGTGAGTCCCTACCTCCGCAACATTGATGTTCACTGATGAGACTTTATAAAGCATTGTAAAACTCAGTCAGTAAGTCCCCACCTTCACAACATTGATTTTCACTGTTAAGACTTTATACATCACTGAGAAACTCCGTCAGTGAATCCCTACCTCCACAACATTGATGTTCACTGTTAAGACTTTATACATCACTGAGAAACTCCGTCAGTGAGTCCCTACCTCCACAACATTGATTTTCACTTTTAAGACTTTATACAACACTGAGAAACTCCGTCAATGAGTCCCTACCTCCACAACATTGATTTTCACTGTTAAGACTTTATACATCACTGAGAAACTCCGTCAGTGAATCCCTACCTCCGCAACATTGATGTTCACCGATGAGACTATATAAAGCACCGTGAAACTCAGTAAGTGAGTCCCCACCTCCACAACATTGATGTTCACTGTTAAGACTTTATACAACACTGAGAAACTCCGTCAGTGAGTCCCTACCTCCACAACATTGATTTTCACTGTTAAGACTTTATACATCACTGAGAAACTCCGTCAGTGAGTCCCTACCTCCACAACATTGATGTTCACTGTTAAGACTTTATACAGCACTGAGAAACTCCGTCAGTGAGTCCCTACCTCCACAACATTGATTTTCACTGTTAAGACTTTATACAACACTGAGAAACTCCGTCATTGAGTCCCTACCTCCACAACATTGATTTTCACTGTTAAGACTTTATACAACAATGAGAAACTCCGTCAGTGAGTCCCTACCTACACAACATTGATTTTCACTGTTAAGACTTTATACAACACTGAGAAACTCCGTCAGTGAGTCCCTACCTACACAACATTGATTTTCACTGTTAAGACTTTATACAACACTGAGAAACTCCGTCAGTGAGTCCCTACCTCCACAACATTGATTTTCACTGTTAAGACTTTATACATCACTGAGAAACTCCGTCAGTGAGTCCCTACCTCCACAACATTGATTTTCACTGTTAAGACTTTATACAGCACTGAGAAACTCCGTCAGTGAGTCCCTACCTCCACAACATTGATTTTCACTGTTAAGACTTTATACAACACTGAGAAACTCCGTCAGTGAGTCCCTACCTACACAACATTGATTTTCACTGTTAAGACTTTATACAACACTGAGAAACTCCGTCAGTGAGTCCCTACCTCCACAACATTGATTTTCACTGTTAAGACTTTATACACCACTGTGAAACTCTGTCAGTGAGTACCTACCTCTACAACATTGATTTTCACTGTTAAGACTTTATACAGTACTGAGAATCTCCGTCAGTGAGTCCCTACCTCCACAACATTGATATTCACTGATAAGACTTTATACACCACTGTGAAACTCTGTCAGTGAGTCCCTACCTCTACAACATTGATTTTCACTGTTAAGACTTTATGAATCACTGAGAAACTCTGTCAGTGAGTCCCTACCTCCACAACATTGATATTCACTGATAAGACTTTATACACCACTGTGAAACTCTGTCAGTGAGTCCCTACCTCCACAACATTGATTTTCACTGTTAAGACTTTATACAACACTGAGAAACTCTGTCAGTGAGTCCCTACCTCCACAACATTGATGTTCACTGATAAGACTTTATACACCACTGTGAAACTCTGTCAGTGAGTCCCTACCTCTACAACATTGATTTTCACTGTTAAGACTTTATGAATCACTGAGAAACTCTGTCAGTGAGTCCCTACCTCTACAACATTGATATTCACTGATAAGACTTTATACACCACTGTGAAACTCTGTCAGTGAGTCCCTACCTCCACAACATTGATTTTCACTGTTAAGACTTTATACAACACTGAGAAACTCTGTCAGTGAGTCCCTACCTCCACAACATTGATGTTCACTGATAAGACTTTATACACCACTGTGAAACTCTGTCAGTGAGTCCCTACCTCTACAACATTGATTTTCACTGTTAAGACTTTATACAGTACTGAGAATCTCCGTCAGTGAGTCCCTACCTCCACAACATTGATATTCACTGATAAGACTTTATACACCACTGTGAAACTCTGTCAGTGAGTCCCTACCTCTACAACATTGATTTTCACTGTTAAGACTTTATGAATCACTGAGAAACTCTGTCAGTGAGTCCCTACCTCTACAACATTGATATTCACTGATAAGACTTTATACACCACTGTGAAACTCTGTCAGTGAGTCCCTACCTCCACAACATTGATTTTCACTGCTAAGACTTTATACAACACTGAGAAACTCTGTCAGTGAGTCCCTACCTCCACAACATTGATGTTCACTGATAAGACTTTATACACCACTGTGAAACTCTGTCAGTGAGTCCCTACCTCCAAAGCATTGGTGTTCTGAGAATTAATTATATATAATGTCAACGGTTGATGTTGATTTTAATTGTGATTAAATATTTCGTTATAGAAATAAATTTACCGTTACGAATGTGAGGTATAGTGTTATACTTAAAACTTACTTAATGAAAATACCATTTGTTAAGTTAGGTAACAACAAATTTATCATAGTTGTACAAAACTAAAATCTTACTTATGTTTGTATTGTATTTCAAAAATTTCTTAGCAAATATTTAGTATTAGTGTTAATAAATTATGATTATTAAAATATATATGCGCCATATCACTTAAGCAGCATTTATTATAAATGCTGATACGTTTTTAAAATTGTATCAAAATAATGTTCTCTCTAGTTAGTGATGCAAGCTGTCAGTCTTTTACCTACCTCCCTATTAATATGACTGTACGAGCACAGTGAATATTTCAGTTATTGACATCACCGTTGCAATTATATGAAAGAGAATATAATTAGATGATCGTTTTACTGGAATCAAAATATAAAACCAATAATCAAACAGACCAAAAGTTTCATAAAATTACAATTAAATTTATCGTGTTTCCAGCAATTCGATGGTACTGCCACATTGCACTAGAGTACACGGTGGCCATTACTACCACCGTGTGTCTGTTTTATTGTTTTCAATAAACGTTTATATTGCGCAAAAAATATTAGATTAGTTCAGTTATGCATTCGTTCCGAATCTGATTCCAAAATACAGTTTAAAAAAATAAAACTGTAGCTCTTTTTAAACAATGGTAGACTTTAATGTTGTTTTATTTCATATACTTTGGTAACAATTAACAAGGTCTGCCGATGTTAACGTCTATGAATTCAGTGTAGTTGCATTTTTCTTGGGTGATATATAATATTATCATATGAATATTTTCAGAGATAGAAGATTCTGTGTCTTTGGTTATGACAAACTGTTATTTCTCAGGGTTTCTAATCATATTGCCATCATCATTCATCATCTTTGTCTTTAATTATCATTTCACTCTGTTGTGTGGGGTTTTTCTTTTACATTAAATGTCAATTTAAGTCATATTTTATATACCAAAAACAGCTAGAAAGACAATTTTAAATAATGTATGTTAATATAACTTTTAGGTAATTGATCTTTCCACGAGGAATCCAAACTACAGTTTAATACAGATTTATGTTTAATGAAGTATCAGGACCGCGAGAGTGACGAAAGAAGACAAAGTTGAGCTTAATTTTCCGAGACGTTGACTCATGAATATTTAAGTATCAGAGTTGCATCGCGCTCTAAACTTCCACATCCCTACTATTACCGCTGAAAGACAGGACAGACCACATTGACATTGCCTTTTATCTAGCATGACATCATCAAATTAATCAATCATCACTATCATAATACCTGAGAGAGAGAGAGTATTATATTGTTTAAATATGTAAAATGTCTTATGGTCGACACTTATTTAGTTTTTGTCCACAAGAAATAACTTGTAGATATCACACATACATAGATACTTAGGTAAATCATTTTATATTATAATTACCACAAGAAAAAACCTAACATTAGGACAATTCTAGTATTCAATAAGAAATTGTGTTTTTTTATATCGATAAAATATGCATAGTTTTATTTTTAAAAAAACTTGGTGTTATCCACATGGATATTCTTCCAAATGTAACAATAGTACAAAGTGTCTACGGGAAAATAAACCCAGGAAAATATGAATTGTAAAACAAAACGTACAGTTGTCAGGATAGCAAAACCATTTGAAATTAGTTTATTTTTAGTTTCGCTTGGGCTTAATAGTAACGAAATAATATTAAAGTCCGTAATATTCATCAATAAGGCGCGACTCTCACAGACATTTAAATATTCATGACTCGCTCTCTCAGAAAAATAAGGCCATTTCTAGTAACAAAAGGCATTGTAAACCATCTATTCTAACGAACACCTGGCATATTCTTAGAAATAAACATTTTTGAAGTAAGTTTTTGTAATTTTTATTAGATTTAACACTGAAATTGTGATTATGAAGACACCTTTATCCAAAAATCATTATGATCGTAAAGTTAATTTACGCATAACTTTTAAATATCTAACCAGCTAAATTGATGTTAAATACAATTTTCTTTTTCCTAAGAATGTTTTTTTTTTACACTTTTAGAAACCATGTATTATTCTTAGATTTTAGTGGTACTTAAAATAATATTGCACGTGTAAAATTGCATTTGTATTGTGTCCTTAGATTATTTAGCTTTTCCAACATTAACAAGTACGTTGAAAACCTTGGTTATTGCATAATTTTATCAATAGAATTGGAACAAATTATAAATATGAAGTAAAAACTAATAAGTGGATATATTATGATGTTATCATATGATATTATAATATACGAGTCATGTTTGTGCAAATATTGACTGAAGATATCCACAGCAAAGTGTCAATCACAATTTTTATATTTTGGGCAAACTTTGATGTTTAATAACACTACAGTGTGCGTCTGACGGATAAAATGTCATCATTCTCTCGTTTTTGAATTCTTTAACAATATAAACAATGGATTCCTTAAATATATTTAGTTATTTTACCATCATGCAGTTAATAAATAAATTAATAAAAATTATATATTCTTGATATTCCTTGAGAATACTTTTTTTTTCTTTGTTGGAGAGATATATCAGAACAGAAAAGTAAACATTTAAGAAACCTAGATTTTAATATCTTCTCCAAGGTGTACTTCCAAAAAATGATACGAATATGCCTTTGGTTAAGATATCAAGAAAGTGCTATCGATAGGTTGTGTTGCTTTATAATTTGCAACTGTGCAAAAGTTTTGTAATGGCTCTAAAAAATTGATTACCAAGGAATAAGATTATTCATGCAATTTAAAGGTTATATCTTTATAAACAACTCGTTAAAACCACACACAACTAGCACCTAAAAATGTATTGCTTGATTGTCATTGGCGTAGGTTTGATCACTAGAGTACCTTTTTTAGACTTGAAGAACTGACAGCAATTTCAAAAACATTTTTAATGTAAAAAGTCCATTCTTCTAATTTCTTACTATTTTGGCGTTGCAAGTTATCTAGGAAAGGCCCCTAATAAACTTAATAAAAGTTTTCAAGCACTTCAAATACCTTGATATTAATCGCTTAATCAGGTACAAAAGTAATAGAATAACATGCTGCCTTCACTATTGTTTACACATGATTGTCAGCTGGGTGAGCTCATCACGTAATCACTCAGGTGTAAACAATGAATGCAATATGTGACTGTACACTGCTGGCTGTGCGGATTATACGCCATACGCCTGTTAATTATATCGCTCAAGTTTTAAAATATAATTGTAACACTCTACGTTTGAATATTATTTTTACAGTTGAACGAAATTTTATCTTACAAAGAATTATTTAATGAATTTATACCATTCATTTGACATTTCATTAATCCTTTATAATAAATTACTTGCACCGTTTTAAATAATTAGTTTTTTGTAACGATGCGTTAGAAAGATTATGTATTGAATTCATTTTCAATGGTAGAATATAATATACCATACTGTCCATGTCAAGAATCCCATAAGTTATTGTAGTTACGCCCCAGTTCATGCATTCATATATACAGTGTGTCCCGGAACTCTCTACCAATATTCTAGGGCATTGTTCCTGGGTAAGAAACATATCTAAATATCATATTTAAATTGTCCGGAAGTCCTTAGTTACTCAGATAGTTGCCATTTTGTTTTTTTCACTTATTATTTTCTTTCTGAAAATTGGTTAAACATACGAAGTTGAAACTTTGTACAAACATTTATGACAACTAGACAAAGCTACAAAAAAAATTATGACGATTATTCAAATTCATAAAACAAAATGGCGGCTGTTTAAAATTTTGTTTCTTAAATTACTCAAAAACCGTTGATTTTACAAAAATTTTGCATGAGTAACTTTTTTAAGCCAATTTTATTACAAATCGATCGACATCTTATTCTTTAAGATCGAACGAGTATTAACTGAGATATGGCAGTTTTAGTGATACGTGACCGCTGGAGGTTAGTTGCAGCGCATGCTGAAAGCGGTCATGTATCACTAAAACTGCCATATCTCAGTTAATACACGTTCGATCTTAAAGAATAAGGTGTCGATCGATTGGCTTAAAAATGTTATTCTTGTAAAATTTTTGTAAAATCAACGGTTTTCGAGTAATTTAAGAAACAAAACTTTAAACAGCCGCCATTTTGTTTTATGAATTTGAAAAATCGTCATAATTTTTTTGGAGCTTTGACTAGTTGTTATAAATGTTTGTGCAAAGTTATAACTTCGTATGTTCAACCAATTTTCAGAAAAAAATGTATAAGTGAAAAAAACAAAATGGTGGCTATCTGAGTAACTAAGGACTTCCGGACAATTTAAATATGATATTTAGATATGTTTCTTACCCAGGAACAATGCCTTAAAATATTGGTAGAGAGTTTAGGGACACCCTGTATGGTTGCATCTGTGTTGATTTAAGTTGATTTAAACTGCCAACATAGAGTTAACTACATTTTTAAGAAACAATTGACCCAATAATAACAACAAATCCACACGAATCTTCTACAGTATTTATTCAATTCATATTACAGTTGAAAGGTTTTTATAAAAACCTTAGATGATTATTATAAGCAATAAAATACTAGGCCAGAATCTGCATTAATATCTATAAATTTGACAACAAATTCTTTCAGCATAATGTGGATTAATATATAGTTATATAATAGTATATGTAATTATTTTATCTAATACATGCATACTTTAACTACAATAGATATTTGTTTATTGATATTTTATGTCAATTGGAGACGATTTAGTTTTTAAGTTGATATATAGCCTACATGCATAATGATTCTTACACAAGATTGTTAACCCCGAGCCGGGATGGAATTCAGTTAGATGGTTTTTTTCGGAACGGAATTTTTGCAGCCACAAGTAGTTAATGGGTGAGATAGTATACGTTTGATCAAACAATATCTACGCGCACTTCGTCCACGGCGGTCACCAATCATCAGATACCTTTATAAGCCGCTTATCTCTGACCCCCCCCCCCCCCCAACAGTGGTAATGCGGTATGTATTAGTTAACGCTTAAAGTCGTAATAACCTCACTCAACGGTTTATTATGTGATTTCTATAACTTCCCCATGTCTCTGTTTACTGAAATATTTCTACATACATTCTAACCAAACAAGATGTAGCTATCCAGAAAATTAAACGTTTGTTTCAAATACTTTTATCGTTGATGGCACATAACATGGTCGGTTACATTGATGTAAAATGTTACTTTAAATCAAAAGTAAAGAGACGATTTACCACAATTATTTAATATAACCATATTTCAAATAAACACTGATGCAAACAATTCTATGGAAAGATGTTTATGTGGAAATTTCTAAGCAAGTAATAACAATTTATAGTTGAAGAAACTCTGTTAGTTATAATAATATTGTTACGTGTATTGAAATTGTTGTGAGGTTATTTTCTTTCCATTAGCCATTTGCAACTGTATTAGTAATTACGCTATTTTGAAAAGTATTCTACTTGTTATACTTTTTATTAGCAACTAAGGAATAAAAATTCTATTAAATAATAAATTAAATATTGGCTGAGATCTCGTATTAGGTTACGACTAAACATAATGTACTTTACATTACAGGTAAATATTGTTTATTTTTACTATACAATATGTCATTAGTCTCTTAACAATTAAGGCAATTACAATAAGTAAAACCAAAGGATATTTTCAGTTTGACTCCAGAACTAAACCACAATAAGATATGACAAATAAGATAAAGGTTTGTGACAAAGAAATGAGGATGAGTGGCGAGATAGCATTATTGTAAATTCCCAACAGGTTTCTATTACAGGACTTATGAGTGTACTAATAATTGCAGACAGATGGATTAAAATTAATCCGTAGAAAACTACAACAAACCTTTTACAGAGTTATTATAATCCAGTCTTATTAGGTTTTTAGGTGGAAATAGTTCCCTAAGTGATGAAACGCTACAGAAGAATGTTGCTTGCAGTGATTGAACAAGTCCCTCACGTTAGCATCCAGGACTATTATTCCACTTCCCGAAGGCAGTGGAGGAGATGTTTTGATAATCCTAGAGTTAGTGGCAGGACCAGATTCACGGGCATTATTTTTGTGTGTTATTGGTGTTACAAGGATGGAATTCAGTACTGTGGTTCTCATTATCTTTTCACATAAGAGTTTTTTTTCAGGATAGGCTAAATGTACACTATACATATTGAAATAGGGGAAAAAACTAAACACAACAATAACTAAAAACTTGTGAGGGTGAATATCACATCAGAGTTCGAGAGAGCCTGACTCCTGCTTAGTATAGAGAGAAGATTGGATACCATATTCCAAATTCTAGTCATCATTTTTATTTTATTTTAAAACTCTGCTCATCCTAGTGTAACAAACAGACTGACACTATTGAACTTAAGACATAATTGACAGACAGGAATGTTACTGACCTATAAAAGTATATCCACTTCTTGCGCGTTTGGTCAAATTTGACACAAGGGTCAGACAGGGGTCATACAACAACATTTTAATGTACAAAATCATTTCTCTTTTTAAGTTTTTCAAAATGGTTTGGGAAGAAATTGTAAATTATATATGTCTAACTCTAAATCTAAAATAGGAAAAACCAACTTTTACCTTATAAACTCCTGTTCCCATAGTCCGATCAAGCCGGTTCGGGAACTTATTCGAATAAACGTAGGTTTACTTACTTGAATCAAATTCCATCATAAATGGATCATTTTTGCTCAACTAATCGAGCTAACAGATACATATAAGAATTTGAACAGATGGTATTTTTGGCCTCGAGAGACATCAAAACGAAATAGTAAATCAGTCCTGGGTCCAGGTCTTACCATGAGACATATGGGAAATTTGCTAAAACTAAGACTTGGTTATAAGCCTCCAGGATCAATGAGTGACTGCTGCACACGGATGCTCAGTGAATATGAAGAAGAAAGAAGACGACCGGTGTCGTCGAGACCTTTAGATATGCTCACGGATGTTGATACAATTGGCTTTTTCCTGTCAATGACAGAACATATAAACAAAATCAGCTATCCGAACAACCCCAAAAATCCACAATTGATTATGATAATCAATTCTCTACTGTATAATCAATTGTATTAGGTTTTGAGAAATGAACTATTGAACTGTCTAGGAGATTTTGCATTTCCAGACGTTATATGCTGTTTATTTATAATCATATAAATAAATAAATTTTAATAAATAAATGCTCCAAAAAACCAATATGTATCAGAGAAACGTTGGCTAGTAAAAGAGATTTTTAATTACAGTATTTTATAATTTAATTTTTCACTCTCTATTCTGACAAATGCAGCCAGAAATGTTTGAGCTGAAGTCACTTACCAAGAATCTGTTTGGAATGTTACAGGAATGGCTAACAAGATGCATTAAAACCATATATATGAAGTAAAATACTAAATGTGATGGAGGTCTTATACAGGTTATACAGTATTGCAATCGTAATAAAGTGGCCGAGGAATTTACTTGCTGGCTTAATAGTTCAGTCATTTTTGATAAAAATATCTCTACCTGGAAATAATTCCCTAAGTGATGAAACTTTGCACATGTGTAGTGTAATTGTAACATTTTACCCAGTTACGTTACAACATATAAAAAAATCTACATTCGTGCATGCTAGCTACATCTTGGAAAATGGCGGCCAATTTTCACTTTTTGCCTATATTTCACTAACCCTTGGAAATACAGGAATCTTGTTCAAGCAAAAGTGAAAGAACACACTCAAATACGAGTACATCTTCTACTCGTTTACATATTTGCCTAGTATTTGTTTTCATTTAAATTTAATTTGTTCTTAATCACTTTTAGAGATAGGGCAAATATGTAAATGAGTAAAAGAAGCATTTTTGTGCGTTCTTTAACTTTTGCTTGTATGTACAAGATTTATGTATTTCCAACATAAATCTTTAAAGTCCTAAAGTGAAAGAGGGTTTGAAGTTTATGGATTCAAAGCAGTACACAAATACATTTAAATTCAAATTAATTACTGAATCAGATTTAAGGAAAATTGTCTTTTCTTTAAATAACACAAAAGCTGTAGGGTGGGATCAGATTCCATTGTTCTCACTTAAGTATGTAATATATGTAATACATCTCCTCTCTGTAACCTTATAAACCAGTCCTTAGTACACGGCATTTTCCCAGACAAACTAATATACTCAGAAATTTTACCACTCCATAAGAAAAAAGATAAAAACACTTTACAAAATTACCGCCTAGTAGCTATGCTATCAAGTATATCTAAAATTTTTGAAAAATGTGCTGACCTACAATTGAGAACTTATTTAGAAGATAACAATATTTTCAGTGATTCCCAATTTGGATTTAGATAATGATTAAGTGCTCAACAATCAATTACCAAATTAGTAAACTGTGTTGCGAGTTCCTTAGACGGCTCTCAGAGGACAACAGGAATTCTGTGTGATCTATCCAGAGCGTTTGAATGTGTTCATCACAGCTTGTTGATAGATAAACTTGAAAAATATGGAATAAAAAACAAGGAACTGAATTGGTTTTTACATACTTGAGGGATGGATATCAAAGGACTAACATTATCAAATATGGACATACTGTATATTCTAATTGGAAAAAAGTTGAAGTATGCGTGTCTCAGGGATCAATATTGGGTCCCAATGTTGAATCCCTTCAGCACACAGTAGGTACAGAATTGGCCGCTCTAAGTGACTAGTTTGGAGTAAATGGGCTCTCCTTGAACATGGACAGGACTCAAGTAGTTAATTTTCGATCAGATCATAGAAATAGTTTAAAACAAATCACTTTTCCAAATTTTCGGTTAGTGTCTGAGGAGACAGTCATTTTTTTGGGTATTCATATAAACGAAAATCTTGACTGGCTTCCTCACATTAAAAAATTACGAAAAAAACTTTCTTCATCAATTTTTTCTCTCAGAACTATTTCTCAAGTCACTGACACTAAAACTCAATTAACAGTTTATCACTCATATTTTTCATCTTTAATCTTTTACGGAATACGTGTGTGGGGAAATTCTTGAAATAGTAAAAGAATTTTTAGGCTTCAAAAGAAGGCACTTAGAATTATTGCTAAAGTACCCCGAAGAAGTCCATGTAAAACCATCTTTCAGGCTTTTTAAGTTTTAAAATTTTACGACCTATATATTTTAGAAGCATTATTTAGGGTTTTCAACAATTTGTCCATTTTCAGGGAGAGTCACACAAACCATAAGTATATGACTAAACATAAGAACCTAATTAAGCCCACTAGCCATAGATTATCACTATTTGAAGCATCACCTCATATTGGACCGAAATTGTACAACTTTTTTCCTGACAATTTAAAAAACATCAACAATCCAATTAAATTTATAAAAGAATGTAAAAACTAGTTGCTAACCAAAACATTTTATTCTTTAAATGAATTTTTAAGTGGAAATTGGTAGGATTTTAAGTATTAAAATTATTTTGTTTTAATTTCAATATTATTATTTAGCTTTAAGTATTAAAATGTAATTGAAAAGTTTCCTGTCATTTTGTGATGTAATGGCATTCTGCAAATAAATAAATAAATATGTTAGATCAAGGAAGGTCCAATCTAGCTATTGTATACAGCGATATAAGTTTTTAACAAACTTCCTTGCACAGCTCCAAACCTGCCAGAAGCTAAATTCAAAAAGGGGATAGAATCTCTTCTTTTGGCGATCCGATTTACTACTTCAAAGACTTTTTGAATTTTGGTTGCGGCCCTAGGCCGCGGCCGGCCTAGTAGTAAATCCAGCACTGCCTCTTGTAGCCTGATGATGGCGGATTTATGAACTTTTGCCAAAACATATGAGTTGCAGGTTTTGCCTGTTCTATTTCACACAATATAGTATAAAGGATTGCAAGTTAAGTTTATTTCAAGCCAGTGTTTGTCATATCACATAGTAATTATGCTATAAAAATGAATTATATTGAGTTATTTTAGTTGTGACAACTGCCCAGACAGACAGATCAATATACAGACTGTCCCAAAAGTCCCGGACCGGTTTAATATATTCAAAACGACAACATATAAATCAATAAGATTTTGGTACTTCAACACCACACCTAAAAATCTACTTTTTTAAGGGACTATCAATTTTCTGTCATATCATGGGGACGTCCCGCAAGGAGTCAGAAGGAAATCTTAAATAGAAGCATAGGTTGACATGCATATCAAATTAAAGACCTTTACTAGTAGATTACAATGCCGTAAATTCAAGCTCAAAAGAATGCCTGAGTAAAAAATGGCAGCCGTTCAAAGATTTCTTGAACCTGCCATTTTGAATCTTTGAACGACTGCCATTTTTTACTCAGGCGTTCTTTTGAGCTTGAATTTACGGCATTGTAATCTACTAGTGAAGACCTTTAATTTGATGTGCATATCGACCTATGCTTACGTTAACAATTTTTTCCCGATTCCTAGGGCTGTGCCCCCAAATGCAAATTAAATGAATCTTTGAACCACTGTCATTCTTGACTTGGTTGTCCGTTTGAGTTCAAATTTGCGGCATTATATTTTGCTAGTAAATACCTTTAATTTGATGTACATGTCAACCTATGCTTCTATTTAAGATTTCCTTCTGACTCCTTGCGGGACGTCCCCATGATGTGACAGAAAATTGATATTTCCTTAAAAAAGTAGATTTTTAGGTGTGGTGTTGAAGTACCAAATCTTATTGATTTATCTGTTGTCGTTTTGAAAATATTAAACCGGTCCGGGACTTTTGGGACAGTCTGTATAAGGGTAACATGGGAAACTCCCCAGTCATTGGGCCAGAGTCTGGAAGGGGGTTTGAAATAAGATTACATCTATATGTTAATCGGGAATGTGAGCTATCATCATACCAAATTTCAACCCAATCCGATCAGTAGTTAACGTGTGATTGAACTTCAAACAAACACACACACACACACAGACTTTCATATTTATAATATTAGTATGATTTACTCTTACTATACGATTACGTAACGCTTAATCATTAATCATAATTAACAATTTGTAATATTTAATTAGGAAATGTTATATACAGTCAAGTGAGGTTAACGGTTTCTGTAACAAAATGTTATTGTACAAACCATTCATAATATGTAATAGCTCAACGTTCCTCTAAGACTACATATTTAAAAATCTCTCAACCTGACTTTCCCAACGACATGTTGAAGTTGGTAAGTTTGGCGAAGGAAGTTATTTCTAACAAAAGACGTCTCTGTTTCAGTATCTTGTGACTTTGCACCTTAAAAGTTGGTTAAGTTTAAGTCATTAAACATTTTCGAAGTTCAACATCTTTAACATTATTCTCTTATTTCAACAAGTCTTGTTTCATAATGTATAGATTACTGAATGAAATTCGTCATGAGAAATTGTAATGATGTTATAATTCAAAGTGCAAGATGAAGTTAAGAGAAGAGGACTGAAATGTACAAGTTTTATCTCGGTAAGTAAGTGGAGAAGGGGAGGCATCGGCCAGGTTGTCCATCACTGTTATTGACAGTCGATGTTTTGCACGATATTGACGGTTAAACCGAAGTCAAAACCAAGATAAATTGCTGTATCGTAGGATTTAAAAGGCAAAAGGGATTACTTAAAAAATTAATTTGTTTCACATAATTTACAATCTGGATAAAGGGATAACCAATAAACCAATTCTGTTTAATTATGCTTTAGGGGATGATGCAGGTTTTAAACTATTCAATCTATAGCATAGTTTTAAACTATTTCCGTTAACACGGCATCGATTTGCGTCAAAAGTATTACATGTTTGTCGTTCCTCACAAGCTCAGGATCGGTTCACTTCTCTGCAAAGCTTGTGCAAGACGATACGTTTGTGAAAGTGAAAAGGAGGGAAAACAGGTTAGTTTTTTTACAGATTTGAAATATTAAAAAGAAATATTTATTTTAATTTGATAAAACTAAAATAAACTTATACTACGTTAAATTTTATTTTTTAAATTTTAATGCTTTCATTGTTGGAGAATAAAATTAACTAAGGGAATGTTAATGTAAAAACATGATGAATACATAAATAAATAGGTAATCAATGGATTGCAGTGTATATAGATTTCATAGATCAATAAAATTATTTATAATAGGTAATTCATGTGGAAAGAAACATATTTTATTAGAATAAATCGTTGTATATATATATATTTTTTTTACTCAGGAAAATAGGCTATTCAAATTTATTTATTTTGTGATTAAATATCCAGTGCAGAAGCTCTTTGGTTGTTACGAGACTGAGATACACATGTAGATTGACGCAGCTAACCAGCGAGTGGGTAATGGCATGTAAATAACTCATCTGTTGCTGTCTGTTCATCATAACATGTTAAATACCTGAGCAAAATCAATTTGTACATAGTCACTAAAACTCAAGCTAATGACTAATATAAACTCTATGTTTTTTTGTCTATATGTACAATTACTTTTGTCTATATAAACAATTAATTGCAAGTCCAAATTTATTGTATATGTAAGTAAGAGCGTGAGTTCATTTTTTAATTCCGGAAATAACCATAAAATGGTAGTTTTAATACAAGCCAGTATGTTTGAAGCACTTTGTTTTTAATTCATGTTCAAAGTAATTTTGCATGTTTTAAGGGCTAAGAACTAAATCGTCGCACGATCAATGTTAGGAAATGAAAATAAATGGTGCAATAAAGCTGAGTAATGACGACAGACGGTTCACTGATGAGACTCTATGCAGCACTGAGAAACTCAGTCACAGAGTCCCCACCTCCACAACATTGGTGTTCACTGATGAGACTTTATACAGCCCTGAGAAACTCAGTCTCAGAGTCCCCACCTCCACAACATTGATGTTCACTGTTAAGACTTTATAAAGCACTGTGAAACTCAGTCAGTGAGTCCCCACCTCCACAACATTGATGTTCACTGATGAGACTTTATACAGCACTGAGAGACTCAGTCAGTGAGACCCACCTCCACAATATTGATATTCACTGATGATACTTTATACAGCACTGAGAGACTCAGTCAGTGAGTCCCTACCTCCACAACATTGATGTTCACTGATGAGACTTTATACAGCCCTCATAAACTCAGTCAGTGAGTCCCTACCTCCACAACATTGATGTTCACTGATGAGACTTTATACAGCCCTGATAAACTCAGTCAGTGAGTCCCTACCTCCACAACATTGATGTTCACTGATGAGACTTTATACAGCCCTGATAAACTCAGTCAGTGAGTCCCTATCTCCACAACATTGATGTTCACTGATGAGACTTTATACAGCCCTGAGAAACTCCGTCAGTGAGTCCCTGCCTCCACAACATTGATGTTCAATGATGATTCTTCTTAAAGCTGTGGGGATTCACTGACAGAGTTTCTCAGTGTTGTGTAAAATCACCAGCACACCAGCAATAGTTGAATTGTGTTGGCATATACCTGATAATTAAAGAATCACATTTATTATTAACATTCAAATTTTGTTTATATTTATGAAATGCTCGTTTAAGTTGGCTATTTATTATTATCATCCATGTCCTTCATTTATTTATATAGACAATTAAATGTCGTTAGTTACAAATTAATACTTAAAAGTCAAGGCAGAAATACCTAAGCGATACTACTTGTTATTTAAAACCGTTGATTAGCTGCAACGTTTAAGGTTGAAGTGTTTTTAACTTTTGGCATATTCATAACTTTTTATAGACTCCCATGAATATGTACCAAAGAGATCAACCAAATTATAGTATAGTAGTTAGTAGTACACGTTAGCTGACTGCTTGATCTTATTACCAGAAATAAAGAAAATGAATCTGGATTTATTTTTTATAAAAGTGAAAATGACAAAAAAACTGAAACATTTAATTTTCATATAGTGTTTTAATCACATCGGGTGGTGCCATATTGGATCGTATTGCACAGTGGTCATTACAGCCTCCATGTTTCTGTTTTATCGTTCCCACTAAATTTTTATTTGCCGGCATAAAATTATTGGGTTTGTTCGGTTATTTGTCCACTCTATCTTTTAGTAAAAAAACCTGTTAAAGTAATAAAACTTCAATTTTATTAAAACTAGCTCCGTAAATAACATCGGGTTTACTTTGACCAGACTTTACTTTCCTGTAACGATGAACACGTTGTGCTAGTGTTTACTTGTATAAACATAGTTGTTAGTGTCTTTATTTGCAAAAATGATTATAATTGTAGGCGAGAAGAGAGTGCACGACCTACATACATTATACCTAGAGCTGCAGCTCAATACGTTCAGTTCCTGGCATTGATGTGACAACGCAGTATTTTAACATAATGAGCTGTATACGTGATGGTGTGTTACAGAGAGTTATAAATAGTTAATACGGAGTTCACATAACACAAGATACGTACATACAAACTGGTAAATTCTAAAAATATGTAAGCTCACATATGAACCTAGACCTTTGTGGCTGCTTGACTATATTCTCATCTTTCCACTGTATTTGGAGATTGTTTCAAAACATCATCTTATTAAAAACTTCTACAAGCAGCATACCTATCTAGATAACTCCAATGGAAGTAGGTAAACTGCTTAAGGTGAGCTATGGGCTAGTATTAAGCACTATTTCAGGGTTTGAAGCTATAGTTTAGGGTATTTAAAGTTATTAAAAAAACTGAAATTAGCATCACTTATTTATAGTCAACCAATCTGAAACAGAACAGTTCAAATGTTATGTAAACAGAAGTTTTAAAATCAAAATTTACAAGTAAATAATATAAATAAATAAATAAATAATATAAATATGCAATATACAAATGCATTCTAAATTTCCAATCAGTTCAATATTGACTCTTAAAACGCAAATAGTTAAAACAGGAAATAGCATACAAGTACTGATAAAGTCAGATATTTTTTATATATAAATAAATATTGTATTTAATACAAATTATAATAGAAATTTTAGAAAAAATTGTAGAGTACTGTACAATTAGAAATAGAAAATTAATTTTTACACCAAAGAAATTTAAATTCCAGCTCCATCTTCAAATTCTCTCGCTGACCACCATTTCTTTCTACTTCTCCTCAAACACATACTGGTTGCCCTTAAGACAGCACAAATTGATCTTATCCAATTAATTACCAAACTGTATGGGTGATCCATTTTTCAGATAGTTTTTCAGCCATAACCCTATAAAAAATTTGGAATTCATTCCCAAAAATTCCATCAACACCTGTGACAAGAGGAGTAAATGATGCATGTCGTTGTTCGCAAGCTTTAGTATACTTTCTTGTTTTTCATCTTCCGCCTTTTTTTATAACTTTTTGATGAGGGATGGAGACATAAGATGGAGCATCGGTGTCAACGACACTAACATCAAACAATGCCTCCATCTGAGTCTCCCATACGCCACTACTATACAAGCTTAATCTCTTTTAGTGAAGGTTCTTGTAGTGCTGCCTTCTGCTATCAAGGGCTCTTTAATGCTGTTTCCCCAGGCTTGTTCCATCATGTTACCTCTTATTTCGTTGTGTATTTTTATTATTATTCCTCCATTCCGACATTTAAGAGCATGCTCCACACCGAACTCATTTCCGCATCCCTCACGTCTTAATGGGAGGTTTACAGGTGTTTTCCCATAAAGTATAGCAAGGGCATCCCTAAATTTCTGTGGGGACATATATAGATTAAGTTTCTTCAGAGGCACGCATGATAGTGGGGATCCATGTTTTGCTTTACGTCCTGCATTACACATTATAATTTTTTGCCGGTTTTCTGAGAATGTTTCCAGATGCTGTCTGAATAATTGTTCTTCCATGGATTTCTTTATTTCTTTACATCACTTTAACGACAAATTTAGGGCATATTCATTTGAATCAACACAAAATTTAGTTTTCTCTTTTAAACAAGATGTCAGAATTTCGCATCCATCTTCAGAGGATTTAAACATAAAATTTTACTGCTTTGTTGGATCTATTAATCCTATTCCTCCTCTTTTAACTGGTAAATGTAGAATCTCACATTCCTCATTGCTTACTTCTGAACAAAATAGAATTGAAAAAAAGATGTTCTAATTGCTTGTTGAATAGGTAAATAAGTTTCGGATTTAGTTTCAACTACCCTTTGAAAAAAGTCCATTCCATCTGTGAAGATTTAGTTGCTACAGTGTAGGTAGATAGTGGATATTTCTTTGCAATATTTGCCAGATTTTCAATGTTTTGGGTCTATAAAAGATTTTTTTCAAAACGTGTTTATTTTTTCCTCTTTAGAACCTATGTATGCACCAAGAAATTGGCTACCCTTAAAATTTTTCATACCTGATATTTTCTTTTTTAACTGTTTGGAAATATTATCATGATTAAAAATTAATTTTGATTTATGAACTTGAGGAAAGTGTCCATATTTTTGACCTAATTTTGAGAGCTTTTCCCACCATTCCCCAACATCATCAAGGGAGCCTTGACAAGAAGAGGCATCTGCATACCAAATTTGAGATGTGTTCGGTATTCTTTTTAGTTCTTGTATCAATGGAAGTGATGCCAGACCGTATAATATCATTGATAGTGGATCTCCTTGGGTAACTCCTTCTTGACGATACAATCTTGTTTTGCATCATCACCAAAAGGTAAAATAATGCATTTGGCCAGAGTGTGCCATGGTTATACTTCTCCATTTAATTTCATCACCAAGGTGACTATGGCTGTTCTTAAATAAGTACTTTTTTGTCCATGACGCAATAAGAAATCTGTCAAATTTTCGGCTGAACTTCCTCCTGGACCTCCACTACCATTAAGGATTCTTGCTGTATTTTCTACAATGTATACAAGATATTTCGTATTCTAGCAACTGCATTAAGTATTTTTTATAGTAGTAACAACCTCTATTTGTTACCACAGTTCCTTCATTTTTTTGCTATGTAATGTTATTTGTACCAACTATTGTATAAGGCAATCTATTGTAAAGGTTCCCATGCCAAGGTGGCTATGACTGTTCTTAAATAGGTACTTGTTTGTCCATGACGCAATAAGAAATCTGTCCAATTTTTGGATGAACTTTCTCCTGGACCTCCACTACCATTAGGTTTTCTTGCTATCTTTTCTATATGTTCTTCTAGGAAATACACCATTTTGCAAAAAGTTGGTGTATCACAGGTTGTCCGGGCTAGAAATATACCTCTAGCCTTGACACCCTGTATTATGTCAGCATAGCCTTAGTCAGCACAGAGTAACTCAACGGCTAAGCTATATTGTGTGTATCTCAGGTTTATTTTCCGAGTCTCAGTATCTACAATAAATATTCTCCAAACTTCATTTTTCCTCAAAACAATATTATTAATAAGAGGCAAGGTTTCTTTGTGATTGCAATAAAACACATATTCTAACTGGGTCTTGTTCGGATTTCATCCAGTGGAAAACTGTAGCCATAGACAAAATATTTCATTCGAAACTCCTATTTTAAATGCCTTAAAATTGCCCGAAAATATCAAATATCTACTTATTTTTTTAATTTGTCTTTTTATGGAAATCTTTTGGATGGATCATGTTTCACTTGTTTGAAGAAAACGGAGGAAACACAACAGCAATTATATTTAGTATACTTTCTGCAGGATAATACTGAGTTATTGGTGTACAAAACGTACAACTAGTAGGTAAAGGTTAAGAACCAACTTACTGAAATGAAAAAAAAACATTCCATTAGGCTTAATACAAAGAAGGTACAAGGGATGTACCTAAATAATCAATTCTATAGGTTTACTTCCCTAACTAAAGGGTATTAGTTAAGCTTAACTGAATAGTATTTTAGGCTACAAGAAAGAAGCAGGAATAGGACACATATCAAGGAATCATATGATACAAAATGTCGTTAATTTGCATAATAAAAACATATTAGTTTTGATGAACCGTTCATGCAACTTATGTCTTTGTAAATTGACGAATATTTTAAAGGAAGCTGTGAAGACAGTTTAACACAGATTTATGTTTGATGGAGTATCAAGACCGCGAGAGTGACGAAAGAAGACAAAGTTGAGCTTAATTTTCCGAGACGTTGACTCATGAATATTTGAGTATCAGAGTTGCATCGCGCTCTAAACTTCCACATTTCCAGTTCTTTCACAGCTACATGGGAACCTTTACAATAGATCATTCTATACAATACTTGCTACAAAAAAAAAATACATAGCAAACATAGTTATGTAGCAATTTTGGAAACAAATAGAGGTTGTTACTACTATAAAAAAATATACTTCATGCAGTTATTATATCACAAAATTTCTTGTATACATTAAACATCAGTTATCGTTTCAAGATCACGAATGTGGCAGTCAAGTACATGTTAATCTAGGTTTTTAATATAATTTATTAAACTATATTAATATATTTGAAACTAAAGAAAACATTACATTTAAAATTGAAACTGTGTTTAATTAACTTGAACTGTTAAAGAATTTTAATGAAATTATAAAGAAGAAAGTGAGTAATACTATTAGAATTACGATTGGATGTTAAAACAAGACTAAGAGAAATAACTTACGGCAACAAAAATTAATTCTTACCCCACATATTGGTATTATTTCAAGAACTATATAAAATTGAAACATACAATATGTATCATTAAAGGTTTTATGTTTGTACGAATTTCCCATATAGAGAATAAGTTATTACCGTAGGCCTCATGGTAACCTAGATAGTACCGGGACCAGTTTCATTTTCCGTTTAGGGTCCCCCAGAGGCCGAAATAACCATTCGTTAAATGCATACATATACATACGCGATGTGGATAGGGTGAAATACCCATGTTGCGTCGTGGAGTGAACATTTCACTCAAACATTAGTAAAAACAGAAATACTCAGAAAGCTTTGTGGGTAAACTGATTTACTCAAATGCCGAAGTCAAAACGTTCGTTGACGATTGAGCAAATCCAAATACACACTACGCGATGCGAGCAAAAAAGATTGCCCACGTTGGGTCGTGGGTATTCCTAGTTTGCGCAATCACCGAATTTTCGTTCTCACAGGAATAATGAAGACATAACTAGAGAGCAGTTAGAAGTAACTTTGTGCACTCTTTACCTAAGAAAATCTGTCGTTGATAAATTACGGAAAAGCTGTGTAGCTACCTTACAAATCCAGACAGAAAAAATGTAAGGAACAAGTAAACAAAACTAACCCCAGTTTCAGTCGAAGAAAATGTGATGGTCAGTATTCCTGATGTTGACCAGTGACAACTAGCTCCTAGGACTGTAATAGCAGTTGTAAATAATAACAATTACTACTTACACTCTAGGTAGACAACATGGAGTTCTAGACAAATAGTTCTCAAGAAACCAGTTGCAGGTGGTGCCAAATAAAGTTTATTTCCACCGAGGTGTACCTTATGATCAACTAAAGCTACGCAACGAAGCAATGATGTCAACCAGATCTAAACAAGGTTTGTGTACGTGGTTGCAAGAGGAGCTGTATGGGTAAATCAAGAAAATGTATTTAGTCAAACATAACATTGTGTATATGATATGGCAGCACATACTGAGCCAACAAGTAAAATACAAATGTAACGAGAACTGTGTTGTGTAATAGTCGCAGTTTTAAGGTTGCTTGAATAGCGGAAAAAATAATTTCAATGTCTATTTGTTATTGGCCTTTTTAAAACTTTTTCTATTAGGTCTTTCTTTTTACCTGTTTTTGTACCCATATATTAAATAACTATAATTTCAAACATAAGTTTTATTTTATTTTACATAAGGATTGTGGATTTCATATAGATTTTTGGCTATGTGATAGTTTATACAGGCGATTCGGCGTTTGCACAAAGTAGAAATGCCCACAACCCGACGTGGGCAATCACTTTTCACATCGCGTAAGATCAATCGAGTAAGAGTGGTCCTATTTTCATGAAATTTGCACAAAAGTGTAAACCAACGTTTATTCAAACTAGTTCGTAAATCAGCATGATTGGTCTACTATGGGGACGGAAGTAAAATGGTATAGTTTTGTGGAGTAAAATGAAGGGTCCCTATGTTAGACCCGCAAAACGTAGCACTTAACAATTTCATTCCGAATCATTTGGTAGAGCTGAAAACAACATAGTTCGGTACATTGAAGCGTTTTTGTACGCACAAAAGCTAAATAAAACTTATATTGCCTACTTTAAAATGCTTATGCTATTCTTATGGAGAATAAGTAATCAATTGTAGTTTGCTCATTTAAGATTAGTGTTAAACTTTTTTTAAATCTATTATTTCATACTTATTCTTCATAATTTCACTAAAAACACACATTTTAAAACCTTTACTGTAGCAGCAAACTTAAGTATGTACTCACAAAACCTAATGATATTTAAATGGGGAATAAATCTGACATCCTTAAATAAATATTTGAGTGAAAATCCAACAAACAAAAGTAAAATTAAAATAAAATGCTTCCTTCTTCGTGTTAGTTAGAGTAAATATAAAAACGCCAATAAAAAAATTATAAGATGAAACGTCTGGTAGTGAACATTAAAATATTGTTAAACTTATGTATTTTCATTAGTGCTTAGACTTACTGGTGACGAAAGAACATTAAAGTAAGATTCTGTCCGTGATGGTTGTCAATAAGGCGCGACTCACGAAACATTTAAATATTCATGACTCGCTCTCTCGGAAAATTAAGGTCGGTTCTATTCACCAAAGGATTTGGTTGCAAGCAGACTATTCTTATAAACACCCGGCATATCCTGGATGATCATTATTATCTACTTTGTTTTTCCATTTTAATTTTGCTTTTAATTAGAAAATATAATTATGAAACCCTTAAAAAAAAATATTTTAAGTAATTTTTTATTTTATGGATGTAATATGGATTTGAAATATTTATTTCGTAGGCTACAATAGATGCTAAAATTTAGTGTACAATAAAAAATAAAAGTTCTAAAGGCTAAAAACTCTCTTGTTTCAGAACTGACTACATATTGTATAAAGATGATTCTTTTCGTTGATGTAAAATATAAATTATGTATTATGTATTCCTTAAATATATTTTAGGCTAAACTGGCTAGTTATCACAAAAAAATGTTTTCTAAACCTTCAGAGAAGAAACGTTTGTGGGATATTACGGAAGGTAAATAAGCAGATTGTTGGTTTACAAGTATTGATCTTACAAGTAGTGAGTACAGATAAAGCTTACAAGTATTTTATTACGTAGCTTAGGCAATGAATAACAGATGTTAAGATAATTTGAGTTCTGTTCTTTATTTATTACAAATAAAAACATTTCAAAATTTACATATAAAACAAGTAACATGTATTTATATTGTATATTATCCATGAATACAAAAAAATCAAACATTCCTTGACTTGAATATAGCTATTGGATTACATGTGCCCCACAAGCCAAAACTTGCATTAATCAAAACGCATTAATAAGGATTATATTATATGTAGGTCCTTAAGCTATTCCTTTTAAGCTATTCTTGTCCTTAAAGGATTCTGGTAATTTGCATTTACTCTTAAACGCTTTATAGTTCATACCATAAATGTGGTATAGAGTTTATAAAAAAAAAACATGTTTCTACAAAGAGTTGGTGAACTCTATGAGCATTGAAATATTACAATAAGGTTTTATCGTCCAATTGATAGTTATTCCGTGAAATTGCGTATTTATGGTATTGAGAAGTTATTTTCTATAGATCGCATATACAATTGCACAACTTAAAATGTGGATTTTTGAACATGTTTAAACTTCACCAACTGCACAGTCGTGAGGAGCTGAAACAGAAATGTCTTTTGTTAGACCTAACTTCCTTAGCCGAACTTTCCAACTTCAATAAGTCATTGTGAAAGTCAGGTCGGATTCACCTGAAATACTCAATCTTGTTTGGGTCGTTTTCAAACAACAAATAATACTTCACAAGTAGCTTGTGCATAAATATATCTAAAATATCATGTATTTTGTGTAGTGGTAATATTTACAAACATTGTACAGGATCTGTTAGAGAAACAAGTGTAATACTATTCATATGGACTATTTGCTTTTTATTTCATTTTGACATACATAGTTTTATGAGCAATTTATTTTTTAATCGGTTGGCCCTACCACTTTAGTATGATTTTACAAAATAATAGAGAGGCCAGATATAACAAAAAACCAAAACACTAAATCTATTAAGCTATTAATCTATCAGGTTAAATGTGACTACAACATGAATAAATTATAATATAAATTGATACGAGGAAAATAAAACATGTTTGAATGTAAATTCTAAAGCTATAAACATAAAGCACATCCAAGATATATCCAATCAATAATCTTTTTTCGTATCGTAATTTATTTTAATTTTGGTCTGCATAAACAATTTAACATAATGATCATACATAACCCATGATAGTTTATTGCTATAGAAATAACTCGAGAAAAAAGGATTTTCTGAGTAAAAACTAAGCAATAATTATATTTTGAATTTTAATTATACAACGTCATCCCAAGATTAATTCGCTGTTAAAGTCTTATAGATTTGAAAGAACACATTCAAACAAAAGAAGGGTTACATACTATGAAAGGATTATACTTAACAATTCCATTACATCCACCATATAAGGTGATGTGTTAAATGGATACTGCATTCAGCTATATCGTGGATGTAATGGAATTGTAAAGTAAATAATGCAAATGTAAATAATGCATAGTTCAACTTAAAGTTTAACGATAAAGTTAGATTTAACGATTCCAGATCTATGTTTCCAAAGATATATACGTGTATACACAGAAAATTGTAGTCAAATATAATTTGTTTACTTTTTCTTAATACTTTAACGGTAAAGGCTAAATATGTATAAAATTTGGGTACTTTAATCTTGTACTGTTCGGTAACATCCCTTGCCTGGAGTCACCTTGGATTTATCATGTGGGGTTCCCCCGTCAGTCTACAAGACTGGTTGTTTGGATGTCTATATTGGTTCAAAAAAACACAATAATTTAAGTAAAGCACTTTACTGGAGATTACAATATTAATACTTCTTTGCTTTCTGTTTAACACGTATTTCTATGATCAGCGAGCAGACATTGAAAACTGAAATTATTTAATGAAATTTCATAACTTTAAAATAAGTTTACAAGACTACTAAGGCCATTCAATTAATTTGATCGGTATATTTGCATCAATGAGAATAAAGACAAAATATTATCGGGTTAAAAGGGCTTACTGTATTCAATCATAGTATTTTTAAGATCCTCTTGAAAGTATAGGTCATTAACATTCTGTGTCATAGATTGTTATCGTTGTGAATAAGTACGATGTAAGCCTACAGATTATTGAAAACAACTTTTTGTTCTGAATGATATTATTGAAACCATGACTCCGTTGCTCGTAGGTTCCTAAATCAATACCTGACGCATTTCCGGTATCGCGAGTGGCAAACACGTTGGGGTCGAGAGATAAGCGGCTTACGAAGGTCGTTGATTATTGGTAGCTACTGCAGACGATGTACATGTGGTATTATTGGTAGCTACTGCAGACGAGGTACATGTGGTATTATTGGTAGCTACTGCCATAGACGAGGTACATGTGGCATTATTGGTAGCTACTGCCATAGACGAGGTACGTGTGGTATTATTGGTAGCTACTGCAGACGAGGTACATGTGGTATTATTGGTAGCTACTGCAGGCGAGGTACATGTGGTATTATTGGTAGCTACTGCCATAGACGAGGTACATGTGGCATTATTGGTAGCTACTGCAGACGAGGTACATGTGGTATTATTGGTAGCTACTGCAGACGAGGTACATGTGGTATTATTGGTAGCTACTGCCATAGACGAGGTACATGTGGCATTATTGGTAGCTACTGCCATAGACGAGGTACATGTGGTATTATTGGTAGCTACTGCCATAGACGAGGTACATGTGGCATTATTGGTAGCTACTGCCATAGACGAGGTACATGTGGCATTATTGGTAGCTACTGCCATAGACGAGGTACATGTGGTATTATTGGTAGCTACTGCAGACGAGGTACATGTGGGTATTGGGCAAACGTGTGGCTGAACAATAGTGGAATGAAAAATTATAGAGTCCAGTAAAACATTATTGCTGTATTACTCGTAAATCAGCCATCAAAACAATGAATTATTAATACGATATTGATTATGTATTATAAACATTGATTATTTATATAAGTATTTTGTAAACAAGTAAGATGTGTAAAATAAATTTTACTCTATTAGGCTGAAATGAGAAGTTGATGTCGTTATATGAGCTACGATATTGAAGACTATACTGTGGGGGAACGCTGCAGATGTGACCAGACACTTTATATCTTGCATATTTTATCAACGTTCCTGTTTGTTTTAACACCAGGAAAAATGTTGTTAAGATTTCCATTATTTTATAAATATTCAGCCATCGAAAAAAATTTTAATTGTATGCTGATATTCCGTTCGATTTCAATGTTGGTTTATATATTATTTTTATTTCTTTTAAAGATGTTTATCTAAAACATGACCTTTAATAGTCAAAAGTGATCTGTATTGATGACAATTTTTTTATGACATAAACAAATAGTCAACATTTCTAGGACTATTAATAATTGCTCAACCTTAATCTCGGTTCTTCCAAATAGACAAATTAAACATTAAAATTTCCTGTGATCTATTTATGTTGCTTAACTTGTTAAAACTTTGCTCATTGGATGTTTTATTAAAGGTTTACTATGCTCTTATAAACTCGCATATTACGTTCAGTATTTAATGAAATGGTGAGACAAACATTACAAAATAAGCCAGCGTAATATTATTACAAAAAAGAATCATACGTGCTATGTTAAACTTAAAAAAACAACAAATTTGTAAAGTAGCATTTTAGTTATTATCATTGAGTTTTTAACTAAGAAAAAAATCCCGATCATCATTCTGTCACCCGTGACCATTTGTCATCACGGCCAAAGTTAAAAGGGGGCCTGGGGGGTGGAGCCCACAGCGAGCCCAAGGCGAGTAAAATACAAAAACAGGAACAATAATGTTGGAAAGATTCAACAGAATTTTCGATAGATTTTTTTACTGCTAAATCTTAAGTTTATACACAAAGGTAGCTTGTAAAACAAGTTAATATAAAAGGATTGATTTGGACAAGTTTGATATTGCTAAGTAAGTGGAGAAGAACAGGTATCAGTCAGCCTGTCCTTCAATGTTATTGGCAATCGATGTTCGGACGATGTACACTTTTATCTAAACAAACCAAGTGAGGCGGAATTCTAAAAAAACAAAAAAACTTTTGACTTGATTTTCATATTAAGCTATACAGTAACCAATAAACCAATTTTGATTCCATCGATTTAAGGATGATGTAGGAAAAGCTTTAAGCTGTTTCCGATAATACAGCCAACATGCGTAGAAATTATTACATCCTATTTAACTCCAACAGTCTGTACATTACAATTAATGAATGACAAATTAATTTACTGCCATGTAAATGACTTAGTTTTTATGCTATACTACAATAATTAATTACAGACTGTTATTTAAATCATACCCCTTGAAATAGCGTTCAAAGTGTGGTAAAATCGTGCAAATATCAGAATAATATTGTTATTGCCTATATTCAAATAATATGAGGATTACTCCGTGTAAATAGACTTGCTCACTCACTTACCCTTGTGGCCACTCAAATCCAAGTAGATTTTTAGTCTCGATAACACGTTTTCTCTAGGGTACAATTTTGAAAGCGCACTGATCGCGATAGTACACTTTTACTTTATTTTGCCTGAACGAGATATTATCAATATACAGCATTAAAAAAATGCACTTGATATGATGTAAAAGTAAATGTACTTGATTTTAGTATGTCACTGTAGATAAAAACAAACACAGGTTTTGTTTAAAATCTTGTTTTGAAGAATACGCTTACTAAAGACAATAATACATTTTATTGACGCATGGTGAACATTATCCGGGCAGGTTAGCGCTCAAACGGAAATTTTAAAGTAAGCTCAGGCTTCAATAATGAACATCCAGCCCGAGGTACACAAAGCGCTTTGTATCGCGTATCGCAAACAACCGTGTGATTCAAATGAGCCTCTGGTGTTTACATATCGTGCTGTACACCAATATAGAGAATTCACAAATATAACTTGAATATTAGGGTTTCTTTTTTTGGGGGGTTATTAATTTATTCACTTTTAGTGCACAAGTTTTGACCTTCCAACAACTTTTAAGTTATTCGAATGGACGAAGCCATATGCCATCTTGTAGTGTACTGACATTTTAAAACATATTTAAAACAAATAGTGTCTAGTCTAGTTTAAAGCGAAGTTGAGTTTTACAAATTGTTCGTGTTATTCATTAAGCTAGGAAAAGTTGAGGATTGGGCAATGTTCTACATTCTTTCTTAGTCTTATAAACAGATATGCAAAGTCACTCTAACTTACTAACCATACAAATCAAATAAAACTAGTGGCTTGTAGGGACATAAGTCCCTAAAAAGCTCAAATGTAAAACAACATATTACGATTCCGGTATTTAAACAAACTCAGAATAACATTATCTATGTGTCAGAATAGGCACCCCTGTACACCATATCTTTTGTGTAAAAACCAGTTTGTTGTTCTTCTTTGTTTGCTTATGTTGATGTCATTTGAAATAAATAATTTGAATCACTCCAGTGGTTTAACATGAAAAGGCAGCAAACATATCATTGTTTGTGAATAAATACTGGTTTACTATGGTAGCTTTGGTCTTGTGGTTAATGAGGATAAATAAAAGCTCCCCTGTTTGGAATTTTAGAAATTAATTGTCGTCGTCAAATAAATATGAAAATGCAAATATAGGTTTTTTAAGATAAGCTTATTTATTTCTTGGTCATACCCGCTAAATTATCCCAGTTACTATTTATAAGTTTATACTCCTTTTTGTTAGGGTTTAACAATATTAGTGTAGAGTAAAGGCATCCTATTGTCCAAACGTAACCCTAGATTTGTTTCTGATCAATAAAAACTACTAAGTTTACGTGGTATTCATCCTAAAGGTGCAATTGACTTTGCATATTCTATCACAATAGGCCTAATCATCTGCTGATTCCTAACTCTTTTGCGACTGGTTAGGGTTCAATTACCCAGTTAACGAAACCAAACACGAAATTTCTTTTCATCGGCATCTTCGACATCCATATTTTTGGTTAGTTTTAAGAAAGGTTCAAATAATATAGCCTAGCATGCACAATGGTAAAGGGAGCATCCATATATAATAGTAAAACCTAGAGGTTAGTTCTAAGAAACGGAAACTACCTCTAAGTTTTACTATTATATATGGATGTTCCCTTTACCGTTGTGCATGCTAGGTTATATTATTTGAAGCTTTTTTGCTTGGGGCAGAAGGCATTAGCTGGTTAAAATATCCTCCAAACAATATCGTTTTTACTTAATGAACAAATATATTGCCTGTAAGAGCTTATTTCATCTTTATCCTTTCACGCTTATCATACGCTAGCTATCATAACTAATTTACTTAAAAATACACAATTTTGCCAATTGCACAGTAAAATAGTTGATTTTAACATTCTAAGACGTAACTAAAAGTCTTAATTATAAAGGTAACGTTATCCCTGGTTTTGTATAGTATACAGTACACTTCAGAATTGACTGGCAAATAAGTAATCCAAATAACTTACTGCTTACTGATTTCAAGATAAATCACGATCAGCTGCATTGAAGTAAACAAAAATCAGCAGTAAATGGCTTCTAATGCTATTCTTATGGAGAACATTTTACGTTGTTATATCTAGGGAATTTCCTAATTTTTCCCGCAAATCATTAAATTGAGCCCCCTCCCGTCGTTCTACGACTTTTCAGTCGCCCACAATTTTGACGCAAAGAATCGGCTTACGTAATTAATATATAGATGCATTTTTCAAATCAAAAATGTTGTTTAAGGTTGCGTAAACAGTTCCATCTGATCCTAACAAGTGGTGATTGTTCGAAACTATAATTTGGTCACCAAGAGGTTAATAATTTGTAAGCTAGGAATACATGAATGACTATTTAAACAATTGTTTACACTTTTAGGACAGTGTCTCTACCTGTATAGTTATGAGGCTTTATAACATCAGCTTACCTCCTTAAACAAATTGTAAATCTGAGTTTAGTCTTACACTAGGTATCAATAAAAACGTTTCAGGACTTTGGGATATGAATCCTCATACTAAAATAAAGAAAAAAGAGTAGCCTATGTTAAGGTATATCCGAAAATGCATATTTAGTGTTTGTCATTGCCATTTTGTTTTTATACGTAAATATTTTTATCTTTGACGTTTTTTAACCAAAGATTATAAAACTTTGTATCCATGTTAAGGTAGAAGAGACCTATTATAGAAAAAAAAGTTGGTTCGATTAGAAATTTCAAAATAGTGGCCGTTTCAAATTTATAGCTCAAATGACTCAAAAACGGCTAATTTTATGATAAAATGCCAAGAATTTTTTTGTTACTTTTAAAATTCCCTATCAAATGTGACCAAGTTCAAAAAGACTGGATGACAATCAACTGAAATAGATTGTTTATTAGTTGTATGGCACCCTGACTTATTTTAACACAAAAATCGTTCTATTATATGTGCATTATATGTGTATTAATATCCTAACGTCCTGAAACGTTTTTTATGGACACCTTGTACCCTGTATATAGGGAGTACGGTTACTGTTTCTTCAAACCAATGAATAAAAAAAGAGTTCCATTAGTTTACACAACAAACAACGCTGTTGATTTGTTTGTTTGTGTGTGTGTGTGTCTCTTTGGCTGAGATTTTCGCTTCCGATACAGCAAATTGCTTTGTCAGTGCAGTGTCGTTTTCGTGTACAGGGTGGCCAACTCAACTGTGCCACCATTGGTATCTAAGAAGAAAATAGATTTAAAAAAATATTCAATAGAAAACTTCAACTATTTTTTTATGACATTAAAAAATATGTGAATTCCGCATTATGAAAAATTACAGTCATCTGCATTGTGGATGTTCGAATTAAAATTTAATATGAAACGACTCCTGTTTTATAACGGTTTTAAAATTTAATAACAATATAAAACGTTATAATTTTTTACATTATTTTCTCTAAACTACAAGTTTACGAATAAATCGTATTATACTTTGGCTTGCTGTACATTATGCTCAAAGCAAATAAATCTTAAAATTGCATCTGCATTCTAGGAAGATAATAAAATGCAAGGTGTTTCGTGGGAAATTTAAAAGTTAGCATCCCTTTTTGGTAGCCGATAAAAAAGGTGCAATTCATATTTTAATGTACTTTATGGTATTTTTAGAATATAGAGGCAACATAAAGACTTTTTATCGTCAGCATTTATTCTCCTAACGTACTTGTAGCTACAGGATGCAGAATGTGTATTGTAAGCCACTTCAAAGCAATTTTTAAGATAGCCACCAAATTAGAAAAAGTGTAATTCATATTTTACCTTGTAATAAGAAAATATTTTTCCATATAGTGTTTTTTTTTATCAACAAGTTTCTGAAATACCAATGGGGGAACAATTACGTTTTTCACCATGTATACTATGGTAAAGTCAAGAGCTTCAGCCTTTTTATAAGCTTTTTTACAATGATAAGATTTTTTATGGCTCAGGCTAGGGTAGTTAAAACGTGGAACAAAACTTAGCTTTCGATGGTATTTTAAAAGAGTTTTACATAATTAGATAAAGGTATTATTATAAAAAGCAAACTGAAAATTTTAAGTGTTAAGTGAACTTATATATATATAGGTATATAAATAACGATAAAGATAAAGATAAAACTAAAGATATATATGTATGTGTGTGTGTGTGTGTGTGTGAGAGAGAGAGTAAATAGCTCTACAACTTTGTATTTGGGGAACTAAAACGTTTAAAGGAATCTCCCTCACGAGAATTAAGCTCGTTGTAGCGCCACATGTTTAATGTGGGTTAAAGCTATGGAATCTGTGTAATAAATATAGTCTTATTCTGTCCCTTTCTCTCAATCTCTTGTAAATAAATTCTTGTAATCTGTGGTTAAATGTATTTTATCCACTCAGAATTATAGATTTACTAAAAAATACGGACACTGTTTCATACCATAGACAGGATTTAAGAAAAGTTTTATCGTGAATATAAGTTGGAAAGCTTATGGTGACTTTAAGTGGAGCTGTGTAACCCCCGAGTCAATCATCATAGATTTGGGCGATTTACGGCTCTTTTTGGATCTTGTGTATATGTTCAAAGAATCACTAAGAACCCCTGTTGTTTTCAACATCCCCTATCATGGGTGAGTTGGGTTATTTTGCGACGTTATGGGGAATTTGCTAAAAAATACAATAAACAAAAGTGTAAAAGAATGACCTAAAACAACAACAAAATCAACCGGACATCGCCCTGCTATTGATACCCCATAATATGGTACTCTGAAATCTTGCTTGTATCTTGATTGACCCGAGGTCATAGATGCACTGGCCCGTCAACTCTTGGAGCCGACCATACTTTCTGCTGAGTGATTGAAGGATTTAGATGGTGACCTTTTCTTCTAAACTAATTCCATTATCATGTTGTAACCAGTAGTTTCTGGGAGCTGGACCTCAATGGACAGTTTTCCCTGTTCCTATTATTCTTCATTTCTGAAGACAGCTCTTTTGTTATTTCTTATAACCCACCAGTCTTTTCTGATCGATTATAATATTTATTACTGTTTCTTGTTTTCAACCCCAGTCCAGGTTATGCACAATCCATCGAAGTTGCTAACAGGGCTGTTGGAATGGCCAAAGAGTTAGGATTAATAATTGCCAATAAAGCCATTTTTATTGTCGGCCATGAACTATTAGAGCTTAGTTAAGCAAAACAACAGCTATAGACCACAGACCACAACTATAGACCAGGTGGGTTATGTTTAGTTTTTTTAATTGGTACAGTTCATACACTTCTGTATTTATATTTAAAACTTGCGTTATTATTATTAACTAATAATTAAAAAAGAACTTCTAACAAGAAACCATATTGGGTTTTAGAATATAAAAAAACGCATTTTTGAAAATTTGAATGTAAAACGCAGCTGGTCTTAGGATATTTGATTTTTGTAGCTTAGTGTTAAGCTAAGCGCTTGTCATTATTGAGTGGTTTTGAGTACAGCTCATTTACGTGTAACGTTAAACAAGCTGACACAATATTGCCTCTCATTACCAGCGAGCGCAGCGCTGGCGAGGAGTTTATTTACAAGTCATCATCTGCGGCTTTTGCAAAACTCATTACTTTGTAACTGGTGATCAATAAAGCGATATTAGTATTCATAAGTCTAATTGTATCAGGATACATTGAATTTAACTGGTTTTAGTAAAGGCATGACACGAAAATCTGTAAAAATCTTTAAGATTGAGAACATTTAAAATCTCAATGCATTTATGACATTTTCAATGGATAATGAGTCTACGTATAATACAGTAGAATTGGTTAGAACTTTATAATTTAAAAGGACCAAGGTTGACACAATACAAAACAACACTAATTAAAGGTAGATAACGTATGAAATATGCCAGAAAGCTAGCAACAAAATACGATGCTGATGAGAGATACATGTTTTGTTATTTCTTTTGATACAAAATCCCGCACATTCTGTTTAGTATTAATATTTTACTTGTACAGTTCTTCAATTTATATACTGGGTGTTCTTGTCTGTATAATACTGTCATAATGTATATGCTGTGGGTGTAATTGTAGTTGAAGGGTAATTGAGTGTGTACTTAAAAGTCAACACTAAGATTTACTTCCAACGATCCTCAATGAATTTTTGCTATCATGTTTGTGTTAGTTAGTTGAATAAAATCAAACGCATGATTTGCAATTTGTTCATTCCAGTTTACTAAAAAAAATATAAAAAAAACACTTGTAAAATTTAAGAAAGTTAATCTTCTAAAAGCCTTACTTATTTTATCAGTGTATTCAATAATCCGTCCTCTCAGCTAATGTTACGGCAAACGAGTGTCGGTTCATCGCTCAGTGAGCCTCGGTCCATCAATCTCTGACAGCAGGCGCTCCTAAGTATGGCTAACTTTCTGGTTACCTCCCCTTGCGTTCCAGACATTGCAAACATCATTTTGAAGGATTTTAACTGTGAGAAACTGTCTGCAGGGTTTGTTGTAATAGTCTGACCTTGACTTTTGTTACTTGTTATAAAAAGGTAATCAATCCACCACAATCAAATCAAAATCTTTCAGCTTACAAGGTGTTTTATTTTATAAAAACTTGCTCCTTTATTTATGTAAAAACTGCAATAGATAGAAATATGCAGTTTGCGGGAATCATTTATTGACGTAGGGGCCACAATTGTTTAATTAATGTGAATTTCCTCCCTTCCTCACCCCTAACTAAAAATTTCTGAATTGTAAGGTACCAATCGCGGTGCTTGCATTCATCTGGTTGGGCCGGCGGCGACTGATATTGCAGTGTCATCATTTTCCCGTTATTGCTAAACAGTTATTACTGAACACACATGTATAAGTTTTTTGTGTTTAACAATTACTTTAACATACTGTATATCCATTAAATAAATGTTTTCGGTAACGATAGATACATAGAAGTGACAGATACAGTATCTTGCAGACGCTGGGCGGGTCTCTCCCACTGTCAGGGGAATCCCACATGATGAATGTGTGCGGACTGCGGGCGAGTGCTTTGTTGAGCTACGTGGCAAAAAATGTCACACGTTATCCACCCCCTAAAATATAAATTATAGATCATTTAGTTGTAAAAAAGCTGTTTTAATATTTATTGACAACATCGTACAAACACAATTTGTAAATTGGTGATGCAATCTGAAAACATTGAACATAAAACTTGAATAGACAATTACGTCTGATGCATCCAATACATAGGTTAAATTGATTTTTTGTTTGTATTCAAAGAAGGAATACTTTAATACTTCAATACTTCAAAACTTTTCAATGAAATGGCTACCATACAAAGTAGGTATTTAAAGCCAAGTATGAAAGGAGATGAGTGTTAATAGCTTATACTAATAATCTTATACTAAATCTAACTCGATTGTAAGGTATCTGTTATTGGGAATCCTATACATAAGCAAACTATATGTTCAAATACTTCTTTGCTGTTGTATCTAGTTAAAAAATCAATTTTAAACATTCAATTATACTAAATCAAACCAGTCTGAAGTTTTGCAGTCAAACACCCTATTTTTAACTGCCTGTACAAAATGAGTTATTAGTAAATAAAGTTTGATTGATTTAAGTCACAATACCGTAAGATTGTATTTACGATTGCTTTCACAAGCATGGGGAGATTACATGGGTATGATTACAAACACAAAACCACGATGTTGATTTGGTTTCGGGTGTTATTAGCCGAGATCACTGCTTCAGATAGTCCTAATTGCTTCGTTAAAGTGCGATGTCTCTGTTCACGCGGTATGCTGTATGTTAAATACATTTTAAGCCACAAAATTTTAGCTTAGAAATAAGTGCTGTAAATTTATTTTGTGAATCATAGTGCAATTACTTAAAACGATACATTATTACTCTTCATTATTGTGAAACACTGGTTTACCCTCATGAGACTTTCATTCTTCTTTAAGCAATTTTATTGTACTTAAATAAAATAACGGTTAGTAGTCATTATGTTAAGGTATTTACACTTTTTAATATAATGTTTGAGTTTTTTCAAAGTTTAATAAAGATTATGTCAACATGCCTTGTATCAATCTATGTATACACTCTGTACTTAATACTATTGACCGATTAAGTAATAAATTGACCACATTTTTATAAGATTTTTTTCTTTTACAAGCTTGCACATCAATAGCTTGGGTTAAATCAAGATTATAATAATCAACCAATAACCTAGCTATGATTGTAATGTCTTAAACTTGTATTTACTTGTTTCCTCTACAGGCCTAAGAATGAGTATTTCTTTGAAATTGTATTTTCAGTGTGTTGCTTTGTGTTTCACACACAATCAGAGATAGACACGACGACAGATGAGTTATTTACATGTCATTACCACTCGCTCATTAGCCTGATGCATCAATCAACAAGCGGATCTCAGCATCGCGGCCGTATCATAATGGAAACCTCCCATACAGTAAACTGTGTTGTAACTGATAACTGGCATGTAAACGTTGTATACAATAGTGTTTACCATATATATGAATAGAGATGTCGTGGTGGTTAGAAATCGGGACCCCTTTTATGGAGGCATGGATTAAAATCACAACTTTTACCTATGCAATACTCGAGGTGTCATGGCGGATGGTCTCAATGATCCAAATTGTGGCTCTTGCTATACACTCGTAAAAATTAATAATAATGGTCTTTTTTGTGACGGATTTTGCCGCAAATGGTTTCATATCGCTTGTGTTAATGTAAATAAAAATGATTATGACTTATTGTGTCAGTTGAAAGATCGTTGCAAGGGGGTTTGTGAGTCATGCGGTTCTATCCTAAAACGAGTATAGGAAACGTTTTTGCAAAATCGATGAGTTCCTGGATTTAAATTCTATCGTGGAAAACTTGGTATCTCTTTTCAAGGGAGTTGTTGACGATAACTTCAAGCTAAATAAAAAGCTCGATGGGTTAATGGACTCGCAGAGGCTGGCTTCTGATTCTGATTTAAATCAGATTTCTGGCTATGAATTAACCGAAGTCGTGTATTTAAAATCGGCGTCTGGCATAGGCCTGGTAAAATCTAAGACAGTGGATACTTATGTTACTAAAGCCCGCAACACAGCCCTGCAAAAAGTGGTAGGAATAAAACTCAGTCAGAAGGCCTAGGTTTTCCGATAAAGTAAAATCGGAATGCCCCCTGTGCGAAAACGGTCTGCTGGAAACAAGCCTATGCCTGTGATAGTGACGAATACTTCACTTGAACCTGTGATAGGCATGACCTTAAAAATTATGGAGAATAAATCCTGGCTATTTGTCTCTAGAGTACATCTAGATTTTAATGTTGAGTCTTTTTTGGTCTTTATGATTTTTCCAGTGAAACTTTTGGGTGGTATAGAAGACGTTGTGTGCTACAAACTATCTACGAAGTATCCATTGTATACCTTGTTTAAGGTAGGTATCTTGTCCTGTGACTATGATAAGGTATGGAAGGTTGACATCTGGCCCAAAGGGATTTTTGATGAGGCCCAAAACGGCCTATCACTTCTGACACAAAGACTTTTAGGGAATGAAACCCAATAAAAGCCGGGGTTCTTAGTGATTCTCACAAATTCTTATTTTGTAATACGTAGCCTTGATAAGAAAACTGACGAACTGGAAGTTGCTTTGGTGAGTAATTCAAGTGACTTTATCTGGTTATCTGGACATTGGATGAGTGAAGTTAGCCTAGGTGCTAAGCGGATTTAAGTCTTTTCCCAGGTTAGTTCTTTTTGCCGCTCAGACCATAAAGGAGGTAATGTGCTTTATGTGTCTGATAAACTGTTAGATAGTGTATAGGTTATTGATTTTACTCAATTTTGCCTTGAAATGCATAATGAATTTGCATGTGTAGCACTTGTAGCGCTTAAAACCTTCGTGATGTGGCTATTTACCTACCTCTAGCTGGCAATATGGATGCTTTTATCTCTGCTTTTGAAATGCTTGTCCTTAGCCTTGCAAACTTTAGGAGTAAGTATAACCTTATTGTGGGAGGTGATTTTAACATTAATGTTTTAAGATATTGCTAAGTAAGTGGAGAAGAACAGGTATCAGTCAGCCTGTCCTTTAATGTTATTAGCAATCGATGTTTGGACGATGTACACTTTTATCTAAACAAACCAAGTGAGGCGGGATTCTAAAAAAAAAAAATACTTTTTACTTGATTTACATATTAAGCTATACAGTAACCAATAAACCAATATTGTTTCCATGGATTTAAGGATGATGTAGGAAAGCTTTAAGCTGTTTCCGATAATACAGCCAACATGCGTCGAAACTATTACATCCTATTTAACTCCAACATTACAATAAATGAATGACAAATTAATTTACTGCTATGTAAATGACTTAGTTTTGTATTTTTCCTAGCAGCAATAGTTTACATATTTGCCTCATGCCATACTAAAATGGTTAATTACAGGCTGTTAATTTAATCATACCCCTTTAAATAGCGTGCTAAGTGTGGTTAAATCGTGCAAATTTCGGAATAATATTGTTATTGCCTACATTAATATAAAGAGACTTGCTAACTCACTTACTCCTGTGGCCACTCAAATCCAAGTCGATTTTTAGTCTCGCCAACAAGTTTTCTCTAGGGTACAATATGGAAAGCGCACTTAACGCAATAGTACACTTTTACTTTATCCTATACTCTAATACGAGCAATGTTTGCTTGTATGTATGCTTGCTTGCTTGCTTGCTTGCTTGCAGAAAGATCTCGAAAACGGCTCCGACGATTTTCTTCAAATCTTGTAAATAGTTTATTTTTGGCCTAAAAACGAGTTTCATGCAGTTAGAACTGCCAACAAAAATCTAATTACGTATAAAAACGAAACTGAAAGTCACATTTTTTTAACATTAGTCTTATGGGTTGCTAAGTAACCATGTTGGTTGAATTAAATAACAAGGAAAAAGTAAACAAAAGAGTTGAAGTTGTAGCATGTGTTCATAATAAGCCAACTACCCACAGTATACTAGCAAATTACAAATACAGTACAAAAGAGAAAGCATCACTTTTTAATATTGAGCATAGATTATACTAAAGATTGCTCGATACATTGTAGGCCTAGTAAAGGCAAGCAGTACGAAGTGTGGGATCTGTTTATGACGATTAGATTAAGGTTATTTGCAATCCTAAAATGCTATAGGAAGGGAAGGAAACAGGTCTGCAACGTAGGAAGTGGTGAAGGAAGTAGTAAAGGAAAGTTGTCCTGAGTGTAGGAACTGTTTTTGACAATTAGATTAAGGTATTTGCAATCATAAAATGCTATGGGAAGGGAGGGAAACATGTCCGTAAGAAGGAAGTAGTAAAGGCGAGCAGTCCGGAGTGTAGGAACTGTTTATGACGATAAGATTAGGGTATCTGCAATCCTAAAATGCTATGGGAAGGGAGAGAAACAGGTCCGCGACGTAGGAAGTGATGAAGGAAGTAGTCAAGGCGAGCTGTCTAGAGTGTGGGAACTGTTTATGGCGATAAGATTATGGTATTTGCAATCCTAAAATGCTATAGGAAGGGAGGAAAACAGGTACGCGACGTGGGAAGGGGTGAAGGAAGTAGTCAAGGCGAGTAGTCCGGAGTGTGGGAACTGTTTATAACGATTAGATTAAGGTATCTGTAATCCTAAAATGGTATGGGAAGGGCGGGAAACAGGTCCGTGACGTAGGAAGTGGTGAAGGAAGTAGTCAAGGTGAGTAGTCTGGAGTGTGGGAACTGTTTATAACGATTAGATTAAGGTATCTGTAATCCTAAAATGGTATGGGAAGGGAGGAAAACAGGTCTGCGACGTAGGAAGTGGTGAAGGAAGTATTGAAGGCGAGCTGTTCGGAATGTGGGTACAGTTAATGACGATTAGATTAAGGTATCTGGAATCCTAAAATGGTATAGGAAGGTAGGAAAACAGGTTTGCGTCGTAGGAAGTGGTGAGGGAAGTAGTAAAGGCGAGTAGTCTGGAGTGTGGGAACGGTTTATGATGATTAGAGGTATTAGCAATCATAAAATGCTATGGGAAGGGAGGGAAGAAGGTCCGTGACGTAGGAAGTGGTGAAGGAAGTAGTCAAGGCGAGTAGTCTGGAGTGTGGGAACTGTTTATAGCGATTAGATTAAGGTATCTGTAATCCTAAAATGGTATGGGAAAGGAGGAAAACAGGTCTGCGACGTAGGAAGTGGCGAAGGAAGTATTGAAGGCGAGCTGTTCGGAGTGTGGGTACAGTTTATGACGATTAGATTAAGGTATCTGGAATCCTAAAATGGTATAGGAAGGGAGGAAAACAGGTATGCGTCATAGGAAGTGGTGAGGGAAGTAGTAAAGGCGAATAGTCTGGAGTGTGGGAACGGTTTATGATGATTAGATTAAGGTATTTGAAATCATAAAATGCTATGGGAAAGGAGGGAAACAGGTCCGTGACGTAGGAAGTGGCGAAGGAAGTAGTCAAGGCGAGATGTCTGGAATGTGGGAACTGTTTATGACGATTAGATTAAGGTATTTGCAATCCTAAAATGCTATGGAAAGGGAGGAAAACAGGTCCGCGAAGTAGGATGTGGTGAAGGAAGTAGTCGAGGCGAGTAGTCCGGAGTGTAGGAACTGTTTGTGACGATTTAATTTTTAATCCTAACATGCAATGGGAAGGGAGAGAAACAGGTCCACGACGTAGGGAGTGCTGAAGGAATAAGTAAAGGCGAGCAGTGTGGAGTTTGGGAATGGATTTATGTATCTGCAATAATGCAGACTGCTTTCAGAGTAAACTAATGATTTTCCCCGAGCAAAGCTCGGTCCCCAGGTACTTTTACTTAAACGAGATATTATCAATATACATAATTTAAAAAAAATGTACTTTATAATGTATACATAAAAACAAACACAGGTTTTGTTTAAAATCTTGTTTTGAAGAATACGCTTACTAAAGACAATAATACATTTTATTGACGCATGGTGAACATTATCCGGGCAGGTTAGCGCTCAAACGGAAATTTTAAAGTAAGCTCAGGCTTCAATAATGAACATCCAGCCCGAGGTACACAAAGCGCTTTGTATCGCGTATCGCAAACAACCGTGTGATTCAAATGAGCCTCTGGTGTTTACATATCGTGTTGTACACCAATATAGGGAATTCACAAATATAACTTGAATATTAGGGTTTCTTTTTTGGGGGGTTATTAATCTATTTACTTTTAGTGTATAAGTTTCGACCTTCCAACAACTTTTAAGTTATTCGAATGGACAAATCCATATGCCATCTTGAAGTCTACTGACAATATAAAACATTAACAAATAGTGTCTAGTCTAGTTTAAAGCGAAATTGAGTTTTACAAATTGTTCGAGTTATTCATAAGCTAGCAAAAGTTGACGATTGTACAATGCATATTCTTTCTTAGTCTTATGTGTCAGAATAGGCATCCCTGTACACCATATCTTTTGTGTAAAATCAAGTTTGTTGTTCTTCTTTGTTTGCTTTTGTTGATGTCATTTGCAATAAATAATTTGAATCACTCCAGTGGTTTAACATGACAAGACAGCAAACATATCATTGTTTGTGAATAAATACTGGTTTACTATGGTAGCTTTGGTCTTGTGGTTAGTGAGGATAAATAAAAGCTTCCCTGTTTGGAATTTTAGAAATTAATTGTCGTCGTCAAATAAATATGAAAGTGCAAATATAGGGTTTTTTAAGATATGCTTATTTATTTCTTGGTCAAACCCGCTAAATTATCCCAGTTACTATTTCTAAGTTTATGTTCCTTTTGTTAGGGTTTAACTATATTAGTGTAGAGTAAATGTATCCTATTGTCCAAACGTAACCCTAGATTTGTTTCTGATCAATAAAAAAGTTTACGTGTGGTATTCCTCCTAAAGGTGCGATTGACTTTGCATATTCTATCACAATAGGCCTAATCAACTGCTGATTCCTAACTCTTTTGCGACTGGTTAGGGTTCCATTACCCAGTTAACGAAACCAAACACAAAATTTCTTTTCATCGGCATCTTCGACATCCATATTTTTTGGTTATTTTTAAGAAAGGTTCAAATAATATAGCCTAGCATGCACAATGGTAAAGGGAGCATCCATATGTAATAGTAAAACCTAGAGGTTAGTTCTAAGAAACGGAAACTACCTCTAGGTTTTACTATTATATATGGATGTTTCCTTTACCACTGTGCATGCTAGGTTATATTATTTGAACCTTTTTTTGCTTGGGGCAAAAGGCATTAGCTGGTTAAAATATCCTCCAAACAATATCGCTTTTCCGACCATTGGAACTTGTCATAGTACTTACTTAATGAACAAATATATTGCCTGTAAGAGCTTATTTCATCTTTATCCTTCTACTACTTATCATACGCTTAACTAATTTACTTAAAAATACACAATTTTGCCAATTGCACAGTAAAATAGTTGATTTCAACATTCTAAGACGTAACTAAAAGTCTTAATTATAAAGGATACGTTATCCCTGGTTTTAATAGTATACAGTACACTTCAGAATTGACTGGCAAATAAGTAATCCAAATAACTTACTGCTTACTGAATTTAAGATAAATCACGATCAGCTGTATTGAAGTAAACAAAAATCAGTAGTAAATGGCTTGTAATGCTATTCTGATGGTGAACATTTTACGTTGTTATATCTAATTTTGTGTTAAGATTGAGGGAATTTAACTATTTTTTTCCGCCGTCACGGTGTCGAGACCTTTAGTTTGAGAGAAAAGAGTTCCATTAGTTTACACAACAAACAACGCTGTTGATTTGTTTGTTTGTGTGTGTGTGTGTCTCTTTGGCTGAGATTTTCGCTTCCGATACAGCAAATTGCTTTGTCAGTGCAGTGTCGTTTTCGTGTACAGGGTGGCCAACTCAACTGTGCCACCATTGGTATCTAAGAAGAAAATAGATTTAAAAAAATATTCAATAGAAAACTTCAACTATTTTCTTAAGACATTAAAAAATATGTGAATTCCGCATTAGGAAAAATGGCAGTCATCTGCATTGTGGATGTTCGAATTAAAATTTAATATGAAACGACTCCTGTTTTAAAACGGTTTTAAAATTTAATAACAATATAAAACGTTATAATTTTTTATATTATTTTCTCTAAACTACAAGTTTGCCTGTAAAATCGTATTATACTTTGGCTTGCTGTACATTCTCCATTCTTTTTCCTAAGCGATTAAGTAAGTCAAAAACATGCTCAAAGCAAATAAATCTTAAATTGCATCTGCATTCTAGAAAGATAATAAAATGCAAGGTGTTTCGTGGGAAATTTAAAAGTTAGCAGCCGTTTTTGGTAGCCGATAAAAAAGGTGCAATTCATATTTTAATGTACTTTATGGTATTTTTAGAATATAAAGGCAACTTAAAGACTTTTTATCATCAGCATTTCTTCTCCAAACGTACTTGTAGCTACAGAATGCAGAATGTGTATTGTAAGCCACTTCAAAGCAATTTTTAAAATAGCCACCAAATTAGAAAAAGTGTAATTCATATTTTACCTTGTAATAAGAAAATATTTTTCCATATAGTGTTTTTTTATCCAAAAGTTTCTGAAATACCAATGGGGGAACAATTACGTTTTCACCATGTATACTATGGTAAGGTCAAGAGCTTCAGCCTTTTTATAAGATTTTTTACAATGATAAGGGTTTTTTATTGCTCAGGCTAGGGTTGTTAAAACGTGGAACAAAACTTAGCTTTCGATGGTATTTTAAAAGAGTCTTACATAATTAGATAAAGGCTTTATTATAAAAAGCAAACTGAAAATATTAAGTGTTAAGTGAACTTATATACATAGATATATAAATAAAGATAAAGATAAAAGTAAAGATATATATATATATATATATATATATATATATATATATATATATATATATATATGTGTGTGTGTGTGTGTGTGAGTAAATAGCTGTACAACTTTGTATTTGGGGAACTAAAACGTTTAAAGGAATCTCCCTCACGAGAATGAGCTCGTTTTAGCGGCACATGTTTAATGTGGGTTAAAGCTATGGAATCTGTGTAATAAATATAGTTTTATTCTCTCCCTTTCTCTCAATCTCTTGTAAATAAATTCTTGTAATCTGTGGTTAAATGTATTTTATCCACTCAGAATTATAGATTTACTAAAAAATACGGAAACTGTTTCATACCATAGATAGGATTTAAGAAAAGCTTTATCGTGAATATGAGTTGGAAAGCTTATGGTGACTTTAAGTGGAGCTGTGTAACCCCCGAGTCAATGATCATAGATTTGGGCGATTTACGGCTCTTTTTGGATCTTGTGTATATGTTCAAAGAATCACTAAGAACCCCTGTTGTTTTCAACATCCCCTCTCATGGGTGAGTTGGGTTATTTTGCGACGTTATGGGAAATTTGCTAAAAAATACAATAAACAAAAGTGTAAAAGAATGACCTAAAACAACAACGAAATCAACCGGACATCGCCCTGCTATTGATACCCCATAATATGGTACTCTGAAATCTTGCTTGTATCTTGATTGATATATCAATATCACTGGCCCGTCAACTCTTGGAGCCGACCATATTTTCTGCTGAGTGATTGAAGGATTTAGATGCTGACCATTTCTTCTAAACTAATTCCATTATCATCTTGTAACCAGTAGTTTCAGGGAGTTGGTCCTCAATGGACAGTTTTCCCCTGTTCCTATTATTCTTCATTTCTGAATACAGCTCTTTTGTTATTTATTATAACCTGACAGTCATTTCTGATCGATTATAATATTTATTTCTGTTTCTTGTTTTCAACCCCAGTCCAGGTTATGCGCAATCCATCGAAGACAGGGCTGTTGGTATGGCCAAAGAGTTAGGATTAATAATTGCCAATAAAGCCATTTTTATTGTCGGCCCATTAACTTTTAGAGCTTAGTTAAGCAAAACAACAGCTATAGACCACAAGACCAGGTGGGTTATGTTTAGTTTTTTTAATTGGTACAGTTCATACACTTCTGTATTTATATTTAAAACTTGCGTTATTACTATTAACTAATAATTAAAAAAAGAACTTCTAACAAGAAACCATATTGGGTTTTAGAATATAAAAAACGCATTTTTGAAAATTTGAATGTAAAACGCAGCTCGTCTTAGGATATTTGATTTTTATAGCTTAGTGTTAAGCTAAGCGCTTGTCATTATTGAGTGGTTTTGAGTACAGCTCATTTACGTGTAACGTTAAACAAGCTGACACAATATTGCCTCTCATTACCAGCGAGCGCAGCGCTGGCGAGGAGTTTATTTACAAGTTATTATCCACGGCTTTTGCAAAACTCATTACTTTGTAACTGGTGATCAATAAAGCGATGTCAGTATTCATAATTCTAATTGTATCAGGATACATTGAATTTAACTAGTTTTAGTAATAGAAAATCTGTAAAAATCTTTCAGATTGAGAACATTTACATGTCAATGCATTGATGAGATTTTCAATGGATAATGAGTCTACGTATAATACAGTAGGATTGCTTAGAACTTTATAATTTAAAAGGACCAAGGTTGACACAATACAAAACAACACTAATTAAAGGTAGATAACGTATGAAATATGCCAGAAAGCTAGCAACAAAGTACGATGTTGATGAGAGATACATGTTTTGTTATTTCTTTTGATACAAAATCCCGCACATTCTGTTTAGTATTAAAATTTTACTTGTACAGCTCTTCAATTTTTATACTGGGTGTTCTTGTCTGTATAATACTGTCATAATTTATATACTGTGGGTGTAATTGTAGTTGAAGGGTAATTGAGTGTCTGCTTAAAAGTCAACACTAAGATGTTCTTCCAACGATCCTCAATGAGTTTTTAAAGTTTATAAATATTATTGATGGTTATTACGAACTACACCTTTAAGCTTTACAATGCGCGGTTAGGTAAATACTATGTCTATACCAAGAAACCTGAACTGAGTATATCAATACAAGATATAAATGCACTTGATGGCAAATTCATCTTCTAATATTATAAATTAAAACATGACAGTCAAGAAGGTTTCGATTTGTATAACTCAAAAAGTGGCAAACTATATAGGCCAAATATCAATACAAAATAACAGATAAACCGGAAATTATATAAAAAAAAATATTTGCTTACTAATCGCAAAAATACTTAAACATTAGCCGCTATCTTGTTCATGTTAGTTAGTTGGATAAAATCAAACACATGATTTGCAATTTGTTCATTCCACTTTACTAAAAAAAATATAAAAAAACACTTGTAAAATTTAAGAAAGTTAATCTTCTAAAAGCCTTACTTATTTTATCAGTGTATTCAATAATCCGTCCTCTCAGCTAATGTTACGGCAAACGAGTGTCGGTTCATCGCTCAGTGAGCCTCGGTCCATCAATCTCTGACAGCAGGCGCTCCTAAGTATGGCTAACTTTCTGGTTACCTCCCCTTGCGTTCCAGACATTGCAAACATCATTTTGAAGGATTTTAACTGTGAGAAACTGTCTGCAGGGTTTGTTGTAATAGTCTGACCTTGACTTTTGTTACTTGTTATAAAAAGGTAATCAATCCACCACAATCAAATCAAAATCTTTCAGCTTACAAGGTGTTTTATTTTATAAAAACTTGCTCCTTTATTTATGTAAAAACTGCAATAGATAGAAATATGCAGTTTGCGGGAATCATTTATTGACGTAGGGGCCACAATTGTTTAATTAATGTGAATTTCCTCCCTTCCTCACCCCTAACTAAAAATTTCTGAATTGTAAGGTACCAATCGCGGTGCTTGCATTCATCTGGTTGGGCCGGCGGCGACTGATATTGCAGTGTCATCATTTTCCCGTTATTGCTAAACAGTTATTACTGAACACACATGTATAAGTTTTTTGTGTTTAACAATTACTTTAACATACTGTATATCCATTAAATAAATGTTTTCGGTAACGATAGATACATAGAAGTGACAGATACAGTATCTTGCAGACGCTGGGCGGGTCTCTCCCACTGTCAGGGGAATCCCACATGATGAATGTGTGCGGACTGCGGGCGAGTGCTTTGTTGAGCTACGTGGCAAAAAATGTCACACGTTATCCACCCCCTAAAATATAAATTATAGATCATTTAGTTGTAAAAAAGCTGTTTTAATATTTATTGACAACATCGTACAAACACAATTTGGAAATTGGTGATGCAATCTGAAAACATTGAACATAAAACTTGAATAGACAATTACGTCTGATGCATCCAATACATAGTTTAAATTGATTTTTTGTTTGTATTCAAAGAAGGAATACTTTAATACTTCAATACTTTTCAATGAAATGGCGACCATACAAAGTAGGTATTTAAAGCCAAGTATGAAAGGAGATGAGTGTTAATAGCTTATACTAATAATCTTATACTAAATCTAACTCGATTGTAAGGTATCTGTTATTGGGAATCCTATACATAAGCAAACTATATGTTCAAATACTTCTTTGCTGTTGTATCTAGTTAAAAAATGCATTTTAAACATTAAATTATAAAAAATAAAACCAGTCTGAAGTTTTGCAGTCAAACACCCTATTTTTAACTGCCTGCACAAAATGAGTTATTAGTAAATAAAGTTTGATTGATTTAAGTCACAATACCGTAAGATTGTATTTACGATTGCTTTCACAAGCATGGGGAGATTACATGGGCATGATTACAAACACAAAACCGCGATGTTGATTTGGTTTCGGGTGTTATTAGCCGAGATCACTGCTTCAGATAGTCCTAATTGCTTCGTTAAAGTGCGATGTCTCTGTTCACGCGGTATGCTGTATGTTAAATACATTTTAAGCCACAAAATTTTAGCTTAGAAAGAAGTGCTGTAAATTAATTTTGTGAATCATAGTGCAATTAGTTGAAATGATACTTTATTACTCTTCATTATTGTGAAAAAATATTCTGGTTCGACCCTCATGAATTAATAAATTAAATAACAGCTATTAGACATTATAGTAAAATATTTAAAAACTTTGAGTTTTTTTCAAAGTTTTGTAAAGATTAGGTAAAATTGCCTTGTATGACTCTATGTTTACACTCGGTACTTAATACTATTGACCGATCTTGCACATCAATAGCTTGGGTTAAATCAAGATTATAATAATCAACCAATAACCTAGCTATGATTGTAATCTCCTAAACTTGTATTTACTTGTTTCCTCTACAGGCCTAGGAATGAGTATTTCTTTGAAATTGTATTTCCAGTGTTTTGCTTTGTGTTTCACACAAAATCAGAGATAGACACGACGACAGATGAGTTATTTACATGTCATTACCACTCGCTCATTAGCCTGATGCATCAATCAACAAGCGGATCTCAGCATCGCGGCCGTATCATAATGGAAACCTCCCATACAGTAAACTGTGTTGTAACTGATAACTGGCATGTATACGTTGTATACAATAGTGTTTACCATATATATGAATAGGGTTGCAGACGCCGTGGTGGTTAGAAATCGGGACCCCTTTTATGGAGGCATGGATTAAAATCACCACTGTGTCATAGCGGATGGTCTCAGTGATCAAAATTGTGGCTCTTGCTTTACACTCGTAAAAGGTAATAGTGATGGTCTTTTTTGTGACGGATTTTGCCGCAAATGGTTCATATCGCTTGTGTTAATGTAAATAAAAATGATTATGACTTATTGTGTCAGATGAAAGATCGCTGCAAGGGGTTTTATGAGTCATGTGGTTCTAATCTAAAACAACTACAGGAAACGTTTTTGCAACATCGATGAGTTCCTGGATTTAAATTGTATTGTGGAAAACTTGGTATCTTTTTTCAAGGGAGCTGTTACGATAACTCCAAGCTAAATAAAAAGCTCGATTAGTTATTGGACTCGCAGAGGCTGGCTTCTGATTCTGATTTAAATCAGATTTCTGGCTATGAATTAACCGAAGTCTGGCATAGGCCTGGTAAAATCTAAGACAGTAGATACTTATGTTACTAAAGCCCGCAACACAGCCCTGCAAAAGGTGGTAGGAATAAAACTCAGTCACAAGGCCTAGTTTTTCCGATAAAGTAAAATCGGAATGCCCCCTGTGCGAAAACGGTCTGCTGGAAACAAGCCTATGCCTGTGATAGTGACAAATACTTCACTTGAACCTGTGATAGGCATGACCTTACAAATTGTGGAGAATAAATCCTGGCTATTTGTCTCTAGAGTACATCTAGATGTTAATCTTGAGTCTTTTTTGGTCTTTATGATTTTTCCAGTGAAACTTTTGGGTGGTATAGAAGACGTTGTGTGCTACAAACTATCTATGAAGTATCGATTGTATACCTTGTTTAAGGTAGGTATCTTGTCCTGTGACTATGATAAGGTATGGAAGGTTGACATCTGACCCAAAGGGATTTTTGATGAGGCCCAAAACGGCCTTTCACTTCTGACACAAAGACTTTTTTAGGGAATGAAACCCAATAAAAGCCGGGGTTCTTAGTGATTCTCACAAATTCTTATTTTGTAATACGTAGCCTTGATAAGAAAACTGACGAACTGGAAGTTGCTATGGTGAGTAATTCAAGTGACTTTGTCTGCTTATCTGGAAATTGGATGAGTGAAGTTAGCCTAGGTGCTAAGCGGATTAAAGTCTTTTCCCCGGTAAGTTATTTTTGCCGCTTAGACCATAAAGGAGGTAATGTTGCGCTTTATGTGTCTGATAAACTGGTAGATAGTGTATAGGTTATTGATTTTACTCAATTTTGCCTTGAAATGCATAATGAATTTGCATGTGTAGCACTTGTAGCGCTTAAAACCTTCGTGATGTGGCTATTTACCTACCTCTAGCTGGCAATATGGATGCTTTTATCTCTGCTTTTGAAATACTTGTCCTTAGCCTTGCAAACTTTAGGAGTAAGTATAACCTTATTGTGGGAGGTGATTTTAACATTAAAGTTTTAAGATCCTTAAACCTGTATTGAACAAACTTACAACTTACTATGTATGATGCATGCTTAGATAACACAGTACTTGAGTCACGAACGCTGTGGAGTTGACGTGGTTGCCTGGGCAGTAAGTCATCATGAATATGTGTCTTTTGCTGTACCTAGGGTACAAGAAGACTATTACTCGCAATTAGGGAAACTAAATATTGTTGCACCTTTAACTCAAGCAAGAGTGCTTGATTTTACAGAGCGATTTAGTCACTGGCCTAATTTGTTGACGTACTCAGATGCTAATTTAATACAGTCTTCAATCATTTGTATAGTAGTTTACGCAACGATTGCGTAAAGAAGGTGTTAACGACACGAGTAGAAGATTTAAGGTAAACTTCTACGAGTGTGACATACGAATACACGGAGTTGGGGTATTTTATTGCATTTCCAGATTCATGCAGCTCAATATTTTAGTGAGGTAGAACCTACAGGTTTAATAAAGGTAACTAGCCCGAGGAGCACAAACAGCCGTATAATACAACAGCCTTCGGTGTTTACTACACGTATGTGTCGTGCTGCAATATACAATATACTATTGTATACACTAGCAGTATACAATGGCACGAGAACATGTGACTGTACTATCATGTTGTACCGTAACTAACCCCACTATTAGAAATAGTAAAAATTGTATTTTTATTAATAGTTATCATTTAACTTATTAATATTTTGTTAACAGACTACCATGCAAGTACCATCAAATAAACCATTCACCAGAAATAAGACATTCTAAAGAAGAACATTGACAATAAATGCCCTCAATGAGCCTTTAAACTATTGTTAAAAAAAATGGTTCATCGGGTTATCAGATCCCAGGAAACATGATAAAATATTCAATTACTTCTGACCTAATTCTTTGAACAATGCACATCATTCTGCTCATGATGTTATGTTTGTATTACAAATAAAGGCAGTAAGCTTTAAGATGCAAAATTATTCTGTCATTTTCATCATACTATCACATACTATTTAGTAAAACAACTATTGACGCATGAGCAATATTAATTAGCAAGAAAGGTAGGTCTGTGGGAGACGTTGTTGGATCGAAGGTTCAACTTTAGAGCTTTAAACTGCTGAGAGCTTAATACTGGATAGAGGTTTAGTTACAAACTGCGAAGATAAGTACATTAGATAGAGAGATAATGTTTATCGTATACATTATGAAGCAAAAGTTAGATGGCTTATTTTGTGTTTATGCCTATTGTTTAGTGGACTAGTACTGTTTACTGATTTACTTGTAAAATTCAACCAGAATCCTTTCAGTTTTCAACATATAGATTGTTGTGCACTTACAGGTTAAACATAAATTGATTTACTTTTGTAAAATTATTGGCAAATAACATAATCCTAACAGAATAAGATCATCTGTCCATTATTTTTTCTACCTACATACACTTAAATGTGTGTAAGTATTTAGATAAAAGTTTTGCTACAAAAAGTTTAATTAAGATATTAGGAGATGACAAGAAATTAATTTTCTCTTAAATATTTTTATCATACTGGATGCAGTCATGAAATAATCAATTAGAAAAATGTTTATAATGTATGTCATGATGAGGACAAAAGTACGAGTTATAGAACTTGGCAAAAAACAAGCTTTAGAACGTACTGAAGTGCTAGATCAGTTGCTAAATTCAAACAGAATACAGATTTTGTTTTTGAAAACAATAATTTTAATTTTATAATTTAGGTACTAACGTACTGAAGTGTAAATACCAATAAAGAAATTTGCCTAATACAGTTTTATTGCACTTCATAAAATATTGATATACAGTGTGTAAATTAAGTATTGAAACAAATCTGTATTTTTAAAACCGAAACAGATAGAGATATTCTGTTTGTGGCAATAATTGTTAACAAAGGTCCCGCAATTTTTTACATCAAAAATATTTTTTAACCCCCCTTACAGGGTAGGGGGTAGAGGGTGGCTTATTTTTTTAAATAGCAACCCCTATTGAGTGACCCCTCATTTTGAAGGGTTTGTCAAAATAAACACAATGACGCAATTCCGAGGTGAATATCTCACCTCTAGCCAAAATGGCAGGCATTCCAAAATTTGATTTTAAAGCACCAATTTCACAAATAATGTAAAGAAATCTGTATTTTTTAAACCGAAACAGATAAAAATATTCTTTTTGTGGAATTGATTTTTAACATAGGTTCCGCATGTTAAAGTCACCCTCTAAGGGGGGTTAAAATATTTTGATGTAAAAAATTGCGGGACCTTTGTTAACAATTATTGCCACAAACAGAATATTTCTATCTATTTCGGTTTTAAAAATACAGATTTGTTTCAATACTTAATTTACACACAATATAATATTCTACAAATGTAATTAGATTTGTTATATTCTCAAGTACCGGTAATAACAGATATTTAGTGTAGATACAATACAAAAGTATGCATACTACTGTACTTTTATATTTGGGACACTATTGTACTAATTCAGGTTTGCATTTGTTTGAATTGTTTCATACAAACAATATAGCATAAACTTTGCAAAATGAAGAACACAAGCAGAATAAACAAATAAATTGCGTTGAGACACATCTAAAACAGACTGATATTAGTTTACCACAGACGATGACTTAAATCAGCGGGCGGTTGCTACTGAGCGAGAAGATTTACGAAGTCAATTTGTATCTGTTCTCTCCAAAGTGATGCAGTTTCATTGTCTTCGTTCCCTCGGTTCAGTATGACACATTTATCAGCGAAACAACCTCTCTTCCTTCCTCATCTCAATCCTCAATGTAGCTTTATTCGTGAGTGGATCTTAATTGTTGGATTTCTAAATCACAAAATCTTATACAATTTGCCACCAAGAAATCCTAGTCAAATATTACCATAACATTTCAAGATTACTTAACTAGAAAACGGATAAAATGAAAACTTGAAAACCAGGCCAAAAAGCAAGCTAGAAAAGAACATTCTAACACATTCATTCAGAATCCATTCTTAAAATGCATAGGAAATGTTTACTTAACACAAGAAATGCGTTGAAATACAAATTTGTATTTAAAACAGACAATTTTATAGCTATTGACACTTTATGGGAATTGCACCAGTACTAAAAAGGTACAGACCTAAGTATTAAAAAGTGATCGATGACTCAATGTTGTGTAAAGTTATTTCAATTCATAAACAATGTTTTAACAGGCATCATACCAAGCTTGATTGTTAAATATGCACAATATATTACAAATATTTTTATAAATGTTGACCAATCATGTATACATATTAAACATTAAAAAGTCCAATACTGCGAAAGATAAAAATAGTGGTCGAAGTAAAAGTTTAAATAAACAAGATAGAAATACCCCGAAACGATAATCTAACAACGCAGTTGAAAAACGGGGACTAAAGTACATAAAAAAATACGTTATCATATCACGTACGCCATTCGACAGAAACAAATTTGAATTCAGCTTGGGATTACGGTGGGGAGCGATGAATCGCATTACTTCCGGGGCGCAGAACATCGCCTCGGTCAGGCAAACACTCTCTAACACAACTACTGTGCAGTCTGCTAAGCTGCAACACATTATAGTCACTGTAGTGATGTTGCGACACAACTACAGTGTGGTCTGCTGAACTGTAACACATCATTGTCACTGTAGTGATGTTGTGACATAAGTACTGTGTGGTCTGCTGAACTGTAACACATCATTGTCACTGTAGTGATGTTGTGACATAAGTACTGTGTGGTCTGCTGAACTGTAACACATAATTGTCACTGTAGTGATGTTGTGACACAACTACTGTGTGGTTTGCTGAACTGTAACACATAATTGTCACCGTAGTGATTTTTTGACACAACTACTGTGTGGTCTGCTGAACTGTAACACGTTATTGTCACTGTAGTGATGTTGTGACACAAGTACTGTGTGGTCTGTTGAACTCTAACATATCATTGTCACTAAGGTAGTGGTGATTTTGTGACACAACTGCTGTGTGGTCGGCGCTGTGTAACACATCATTGTCACTGTAGTGATGTTGTGACACAACTACGGTGAGAACTGCTGAGCTGTAACACATCATTGTCACTGTAGTGATGTTCTGAAAGAGCTACTGTACACTCTACTAAAATTTAACCTGTTTTGACTCGTTTTGACGATAGGAAAGCTCGATACCTACTATAACCAATGTTCATAGGCACAAAATATTTTAACGTACCAACCAACGTCAACCAACGTCTAGTCAATACTTGAATATTCGGATTATTTTCCTCTTCAGGTCGGAATGCATGTGTCTGAGGGTATTGATTAATGCTGGTACAATACTAGGGGTACACATCCTCATCAGAGTCAATACTACCCCTGTCTTATGAGAACATGCTGAGTTGAACAAAACCATGAGTTGTGACAGCTTAATTAGCTAGTTTGTTGATAAACAACAAGCAACCGCAGAACAGCAGCTTTTCATCTTCAATTTATCCAGCGGATGTTGATTGGGAACATGTAAGTAGTTGACTAGTTAATACATAATTCTGTTTTATGAATAATAAACTCTGACAATAATCTATATACTTAATTACGACTGTAAAATGTGACCTAATAGTACACAATCCTAATACATAATAGTACATCGGGTTCTACATGGTATTGCATAATGATATTCACTATAATTTCTTCCGTAAGTATAATTTGCATAAATTGAAATTTGGCATATTTAAAACAATATTATTCTGATATTAAAATCCAATGGATTATACAGCTTCCATTAAAGTAGGGGAAGTTTGCTGCCAGATTACAGGGGGAGCGATGCAGTGAATTACTTCCGGTCGGCGGAATCCCAGAGTCGCAGCTGCCGCTCCCCAGCCGCCGCCAAACCTTGCAATCAACAAGTAATTTGTATATTTTATCCGTTTTGTCCTGTACATGATAATAACGTTTCATACGGTCTACTAAATTGATTCCATATTCATATTGCTTACTTTTAATGTAGATTTCCTTTAGTGTATACAGCAACTTTAAAGTTAATTCTTAAGAGATTTTGATTTAAATCAATTGCACATTCTAGATAAAGTGAGCAATGATGAAATCAATTGTTTGTCCACTTTTCATAAATAATGGTGCAATACGACGAAAGTATATTTCATCCTTTTCTTTCATCTTTTCGACACTCGCTCACTTTCTTTAGTCCTAAAGAAGGATGTCTCATTTAAGACTCACTTCACACACGAGTGATTAAATATACTATTTTGCCATACTACAAGGAAACCGGCTGTTCTCAATACGTGATTATCGACTAAAAATTAGCTCTCATTCTCTCAAGGGCGCATAAGAATAAGCTGGGGTTGAGTCCATCAGCTGTCGATTTTTCTCTTCCAGTGATTCTGCCAAAGAAAATAGTCCAAATTGATTAAATTTATTTAAAACATATACATTAAAAAAAATAATAAAAAAACTAAACCACTTATTCTTATCTAATGTGCCAAAGACATGGATTTAGTTTATAATAAATAGCAACTGATTGAATTTGAGTTTTGTTTTAACTCATAATTGTTACGATATAAAAATTAAACTGTGTGTAAAACTTTAAAATTATTTTACTTAAACTTAAACTCACCAATTAACAAACTTTACTAACGTTTAAAAATTCAAACTATTCAACATCTGATTTGTTTGCATTTTACTCAGGGTTTTCATCGTGAGAATGGTACAAACCGAAACGCAGATCAAATTGCCATGTAATATCTAAGATAGTAGAAAAAATTGTTAAATTATTTTACAATTGAAAGAATGGCAGTGCTCCAATAAGTTTCTGCTAGTCTTCAATTACTTGTTAGAACGTGCTGAACAAGTAGTATTTGGTACCAGTGAAGTGTTTGTAGGATATGTGTAAGTGGATTGGCGTAAGTGTGAGAAGGGTTACACGTGCAGGAGACTGTTAGCCTGGAAAGATAAAGTACGCCTGATAAACCCACAACATTCGACCAACCCCTAAATGTGAATGTAGCGAGCAGGAACCCACTCTTGATGTGCTGTGGACCCCAGCCATAAATTTGATCTGATAACCCTTGTCTCATTTCTACGTAGAGTTGCATTACCAACTTTACATCTTGATTATACATGTTAATTGAATTATCGTGGGTTAACATTTGTAATTTGAACCGTTTTGGACAGTATCAAGGTAGTATCAACCACTATCGTTATGTTGAGATAAGGTGAAACATTATAAACTAAAGTGGAGAAATTAAAAAAAATATATATTTTTTCAATATAAGTTTTATATTTATGAATTTGACTAATTTCTCTTACAAGGACGAATCATGTAATTTTTCCTGACCTTGGTCAGACCTGGGCACGGTACCGGTTTACTGTTATGGATCAATGTTCATAAATACGCTCGAAACAATAAGTTTTTGATAACATTTGGAACAAACTTGTAAATCTAAGTTAGCTCATACGAAATTGCAAAATCATGATCAAATTATGTGAACGATATATACAGGGTGAATAAAAAGTCAAGACCCCCCTCTAATATTTTTCTAAGTAAATATACAGAGATATCTTTTGGCGGTCGTGCAGCCTTAGCATGAAGTTTCATTTTATGGCTTTGAAATTGTTGAGTGTCCCCCCAAAGGGTTGTTTACCGGCAAGGGAATCCGGCGTTGCCTGGGTCAAAATGCAATGCACAATAAGGGCAATAAGAACTCATTTAAAACCAACAATTGCATCGAAGTGTCTGGTATCGCTCAGTTCATATTAGCAAAATTAATTTGATTTCCCCTTTCATACAGCACCTAAGTTACCTGCATTTTAATCTTCAAAATGTACATGCCTTTTAAATTTACATTCTCTGTTAATTTTCCCGAAAGCAATAATTAGATGATCATCGTATTTTTATTTCCATAATAACGAAACGGTTAAAGCTCTAAACATTCGTTTGAAAAGCGTTTTTGGCCTACTGGCCGAAATCTGGAAAACTGTGAAATATCGTAGAATAATTTTGAACATTTTACACTCACATATATCCAACAAAATCTGGGACAACCACACTCTTTCTTTAATAAAACAATTTACTATTGTTTTTTTGGGACGCTAATGTTATCAAAGTAAATGAAACAATAATAAACAACATATTATACGATGAGCTGGTTCATAGTGTTATATTGCATCTAATATTAAATGACGTTATTAACATTGAGAAAAACAGCGAGTAGTTCTACACACTTACCATCAATAATAAAAAAACATTTAACATTTATTTTATAAATAAATTCCAACTGTGTTCAACTTCGTTTTACAGTACTGTATTCTCTTTGATTTAATTTTAGAAAACAATGTAGCAAAACAATACTACTTCATTATTGGACATTTAAAAAGGTTAAAGTTAAGTGCAAGTTTGTTGAAATAAGAGTAAACATATTACCAACTTCAATTTAATATATACGTACAGGAAAATTCAGCTTCCAGGAAATTTAATTTAATCTCATCAAAATCTCATGCATGACTTACTTACATCCCGAAGCTAGAAATTCATACAACAAACACGTTGTATTCAAAATTAAATTAAAGATTCTTAACATGGCAAATATTAACATGCACAATATCAAATAGAATAGATTACTGTCAAACATAATCTGTTCTCCTGTAAACAACGCAAAGTTACAAAATGATTAGATTGTTAAGCAATCAGACATATCACGTTTGACACCGGTAAACATTCCATTCGATAAAACAAATCGATTTGATGTATTATATGTTGGGTGACAAACTAGAGTAATATTAAATCTAAACCCTTTAAAAATAAATTTATTTTTCTTTATTTTCCTAACGGCAAGAAATTAACCATTGAATTATTTATCCTGTTTTATAGCATTTGACGTTGCAGAATTTGTTTTTTTTTGCAATATAACTCGCCACGATGTGTGGAATCTTCAGAGAGAATTGCAGAATTTTGTTTCTACATTATATGCATTGTTCATATCCTATTTTGTTTATGAACATAAGGAACATTGTGCATTCAATAAATCAGTGTAAATAGTGGATATCATTTTTATATAATATGTTAAAAAGAAATCCTACTATCCTCCCTGAAGATGCGGCCCAACTTGGCAAAATATGTTGGAGAAAGGAACAGAATTCTGCAAGAACAAAGGCTATAAAACAAATAAAAATCCAAAAGAATTTAGCCTTTAACTTCAAACATGACGTAAAAAGGTCATATTAAATATGTATTATAGTTATATTTTACTTCGTATAAAATATTGGGTTGGGTAAGTTTTTGTTGTTGTTGTGTTTAACTTGTTCCTGTAAGTTTTATTTACGAAATAAAATCATAGTTTAAACTTACTTAGCTTAGTTTAGTTTTAAGCTTGGATTTCATTCTATGAAAAGTACATTATATTCGTTCGGGAAAAAATCTTGACAGAAATATTCACAAAATTAATAATATAACATGTACACCATTTTTCTAAGTAAAGAACCTAAAGATATTAATTTTCCTTGTTAGTGTTTTACCAAAATAAAGTAAATTATCATTTATTTACCTCACAAGTAGTGGAGAACTGCCGGTTTTACCTCACTTTAGACACGTTTTTCCCATGTTATTCTTATGGGGATCATTTTTTGGCCACCAATTCCAAAAATCCTGATCTTTGCCCAAATATCCCTATAAAATTGTCAAACCTTATTTCTTAGTTATTCCCTATAAATATATTCGATATTAAGCAAAAAATAAAAAAAAACTAATTATTTCATTTATTGACCCATGCATGTGTATATGTATAGTAGTATAGTTTGTCGCCGCCGTTTTTTGCGGCACGAGGTTTTTGGGCCAACTCCTCCCCCCCCCTCCCCCCTCACCACTCCCCTCTCCCCTCTGCCCCATGCCTAATTGCTAGTACATTTACCATTCCCCTTTCTAGTTGATGTATTATATTTCTGTCTTATCTTATCTATATATTAGACGTATGAGTTGTTTAATATTGTTAGTATAGTTTGTCGCCGCCGTTTTTTGAGGTTCGACATTTTTGGGCCAACTCCCCCCCCTCACCCCTCACCCCCTCACCACTCCCCTCTGCCCCATGCACAATTGCTAGTACATCTACCATTCCCCTTTCCAGTTGATATATTATATTTCTATTTCAAAATCATGTATGTGCGAACTCGGCTCATGGCGTGGGCGCGATCCTGACTCATGGTTGTTTCTTGCCTCTAGTGGTGACGTGGTGAAAACGTCACTCACTTGGGCTTGTTCCTTGCTAGTCTTGGATCTGTTGAAGTAATTTTTACAAATTTTTAATTTCTAGCTGAAAATTATTAAAATTTCCAAAATTTTGAAATTTTCGAAAAGTCTATAAATAGAAGTGACACAATTTTTTTTTGTTATATATAAAAATGAGGCCCACCTGTCAACACTGCTCCGTGTCGCTCTCCACCAAAAGTAATATGATTCGTCACTACAAGGTAATTCATCAAATGAAGGTGAAACTGTGCAAAGTTTGTAATTTAATCTGTGATAGTAACATTGCTCTAAAATCGCATATATTACAAAGTCACAAGAGTTGTAATTTCTGTAAAACGAATATTGTTGGACATTTTAAAAGACATGTTAATTCTTGCATGAAATGTCCATACACAATGATTAAATTTGTTGGTGAATCGATTAGAACTGACCTTGAAAATACTCTGAAGTCTTGTCCTCTACCGATAAAATGGACTTTAGTTAGGAGAATCAAATTTATAAAATATTCAATGGATCAAAATGGTAAATTAGTTAATGAAAAAGAATGTATAGCAGATTTTCGAAGTCTTACTACCTTAACTATTGAGAAGAGAGATTTAAAGCCTCAAATTGAAAATGCACTTTCAAAGATTGATGCTTCCATACACAAATATCAAGCCCAAGGCAGTGGATGGATATATGACCATACTAAATATTGGCAGTTGCATGTTTACAAGTATAAACCCCTAACTCCAAAGTCATATATCCCCACACCAAAAAGTATTCAATCAAAACATGCTGTTTTAAATATAAAGAATTCTGACAATAGATGCTTTCTTTGGTCGATTTTAGCAGCTTTACATCCAAGGTATGCAAACAATGCTGAAAGGGTTTCTAATTATGTACCCTATGAAAGTCAGTTGAATATGACAAACATAAAGTATCCTGTGAAAATATCTGATATAGATAAATTTGAAACACAGAATGATATAAGTATTAATGTATTTGGGGTTGAATATGATAAATTTATATATCCATTAAGAACGACTAAACTAAATAGTAATACTCACATAGATTTATTATTATTACAAGAAGGTCGTAAATCACATTATTGTTTAATTCGTGATTTTGATAGGTTAATGTTCCACTCTACAAAACATGGCCATAAGCAGCATTTTTGCAAGTTGTGTTTACAACATTTTTACACTAATGATATATTAGAACGTCATGTAACATATTGTAAAAACTTTGATGCTCAACGAGTGGAAATGTCTAAACAAGATACATTACAATTTAAAAACTATAAATATCAACTTAAAGCCCCATATGTAATTTATGCAGATTTTGAATGCTTTATAAACTCTAATATACATATTCCATCGGGATTTGCATTTGTCGTAGTAAAAGATTCAAAAATTATTTCTGAAGAGTTGTACAGTGGCACAAATGTTATGGATGTGTTTTTTGAAAGATTATTTCAGGCTTATGATTATATTAAAAATCAAATGGCAATATATATTCCTCTTCAAATGACCCCTGAGCAAGAGGTATCTTTCCAAAACTCAACACATTGTCACATTTGTGAAAAGCCCCTATATTTTGATAGGGTGAGAGATCATTGCCATTCCTCTGGACAATACCGTGGAGCTGCCCACAATGATTGTAATTTAAACTATAAAGTAACAAAGAAAATACCAGTATTCTTCCATAACTTGAAAAATTATGATGGTCACATAATAATGCAACATTTGGGAAAGTTTAATAAACGTAAATTAAATTGTATAGCTAAAGATATGGAAAAATATATATCATTCTCTGTTGATGATTTAGTATTTTTAGATTCATACAACTTTCTGTCCCTTCCATTATATAAATTGGCTTCCAATTTGAACACATTTAGATTCATACAAAATCCACTACTACAACGTAAAGGTGTATATCCCTATGAATATATGACGGGACCAGATAAGTTCGCAGAGTCTCTACCCCCAATTGAAACATTTTACAGTTCTATAACTAAAGAACATATCTCTCCCAATGAATACGAACATGCTAAAAATGTATGGACCCATTTTAATATAAATAATTTACAAGAATATCATGATTTATATCTTAAAACAGATGTATTGCTACTGGCTGATGTGTTTGAGACATTTAGAGACCTGTGTTTAAAAGATTACAAACTTGACCCTGTACATATGTATTCACTTCCTGGACTTACATGGGAGGCCTGTCTTAGAATGACAGGAATAAAATTACAATTATTCAAAGATATTGACATGCATTTGTTCATAGAAAGTGCGATTCGAGGAGGAGTCAGTATGATTTCTACACGTTACGCTAAAGCAAATAATAGATATATGGGTGAACACTATGATCCCAATCAAGAGAGTGTCTATTTAATATATTTAGATTGTAACTCGCTATACTCAACAGCGATGTGCGAGCAGCTACCTATGGATGGATTTTGTTGGACTAATGAGATAGACTACAAATACAATCAAAACGATGAGTTTGGATACATTTTAGAAGTTGATTTAAAATATGATAAAAGCTTACATGATTTACATAATGACTATCCATTAGCACCTGAGAAAATGAATGGCAAATTAATACCAAATTTAAATGACAAAACTAAATATATTTTACATTATAAAGCATTACAAAAATATGAGGAATTGGGTTTGATTGTTACAAAATACCATAGAGTTTTAAAATTTAGACAGTCTAAATGGCTTGCGCCCTATATTAATTTTAATATTGAAAAACGCAAATGTGCTAAAACTGATTTCGAAAAAGACTTTTACAAATTGTTAAATAATAGTCTCTTTGGTCGAACAATTATGAATCAACGAAAGTTTCGTGATATATATCTCAAGGATGAGTCACTATTAACAAAATATGTCACTAATCCAAGGTTTGACTGTAGCAAAAAGTTTGATAACAATTTACATGCTATACATTTAAATAAATTAGTTGTAAAGTTTAATAAACCAATATATTTGGGAATGACCATTTTGGATATTAGTAAAGTAATAATGTATGATTTCCATTATAATTATATGTCAAAATTTAAGAACAAAAGATTTCTTATGACAGATACAGATTCTTTAATGTATTCTATAGTTACAGAGGACTTTTATAAGGAAATAGAATGTGACTTGCACTATTTTGATACCTCTGGATATAGTAAAGACCATTTATTACACTCTGATAAAAATAAAAAAGTCACAGGCAAGTTTAAAGATGAATTAGGTGGTCATATTATGTATGAATATTGTGGTTTAAGACCAAAGTTATATTCTTACATTCCTCTAAAATGGTTATATGAAGAAGACAAGCAAGCTTTAGAGGTGAAGAAAGCTAAAGGAGCTGATGGTGCCACTGTTAAACATCTCCTCAGACATCAACATTATTTGAACTGCCTTGCAACTGGGCAAGATTACTATGAGAATGTGACAAGAATTAAATCTATAAATCATCATCTTCAAACCTTAACCATGAATAAAAAAGTACTATCCTTTGACGATGACAAGAGGTTTATTCTAGAAGATGGCATCAATACTCTTGCGTTCGGTCATTATAAAATCGATGTTCAAAATGTGTAGATGTATAATAAATGCAAATGTTAAAAAAAAATCTTTCATTTATTTACCCTTACCATCCTCTTGATAGAATTGGTCAAACATAAATCTATATTTGCCATTATTCTTTGACCTTTCTTTGTCTATTACGAAAAAGCCATATTTAGTTTTATCCCAACATTGATGACAGAGATTTTTAAATTGGTCAAATGAAAAGTCATTACCAACATGATTGTGATATACATGTTTTAAATTTAAATCATCTTGTTTGAATAATATTAGGAAATTTACATTATCACGTAAATGTTTGTGTACTTTGCTGTAAGATTGACACAAGTAAAAACAGTTAATATTTTTATGTCGACCCATTGAGAAAAATTGTGTAATATTTGGACTATTTATGTCATCAAATACAACAACTGACTGTGATTTTACATCATTTGGTGTGATTTCACAGTCAGTAAACGTGTGTAATTTCACTTCATCACACAAACTAAATATTTCAATTATTTTTTTATATTTTTCTTGTTCTAATGATTTAGATATTAAATATAAGTTTGTAAATTTTAATCCTTCCTTTCTTACAATTAAGTTATAAATTACAACCGTCTTCCCACTTCCACTTGGACCGCAAATAACACATCGAATATTGGTAGGAAATAGACCCAACTTCTTTGGTATATTTTCCTTAGTATGTACTATTTTAAATTTGTGTTTTTGTTGAATAAAAGACATTTTTTATATAATAAAAATGGTAAAAAATGTTAATAAGAAAACATGTAAAAAGGGCAAAGGTTTATTCCTAAAGCCTTACAGGGGTCGAGGGTTATTGAATACTCTTATAAATAACCTTCCATTCCCACTTCACATACCATCATATCGGTACTGTGGACCTGGGACGAATGTACGTGAGAATTTAGCTAAAAATGTACCTCCAAAAAATAAACTAGACTCTTATTGTAAAGAGCATGACATATTCTATATGAATAATCCCGATACCGCTGCTCGGAACAAAGCAGACATGAGATTAGCAGACTTAGCTTGGACTAGAGTAACGGCCAAGGACGCAAATCTTGCTGAAAGAGCTGCTGCTTATGCCGTGACAAATTTGATGAAGGCAAAAGCAAAAATGGGAATGGGATTAAAATTTAATAAAAAAGATGGACAACTACCAGCTGTTAGAGGCCGCAAAAGACGTGCCTCACTTCAGGGGAGTGTACCTAAAAAGCGAGCTAAAAAATCTAACACCAAGAGTAAAAGAGTGCGGAATAGTTAATTTAGATAGCTCATCTGGCACACATTGGACAGCATATCGTAAAAATAAAGATATTGTAATTTATTTTGACCCATTTGGAATCCAACCTCCAAAAGAAGTAATTAAATATTTTGAGGGATATAAAATCTACTATACAACCGATCAAATACAAGATTTAAATAGTTCAATTTGTGGAATTTTATGTTTATCATTCATAAAAAATTTTTGTTTATAAAAATGGATTCATTTACTATAACATTTTCGGGTACAGAGCCAGAGCTAAAGTCAGTGTTCTTTCCTCCCATAGAATTAAATGATGATTATGTAATTGGGTTAGTAGATTTTCAAAGTTATAATTCTATATCTAATGTTAAAAAACCACTAAATACTTTAACATATTACAAAGTAGAGAAAAAAACATTACCAAAGGGAGAGATCTCAGTTGATGATTTAAACCAGTTATTAAATGGTAAACTTAAAGTTATAATAGATAAAAATGGAGAAGCATTAATTAATACTAAAGTTAAACTTTTATTCAAAGGGCTTATTCCAAAATTAAATCAACTTAAAGGCAACAAATTAACCATTGGAGAAGGTGATGATGTTTTCTATTATGATCACAAAGCTCCAGTTACAATAGAAATTTCTGAAGGAACATATGAGGTGGTTGAGCTTGCAAAGGAAATTCAAAAGCAAATCCCAGACTTTTTCCTTACAGCTAATAATAAAACTATGAAAGCGACATTACTTTCTAGCCACGTGTTTGATTTTACAAAACCATGTTTAGGGTCTGTTTTATTGGGATTTAAAGGTGTTTCTACTCCTGGTGTTCAGTTTGAATCTACAAATAAAATAAACATTAATAATGTAAATGTGATTAGAGTAAAATGTAATATTGCAAACGGGTCCTATTTAAACGGCAACAAATCACACACCATACATAGCTTTTATCCAGAAGCTCCTCCTGGCTACAAAATTATTGAAGTTCCAAGAAATATTATATATTTTCCTGTAAATAAGAGAAGTTTAGATGTTGTCAGTATTACATTTGCCGATCAACACGACAAGGCAATTGACTTTAACGGAGAAGAAACTACAATTACTTGTCATATAAAAAAGATATGAGAATTTATAAGAATTTATCTATAAGTGTACAAAATGCTAGGTTCCTAAAATCAATAGGACTAAAGTTAAAATTTTCTATTAATAAAAATGGAAGATTTTCTAGATGTTACAGGGAAATCCCAATTCGACGATAGTGTGGTTAAAATTACAAATCACTCCTATGTTCCCCACAACACTTTAGCAATAAATAATTCTGATGAAATTCGAATATGTATTAATAATCAAGATTTGCTAACTCTCCCATGTAGGAGTTATCTGTATATTAAGGGAGAAATTGAAAATCATGATAAAGGTCATTTTATAAATAATGCATTTGCGTTCTTATTTGATGAAATTAGATACGAAGATGCAGGTAAAGAAATAGACATTGTAAGAAACCCAGGAATTTCTAGTCTTATGAAAATATTGAGCTCTTACAATAAAACTACTAAATTGTCAAATGTAGCATTTGATTCTGACACAAATTTAAAAGAGTTCCATAAAGGTGGCAAGTTTAGTACATGTTTGCCATTAGAGCTGTTAATGGGTGTATTTGAGGATTTTAATAAGGTATTAGTAAATGTCAAACAAGAATTGGTATTGAAAAGATCGAAAAATGATTTGAATTGTATATTAACAACCACTAGTGCCCCAGCCAGTGGCACTGCTGATACGATTCCCAAAATTACACTTAATTCAATTCAATGGGTAATGCCACATGTGATACCATCAGATGGAGAGAAGTTACAATTACAAAAGATGTTATTGCAAAATAAAAATTTGCAAATTGCATTTAGAAGTTTAGAGCTGCATGAACTTCCATCATATCCCAATACTACAAGACATACATGGTCAGTAAAGACATCTTCAAGTTTGGAGAAGCCTAGGTATATTATATTTGGTTTCCAAACAGCTAGGGATAATAGTGCACGAAAAAGAACTGATGAATTTGATCACTGTAAATTAAAAAATCTCAAAGTATTTCTAAACTCTGAATATTATCCTTATAGTGATTTAAATCTCGACTTTGAAAATGGAGATGTCTCTAAAGCTTATGAGATGTTTATGAGGTTTAGAGAGACTTACTATAATACTATCCCAGATCCTATGATTAGTAGGGCTGAGTTTATGAAGAAATATCCACTAATTGTAATAGACTGTTCTAGACAGAACGAAACAGTGAAGGAAGGAATTGTTGATATTAAATTAGAGATTGAAACTGCAGAAAATGTGCCAGCAAATACATCTGCATATTGTTTGATAATACATGATAAAGTGTTTGAGTACAATCCTTTGTCAAATGAGATAAATAAAATGTAAATAAAAGATGAAAAACATTCAACAAGAATTGGTTGACTCTGCAAATCAAATACGAGAGAAATATAGAGCTTTAAAACGTGGCAAGTTTCTAGAGGCTGAAGAGAGGTTCCAAACATTCCAACCTTTAATAGAGCCATTACAAGAATTAAAGAAAATCACATCAGAGAGGCCTCGAATGGAGATACTCCCAATGACTCCATCTAGAATATCAATGATACCAAGATATCAACAACAACAACCATTACAACCATTACAACCATCCACCCCACAGAAATTAGATTTTGGTCTTTTAGCATCAGACTATTTAGGAAATTACCTCAGTAAAAGTAGTATGACAGACACTACATATGGTATTAGACGAGAAGCAAATAAATTTTTTATTGGAAATAAGGAAGTTGATATTGGCAATGATGATGTTACAGTTGCAAATAAAACCTACAAGGGGACAAAAGGTTTATGGGAATTGTTAACGTTAAAAGAACCTGAGAACTATACTCAGGCTGATTTGCAAAATTATAAAGAGATTTTGGAAGCTACAAATGGACATTTAAAGAGTTACAAAGATGGTGCACCAATTTCAAGTAATAGACATACTAAATATCTTAATATAATTAAACCTCTATTTAAATCTGTTGGTGAAGGTTTGAGACAAGTGACTGGTAATAAAATAGACTATATTTATTGGGATGATCCTAATGAGCTTGTAGATAGGTTAAGACTTCTTTGGCTAAGTCGCCAAGCCGGTAACTCAGGAGTGGATAATGAAATAGATTCCATTATTGAGGAATTGAGAGAAAGTGGAATTATTTATTAAATAAAAATATGTTTATAGATAAATTTTATCGTTTATATAATCCATATAATAAGCCTGCAGAACCCAGGGCGGCAACCATGAGTAGTGAACCTACTTTAAATTTACAAGATGATAGTTGGAATTGTTTAAACCGTAAAATTGGTAATGTTAAAGATGGGGAGTTTGTAGATGATGTATCAACTTTAGGACAGACATTAACTAGAAAAGGTGATGTCTTTTTACAAGGTAAAACTAAATATGAGTTTTTAGAATCTAAGAATAAAAAGTGGAATGCTAAAAAACAGAAAATTACTAATGTGGAAAAGGGTGAAAGTTTAGATGATGTGCCCACTTTACAACAGACTTTAATACGAACAGATGGTGGTACATTTGTACAAGACAATAAAAATTATGAATTTTTAGAATCGGAGAATGGTGTTTGGAATGCTAAGAAACGGAAAATTACTAATGTAGAAAAGGGTGAAAGTTTAGATGATGTGCCCACTTTACAACAGACTTTAATACGAAAAGAAGATGGTAAATTTATACAAGATGATAATAATTATGAATTTTTAGAATCAGAGAATGGTGTTTGGAATGCTAAGAAACAGAAACTTAGCAATTTGATGGAAGGTACAGATAGTAAAGATGCTGTGAATGTTTCACAAGTTCCAAAAATGGAAGCAGGCTATTGGAGTTTTTATAATAAAAGGTTAGTACGTGTTAAACCTGCCATTGATGAAACTGACTGTGTTATAAAAGAACAGACTATAACTTTTGATAAAAAAGAAAAATGTTGGGATGCCAAAAAACAATTTATAAGAAATCTACCAGAGGGGGAACATTCGGATGATATTTGTCTAATGTCACAAGCTATGCATTACGATGGATCAAAATTTGTATATGGAGAAAAAATTTTTAATTTGATGGAATATAATCCTGATTTATTAGTTGCTGACCCCACATCTTTGAGTGGATTTAAGTATATAGATAATAGACCATATATACCAGAAAACTATGTATTTAAAAGAATGGAAGATAATCTATTGATTGGGGCTAATGGTGATGTATTTAGAGTTACAGGAAAGGATGATGTTATAAAAAATGAATGAAATTGCATACGAACTTCATAAGCCTGCAAGAAAGAATTTCATTAGAAGGTCTTTTAAAGTATTGGGTATAAACGAAACTGTACAAATAGATTTAATTGATATGCAAAACTATGCTAGAGAAAATTCTGGCAATAAATATATTTTAACTTTAATAGATACATTTTCTAAAAAAAGCTTATGCTGCTCCACTAAAGAATAAGACAGGGTTGGTGGTTACAGAAGCAATTAAAACCATTCTACCAAAGGGGGTTAAAAACATTCAATCCGACAATGGAAAAGAATTTTTTAATCAATATTTTAGCAAACTAATGAAAAAATTAAATATTAATCACTATCACACATTTTCTACAACTAAGGCTGCAATTGTGGAGAGGTTTCAGAGAACTTTAAAGAATTGGTTATATAGAGAATTTAGTGCTCAGGGGAGTTATAAATGGTTGGATTTACTTCCAAAGTTAATTCGAAAATATAATAATAAAGTGCATAGATCTATAGGAATGAAGCCTAACCAAGTGAATATTAAGAACAGTAAATATGTGCATGAGAGGTTGCATGAAAGGACTTCTAAAGTAGTGCAAGTTAAAAAGCCAAGATATAAGGTAGGTGATAGCGTAAGGATTTCCAAGTATAAACATGTTTTTAGTAAAGGTTATACTCCGAATTGGACAGGGGAACTATTTACAATAGTAGAAGTTAAGAATACAAAGCCTGTGACTTATATCTTGAAAGATGAAAATGGTAATATAATCAGAGGAGGCTTCTATACAGAGGAGTTGTTAAAGACCAAGTATAAAGACATGTATTTAGTAGAAAAGGTAATTAGGAGGAAGGGTGATTTATTGTATGTCAAATGGCTTGGGTTCCCAAGTAGCCAGAACTCATGGATTTCCACAAAGGATGTCCAAGGGAGCATGCCCGCGACCAGGAGCGCGCTCACGCCATGAGCCGAGTTCGCACATACATGATTTTGAAATAGAAATATAATATATCAACTGGAAAGGGGAATGGTAGATGTACTAGCAATTGTGCATGGGGCAGAGGGGAGTGGTGAGGTGGTGAGGGGTGAGGGGGGGGGAGTTGGCCCAAAAACCCCGCACCCCAAAAAACGGCGGCGACAACCTATACTACTCTCACAGTATTGGGATTGCACTTTACTGTATAGGAATGCAAATAATTCACCTACTCAAGCTGCTGTGGGGACAGTAAAATAAATGTACTGTGTCTGATATATGTGCCACACCTGGGGTGTAAATGTAAATGTCTCACTCAGCAATTGCTGGAAACAGAGGGATGAATGCAACATGTTCTGCACCAAATCCATAACCAGGGTGTGTCGCTACACTGTGATGTACATGTTACAGAGCACAAATCCGTGGAAACTAAAAAAAAACTGAATAGGAAGAGTGAGCTAAATAAAGTGTGTATGATACAACATCCATATCGTGGGATGTAAATATAGATATCTCACTACACAGTGGTGTAAATGTTTCAACATACACGTGAGAGGGAACTGCTGTAGCTGTAGCTGTGGACTGTGATAAATGTACTGTGTCTGATACATGATCCAACATCCATATCGTGGGATGTAAATATAGATATCTCACTACACAGTGGTGTAAATACATACACCTGTGAGGGAACTGCTGTAGCTGTAGCTGTGGACTGTGATAAATGTACTCGGTCTGATACATGATACAACATCCATAACGTGGGATGTAAATATAGATATCTCACTACACAGTGGTGTAAATGTTTCAACATACATGTGTGAGGGAACTGGTGTAGCTGTAGCTGTTGGCTGTAATACATGTACTGTGTCTGATACATGATACAACATCCATAACGTGGGATGTAAATGTATATACCTCACAACACAGTGGTGTAAATGTTTCACCATACACGTGTGAGGGAACTGTTGTAGCTGTAGCTGTGGACTGTGATAAATGTACTGTGTCTGATACATGATCCAACCTCCATAACGTGGGATGTAAATGTATATACCTCACAACACAGTGGGATAAATGTTTCAACATAATGCAGTAGCTGGTGTTGTTGATTGTGTTTGATGCATATACACACACTGTTGAGCACATGTAGATGTTATTCTACATAGCAACATTTATGATTAACCATACAAGTTGCTGCGAACTGTGATATAAATGTACTGTATCCATTGCACCAGCTATACACCTTGCAGTACATGTAGATATTCCTCAACAAAGCCAGCGGGAATAAAGACATACATGGTGTTGTCATGTTAACATTCGTTCTTATCGTTCCTTTGCACCTTTTTACTGTTTTTAACTGCATATTCTTTTTAGCTTCTTTTTCAGTTTTGATACCTAATGATGTATTGTAATTCACTTGAATAAAATTTCTAATTTGATACTAGCATTATACTAGATAAAAAGAACTACTAAGAATTTTTTTGTAAGATTGTAATAAACATGCTAACTTGTCGCACATTATCAACAAGTATGTTGTAAATTCTTAGGCTTCTCCTTACAGAAAGTCAGCTATTATGTGGATTGTTGTACTTAAAAACCTTTGTAGTAATCTGAATACATCTGTATATATTTTAACTAAACCTTGCCTACAGGTATTAGAGTGGTTTTTTAAGTTTTCCGTTTTGGCTTTTCTCTGCTTTGTTAATTTTTTTATATTCTTTTCTCCGCTGCATGTTTTACAGTTTTGTTTTGCAGTTATATTTATTTATCTATTTTGCATGGTGTGCTCTTTGGGCATTTTTATGTGCTCTTTGGACATTTTGTTTTGTGAATCAAGAGGAAATGCATCTTTGTTTTGTTATTTTGTTTAGTGTTAGTGACTTGGCCAATTGTTTAAAACCGAACGGCTCAATACATCTTGAATCTCGATGTTACAAAATTGTCAGTAAGTATATGATATTTAAAATCCAACTTAAGGATCACATACCTACACTTAAAGTCACATACAAACCATTATTATAACCTTGGTCATTATCATTTAATCTTTGAAAGAGAACTATAAAAAAATAAATCAAAAGCTATGGTGGCAAAGTTTCATACCATGTATGGTCAAAGTATATACAATGCCATATAATGGTTGAAAATATAAAAATGAGAAGTTTGAAAGGAAATGGGTAAAGTGTAAATGAGGCTCGAGCGCGGATGTTGCTAGGGGCGCGGAGATAAATGTATCTGATGCTGCTGTAGCCCGGGGCGGGAATATACTGGCACACGCTTCCGCACTTACCCACCCTCCACAGCGATATCTACATCGCCTTGGTGGTACATCACCTCTGGGTCAGGTAGTTAGAACACTAAAACTAACTCCTCCTAAATTCCTTAAACATTAAAAATAGTAAAGAATAGCGAAATAAAAACTAGGCTGTCTCCACGTGATTGTACAGCAGTGATTGTCTGCCTTTATTGAATATTCATTTAATTGCGGAACTATTTAAAAACTATTTTAGTACTAAAGTAGTTTGGTTTTGTAGCAGAAATTAGTGTAAATATACTTTGTCTAATTTACTTAGACCTGACAATCGATTGTATAGCCATAGACCCCTTTTAAGGGAATACAGGTACATCATGTAAAAGGGGGTTTATCAAATATCTCTGACAGAAAATGTGGACAATATGTGGATGGAAAACCACATAGCTAACACGTCTAATAACACACGTCTGATAACACGTCTGATAACACGTCTGATAACAAAAAACTGATAACAAAAACACTTAAATGATCAAATCATCATATATTATTAGCTTTCACAGAAACGTGTTTGCTCAAAGATAATGAAATACGTTTAAATGAGCTTTTATTCGGAATCTTATAAGTGTATCCTATGAAGAGAATAAATGTGTTAGTAAAGTAAACAATAAACAAATGTAGATTTTATTACAGAACATACAATCTTTTACAATATTTACAAAATTTTATTCCTAAGCAATACAACTTGGTAAAAATCACCTAGCTAACAAGCTGTAAAATACTCAATAGGCTACAGCTGGTTTTTAAATAACATTTTTAGGTTTAAATTCAATAATTTAAAGCATACATCTACATAATCTTCAATGCACATTACTCACTATTCTTCTTGTTTTACTGCTATAGCTATTCGTTCAAAAATAGTTCAGAGGTTTGTAGGAAAAATAAAAACAAAGTAACTATTGACAAGAATGGTGACATTAAATATTGTCGTGTTGTTTCCTTTGCAAACAAAATGTGAAACTTAGATCATGAACAATGGCTAGGAATGTAGTAGATTAATGTTGCTATAAATCGCAACAAAAGCTGTTTAGGAAAGTCTAGTGAACACACATACAAAAATACTCTGACGTGGAAAATATATTGTCGCAGTCAATATAAGCAACTCCGGCGTAATGGGACCTCTTCTGCCCTGAAAACATCAAATATTCAGTTTTATTGCAGACGTTACCTTTAAAGTACGTGTTAGTGAAAGTATTATTCCTCAGTGCAAAGTTGACCAATGGCTATATTTTTTCTTTGTTTTAAAATTTAATTTAATTTAAAAACATTATTAATTTAAGAAAATCAATCATTAACACTGATTCCTATTTTATTGAATCTCTCACATTGCCTATCTCACAAAAAAAAAAATGTTTCAATGTTCGGATGTACAAACATTAGAGAAGATAACTAGAACATTTCGTCAAATGATTTTAAACGTTTGATTATTTTATCAACTTATAACATTGTATGCAATCTCTTTGTGTTATTATAGCTTTATAATTACGATCACGTAAAGATAGTCTTTAAGACACGAGTAGAACATTTACGAGCCTTGGCAAGTGCCTTTAAAACTTCTAAGAGTGTCTTAAATGCTAATTACGCGAGATGCGTACACTACCTTTCCTAGGACAGTTTTTTAATTACTGACAACCACTACTCATAACGTCTAAAAGAAGTAATCGTTTCTAACGTCTTATTGCCACTGATTTTGATACAACGACTCATTTTCCCAACTACTGACTCATTGTATAATCAATTACATTGGCCTTAACAGCTGATAAGTTTATGTTTCAAGCGTTACAATTTTACTTCTTTTCTCTCACTCCTTGAACCTCATTAGTCCAAACTTGTATTGTATAGTATTAAAAAATTGATATTAAGTAAGTAAACAATACTGTTGAGTGAATCTTTTGAATTCTAAAAACTGAATTGAAAAGTCTAGTTTAAAAACGGCCGCAGGTAAAGTTAACTACCCTACTCATAACTAGTTACTGGTATGTTTATAGTATATGGAAAACTCGTCCTTTAACCAAAAAAAGGAAACAGCTTATTTCTGAACAATATATTTTACCCACTCCAAATGACAACTGTACATAACAACGTTTAGGCCAATAACTGGTGGTGCAATTATTAAAACTATAGAAATGCTATAATCACCAATCGTTCCTTGGTGAACAAGCTGGCCTAATATTAAAAGAAATGTGTATTAAAGATCAAACGTGTTTCGATTGTTTGTTAGAACATCAATTCATTAAATTAATGTTGTATTAAATTGTGTTACTAGTAAGGTAGAACCTGTTAGTGTTCATATAAAAACAAGTGTACAAAAAACGTAATGTGCAAGGCGGCTTTTTTTAAAGATACTAAAATTGACACTCTGAGAAGCCTCATATCCAATATTTGTCTCCACTTTATAGACTATTTGCACAAATAACGACACAATAATTGCGAGTCTTTGTCAGTTGGTATGTATGCAATTCATCAAGAAGCACAATAATGTTTCAGCCCTTATCTTTGCTAGATAGTCACCTAAAGTCCCCTACGTCAGTGGTACGTCGGCTGGTGTGTGTGCGTGTGCGCGTGATGGTGTCTGCGTCCTCTGTTGTGTTTCCAATGAACCTCTTGTCTCCAATTTTTTCTCTCACGCTTCAACAGCGAATCTTTAGCTGGAGTCTGTAATAAATCCAATAATTACGTGACAGAAGTACAGAAATAATACGTTATACAATTAATTTGTTAATCTTTCCTGCAGACAATATGCTCCTAAAGACCTTGCATGAGTGAATTTATAATGCGTGAAAATATTGCAAAATATCAACGTTTGTCAAATTACAAATAGATTAGTTTAATTCCAAATTTGTATATGCCTATATAATAATCACGACTACTGGTAGCGGCAAACACTATTAAGCTTATTTAAGAAAGGCAAATAGATCAAGTTTTACTTGTGTTGTGAATATTGATTATAATAGCAAACTAAGACAAAACATGCCGCTGAACGTACTAAGAAAACAACAATATTACACATGAACAACATATTTACTAAAAAGTTATGATGAGTATGTTTTTATAATAAAAGGAAAATGCTATTCGCGAATCTATATATTAATGGTCTGTTGCTAAAATAACATAATTTAGGTAATTTATTAATCATATCACTAAATATAAGTTGACTCAACAAGCTTATAGTGCTTTCCGAAACTATTTTCTGTGGAAATATCAGCAAACGATTATTTATGACAAACTTTAACCAAACTAAAACCTCGAATAGATAGATTTTACAACCTCACACATCGTGGCATACCCATAATGTGTATTTCAGGATAATTGTAAATTTAATGTGGTGTTTATTGGGCATAATTAACTTATGCATACTCATCTAAAAAAAGTCTTCAAGTATCAATTACTTATTGAGTAAACGGAACGTTCAAACTCCAAATGACAATTATAGATTTTAAGCTGTAACAAACAAGGAATAGTCAAACACAATAGTTACCTGTATTCTCCGTATCTGGTCCCAGAACGTGTGAGGTGACAGTGTAGTGGACGGAGACTCCTCCACACTCTGCCGCACCACGCTCACGGCGATGAAGGCGTTGCCGCGGCGCTCCTGAGGACTCGTCGTTACTCTGTGATACACGAACATCGGCCGACCCTCGTGACTGGAGCTGCTGTTGCTGTCCTCTGAAGAGTTGTGTTCAACCGTGTGGTTGCGGAAGCTCACCACGTCCTTCAAATGAAATTCCAATATCTTGGGGTCTCTGTACAGTCTCGATCTTGGAACATCCTCACTCTTCTCTGAGTTTGTCTTCACACCACTTACCAGGGGTGTAACACCTACAGAATTCTTATTTGATATATGTTCAACTTGATTTTGGTCACTTTTACTGCTCAAAAAGCTGTTCCATTTAGGGTCGAGCCAATCGTCTTCCAGCCAGTTTGACTCCAGAATGTCGTTTTCATCTACTGGGTGAGATTTCTTCACCTTCTTGACGATTGCCTCTTCGAAGTCTGGCCAGCCTGTGTCCGTGTCGTCCATATCTCCAGACTGCGTATCTTGACTCTCGCCAGTGGTCGCAGTCTCTGGTGTGGTTGTCAACAATGGAGGAGTTGTTGACGTCAACATGTTAACCTCGGTGGTAGGCGCGACGGTTATGTTATACGTGGGATCTATCTTGTGTTCTGACTCGAAATCGTTATCGGTCAAGTTTTTTGTATCAATAACTTCGTTTAAATCATCTGTGGGTATGTTATTTTCTGTTGTTTCGTATGCCTCTTTCTCTCTTCCAATTAGACCTATAAAAAAGTGTTTATACTATCAATAAGTTAGTAAAAATATAATATGCAATCAGTTACTATTAGGCTAGGCCTAATTGGAATAGAAAAGGTTTTAAAATAATTTGTTTATAATAAACAAGCAAAAAGGTACACAAACAGAATGGATTGCAGGTTTAAATTCATAGAAAAAAACAAAATCTATTAAAACATAAGTTTATTAATTCTTTTTGTAATGAAAGTTTCGTTAAATATTATTGATGTATTAATACGATGACTAATATAATCTTAAATATGACAAAATTTATTTTTAAAACGATTGCCAACTAAAAAAACTAAGGTAAGTATAATTTCATAACCGAAACCATATACTAAATTTGAGATGAATACTAGAAAGTATAAAACAAAACAAAAATCGCTTAGTCTTTTTTTATCCCGTTCTACAGTGTTTATTACAATGCGTGCTAACATCATGAACTACCTAAATATTATTGTTAGTATAATTAGATAGCCTTTTTAAAAGAAAAAAACTTATCAAAATATTAGTAATAAACATAAATAGACCCGAACTTTCTACTGTGTTAACATTTTGAGAAATAACCTTACCACGTGTTTTAAATATTTTTAATCCGTAATACGCTCAACACTAAGAAATAAACTATACACACACCTATTTCTTAGTATATTGTTGCCTATGTCAATTAACTGTAAAGTAATTGTAATTAAACGTGTGCCGTGTATACTTACTGAGGACTCTGTGTATGCGCTCCCACTCCTCTGGTGTCTCTGCGATTCTGACCATCAGGTCTAGCAGGTCCTCATCCTGGCTGGACATGACGTACTGCAACGAGGAAACAGACCATTACTTATACAGCGTGTTTGTAGCAATAGCTCAACTAAATATTGTAAGGAAAAGTATCGCTGTTAGTGTTTAAAAGGTGCATTTCATATCACACAAACGACTCTAGTCCAAGGATACTGATTCCCGACGAAACAAAGTCTATAGTTTATTAAAAGATTTTATAAAACAATTATCTCAATGACCAAATTATAAGATTTTAAAAAAAATTCATTATTCAAGTAGAACAGAACTAAGCTACACAAGAATATTAAAAAACCAAATAAATGAGATTTTTGTGCTCGCCCTGTTACATCTTTCATAGTAATGATATATATATATATATCAGTAGCCACTTTGGTAATAAGCATCATTTAATCATCCTTATCATGCAGTTTAACAGATAATTTTATTAGAAATTTATGACCGCACGCCCTGTATATTACAAAATTTTCATTAAGTAGTTTACAACACAGGGTACACACATACTGCATACAGAGTACATTAATCATAGTGAAACTAATCATGAATTAGTTGCATAAAATTAATCAACTTCCATGAGCTGAGTGTTTTAACTTAATTAATTTATCAATTTTCGTTGCTTCATTTGTTATTCATCTTTAAATGTATCTATAAATTGAAATAAATATCAAATTTACATGAAAAACCTTTAACAAACAAAGCTGTTAAAATAAAAGAAAGAGTGAGAATTATTGTCTGTCGGAAATGTAATTTGGTTGAAGTATTGGCCGGTGAAGGGGGAGCACCAGGTCTGTAATATCAAAGAAATCAATATGGCGGCCAAGACCTCGCGAACTGGCGGCACGCTACCGACTGTTTCCATTTAACTTATATTTAGCTCTCTTGAGAATCGATGGGTTAGCGCCTTCTCAGGATATGGCAAGATGCTTTGTACTGGTTAGAATATCAATGTTGAACACATTTTCACATTTTATTTGTGTTCGAAAATTAATTTATCAATGTTTTTGTATAAATTATTAACTAGAAAAATTCTGTTATTTTAATAGAACAGTTACAATGATACAAATTGTGTTTGTTTGATTGTTTGATTGTCAGACGATTGTCTGACAACAACCACACTAACTAAACATATAAATAAATATAAATATCAAATAAATATTTACCCGAGATTGATGGCTGTGAACCGAGGTCTTAGTTGACCCTGGAAATAAAAACAAATCATTTCAATAATATAATCAGAGCCCAACAGGTTTTAAAACTAAATTGTCTGCTTAGAATGACTATTTATATTTCTTTTATTATAACGAACATCCTTTTTGCGTTAATCCCACTCATATCACTTTTAAAGCTTGAAACAATGTAATACATTCTCGACCTTTTAGTTTTTGTACATAATATATATTTTTAAATTTACTTTCTTAACACAAAACCTTTTTGATATGAAATGCCCATATTTACTTTTTCCACCAAAAAGATTGATAACTTAGAATCAGGTGTGTCAAAAGGTCTATGTCCTCTCGTTCTACGTAAATAAAAAAACACTGACTTTAATAGTAGTTTAACATTATGCTAAACCAAACATATTTACAAAACTGATAACAATTTCAAAGTCATTTATCAAGTTATTTTCAACTCTGTTATGTTAGCTTTGTTTTGAGGATTTACTGCACACAACAGTTGGTTTGTTACACAGTACAGTAGGGCAGTAGGCGGTATAGCCGCGGAGTTGCGGTTGTTGGACGTACCATGTGGTGGCGGCGGTGTACGAGGACTGCTGACCGACGACTTATGTGGTCTCCCCGCCTGAAACAACCCCATCTACTGTTACAGGCTCAACTACGAACTCTACACATTTTATATATAGAAACATTTATTCGTTCTAAGAAAATACATTTTGAGACAGATTTTTTGCTAGTAGTTAACGAGTGTAGACTAAATATTTTCATGAATATTTTTAATTATTGTCCTATTTACCTTTTATATAATATAATTAACTCCACTATGTGAATTCAATAAAATTCATAGCTAATTAAATATTTCCTTTTTTTACATAATTTGGAGCCGATGAGGAATAACTTTCAATGTTACGGCACAATTATAAATTTGTATTATGAACGATACGCATTAAAGGGCTATATGATATAGTATAATTGATATGGTTAATATTCATCAGAATTCAAGTCTGCCTGGTGAAAACACTATTTCAATATCCGATGAACAATAAGGACTTCTACGGAAATTCCATCGAAGCTTGTGACTTCATGCTTAAGATTAAATGATAAGTCAAAAGTATTTTTTCTGTATTGAACTGTATATTTGTTATTGCCAACAGCTTAAAAGGTTCTGTGCAAGTAATAATTTATAGTAAACATATGAAACAGCACAATCTGTCAAATAAAATCTGCCTGTAAATAAAAGCACTCATATTGAATACATAGATTAACGCACTCTTGTATAAAGAACCTGGATAGAGCATGTTTTACAATACATCACAATCCCTACACAATCGTACAATAGGGTATTCGGCTACATCATATACAAGGGATTACAGCATTGATACTTCTGAACACCATTAACAATCATTACTATTGATCTAGGGATTTCTAAAACGACCCCGAATATCATTCTATCACATTATAGATATTTATAGATGTTTACCATACAACGTTACGTATGGATTTAAAAGAAATGTTTAAAGTTTTGTAAAATATTTTTTTCGTAATAACGTTATGATATGAAGCGGAAGCGAGGTGGAAGTGGAGAGGTTGGGAATGTAAACGGCATTGATTTGTTACCGTCCAGCTTCGGCCTCGGAAATATTATAATAGCCACCTCTGCCGATCATTATTTATTTACCAACACAAACAGAATACTCACTGTTCATTTTACGTTTTTAACCAGGTGAAATAAAACCAAATGCTTTAATGTTAAATATAACGACATTCGTTTAAACAACGAACCAATACATATAATTTGAAAAAAATACAAGATTAAAGTAAAAATACAATAAAACAAAGGCTTTTATTAAGCTATCAGAAGTTAAAATATACAGATTGTTTTAATTTTTAAAGCGATTACTAGCAAGGACAGATGAACATAAGCTTTAACGGGTGTTTCAAAAATCAGTTTACCGAGTAAGTGTATTTATTTAAAGCAAATTATAACTCTATTTTATTTATAATATGATTTTATTGAAACTGAATTTACGATGTTTAGGGCTTAAAATTCTCTTGCGATGGCTGCTCTCAATTGCAGAGCATCTATGGGACTTTATTTTTAATGATGATTTTTAAGTCTAACCGTGTAAGATCCAGGACCTTGGGGGCCAATCAATTCGCAAGAGCATTTGAAGCCCAAACACCAATAAAAATCCAGGCAAAAAGATTGTAAACATTTTGTAAAAAACGCTGTTAAAAATGCAATGAAGTTAGTGGAAAGCATTTCGAACAATTATTTTAACCTTAAAACCTATGTGTGGTGTAAATTCAGTGTAAATAAAATTATAATATACCTAAATAAAAATTGATTTATTAATAATTGTTTTAAACAAATACATTTACTCGGTAAACTGATTTTTTGAAAATCCCGTTATTTAAGGTTTTAAGCGTGTTTTCGAAATCGGCCTCAGTCAAGTTCGTAAAGTTGAGTTTCTTAACAAACGAGGACCTTGTAGTAATGTGCAATTAGTGAAAAAAAAACTGCCTAGCCTTAACATCCAAAGTGAAAGCTAACCTTCGACTCCATAATGTTTGATATAGTTCCAGTAATGTATATTACAAAAGTTATACAATTTTTAGCGTCAGAATTTCTGAAAAGGGGTGGATAAAAGATTAAAGTTGGTACTTTTTAAGTTTGTAATGTAATTTTTTTTACTATACGTTTCAGCACAAGCCACGTAATTTAAAAAAAAATAATTTAAGATACATTTTAAATAAGACTGGTCCTATTTTAATCTTGCTAAAGTTAGCGGTTGCAGATCTACAAAAGGTTAACATTTATTCTTTCAAACATTTTAACGCTTTGTACCCGTCGACAAACAGGAAACAATGTGACAACACAATGTTTGGTTGTCACAACGCTCCTCAATATTTAAACCAGGCTGGCATTCCTGGCCATACGACTACAACACTACGAAACTACATTTTTGTGTACAGGATACTGTTTATATTATTTTTTTAAGCCAAATTGTGATTTTAGTGGCCTACGTTAGTGATAAGCCTAGCTGGGCCCGTCGATGGGTGCTACTTTTTATTTGAAAAAAAACTTCCAAAAAACCAAACTGAGTATATTTCATAAAGAATCCCAACGATTGGGTAACCCTCATACACTCACTTGCGATCACGCCTATATATCTTGATATCAGGCCTTTAGGGCTAGAAAACTAACTGAAAAAGAAAAACCCCATTAGTTGCAGATATAATGTATTTTATAAAATTAGTAGATAATCGGCTCAATAGAAATTACTTAATTGATCTTTTATACATTACTAAATTAGTACTTCTTCCCTTTTTTATCCTTTTCTATGTAAGTGACTTAAACCATTGAAATAGAACGGGTTTTAGTTGTAAGATAAGGCTAAATAAAGTGCACTCTGACTAATTTTGCCCTATTTTTTAACCAAATACGTTTTATTTCAGGTTTTTGCCGTTCGATCTTTTTGTTCTTGGTGTCGTTTGATAGAAAACTAAATATGCAAAAAAAGGCTTTTTAACTTTTTCTTATAACATTATCCATTTTCGAGTTATAAAAATTAAAACGGCCGCCATTTTAAAATTTATTACCGACCAAGTTAATTTTTTCCCCATAATAGTTCTTGTGTACGTTAAAATGCTTGCCAAATCATCTGTAACATTACCTTTAAAAAGATCTAAACTATAACGTTAACATGCATAATCCTCGGTTGAAAATTTCTAAGATAAAAATAGTTATGTATAAAAAACCAAATTGCGGATATCTAGGTAAATATGCATTTTCGTACTCACATCCAAAGTAAACTTTTTTCTTCATTTTATTATGAGGATTCATATCCCAAAGTCCTGAAACGTTTTTTATGGACACCCTGTTTAATTACTAAGCGAACGTAAACAGACGCAATACGACATTAGATAAAAAAAACAATGAGTACAAAATTATATAAATAAACCAATCAATACTATACAAATTATATGGGGTTATAAGAAAATAACGAAGTCTTAAAGTACAGGAGCCTATAAAATAAACTGTACTTGACAAGAGCTGTTAAAAAACTTATAATACGTTGGAAAATCTGTTTCAGGGAGGGTTTAAAGCCAACCGGGATTCCGCCTAATCCAGTTCGCTGAGCGACCCTCGCTGAATATTTCAAACGCGTAATTGGTTTAAACAGGGTTGGATTGCTTATAAACGCGGGTTAACCCTTTACGCCTTTGATTGCCTGCGCGGTGCTCAAGTATCGGAATAATTATCACCACCCTACACACACGTTGCACCTCTTCTATTAGAGAAAACTGTTAACTGTAAGTGTCGAGGTAAAAAATACGTTTGTCACCAACAAGTATTTAGAATTAGAAAGTTGTGTTGCTGTAAAAATTATTTATTTAATTTAACATAGCAGTTTTTGGATCTCTATCTACCTAGGTTTATTTACTTTGAACACTCTTCGAACGGGTTTGAAGTCTAGACGCGCCGTTTATCAACATGTTTAAAACACTGGGGTTTATGATTTTTAACTTATTACGAGAAACTGTTTCAAATAGTATATTTTCTGAAGCTAAAGTGTTTCTTTTAAATTACCTACAATTTTATCATAGCTTAGAATCAGTAAAGGTAATTTTTAAATACCCCCTATAGTAAATAAAATCGATATTATAATTTAAATAAGCAAAGGAGGAAAAATACTGTATTTTTCAAATATACCAAAAACTGCTTTTAAATATTGCAATTCCACTTCAAATACAGCTTTGTTCTATGCTTCTTTTGTTAATTGAGAATGCTTTTATCATTACTTAAATTGCGAAAAATATTCCACTTTATAATTATCTACACTAATAAAAATGCGAAATAGAATTTAATCAGTGGGTACTTTTTTTACATACCAAATATAATTTAATCAGTGAGTATGTTTTTAACAGAATTAATTAAATTTACTGAACATATTTGTTTCGTTGTAGTTGTGATAGATAAGAATCCATAACTGCAAATGCGTATTAAATGGTTTATTATTTTACACTTTAAATTAAAAAAAGGAATGCAATATTTTGAACAGTATTTCAATGAAATTTTTTTAATGCATTCACTCAATAATCAAATTAATAATTGTGCCCATGTACCAATAAAACAACAATTAATCATAACCTTATTGCATTCTGGATACCTCAATTTAGACAGAAAAAAACAAACACAATTTCTCCTGTAAAACGAAAGAAGTAATATTCTAAATGGAAAGATAACAGTTTAATGTGATACACATGAGTTCTGCGAGGCATATATGTAACTGCTGTTCAAACCATAACTCCTCCATGTTTCCTTTGAATATATATTTCTCTCGAACACTATTTATATTTGTAATTATTAGAATAATTAGGACAACTTGTTATCTACATTTATACGAGATTTCACAAAGTATTGCAATTATAAAACCTAGTTAAAATCTTTAAACTCCTTTTTTATTGCATGAGTGAATCAATTATTAATATGTCACAAAAAAAAGGTTTATATCATAAATAATAATTTAGTTTCCAGGTTTGTGTGTGGTGTAACTTATAGGTATTTATGTAGTATAGTTATAATAATTCAAAATATATGGGTTCACTATGGTTCTGCAATATCATCGTACTAATCATGGCGGATTATTTCACCTCGTTAATTTTCATGCTAATACATACATCAATCAAACAGTACTTTTATTCATTTTGTGTTATATAACAACCTTACCAAGATTAAATCTATAATGATATAATCCGTGAGATAAGTAATAAATAAAACAAACAAGTGTATATCTGGATTAAGTGCTGCAATTATATATAATTACCTCATATCCTTCCTTCAAAGTGTCGCTGGCTGAAACAAATACTCATATTATACACCAACCAAGGTAAACCACTTAAATAGAAAAGAATACGAATTTTCATGCAATATTCAACATTTAATACATCAAAGGTTTTTGTTTTAAAGTCATTGCCAGCTATTAGCTACCCAAAATAATATTAAAGCCAAAATTACGTCATTAATGATATGTAATAATGTATTGACATTGGTGGTATACTGTGAAAAATGCGTAACCTGTACCATGCTGTGTTAATACGAAATTGCAATAGAATACTGTATTGAAATAAATCGTAACCGGTAGCATACTGTGTAATAGTAAAATTAAATTGATATCATATTTTTCAATCTAAACGTGTCTTATAGCATACCGTGTCAAAATAAAACTGCATCGCTATAATACTGTGTTAAATGAAATAGCAGCCGTAGTACAATGTTTTACAACGAATTGTCACGTTCAAAAGTTGTTATTTCAATAGAATACTATTTCAAAACAAAACATCAGCAGAAGAATAGAGTGACAAAACTGAATTGCTTCGGAATTATACAATGTTAAAACAAAACTAATCAGATACCAGTCCGTTTTAAAACGAAATGACATTGGTAACATAATGTGTTACTTGATCAAAGATAAACATCATGATGAATGTGAGTGCAGCGGAAAGTTGGCATCGGACTGGATGAATCCAGGGAAGATCATTAATTCATGTCGAGAGCGTGATTCATGTAGGAAGGTCGAATATTGTAAAGGGTTCTGTTTTACATCGTTCATAAAATAAATCTTCTACTTCCTTCCGTACCTGAAGGTTGGCGTCGGAGTCATTTATTTAATCGCTGTACTGGATTCTGCTTATACCAATACCTAAATTTAAACTTTATACCAAAGAACGTGGTTGAAATTTTACAGATTAAAAACATTTATGAATGTGCTAATAAATATACAGATCTAACTTTTGTCAATTTAGGACGTTGTTTTTGTTTTATGTCCAAGTGTCTTTCATCACTATTTTGTATGATTATCAATGTTAAAATGTCACTAAATTTGAATAATCAATATATAGATACATACAGGGTATTAATCACAACCAAAATTAAAAGTCCTGTGAGAAAAACATTATATGTTGGTATCCCTGTTTTCTTTACTCCATTTCCGTTCAGCTGATACGTGTTGTTGCATGGTTATCTATGAGGTTTGAATGTTACTTTTAATTAGTTGGAAATAAGACGAAACATGGCGTTTCTCAAATCTCGAAAAGCTGGAAAAATTCGTTGAAAGTTTATCATTGTTTTTATGCCAGGAAAGGTTTGAAATTAAGTTTCCTAGGGTGATTCCCATATGTAATAAATCGTCTATACGTATCCTACTGTACGGATCATTGTCGTATACTAATTTAAAGAATCCGAAACTGAATTAAAGGAAAATTGTAATCTCTAGAATTAAGTTAAATCAAATCAAGCTAGGTACTGGAACATACATAGAAACTTAATATCAAACCTTTCTTGCCATAAAACGAAAGATTAACCTTCAACATATTATTCTAACTCTTCGAGATTGGAGACACGCCATGTTGAGCATTATTTAAAATAACTATGCAACAACACATATCATTATCAGTAATGTAGTAAATGAAATAAGAATACCAAAATATGTCTTTGTTTTGTCATTAAAATGTGTCTCTCAGTACTTTTTAATTTGGGCTGAGCGTAAAAAAACAACAATACACACACATTCATATGCTTTGTCAAATTAATTATAGGTATCATTGAGATCAAAACGCGGTGAAAGAGAGAGCTTGTGTTATAATGTTTCTGCATTGCGATAATCAAAGGTCAAAGGTGCATACACATTGGTGGGTCATCGACGGATTGAAAAGTTAATTAAATTCCCGTCACATGATACGTAAAACTCATCAATTTAGTGTTTATCCGCTAATATATTGTCTCTCAATATCTGTTATTGATTAAAAATATCGATGTAGGGATAACATACAGTATATCAAACCTTTTTTAAACTTGCATTCTAAGATATTTACAGTACACAACAATAAATGCCACATTGTAAAATAAAATTGATTTTATCCTTATTATATTATATTTATATTGTAGTCAATGCGGTTACATATAAAAAACCGCGGTTCTTATAACCGAATGTGGTTACTTATAAAAAGCAATACACTTTTTACTCATATTACTAATACATTTATACTAAACCACTTAACTATTATATTTAAGTTAAACCCCTGTCCACAATGTATCCATATATCGCAGTCAGAATGTAATACCATTCTCTTACCACAAAGTAACAAAGATATTGTCTCTAATTAATGCAGACTCAATTAGGAAGAATAAACACAGAAACAGCAGCAAAGCAAACACTATCTGTAACTAAAACTGTGTGTTTCAGTTATCGTTGGTTAAGTGAATTACATTGGATCTACTTTTTATAGCACTCACGTTTAGCTGCTTTCTAATAATAATCTGACAATATTTTAAAATAACTAAATGCATTCAGCATATCAATGAATCTTGTCGTTGATATTGACAAATGCTTGGTTTTTTTATGAAGATTTATTTTTCTTCTTAGCATACAAAACGTTTTGTCGATACAAAACCTGTAAATTTTACGTTCAGGATGCTCATCAGTAACGGTGTGTCTTAAAACCGAGCTCTAAGTTCGCTTTTATGAATTGTATACGTTTAATATCAAATTGTTTTCCTATTTTTTATTTAACTCACTGTAGATGGGTACAACATATTCCAACTTGAACCACTTGTGAGGATTTTGCCCCAAGTAGTTGTCCAAAACTCTTATTGTCATAAGTCATAATCAAGTTGGGTGTCTTATGCACTTTATCATACTATAGGTTTGATGAGTACGTGTATGTTATTATGCATTTTACGACGATTTACCAACTAATAACTGGTAAAATTGAAATAAACTCCCCCCCCCTTATTTTCCCTCACTACTAGAATTACTTAATCGCAAATTATGTTATGTTTGATTATAAATCACCAAGATAATATATTTTATTTCCGAGCAGGGTGTGTTAATACGGGTTTAGACCGATACCTTTACATTCTTGAATAAAGTAGGTTTTATAATCTCTGTAACGGCAGAAGTCATTATACTCGAGGTAGGATAAAAGGCTATGGGTGTAAGGATAATAGCTATAATGACAGGGAAGCATAACAATGGATCGTGATAGCTGTCGGGACAGAACGATAACCAAATGACGTCGAGAGTTCGGTTTGTGAGTGCTTCCATGACAGAACCGATAAATTGTCATATTGGGATAATGATTTGCAGCTGCTGTCACAACAGCGAGGTAATGCGGCACTGTAATGCTGTCATGATCAAACGGAAGATTATAGTTTGTCATGACAGTACTAGCGTTACTGTTATAGATGTCATGACAGAACGGTTATAAAATAAAGTCGACAGTATGGCGTATATCTGGAGTTATGACTGAACAAAAATAGTGGTGCTGATAGAATAAAATATTAATTCAATCATATCACAACGAATGTAAACTGTCCCCGAGAACAAGTTTTGTAACTTATATCTTTACAGAGCAGTTACATAGTGATATTGAGAGTACGGTGTAAAATTGTTTTCATGACAGAACGGATACTAAGTGACGTTAAGAGTGTGGTTGACAAACACCAGACGGGAAGTAAACCTCTTAGTGTTAATGGATGTCTTTATCTTTGCGTTCAAGTGCGTTTTGGCCGATGAAAAGAACTCCTTAAAGACTTGAATCATCGTAACCACGCTTTTTCTCTAAAAACCTGCACCATTCTAGTTTTGTTGAAGAAAAAATGTTTTATCAAATGCAGGTACAGTAATGTTTTTAAATTATATTGTTGAGATACAGAATGGGGTTAAACAATAGTTTTCCTCAAACAGATATTGAATTTCAAAACAGTTTCTATAACACAATCAGACTGACCTAATGACAGAAAGTTGCTTATTTTGTTGTATATGAGACACATAGGGATTGTCTCGAGCTTATGGACAAATACTCAGTAGTTGCAAATTGAAGTTTGATCTTCTAGAATCCATCTATCCCTGGCATAATCAGCAGCTCAGATGTCTAGCTTTTTATTGGTTGGATGAGAATTCATCCTCAGGAATTTTTTATATAGTCTTTAATTATTCTATTAATAGAGACATTTTATAGTGGAGATATCTTTACTAAAATACTCCCTTAAAATTGTTATATTTATTTCCTATTTAAATATCATTAACTGTGCTAGTACCACAGCTGCACAACTAACCAATTAATCAGGTTTTTTTAATATATTGCACTGTTTGTTTGGTATAGATGGACCAATTTATAAACTAAATTCAATGCGGGTTTCTAGTTTACACCCCTTTTCGATCACACTTGCTAACCTCATAGATTGAGGTGTCATTAATGGTAACTAAAATGGTCATATCATCTAGGGCTTCATTCCTCTTACGTTTGATTCATTTTTTAGAGTCGGTTTTAAAGATTCAGTGATGCTGCCCTTTTTCTTTATAAAGTTTTAAATATGTATTGAAATTTTGTAGCTGATCGTTAGGCTGAATGTTTGACTTCAGTAAGCATGTAAACAATAGACGGAATAGCTTATAAAAATGGATTTTAAATATGCTATTTTATCATAACTATAAACTGATTGAGGTAGGTAAATTACTCTTTATTGATTACTCTTTAATTACCATTCTTGTATTGAAGAATTTAGTTTTTTGTAAATTAGTAGTTTTACAGTGAACCACATTATATGTGACACTAAATGTGTATTGCAATATTCACTTTGCCTCGGAAACTAGTTTTGAACACAGTTTAAATGCGCAATGTGTGCATAAGCCCCCCTCTTGTATTTAAAATGTAGCAAATTTTGTTTCAATTCAGTCTTAGGTTGTATATTTTACACATTAATGGTTTAACTGTTGAGAATCCCATTCATTGCGGGTGTTCCCCAGGGCCACATCTAGCCCTCAATGAATACTGTAGTATGGACAAACTTGGCCCGTTAGCTCCAGCTCACCCCAAGTCAATATCATTTAGTTACACTCTGAGATATTAGATTAAATAAGACTAAAATAACTACATAATAAATTTGTGAACCACTTTGTTCCTCAAGAAAACTGTTAAAGTAATACAATAACTATGTATACCTATTTCTAAAATAGATTGCTGCACAAGTATTTAAAATTATTAATTACAAATGAATGTATTAACATTAGGATACTAATCAGCACCGATATAGCACAGGCAATAATAGATTTTTACTATTTCAAGCAACATGACCGAGTTCATATCCTTTACATACTTAAAAACTTTCTCTCGGATATAGTATTACTTGAATTTTAATTAGCATTAATTAATCCCGGTGAGATATATTCAGCTTATTAGTAGCTTGAGGAAAGTTATAGAGAACCTCACTTCAATTTAAAATTAGGTTAAGAATAACATTACTAAACTGTTGTCCTAATTCTCAAACATGATGGCATATCCTACTACCACAACCAATAAAAAACCTGGGACGGAGTTATAACATCTCCTGTTGAACAGGAAGACAGACAACAATAGTATATCAAGCTGCCATATTGTAAACAATACATCTCCCCACTGCCAACTGATACCAGATGTAATTGCTGTTCGGCCGGTAGTGATAACAATCAAGCCCTATGTAATAACGAATTATTCATGAAATACCCAATCAAATTTACTAGGAGTATCTACTTGTCGCTACCAATCTGCATTACCTGTATCGCGATTTTGTCCGTAGAAGGGTAATGAATAACTATAACTTTTTTTGCGAATTTATCATTCAACTAAGATTTTCAATGCCAAACTATTACATTGTTATTACACATTGTCTAATGAAATTATTGAATCAAATTAGCAGTACGAGACATGACCAAAATTTCATAGTTGGTCCTTTTAGATATAGTATGCTAGTTAATTAGTTAATTTTGTTAATGAGAAAAGTTTTAGAATATTTTACAATAGTTTTTATAGTATGGGCTGGCAATGGGTTAAACAAGTATGCTTATTTAAACGGTTAAAACTTTAAAAATTAAAACTTATTTGAAAAGCTATGTAGATATCCACGCTGTGAATTTAAATTGTTCTTTTATAATGTTTCAAAAGCCGAAAAGTAAAACAAAAGGTTTTATTCATTTAATAAACGTCAGCACAGACCATTTGTATCTTACGTATTCCTTAAATATTGTTTCAACCAAATCCAATAAGTTAAGGAATAATTTATATATTACTTTCAGGGTACAAGATAATTTTGTAGATGAGATCGGCATAGATGCTTTTTATTTCTAACTAACTCGGAACTGTACAAAAATATGAATAAATTACATGATCATTTGTTCAATACTAGTTATGAACTTGTTTATTTGTGTAATATGCTGTATCGTTATCGTTAATGTATCTGTATGTACCTGTATCTGTATAGTTAATATGCTGTATCGTATGTGTAAAGTATGTATCGTTTATTAATACGGGGATTGAACGAAAGTATCAGAAATTGATGCAGCTAATGTACATCATTAACATTAATGTGGTTATTCAATATTGAGCTTGGTGTACAGACATCAACAAATTAACGGTAGGCTTACATCGCAACACAGCCGGGTGAACCGCAGAGCAACAAGTAGTTAAGTGTTACTCAGCTATGCAACACATTTGAGTCAAGATATTGATAAATTGAGCGGAAGAGTACAGTTTATGTTATATAAATATAAACAGCTGTAAATGTAACCAATTTAAACCTAAAGTTTTACATATCCTCGTCAAATAAGGCTATCAAATTCGATTCTTATTTTAAAAACATTATTCCTCTTAAATTGATGTAACGATTTAAATTGCAGTGTTTATCAAACGATATATTTTGGACGCCACCGGTTCATTCTTATAAATCTAAATACAAACAAATGAGTAAGTTTCCTTGTGAGACACTACACTAGTCACCACACTGCCACTACCACTAGCGCATACCGTGTAGCTGGAGCAGTACGAGCACTACCACTGCTGCGGCCACCATGGCGGCGCCACTCACTGTCACTGAGACCCACCGTCCGTAGTGTGGCGGTGCTGCCGCCCCCGCGCCGGCGCCACCCCAACCACCCCCTCGGCCTAATTGACTCCACCTTGTCCATCGCAATAAGCGCTCACAATTGCATTGTCATGTCATCGTTTATTGTACCCTCCACTGAAGAGTGTGCCAATAACTAGATTGGTTTCCGTCAGCTGAGTCCTTTGAATGTTATTTTTGTGTACACTTTGTTCTTCAAATAAAAGCTTTGAAGTACTACATAAATTTCATACCGACTTGTTAGTTTTTGTCTTTTATCAGTGGTGTTTTAGGTCGAATGGACTTTCCTGTACAAGCGGCTTGGTTAGATTTCAAAATACACGATCGATAAAATCAGGTTACAAGATGGTGGATTGGTCTCTAGATTGTTATGAATCAGACAAGTGTAGAAACCTTTAGTTTATATCTATCAAACCATCCTATGTTGTATTACAATTTAAAACCATCTGGTTAGAAGGGCAAATACATAGCACTAGTGAGTAAGTGCTTGAATGATAGTTTTGATGTATCGTTTCATTTTTATTTAATGGTAATAAACATAAAAATGTTGCATTATTTACTGCTGTCTTGATATTTTGTTGACATGTCTATTTGTTACACGTAGTATATATGTATGAGCTTTATGTAATTTATTCGTACGCTCTAAGTTTTAAGTTTTAACCAGAATTGTCCTGAAGGTCAGTCTGAAAACTGAGGAATGCTATTGAATAAAGAAAATCAGCTTTTGAAAAATTATAAAATAGTTAAAAGAAAATGTTGATTATATTAGGTAAGTAATCTATGAGTTGAGTCTTTTAAACTCATCGCAAATTGTGACTTTTATTTGTTTTTAAATAAGTTAGGTATTCGTTTTAAATAACTACTTTACTTCTTTGCAATTGCTCGATTTCGAGCAACATGTTCATTAGTTGTTTTTTAAAATGTATGACAACAGCTAATTTGCAACCGAAAGGTGAGTGAGCGTAGCGAACGAACTTCAACCTAGAAACGAGTTAGCGTAACGAACGAGCTAAATCTGAAGGCAAGTGAGCGCAGCGAACGAGCTCCAACCTAAAGGTGAGTAAGCGTAGCAAACGAACTACAACCAGGACGTGATTGAGCGATGCGAACGAGCTCATCTTGAAAATGAACGAGCATATCACATAAAACCACATTAGGACAGGACGACATCTGTCGGGCCAGTTAGTCTAAAAGTGATACAATCAAATTTTATGTAAACGGTTAAGGCCATTTACCAAATAAAAATATAGGCATATGGAACATCAAAATGAAGCTTAGAGTGTGTAGATTTGCCGAAAAGTATTTACACAGTGTGTAAATTAAGTATTGAAACAAATCTGTATTTTTAAAACCAAAATAGATTGAACTATTCTGTTTGTGTAAATAATTGTTAACAAAGGTTCCGAAATTTTTCACATCAAAAGTATTTTTTCACCCCCCTAACAGGGTAGGTGGTAGGGGGTAACTTATTTTTTTCAAATAGCAACCCCTATTGAGTGACCCCTCATTTTGAAGGGTTTGTCAAAAGAAACACAATGATGCAAATCCGAGGTGAATATCTCTCTCCTAGCCCAAATGGCGGATATTCCAAAATTTGATTTACTGTACGTGAAAAGCACCAATTTCACAAATAATGGAAAGAAATCTGTATTTTTAAAACCGAAATAGATAGAAATATTCTGTTTGTGGAATTGATTGTTGACATAGGTTCCTTAATTTTTTTAATTAACAATATTTTTTCAACCCCTTTAACAGGGTAGGGGGTGGGGGTGACTTATTTTTTTCAAGAACAACCCCTATTGAGTGACCCCTCATTTTGAAGGGTTGGTTAAAAGAAAAAGAATGACGCAAACCCGAGGTAGATATTTCACCCCGAGCCTAAATGGCGGGTGGTAAAAAATTTAATTTTTGTAAAAAAGCACCCATTTTGGAATATCCGCCATTTTAGCTAGGAGTGAGATATTCACCTCGGATTTGCGTCATTGTGTTTCTTTTGACAAACCCTTCAAAATGAGGGGTCACTCAATAGGGGTTGCTATTTGAAAAAAATAAGTCACCCCCTACTACCTACCCTGTTAGGGGGGTGAAAAAATATTTTTGATGTGAAAAATTTCGGAACCTTTGTTAACAATTATTTACACAAACAGAATATTTCTATCTATTTTGGTTTTAAAAATACAGATTTGTTTCCATACTTAATTTACACACTATGGACGAACTTTCTAAGGGCTCTGTCCCACAGGCTGATTTCCAAAGGGCTACACCTGGCATGCTTCCAAAGTTTACATGATTTAATTTAATTCAGTTAATGAAACAGCTGGTCAGTAGTACAATGAAGTGGTGTTTGTTTATTTAGGCCTACTCGAAAAAGATGTTTTTGACGCTTTATGTAGATTTAGGAGGGTTATGTTTGGTTTTAGAGAAAGGTTGCATACGTTTTGTAAAGTATTGCTCAAAGTTTCATTTTGTAGCTTATATAGTAAGCTACATGTAAAGAGGCTTGACTAAAGTTGAAGAATACGTTATGGTATAACATGTCATTCGTGAAGCATCAATTGAAGCAATTCATGTTATTGCTACACTAAGGTATGTTGTCATATTCTTTTGGATCTATTAACATAAAAAGTAGGGGTTGAAAGTAAGTAGGTTTACACTATTAAATCAGTTTATATTTTCAAACTAAATCATAGAGTTGCCGTATTTTAAAACACATATCAGAATTACTTTAATAGCTATCTAGGTCACATTTTCTTCCCGTTGCAAAGCACGGGTATAGCAGCTCGTAAGAATTAAAGAATCACTTTTAAGACTCAAAATGTAGAGAAAAACCTTAATCAAATGATTTTCTTTCTTAAAAACACTTTAATAACAAGATATTCACCCTTTTTTGTTATAACTTGGATATAAACATGTATTTTGAATATATTACAGACACCTTAATGAAATTTGGTATGCAGTTTGAAGCAGCATTGTAATATTTGCAAAAACATATCATTCGAATCATGGCCTTATTTTACCTGGCCGATACTCAACAAATATCGTGATTTTCAGCTTTTTTTGCTGTTTTTTTTTTTTACTTTCTCCCCCTATACCGAGTTCAAATATGGAGAAAGTATTGTTTTCGTCAAAATTTTCGAGTTTGAGTTTTGAATGGATATATTCGTTTTGGGCCCCCCTGGACACAAAAAAGTGGTTTTCAAAGTGATGTCTGTATGTGTCTTTAAATTTAGCTTTAAGTGTGTGTATGTGTGTCTGGATGTGTACAGAGCTAGGGACTACACCTGTGGTCCGATTTCGATTAAATTTGGTACCGTTGATTCTAATCCATAGTATCTCCAGGCGATTTTTATTTCTTTAGAAATTTTGATTTTTAATGGGGATTTTCTCATAAAACCCCATAAAATAACGGAAAAAATTGATTTTCTATAGAATGGCCCGAACGATTCTGATAAAAAATTTTGTATGTTATAGTCCTTTAAATTCTGAAGAAAATTGTACACATTCTATTTCCGTATATTTACTCTCACCGCATACACATGATAAAGGTTGTTGACAAACTTTTGGGAGAAAGTATGTGTCCGGAATATCTCGGGAATATCTCATGGTGTCAGACAGGAACTAACCATGCCGAACAGGAAGATCAAAAGTCACAAAGGTATCAAGCTGATGAAGAAACTGAAGAAGATGAAAATTCAGGTAACCAGCAAAGTTCTACTACAGTTACTCACAAATCTGACATGGTTCCTCATGGCAGGTACATTTACGTACCACCACCTTTTGATAGTTTTTTTGGAAACCAGGAGTCTGATTGGACATCCTGGATAAGGAAATTTGAACGGTATAGGGTCACTTCACTTTTAAACCATGAACCTCAGGATACTCAGATCAGTTCTTTATTACTTGCCATGGGTGATGATGCTGAGTATATTTTAGATTCATTTGCACTGTCTAACGCCTCTTATGAAGAAGTTGTACGCAATTTTAATAACTACTTTAACAAAGCTGTCAACATTGTTTATGAAAGAGCACGGTTTAATAAGAGGAACCAGCTTGAAGGGAAATCTTTCGAATTATACTTAAAAGCTCTTCATAGATTGGTTAAAAATTGTAACTTTGAGGAAAATCCGGTTCGATAAGAGGCATGCAACGAGATAAAGAGAAGAGCTACAAGATGGACTAATGGTTTATGTCAGGGACAAGCAATTAAAAGGAAGAATCATACGAAAGCACGAACAGCCCAGGTCCTACATAGTGGAGACGGAAAATGGGGGAAGATTAAGAAGAAACCGAGTTCATTTATCGAATCTTAAAGATGAATTTCACTAGACCTACCCCAGACGCTCGACTTGTGAGAGGAGGATGTGCTGGTCTCTTCTTCTGTCTTTATATAAATCATATGATTATATAACACCTGATGTTGGGTTTGTTTGTAAACAGAGATGGTTGTAGTTTAATATTGTATTAGATGGACACAATAAAGACGTTACCTATTAACTATAATTGTATTGATCTCGGGAATATCTCACAGACTAATATAAGACGCATAAAATGTTCCTTAACACCATTATTTTTTTAAACTGTCTCTACTTCTGAGTTCTGATGTTTGATAAAGTCACTACCTAACACGCTTATCGCTCAACTTTTGACACTGACAGACTCAAACTACAAACTTCCGAGGTAGTTTGCATGATGTGGTGTAACCAGCATTGTATGTCGGAGTGATATTGTTAGTTGGAAGGACACTTAAACTGCGCTTACCTACAAAGCAACACTATTTTACTCTATTGACTTATGTTGATATATATAATAAACTGAACACTAAGAAACAAATTTTGCATAAGTTTTATTTTCAAATTTCTACTTGTGGATCAAAAAACCCTTTTATAAATCATATATTTAGAAGTATCTAGTTGGTAAGAAGATAACAGCGGATCATCTAGTCTAACAAAGGAGTCCCAACAAAAGAGGAACAAACTGGCTGAATCTTCATTAACTGAGAGGTAAAAGTTAGGGATTTTCATCAGTTCTTAAGTAACTCCTTTCGAAATATTTGAGTAGCAAAAGAAGTGATAACCCTTCTTTCTTTTATTCTTATTGTTAAATATTACATTATAAGCCAATAATACTTTAATTTTACCAGGCCAACATTGAAAGTAATTATGTATATAAAATAACTAAAGTGTTTAGTAACTAAAAATAAGCAAATTTTAATCAGCTGGTGTCTGGTAAAATTCATTACGGTAGAGTAGTACGTAGTATAGCTGTTTTTCGGGATAAATTCGTGAGCAGAAAATCCATTTAAACAAATTAGTGTGGTGACAAATTCATTACTGTTCAGTAGTTCGGAAAATAGCTATTTTCTGGATTAAATTCTTGTGTGGAAAGTCCATTAAACAGAGTAGCTTGGAAAATATTATTTTAAAATTACTCTTATTACGTAAACAATAAAAATCAAAAGGTCCACACGGCCTTTTATGCCATTTTACACTTTTCATGTTATGGTAGTTAGATGATATCTTGAGAATAGTAATCTGACTTTGTTTATTTTAATTAAAAGGTATATCTATGTTATAGATTAACGAGTACCATTTATCAATTGCGAGTTGTTTGTTGTCAGACTACTTGCATCACCTTGATAGTTTAATATGGTTACAGTTTGTGTAGCAAGAGCCTTAAGTGATCCATAAATATCTAAACACTATGTTTATCCTTTGAACATGTTGTAATTTATATCAACTATACCTGTCATTGGACGTTGAATAACACCTTAATAACATTTACCTTAGAGGGATTAAATTACTGACAAAACACAAGCAAGTGCCAAATATAATACAATAAAACATTTATTCAATTACTGATTGGACCAATTACTATTATTATACTTAGACGTGTATCTATAAAATATGCATTTCGTTTTACTAAAAGAAACCTATAAAAAAAATTGCAATTCATATCACCTGGTGATATACTTATTTTGGTTATATCCTATTCCGCCCGAGTTTTATTTCGCCCGTAACCTAATTAGTCCTAGTTCGCCCACGGTCCCAAATTAACCCTTATAATCATCAGCTCTACCTGCGTCAGGAGTCCTATTCCACCCACGGAGGACCCCACCTACCCCCAACTATGTAAAAGCTCTCCCCTACCCATCACCCGGTTATCCACCTTCGACTACACGGTTATTTAATTTAAGCTTAAAATATTTGTTTGACAAATCAAGCGAATTTCCTTTATAGTATTAATATAACGTTTAAACACAAAGATATCTGTAAAATATTTATTGAGCGGAGCGAGCGAAGCTCTTATACGTCGACTCTTATGCATTTCGTAATACGCAAGCTCATCCTAGACGGCTGAATCAATCGTTTTCAAATTTTGCATGGTGGTAAAGACCATATCGGTGAGTGCCAACATCTATATGGCGTTAAGAAAGTCTCTCAGGAATCCGCCCCACTGGGTCACAAAGTTTCAATGTAATCCTTATGGAAGCAGTATTTGACACATAAAACAAAGACATATGATCAGCTGTTGACTTTTGAATGCAGTAGATAAAGAAATAGCTGAAGGGAGGACAAAAAGTCCGCGACGTAAAAAGTGGTGAAGGAAGTAGTAAAGGCGAGCAGTGTGGAGTGTGGAAACTGTTAATGACTATTAGATTAAGGTATCTGCATTCCTAAAATTCTATGGGAAGGGAGGAAAACAGGTCCAGGACGTAGGAAGTGGTGAAGGAAGTAGTAGCGAGCTGTTCGGGTTGTGGGATCTGTTTGTGACCATTAGATTAAGGTATCTGCAATCCTAAAATGCTACAGAAAGGGGGGGAAACAGGTCCGCGATGTAGGAAGTGGTGAAAGAAGTAGTAAAGGCGAGTTGTTCGGAGTGTGAGATCTGTTTTTTACGATTAGATTTAGGTATCTATAATCTTAAAATGCTATGGGAAGAGAGGGAAACAGATCCGCAACGTAGGAAGAGGTGAAAGAAGTAGTAAGGTGAGCAGTGTGCGGTGTGGGAAACGGAAACCGCTTTTAGCAGTTTTAATGTATCTGCAAAGCTGAAATTCTATGAGAAGGGATGGAAGCATGCCCCACGACATAGGGAATGGTGAAAGAAGTAGTAAAGGCTAGCAGTACGGAGTATGGGAATGTTTTTGGAAATTAGATTAACGTATCTAAAATACTAAAAAGCTATGGACGGTGATGAATACAGGTCCACGACGTAGGAAGTGGTGAAGGAAGTAGTCAATGCGAGCTGTCCGGAGTGTGGGAACTGTTTATGACGATTAGATTAAGGTGTCTGCAATCCTAAAATGCTATTGAAAGGGAAGGAAACAGGTCCAGGACGTAGGAAGTGGTGAAGGAAGTAGTAGCGAGCTGTTCGGGTTGTGGGATCTGTTTGTGACCATTAGATTAAGGTATTTGCAATCCTATGATGCTATGGGAAGGGAGGGAAACAGGTCCGTGACGTAGGAAGCGGTGAAGGAAGTAGTCAAGGCAAGCAGTCCGGACTGTGGGAACTGTTTGTGACGATTATATTAAGGTATCTGCAATCCTAAAATGCTATGGGAAGAGAGGGAAACAGATCCGCAACGTAGGAAGAGGTGAAAGAAGTAGTAAGGTGAGCAGTGTGGAGTGTGGGAAATGGAAACCGCTTTTAGCAGTTTTAATGTATCTGCAAAGCTGAATTGCGATGAGAAGGGATGGAAGCATGCCCCACGACATAGGGAATGGTGAAAGAAGTAGTAAAGGCTAGCAGTACGGAGTGTGGGAATGTTTTTGGAAATTAGATTAACGTATCTAAAATACTAAAATGCTATGGAAAGTGATGAATACAGGTCCACGACGTAGGAAGTGGCTTAGGAAGTAGTATAGTATGAGCATCAGCATAGTGTGAGATCCGTCTGTGGCAGTTAGATTAATGTATCTTCAATACTAAAATGCTATGAGAAGGGAAGGAAACAGGTCTATGACGTAGTAAATGGTGAAGGAAGTAGTACGGCTAGCAGTGCAGAGTGTGGAACTGTCTTTACTTACTCATTTTCAGGACTAGTAACGTAATATCTATATATATAATACGCTAAGCCGATTTTTGTAAACAGAACGCCTCCCTCATTTTTGGACCGATTTTGATGATTAAAATGTCAAAGCAATGGCCTTGATCTGTAGTTTTGCAAAGTGATTTTCGTTTTTTAATATCTTTATTAGTTTGGGCAGGATCTTCCATCAAAGTTGGAGTTTCTCCTATACGATTAACATGGGGGAATCTAAATATTTAATTGAAAACTTTGTCTCCACTAATTTGAGAGAACGGCTGGGCGTAGAAACTTTATAGAGGTATCCAAAGAAAGGTCTTGGTCTGTAGATAAGTTATCAAAAGAAAAACGAAGTAAATTTGCTTAGGAATCTGCCCCAGAAGCCTTTAAAGACCCCTCCACGGATTTGTTACATTTTGGCCATGTGGATAATACTTTTTAATGAAACAGCTGTTATAGTTCGGCCGCTTAGAAAGCGACCTCCTCCAGCATTGGTTTAGCATTAGCGAGCAGGTCGTTTTCTAAGCGGCTGAACTATAATTTTAAAATTGGGTTTTAAATAACACACATTTATTGGAAGTTACTGAATTAGTCCAGTCAGCAGGTAGTTTTTTTAGAACTAACTGTAGAATTGTAGGAAATTTAACGCTCTACAAAAGTGCAAAAGTAGGTATGCTTTTTCGGTAGGAAGTAAGGGAAAAAAGTTATTGAGAAAAAAAAGTGTCCAAAGTTTTGAAGTTTTTCCTCCACCATCTTTTTTCCACAGGGTCCTCGAGGTCCAAAACTTGGGAAAATGTTGATTTATCATCCCTAAATAACATCCCCAAGTTTCATTAACTAACCGACCTTTTTCCATCTAAAACTACCTGCTGACTGGACTAATTCAGTAACTTCCAATAAATGTGTGTTATTTAAAACACAATTTTAAAATTAACAGCTGTTTCATTAAAAAGTATTATCCACATGGCCAAAATGTAAACATATCCGTGGAGGAGTCTTTAAAGGCTTCTGGGGCAGATTCCTAAGCGAATTTACTTCGTTTTTCTTTTGATAACTCATCTACAGACGAAGACCTTTCTTTGGACACCTCTATCAAGTTTCTACGTCAAGCCGTTCTCTCAAATTAGTGGAGACAAAGTTTTCAATTAAATATTTAGATTCCCCCATGTTACTGTTATGGGAGAAACCCCCAACTTTGATGGAAGATCCTGCCCAAACTAATAAAGATATCAAAAAACGAAAAACACTTTGCAAGACTACAGATCAGGGCTATTGTTTTGACATTTTAATCATCAAAATCGGTCCAAAAATGAGGTAGGAGTTCTGTTTACAAAAATCGGCTTAGCGTATTATATATATATATAGATATTACGTTACTAGTCCTGAAAATAAGTGTTTACCGGACGAGTGTGGTTGCTCCCGTGCGAGACGAAGTCGAGCAAGGGATTACCATACGAGTCCGGTACACACATTTTGGACAAGTTACGTACAATAGTTAACGCCATACTACTAAATTTGTAGGAATCCTTATAAATTTCCACAAACTAAAGGACTAAAAATCCGTAGTCATAACTTCTAAGAGAGGTTATGTTTTTGTTTATAAACATTTATTGCCACCTAAATACAGTATAATCAGCTGATTGGTGTCCGGTAAAAAAACTCATTACAGTACAGTAGTACGCAATGAAACCCCATTTGAACAAGCTGGTGACAAACAGCTGTTTTCTGGATTAAATCCTTGGGTGGGAAGCTCGTTAAAATAATGTAGTGTGGCGTAAAATATATAAATAAATAATGAAATAATAAAACTACACCACCAGATAACTTCACCAGATTTATTCTCGCGTTTTTATAATATCCATACCCGTTGTAAATAAGACTAAGCGCACCTCTATTAGTAGTTGTGTACTCCTTCGCGATGTGTAACAGTCAACGGCACATATGGAAATGAGATTTAGCTCTCATCTCCCCAAAAAGAAGCATACCGATGACGAATCCTTAATGACCACCCTCTCTTGGAAAAATGCGAAACTCTGCTATTTCTCCCCTGTTATTTCGCACGGACAACGTTTGGACTTTCCAAGAAAACATCCCTCGCGCTTCATCCACATCCTGTCAACACATCTGGTTATTCATGAGAAAATATTGTCGTAGGTAAAGTAGTGTACGCAACTCGCGTAAATAGAGTAAACGACACTATCTTAACGCATTCCTTGCGTAAACTACTACATTACATTGTATACGAAAAGTAAAAAAAGATAGTCTAATAACACTTAAAACATATATTTGTGCTTTCATACTGTTATCTCACCAGACGATAAATATACATAAAAGAAGGCAAATGGTGATTAAGTTCGATTCGACACTCCAATCATCATCAAACCCAATAGGCGAATTATTTACATCGTATAATAAAGAAAACTCAAAGGTGTACAGTTGGGTATTTAACACTATTAAGTAGCTAACTAGTGGCCCTTGTTTGGCCATGTGTTGGATTGCAGTGTTATCATATATTTCTGTTTGACGTTAAGCGCAATATTTTATAGCTATTTACCTTACAAGTGTAGTAAGAGCGTTTTTACATCACGCAGGTGAATGTTGTGCAACGAGCGGAAGCGAGTTGCATAATTTACCTAAGTGATGTAAACACGCTCTTGCGTAACGTGTACCGTACAAGATTTTACCTGACCCGACAATATACGAGCAATATTTTTCAGGAGGTTACGAACAATATTTTTCATTAACCATTTCACTTATCTTCTAACGGTAACTTTCATTTACAAACAAAAGCTAGGTTAGGAAAATTCTTCAAAACATAACAGTATAAATCAAGCGCACAGCTGATTTCTAGCGTTGAACGTTGTTGGCTCCATAGAGGTATATTTTTTAAGTTAATCACTCAATGTTATTTAAATGGGTTTCATTACCTCACCGAGTGAGTTTTTTCAACTTTACATCACTCTAGAAGTAAGGAAGTTGTATACATCACGCTTGGGATAGGGAGGTTTAACATTGCGGGTTAGGTAAAATAATTAAATTGCTTATTTGCACATTTTGGATAGGGAGACAAACATACAGTAACTAACAGTACATAGACAGTAAATTTTATAAATATTTTACAGATATCTTTGTGTTTAAACCTTACATTAATACTATAAAGAAATTCGCTTGATTTGTCAAACAAATATTTTTAGCTTAAATAACCGTGTAGACGAAGGTGAATAACCGGGTGATTGGTAGGGGAGGGCTTTTACATAGTTGGGGGTGGGTGGGGTCCTCCGTGGATGGAATAGGACTCCTGACGCAGGTAGAGCTGATGATTATAAGGGTTAATCTGGGACCGTGGGCGAACTAGTACTAATTAGGTTACGGGCGAAATAAAACTCGGGCGGAATAGGACTACACGTATTTGATGGGTAAACCTAACTTACACGTTGTGAACTTTAGTAAATACCGTGAATAATAGGTTAACAGAAATTTAAGTTTAGAATGTATAAAACGTCTGGATACACCTAGAATATGATTTCTTGGGTCAATCAATGAATCCGTTTTCTAAAGCTTATTATCATCAACATTGTCATCATCCTACACTTATCTACATTCCTACTTGACTGAAAATACCTACTCTCGTATGGTCGCCATTTCAAAGAAAAGTATACTTTTATTTGAAATGGCGACCAAACGACAGTATTTAACAGTATTTAAATACCATTTACAGTATTTAAAGTATTCAATCCGTCTGCTTTATAATTATTTATTTTTATTCATATCAGCTGTTACTTGAGGGAATGCCTATATTCCGAATGTTTATCTGGCCATACCAAGGAGAATAATAGCATACACACAGTTTAAACATGGATAAAACATACTCCCTTAGGGTTTAACTTACGATTTATAAAAATAGCGAGATAAGAATAGTATGTTTTCCCACGGACTATAGACAACTCGACTATGTTGTCTATAGTCTGCGGTTCTACGTGAACTATCGCAAACACAATTTGATAACAGGGTTTGGCCAGTGATAGAAAAACAGGAGATATTATGGTCCTAATTTGCAATAAAATCTGAGTACTAATTAATTATTAACTACAGTGAATATAATTGTTCACAGAAATGTAATATTACTAAGCGTTTACCGTAGTTCTAAGGCAGTTAAAAAACGATTTTTAGAATTCAAATAACACTTAAAATAAGATTGATATAAATTAGATTCTTTGAAATATTAATAACAATCTGCTTAGTTATTATTAGCAGTTACCAGTTTAACTAAAGACCTAGATACCAATTAATGCCGTATAAACTCAATATTGTGTAATGAGTCAAAGTGGCTATTAGACTGTCACTAATCTCCGATGATCGTATAATCAAATGAGCTGCTTCACTTACACTCGAGCCTGACTAGGCTAATCTGTTATCAACATTTACAATAAGTATAATCAACGTTGGACGTCAAGCGTACAAAATAAAGACGATAACACTTCATCGATTTTATAACTGTATTTATAGTAAACTTTGGAACTGCCTGAAAGCTTTACGAAACCAAACTTTATCAATATGATTTCAACTAAAGATTTTCATCGTAAATATATTTTTAAAACTTTCAGCTTCATTTACTTTCATTTTATGTATTTGTTATACCCTTCTAGAAAAAACAAAAGATGACTAACTTCGTTTCTATCTGGAAATGTACCAATACTTCTTGCTATAAAGGCTCGTGGCTAATTATTTCAAGTATTATGTTTTAAGCTTCGTACATGCACTCAAATGTAAAAAAAAAATATTGCTCATGTTTAGTATTGGCAATTACACGTTACTTGTATTATAAATAAAAAAATATATATATTATTAGCTACTGCACAATTGTCGATTGAATATTTTTTTACATAATGTCGAGTAAACCTGACCTTGTCCGTTGAGACTTCTCTGTTGATTAACAAAGCGACATTATTTCCCTTGAGCTTACATTCAGTTTAAGATATTTACCAAGCTTTTCGTGTCCAAGATGAACTTGGTTTAACAGATTTCAGCAATTATGGCTAACAACAACAAAAACAATAAAAGGTATAAGGTAGGCTACATTTATGTTAGGAGCTACTTTAATTGCAGAGTAGCACTAATTTCCTTATGAAATTATCATGGTGATACAGGTTAAAAAACAAATTCAACTGTTTTGGCCGAATCACATTCTAATTACATTCTATACATCTAAGAGTTTGGGTGATTTAAGCAAAATGCACCAGTGCTAATTAAAACTAAACTAAAACTAAAACTATTCTAACAAAACTCACAGCGTCTAGCCTAGGGAATGGCAATAGTTAGATCCCAATATGTCTACATTCTTTTCTTTTTCCATTGAAAACGTTTAGATTTTTTATGGCTAAATATAAAATATTATCAACCTGATTTAATCGACATCAAACAACTTGAAGCATTTGGTTAAAAATCTTAAAAATTCAAAAAAACAACAATATCTATACTGTATAAATGTAAATGAGTATGAAGGGAAGTGAATAGATGTACATACAACTAAACAACTAAACGTTTGTACCCAGAACGTTTTCAGCCTGAGAAGCTGCTGACGACTACACAGTGCTGGCTGACGAAGGCCCAGATCGTTTATCAGAATGACGTCAGCGATTCACTGATTGAAGCCGTCTTAGTGAAAGTCCCTTTCTACTCAGCAAGAATTCCCCTCCGCCAGTCTAAGGGGTGTGTTAAATATTCAATATCAAAACAGCTGTTTCTCATACAAAAATGAGATTTTTTTCTTCTACTCAGTACAATTAAAAAGTTGGATTTTTCACTGTTATTGATAAAAGGAACGGAAAAAAGGAATAATTGAGAAAAGTCCATTGTATAAGCAAATGAAGGATGTAATATTTTCTGTATACAAATCTTGTAACGAGTTTTTTCGTTACAACAAATTTGTTAGAAGTGTGTGATTTAGATAGGTTTAAATATTTTGCATTAGCAGAGGGGTTTACATGTTGAGTAGGTGAGTCAGATGTTCAAGGACAAAGACAAGGCAAAGTTCACCTATTCATGCGACGAAGGGGGGATTAATTTCATTGTCTGCAGACTGAGAGAGTCGTTGTAGGTGTACGCCAAGATTATATTAGGGAGTGCAGACTACGGTAACGTTCTCATTTGTCAATTCATTTCATGTTGTTCGCATCTAGAGAAGGAGATCGTCTTACGTGTTACAGCCCTCAGGACGAGGGAACACGTCTACCCCTGGACCTCAATCATTAGGCAGGCTGTTGTACTCTGCTGCGTCGGGAGGAAGGCCCATCTTAGAGGGCTCGTCTCCATGTCATGGATCTACGAGATACTACGCAGAACTTCTACACATATTTTGGCTATATGGTTCCTTTGAGCTTCATGAAACCTCACCAATCAAGGATGCCACGTACCGGGATGTGAAAGGGATGAGTACCCCACCTACAAAATGTTAGTTTTTTTTTCAAAAAAACTTTGAGGAAATAGGGTAGAGTGTCATTAAGAGTTATTTGTGTAGGTGAGTAGTTGAGTTGCAGAGTAATTTCATTTTGTTTTAAATCAGGCGATTACTTTCACTTTAGTTATGTAAAAACAATATATTTCAATTTACAAGTTAACATGTAAATTGTAAGATAGTTGAGGGTCATATCTATACACATTTTAATTGTAAACATTATGAACCACTGTAATAAAGAAATCTTTTCAGGAGTAAACTGTTTAATTTTGCTTACAATATATGTTTGAGTGTACACTGTCTCACTATTGATGGCTTTAAAGCTGATGAGTAGCATCTCTCATAATGAGTTGACTATATTTCCATTAAAATATGAGGGATGGTACAATGTTAAATCCCTTCATACAATTTTGTTGAGTACAGATAAGTTTAAAAAAGAAAATGGTTCCGCAAGAATTCTTCAACTAAAAGGATCCAAACTACGCCAAAATAAAATCGTGTAAATACTAAGCATCATGATTACACAGGACAAACAAAATGAAATAAACGCAAAATATGAGATATAACATTGTATGTAACACAAGACGGCTACTGCAGTGTTTTAGACACATTACAGGAGCAACAAGTATGTAATGTGTTGCTGCCTGCGGGATGAGATTTGTTTATGTTTCTATTTGCTTCGCCTCATATATTAACAGAGAGAATCCGCTGTGTAAAAGTATCTTGAATAAAATAATCTTAAGTAAAATAATGTATTTTTATTACTTCCACAATAGTTTACCAGGTTTAAGGCTTAATCACTGGATCAATTTATTTAGAAAAATAATATTAACTAACAAATTAATGTTTTTGAAGCTAATAGGCTGTGTGTCTGTTTAATAAGTAACATCTAAGTAGGAATGGAGGTTAAGCTAAAAAATTAAATATTTTTTAAAAACATGATGTTAAAGTTGCTAATATTATTTTTCAATCACTTTGGAATCACTACAATAACATTACGGTAAAAAAAACTTTAATTATCTGAACTTATGAACTACTAAATGTTATGTTTTCTTGTTAGATAAAAATATTACAGCTATCAATTACGAGTTGTTGGTTGATGAAAAGTTCATGAACAATGAGTCGCAAAATGATTATATATCGTATACACGCGTTTTAACAACATTTTCTTTTTAAGATAGCATGGAAATTGCTTTTACGCACACAGGTAGCCAGCCTGCAGTGTGAGACTCCTGAATTTATCATACTACTTACTAAAACAACCCCTCTACTCTTTTGGACACAGACCTAGGATTGTTTGTCACATTACTTCAAGTCAGGCCAACACGTGGCCTAAGACCTCAGGGCTCGCACCGTTTCTGGCATTTAGATGATTTATTACTTCCACATCCCGGCCAAGGTCAAGCTTCTTGGCGTGGAGAATACCCTGGATGTAATGTGACACACAGGTCAAATTTTACTCACCCTCCGTCATCATCGGTATGACCATGTCCACTGACAGCAGTCCTACTAACTGTTGAGCCTCCAGGCGGGGTCTTTCCCAACGCTGGCAGAGGAAAAAGGTGTGTTCCACGTAATCGGGAATGGCTGGGCAGTATGTATGTATTATAACTAACACTTTATTTAAATTTGAAAAATTACATGCTTTTTCAAGCAAAACGGAAATACATAATATGTTTTTATGACACAAAATAGAAATAGTATTGTGAAAATGTGGTGAAGCTGTCTTCTAAAGACATGCATACAAAAAAATGACTTAATTCTTACTTATTAAGTGTATGCATGAGATGATGTTAAAGCGAAATGGACTTAAAATACTTTTTAGTTCTAAAATCTCAAGTTAGTAAGGTTTTTGTTTAGTAACATTTTTAAATGAGGAACCAAATGTATTTGAGACCATAAAATGAGAATGAGAATGAGAATGAGAATGAGAATTGTATTTGGTCTTTTAAACATGCAGTTACATGCAATCAGACAAGTCATATAATAATCATCTGGCAACAATCAGTTAGGCTAACAGTCCCAGTTAGTAAACTGGGTTGACTTAGCTTAAATCACACCATGCACAAAAACAGGCAAATATAATAAATAAATAAATAGTTAAATAATGGCAACTACAATAGTGAATACATAGTGCACAAACTACTCATATCTACTTAAAAAAAAAAAAAAAAAACACACCATGCACAAACTACTTCAAACTTCAGGCACAGCAAAAGCAATCAAAAGCATCTACTTACAACAGCTGTAGGAATTTCAAAAAATTCTTTTAAAGCATATAAAGGATGCGCCAATAGCATCTCTTGTAGTTTCCGCTTAAACTGGCGGATCTCCAGGTTTCGTGCTGAATAAGGCAATGCATTAAATAGATTTATTGCTAAGATATCACAGTTGAGTTGAGTTTTTCTAAGTCTAACATAAGGTATATCTATTAGATGTTTATTTCTTGTGTCATGCTCATGCACCTCGGCTCTAGTTACTACATTCCCAATACTATTTTCCTTAAACTTAACTAAAATATCAAAAATATACAAGCTGTAAACAGTCATCAGTTTCTCAGATACAAATAAGGGTTTGCAATGTGCGTCATAAGAAGCATCAGCCATTAACCTAATTGCCTTCTTTTGAACAGTTAAGATACCTTTAACATCAGTTGCACTGCCCCATAGGCTTAGGCCGTATAAAATTATACTTTGAAAAAATGCAACATAGGCTACTTTTAAGTATTGTTTGGGAACATTTACCTTCAAATTTCTTAATAAATGTACAACTCTTGATAATTTGCTGCATGTCACTGCAACTTGATCATCCCATAACAACTTATTATCTAGGGTTAAGCCAAGTAATTTAACATTATTGGAATCATTGATAGGCCTATCGCCTATCCGCCTTAGAGAAAAAATCAGACTTTGAGTTTTGGCATTATTTAAAAAGAGATAGTTTGCACGGAACCAGATAGCTGATTGTTCCAAGGAACGTGACATATCCCCTGTTAGCATGGCTTCATCTTTACCTGTACACACAAGAGTAGTGTCATCTGCGTAGCTAATGACAGTTGCGTCAGTGTTATGACTTAGATCATTGACCATGATTAAAAAGAGCAGAGGCCCCAGGATTGAGCCCTGCGGTACACCATGAGACAATGTTTTGGCACGAGAACTCTGCCCTCTAGCAAACACAACCTGCTCCCGGCCACACAGATAAGACTCAATCAAACTGAGTGTTCTAGGCCCAACCTTATAAAATTCAAGTTTTTTGATTAACAGTTCATGATCGACTGTATCAAAAGCCTTGCTGAGATCACACAAGGTGACCCCAGCAAGACTACCCTCTTCAAAACTTTCAAGAACAATCTTAACCAAATTGTCGACCGCAGCAATGGTCGACCGCCCTGCACGAAAACCGTATTGAGTGTCCGAGAGCAGGTGGTTTGATTCGAAATAATGGTAAAGTTGCTTTTGAATAACATATTCAAACACCTTAGAAAAGATGGGCAGAATCGACACAGGCCTAAAGTTTTCTGGTAGGTCCCAACTGCCTTTTTTATGGATGGGAATGGTTTTAGACTTTTTTAAAATCTTTGGGAAAATCCCTTCTGCTATACATTGATTTACACAAAAGGTCAAAGGGTCAACTATATGGTTAATAATCAATTTTAAGAAATCATTAGAAATGCCATAAATGTCCTTACATCTCGATGTCTTCATATCCTTCACAGCATCCAGCACCTGGTCACAAGAAGCCAGTTCAACCTCGAATCTGCAGGTAGGGGAGGGGCACCTCTCCAGCAACTCCAATGCAGATACTCCAGGATCTTCCATCTCTTCTCTAAGGGACTGCACCGTTTCCACAAAGTACTCATTCAACTGGTCCGGAGTTACTTCAGGCACTCTAGATAGGCTGGGGGTGGTAACCTTCTTTATGATCTTCCAAGCAGCGGAACATTTATTTGCTGAGCTTTCAATAAACTTCATATTTGCCACCAGTTTGGCTGATTTTAGTTCACTCTTGTACTCCTTTTTACATTGATTATACAAGTTCTTTATGTCAGTAAACATTACTCATCGAAAATGAATCCCTGAAATAGGCACTTCAAACCTAATATTTCAACAAACTTAAAATATATGTTTACACAAAAAGGTGTATATTGATAACTAATAAAACAGTTACACTGTTCTAATGTGAAACAATTTAGGAACATAACTTCAACATATTCAACATAATAATAACAATCTCGTATTGAAAATACTCTTGTAAATTGTATATTATTGTATTCTCACACAGTCATCGTGTGTATTGTTGTGTTGAGGTCAAAAGAACGTCACCTTAGTAAAGAGAAAAGTCACGTTTCCTAAATGAGAGATCGGGAATCGTTTGTTACTTGATAACAAGAGAAAAGTTGTCTCGCAGCTTCCAACCTTCTCGAGGTTCATGTTTTATTTGTAAACTCGATATAGCCCAGTCAATAAAGGGAAAAATAGTGCTTTGTCGGAAGTAATTAGTGAAAGGCTGATTTTTTCATGGGTGTTAGTAGATCATATAAGGAACATTTTCTAAAAAGTCCCCGCCCCTCCCCCTCTTGCTTCCCCCCCTACACCCTTTTAAGTGTATTTGTGTAAGCTTTTATTATTTTATCAATATCTCAGAAACAAACAGCAATAGAATAAATTTTGTTTTGCCATTTCAATCCTTAATATATTCTCTACAAAAAACGTAATAAGAGTGTAATCGATATATTCAGTAGTTTTCTTGTAATTTAAGTTTGAATGTAAATTTCTCCACTTTTAAATTTCAACCTTCGTGTGTTAAGTTGATTTGTATTGAAATGAGATGAGATAGATAAACATTTTTTATATAAAAAGTTGGCATATTTCTTAATCTTCAAAATGATATAGGTTTTACGTATTTTAATTGCAGTCAGTTGACAGAATCAGTCCGAAAACGGGAGGAGGCGTCGGGCGCAAGGGAGCTCGCGGCGCAGATCCACGAGTATAGTTAGTCCGGTCAACCTGTGTTTTTAAGGGGGTGGGGAATTAGTAGAAAGCTGATTTTTTGCCCATCGACTACTACCATTTAGACAAGAGTTTAGCCAAAAGTAACCCCCCCTACCCCCCTTGCTACCCCCCCTGTGTCCCCCTAAACATATAAAGTGTAAGAGTTTCGTAAATCACGTTTTTTATATTGTTAAACGACATATTGAATTTTAATTAATTTAATTTATTGTCTTTGGTATAAAATTTCCTACACCTGCTCAGTTAACTTTCGTCGTAGCTGTTACCGTTTGTTCGTTATTTGTATAAAAATGTAAAGATTTATATATTTTTGAACATATAATTTTATGTTTGTCGCCTTAAATTTTTTTGCTAACTTTTTATGAAAATACGTTTAGAACAAAAGTTGTAGCTGCTTTCATTAGCTTTGAAATTATGTATAATAGTACTTTAATATAAATCCTGCGAGATTCAGCCGGTGTAGTGCAGTATGTGTGTGCGTGTTATCAGCGGGTTTGGTCCAGGTGGGGCTAGCGCGAAATGTACAATCATTGTTGTAATGTGTAGAATTGTTTTTTTTTACTTAAATACACTATAGTATTATCCTAAAAAAATCGAAACATCCATGTAAAGTTAATAACATTTTAAGTTCATATTTTTAAATAAAAAAAAAGTATTTAGTTTATTATTTAAAAAGCATGTAGCTATTTTGTTTAGGTACCTATGTAGTATTTTTAAAGGATGTTATCTTTGAACAAAGATCTGGAAGTTAAAAATGTAACACACATCGAATTGCAATTGTTTTATTCCCTTTGTAATAACATTTCCTGCAATCATGTCCAGTTAAATCTCGTCGTAACTGTTACCGTTTGAATGTTATCCGTAGAATAATGTAAAGGTAATTTTTTTGTACTTGTAATTTTTTTGCAAAACTTTTAACGCCGTTATTATATGAAAGTATTTTCAAACAAAATTGTAGCTGCTATCAGCTTTAAAATGATGTATTGAAACGTGTACTTTATGGTTATGTAACGCCATATATCAACTGTGGATGCATGGTGTGCACTATTTTCATGTGGCGCTCCATAGCTGATCCGTTGCCGCACTCGAGCACGATGTTTCTACCCATTATTGTATTTTTCTAGATTTTTGTAATTTTAAGACACGAATAAACAATAGGAAAGCAGTCGATTTACTTCATACTGTAGTTCAACTACCAGACAAACTATAAGTAAATGTATTGAAAATAGGAAAACTGATTGGGGTGATTAGGTTAGGTCCAGGCTAGAAGGATCTGTTTACCTTGTTATACTAGGTTTTTGAAACAGCCCATTCAATCACTCAATACGTGTGCAGGTCGTGGTAGACCAGTTAACGATTTATTAAAAGAATCATTCATAAAAGTTTGCAATTTCATTGAGGAAAATGATGATTGCCAGCATAGTATTCCTAACCTTTTGCAATTGATGAAAAATATATCAGGCTAGATGAAATGTATATGAACCAGGTTTATGAAACGAAGTACTTCAAAACATTATTTTTTAATCACTTAGTGAAAGACTTCTTATTAGACTACGAACATAAAAATAAATCCTCCATAGTTCGTTTAAGAGATAGGGTGGGCAAGATTTTCTTTGAAACTTGGTACTCTTAAAATAAAAGGCATAACGGTGATAAGATTAAGAGAATCGTTTCTACAGCTGCGGCTTTGATAAGACAATAAATTAAAAACCGAGTGTATGATGACTCGTCTTACCCCAGGGTTGAAAATATAAGATCAGGGGGGAAAGAAGTTGTAAGGGAAAAATTGCAATTCGATGTATGAGTAATTCTTAACTTCAAATCATGATAATGCAATTATTTGTTCAAAAATAACATCCAATACAATTATTATGAACATATAACATTTATTTCATGCTTTTTAAATACAAAGGATATAAATAAATTTTATTAACCGTACATGGGTTTTGTTTCGGTCGTATTTTTAGCAAATCCCTCATATAGGGAATAAGCTATTACCGTAGGTCTCATGGTAAGACCTAGACCCGGGCCCGATTTACTTTTTCGTTTTGAGGCCCTCAGAGGCCGAAAACACCCTCCGCCGTTCAAATCCATAAATAAAAAGTAAATTTAAAATCATATATATATGACTCTGTTAGCGTGATAACTCAAGCAAAATGGATCCGATTTTGATGAAATTGGGTACAAACGTATCAATTTACGTTTATTCGAACGAGTTTGCGAACCAGCATGATCGGACTATGGGAATAGGGGTTTGTGGGAGTTTTTATGGGGTAAAAGTAGGTTATTCCCATTTCCCCCCTAAAACCCCAAAATATTACAATTTCTTTCCAAACCATCTTGTAGAGCTAAAAAAAATAAATAATTTTGTATATTCAAGCAACGTTGTACGCTTAACAGTTATGGAGATAATTCATAAAAATTAAAATTTAAAATTCCTATTTTATTCTTTAAAAAACTGTTGTAGTTTGCTTGTTTATAGATATATTTTAATGAAATTTATTTATTTCATAAGAAGCTATCAACATTTCAATAAAAGAACACTCTTCAATACCTTGGCTTTAGCAGCAAACCTAAGTGTTCATTAAAATAATCTGATCAAGAAATAATTCTGACGATTTTAAGGGAATGTTTTAGTAAATATCGAGCCAGGTAAATGAATGAAAATTTGCGTAGTTGCAGGTTTGCTGCGGTGGGATATGGAGATAATGCAATAGTGTACCTTAAGTAAAAATAAACGGTATCAGCATTCTGACACATACTTTCTCCCATAAGTTTGTCAACAACCTTTATCATGTGTAAGCGGTGAGAGTAAATATACGGAAATGGGATTTGTAAGATTTTCTTCAGAATTTAAAGGACGATAACATACTAAATTTTTATCAAAATCGTTCGAGCCAATATTGGGAAAATATGATTTTCCGTTATTTTATGGGGTTTTTATGGGGAAATAACATAATTTACAATAACTTTTGAACCGTAATTTTTACAGAAATGGGATTTGTACCATTTTGTTCAGAATTTAAAGGGCTACAACATACTAAATTTTTATCAAAATCGTTCGGGCCATTTTTGAGAAAATCCGATTTTTCCGGTTTTTTAAGGGGTTTTATGGGAAAATCCCCATTAAAAATCAAAATTTCAAAAAAATGAAAAAAATGCCTGGAGATACCATGGATTAGAACCTACATACAAAATTTCATCGAAATCGGACCACAGGTGTAGTCTCTAGCTCTGTACACATCCAGACACACAGACACACAGAGACACACACACACACACACAGACATCACTTCGAAAACCACTTTTTTGGGTCCAGGGGGACCCAAAACGAATATATCCACTCAAAACTCAAACTCGAAAATTTTGGCGAAAACAATACTTTTTCCATATACTATGGTATAGGGGGAGAAAGTAAAAAACCACTCTCCATATTACAACAATGATAGTATTGCAACGCCGCGCCAGCCCCACTTAGCTCAGCTTGATTGAGTATGCATACTGCATTACATCGTCTAAATCTCGCAGGGTTTTTATTAAAGTAAGTACTATTATACATCATTTTAAAGGTAATGAAAGCAGCTACAACTTTTGTTTCAAACATATTTTCATAAAACGTCAGCGAAAAAAGTTAAGGTAACAAAAATTAAATTATATGTAAAAAAAAATATAAATCTTTACATTTTTATACAAATAACTAACAAGCGGTAACAGCTACGACAAAAGTCAACAAGACAGGATTGTAGAAAATTTTATAACAAAGACAATAAAACTAATTGCAATTCAATATGTCGTTTAACAATCGAGAAAAACGTGATTTACGAAACCCTTACACTTTACATGTTTAGGGGGGCACAGGGGGGGAAGCAAGAGGGGTGGGGGCGGGGACTTTTGGCTGAACACTTGTCTAAATGGTAATAGTCGATGGGCAAAAAATCAGCCTTTCACTAATTACTTCCGACACTATCCCTTTATTGACTGGGCTAATATAAGTGTACTTATACCGCATGTCATATTACAAGCGGGTTCGGGTCCTGTTTCCCTCAGGATTACAGTATTTCCAAAAGTTATTCTTTCTGAAAACTATGCTCTAGGCAAGGTTACTTTTCTAAATATTCCTAAATCATCATAGATTATTTATTTATGTTACATCAGCGACGTGAGTTATATAGCAACCAACGCAAACGTATGCAATCAATCATAACAAATCACAACATAACATGTTTACAGCATGTATTTCATACAATGTAAACTATTTATTATAAGAATAACAAAAAACCACTTCAGAAACAAAATAAACTGTGTAATTACATTATTTGCAAATTCCACTCAAGCAGCATGTACAATTTGTATTTTCAACTTGTATACCGGTACTCGCTTGTTTACTTCATATTTGTGATTTACGGATAGAGTTAACATAGCGCAACAGATATGTCAGGAGAATCAGATCAGTAACAAACTGTAGTGTAAACGAACTTATTATTATTTTCTGTTTAATCTTTATTCCGTAATCAAACTTGCTTGAACACAATAATATGTCATTTAAAAATATTGTAAACGTACTTGTACTTAAAACAAAAGTTTAAGCCATATGATTTAGTACAATAACAGTTGGAGAACTTTAAAATATTGTTTATCTTACCTTGAGTTTTCTCTCAGAGTTTCAATACACAGTTTGTCCCAATTTAGAGTCTCCAAGTTATTGGTAATGTTTTGAAATTTGTCATGGCTTGATTTTGAAACCAGAAAACCCCTTACAGTTTAGGTTGCTAAGCGGTATGAGAAGAATATGTGTGAAGAAAAATTTGTATAAAATAGAATATAAAAAAGAATGTATGTATGTTTAGGAACTTGAATAGTAAGCAGTTCTTTTTACTCTTTATAGATTGTTTTTCAATATTGTTGAAAAAAAAAAACAAACATTGCAAGAGACAAAATGTTCTGAACCACAACCTCAATGTGTCGTGGTTTCAAAGGAATAATTTAGTTAGGATTTGTATGTGGATGCAACGACCCGTGTGAATGTGACTGTATTTGTTCAGTATTTGTTTCGTAGTGAGTTTGCTAAATAGTTAATGTCGCCCGTCGTCGCGATATATTTAGTTAAATATTGGAATAATATCGAACATGGTAGATCAGTGGTTAAGTATTATGCTGATAAGCTACACGTTGCTGGTTCGAGACCATTCATACCTCATATCACTTATACTTTACTGGTACTTTCTTGTTGGACGATAGGTCACCACCACACTTATAATCAGATCATGGTGGCACGCAGTTCAGGTAAGAAAACAAACAATAATAATAATATGATGATGATAATAATTTATCATAAATTTATCTCTTAACACATTGTGAGTTTAGCATTAGCAATGTTTTTCAAGAAAAGTTGTATGGTTCGCAGAAGAACTCATGGCTTAGCTTTGTTAATTACAGTATCCCACTACAAGATTATTGATAACACTGTAAGTATGTGTAATAAAACTCTGTATGATGGTATAAATAAAACAGTATGCCGCTGATATGTTGCTTACATTTTATTTAAAAACTAAATGTTGCAATCGAAAAGCATCCAATTCGATCCAAAATTCAAAACTATATAAGAACTCTTGCGGACTCATTCTGTCCTGGTCACAGTATTTTTTTACAATCGGTTTTACATTAGTATTATAAGTTATACATTTTAATACTGATAATTAAAGCTCAAAAACTTGTTTTAAATAGCAGTAATTAAAAATTGGAATTATTTACATGTTTCGGTTTGTAAGTTAAAATAATATTAGTTGAATTAGGTGTATGGGATGTGGAAACAACATACTGTATAACAGCGACTGGACGAGCTGAAATCAGCTGATAAGCCTCGACTGTGGACGTGTTAACACTCACATGTCCTTCATAATCTAGATACTGATAAATGTAATTTTTTTAAGTTGCCTTATTACTGTATATAAAAAAATATCTGTAAAAGGTCGTTATTATTTGTTTGTCAATCATTTAATAATTAGTAAAGGTTAAATGTTAAAGCTTAGTAGATTTTACAAAAATAAAACTAAAAAATATCTGCAATGTGTTTCAGACCGATTATAGTACTACAGGATACAACAAAAACGTTACATTGCTAAAACTATTTTAAACCAACATTTCCCCAGCATTAGGTTTTGTTCTCTCTTTGGGTTTTGTCCTCTATACATTGATTTTGTATAAGTTTGTAAACAAAATTTATCTCTTGCAAAGATATTTACTGTTTTAAATCAATGACAATCTATTTCAAATGTAAAGCTAAAACGTTGAAAATTGTATTCAGTTTTACAAAAATTACAACAGATATATTTAAAGAAATTCGTTTTATAGCCCAGGCACTTTAGGTAAAAAAAATAGAACAAAATAATAACTAGCCGATTTTTGGTGTGGTGTAATATGTCATTAGGTAAGTATTTTCTGAAAATTCCCCTCACTTCCTCCGCTTGCTTCACCCAGTAAAGGGCTAGAAAGGGTCTAAGTGACGTAAAAATACAAAAATCTTTATTGAGTGACACCAGTGTCACCGATTTAAGGGGTTTTAGTCTTAAATCATTCAGAATGAAAGTGGTCATGCTAAAGAATTGCCGCAACAATAATTCATAGCACTTTTAAGCGTTTTATTTTATATATTTTATTTTTTGTAAAAAAAAATATATAAAAAATAAATAAAACTCTTTCATCATTTGTAAGATATGTAATATTGGACTTTCTTTACCTTAGTTTTTTTTTTAATCTTATATACAACTAATACTCACATATTAAAAAAATAAAAAAATAGCTAAGATAAGTTAATAATTTTTCCTGCACATTTCAGAAAAGTACGGATCAGTTTCTCGGGGCGAATTTCAACCCGTCCAAAATAAAGCATATTCTTTACCTACATACAATCTTTCTTGTAACTACAATCCCGCATCAACATCTTCATCATCCCACAGAGATGTGGGAGGTCCATTGGTGCAGCCTCCAAAACAGCGGCTACACATGGCAGAACAAGTTGAGTTTAGATGCATCTTCTCTTGATAACAATCTTTCGATGGATGAACAGATGAGTCATATACTAATTTTCTAATGTCTTCCCTAATAATCTGGGCAGCCTCTTCAACTATTTTCTTGCGCTTAGTCTCCAAATCCGTCATTCTATCAGCTTTCCTATCTATGACCTCCGTAATAGTTGGTTCTTTCCTGTTAAAGGGAACATTCATTATTATCGATGAATTTTTGTTTCCCTTTACGAGCCATTACAAAATGACAACTGATCTTGTTCAGGCTAAAATCTAGTCTATTATGGATTAGCAAACTTAAGTACCATGTTATTTAAATAAGGAATAATTGTGATATTTTTAAGGGGACATTTTAGTGTAATCCAGATCAGGCAAATGGCAATTTGCTTAGTTTGCAGGTTTGCTTCGGCGGGGGTATTTTACATATAAAGCTGTGTACGTAGTTAATAACAGGTGTGAAAGCATTGTTGGGCAAACATTTTTTTCAGAGCTGCCAACCCAAAATATCCAAACTTAAATTTCCCAACAACCTGAAGTTTTTATGATTTATTTTTTCGTATCCATGGATATGAGGGTTTTTAATATTATTATTTACTAGCATTCTTTATGTGAGCTTATTTATTAATTAGACCATTTTAAGTTAATAAATGAGAAATTAAATGGTCAAAAATGTGCGAAGGATTCATACGCTGTGGTTCGGTGCTCTTAACTTTACATCTATATTTTGGTCTAACTATGCCCATCCAAAATCACACTAATTATTTATATAATTGTTTCCTTGATTTTAAAATTTTCTTGAATATATTTTACGACAAATAACAAATAATGAGTTGTGGTAGTAGCTGTCAAAAACTGAAATTCTCAGCAAAAACGCTTTAAATAACCTAAAATTTACTATACAAATTAAAATGTAAAAAATAAAACGCCCTAAAGTGCTATGAATTATTGTTGCGGGTATTCTTTAGCATGACTACTTTAATTCTAAATGATTTAAGACTAAAACCACTAAAATCGGTGACACTGGTGTCACTCAATAAATATTTTTGTATTTTTACGTCACTTAGACCCTTTCTAGCCCTTTACTGGGTGAAGCATGCGGAGGAAGTGAGGGGAATTTTCAGAAAATTCTTACCTAATGACATACTAACACCACACCAAAAATTAGCTAGTTATTAATTTGTTCTATTTTAGGGCATTATTTTTTCTAAAATTCCTGGGCTATTAGTTTATAGGTGTGTAGATACTATTGATGAAGTGTTCTATGAAAGGTTGGTACTATTTTATTTCTTCCTGAAAACCTTAATATGAAAACCGAACTTTGCCTAATGCTGCTATGCATATTGCCGCAATCATTAGTTTAAATCGAACATGTATCATCATTGAAATGCGTTACATACCCATACATATTGAAATATGGATAGAAACTTTATACAATTAGCGTGTTACATTGAAACAGACATGGAAACTCACTCTGCAAACGGGATAACGAGATCTAATCGCGATAACTACTTTTTCCAATTTTTGTATGATGGTAATAGTTATAATATTATTTTAATTAATAGAATCAAACATTTAATTATTAAATTAAATCATCATAAAAATTGTTTGGTAATATGATTTGTTTATATTACCTTCACATTTTTTAAATCATTCAAAATATCCAACCTAAACCTAAACATTGTTTCCTTTAAAAATATATTATATATATTTTTTATTGAAATGTAATAATATGGTGTTCTGTAGAAGCATACTATTATACAACGTAAAATTTCAAAATAGTAATGAAGCCTAATGATATCAACCATTGACCTGTGTTTGCCATCACTTAACGATCATCTGAGAGGTTCTGTCAAACTGAGCCATCACTGAGGTAAATTACACCTTCGTCATGAGAAGTCCCGGTAACTTTAGATAGACAACATGATAAGTTCTGCAAATATCATGTCAACGAACCACAATAATAGGTGTCGGAGGCAATAATTACTTACTATTAGGGTTTTTTTTTTTCATTCTAAGGCGTTAAATTTAGTAATACGAATGTGTTTTGTGAATGATGATAGAATAGTGTTGGTTTCTACGAAAAGGACTTGGTGACCCAAAGCTCAGCTTGATGCATGTGACATACCTGTTATCAGTCCTAAACAGAGACACTTGATGATACGAATCCTACCTGGGATTATCACGATGTTGCTACACATTCTAATAAATAAATCTATCGTAATATGTGTTTTAAATCTGCACCTGACATTTTTATAAAGTCAAGTTCAAAATCACTTAGCTTTTAAAAGATCTTTAATATAGTTTCAATATAGAAATTATAAATAAAGCAATAAAATATATAAAAATCTATGTTACAAAAATTAAGCAATAATAATTTTTTCTTAATTGTACTGTTTAGAGGTGTTTGTCATTACTTTGTTTTTGGGTTTCAATTATTATTCCCTTACACATGAATTTGTAAAATCTTAATACAGTTTTACAGCTCAGCAGATTTCATAACTTTACCTTTCTTACATCTAAAATGGAGGTCAACCAATAATAAATTGGACTAACTGTTCATTCCAAAAATGGTAAGACCTACTTTATTACAAATCAGTAATCAAGGTAATCAATAAACTAAGTTTTAGAGTCAGTAGACCACAACATATTGATTAGAAAAGTAATAAAAAATGTGAATTTAATGGTGTAGCCCTACTTAAAAAGATATCTCTATAAAGTTAGTGGAACAAATATAATTCCTACAAAACATTTCAAACACCATTTTTTATTACAGGAGGATATTCCAACTTCAAAACACAACATACACAGCAGCTTTAGATTTGCATTTTGTGTACATCTATATATTGATTACTCTAGGGTTCATAGAGTCGGAAGAAGACTGCAACCAGAATAGTTAACAACAGTTAATGAGAGTTTTGTGAACAATAACAAAAAAATATGAATTTTTTTAGTTTCATGCCGTCTTTTATTCTTATTTTTTCAATAGTCAATATGCATTTGACACTTTTTAGTCTCATAAAGGGTAAACTCAGAATCAGGCTGAACAGAAGAGAAAGCACTTACAATGATCAGACATAAAGGAAATGGTTCAAAGTGTTTACCGATAGTTCGATTGTTTCCAGACAAGTACCCAAGTGCACATTACCTTCACACAGTCTTGATACAAGCAGGTCAGATACAAGTGCTCTCTTGTTTGCTTCTGCTCGTGATTGTATTACTTACTTTAACCTTTATTTTTGTTGTTGTTAACTCGACTAAATATTGTAGTTTCACTTAGTAAAACAAGAACCGCAATCAAGTATAGCAGCAATATTATGATGTATCGTATAATATTATTGGAAAATTACCTATATAAATTTTATGAATACGACTTTGGTAGATAATTTTGGTAATCAAATATGTAAAATATCGTATTAGTTTTTAGCTAATTACAGGCATCAGTTTAATTTGAGACAGTTACAAACACTTATCAACTCAGTATGGTTTATTGTATACAGTATACTATGTATTTAATAATTTATTACAATAAATATTATTGTTCGCACAGAAATATAATAACAATCATAAGTCCGTTTGGTTAGCAGTGATCGGTTTAATTTAAGACCGTTTCTAATGTCGGATCAACTCAGTATTGTGTAATGAGTCCAAGTGGCTATTAGACTGTCACTAATCACCGAGGATCGTATAATCAAATGAGCTGCTTCACTTACACTCGAGCCTGACTAAGCTAAGCTAATCTGTGATTAACGTTTTACGTTTAGTAACCTTAATATATCAAGTCAAGCGTATAATAACAAAACTATTCAAGATTGCCAGGTTCGAAGTGTCGATCCATACAAAACACTTTTTAGATAATTAAACTTTAATGACTGTTGGAATGTTTGAGTAGGTACACAATGTATTCAAATGTAACAGTATGGTAACTTAAAAAGGCAACACTCCTCTTAAAATGTTATTTTTTTACACATTTTATGCCACCTCACTGTAGCAACAAACCTAGGTACTCGTTAAACCTAATGATATTCAAATAGATCTAAGTGGAAATCCAATCTGGCAAATTATAATTCTCTTAGTCTGCAGGTTTGCTGCGGCGGAGGTATTTTGTGTTCTCCTTTCAATGAAACATATAGGATTTTTTGGCAGAAAATATTTCCCAGTGATATTACATTGTATCTTACATTTTGTTAGGACGCGATGCAAAGTAAACCTTACCTGTTCCGTTGAGATTGCTGGGATGATTAACAACGAGGCTTTATTTCCCTTGAGCTAAAATTTAGTTCAGGACATTTAACACGATTTTTTTGTCTACATGGTAAGTGACACAATCTTATGTGGTCTACGTTTGAAATTATGTAATAAGAGTAAAATAAAAAAAAAGTACGAGTAAAGTGATTTTATAATTTACTAGCTGTTGTACTCGTGCTTTGCAACGGGAAGAGGACACGAAATAGAAACATTTTGATCATTACAACTGCTGTATGAAATAGTTACACACCCGCCAACGCTTTTAGAAACAAAATTCGACCTTAATAGCCTTTAGAAACGTTTGTTGCTTATGAATCTAGTAAGTAGTGGAAACCACAATTTTGGTTTAGATTAATTTTAATTCTTGTGCAGGCTGATATGTGAAAATCTTCTCAAATTTTTAAATATTATTTTCACATACATGATTTACTTTCAATTCCCTTATTTACGATCTTCCTAAATTTCATACGATTTCCTAAATTTCAATCTTGAAGTTGCAAAACTACTAATTATTAAATTTAAATTAACAATTTTTTGGGTCAATATTCATTCAATTAAATCACAAATTATTCCATCTTCACTTACAATAAATCATTAGCAACACAACATCAGCTGTTATAAAATTTAGAAATTTTGTTGTTCCCTATCAACAGTCTTTTAAACTTAAAGAAACGATATCTATACTATAAAAGTTGTAAATAATTAATTTAGCATTAAATACGGCAGACAAGACTTATATGATTATCAAAACATCAAGGAATAAAAATTGTAATAGTAAATACAGTATTAAATACTTAGAATCAGAAATGCAATGACACATATATTATGTTTCATTTCATCTCTGATTCTACTCTACAAAAATGTCAACGAAAATATAATATACAAACCAGTTCTTTTATTCAGTTCTATAGTCCATTGCCTTTACATTTTTAAACTTACATTGATTAAATACACTTATCAACAGATATTTCATTGATTCAACAACTTTCAGAATCAATGAGATAAAACAAAATTTTATGAATGTCAAGTAATATATAAGTGTTATCTATAGTTAAAATGGTGGTGAAACAAAATGTTCAATTTTTAGGTTTGTTTAGCAATTAAACCAATATGGATTTAGAAAGAACAGTTGAACGATTTATGACAGGATTAAATTAATAAAAAATGTTTTGGATATCATTGATGGATTGCAGAGCTAATATGAGACCTGTTCAAGGCTTTTGACATTGTTAGTGTTAACGTTAAATAAAAATACTAGAATGTTATAGTATGTGGATAAAGGTTGTTCTGTTGTTTGATGATAATCTCCAAAATAGGTAAAAATAATAATAATACCTTGATAGAGATTTAGTTTAATCATATTGGTACAAACTATTTGGAAGTTCCTTGAGATTCAAAGGTTGACATAACCTGTTCTTAGTTTATGTAAAAAACTCTTTGTCGTATGTTAATTCAAATTAATTTTTTTATAACACTAAAACAATAGTAACAGATAAAGACGCAAAGATGAACCGGACCTTATAAAAAAATTATTCCTCCACTATAATATTATAGTATTTTTTTTTCTGTTCAAAACATCATTTTTTGGTTCAGCAAGAATGGCCTTAACTTGAAATATGCTAAAACTAAAATTTTGGAATTTTCCGCTTCTCCAAACAGGTCTAAAGAATTAATTTGGAACATTGAAAATCCTTTCTGTTGATCAGTAGAGAAAAAAACTACCTTAACGATATGGAATCATATTTTTCCTACAGTCAAACAACAAAGTTGGCTTCCTTGTACTGTTTATAGTACAGAAAGCTGCTAATTGCTGCATATTTATACTTTGCCGTACGGTTTATACTTTGCCGTACGGTTTATACTTTGCCGCACATCAGGATTCCAACGAAACAACACAAAACAGCGTGGTTCTATTATGCACGTAATCCGTGTACGCTTGGAAATAGGTTGGCAACACTTAAAGATAATAATACTATGAGCAGCTGATTGACTATTATAAATACGATTTAACCTGTCATTTCGTGTTTATAGTTTCGGTATTTCTGAACTTCCTGGACTTTTCTTTTAAACGTTTTTAAAACATTCCTACGATCTTAATAAACAAAAAAATGCATTTAAAGCATTTGTTTAGGCGCGGAAACCACTTCAAATTACAAAAACATACGGAACTATATTCTCAAAACGCGGAGCACATTTCTTGCCGAGGGAAAGTAGCGGAGTGATACGGACCGCGGGTACTACTTTCTCTAAGGGCACCATTTGTGTTGCCAGCTGAATCTAAAAACGTGTTGTATAGTGTTTGAAAGATTAATTATTTATATGATTTATAGTGACTGTAGGAAAAATATAATGTGTAACACGAGTGAAAAAGGCCTTTGCTGCACTCGAGATCATTCCGCACTCGCCTGCGGCTCGTGCGTAAACATTGCTCTCGTGTGCAGCAAAGTGCCACTTTCACCACTAGTTACACAAATAACTATATCCTCCCAACTGTGATATCTTTTTTCGTTTTATTGTATATGTTCATTGCTGACCCTTATGCTCTGTATCATAACCTTATGTAATGAATATACAGAATTAAAATGTAAAAAAATGACAAAGATGAAATTGCTGCAGTATCTTATGAACATTACAGGAAGAAAAGTGAGCAATGTGTTGTTGCCTGCGGCAAAGTTGTTTATGTTTGTTTTTTATCACCCTTACATTCTTATTTATTAGGGTTTTTTAGTCAGGTCATCTTCATATTATAAATGAAATGTTTTATGTTAGTCTGAATGTAACGTCTTGCCATCATTGTATGTATATGAAAATGGAGTTTTCCGTCTGTAAATAAATAAATCTCACGGACATTCAAGGAAAAAATCAAGTATCACAATGATGATTATTGACGATTATAAAAAGATGTCCATTTTCCTAAATAAAACTCATGAATAGCTAATGGATTTTAACGGTCATCTAAATTCACAAAAAAAAACATTTTCAGTTCGGCTATACAACCTGTAATAGAAAATAATACAACAATAACAAATAGCAAATAATATATAATATAGTAACAAATAGTATCAGTCTTATACCTTTTGGACATTATTTTTCATCGAATCCATCATTATATGTTCCAGAGGAAAATAAACTATAGTACCAAAGTCCATCTAGCATTAGACCACTGTAGGTAAACACCCCTCGTCCTGTGGAGTACAATGGCCAGTATTGATCAGCTGTCTGTTCCATTGTCTAGCTGTATGTGATTGATGTGTCTTATCCGTCGAGTATTCAAATCAAAATCAGATCAATCCGTCATATGAACCTCCACACGAGTCGAATTTGTTGAATTTTACTCATAGGCATTTTGCAATGTTAGATTAAATTTACGGAAATCGTTAAATGACACAATTATAAGCTAATCAAGAATGGTAGGGTGGACATAAAAGTTACTATTTTAATCACGTAAGTATGATATCGGATATTGTGCTTAATCTTTGGTTTAACACAATATACCTTGACGAAAAAACTAATTTTGCGAATGGTGAAAACTATCAACCTTCTGATATTACTTTCAAACTTCTAAGTTCGAGGCTTCCGGAGGCGTAAAGAAGATTATGGACCAATTAAAAGTCACCGGAAAGCTTTTGAGTAAGGCTTCATAGCTTTTTAGATATTTCAGTCATACTTACTGTTCTATTGACAACCTTGAAATAGAGGCAGTACAGTCGTCTATTCTTTGTATTACAATAAGTTTACATACTATTCAACTAACATGCTTTTTCCTGAGTAAACCTGCTCCTAAAAGTGTATTTTGACATTCAAATATCACACACAATCCTCATTAGAATGTTGAACTTTACCAAATTTTCGATCACATTGAGTAAATAATCAAAAGTCACGCTATTCGACCCGAGTTACCAGACTCAAAGATTTCCCTTTTGAGTCCCACTGGTTATTATCAAGTTTAATTTAAAAAAAAACACTGCTTAAGTCTTATATTCTGAGTTTAATGCTACTGGATAATTTAGATAATCTTGTTTACTAAGTATATATTCCATTTTTGTAAGTTAGACAAGTTTATGTCAATAGCTCTCTTCAATATGCCTGCATACTTGCTATGTAAGTTAAGTATCATAACAAATCTACATAAACTGAAATAGTTCCAACCTACTAATCCAACAAATCTACGAGGGCGTAAACAAAGATGGGTGACGTAAAGGTATAACTATTTATTACTGGTATAATTATTTGCAATAACTTAAGCTTGTAAAAAAATCAATAGTATAAATATTTAGATAACCTACAATGTGAAGCAGATTATAAATCTTCTATTCACAAACTTTATTGTATACTTAAATACATCATCCACGGAGGTCTTCACTGTGAAGTTTCAGTGTGCTGAAACCCTACTTTAGTTTTTTTAGGATTACACGTATGTTCTCTTAAGGCCGGGGTGGGGTCGCAGCTACGATATGCACGTGTATAATATTACGAACCGTTAAATTACGATTTGATAACCTGGCTAGTTAGGGAAAGTAGGTTGGTTTATATTTTACAAAGGTTGGTTGTGGAGTGTGGTTCAAGTTTGGTCAGGTAGGATGTTGAGGTTGGACGGGTTATTGTGGATTTCTACAAAGGCTGTTGACAGTAGATGAGCCAGGCGTGCTCCAGACGTAGCCTCAAGGCTCAACTCTGCCTAGGTTGATATTATTGTGTTCGACTTCACAGTACGTTATTGCTTATGATCTTTCCTTATGATCTGAATATAAAAGGGGGAAAACTTAACTAGCATGTCTCATTCCAATTGTAAAAGAATATGTTTAAGAACTTGCATACAGGAAAACCGTCCGGTTGTTACGATGTATTAATTAATTATTGCAACCATACCACCCAATAATAAATTAGAAATAATATTTGAGAACATATGTAGCTAAATCGTAAATGTCTTGAACGTAATTAGCGATTGCATATAACCATTGACTATTGATTGAAAGATATCACTTAATGATTTTAACAATGAACCAACTGCAGGCATTTATTCAGGAGAATATTAGGAGAATATGTTAGCCTTATCAATTCACTAACAATTACCGCATTTTATATTGTGTAAACAACTTTTTCCTACAGTCACCCGACAAAGTTGGCTTCCTTGTACTGTTTATAGTACAGAAAGCTTATAATTGCTGCATATTTATACTTTGCCGTACGGTTTATACTTTGCCGTACGGTTTATACTTTGCCGTACGGTTTATACTTTGCCGCACATCAGGATTCCAACGAAACAACACAAAACAGCGTGGTTCTATTATGCAATAATCCGTGTACGCTTGGAAATAGGTTGGCAACACCTAAAGATAATAACACTATGAGCAGCTGATTGACTATTATAACTACGATTTAACCTGTCATTTCGTGTTTATAGTTTTGGTATATCTGAACTTTCTGGACTTTTCTTTTAAACGTTTTTAAAACATTCCTACGATCTTAATAAACAAGAAAATACCTTTAAAGCATTTTTTTTAGGCGCGGAAACCACTTCAAATTGCAAAAACATACGGAACTATATTCTCAAAACGCGGAGCACATTTCTTGCCGAGGAAAAATAGCGGAGTGATACGGACCGCGGGTACTACTTTCTCTACGGCACCATTGTGTGTTGCCAGCTGAACCTAAAAACGTGTTGTATAGTGTTTGAAAGACTAATTATTTAAATGCTTTATAGTGACTGTAGGAAAAAAATAATGTGTAACACGAGTGCAAAAGGCCTTTGCTGCACTCGAGATCATTCCACACTCGCCTGCGGCTCGTGCGTAAACATTGCTCTCGTGTGCAGCAAAGTGCCACTTTACCCACTAGTTACACAAATAACTATTTCCAACAATGGTTTCATGTAAAATTGGCCTCGTTCTAGATACAGTAGGCCAATCTCCCTTGGAATATAAACTGTAGAGCTTCATTTCCCGGGAGTTCTATTTATTTTCTGAGTGTATTATCGCGATTATACACGAATCTAAAGTAACTTTAACTTTACAATTTCCCATCGAAACAATAAGAAACACGCAAAATAAGTAAATAACGGTATAGATATAGATATAGACATTTGTATAGGAAATTTTTAAAAAAACTGTTTAAAATTATTTACCACAAAAACTTGTGCCTAGTCAATTTTTACCTAACTCTAAATTTGAGTGTTGCTCAATGTCTGTCTCACAATAAATTGTGTTAGGGGTTAACATAGACTTGTTGTGTATGGATATCTTCAGTAGCCAAGGTCTTGGTAAAATATATATATATTTTTTTAATTTACCAAAGATCTGAAGTTGGAAGATATATCACGTGTGTGTAACGAACGTGACATGTTGGAAACGTAGAGGAGTAGCTCATGGGAGGATATGAAGCTGCAGAAGCTGTTGATGGTTGATGAACCAGACGTGCTTTTTACGAAGCCTCAAGGCTCAGCTCCACTTAAGTAGATAATATCTGTTGGTCTTAAATTCTCTTGCTCTATTTTTAGGCGTTTAAATATTTTTTTATATCTAGAGATATATTTGGCAATACTTAAATGCTGTAGGTATCGGATTTATTTATTTTTTCTAAGTTTTATTATATAACAACCTTACGTGATTCAATTATAATTGCAAAAAGAACCTTACGAGAATGTATTTTTTTTATTTATTATGTCAGCCAGAGTCAAATTACCTTCAGCATGGTGATTCCAGTGTACTTTTTTATTCCCATGATAGAAATCCATTTTTACAACATGAATAATTACGAAAGGGGACTCAAAATATTTAATTCTGGAATGTAAATAGGTGTAGTTTGTGCTATTAAAATACACGAAAATTTCTGATACTTCTAACTTTTCCTTTAAATATATTTGACAACCTGCATATTGAACATTTATTCAAATGTATGGCAACCACCCTCTACCAATGGAATGCTGAATTATGGTAGAAATCTCTGACTGTTTGGATCACTAATACAACCGTGTGCCTGATCACTGTATCTATCTATTTTTGTATCCATCCAACCTTTTTATTGCCAATGCATACCAATAAAAAAATCTATTGACTATATACTATGACCATTATATGATTGAAAAGTACATTTCACAGTCATCTTAAATTAATTCATATGTATAACAAAGTATTACTATGGGAAGTTCATTTTTGTAGAGGTTTAGACCAAGTTTACCGAGAAGTCCATCTTTGTATAAAACAATTTAGGTGTACCTAAATTTAAAGTGACCCTCGTCCCTGGTTCTCATTTACATGAGTACGTTGAATCGATGAATTGAATATTGCAAACTATCTCTGTCGCATGGGTTCGTACAAGGTGTACCTAATGTACAAAGTTACACTCGTCCCTGATTTTAATTCACATGAGTACGTACAATGTGTGCCTAAAATGTAAAGTGTGTTGCAGAGGTAGTCTACAATAAATAACTAGCTCTTTCCTCATGTACTCATTTGAATGAGAGTCAGGGACGAGGGTAACTTTAAATTAAAGGTACGTCTTGTACTCACTAATGCAAGATATCAACCTCGTAATGGTGCATAAGGATGCTTCGGAATTTGTTTCTAAGTTTGTTTCTAAGTGTTCAGTTTATTTGACCTATATATTTACACAACTGATCAATTAGTACACCTTTAATTACATAAACAAGACATAGTGCATAATGTGAAACAGTGTCTGAATTGTAGGTAAGAGCAGGTAAAGAATCCCTCAAACTAACAATTTCACTCTGACATACAATGATGTTGCACCACATCATGCAAACTACCTCGGAAGTTTCTAATTTGAGTCTGTTAATGTCAAAAATTTGAGCGATAAGCGTTTTAGGTACTGGCTTGCTCAATATAACACATAAATAAAAAAACGCAGACGTTTTCCATTTATAAGTAGGTGCGTTTTCCATAAATGTGTACATTTTAGGTATACATAAACTTATGGTTTTATGTATACCTAAAATGTCAAGTAAAAAAGCCTTAACACCAGTACTTATTTGGAAAACGTCTGAGGTTTTTTATTTATGTGTCACATTGAGCAAGTCAGTACCTAAAACGCTTATCGCTCAACTTTTGACATTAACAGACTCAAACTACAAACTTCCGAGGTATATAGTTTGCATGATGTGGTGCAGCATCATTGTATGTCAGAGTGAGATTTGTTAGTTTGAGGGATACTTTACCTGCTCATACCTACAATTCAGACACTGTTTCACATTATGCACTATGTCTTGTTTATGTAATTAAAGGTGCACTAATCGATCAGTTGTGTAAATATATAGGTCAAATAAACTGAACACTTAGAAACAAATTTTGCATAAGTATTATTTCAAAATTATACTCGTGGAACAAAAAACCTGTTAATAAATCATATTTAGAAGTAACTAGTTAGTTACAAGCTTTCAGCGGATCATCTAGTCTAACAAAGGAGTCCCAACAAAGAAGGAACAAACTGGCTGAATCTTCATTAACTGAGAGTTAAAAGTTAGGGATTTTCATCAGTTCTTAAGTAACTCCTTTCGAAATATTGGAGTGGCAAAAGAAGCGATAACCCTTACTCATTGTTTTTCATTGTTCAATATTACAGTAAAAGCCTACAAGACTCTATTGTATTGTAAGCATTTTTAAAAATAAATCATTAAGAAAAGAATATTTGATTAATTAAAGTGCTTTAAAACCACACGTCTTTGCAAGTTTTTATTTATTTACATGGTCACTATATAACTTATAAACTCCCTGGATAATCTATTTATTAAACAATTACAATGTGCTTTTGTTACTCAAGTTACCTTAAAAAGCTCTCTTTCTACATTTTTTTTGACTAAAAATAACTTAAACTTAAAACTATTATTTAACTTACTACTAACTTATTAACTATTATTTAACTTTATCAACCCAACATGTCTTCAAAAGTGAACATTAATGTCTGAAATATATGGGAACCCTTAAAACATGTACTTTGTTTTTTCATATTTCGTGCGACGCTTTCAGATCAATTAACAGGCAGTTACATTTGACTTGAATTCGATTAAATAACAATTATAATATAAATTACTTTCGGTAATCTTTAAAGAATTTGTAGTTAAATAGCTTCAAATTTAGAGTTTTTGTGTTTTTATATTAACTTAAAATTATTTCTACATTGTACATTGTGTTTTTTTTTCTTTTTTTTCTTACTTTTTACCACTACGGAAATGGTTTCTTGTTAAATTTAATTGTATCTACTTTTTTCCTAATGCAAAGTAAACCTGACCTAACCGTTGAGGTTGCTGTGAAAATTAACAACGTGACTTTATTTCCCTTTAACTTACATTCAGTTTACGAAGTTTCTATGATTTTCTACCTCCATAATTGGTAAGTGCTACAATCTTAGGTAATGTCAAATTTCTCCGATTTAATTTTTATTTTATCATGAACGTGCATTGACATGATAACCTGCTGATGGCTACACAGTGTTCGCTGACGAAGGCCCAAATCGTTGATCAGAATAAAGTAAGCGATTTGCTGATTGAAGCCGTCTTAGTGAAAGTCCCTTTCTACTTAGCAGAAATCTCCCTCTGGCTGACTTAGGGGTACGTAAAAATCGTTATAAATTAATACAATTCATCTTTTAATTCTAAATCAAATTATATTTTATTACCCAATATACAAAACAAACAAAATAATAGGTTAAGCAAACTAATTAACAAAAATACATAATAAGGATAACCAAATATAAAATGTTAATAAATAGTAAGGTACTTAATTTATGTCACTTTGATGTAACATATTCGATGGTATTTTAAAAAGGACGATGTGAAATTTGAACGATTATGATATTTATGATATAATTCATTGTTTTACAGGCAGAGTTTAAACATTCTTCACGTACACGGATATAAAATTCTTGAATTGTAGGCGGGAGATTTTAATTTTGCAAAACCTTACTGTTTATGAGAGGCAATTTATAGCTTAATTACTCGACTAAAACGAAAAAGCAGACAATTCGTGATTTTTTTCATCATTTCGTGCTGCAAAATTAATGAGAGGACACAAAATTTGTTAAATTTAAAATTTTTTACCTAAAGTTATCATCAAACAAATTTGAAAAAAGTGGAGCTGAAAAAAGGGTATTTAAATTTTTTGGAACTTGTTTAAAATTGAGGTTTTTTTTAATTTCGCGTAAATTACATCTAGAGTTCCTCAAAGTTCAAATGATGGACCATTCTCTTTTATTCGTTCAAGCAACGATTTTTTTCTCGAAAATAAAATCTGATTTTGTTTTATTTGCTTATAGCACTAGACAACTGCAACTGTAAGACAGGTGAAGACACAAAAAACTATTGAATCTAATTATCTCTTCCTCTGTTCAAACATCAGTTTTTGGTTAAAAAAGAATGGTGTTATTAAATCATGCCAACACGAAAATATTTGCACTATTTTTGCCTTCTTTGAAAAAGTCCAATATCTCTTTTCGGTTCGCGACACCAATGATTGTTTCCTTCTGTAAATCAGTAGAGTGGAAAAATGATCAAGCTTTACCTTTACAATATGGAAACATTTTTATTTTTCCAACTGTGATATCTCTTTTTAAATTTCTTATATATATTCATTGTTGGTCCTCGATGATTGTATGGCGGGTTTCTTGGAAAAACAAACGCTTGAAAAACGCCCAAATTAAAGGTAAAAGCATAGAGCAAAAAAGCACAAAAGCATTTCGTCAGGTAAAATATTGCCCATAGTGCGTCGCCCCTTCAAGATTAATTTATTCCTGGAGTCCATTTTCAAAGATCGGGCTATGTTGACGTACTTTCTTATAAAGGATTATAATTTAAGCAAATATAGTCTTGAAAAGGTAAGTGGATTGCATTGGACTCATTTTGCCTTGGAAACAAATTTTGAGCCCTCTTAAACTGCGCAATTTACGCACGGCCCCCTTTGTTAAGAATGGATTAGTATTCTGTATAAGGTATTTTTTAAGGAAAAATATCTATGTGTTTGCTAACAATAATGAAAAATTAAATGTCCAACAATATGATTTAAGCTATTATTTTGTACTGAAAACTATTATATTCTGAGACAGTTTTGTGAAAGAATGTGACCTTCGCAAACAGAACAGTTACGTTTTCCAAACGAGAGACCGGGAGTTGTTCGTTACTTGATAACAAGAGAAAAGTTGTCTCGTAGCTTCCAACTCTCCTGGGGACTGTGCTTCATTTGAAAACAAAGTAAACTCTATATTACGAGTACTTAAACCGCATGCTTATCATAATACATGTAGTCAACTCTCCTGGGGTTTGTGTTTTATTTGAGAACAAATTAAACTCTATATTACGAGTACATAAACCACATTCTTATCATAATACAAGTAGTCAACTCTGCTGGGGTTTGTGTTTTATTTGAGAACAAATTAATCTCTATATTACGAGTACATAAACCACATTCTTATCATAATACAAGTAGTCAACTCTGCTGGGGTTTGTGTTTTATTTGATAACAAATTAATCTCTATATTACGAGTACATAAACCACATTCTTATCATAATACAAGTAGTCAACTCTGCTGGGGTTTGTGTTTTATTTGAGAACAAATTAATCTCTATATTACGAGTACATAAAACACATTCTTATCATAATACAAGTAGTCAACTCTGCTGGGGTTTGTGTTTTTTTTTTTTTTTTTTTTTTTTTTTTTTTTTTTTTTCAGAACAAAGTAAACTCTAAATTACGAGTACTTTGACCGCATGCTTATCACAATACAAGTAGTCAACTCTCCTGAGGATCGTGTTTTATTTGAGAACAAAGTAAACTCTATATTACAAGTACTTAAACCACATGCTTATCGTAATACATGTAGTCAACTCTCCTGAGGATCGTGTTTTATTTGAGAACAAAGTAAACTCTATATTACGAGTACTTAAACTGCATGCTTATCATAATACATGTAGTCAACTCTCATGGGTACATGTTTTATTCGAGAACACTGTAAACTTATCATACAAGTAGGGGGGGGGTTTTAGGTCTGGTCCCAAGGGGTAACAACATTTCTCAACGATCTTTTATATTCTGTGGTCATACAATCTTCTAAGTAAAGATCAGCGTATAACGCCTACTTGATGCTATTGTTAAAGCCATGTTGGGAGAACCTATCAAGGACAGACTTTAAATACGTGAATGAATAGAAACTAACTTATAAAATCAGGTAAATAGCTTCGTACGTTGATGCATAATAAGGTATTTAGGTATTCCTTTGGCGAGTATTACTATTTTATATTTTTATTTAGTCATACTTGTAATTTAGTTGTTAAATGAACTCTTTTATTTACTTTTTGAGACTCTGAAATGCTATGTATGCTCTTAGTTTAAATGTCGTACAAATAATAAAAAAAATATTGAAAAACCTTAATTAACAATCTAACAGGACTAGCTTTATTTTTGGTTTTTCTGCGATATATGATTATAATCTAAAATAATCTGGTTAGATTCGAAATAAACATTACAGTTATGATATTGACGAATGGAGCACAAACAAGTAAATATTGTATTTTCACCCCGTGTGGAGAGGCTATGTTACTGCCATGTTTACTTTATGATCGGATTTTACGCTTGTAGCTTTCATAGAATACAACATGTTCCGAGAGAATCTGTTTGGTAATTACTTCTTATACAATGTTTGTGTTAAATTTAATTTAAAGTAGAAACAGGAAAACGCCACATTTGAGTTTATTTATGTACAGACTTTAAGTAGTTGCATGATAAAATGTTGCCAAAGATCTAAGCTGATTATCATTCCTACGAAAATTGCATATACCTCAACCATTCTATGGTTTTTGCAAAATCTTATCGTCTGTAATGTAATTTTTTTATAAACAAAATTAATTATATCTATAAAATAGCTTACTGGATGTGTTTGAAGTTTTGAGAGCCTTTGAATGTTTGGTCCTTATGAACAATATGATCATAGATTGGTTTCATTTTTCCTCTGTGTACTACATCAAAGCTATCGCCTGTAATTTAAACCTACAAAGAGTCATTTATTTAACTCCACGAAAATTAAATGCAAGTTGAAACATATTAATGAAGGCTCTATAAGTTGACCCATCGAATACGGAACACTCAGTCTATCTACAATTGTAATAATTTGGAATAATCAAGCAATGATGTTAAACTACAATGGTATGTTAGATGACATGTTATTATAAACAAACTGGCTACGCTGCTAAATCAAGTAGTTAGTCATATTTCTCTAGATCTTATGTATTGTTATACAGGGTTGTACATCCCAGCATTATTTTATTAACAGCCTGTATTTTGAGAAATAAGCTTCATTCATTTTAATAGGAAATACCTTTTGTATACAAAAAACAAATGAATAAATAGTATTCAAATATATATCATTGGCTTCTACCAATAAGCCGAAAGTATATTTAGCTCTAATTAAAGATATTGCAGCTTTTTTATCAATGTATAGCTAAAGAACTAAAAAGTAGGGCTTACACTGATCCCATCATTGATATTGATTGTTTGTACGAGTAAAGTTTAGTTAAACCAATTAAATATACATCGAATTGTTTTAACTAAACAGTAAGCATTTGTAATTGGCGCTTATTTAGATCAAATTATTGTTTCCTCATGTCAATAAATGTACAAGGGTGAAATATAATATAGAAATTAATGCTTTTGGCAGATTTTCCGCGATGGAGTAGTTTCCAAACCTACCTAATTAACCAGATTTGATCATGTTATCCACTATCCACAGATCATGTCTAATATTAATTACGAGTTTTATATCAGTAGCGTTTCATTATTTTTACATTAAAAGAACTTATCTTTTACTAAAAAAGAGAACATTTTGATCAAAATATCACAAATAACAAGAGGTATGTGATCCGCAGCCCTGTTGAAACATGGATTCAAAGGAATTATTATTTGTTTAGTCATGGTTTGTATGTAAATATCCCACTCCAATTTAAAAAGTTCCTGATTTTTCTTTAGGAGTAAATTTGACAGCGTTTTGATTCCATTACGACATTATTCTCTACTTCTTATCGTGGAGTACTATTCTCTCTAATTAGAATCTGGAGAGAAGTATAAAGAAGTAGAAAGTGGAGAGAAGTAAGTAATTTGGGATCTAGGATCAAACTCATTAAAAGAATATCACCTTTAAAATAAAAGTCGCAGTTTATGACAAAAATATAAATTCGGTACAATTGTAGAATTTTCCTTGAACATTAAATATAATAAAATAAACATTATTTACGCACAGAAATATATGCGCAATACCGTCAACAACTTTTCTGTAATAAAGAAAAATTGTAAAATGAAAAATACCGTAAAGACTACTAATACTAAAACCCTGTAGTAGGAACACGACACGATTTTATTTGCTAAACTAATTTTACTGCTCTCCTAAATATTCTTAAACTTATATCACCAGAGAAGTGGCATGGATAGAGTCACTAGTAAAGGGTACCCATTGCAGATCTTACCAAAATCCAGAACACCACCATAAAGAATAATTAAATCCAACATGTCTTGTGTGTAAGACTTAAATTACTTTTACACAAAATATGAAACTTTCTACGAAATATGCTTTACATATTGGCTTCTAAAAAAAAATGTGTCTGATCTAGGTATTTATCTATTCAAATTTCATAATAAATTAATGTTATAAAATTTAAATTTTCAATACATGTTTTTGTTGCAGTAATACAAAGAAGGGTAAAATAACGAGTGATTTGTGTATATCTACTCCTTTGGTTTTTTAAAAATTTTTCTTCGGGAAAACTCCAAACCATGGTTTTGCTCGACCTTTTAGTTTGATATCACCATTAATTTGTAGCCCGATGAACAATGGCATCTGGGACTGGAAATGATCTCACTTGGAATCTAAATAGACCTTTGTACGTTGAAGGCGATCACTATTACCACTCGGCTACCAAGACTATTGTGTATTGTGAAGATATCGTATGACATAAGATGGTCGACTGGTAATGCAGACTAATGGCGTCAACAATAGACCTGTGTTTGCCATCACTTAACGGACATCTGAGGGATATTGTCTAACACAGCAATCACTGAGGTAGATTACACCATCGAAAATGATAGGTGGCGTTTACTTTGACTAGAAAACATGCTGAGCAATTTAAATATTAACTACCAAAACAACACATTTGTTGTTGAAAGGTACAAAATTAATATCTTTTTTGAATTTTTTATCAAATAGTCAAATTTTTACTTATTTCGGTCCTAATAAATCCCTTTATTGGTTGTAAACTTATATTAAAATCTCAATTTCCAAATAAATATTTAGAAAATTTCATACATTGTTTAAATCTGTTTCCATACCCCTATTACTCGAAAGGATTCAAATGTATATTTATACATTGGATGTATAAATTGACTTGGCCAAAAGTCAGTGGCCTTTGTTATTGTAAGAAAAGAATGATTTCAATACAAAGGGTTTCAGCTCATAATCCTGTCTTTCTTATTCATTGAGGCAAATTGATATTGAAATGATATTTCAGTCATAAATAGCACCGACTTTCTGTTTTTATTGTAATTCAATTCCAGTTTGAATCCTTCTTTTATTCGAGGTAATGGAATTGATACGATAATAAGCTAATATAGCCATACAAATTTCAAAAAGTTGATTTATTTTTACTTTATCTTTTTGGTACTAATTAATTTGCTTGATACTGCTTATTTGAAGTTTCACACATATTATAGTGTCAATACATCCAGTCAAAGGTATGAAGGGAAGATGAGAAATGGAAATAGAATGTAAACACAATAAAACAAATAATTCACAACAACAAAAAAATAAAACAAATAATAATGCTCACGCACGCGGATGTATTAATGAATATACAGTATGCAAATTAAGTATTGAAACAAAACTGTATTCTTAAAACTGAAATAGATAGAAATAATCTGTTTGTGGCAATAATCGTTAACAAATGTTCCGCAATTGTTTACATCAAAAATATTTTTTAACCCCCCTAACAGGGTAGGGGGTAGGGGGTGACTTATTTTTTTCAAACAGCAACCCCTATTGAGTGACCCCTCATTTTGATATTCCAAAATGGGTGATTTTATACAAAAATTAAATTTTGAAATACCCCTCATTTTGTTTTTCTTTTAAAAATTTTGGTTTATTTTCAAAGCTACCATAAGATGAAATCTCTGCACTTAATTAAGAACAATTAATTATAAAAATATAACAAAACACTATTGGAACGCAGTACGTAACCTACTGATATATTACATTCTTTATGTTATCGTCATGATATTCAGGCAAACAAAAGTTGTATTCAGGTTGGGATTTAGTATAACGTCTAGGGTTTATTTTCAGCTCGCTGTTGTGTAGAAACCTCTGGCTATCAGTATAAATCTGCCTCCTGTTTTAGCAATAAGCACTCTGCACACTTATGGAACAAATAAACTGAAATAACTACTAACACGCATTATGATTATAATAACAGTCAGAATCACAAATTAGTTTGAATTTAATTTAACAGTAATTAAGTTACGTTATCCCCCCAAAATAAAACACACACATACACACACAAACAGACTGATTTATCCTTAAAAGTTTCACAGAATCATCACACCAGTGTAAGATGACCATTACTATACTAAATCCAAAAATTTATTGACAGATAATAATTTAATGTAGTGCTAAGTGTTTGAATTTATAAAATTCAATTTAATTTTCATACAGATAAAATAACTACCACAAGTAATAATTGATTACAGTTACTTCACATTATAACTGAAATGTAATCTCAATTAATATGACAACAGTGACACCTGTATTGTCCCCAGGGGCTTATGATACCGACAGTGCAACAGCGTTATTGATATGATCTCGATATATATCTCCATTATTTATGGTGCTGTAATAAGCATAATGAACATTACTGAATTGCCTCTCATCAATAACAGTATTCATAATGAATATTAACATTTATCGAGACAAATGTCTCAAAAAACTAATTTTCTAACCTAACTTAAATTGAGGCGTCGAGAGGCCAAGGGAGATATGTGACTTTTTAAAAAATGTCATTGTATTTTTTTCATGGTCATAAAAAATAAAATAAAAATAAAAATAAATTCATATATACCCCTTGGCTTCCAACTCTTAGGTGTTTAGTTTGGAGGCCAAGGGATATAAGTGAATTATTTGTTGAAATTCCACCCTTTTTTAACAAAACCCGTTACCATGACAACATTTTTTTAAAAGTCACATATCTCCCTTGGCCTCTCGACGCCTCAATTTCAATTAATGAATGAAAATGCATGTTAACTTTAAAGATTACCCAACAAGTTTATGCCCGTGCTATAAGTAGCTTAAAGTGTTTCAATTTAGATTCAATTCAATTAAAAAAAAAATAATGTATACATATTTTTTTAGAAATATCAAATTCAAATTTTGAAATTCAAACTTTGAAAGTACCTAAGATTAAAATAACACTGCAAGTAGCATTTGGTGATAGGCCTGACTGCCAAATTGTTGCTCATAGACCTGCCTAACATATTTTACATAATTATAACTTCTCATAATTGAAACGGAATTTTATGTTAACAATTCATATTTTTAGTTTTAATACTCAAGCCATGTAGATTATTCACGAAAAATGTGTATCTAAAATTGTTAAAATTCACCCACTCGTACAAAAGAAACAGAGTGAAATAATAAACCGACAATCGACAGTCTCAGATATCTTAAAGTACCACCTAGGCATATTCGGGGTTTTCCTTTATTGTTCGAGTAGTCGTATGATGCTTTGATTTGACAGTTTCCCTTGTATAGGTTTATATTTTGAATGGGAAAATCTTGTTTTAAAACAAGAGACTTACAGATCAAGTCAGTTACAAGTTGAAATTTGCACTTATACAGTAGTCCTAACATTGTGAAACAGATTAATATTTATAATTGGCTTGAACAATCATTTAAAAAATCAATTCAGATATATAACATTTCTCGCAAGTTATTTTAATTTTCTGAGAAGCCGAGCGGTTATAGCCCGTCTAAAATCTGAAGTTAGATGTTTTGATTCGATTCCAAGCTAGGTCTAGGACCCAGATGCAATTTGTCATTGGGCAAAAAATTATAATGCTATCTAAAAACGTTGGATAGTAACAACACCAGGTTTGGACGGTTCCATTGAACAGATGAAAAATACCATTAGCTTAGAAAAACTGTAAAAAGATGTTTGAAATAAAAACTAAACAGAAGGAGTTTGTAGACACTTTTAAAAATACTATTGGATAAAATAATGAGCAGCTTGTTAAATAAATTGTTCCAAACCGTACAAAAAAAGGCTTACACGGTGTAATTCGGAGGCTATGTATATTTAATCGTTTCAAAACTAAAACCAGCTAATTTTAACTTTTAGAGTCTTTTACCGGCTTTGTAAGATGTTTATGTTATACTCGTATTAATCTTTTTATCTCTGAAAAATAATCTTTTGGAATAAAATACTATGTTTCAGGTTATCGTCGATTATTCGTCAAATCTTTAGGGTCACAAAAGCTTTCCATGACAAGAGTAGATTTGAACATAATTTTGTTTAGTGCTAAACAAAACACATCGCAAACCTTACAGTTACATCTTAGCAGAATTTACCTAACGGATTACATATTAAGTCCTTATAACACAACTAACAATACTATGTTTGTATTGATCTTGCGTTACACAGGCAAGGGTGGCATGATTAACATTGTTTCAAACTTTTGACGGTACAGATATTTATTACACTCGGGGGAAATTTCTTTGTTGGAAACCAATTTTACTTTTAACATTTTGTTTCGGTCGTCCAAAGGTCAAAATTCTAACTAACCGATCTATTTCAGCTCGCGATTTTAAGAACTTTTTCTGCTTATAGTTTGATTTATGAAATTTATATTGGTAACATCTATTCTTGTTTGATTCTTAGTGTGATAAAAACTAGTTCTGTCACACTTATTACATACAAAACAATTATTGAAGCTTTTTTTACAAATCCGCTCTTGTGTGATCCTAGCCAAATTTTAATAAATATGTTTATTGGATAAGGATTAGTTGACAGGTACTTTATAATGCAAGTGGGGGAACTTATTTAATGGCTGATTTGTATATTGCTGGCAGAAAGAAATATAGAAATAGAATTGATAATTTATATTTGTTTTATGTTAGTATAAAAAGGAGTCTTAGCCAGAGGAAATTCAACTCGATGTATACAACATTCAAATGTAATAACTCTTTGTTCCCTAGACGTTTAAATATTACTTGACAACACAAAAACGGGGCTAAAAAGCATAAAACTGAAGAACTTTATCTAGGCAAGTGGAAATGAGCCTTTAGGCTTCGTCCAAAGCAAGTTTGGTCCATCAACAATCAACAGCTTCGGCAGCTTTATATCCTCCCATGAGCTACTCATCCACGTTCCTAAAATATCACGTTCGTTACACACGTTGGTTCATCAACTATCAACAGCTTCGGCAGCTTTATATCCTCCCATGAGCTACTCCTCTACCTTCCTAACATGTCACGTTTGTTACACACGTTGGTTCATCAACAATCAACTGCTTCGGCAGCTTTATATCCTCCCATGAGCTACTCATCCACGTTCCTAAAATATAACGTTCGTTACACACGTTGGTTCATCAACTATCAACAGCTTCGGCAGCTTTATATCCTCCCATGAGCTCCTCTACGTTCCTAAAATATAACGTTCGTTACACACGTTGGTTCATCAACTATCAACAGCTTCGGCAGCTTTATATCCTCCCATGAGCTCCTCTACGTTCCTAAAATATTACGTTCGTTACACACGTTGGTTCATCAACTATCAACAGCTTCGGCAGCTTTATATCCTCCGATGAGCTCCTCCTCTACGTTTCTAAAATGACACGTTCGTTACACACGTTGGTTCATCAACTATCAACAGCTTCGGCAGCTTTATATCCTCCGATGAGCTCCTCTACGTTCCTAAAATATTACGTTCGTTACATACGTCTGGTTCATCAACTATCAACAGCTTCGGCAGATCCTCCCATGAGCTACTAACTAGTCTACGTTCCCAACATGTCATGTTTGTTACACACGTTGGTTCATCAACTATCTACAGCTTCTGCAGGCCAAACTTTACACATATATACATAAAAAATCTCGATTAACTCTTAACACAATGGTAAGAAGTGAATCCAGCATATGCACAAAAAAACCATTCTCCGTCCATAGTTTGCTTAAGATGACTGTGTAATTATTTTGAGTTGGCGGTTATGGCGTTATTTCTCTAAAAATTTTAAATCACAATATTCTACGATAATTTCCTACAAATATACTATTTTAGCCCACGTAAGGTCCAGTTGGAAATTTACATACGCTAGTATTTCTTATTGTTCATATGGAAGTTAAGTTAGATGAAAAATACTGAGGTTACTTTGGATTCCTTTGTAATCGTGATAAGGCCCTTGCAATACAAAGAGAGCTCTAGGGAAATGAATTTCTCCAGTTAATATTCGCAGGAAGATTGGCCTACTGTATCAGGCTTTAGAAGAAGGCCAATTTTACTGGAATACATGTTATACGTATCTTCATAAAAAACGAATACAATATAAAATTGCGGTGATTGTGAGTGAGTGGTACGACTAACTAATGTGTTTTAAAGTTTTCACAATTTAAAACATTTGGAGCATTAAAATTACTCTTGAGTCGTATGCAATCGCTGGGATGATATTAAAATGTCTGATATTAAGCTATAACAATTAAAATATAAAGAAACTAAGTTGATGATGAAAATAAACTGTGAGCTTTTCGATAAAATGCCCCAAAAGGCCACACAATCTTTTGTCAAACATTATTTATATATTTATTCTATTACAAAAGGAATCAATGTAAATTATTCTTTATATGCAAGAAACATACTAACAGCATAACTAGCATTAAGACGTATATTTTTCATACATAATTTACTTAAAGCTGTAATTTAAATACAAAAATAGTGTATTTTTATCAACACAATACTACAGGACCTCGCTAAATTAAACATATCGCTAGTTGAGAGACGCCACTCATATTGTTATTAAGAGATGTTTTTAAGACAATCCCACGTGTTTTCCTCCTTTTATGTACACTGCACAGAGGGAAAGATTACTAACAACAACATTGGCTTGAAGTAAACACAATATATCACCTTGAGCAGAGTTGAGCCTTGAGACTACGTCTCAAGCACGCCTGGCTTATCTGTAAATTACAACTCAAAGAATATTATTCATAATCATAAAAACAGTTCTAATTCTAAAATTAGTAGTTGTCATCAGTTTGTAAACAATTCAACTACTTTGCCTGTGACGTCTGCACCCGTACTGGACAAGAGAAACACCGAAAATATTACGCCTGGCAAACAAAAAACATCAGTGAAAAGGAATGGTGGAAAACATCAAACTGAACTGTCAAAACAGTGTAAACATAACCTTAACCTACAAACTACAACCAGAGCAGTTAACACTAGTGGGTTTAAGGTGAACAAACAAACACAAAGATCTGGAAAACAAAGTTTTTAAAACGACAATTCAATGACAGGTTCTGCCAACACTAGCAATAAACTAAAAACTGTCAACAAATACAGGAATTTATTCATCTCAAGGCTGGCTGCAGACGTTGACTATGATGCAGTTCATAAATATACGAGTGGCGAAATTAGTGGTGACTGCAAAGTCACACAAATGAGGAAGCGGTTCCTAGGCTATCGAACATTTAAGATAGGTGTTCCTGCTCACTTGTGGGACAGAATATATTTGCCTGAATTCTGGCCGACTGGGGCATACACTTTTGACTCATGCCAGCACTTGTTAGAAGGTGATATAAAAAAATATGTCCAGAGGCAGTGGAATACTCAAAATTGATGTTAAATACAAAAATTGTATAGGATAATTATACTGAATTAATGTTAAAAGGTTTCAATATTATATTTGCTACTAGGATATTTTGGTTTGCTCCCTAGATTCTTGTTTTAAGTGTACTTATTGAGCTCAAAAACTGTACAAAACTAATTAATGGGCATGACAACATTGCTGTAAGCCAAGTTATGCATTTTTTGTAAACTTTAGCAAATATGAAAACTCTCAACTGTTTAGCTGGCTTTTATTTATACAAACCATTTGTGTGTCAAAACAAATTCTACAAGGCCCAATATTCATTAATCATAAATATTTTAAAATTACTTTTAAAACAAAAAAAAACTAGCTTTCCTGCAATTGAAAATAATAACTACAATGTAATAAATAACAATGATTAACATACCAATAATTATTTTGGAATTGGAGCAAGCGGCCCTCACACAGTCCACACTGGTGCCTAGGCTGCAGAACCCATATATAAATGCCTTCAGGTTCGCTAAACAAGCAAGTAGCGTACTGCAAACGTCAGGATAATATTTTAGAATCTTCCTTCAACTCTGTAAATATAGCGTAGAGTCTGAAGTGATAGATAACTCTGACACACAACTCTCATCTCATAACAAAACGATTGGAAACACTTCTATTATTAACATACAGCAGTGATCTAATAAATCAGTCTATCTATGTCAGATAAAAAATTAAACATCCTGCTGTGGAATATTCATTCCATTACTAACAAACTAGATTACCTACGATTACTTGCGAATGAAAGTAGTGTGGATGTGATCTGTTTGACTGAACACTGGGTCTCACAGGTTTATATTAATAACTTAAGCCTAAGAGGTTACATAGTTGCAACCTCTTTTGCTAGATCCATGTATAAACATTGTGGATCTGCAATACTAGTAAAAGAGAACCTAGAATATACACTTGAAGGACTTTTGAAGGCTCAGCGGTGTATATTGTTAAGTACAACACAGTGATTTTAAACTTCTACAGACCACCCTCAGGTAATCTTTCTTTAATTCTGGATAAACTGCAAAGTTTACCTTAGTTACTTTATTTTAGTTTTTTTTTTTTACTAAGTTACTTTAGTTCTGTCTTCTAAACTATTCATGGTGTGAAACTTGACTTCTTTTGCACATGTGGCGTCGTCCTGTAAGCCAGCTACTAGGAGGTCACGAATTGTGGGTATTTATAGTCATGCACTGTGGATGCGATACTCCCCAGTGGGGATTAACGTCCGCACGGGTGAATACTACGACTAACCACAGTACTATCCTGATAATTAGACCAATTCGTAATTACCAAGGCAAAAAAATGTGGTTCGGATTCCACTATAAACTGTAGGTCCCTTAGTTGCCATTAGCTGTATGGGCTATTAACATCGATATACTGTATAACTACTACAGTAGTAGTTATATATCGATGGCTATTAATTAACAGCTGTGTCTAAGGGAAGTCGGCCTTAGTCACTAACAAGACTACAAAATCGCGCCACTCATCCTACACTCATCTCCATTCATACTTGGCTTAAAATACCTACTTTGTATGGTCGCCATTTCATAGAACAGTATTAACAGTATTAACAGACATCATTGAAGTCCGGAGACTTATAAACCTAATATCTAGTTTTGGTTAATGAAATCACTAGGCCTACTACCGGAGTTGGAAGTATAAACAAGGGTACCTGCTTGGACAATATTGTGACCTTAGTACACCCAAGTAGATCGGAAGCCTCGGTTGTACAAACAACGTGGCCTTTATGTCATTGAACACAGTGTCATATTCTAAATCTAACCTAATTTATTTACTGAGAAAATTTTCTAGGAAATTAAATCCTCGGAATTCATTGGAATTTTTAGCTAACCTTGGTCAGTAGAATTGGTTTGAATTATATGACCATAGCCTCTTTCAAAAACCTGTGTGTTTTTAAATTCAAACATGTCTTTAAAACTACTATAACTCAACACAAAAACGAAGAGTACTTTAATTTAGAGTTTTAGTAATTTTAGTTTTAATGCCGAATTTCCCATATTATAGAGAATAAGCTATTACCGTAGTACTCATGGTAAGAACTGGACCTGGGAGCGATTTACTTTTTCGTTTTTAGGTCCCTAAAAGCCAAAAACACTATCCGTTCAAATTCATATATATATATATATATATAAATGTCTGTTAGCACACTAACTCGAGCAGAAATGATCCGATTTTGATTAAATTTGGTATTAACTTAAAACCTACATTAATTTATTAGAACGAGTTCACGAACCAGCATGATCGGACTACGGGAAAGGGTGTTTATGGGGTAAAAATTGGGTTTTCCCATTTTTGACCCTAAAAACCAAAAGTTATTCAAATTCTTTTCAAACTATATTGTAGAGCTTAAAAAACAAATAATTTAGTATATTGAAGCGTTACTATACGCCTAATGGTTAAGGAGAAAATTTCAAAATATTGTAAATTTGAAATTCGCATGTTAAGTCTTATGGAGAATAAGTAAACTGTTGTAGTTTGAACATATTTTGATACAATTTGGAAAATGCATTTATTTCATACTAAACTATAAACAAAAAAACCACTATTTACCTCCCTGTTGCAGCAAACCTACGTATCGTAGGTCAAATCAAACTGATGCTATTTAAATAGGGAATAAATGTGATATTTTTTAGGAGACATTTTAATGTAAATCCAATCAGGCAAATGGGAATTCGCTTAGTTTGCAGGTTTGCTGCGGTGGGTGTATTTATTTTGACGATCGTAATGAGCTTTGTACCTAGATTTAACGACAATAAATCATTCACTTCATAGACTACCAACAGGTTATGAGGGTGTAGTGTTTAAGTATTGATTCAAGTTTTTCATTATACCGATTAATAAATAGCTCCAAGTTTGCTGGTCAAGATATTTAATCCTATTGATTTTCTTCTCGAAAAACGAGATAAAGGTCTAGCGAATAATTATACCACTAAGAAAGGAATCTTGTTTCCCTAAAATCAAAATTAGCATATACTGGTTATTAAACTCCTACACACTAATCACTAGGCTAGCGACTTATCCCAGCCCACGTCATAGTAGATTTGGTATACTATATTGGAACGATTTTAGAAAATGTTAATTTAATATCATACTCATCTTACGTAGCAAGTATACAACACATTATAATATTGAGAGAAATTTTAGAGAAATCATGACAGAAGCACGACCAATTTATAAGGGTGTTAAATGAAATAGTGAGTCAATATTATTATTACAAAAAAAAATTATATAATAATAATAATAACTCCAGGAGCATAACTGTTTGGAATACAATATCAAGTTTAGTGAAACTTAAAATTTATGACAACTCTTTAACAAAAAATAGACATTCACTACTTTTAGGCACAAGGGAAATCTTTACTCCTAGCGACTCGGGTCAAATTTTTACTCCTAGCGACTCGGGTCAAATCGTGCTACCTTGATCATTTACTCAATCTGCTCATAAGTTAAAACATGTTTAAAGAAACAAGGAATATGTTCCTGTGTATGCTTTGTACTTTGTATATTATGTACGAGTTGTTAAAGCTAAATACACTAGGAACAGGCTTACCCAAGAGAGAGGTATTGTAACTCAATGACATTCAAATTAATAAAATTGTACAATGAATAAATTGTACAATTCATTGGTTGTTCAGTTTTTAATTTTTGCCAGTTCCCTTACTGTGTAAATTAACTTAGCTAGTCTGCGTTGATGGCCAAACGTTGTCTCTTATAGTAACTTATATCGAGTTATTTTAATCGTGATAATTAGAATAAGTGGAAAGTAAAGTTTTACAGCCTCATTAATTCAAAAAGCTGTCGATAAATTAGTAAGTTTGACTGGAAGGTCTTAAAAGATATAAAGTCTTGTAGAAAAGCATTCCGGCGACTTTTAATTGCTTCATAATCTTCTATACGCTCCCTGTAGCCACGCAGCTTAAAAAGTTTAAGTAATATCAGGCAGTTGATGGGGTTCTCCACCCGAGAGAGAAATTCTTGGGAGAAATATTGTGTAAAATAAAAAATTAAGATTAAGTTAAACATTCTAAAATATGAGGTTACATCATAATTTATTAAAGTAGTTAATCATTCACAAACTAAATAGTAGCCTAAATAGGAGATAAGTATTAAACATTTCACTTTTACGTCCACCCAACTTTTTAAGTCCACCTAGCATTGTGTTATTTACAGTTTTCATAAATTTACTCTAACATAGCAAATGTTTTAATAGCACCGATTGGTGTCGGAGGTTCATATGACGGATTGATCTGATTTTGATTTGAATACTCGACGGATAAGACACATCAATCACATACAGCTAGACAATGGAACAGACAGCTGATCAATACTGGCCATTGTACTCCATAGGACGAGGGGTGTTTACCTACAGTGGTCTAATGCAAGGTGGACTTTGGTACTATAGTTGATTTGCCTCTGGAACATATAATGAGGGATTCTATTAAATATAAAATATTTAATTTATAAAACAATGAATTAAAAATAATTGCTATTACAAAGGGCCTAACCCACCTAAACCAGGTGTTCAAACGATGATAACATTTTTTTCAACAATTGTCGTTTGTTATCAATGCGATACTATATTTATACCTTGAATGTCATCAAAATCAACAATGAACTAGAAAAATAGCAAAATTTAATAAAAACAATCTATGTACATGAATTCGATTGCTCAATTGAAAACGTGTAAAATCCTTCGTACAATGCGAAAAGTTTATTTTGTCGTTGCTGTGGTCTGTTGACGATCTAGGTCAAACTGGCATATGGTTAAGTGGTATATGGTCAAACCAATGGGTCAGTGGTGGCACGGTTTACGTAATTCAGACAGTGAATTTGGCAATTTATCTTTCGTTCAATCGATGAATCAAGCCGACTTGGTAATTGAGGTTCTCATTGCCTACTGCTGACTGACAATTCCAAATGGGTCAGGTAGGCCTACACTACCCCGCACTACTGTACGTCGTATGGGCAGAGGTGAATGAATTATTATGAAGTATGCATATAGTAGAAGTATTTGATGAGTACTTCGAGAAAAAATGCATTTAAAAGTCTCGCCTTTCTAGCGTTTGATTTTTAGAGCTGGCTTTTAATGATTCATTTTCGCTGACCAATTTTCTTCATTACGTAGATGTAAATTAAAATGTGAACACCTGATCTTTAAGTTGAATATTGTTCAACAACAGTCGGATTGTAAACAAGAGACAAAACAGTTTCTAAAAATGGCTTTTGAATAGGTTACTTTTTTATAACTGTAAATATAAACTTCGTGTTGTTCAGTTAATTGCAGCAAATTTAACTTAGTACTAGCTACTAGCTACGTCCCAGACCAAAAGTTTTCATTTTCGTAGTAGAGCTGCCCACTCCGAGCCCTTGCTGATGTTGCATGTGGGACATTCGGTTTGTGGAAAGGTTAAAGGTAGTTTAAAACTGAATGTGCCGTCCTACCTCCTGGCAAAATAGTGGCAGTAATTCCCGAAGATGCAACATTCATAGCAAAATCGTTGTCTATCCGAATATGTGCCAGTTTAGTCGTTTCATGACAAACGTCATTCCGGTGCCTCCAGGAGCGTCTAAAAAACTGCACTCTGAAGGTTAATCGGAACTGTTTTTGGTAATTTTAAAAGATGTTAATTAATGTGAGTACTAATAAATTAGTGATTTTTTAATTTGTCCGGTAAGTTTTAGTCAGCAAAGTTTAAATTTTAAAAGTTTCTATATGGTGTGCTGGAAACCATGTGTTATTTTTCGAGTTTTCAACCAGTTCAATCAACCAGTTAATTTTATTTAGATTCAAATAAGTATCGCTGCGACCCATGCAAAACGTCAGCTAGTATTTAATTAGTTTATTGTGGCTTATTATATTGAATAATTACATTGGATATATTCAACTGTGTTGATTCAAATTTTATTAATTATATCATAGTATAATTAGGTTTGAAATTATTGAAGATTTATCATGTTTGCAGTTTCTATACAACCCTAACCACAAAGTCCTGGTTGTAAGGGAGGGAATAGTTTTCTCACCCCTGACGCGCTCAATGAAGCGGTTGATTCGATTGGTGCCTCAAAGGGAGACGGTTGAGATAAACTGTTACACGAATGTTTTACAGCTACAAATACATATGTCAACGCTATAAATACATTTGTTATACTTTAATTTTTCTTTTACAAACAATGCGCCACGTGTTAAAGAAATTAAAAATCAACATTTAGAAATGTTATGCATGGTTTACTGTTTGAGTTTATTAAACTAATTTCAAACATACACACGTTGGATCTTATGACTTAGAGTTCAAGAATGTGATTTAAGAACCTAAAACACGTATCTCGCAAATTGAAACATTACTGAAGTTTGTAGATCTCACGTATCTCGCAAATTAAAACATTACTGAGGTTTGTAGATCTCACGTATCTCGCAAATTAAAACATTACTGAGGTTTGTAGATCTCACGTATCTCGCAAATTAAAACATTACTGAAGTTTGTAGATCTCACGTATCTCGCAAATTAAAACATTACTGAAGTTTGTAGATCTCACGTATCTCGCAAATTAAAACATTACTGAGGTTTGTAGATCTCACGTATCTCGCAAATTAAAACATTACTGAGGTTTGTAGATCTCACGTATCTCGCAAATTAAAACATTACTGAAGTTTGTAGATCTCACGTATCTCGCAAATTAAAACATTACTGAGGTTTGTAGATCTCACGTATCTCGCAAATTAAAACATTACTGAGGTTTGTAGATCTCACGTATCTCGCAAATTAAAACATTACTGAGGTTTGTAGATCTCACGTATCTCGCAAATTAAAACATTACTGAAGTTTGTAGATCTCACGTATCTCGCAAATTAAAACATTACCGAGGTTTGTAGATCTATATTCAGTTTTGGGATTTAATAAACTCAACTTGAATTCGTAATTGATTGCCATCATGTTTTTTTTCTATCTAAGTAATCAAAAATATATATGGATAAGTTTGTTACACAACACAAAATAACATCCCATTTTATGAAGAAGATTGAAGTATATCGCAAACCTCTTGTTTCAATTGAGCTTACAGCTTTTATTTAACCGACAATTCCATTCATGTACTCTTTTCTCTATTGTACTACAGCTACAATAGATTCTTTTATTGATTATGAACGGGTAAAACCCCAACCATAAACATCCATTACATAGCTCTAACTGTAATTATAATTATTAAGAATAAAAGCATAAATATAAACTATATAGGCTTATTCTATAGAGACTTCTTGCTAATATCAGCATTAGAGTTCATATTACCTTCAATTTGAGTAAACTGCATTGTGCAGGAGATCGCTGTTTTCAAATCTAGTTAAAGTCCCATTTGTCAAGGAAATTGCCGTTGAATGGGCTCCTTGCTAACCAAATGGGACGTCGACCGGCTACAATTGTATTTTGTTTCAATGTTCGTATAATTTGAGAGCTTCACGAAATTCGAATTACAAAACTGGAATATGATTTAGCTTGGAAGATCAGAGATCATAGAAATATATGTTCACATGCAATATATCATCCGCTTGATTCATTAATGTAAATTCTTTATTAAAATATACAAAAAAATATACAAATATACATAACTTATAAAAAAAAACTACACAAAACATTTTTCAACTGTAATGTTGGAATGAAGTTCAAACACATTGATTTTTCATTCAAAACTAGAAAAAATAGTTTGTAGCAAAACTAATATAGTTACTGAATATGAATAAAACTGTATTACATAAACTGATGAATTACACCAACATTAAATTTTAGCGTTCTGTTTTTGTTGTTGAACACAATCATGTATTAAAATCATGGTTATTGAGTCGTAGCTCCATGTATTCATGTATTTTAATACTAGTTGTTATACCTATACTTTACAACGGGAAGAGGAAACGGAAAAGAATAATGGCGTTCTCTAGATCTGCAGTATAAAATATTTACAATCCACCATTGATCGTTTTGCTAGCTGCATTTTACCGCCTAGTTTGATGTTATTCTCTTTATTTTAACATGATACAAAGGAGGGGTTTAAACTCCGTGAGCTACCAAGAAAATAATATGAGCTACCCTGGTGCATGTTTCGATATTGTCACTAAAACATCATTTGAAAATTGTACCTACTTTTTAAAACTTTGGCATGATAAAAAAAACAATACTATTATTTACTAAAGCATTTGTGAAAATTTGACATAATTTAATGTTTTTTTGTTATATTTAGTGCACCCTGTAATAAAGCCATTTTATGTTAAGCCTAATTTGACGAGCCAATGTTATGTGCTTAATGACTTAATTTAGTCCTCCTTGTTCAAAACTGCTTGTTCAACATTATTAAAGCAAAAAGATAATGTTTAACGTGTACTATACACTCATCGTGATATCTTACAATGAAAAACTAACTATTAACAGTTAAAATGGTGGAAGGTTTCAGACCGCTTTGGTTTATTTCCAGGATTCGAGGCGGAGTTGATTTTTATTCACACCTCACTGCGTGATTTTTTTTTAAATACCATGTTGGAAACTCTAAGAAACTTATTTTCATACTGAAACCACACCAGCTGTTAAGTGTTAAAAGGTTCACCTACAGACTTTTAAAAACTTCAAAACTCTTACATTTTTAGTCTTACTTAGTAATATAACTGGGTACCACGCAAAATGAGAACTAAACAAGTATCAAAATTAAAGTCCCACTGTTTGAGAACGATTCTAAAACAAAGCAGCTCGTATTAAAGTATCGGGTTTTCATCTAAATCTGTATATTTGAGCAATTATTTACTTCGAATAAATTCAAAACACCTTATTAATGTTAACATCACATTACAATTTTGATAACATTATATTGCCTTTAAATTACAACAGGATATTCAAAATTTATGTTAAATAATTTTGAATTAACATAAATTTTCTTCAGATCAATATAAACACGTATGATTTAATTTCATACATTTTGATGAAAGAAGCTATTGTATGACACCTGTATAGTTAAAAAACAAAACTAACAAAATGAGCTACTTTCCTACCCACGTTGGATATTTCTGGTAAAACAATATGAAACACAACGTCGTAAATTCCCTACAAGCCAATAAAAACATATCTGCATTCCCTAGAGCGGTCATAAGTTGATTCATTTTATGTTTCTGTTACAAATTGTATCTACTCTATACTCGAAGAACTTGGGTAAGAATATATATTCTTATTTGAACAAATGTTAAGGTATCAAATAATTAATTATAATGTTTACCTAAAATATGTACTGTGTAATTTTGTAAGATATTGCTATAAAATAACAATATCGGTTGAACCTTTTTAACCGCCATTTACACCCTCCAAAACATATTAATTGTTTGAACTTAAATATAACCCTCCATTTATTACCATCGATCGCAGTGTTTCTATTACTATCGTTAATAGGACAGTTTGAGTTTGATTAAGTTTAGATTAGTTAAGAATGACTTTTTACGATAATAGTTAACGTCAGCTAGACGTAAATTTGTGCAAAGTACAGAGGATTATTTTTAAATATTTTCAGGACACTGGTTTCATTAAAATACGACTGTACTTTATTAAAGCAATTTAGTAAACAAAAGAACCAGAATGTGGCAATCTTTGTAAAATAGAGAACATCTGCAGCGAACCCGAGAGTCACTAATGATAATTACAGCGATGAGTGTAGGAGTTACAGTTATTCTGTGTCTAATACCTTGGGTATGGGGTATAATCTATTCTTGAAACTTGGTAAAGTATCGTTACATAATAATATACTGGTGCCAGGAAAATAAATCATTTTTAAACTGGCTTGTTCCATGGACAAATTTACTTTTTACAATTGTAATGTAAGAGTATAATTTTTCAAACCTTCGAATTTCATTGTTAAATTAATAGATAACACTAATTATTTTTTAACTAGATAACTCGCTAAACTTTCATATTTTAACTCAAATAAAACCCAATCCTTTTTTTATCACAGTAAGTTTTTAAGCAACTCTCAACCATTTCCAGCTAGCTAGAAATGTTCAGGAGTAACTTGAGTCTACATAAGTAAGACTCGATGTTTCAGTTGAATCTGTGGAAGTCACGCTTTCGCGGTTCGACAAGTCAAATTGGGAAAGTTCTTTGTCACGCCAGCTTCTCCTTGTTTAACTTAAACCAATACTTAGTTTGGTATTGGATTTGTGAACTCAATCATAGTTCTAAAACTAAAAGTACGTATTGGATGTTTTAACTCAACGTAAATGTCTGTGCTATGGGAGTGGGAGTGTTTTTATTTGTTTACTCATTTACAAATTAAATACTTAAGTTGGGGGTTCAACTTTGATAACGCAATGATGGTCATTGTATGGTGCTGTATACAGTAAAGTTTCTTTACAAACTAACATAAGATTACCAAACTCCAATTGGTTGATAAAAAACGTGGTGGAAATACAAAGTTAGTAAAAACACAGTTATAGAACATATCTAAATAAGTCTCAGTAAATAATAGTCAGCATTAAAACATGTATACGGTATGCGTTTTACTCTTTTTATGTTAGAATATTCATTTTAACAGATGTTTTGACATTTCATAAATATTCCTCTAAGATTTGGTAATTGATCAGTTTTGATATTTCATTTTGATATTGAGTTTGTAGCTTATCAAACATTTTACGGCCAAGGTTTTGGCAGTGCATATGTTCCATTAATCATACAGTATAAATTTTTGGAGCTTCTTATTTTTGGTTCAATGATAGTTATTTTTTTGCCATTATTACTGTAAGCATAAGGCCATTCATGAGAGATTACCCAACTTTGATTGGTTTATAGTTAAAACACAGTATAATAAAAAAATGTTACTTAATAAAAGTACAGCTGTAATAAGCATTAATCTCCAAATAACGCATAATGAAAACAATGATTTATATGTGGTGTGATTCATGCGATGGGTATGTTAAATTTTAATTTGTATTATTTCCCAAATATATTAAATTACTACGTGGTATTTTTAAGCTTTATTATTATACGCATTGCACTTTCTGTATATCTTTTAGCTCAACAATGGTTCATGTCTGTTTTTTTTATTAACAGACATACACATACTGAATGTGTATAACTATATAAACTTGTAATAATGATAAATTTAATTTTCTTAACCTCTTATAGAGGTGTAAAAAGTACATAATCTAAAACTATAACATTTTCTTTAAGATGGAATCGACTGTTTTCACATTTCATGCTAGTTTTATTTAGTTATGAACAATGATATAAATTACAGTAAAGATTTTTTACCAACCTCTACATACTAACTTGGAACATTTTTAGCAAGTTTATTGTAAGGTAAAAAATTTAAAAGTATATTTAAAAAATATTTTTGCCTAGAAATTTTAATAGATAACTAATAATATGCAACCAAAACATGAAATAAATACATAAAATGTAACCTTTTACTTTTTAATACGTAAATTAGAATGTCTCGCAATAAATCCAATTTACTTAAAATGGTCTATGAAATAGCAGGAACCTTAATAATACGTTCGATGTATTACACTAGTTTACGCTTACAATTTTATGAATTTTGCTTTGATATTTTTTGGCAAATTGCTGTCAATATTCGAAACAAACCAACAAATTTCGGTAAAAAAGCATTACTTGTACAAACGTATATGTTCAATGTCACCATGAATATTATGCTACATGGAGCATCAACACACCAGTAGCATCAATATGTCTTGCTTGACAGCGAGTATGTGATGGTTGTACCTAGTGATGGATCGACTTAATGTGCAACTCGGAACTAAATGCGATATAAATATTGTTGTCCCAGTATGGAATATATAATAATATTATATAATAAAAAATTATATATTTGATATTGCCAAAGTCGGTAAAATATAGTACTGTTAGTCTAATATAGGCCTACAGAAAATGTTTATCATAATAACGCAAACGTTATTGATATGTATTAAAAATAATTGGTTTTCAAGCACCGCAATTATTACTTGGTTAAGTAGTTGCGTGTGGTTTTTTTATCTAGAAAGACTCGATGTTTTTACATGTTAAATAGAGGTTACGGACGAAGTATAAGAGTAGAGCCGTTACATAAAGAGAATGAGCCATATAACATAATTTATGGGCAATAAATTACAAGACCTCTAGTGATAGGGTTTTCGATGGAATTTTTGTGGTTTTCTTGCACAAACTTGTGTAAAAGTTGGACAGTTTTCATTAAAATAAAATATCCTATCATTGTCACAGCGCACGTGCAGGATATATAATTTTATTTAAACGAAAAACTAAAACTACACGTATTATCAACAACCGTTTTATGAACTCCATTTATCGTTAAGAACATGTTTTCAGAGTTGAATTAGCAGTTCGTTTGTGTTGGAATGCTTGTAATATTACCAGTTTAAAGTATAAGTCAAACATTACTATTACAGAGGAAAACAACTTTGTTTACCTAAAACTTATGATTGAATTTTCTTTTGTATCACAGTATTTACATGATTATTTTAAAATTTTGAACCATTTGAGCTTCAGTGGTTTGATTAGTTAACATTTCCTTAGTTAACTACCTTCATTTGAAACAAATCACTAAGCTAAAAACACATCCGTTATCAAACGTATTTAGCACTAATCAGTATCAATAAGTAAACTAAATTTATCTTAAAGGCTTCATGATAAGGATCTCTTGGTGGGAAACATAGTAAATGTAAATTAACGCTCATATTGACTCTAAATATGGATAGCTCTGAAAAGATAAAGCATCTTTTCATCGGAAAAGCCGCAAATCCTAAATGTTTTAAAGGCATCCAGTTGTTCTCTGTAACCTTTGGTTCAAATAAAGAGGCTTGGATGACGACTCATTTGTACCTTCACATAGTTGGTTACTATGACTGACTGCGCTAAATTTCAAGCGGGTCGCTTTAGCCGTCCAGGGCAATATTTTATCAAATAATTTAATAACCTTAGACAAATGAAAACTTATTTTCTTGATATTTTGTATTTTTTAATAACCTCGAACAAATTATGTGATCCGATTTAAACTAGAGTTTGTGATACTAAACTTATGTATAGCTTTCTTAAGACTTTGTTCTAAACCGATATAATAAACCTTTAGTATATGATTGGAACTATATTAATACAGTTTAATCAGTTAAATGTGATATTGACGTGATGGTCAATAGCGACAGGATGAGTGTGATCAGCTGATAAGCCTCGACGGTGGACGTGTTAATTCTCATCTGTCCTTGCTATCATCCAGATACGGATATTGGTTAACTGTCAAGATTGTAAATATTTAAATCAGTACTGTATTTGCATAAAGCAATTTGGAATATAAATTTATAAGGTTTTACTTCGTGAAAAAGTGTTATTAAGGGATTAAAAGCCCTACATTCAAAGCTTAATAGTCATTGTTTTATTTACACGTACAGAAACAAAAATTTAAGCAAATTCAAGCTTGTGCATTTTACATTTTTACATTTTGGTTTTACATTGATCTCACGATAGTATAAAACATTTTAAAAATATCTAGGAGAAAAGAGTCTACTCTATTATGAAGGAATGATGTCGTATGACATAAGATTGCCGACTGGCAATGCAGACTAATGGCGTCAACAATAGACCTGTGTTTGCCATCACTTAACGGACATCTGAGGGATATCGTCTAACAGAGTTGTCACTAGAGTAAATTACACCATCGAAAATGAGAAAGAGCAGTGAAAAATGTAACCAAGCAAAACGTTTTATTAATTAATCTTATACACTAAAACACTTTAAAATAACGTATACACATGTCAGCGTTGGCTTTTCTATCATCTGACCAACATTTATCAGTTCATTCTTCACTTGTACCGGGTAACTCCATGTTTTGCTTTATACATATACGAGTATTACGCTTGAAATAATAGAAATCGAATCACTTATAATATTGGTCTGTCAATACATTTTAATCAAAACATTAGAAAATGGTTTTTTATAAATATCATAAAATTTCCACTATTATGTTTCCCGAATTGAATGCATTCTGCTAAATTTCGCTTATCCATTTGGGGTGACATTTCCTTGTTATAATTGAAAAATTTGCAGTTTCCCCCTAACTTTGTTTGGTTTAACGATTTTAATGCTATTTTCTCTATATAACTGGATTTAGCTTTGTAGCAAGTTGGTTAAGTTTCACTAATCATGTGTATCCTTTCTCCCCGAATACTTTGAAAAACATTATACTTTAAAATTCTCTGTTTTACGTATAATTGGCTTTCGCTATCGTTAATAAAATGAATTTAAAATGATGGTCATTTTAAATTCAACAATGGAAATATTTAGCTGTTTAGCTAGTCTTGAAAAAATAAGTCCATTAGGACGTATTGTATCTAGTCGTTAAAGAAAGGAATATACTCTAATTTAACACTAACAATACTAACACAAAGCTAACAATGCAACAATGCTAGCAGTGCTTTACAAATCATGATGAAAAAATATCGATTACTACGAGGAGAACTTGGTGAATCGGAGCTCAGCCTGATGAATGTGATATAATCTGTCCTGAGCAATGACACCTCGGTGATCCGTGGGGATTATCATGTCGTTGCTATAGTTAACGAACATATAAGTTCACGATTCTTTAAAATTACCTTTAATTCATAAATGTAAAGTAAACTACAGGAACAGTAAATTGAAACTTACAATTCAACAAATTTAATATAATTTTTTTTATTTTTCCAGTACCGCTAAATATACAACAGAACTTCAAGAACGATTTCTTCAATCTTGACAACATGAAATATCGTTACAGTTCAAAAGAATGTGTAACTATTACCTTACTCGAAAATTACCTTTTTAAAAGATGCAAAAAAACTTTAACACAGATCATTGATCAATGTACTCTATATCTAAAGTCCGATCCTCTGTAACCCAAAATAAATACACGAAAGTTGGAAAATCTAATATTAATTTATTTAAAAAGTATTCTGAATTTTAAACACAATGACCTACTTAGATTGCTATATTAATAATTAAATCTAAATTAAATTAATTTAATCACAAAGAGTTGTATACTGAGAAACAAATAATTCGTTGACGCAAATTTGTACTTTGACGGAGGATTTTACTGATTTAAAAAGAACCCACATTTAACAATCCAGTTTAAGATTTGTACATGTGTCGCAATACATTGATGATAAGTTGGAGCCAGACTAAAACCGGATTAGACCCTCCTATCAACATAGGGTATAATTTTAGTTTAAACTGTCCACAAGTATATTTAGGTTTATATTTAGAACTTTAAAACTCTCAAGGCGTGTTAAGCGTTTTTGAGAGCAACACTAGAAACAGATAGAGCAGAGTAGAAAGCACTTACAATGATCAGACATAAAGGAAGTGGTTCAAAGTGTTTACCGATAGCTCGATTGTTTCCAGACAAGTACCCAAGTGCACATTACCTTCACACAGTCTTGATACAAACAGGTCAGATACAAGTGCTTCGTTCAGTTCTATACAAGAGTGTCCAATTTACTTAACCATTTGTGGAAACTTCACAAACGACTATTATTACGCAGTAGTGAGCTGTTCTTAGGCTTACGCAATTCACAGTATCCGGGTTTGGAGATGATTTAAATATTGTTAGGAAGCTCTTTCGTTGTAAAAGGTGGAGCTCTTAGTATAATATTAGTAACAGTGAAGTCTGTAAAATGAGCATAGGTCTCTAAATTTCTGTTTGTTAGAGTAGTTTTAATGAAATTAGTCTTAATGTCATCACTTATCTCACGTAGTTCTGCTACCACTCCATCCCCACCGATCTTCTCAAGTAACTACACCTCATCAAAACAAATAGGACAAACCAAAATCGTAACAGTTTTTTAAACCAAATTGTTATAAGAAGAAGAAGTGTCTTATATGTCACTACTCAGGGGTAACTATGTCACCTAATAACGAATATTTTATTCATTTAATGTGTAAATTTAATACAAGTTTCAAAGGAACCATTGCAAACAACCAAACTGTCCAATCAATATGTGGTGGAGATCATACTGATCATATTGTTATACTTTATTATACATTTGGCATAAAAATAGAGTATGAATTTCAAATTATTGCATGCTGTACAGTTTCTCACAATGATGAAATGGTTGTAGTAAATAATCAACATGTATTTGTTTATTAGTATGCACTGGCAATTAAAATTTATTTATTTGTAGCAAATCTGGGTCAGCAATAAACTTTAGCCATATAAATCAATTGATTGTAGGGATCATTTTGAATGTGTAGTGTTTTGGTCTCTGAGGGGGGGGGGGGTATCTTACCATGAGACCTTCACTCATTATGCTTATTCCCTATATTGTAAATTTGCTAAAAGGTATTTTGGTCGATTTACTTACTCCCTCTATAATTGAAAAAATTATAACTCAAAAATATGTTTAGTACTTTTAAGTTTATTTTTGTGTTACTTTGAAAACAATAAAACAGTATTTCTTTTTTCGCATTCTCACAAAATAAACTATCTGTAATTGATTCGGATATCTAGATGAAAAATATAACAAAGCAATAGGAAGCAGTACATTAGGTATTGATATATTTAATTCTTTGTATTATCGAAATAATATTCAGGCAAACAAAAGTTGTATTCAGGTTGGGATTCAGTATAACGTCTGGGTTTTATCTGAAGCTGGCTATTGTGTAGAAACCTCTGGCTATCAGAATAAATCTGCCTCCATTCTGAAGATAATACACACCTAAAAATCTCAATAGATTGTATTCAAAGCTAGAAATAAAAAATGAATAAGTGGCTCAGATTGTCATTTTGGGTGACTACCAGTTAGTAAAAATGTATCATGTTAAGGAACTGTCTGGAAAATCTATAAAAAAGAACAGGTTGTGCTTATCACTTGTAAACAAAACAGTGTCTAAGTATGTAGTGAGAACATTATAGTTATTTGAGATATAGAACTACTAGAGAGTCGATAATGGACTCTCATACAAATATATATGTCATTGAATCATAGCTTTGAACATTTTTGTAAGGTTTTATTTAATAGTAAAACTAACATTTTTGCAGTTTTCGACCTCACTTAAAAACTAATTAAAGTCAACGAGTTTGTGGATGCGAGGAAATACAATTTGAAATACTCACGCGAAAAAAGAAACTATTGTATTATGAACATCTTTTTATGACATAGTGTAGAGCAAAATAAAAAAATCGCTTATTTAATGTTAAATTATGACCAAACTTAACATATTTTGTTTCATAAATATATAAAAAATCTTTATTGTTTAAAATTAGACGATTCCGTTCAATTTTTACAGTCATAAACTATGAAAGTGATAATATATTTCAAAACTTCCCAATATATCACTGAAATACTATCTCAATTAATATGCCAACGGTGACACCTGTATTGTCCCCAGGGGATTATGATACAGACAATTCACCGCAACAGCATTATTGATATGATCTCGTGGTCTCCATTAATTGTAATGCTGCAATAAGCATGATAAACTGAAATTACTGGAATCCCTTTCTATTAATTACAAATATAACAGCAGTGTTAATTTATAACAAAATAAGTTATTACGAAAACGATTTCTGAAATTATTTTTGATGATTAACCATTTTCAAACTGAAAACTGTAGTTATTAATTTAAATTCGAGCCAATATAATTGTATGTCCGTACAATGAGTTATTTGAAAATGTAAAATGTTTACATTCGAGAGAAAACGTTTCAACTAATTAAAACTTACCATTCAGAACATTGATTAAAATAGCATATCAAGAAGGTTAATAATTGGCGAAAACGTAGGCTAATTGCCATCCTGAAACTAATATACAAGGTTCAAACATAATGATTTAAAACGGAATTTTAAGTAATATATTCTAAATTTTGCTCAGCCCATGTTGGTTATAAATACTTTTTTTTTATTAACTCACTCTTACATAATAAACAAAGTGAAATAATAAAACAAAGATTTGCAGTTTCTGATATCTTGAAGTACCACCTAAGCAGGTTCTGGATTTTCCTTTATTGTTCCAGTAGTCGTAAGTTGCTCATGAAAGGGACAGTTTCCCTTGTAGTATACGTTAGTCTTCGTATAGGATATTGTTTTCAAAGAGTGTTCGCCTATTTTGTGAGTTGAGGGTCACAATAGCTTCCCATTATCAGGAGGCTGTGGACATTATTTTATTAAGTGCTAGATAAGAAAAAATAACGCAAAAGGTTTTGCATTAATATGTTTGCAGTGCTTAAGTGAATGTGATCATATATTTAGTCCGAATAACATAGGTATCAAAACTATATCTTGCTTTACACCTGCAAGAGTAGTTTGATTAACTTTGTTTCCAACTTTTGACGGTACGGATATTTATTACACTGCAGGGAATTTCTTTGGTAAAAACCACTTTTACTTTTAAGATTTGTTTTGCGATCGTTGAAAGAATACAATTTGTTTTGACGTAGGTGTTTTAGCATGCTATGATAAGAAACTCTTTCAGCTTTGTTCAGTAAACTTTAACCATTCATATTATTTAACACTTTATGTTTTATTTAATGTACATCTCTTTTCCTTGCAACTAACATGTGTTCTTAATCAAATTAAATTATTCTCTATTGCTAACACATGTTGTGTATCAAAAAGTAAATAAAAACAGTGCTTGTTCTCCTATCCCAAAAGTGTGTTCATTTTTTTCTCATCTTATAATCTTCATTTAATTTCATTCTCTACAAAAAATTCATTGGTCCTAATCGAGCCTGGATTTTGAATTTCAGTCTTTGGATTCAATTTTCAGAACACTTTCAAGCTATCGAAATATCTTTATTTTATCATTCAATCTCTTTATGTTTCTCCCCACTCTCATAGTGTCACAAACTCTATCTAATTCTTAGTAAAGTTTCACTCCATCTGTTTTGTCCAATATGGCTACCAGATCAATTTCACTCTCAAACTTCAACAAATCAACCCTTCTCATACAAAATTCTTTTGAAAAGATTCTCAAATCTGTACAAGAGCTTGAAACACTTTCCCCCTCAATCTTGTCAGTGATACAAATCAGAACTTTAAACAACTTCTCGAACCAGTTAGAAAAGAAACATGAAGCCTATGAAAATTACCTGGAAAGAGCCTTGGAACATATATCAGAAGAATTAGATTTGGATGCAGTAAGTGACACTGAAGACAAACTGCGACTGCTATTCGTCGAAGCCAAGTCTCGGATTGAAGCCCTTCTCCAACAGCAGCCGCAAGATGTTCCAGAAGAAAGTAAAGATTCAACAAGAATTAGTGACATCTCAGCTTCATCATCTGCTCACGTAAGACTCCCAAAACTAGACCTCATCACGTTTGATGGTTCTCCTCTACAGTGGGTAAGTTTCATCAACTTATTTGACACTAGCATCCATCTGAATGAAAGCATTTCAAACGTCACTAAATTTCAATATCTTCTCAGCGTGCTCAAAAATGAACCACTAAATCTCGTAAAAGCTTTCAGTATCACTTCAGCCAATTACTCAATTGCCTATCAGCTCCTCAGAGACAGATACCACAACACCCGAAGGTTAACTACACTTCACCTAAACAAACTGATCGACCTACCGGACATTTCCTCTACCTCAAACAAATGTCTCAGAACGTTCCTCAACTTGTTTTATGAACACACAGAAGCACTTAAAGCTCTTGACTGTGACATTACTTCTAACTCTAACCCTCTGTTGTCCACCATACTCTTACGAAAACTAGACAATGACCTTCTAAAACAACTAGAGGCTTTTAGAATTAATATAAAATGCGAAACACATTCTCTACCAGAAGTAGTCGAAATAGTCAAGTTTCTTAATCAAGAGTGTAACCAAATGGAAGACGCTGTGTTACATACCAAGTTTGCTCAAAGTACGAACAACCACAATTCAAATTTTAAACCCAAATCTTTCACATCCAAGCCCTCTTTCATTCAAGCTCAGAAAGTTACAATGGTCTCTACTCCAACTCCATCAAATCAAGACAACTCAAAAAATCCTTTCTCATTTCCCTGCTTTGTCTGCTCATCAACCGGCCACAAGGTTTATGCTTGTCCTAGCTTTCTCTCTCTTTCTTCAAATGAACGTTTTAAAACCGTAAAGGACAACAACAGATGTGTCTCTTGCCTCGGAAAACATGATGTTAAGGCATGTAAGTCTAAAGCATCTTGCTTCAAATGCCACAAACGTCATCACACCTTACTTCATTTTGAACATGACAAGACATCTCAAGGTTCTACATCATCACAACCATCAACCACTCATGTTTCGAATGAAAAACCTACCGTATCTCTTTGCTCACAGGAAGCCAGTCCTGCTAATCAAATCCCTAAAACTGTAATTTTAGGCACAACACTGGTTAAAGTTACTGCTCAAAATAACGTTTCTCATGTGTTCAGAGCATTGATTGATAGTGGCAGCATGTGTGATTTTATTAGTGAAAAAGCTGCTCAACTACTGAATGCACCTCGTTTCAAATCCAACTTACAAGTAGTTGGTCTTTCTCAATCTCCAACTCTCACAAAGGGTATTGTGAACCTCACTGTTAACACACTGGCAGGAAAATTAGTTGCATCCAACCATGAAGTGCACATACTTGATAAAATATCTGTCAATCTCCCTAGATCTCAAATATCACAAAGAGTTCTATTGAAAGTAAAACCTTACCCCCTTGCTGATCCCAGCTTCCACTTATCAGGGCCCATTGACATGCTGATCGGAGCTTCTCTCTTCCCTCTTCTTTTAACGAATGAAAACTATTCTCTCGGCCCTAACATGCCTAACATGATGGGAACTCACTTTGGCTTTGTTGTTATGGGGAATGCACCTTGTTCAACCGATTCCCAGCCTGCCAACACTCCATCCATCTCTCTGCTCTCAACGGTTGACAACGAATTGCATAACTCTCTACAGAAATTTTGGAAATTAGAGGAATTATCTGTACCCTCAAAGATATCGGTTGAAGAGCAACAGTGTGAAGATCTGTTTAAAGCTACCCACTCTAGGGACGAAAATGGCCGTTACTTAGTTCAGCTACCATTTAAAGAAAATCATCCACCTTTAGGATCTTCCAAACTCATCGCAGAACGACGTTTTCACTCACTTGAACGACGTTTTACACTCTCTCCTGATTTGTATAAAGCTTACTCTGACAATATAAATGAACACATCTCTCAAGGTCATATGGTAAAACTACCTCATCTAGATATCAACTCTCCTCACTATTTCTTGCCACACCATGCAGTTGTGAAACCATCCAGTACCTCAACTAAACTCCGAATCGTTTATGATGCAAGCTGCAAAACCAGCTCTGGAATTTCCCTCAATGATTCTCTCATGACCGGCCCTAAATTACAGACCAACATTTGTGATATATTGCTACATTTCAGAATACACAATATCGTTTTCACTTGCGATATTCGCCAAATGTATCTTCAAATCTTAATCAAACCTTCCGATCAACTGTTCCAACTCGTCTTGTGGCGTGACAATCCCTCTGAAGATATATCCACATACAAACTCACTCGAGTGACTTTTGGAGTAAATAGCTCACCCTACTTAGCGATTCGTACCCTCCACCAGTTAGCTGAAGACGAAGGTAAAGACTTCCCTGAAGCAGCAAATGTCTTGCGCACTCAGACTTACGTAGACGACATTGTAACTGGAGCAGACACGGTAGATGAAGCAAAGAACCTTCAAAATCAACTCATTCAACTACTCAACCGTGGACACTTTGAACTTCGAAAATGGACTTCAAATTCTCCCGAGCTTCTTCAGTCTCTTCCAGACACTCATAAAGACTCTCCAGTCTTTCTTGAAAATACACCTGATCCCCATTTCTCAATTCTTGGCCTACACTGGTCTCCAGACTCGGACAATTTTTCATTTCATCTCAACCTACCGCCAAAAACACTAACTAAACGTCACGTTCTCAGTCTAGTCGCTAAAATATACGATCCTTGTGGATTTCTTAGCCCATGTACTATGACAGCGAAATGTTTTATTCAACTTCTCTGGACGACCGGTCTACAATGGGATGAACCTCTCACTCCAGAACTTAGTGCAATTTGGAGTAACTTTATCTCAGCGATACCAGCACTTGCAGACATTCAGATCCCTAGAGCATTGAAAATCTCTCCAAATTCTAGTGTTGAACTTCACGGCTTCTCAGACGCCTCTGAACGTGGGTTTTCAGCTGTTGTCTATGTACGATGTTCCCAACCCAACGGAGAAGTGACTACACGTATGGTTTTATCAAAACTAGAGTCGCCCCTCTCAAGAAGGTGACTCTTCCACGATTAGAACTCTGCGCTGCCCACTTATTAGCTCAACTCGTAAACTTCTGTTGTTCTTCATTCAAACCCTTAATTTCACTCAACCAATGTTATTTGTGGTGTGATTCTTCAGTAACCTTGACATGGCTTCAAACTCCATCTTACAGGCTGAAAACATTCGTGGCTAACAGAGTCGCCCAAACACAAGAACTTGTCCCCTATCACTGTTGGCGTTACATCCCTAGCAAGGAAAACCCTGCTGATTGTGCTTCAAGAGGTATTCTAGCCACTGAGCTTGTGTCTCACCCCCTTTGGTGGTCAGGGCCTTCTTGGCTTTCTCTTCCCCCTTCAAACTGGCCTGATGTAACTTTTTCACCTACAGATATCTCAACATTAGATGAAGTAAAACACACTCCTCTAACTGTACTTGTGTCAACTACCACTGAATCTACGCTGACCAATCTTCTCATTAAATATTCTTCATGGGAACGACTTCTTAGGATTTTTGCTTACGTCCTTCGTTTCATACACAACTGTAAAGATTCTGAAAAACGCCAAGGTTTCATCTCAACACAGGAACTGAAAGACACAAAATATCACATTTTTAAACTTGTACAAAAAGAAGTATTCACAGAAGAAATCAACTGCCTCAAACGGAAATCATTTTGCTCCACTCGTTTACAACGTCTTTCACCTTTCATTGACTCATTTGGATTATTGCGTGTTGGAGGACGTCTTTCTCAGACATCACTTCCTGAAGATGCTCGACATCCCATTATTCTGCCAAAAAAGCATCATGTGGTAAATCTTCTCATTGACCACTACCATATCTACAATCTTCATTCAGGCCCTCAGCTTACTCAAGCATTACTTTACAAACATGTTTGGATACTGTCTGCCCGTTGTGCCATACGCTCTCGTATCCATAAATGTGTCAGATGTTTCAAAGTCAAACCTAGAAATGTGTGTCCTCTCATGGCTGATCTCCCTCAGTCTCGTGTAACTCCTGCTCGACCTTTCCTCCACACCGGCATAGATTATGCAGGACCTTTTACTGTAAAAATCTTCAACCTCAAGGCAGTGAGACACATAAAGTCATACTTTTGTACTTTCATCTGCCTCGTCACGAAAGCTGTACATTTGGAAGTAGTAACAGACCTAACGACTGAATCTTTCATTGCTGCAATGACTCGATTTGTATCTCGCAGAGGACATTCTTCCGACATTTACTCGGATTGTGGGTCCAACTTCATTGGTGCTGACTCTACCCTAAGCAAGATTGTTGAAAAATCTCTTTATTGTCAAGACTCCAAACGGAAGATTCAACGATTCTCTTCACTTAAAGGCATCAATTTTCATTTTAATCCACCAGCCGCTCCGCATCAAGGAGGATTGTGGGAATCGTCTGTAAAGAATGTGAAACATTATCTCCGTCGAGTAATGGGAAACTCAGTCTTAACACTCATTGAATTCATCACATTGTTGACCCAAATCGAAGCAATGCTCAATTCCCGACCACTGACACCTCTTTCAAATGATCCTTCGGATCTCGCAGCACTGACTCCCGGACACTTCCTGATTGGTGCACCCCTCACAGCAGTACCTGAACCTAATCTCCTGACAGTTCCTGAAAACCGTCTCAAGCAATGGCAGCTAGTTCAAGCATTTCATCAACGCATATGGCATAGATGGCACCTAGAATACTTAAACAACTTGCAACAACGTACCAAGTGGACTCGGAAATCAAAAAATCTTGAAGTGGGTGACCTTGTTTTGGTACATATGGACTCACCACCTCTCTCGTGGCCTCTCGCTCGAATTACAGCAGTTCATCCAGGGGCTGATGGGGTTGTGCGAGTGATAGACTTAAAAACATCAAGTGGCAACCTCAGAAGATCTGCCCACAAAGTGTTTCCCCTGCCAACTGTGGATTCGTGAACTGTTTTTGTTGAATCCACTGGGGATTCAAGGCCCCCGGTATGTTCAGTAAACTTTAACCATTCATATTATTTAACACTCTATGTTTTATTTAATGTACATCTCTTTTCCTTGCAACTAACATGTGTTCTTAATCAAATTAAATTATTCTCTATTGCTAACACATGTTGTGTATCAAAAAGTAAATAAAAACAGTGCTTGTTCTCCTATCCCAAAAGTGTGTTCATTTTTTTCTCATCTTATAATCTTCATTTAATTTCATTCTCTACAAAAAATTCAAGCTTTTAGTTGGATTCATACATTTTAAATTATAATCATCTTTGTTTAGATCTTAGTAGTGTTTACATTTGTTTGGTTACAACACTTTTCAAAATTTGTTTCCTAATAAATTCATGTGTGACGCCAATCTTAATTCAATACGAGTTTTGAATGAGGAGTAGTTTTCAGGTGTTTCAATGCATATTTATTATGCAGGTTGTGATATTAAACTTAAGGCAAAGAAAAAATTTGTATCTCTTTTTCGTATAGGCTTATTCATAAATTATTTAGCCCACAGTGGTCCTTAAGACGAATAAGATATCAGATTGTTTGCTTTACATTATTACCTAGTGTATTGATTTGTTAAGTATAATCTGTAGGTAGAATGATTAACATAAAGGTAATTTGTTTATTGCTGACATAATAAATTATATAAATACTATTCTTGTAAGTATTCTTTTATACTTAAAGGAAGTATTTTTACTGGTTGATTATTTATATGTTTTTATGTTAGCATGAAAACAAGAGTCTTGTCGAGTGAAAATTTAACTTGACTTATACAGTGTCCAAATATAATAACTGATTGGTCTATTAACGTAAAAATAATACTTAAATGTCTGGAAATAAAGCATAAGGGCTTAAACTGGAGGCAAAACATACTTCATCTACTCAAGTGGAGCTGAGCCTTGAGGCTTCGTCCAGAACACGTCTGGTTCATCAGCAATAAACAGCTTCGGCAGCTTTATATCCTCCCATGAGCTACTCCTCTACGTTCCCAATATGTCACGTTCGTTACACACACGTGATATATCTTACAACTTCAGATCTTTTGTTCATTTTTAGCAAAAGGTATAATATTAAGACCTTCATCAAGCCAAGGATATACACAAGGCTGTGTTAACCATATGTTACCACTGTGTAAAACTTCTCACAATGTTAAGAATAGATTTTAGCATATAATGGATATAATATTTTACTGGAACTAACCAAATATATTTTCGGCACTTTAAAATATACTAAACTGACTCGGTGTAGGTATCCTGTGATAAAGGATTAAAATTGATTCTCCTAATATCTATTATAAAAAAAATATTTCACGGTAATTCAGGGCAAATATTATATTCTTTCCCAAATGGTGTTCACTGTAAAATTGACCAACGTTGAGCGTTTATTAATATTGCATAGAATTTTATATGAAAAATACTAAGGTTACTTTGGATCACTGTGTCTCTAGGGAAAGAGATCTCTAGGGAAATGAAGTTCTACAGTTCATTTTCACAGGAAGATTGGCCTACTGTCTCAGCAAGAGGCAAATAATAATGGAATAAATGTTTTGTACGAAGATACGTATACAATATAGAAATACGGTTGTTGTAATGAGTGATAATATTTTTACAACAATGGCATAAAGATTATGACCATTAAGATCATTCTTAGTATGCTTTATGGAGTTACATTTGGAGATTCCCATTTTTTATCATCAGAACATTACTTTCATTCTGATTCCTTTTTGAATAGTAACAAAAAAATTTCAGTATACTGAAGCGTTGTTGTACACTTAATGATTACAGAGAAAATTTCAATAAGAATAATGGTTTCATATGTTATTGGTATTGAGAATAAGTAAACTTTTGCTGTGCACTTGTTTATATAGGTATCTTGATCGAATTGGCAATATTTGTTTAATACTAAGCTATTAACATTTGATTGACAAAATTCTTATTTTCCTTACCCGTGGCAGCCAAATGTCTGCAGTTTCTATACAACCCTAACCACAAAATCCCGGTTGTAAGGGAGGGAATAGTTTTCTCACCCCTGACGCGCTCAATGAAGCGGTTGATTCGATTGGTGCCTCAAAGGCAGACGGTTGAGATAAACTGTTACACGTATGTTTTACAGCAGTCAACGCTTATGTCACTTGTATATAAATACATTTGTTATACTTTACGTTTCCTTTTAACAAACAATACATTATGTGTTCTGAATAATACTAATATTATAAATTTTATTTACGATAAATAAATAAATAAGAAGAGATAAATAAATATGTTTTATACAAAAACTTCAAATAATAACCGTTATACAACAAGTTTTAAAAGCCGTACTATAAATTTGATTCAATGTTTATTATAAATAAAACAATAACTAATAGGAACAAATATCAGATTTAACTATGCTAGTTGACAGTTTCTTGACAATCGATGGTCTTCTAGCCAATGTGGTAAATACTAAAGTAAATAATATATAGACTGTTTTAGCACAACCAATTACTGTAGGTGTAAATATATCACGAATGCAAACTGCACATGTAAGACAAATCAACACTTGTTTGCAAGGGAAAACAAAATAACTGAACAATAAGCTACATTCAATTAAAAATTCACATTTAAACCCATTAGGACGCACAAAAAAGGGACTTACAGATGAAACTATCATAGTATTGTATGATGATTCAGATTATGTAAGCTCACATAATAAGTGACCCCTGGAAATGTGCCCCATTTCAGAAAAAGAAATTTTGTGTCAAACCCAAATAACATGCATTTGAAATAAGAAAATTAGGTTTTTTGTTATTTACACAAAAACTAAAAGAGATACGAAGTAAGTGTAAATTACAAAGTTGATCAGAATAAAAAAACCTATAAAATTATGTGCCTTTTGACATATGTTTCTGTTTGAAAATTTTTGAACAATGGCATTTGCTTTTCAAATTTTTGACATTTTTAAAAACATTTACTTGTAGCATATCAGAGTAAAGCTAATTTCATAACAAGTAAGAAAATTCAACCGGAGAAGGGCTAAGTGCATTGTACAGAGTATTAAAAAAATATTTTTTTTTTTTAATCTGCCGCCATTTTGTAACGGAATAAGACAATTAATTTCTGTTTTCGCCTGAATGTTCATCTAATAAATACCTTTAAAATGAAGTACAACATGACATATGTGTACATTTGAAAATTCCTAGGTTTGAACTAGTGACCCTCAGTTTTTGGCACACCCTGTAAAGGAAAAAAGTTACAAATATTTTAACGTTATTCCTTGGGGTCAATTTAGTGGGAAATAATTTTATTTCATCCTTGTACGCTAAGCAGTTTTTTTCGTAATCAATTTGAGACACCTATCGTGGGACACCCTGTATCATGGTGGAAGTAAATATTTACTTCCACCATGACCCTGTATAACGTGATTGAATAAAACAGTTGCATTTTTGACGTGACTCTCGTTCCCACGTAGTATATTAATGCTAGTTTTGTAAAACGCGATGTTTAGCATGTTGGTTTTAAAGGATTCAGCGGGTTTTCTCTGTAACAATTGGCGAGTAGTCTGTAGACCATATACCTTACATACTAACTAAGCTCTGACTGTCAAACGTGCTTGAACAATACCACGAGACAAAGAGGATTCCTCTGAACTCTTAACTGTATGATTTAAACTGAGGACTACTAATATACCACGCATCAACAAAACATGCTTAATACAGGGTGATTACTGGGAAACGCATGCTTTTGACTTTCGTAGTACACAAGGAATATCGTTCGACGACGGCCGGAAGTTGTTGCGATGTGTAGGGGGAAGTGTGCAGTTTCAATTTTTGCCAAGATGTGGGACCTTGAGCATCGTATGTTTGTCATGCGACGATATTACGCAAATGGTGAATCAGTCACTCAGACTCAGCGAGACTTTCATACACATTTTAACATTGCACGGCATGGCGCTACCCCTGATCGTAACACGATATTGCGTTGGATACATAATGTAAAACTCAATTAGATCTCTGCTTAAGAGAAAACCTCCTGGACTGGCAAGGACAGTTCGTACCCCTGAGGCAGTTGAAAGAGTGCGCCTTGCAACAGCTCAGAGAGTCCTAGCCACGACGGCAAAACAGTGACTCCAGTTATTCCACAACGGTACCTAGACATGTTGGAAGAATATTTCTTGCCGGAACTGCGCCATCAACGTGTACGTAATGACATATGGTTCCAACAAGATGGGACAACAGTCCATACAGCTCGCATTAGAATGGAATTCCTTCGGCGAACATTACCTAAAAGAGTTATCCCACGTTTTGGTGGTGTCACTTGGCCGAGCGCTCACCAGGTCTTAAAATTCCAGATTTCTTTCTATGGGGATTTTTTAAATCTAGAGTTTACATAAACAAACCAAAAACAATACAGGAACTTTAAGAAGCTATTCGCCAGGAAATCAACGCCATTCCTAGAGATATGTTAGCAAATTCCGTAGAAAGTTTTAAGGAACACCTCCAACGCTGCATCGAAGCAGAAGGCGACCCGTAAAATTATCAATGTTCTCTAACCACCACGTTAGAAATGTAATTTTTAAATGCTAAATTGCAAGTAATTTTATTCTGAAATTGCATATTGTGTACACTGTTTTTCCACTCATAAATAAATTTTTTGCTCTGAATTACCTGAGTACTCGTTATTTGAAAAACATGCGTTTCTCGGTAATCACCCTGTATAATTGATATTATCAAATAAATACATTGTTAGGTTTCGCAAACTGCTTTATACTTAATAGCATTTATATTAACGGGTTATGTTTTTTATTTTACTTGTTTATCGCTTTACTACGTGGAAATTTGAAATGACGGGTACTATACTAAGTAATAAATTAATGATTATTTATAACATTGCCTGATATCTAACTGGAAGCTAGTCAATTATATTATGTAACATTTGATAAAGATTCAACATAAGATATTCCCACACTAATACTTTCTCAAACACTTTGAGTGCGTGAAGATGTCAATCAAATGAATTTGAAGTATTTTGGAGGTAAACTTAATAGAAAAAACTATCAAAGTTGTAAAGAACATTGCTATTTACAACGGTGCCAACAGAGATCAATACTTATGGATTTTAATGAGTGCTATAAAGTACTTTTTCGTCTTAAGACTGCACTGCAGATTTGTTGTTTCTTATTACTATGCAGCTATGTTACTATGTTTCTAATTAAACGTATACTCTTTGAGATAATTCATTATTTAGGTCTATTTACTGAAACTCTTTCAATGACATAGCACATGAATGTCTTAACAAGTATTTTTTTATAATGGGTCGAATCCGTGTTATGCAAAATGTTCTCATTACATTATCTATATTATAATACTGTATACTAGGTGTGCTCTCTCAGGGCCACCAATTGAGCAGAGTGGACAAAATTGTTAACAAATAAACTTTTGTTCTAAATAAAATTTGAATGTACAAATAAACTATAACATTTAAAAAATGTGTAATGATCAAAAAAATTATTGATATTATTATTATTAAAACAGCTGATTCAAAACATATGGTATGATTCCCAGTTACATATATCAATATTATTTTTTGTGCTAATAAAAACATTTAATTGTCATCAACGCATATTTCTAGCATGAATCATTATTCAAAACATGTAACTATTTTCAGTCTTGTAATAGGCTGACGTTGTTTTCCTAATAGCCTATTCGTAGCTTTGGCTAAACAAGGCTTGATAGCTTAGGCTAGTATGTTAGAACAGTTGATTTAAATTATTTGTTTTAGTTCCAGTTTATAAGTAAGATAGTATGCCTATTTGATCATTGATAACATAACCTTAAACCATGGCCAAAATAAATAAACAAGCCGAAATCATATAAGTATATAACACAAGTTGTGTTATATACTTCGAAGGCCGTAATGCTCCTCTGGCATGACGTCATCATAGGCGACGGCAATGACGTAATTTTTGCCGTTTGTGAACAGCTGTTTGTTTTAATCTTTTCTTGGAAAACAAAAATGTTACTAAAAATATAACATAACGTCATTGCCGTCCTCTATGATGACGTCATGCCTGAGGAGCATTACGGCCTGTACAAAAAAGTAGGGAATGCCATTTGTGAAACCGAACATACTTCCCACTACTGAATCTGCTGAAAATATGCATTGTCGCCTGTCCTATTATCAAATTCTTGTATAAATAGGAAAGGCAAATGTCAAGGATCCTTTGAGATTGGGATGGAAGACTTCAAAGGGGTGTTTTGCTTCAATCATGATGACCCAAAGTGCCACTCCAGAAAGTCTCTTAAGAATTGTTCACTGGAACTGCTCCACTGGCTGCAAAGATTTTCGATTAAAAACTATGGGTTACCTTGTACTACCGCTTGTGGACATTGTCAGCGTGGGGAACAATGTGACAGTTCGTAAAGTGATCATAACAGTTAAGAACTTGATGAGAATTATTACTGATCTACTATTAACCACTAGTGTAACTATGAAGTAGGTAAAAAGTAAGGAGAATGAGAATGAGAATTTTTTTGGTCTTTTAAACATGGAGTTACATGCAATCAGACAAGTCATTTATAATAATCATCTGGTAACAATCAGGACGTTATCTTTAATACAAAAGTAATGTAAGTTAGGTTAAGGATGCTTATGCTTCAACAAAAAAATACACATAAAGGTTCAAACGTTTGGTTGAAAATAACAGTAAACAAGTATTTGACCAAAATCTTGGACGCCATCTTGAATTTTGAAATACCGAGACTCCGATTTCTTTAGACTTTTGTTTCTGCTAAATGCACATAATTCTTAGTAAAAATAACCAATAAAACCATTTAAAGCAATTTTCTTAGGGGTTTCGTACGGATTTACTCGACTAATAAGAAAAGACTTAATTATTTATTCAGTAAACTGCATTGTGTAGAAGATCGTTGTTTTAAAATCTAGTTTAAGTCCCATTTGTCGAGGAAATTGCCATCGAATGGGCTCCTTGTTAACAAAATGGGACGTCAACCAGATACAATTGTATTTCGTTGCAATTTTCGTATTAATTGAGTATTTGCGAGTTTAACTAAATTCCAGATACAAAACTGGATGATGACTTGGAGGGCGTAAGATCGAAAAAATAGTTTAACGCAGTAGATATGAATGGCCAACTTGATGGGTCTCATACAATTAAATTCAGTTTTAAGATTTATAGTAATAATATAATATTTTGTTTACAAAATACGACTTCTAATAATAAATATTAGTTATCCGATCGTTGAAGTAATTTAATTGTGCTCTTATTTAGGTGCCATCCTAAATCTATATAATTGATACACTACATAAACCTTTGTCGGTTGAACTCCTCCACCATTTCTTAACCGATTTTATACATTGACGTCTCATTAGATAGAGCGTGTCGCGTAGATTTGCAAACTGACTTTACATTTTTTAAATAGTCCCTTGGGCTCTGCCCTAGTGGCTTTGAAAGTTCCCATGTTATCCTTATGAAGAACATAATTGTTTACATTTTGATCAGCTGTATAATTTAATTGCTGTTATTTTTTTCGATTCAAAGTCTTTTAAACTCATCGGAAATTATGATGACTTTTATTTGTTTTTAAATAACTACATTACTTCTTTGCAATTGCTCGATTTCGAGCAACGTGTTTACTAGTAACAATTAAATCAAGTATCAAAAATCAAGATAATAAAAATTAAACATTTCAAAATCTGTTTACAATATATTCTTCTATCAAAATCTTGCTGTAGCAATTTTCAGACCTCGAAATATTGATAACATTTTAATAATTACATTTATACAACACAACTGGCACAATCGCAATCGGTATAATTGCCGATTCTCAAAAACATTTCACTTCATCTTAAAAGATGCAGTAAAAAAAGGTTGTTTTTATATTTAAAAAAACTATTTATTGATATGAGAAACATACTGCACAGCACGTGTCTAGTTAAAAAACAAAACCAATAAAATGAGCTACTTTCCTACCCAGGTTGAATATTTCTGGTAAAACAATACGGAAACACAACGTCGTAAATTCCCTACAAGCCAATAACAACATATCTGCATTCCCTAGAGCGGTCATAAGTTGATTCATTTTATGTTTCTGTTACAAATTCAATCTACTCTAGACTGATATATAAACGTGTACGAATAGAATGATCATTTATGTAAATATTTATCTGATATGATGTGTCCATTAATTATAATGTTAATCGTGTTATATAATTAAAAATAAGTATATTTTGATAAGACAGTGTATTGAAATATCATTAATTAGATTAAACTTGTTATTCGTTAATTTACAACCTCTAACCCATCTTCAGTGTCAATGAGTTAATTTTCTAAGTCTATGTGATGATGGAGGTAGGGAATGGAGGTGTACGGATATCCAAAATTTCGGTTCGGTTTCGGGGGATCGCGTCTTGTTGTACCGCCGTCTATTTGTCCCTACGTCTAGTTGTACCTCAGACCTAGAGATAACGGGACCGCGTCTTGTAGTACCGCCGTCTATTTGTCCATGCGTCTAGTTGTACCTCGGACCTAGGGATAACGGGACCGCATCTCATTGTACCGCCGTCTATTTGTCCCTACGTCTAGTTGTACCTCGGACCTAGGGATAACGGGACCGCGTCTTGTTGTACCGCCGTCTATTTGTCCCTACGTCTAGTTGTACCTCGGACCTAGGGATAACGGGACCGCGTCTTGTTGTAGCGCCGTCTATTTGTCCCTGCGTCTAGTTGTACCTCGGACCTAGGGATAACGGGACCGTGTCTCGTTGTACCTACGTCTACTTGTACCTCAAGAACTAGGGACAACTAGTCGTAGGTACAACTAGACGTAGGTACAGGTAGACGGTGGCTCACCCGTCTAGTTGTACCTGCAGAATTTTAAGAGGTATATCTAGACGTAGGTACAACTAGGCGTAGGTACAACTAGGCGTAGGTACAACTAGACGTAGGTACAACTAGTAGCAGGCCTACTCGACAAGTTGTACCGTGCAGATTTTTAAGAGGTACAACTAGACGTAGTGACAACTAAACAAAGATACAAATAGACGTGTATGCCACCGTCAAGTTGTATCGCCCAGCTAATATGGATGGGTCTAGTTGTACATACGTCTAGTTGAACTTACGTCTAGTTGTCCCTACGTCTAGTTGTACCTACGTTTACTTGTGCCTCGTAGTATATGTCTAGTTGTATATCCCCTTCGATTTGACACTTTTTAAATGGTTTCTGAATGAGTACCTAGTTTTAATGAATCCCTTATTTAATCAGGAACTTCGTGTTCCTTATCAATTGAGTAGCATTGATTTTTTTCCTTCAACTTAAAATCTGTCTCATCTGAATAATTTCTTCCAAGCTTTTGGCTTTGTTAGCATAATCCCTATTTTTTACCAATCCCCAAACAAAAAAGGGTTAATGTCTGGCGATCTCGGTGGCCAATTTATGGGCCCGTCTCGGTCAATCCAACGATTTGTTAACAAAATGTTACTGTTTTGTTTATGTTCAACCAACAACAATGTAAGAAGGTACTGCTTATCAAAACCGTTGATTATAAAAATTTTTGAGTTTTACTAACAAATAATGAAAACAACAACAAGTTTCTACCTCTAACCATCGATGTATAACCCCCCCCCCCCCACCTCTAACACAGGATGTGTAAGACAAATCAATCAGTTTTTATACAAACACCTGTACATGAACAAACAAACTAAAAAAGTTAACTTTCAATTCATAAGAATAACATAGAAATTTTTATTTGCAATTTTTTTAATTCTCCCCGTGACTAATATTTTACAAAACACTTCAATATACTAAATCAGTTGTTTTTAAAATCTCTTTAAGTAGCCCCTTAAACAAGGTGATAAATCTGGAATCCAAAACTGGTCGTAGGTACAACTAGACGTAAAGGTAGAGGTACAACTAGACGGTGGCGTACCCAAAAAGTTGTACCTGCAGATTTTTAAAAGATACATCTAGACATAGAGACAGCTAGAAGTAGGTACAACCCGGTTTCCCGGGTACAATTTATTTATTATTGTTTATTTGTACAACCCGGTATAACGTTGAGACTGAGGTCAAAATGATCACAAGGCTTTACTTAGTTTCCCACGAGAACGACGTACCTAATTTCAACACCACTCGTTCCCATCGACGTTACAGCGGTGAGTCATCGTCTATGACGCCAAACGAAAACATTCACATCGTCGCCGAGGCAAATAGACGAATCAACAGATAAATACAGCAATGACAATCGATAAAACATACAGTACCGCATTACGAATTACGATCAATCGGGAACAAAGTAGTTTCGCTATGGAAACATTGACATTAAACATTCGAAGAGTTCAGTTGTGATAAATATTATCAATCAAAGTACAGTAACACCAAACACTAAATTTTTTTCTCGTGCTCATTATTTCTTTCTTGAGTTTCACTTTTGTCTAGCCTAAACTATCCGTGAGCTCGAAAACGAAGCTTATGATGCAATACCGACATCTCATTCAGCTGTTTATCGGCTGTTCATTCATTTGCTTTTACTTTTACGATTCGATTTATCTAAAAACGAACAGAGATAAAGCAGAAAAGAACTACCGAGGTCAAGTAAAAGTCAATTCGCGTAAGTTGCCTGATAAGAGCGTGGTTATAGGAGTCATTGTAGGAGCGCTACGCTACGACGCCATTACATACAGCCAGTCACAAGTCAGCAATTTATGTTCCACTGCAAGACAATAATACAACAATGCTACAACTGTTAAAAAGTACTGTTAAAGAGTGATTGTCTATAAACTCTTCAACATCAAATTCACAACATCTGGGCCCTAATTTCGATAATGTTCGTTCAGTTTCGATCAGTGTTTCAATTCACGGGATTTATATAGCGAAAATGGGAATTTTATTTAGACTTTTAGCGCGAAACGGGAATCGGAATGTGCTGCTTTCCATATAAGAACTTATTATTGGTTGGATTATTGGTTGATTTAAGGCAGTGTTATTTCAAGATGTAAGCGCCATTTAAAATAGTTCTCTAACCATATTACGTTAAAAAGGTAACACAGGATAAACCGGAAAAAGTCAAGCGGGATTTTAGATACGTTGAAGTGGGATAAAACGCGATTCTCTTGACCGGTTGACTCGGTGAGTGGGATTTTTATTTGGTCCTGTGGACTGTGCCGAGGGTGGAGTGAGTGCCGAGTGGATTGAAACCGTTTGGTAATACAACTGTGAAATACCGCGATAATGGTTGTCTGACTGTCGCTGTTACATAAAACCTTCAGTACGATATCCAATAGTGAAACCGCTGTAACTCATTTTATGTCCGCTGTTTTTTCTTCAGATGAAAACAATTAAATAAATAAATTAGGGTTTGGATTGGAACTAGAACTGGAGTTGTTTGGTTTGACATTGTAAAATGTCAAAATATAACATCAACAATTGACATAACCAAACTAACAAACCGGGGATGAGAATTTCCTGTTTGAAATATTGTTTGAGTAATGTTTGATTTTGAATAAAAATGGATAGCAGTAAATCAACAAAGAAAACGAAGAGTGCTATATGGACGTGACGACACTGAAAAGGCAGAATGTACTAAGTGCAAACTTGTGCTAAAGGTAGGTCTTAACTTAACTGAGACCTTGATTGGCATTTAGCAAATAAGCTGTAGCATTTTTTGCTTACAATCTCACACATCAGATATAAGTTAGTGCCAGGATTGGCCTGGATTTATCAGTAGGCTAGTTGTCTTTTAGTAAATTGGCTGCTTTGCCAAATTGAAATCTACTGGCCTATTAAATAAATAATGGACCTAACATATTCAGCTTTTTGTTATGCTATCTTAATTAAAAGGTCTAATTAGTCTACGGTTTGCGGATCAGTTTTAGCATAGCCTCCTCTAATACAGGGTGGCGCAGAGAAACGGGAAATTTTGAAGTCGTTGTTGGTACACCTGTATGTCTTGTAGGAATGAGAAACTGAAGTCATGACGCCAAGTAGTAATGGACATTTAGTTGACAAGGAGCAATGGAGTGGTGCGGAGCGTGCAGTCGCCGTGAGAGCGTACTACAAAAATGGTGACAGTGCAACAGCTGCAAATGTTTGGGTGTCTCTATCACTTTCATTTAAATGGACATGTCAATAGGCAGAACATGTGTCACTGGGCTCAACGAAATCCCACTAAACTTCATCAACGTCCGTTACACAGTCGCAAAGTTACTGTATGGTTTGCAGTGCCTTGTCTTGGTGTGATTGAACCTTTTTTTTTGAGGATGAAGATGGTTCCACTGAAAATTCACATCTCGACGTTACATTCATATGCTGGAGACTTTTTTTGCTCCACGGCTTCATGCTTTTCCAGATATTGAAATTCAGCAAACCTGGTTTGAACAAGACGGAGCCACCTCACACACTGTCAATCTGGCTGCATGGAGACGTTTGTTTGGGGGCGCGTCATTTTAAGAAACGCCAACATCGTTTGGCCTGCACGGTCTCCAGACCTCTCAGTGCGTGACTTCTTTCTATGGGGACATCTAAAGAGCTTTGTATACCTGATTAGGGCAAGAAATCTTACTGAGCTCAAGACTCATATCGAAGAACACGTCGCCAACATCCCAGAGGATACATTGCATCGCACGATGCTAAGTCTTCATAATCGATTGAACGAATAGGCCCAAAAGACAGCACTTAACTGATGGGATTTTTAAAATGTGATTTTTAACTTTATTCCTATTTCCAACATTTCTTATGTATTTTCCACACTTGACCAACACATTTTCACCATTAAAGATTTTTTTGTACAATTTTCTTGGCCTATTATGATTATTTCAAAATTTCCCGTTTCTCTGCGCCACCCTGTATAAGGCTGTGGTAAAAAAAGCGTAGCAACACCACTCTTCAAGCAAACCGGAACAGCTGCATTGTTTTATAAATTTTATAAATCTGCAGTCTGCATAGTGTTTGAGTTTACTATCATATGTTTGTTTAACAACTGTTAAAAATAGGACTAGTTTGAACCTTAATTTGCCTAGTATGTGAAACCGATAGCTCAGTGATAAGTTATACTGAATCTCAGAAATTTTAAGGTCCTATACTTTTGATTAAGGTTTCACACACATAGGCCATACGTTTTTGTTTTGTTTTCGCAATAAAGATGCAGAAGCACATGGTTGGATTGGGCTTACCCTAATTATTTTTATTTTCATAATGACAATAAACAACCTAACCTTAAAGTTGCAATAGGCCTACTGGGACCAGTTAACTTCAACTTTACAGAATTGTATTATTATAAGTTGGCCTGAATTAAAAAGTAAAATATATCGGATCAAAAAGTTTTAGTTTTCCAATTCCAATACGGATGTTTACTTGCAGATTGGAAATACTGTTTCGATCGGCAGTCTTATCAACCACTCGAAGAGACACAAAAAAGAATTCGATGCATTATGCAAAGAGCGTTTGAATGTTACCAAACAAAAAGAAGAGTCCTCAACCTCAAAACAACCTTCAGTTCTAGATGTTTTTAAGAAGAAAGAACATTTTACTACCTCACACCTCATCACGGCACATCGAGATAACTAAGGCCATGACTCGTATGATAACAACCGACCTCCACCCATATTCTTTAGTAGAAGAGGCTTCTTTCAAAAATTTACTAAACATCCTCGAACCAAGATACCAGCTGCCTTCCAGAACAACGTTCTCCAGGACATTGGTTCCTGAACTTAACAAAAGCGAGAGGGAAAAATTAAGTCCACTATTAAAGAAGAAGCTGAAAGCCTCTTATCGATGTCCCTGACTACCGACAGATGGACGTCAAAGGCCAATGACTCATTCATGTCCCTAACACTGCCTTACCTTTCAAAGTCCACTATTATAGAAGAAGCTGAAAGCCTCTTATCGATGTCCCTGACTACCGTCAGATGGACGTCAAAGGCCAATGACTCATTCATGTCCCTAACACTGCTTTACCTTTCAAAGTCCACTATTAAAGAAGAAGCTGAAAGCCTCTTATCGATGTCCCTGACTACCAACACATGGACGTCAAAGGCCAATGACTCATTCATGTCCCTAACACTGCCTTACCTTTCAAAGTCCACTATTATAGAAGAAGCTGAAAGCCTCTTATCGATGTCCCTGACTACCGACAGATGAACGTCAAAGGCCAATGACTCATTCATGTCCCTAACACTGCCTTACCTTTCAAAGGACTTTGAATAAAAGTCATTTGTCATTGGTAACAAAAACATCACAGAGTCCCATACCTCGATTTTGTTGTTGGAACAAGTCGAAGAAATGGTGGAAAACTGGGAGCTCCCTAAAATCCCAATTTTTGTCATTAGTGACAATGCTGCAAACATTAAGGCTGCTTTGGAAAAGTTTTAAAACTGAAATATTTTTCTTCAATTATTTCCATTCATCATAGTGTTTAGTTACTGTGCAAGGAACTAAAACTACGAACGAAAATAGAACATATTGAGTTTCATTAATACTATAGAATTTTTTTTAGATAATAAATTACGTCAGCTAGACGTAGAATCTTGCTCATATCAGCGAGTGTCATCGCATATTTGTTGTCTGCAAACTCACGTGTGTCACAGCGTGATAAATATAAACTACAAATATGTATAAAAGAGACCCAACAATTACTAAATTATTCTGTTTAGGGTAATTTTAAATTTAAATATTTTCAGGACACTTGGTGTAATTAAAATACAACGGTACTTAATTTCAGCTGTTTAGTAAACAAAAGAACCAGAATTTGGCACTCTTTGTAAAATCTTTTATATCTTTTACTATAATAAATTACGTCAGCTAGACGTAGACGTTTGCTCATATCTGCGTGTGTCATCACATATTTGTTGTCTGCAAACTCAAGTGTGTAACAACGTGATACTAGTAAATATAAGCCATAGATATGCACTAAAGAGACCCAACCCTTAACTTTAATATTCTTTTAGGGTTATTTTTCAATATTTTCAGGGCACTGGTTTCATTAACATACGACAGTAGGTACTTTGTTACAGCAATTTAGTAAACAAAAGAACCAGAATGTTACACTCTTTGTAAAATAGAGAACATCTGCAACGAACCCGAGAGTCACTAATGATAATTACAGCGATGAGTGTAGGAGTTACAGTTATTGGGAGCCTAAGATATAGTTAGTAATAGCTTCAAAATTGATTGTTAGTTTAGGCATATTAGGAAAGTTACCGGAAAGATTTTGTGCAATCCTAATTATTCTCTATGTCTTTTGGGTCGCTGAACCCGATTATGAGGTTTAATCAGCCACTTGAAGAGACACAAAATAGAATTTGATGAATTTTGCAAAGAACGTTTGAATGTTACCAAACAAAAAGAAGAGTCCTCAACCTCAGAACAACCTTCAGATCTAGATGTTTTTAAGAAGAAAAATGTTGTGCAATCCTAATTATTCTCTATGTCTTTTGGGTCTCTGAACCCGATTATGAGGTTTTCTGACAAATATTATGACAGGAACGATGTTCTTTTTTTTTAGTTTTTTGAGGGTTTTTTTTGGGTAATTATAGGGTAAGTTTTGGTTTTTTTTTTTAAGTACTTGTTTTGTTAAATCATTGGCTAACTCTAATGAGAACGTTGTTGTTGAAGATGATGTTGACTTATTAATTATCCTTATCAGTTTGGACAGGAAAAAGAGTTTTCTTCTTGATACCAGGAAAGGTCAAAACTCTATCAACAACACACTCCACACTCTTTGCCAAAATCTCCACTGTCTTTGAACAAAACAGTTGCAGAGAATATTCTGTTTTAACATGCAATGAATGGATGAGACACGAATTCTGCACTATTTAACCAGGGAAAATTGAAGTTTTGTACATTGTTGTCTTGGAATAAAGATTGATTTGATTTGAAGTTTGTAAAAGCAGTAATTAAAAATCCTGACCTTGGTGATATTATTCATGTTTTCAAAAACAGTATAGCTACTCCATAAAGCATAGCAAAAGCTGGAGAACGATTCTTGGCCGAAGTGTATGACTATAACGGGAGCACAGCACCTCTTTAAACCACTGGGCTTCCTGCGCTTCCAACCTCAGCAGCTGGAGCTATAGCAAAGCCACCTAGTTATCCATCAAATGTATGTGTGTCGATAAGCGAGCCGAGGATTGGGGTTGGAAGAGGACCATCAACGGGCTCAAACCAATCACAACTTTTTTTAATCCAGCTCCACTCGAACTGCCTAAGTTGATAACATGCAAGTGCACCAAAATCTGCGCGTGAAACTGTAGCTGCATTAAGAGGGGGGGGCTAAGTTGCGCCGATCTATGCTTAAACTGCGTTGACAGATCATGCAACAACGCATTGGTGGCCCTTAACAAACAAGAGGACGAGGCTGAAGGTTTTGATCACCAAGATAAAATTGGTCCTTAGTTTCTTACCCTTCAGGAAGCCTTAGACGTACAGGAAGATGCGGAAAAGCTGCTACAAAAAAGGGGCGGATGGAATGACAAACTTCTACCAGAAAAGATTGAATTGCATAATCCTACCAACCAAACTATGGCTATTAGTGAGGTTATTACCATTGTAAAAAAATTATTGTACAGTTAATAGTTTCTGGGTGTATAGAATAATATTAATATCAAATTCACTCTACATTTGTTTATTCCTTTTGTCCCAATTTTCTCCGATTTGAATTTAGGCAGACATTTCTTTCAGGTGGAGGCTTGTGGTCAGTGGACACACTAGTTTGTTTATTTTTATGTGTATTTCAGTTTTTTTTTCATTATTAAATAGTTAAAATTTTTTTCCAAGGAAGCATACTGTAAAATGGCAGCATTTAGCGTTTATTTTAATTTTTGTTACTTCTGGGCATTTGTAATGTGTTCTAGTGGCGTAACAGTTAGTCATAATATACCTCCACTGCAGCATACCTGCTGACTTAGCGAATTTCCATTTGCCTGGATTGATTTTCAATTAATCTGTTAAATTAACATTTATGTTTAACGAGTACCTAGGTTAGCTGCTACAGGGAAACTAATAATGTGTGTATTTTTATAAAAATATCAATAGCTTAGTATGAAATAAATAAATCCGCCAAGTTTGATCAAAATATATCCATAAACAAGCCTAGCCTATGTTTATTTCATGGATAACGGATGTTAATTTATAACACTAGATAAACGCAATAACTAACTTAATTGTCATATTTAACCCAAATAAATCCCAAACTTCATTTAATGTCAGTATGATATTAGGGAAATCCCGTCACTTTTCCACTAGCTAGAAATGTTCAGGAGTATTCCGAGTCTAAATGAGCAACACTCGAGTTTACTTGAGCAAGAATCCTGGTTTCAGTTGGATCTGTAGAAGTCACGCTTTCGCGGTTCGACAAGTCAAATTGGGAAAGTTCTTTGTCACGCCAGCTTCTCCTTGTTTAACTTAAACCAATACTTACGTTTGGTATTGGATTTGTGAACTCCATGTTGGTTTCAAAACTGATTTTGGTATTGGATTTTTAACATATTATTAATTATTAATCATTAATAAATTTGAACAATATACAGGGTGTCCCACGAGAGGTGTCTCAAATTGATTACGGGATAACGGCTTAACGTACAAGGATGAAATAAAATTATTTCCCACTAAATCAACCCCAAGGAAAAACGTAAAAATATTTTTAACTTTTTTCAAATACAGGGTGTGCCAAAAACTGAGGGTCACTAGTTCGAATCTCGGAATTTTCAAATGAAAACATATGTCATGTTATACATCATTTTAAAGGTATTAAATAGACAAACATTTTGGTGAAAACAGAAATTAATTATCTTTTTCCGTTTCAAAATGGCGGCAGTTTTTTTGAAAGAAATCTATATTTTTTTAATACTCTGTATTTCCTATACCAATGCATTTAGCACTTCTCCGGTTGCATTTTCTTACTCGTTATGAAATTAGCTTTACTGTGATATGCAACAAGTAACGGTTTTTTGAAATAATAAAAATTCCAAAAAAAATTATTTTTGAAAATTTGCAAATGCTCATTGTTCAAAATTTTCAAATAGCAACATATGTCAAGTGGCACATCATTTTATAGTTTTTTCAATTCCTAACAACTTTGTAATTTACACTTACTTCGTATCTCTTTTAGTTTTTGTGTAAATAACAAAAAACCTAATTTGCCTATATCAAATGCATGTTATTTGGGTTTGACATGGTTCAACACTAAATGAAATGAAGCCTTTAGTGTCAAACCCAAATACCATGCATTTGATATAGGAAAATTAGGTTTTTTGTTATTTACACAAAAACTAAAAGAGATACGAAGTAAGTGTAAATTACAAAGTTGTTAGGAATTGAAAAACCTATAAAATGATGTGCCACTTGACATATGTTGCTATTTGAAAATTTTGAACAATGAGCATTTGTAAATTTTCAAAAATAAATTTTTTTGGAATTTTTATTATTTCAAAAAACCGTTACTTGTTGCATATCACAGTAAAGCTAATTTCATAACGAGTAAGAAAATGCAACCGGAGAAGTGCTAAATGCATTGGTATAGGAAATGCAGAGTATTAAAAAAATATAGATTTCTTTAAAAAAAAACTGCCGCCATTTTGAAACGGAAAAAGATAACTAATTTTGGTTTTCGCCAAAATGTTTGTCTATCAAATACCTTTAAAATGATGTATATCGTGACATATGTTTACATTTGAAAATTCCGAGATTCGAACTAGTGACCCTCAGTTTTTGGCACACCCTGTATTTGAAAAAAGTTAAAAATAGTTTTACGTTATTCCTTGGGGTCGATTTAGTTGGAAATAATTTCATTTCATCCTTGTACGTTAAGCCGTTTTCCAGTAATCGATTTGAGACACCTCTCGAGGGACACCCTGTATAATTCAAAGTTATTATGCATTGCTATATCCAGTGACAGCTTTTGAGATACAAAATTTACTACAGTTTATGAGCTATCATGAGATTACTTAACTTCAGTTGGTTGGTTACAATATGCCATAGAAATTCAAAATTCATAAAAACATAATTACATAATAACATATTAATGACAATAGGTCCGGCATATAGTCAACATATTACATATAGTACGCATTCTAACATAATTGTTAGGCTCAATTTTAATATAAATGGAAATTTATAATCCTCACATAGTGCTCTAAGATTGGAGACGTTATCAAGTTGGATATTGTACTTGCACGTATGGTATAGAATTTGTAATTCAATAAAAATTGCACAACCAATTTGTTAACTTATACAGTATTAATACTTATCTTGTTGTTTACGTTAGAATAGATAATTCAATGATGGTTATAACCTTTTTCCATTACTAGTGTAAACAAAAAATTATAGCTAATATGAGCACAATGTGTGTGAAACGTCGTATAGCTAACATGGAAACAAGTATCACACGAGATAATATGTCTTCTGGTTTATAGGATTGGTAGTAAATTAAATATTGACCAAATATTTAGGATTTAGAATATTAGCTCATGTCTGTTTTGAAGAAACACACACCAAGTCTAATTCTTATAATAATATAAATAACTAATTCATTAGACTAGTAGTCTGTTAAAAGTATAATAGTACTTTTTTAACTTCGTTATAGAGTTCTTATAATTAAAGCCACATAAATATCAACATTTTCTGAGATGGAACTAAATAATTTCTCCTTTCTGTACCAATTTTAAATAGTTTAATGAGCAATTGTGGAATTTCAGGTTACGTCTTTTAACAAACAACATTTTGCTTTTTACTTTCTCCCCCTGGGCCCCCCTGGGCCCAAAAAAGTGGTTTTCGAAGTGATGTCTGTGTGTGTGTGTGTGTGTGTGTGTGTGTGTGTGTGTGTGTGTGTGTGTGTGTGTGTGTGTGTGTGTGTGTCAGTCTGTGTGTCTGGATGTGTACAGACCTAGGGACTACACCTGTGGTCCGATTTCGATGAAATTTGGTATGTAGGTTCTAATCCATGGTATCTCCAGGCGTTTTTTTTTATTTTTTTGAAATTTTGATTTTTAATGAGGATTTTCCCATAAAAACCGGAAAAATCGGATTTTCTCAAAAATGGACTGAACGATTTTGATAAAAATTTAGTATGTTGTAGCCCTTTAAATTCTGAACAAAATGGTACAAATTCCATTTCTGTAAAAATTACGGTTCAAAAGTTATGGTAAATTATGTTATTTTCCCATAAAAACCACATAAAATAACGAAAAATAGGATTTCAGAAAAAAAATCCGGTTTTATTTTAACATAGTATGTTATGGTCCTTAAAAGTTTTGATAGTTATTTCATTTTTAAAATGTTTTTATTTTTTATGGGAATTTTCCCATAAAGCCCCATAAAATAACGGAAAAATAGGATTTTCCCAAAAACGGCCAGAACGATTTTGATAAAAATTGTGTATGTTATAGTCCTTTATATTCTGAACAAAATGGTACAAATCCCATTTCTGTAAAAAATATGGTTCAAAAGTTATTGTAAATTATGTTATTTTCCCATAAAAACCAAATAAAATAACGGAAAAATCGGATTTTCACAAAAATGGCCCGAACGATTTTGATCAAAATTTAGTATGTAGTCCTTTAAATTCTGAACAAAATTGTACTAATCCCATTTCCGTAAATTTACTCTCACCGCTTACACATGATAAAGGTTGTTGACAAACTTATGGGAGAAAGTATGTGTCAGAATGCTGATACCGTTTATTTTGTAACCTTATTGTACAATCGAACATTAAAATGATTTTTACCGAATTTTTACGTTAAAATTGTTGTAAAGATACTAACAATATTCAGTAAAGGAACTAAATCATTAAATAAAGGTTTCCTTTTACTTTATGTTATACAGGAAAATGATAATGTATCACAATCAGTAAAGTAACATTTACTTCCAACATTTTCTGATATAGAAAGAAGTTTGATGATACTGCATCGTCATGTAGGCCTACTAATAAATGTACCACATAATTCTGTACTAATAATTTATGAGATACATTTTTCTTTAGTATTAAGTTTGATTCTGCAGGAGTAAATTACAGTTACTGCTTATAACAAAAACAACAAATTTGAGTTTTGGAGCATTACTTGTATAAATTGACACAATTTATGACGACATTAATGCTATGCTTTATAGAGCATAGCCAAGCATGGCACCAATACGTCTTGCTTGACAGCGAGTCCGTGATAGTTGTACCTAGTGACAGATCAACTAAATGTGCAACTCGGTACTAAATGAAACATTGATTGAATTAGGGATAAATTACAATAACCCATTTCGAGCTAATAAGGAATTTATGCAAGGTGTATTCAACATATTGTTAAAACAATAACTCTCAATTTGATGACCTAAAGTCAAAAAACGTCCAAGAAAATCAATCAAAAAACATTTTGATAGTTGTGTTTGGTTTTATAGTTAAAAGTAAATGTAGGACTTAATGTTAAAAATTTTATATGGAGGTTACGGGCAAAATAAACAAGTAGACCCATAACATAAATAGAATGAGCCAATACTAAATAATTTATGGTCTATACATAAATTACAGGCCCTCTTAGGTAATAAGTTTTTCCAACAAAAATATTTTGTATATGGACAATTTTTATCAAATAAAATACTTTTAAATATAGAATATATTTTTGTATATAGAACGTTGATAATAGAACGAATAAACTGCATTAGAGAATAAAGAACCAAAACGTTTATTTAACATACCTCTTTTCTATTGCCGTCTTGCATTTTATCGTCACTTATCAACTCGTCGAATTCTTTAAAAGAATAGAAAATACTTTTATCGTTCAAAATATACCAAATTAAAAGTTTTTAATCCATTTAAAAGATTTAGCCTGTCTCGAACTTTGAGAAATCCGATTTACTTAAACAAAGATCTCCCCCAAACAATCTTCCAACGAATCTGCGACTGCATTCTACATACAATTAATAGTGCGTAACATGTTGAAAGTAATAATTAATACGACAACAGTTTGTTGTTTCTTTATTAAGCAGGTTAAATTAAGTTTAAGTGCAATTAAATGTTAACTCAGCAGTGACTAAGGAACAACGAGAAACTTTGTTAATCGTAGAGTTCAACTCATTGATCAATTACTGCCTTGAGACGCCAAGTTGCTGCGACTTATATCCGCCGTCGTTGACGTCAATATCGCACCCTCTGGCCCTTGACTCTCCCGGGCGACCACAAACTCAGATAACAGACGAGTTCAGTAACTTAAATACTGGTTATTAAATTTCGGATTGAAAATTAAAGATAAGTATGAGTTTAATGCATACAGTTAGAAATATATTTATGTTACATTGGATACTTAAACAGGGAACAATTTCTTAGAAAAAAAAATTAATCCACAGAGAAAAATGCGTAGCCCTTTTTAGTTAGCGAATATCTGGAAGTCTGCTATCAGTGAGATCGTATCATATACTAGGAAAAATCTATTGAAACGATAACACCTATTTTACGGCTTGTGGTACCGTAGGTCGTATAACGACTGTAAAGCATTCAAGCTACTCGTGTTTAAGAGTTAAGGTTTATTGAAATTAACATCAAATAATGTATTTTTGCGTGTAGTGGTTATCTTACGCCCTCGATTAAACAAACATGTTTAATAAATTATATTTTACTTTAAATATTTTTTCATCAATTGATTCTGCACGTTAAACGTATTACCGTGTTTTGATTACTTGAAATTTGAAACCTCAAAATTGTTTTTATCACTGCTATAAAATAGTCTATTTATACCCTGTTTTTTACAAAAGTATCATCATAAAACTGATATTATTGTTATGAAGCAAAAGGGTTGGAAATCCATTGAAATAGGTTTAATGAAGTAAATAGTAGGCCAGCATTATATAACATTTCACAGTAATCATACAAATGACCGATTCCACGGAATTGTTGGAAAAAAGAAGATTATACACACAATGTTTCCCGCGCAAAATAAATGTCTTTGTTTTATTTTACATTAAACAATTTTGAAATTTTTCCCAAGTCATTTTGCTTTGATTATTAATCACAAATGTCCTTCTTTAGCCCAAAATCTTGAGTCAATATAATAATTCTTCCAGTCAGCTTGAAATTGTATTTCTTACCACCAATATTCTCTTATAATTAAGATCATCTAAATAGAAACAGAAAAACTTTCTTTGAAACAATTTTTAGAGATTGTTAGCCAAGATTAAAAAGTTTATATATACAATAATTCATAAATAACGTTAATATGAACGATACATTATCGGTCCTGCTAAAAGTTTTCAAACTCTATTATCCTGCAATTTTTACCCGCTATAAATTTACAACGTATAGTCATCTAGCATGAGCAGTCATCGAAAGAGAGAATATCCTTGGATGTAATGTAAAAAAGGAAAGTAAACGAAAGACTGAGGCCTTAAATATTTTATCGTCCGTTGCTAACAATAAGAGCTAGGAAAAGGATCGGTTCCGACGCGCCCCTGGGCTAGAATACTTTACGTTCTTTGTTGCATCGTAAAAGAGATTAACGTTTTCTTGAATAACAACAAAACCCGGGAAGGAACCTTTAAATATCAAAATAATTGTGAGTTGGTTATAACTTTGCAATATTTTAGAATATTTTGAGTGTTAGCTTAAGTCCCATTTCATCATTAGAACTCTCTAAATCTACATTTCCGCTTTTGAAGTATTGCTGGACTTCATTTTGGATCACTAAGCTGATTAATTTAAACGATTACTGAAACTTTAATGAACTGACACCTACGTTACACACCGTTCGTTAGGATTACTCAAGCTGGCAACGAGATGTCTTAGAGTTCATTAGGAAGGAAAACACAAACATAGCCATGACTGGAACCACTACGGATATTATTACAGTACTAGGTAGTGTTTCGTTGATAAAATTACCGAGCTAAGACAACTTTCTGGACTTCACGAAGAAAATCACTCAAAGAAGGGATGTATCCTGAAATCAGATTGATCCGGTCTTTTTAGAACCATTGTCCACCAGGCCATTAAAACTAGGGTGGTAACACGTGTCACACTCTCCACCCATGATTGATGAAGATGTAGTAAAGTGCCCCCCTGGATAGACATGCAGGAGGCTAGTGACAGTTTTAATATCAATGGAGGTTACAATGAAAACACTCGGTTTTGAAGAAATGTCTCTGGGGGAAATCACATTATCCAGCCTAATGCCAGTAGAGAAACGTTTAGTTCTTACAACCATAGATCTTATCCCACACATGTGCAAATGAACTTTCTTCGTCATGTTTGTGTATTGATCCCCGCTAGCATGGACTTTGCCTGTCAGGTATGTATAGTTTCGGGGTACCTCAAAGAACCGGAGACAAAAAAAGTCGCACTATAACCTGACACAGCGGAGTCGATATACATCATTGGAGTATTTTGCTCCAACTTGACAGAAGCTCGTAACTGGTTGGGTAGCTAAGTGGTTATAGTGCTTGCCTAGTAATCAAAAGGTCGCCGGTTCGATCCTGAGAAAAAGTCAGTAGCTTTTTGATGGTTCGAAACTGGACCCAGCTGTTCCTGATCATTGAGCTTTAAATAAATGATCCTGACTAATGAAACCGCTGATCTTAGTCAGTAACAAAGCTACACAGGTCATCACAAACCATTTTACACTCATCCTTCACTCATATTTGGATTAAAATACGCACCTTGGCGTCCCCATCTCAATGATTGATAATTGATATGAAAGGCAGGCCAGGGCCATTGTTTTGACGCTTTAATCATCAAAATCAGTCAAAAAATGTGGTATGAGTCCTGTTAAAATCGAATTAGCGTATCTATATTTATAAAAGAGGAAGTTTGTATATATATTTGAACGTTATGGACTCCGAATACGCTCGATAGATTGTAATGCATTATTTATACATATATTTAATACGCTAGACATATTTTTGTCATTATTGTTTTGGAGTGGTAGTGCTACCAATCACAATGTCCAAGGTGTCGTTAGAAAGCATGTAGTTCTTAGCATGGGTCTTAGCATGTAGTTTTGCCATAAAAAAAAACTTTGGAATTCCATCAGGGCTCTGCCCCAGTGGCCTTCAAAGTTCCCATGTTATTCTTAGGGAGAAAATGTTTGTTTACATCTGAACAGATGAATACTTTGAAATTGACACTAATATTTGAAACAGCTGGTTATACTAAAATTTTGCACAAAATCAAAACACAACCAAAAAAACGTTTGAAATAATGTACAAACCTACAGAGTTGGGGGAATGACGGTCAAAGAAACCACTAGGAGGTTACTCCGAAGGATCTTCACCAATAACTTAGCCCAAAATTACAGCTCTTTTGGCTTTAAGAAGAAGCAGGTCGTTCAAAAGGTCTCAAAGTCTTGTTTATAATTAGGTTAAACTTGCCTTCAAATAAAAATAAAATACTTTATATGTTTAGTTTAGTTCTGAATATTGGTAGGTGTTTAAAGTCATTTTCCTAATTTACTGTTTCTAACAGCTGGTCTTATATTAACTATTTTATATCATGTTTACTTTTTGTACTTTTTTACTTTGTACTTTGTACTTTTGTTCAGTTGAAGAAATACAGTCCACTAAAAACATTATTTAGTTTTTTTGTTCTCTATTTATCTATCTTCATCTACATTTTAATTAAAATTATTTATCTATCTAAATTCTTTAATCATTAGCAATGCGAACTGTATTAACGTGCACTTAGTTTCATCATCTTTTTGTTGGTTCACTTCATGGAGTTCGAATTTAATTACAAACCTAACACTTTTCTCTGTGCGGCTCTTCTAGAGGGCAATGCAAGAGCTAGGGTAAAAGAGAACCAGTCCTGGCCAGAAGATAGAATGCTTTCTCGATTATCTTCAATCAGCGCTTTGTATATCTATACGGAACCTGCACCCCCGGCCCCCCCGGCCTAAAGTCGCCGAGTCTGTCCTGAGAGCAATTGATTACAACCTCAAGCCCAAAGAGAAAACCATCACCATCGGAGGGTACAAACTGAACTGGGCAGCATGGAACGACGAGACCGCCCCATATCCTTTCGATCAAACCACTGGAAACTTCCACCCCGGGGAACCTCACAGGATGTTCAAGATCATGCTCAAGAACAATATTGAAACAATCACCAGGATGGCTAACAGTTCTGTGCAATGTCACTTGTCCATGAACTGCGATGTGTTGACGAAGGGGAAGCAAACTTGGTGTCCTCTTACAAGGAGAAGCGTTCCAAGCTCCACTGCATTTCAAGAAATGGAGGGCTTTTTCAAGCTGAACCTAGGAACTTCTACAATCAACTGTTTTGAGTGGATACAAAACTTTTTTCGCTGCATGGAGCTAGACACTCTCAAGATCATCAAGCACGGAGAGAGAGTTGTCTACCGAACTAAGTACGACAAGGTTCATCATCAGAAGATCAAAAGGGCCAAAGGACAAAGAGACTCCACACAATCACTGAAAAAGATGAAATCAGAAAGTACATGTTCAATAGGGTGGAATGAAAAATAATTTTTTTTAATTTTGAAATGTAATAGTGATTAAAAGTTGCCAAATGGCTTCAAAAAGACACTGTAAAAATTTGGTTAAATTAAAAATATATTTAGAGGTGCCGCAAAGCTGCTAAAAATATAAATTTTTTGTCAATTTTGAAATTTTTGAGGATTTAATATTTTTTTACAAAACATATATTCTGCCTTAAATTATACTTAATTTTAGTTTTACTACTTATGTGAAAGCCTTTATAAGTAAAACTAACTGGTTTTGCTCTTATTTTACCCTAAAAACTAAACATATTTACATGCAGAAAAATGTCAAATCCCACCTATAGGCCTACAAAACAATAATGAGGAATGCATTATAAGATATCTAAGAGTACAACATCTTAAAACAATATTATAGCTTTGCAAAACTATATCACACATGGAATAAGTAAGAAGAGTAATAGGCATTAGAACACTGTGGCTAAAAACTAGAGTGGTGGGGAAAGGGGAGGGGGAATCATGTTTCAACATGAAAGTCTGGCTGCCAAAAACTCTAGCTGTCCTGTCAGTAAGCTCAGGTCGAGTGATTGGATAACAAGTGTGGTTACCTTGTGTTGATAAAGTGTATCACTGTAGTGTTTTGAACTATTATTTCAAATGTGACTTGTAGTTTTACTTCTTAAGTATTGAATGATTTGATTTTCGTATTATTACAAGTGAGATTTGAGTGTAATGGCCTTGTCAAAAACATTCAAGACTAGACTTCAGTTGGAATGTCAGATATTTGGCCATTCTAAACAGTTGAGTGAGTTATGTTTACCAACGTATTGTGACATTATGAAGTATTACTTGTTTGTAAGAAATGAACTAAAGCCAGAAGTAACGTCAAAGGAACCAACGGTGAGTGAAATACTAGATATTGTTATGGAGAAAGTCATAAATATTTGGTGTAAGGCGTCAATACCCGTAGTTTCAAAAACCCGTATGATACAAATGGGGAAATCTTATCATGATAAATATAGAAATCTATTAAGATCGAAGGGTAGAAAGGGTACAGAGAGCTACGATTCCACTGTGACTTTATTTTTAAATGAAAGTAAACGCCTTTTTGATGTTGCTGCATGTAAATGCAAGGCTTTTTCAGATTGTAAATGCCCTAAAGAAAAAAAAGTACCTAAAGTAGAGCAAGAGTTTTTAACCGACCAAAGAACAACAAGAAAAATGACTATAAGTAACATAGACAAAGCTATCTCAAATGTTTTAAATCGAAGAGAAGAACGAAAGCATAGAACAATGCAGCAACAGTTGAAGCATTGTGAACAATCAGCAGGCATTAGTAGTGAAACTGTAAATATTAGTAATGATTCTGATACCGATCAAAGTTGTGATGAAGACTTAGCATCTACTAATAACACAGAAGACCTACCCTCCACTTCCTCTCGGATTTCACCTATAAGCGAGCAAATGCGTGTGGAATTACCAACAGTTGCGTCAATCTGTGACAGGACAGGAGTATCAGACAGAGTTGCTGCTGCTATTGCCAGTGCAGTTCTAAAAGATGTTGGGATGATTACAAACGCCGATAAAAGTAAAGTAATTGATAGAATGAAAATTCGAAGAGCAAGGGCCAAGAACCGAAAAAAAGTAACTGTGAGTAGTTTTAACCAAGTTAAAGAAAACAAGGGATTATTTTTTGATGGAAGAAAAGATAAAACAATTATGCAAGAAAAGAAGGGAAACAAATTTTATAAGAAAACTATCGTTGAAGAGCATATTGCTTTAGTAGAAGAACCTGGTTCATCTTATCTAGGACATGTCACACCTTCTTCTGGAACAGGCGAAGCTATTAAAGATAGCATCACAGAGTATTTTAATAGCAACAGTAGTTTAAATATATCTAACTTAACTGCAATGGGATGTGATGGAACAGCCACTAACACAGGAGTAAACAATGGTGTGCTTGCTTTGATGGAAGAATCTCTAAATAAGCCACTGCAGTGGCTGATTTGCTTGTTCCATGGCAATGAGTTGCCTTTGCGCCATTTGTTTTGTGCATTAGATGGGAAAACAACAGGCCCTAATGAATTTGGAGGTGTTATAGGAAAGCAGCTAGAAAAATGTTGTGATCTTCCAGTTGTTAGATTTTATCCAATACAGCACAATCTCCCGGATCTTGTAATCAAACAAGATTTAAGTACAGACCAAAAGTATTTGCTTGACATGTGTCACGCAATTTCTAGTGGTGAATGTTCACAAGACCTTCTATTAAGAAAGCCAGGAAAGTTGGCACATTCACGATGGCTAACATTAGCAAGTCGAATACTACGATTATACGTTGGAACGGAGAATCCATCTGACAATCTGAAATCCTTGACCGAATATGTTGTGAAGGTCTATGCCCCAGTCTGGTTTCATATAAAACTGAAACCTTCATGTGTAAATGGCTCAAAACATTTATGGCACCTGATTAAATTGTCACGCTACCTTAACGATGATCATCTAAAAGTAATTGATCCAGTAATTCAAAGAAATGGTTATTACGCTCATCCTGAAAACCTGCTGATCTGCATGTTAAGTGATGAACGACAGCACGTGAGAGAGCTAGGTCTTCGGAGGCTTTTAAAGGCAAGATCTGAAAACAGAAATGCAGTAAGAAAGTTTGTAATCCCAAACATCAATTTCCAGGCAGAAGATTTTATTGATTTGATTAATTGGGTAGATATAACCATAACAGAGCCACCAATGACAAAACACATAACAGATGAAGCATTGAAAGGATTCATTGACAATTCAAGAAAAGATGGTTTCCAAAATCAATCAGTAGATTTTCCTCGTTTTCCCTGCCACACTCAAGCAGTTGAAAGAGTAATAAAGCTTGTAACGGAGTCTGCACTTAGTGTGTGTGGTGATGAAGCAAGAAATGGATTTGTCAAAGCCAGGATTGAATCACACAAGATAATGCCAAAATTTGAAACAAAAAAACATTTTGTTTAATTTTCAAAAAACATAAGGACTATCTAAACTGACATGAAGTTACTTTTATGTATCTTTACATAGAATATACTAGATTTTAAACAACATATTGTTCTATTCTCTTGAGAATCCTACGCCCTACCTCAATTTTCTTTCCGAAAGAACAACTGAACCAATATTTTTGTATATTTATGTTTTAATTACTCTTCTTAGATCATGGTTTTTAATTTTATTATACATAAAAGCTATTAGTGATCAAAATATTGTACATAGATAGAAATAATAATAAGGCAATATACCAACATAAATAAGGTGTTATAACTGAAAAGTTTTATTTGGAAATTCGCTTTAAATTCTCTTTTATTTGACTTTTTTGGAAATTAATTTTACAAGTATAGTACCTACTAAGCTTACTTTTAATAGTTTTTTATTTATAATAACTAATTTGTCTTCAACTTAAAAATATATTGACATGAAATTGGTGACAAAAAATAATTCTTGAGTTTTATGAAAATACCAGAATATTAAAAAAAAATTCAAATTTTCAAGGCTTTTGCGGCACCTCAAGACATAAACACAAAACAATGAAATTTTGTTGTGTTATTTGTTACATTGAGGTGTAACTTTTAAGTGCTATTAGAAAGTTTTCTGATGAAAAAAAAATTAGCCATATAACTTCATTCCACCCTAATGTTCAACCCTCTCACGCGAGTTTTGCTCTTACATAAAACATTAAGAGAACGTGCTAAACTGAAGAGACGCGCCATTGCTTCGCCAAACATGATCAAGCGAATGATGTTTAAAATCATTGAACAGTTTCACCTAGACTTGGGAAAGTCTCTCGAGGGTTCGACCATCAGCATCGGAGGTGAAGAAAAGAAGAAAAAGATTATCAAGAACCTGAATTCTGCTGAATTCTGCAGAGATCAACTGTGGATCATCATTTAAGCTTCAAGCCACTCAGGACACCACTAAGTGGAATGAGTGTTTGTCCGCTGAAGCTTTCACGATGATGCATCAGACTTTCTTCGATGCTGGTGTTAGAAAATAAATGGACCTGCCTGCTGCAACTGACTCTGAGGAGCTATTCCTGAAAGTATGCACGGCTTCCCATTGGATTTTAGCCAATAAGACCATAACCCTGGGGGACGGGCCAACTGCAGTCAGTGAAACTCGACCCAATCGCTTGAGGTGGTGCGAAGAATACTTGGAGAGGATGAATCTCACACAAGGTTGTTTCCGCAGGTGCATCCCCATCTTGCATGAAGACAGGGCCCTAGTTGCATCTCCTGGCATGCTTATGGGGATGCACAATGCGGCTAGCACCGCCCTGGCCCTGGCTGCAACAATGTATAGGCAGAACCCAACAACCACCAAAGTGGTGACCTTGAGATCTTCAGATGACTCTATGACTCTCTATGACTCCAGAAAAAGACCTGAGCTTGTAGATGCTATCGAAATGGACAGAAGAAGCTTGAAGATGCTATGGGTAAACTTGAGCCCTGACAAAAGCTTCTTCTTTCAAGCAAAGTATGGGGAGTACACTTCCTGGTACCAGAACGACACATTTGTCTCCCAATATGGAGTTGAGACTGGGTCCCTAAGGACACAAGGGAAGAACCCCTCTGACGATTTTTACTCCATCGCCAAAACCTGCCAAGTAGCCCAACTACACAATACACCAACTACACAGGTTGATGACCTTGGGACTGAGTTGTGGCTACGAGTAGGGATCAGTGACGTGAGGAGGCTTTACAGGATTAAGTACAATCCAAACAAGAGGCCAGGGATCCGTGGCAGCATTCTCCTTCTTTCAGACGGAGGATTGAACCCTTGGGATGTAACAAATTGTCATCTAGAAGAGATCTCCGTAAAGGAAAGGTTTGCCCAAAGCCCAGAGGAGAAGACTTATATCCTAAGAGTCTGCAACCCCGAGAACCCCTTCTCATCGAAAGCCGAGGAAGAAGTGGCGTATTCCAAGGAGACAGGTGACCTGGTCCTGACAATTCCTGAAAACCCGCGGAATGCATTCACATACCTCAAGAGATCCAGCAGGACAATAACGAACATCAAGGGGAAAACTTTTGAAGCCAGGGAAAGGGCCAGCGCAGAAGTGCTCAAGATTGTTAACATGGCTGATGCCACAACCCAGCTTAGAGTACCCTCTTCCAAGCACACCATCGCCGTCCATGTAAAATCTTGTATTTCGCAAATGTCCGCCGAGTGTCAGCTTGAGGAGAACGAGCTAGAAATGTTCAACCAAGCCCTCATGATCCTTGAACAAGGCCACCAGGGTCCTGGGTCATCGGACGAATACGAAGACCCAGAATTGGGTGAGATGAATTGGAAAAACATTTAAGTGTCATTGATGGCACCAATTGTTGTTTTTTGGTAAAAAAAAAAACAAAAAAAATAGATAATGATTCTTAGTGGACTGTATTTCTTCAACTGAACAAAAAGTAAACATGATATAAAATAGTAAGACCAGCTGTTAGAAACAGTAAATTAGGTAAATGACTTTAAACAGTAGGTAAACAAAATATTTGGATTCTAATGTGGAATAAAATTACCATTCATTATTTGAAATACATACAGTAACCAAAGAATTTGTTGGTTTGAATTATTCCTTGTGATGTACATTAATATAAGATACAGACATAGCACGATGCTCATATAAGTTATTGTCTGGCTGGTCGAAAATGGTTCTCTGGTTTCTAATGGGTTGTTATTGACCCATTAGAAAGCCGAAACTCGATTTCGTTAGCCAAATCTTCACCAATAGCTTTTTTTGTTTGAGGTCGTATTATGAACTATTTAAATGCACAAAAAATATTTACAAGCATGAATGTAATTTAGTGAACAATAATTGTTACATTATTCCTATTTCAAACTTGAGTGGTAGTAAAGATTTGTGTCCGCTACCTACGCCACATTGATCTCTCTTTCTCGCATCTGTGAACTACCTATTTCTTTTGCTACTATAAAAGAAAAATACCCCCGCAACAGAAATACAAGAGTCATAAACCTAAACTCATCTTAATACATCAAGCTTTTGACTCGACTTCGATTTAATAAGAAGAGGCTCAAACAAGTCCAAATACAAGAGTCAAAAACCTTAACTCATCCATCAAACTTCCGACTTCGATATACAGTAATAAGAAGAGGCTCAAAGTCCATATAGAAGCATCCCAAGTCTAAGAAATGGAAGGTCTTAGAAAAGCCTGGTGAGTACAAAATGTTACAATAGGTTGTTAACCAAATTAAGTGCACATCCACTAGTTTACGAATGGTTTACCCAGGTATAGTACTTCCAGTTTTCTTGTTTCAGAACAAAGGTGCTTTAAATATTTTGGATTCCGAACAGTATGTAGTTCATTAGACGTATATCGCATGTGTTGTCCTGCAAATATAAAACTTATATATTTATATTGATTGAAAAAAAAATCAGGCTTAGGCAAAATTTCAAGGTGATTTTTTTATAATACACCTGCAGCTTATTATTTGAAAATGTCTAATCCTTTTTATTTGTATCTTGGATCGTCAAAATTTACAAACAAATCTTTATGTTTACTGTGTTATATAAAAAAACTGTTTAAATATTGTTAACTATATAAAGTACGTGTCACTGACTTTATGAGCTAAATATTAGATTTTCCATACAAATTATTTTATTTAACGAGTTTATATTCCTAATATTTTATGTACATTTTTGTTTCATAAAACGTAAAGTGTGACTGTTTAGCCAAACTTGCACACCAAGGAAGTGTTGAGGATATACTATGGAGGCCAGTATTAACAGTTTTCAACTTTTATATTTTGCTTTAGGGATGAGAATCGAGCCTTGCTGTGCGTTGGAGGTCTGGGGGTAGTCGTCTCCCTGGTCTCCATCGGGATCTGGGCCTGGGGCAGCTACAACAGGGACCCAGATCCGTCTCCTCCACCTTCCCCGTATCCTGACTACCTCATAGGGGGAAGGGCTGGTAATCCTCAAGCCCGAGAGGAGGTCACGGCCATAATTGAACCAACTGCCTAAATTATTGTAACTAATTGTAACTAAATTGAAAATAATAAATTATTGTGATATTACAATTCTTTTTAATAACCGTCAATATTACATTATTATACCATAGGAGAGTGAGCTGTTCTAGTGGTAGGAGGCTTGGTGCCTTTGTGCCCGAGGTTTTGGGCTTAAATCACGCAAATCACCAATATATTTTATCCATGCGATAATGCCGCAACGCACTAGGACTGACCTGATGTAAAACAGTTTCGGGCTGGAACCTAGCGTCTTAGGATGTGAAGGTGAGACATTAATATATTTTATTTTACTTTAACAAGATGTTTACATTGATATTATTAAACATACCAACACTTACCATCTTTTATGTATATTTACAGTCTTGTGAGTAACATTTTAAGTGCAAATTTATGTTTTAAATGTGAGGCTGTTAGACGCATTTTCTTTTATTTACTTTCCAATTAATTAATGCAATAATGCATATATCCAAAAGTTATAAATAAAAAAAACCTATATTTGTTTCCCCATCCATGCAGGGAAGACTTTTTACGGGATACATAAAGGCAGATTATTCAAAATTCCTTTCTATATATTGTGTAGGCCTAGATGTGTCAATCAAATTGTGTTTTTGTCGTAATAATTAGCAGCGATGTATTACGAATCTGATTTACGGCACTAATTCGTGGTCGAGATCAATCTTTTTTAGAGACTCTATACTGTGAATCTTGGTGACGTTCTGTTCTCTAATATTTGATTGTTTTCATGTTATCTTAAAAATGAGTCAGCATAATAGTTCTTTATTGGTTTGGGGTAGACATTATGCAAACGTTTAACATCGCTAATAAAGATGACGGCGCTTATTACTTGTTTTAAAATCTCCTCTATGTAGACTTAATAAAAAAGTCAGTTTTAACATTGACTGGTTTTAATTTGTATTCCTTAACATGATAAAAAATGGCTTATAAATATTACCGACAGTTTTCTACGTTGTTCGTGATATTATTTTAACACAGGCTTACAACTCATGGCAGAGCAGAAATCTAACCCTTGCAAGCGAGAAGGGTGAAGAGAGGGATATATTAATGATAGTACGCAGTTTGTATCAAGGATTAGTGGGTTGACGAAAACTTTTTACTGACCGCGAGGTGCTGCTTGGAAAAGATTGTTTTGGTAGTAAAGGATTGTTTGATTGTTCCTACAAATTAGGAAGTCTTAGGATTTGTATGAAACAGTTGAGAACTTAGCAGTGCCGATCCTTATGACGCATTGACGGGCGGAGCTGCGCGGATGCTTTAAGAAGCCTGCCGCGCTGGCTTTGCCGACGCCCACACTACATCAGTTTGTTCCGTTTATTCAGAGGACTAACCAAATATACATTTATAAACCCTAAAAAACATACGAAAATTTTGTTTCTGACACATTTTGCGTATTTTATTTGGAAAAATATATAGAGGGTAAAACCAAATTGTGTACTCTAAAGCATAAACATTAAAAAAAGTTAAAATGCCATAAATATATCTCTTTGGATATAGTTTTATAAGAAACCATTAGTACAAAAGTTGTAGATAAACTAATTATAAATAATACAAATCAAATTTCACTAGGATGGAATGCATAGAATTAGAATTATATCCAGTAAAGTGAACGACTAATTTCCAGGTTTGGAGGGTGTTGGGGGGGGGGGGAAGCTCAAGGGGAGAATCGAAAAATTTTTGAAAATACACGTCTTAAGTGGTTCCATCACATATAACAAACTCAGCTTTCCACTATTTAGCTACGAAACAAGGCAGTTTGCGCGTTTATTGGCTGGGCTAGATGCGATGACGCAGCGCAGAGGTGTTCAACTAGCCCACACGCGCTCTCTTTGCCGACGCCCAGCCCTTCACCCGGTCACATAGATGACTAACCAATAATATATTTGTAAACCTTGAAAAACATACTAAAACTTTTGTTTGAACCATATTTGCGTATTATTTCTATTTAAAAGTATACATAGAGGAAAACAATATTTTGCACTCTGAAACAAAGCTTTTAACGAAGTTTAAATTTTATATCTCTCTAAGTATTGGTTTTAGAAAAGTGTTATAGATACAAAGGTTGTAGGAAAACTAATCAGAAATAAAACAAAACTATTTGCAGCTCGATAGCTTACATAGTATTCGAATTGTGATCAATTAAGTAAAACACTGCAATTTCTAGGTTTGGAGGGGGTGGGGGGGGGGGGGAAAGCTCAAGGGGTAGAAGTGGGGACTTTTGGGAAAATACACCTCTCATGTGGTTCTATCACATATAAAAAAATCAGCTTTCCACCATTTAGTTGCGATAAAAGACATTTATTGATTGTGCTATGATTATGCAACTCGCTTCCGCCCGTTGCACAACATTCACCTGCGTGATGTAAAAACGCTCTTACTACACTTGTAATGTAAATAGCTATTGACAGCTGTGCCAACTAAACAATTTGATTCTGTGCTCACAATTCAACAAATAAACAATTTGAATACAGCTCAGATTGTAATGAAACTTTCAGGCATTATTAAGCATTATTCAAGGATGGTTTGTGTGAAGTTTGGTGCAGATCCGTCAAAAGGGCTCCGCCCCAGTGGATCTGGAGTTTCCCATGTTAACCTTATGAGTACTAATATTTAAATGGAACTAAAGAAGTTTAACAGCTGATTCAACTAAACAGTTTGATTCTTGGATGTTCAATTGCATTAAAAAGTTAATAGGTTTACCAACAGGGTGCAGCACTATTAATTGTCTAAATTTATGACAACAGTTGCTAATTTTAACCAAGCAGCTGTGATACAAAATTAGAACTGTCAAAGTAGGATAGCTTTCAGTAATGTTTATGTTTTTAATTTAATAAATAATTGTTGATAGTGTGTAAACAAGGAGTTTTATTTAACACCGTCCAGCTTCAAAAGACTTCAATTTCCAGTGTGTTTGGCTTATGCAATGACGGCAAATAAACCCCAAGGGCAGTCACTGCGTGTTGCAGGGTTAAACTTATTAAATCCATGTTTTACTCATGGCCAACTTTACGTCGGTTGTTTGAGAGTGGGGTCGCCAGCAAACTTGCATATATATTTACACACAAAAAAAAAAGAAGACGAAAAATGTTGTTTATCCACTTGCGTTGCGCTGATTAAAAAGGTAGTTATCTTATGTTCAACACGTGTTTTATTACTCCGTACAATTTGGTTAAACATTAATTGGTTCTAAACAAATACAAAATCAATAGTTTAATGCTGGAAAATTATTTAATAGTAAAAGGTTTGGCAACGTCTGCCGGGTTCAGCTAGTTATATAAAGATGGATAGATTTATTTTTACAAATTCTGGTTTTTATTGAGTTAAAATCATTCTCATCATCGACTCAATACTTGATTTATTTACTCAAATACCGATTTGGATTTATTGAAATAATGGCCTTTTTAAGGAAATAAAATAAGGTGAAATTTACTTTTAAAATTATTTTTAAACTTAACTTTCTCTACATATTAACATTAAATTGCATTTAAAAAAAGGTTTTTGACTAGGAGTGATTAACTTATTATTGTAATTACGGTTATTTATAATAGAAAAGAGCTCGGCTCACTTTTTTTCAAAAGTTCGGCTCGAATGAAAATCTCATGCTCGCACACCTCTAATTTGTAGCTAATCTAATATGGCCAACAAGCCATTTCTTCAGTCTATACTTATATAACCATAATAATATTAGTAAGATGACATGTTGGGGATTATGTTATGTTGGAGATTATAGATGACAAATGGTTAGAGTTTAATTTATTTCAAACAATTTTAGAATGTTCATTTTAAGACAAGCTGCTGTTTATTACGTTTTAGGATCATTTTTTAGTTTAACTTTTAAATCCCTGAGGTTTTTAAAACTTGTACATTTTTATAGAAAATATATTTTTCCCCTATCAAACTCAATATTTAGTGATGTAAAATAATATTCAAGACAGACAAAAATGCAAATTTCAACGGCAGCTTTACATCTTCTTTAGTTTTCTGAGATGCAAGTCAAGATTCATCATTATTGGACTAAATTGTATTAAACAGAATTCGTTACCATAGATACCTAAGACTTAATTGCTTAAATTCTCTTTGGACGCAACAGATTATAATTTAAATTAAATAAATTTATTTTGACCTGTGAAAATGAGTTGTATCACACGCATTCTTCCAAATGTCGCTGTAGCACTTCTGACTCTTGAGACTACTCGCCGCTACTATGAGGTCAAAAAGGAACAGGACTTTTACAGAAGAATCAACACAATTCCCAAACAAACCCAGAATGTAAAAACACCCCTACTCATCCTACTCCTTAAAAATTGTAGCAAGATGACAAATATCCATGGAAATATAAATTAAGAGTGAAAACAATTTATTCAATGCAAGCAAAATTAATGAGCAACAGACATACAGAGTTCATCAAAGAAAATATAAATCAGATGGGGATACACAAGATGTTGCACGATGGGTGTACCTCAACCAACCCAAAGACTGGAAAGGACTGGATACATAGGGCATATACCAGATGTTACGCATGGGTTTATCTCAACCAACCCAAAGACTGTAAAGGACTGGATACAAAGTGCGTATACCAGATGTTACGCATGGGTGTATCCCAACCAACCCAAAGACTGGAAAGGACTGGACACAAAGAGCATATACCAGATTTTAAGCATTCATTTTGACCTGTGAATTTGAGTTGGATCACACGCATTCTTCCAAATGTGGCTGTGGCACTTCTGACTCTTGAGACTACTCAACGGTCCTATGAGGTCAAAAAGGAACAGGACATTAACAGAACAAGCAACACGATTCCCAAACAAACCCAGAATGTAAAAACACCTACCCATCCTGCTCCTTAAAAATTGTAGCAAGATGACACAACTCCAATGGAAATAGAAATTAAGGGTGAAAATAATTGTATTAATGCAAGCAAAATTAATGAATACAGACATAGAGAGTTCATCAAAGAAAATATAAATCTGATGGGGATATACAAGATGTTGCACGATGGGTGTACCTCAACCAACCCAAAGACTGGAAAGGACTGGATACATAGGGCATATACCAGATGTTACGCATGGGTTTATCTCAACCAACCCAAAGACTGGAAAGGACTGGATACAAAGTGCGTATACCAGATGTTACGCATGGGTGTATCCCAACCAACCCAAAGACTGGAAAGGACTGGACACAAAGAGCATATACCAGATTTTAAGCATTCATTTTGACCTGTGAATTTGAGTTGGATCACACGCATTCTTCCAAATGTGGCTGTGGCACTTCTGACTCTTGAGACTACTCGCCGGTCCTATGAGGTCAAAAAGGAACAGGACATTATAGTTCGGCCGCTTTGAAAACGACCTGCGCGCTAATGCTAAACCAATGCTGGAGGAGGTCGCTTTCTAAGCGGCCGAACTATAACAGAAGAATCAACACGATTCCCAAACAAACCCAGAATGTAAAAGAAACCTACCCATTCTGCTCCTTAAAATTGTAGCAGGATGACACAACTCCAATGGAAATAGAAATTAAGGGTGAAAATAATTGTATTCAATGCAAGCAAAATTAATGACTACAGACATAGAGAGTTCATTAAAGAAAATACAGTGTGTAAATTAAGTATGGAAACAAATCTGTATTTTTAAAACCGAAATAGATAGAAATATTCTATTTGTGGCAATAATAGTTAACAAAGATTCCGCAATTTTTCACATGAAAAATATTTTTTTACCCCCCTAACAGGGTAGGTGGTAGGGGGTGACTTATTTTTTTCAAATAGCAACCCCTATTGAGTGACCCCTCATTTTGAAGAGTTTGTCAAAAGAAACACAATGACGCAAATCCGAGGTGAATATCTCACTCCTAGCCCAGATGGCGGATATTCCAAAATTTGATTTATTGTACGTGAAAAGCACCAATTTCACAAATAATGGAAAGAAATCTGTATTTTTAAAACCGAAATAGATAGAAATATTCTGTTTGTGGAATTGATTGTTGACATAGGTTCCGCAATTTTTTTAATCAACAATATTTTTTCAACCCCTTTAACAGGGTAGGGGGTGGGAGTGACATTTTTTTCAACAACAACCCCTATTGAGTGACCCCTCATTTTGAAGGGTTTGTTAAAAGAAAAAGAATGACGCAAACCCGAGGTAGATATTTCACCCCTAGCCTAAATGGTGGGTAATGAAAAATTTAATTTTTGTAAAAAAAAGCCCATTTTGGAATATCCGCCATGTTAGCTAGGAGTGAGATATTCACCTCGGATTTGCGTCATTGTGTTTCTTTTGACAAACCCTTCAAAATGAGGGGTCACTCAATAGGGGTTGCTATTTGAAAAAAATAAGTCACCCCCTACCACCTACCCTGTTAGGGGGGTAAAAAAATATTTTTCATGTGAAAAATTGCGGAATCTTTGTTAACTATTATTGCCACAAATAGAATATTTCTATCTATTTCGGTTTTAAAAATACAGATTTGTTTCCATACTTAATTTACACACTGTATAGAGCAGATAGGGATATACAGGATGTTAAGTATGATGAGTGTATCTCAACCAACCCAAAGACTGGAAAGGACTGGATACAAAGTGCATATAGATGTTAAGCATTTATTTTGACCTGTAAAAATGAATTGGATCACACGCATTCTACCAAATGTGGCTGTGGCACTTCTGACTCTTGAGACTACTCACCGGTACTATGAGGTCCTCTTAATGTGTAACCTCTAAACTGGACTAGGAATACACAGAGTCACTAAAGCTACTTTCCATCAGAATCTTGCACAGCGATAAGGGACTTTAAATGGTACAATATGCTAAGCAGTGTTGCGTTTAAATAAGATCATCATTACTATTCATTTAAATACTTCTTTGTAATTGCGATAATATTATATTACATATAGCTTACCTTACAAGTAACGGTATATTTATCTTTAGCTCAATAGATGTCAGAGAATAGAGCACGTGAGTTAAAATGTTATTAAAATAAATCGCGTAGCGATACTTTTAAGGCAATTTTGTAGTTTAAAAACGAAACAATAATAAAACGATCTGTGTTTTACTTAAGTTGGCTCTTTCTAGTAAAACATTGTGAGACATAACGTCGTACATTCTATACAATCGTATATCAACGACGGTATCTGAATTTCTTAGACCGTTGGTAAATTGTTGTTTTATTTTACGATCCTGTCAGAAAAATTAATCTACTCTACTGGGATAACCGTGTACAAATACATAGAAATGTTTTTAATGACTATACATATCTACAAACACTTATACAGTATTAGCCAAAATAAACAGTACTGAAACTGAATCAGCTGTAGTTGCCTTCTCGATCAGCTGATTCAATAGGTGATTGTTGCCACGGCTTTGCGTTCATTACTTCTTTCTTATTTGAGGTTAGTTTTTGTTAACATGGTGCTAACAACTTTAGAAAAAACTTTTATCGTAGAGCATTATTTTCGCTCATACGGAATTGGACGTGCGGGTGGTCCAAGCTTGTCACACACTGCTTTACGTTTTCAGGAACATTTCCACAAAAACCCGCTGTAGTAATGCTGTGATTCTTAGTGTTGTCGAAAAATTTCGAAGAACTGGTAGTGTTTTGACACAGCGAAAGGGCTTTTCAGGTCGCCCAGTTAACGAATCTGTACAAATGTCTGTACAAATGAAAACCACGGAAGAGTGTTGCAGCAAGTGTTACAGTCACCGAAAAGAAGTCTAATGCGAGCTTCTCTTAAACTGAATATTAGCAATACGTCAATGAGAAGAATGTTCAAAAATATTGGTGGTTTTCCCTACAGGATACAAACTGGACAACCATTGGATCGTATAAACAAACTAGCCAGAGTTCAGTACTGTGCTTCAATGTTAGCAATATGCTATGAAGAACCTGATTTTCTGAGTGATGTATGGTTTACAGATGAATGTCATGTGCACCTTAATGGTTACATAAACAAGCAGACAACACGTTTCCTTGGATTTGAACGTCCTGACATTGTTGTAGAGAGGCCACAGCATAGTAAACGTGTAACCATTTGGTGCGCTGTGTCAGGGAGGGGTATAGTGGGACCATACTTTTTTGAAGGCAATAATGGAGAGACTGTTACTGTGAATAGGGATCGATATAGGGCCATTCTTGATCGGTTTGTGAGTGACCTCAGGAGATTTTGTCGTGCACGAAACCTGCCGTTAGGTTCACAGTGGTTCCAGCAGGATGGCGCAACCAGTCACACTGCCGTTAACAACATTGCTTTCCTCCGACAAACCTTTGGCAACCGTCTCATCTCCCTCAGAACAAACTTTCCTTACCCAGCCCACTCCCCCGATCTTACAACACCGGATGCTTACGTGTGGGGAATGTTGAAAGAAAACATCTTCCGTGAGGACCCACCATCTACCATCGTTCAACTCAAAGAAAAAATAACCATGTGTATTAGGAGAATGGAACAACCCCTATTCATAAATACCCCCGCCGCAGCAAACCTGCAGACTAAGCGAATTTCCATTTGACTGATTGGATTTACACTGAAATGTCTACTTAAAAATATAACATTTATTCTTGATTTAAATAGAATTAGTTTAACAAGTACTTAGGTTTGCTGCATCAGGGAGGGTAAAACTGTTTTTTTTTTTGTAAAATGTGAATTGTTAGTAAGAAATAAAAACATTTTCCAAATTTGATCAAAATATGTTCACAAACAAGCAAACTACAACAGTTTACTTATTCTCCATAAGAATAACATGGGAATTTTTAATTTACAATTTTTTGGAATTTTCTCCGTAACCATTAGGCGCATAATAACGCTTCAATATACTAAATTATTTGTTTTTTGAAGCTCTACAAAATGGTTTGGAAAGAAATTGCAAAATTTTATGTTTTTTGGGTCAAAAATGGGAAAAACCTATTTTTACCCCATAAAACCCCCCGTGAACCCCCGTTCCCATAGTCCGATCATGCTGGATCGCGAACTCGTTCGAATAAACGTACGTTTACACGTTTGTACCAAATTTCATCAAAATCGGATCATTTTTGCTTGAGTTATCGTGCTGACGGACACACATATATATATATATATATATATAAATAAATATACGGGTGTACACAAAAGAAGTAAACAACTTTGTTTTAAAATTATAGCGAAGTTTTACTAACTTATAAAGACTAACATACACCATTAGAAAGAGAAAAACCTCAAGTTTTTTCCTATATACTATAAGTGCTCAATATGTGAACCTCGGCTTGCTTTGCAGACATCTATTCTAAAATCAAATTCTGACCAAACCTTTTGAAGAGTGGCTTCATTAACACTTTGTACTGCAGCAGTAATGCGATTCCTGAGCTCCAAAAGAGTCAACGGCAAAGGAGGAACAAAAACTCTGTCTTTCACATAACCCCACAAAAAAAAATCACACGGGGTTAAGTCCGGGCTTCGTGGAGGCCAACGTAAGAGGTGTAAGTTGTCGTCAGCAGCACGGCCAATCCAGCGCTGCGGTAGACTCTCGTCAAGGTAGTCTCTTACATCGTGCAGCCAGTGTGGCGGTGCACCATCTTGCACCCAAACAAAGTCTTCACTGTCTTCCTCGAGTTGAGGCATCAACCATTCACTCAGCATGTCTAAGTAAGCATTTCCTCTGACGGTTGCTTCTTGAAAGAAAAATGGACCATACACCTTCTTCTTTGATACAGCACAAAATACGTTCAGCTTAGGTGAGTCTCTCTCATGTTCAACAGACTCTCGAGGATTTTCGGTCCCCCAAATTCTTACATTGTGTCTGTTTACTTTACCACTTATGTGGAACGTTGATTCGTCGCCAAAAATGAGTCTTTCATAGAAACCATCTTCTTCCTGCAGTTCCTGCAGATCACTACAAAACTCAAAGCGTTTCACTTTGTCGCCATCGTTCAGACTTTGCAACAACTGCAGTTTGTACGGAAACATCTTCAGACGTTTTCTCAAAACCTTCCAAATCGTGGAATGCGGCATTTGAAGCTCCATACTCATCTTCCGCGTTGATTTCCTCGGAGTGTGTACAACAGTTGCACGGACTAACTCAACCTGAGCATCAGACGTCGCTGGTCTTCCAGAGCTCTTTCCTTTTCTTATGCAACCCGTGGCCTTGAATTTCCGATGCCAATCGTAGATTGATTTCCTATTTGGAGGGTCTCTATGATATCGTGTCCGAAAACGACGCTGAACAGTGGTAGCAGATCGAGTTCTTTCAAACTCCAGGACACAAAACGACTTTTCTGTAAGAGTATTGACCATTTTCAACGAAATCACTAAACGACTACTTTTGCCACATTGTTGGCATTGTTGACAACAGTCAGCTGTGTGGAACAAAACTTGAGGTGTTTTCCAACACATTGATACCAACCACAGCGATGTCGAACACGTAGTTTTTGTTATATTAACGTACAAAGTTGTTTACTTCTTTTGTGTACACCCGGTATATATATATATATGAATTTGAACGGATGGTGTTTTTGGCCTCTAGGGACCTAAAAACGAAAAAAAAATCGGTCCCGCGTCCAGGTCTTACCATGAGTACTACGGTAATAGCTTATTCCCTATATGGGAAATTCGCTAAAATGGTGCAAAACCTACAAGAACGGTACGAGTGTTGCCTCAAACTGAACGGGGCTCATATTGAACATGTTATTACCCGTGTTTAGCCGATTTTGCTTCCTTTGACTTATATGTATTGTTAAAATTTATACATAAAATAAAAGTATCACCATTAAAAGTATTAAAAGTATTTCAGTACTGTTTATTTTGGCTAATACTGTATTACAGTTAAAGTTCATCGAAAGCTGTTGATAAATCCACGACCCCTTATCTAGCTTCCTATCCATAGCTATTTTACTCTGCATCTCTTGAAGGACCTATATATCGCTTATGTGTCCTTTTCTTAACTCAAATCAATCGAGGTTTACAAGGCCATTTTATTATGTATCCTTTTGTTTAAAATAACAGTTTTATAATGAAGCTACTCTGAATGATATGCAGACTAAATGGCCTAATCATGTGTTCATCAGTAGAGTTAACGAAAGTAATAGATAGAAAAGAACTTAAGCGTGCATGAAGCTATAATGCTGCTAATCACAAAGAATTCGAATCAAACAGAGTAAAACGTCCATCAATTTTATGAAAAGTTGTTTATTATCATATATAAAACATACTCCCTCAGTAGATTTGTCGTCATTTTGAATCAGCTGAAGACAATTTCATTTTTAGTTCTGTCCGGTGCAGTTAGGATCCCGTTTTAGTTTACAATTTGTTTTGTTATTTCAGATATTTAAAACCTCGTTTAACCAAATAAATCTATCTAATCATAAACAATACCTTGTCCCCTAGTGTATAACCTAAGAGTTAATCTAAAATAATGAAACTAAACATAACAAACAGAAACTAAATTTCGACGACATAAGCGCCTTGTGTCACCCACATGAACTAGACACAAAAAGCAAGCTTCAAATTAAACAATGGAATGAGAAGTCAACTTGTGTTGGTTAGTCTATTACATGATCTTTAAATTCGTGAACGGAATTTAAGAGAAGAATTATATTTTTACATATTTAATTAAATTCAGAGTGAAATCTGATAACACTGTTTTGATAGGGGTTTTACATGTAGCAGCCAACTCTTTGGACGTATCCCGTCAATTACAAAAACAAATTATTAATCCCTGTGCTGTGGAATAAAGTAGGATATTCTTCAAGAAGTGAATAAAGCATACTTTTTTCCGAACTACCTGACGAAACTGCCGATACATCTGGAACCGAGCAACTGCCCATTAGAGTTCGGTGTCCAGTTTGAAGAAGGAAATGACGTTCGTTAATTTGTTAATAGTTTCGAGGATTTGCATCACTGTTGAAAGACGTTGACGATACTATTTTCAGATACCGTTCGTAATTTTTAAATCCATGTGGTTTGGACACTTGTGAAAACACTCAATGGACCTTGTAGGTTGTTCCGCAATGGATGGACACTTGTATATGTGGAGTTTAAGATCGGATCAGGAAAAAGTGCTCTCTTGCAACATTCTTTCATTGTGCTAGCCACATACTAAGTCTGGATATAAATGGCCTAAATAAGGTGTTGGATGCCCAAAATGCCGCTAGAAGGAAGTCCCAAAGGTTTTTAGAAGTAGTGGTCAAAGAGGGAAGAAGGTTCCTAACACTCCATATTAGTTCTTCCAAATTATCATGTGTAATTTACCACAACGTGGTCAGAAAAATACAAAAGCATAAGAGTTTCTGAGAACACTTTATACTAATAGTACAAGCTCTGCAGGAGCTCTCGTAAAATACACACAGCAGTTCGCTATTCACTCAGATCAAAGATATTCACAGAAGTTGTATCTTCAACTTACATTGTATCCCTACTAGTGATTGCTGCTAATTCAGCAAAACTGGAGGTAGTGTGCAATACACTTCAGGGAATTAACACGAACATAAAAACAGTTGACGAATAATTAAAATATTTTAATATCATCACATAAACGCTGTTGAAAAGTTGTTGATCTTTTTCATATTTGAATATTTTCACAAATATTCAGAAATCTGCAAAATTAGAAGTTCAGTTAAGTCAGTTGAACTAGGTCCATCTTATTTTTGCAAGGCAAGCCCTCAACTATAATAAAAATTAGCTCTCATCCACATCAATCTTCATACCTTATTTAGACTCTCTCATATACTGTATTACAGCTCGATTCTCACCATTGCAAGAAAGGATTTTTCGTAACTCCGCCCAGTCAAGATGAAGAAGCTGCCAAAAAACGTTAATTTAGACTGCAGAAGACATACACAACTTGTACAGTATAGGAATTTTCTAGCAAACTTCATGGCTGAGTTTACCACTTGGTACGACTTTTGGAAAACGAGGTCCATATGGAAGTCTTCAACACTTCTGCTGTACGAAGATTTGATAAGTAGAGCGCTACCATTCCACCCAAGCCTAGCTAATGCCATCAAGCTCGGCTTGAGACTTCAGACAACCTTTTGTAAAATTGCTGTTTAACCTAGAAGAAATTATATTGTAATTCCTGTCAATGGATTCTTATGTAAAAATGTCTGAAATAAACGATGGTGAAAAGTCTACCACTCTCCAGAGGTGCGTAGGCCTTATGTGGGATTTTTCAAAATTTCTACCGTAATTGCTTATGTTTATAGACAATGTATCCTAAATTATTACAGGTATCTTAAATAAGTGAATACGTAATTTTTGTAGAATTACATTTTGCAACTTTTGGTATATACTAAGAATTTTGTATTACAATGTTACGGGAAAAGAATGTTCTTAAACAATTTTAATAATTTATTGTAATTCAGGAAAATTTTGAGCTATGGATTTTAAGTTTGCAACAATGATTGTTTTGTACCAGCGGAGAGTTCTAAGTGATATAAATTGTTGTTGTTAATATTTCAACTTTTTTAGGTTACTTTCGTATTCAGTAGTTATGTTTTTAATTCATTGTGAGTGAAATGAGTGTTGTGATGTCTTATTTTTATCTCCTTAGTATGATGATTTTAAGGTAGAAAAATTAATTTCGAAACATGTATTAGGCCTATTTATTGTTGCGTATTATCGAGTTGGCCCTTAAAGTAATAAACATGAAAACTTACATTTGATTGTTGATGGGCGATGGTTGCTTCACCAAATAACTTGGAGTCAAAGACAATCGTTTGAAAAAAATTTTATCGCCAATGAAAAGTTTCTTCAAAAAAAAAATGGGAAGGTGACTGTTGTATCTGACGGTTATGAAGATGAATTTTCTTCTAAATCAGAGGCACACCAAAAGCAAGTAGGTTTTTAAGGACCACAAGTAAATTTCTTATCAACAATGCAGAACACTATGAAGAATAATTATTTTTATCTAATAGCATAAATAAGCAATCTTTCACAAGTCATCTTGCAAGCAAACTAGAATCAGCTGGGTGTTCCGTCAAACTATCGCAGGCACATGATTGTTACACAAGGTATCGTTTCATCTCAGATTCATCCTACAGCCATTATTGGATACGACACAGATCTCCTGGTCCTACTTATTCATTAAGTTCACCCTGACTCCCATAATCTTTCATTCATTTCATTATCTTTCTTCTACTTCAACCAATAAATTACTCAATATATGAAATGATCAATGACATAAAGAGAATAAGAAACACACTTGGAGATGATATCTGTAGCCACGTACTCTTTGCACAAATAATACTTGGTTGGCATTCAACTTCAAAACCTGTTCGTTTCGGGAAGAGTGGCGCTATAAATTTGATTATTTAAAATTGTACATTTAAAGAGCAATTGTTCAATACCAAAGTGGTTGTAAAAGCAAAGTATGTAATTGAAAATGCGGGGATAAAGCCATGGCATCTCTTTACTGAGGTAAAGAAACGTCGAAGAAACGTTGAATGAGCTTCGACGTCGAACGTTCACAGCAAAGGCAACTAAATCTTCCGGTCACTAAAACCAGAGTCATTACCTCCAACGACAGATGCAAACTATTTTCACAGCTTAACAGTGTACGATCAAATTCAACTTTGGCTGGGTATTGACGTTGACCTATGCTTTGACCCACTGGAGTAGGGTTGGAAACGACGGACGCCAAGGGAAAAATATGTTAAAAGCACAAGTACTATACAACTTGATGAAGTATGTGAAATGCGGTTGTACCTCAAGTCAATGTTCTACCCGTCAAAGCACTTGTAGAAGGCAAGGTATATTATGTACAAGTACTTGCTCTGATTGTCGAGGCATGATATGCTGCAATTCTGCAAGTGTCAATTTTGATGAGAACTGGCTGTATTGACCAATACAGCAATAAAATAAATATCCATAATGTGTAAAACGAGTAAACGATTTTGTAAGTGAAATAGGTTTGATAAAAAACCACTTATTCCAATTATTTTGTAATCAATGTTATAAAGTGAAAATTCGTGTTTTTATACATGTTTTATAATGTAGGAGGTAATTCACCTTTAGTGCTTAGTCATACAAAAATCAATAGTTTCCATGATAATCTTAAAAATAAATAATTTGGTATAAGAATGAACTCTAAACATTTACAGTCAATAGGGTAGAGACCTAAGACATCAGATTTTTGATACAATATTATTATAGTCATTTCTAGAGTTCTGCGTTCTTACTGAAGATATATCACTACCCATAAAATCTCTTTTATGATATACATATTTGTATGGTATAGATAGTATATGAAAACGTTAATGATGTTTATAAGATATTATAGTTTATACTAGCTGTGTGCCCGTTCTACGCACGGGGATCTTATTGTAGTCAGTTATTGAAACCTTTTTATTAAGAACAGAATTTGGTTTGCATATTTTCAGATATGCTAGCAAAACTATTATACAGTATATAAACCTTCGCAAATACAGTATCTGACAGTTTCAAGCCAAAACAAATGCTTCGAAATTAAATGTAACCTGGGTCGTGTTGGTCCATATGTTAAATCCAATGATTAAACTAAAAAATGCTTTATAGATCTATGAGGCATAGCCCTAATGTAGGCCTATAATTGAAAGTTACCTTCCACAATGGTTAAAAGTATTTAAGGTACTACTTCAACCTCCCAATTTAACACTTTATTCGTGTTGACATTTTCATTATAAAGGTACTTTTGTCCTTTCCGTGAAACACTGAGAAATAAGGACATTAATGCTTTACTAACAGACATACACACAAAAATACAGAACTTAATTAGGGGGTTTGCTACGCTTTAAGCATAACAAAGTACTTGTAAAATTAGTATCTAAAATATTTTGTTAATGTCATCAAATTTCATCATAACAATGTATATTTGCTTGGACCGATGATGACCCGAAATGACGGCTTACTATATGAAATGAAGACGACTGGTATAGACTGGTATAGACGATTGGTAATTTATAGTAAATATTACCAAAATAGGCCACGAACTATTGATATATAAACAACGTAAAGCGTTTAAACAATTCATTATGGTTAGCTGAATAAATGTTTTACTAAAGTGCGTTATCGTTTTCTTAGCATAAACTAACATTTTGGAATCAAGAAAGAAAATGCAAAAATTGTACAGTTAAGACATCAATTAAATTGAATACGCCTGTAATAATAAATAAGGTGCAACACCAACGATAACTAATTTGTAAAGTACAGTGATGTGTTGGTACTTAAAAATGATTCTTGCTACTACCAACAGTACCTACTGTTGGTTACAGTACCTTAAAGGATTCTAAGGAATAGAACCGGTACCAAAAACCAACGTTCACAGTTGAGAACTATAGTACAGCCGACCAATTATATGAGTTAATCAAGTCCCGAGGTTATTGATCTCTTGGTTTTTGATTTTCTCGTAAAACGTTTTAAAACGGCAATCAAAGTTATTTCCCAATAATTGCTTTATTTGTAAACCGCTTTTAATGTAAACTTATCGGTGTCAGTTTAAAAAAAAAAACAACCTCATACAAACAACTTTTTGTTATTTAATAGATTAGGCCCTACGTACCTATTCTCTAAACAATGATTGGTAAAGGCTATCTTAGAAGGAAATGTGACAAAAATCACACAACGTTGGGTTTTTGGACGTTTGTAATTTTATTTCTTAAGTAGGTAGGCCGTGTATTCTAGGGAAAAGTACCGGTATCAAGGATCTTCGTCGAACAATTTGTTATGAATAATTGGGTAGGCGTACGTACCCAAGAGCATGGCTGTATGGTCCAGCGATTGCATCACACGGTGAGTAGGTACTATTGACTATATATATATATAGTCAATGGTAGGAACAGAAAATAACACATTAGAAAAGCGAGTTTAGCATCATCCGTAAACCTCTGTTACAATCAACCACTGCAGTTGTGATTTTTTACTTACCACTTTACACAACCGCCATTGAAGCGCCGTGTCAATGAGTGGAAACCATATTTCTAAGCCATTGGCGACGATCATTATTAAATTTAAAGTTTCCCAGCCGTATACAACACTGATTCAAGGTCTTATTTCTGGTTATCAAAACTCAAGAACAATTTATACACAAAGAATCTCTGGTTCCTGAACTGGATGATGCCTAGTTATTTAATTTCATTTACACGGTTACACTATTACACTATATTATTGCACTTTCGATTAATTAAATCCGTTATGAAAGAAAAACGTTTTTAATCACTTGGGATTTACATTCAAAACGTGATTGAAAAAGGTTGCGGTATTTGTAAAAAACATTTGTAAACATATCAGTGACAGCTAGGAAAAATAATCTTGATCCGAACAGCTGTTCGTTATTTCATGGATGATTATGCAATAAAAATTGGACGAAAACTTGACATAAATCGCACAAAACTACATTTTTGAACGTTCGTAATATTATTTACAAAGTAGTGAGGCCATATTTTAATGGCTAAAGACAATCTCGCCAATCCAGTGAATACATTAAAATGACTTGGATCTTGATAGGTACTCTCGTTTTCCAGGAGAAGATAGCGTAAAATGCCATCTTGAGTGTTACAGACAAAGGGAAAGACAGACAGACAGACAGACAGACAGAAATTGAGATAAGACTCGTTTCTGCTTATTTAATTTATAAGACGTAAAAATAACCTAAAAATATATAATTCTGAGCAATGTACAGACAAAACTCTAATTTTATTTATATAGATTTTAAATAAACCGTATTTATAATTAAAAACTAGAGGTCCCCTTAAAAAGGTCATGATGACCTAAACTTTTAATCACGTAACAAGGCGGCCGTTTTGGAAAATATATGCGACGCTCAGTAGCGAATGTGTTAAGCATACAAGTTTTAAATTTTGTATTTTATGTTTCAGACAACTCCAAAAGATGTACGGAGGAGAACACAGTGAGGTCCCCTAAGATATTTAAAAAAGCTACATCTGCTACAACAGCTGGAAATGTTACGAAATGCTGCAATGTCAGTGGAAAGCACACTTGTGTTTTTCAGCAAGGGCCAGTATCTTTAACGACCCTTGCACATGGTCTTTGCGCCATGTCAAGTAAGTGTACCTAATTTTTTTTTATTTTTTTTAATTATTTATTATGCTTAATATTGGGCCTGAGCTGCCCCACCGAGTGGTAGACTTGTTACAATAGCCTTTTTCATCCACTTTTATGTCAGAATTCAACTACATAAATTATATTACAATTACTTGTAGATGGAGGAAGGTTTTAAGCTATCTTTACTAGCCCTATTTTGCTCTTTGCAGTTAGTGAAAACTGGGAACTCGTCTACTATCACTCAAGCGAGGCTGTGAGGGCTTTGCATGTTAAAATTTACAGATAAATGGTTAAGAAATAGTGTGATTTCACCTTAATGTGGTTATAAATAAAATTGAACACCAACCAAGAAATGTTATATTTTTATTTTCTAAATAGCGTTGTTAAAGTACATTTACATTAATCCGAATGGTACTGTATGTCTTTAGCTCAACTACTTATTTGAATTGAACATTAAATAAAAACAATGTTGTAATGACAATTGTGTAAATGTACTTATATACTAACTTAAGGGACATATCTTAAGAAACTAATTGGGACAACTTAAGATGTTAGGAGTTGGGAAGCATAAAACCTTAAGGGAAATCTCCCGGGTCTAAGGTTACATTATCAGGGTTCTTTCTCAGTTAGTACACTAGCTAAATCGTCCGAAACGCAATGTTTTATTTTTTTATTTTTATTTGAAACTATATTACGTCAATCATCAAAACTGAAATGTTTTATTGAATGCTACTTATTGTCATTTAATAATCGATTGTAATTTTTAGTTACAGAACAGGAAACTGTCATTGTTACTATCATAAATATAACAGCTGAATTAAATAACATATAGAATGATTATGATCCTGATTTACGTCAGCCAGACGTAGCCTAAGGCTTAGTTCCGCTTATGTTAACACACCTTTGTTGTGTGCAAGCTCAAGTGACTACGAGGCCCCTTGGGCTTAACGTTCTGTGTTGCACCGTAAATACATTTATTTTATTGATTAACAAGACAACTTGGGACAGATACTAAATTATCAAAACAATTGTGTTTACATTCCAACAATGATTAAATTCCAATATTTAAGTAAAATTGTACAGTCGAAAATGAATTACAAGTACCAATCTGTGATCTACTTTATTATTCGTGTTTTCTTAAGTTTATATTTCAGTTTGGTATCTTAACATGATTCCACTGTTAAGTATTTACAATGGTTATCCTTTTTTAGGTTGTTTTTATCTTTTATAATCTTTTACTTGATTCTTTTAATCCTCGTATAACAATTTATAACAACACTCTTCTAATGGAAGGGATGTTCATTAGGAAGGAAGAATACCATAAAGACAAACATAGCAGTGGCTGTAACGACTGCGGATGTCGTTACTGTTCAGCGTTTCTCATAACTTGAATACATTGATAAATGTACCAGATAATTTAAAAGTTATTTATTAGGTATTCAAGGACGTGTTCGACAGAACATGAAAATGTAATATACGTTTTAAATAAAATGGGTTTGTAACTGTTACAACAGAGTGTCACATGTTTGTACTACAAGTAATTGAGAAAAAAATATGCTAATCAGTAATCTTCAACGAAAATATTTATGTTCATTTCTGAATGGATTTTTTTAGTCTAATTACAAAATGATGTAATAAGTAGAATTTTTATTTTTTTATCATGATATGTTTAGAATGTTTATGTCAAAAAAACATCGACGATAACGTTACCGTAGTTGGAAAGAGAATAATTGTCAACAAACAAGCATAGTTATAGTAATGGATGGCAATAGTAGCATAACTATAACTATTAATCTCAGAATGAGTCTTGATTGAATTGAAACCTCTGAAAAGTAAAATTAATAAATAAATATAAGTCTGCGTGCAAAACTACAAAGAAGCGAGAACTCGACGCTTCTTTCAAGTTTGCTATTGGTTCTAACGGCCAGAATGTTGACAATAAGACTCGACTTTCTGGAGATAGAAAAACTCTTTGAGAAACTTCAACCCGCTTCTTTACGAATGGATGAAATAAAAACAAACCTCTGTCTTGTTTCATTTCTTTAGTTTGTTTTAGAAATAAGATGGATTAAAATATTTTCCTCTAAACCGCCCAATTCTTTAGTACTGAGTATTTATCATTGTTTAAGAGAAGAACTTAAATAATACTTGGCCTGTGAGTTATGTGGATTGTTGATCCAAACTATTCCAATCAAGCATACAGTAATGATTATTGTTCCAATTTTATCGAGGTTAAGATTTTGGCTAAATATTGAACCTTGCAGCAAAATTAACCCTCTAGATTTCAATTTAATCCTAAGAGACAGCAAAGATATATGCCAGTATGATTTCATACGCTATGATACGAACAAAACAGCGATATTCCAGTCAACATTTTTGGATTGCTAAGGCCTGAGTAGAATACTCTCGCATATACGAAGTCCAAAATGTGGGGCAATCTTTACTCCAGAGTTTTACTTAATGGAATAAGAATAGTTTAAAAATAAGAAATTATAACTCGAAAAAAACGTGGGACAGGGCGATTCTTATGCCAAGAATTTACCTTAACCTTCTGATTTCACACTTAATTTTGATGCGAAGATAATTTTGATTTCCCTACACTACGTTGTACTATGTCTTCCTCAGCCTGTATTCAGATGGTCAGTTGTAATTACACAGGGTGTCTTGCCTCTTGCAGCCATATGAACAAACTTTCTCAAGTTATACAGCATGTAAAAAAATTAATATAACATGTGCCCTATCTCATTCCGTTTTTAGTCTATATGTATGTGTTAAAAAAAAAAACATTCATAACTCCTTGACAGTTTGAGCCATTGCGTGTAAATTCAGCAAACATGTTTATCTTGTTGGCCACTATCTTTGTAGAAAATATGAATAAAATTTCTTAAACCATTTGGAAATTGCGGCTATTTAAATATTTTATGCCTAATTCCATGAAAACTTTTAATTTTGCAAAATAATTGCAAAATATGTTAACTTTAGCAAGTTGTATGCATATTTAAAAATATCTTAAAACCTTATTTTGGCCAAAATATAACTTAAGAAATTATTTTTTTCTTGCTATAACAACAGTTTTCTATCGAGGGGAAGATTATGTATTGATGTTATTAATTAAGTATGTCAAAAAACAACTAGATTTTAAATGGCGTATAATTTGTAGCAGAATTTGAATTATCAAATATTTTATTTATTATATTTATTCATTATGTTTTCAAACCCTATATTCTTTCAGAGAATACGCAGCCATGATACTTTTAAACTTAGTACTACGAGTAGATGGCAATGGCCTTACGGCCGAAACGCGTTCTCCGTAGGACAATTGAGTTAGAACGTAAGGATTTAAAACCATTATGTCCAAAAAGTTTTGTACAAACATTTTGAAATACTGATTTGTTTATTGCAAGCGGCTTATTTAGGACCACCTTACTGTTAAAATGAATAATAACTAAAATCTCTAATTTATACAAATTGAATAAATGGAAATATTTTTAAAACATATTTTTGATTCCAGGTTTTCCCCATTGTTATTGAGAAACATGCTACTAATATTGACAAATTGACACATCGTAAGCGTCAGGTGGATTTATAGTTTAGAAGAGTATAAGAGTAGAAACCCCTCGGGAAATATGTCGACCCCCCCCCCCCTCCCTACCAACAATCCCCTTCGTAATCGCATTCTCGTTTCATCTTATTTTCGCGAGGAAAGCTGAATAAATTGATTTAGTAGTACACACACAGTCAAAACATCGAACTTCCATTACTTTAACCCTCTCGTTTTCAGGATCAAATTCAAACACACTTTTCTGTTATATTATTTTTCCTTGTATGAAGATTACATATAAAATCCAAATGTCTCAGAGAGACAATAATAAATAACAAACTCGTGAAAGTATTAAGTAAAGCAAATTAATTACAGTCTTGAGGTTTCTTCAATATAATTTGAAACGAGATAAGAAAAAGTGGAAAAAATTACGAAACTGATAACTGAAGAAAGTAAACGAATAATAATTAATAAATAATTGAATAAATTATAAATAATGAACCACACTTAATAATTAAGACTTAAAATAATTAAAATGTAGAGTAGTACTCTTGACTTTTTTCCGAAGCCCAGCGCTCTACAATAGACCAGCTCGCCCCCAAAGTAGTACTCCTACCTAATGCGGTATTAATTCAAGTTTCTAATAGTTAGATTTGCTTGTTTGCAATAAAACATCATGTGATTTGTATAATGTAAACTGAACTATACCATTGCCACTTGGAAATAATATATTCCATCAATAGGGCAAAAAGTGAAAAGACATTTTTTTCCGTGTGACAAACTATATTTTTCGCCATGTTACAACATTATTTGAACACACTATGTTACAAAATTAAAATTAAATTGTATTAATTTAAAGATAACCTGTCAAAACTACTTCTGATTGGTTTTCAATTTAATTTGCCAATGGAAACAAGCAGCTGTTTAGTAAGTGATTCAATCGTTTCGTCTATTACGATTGTGTTAGTACAGATTATAATATACATACATTTGTTTACATTTATTACATTATTTATTTCTGGTTCAATGTAACTTGACATTATTCACAGAAGTAACCCGCAATGTTACTATATCATACATAGTAAATGCATACATGATGCATGATGTCTCCGTTCGTAGTCTTTTGCCGTAAGGAATTGTTTAGATCAGGGTTATTACAAACTATGACCTAACCTAAACTAGTTACAATTTAGGATATTGGGGTCAATGAATATTGAATAATGCCTATGATTAATCTGGAGAGGTCATCTGCAAACTACATAAATTACACTAAACTGTTGAGAAACAGTTCTTTAAAAGCATTCATGGGATATTGTTCTGTGTCTAGGGCAAATGAAGAGTGTTCATTGGAAGGAATATCAAGATGATGTTGGTGTTTATTGACACAGAAATCACCAGGCAATAATCAGAGCTACCCAAACTACAAGGGAATTTGAGAACCTTTCGTATGCGATTGGACTGAAAAGTCATGACTTATTATTTTGGGCTACATTGTAACCAAGTATGCAACGATTATACTATGAAGAATTGTAATTAGAGGTTAAATCTTAATTTCACAGAAAACTCTGTAAGGCTGTATTAAAAAAATAAAATAAAATTATCTCTGTCTGCAAACTACAAAAAAGCGGGAACTCGACGCTTCTTTCAAGTTTGCTATTAGTTCTAACGGTTAGAATGTTGACAATAAGACTCGACTTGTTTCGAGATAGAAAAACTCTTTAAGAACTTCAACCCGCTTCTTTATGGACAGATAACCCCCCCCCCCCCCTCTCAAAAGTTTCATTTCACTTAAGTTTATCTCGGAAATGACAAATAAATGGACTATATAAATTTTTAATAATCAAAATTTCTTTTTTGTTAGTTATTGAACATCAAATTTGTATTACTAGTACGAAATATAATCTTATTATTCAAACCTTTTTTGGAATTTGATTGTGTTTCAATTGTATATTGCCAATACATTTTAAATGTGTATTTTCATAAAAGGTGTAGGTAATGTTAGAGAAATTGAAAATTGTGAATTTCGTAAGGATTTATTAATATAGAAAAAGTCAACCCCCCTCGGGAAATATGTTAAGCCCTCATCCCCTTCCGACAAAACCCTCGTAATCACATTCTCGTTTCATCGCGAGGAAAGCTGAATAAATTGATTCTGTAATACACACACTGTCAATACATAAACTAACATTTAGCCGCACTGGGACCTCATTGTATTAAAGTAATTAATTATAATTTAATAGAATCGAAATATTTCGAATTCTGAATGCCAAAAATACTTGTGTGTATTAGAGCAAAGTAAATATAGTCGTGAGGATCGGTGATTTTTTGAGCAATTCGCGTAGTGAAAAAGTATAGGAACATTGATTAGAAATAGTAAATTAAATACTTAGTATTGATAATAGTTTGGTTAATATAATGTACTAGCTGCTTGGCTGATTCATCCGTGTTACGCAACGGGATAGAGACATAGCAGGTACCAATTTAGTTATTTAAATGAAGAAGATTTTTACATAATTCCAATATAAAATATACTTACTATGGTAAATTACCTACTGCGTCACCTGAAGTAGTTCGATATTGATTAGGAGGATGTAAAGGGGCTTAGAACTTGAGACAACTTGTTACCTTAGATGGTAATTAGTCAATGCGTCTCAAGTTTGTAGGGAAAGGAGGGTGAGATAGGTTGACAAATTATGTGATGCGTCTCACTTAATCTGCTTGTATACTTGGTGTTATGATCTCGTAAAGAAATGGAACATTGGAGTTTTGTACAACTATTAATTTAATTTGTTCGAAATTCATATTTATTTCAGCGGAAAATATATTAATAAACCCCCTTCTTCGGGTATCTTAAATAAAATTAGTTCAAATACATTAATTTTCATTTTATTGATTGACGCTATTCCGCATATTAGTTTTCAAATATTTAAATGTTTTGGAATTTATTTTTTTAGGTATTGAAGTTTCATACAGAAGAGTTTGTAATACAGTTAATTTTACATGTCGTAGAATTTTTTTTAGTTGGGATATAAGTCTGAATTAAGTAAAATATTCTATGGCAGTTATTATACAGGGTTAATCAGAACAACCGTGCACTGCACATACTTAGACGGAATATACAGCCGCTCGTGTAACTCACTGACTCACTGTAAGTTATACAAAGGTTTACCCACTTAAGAGTAGAATAGGTATGGATCTGAATTTTTTTGTGCAGGTCCGTATCAGTTTCAAACCTCGCAAAAAAAAAATTATTTTAAAATTACAAAACCACCAAAAAGGTTTCCTTAAATCCCCCTTTTTTGAGCAAAATAAGTTTTTTTACGGCTATAGCACGAAAACAGTAAGTGAATTCTCATTGGCAGGAATTAAATTTTCTACAATACACTCTTTTTTACAGGATTATTCCTTCGTATAAAAAAGCCCTATATTTAAAATGTATAAAATGTCTTGGATTTTCGACGTATTTTAAATTTAAAACAATTGGCATATATTAAAAAATAGGCATATATTTATACTTATAATGAACAAAACATGGAAAGAAAAGTGCCTAAAGTTACAATTTTAAAATTGTAACCTACAAAAATAATTAAATGGCGGTTTTTCAACAAAAAAGGTTTTTAACGCTTGTTGGGTGAAACCGATGTGCACAGATGGTCTGATACACCCTGTATACACATAAATAATTTGTTTAGTTTTTTTTATATTTTTTTATGAGAAGTTACTTTATTGTTTAAATGTCCATCATTAAGCCAGCATGAATAAATCAGTAATACGAGTTGTTTGGTTTAAAGTAATAATGAATATAAACTTATCTACATCATTTTCCACGAACATATCAAACCTTGTTTCATGTGAAACGAAGATTACCTCATTTACTAAGACTCTGTGGATGACAATGTGGAAAGCTCCGTAAGAAACGACTGTCATTCCTCGCCTGTAGTGAGACACAAGCAGGCTGTCCTAATGTGCTCATTTAGAGACAAACAACCCTCTTGTTGTAGGTGGTGTAATGTCCCGTGGCATGATAACATTGGGGAGGACTGGCTATGTTATTGTTATGCCATTGTGAGAGGATTATAATAGCAGTATAGGAAACACAAGAGCAAGTAATTTTAAAATACCCTCATTATGTTTAGGTTTAATACTATTCAAAACTATCAAAATTAATTTTGAATTAAATTATAAATTACTAGGTTAAAAAGATGATGAATTGAAAAATTGATTTTAAATAATTGTTAAGGAATGCATTAGCATTATATTTTTTGACGCTCTGACATACGAAGAAGGAAGAAGTTATTATGAACTGTTATTTAGATTGTGATGAACTTTCATTAAAAATCAAATGTACAGATTTTTTATTTGAATATTGCACATCAACAAAACATTCCAAACAAAGTTTTAAGTAGCCTATAGAACCTTAAATTCCAAGGTCAATAAAAAATAAGCAGGACTGCTTGAACTGGTTCACTTTAATTACCAATTTGTAATTGATAAAGCTCTATTAACATTGTGTTTAGGCCAGTATAGTTAATGCCAATATAAGAACTGCGTACCATCCTGTGTCCTCTTTGTTTTGATGGTAGTTGAGACATATCCACCGACTCTCCTATCGGACAGTCTGATCACTGATACTGTCCGATCACTCTGATTATAGTTCTACAAACACAAATTGTGCACCAATTTAACTACACTGAATCCAAAAGATAAAAAAGCTAAGATATTTACTATAATTATGAATGGATAGCGTAGACGAGTAGGCCTAGACGAGACCTATATATTTCTGTATAAAAAGTTTCAAGTTGAGAAAATAATTGTCTTATCAGGTAGAGTGTATAATTCATGTTCAGATGACTTATTCGTGAAATAAACTTTGGTAGTGAGCGGTTATTAATAAAACAAGACAAGACAGTTAACGAAGGTAGATAGTAGGTAGAGTGTTTGTTTGAATGACGTCTCAAAGGCCGCTCAGCAGCGATGATATCATGTCAGCTTTTGTTGTCAAGTACAGCAACAGTCATCGTCTACAAACAGGATGATATTACTTGATTAAGATAGCTAAATAACTACAACCTAATAATTGCTACCCGCATTAGTTAAAAACTTTATTGGTCGATATTAAATATTCCTTAACATATTAAAATCTTTTAGTAAGAAGGACTATTTAGTTTAATATCCTATTAAATTGCTAAGAGAATGCAATACTTAGTCTAAAAGAATGTTCTTCGTTTCTAGGATGTTGATTAACCGTTTAAGCTTTTTCTGTACGGTATTAATATTTTATACATACTTAAAAATCTTCTAGCTCTAATACGATTGTAAAATTAACTAGCTTTTTGTGTCTATATTACCTTCAGAAGCTCGAACAGAAATAATACTAAATAGATTGCAGCGTTGGACATTACAAGACTCATGAATATGGTCAAATTAATGAACAGACGATATTTTACGAAGGATTTTGTAAACTGCAAAATCATAGACAGATTATGAGAATCTGTATTTAACCAAACATAATGTTTATTATTGCAATTGCATTTTATTATGCTGGTGTATAATTAAGTGAAATTATTACTGTTTCTAGAGAAAATAGTTTTATAGGTATAACTTGTTCTAATATGTTGGCATTACTATACGAAATCTGTCTTATATTTGACTTAGCCCGGAGAAAGCAAATGACAAAAAGAAAATACTATTATTACAATCCCTGGCATGACAGGTCGGATTTCATGCGTCAAATACAAATATTTGCATTGAATCTTTATAGATTGATTTCTGAAATATTATCCGGAGAGGGCATAGAGGACATAATATTATATGCTCTACTGGAGAGACCCGTTTGAAAACTGTGCGTATTATAAATATATAACATTTTGAATTTAACTTTAAGGACAAACACTTCACTTTTACTTGATATCCAATTAACTTTCCCATTATCTTTTTGCTCGATGGATCACATGCCGAGTAAAAAAAAAATAAACAGCATACTAAATTTATTTATAGCAGACATTTAAATAGTAAGATCTACTAAAGGTTCAATCCATAGAATAAATGTGCTTAATCTGTTAAGATTTTCTTGAGTATCCAAATACATCTTACTGGATATTTTCTTTAGAATAAGAAATCATTAGAAACATATAAATCGTCATTTAAATTGATCCAACTGAAGAAAACGATTAATTATATCATGTAAATATGTGTTTAAGTTGTATATATTGCATTGATGTTTGACTAAATAAAAAGTCAGGCTGCAAGACAGAGTAAATAAAAATAATAAAAATAAAAGGATAACACAGTCAATTTGTATTATCATTATTAATATCATGAATCAAACCCGTTTACTAGCCCATGCGTCAGAGTGTCAAGTAACATTGAAATGATAAAAATTATGCGTTTGGTTTGGAGGCCCAAACCGTAAACTTAATAAAGATTTGAACCCTTAAGATTTTCTGAAAGTTTATGTTTGTGTTAGTCTTATCGGCGTAGTATAAGTAAGAAGTGAAACTTTGGTTTTAGGAGCGAAATAAGAAATATTGGTTAATAAACAGAAACTTTACAACGTTAATAATAAAAGATTAAAAGTAAAACCAACCAGAGTTTAAAGTGAATTACTGGTTTTGCTTATCCAAATCTCTTTCTTTCGATTTTGGTTCTTATTTCTATAGATTTATTGTACATACTTTATTTACTAAGTTTATGTTTCACCACTTTGGTTGTAGGTATTCAAGACAACGCTCTACAGATATTCATGTCTTCGTTCGTATGAGTTGTGTCCGTGGAATCTCTTTTAAAATTATAACTAAGGTTGCGTCACGAAAAATTGAACACTTAAAATGCTCCGGTTTAGGTGAATTTGTTTTAAAATAGTTTTTCTTTAATTGAAGTAAAACAATTGTGTATTATTTCAAGATTTCATTTAACTTGACTGCATGTAACATTTCCAGTAGAAAATTGGAATCTCGGAAGCTATTTATTCGCTGCCTCAGAATGTATTTTATGAATTCCACAATAACTTGAATCACTTCCCTATAATGGCTGTGTAAAGATGGCCAACCTATCCATACTCGTTACGTTATATTAAATTCCTTCGAGCTCCTCCTTTGTAATGTAAGGAATCTTTCCCGTGCCTTATCTATCTTCAAAACGATTTTTACTTGCATGAACATTCATGAATTATGTATTGCTTTCACATCAGCATACAATAAACGTTAAATAAGTAGATAAGATCACAGATTTTCTGTATTGGTCCGTGGAGCTTCAACCAGTGTGGCGCATTTCTATGCATCAACACAATGTAACGTTTGCTACTTAAAATTGTATTTCTTTATCTCGTTTTATCTACATAGGTAAATGTACCATCCATTGATTTGCTTAAGCTTGAATTAGTGGGATGGCGGATGACCAAAATGGCAATGTTGGCTCATCCCGAAAGCTAACCACCGAGCACAATATAAAAAAAATGTAGTTAAGCTATTCACTTTCGGTATAAAATTATTAAAGAATATAAACAGCGGATTTTAAGGAACGGTAGGGGAAATCAGCTTACTGCAGGGATTCAGTTGGTAATTTTAAACAGTTGTTGACCGCTGACAGATGGTTCTTGAACACATCTTTTTGATATGTTTCATTTCTGTATTTCTTTATGTGATGAAAAATGGGTTAGTTTGATTTTTCAGTTAGTATATTTCAGTTTAGTGCATTAGTTCAGTGGTGGTATTTCAATATACAAAATTATATAAACAGATTATTATATGAAACATCTCTTTAATGGATCAGACATTGATACCTATTGTCAGATTGTGAGTTAAGCGTAACATTTTGGAGATAACAAGTTGGGATGTTTGTAAAATTTGTCAAGTTGGAACATTTTTTTCTCAATGTCCCACCTTTACATTCTAGGTACTAGCCCGGAACTGTTTTTCACATTACTTCAGGCTAGTCCTATGGAATGCTACTATAAGCGTTTATCTTATATAAATGTAAATAATTGGGATGCATTGAAGCGTCTCGAGCCATACATGGAAACACTGGAGCTAAAAGATCCGAAATGGCATAAAGCAAATTGCTATGCCAGGTTTTGCAATAAGAGCAATATTGTCAGACATAAAATAAGGTTTCAAAAGGTTGTGTAAAATACAAATATTAGTTAGAGTAATAATATCGGTAATACACAACCTGGCACCTCTTTCCCTGTAACTAGGGGGCGAATACAAACTGTCAATTGGTCTTTGTGTATATTTTGCCAACTGAGGAAAAACAAAGGTTCTATCAAATTGTCACAAGAGTTAACTAAAAATGGCGATAACAGTATTCAAGAGATTGCCAAAAGACTTTTTACATAAAAAAAACCTTTTAACTAGTAGTATTCATGATAAAAAAGTAAAAAAATCATTATTTATGTTTAATAAAAGATTGTTCAAATAATTAATTGTTGATAATTGAATAAAAGTTCATTTCCGTCTCATTATTTTGAGGCCCAATATTAAACAATAAGAAGATGGATTATATTAAGTAATGATTTAAAAAAATTCATTGACATAGTAATACATAGTTAATAATAATTTAAGAACTTGTATCGCCATACTGAATAACTAAATACATTTTCTCATTCGTCCCTGATTCATTTACAGATGTTATCCAAATTTAGAAATGACAACGAAAGTATGGCAGGGACAGGCCTTGTGTATATTTTAGAATACGCTGCTTACAATAATTATTTTAAGTATAAATTTTGTAGTAAAATTAAGTAGGCGTCCCCTAGAGTCCAAAATAAATATATTTTCTCGATTTGTTGTTACAATTTGAAATAAATTATAAAAACTAAATTGGTTTATATTTGTAGTTTACAGGGTTAGGCAAAAGTCCCGTAACCCGCCAGTTAACTTTTAAACGCGTTGCAGTAGGAAAACCAAACTCAGCACATATTTACAACATAAGAAATTGCACTTTTTCTTTAAAGTTACAACTTTTTTCCAGCTTCCTATCATATATACACATATCACATATCAATATACACACCTATCATGTGACTCCTCATTTTAAGGGTTTATCAAGAGAAATTGAACGGTGCAAACCAGAGGTCAATATCGCACCCCTAATCAAAATAGCAAACATTTTAATTTTAGATGAGTAGTTTTCTAGTAATCGTGGGAAAGTTATAGCTGAAGTTGTTGGTAGACCAAGTAAGTTTAATTATTGTTTTCAATTTAATAATTTTCTTTAAAAAATTTTCAATAATGCATTTTACTTATGAAAAAAGGATAACAATTTAAAATGTATAGGCAAATATCACTCAATGCTAATATAAACTATACAAATAGAGCCAAACAGCATTTTGCATTTTTCATACATCACAATGTTTATAACATACTATTGATTGATATACTTATTTCATGATGGAACCAAGATAAAATTAAAAGCTCGCTTATTCTGTGGTTGTAAAAAGTACTTTAATCACGTTCATTAAATTAAATTTTACAATGGTATAGTTTTTTTTATAAGTAGGCCTATCATAAAAAAAATATTGGAAAGAAACACCCCACACTGTCAAATTTAAACACGAAATCTTAGCTGGATTTCAAGAGATTGATATTCGTGGGCAAGTAGTTATCGAAAAAGTAAAATAGGAAAAGAAAATAAACTAACTAAAATCGTGGAGCAGATCAAAAACTGGCTAGGAGTTCCAAACACAGTGCCCTCAAAGTATAGGCAACGGAGTCCGATACCTCAGGCGAAGGAAAAAGACATGCTAAGTATACTTATAAGGATAATACCTCAAGAGCATAACACTACGTACCGTAGCATACTGTACCGTAGTAAGGAAGTGATAACGAATAAGATGTGGCCTAACCTACGGAATAAAAGTGTAAAAACTCATTTACCAGTAGCTGACAGTGCTCCAGAAGCTGACAGTTTGAGTTTCTTTACATTATAATGTGGTCTCTTAAAAATATGTACACATGATTGCATTGTTAGAAGAACATATGTTTATTCTTGATTTGTTTACAAACAAATCAGTGAAATTTAGCCCATACTCGCTGAATGGTGGTGGTTTGAAAGCGACCCTGTCTGTACACATCACATTTAGTCGAATCCCCTAACTGTAGGAATGAGTTAAGAAGATAAGTTTGGTTTTTTGTCATTTCGCTAAATTTCTTAAAAAGTATTAATGATTAGGCTCATTATTTTTATCAATTATACCTTTGTTGACAATTTCATGAACAAATTGGGGTGTTAGGGGTTTTGGATTTAAAATTATATCAATGTCAGGCTTTGGTACACAAAAGCCATACAAGTTCCACTAGCTGACAGGGGATATTTGCTACTTGCACAGTATTAAATTGGTTTTACCCATCGAAATTTGCATGCTATTTCACACATTTAAATTTTTTAATTAATAAGCCAAATTATCTTAAAAAAAATTATATTTTTTTAAAAAATTATATTTTTTAAAAATATATATATTTTTTATGTAAATATTTTTTATTTTAAAATATGTAAAATAAATTTTCTTAGTACCTAACGTTTTACATGATTTTATAGTTTAATTATTAAGTTAGATTTTATTCGTCTTATAAATTATAAAACCCTTAGGTTTAGCAGCTAGTACATTTATAGTTCCAGTGTCAGCTACTGGGACAACCGACAGTCAGCTACTGGTACAAGCACTTTTTTCACTGTCAGCCACTGGAACACGTACAAAGGTTGAATTAAGTTTAAAAATGTTATAAAATATATTAAAAAAACCCCTTTTTGTATGACAAATTTGAAAACTACACTAAATTTAGAATCACATAAAATCCGTAATATCTCTTTAGTTCCTATTTATTCAAAACCACGGATTATTAAGTGCGTATAGTTTCTTATACTGTCAGCTACTGGTGCGTTTACCATAAATTACTGTAGTTTTGAGATTTTGAACATGTAATTGTAAATTTGTACATTAACTATTAAAATAAAAAAGCTTGGTTTTTTAATGTATTTAGTTATGTACTATGTCCATCTCATCTGAAATTATCAATGCCATAATGTAGTATGTCCTTACATCTGGTAATAGAAGTATTTATTTTGTAGATTTAAAGTATCCAAATTGTAAAAATTACTATACAGGGTGATTGATATAAGTGTGCCAGCCGTTTTATTCAAAAACTATAATAGATACCAAAAAAAGTTAAACGGTAAGTGCCTTGGATTTTTAATTTAAAAAATTGTAGTCATGTAGTCAAGTCGAAAAATATATTTGAGCCACCATATTTCCAATATGGCCGCCAACTTAGATTATTCTTATAGAACACCCTATATTTTGTAATGGTCACATTTTATTGGGGGGTTCGTTTTAATTATTTAAAGGCCGCGAAGGCTTGAGCGCGCTTGACAACAATGTCACAAATGTCCACTGCAGCTGGTCATGTCTCCTAGTTCGAGACTCGGCCGCTGCCACCTTGAAGCGCTGCCGTAGACGTGGTGGGGAGAAGCCGAGACCAGCGGACAGTGGACAGTTCTTAGGACAGTCGGCGTCGAGCGTTAGGTTCGCGCACACCAACCAACCCTCCTTAGGCCGTGCGAGCGAACCAAATAATAAGGTATCCGGACGAAGGCGAGAGTAACCCGGATGTAAATCTGGAAGTGTCGTGTTACGTAAGTACACTGTATATAGCTAGCGTATACGTTGTATTCATCCCCGTATCCACTTTGGCGAGGGAAATTGCGTTATTTATTAGGCTATTCTAGGACGTTTATCGTAGTTTATTATAGAATAACGTAGTTTATCGACCGACGCTGCGAGTGTAGTGTCGCAGTCACATACGCCGACTTTTAGTCATCCAAAGTGGTTTTGTTTTATTGTAATCAGGAGTTTTTATTTATTTTCCTTAAAGCCAAGAAGAATTGGCCTAGGTGCCTTCTACGTTTTGTTTTATTTCATTATTTACTTATCGCGAGTTAGCGTCGTTTTCTTTTAATTCCGAGAAGATTATTTTAGTTTTATTTCGAGAAGTGAGATCTTTCGTTAAGCCTAGGAGCTGGTTATTTATTTTATTTCCTAATCGTCGCCTATTTATCTATCAGCCCTAGTAGTTAGCTTAGACTTGGCCTTGTCAGCGCGTCGCTGTGCTGACACCAAGTTATAGGAGTAACTATAGTTAGTGTATTCCTTAATAGCAACTCGTGTACGGTGCGTCGACGTGCCGAGGTACCCAGTGTGTACTTGTGTACTAGCAGATCGGCGCGACATTAACGTCTACGAAGATCCAGAAGTGGGAAGCGAGCGACGAGGATTGTCAGCGAGACCCTGGACTACTCGAGCTGTCCGAGCAAATCGGAGGTAAGTTTACGATAGGTGCCCTACCCGACATAAACACCTCACAAAGTGGCGCCTCCGAACAGGGACATTGAAAGTTTCGTTATTATCGTAATATTCATACGTGCTTCACGTATTGGCGCCCGAACGGTAAAATCGATATCGTAGTGGTTTTTTCTTTGGAATATAAGAAAAAGCGAAAATGGTAGGATCGAGTGTTAGCGCGAAAACTACGCCTAAAACGGTCAGAGCGGTGACTGAATCGACCTCGACTACGACGACTACAACTGCCGGGTCTTTACAAGCTCAAGTAGCGCAAACTATTTCACAACCAACTGTGCCATCGACTTTAAGTTTTCCCGCTACCACCGCAGAGGCTACTCAGCCTCAAGTAGGTACAACGACGACACAGTTAATGGTACCAACGACTTTAAATTTACTTACTACGACTGATCGTACGGTGACGGGTAAGAGTCCCTCAGAGGATGACCCGCGAATTGGGTGGATTCACACGTTAACCAAGGATGAACTTCGTTACGAAATGAGTCGATACGGTTTGCCGAATATGGGGACAGTCGAGGAACTTCGAAAATCTTTTTGTAAATTTTGGAAACATGGCATTCCCCGAGCAGTGTACGGTAAGGACGTGAATGATAGCGTGGACGGTGCGACTGCACTTCCACTCGGCTATGACACGGGATATGTCGACTCGCGACCGGGTAACAGTGACATGCGAAGTGCGGAACTTGACAGAGTACGGGAGATAGTTGGTTTGTCTCCAGGAACCAACTTTGAGGACGTTTGTCGTTCGTTATCAAGCCTAACAATGCGCGCTGATAACAATCTGGCCAACAATCAGGCTAGTAATTATCCAGTCAATATGACACAATCAGATCGTTTTACAAATTCCGAGGGGTTAGTGTATAGTAGTAGATATAATATAGCAATATGACCCCACTTTCGGCGTTTTAGAGGCACTTTTAGGGCACTTTTTATAGGGGAAAAATGAGGAAAAAATGGAAGAGCTTTTTTTGGCCACTTTTTTTAAAGACCCAGCTCTCGACCTATACACCCCTATATAAATTTTCTACTTTTTTAATACTAAAAATTACGTCTGGAAATGGTGAGCTTTTTTTGGCCACTTTTTAAAGACCGGCTATATTTAGATCTCGTCCAATACAAGCCTATATAAATGTTCAAACTCCATTAAAATTTCAAATCCACATCCATTCACAAGTATATGCGAGGTTTGTGCGTGAACTCGGGCATGCTCCTGGCTCATGATGTGCTCCCTTGGACATCCTTAGTGGAAATCCATGAGTTCTGGCTATTTGGGAACCCAAGCCATTTGACATACAACGAATCACCCTTTCTCCTAATTACCTTCTCTACCAAATACATGTCCTTATACTTGGTCTTTAACAACTCCTCTGTATAGAAGCCTCCCCTGATTATATTGCCATTTTCATCTTTCAAGATATAAGTCACAGGCTTTGTATTCTTAACTTCTGCTATTGTAAATAGTTCCCCTGTCCAATTTGGAGTATAACCTTTACTAAAAACATGTTTATACTTGGAAATCCTTACGCTATCACCTACCTTATATCTTGGCTTTTTAACTTGCACTACTTTAGAAGTCAACCTCTCATGCACATATTTACTATTCTTAACATTCACTTGGTTAGGCTTCATTCCTATAGATCTATGCACTTTATTATTATATTTTCGAATTAACTTTGGAAGTAAATCCAACCATTTATAACTCCCCTGAGCACTAAATTCTCTATATAACCAATTCTTTAAAGTTCTCTGAAACCTCTCCACAATTGCAGCCTTAGTTGTAGAAAATGTGTGATAGTGATTAATATTTAATTTTTTCATTAGTTTGCTAAAATATTGATTAAAAAATTCTTTTCCATTGTCAGATTGAATGTTTTTAACCCCCTTTGGTAGAATGGTTTTAATGGCTTCTGTAACCACTAACCCTGTCTTATTCTTTAGTGGAGCAGCATAAGCTTTTTTAGAAAATGTATCTATTAAAGTTAAAATATATTTATTGCCAGAATTTTCTCTAGCATAGTTTTGCATATCTACTAAATCTATTTGTATGGTTTCGTTTATACCCAATACTTTAAAAGACCTTCTAATGAAATTCTTTCTTGCAGGCTTATGAAGCTCGTATGCAATTTCATTCATTTTTTATAACATCATCCTTTCCTGTAACTCTAAATACATCACCATTAGCCCCAATCAATAGATTATCTTCCATTCTTTTAAATACATAGTTTTCTGGTATATATGGTCTATTATCTATATACTTAAATCCACTCAAAGATGTGGGGTCAGCAACTAATAAATCAGGATTATATTCCATCAAATTAAAAAATTTTTCTCCATATACAAATTTTGATCCATCGTAATGCATAGCCTGTGACATTAGACAAATGTCATCCGAATGTTCCCCCTCTGGTAGATTTCTTATGAATTGTTTTTTGGCATCCCAACATTTTTCTTTTTTATCAAAAGTTATAGTCTGTTCTTTTATAACACAGTCAGTGTCATCAATGGCAGGTTTAACACGTACTAACCTTTTACTATTAAAACTCCAATAGCCTGCTTCCATTTTTGGAACTTGTGAAACATTCACAGCATCTTTACTATCTGTACCTTCCATCAAATTACTAATTTTCTGTTTCTTCGCATTCCAAACACCATTCTCTGATTCTAAAAATTCATAATTATTATTGTCTTGTACAAATTTACCATCTTCTTTTCGTATTAAAGTCTGTTGTAAAGTGGGCACATCATCTAAACTTTCACCCTTTTCCACATTAGTAATTTTCTGTTTCTTAGCATTCCAAATACCATTCTCTGATTCTAAAAATTCATAATTATTATTGTCTTGTACAAATGTACCACCAGCTGTTCGTATTAAAGTCTGTTGTAAAGTGGGCACATCATCTAAACTTTCACCCTTTCCCACATTAGAAATTTTCTGTTTTTTAGCATTCCAATTTTTATTCTTAGATTCTAAAAACTCATATTTAGTTTTACCTTGTAAGAAGACATCACCTTTTCTAGTTAATGTCTGTCCCAAAGTTGATACATCATCTACAAACTCCCCATCTTTAACATTACCAAGTTTATGGTTTAAACCATTCCAACTATCGTCTTGTAAATTTAAAGTAGGTTCACTACTAGCCCTGGGTTCTGCAGGCTTATTATATGGATTATATAAACGATAAAATTTATCTATAAACATATTTTTATTTAATAAATAATTCCACTTTCTCTTAATTCCTCAATAATGGAATCTATTTCATTATCCACTCCTGAGTTACCGGCTTGGCGACTTAGCCAAAGAAGTCTTAACCTATCTACAAGCTCATTAGGATCATCCCAATAAATATAGTCTATTTTATTACCAGTCACTTGTCTCAAACCTTCACCAACAGATTTAAAAAGAGGTTTAATTATATTAAGATATTTAGTATGTCTATTACTTGAAATTGGTGCACCATCTTTGTAACTCTTTAAATGTCCATTTGTAGCTTCCAAAATTTCTTTATAGTTTTGCAAATCAGCCGGAGTATAATCCTCAGGTTCTTTTAAAGTTAACAATTGCCACAAACCTTTTGTCCCCTTGTAGGTTTTATTTGCAATTGTAACATCATCATTGGCAATGTCAACTTCCTTATTTCCAATAAAAAATTTATTTGCTTCTCGTCTAATACCATATGTAGTGTCTGTCATACTACTTTTACTGAGGTAATTTCCTAAATAGTCTGATGCTAAAAGACCAAAATCTAATTTCTGTGGAGTAGATTGTTGTAATGGTTGCAATCTTGGTATTATTGGTATTCTAGATGGAGTCATTGGGAGAATCTCCATTTGAGGCCTCTCTGTTTTACCAATAGATGTGATTTTTTTTAATTCTTGTAATGGCTCTATTAAAGGTTGGAATGTTTGAAACCTCTCTTCAGCCTCTAGAAACTTGCCACGTTTTAAAGCTCTATATTTCTCTCGTATTTGATTTGCAGAGTCAACCAATTCTTGTTGAATGTTTTTCATCTTTTATTTACATTTTATTTATCTCATTTGACAAAGGATTGTACTCAAACACTTTATCATGTATTATCAAACAATATGCAGATGTATTTGCTGGCACATTTTCTACAGTTTCAATCTCTAATTTAATATCAACAATTCCTTCCTTCACTGTTTCGTTCTGTCTAGAACAGTCTATTACAATTAGTGGATATTTCTTCATAAACTCAGCCCTACTAATCATAGGATCTGGGATAGTATTATAGTAAGTCTCTCTAAACCTCATAAACATCTCATAAGCTTTAGAGACATCTCCATTTTCAAAGTCGAGATTTAAATCACTATAAGGATAATATTCAGAGTTTAGAAATACTTTGAGATTTTTTAACTTACAGTGATCAAATTCATCAGTTCTTTTTCGTGCACTATTATCCCTAGCTGTTTGGAAACCAAATATAATATACCTAGGCTTCTCCAAACTTGAAGATGTCTTTACTGACCATGTATGTCTTGTAGTATTGGGATATGATGGAAGTTCATGCAACTCTAAGCTTCTAAATGCAATTTGCAAATTTTTATTTTGCAATAACATCTTTTGTAATTGTAACTTCTCCCCATCTGATGGTATTACATGTGGCATCACCCATTGAATTGAGTTAAGTATAATTTTGGGAATTGCATCAGCAGTACCACTGGCTGGAGCACTAGTGGTTGTTAATATACAATTCAAATCATTTTTGGATCTTTTCAACACCAATTCTTGTTTGACATTTACTAATACCTTATTAAAATCCTCAAATACACCCATTAACAGCTCTAATGGTAAACATGTACTAAACTTGCCACCTTTATGGAACTCTTTTAAATTCGTGTCAGAATCAAATGCTACATTTGTCAATTTAGTTGTTTTATTGTAAGAGCTCAATATTTTCATAAGACTAGAAATTCCTGGATTTCTTACAATGTCTATTTCTTTACCTGCAACTTCATATCTAATTTCATCAAATAAGAATGCAAATGCATTATTTATAAAATGACCTTTATCATGATTTTCAATTTCTCCCTTAATATACAGATAACTCCTACATGGGAGAGTTAGCAAATCTTGATTATTAATACATATTCGAATTTCATCAGAATTATTTATTGCCAAAGTGTTGTGGGGAACATAGGAGTGATTTGTAATTTTAACCACACTATCGTCGAATTGGGATTTCCCTGTAACGTCTAGAAAATCTTCCATTTTTATTAATAGAAAATTTTAACTTTAGTCCTATTGACTTTAGGAACCTAGCATTTTGTACACTTATAGGTAAATTCTTATAAATTCTCATATCTTTTTTATATGACAAGTAATTGTAGTTTCTTCTCCATTAAAGTCAATTGCCTTGTCATGCTGATCGGCAAATGTAATACTGACAACATCTAAACTTCTCTTATTTACAGGAAAATATATAATATTTCTTGGAACTTCAATAATTTTGTAGCCAGGAGGAGCTTCTGGATAAAAGCTATGTATGGTGTGTGATTTGTTTCCATTTAAATAGGACCCGTTTGCAATATTACATTTTACTCTAATCACATTTACATTATTAATGTTTATTTTATTTGTAGATTCAAACTGTACACCAGGAGTAGAAACACCTTTAAATCCCAATAAAACAGACCCTAAACATGGTTTTGTAAAATCAAACACGTGGCTAGAAAGTAATGTCGCTTTCATAGTTTTATTATTAGCTGTAAGGAAAAAGTCTGGGATTTGCTTTTGAATTTCCTTTGCAAGCTCAACCACCTCATATGTTCCTTCAGAAATTTCTATTGTAACTGGAGCTTTGTGGTCATAATAGAAAACATCATCACCTTCTCCAATGGTTAATTTGTTGCCTTTAAGTTTATTTAATTTTGGAATAAGCCCTTTGAATAAAAGTTTGACTTTAGTATTAATTAATGCTTCTCCATTTTTATGTATTATAACTTTAAGTTTACCATCTAATAACTGGTTTAAATCATCAACTAAGATCTCTCCCTTTGGTAATGTTTTTTTCTCTACTTTGTAATATGTTAAAGTATTTAGAGGTTTTTTCACATTAAATATAGAATTATAACTTTGAAAATCAACTAATCCAATTACATAATCATCATTTAATTCTATGGGAGGAAAGAACACTGACTTTAGCTCTGGCTCTGTACCCGAAAATGTTATAGTAAATGAATCCATTTTTATAAACAAAAATTTTTTATGAATGATAAACATAAAATTCCACAAATAGAACTACTTAAATCTTGTATTTGATCGGTTGTATAGAATATTTTATGTCCCTCAAAATATTTAATTACTTCTTTTGGAGGTTGGATTCCAAATGGGTCAAAATAAATTACAATATCTTTATTTTTACGATATGCTGTCCAATGTGTGCCAGATGAACTGTCTAAATTAACTATTCCGCACTCTTTTACTTTTGGTGTTAGATTTTTTAGCTCGTTTTTTAGGTACACCCCCCGGAAGTGAGGCACGTCTTTTGCGGCCTCTAACAGCTGGTAGTTGTCCATCTTTTTTATTAAATTTTATTCCCATTCCCATCTTTGCTTTTGCCTTCATCAAATTTGTCACCGCATAAGCAGCTGCTCTTTCAGCAAGATTTGCGTCCTTGGCCGTTACTCTAGTCCAAGCTAAGTCTGCTAATCTCATGTCTGCTTTGTTCCGAGCAGCGGTATTGGGATTATTCATGTAGAATATGTCATGCTCTTTACAATAAGAGTCTAGTTTATTTTTTGGAGGTACATTTTTGGCTAGATTTTGACGTATATTTGTTCCAGGTCCACAGTAGCGATATGATGGTATGTGAAGTGGAAATGGAAGGTTATTTATAAGAGTATTCAATAACCCTCGACCCCTGTAAGGCTTTAAGAATAAACCTTTGCCCTTTTTACATGTTTTCTTATTATTTTTTACCATTTTTATTATATAAAAAATGTCTTTTATTCAACAAAAACACAAATTTAAAATAGTACATACTAAGGAAAATATACCAAAGAAGTTGAGCCTATTTCCTACCAATATTCGATGTGTTATTTGTGGTCCAAGTGGAAGTGGGAAGACGGTTGTAATTTATAATTTAATTGTAAGAAAGGAAGGATTAAAATTTACAAATTTATATTTAATATCAAAATCTTTAGAACAAGAAAAATATAAAAAAATAATTGAAATATTTAGTTTGTGTGACGAAGTGAAATTACACACGTTTACTGACTGTGAAATCACGCCAAATGATGTAAAATCACAGTCCGTTGTTGTATTTGATGATATAAATAGTCCAAATATTACACAATTTTTCTCAATGGGTCGACATAAAAATATTAACAGTTTTTACTTGTGTCAATCTTACAGCAAAGTACACAAACATTTACGTGATCATGTAAATTTCCTTATATTATTCAAACAAGATGACTTGAATTTAAAACATGTATATAACAATCATGTTGGTAATGATTTTTCATTTAACCAATTTAAAAATCTCTGCCACCAATGTTGGGATAAAACTAAATATGGCTTTTTCGTAATAGACAAAGAAAGGTTAAAGAATAATGGCAAATATAGATTTATGTTTGATCAATTTTATAATGACCAAGTGCAAGAGTATTGATACCATCTTCTAGAATAAACCTCTTGTCATCGTCAAATGATAGTACTTTTTTATTCATGGTCAAGGTTTGAAGGTGATGATTTGTAGATTTAATTCTTGTCACATTCTCATAGTAGTCTTGCCCAGTTGCAAGACAGTTCAAATAATGTTGATGTCTAAGGAGATGTTTAACTGTAGCACCATCAGCTCCTTTAGCTTTCTTCACCTCTAAAGCTTGCTTGTCTTCTTCATATAACCATTTTAGAGAAATATAAGAATATAACTTTGGTCTTAAACCACAATATTCATACATAATATGACCATCTAATTCGTCTTTAAACTTTCCAGTGACTTTTTTATTTTTATCAGAGTATAAGAAATGGTCTTTACTATATCCAGAGGTATCAAAATAGTGCAAGTCACATTCTATTTCCTTGTAAAAGTCCTCTGTAACTATAGAATACATTAAAGAATCTGTATCTGTCATAAGAAATCTTTTGTTCTTAAATTTTGACATATAATTATAGTGGAAATCATACATTATTACTTTACTAATATCCAAAATGGTCATTCCCAAATATATCGGCTTATTAAACTTTACAACTAATTTATTTAAATGTATAGCATGTAAATTGTTATCGAACTTTTTGCTACAGTCAAACCTTGGATTATTGACATATTTTGTTAATAGTGACTCATCCTTGAGATATATATCACGAAACTTTCGTTGATTCATGATTGTTCGACCAAAGAGACTATTATTTAGCAATTTGTAAAAGTCTTTTTCAAAATCATTTTTAGCCCATTTTCGTTTTTCAATATTAAAATTAATATAGGGCGCAAGCCATTTAGACTGTCTAAATTTTAAAATTCTGTGGTATTTTGTAGCAATCAAACCCAATTCCTCATATTTTTGTAATGCTTTATAATGTAAAATATATTTAGTTTTGTCATTTAAATTAGGTATTAATTTGCCATTCATTTTCTCAGGTGCCAATGGATAGTCATTATGTAAATCATGTAAGCTTTTATCATATTTTAAATCAACTTCTAAAATATATCCAAACTCATCATTTTGATTGTTTTTGTAGTCTATCTCATTCGTCCAACAAAATCCACCAATGGGTAGTGTCTCACACATAGCTGTAGAGTATAGCGAGTTACAATCTAAATATATTAAATACACACTTTCTTGATTGGGATCATAATGTTCGCCCATATATCTATTATTGGCTTTAGCGTAACGTGTAGAAATCATACTGACTCCTCCTCTGATTGCACTTTCTATGAACAAATGCATGTCAATATCTTGAAATAATTGTAATTTTATACCAGTCATTCTAAGACAGGCTTCCCATGTTAGTCCTGGAAGTGAATACATATGTACGGGGTCAAGTTTATAATCCTTTAAACACAAGTCCCTAAATGTCTCAAACACATCAGCCAGTAGCAATACATCTGTTTTAAGATATAAATCATGATATTCTTGTAAATTCTTGATATTAAAATGGGTCCAGACATTTTTAGCATGTTCATATTCATTGGGAGAGATATGTTCTTTAGTTAAAGTACTGTAAAATGTTTCAATTGGGGGTAGAGACTCTGCGAACTTATCTGGTCCCGTCATATATTCATAGGGATATACACCTTTACGTTGTAGTAGTGGATTTTGTATGAATCTAAATGTGTTCAAATTGGAAGCCAATTTATATAATGGAAGGGACAGAAAGTTGTATGAATCTAAAAATACTAAATCATCAACAGAGAATGATATATATTTTTCCATATCCTTGGCTATACAATCTAATTTACGATTATATTTTCCCAAGTGTTGCATTATTAAATGCCCATCATAATTTTTCAAGTTATGGAAGAATACTGGGATTTTATTTGTTACTTTATAGTTTAAATTACAATCATTGTGGGAAGCTCCACGGTATTGGCCAGATGAATGACAATGATCTCTCACCCTATCAAAATATAGGGGCTTTTCACAAATATGACAATGCGTTGAGTTTTGGAAAGATGCCTCTTGCTCAGGAGTCATTACAAGGGGAATATATATCGCCATTTGACTTTTAATAAAATCATAAGTCTCAAATAATCTTTCGAAAAACACATCCATAACATTTGCACCACTATATAACTCTTCAGAAATAATCTTAGAATCTTTTACTACGACAAATGCAAATCCCGATGGAATATGTATATTGGAGTTTATAAAACATTCAAAATCTGCATAAATCACAAATGGGGCTTTAAGTTGATATTTATAATTTTTAAATTGTAATGTATCTTGTTTAGACATTTCCACTCGTTGGGCATCAAAGTTCTTACAATATGTTATATGATGTTCTAATTTATCTTTAGTGTAAAAATGTTGTAAACAAAACTTGCAAAAATACTTCTTATGGTCATATTTTGTAGATCGTAGCATTAACCTATTAAAATCACGAATTAAACAGTAATGTGATTTACGACCTTGTTGTAATAATAATAGATCTATATGAGTAATACTATTTAGTTTGGTTCTTCTTAATGGATATATAAATTTTTGGTCTTCAACTCCAAATACATTAACACTTATATTATTCTTTCTTTCAAATTGATCTATGTCAGATATTTTTACGGGATATTTTATATTTGTCATGTTCAACTTACCTACGTAGGGTGCATAGTTAGAGACTCTATTAGCATGTTTAGCATTCCTTGGATATAAAGCTGCTAAAATTGACCAAAGGAAGCATTTATTATCAACATTCTTTATATTTAAAACTGCTTTTGTCAATTGAATACTTTTTGGTGTGGGAATATATGACTTTGGAGTTAGGGGCTTATACTTGTAAACGTGCAACTGCCAATATTTAGTGTGGTCATATATCCATCCACTACCCTCGGCTTGATATTTGTGTATGGAAGCGTCAATCTTTAAAAGAGCATTTTCAATTTGAGGCTTTAAATCTCTCTTCTCAATGGTTAATATAGTAAGGCTTCTGAAATCTGCAATACATTCTTTCTCATTAACTAATTTTCCATTTTGATCTATTGTATATTTTATAAATTTAATTCTCCTTACTAAAGTCCATTTTATCGGTAGAGGACAAGACTGAAGAGTACTTTTAAGTTCAGTTTTAATCGATTCACCGACAAATTTAATCATTGTATATGGACATTTGTTACAAGAATTTACATGTCTTTTAAAATGACCAACAACATTTCTTTTACAGAAATTACAAGTCTTGTGACTTTGTAATATATGAGATTTTAGAGCCATGTTACTATCACAGATTATATCACAAACTTTGCACAGTTTCACCTTCATTTTATGTATTACCTTGTAGTGGCGAATAAGGTTGCTTTTTTTGGAGAGCGATGCAAAACAATGTTGACATGTAGTCTTCATTTTTATATATGTAATTAAAAAATAGGTTGGCATCTTCTATATAGTAGAAATTACATTTTGACAATTTCAATTAATGAGAAATAATAATTTGAATCAGAATTTTATATTTTAATATTCAAAACAATTTCATACAATAAGATTTGGCAATTGTAATTTTCTAAATCAAAACTAAATCCAAAATCTTAAATAAAAATACTTTTTAGCAATTCAGATTGCTGAGTCTACATATATACAGAGTGAGTGTTATCTATGTTAAAATGGACTTGACAAAATTATATAGTGAGTATAATTCGGCTAAGTTTTAAAATAATAACTTGTGCACACTATTGACTCAAAGTCCCCCCGTGAGTGAATTTGGCTAAGTTTTTAAATAATAACTTGTGCACACTATTGACTCAAAGTCCCCCGGTGAGTGAATTTGGCTAAGTTTTAAAATAATAACTTGTGCACACTATTGACTCAAAGTCCCCCCGTGAGTGAATTTGGCTAAGTTTTAAAATAATAACTTGTGCACACTATTGACTCAAAGTCCCCCCGTGAGTGAATTTGGCTAAGTTTTTACAAAATAACGTGTACACACTTTTGATTTGAAGTCCCCCGGTGGGTTGAATCCAGCTAAGTTTTTAAAAAATAACTCGTATATATTTTTGACTCACTTAAAAATAGTAATAACAAAATAAGTTACTTTTTTGGATAGAGAAGCAGCACACAGTTGACATGTAACTAAAAAACAAAGTTAGCATCTTCTATATGGTGGAAATTACATTTTAAACAATTTCAATTAATGGGAAATAATAATTTAAATCAGAATTTTAAATTTTAATATTCAAAACAATTTCATACAATAAGATTTGGCAATTGTAATTTTCTAAATCAAAACTAAATCCAAAATCTTAAATAAAAATACTTTTTAGCAATTCAGATTGCTGAGTCTACATATATACAGAGTGAGTGTTAGTTATAGAGAAGACTATGTTACCTATGTTAAAAGGAACTCGACAAAATTATATAGTGAGTATAATTCGGCTAAGTTTTTAAATAATAACTTGTGCACATTTTGACTCAAAGTCCCCTGGTGCGTGAAGTTTGGCTAAGTTTTTAAATAATAACTTGTGCAAACGTTTGACTCAAAGTTCCCCCGTGAGTATAATTCGGCTAAGTTTTTAAATAATAACTTGTACACATTTTGATTCAAAGTCCCCTGGTGCGTGAAGTTTGGCTAAGTTTTTAAATAATAACTTGTGCAAACGTTTGACTCAAAGTTCCCCCCGTGAGTATAATTCGGCTAAGTTTTTAAATAATAACTTGTGCAAACTTTTGACTCAAAGTCCCCCTCATGAGTGAATTTGGCTCAGTTTTTTAAAATAGACTTATATACATTTTAAGTTCCTTAGTGACTGTTCAAAATACTCTAAGTGTTTAAAAATAGATTTATATACATTTTAAGTTCCTTGGTGACTGTTCAAAATACTCTAAGTGTTTAAAAATATACTTATATACATTTTTTACAAGTTCCTTAGTGACTCAATTCGGCTAAGTTTTTTAAAAATGGACTCGGGAAATTAGCTACACTCCTAAGTTAAAAGAAATACAGAGTATGAGTACAAACATCAATTACGTCACCAATTGATCCCATGACCCGACACGCGACAACATATTACAATAGTCTAGCTTAGATGTCAAAGACTTACCATAGCAAGAAGATCCAGGTGGAAGAGTGAGTGATGATTCCGTAGAATGCCCCCCTTATATACCACAAAATTGTCTAAATTAATTTAGAACAATGGAAATTGAACAAACTGAAATTGAACAATTGAATAATTGAGGTCAATCAATCAAACATATTTGGTAATTGTCTAAACCTGCCCCAGACAGACTGGCGCCAGACAGGCAGAGAATGTTGACAATTGGTTTTGATTGGGGTCATTAGGTTACACTCACAGTCATTCATTTGAGTCGGGCATAGTTTACGCATAGCCATAAGCATGCCCGAGTTCGCGCACAAACCTCGCATATACTTGTGAATGGATGTGGATTTGAAATTTTAATGGAGTTTAAACATTTGTATAGGCTTGTATTGGACGAGATCTAAATATAGCCGGTCTTTAAAAAGTGGCCAAAAAAAGCTCACCATTTCCAGACGTAATTTTTAGTATTAAAAAAGTAGAAAATTTATATAGGGGTGTATAGGTCGAGAGCTGGGTCTTTAAAAAAAGTGGCCAAAAAAAGCTCTTCCATTTTTTCCTCATTTTTCCCCTATAAAAAGTGCCCTAAAAGTGCCTCTAAAACGCCGAAAGTGGGGTCATATTGCTATATTATATCTACTTATAGTACACTAACCAGACCAAGTGTTAACTATGCTTTCGACACCTCCCACTCTACAGATTCGATTCATCGAACTACGGTGCCCGGTACCGGTCAGCGACCGTACGGTGGGTTCGCGAGCGAACAACTAGGTATTGCTACACAGGCAAGCGTGAATCACGGATTCAGTAGTGGTTTGCCTTCGTGTCACGAAAATTCGAACGTAATTCGTAAGGTTGGCGTTGACGTCTCGGCGTTGTGTAATCTGGTTCGAAAGTGGAACGTTCGTTTTGACGGCTCTAAAGACCCCGTTTCTTTCTTGGAACGCCTGGAAGAGCTTATGGAGGCCTACGAAATAAATAAGAACGATATTATACGAGCACTTCCCGAGCTACTACATAGTAATGCACTGTTGTGGTATCGAAACTATAAAGACTCCTGGCATAATTATGAGTCATTTAGATCGAGTTTCGAACTACAATTCCTACCACCGGGATACCAGCGAAATCTAGACGAAGAAATTCGGCGTCGTACTCAAGGTGACAACGAAGCTTTTAGAAACTTTGTTGTGGCTTTAACTACTCTCATGCGACGCAAGGGAACCCTCAGTCTCCACGAACAATTGAATATTTTGTATACGAATATGAGACCCGAATATAAGTTGACGATGAGGAGACACGATTTTTTCTCGGTCGACGAAATGCTCAGACAAGCGGAACACGTTGAGAGCTATTTTAGGGAAAAATCTCTTTTCCGTCCCCCTCCCCCTCCGTCAGCAGCGTTGGTCCCCGAAACGGCTTATCACCCGAGACGAGGACGCGATAATAAATCAGGAGATCATGTCGGTGTTTCGACGATTGGCGAGTGTCAGTCATCAAACGGCGTGACGGGACGATTAACCGAGAAGCGCGTAGGCTTCCGGTCAGAGGCAAGACCATGTAGGTCACGAGAACACTCTCCGAACCCCCGGACGGGTAATTTTACGAGGACTTCGTCATCTACAAAACCACGACGTAACTCGGAGCGTGAGCGCGGAGGTTCACCCCGAGAAAACAATGCAGTTCCGCGATGGCCGAATAACATGAGAGAAAAATCATATCTCACATGTTGGAACTGGGACAAGAAAGGCCACATGTTTCGTGACTGCCGTATGCCAAGAACTCTAAAGTGTTTCTATTGTAAAAAGGTGGGTATCCGAACCCATGATTGTCGGTGTCGAGAAAATTACCAAATGAGGTCAACTGAATCCTCAGTAGTGCCTTCTACGAAGACCTCCCCGGACTGGTGCGCTTGGTTAGAGAAAATTAAGAAATTCCCGGAAACCGAGAACGCTCAGATTCAGACTAACGACAGACGACCGCACGTATCGGTGACGATAGCAGGGCGAGAGTTCGCCGCGCTAATAGATACAGGTGCCGTAGTCACGTTGATCGGCACGGCGGTGGCACGTCACTTGGAACAGTCTGGAATTATGTCTGTTTTGACTCCTATGGTAGTGAGACTCGCCAACGGTAGTTATTCGAAGTCGCACAAGTCCTATCACTTCAAAGGTCTATTGAAAGGACGAATGGAAGAGTTCCATGCTCTGTATCTTCCCTCGCTTACCAGTGACATAGTTCTCGGGATCGATAGCTTAGAGCGACTGAACTTGGTGACATACCACGTGGAGGTAGAGAATACGAGACCGGACGCAGCTGATGGAGTGAACGAACGGCACGGTGTTGAGGCTCAGTACCAGACAGGTACCGCCAACAATGTGGCTGGTGCGTTATCGCGACCGGCAGAAGGTGTCGCCGAGTATACCTCCATCGAGACAGCGGTGTGTCCCCTTCAAGTATGCGTTAACTCGGACGCTAAAACACCAGGGAGTGATCCAGAAAGGTTGAATAAACGATCTGGTGGCACAGACAGATGGTACGATAAACTTTGGACCAAGGTGAATGTTAATCCCGGGAGTTTCGATAAATACATTATTCGTAGCGGCAAGCTATTTCGGTTGAACGGTCGGAAGGATACGGACAGTGATAGTCGCGATCAGAGAAGGAGGATGGGTGCTCTTAAAAACGAGCGCCAAATGTCCGTTGCAAGTCGAAAGGATAATCGGTCGTCGCCGAGTGATATCCATGTCAAGCGTAGGAACGGTTTCCTGAGGTGGTGCGATACAACTCAGCCAAATCGTAGATTGACATCTAACTTTGACAAACAGGTCGATACTTCTCTTTGGCATAGGCGTGAGAGGAGAGCGTTCTCCCCGCCAGAGAAGAAGGGCCGAGCGTTGGGTGCGGGGATGGTTTGTCGCCTCGCCCACTAGAAGAAGCGTTTGTACGAGCGAAGATACCTGTAGGCAGGTACCTTTTTTTGTTTGTTTTTTTTTGTCGCCAAAGTGAAAAGGGGGTGTAATGGTCACATTTTATTGGGGGGTTCGTTTTAATTATTTAAAGGCCGCGAAGGCTTGAGCGCGCTTGACAACAATGTCACAAATGTCCACTGCAGCTGGTCATGTCTCCTAGTTCGAGACTCGGCCGCTGCCACCTTGAAGCGCTGCCGTAGACGTGGTGGGGAGAAGCCGAGACCAGCGGACAGTGGACAGTTCTTAGGACAGTCGGCGTCGAGCGTTAGGTTCGCGCACACCAACCAACCCTCCTTAGGCCGTGCGAGCGAACCAAATAATAAGGTATCCGGACGAAGGCGAGAGTAACCCGGATGTAAATCTGGAAGTGTCGTGTTACGTAAGTACACTGTATATAGCTAGCGTATACGTTGTATTCATCCCCGTATCCACTTTGGCGAGGGAAATTGCGTTATTTATTAGGCTATTCTAGGACGTTTATCGTAGTTTATTATAATTTTATGATGTATTCCGGTAGGAAATGTAATTTTAGGACGATTTTATTCTTGTGATTTTTTTCATAAACCTAACCGTTTAAAAGATAATAATGGTTAAAGTTTTGAAATTTCTGCATGAGAAAGAGTTTCGATAAAGGCCTAAGCAAGCATGCCAGCTGTTTTATTCGAAAACTACTCGAAATTTCACAACTTTAACCATTATTATCTTTGAAACGGTTAGGTTTATGAAAAAAATCACGAGAATAAAATCTTCTTAAAATTGCATTTTCTACCGGAATACATCATAAAATACCGAGTGTTCCATAAGAAAAATCCAAGTTGGCGGCCATATTGAAAAAATGGCGGCTAAAATAATTTTTTCGACTTGACTAAAATTTTTTAAATAAAATATCCAAAGCATTTATTATTTAACTTTTTTTATATCTCTTATGGTTTTCGAAAAAAAAAACGGCTGGCACACTTATATCAATCACCCTGTATTTACTATATTTCTACAAAAGGTGTAAAAATGCAGTATATCCCTTACGAGGATAATAATTTGCAAGGAGGGATAACCAACGGTATAAATGTCCCCTGGACAACGCTATCTTGTGCACAGCGAGGGTTGTATTGTCTCTAAATGAACACAACAGTGAGAGATGCAACTGATTATAACTTGACCTTTGTTTGTCCAGTGATAGGTTGGATTTACCTTTGAAGAACCAACATATATATATATATATATATATATATATACCAACATGAACTAAATAATTGATTTCAACATTTCTACTCGTAAAGTTGACAGTAATACAACAAATTTAAAATTTTAGCAAAATGGCAGATATCTGGTAAACGAAGCGATTTCGGAGAAAATGTCCTTTTTTATTTTACCATTAAACCTGTATTGTAATTAATTTTAAGTGGTATTATAAATAATAGGAAAGCAGTTACCAAAACCAGTTCCATAATAAATTATAAAACTTGGCAACCCGAAGCTGATTGAAGCAAACTTTTATCGTAAAGTGACAACATTAAAGGTAGGTTTAGTCAAAAACATTAAGAAAAATAACAAGAAAAACTAAACAAATAAAAATAGCAGTAAATAACGCCATGTTGAAAAAAATAGCTTGACGTCTCAACATTATTTGATTGGTAATTAATTTACACGTTGATATCTTCTCATGTTGTCATTCAGGGCCATCGACAACTTTACATTAAATCTGAAGTAAATGTAAAATTCACAATGATTTTGGCTGAGAAGTATATTTGAATGCCCAAACTTTAGATTTTATTTGCTAAGGAATAAGGATGTCAACGTTTCTACTTTCCATAGGTAAAATTATTTCTCAATAAAAACAGTGGAAGTGCTATTATATATTTATGTAATGTGTTTTGTCTTGATAATATTTTTACGCCATTACTATAGTTCTTTTTATAATGTTCTACCAGTTTACCTTTCTCGTTTTTTAGTTTCATCGTTTAATCACACGCGTGACCTTTCTAATTGCACGTTCAATACTGTATGCCTTATCATACCAAATTGTTATAAACCTTTATGGCTTTTTAATTGAATTTATTTTAATAATAATTGCTCCAACTAAAAAAAAACTTTACTGTTAAAACGCGATACTGACTCTTCTAAAAGGGGTACTGTATACTTTTTAAATAATCTCAAGAAAACATAGTACAAAAAGAACTTCAATTTTAATCAGACATAACTATTCAAGACCAACTCTAACAATCAATCAAAAGGAAAAACACTAACTGCAAAATGTAAACAAATAAAACATCTGATGAATTAAATTAATATATAAATAATCATCTAGAGACAGTCATTTTCAACATACTCCCACCTTTTGAGTCTTAAGTTTCCATTATTTAAAGACTCAAAACACATATTATCATATTAAAAGTTCAGTCTTTTTGTTAACTTAATTTAATTGTTTTCCTCGTTTTCTAAATTTAACTTTATTTACAACTTTTCCATTTGAACTTTCTTTATCTTGCACTTCTTCTACCTCTTTTTCGTTTTTTTTTTTTTTTACAGACTTTTTCAATTCATATCCAAAAGCGTCTTCATCACATTCACAAATCTTATTATTTTCAGATTCCATCTTGACAGTTACAGTATCCTCTATATTAGGAATGTCTACACTACACTTGTCAGAAATAGGTGTTAACAAAGATGTTATAGTCATTACACTTGATCTACATGTCACTCCTTTTACTTTTACTTTCCCCATTAACACCCAACCAAGTAAGGTTTCCATTGCAACTAAATCATTTGTCAAAACATGACGTTTCCCTGTAAACAACTTTCCACTAATATCAGATCCAATCAAAACTTCAATTGGCCCTTCTACAGTGTCAGAAACATTGATACCAACAGACTGCAGTTCATTAATCCAAGGACCCGCTTTGATTGTTGAAACATCATTACATATCACATCTTGATCTAAGACTTCAAAGTTGCAATAGTAAGTATTACCCAAATCACTTACCCTTACTTTATGTCGATTGTGTTCAACAGCATTTGTTACTGATCCACCAAACAATGCATGATTAAGGGTTTCCTTTCCAAATGATACATACCCCATTTCTTCTGCAGTTTTCCTCAAAATGTAGGACCTTTGAGAACCAGAGTCAAAAATGACACGTGCTGCTCGTTCTTTATTACTTCCTCTAATATTCACACGTACAGTTTGTAAAAATACTTCAGAGTGTGCATTATTAGCTAAATTACTTTCACAACGTACTAAAGTGTTATCATTAACATAATTTACATTAGATTTATCTTGAGACTTGTTACACATTACTGTTGCATGTCGACCATTGCAAAGAGAACAGTTTAGTCGAACATGACACTTCTTACTAACATGGCCATACTTTGTGCAACGATAACAACATCTGTTACTTGACAATAGGTTTACCTTTTCTAAATGTGTCAGATTACTACAACTCTTACAATTTTCTGTCAAATGTTTTTCACCACAAAAAATACATTTCATAGGGGTTTTACCAACCTTTTGGTTGACAAGTCCGGCTGCAATTGGTATTGATTCCATTTCGTCACTAAAGAATGGTTTGGATGACTTACCGAATTGTCTCTTCGAGTCCCCAAAACCTGAGGTAGCAAGTGAAATTCGTTCCTCATTTGCCACTTCAATTCGCAAAAACTTCAAAAGTGCATCGAGTCTATTCTTCAAATCAGCTTCTGGATCAAAGTCGGAATGACGTTGCCACGCCCTTAAAAGATCCTCTGGCAAACACGACTCAACTAATGGGTAAAGAATAGCCGCACATTTATCAGTAGTTACTCCTAATGTGTCAAGAACTCTGATTTGACATTCTAATTTGTCAAATAAAGTCGAAATCGCTACCTTTTGGCTCAAGTTATTGAGTAGCAGCTTTAAAAGTTCTCTAACATAGACTTCTATCAAAAGATCATCCCTTCCAAAACGACTTTTTAAACTCTGAATAGCATCTCTATAATTCTCTGATGTAGCAGGATGGCTATCTACAATTTGTCTCGCTTTAGAATTTGGAATAGTGGCCTGAACTAAATAGTGGAACTTATCAACATCATCAATAGAGGGATCTTCATCTATCCTCTTAAAAATTCCCCAAAAAGGAAGCCATTCTTTAAGATTCCCACTAAATTGTACTAGTTCAATCTTGGGAAGTCTAAGCTTAGTCTTTAAATTTGAACTTCCACTCTTAGCTGAATTACTACTGACAAAATCATAATCTCTAGACTCATTCAACTTACTTTGTACCAAAACATTTACTTGATTGTAGGTTTCCAAATAACTATAAGCTTTAGACACTTCTTCTTCAAGAATTGCTTCACTTTCCTCAAATTGAAATAAATGGTCAGATATCTTTGTGTCTAAATTCTTTAACTCTTCATAAATGATACTTACAGTTTGAAACCTACCTTTCAATTCATCTAAGTGAACCGTTTCCTGTGTGAGTTCATCCTTTAAATGGTTCACTAGTCTTGAAAAGTTTGCCCTAACTACAGTTCTATGTTTCTTGTTCTTATTAAATTCCCTAACATCAGTTTCACTCATCATACTGTCCTGTCACGGTCGCCAAATGTTAAAACGCGATACTGACTCTTCTAAAAGGGGTACTGTATACTTTTTAAATAATCTCAAGAAAACATAGTACAAAAAGAACTTCAATTTTAATCAGACATAACTATTCAAGACCAACTCTAACAATCAATCAAAAGGAAAAACACTAACTGCAAAATGTAAACAAATAAAACATCTGATGAATTAAATTAATATATAAATAATCATCTAGAGACAGTCATTTTCAACATTTACAATTTACAGTATTCAGGATATTTTAATTGTTTTTAAATTTTTCGAATTATTTGTCTAATAATCATATTAATTATTTTGTAATATTCTTTATCTACATGTCTTGTTGCCTAATTTTGATATTTTGTAATTAATTTAGCATCATTATGTAATGTATTTGATGCATTTTCGATGTGCCACATGCAATAATTAATTTATTAAATTAAATGAAAACTTTAAAACCGATTAAACCTTTTAATCTTTAAGATAGCTGTAAGATGGCTTGAGAAACATTTTATTATAGATAGTTTGATCAATCATAACCTGTTGCTAACTTCGTTTGATTAGGGAATCTAGTTTAAGTGACCCCTAGTTTTTATTTTTCAATATAACTTATTTTGACTTTCCTCAACGTGTGTGGTCGATATACGTGATCTTCTATTTAAATATAGGATATGTAGTTTAAATATTTGTACACATATTACATGTACAAAATGGCAAGAAGATATTTAAAAGGACTTTCTGCGTTCCATTTCATTTCATTGATCCTAAAGATTTTGAATATTAAATTTTAAAAAATAAAATAAATAACTGTAGTATTGGAATTATTCTATGTCAAATGTATTCCTACGAATATTGAGCACTTTGGTCAGAAAAAAGCCAAGGATTGTTTGTTTAAATGTGTAGACTATTCTTCAAGCTAAATAAAGAAGACGACACACATTTTCTCATTTCCTTTAGCTGTAGAGTATTTGCTAAGGGATTAAGTTTTTAAGACATTATCAACAACATTTCCTCTCATGAATAAATTCTTATTTCTATGAAACATCATGACGGTAAATACTATTACCAGTATTGAAGTTGAGATCACATTTATATTTTACATCTTTGCTTTCTAAATACGAAGTTTGGGTATGTCAAATGGTATGATCCTTATTAAGACGCCTTACTATCTAAAGCGACGTAATAACAACTCTTATCGTAATATGTATGTTTCTACAACTAGGATATTCACTGGCCAATCTATAAGCTATTCATTTTTATTCTCTTGGAGGAGCTTAACACTTTGGTAAAAAAGTCCCAGGACAGTTAAATATTTTTAATAATAATGTAGATAGAGCTACATTACTTGGTACAAAGTTACAGGGCATAAAACTCTATTTTAACACATATTTAGTGATCCAATAACTCTTCAGGGGGACGGCCCACAAGGAGTCGGAAGAAAATCTTAAAAGGAAGCATAGGTCAATATGCACATCAAATTAAAGGTCTCTTTTAGTAGAATACAATGCCGTAAACCGCACTTCAAAAGGTTGATCCTGCGCAAAATGGCAGATGTTCAAAGATTTTTTGAATCCGCCATTTTGAATCTTTGAACGACTGCCATTTTTACTTAGGCATTCTTTTGAGCTTGAATTTACGGCATCGTAATCTACTAGTGAAGACCTTTAATTTGATGTGCATATCGACCTATGCTTACGTTAACAATTTTCTTCCGATTCCTAGGGCTGTGCCCCCCGAGGAGTAAGCGTATAATAGCAATGTAAATTAAATGAATCTTTGAACAACTGTCATATCAATAAGTTCACCTAAATTACAAATAGGTCATCGTTACAAGTTTCATTTTACCAAACATTTAACCTCTTGCATTATTAACGTTTAGAAATTTTTCTATCATCATTGAGAAAGTAAAAAAAAATTTTTTTTTGTTCAATTTCATTTTATATCAATTTTATTTCATATAAATTTCAAATCGATGATATTGTATTATATTTTGTCAATGTTGCAGATCCCTCTACATTCGACTGGACAGATGCTGCTACCAAATTGTTACTAGAAAAATACAAGGCCCACAAAAAAAAAATTTCGTAACCCAAAATTTAAAAAAGCACAAATTTGAGAAACATGATTTTAGAAACCTTTGCTAGTAGAGTACTATAACTTGACATAAGAAACACTTAATTCTAAATTTCGAAATAAAAAAAAAACATTAACAAGGATTCGGGACAACAACAGCAAGAATAGAACCGGCAGAGGGACTGTTAGGTGAGTGTAATTTGACATATTTCTGGACATATTCCATGACGATGCTACAGTAAATATTGATTTATCCAACATCATTACAATCAACACTCTAACAGATGAAAACCCAACCCTAAACATACCATCTACAAGTTCTAAGACCACCCTAGAAATGAGACCGACAAGCTCTGCACTTAATCAAACCGTTTATAAAGAGGATATTGAAGAAGAAGAACAACCTGTTCAAAAGAAGTTCAAGCGAAGTCGTAGATGACAGAAACTTGAAGAACAGAGAAGAGAATGCTTAGAATTAGAAAAGAAAAGGGTAGCCGTTTTAGAGAATATATACGAATCAATGAAGGAAAACAACAAAATCCAGCACGAAAGAAATGAAATATTAAAGAAAATATCAGAAAACCTAAACAAAAGATAGGCAGTTTTGTTGTTACCTTTTGTTGTTTTCATTTTTTTCATCAGTTAAGTCAATATAAATTTTAATTTAGATTTTTTAAATCATTAATTGCTGTTTAAATTTTTTTTTTTAATATGCCCCATCAGTTTTTAATTTGGCATTGTATTGTAAGCCCTTATAATACAAAAAAATCTACCAACAAAAAAACAAGCCAGAAACCGTTGGAGTGATAAGTTAAACACATGTTGTTTAAATTTGTTGTTTCACAGCCCTCAAGGTTACAGATTATTGAGTAGGCATTTGAAGTTACCTACCTACCGTCCGAACCTTACAAAAGTTCATTGAAAGTATAAAACTAAATTGTGGTTTTAATAAACATATTTTTGTGCCTTTTAAGAACAAGGTAAAATACATACAAGAACATGAAAAAAAGGTAAAATTATGCATGGATGAAATTTCTTTAATGGAAAATTCAAATTACGACCCTAAATTAGATAGTATTGTTGGGTTTTGAAGATGGTGTAAAAAGAATAGAAAACATTGCTAACAGTGCACTAGTTGTAATGATAAATGGCTTATTAAGCAAAGTTCGACAGTTTAAACATTTACAAAGCTTCGGGACAACACCAGCAAGAAAAGAACCGGCAGAGGGGCTGTTAGGTGAGTGTACTTTGACATATTTCAGGACATATTCCATGACGTTGCTACAGTAAATATTGATTTGTCCAACATCATTACAATCAACAGTCTAACAGATGAAAAACCCAACCCTAGATATACCAACTACAAGTTCTAAGACCACTCTAGAAATGGGACCGGTAAGCTCTGCACTTAATCAAACCGTTTATAAAGAGGATATTGAAGAAGAACAACCTGTTCAAAAGAAGTTCAAGCGAAATCGTAAATGGCAGAAACTTGAAGAACAGAGAAGAGAATGCTTAGAATTATTGGAAAGATTCATGGAAAAATTCGAATTAAGTGTGGTAAGTGCACATCATCTTTCTCATCTAAATGCAACCTAAAACGGCATGAAAAAAATCACAATTTAGGCCTAATCAATTCAAATGACATTCAAGTGAAAAGAAAGTGCCCCTTTTGTTCATTTGTTTCTGTACACAAAACTAAAACTAAAATTCATTAACACTTTAACACTGCTCATAGTATAACTGTTAGGAAGGAAAAACAGTTTTTGCAATTTTGACCAATTTAATGAATGGAAAGATCATTTGCAAATTGATACATCATCGACATTCGTTAGGGCCCCATATGGCCATGCAAGATCGTTGCATTATGTCTGCCTCAGGCGAGGGTGTTTTCAATCAAAAGGTCATAATATCCGCTACCTAAAAATATCTGGATCATGCAAAATAAATGCATACTACCCTTGTGAAATGCATGTTAAGATAGATGTTGACGGTGGCGTTTCTGTTATATATTTGCCAACTCATGTGGGACACAAACAAGACCTAAAATTCATGAAACTATCAGCTGCTAACAAAAACCTCATCATATATCAGCTTTTTTGTAAAACTCCCGACGAAGAAATTTTGAAAAGAACAAGCCAGATTCCGTTAACGAACAATGAGCTAAAAAGAATTCATCTTCTAAACAAAAGGATTTGATCAACATGGAAAAAACCTTTAACATTATTTCAGAAGCAATTAAGCATCAATTTGACCCTGTCAGTGTCGAATTCTGGGTGAATGAATTGAGAATAAATCCCAATACTGCTTTATTAATTTATAAGCCCCAAGGTATGTTTGACCCCGCTTATCCTCATCTTAAAGAAGATGATTTCGTTTTGATATTCATGACTAAAGTCCAACAAACCTTACTTACTAAATTTGGTCAGGATCCTGTTAGTATTGTTGGAACTCTCGGAGTTAACAATTACAATTTCCAACTCTAAACATTGTTAACGTTAGATAAAACCAGAGAAGGCTGTCCATGTGCTTTAATGTTCGCTAATCGAGGTGATGAATCGATCATTTCATTATTTTTTTAATTAATTACAAGTGTGACTGGGCTTATTACTCTTAACGAATTCATGTCTGATATGGAGGAAAAATTTTACATAGCTTGGAGTAAAATCATAGGTCAGGCTAAAATGCGTCTTTTCTGTACTTGGCATGTGTTGCGGGCTTGGCGAGGTAATCTTACGAAAATAAAAAACAAGGACAAGAAAGAAACTGTCCACAAACTTCTAAAAACTCTTCTTTACGAGTTGGACCGCAATACTTTTCGCAGGATCCTCACAGCAGCCATAAATAACATGAAAAGCGATCTAGAGACTGTTGAATATTTTCAATACTTAAATGATCATTATTTGAATAATGAGAGGCTTGTACAACAAACGCCGTTTCAAAACTTTCCATACAGTTGGTTGGGGTATTCCAAGCTCTCTACTAGCTCTACTTGTTGACTTTTTGTAGGGCTACGAAGAAAACTTTCTTCAATCCGTCTGACATCATCATCTGACACACGTGGTCGGCCTGTGCTTTTTCCTTTCAACACGCTTCCAGTCTGTTAAAATTTCTTAAACCAACGGCTAATGCTTTTTCTAGTTGGAGGTTCAATCCCGAATTTGGTACGAAATGCCCGCTGCACTACAATTTTCGACTCACTTTTTGCAAACTCAATAACGCAAAAAAACTTTTGCTCAACAGTCGCCATCTCACTCACAACTGAACAGTTAAGTTACACGTAATGGCGGCCTATTTTTGCACGAGAACTCTACCGGCCGGTTGTGGAACCATCACCACCAGCCACAAACTTTAAAACTTTATCTTTTCATTGGTATAAAGGTTGTTCATTTTACATTTTTACTTTAATAAAATTTTTACTTTTGAAAATGGGTCCATCATTTGTAATAACCCTGTATATTTGCTGGGCAACTAAATAATTGTGTGGTGATGTGAAATGAATTGAAGAGAAGAATAAGAAAAACGTTAAACAAAAATAAAATTCATGATTGACTTTAAAAAACTTGTAATTGTCTCTTGTAAATTTTGTGTCCTGTAAAAGGAATTGTGCCAATTATGGGTACGTAGATTAAGTGGCAGACTAGACCTCATTTAGTACTCTTCATCCATCCTTACCAAGTTTATCCTTACTTTACTAAGCTATTATGTATAAACAACATAATATATTATGTATATTATGTTAGAAATGTAGATTTTCTTCCAACTCCTTGTGGGCCGTCCCCCTGAAGAGTTATTGGATCACTGAATATGTGTTAAAATAGAGTTTTACGCCCTGTAACTTTGTACCAAGTATTGTAGCTCTATCTGCATTATTTGTTTAAAATATTTAACTGTCCTGGAACTTTTTTTCCACCCTGTATATTTCTCAAAAGGTAAATACTAAATATTTCAGCTTGTAAGAAATATTGGCGACATTGTGTTTCTACAGAATCTCTTGTTTTAGGGAGACAAATAAAAGGTTCGTATGCAGACATTCCAGGTACGTAGACATTTAGAAACACTTCATGATGCAAACGTTGACTTTGGTACGTTTAAAAAAACATAAAAAGTGTCGCTGTGAGAAACTAAACCTTCATTTTAATATGTTTATGTAGATTAGTTCTGTTTATTGTATATTGCATTGAATTAATGAGATTTCTCAACAGAGAAACTGTTAAAAATATGTGTCGAGTTAGAAGTGACTGGAAACACATTGTCTAAGCTGAGTTTGATTGAAGCAGCAGCAAGTGGTATCAAAGTGAGCTCACGTGTTGGCGGCGTTTGTCGCTAATTTGATATCCATAGCTCTTTGACAACAACTGTTTGATATAACTTTACTTACAAACAGTTTTGAATCGTTTGGTCATTGAAACTAAATGATGCTTTCAACACTCCTTCTCTTATAGATTTTAGCAGTCAATCTATTTATTAATGATAAAAGAAGTGCTAGATAGAAATATCAGCAAATTAAAACTGAAACTACACCTAATGATTAACTATCAAAATAAGTCTCATCTAAAAATTTTTTAACTCTATGGTACTGAGCATATTTCATTATATAACTGTCAGTTTCTCATCTTATTTTAATCAAGTACTGAAACTATTCTTAACATTTCGTGTGATTTAGTCCTTCCTTAAATTTAATCCTGGAACCTTCAGAAAAATACATGTGTTTCAGAGCATCAATGAGAATGTATGTATGTGCTTTTGTGACGTAAAAGCGAGGCTATCTTACTTTCGGTAATGGATTCCTAGCATTAGTGTATACATAATGTTTTCAAACATCGACAAAATTTTCAATATAGGGCTTTTAGTTCAAATCATATTTACTTAAATACACTCATTTTTAGAGCCTGAATAATTAATAATAATTTTGTAAAATTAAGACCTTTTATACATACTCAATACGTTGATAACTCACAAAAAGTAAAGCTATTTTATGTAGATTGATTGCAATCATAAAAAAATTAAATCGTCTATATTATGCGTTGTTAGTAAGCAGACAAATTCCTTTTGTAATCATTTAAGAGTACTTTAAAAGGGAAGTGTTTCAGAAGCTTAACTCTACAGCAGTTTACAACTGTCCAACAAGTTTTAATTACTTTGTAATCTTCCTAGCGTCAACAGATTCTGTTCAAAAGAACTTGAAGTAACTCCGCGATACAAATGGGCTTGCTCTAGTAAAGATTTAGTCAATTCTAACGCCCCATACTATTTAATATTTCGTAAAGCAACGATATTTACCTTATAATATAAACTTATGCTTATGACTAAGCTTAATGAATTACAGTGGGCGATAATTTGAAACTTCTTTACAGTCATCTGCCTTAAATAGAGGTTTTACTTAAAAAAAATTTAACTTGTCCAGAAAAATACCTGATATAATAGATGAATTTATTAAATGACACAACGGTAGTAACAGATAGGTTCTGGCATGTTTTATGATTGTTATAGGAATATCATCACAACCAGTTGAAAACTTGTTATTGAAGGACATGATTACTTTTTCCAGCTAATGAGGCTCTATACTAGTTGGAACAAAAACTTTATCTTATCAGTATAATTAGGCAAAGAAATGTTGGAAGAAGCTGCAACTTGATTCAACTTAGGAATTACATTTGTCTCAACTAGATTAATATAATGATCATTAAACATATTGCTAACTACACAAGGATCTTTTATATCTGATCCATCAGAGTTCATTGCTATATTTGTTTCAATGTATTTATTTTTAATATTAATTTCTTCTCCAATAATTTTCCAAGTAGTTTTACTAACATTTGAAGATTCTCTAATTTGTTTTTCGTCATGTTTAACTTTACTGTCAAAAATCTTTTTTTTATACTCATTTTTTTCTTCTTGACACTCCTACTTAAATTAGGATCATGTAATGAGATGACCTGCTTAGTTCAGTAAAACTTTTTAGCTCCGATTGCAACTCATACAAATCATAAGTTATCCATTTGTTCTTATTTTTGCAGGGTTTCCTACATTTTACTTTTTAAAAACATACATTAAAATAATATAAAACATATCTAGAAATACATCAAACTTAATTTCAACTGGGGCATAATATACATTTAACCAATTTTCTACAGAAAACATGTTTGAACATTTTGCTATATTTTGTTCTGTAAAACTTCTTTTATGCATCGTTATATACTCATTATCATTTCTAAAAGAATTTGCTAAATTTACTTCAATAATTTGTGTATCATGATCAGATAAACGAGAAATTAAACCTTCAGTTTTGATTACATTTGTGGGAATATTTTACATAAAATTATCAATACAAGTGGCAGTTGTAGAAGTTACTCTACTTGGAAATTTTACAAGATACTTCATACCATAACTCTTTAATACATTCTGAAGTTCTAAGTGCTCCCTTGAATCCACCAAAACATTGATATTTATGTCCCCACCAAATATTATAAATTTACAACCTTTTATCAAAATGTTAATAAATGCATTTAGTTTTATCGAAATGTTAAATTAATGCATTTAGGCGTTTCAAAAATTCAAATAGATCTGAAGAGGGTGAACGATACACACCAACTACAATAATTTTACAACCATTTAACTTATAACTAACAGCACTGAATTCAAAAATGTTATTATCACCCAAACATGTATGCATTGCGTTTAACGATTACCTAGGTTTGCAGCTGCAAGGATACTAATAAAGTGTGTTTATAGTAAAATATTACAAGCCTAGTATAAAACAAATAAATTTGACAAGTTTTATCAAAGTATATCTATTAACAAACAAACAAAATCATTTTACACTATTCTACATAAGAATAACATGGGAATTTTTAATTTACAATTTTAGTATTTATATCTGTAACTAATAACTATACTAAAATACGTTAATATACTAAATTTGTTTTTAAACTATTTAAAATGTTTTAGAGAAAAATTGGGAAACTTTGTGTTTGGAGGGTAAAGTAAATGAGAAAACCCAATTTTTACCCCCAAAAACTTCGTTCCCATTGTTCAGGACAAAAATGCTTGTACTGTACCGACAATGCTGCTCTGATGTCTTAGTGCTGTCCTGGTCGTCACAACCACGAAAGATAACCGTACTTGTATTGATTGAAAATAAGTTTGAGGAACTTAAGATACAAGTTGCAAACGTCAGTATGTATGAAAGGTGTTTTTGCAACGTATTGTTCGTGCTTTAAGTTGGTGTTGCCTGTTCTGCAATATGCAAGGTTTTAGGTTTTTAAAGGGGAATCCTGCTTGAACACCAACTTGGACAAAATCAGTAAAGATGGACAAGTTGCTAAGAATAATAAAATTGTTAATGAGTCGTCTGAGAATAATTATTGTAATGATGAAATTGTAAAGAGAGATACTACGGAAATTGTAGAAAAATATCTTTAGTTTAAGTACTTCATTTTAATATGTAATGTAAGGTTTTATACAAGTACAATAGTTTTAATTTGTAATAAATGTAAAAAAATAACTTAAATAACTACCTAAGAAAAATACATATCAATTTGAAATTGGTCTTAATAGATTTGCATAAAAAACACGTTGAAAGATTATTCACACCACCTTAAAAGTTGAAATTTTTGCTTAGTAACCTATGTAATTATGTTATAGTGTAAAACTTAATGCATCCCCTTTTAGCGAACATCCCATATAGGAGATAAGCTATTACCGAAGGTCTTATGGTAAAACATAGACCCAAAACCGATTTACGTTTTCATTACGATGCCCCCAGAAGCCTAAAGCACCATCCACTCAAAATATTATGTATGTGTTTATATACATATATATAATATAATATATCCATGTTATATACGCGTCCGTAAACATGACAACTCAAGTAATTTTAGTTCAATTTTAAAGAAACCGGCATAATCGGTCCATGGAATAGGGTTTTATGTGGTAATGTTTTTTAATTTTTGACCCTCAAAAGACAAAGTTTCCCAATTTTTCTCTAGAGCATTTTAAAGAGCTTAAAGAAAACAAATAATTTAGTATATTAACTTGTTTTGTAAGTATATTAGTTACGAATAAAATTCAAAAATTGTAAATTTAAAATTCCATGTTATTCTTAAGGAGAATAGTGAAAAATTATTTTGTTTGTTTGTTTATTAATATGTCTTAATAAAACTTGTCATTTTTATTTGTTTTATACTAGGCTATTAATATTTTACTATAAACACACTTTATTAGCCTCCTTGTAGCAGCAAACCTAAGTATTCATTAAACTCAATGCTATTTTAGATTTAATTGAAAATCGGGCAAATGAAAATTCCCTTAGTCTGCAGGTTTGCTGTGCCGGTTGTATTTAATATTTCCTCTTACTCCTTGTGATCCTTCCCTCTTATATAATAAAGAATTACAGTTATTTTCAATAATCCCCTTTTATATAGAGCATGGAGGTAACTAATTTTATTACTTTATGAATAAATGTTTAAATATCGTAAAAAGTAATAATATTTCGAAACACCCTGTATGGAGTGGTTTAATACACTTAAAACTACTCCCAATCGATTTAAAATAACTAAAACCATCGAAAACCACACCTCACTCGACCTTAAACATAAAAACTAATTTATTCAGGAACAAGGGCCCTTCAGAACAAAAAGGGCCCCAAAAAGGGCCTTAGGACGCCCAAAATTTTGGGGACTCATCGGATCTTCATTTCTCATATTATTAGTAACTCACAGGTGAAATTTCATGAATGTACAAATTTTGTTGTTTATATTGAGCGTTTTTGTATTATTTTACCTGTACTATTTGTGTTCCTCCGGAATTTGACAATTCTCTTGGCAAACAGTTCTTGCTTGATGTTGTCACGAACAATGCCCATGGGGGAGCATATTAATTCTTTCAGTTTTTTTTCTCTTGAAATCTTCCTCCATCTGCATGAATGCTGTAAGATAATCTTCATCCGTTGGCTTTAGATTGTACTGAGCCTTAGTCACTAGACCATAAAGAACAGCAGAATCAGCAGGCATTTAACATGTAAGGTGGTGGCTAAGAAAGTCTGATGGAGAAGGTCTTTTGAATTGCTTCCGAAAAACAACGGCAACTCCTGCCGACATATTTCTATGACTGTTTACATCTGCTGATATACAGTGTGCAAATGCGACATGTTCGTCATTTTTGAATTTCTTGATTTTCTCATCCATGTTTTGATTCAAGATCGTGATACTATCATTGTGAGGTATTGCATACTGTTTTGTAATGCCCTGAGATGGTGTAGACACAAGTATGTTGATTTTTTGGCTCAAAAACTGTTTTCCAAGAAAGTTCAGATAAATACCAGATGGTTCATAACAGCGGACAGGCAAACCAGTAAGCTCCAAGAATTTAACACCAGGTAAAGTCTGCGAAAGTTCATGAATTAACTTCCATAATGTCTTCATTAATTTGGTGATTGAGAGCCAAGTCGCGTCTGAATGGTATACTGCCGATCAAGACATTGCAAGGCTTTAGGGATAAAATTGCGGGTTTCAAATGATTGAGAACTACCTGTTTCTGTCCATTGTAAATATCATTCGCTCCAGCAATGAGTACCACATAATCAGATTTATTTTTAGCTATTGTTTTAGATTTACTCTGTACTACATCCAAATGTGCACCTGGCATCACGTTACTGCAAACTTGAAGAAACAAGTTTTTTTTTTTCTTTATGAGATGATCCAAGTGTCTACCATGACTGTCACTTAGAGAATGTTGTTTAGTAGGGATTGGACCATTTCCAAATCCTTCTGGAGATGTGGCTTGTTGTATGTCCTCTTCAAGCGGTTTGAATTTGTTAGCTGTAGGTAAGACAAATTTATTTGAATGATTTGGGCTTAGAGCTGATCTTATTACCATCAAACTCATTAAAATACTTTTAACGTTAAACTCATTAAAATACTTTTAACGTTAACAATAAAAACAAATTCTATGCTTTATTATTTTGTGTTAATTATGATAATTTGCCACTGCATCGTGTAAAGATTGCTAACCCGTTGGAAATTAAATAAATATCTAAACGAAATAATATTTCAGTTAGTTTAAACACTATTGTTGGCCATGTATAAAGCTTAAACATGGCCAAAATGAACAGTAATAAAATAGTACAAACAAGGTAGTGCAGGTTATTCTAAAGCAGTGTTTTTACATATCTAAAACTTACAAGTAAGTTTACAAGTCAAGATGAAGTAACTAACGAGGACGTTTATAATACATTGATTTCTCGTTTTCATTATTTAATTTTTGTTGGAATAAAAATGTCCCTTCTATGTTACTATAGTGCTTATTTTTTTAAGAACTGATAAGTATTACAAATAGCTGTTTTAATTAATTGATTCGTGAGAACACCCCGAAAAATCTTTACATAACAATAGTAAACGAAAGATATTTATCATCAATTAACGAAGTCTTTGTAAAGGAAAAATGCGGACGATGACATGTATTGCTCTACAAACTCCTAACTGTAACTGACCAGAGAAATACAAAAATATATGTGGATTAAATATTTGAAATAATTTACAAGAATTTTTTTTAAGAAGTTAAGATTCAATATTGAATTGGGATTTAATATTAAACTGTTGTTTGCGTTAAATTTTATGGGAGAGTGTGTAAATAAATATAAGTTTGTAATAGTTTTATCGGATTAAAATAAACTTTACCTGAATAGCTTTACGGTGGGAATTAGTTAAATGTTTGCAACTTAATAATTAGTTTGGATTCAAAAATCTCGATTAAAAGTTATTGCACGAATTGCTAAAGTAAATGTAACAATTCATAACTTAACCCCTTACACCATTTTGTGAACCAGTTGTTGCCACTCAAAACAAAATCCCCATGGTTCCAGTAATAAATAAACTGAAATGGGTGCTTTAGTACACTGCTCAAGTACAATATGTACATACTGTTCGGTAAACTTGAACATTTTATTTCATCCTCTTTGTTTTACTTAAATATAACTCTCTTCTCAGCAACATGTGTTTGTTTTCATATTAAATTATTCCTTATTATTATATTATTAACATATGTTGCACTCAAAATGTAAATAAATCAGAGTTCTTGTTCTTTTGTAACCATTAAAAGTGTGTTCATTTTCTCTCTCTCATATTCATTAATCTCAATATCTCCATATCTCTAAATATTATCCCTCTGGTCCTTCGAACTAATTCTCAATAAACCCTTTCTCATTTCTATTTTCCTTTCTCAACCATTCCCTACAATTTTAATAACCATTCCCTACAAATCAAACTTTAACATTTTATTTCATCCTCTTTGTTTTACTTAAAACTAACTCTCTTCTCAGCAACATGTGTTTGTTTTCATATTAAATTATTCCTTATTATTATATTGTTAACATATGTTGCATTTAAAATGTAAATAAATCAGAGTTCTTGTTCTTTTGTAACCATTAAAAGTGTGTTCATTTTCTCTCTCTCATATTCAATAATCTCAATATCTCCATATCTCTACATATTATCCCTCTGGTCCTTCGAGTTTATTTAGGAGACTTATTTATCCAAGGTAAGGTTACCTTGTTTCCTTCAATTCAAGAAAAATGTAGATTTTTAAATAAATTCGATATTAGAATCATGTCCCACCTTTTAAATGTTTAAAAACTTTACATTTATACAAGCGGACAATCTATGAATCATGATAAAACTCCTTCAATTGTTTTAAATAACATTTCTTTCAATACTTTTATTTTATTTTATTACCGTTATTCGACAAAATAGTTTTCAAATCAAATCAAAATAAACTATATAAAATAACTATATAACAAGCAGACTAAAAAAAAACCCAAAAAGGGGTTTCAAGCACTAATTTAACTAGAATTCCCTGTATGGAAATATGATAGTAAAAGACATCAGAAAGTGGCAGACAATCTTATATAACCTCGGTAGATAGAAATCCAGACGAGAACCAAAAATCTGATTGGTTGCTGGGCCTTGCTCTGATTTTTACAAGTTTCGTCCAAACAAAAAAACGTATTGTGCTTGGTATAGGTCTATGTAATAGATCACAGTAGACAAATTTGATTTGTTTTTCACTCTAAAGAATGCAGAAAAATCGTATAACCGCAGCATATAGTGATGCGCCTATTTTTTTTTTTTTTTTTTTTTTTTTTTATAAATAGTTTTAAAATCAAAGATTTGTGACAGTGGTTACCAAATGGAAACTACCAATTGGATTTTGTTGTAATTTTTGTACTTTACTGTCCCTAACAAATTGTGCGTTTACATGTTTTGGATAGAGTTGTTTTTTGTGTTGAAATTATAAAAAGATGAATTCGTTTTAAAATTGATTTTACATGTCCTACATACAAATTCTGCTTGGAAATAACCCTGTATTGAGTTACATATTCTATGGTAGTTATTTTATACACATAAATACTTTATTACTTTATTAAATTTGTTTTATTCTTTCATAAAAAGCTACTTGTTAATAGTTATCATTTGTCCATCATGAATAATCACTGATAAGAGGTTTTTGGTTTATCAGAATAAAGAAATAATATAACTCAAATATTTTACTTGAAACTTTCAAACCTCCCTTACATTTAAAACAAAAATTACCTCATTTACTAAGAATCTGTAGATGACAATGTGGAAAGCTCCGTAAGAAACGACTGTCATTCCTCGCCTGTAGCGAGACACAAGCAGGCTGTCCTAATGTGCTCATTTAGAGACTAACAACCCTCTTATTGTAGGCGGTGTAATGTCCCGTGGCATGATAACATTGGGGAGGACTGGCTATGTTATTGTTATGCCATTGTGAGAGGATTATAATAGCATTACAGGAAACACAAAGGCAAGTGATTATAATAAATGTATCGTTATGTTTTGGTTTAAAATTCCTCGAAAATATTTAAGTTAATTGTGAATTTAGAATTATACATCGGTTTAAACAGTCGATGAATTGAAACAGTGATTTTACATAATGGTTAAGGAATATATTGAATTACATACGCTTTGAGAACGTAGTAGGATGTTCAAGATTGTGATGAAGTTTGTGATAAACTTAAATTAAGGATTAAATGTGCAGTTTTTTAATTTTATTTAGATACGGTACTGCACCACAACTAAACATTCAAAAATGTTTTAAATACTAAACGGTTAGTAAAATATGAGCTTGAGTGCTTGAACTGGTTAACTCCAATTACCAATTTGTTTTTGATAAGGCACTATTGATATTGTTTTTGGTCCAAAATAGTTCATATCAATATAAGAGCCGCTTTTTACCATTCTGTGTTCTCTTCGTTCTAATTGTATTTTAGATATATTTATACATTAGGTCTGATTATACATTATAGATTTATACATTAAAACAATTACTCTGATTATAGTACTACAACCAAAAATAGTGCACCACTTTATCTACACCGGAAACAAAAGATAAAAACTTCAGTGAAGAAATTTATTATTTATTTATTATTATTTTTTTTTTTAGATATAGCCTCTGGATTGTTATTGGACATAATTAAATCTAAGGCTTACCTTACGATCCAATTTATTATATAGTGGAGACCTAGGTTTCTACGTCGAAAAATTATCGCCAGTCCTTTGTCTCATAGGCTAGCTAAACTTCTTGTTTGCCATCTCTTACTTGAGATATCATCGATTTGGTATAATTTGTACACACATTGATCACATATAAATATCGAAGATCATGGCCATGTATCTATGTTGTTTCCATTTATGTCTGGATCGTAAGGTAAGCCTTAGATTTAATTATATTTATTTGCTATATAAACGGATAGCGTAAACAGGTATGCCTATCCGAGACATGCTGTACACAAATAATTATTATTTCCATATAAAAAGTTATAAGTTAAGAAAATAATTGCCTCCTCAACTAAAACGTGTAATTAATGTTTAGAGGACTTATTCGTGGAATGAACTTTGGTAGTTAGCTGTTATTAATAAGACGAGACAGTTAACGAAGGTAGATAGTAGGTAGAGTGTTTGTTTAAATGACGTCACAAAGGAGGCTCAGCAGCGATGATATCATGTCAGCTTTTGTTGTCAAGTACAGCTGCAGTCATCGTCTACAAACAGGATGATATTACTTGATTAAGATAGCTAAATAACTCCGACCTTTGCTACCCGCATTAGTTAACAGTTGGTTTATATAACATATTCGTTAACATATCAAAATCTTGTAGTAAGAAGGACTAGGCTATTTAGTTTCAATATTTTATTGAATTGCTAAGAGAATGCAATACTTAGTCTAAAAGAATTTACTTTGTTTCTAGGATGTTGATTAACCGTTTGACTTTTTATGATTAATATTTTACACACACTTAAATCTTTCTATTTCTAGGGGTCGTAAAACTAACTAGCTTTTTATGTCAATATTACCAATATTACCCCACAGTAGCTGGAATAGAAATAAAATTGAACATAATGCAATGTAGAACATTACAAGACTCATAAATTTGGTTTTGACATAAACTGACGTGTTTTCTCAAGTAGGTTGTTTAAACAGCCAAACCATAGAAATATTATGAGAATCTGTATTTAACAACACATTTATATAATATATTATTACAATATTGCATTTTATTAAAGCTGGTGTGTAGTTAAGGGAAATGATTACAGTTTCTTAAGAAAATAGTTTTTTATAACTTTTATAACTAAGATTTAACTTGTTGCATTGTTAATATTTTTTATTAATATCTCATGTATAAAATTACCTATTTCAGCATAGATCAAAACAAATTATAGAATAACTCATTTTACTGGAAGATTGATTTCACTGGAAACCAGATTGCATTACTTATACGTTGTAGCTCTGATATTATATTTAGATTGAACTCTGTAAATATTATCTGGAGAGGCCATAGAGGGCATAATAGTATGGGCAATATATAGTATATGTATATGTATATATATATATTGTAGTATGTACAATAAAATATAAATCACTATTAACATAATTGCTATAGAAGAATATATACATATACCTATATATATATATATATATATATATATATATATATATTTTACCAAAGAATAAGTCCAGTTTCTAAACATAGTTAATTACAAAAACTAGACATAAAGGATAAGTCGGATAAGCAGTATTATCTTTTGTAAAAACTTCGATAACGCAGGTATACCTATTCATTTTTCAGGGAGTGTCAAGTAACATTGAAATGGTAAAGATTATGCGGTTTGGAGGCTTAAGTCGTAAATTTAATAAAAATTTGAAGACATGCAATTTTCTTAAGTTTACGTTTCAGTTTGTCTTGGTAAAAGTAAGAAGTGAATTTTTGGTTTTAGAAGCGAAATAAAAATTAATGGTAATAGAAACAGAAACTTTACATAGTTATTAATACAAGATTAAAAGTAAACTAGCCACAGTACATTTAATCGCCTGATAACGATAACCTGAGTGAATTACATGTTTTGCTTTTCCAAATCTCTGAATTTATTTTCATACATTTCATGTACATAATTAATGACTGTAACCACTTAGTGGCTTAAATTCATCAGCGTCTACCTGTCACTACCACAAATTCTTATGCTATTTTAGCATAGCTTATATTCTGTTTTATGTTCAAACTATTTCAAAAAACTATTCTTATAAGTTATAATTGTCTTGCAAAAATATGTTAGGCCTATTCATGTGGGAAAGGCTATACGTTAAATAATAATGAAATGTTAATTACAGAGTGAGGTCAGGTAAATAATTAAGGGTACGGTACAAAGATTATAAGCCTAAAGATAAATTATACGGTGTACAGTTGATTGGCTGTTGACACATTTAAGCTAAATTTATTCGAAATGTGTTTGACGTTGCCAGGCCAAAAAGAAAATTGAAACCACGTTGTGCATGCAAAGATAAACGTAACTCATTGTTTAAGTGCAATAAATTTACAGAAGTAAGGAGAGAAGCATTATTTAAATATTTCTGGGAGTTGGATTGGAAGGAGAAACGAATATTAGTAAAACAGTTAGTTGACAGAAGATCTGTTGCTTACAGAAGAGTAAACTCCTTAGAATTTTGCCGCAAGGGGTCGTTATATTATCATTTGAAGATTAATGACAATGAACAGAGATCAAGAGTATGAAAAAAGATGTTTTTGAACACTTTAGGCTTGGGAGAATGGTCAGTTACCAACTGGATTTCAAATTCTACTACTAGTCAAGAAACAGAACAACTAGAAGAGGATGTTGACGGGGCACTAAATGGAGATATAAATGAAATCGATCCAAATATACAATCAAATAGTAATAATCAAAACAAACGAAAAGATGACAGCATTCGTAAAAAAGTTGTTAAAGAGTTCTTCGATAAGCTACCGAAGTTGGAGTCACACTACTGCCGAAAGAACACCATTAAACTATATCTTGAACCCAACTGGCAGTCCAAAACTCAACTATATAGGCACTACAAATCATATTGTGGGATGGAGGAAAAGGAGAACTTTATAGCTTCTGATTGCTTATTTTATTCCGTTTTTAATGAATTTAATCTTGGGTTATTTTCACCAAAAAAAGACCAGTGTGACGGATGCTGTTCATTCAACAAAGGAAACTTGGCACAAGAAGAGTATGACGCTCATGTAAGAAGAAAAGTTGAAGCAAGAACAGAAAAAAACCAATGACAAAGACAAAAACGATGAAAGAACGGCTGTATTTACTATCGACATGCAAGCAGTGCTCCTAAGCCCTTCATTAAAGGCATCTGCCTTATATTACAAATCAAAATTAAAAGTTCACAATTTTTCAATATACAACCTCAAAACAAATGAAGCAGTATGCTATCTTTGGAATGAGAGCGAGGGAGGACTTGACGCCGATGAGTTTGCTTCGATAATTACTCATTTTATAACTCATGAAGTAGACAATTCCAAGATAGACAATGTAATTGTTTACAGTGATGGATGCACCTATCAAAATAGGAACTGCGTATTATCAAATGCACTTCTTTTAACGCCCATCAAAACTGGGCTAACCAAACCATAACTCAAAAATATCTTGAAAAGGGTCACACCCAAATGGAGTGTGACTCCATGCATAGTGTTATTGAAAGGAAGCTGCGCAACAGGGAAATTTATTCGCCTGCTGGATACGTGGAGGTTTGCCGCACAGCTAGAAACAGTCATGGACCTTATAAAGTACACTATTTAGACCACACCTTTTTCTTGAAGTACAGCAAATTACAATTTGTATCTTCAATACGTCCAGGGAACAAAAAAGGAGATCCTGTTGTTACTAACCTGAGATGTATAGAATATAAACCTGACGGAACTATTAAGATTAAGTTGAACTTTTCTGATGAATTCTCAGACCTTCCTCGCCGAATCAAAAAACCTCCGTGTGATGTGTAGGTGTTGAGTCAGCGTACAACAAGAGAATTCCCATCAAATCAAGACTTTTTAAGGACCTACAAGCACTAAAAGTAGTGTTGCCCAGAGATGTACATGGTTTCTATGACAATCTACCTCACTACAAAAATGAAACCAAAATTATTTGTAGTGAAGACGACTAGTGCTGCACATGTGTCAAAAGTGTACCTTAAAACTTAAATGATAGGACCCACATTTATTATAATAGTAACGAGTGTCATTTACCTTCAGTTAATATTTTATAAGTACCTTTACATTAAATCATATATTATTTTTTTAGTTAAAAAAGCAAGAGAAATTTTATACTTATTCCGTTTAAATTCATTTCATTTCACATTAATAATTGATGTCTCATACAATACCTACTACATTGTTTTCCATCCCAGTCCAAGTTCATAACTTTGTACTTTTGCTAGTGTTTTAATAAATATAATTAATTTTTACAAAGTGAATAGAATTCATAAGTTATAAAATGCATTAACAATTTTCTTTCATTTACTGGTTTCTTTAGGATGTTTCTAGTTTATATCTCATATAGTTAAATTTTAAAAAAAAACTGTTGTTTGTTTCTGCGTTTAATAAATTGAATTTCCATTTATAATCGATTACTTTATTATGATTTTTTATTATTTAGGTACCTCAAAAAAAAAAAAAAAAAAAAAAGTTTGGAAAGTCAACAAGAAATCCACGTATATCACCAGTCGCAAATAGAATGAAAACCACGTATATTGAAATAAGTATGAAAACCACGTACATCAGATCTAATATTAAAATGCAAACCTCGTATGTCATATATTAATTACTTCCGATAAAACTGTGCGTTGAATTTGTAAAATTTCATATTTAAATTAAATTTAATGAATTTTAAAACCAAATCAGTAATACCATATTTTATGACATAAGGAACAAACAGTTTTTTGTTCACTCTGTAAAATTTCATATTTTTGACTTACGAGGTTTTACATTTAAGGTGACGTTATGGTGGGCAAATCTAAGATGGCCGCCGGCTTCTTATCTTTTTTCTAATTTATGCTGTAAGATATAAACCTTATGCCTCATGTGCTCCTGCCAGCCGGTCTTGTAATGTTGGCGTGGCGGTAAATTGGAGATTACTGCCTTTGTCGGTGACTTTGGTTAACAGACGTTTTGCATGACCGGTATTCGGATGATTGGCGCTCTGCTGTATCTACAACAGACAGAAGACCATAAATTGACTTGTATTATACGTCAAAAAGTGGGACATTTGAGCGTATATTATAAGTACATTTTATGTAACCTAGCTCTCTTATATGCGTCTCGTAGATCTAAGTTGAACATACATTATATGTATAATTTGCGTATGTGTGCTGACTGGAAACAGTGAACGAAAGAGATTTATCATCAATAAACGAAGTCTTAATAAAGGAAGCAGTGTGACTGGGGCACAGCGGACGATGACATCTATTGCTTTACAAACTCCCAACTGTGACTGACGCGCCGGCGAGAGAAAATCTTAGATATTGATGGTTTACGTTTAATATCTATAACAATATACCAGAGAGTATTTTTCAATTTACTGACAGCAGTTTTAATCGCTTTTTACAAGTCAGGTGGATCATATTAAGAAGAACAGGTGCAAGATAAGCATTGATAAGCTGATTGATGTATTAAATTCAAGCATCAGAATGGTTCTAATGCAGTATTATACAGAAAAATACATACACACACCCCCTTACCTTTAGGGCATATGTTTAACCGGCGTGGATCGAAAGAGAAGCAAGACATAAAAAAAACCCCTACACGGCACATTCGAAACAATGATGCCCCTCAAGTGTCAGGGTATCAAGTGACGTTTTAATTTGTATCAGTAGCAGAGTTCATACGACATTTTAAAATGTGTGGGTGAATGTAATTTATTTTATAGAACTTTTATTTACTTAAGTGTTGCGCGTCGTTAAACTTTAATATAAAATTAGAATTGAACACTGAAATATTTGAGTTCGAGAGAATAAGACTGTGTGTGATAAATATAAATAAGATGTTTCTGAATTTTTTTTATTGATTTTAAATCAATTACACCTGAATAACTTTATGGTGAAAATTAGTAAATGTCAGCAACGTAATTAAATTATTTTGATTTTGAATTAATTTATTAATTTTGAAGATCTCGTTTACAAGTTATGTACACAAACACCTGAAGTCATATTTGTCTTCGGTTGTTATATTGAATGTTATACTACATATAATTTGTTTAACGTGTACAATATGTGCATTTAATATTCTCCAAGAATCTTCATCTATTGTAAGATGATTTACAACTATTCTACTTATTAATTTTTCATATGAGCTCTAACAAGTCTCGGTTTTTCGGAGTTTTAATTGCAACGATTGTTGTTTGAGCCGTTGCATGATGAATGTTAAACAAAGATTGGCTAAGATAGGTAATTGTACGTTTAAACTGAACTATTTACATGTACATGTACACAAATGGGAAACAATTTTAACAAATTCTATTTTTCGTATACACGAACACATTTTACGATTGAGTCTAAACGGAGCGAAAGGCTTACGAAGACACATAAAGATAGCGTTCTTTATAGCTCCGTTCGATACTTTACACTGAACATAAAATGTGTATTTGAGATTTCCCATACTAGATAAATATATCACGAATGACTCCATCATCAAGATTGTACCCTTCTCGTCCAATTAAATGTCTGAACGCCGTTTGGGCGTGTGTTTTATTTCGACCAATCTTGCAAATAGGAGTAAACAAACAATTTCGATCAGCTGTTTTGTAAATTAGTTTATTGTCAAATCAAACAAGGCTTATCTAAATAGGTTAGTTTTGTTGACGTTTGTGTTGGGATTTAATATTTATTAGTGTACTTCTTGAAAGCCAATAACACCTAGTTAACCTAATGGTACGACAGTGCTGTTGATAAACAAATGGCCTCCTCAACATCCGAAGTGGAAGCTAACATTTGACTCCAAATTTTTTAGTATGGTCTCCATTTTGTTCAGTTAGAATTTAAAGGGAATTAAATGTTTCTTTTGTTTTGTTTCTAAGAAATATTCTAAAAATTAGCTGGTTCCACTCTAAGTACGTTATTTACAAAAGAAAATCTACGATAAATTATAAACAAGAATACTCCTCTTCATAATCTTGCTAAAGAGAACGGTTAAAATTACAGCTACAAAGGTAAAATGTGAACATTGTTCTGTAAATATCCTGAAGAATGGTTAATGATTTATAGTAAATCTCTAGTTTTGGAGAGCGAAACATAAAATGTATAGGTTTTTCTTATAGTCTATGCGGGATTATATTATTTGAGCGTTATCAGATTTGTTACTCCCACTACCATTCAACTTTACTACTGTCCAAAGAATATAATATTTCAATTGAACCCGATCGAATTCGCACTTAAATACGTAATCTACAAACAGTTATTTTATAAATGAATGTACCATGTTTTCATTCGATCGTAAAAAACACCAATATAAAGTTTTTGAGTTTTACAAATAGGTTCGAGATGCCAGTTGAAAAATATAATTTAATATTTAACTAGAATGAAACTTAGTACACAAAATAATAGTAATATGAGAAAGTTGACAACACTGGGGATAACAGTGGCAATTTTTACAAGTATAAAAACATAATTTGAAGATATACCAATCATTGGTAACTGAATATAGTTTTTGACATGTAATTTTAATATTTCTTAGAAACAAAACAAAAGAAACATTTAATTCCCTTTAAATTCTAACTGAACTAAAAGTAAAGATCATTTTATTTGCCAGTTACAAATAACTAATCTTCGTATGTGCACAATATGTGTGACAAAGTTCTGTTATCGTTTACTAATAAACTGGTTAAAATAATAAAATGGTAACAACATAATAATATTACCTTTAGTTTTGCCATATTGATACATTTTTAAGTGTCGTTTGAATAACCAGAATACGTGGCAACACAATATTTTTTACTTCCAATAAAAGTTAAACCGGTTTTAGGGATTTAATGGTTCATATTTTAAATCATTTATAACACCAGGTGAAGATTTCTCCCCTGCGAGGAGTTATCAGCACGTCAGTATCCGTGATCCCCAGTGCTACGTCTCGTACAAACAGATGAGTACATCAGAGGGATCCTCCTATTGTATTAAACGTAGAAAGCGGAAGGAGGGGAGACGAAATATTATACCTTCCCTCTCTACAACGAGACATATATCCCTCAGGGTCGGGCCTTTAGTGAACCTTTCACCAGTATACAACAAGATATATCTATGATTAAGAGCGGGGCCTGTGTATTAGACGACACTGAAGGCAGGAGGGTTGATGGCTTATTAAATCTCTGAATGGACCTACCTTTCGCATAAAAGAAACTGTTATTAAGATGGGAGACGGTTTATTGTATTTTCCTTCACCAAATAAAGCTTAACAGATAATCAGGAAAGTGACGCTTTTCCGTATTAAACAAAGCCTTAGGGTATAAGGGAGGCAGTTTATTGTTTGTTCTTTTAATACATAACTATGAAGATAGGAGCTGATTTTTTTCATATCAGACGAAACTATATACAGGGTGTCCCGGAACTGTCTACCAATATTTTAGGGCATTAATCCTGGGTGAGAAACATACCTAAATATCATATTTAAATTGTCCGGAAGTCCTTAGTTACTCACACAGCCACCATTTTGTTTTTTTCAGTTATTAATTATTTTTTAAAGAATGGTTAAACATACGAAATGGAAACTTTGCACAAACATTTATAACAACTAGACAAAGCTACCAAAAAATTATGAAGATTTTCCAAATTCATATAACAAAATTGCGGCCATTTAATTTTTTTATAAAATCAACTGTTTTTGAGTTATTTAAAGAAGCAAAGTTTTAAATGGTCGCCATTTTGTTTTATGAATTTGAAAAATCTTCATAATTTTTTTGTAGCTTTGTCTAGTTGTCATAAATGTTTGTGCAAAGTTTCCATTTCGTATGTCTAACCATTCTTTAGAAAAAAAATAATAACTAAGAAAAACAAAATGGCGGCTGTGTGAGTAACTAAGGACTTCCGGACAATTTAAATATGACATTTAGGTATGTTTCTTACCCAGGATTAATGCCCTAAAATATTGGTAGAGAGTTCCGGGACACCCTGTATAGGAGGCTAGAAGGTTTATTTTTTTTCACTTCATTTATTTGATTTTAAGCATAGCTTCGTAATATAATTGAAATTCACTATCAATATCCAAAAACGCGACACACTTAAGTATGCACATATTTTCTCTTTTGAAACTGCCTGTTAAAAATAAATGTCTCTATCTTGAACCCGTTTAAAACTTTAAAAAACATAATCTCAAAACATGATGATTTGATCAATTATGTATGTATCTGTTGATGAAAAGTAGGTCGATATAAAAATCCTCTGAAGTACTGTAAAGCGGAGCATATACATAATTCTCCTTCAAATATTAAACCAAAAGCAAGTCTTTTACTTTAATCTACTTATAACACTGTAATACCGAGAATATCAATTGAAACAAGCTGTAGATTTAGGACACAATGTGTAGCATTATTGACAAGTGACCCTTGGAGATAATGATCGCTGTAATCACTCGGAGATGAAGGCAGCCTCAGGGCTCAATAAGCCTCAGGGCTACATAATCTAACAATCTTGACGAATGTCATTTATGAATATATCAAATATCTTAGGTATACATGTAATTAATATTGTAATATAACATAAATACAACTCACTGGATAATTTGTCAGTAGTAAACAAAAGTGTATCTTAATTTACACGAATGAACATTACACGCAAACGAACCTTTATCCAAATCTCATCTCTTGTTTTCCATGTTTGAGTTGTAACTTTTTTCTCTAGATGTATGGTTTATTATGATGTTGGTGTAATTTTATAAGGTTATCGATGAGCAAGGTTTTGTGTGTGTGTGTGTGTGTGTTCACTTCAGCTCAAAAATGTTCATTTTACTACTTTATCGTAACACTGAAACCTGTTTGTGTCTTTTATAACAGGTGGTATCACAAGCATACTATCAGTATAATTTCTCGTATTTCTATTCATAATGTTTGAAATACCCTACAAAACTTTTTATAATACCATAAAACTGAATATAAATATATCTTATGCAGCGTTACGTCTAAGGACTAAACGTGTGTGTGTGCGATACACATTATTTGTGTAAAAACTATAACTGTTTCCGAGTAAACTAGCTGTGAGAACAAGCGCAACGGAAGGAACACTTAAAATAGACACAAAAGAGATGTCGAGGATACAATTTTATCTCGTCCAATACAAGTTACTACAGCTAGACGAGTTTCCTCTTAACCTGGGCCAAATTTAGCTTGATGAAAGAAACTAAAAATTTATCAAATCTGGGACAAGGATTAAAACAAAATTTATAATAATGTTTATGGCTTACCTCCACCAAATAGTCCTATGATTATTTAGTTAAACCAACTTACAGACTAAAAAAAACATTTTAAATGCTAACAGCCTCGTTAACACATTATTTGAACACAAACGTAACAACTATATATTGTACAAAAAAATATTTAGTTAGCACTTTCATTATGGTCCGGCGCGGTGCTATGTGGGGGCGGTGAAAGACCCTTACCAAATAAATCAATAAATAATTACACCAATACAACACAATAACATCTAAAACACAGCGATTATGAAACATTGCAAGATACAAAATGTTGTTTCTAAAAGAACAAGAACCATAAAAGGGTATGAATAAAAAGGGGTTTTATTATAATTATTGTCAAGGTTTTAGCCCGTAACTCTTATTTACTAGGATAATAGTTTTAAAACCACATTTTGCACTAAAGAGGCCTCTAACAGGCTTAATCTCTTTGTCCTGTTTATGACGTCATAATACTCGCCACATTTTACGAGGGTGTGTGTCGGACATGAACGCTGTTGTTATAGAGACGTTTTATGGTTAATGCGTGGCTTGCGCTGCCCTTTACTGTGTCTGAGTAGCGACGACAATGTTACTAGGTTGGCTTTGCACAAATTACATCTAGATTGTGTTGTTTATGTTATTAAAAAAAATATATATGTACTTGTACATACTGATTAGAAAGAAATCTTTTTAATTTTATTTATTAGGAAATGACACAACACTATTATACTTGTTTATCAGTTCGGTATTACATATTACAGACGAAAAACCGGATTTAGGCTGCGTTAATCTGTTTTCCCAATTACAATGTTATAATTTCTTTTATGAAATAGTTTTAAAATCCGATATATATGTATATGAAGTGTCATGTAATAATGAAAATAGAAATAAGCCACTTAAAGTTTCGTTTAGAAGGCAAGATTGTAATCTTTATAGAAGGACCTAAACATAACTTTGTTGAACATTTAAGTTTTTGTTCCTGTTATCAGCGTTGTTAAGATAAAAATACTTTAATTTTAAGAGCATCATAAAAATTAATAGGCGCTATAAACAAAGTTAAGGGCGTTATTAATACAAGTTTTAAGAGCAAAAGCGAACAGAGTTTAGTAAGTTGGCCGATAAACTGAGTTAATTACTCAGCATTTCTTTATCAAAATGTATTTCCATCTGCTCTATAATTAACTACTACATATAATCTATGGATCAACTAGATTAACTTGTACGTATTTGATTAGATTTGTTGAGTTTGTTAAATGTAGTTAATTAATATAAAAGATGATGATCATATTGTGTGATATGTGATAAATCCGATATTTTATTCATATAACTATTGAAATTCGTATGGAAAGAGTAATTAGTATTTGCTTTTAGGTCGGAACAAAATAAAGATATCATAAAATAGATATCATAGCATTATCTGTCTAAGTGTCATGTTTTTAAAAGCTGTTGATTTTTATATTGATATTTTTCTAACATTATTGATCTTTGACTTCTTTTCATTTTCCATTCACATCACATTCTAAACCAATTTTTGAAATTTCGAAGGCATTTATCTGCTGCTTTAATTTATATTGTTTTGCATTCCACAATAACTTGAATCACTTACACAATGATGATTCTATAAAGATTTCAAGGTATCCATACACGCTACATAATATTAAATTCCTCGGAAAACTCCTTCTGTTATGGAAATACATCTTTCACATACCTTTGTCATTTATATACGGTGCTTTATACTCATGAATTCTCCCAAACACACTATGATTTACAAAACGTAGATAATTGATGTATAATTAATTTAGGCAGTCACAAATCCACGTATATGGCTTTCTTATTTCCAGACATAACATAATGAAGAAATAACGATTAAAATGTGATTTAATTTCTAAAATTAAAATAAATTCAACTTTATCAGCTTGCCATCTAGAGTAACCACAGTATGATTGATCGTTTAGAACATATTGTAATCTAACTGTGGTTCAGTTGGCAACACAAGTGTGAAGCATCCAACTGACGCAATTGAAACAACCATAAACAGAGAGAGTATTTCATTTCAAGAGAGAGTAGAGAAGTACAGCAGGCAAAGGTCTGGTGCATATTTTAGAATACGCTGCTAACAATAACTTAAGTAACAGGATTGGGTTAGGCGTCCCCTAGGGCTCAGAATACGTAAACTTTCTCGATTCTTTGTTACTACTCGTGACGGTTCCTAAAAACGAGATTAATATTTTGGTTCCTTTCAAATATTGTGTTTTATTGACAAAAAAGTAGTTTACTATTAGTTAGATTTAAAATTATTATTTCAACAGTGTTCACACTGTAAAATTACGTTTATTCCTGGTAATTTAAATATCTATTTCAACTATACCTACACACAGTTACTTATTTTCTGCACTTTACTTTTAATTAAGCCAGTTGGTCTCAGCCACCTTATATGTTTACTACGTTGTTGTGATTATCGTTAGTATTATTACTAGTCACTTATAATCTCGCCAATCACCAATGGATTTTATCCATGTAGAAGGACAGCAACCCTCTAGTACTAGCCTGAAGTAATGTGTGAATATATTCCGGGCCAGAACTAGCGTCGTAGGGTGTGTGAAGTTTGCGACACAGACAAATGTATAAGAGTAAATGTTCGCAAGATTTTACAATCTTGTCGCAGTAAGGTTCTATTGACTGTATAAAATAAAGACTTAAATCTAGAAACCATTGCAATTCGAAACTGTTGCTGTGAGAATATACAATATATCACTACACTTGGTCCTAATGAGCATTGCATATTTAAAGAGAATTAAATTGGAAATATTCTATTTTATAGATATAACATGACATTAATTTAATATCTTAGTTTTCTTTTATAATGGTGTGTACAGGTAACCTTACACTCTAATATAAACTAGTTCACGGTTATTTTTAACCAACAAATATAAGCGTTATTCGTGTTGAAGAATTGTCTTACAAAGTTTGAGAATATCAATATCACCCTAAACGAGATAAAACGCGTTTCATCTCAGCGTTTTTCAATGATCGTGAAGACCATTATTTTTCATCCGATGCCGTGAACATGCAGAAATGGGTTCTGATAACCACATAGCACTCTCCTTGGTTATAAAGGATGTTATCAGTGATGAAGAGCTGCATGTTTCGGCGTAAGTCGTAAAACTGCTGTATCACAGCTGGGACCTACTTATCTTTAAACGGAGTGCATACTGAAAATGCTATAAAGCCTTTTAGTGCGATTAATTGAAAAATATAAAATACTAATATGCCAACTAATATTTTTATTACGGTATAGCCCCCTCTTAAACCGTTTACCTGTGGGGGGGGGCTAAAGTAAAGTAGCCTAAAGCATACTATGCTGCCTACCTGGATTGTTATAACTTAGGCCTATACATATTTAGCCTACGTATAACACTGTATAATGTTCTCTCTGGTTTCTAAAGCATTAGATCTCAAACAAATATATAATATACTAGCTGTGTGCCCGTTCTACGCACGGGGATCTTATAGTATTTAGTTGAAACCTTCTTATATTAAGAACAGCAGTTGGTTTGCATATTTTCAGATATGCTGGGGAAAAAATTATATATAAACCTTCGCAAATACAGTATCTGACAGTTCAAGCCAAAGAAATAATGCTTCGCAATTAAATGTCACCAGGATCGCGTGTTCCATATGTTAAATCCAATGATTAAACTTGATTAAACTAAAAAAATGCTTTATAGATCCATGGGGCATAGCCCTAAGGTAGGCCTATAATTAAGAGTTACATTCCACAAAAAAATTAAATGTACTTAAAGTACATAAATGTACTTAAATATACATGTGTATGGTTAAATGTATTTAAAGTACTACCTCAACCTCACCATTTAACACTTTATTCCGGTTGACATTTTCATTATCAAAGGTGCTCTTGTCCATTCCGTGAAACACTGAGAAATAAGGTCATTAATGCGTTACCAACAGACAAACACACAAAAATACAGACTTAGGACCAAAACCAACGTTTCCAGTAAAGAACTAATAGTAGTCCAGTAAATAGAGACAAACATAAACCCCCATAAACCGATAAGTTTACATTAAAAGTTGTTTACAAATAAAACAATTAATGGGAAATAACTTTGATTTCCGATAACTTTTTACGAGAAAATCCAATACCAAGAGATCAATAACCTCGGGGCTTGATCAATGCATTTAATTGGTCAGATGTACTATAGTCCAGTGAATAGAGAGAGGTCTGTTAACTTACAAACGGTCCGGTAGTTCTAAATTTTTGATATGTTGTCTTGGATGGTAAATAGGTGTTTGAAATGCAAAATGCACAATCTTCCCCCCTCCGCACCCGCCGCCATATTGTAAAATCGAAAAAGTCGGTACTTTCAAGAGTTTAAAACTTATCTAATAATCAACATTAACTCTGGCATAGTGGGAAGTGACTTGGTTATGTGTCACCAAGCCCAAGTAGTAGGAGGTGCAGATGTAGCAAAAATAGTTGGGAAAACTTTTGCAGACGTGGCTTTTATGAAAAAAAAAGTTATCTATTGACCACCTCACATGTTTAATCGCATGTGTATAGCGAAACAATAAGAAGATGATCTGCAGAACTACCTAACGTATGAACTGGCACCATTCCCTATGTCTTTGTTTAATGAGGACGGTATGCGTAAAGGGACGAAATCACTATTATACACATCTTTCTCTCCTCGCCACTTCCACAAGACTTCCAACTACATCAACGTTCCATGGTTGTTATTGTATGGAACAGAAGCTTGACCTTTGCAGGAATTTGCCAGGATTACGTCAAGTACGTTTTGCGCCATTAGGGCACGGATGTGATGGCGATTATTGGTGGCTACATTACAGACCCTTCTCATCGAGGTACCAAGACTGCTGACCGAGAAAGAAGATACAAGGCAAACACATCACCAGACGTGGTGTTTAACAAAACAACTATCAACGTTACACCTCAGGATAGGTTCCTGGCCAATGAAGGGATCAAGAACCGTTTCGTTGCTATCTAGTGTATTGAAAGCGTCAAACATATACACAAGACCAAGCTTCCGAAGATGCTGCACAGCAAAATCTCTTTCCCCCACGTACTGTGGGAGAAGACATTGACCTACTTGTACAGCTGACTGGCACAACTCCTGTCGTAAATAATGTTTACCTCAAAAAGCCAGCGAGAGGAAAACATCCAAAATACCGCTTCCTCCTACAAGTACAACTACTTCCTCCAAAGGCTGTATCTTGCTCCTGCACGCAATATCAGGCTGTGACACCACTTCAAACATTTTTTGTTTGGAAAGGATAAATTCGGTGAAAACTTTACAAAAGACCCATCATTGCTGGAGCAGTCTGCGATATTTCAGGACCCTGCTGCCAGCCCCCAAGAAATTTCAGCAGCAGGGGAGAAAATCGTGATATCTTTGTTTGGTGGCAGTGGAGAACAGTCGTTGAACTCTCTTCACTGTAGAAAATTGAAGACTAGTGCCACTAAACTCAACCTGGCTAAACTACATCCAACTACTGACGCAGGACATTTCCACTTCCTGAGAGCATATCACCAGGTCATGCAGTGGATGGGGATTGCCAAGGACCCTATCGAGTGGGGCTGGTGTAGAAAAGATGGAAGACTGGAAGCCATCAGAATGAGTAGAGACGCTGCTGCCCCAAACCTGCTAAACGCCATCTCATGCAGACGCACAACATGCTGTAGAAAGGCAGGCCTAAGTTGTTCCGCCCTTTGCAAAGTTAGAATACCAAGAGTAGCCAAGAATGCAACAACAGGATTGAAGTCAACGTCGACGACGAAGACGACACCGATCTACTATCTCCTATTCTTAAGGTGGACAATGAAGACTCAGTCTTAATTCACTCATCCCCTACTAAACGAGCAAAGCTCCAGTAATAAGTGTTCTAATATGTTAGTTATTTAACTTATTTTAATTTTATTAGTTATTAGTTTACTTATTTTTTTATGTTTGTTAAGATTATTACCGTATTTTACATCACTTTATTTAAATAAATGAATCTTTAAAAATGTATTTGCTGTGTTAGTGGGCTGTTTGAAATTTAACACCTCCTATGGTTTTTTATTAAGTGAAAATTAAAACTTAAAGCTGAAAAATAATTTGTTAACTAGTGTACTTGTTGCTCGAATTCGAGCAATTGCTAAGTATTACAGGCATTATTTTAAAACGAATAACAGTCATAATTTCTGATAACTTAAAAATATTCGACTCAAAGATTATGAAAATACTCAAGATGTACATGACAGATCGATATAATCAACATTTAATGTAAATAGTGTTTTCTACGTACAAATAGCCTTAATCATAGACACATTATGTGTCCAAAGCCTAACAGCACGACCCCCTTACCCATACCGCCCTGAGCGATAGGGATCATTGAGATTCGCTCTAACCTTTCCACTTCCCTTCATGGGCAAGTTTTCATTCCTTTTCTTTCTTATTTTTTGTTTGTTTATTTTTTTAAATTTTAACTCCTGTATGTATCCCTGGTTTTTCCTATTTCCCTAGCTACTTTTCTAAATGTCTCAATCGTTTCCTTGTCACTCATCATGTTTTATTTTCTCATAAAGACTTATTCCTGTTCTCTCCTATTTGTCTCCTGAAGTGAAAAATTTATAAATACGTGACTCGTGGTTATTTCTCCACATCTACATACTTCCTCTTCAACCATGTGAAATCTTCACAAATTCTAGTTGAAATTGTCCATGTCCTGTGACAAACTGCGTTTCATAATGGTCCATCTCCCAATCTTATTGCGTATTTTAAATATGTTGTGTACCCAGAACCTATGTTTTCTTCGTTTTGGTCTTTCCTCTTCAGCACACAATGCGGCTATCACAAACAACTCTTCGTCCGAAGAACTTTCCATCGCAACTGGCACTGTTGGAGTGATGGTGTATTTCTCGTCGGAGGCCTACTGTCGGAGCCCGTCGGACCAATGGGTTAATGCCTTAAAATTGCGGAAAGGCGTCGGAAGGTGTTGGAGGGTTGACGGAAGGTGTCGTGTCGGAGAGCGTCGGACTAGTGGGTTTCCTGCTTGAGGCGTATGAACCAGCAGAGGAAGACAGGGCAACGTGTTGCTTCTGCGGTGTTATGAAGCCTACGCACTCCCTGTGGGCACCCAATGTTGTGTAGTGGGTGTTTGAGGGCATTTGTCTCCCATCAACTATTCTCGATTAATGGAGACGGTACCCAAGTACAAGTACCGATAACGTGCTTGGCATGTCATGCCATTGTGAGCCAAATAGTTAGGGTTTGTTTTTTAAATTAAATGAATTGGTGTTTTTACACATTTTATTTTACCCAATTATAATATAGTAGATTATTGCAATTATACACACACTCACTCACATGCACATACGTCATAAATTTGTTTATCTTAGGAAGGCGGCTAAGGGGTGTACGAGTCCTAAAAATAGTCCACTAGGCTAGAAACTTATTATCTTGCATTTGCTTTGTATTGATACTCGTTCATCGTTTATAGGAATCTTTAAAGGCGTTCTTCATTATATTAGTCCAGGAGCTGAGGGGGTTTGAGCATGCATGAAAGTAGTACGCAATGTTATTGCTGATTATTGTAATATGGGCTGTGGTGATGAAAATTACGTATGTCGCCTATTTCAAAAGTGGTCGATAAGGTTGATGGGAGGGGGTAAACATGGCGGCGTGCGCTATGCATTAAAACGCTGATATTTAGAAAACGGTTAAAGATAGAACATCGGTTAAAACGTCGTTGTAATCCTAAAAATATGGACTACAATAATGTATATTAGGTCCGAGGTCGTATCTATAATAATAAGCAAGTTATTGTATGAAATATGTAAAAATGGACTATTCGTGTAGTTTTTTTCCCCGAAAGTAGAATTAGTTTGTGAGTGTCGCAAAGAAGTAATATCAAATATCTTTGCTGATAGTTGTAATACGGAATAGATATGAAAATTGAATAATTATTTTCCGTAGCCAAGCAAGTGTATTTTGTACAATTACTACTATGGGTGAAGGAGAAAACGTTCTCTAGTCAGCCCGCAATACGGCAGTGCTTTGGTAAAGTATCCTACATTTTGCAGGCGTAAATACGAGTGAAGTTGTCTCCAGTTGTCCGCCACACCGTTTGGTTAGGCCGGCCAAACCAAACTCTGCCGCTCAGAGGCAAGTGGGAAGGGTCTCATGCCCCGCCGGTCGCAGACCTTGCATCACTTTCAACTTACACTTCATCTTTCAAATGAAGCAATCTTTTTCAATTATCAAAGTCAACAAAATACGCGTGCATACACAAGGCCACGACACTGTACACCGTGACTACCCATTGGAGATGCAAAAGAAGCGATCTTACCAGCAGCTGTTAGAACAGAAATCGAGAGAGTGGCTGGTAACAACTTCAGAATGCCCCTGTCTTTTGACCATCTAGATGTGAAGGACTGTCGGCTAACATGGGAGGCAGGGAAGCTTGTGGCATGACAGCACGATGGAACAGAGAAGATGCCACTGTACAGTTAGTTACTGACGAAAACAATATATTAAAAGGCCTTTTTTATCAAGACACAGAAATGAAAAGGCTGTTTCATGCCTATCCAGAAATGCTGTTTGTAGATTCTATCAAATTTAAGAATACCACTTTACATTTTTTGTATAGAAGAAAGCAACGGTGAAACAGAAATAGTCGATTTTTTTGGCAGCATCAGAAGACAGAAACACCATAAAGGAAAAGGTAGCAATTTTCAAAGACAACAATTCTGCATGGCCTAACACTGTCATGGCTGACAAAGACTCTGATGAAAGAGCAGGTTTAATGAGGGATTCCCCAATGCCCAACTACTGATTTGTCTATTTCACTCGCTACGGTAATTCAGACGGGAAATCCCTATATGGGAAATTCTCTAAAAAAGATACCAACCAAACACAAAATTCGTTGACTGCAATTAACTAAAGAGATTTTAGCTTAATAACTACATTGTAGTAAACAATGAGTAAGCAATTGTTAAAACACAAAAGAATAAAATGAGACAGTTCCAATTGTGATGCTCTTTTCAGATGGAATTCTGGCTATCTCAATTAGAGAAACAAAGAACTATATAAATTTTAAACAAGGAGCACCATCGTCCAGAAAAAAAAAACTAAACAAGTGGATTCTGCAGGACAAAAACATATCATCTATGCAGGAAAAACTCGTCCGTAGGGAAGTGTCACTTGGACAATTTTTGGTCTTTGCCAGCAATAAAATATGCCCAAGAGGGACGCCAAACGAAGATACCTTAGGAAGTCCTGAAGACATGGAATAAGACGTAGAACTAGCACCGCTTCATGTCATAAATGGTATACGTTATTTCTTTTCATATCTCCCCCCCCCCCAAATGCACGATTTTACTTATTGCACGATTTTATTCGATTCAGTATTATCATTGACTATTGGGTCAAAGGTATTATTTATAAGTTCAAAACAGCCGTCATTAGCCATTATTAAACCAAGTAAATGGTTACTTGAAGTCTGCAAATAGTTTGAGATATTTCATGTCGTAAAAAGTGCCATAAAATTACCATTACTTATTTGATCAGTTCTCAGATAAAAACCATGATAGGTTAAATGCTTTTTTCTCTACACAGTAATACAAGTAGTACAACTACGGTGGTAAATAAATATTGTAAAGTTAGAATTTGATTATGGTTTTTATAAATATAAACTATAAACAATAAAGTGTTGCAATACACCACGTGTAAGCCAGCAATAATTCCCATTGGGGCTTGGAATATTTACTAACAATATTATAAGGTACTGTTTATTGTTTGAATTATAAAAACCAAGAGTCGCACATGGTAGGTAGGGACTTAAACGTGAAGCCTGTCCATAAAGCACAATTACCTGATATAAGGTTTTTTTCGTAAAACTTAAGATCTAAATTAGGACATTAAACTAATTCATTTTTATTTTAAGTCACGTCTATGGTGTCTGTCCAATAGTCACTTACCATCGTTTTTGTATATTTACCGTCTTGTGAGTAACAGTATAAGCGTAAATATATGTTTTAAGTGTTATAAGACGTTTCTTTTATTTACTTTCCGTATTTTTATTTTGACAATTTCTATCCTCCACCGTCGATATTATTTAGCTACAACTGCAGCGACCCTTGTCGGGACTGTAGCTACCTGCCGCCTAGAGAAAGCTGGCGCCCCAACACAACATTCTTTTTTTAGGTTTCAAGGAACTCAAACTCTTGATTCTCTTGTTCCGTTAAATTGTTTTTGCAATGCTGGACCCTCTGGTCATCGAACCGTAATTTGTTGTGTTTGCAAATACAGTATTTGGAATCACCACCAACAAAGCCCTACACGACATATCTGTTTTTGTCTCAAATATTAGAAATAACTAGGTCTTTGAACTAAACGGGTTGCTTATATTAGAGTCATCAAGACATCTCTTATTTTGTTTGACATTTTAGTTTTTACTTTATTAAGTAACCAATGGTGGTATAAGCACTTTATTTAGTGTTGCCTATTGACAACACAAAAAATTGTCAATATTGAAATAATGAGTCCCAAATTAATGGTAGGCTAAAACGAATGGATGGTATTAAAACTGGCACATACTTTTTTTATTCATATACTTTTATTCATTAACTACTTATCAGTCTGTTATTTTATAATATTACATTTTAATTTTAATAATGTAATTTAATTTGTTACATAAATAGAAGTCAACGAACCTGATGACCACAGACTATATTCGGATTACCAGTGGGTCCCTACAACACATGGAGAGGGTGTGATGCCTTTAGCAGAAGTGATGCTTCAAGAAGAAGAGTTGCAATGATGCTTGAACCTTCAACTTGAGGCGTGTGAACCAGCAGAGGAAGTCAGGGCAACGTGTCGCTTCTGCGGTGTTATGAAGCCTGCGCACACCCTGTGGGCACCCAATGTTGTGTAGTGGGTGTTTGAGGGCATTTGTCTCCCATCAACTGTTCTCGATTAATGGAGACGGTACCCAAGTACAAGTGCCGATAACGTGCTTGGCATGTCATGCCATTGTGAGCCAAATAGTTAGGGTTTGTTTTTTAAATTAAATGAACTGGTGTTTTTACACATTTTATTTTACCCAATTATAATATAGTATATTATTGCAATTATACACACACTCACTCACATACACATACGTCATAAATTTGTTTATCTTAGGAAGGCGGCTAAGGGGTGTACGAGTCCTAAAAATAGTCCACTAGGCTAGAAACTTATTATCTTGCATTTGCTTTGTATTGATACTCGTTCATCGTTTATAGGAATCTTTAAAGGCGTTCTTCATTATATTAGTCCAGGAGCTGAGGGGGTTTGAGCATGCATGAAAGTAGTACGCAATGCTATTGCTGATTATTGTAATATGGGCTGTGGTGATGAAAATTACGTATGTCGCCTATTTCAAAAGTGGTCGATAAGGTTGATGGGAGGGGGTAAACATGGCGGAGTGCGCTATGCATTAAAACGCTGATATTTAGAAAACGGTAAAAGATAGAACATCGGTTAAAACGTCGTTGTAATCCTAAAAATATGGACTACAATAATGTATATTAGGTCCGAGATCGTATCCCTAATAATAAGCAAGTTATTGTATGAAATATGTAAAAATGGACTATTCTTGTAGTTTTTCCCCCGAAAGTAGAATTAATTTTTGAGTGTCGCAAAGAAGTAATATAAAATATCTTTGCTGATAGTTGTAATACGGAATAGATATGAAAATTGAATAATTATTTTCCGTAGCCAAGCAAGTGTATTTTGTACAATTACTACTATGGGTGAAGGAGAAAACGTTCTCTAGTCAGCCCGCAATACGGCAGTGCTTTGGTAAAGTATCCTACATTTTGCAGGCGTAAATACGAGTGAAGTTGTCTCCAGTTGTCCGCCACACCGTTTGGTTAGGCCGGCCAAACCAAACTCTGCCGCTCAGAGGCAAGTGGGAAGGGCCTCATGCCCCGCCGGCCGCTGACCTTGCATCACTTTCAACTTTCACTTCATCTTTCAAATGAAGCAATCTTTTTCAATTATCAAAGTCAACAAAATACGCGTGCATACACAAGGCCACGACACTGTACACCGTGACTACCCATTGGTGATGCAAAAGAAGCGATCTTACCTGGCAGCTGTTAGATGGGAGTGCTAAAGTGTAATGATAATCCCTCTGCGTAAAATTCTAATTTTAAAAACCCTTTGACTAACTGTTGTAAGAAAGACTTAGTAAACCAAAAGTATGGCTTTTATTCATTCAAAATTACAACCATGTTTTAGTTAAGAACATATACAATATTTACAAACAAATCAAATAATAAATATTATCAGGTGATAATGTTCACATCACCACATTCTCCCCCACTAGTTTTCAAGGTAGGTATAGCATATGTAATCCTTTAGATATGACGGAGGCTTGACATTCCTCTTTGGACGTAATTCCCCCACAGCCGTCTCTGAAGTTGAGGTCTGAGATACCGTTTGTTGAGTTTCATTTTGAACTTCATTGTGGTAAATGTCTGAATTTATATTTTCAACAATCTCTCTCTCAGTAGTGTTGTCATCATGAGGTAGATCACCAGGAGGTAGGCCAGCGGGTGCAAGATGTCTCAGGGATACTTGTGATTCTGACCCATCTCTTCTTCTGACGAGAGCGAACTGTGGATTTGATTCCAAAAGTTGAACTGGCTCCACAAGGTCATCATATTTATTAGATCTTACAAACTTTCTAAGCAGGACAGGACCAGGAGCGGATAGCCAAGATGGTAAGGAGTCTCCATTGGTAGATCTTCTGCTATGTATAAAGAATCTTTCGTGCGGTGTGCAGTTTGTCGCAGTGCATAAAAGAGATCTGACTGAGTGAAGTGCCTCCTGTAATACTTCTTCCCACGCAGCAACTGGCAGGTTGTGGTTTTTCAAAGCTAGTAGGATGGTTCGCCATATTGTTCCATTGAAGCGTTCAATCTGAGAGTTCCCTCTAGGGTTATAAGGTGTCGTATGACTTGTAGCTACTCCGTACTTGTGAAGAAAGTCCGTCAGCTCTCGCGACATGAAAGATGAACCTCTATCTGAATGTACAAAGGACGGGGCTCCAAACATAAAAAATAGATCTGGAAAACATCTGATAACTGTTGCTGAACTAATGTCCTTACAGGGGTAAGCAAATACAAAACGAGAATACTCGTCCACCATGGTTAAAAGGTAACGGTTTCTGGTTGTTGATGGAAGAGGGTCCTTAAAGTCAAAATTTAGACGTTCGAAGGGAGTGGTTGCCTTTATCAATTTGCCTTGGAATTGGTGAAATCTTGGCTTCACTTCTGCACATGTTTGACAAGCTGACGTCATCCTTTTTACATCATCCAGAGTGTAGTTTAGATTTTTAGTTTTAATCCAATGAAACATTCGAGTGACTCCCGGATGGCAGAGAGATTTGTGTAATTCAAACAACTTAGCATTGTCCCAGCGAACCGCATATGCCCGAGAGAGCGTATCTGCTTTTACATTCTCCCTACCAGGTCGGTACACTATTTCATATTGATAAGGTGTTAGCTCTAGTCGCCATCTGATAACTTTATCGTTCTTGATTTTGCTCGTATACCTCTTGTCAAAGATAAATGATAAAGCTTGCTGATCCGTGTATAATCTGAAGTCTCTTCCGATAAGAAATGATTTCCATTTTCGAAGGGCTTCGACAATGGCAACGGCTTCTTTTTCAACAGCTGAATACAGCTTCTCAGATTTGTTTAGAGTCCGTGAGAAAAAAGCAATTGGTCGATTATCTTGACTCAAAGTTGCTGCCACGGCTATGTCAGATGCGTCAGTCTCCACTACCAGTGGCTCTTGCCCATTCCTAGGAGTAATTACTGAGTTTGCAATGTCAAGTTTGAGGGCTTCAAAATCTGCAACCGCTTCCTGTGACAAAGGAAAAGAATTGACTTGTGTCAGGTTTTTTATTTTATCAGAAAACCGATGTATCCATTTTGAATAGTGAGCGAAAAATCCTAGGAGTCGCTTTAGTGAAACTTGGTCTTTGGGCACAGGAAGTGACAGTAGAGATTCTAGCCGATCTGGATCAGGTCGAATAGAGTTATGGGAAACTAAATGTCCCAACAAGGTTATTGAAGACTGGTTGAACTTGCTCTTTTCGTTGTTGATTACAAGTCCATACTTAGTTACAGCATCTAAAAATGTTCTTAGATTCTCATCATGATCCTTTTGATCCTTTCCACATACGGTCAAATCATCCAGATAGGCATACACTCCATTCAGTTTTTCTTTTCTAATGATTTGGTCCATGGTATTTTGAAAACATGCCACCCCATTGGTTACGCCAAATGGGATTCTTCTGAATTGAAAAAGACGACCAGCAGCCTCAAAATCAGTGTACTTCTTCTCTTCGTCAGAAATTGGTATTTGATAGTATGCTTGCTTTAGATCAATGGCACTAAAAACCTTGTTCGTCGCTACAGTGGATACTAGATCATCTATGTTTGGTAAGGGATAGGCGTCTAACAGAGTAAATTTGTTTATCGTTTGCGAATAGTCCACACACAGTCGCTTCTTCCCTTTGTCGTTTGTAACAACCAACACTTGTGCACGCCAAGGTGACGAACTAGGTTCAATGATCTCCTCAGTCTGTAGTCTTTCCATTTCTTGTTTTATAAATTGCATATCTTCATCTGAGTAACGTCGTGGTTTTGTGGCTATTGGCTTACAATCTGGAGTTAAATTGCAGAATAGTTTGGGTGGTTCAACTTTGGCACAGGAGCACACCAACAGAGGAGGTTTCTTACCTCCAAACCAAACCTGTATATTTGAGTGGAGTTTCATGATATCATGTCCGATAAGCACGTCAGTACAAAGATCTTCAAGAACAGTCAACTTAAAATTGTTGTAATTGTGATTCAACATATTTAGGTTGATTTTAACAAACCTGTGGACGTTTGATTTCATATTAGAAGCAGCTAGTGATACTTGTCCACTTTCATTATACATTTTAATTTTGTTTAACTGAACAAACTTCAAGTTTACAAAGCTTGATGTACTCCCGGTGTCTATTAAGCAATTTGCTTTCAGGCCATTCACTTTAGCTTCAACTGAAGAGTCCTTCAATACAGATGTATTATGTGTAGTTGCTATTAGTGCAGCTGATGTACTAGACGTTTTCTGTTTTACTTTAAAATGTTGAGTTGGATTACTTTTACAGACTCTCGCATAATGCCCTGTCTTGTTACATTTCCCACAAGTTGCTTCTCTGGCTGGACAGCGATCTCTAGAGTGTCTATCATGCCCACAAAAATAACACTTGCCATCAACATTTTTAATAGCGGAAACAGTCGCTTCTTCCTTTTGTTGTAGTGGGAATTCGTACTGACAAGCTTGCTTTGCCAATTCATTCGTTGCACAAGTTTGCATTCCGTACATAGATTTTGGATAGCTCTCGACTTGAGCTTGAGCCATTTCAAGAAATAGTCTCTGTCGTATGTATGACGAGGCTAAGCCATTGATAAAAGCATCACGAATGTAATGATCCCTGTATTGAATCGCATTAATAGCTTCAAAAACGCAATCTTGGCTCAAAAGTTTCAGTTCCGACACATATTTGTCAATAGTCTCACCTTGTTGCTGTTTTCTAGTCATTACTAAATATCTTGAGAATATTTCATTCTTTTGTTTGATGTAAATTGAGTTAAGAACTCTCAAAGCGTCTTGGTAAGTTTCAGATTCCTTGATAAATTTATAAGTAGTAAAAGATAATCGATTAGTTAGTAGTTTCAGTTTGTCCTTGTCTTCAACGAATTCTGTCATGGTTAGAAAGTCTTCGAATGTTTGTAACCAGTGCGTCCATTCATCTGAGGCAGTTGGAGATTCCGGGTCAATTTGCAATTTGTCTGGTCTAAGGAATTTCTCCATTGTAATGTAGCACTAACTGAGTTTATCAATGAATGAATAAAATTGTTGTAAGAAAGACTTAGTAAACCAAAAGTATGGCTTTTATTCATTCAAAATTACAACCATGTTTTAGTTAAGAACAAATACAATATTTACAAACAAATCAAATAATAAATATTATCAGGTGATAATGTTCACATCACCACACTAACGAGGTTAATAAAGCTGATGTTGACAATGACGTCACTCATGACGTCGAAATTGGTAGTGAAGACGCGCACTTGCTCTCCCAGGACGACAACGTGACGGATCTGAATGATCTTAGTGAACTACGACATTACGCTGCAAAATGTGGATCAGAAATTGATGGGAGCCATCAAACTGAGAATATTATGCCTTCACTAACTCAAGTTTCTAAAAATGTGGATAATTTGAATGAAAACTGCTGGTCGTTGGTAAATCGTCAAAATAAAAAACATAGAAACTACTCTCTTGCACTGCAGAAGGTTGCCGCACCTGTTACTTCCGCCACTAAGGCCCAAACTTCTCATCAAATGAATAATGAAGCTAAGGTACGCCATCTTGCTAAAGTGAAGACGAAGTTCGTCAGTGTAACAAACTCTAGTAGTGCTCATAAAAACGTTATTGTGGGTTCTGGAAAGGCTAGTAACTTTCTATCAGGAACTAAAAAGGCTTGGTTTCACCTGGGCAAGGTTAAGAAAGGGACAACTGAAGATTCGGTTAAACAGTTTGTGTCTGAACAGTTTCCTAACATAGACTGCATCGTGGAAAAGTTGGAAACAAAGGGTACTAATGACAGTTTCAAGATCGGTATAGACTTTGCTGGTAAGGACACCTTCCTAAATAGTTCTATCTGGCCTAAAAACGTAACAGTAAAGCGTTTTTTATTCAGGAAAGCCTCGGAGAAAAACTCGACTCAATCTCAATCAGTGCAGGGGGGGGGGGGGGGTTCTGAGCTCAGAAGCCCTAGGCCAAACATCAAACAATTAAGTGTGGTGCAAAGTGTCTCATCCACTCATGTAAATAACAATTTGTGTAATATATCTTTTTTAAATGTGCAATGCCTTAGGACTAAGTTTAATCTGGCTTCGCTTTTTTGTTCTGATGCTAAAGTAAATGTGTTCTGTATTTGCGAACATTGGCTAAAGGTGGAGGAACTGGAGTTGAGGACTTAATACTATCTTCTGCCTACTGTAGGCTTCATCACAATGGAGGCGGTGTGGCAATATACGCAGACAAAAACTTCGAAACTAAGTGCATTAAATTTGATGATCTCTGTGCTGAGTTTGATATGGAAGTCACAGGACTTGAACTAGTTGGGACATCCATTATTATATTAAGCATCTACCGTTCTCCTGACGGTTCCATTGAAAATTTCTTCGAGCGTCTTGACGCCTGCCTGACTCGACTTTCATCTCTTCGTAAGACGATCCTACTGGGTGGCGACTTTAACATTGCTCTAAACCATGACGAGCTACATACAAGGACTTTCACCAACCTTCTGAGGGCTCATGGCCTTTTTATTGCAAATTTTGCTCCAAACCGTGGAGATCGTTGCCTCGACACAGTGGCTACAAACCTGGACACCTGGGCCTATGAGGTGGACGTGACCGAACCTCTATAGTCCTCGCCACCCTAAGTTGAGGCAGCCCAAGGCCGCACGGCGTATATCTAGTGCGGCCTTTGGCTGCCTCAACTTAGGGTGGCGAGGACTATAGATGCTGATCACAAAGTGGTGACTATAAGGACAAACATCGCCTCGGTGAGTACCACTTCAGATTTTCCTAGTTGGCACTCAGAATATAGTAGAAGTTTTAGAAATATTAAAGAAGATATTCTTCCACATTTCAGACATGCTTTGTCTCTAGTAAAACTGTACTGTCTTATTAATGGGCTTAAGTCCTGAGTTAGCCCCAGAAACATTTTTTAATGAAATAAATTACTTATTTAACATCTACTTTCCTGAAAATATTAAGGCAAAGGGCCGTAGTACTAAGCCTAATTCTAAGTATGTGGAACCGAAAGTAAAGGCTAACACGTGGTATACTCCTGAGCTGTCTAGATTTAAGGCTTTAGTTTTAGCCATTAGAGATAGGTATGTGTCGACTACATGTCAGGAAACTAAAGAACGTCTTAGACGCTTGTACTTCAAAACAAAGAATACGTATAAGGTTAAGGTCGATGATGCTAAGAAACTCGATAATATAAGTAAGATTGGAGGTGCACTAAATCCATGTAAGGCGGCTTGGTCGTTAGTTAATAGTAATAGAAGCCTCTCAAAGCAAAATACAGCCCTATGTAAAGCTAGCCCAGACGATTTCAACAAATTTCTGTTGGGTAACGTTGAGAAACTGGTTTCGGAGATTCCATCAGTGGCTGACGATCCTGCTGAAAATGTCATGTCAACCTTGTACGATGGCAGAGAGTAACTCCTTTGGAGATAGTAAAGATCGTGTCGGGGTTTAAATCCTCACGTAGCCCGGATATCTACGGCATGTCAACTGTTGTCCTCAAGGCCATAGTGGATGTAATTGCTCAACCTCTATCCATGATTATATATGGCTGTCTGAGCATTGGAATTTTTCCCGATCTTTTGAAAGTTGCACGAACTGTCCCCATCTACAAAAAGGGCGATCCTTCAAACCTAAACAGCTATAGGCCTATTTCTGTAATTCCTGTGGTTAGTAAAGTAATAGAAACCATCATCAAGAATCAACTAGTAATTTTTTTTGAATCAAACAACCTTTTTTCCGATCTTCAACATGGATTCAGGCGTAATAGATCTACTGTGACTGCGTTGGCCGAACTTGTAACCAGAGTGCAGGATGCTTTTGAATCTTCGGACACGTTGGCATTGACACTTTGCGACCTGAGCAAAGCATTCGATTGCATCTCCCACAAAATCCTAATTGAAAAACTCGAACGTTATGGTGTGGGTGGTGTCGCCCTACACACATTCAAATCCTATCTTGGTAATAGAAGGCAAGTGGTCTCTTTGAGTGGTGCAAAATCCCAGGCCATGACTGTAGCCCATGGAGTTCCCCAAGGCTCGATTATGGGGCATGTACTGTTCCTTGTCGCCATAAATGACCTCGAATTAAATGGTATGGCCCTTAGATTTGCGGATGACACTACCATTTTCTCTTCTGGTGCAAATCCTACTCTTGCACTTGAGACAGCTGACATCCAATTTGAAGAAGCGAAACACTGGTTTGCGTCCAACAAATTAAAACTGAATGAAGACAAGACGCAGAGACTTACTTGTACTCTCAGTCACCACGTACAAGATGTACCAAACGTAAATCTTCTTGGTTTTGCAATTGATCCAAAACTTGCTTGGGATAAACACATCCAATCAGTTGGAAAAAGACTGTCCAGGGTGGTCCATCTACTTCGGAAGTTGACTAGGCTTGTCAGTAAACCTTATTTGATTATAGTGTACCATGCTCTGTTCCATAGTATTTTAAGCTATGGTCTCCTTCTCTGGGGCCATGCACCATCATGTCTTGAAATTCTCAAATTGCAGAAGAAACCAGTACGTATTTTAACTTCTAGTAAAAGAAATGACCATTGCAAACCTCTGTTTGTCAGCACCGGTATTTTAACTATTGTCAGTCATTGCATTTTTTTGTCAGCCGACCATGTGAAGGCAAACCTAAATAAATTCCCTACAAGAAATACTGTTCATAGCCATGGTACAAGACATCGCTCCGACCTGGACATGCCGTTCTGCCGGCTGTCTAAAACCAAAAACTCTTTCCCAACGCTTGTCCTGAAGATTTACAACCACCTGCCTACGTCAATCAAAAACCAAGGGGAAACGGCCTTTCGAACAGCCCTGAAAAACTTGTTGAGGGAGAAACCATACTACAGCCTACAAGACTATTTTACTGAAAAACTCTTAAGTCAATAAGCCTGCGGCAAAATCATCCACCGCCAAAGTACTTTTAATACAGTTCATACTTCAATCTATGGAAGTTTTTATGTATATAGTGTAAATAGAAAATAGAAAATTGACGCAACCTATCCGGCTTTGCTGGTCTCGGTCAAGGAGGAGGTAACAGAAATCGAGAGAGTGGCTGGTAACAACTTCAGAATGCCCCTGTCCTTTGACCATCTAGTTGTGAAGGACTTTCGGCTAACATGGGAGGCAGGGAAGCTTATGGCAGGACAGCACGGTGGAGCAGAGAAGATGCCACTATACAGTTAGTTACTGACGAAAACAATATATTAAAAGGCCTTTTTTACCAAGACGCAGAAATGAAAAGGCTGTTTCATGCCTATCCAGAAATGCTTTTTGTAGATTCTATCAAATTTAAGAATACCACTTTACATTTTTTGTATAGAAGATAGAAACGGTGAAACAGAAATAGTCGAATTTTTTGGCAGCATCAGAAGACAGAAACACAATAAAGGAAATGGTAGCAATTTTCAAAGACAACAATTCTGCATGGCCTAACAATGTCATGGCTGACAAAGACTTCGATGAAAGACCAGGTTTAATGAGGGATTCCCCAATACCCAACTACTGATTTGTCTATTTCACTCGCTACGGTCATTTAGACGGGAAATCCCTATATGAGAAATTCTCTAAAAAGGATACCAACCAAACACAAAATTCGTTGACTGCAATTAACCAAAGAGATTTTAGCTTAATAACTTGTAGTAAACAATGAGTAAGCAATTGTTAAAACACAAAAAAAATAAAATGAGACAGTTCCAATTGTGATGCTCTTTTCAGATGTAATTCTGGCTATCTCAATTAGAGAAACAAACAACTATATATATTTAAAACAAGGAGCACCATCGTCCAGAAAAAAAACTAAACAAGTGGATTCTGCAGGACAAAAACATATCATCTATGCAGAAAAACTCGTCCGTGGGGAAGTGTCACTTGTACAATTTTTGGTCTTTGCCAGCAATAAAATATGCCCAAGAGGGACGCCAAACGATGATCCGTTAGGAAATCCTGAAGACATGGAATAAGACGTAGAACTAGTGCCGGTTCATGTCATAAATGGTATACGTTATTTCTTTTCATATCTCCCCCCCCCCCCCCAATGCACGATTTTACTTATTGCACGATTTTATTCGATTCAGTATTATCATTGACTATTGGGTCAAAGGTATTATTTATAAGTTCAAAACAGCCGTCATTAGCCATTATTAAACCAAGTAAATGGTTACTTGAAGTCTGCAAATAGTTTGAGATATTTCATATCATAAAAAGTGCCATAAAATTATCATTACTTATTTGATCAGTTCTCAGATAAAAACCATGATAGGTTAAATGCTTTTTTCTCTACACAGTAATAAAAGTAGTACAACTACAGTGGTAAATAAATATTGTAAAGCTAGAATTTGATTATAGTTTTTATAAATATAAACTATAAACAATAAAATGCTGCAATACACCACGTGCAAGCCAGCAATAATTTCCGCTGGGGCTTGGAATATTTACTATCAATATTATAAGGTAATGTTTATTGTTTGAATTATAAAAACCAAGAGTCGCACATGGTAGGGACTTAAACGTGAGGCCTGTCCATAAAGCACATTTACCTTTTATAAGGTTTTTTCGTAAAACTTAAGATCTAAATTAGGACATTAAACTAATTCATTTTTATTTTGACAATTTCTATCCACCACCGTCCATATTATTTAGCTACAACTGCAGCGACCCTTGTCGGGGCTGTAGCTACCTGCCGCCTAGAGAAAGCTGGCACCCCAACACAATATTCTTTTTTTAGGTTTCAAGGAACTCAAACTCTTGATTCTCTTGTTCCGTTAAATTGTTTTTGCAATGCTGGACCCTCTGGTCATCGAACCGTAATTTGTTGTGTTTGCAAATACAGTATTTGGAATCACCACCAACAAAGCCCCAAACGACATATCCGTTTTTGTCTCAAATATTAGAAATAACTAGGTCTTTGAACTAATCGGGTTGCTTATATTAGAGTCATCAAGACATCTCTTATTTTGTTTGGCATTTTAGTTTTTACTTTATTAAGTAACCAATGGTGGTATAAGCACTTTATTTAGTGTTGCCTATTGGCAACACAACAAATTGTCAATATTGAATTAATGAGTCCCAAATTAATGGTAGGCTAAAACGAATGGATGGTATTAAAACTGGCACATACTTTTTTTATTCATATACTTTTATTCATTAACTACTTATCAGACTGTTATTTTGTATTATTACATTTTAATTTTAATAATGTAATTTAATTTGTTACATAAATAGAAGTCAACGAACCTGATGACCACAGACTGTATTCGGATTACCAGTGGGTCCCTACAACACATGGAGGGGGTGTGATGCCCTTAGCAGAAGTGATGCTTCAAGAAGAAGAGTTGCAATGATGCTTGAACCTTCAACTTGAGGCGTGTGAACCAGCAGAGGAAGTCAGGGCAACGTGTCGTTTCTGCGGTGTTATGAAGCCTGCGCACACCCTGTGGGCACCCAATGTTGTGTAGTGGGTGTTTGAGGGCATTTGTCTCCCATCAACTGTTCTCGATTAATGGAGACGGTACCCAAGTACAAGTGTCGATAACGTGCTTGGCATGTCATGCCATTGTGAGCCAAATAGTTAGGGTTTGTTTTTTAAATTAGGCCTAAATGAATTGATGTTTTTACATATTTTATTTTACCCAATTATAATCTAGTAGATTATTGCAATTATACACACACTCACTCACACACACATACGTCATAAATTTGTTTATCTTAGGAAGGCGGCTAAGGGATGTATGAGTCCTAAAAATAGTCCACTAGGCTAGAAACTTATTATCTTGCATTTGCTTTGTATTGATACTTGTTCATCGTTTATAGGAATCTTTGTAGGCGTTCTTCATTATATTAGTCTAGGAGCTGAGGGGGTTTGAGCATGCATGAAAGTAGTACGCAATGTTATTGCTGATTATTGTAATATGGGCTGTGGTGATGATAATTACTCATGTCGCCTATTTCAAAAGTGGTCGATAAGGTTGTGGGAGAGGGTAAAAATGGCGGAGTGCGCTATGCATTAAAACGCTGATATTTCGAAAACGGTAAAAGATAGAACATCGGTTAAAACGTCGTTGTAATCCTAAAAATATGGACTACAATAATGTACATTAGGTCCGAGGTCGTATCTCTAATAATAAGCAAGTTATTGTATGAATTATGTAAAAATGGACTATTCGTGTAGTATTTTCCCCCGAAAGTAGAATTAATTTGTGAGTGTCGCAAAGAAGTAATATCAAATATCTTTGCTGATAGTTGTTATACGGAATAGATATGAAAATTGAATAATTATTTTCCGTAGCCAAGCAAGTGTATTTTGTACAATTACTACTATGGGTGAAGGAGAAAACGTTCTCTAGTCAGCCCGCAATACAGCAGTGCTTTGGTAAAGTATCCTACATTTTGCAGGCGTAAATACGAGTGAAGTTGTCTCCAGTTGTCCGCCACACAGTTTGGTTAGGCCGGCCAAACCAAACTCTGCCGCTCAGAGGCAAGTGGGAAGGGTCTCAAGCCCCGCTGGCCGCAGACCTTGCATTACTTTCAACTTTCACTTCATATTTCAAATGAAGCAATCTTTTTCAATTATCAAAGTCAAAAAAATACGCGTGATACACAAGGCCACGACACTGTACACCGTGACTACCCATTGGAGATGCAAAAGAAGCGATCTTACCAGCAGCTGTTAAAACAGAAATCGAGAGAGTGGCTGGTAACAACTTCAGAATGCCCCTGTCTTTTGACCATCTAGTTGTGAAGGACTGTCGGCTAACATGGGAGGCAGGGAAGCTTGTGGCATGACAGCACGATGGAACAGAGAAGATGCCACTGTACAGTTAGTTACTGACGAAAACAATATATTAAAAGGCCTTTTTTACCAAGACACAGAAATGAAAAGGCTGTTTCATGCCTATCCAGAAATGCTGTTTCATGCCTATCCAGAAATGCTGTTTGTAGATTCTATCAAATTTAAGAATACCACTTTACATGTTTTGTATAGAAGATAGCAACGGTGAACCATAGTCGACTTTTTGACAGCATCAGAAGACAGAAACACAATAAAGGAAATGGTAGCAATTTTTAAAGACAACAATTCTGCATGAACTAACAATGTCATGGCTGACAAAGACTTCGATGAAAGAGCAGGTTTCATGAGGGATTCCCCAATGCCCAACTACTGATTTGTCTATTTCACGCGCTACGGTCATTTAGACAGGAAATCCCTATATGGGAAATTCTCTAAAAAGGAAACCAACCAAACACAAAATTCGTTGACTGCAATTAACCAAAGGGATTTTAGCTTAATAACTACATTGTAGTAAACAACGAGTAAGCAATTGTTAAAACACAAAAAAAATAAAATGAGACAGTTCCAATTGTGATGCTCTTTCAGATGGAATTCTAGCTATCTCAATTAGAGAAACAAACAACTATATATATTTAAAACAAGGAGCACCATCGTCCAGAAAAAAAAACTAAACAAGTGGATTCTGCAGGACAAAAACATATCATCTATGCAGGAAAAACTCATCCGTAGGGAAGTGTCACTTGGACAATTTTTGGTCTTTGCCAGCAATAAAATATGCCCAAGAGGGACTCCAAACGAAGATCCGTTAGGAAATCCTGAAGACATGGAATAAGGGTGTCCTGTAAATCGCCACCAGTGACATTCTCCACCAGTGACAATCGCTACCAGTCCGGTCCGTTCTTGGAAAGAGGGTTCGTAGGTGTTGCGTGGAGGGGGGGGGGGGGGTTGCGAGACGGTGTCGTCATAGTATGATCACGGCTACTTCATAGTTAGTACCACAATTAGCTAGTTCCGATCCAAAGGAGAGTTAGCGATAAGTTCAAAGGACAGTCGATTGCAATAGTTAACGTCACAATGTATTTTGATGTATTTTTTATATTGATTCAAAATTACCCTATTTGTTTTTAGTCAGTATATGTGGTTTCGTTAAATACTTCTTTTATCTGCCGTTGGCATTGAAATATTTACTTCTGGTAGTTGCTGTACCTTTGGACCTTCTAAAGATGATCTAGGTGCGTATGATGATTCTCCTTACATGTACTTTGAAGGAAGGTACGCAAAATTATTTAGTTTGGGAAATACCGTATGGCATATTTAGTTCTAAAACTTGCTCTAGGTTCTTTCTCCTAATAATGGAATGTGCCCTGAAGAATTAAAACATAACCAGTGAAAATAAAATACAATGATGAAGCTTTAGAAGGAAATCAGACAAACCATTTTCTAGCTGTATATGTCTTATATTTAGTAAATTAATGAGTTATCAATTATTTTAGTTTAAAACAAATGTAATGAAACATTTCATGAAACCAATATGTAGCATATTTAAAGAACAAAAAAATTCTGCATGAATAAACCTCTTTTAAAAATACTGAAAACACAAAAAAAATATATTTTATACACAAAAGTACTTCCTTGAATAAATACTACGTTTTTAGTCGTGACCTTCAGGAAGATTACCCTGGTCAGAATTTGCCGTCATGAATAAGCGTACACCAACAAAAAATATGTAGATCTACTTAAATATATAGTTTCCCATGACTGAAGGCTGGTCTGGGTAAGAACAGTGCTGCTCTTTTAAATGATTGCTCTTGTACTTTTTTGATTGTCATTGCAAATGACAAAGCTAACAGAAATTAGCATCTTTCTGTTTTAAATGGTAAGTTTGTTTCCGATGGACACATTTTTGTCCTAGGAATCAAAATATTTCCCCTCTCAACTCACTTGTTCCAGTTTGGACTTAACATTCTATTAATGTTTAACTATTTTGGTCACTTGGAGCCTTGTTTCATTAATGAGGCTTTGATTTATCGATATTCCTCATCAATAAAACCACTGCCCCTTTTTTTAAATCAATATGTGTCCTTGCCTGACCTCTATATTCTTTTAAAACTCTGTTGGGAATTCTAGATGGGTGTTTAATTCATCTGAAAGCAAACGATCAATTGTACACCTTTGGCTCACCTGCTTAACTTATTTATCCAAGACTTTGTTGTTGATTATTAGTTATTATTTTATTATTATTTATTCATACAACAAAACATTATAGGCCTAAACTAACCGCAGGGGGCTCACGCTTGCGTGGGTTCGTGGCCTGGGCGACCACGCGGACCCTAGCTCTCCCAGAGGGGAGGTAACTGCCCGGTGTCAGACCCGGCACTTCAGGTAGACCACAGTTATGGACGACTGGTAAGCGCCAGCCCCTTAGGGGGAGCCTCCAGTGACATTCCCTCCATTCAGGGTGGGGGGGGTGTTTAGCTCTCAGTGACGCCGTTAATTCCGCCTCTCCTCAACTACCTGTAACTGTGGTTGTGACTGAGTCCTACCTGTTGTGTTCGACTGACATTTTGTGAGGCATATCCTCGACTTTGGAAGTAGCCTCGTCCTGGGAGGTGAAATACCTAGCCCCCAGAGGGGAGGTAAATGCTCCGTGTTGGTATCGGCATTTCAAGTTGGCCACAGACATGGTCGACTGGGCATCGGGTCCCAGTGACATTCCTTTATCCAGGATGGAGGGGTGTTTAGCTCTAGGAGAGATGGAAGTACATCATAATCTCTAACCTACCTGTGTCTGTGGTACTTTGGGCTTCGGCCTGCTTGTGGTGTGCGACCAGCATTCAGTGGGCAAATCCTCGACTTTGGAAGTAACCTTTCCTGGAGGTGAAAACGGGCAAGTACCCGCAGCTCACGGGGACACTCAAGGGCAACGTAACTTTCCGCAGTGTGAGGGCAACGGTTTGTAGGTACTTATGCAAACCTATCCCTGTCTCTGAGCACGGACGGTATGGTTATCTTGAGTGTGGGGGGTTCTTCCCGGAACCTCAATTGAGTCAAGGGTGTCGCCACCTCTGGTGGATAGGTTCATCCGGGTGGGTCCCACTTCTATACCTGCCTCCTTTTGGGAAACCCTGATGGCCTGGCAGTGATGTTGGGTCTGACGGGCAAACGAAGTAGATCGGGTGCTGGGTCCGAGCCCGCCAGGGGTATCTGGGGATCTATCGCTCTGGATATCTCTGGTTCCCAGCAATGGGTCAGGCCTCGATCGGGCAGCGGTGTAAATGGGAGTTTGGGGTTCCCCCCGTCAGCGTGCTGATGGTCCCCTTCCTCCTGGCTATTGATGGCGGGTTCTGCCTGTCAGGGATGAGATAGGTCCCGAGTGTTGCTTGCACTAAATGCGTCGGGGCGCTCTACTATGGACCTCTAGGTTCCGACCTAGTGGAACCCAGGTGGAGTGACGCTTAAACAAGCAGCCGGAATCCCTGGTTAGGATTGAGGGGCAACCCTCTTTCCGAAGGGTCTGCTTCGGCAGCCGGCGAGCCTGATGACCTTAAGTCATCCGCCCATGATGTGCTAAAGGTTGATGCGTAAGCTTCGGCCTACATCATGGGGCCCGGGTATGTCCTGTAGGATAGGTACCGGGTAAGCAGTCAGGGGGCTTCGGCTCTCATGACAACAAATAATAATAAAATAATAATAATAATAATAGGCCTAAACTGAATACATTTGATACAAAGCTACAACAGCCTCAGTAGGCTTTTCCGCAGCTATAATAAGAGTCCAGTTCAAAGTCCATTCACAAAAATTCCAGCAGTTTTCATCTGGTACAAGCTATTTTCCTAATCTGTTGCAAATAGATAGTATTCACATTTCATTACCATTTCTCCCATGTTATCCTTATGGAAAAACTGATTTTAAGGGCCTCTGACGCCCTTACCAACGACTTTATCAAAATTCTAATACCGTTGGGCACAACTACACATTTTAACCTTTATTTTGAGACCTCAAACATGAAAATCGGGCGAATAATAACAGAGGAGTTCGATTAACAAAAAAACGGCTTAGCCTATATTATATATAGGCCTATAGATAGATTTGGTTTAGGAAATACCGTGGCCCTACTGCATAATTGGTCCTAAAACATTCGCAAGGTTCGTTCCCCCGGAATGCGCTATGATGAAATGCTCTGCTAACTTATACACTAGCCTGCCTATGTTCTCAGAAAGATCAAAAGCTTGAGATTAACTCATTGCAATGCATCTACGGAATGGATAGATCAACATTAAAATTGTCTTGTGGCATTATATTCTGCAATAATAATAGTAAGTGTGTTATTCCCAATAGAGGGGTTAGTGAAGGGAGAAGAGTAAAGTATGCCGTCACGTAGTGGTGAGGGTGGTGACTCACGGCCGCAGGTAGAGACTGGTAGCGATTGTCACAAAATTTGAGTTGGCAGCGATTGTCAGTGGTGGCGATTAACAGATATTCGGAATAAGACGTAGAACTAGTGCCGGTTCATGTCATAAACGGTATACGTTATTTCTATTCATATCCCCCCCCCCAAATGCACGTGTTTACTCATTGCAGGATTTTATTCGATTCAGTATTATCATTGACTATTGGGTCAAAGGTATCTTACTAATATTATAAATCTGAAAGTTTGTGAGTTTGTGTGTGTGTGTGTGTGTGTGTGTGTGTGTGTGTGTGTGTGTGTGTGTGTGTTGCACAATCACGCATAAACTACTGGACGGATTGGGCTGAAATTTGGCATGATGATAGCTCACATTCCCGATTAACATTAAACCATATTCTTATCTCAAAAACCCTTTCGGGCTTCGCCCCAGTGGCTCTGTAGTTCCCCATGTTAATCTTATGATTTTTCATGTTTAAAAGTAATTAATGAATCTTAACAGCTGTTTCAATTAAACAAGTTGGTTCTGTTCTATGATGTTCAATAGCATAAAAGTTACAAGGACTACCAACAGGGTGCAGCACTATTATTTTTTTTAATTTATGACGACAGCTAATTTCCAACCAAAATGTGAGTGAGCGTAGCGAACGAACTTCAACCTGGAGGCGAGTTAGCGTAGCGAACGAACTTCAACCTGGAGGCGAGTTAGCGTAGCGAACGAGCTAACCTGAAGGCAAGTGAGCGCAGCGAACGAGCTCCAACCTAAAGGTGAGTCAATTACATACATACATTCTTCAATCTTGGAAGGTTCGTCTACTATATACCCTTGTTCTCCAAAGCATGGAGCAGTTTGGCCTTTTCTGTTTTTGTTGGGCATCCATCGGTACTGTAGTGGCTAATGCCCATGGTCCTGGATCTAATGGGTATGTCATCAGCTTCTCAAGGTTAATATCACGTTCCTGGGACAGCAGTAAAACTCCAGAAAAATATTTCTTTTAGCTCATATCTCAACTAATCTGTTTACATGCAGCTTTCCTAGATTATCTACATTGAGTAAATTGTCTTCCAACGATTCGGGTACGCTTCCAGCTGATAAACAGACCATCTAGGAATTCTGATCAAGGTTTTCAACTTCAAGCAGAATAATGCATTGTTCAAAAGCATCAAGTACAGTACTTGCAAAATACTTTGCTCACTTCATTCATTTCATTTGCTTGCATGTCACTGTGAGAACAATCTGATGACTTCACCATACTTGCATTTTCAAATTCTAACTAGCTGTGGGCCCGTCCTACGCACAGGAATCAACTAATCAAATCAAATCAAACTAAACAATCTATAATAAAGGACCCATGCTGCACTGCAGCGTTAAAATAAATATCATATCCGAGAAATAATCAAATTTATGATTTTTGATTGTGTAATTCAGTATTTTAAACTTAACTGATTCAAACGATCAGTAGCTCAAATCAAAGCCTATAATTGACTGATTATTTTGAGTCTAAAACATATAAAAAACGTAAACAATACTAAAGCTATTGATATTCAATCATAGAAAAACCTTCTATTTTTTTTTATGTTGGATGTTCACCTTGCGTTTGCTTGAAACCCGTCCGATTTGAATAACTAATATCTTAAATGCAACTCGGTATTTCACTGAAGGTTCTTAGACCAAAATATATAGGGTACAATTAATTATAAATGGTAAAATACCGTACAATTTAAATTGAAATACGAATTAAAAAATATATCAAATCTATGTTTTTGGTCGAGTAATAAAGTAGATAAATATACGATGATGCTTAATGTGAAATATATGTTTGCATACTACCAATTTAAGACCCCAATCATGAAGATCGGACGTGTAGAAGAGCAAAAGAAACTCGGAAAAGAAAATACCCCCGCCGCAGCAAACCTGCAGACTAAGCGAATTTCAACTTGTCTGATTACATTTTTACTAAAATATTTCCATATATAAGACATATTTATTCTCAATTTAAATAACATTAGATTTAACGAGTACTTAGGTTTGCTGCTACAGGGAAGGTAAAAAGTGTTTTTCGACCATAAGTCAATAGTATGGGATGAAATAAAAAAAATTGCCAAATTTTATCAATATACTAGCTGTTGTACCCATGCTTTGCAACAGGAAGAGAACACATAATAGAAACATTTTAATCTTTACATCTGTTGCGTATAATAGTTACACATCCACCAAGGCTTTTAGAAACAAAATTCAACTTTCATGGCCTTAATAGAAACGTTTAAGTTATAACTTTTAAATCTGGTAAGTAGTGGATACCACCATTTTGGTTTTGAATAATTTTAAATCTTGTGTAGGCTGATATGAGAAAAACTGACCAAATCTTTGAATAAAACTTTCACATACATGATTTACCTTAATCTCCCTTAATTACATACTTTTTTCTTTATTTTTGACATTTTAAATTTCAACTTTGAAGTTGCAAAAATACTAATTATTAAATTTAAATGAACATGTTTTTAATTTCACTCTTCTTCGTATTAAATCACCAATCCTTCCATCTTCAGTTTCTTCACTCACAATAAATCATTAGCAAAACTAAGTCAGCTGTTATAAACTTTATAAATATTGTTGTGCCTTATCAATAGTCTTTTGAAATATTAAAGAAAATTGTATATATACTATAACAAAATTTAAACAAAAAATTAAGCATTAAAGACATAAGACAAAAGTAATAAGATTATCAAAGCATCAATGACTAAAAAATTTAATAGCAAATACAGTATGTTTCATTGCATCTCTGATTCTACTCTAAAAAAATTTCAACAAACAACTTAATATACAAACCAGTTTTTTAATCAGTTCCATCGTTATTTATCAAATAAAGTAAATGGGAACTGAAAGCTATGTTAACATAAAATAAGTGTATTTTGTATTACCATTTGATAATTAAATATACTTACACATATTGTGGTGGAGGTAATCTTATGATATGGTTTTAAACTATTCTGGTTATCAGTATTACCTTGGATTACTGGAAATGTGTGATGGGGGGCCCAGAGAATTGGACCTTTTACCCAGACCAGGAAGACAGCCCAAGCTAGCTTTGATTACACTTATTTAACTAACACACTTAAATACCCTAATTTTGATTGACACCTTCCAAACTAATATATAAATATATATAAGAAAAACCTGATTGAAGCAAGAATTGGTTGAATTGTAACTGGTAGATGAACTAAGCAACCCCTCTAACCGGCAATTTAATCTCTTGGAACATGTGGCTTCGAAACATGAAAAGGATTGTTTGATTCCGTTAGGCGGAATCAAAGTTGATAGTTATTTACTACATTTTCCAGCGTACCTGCGAAGCCAGTGGCTTCCCCCCCTGAGATTTACTTCTAGCCTAACATATTTTTATATTTTACTTAAAACTAATAAGTTAACTTAGCTTGATTATTGTTCATTCTGTACGAAGTTTGAAGACTCGAAGTTTGTCAAATCACGGCAGCGGGCAGACAGGGGCGAGAGAAGAGGCGAGCCGGCTGAGCTTAGAAAAAATTGGTCCAAGAAAAAAGGACCGGTTGAACGGCATGCTAGCGCCTTACGCCATGAAGCTGTGGCGCTTGCGTCACAATATACAAACGATTTTAGAACACAAAAATCAACGACGAACAATTTGGTTATTGATAATATTCTTTAGTTTAATTTAAGCATAGGTTTAGCAAAACACAATAACTAAATTTACCTAAATATACTGGTAAATATAAGAAAAAAAAATGTTATGTGCAAGTTATGTTAAGTTAATCTAACACATGTTAAGCAGCTCAAATTTAAATTTAAAGTAGCTTCCAAATTCATACAAAACATCTATACATTTTAATTGTCTTACTGTTTCCATGACAATATATCAATAACATAATTTTCATAACACTTTAAAATCGAAAGCAGAGCCATTTTTTTATTTCTATAATCATTGACATAGTTTTTGAATAAATGATCTTTGAAAATTTTTTTATTAAATAAACCAACCACATAATTGTCCGAAATATTATATTTAATTTCATTAGATCAGCTGTCTTAAATTGCAAAATATGCAATTTGACAGTTCTTGTTTATTTTGAAATGTCAAAGCAAATGTAAACATTGTGAGTATTCTCATTGCAGCCATGGTGACCAATCAATATTTACTTTTAAAATCCTCACCTCAGAACTTTTAAAGCCAAAGGGGCAAAACCCACGGTCAGTATTGAAGTGTGAATAGTCCTATAATGGTCCTTGGTATGGTAACTATATTTTTGTAAAATTTAAGCCAGGTTGTTTCAGTAGTTGTCGCACCTATTAGTAATACACATACAGACAGACACCATTCGATTTTTATATAATAATATAGATATCCATAAACAAGTAAACCACAATAGTTTTCATTTTCTCCATTAGATTAACATGGGAATTTTAAATTTGGAATTTTTTGAATTTTCTCCATAACTATTAGGCATACATCAATGAGTTAATCTAACACATGTTAAGCAGCTCAAATTTAAATTTAAAGTAGCTTCCAAATTCATACAAAACATCTATACATTTTAATTGTCTTACTGTTTCCATGACAATATATCAATAACATAATTTTCATAACACTTTAAAATCGAAAGCAGAGCCATTTTTTTATTTCTATAATCATTGACATAGTTTTTGAATAAATGATCTTTGAAAATTTTTTTATTAAATAAACCAACCACATAATTGTCCGAAATATTATATTTAATTTCATTAGATCAGCTGTCTTAAATTGCAAAATATGCAATTTGACAGTTCTTGTTTATTTTGAAATGTCAAAGCAAATGTAAACATTGTGAGTATTCTCATTGCAGCCATGGTGACCAATCAATATTTACTTTTAAAATCCTCACCTCAGAACTTTTAAAGCCAAAGGGGCAAAACCCACGGTCAGTATTGAAGTGTGAATAGTCCTATAATGGTCCTTGGTATGGTAACTATATTTTTGTAAAATTTAAGCCAGGTTGTTTCAGTAGTTGTCGCACCTATTAGTAATACACATACAGACAGACACCATTCGATTTTTATATAATAATATAGATATCCATAAACAAGTAAACCACAATAGTTTTCATTTTCTCCATTAGATTAACATGGGAATTTTAAATTTGGAATTTTTTGAATTTTCTCCATAACTATTAGGCATACATCAATGCTTCAATATACTAAATTATTTCTTTTTTTTAAGCTCTACAAAATGGTTTGGAAAAAAATTCCAAAATTTTATGTTTTTAGGGTCAAAATATATATAGTAAGATAAGATAATATTGCATTGTCATCCATTTGTGAGCTATATTTCAAGTTTCAAGTCTATAGCTCATCGGGAAGTTAGTATAAAATTGATTGCAAAATTTGTACTGGACAAGAAAGCGAGCTAATAAACACGTTTTAACAAACACAAGATTGCATGTTTCTACGGACAAAGACCTGGCTAAGAAAAAACCAGTCACATATATGGCGTTCTATGACTTTTCTATGTTTCCATAGTTTACAAATCGGTTCTTTCATTGATTGCCCAAGAAATACAGTTTTATATCAATTCATTTTTCTTATTTCGTGAAATATATCAAATTGTCAAGGCTTCCTCGATATTTTTCATTGTAATCTTATGTACGAAAACCTAAATTCAAATAGTAAATATTTAATTTCAAACAAATCAGTAAATGTTTATACAGTGTACATGCGTTTCCTTGAATTGCAAAATAAATATTAACAGCAATTAAATTATCCAGATGATCATTAATTTAAACAAATATGTTCTTCATAAGAAATAACATTGGAGCTTTAAAAACCACTGGGGCAGTGTTGGCGTATAATTATATAGAAGTTGAATGGAGGATTATTTTACTAATTTTAACCATTGTTATACACTGTCAAAGAGTTAAAAGAAAAGAAAAGATTTCTCGAGACTGCTCAGATGTAACACTTCACCCTGAGTTAATATTAAGGATAGTTGAAATCGTGTCACATCCACCCTTGCGATTAAGTTGCACCTGAAAAAAGTCAGGGAAATGTTTAAGGACAGGCAAAACCCAAACAACCTTAACAGTGCCTTTTTCCTGTAGACTCTGTGATCTATTACCATGTATACAAAACTTCGTTATTAATAAAAGGGAGCAAATCAGATCAAGAGGCGCTTGAAGGAAAAATAAAATCTTGGAAGACAAATAAGGAGTGCGATAACTTTCTTTTCAGACCATTCAAACTACCGAATCAAGTAACACACCCCTTCTTTTTTGCCATCAGAGTATCGGACAAAAAACCTATTGGCCCTCTACGGAAATAACACTTGCCTTTTAGATGCCACTTACAAAACAACAAAGTACTCTCTTCCAACCTTTTTTCATTGTCGTAAAGACCAATGTTAAATTTATTGTAGTGGGTACGTTTATATGTTTCTCTGAAGATTCTACCCTCGATTGCAGAAGGACTCAAGGTATTTTCAGAATGGAATCCTAATTGGAGGCCGAAGTTTTTTTGTTACGGATTACTGTGAAGCAGAAATTAATGCTTTGCAAATTGTATTCCCTGAATGCAATACATACATCTGTGCTTTTCACAGGGAACAGGTATGGATTAGTACAAGAAAGAAGGGAAATATTGAACACGGCTGTTCAGAGGAAGTAATATCTCTGTTTCGACGCTTGCCAACCACGGAAGATATGGCAACAGCCATAGATGAAATTAAAAGTAATGACTTATGGAAGAAAAATCAGAAGGTCCAGAATTATTTTTCTCTATTGTCTGGTTGAAAGTAGCAGAAAAGTGGGTTCAATGTCTTATGGAAAGAGACTTTGAGAACAACGTTGTTTGCAACAATAGAGTAGAAGTTCAGAACAGGATTTTAAACATTCTTAACTGTCTCATTCGAGTGACAAAAGTTTGACAGGAATGATCACTGTTCTTGTGGAACAATTTTTGCCTGAGTCACTGAATCACTTCCAATACTTAAACCTGAATCAATCACTAGTGTAGCTGTACAATCCCGAATTGCCTCAGTTTTTACACAATGGACCGCACAAATTCATTAAGCATATAATGCCTAGATATAGTTCTGCTTTAAATGAATTTAATGTAGGAGATTGTGGGATCGTCAGTGATAAGGTCGTAAAAGTAAGGAGTAAAAATGTTAATATCGCATACACTGTGGACTTTGCTAATGTCACGTGCACATGTGCAGATTTTTATAAGTGGAAGAGACTCTGCTGCATTTTTGTGCCTGCTTCATCTACCTTCCTCAGTTTTCATTTGATGAATTGCCAGAAACATTCAGAAACAACCCTCTAAATGAAATACTTGTTTTGTCATGTGAAAATAAAAATAACGAAGTTAGTGGATAAGCAGTTACCAATACATCTAACCAATCGAATCGGCTGCCTCTGCTTAGAGAGGAATTGAAAAGTATCATTGTCATGACCTTCAATGTAGAAGATGGTAACCACTTAAATAAGGTTTCATTGTCTGTGTTCCATCAGATTGTTCATCTATGGATTTACTGTTGTCTCATAAGCCAAGATAAATAACTTGAATTGTAAAAAGAAAATAATGTGAATTCCCACAACAGCCACCAAAACATTAATTAAAGGAGTGTATATTTATGACAATATATAATTTACAAAATTATGAAATTTGGTTTAACAGTGGAAAGAGATTTTTTTTTTGAGTTCGAACTAAATCAAATCAATTGTACAGAGAACAACGTGGAGTTGAAGAAGTCTAAGTGGCATTTGGCAGTAGTATTTTTCATATTGGGATGTATTGCATGTTCATAAGTGTATATTTACCGTTTCAATCTATGTCCCATATTGTTTAGGACAGCATTGTTATTGCCCTTTATGCATGAATTATATAGGATTATTATTGTTATGGATGTGGTTGTGGTATTTTTCATATTCAGTTGAGAAAAAGACATCAGCTTCATGGACATTTCAGAAGATGGACGCTTTGTTCTTGGCTTAACTGACTTTGTCACGAGATCTACGAAAATGACTCTGTGGTAGTTCAGTGATCCACAAGTGCCCCCCATAGAGGAAAGGTGTCAGGCTGTCAGAGAATATTTAGAGAACGGCACATTTCTCAATAATAGAACAAGAATAACTCACGCTTTGGTAAGAGAAGAAATAAAGAGCTCTCAAAGAAATAATAGACAAACAAGAAAATATCATAAACAAGAAAATATAATCTCGAAGAAATAAAGAGACATACAAGCTCTCACAGGAATTGAAACCAGTTTTAATAAATCTCAAAATCAAAATCATTCTGCTATTGGTAGGTGGATTGCCTCTGGCCTTCACCCTTACACTTAGATAGAAGAAAAGGGGTTACACGAAGTCTTACAAATAGCACAGCCAAAGTATGAACTACCTTCAGTGACTACTTTTAGTAGAAATTTTATACCTAAACTTGCGGAAGAAGTAAAAACACAGTTACAGTCTGAAATTTGAATAAAAAAGATAGCTTAGGTTCAGTTTCTCTGACCACAGATGTATGGACATTAAAAGCTAATGTTGGTTTTGTGTCAGTATCATGTCATTTCATGGATTACATTAATGGCCAAATAAAAATTAGATACATGTGTCTTGGAAACTTAGAATTTGAAATAAGCCATACTGCTGTGAATATTGCAGACAAGCTCGAGGAAATTCTCGAACAGTGGAATTTAAATTATACAGGGTGGTTGAAAAGTAACTACCACCCCCCCCCCCTTAACTTTTCAACCATTTGAGATATTTGAAATCCGTTTGCGGCAAACTTCTAAGATGTGAGGGGCTACAATAGTTATGGTAAATTTTGAAAATTTTACCCTTAGGGGTAGCGGGGGTAGGGGGTAGCTCAAAATTTTCAAATGGCAAGTATAGTCGAGTTTGGTATCATTTTATAGGTCTTGACGAAACAAAACAATCGACGTAAAGAAAACTAAAATCGGCCCACTAATAACAAAATGGCGCTCTAAAACAATTTAAATCTACAGAACCATGAGGAGGGCTGAAAAGTAACTTGCACCCCCCCCCCTTAACTTTTCAACCATTTGAGATATTTGAAATCTGTTTGTGGCAAACTTGTAAGATGTGAGGGGCTACAATAGTAATGGTAAATTTTGAAAATTTTACCCTTAGGGGTAGCGGGGGTAGGGGGTAGCTCAAAATTTTCAAATAGCAAGTATATACGAGTTTGGTATCGTTTTATAGGTCTTGACAAAACAAAACAATCGACGTAAAGAAAACTAAAATCGGCCAAATAATAACGAAATGGCAGCTAAAAAATACTTTTAATAAATGACATCCTTATCAGAAATTGCAATTTGGTGGTAAAAAAGGCTAATTTTAATTTACTTTCAATTTGTATCCAGCCAAAGTTTTTTTCTATTTCGGATCATTGCTAATAAGATGCGTGGTCAGTAAACAGTGCCTGGAAAATCCCAAACTCCATAATTGCTGTTATCAGTTATTCCTGTCCATTTTCCTTTTTTGTTTGTTTGTCGAATTCTTTCTCTAGGTGAAAGTTCAGTAGTACAGTACTGAGAACTGCCCATATCGTACATAACCAAACTGCAGGCCTACACTATTGCTACTTTTTGATTGTTGTATGTTGGTTTGTAATTTGTCATGGTTTTTTCGTTAGAAGAAAGAGTGCAAATTGTTTTACTGTTTGGGCAAACTGGCACTTACAGTGGAGCAACTGACGCCTTTAACGAAAGGCATCCTGAACATCAAATCACTAGAAAAGCTGTGTCTAATCTAGTAAAAAAGTTTCATCGTACAGGGAGTGTTGTGGATGAGCCCAGATCCGGTCGGCCCAACACAGGTGAATTAACAGAAGCAGGAGTTTTAGCAGAGTTTTCTGTTAATCCTCAGCAATCTGCAAGAAGAGTTGCGCAACAACATAATATAAGTAGGTGGGCAGTGAACAAAGTTTTAAAAAACCACAAATTCCATCCATATAAGATCACGTTAGTCCAGGAACTGTCTGAAGATGACTTTGATAGAAGAATTGAATTTTGTGAATTAATGACACAGAAGTTGGAATCTAGAGAAATCTCTACTTTCGAAATAGTTTTTAGTGACGAGGCTTCATTCCAACTTAACGGACACGTTAACCGGCATAACTGTAGGTATTGGGCGCAAGAGAACCCCCACTGGTACCGAGAAAGTCACACTCAACACCCGCAGAGGCTAAACGTTTGGGCTGGAATCATTGGTAACTTCATCATAGGTCCTTTTATCATAAATGGTAATTTAAATGGCACAGCATACAATAACATGCTAATCACACAAATAATTCCAGCTATTAACAACTTAATAGAAACAACTGCAACACCAGATGGAAACCCAATTTTCAATAGAGATAACGTGTATTTTCAACAAGATGGAGCTCCTCCACATTATGCTAGGGATGCAAGGGATACACTGAACATTGAATTTCCTAATCATTGGATTGGTCGAAGAGGTAGTATTGAATGGCCAGCCCGATCACCGGACCTAAATCCATTAGATTTTTTTCTATGGGGCCATTTAAAGTCAACGGTTTATACCTCACAGCCACGGTCCCTCGAAGAATTAAGACTACGGATAGAAACAGAATGCAGAAAAATAAACAATCAAACTTTCCAAAATGTAAGGAACATGTTTCAACAGAGATTGTACTACTGCATGGAGGTACAGGGAAAGCAATTCGAGCATCTCATCAAATAAAAGGTAATTTTTTCTACCATTTCTTAAAAGACTTTTTAACGAAAATTTTCATTATCATGGATGATTGGATTTGAATTATTTTAGGGCGCCATTTTGTTATTAGTGGGCCGATTTTAGTTTTCTTTACGTCGATTGTTTTGTTTTGTCAAGACCTATAAAACGATACCAAACTCGACTATACTTGCTATTTGAAAATTTTGAGCTACCCCCTACCCCCGCTACCCCTAAGGGTAAAATTTTCAAAATTTACCATAACTATTGTAGCCCCTCACATCTTAGAAGTTTGCCACAAACAGATTTCAAATATCTCAAATGGTTGAAAAGTTAAGGGGGGGGGGGGGTGCAAGTTACTTTTCAGCCCTCCTCATGGTTCTGTAGATTTAAATTGTTTTAGAGCGCCATTTTGTTATTAGTGGGCCGATTTTAGTTTTCTTTACGTCGATTGTTTTGTTTCGTCAAGACCTATAAAATGATACCAAACTCGACTATACTTGCCATTTGAAAATTTTGAGTTACCCCCTACCCCCGCTACCCCTAAGGGTAAAATGTTCAAAATTTACCATAACTATTGTAGCCCCTCACATCTTAGAAGTTTGCCGCAAACGGATTTCATATATCTCAAATGGTTGAAAAGTTAAGGGGGGGTGGAAGTTACTTTTCAGCCACCCTGTCTTTACTTTGCATGTATAAACGTCCCAGTTTATGTAGTCACAGACAATGGTCGGAACATAGTTGCCGGAGTGAAACTGACAGAAATGTATGGGTTACAGTGTTTTGCCCACACAATCCAATTAGTCATAAAACATGCAAAGAATTCCAGTATCAATATGGTACTAAAAAAGTCACAAAGATAGTTGGTCCCTTCAAACACAGTGCCAAGGATATGGCAGTTTTAAAAGATAAGCAGAAGGAACTGGGAAGGACAGTGAAGACATTAATCCAAAATGTTAAGACCAGGTGGAACTCCGAACATGCTATGCTCAAAAGGCTTGTGGAGTTGAAAGAACATTTGTCTAGGTGCTATTGGAGTTAGAGGGTGTTGACAACTTATCTAAAGATGAATGGCAGGATGCTCAGACATACGTCCGTTTACTACAACCTATTAAAGAAGCCACAAAGGCTGTTTCCGGCAATGTCTACCCTACAAGGTATATGGCCATCCCCATAACCCATGGATTAAAATCTTACTTGCAAAACTTTATCCAAGAAAATCCAGGAAAGACTGGAATTGGGTTTGCAAAAACAAAGGACAGTGGGAAAAAGAACAGGAGGATAAATGAAGGTACGCTTTATTGATAACTAACCAGCAAAAAGGTACAATGACAGGCACGGTTGGAAAACATACTAGCACGAGCACTTCGTCAAGGGACGCCGAAACACAAGATGAACGAGAGGCACGGTTGGAAAACTTACGAGCACGAGTTACCGCGTCAAGGAACGCCAAAACACAAGATGAACGAGAGACACGGTTGGAAAACATACTAGCACGAGCACTTCGTCAAGGGACGCCGAAACACAAGATGAACGAGAGACACGGTTGGAAAACATACTAGCACGAGCACTTCGTCAAGGGACGCCGAAACACAAGATGAACGAGAGACACGGTTGGAAAACATACTAGCACGAGCACTTCGTCAAGGGACGCCAAAACACAAGATGAACGAGAGACACGGTTGGAAAACATACTAGCACGAGCACTTCGTCAAGGGACGCCGAAACACAAGATGAACGAGAGACACGGTTGGAAAACTTACGAGCACGAGTTACCGCATCCAGGGAGACCGAAACGAAAGAAGCGATGCACCGCGACGTTGTTATTGGGACATTGGCTGATTATGCCTGTATTGCCACGCTCTGAAATTAAAGAAAGAGTAGTGACAATAGGAGAAAGAGACGCCACTTCCGGCATTTTTTGGCCCATTTTTAGAGGGTATGGAGACGTTTATAGGGGCACTGGAGACGTTTTAGAGGCTATATGTTGGCATTTTTGCATTTTTTCTTCGTGAGCTTTTTTTGACCACTTTTTTAAAAATCCAGCTCTTGACCTATACAAGCCTATATCAAATATTCAATATCAAGCTAAAAAAGCTATTTCTTATATTTATTGACCCTTACAAGTGTAAATGTAAAGTAGTGACAATAGGAGAAAGAGACGCCACTTCCGGCATTTTTTGGCCCAGAACTTTTAAAATTTTCGGCGAAAAAATGTCCGAAGCCCCAGGAGCTTTTTTTGGCCACTTTTCTTAAGGACCCAGCTCTCGACCTATACACCCATATATAAATTTTTTACTTTTTTAATACTGAAAAACACGTCTGGAAATGGTGAGCTTTTTTTGACCACTTTTTTAAAAATCCAGCTCTTGGCCTATACACCCCTATATAAATGTTCAATACCATTACTATTTCAAATCCACATCTATTCACATGTATATTCTCAAAATCATCAACTTGACAGTGCGAGATTTGCACGTGAACCGGGCGTGCTCCTGGCTCATGATGCGCTCCCTTGGACATCCTTAGTGGAAATCCATGAGTTCTGGCTACTTGGGAACCCAAGCCATTTGACATACAATAAATCACCCTTCCTCCTAATTATCTTCTCTACCAAATACATGTCCTTATACTTGGTCTTTAACAACTCCTCTGTATAGAAGCCTCCCCTGATTATATTGCCATTTTCATCTTTCAAGATATAAGTCACAGGCTTTGTATTCTTAACTTCTGCTATTGTAAATAGTTCCCCTGTCCAATTTGGAGTATAACCTTTACTAAAAACATGTTTATGCTTGGAAATCCTTACGCTATCACCTACCTTATATCTTGGCTTTTTAACTTGCTCTACTTTAGAAGTCAACCTCTCATGTACATATTTACTATTCTTAACATTTACTTGGTTAGGCTTCATTCCAATAGATCTATGCACTTTATTATTATATTTTCGAATTAACTTTGGAAGTAAATCCAACCATTTATAACTCCCCTGAGCACTAAATTCCCTATATAACCAATTCTTTAAAGTTCTCTGAAACCTCTCCACAATTGCAGCCTTAGTTGTAGAAAATGTGTGATAGTGATTAATATTTAATTTTTTCATTAGTTTGCTAAAATATTGATTAAAAAATTCTTTTCCATTGTCAGATTGAATGTTTTTAACCCCCTTTGGTAGAATGGTTTTAATGGCTTCTGTAACCACTAACCCTGTCTTATTCTTTAGTGGAGCAGCATAAGCTTTTTTAGAAAATGTATCTATTAAAGTTAAAATATATTTATTGCCAGAATTTTCTCTAGCATAGTTTTGCATATCAATTAAATCTATTTGTACGGTTTCATTTATACCTAATACTTTGAAAGACCTTCTAATGAAATTCTTTCTTGCAGGTTTATGAAGTTCGTATGCACTTTCATTCATTTTTTATAACATCATCCTTTCCTGTAACTCTAAATACATCACCATTAGCCCCAATCAATAGATTATCTTCCATTCTTTTAAATACATAGTTTTCTGGTATATATGGTCTATTATCTATATACTTAAATCCACTCAAAGATGTGGGGTCAGCAACTAATAAATCAGGATTATATTCCAACAAATTAAAATTTTTTTCTCCATATACAAATTTTGATCCATCGTAATGCATAGATTGTGACATTAGACAAATATCATCCGAATGTTCCCCCTCTGGTAGATTTCTTATGAATTGATTTTTGGCATCCCAACAATGTAGTTTTTTATTATAAGTTATAGTCTGTTCTTTTGTAACACAGTCAGTGTCATCAATGGCAGGTTTAACACGTACTAACCTTTTATTATTAAAATTCCAATAGCCTACTTCCATTTTTGGAACTTGTGAAACATTCACAGCATCTTTACTATCTGTACCTTCCATCAAATTGCTAAGTTTTTGTTTCTTAGCATTCCAAACACCATTCTCTGATTCTAAAAATTCATAATTATTATCATCTTGTACAAATTTACCATCTTTTTTTCGTATTAAAGTCTGTTGTAAAGTGGGCACATCATTTAAACTTTCACCCTTTTCCACATTAGTAATTTTCCGTTTCTTAGCATTCCAAATACCATTTTCTGATTCTAAAAATTCATAATTATTATTGTCTTGTACAAATTTACCATCTGTTCGTATTAAAGTCTGTTGTAAAGTGGGCACATCATCTAAACTTTCACCCTTTTCCACATTAGTAATTTTCTGTTTTTTAGCATTCCAATTTTTATTCTTAGATTCTAAAAACTCATATTTAGTTTTACCTTGTAAGAAGACATCACCTTTTCTAGTTAATGTCTGTCCCAAAGTTGATACATCATCTACAAACTCCCCATCTTTAACATTACCAATTTTACAGTTTAAACCATTCCAACTATCGTCTTGTAAATTTAAAGTAGGTTCATTACCAGCCCTAGGTTCTGCAGGCTTATTATATGGATTATATAAACGATAAAATTTATCTATAAACATATTTTTATTTAATAAATAATTCCACTTTCTCTCAATTCCTCAATAATGGAATCTATTTCATTATCCACTCCTGAGTTACCGGCTTGGCGACTTAGCCAAAGAAGTCTTAACCTATCTACAAGCTCATTAGGATCATCCCAATAAATATAGTCTATTTTATTACCAGTCACTTGTCTCAAACCTTCACCAACAGATTTAAAAAGAGGTTTAATTATATTAAGATATTTAGTATGTCTATTACTTGAAATTGGTGCACCATCTTTGTAACTCTTTAAATGTCCATTTGTAGCTTCCAAAATCTCTTTATAATTTTGCAAATCAGCCGGAGTATAATCCTCAGGTTCTTTTAAAGTTAACAATTGCCACAAACCTTTTGTCCCCTTGTAGGTTTTATTTGCAATTGTAACATCATCATTGGCAATATCAACTTCCTTATTTCCAATAAAAAATTTATTTGCTTCTCGTCTAATACCATATGTAGTGTCTGTCATACTACTTTTACTGAGGTAATTTCCTAAATAGTCTGATGCTAAAAGACCAAAATCTAATTTCTGTGGGGTGGATTGCTGTAATGGTTGTAATCTTGGTATTATTGGTATTCTAGATGGAGTCATTGGGAGAATCTCCATTTGAGGCCTCTCTGATGCGATTTTTTTTAATTCTTGTAATGGCTCTATTAAAGGTTGGAATGTTTGAAACCTCTCTTCAGCCTCTAGAAACTTGCCACGTTTTAAAGCTCTATATTTCTCTCGTACTTGATTTGCAGAGTCAACCAATTCTTGTTGAATGTTTTTCATCTTTTATTTACATTTTATTTATCTCATTTGACAAAGGATTGTACTCAAACACTTTATCATGTATAATCAAACAATATGCAGATGTATTTGCTGGTACATTTTCTGCAGTTTCAATCTCTAATTTAATATCAACAATTCCTTCCTTCACTGTTTCGTTCTGTCTAGAACAGTCTATTACAATTAGTGGATATTTCTTCATAAACTCGGCCCTACTAATCATAGGATCTGGGATAGTATTATAGTAAGTCTCTCTAAACCTCATAAACATCTCATAAGCTTTAGAGACATCTCCATTTTCAAAGTCGAGATTTAAATCACTATAAGGATAATATTCAGAGTTTAGAAATACTTTGAGATTTTTTAACTTACAGTGATCAAATTCATCAGTTCTTTTTCGTGCACTATTATCCCTAGCTGTTTGGAAACCAAATATAATATACCTAGGCTTCTCCAAACTTGAAGATGTCTTTACTGACCATGTATGTCTTGTAGTATTGGGATATGATGGAAGTTCATGCAACTCTAAGCTTCTAAATGCAATTTGCAAATTTTTATTTTGCAGTAACATCTTTTGTAATTGTAACTTCTCCCCATCTGATGGTATTACATGTGGCATCACCCATTGAATTGAGTTAAGTGTAATTTTGGGAATTGCATCAGCAGTACCACTGTCTGGAGCACTAGTGGTTGTTAATATACAATTCAAATCATTTTTGGATCTTTTCAACACCAATTCTTGTTTGACATTTACTAATACCTTATTAAAATCCTCAAATACACCCATTAACAGTTCTAATGGCAAACAAGTACTAAACTTGCCACCTTTATGGAACTCTTTTAAATTCGTGTCAGAATCAAATGCCACATTTGACAATTTAGTTGTTTTATTGTAAGAGCTCAATATTTTCATAAGACTAGAAATTCCTGGGTTTCTTACAATGTCTATTTCTTTACCTGCGACTTCATATCTAATTTCATCAAATAAGAATGCAAATGCATTATTTATAAAATGACCTTTATCATGATTTTCAATTTCTCCCTTAATATACAGATAACTCCTACATGGGAGAGTTAGCAAATCTTGATTATTAATACATATTCGAATTTCATCAGAATTATTTATTGCTAAAGTGTTATGGGGAACATAGGAGTGATTTGTAATTTTAACCACACTATCGTCGAATTGGGATTTCCCTGTAACGTCTAGAAAATCTTCCATTTTTATTAATAGAAAAATTTTAACTTTAGTCCTATTGATCGTAGGAACCTAGCATTTTGTACACTTATAGATAAATTCTTATAAATTCTCATATCTTTTTTATATGACAAGTAATTGTAGTTTCTTCTCCATTAAAGTCAATTGCCTTGTCATGCTGATCGGCAAATGTAATACTGACAACATCTAAACTTCTCTTATTTACAGGAAAATATATAATATTTCTTGGAACTTCAATAATTTTGTAGCCAGGAGGAGCTTCTGGATAAAAGCTATGTATGGTGTGTGATTTGTTTCCATTTAAATAGGACCCGTTTGCAATATTACATTTTACTCTAATCACATTTACATTATTAATGTTTATTTTATTTGTAGATTCAAACTGAACACCAGGAGTAGAAACACCTTTAAATCCCAATAAAACAGACCCTAAACATGGTTTTGTAAAATCAAACACGTGGCTAGAAAGTAATGTCGCTTTCATAGTTTTATTATTAGCTGTAAGGAAAAAGTCTGGGATTTGCTTTTGAATTTCCTTTGCAAGCTCAACCACCTCATATGTTCCTTCAGAAATTTCTATTGTAACTGGAGCTTTGTGGTCATAATAGAAAACATCATCACCTTCTCCAATGGTTAATTTGTTGCCTTTAAGTTGATTTAATTTTGGAATAAGCCCTTTGAATAAAAGTTTGACTTTAGTATTAATTAATGCTTCTCCATTCTTATGTATTATAACTTTAAGTTTACCATCTAATAACTAGTTTAAATCATCAACTAAGATCTCTCCCTTTGGTAATGTTTTTTTCTCTACTTTGTAATATGTTAAAGTATTAAGTGGTTTTTTTACATTAAATATAGAATTATAACTTTGAAAATCTACTAATCCAATTACATAATCATCATTTAATTATATGGGAGGAAAGAACACTGACTTTAGCTCTGGCTCTGTACCCGAAAATGTTATAGTAAATGAATCCATTTTTATAAACAAAAATTTTTTATGAATGATAAACATAAAATTCCACAAATAGAACTATTTAAATCTTGTATTTGATCGGTTGTATAGAATATTTTATGTCCCTCAAAATATTTAATTACTTCTTTTGGAGGTTGGATTCCGAATGGGTCAAAATAAATTACAATATCTTTATTTTTACGATATGCTGTCCAATGTGTGCCAGATGAACTGTCTAAGTTAACTATTGCGCACTCTTTTACTCTTGGTGTTAGATTTTTTAGCTCGTTTTTTAGGTACACCCCCCGGAAGTGAGGCACGTCTTTTGCGGCCTCTAACAGTTGGTAGTTGTCCATCTTTTTTATTAAATTTTAATCCCATTCCCATTTTTGCTTTTGCCTTCATCAAATTTGTCACCGCATAAGCTGCAGCTCTTTCAGCAAGATTTGCGTCATTCGCCGTTACTCTAGTCCAAGCTAAGTCTGCTAATCTCATGTCTGCTTTGTTCCGAGCAGCGGTATCGGGATTATTCATGTAGAATATGTCATGCTCTTTACAATAAGAGTCTAACTTATTTTTTGGAGGTACATTTTTAGCTAAATTCTCACGAATATTCGTTCCAGGTCCACAGTATTGATATGTTGGTATTTTCAAATTAAATGGAAAGTTATTTATAAGAGTACCGTAGACTGGGGTTACTTTGTGCCTGCAGGGGTTATTTTGTGACACCATGCCCTTTTTTTACTATTTTTCATATAGTACCAAAACGGTTTTGAACTATGGTATAGGATTGCTACTATTTCTTACTCCATGAAAAGTTACATCTGTAGACTACAAACATTGTTGTTTTCTTCATGTTCTTCTTTCCTTTAAAGGCGCTGAAAAATAGTAAACAAAAACAGCATTCTTAGAAGTTGCTCAAACTTTGTATCCTGCAGTGACCCGTGTCATCCTTCTGACCAAATCAGGTATTTATTTATGAAACTACATAATATAGTTAAGAAACCATGCAATTAGATTTTAGTTTGAATTATTATTTTTTATTTTATCTAAACTCAACCTAAAAATTGCTACTCACTGGGGTTACTTTGTGACAGCTTGTAGTTGTCACAAAGTAACCCCAGGGTGTTTTTTTTCCGTTTTTAATACTTTTTGGTTGGATTTTAGGTTGTTATCTAGAATGCCACGTAAATATGTGAGGAAAATTGGGTCTAGACCCTACAAAAACTACACTGAAGCCCAACTAAATGAAGCTATCGAATTAGTGAAAAGAAAACAACTGTCTCTCAGACAAGCATCACAGAGGTATTAAACCCAGTACTGTATTTGTGTATTACCTAATTAGATCTATAGCATATAACAGCTACTAGTGTATACTGAAATTACAGTAATGTAGCCTGTACCTAACAATATGGTTTTGTTTTAGATTCAATATCCATAGAAACACAATTTGGTTGAAAATAAAAGCTGAAAAAAATGAAGTGAATAATCCGAATGGATTAAAATATTTCAAGAGCCCAGGTTCGCAGCCTGTCTTCACAGTTGACGAAGAAAAGAGATTTGTCGCCCACGCTATTGCAATGTCTACATACGGATTTCCAATCACCTCGTTTGATTTACGAAGTACAGTGAAGGCTTATCTCGATCGATGTGGGAGAAAGGTAGCTAGATTCAAAAATAACTTTCCTGGACTAGAATGGGCCTATGCTTTTATGAAGCGGCACTCTGCAATCATTTCCCAGCGTACTGCTAAGAATATAACTTACTCCAGGGCCTCAACAGATGAGAAGATAATTGACGATTATTTTAGTCACCTAGAAAAAGAAATAAGCGGCGTGGATCCAAAAAACATCTGGAACTATGACGAGACCAATCTTGTAGATGATCCCGGCAACAAAAAGGTGATAACCAAGCGAGGAGCAAAGTACCCTGAACAAATTCGCAATTCTTCAAAGGCCTGTACATCTTTGATGTTTTGTGGCAATGGTGCTGGGGAGCTAGCACCTTTATATGTTAACTACAAATCAGAAAAGCTGTGGACTACGTGGACCGAGAATGGGCCAGATGGGGCAAGATACAACCGGACTAAGTCCGGATGGTTTGACCACCAAGTGTTCGAGGATTGGTTTATATCCCTAATGCTTCCCATTCTAAAGAAACAGCAAGGCAAAAAAGTTATCATTGGAGATAATTTGAGCTCACACATAAATTTAGAGGTGTTGCGCTTATGCGAAGAAAATGACATAAAGTTTATTGCTCTTCCGCCGAATTCCACTCACCTTCTGCAACCTCTCGACGTTGCTTTCTTCCGACCATTGAAAGTCAACTGGAGAAAGATTTTGGGAGATTGGAAGATGAGTCCTTCTGGTAGCAAGTGTACCAATATACCTAAGGATGAATTTCCAGGTCTCCTAAAACATCTGATGAATGCCATGGAACCCAACATGAAGAATAACATGTTGTCAGGGTTTCGTAAGACTGGAATCGTACCTTTGAATAAGGAAGAAGTAACAGCAAGACTTCCAACGTCCACAGCAGAGAATCATTTGACATCGTTGACAGACTGTATCAGTAATGTGTTTTTGGACGAGCTAAAGAAACGAAGAGAAGAAGTGACCAAACCAAGTGAGAAAAAAAGGCGTAAGAAGCTAAATGTGCCAGCAGGAAAAAGCATTTCATCTGCAGACATTCTAGCACGACACGAAAATTCTAATGAAACGCATAGTGGTACTCGGAAACAAAGAGGAAACAATAAAACAAAAACACCAAAAACACCAAAAACTCATAAAAAAAGGAAAAGGACTTCAGATTTAGGCATTACCAGCGAGGAAGAAACCGACACAGATGAAAACTTCTCTCTCCAAGATTCTGACCAAAGCCTAATTTGGGATGAGAGGCTAAGCTCAGAAAATGAGGACGACCCTGCAGCACCTGCTGAGAACCCAGTTAGTGCTGAAAACTCTTCCCAAACCCCTGGAACAAGCACTCATGAAGAGCCTGCAACATTTTCAGTTGACAACTTTGTTGTTGTTAACTTTGAAGGTAAACTGTATCCAGGTGTTGTAACAGAAGTGTACGAGAATGGATATAAGGTTTCAGTCATGGAAGAGACCAAAAAGAATTGGAAATGGCCTAGCCGACCAGATGAAATATTGTATCAAAAAGATGAGGTTCTCTACGGTATAAATCCGCCCAAGCCAGTTGGTAAAAGGGGCGTGTTCTCCGTTCCAACACTCTTTCGCTGAACTCTTGTTTTAAAGTTTTTAAAGTTGTAATAATCTGTTACCTAATTAATTGTAATAATAAAGTAATTGGGGTAACATTGTGAAATTGTTCATTTTCCTGTTGTTTTATATGAAAAATAATTGTGTCACAAAGTAACCCCAGTTGTGACATTTTATATATTTTATATTTATTTTATACAAATAGATAAAATTATGTTAACTGCAGCAGTGCGTTAATTGAGAGTGTAGGAACAGTTTGAGGTAGTTTGAAGTTAATCTGGTTCAATACATTGGCAGTAAAATGACAAAATGTCTTAAAACTGTCACAAAGTAACCCCAATCTACGGTATTCAATAACCCTCGACCCCTGTAAGGCTTTAAGAATAAACCTTTGCCTTTTTTACATGTTTTCTTATTATCATTTTTTACAATTTTTATTATATAAAAAAATGTCTTTTATTCAACAAAAACATAAATTTAAAATAGTACATACTAAGGAAAATATACCAAAGAAGTTGGGTCTATTTCCTACCAATATTCGGTGTGTTATTTGTGGTCCAAGTGGAATTGGGAAGACGGTTGTAATTTACAATTTAATTGTGAAAAAGGAAGGATTAAAATTTACAAACTTATATTTAATATCAAAATCTTTAGAACAAGAAAAATATAAAAAAATAATTGAAATATTTAGTTTGTGTGACGAAGTGAAATTACACACGTTTACTGACTGTGAAATTACACCAAATGATGTCGAATCACAGTCAGTTGTTGTATTTGATGACATAAATAGTCCAAATATTACACAATTTTTCTCAATGGGTCGACATAAAAATATTAACTGTTTTTACCTGTGTCAATCTTACAGCAAAGTACACAAACATTTACGTGATAATGTAAATTTCCTAATATTATTCAAACAAGATGATTTAAATTTAAAACATGTATATCACAATCATGTTGGTAATGACTTTTCATTTGAACAATTTAAAAATCTCTGTCATCAATGTTGGGATAAAACTAAATATGGCTTTTTCGTAATAGACAAAGAAAGGTCAAAGAATAATGGCAAATATAGATTTATGTTTGATCAATTCTATCAAGAGGATGGTAAGGGTAAATAAATAAAAGACTGAAGTTTTTTAACATTTGCATTTATTTTGCATCATTAAATATATCTACACATACAATTTATTGAACATCAATTTTATAATGACCAAGTGCAAGAGTATTGATGCCATCTTCTAGAATAAACCTCTTGTCATCGTCAAATGATAGTACTTTCTTGTTCATGGTCAAGGTTTGAAGATGATGATTTGTAGATTTTATCCTTGTCACATTCTCATAGTAATCTTGCCCAGTTGCAAGGCAGTTCAAATAATGTTGATGTCTGAGGAGATGTTTAACTGTGGCACCATCAGCTCCTTTAGCTTTCTTCACCTCTAAAGCTTGCTTGTCTTCTTCATTTAACCATTTTAGAGGAATATAAGAATATAACTTTGGTCTTAAACCACAATATTCATACATAATATGACCATCTAATTCGTCTTTAAACTTGCCAGTGACTTTTTTATTTTTATCAGAGTATAAGAAATGGTCTTTACTATATCCAGAGGTATCAAAATAGTGCAAGTCACATTCTATTTCCTTGTAAAAGTCCTCTGTAACTATAGAATACATTAAAGAATCTGTATCTGTCATAAGAAATCTTTTGTTCTTAAATTTTGACATATAATTATAGTGAAAATCATACATTATTACTTTACTAATATCCAAAATTGTCATTCCTAAATATATAGGTTTATTAAACTTTACAACTAATTTATTTAAATGTATAGCATGTAAATTGTTATCGAACTTTTTGCTACAGTCAAACCTTGGATTAGTGACATATTTTGTTAATAGTGACTCATCTTTGAGATATATGTCACGAAACTTGCGTTGATTCATAATTGTTCGACCAAAGAGACTATTATTTAACAATTTGTAAAAGTCTTTTTCAAAATCATTTTTAGCACATTTGCGTTTTTCAATATTAAAATTAATATAGGGTGCAAGCCATTTGGACTGTCTAAATTTTAAAATTCTATGGTATTTTGTAGCAACCAAACCCAATTCCTCATATTTTTGTAATGCTTTATAATGTAAAATATATTTAGTTTTGTCATTTAAATTAGGTATTAATTTGCCTTTCATTTTCTCAGGTGCTAATGGATAGTCATTATGTAAATCATGTAAGCTTTTATCATATTTTAAATCAACTTCTAAAATGTATCCAAACTCATCATTTTGATTATATTTGTAGTCTATCTCATTAGTCCAACAGAATTCATCCACAGGCAGTGGCTCGCACATAGCTGTGGAGTATAGCGAGTTACAATCTAAATATATTAAATACACACTCTCTTGATTGGGATCATAATGTTCGCCCATATATCTATTATTGGCTTTAGTGTAACGTGTGGAAATCATACTGACTCCTCCTCTGATTGCACTTTCTATGAACAAATGCATGTCAATATCTTGAAATAATTGTAATTTTATACCAGTCATTCTAAGACAGGCTTCCCATGTTAGTCCTGGAAGTGAATACATATGTACGGGGTCAAGTTTGTAATCCTTTAAACACAGGTCTCTAAATGTCTCAAACACATCAGCCAGTAGCAATACATCTGTTTTAAGATATAAATCATGATATTCTTGTAAATTATTTATATTAAAATGGGACCATACATTTTTAGCATGTTCATATTCAATGGGAGAGATATGTTCTTTAGTTAGAGTACTGTAAAATTTTTCAATTGGAGGTAGAGACTCTGCAAACTTATCTGGTCCCGTCATGTATTCATAGGGAAATACACCTTTACGTTGTAGTAGTGGATTGTCTATGAATCTAAATGTATTTAAATTGGAAGCTAATTTGTATAATGGAAGGGACAGAAAGTTATAGGAATCCAAAAATACTAAATCATCAACTGAGAATGAAATATACTTTTCCATATCCTTGGCTATGCAATTTAATTTACGATCAAACTTTCCCAAGTGTTGCATTATTAAATGTCCATCATAATTTTTCAAGTTATGGAAGAATACTGGTATTTTCTTTGTTACTTTATAGTTTAAATTACAATCATTATGGGCAGCTCCACGGTAACGGCCAGATGAATGACAATGATCACGTACCCTATCAAAATATAGGGGCTTTTCACAAATGTGACAATGCATTGAGTTTTGGAAAGATGCCTCTTGTTCAGGAGTCATTACAAGAGGAATATATATCGCCATTTGACTTTTAATGAAGTCATAAGTCTCAAACAACCTTTTGAAAAACACGTCCATAACATTTTCACCACTATATAACTCTTCAGAAATAATCTTAGACTCTTTCACTACAACGAATGCAAATCCAGATGGAGTATGATTGTTTGAGTTTATAAAACATTCAAAATCTGCATAAATCACAAATGGGGCTTTAAGTTGATATTTATAATTTTTAAATTGTAATGTATCTTGTTTAGACATTTCCACTCGTTGGGCATCAAAGTTTTTACAATATGTTATATGACGCTCCAATTTATCATTAGTGTAAAAATGTTGTAAACACAGCTTACAAAAATGCTTCTTATTGTTATGTTTTGTAGACCGCAGCATTAACCTATTAAAATCACGAATTAAACAATAATGTGATTTACGACCTTCTTGTAATAATAATAAATCTACGTGAGTATTACTATTCAGTTTAGTTGTTCTTAATGGATATATACATTTATCATCTTCAACCCCAAATACATTAACACTTATATTATTTTGTCTTTCAAATTTATCTATATCAGCTAATTTCACAGGATACTTTATGTTTGTCATATTCAACTGACCTATGTAGGGTGCATAATTGGAGACTCTATTAGCATGTTCATTAGAGTTCCTTGGATATAAAGCTGCTAAAATTGACCAAAGGAAGCATTTATTGTCAACATTTCTTATATTTAGAACTGCATGTTTTGATTTAATACTCTCTGGTGTGGGGATATATGACTTTGGAGTTAGGGGCTTATACTTGTAAACATGCAACTGCCAATATTTAGTATGGTCATATATCCATCCACTACCTTCGGCTTGATATCTGTGCATGGAAGTGTCAATCTTTAAAAGAGCATTGTCAATTTGAGACTTTAAATCTCTCTTCTCAATAGTTAAGGTGGTAAGGCTTCTAAAATCTGCAATACATTCTTTCTCATTAACTAATTTTCCATTTTGATCCACTGAATATTTTATAAATTTGATTCTCCTAACTAAAGTCCATTTTATTGGCACAGGACAAGATTGAAGAGTATTTTTAAGTTCAGCTCTAATCGATTCACCAACAAATTTAATCATTGTATATGGACATTTATTGCAAGAATTGACATGTCTTTTAAAATGACCAACAACATTTTTTTTACAAAAGTTACAATTCTTATGCCTTTGTAATATATGCAATTTTAGAGCCACATTATTATCACAGATTAAATCACAAACCTTGCACAGTTTCACCTTCATTTGGTGTATCAACTTGTAATGACGGACCAAATTGCTCTTCTTGGACAGCGAGGCGGGACACAGTGTACAAGTCAGCATCACACTCATGAATGAAATACCACCCGGATGTCACTTCTATATATAGACTCTCGCCACCTGTCGCATGACCGCTTCACTTGATCCATGTGGCAGTGCCCGCGGCCGGGAGCGCGCCCGAGTTCGCGTACAAACCTCAATCGATTTTGAGAATATACATGTGGATGGATGTGGATTTGAAATAGTAATGGTTTTATACAATGGTATTGAACATTTATATAGGGGTGTATAGGCCAAGAGCTGGATTTTTTAAAAAGTGGTCAAAAAAAGCTCACCATTTCCAGACGTGTTTTTCAGTATTAAAAAAGTAAAAAATTTATATATGGGTGTATAGGTCGAGAGCTGGGTCCTTAAGAAAAGTGGCCAAAAAAAGCTCCTGGGGCTTCGGACATTTTTTTCGCCGAAAATTTTAAAAGTTCTGGGCCAAAAAATGCCGGAAGTGGCGTCTCTTTCTCCTATTCTCACTACTTTACATTTACACTTGTAAGGGTCAATAAATATAAGAAATAGCTTTTTTAGCTTGATATTGAATATTTGATATAGGCTTGTATAGGTCAAGAGCTGGATTTTTAAAAAAGTGGTCAAAAAAAGCTCACGAAGAAAAAATACAAAAATGCCAACATATAGCCTCTAAAACGTCTCCAGTGCCCCTATAAACGTCTCCATACCCTCTAAAAATGGGCCAAAAAATGCCGGAAGTGGCGTCTCTTTCTCCTATTGTCACTACTAGAAAGAATTACTTCGTACAATTTGGTTAAACAGTTATTGGTTCTAAATAAATATAAGAAAAATCAATAGTTTAATGCTGAGAAAAATATTTAATAGTCAAAGGCTTGACAACATCTGCCGGATTCAGCTAGTAGATTACTATGATTGATAACGTATCATACATAGTTAGGCGTGGTTAACAGTGCTATGATGAATACGAATACGTGAAGTAAGATGCATTTAGAATTTGAGTGTTTTACTTGGACCTTCTGCATTATTCTAGAACCAGAATCGGCTATAAAAGTGCAGTGACCAAAGACAGCTATGTCCAGTTTTGAACACGAAACGTTTGATGGTTGAAGGATTTTTCATTAATGAGGCACATACCTAAAAAAAGTTTATTATACCGTTCACCGTTTGAAATTTTTGTAGAAACTGTTAAAATTGAATTTCATCTAACAATATAACAAATTTGTTAAAGTCTTTAAGATTAGTGAGCAGCCTCGATTTCAAAACCTAATTGCCTATAGATAAAATATATGTAAATAAAGTTTATATCACCACGTTATTAAATACGCATAACTAACAATGCAATGAATAAAAAAACATATATTTATGTTGGGTAATGTAGACAAAAATGTCTGAATCTCTCATTTCCTGAGAAAATACAGAAAAGGAAATGAGAAAATGATTTGTCGTCTACTTTATTTACCTTAAAGAACAATCTGCGCATTTAAAAAAATCTTGGCTTTGCTCCGACAACAACAAATACCTTGTAAAAATATATTTAACATAGATTTACGAGACTGGACTGATTTGCATTATTTTGTCGTAATAAAATTAATTGTTTTATCCTGTTACTACAGTTCATATGTTTTTGCAAAGTAATTGTAATTGAATCAAGTTACCGACCGGTACGTATGAAAAGGTGCCCGTTAGTGTGTTAGATCATTTACAAAGTTTTGAATACCGTAAATACGTTTATTGTAAAATTTGTTTTACTTCAAAGAATTTAAATTTGGAAAGCAAACATTAGAAACATAAAATAAATAATAGTGTTATGTTTGGGTTAACAGTAATGAAGGTAATAAAAGTCCTGCAACAGGTAATAAAACTGCAGATGTAAAGAATTATTTTAGTATGATAAACTATAAAAAAATGCATGGTAACCTGCTAGAGCAATATACGGACCGAGCCACAGTATACAACGATTACGTTGGAAAAAACATAAGATTAAAATCTATTTAAATTAAGATTGTGTTCCAAATAAAACTTCTAATTGTCCTTAAATATGCCTGAAACCTAATACTATGAGGAAATCAGAAACTTTGACACTCTCAGTTCCCTGGCAAATAAAATCACAATCGTTGGCATTCAGATATTCCTCCCAGCTAGAGTCGTCATGAATTATACATTTACTGAAGCTTAAATTTTAAGTGGTCGATGGCCTTGATGGTAGCTTGAAAAGCTATCCAAGTGCAAAGAAAAGATTCGGTCTACATTAAATACGTTTCGATAATATAACTGTTAAAGTATGATGTCATTCTTTATTTAAAGTATTGAAAGAAGTACATTAAGAATCCGATTTCCTATTTATTATATTGGTGATCGACATTTATTATTAGCAAACGAGAAATATACTTGGAGAGAACTGGTAGAAAATGTGGTCATATACTCATCCGATTGTTTGAACACTTGTCTAACATCACTACCACAAAGTTTGAGGTTTTATTGCATAAATTATAAGGACTACAATCGTAACTGGAAATACCATTGCAGTCAAATACAAATGTAATTTTTCAATGAATACAGTATCATACAGTAGTAATACAGTATATTACTTGGAATAATTTCAAATACAACAAAATTGTAACCCGGGTTCTTTCACCCGTCTCGATCCCAAATTGAGACCTAAGTGAAGTACTACACTAGGGTTCATAGAAATCATTTTTTGCAAGGAAATAACAGGGCAACAAAACTGCCTTACGGCGTATGCAAGAAATCCATCTCCATAATATTCCGATCGAAAGTTACTTGTTATTTAAAATCACTTGCCTAGTGAGATCAAAATCAGGAATCTACCTACACAGATGAGTCCACCATAACGTCCCAATTCCCAAATGTAAATTTTATGATTATGCTTTCAATCTGGAGTTTTCTTTTACAAATACTATTCAACAAAACTTCTTAAAAAAAAACAATGTAAGGTATTGAATATGACAGTAAAATATTAATACATATTAGCCAATACATGATCATGTCATTATGTCTTTAATAACAACCGGAAAATCTTTAATTTATAAATGCTATCATTATGATTGGTTTCCCTCATTGAAAACCAAGGCATCTATCAATTTATCAGTGACAGTCTCGTATAAGGTTGACAGCATTATTAGCTGGGGATACTAGTAATTTGTAAGGGTCATTGTTATGTTTGGTTATCAGTATTGATAACAAGGGTTGGTAGTAATTCATAAGACGTCTCCTCGAGGCAGCAACTTCATCAACTCTTGATTACTTTACCAGCTCCTTAAGGCTAAACTGATCCAATAACATTCCCTTGAGCATTTGCTGTTTTAAGACTTTTAACGTATTTTTTAATTAATTAAGTTTCACAAGCAAATGTTTGTTTAAAAAATATATATTTTATTGCATCTTAAAATATACTTCTTTTATTCCATTATGATAAGTAAGTTTTATTTATTAACGGCGCATTCCCTACTTTTATGGTCCTAGGACGCTAAGCATGAGTCCGGGATTGTTTTACACATTACATCAGGCTAGACCTAGGGGTAGCGGTATTAGCATTTAGAGAAAATAAATTGGTGATTTCGCGGGATTTTAACCCGGGACCGATGACCCGTGCTCTACCACTAGACCAGCTCGCTATCCATTCCTCACTGGATGGAAGAGAAGTTTACAAATGTATGTATTGTAGTTTAAAATAAAAAGTAATTAAAGATCAAATCAACCTGTAACATTGACACCTTAACAAGCAAACTCGATATACATTGACTTTATCACAGCCCTCTGCTTGGGGCACCTGGTTTTGTAACGCTTCCAAAGCTTGAACTTTCAAAAATAAGGCAATATTACTTGATCCCCTTAGTAACATTCTTTTAATCAAATGTTTTTTTTATATATTTTTTTATCTTTTCTGGGCATATAAACTTATAATACACATGGTAAGTACAAGAAACCTTCCAACACTTTAATACGTAATTAATGTTGAAGTTATCGTTATTGAAATATAATCCATTACCACTCCATCCATTGAAACTGCAGCAGTTTCAAGAATCCAGAAAACACACTAAAATTAATCGTTTAAGAGTATTTTAAAAGGGAAGTGTTTTAGAAGCTTAACTCTACAGCAGTTTACAACTGTCCAACAAGTTTTAATTACTTTGTAATCTTCCTGGCGTCAAACAGAATCTGTTCAAAAGAACTTATAAGTAACTCCGCGATGCAAATGGTTATGCTCGAGACACATATTTAATTTTTCAAAGCTGCATTGATCTTAAAACGATTTTGATCAATTACGTGTTTTGTACAACTGTACAAATTATAAATATTATCATAACTGTATGGCTAAAACCACATTTTGGCATGACTTATGTGATGATAGAGGAACAAATTCCATGTGAAAACTGCCCATCTGGAGACATTCGGAAACTTGAAGCGGAAGAAGAATAACAATCATGCAAAGATAATGATGACTCGGATTGGGAAGACATTGACGAAGATGAGACACATACGAGGAAGCTGAATGAATAAACACAAGACATCGGCATGACTTGTGACGATAATGTACATTGAAATTCTTTAATCTTCATACGTAAACTGCCCTTATTGTGACATTCTGGAATTTGTGCGAAGATAATGACTCTGATTGGGAGGAAATTATTGGAAATGAGACTGACTACGAATTTGTAGAATGTGAACTCGAAAAAGCTGAATTCAGAAACCTTAAACACAAGAAAGCTTGAATTAAAATTTTGGATAGCCCATGGCTAGATTTGTAAATTGAATGGTGTTACTCCACCTGCAGGTAAACAATAAGATCGTTTAGGTAATCATATTAACTTTTTGTGGACTTTTTAGTGTTTTGTCAAAGTGCTGGGCAAGGGCTAGTGATATAATTTTAGTCTTATAATTTACTGATTAGTGTTTGTTTCCATAAAAAAATACTTTGAGCCATGTAATTGTGGAATTAATTAAGTTTAACAGTTTTATTTTTAAACGGAAAATGTTTATTACTTTTGACAAGTCGACTAGTTCACTGTTACCGGAATTCCGTACATGTAAAAATCCAAGGTACATGGAAGGCGTCTATTACGGGATTCCTATAAGTGCTTCTCCCAGACAACCTTGACCACATCTGTTTATTTATGAACGAGGTGATTTCAGGCCTCGTGCCGCTCGTGGGTACATCTAAAGTTAGCTAATCCCCGTATCATTTAGTGAGAAACTGTAAAATGAGACCCATCTCCAGTCAGGCGTGATAATTGTGTAATCAGGCAACCAAAACGCTTTCTGATCTCTACTGATATTTAAGGAATACAATTAAGAAATCCAGCTCCTGAAGGTAAAATGAGAGTTCAATGTTGATATGTCTCGAAAATGGCTTAAGAGCAGTAACCTCACAAACATGATGATATCCTATGGAGTGGACAATAAAGTGAAAAGGGAACAGAGAGGTTCTAGGACCATGTGTATACTGGTTTTCCAGATGTCGTCTTTCAATGCTACGATTTGGTTACTACGTTATCAGACCATCACGGACAAGTTGCCAATAGAAAGGAGGGGAACTTGACGGAGGTTCTATATACATTATAAAAAGGTCCTTTTGTAGCAGTAATGTGGAAGTCTTTAAATATCTTTTGCAAAATTGAGTGATGTATTTAGTGCCACCAGAATAGACGCAAAAATGGATGGGAACTTTTAAATCCACGGTAAAGTTAGCTTTTAACCAGGAATTACCAGAAAGGAAAATTAAACTAAAGAGCAAAAATAAATCGCGTGCCTCTCAATGAAGAGCTAATAGAAATGCGTAATCTGGTGAGACACTGATGGCATCTTACTCGAGACTGGGATAGGTATCACGAGAAGAGAAAGCATTATTTGTCACTAAGAAGAGATAGAGGTCCTTTATTAGGCATACTAAGTCATCGACAGTTCTTGACAGACATAACATTTTTTCAAATAAATAAAAAACAGCACGGCAAATTGTAAACGAGCACAGAAACACAAAGAGATCACCAGGGTTGACTGTCAAGTGCGTCTAATATAAAGATGGCTCAACCGTAAGAGATCCAAAGTTGATTTCAGATCTGTTCAATCACTTATTTATCAAAGTACACAATAATTTAGAAGCCAGAGTGTTTGTGGATGACCCCCAAATCAGATTTCCACATATTTAGCGTCATCTTTTCCCCCTACTCTAGTAACATCAACTCAAGTGGCCGACGTAATAAGATCCTTAAAATCAAAGTCATCCTCAGGAGTCAACAACATCTCTTCAAAGCTTCTAAAATCGTGTTCCCATCTTTTTTCTTTGCCCCCTTGCTCATCTGATTAATTATTCTTTTGAAAATGGGGAGTTTCCCGACTTTTCGAAACAGTCGACGGGAAAACCGTTACACAAAAATGGAAATACCCCCGCCGCAGCAAACCTGCAGACTAAGCAAATTTCCATTTGCCTGATTGGATTTACACCAAAATGTCTCCACACTAAAATGTCTCCTTAAAAAATTACATTTACTGCCTATTTAAATAACATTAGTTTAACGAGTACTAAGGTTTGCTGCAACATGGAAAATGTAATAGTTTAGTATGAAATTAATGTATATTCCAAATTTGATCAAAATATGTTCATAAACAAGCAAACTACAACAGTTTACTTATTCTCCGTAAGAACAACATGGACATTTTAAATTTACAGATTTTTGGAATTTTTTCCGCAACCGTTAGGCGAATAATAACGCTTCAATATACTAAATTATTTGCTTTCTTAAGCTCTACAAAATGGTTTAGAAAGAAATTGCTAAATTTTATGTCTTTAGGGTCAAAAATGGGAAAACCAATTTTTACCCTATAAAACCCCCCATAAACCCCTGTTCTCATAGTCCGATCATGCTGGTTCGTGAACTCGTTCAAATACACGTTGGTATACACGTTTGTACCAAATTTCATCAAAATTGGATGATTTTTGCTCGAGTTATCACACTGTACTTCTAATGTCAAATTGGTAAAAGGACAGGTGTACCCCAGGGTTCAATTTTTGGTCCCTTATTATTTATCATATTCATAAATGAACTTCCAAAAAGTGTGTATGATGCTGAGATATTTTTGTTTGATGATGATACATCATTGTTTGTAAAGGATAAATGTCGGAAGAACTTGGAGATGGCGTTTCTTCAGTCCAATGTAGTTCTTCAATGGTTTTTAGACAGCAACATAATTGTAAATGCAAAAAAAAAACTAGTTCAGTCGATTTTAGGATTTCATCTCACCTATCCGAGGAAATTAGTTTACACGTGGATGACGTGGTAGTATAGTCCGTTCCGTATGTAAAATTTCTTGGCATCTTTATCGATAAAAAATCTGAACTTCTTCTCTCATACTGATTGTGTGACTGCAAAGTTAAAATCTTAACTATTTGTTCTTCGCAGACTTTCAACATTTATGAGAAGAGGTGTTTTGCTAAATGTACATTTTGCCCTCGTATATCAACATTTTTCCTATGCCGTTGGCATTTGGGGATCTGAAAACGTCCACCCCAAACAATCCATCAGAGTTTTAGGTCATCTCAAGCCAAAAACAATCATACAAGCGCGTTTTTATGAAACAGGTCTTCTTGATTTTTCGTGTATTTACATTTTTCATACACTGCTTTTTCTTAAGAAAAACTCTGAAAGAATCCGCATATTGTACCACATTCAATATATAAACAAGATCTACTATTATTTTGAACATTCCTAGACATGAAAATTCATTTTTTTATCAGATGTTTTACAATACTGTCATTTTTTAATGCCCTCCAAAATGATCTCAGGAGTGAAATGGACTTTCGTAAATTTAAGAAACAGCTTAAAGAGTTTTTTATTTGGAATTGTTTTTATAGTGTTAAGGATTATATTTGTTAGCGAAAACAATGCAGCATGATAATTTTGTATTCTTATTGATTGTGAAGCTTGTCAATGCCTGTATTGGGTTTAACGGCAATAAACACCATTTCATTTAATTTCAATGGGATGGAAATTTTATTTTGTTATCACAATCTACAATAAGAAAGCAAGGAGTATCAATTTTCAGTGGTATTAGTTTATAGAAAACGACAGAAAACTACCGATGAATGACCTCAGCGTGTGTTGTGTACTCCCCACCATCCCTTCCTTCAACCTCAGTACACGAGACACGTATATAAGTAGCTCAGGGCAAACAATAATTGCCCTTCTCCTTTCCATCGCTGTACTCTAGGCGCGCCGGATACAGCCGCGTCAACATTTATCATGGAGTTAACCTGGTAAATACATGAAGTTCTTCACTCTAGTCAACAATGAAAAACATAATAAAAATCTTATTGCATACAGTGCTCATCTAATAATCACCGTATTGACGGATTGTTTGATGAGGTTTGGCATCATCTATACATGAAGGTGTAGTATTAGTTCGACAGGTAGAAAACATGTTTATTTTATTACTGTAATTCATATTAAGGCATCGCGAAGATTTTTTAAAATTAACATGATTTGAATCCTAATAAATGTTTTAAATAAATAATAATGTATAAAATGTTTAGTTTTGTTTAAGAAATGTTTTGACACAGCTCATTATTTTTTTGTAAATAGAATGTTTGTGTAATATTCGTACATATAGTGCATATATAGTGGTGCATTTATTTATACAGATAAAACATCACTATATAAGATAGATAGTAGATGCATTAACATCAACGTAGGCTGCGCAGAGATGACTCATCCGTTCACCCTATCCCCAACCCAAGCACACAACCTTAGTACACGGGACACGTCTACGTGTAGCTCAAAGCAATAATTGCCCTTCTCCTCTCCATGGCTTTACAACTATAGGCGTCTTCGTAGTCAGCTGTGTTAACCATTTTCGAGGAATTTACCTGGTAAATAGTAAGACCTTAATTTTCACATACACTCTGTTTGTCAATTGAAATATGTCGAGTAACTTAGTAAACATGTTGCTCGTTTGGTTATCTAATAGTTGCGAATTAAAACCTAAGAATATTCATGTTTCGAAAAAAATCACACCTTTCCTTTATAAATGAACAAAAACAAACATTAATGTTCTGTGGGTTACTATAAAAATGTACATTCGCTAAATTAACTTATATTTTTGCTGTTATTGCAATCAACAGAATTTCATGCGTTATATTTGTAAATAAATCCTTGCCTCCGATCAGTCAAACCCTATAGTGGGTTTTTTAACCACTGTGGTGAATTATTCTATTGACAACTTTAAGGAGGGGAAACAAGATACGGTTGTTGTACACTCTTGTATTTGTGTGTTTTCCATAGGCCATGAAATATATTTACAGAGTGTGAATTTTGATGCGTTATGTGAGAGGATTGTTAACTCATACAGATGCCTTCACATGGACACAAATCAATTACTTCAAAAACAATTGGTTTGATGAGGTTACACCAAGTACAATTAATTATACGATTATTATTTATGATTACTAAAGGTGTAAAACAAAATGTACATTCAGCGATATTTAGAAGTAAATAAATTTAAAAAAAATTAAAAAGTGAAAAGTCGCCTGTAGATATCATGGATTAGTACCCAAAAACATGCTACCATTTTTAAGATATTATGATACATTTTCCATGAATGCAAATTCTTTGCAAAAATGTTCCATTCATCTACTACAAATACCTTCTTTACAAGAGGTAGGTCCATCACGAATATATATATTCGTATATGGTTAGATATATTTGTTTAGGTTATCTTCTAACATTGCAATTTATATCAAAGATTCTTCTACACTTCTGTTTATATCTTATTCACCCCGTAAGGCATATTCAAACAGAGCATAAATCGTTTGACATTTCACAATTATACTTTGGTATATAACTGTTCGTAGTATTTTATTTTAAAACCATGCTCAACATGGTCCAACATAAGTAAAACTCATATACTAATGAGTATCTTTGTCCTTCCCTGTTTGCAATTTTGAACAACAGAAAACCCCTCAAAACTGCTGTTCTGCTGTAATAGTACCTGAATCAATATCAATATCAATATAATAGAATATAATAGTAATAGTGAGTACTACGACTATCCGCAGTACTATCCTGATAATTAGACCAATTCGTAAATTACAAGGACAAAAATGTGGTTCGGATTCAACTATAAACTGTAGGTCCCTTAGTTGCCATTAGCTGTGTGGGCTATTAATTAACAGCTGTGTCTAAGGAACATGTCGGCCTTAGTCACTAACAAGACTACAAGATCGCGCCACTCATTCTACACTCACCCTTCACTCATATTTGGGTTAAAATACGCACATAGTGGCGTCCCCATCTTAAATAATTAATAATTGATAATTGATAATCAGAATTCCTAATTAGTATTAGAATAATACTTATTGGGATAGCTTTAGGATGGCAACTACCTTACTCATTTTCTTTTTACTAAGGTTGGTAAATAGGAATACAGTTAAATTCAACTTTCCCCACCAGACATACAAAGAAACATTTATTTTACGGTAGGAATTATCTTCTTATAATTATATACAAGGTGGTTCATAACTTACGTAGCTTGCATTTTTTCGACTAAACCGTCTGATTGAGTTTGAGATGGTTTATTATAAACTGACACTCAGTATATATCTCAAAATAGGAACTGTCTTTGAATATCTCTACTTTTGTAATGTATGCCACTGTTGGTTCGTTGTAGCACATTCAAATACGTCATTTACTAAATTAATCAAGTCAAATATTTACCTTGATATATGTTAATTCGTGAAAAATGTACCTCTTTTAAAGAAAGTATTTGGGGAAATGGGTAGACAGTTATTGCTTGAAAGTACCCGATCATGATGCAGATTGAAATCATGTCTGTATGAAAACCATTTAATAGGTTGAGAGATAATAGTAGTTTGTTTAGGTTCTCAGAAATGTTTGTACAATATCAGATTACCTTACGTAAGAATCAAAACCAGATATACAAGGATATAATAATTTGCCATTACAACCTCCCTCACATTAAGGATACTGAGTTGAGGAGGATACTGAGTATTGATCCATGAAGTGTATATTTGGACCCTTGAGATAATGATCGTTATAATCACTAGGAGATGAAGGCCGTCTCAGATAGAGGTCGCCCAAGGGCTAAATAAGCTTCCATCAACATCAACCAACCGAGCAATCTCGTTAAATAGTTTCCTACAGTGTAATTTGTGAACGTATGAAGATATTCTGGTCGCACGAAAATTATTACTTCTGAACAAACACAGTTTGTTTGTTAGTTGAAGGCTTTGATAAATAAATAATATATTTAATTTATAGGCTTATATTAAACACAAGAGTGTACGTAGGCCTATAGCATTATTTAATGATTGAATCCAGTTTTCCTGAGTACGCATGAGTACTACGTAAGCAAGTCACACGTTTTAAGCCTCCCTAAAACACATTATAGGGCATTTATGTTTACGTTACTTTAAAACTTATGTAATCTTTGCTATGATGTTTGACTGAGCAGAGCCTCTGTCATATTATGATTGGGGGATGCAGAGTGCTAGATATTTTGCTATGTTTAAGGGATATATTTTGCCATATAGGGAAACAGCTATTACCGTAGGTCTCATAGTAAGACCAAGACCCGGGACTGATTTAATTTTTCGTTTTGAGGTCCCTAGAGGCCTCAAAAGTCGATACCGATACCGATACCCGACAGGAATATTTATTTTTTGTAAACATTTATTTATTAAGTTTGTTATTATTTAGTTTTGTAATCACGGCTACTAACTTTAGTAGCCAACTTAGAAGTACTTTAATCCTATTTCATGTTTAAAACAGCTGCGGTGCATTTGTTTAGGCTTCAGCTGTTCTCTGCAGATGATATTGCACAATCTACATTTTAAGATTGTCAGGATCAGACAATCGGCACACGAATTTCCTGCCAACACGAAATTATATTTAAAAAAGTCTGTGTCAATAAATCAGACCTTAAGGGCGGGTTTCTGATTCAGGTATTAGCGCTAGTCTTAGACTAAAGCTCATTTTAGTACTGGACTAAGAAAAATATCTTTCTGATTCGAGTACTTATAAGTCAGCGACTAATCTTAGTCAAGAACTAGTTTTTAAGTCTGAACTAAAGAAATTATGCTTTAGTCCACGGACTAAAACATGCTAGATTTTAATCCTGCATAGGGGTAGGATTAATTTTAGTCGTCCACTTTTAACCTAAACCTTTTTTTGTGTTAAAGTTTAAGGTGATTATGGATTACATTGATTATCATGATTTTTGCCGTTTTCGTGGGCCGCGAATACGTCGTGAGCGGGAAAACAATCCATTTGATGACTGAGGACAACACAATCCATATGAAGTCAGGATAAATTCAAGGATAGTTATAGATTTTCAAAAAACTCTGTGAGAGAACTAATTGAATTGATTACCCATTTGATTACAACTGAATTGGTTACCTTTGTGGAAGAAAGTGTTAGTAGCGTTGCGCTTTTTTGCAAGTGGAACACTTTTGCGGGAAGCCTAATATTTATCTAACTAATATCTACCTTAACTAATATTTCAGAATCATCGGCATGCCGCTATGTGCCTAAAGTGGCATTGGCAATATGCCGTGAACTGAGGAAAGACTACATCACGAGCTTTTACTCCCACCAAAAACCTGTAATTCCCACTGGCCCCCAAAGTTATATGGTAGAAGTTATTGCTGACATACTGTATATGAAATTGTAGGGGTCAAAGGAAGCCTCGACAACGACAACAAAAAAGTCATTTGAGAAAGTTAGTTTTGGTGTCTAGGAACAGTTTAAACACGTCTTATAGAACATTTTAGGTGATTGGGAGAACAAGGATTGGTGCTGATGAAAAGCAAAACTTAGTTTAGAGTAGTATCGTAGTATCTAAGTACGTTAGACAGTGTGTAAAGAGACTTCCGTAACTTATCTGTTGTCAAGAACAACCAAATGAAATAATTGATTATTCGATATTTCGATTATTTCATTAGCCTGGTCGACAAGTTTTTTAAAAAAGGCTAGGGTAGGCCAATAAGCTAGTACCGGTAACTTATGACTCCCTGTTGATATTACTTGAGCATTATTGCAATAAGCCTATTCAAACTATGGCTGCACTTTACTTTACGTCCTACACTCATTGGGATGAAAATATCGATCAATATTTTGTTTATTCGATAAGTTATATCGTTTGGTTAGTTAGGTAAGGTTAACCTAACCTAACTAACCAAACGATATATCGAATGATACAATCGAACAACCGATATTTTAATTCGAAGGAGTGTAGGACGTAAAGTAAAGTGCAGCCAAAAGAAATAGGATGAAACACCAATCCTACCTTTAAAACACCTTTAAAATTTTACGATACAACTAGTTTATAACAATAATAAAATATATTACAAGGATAAATTAATAAAAACATAAATTAACCTCAAAACAGTCAAAACCAAGGTTTGACTGAGATCGTTGTTTGTTTACTTTTTCAGAGCAGTGCGCACATCAAATTGACAGTGTTGCCAGCACGGCGGCACGAATTACCCTACATTTCCCTTGAAAATCATGAGCTCTTTTAATCTCTGACTAAACTAAGTACCTGCTTTAAATTAGTCCGTGTGTCCTTAATCCTTGACTCAGAAAGTGAATTTTTAGTACATGACTAATTTTAATCCCTGACTAGCCTAGTTCTGGACTTATAAATCCCTGACTCAGAAACCCGCCCTAAATGTATTATTCTTATTTTTAGTACAAAATAAATAACCTAAACACGTCGAAATGTTCAGTTTCATCCCTGCATCACGAATTAATTAGATTCAACATCGTCGTAGTGTTATAGGGTTGACTTATATTGCGCCAAAAAGTAGATCCATATTTTATCTGTACTATCTACCTAGTTAAAGAATTTAGTGAAGTTTTAAGTGCTACTATAACAGAGTGTATTGATTGAAAAATATCATACGCATAGTCCATGTCGATTGGGTAATATATAATGAATTGTGAATGTTGACAATCTAAGATAAATCAAAGTGTGAAACAAGAGTTCTCATTGGTCAAGAGGCGACGCTGCACTACCATGTCAGCCAATCGACATTCGTGTTTCACGGGAGCAAATGACGATTGCTTTGACGTCGTTTTATGTGAGGGAAGGGTAACGATAAATATCAAGATCCAATATGTCGGACGTATTTTTGAAAACTAAGTTACAAGTTTGAAACAATGTAATCGCAACATACAGTAGGAATGAACATCGATAGGTCAACCATCGATGTGCTGATTGCATCCGAGAAAACATCGATGTTAATCGGTAATCAGCTCTCGATGTAAAAAAACATCGAACATCGATAGAAAAAAATCGACTATCGATGCTCATAACTACAACACAGCAGACTAGCTGCCATAGTGCTGAGAGAGTCAGCAAGAGCAAGTTTAATGTTTGGTATTTGGTTAGACTTTGCCATAAATGATTTATTAAGTCATATGTTTCTAATTACTAAAAATATGTTTTTGTTTACTTTTAAAATGTAAATAAAATATGAGTTGTGAGTGAGTAAAAACAATGTAAAACAGTCCATTTTTATTCTGAGTAAAATCAATATTTCTTTAGTATTCTTCCTCTTTGTCAGTACAAATCGGGTCTAGCAGAAGTTGCATAATTATTGTGCAATAACCAGCTGTCGCAGTTCCGCCAAGCTGTCTGCCGTATTTGCTACAGCCACACCCCCACAGCTATTGCGCAGTAATTGATAACGATGTGTGCTTAGTTTTTTCAGTTTGTTACACGACGCTTATGTAGATTTTCAAAAATAAATTTTAATAATGTTTGAAGAACTGGGCGAAGAAATAGTAGGTGATACCAGGGATATTCCCGGCTCAAGTAGCCAATACATTGTGCCTGTAGAATCAGAATGTGTTAGGCCTACCCCTATCGATACCGGTAGGGAAACTTCGTCTCCCAGTACCGTAGTTAGTGAAAATAAATACCCGATTTATGAGTATTTCCTTTATGAAGGCAAAGACTCCAGAGTATGAAAATCATGCATAAATGAAATAGCTGAAAAAACAGGTATGTTTTGTTTTCTTAATAATACTTACTAGTTGTAGGCCAAGAAAATGAACATTTGACAGATTAACTTCGTTCTCCTAAAAAGTAAAACTGATAATAACTGTGTCTATAGATTGTTGAAAATAAATTAATCAAATGGGCATTCATTTAGCATATTTGATAGCCTATACATCAAATCACAAATATATCTGATTTGATGAGGAAAATCTTAAACCAGATTTGTAATTAAGTAATCTTATGTAACCAGCAAACTCCACAGAAATGATAAACCATCAACATCAACATCAGTGTTATCATGCTAGAAATTGCAAGTTTTTTTTAATTAAAATTATTTATGTAAATAAAGAAATAAAATAATTATTGTTAAGTTGTTAAATAATGTTACCTGAACTACAAGAAATAATGAAAGTGAAGACATCTCCAGTCCTGGATCCTATTCCTGTCTGACTCAATATTATTATATGGCTAAGTTTACAGCGATATGTTTTTTTGTTACAGGAACGACAACTGCAATAATAAACCGCTTAAAAGGAAAACACGTTAGTGACTTCAAAGATTATGAGTTTAAAAAATCTGAATGGATGGAGGAAAAGTGCAAAACCTCTACATTTAGGTCGAATAAACCCATTGATGATGGTACGTCTCGACCAACAATCAAGAGCACATTTCAAAAGCAGGAGTTATGACACCCAACTAACGCACAAGCCGTCCACCTTACCAACCGAATTGGGATATTTATAGTCGGAGGATTCCATCCCTATTCAATTGTGGAAGAAACAGAGTTCAAGGGACTCATGAAGCTTACAAGCCCACGATACAAAATACCAAGCAGGACCACATTTTTAAGAAGTGTAATTCCATAAATGCACGAAGCTATGACAGAAAATATTAAAAAAATGAATTGAGAATCCTGCAGTCATGGAATTTTACTACGGATGGATTGACATTGTGTCGGCGGCAAAGGGGTTTCTTATTTTTGTCTTTCCCGCCACTTTGATTGACAAGTGGTGGGGGTCTAAAAAGCAACCCATTCAATCAGTCACAACATTTGTGCAGTCCGTGACAGTCGAGTTTTTTTGTGCTAGAGCACACTGTATACATTGTCCAGGCGGTTCAATTTCATTTATTCAAAGTCATTAAAGTACAGTCAATCAATTCAAGGTTTTATCATTCATTCATGTTTGTTCCGTTTTTCTTATTTTATTTTATTATCTGTATTATTATTATTTAGTCAATTTTTAATAATTTTCGTTCATATATTGACTTCATAATTTGTTGTGTCGTTTCTGGTATTTTGAAACCCAGAAAGAATAGGTTGGGCTAAGACCTATAGTACGAGTCCTAGACCTATCATACCTATATAAGTGAAAGTGTTAAAGAATTGGCTAATAACAAATCCTTTCTATAAATGTGACGATTATTTTGAGGCTTTAAAAGGTTGAAATATCATGTAGTGCATGGACCCGATGATAAAAAAGGTATGCCTAATTTTTATTTACCTTTGCATGGTTTGCTGTTTGGATTTTCAGTTTTGTTTGGTTTGTTTTCCTTTTTATATGTATTTAGTTTTATTGAATTTTTATTGTACTTTGACGTAGCCTATTGTACAAACTTAATGGCCTAATAAAATCTTTGAATCTTTGAATCTTATAGTATGATTTTTTTTATATTGATCTCACTGATCTTAGTATTATCATTACTAGTGTACCTGTTGCTCGAATTCGAGCAATTTCGAAGCATTACAGACGACTCAAAGATTATGGAAATACTCACGATCTACACAACAGTTAGTAATCAAAATCTTTTGTAAATATCTTATCTTTTTTCAAAAAGCTGATCTTGTTTTTTTAGTGTTTTTAGTAAAAAAAAATTATTTCTATTTCTTTTACTTGGTTGTGTTCTATGACTTTTTCTATGTTTCCATTGTTTGCAAATCGGTTATTTCAAAGATTGCTCAAGAAATGTAGCACAGTGTTAATTTAGTTTTATTTTTAGCCTATATCAAATTGTCGAGGATTTCTCGCTCTTTTCCATTGTAATAATTACACCAACCCAAGTTTCGTCTACAGATGCAACATGCCAAAGAATATCACCTACGTACAATCTCCAAGAAGTGGTAAAAAAGGCAGAAACCAACCCATACAATAGATATAAGTTAACTCCATAAGAAATAATTTTAAAAGTTACTGTGATATTAGGATTTTCCACTGATTTGGTAATCTAAATATATAAAAGGCAAAGCCCTCACTGACTCACTGACTGACTCACTCACTCACTCATCACTAATTCTCCCACTTCCCATTAACCTAGGAGGATGAAATTCGGTACACCGATTCTTTGGGCATTAAATAAGAAAACTAAGTAGTTTTTATTCTGATCGGGCTTTCGGGCTCCGCCCCAGTGGCTCTGGAGTTTCCCATGTTAACCTTATGAATTTTCATATTTAAAAGGAATTAAAGAATCTTAACAGCTGTTTTAATTACACATGTTGGTTCTGTTCTATGATTTTCAATAGCATTAAAGTTACAAGGATTACCAACAGGGCGCAGCATTATTATTTTTTTATTTATGACAACACCTAATTTGCAACCAAAAGGTGAGTGAGCGTAGCGAACGAACTTCAACCTAGAGGCGAGTTAGCGTAGCGAACGAGCTAATCTGAATGCAAGTGAGCGCAGCGAACGAGCTCCGACCTAAAAGTGAGTGAGCGTAGCGAACAAACTTCAACCAGGACGTGATTGAGCGATGCGAATACTTATGAAGTTAAACGGGGCAAAGCCCGGGGGTACAGCTAGTAGAACATTATATTGCAAAACATGACACGATGCAGAAGATAATCAATTTTAAAATCAAGAAAATCCATTGCAAATACTGTACTTCATTTTGACAAATTCAATAAATCACAATTTAAATATTAACAGCTGTTGCATTAAAAAGTAGTGTAGAATTATGCATATGGTCGTAATGTAAACAAATCTGAAGAGGCAACTTTAAAGGCTTCTGGGGCAGATCCCCAAGGGCATTTACCTCTTTCCTCTTTTGATGGCTCATCTACAGACCAGGACCTTTCTTTAGAGACCCCTACCAAGTTTCTACGCCCAGCTGTTCTCTCAAATTAGCTGTGACAAAAACCCCGTTTTCCTCCATAAGAATAACATGGGATGGGAATTTAAAGGCCACGGGGGCAGAGCCCCAAGGGAATTTACCATGTTTCTCTTTTGATGGCTCATCTAGACCAAGACCTTTCATTAGACACCTCTACCGAGTTTCTACGCCCAGCCGTTCTCTCAAAATAGCTGTGACAAAGAAAAACAGTTTCAAATTAATATATAGATTGTTCTATTGTTGTTTTATTCAAATATGTTCTTCTATTTGTGATTTTTAATTAGTCATTCACTAGTTTTTTTTATGTGTGTTTTCCGTAATAATTTGAGAATAGATGCTCTCTTTCTTGGCATTTACTTGTTTATTTTTTCTTCAGTGTATTTTCTCTAGAGACTTTTAGCCTATTTAAAAATGTATTTATTTCACAATTAGTTTATCTAGTAATGTTTTATTTTTAAGTTCTGAATAATATATAGATTACCTTTTTAATGAGCTTACTCACGGATCTCTTAATTTGTTTAAGTTGAACACAAACTTTTATTAATTCCATTTTTTTTTATTTCACATATATTATTCCACATAATGTAATAATGTATCAAATAGACAAGAAACACTGATTATAAACCAACCACGACAAGTCTGAAAATGAAAAGCTAATGCTATTTTTCGTCCCATACGTGAGAGACATGAGCGAAGATGAAGTCATGGAGCAGCAGATGGAAACATTAATGACAATAAGACGAATAAAACAAAAGAGGACTGTTAACAGCGTTCATGGATTCAACAATACGAATTCTGACTGCACCAGCAATTCCAGTTCACCAAACTACACAGAGCTTCAACCAACAAGAGTTACTTTTGATTTCACATCTCAATAATGGACAAAACTTTCCCTCATTTAATGAATACGCTGAACATACAATGAAGTAATGAATATCAATGCATAATTTTATCAATAACACTTTCAGTTTTGTTGTATCTTGTATTTTTCATGTCATTCTAAATGTACAGGTAAACATATACACATTGTGTCCCACGTAAGGTGGAGTAAGCAAGTCTACTAAATGCAGAATTCTTAAGGGTAATAGTTTCCACCCATATCACATTTCACTTCACCAAGAACTTGAAGCGAATGACCATTTGCACCGCATAAACTATTCATTATGGGGTAAGGTAGGATTGAAAATAATCCAGACTATCGTTTGAATGTATTGTGGTGTGATGAGGCCTCATTTAAAAGTAATGTAGAAGTGAATCGGCATAATATGCACTATTGGAGCCCTACAAATCCTCATTGGATGAGAGAGGTGAACCTTTAGAGGTAATGTACTCTTAACACATGGTGTGGCATATTTAGTGGAAGAATAATTGGTCCTTACCTTTGTGAATGAAATTAAACCGGATAATCATACAACAATTTCTTAAACAATTAATTTTTACATTTATTAAACAACATTCCAATAGAAAGACAGCGACAATAATATGGTTTATGCAGGATGATTGCCCAGCACATTACCACTGTGTTGTAAGGTTTACTCTAACAGCTATGATTGGAGAACAATGGATTGGAAGAGGAGGTTCCCTGGCCAGCGAGATCTCCAAATCTTACTTGCATGGACCTATGGGGGAGAGTAAGGACATTGTGTATTAAACTGCTCCTACATCGAAAGAGAACATGAACGACAGAATTAGAGGGGCTTGTGAAAAAAGTAGATAAGAAGTGATCCATGCCCTTGAGGACTTGCCTAAAAGGATTGAAAAGTGTATGGAAGTAGGTGGTGGACACTTTGAACACCTTAAATAAAAAGTCAATTAAATCAGCAGTAGTATTGGCTGGTTTGTAAAATAGTTCAGTAGAAACTTATAAATAATCATTTCTTATGATTTAAATTTATAGTTGTTTTATTTATCTTTTGTGTTATCTTATTGTGTAAATATGAACCCTTTCAAGTGGATCCAATTCAATGTAATACAGTGGTCTTTAAAAATGACATACATTATTGAGTAAAGTGGGGAATGCTGTACAAGTAAACTAACATACTGTTGATATTGAAAATGTAAGTTCTTTGCAAAACGAAATTATGTATTAAACAATGTTTAAAAAACAGCTGATTGCACTACTCAGCTAATCATGGCCCATTTCATTTAGTGTTAAACTCAAATAACATGCAGTTGTTATAGGATCATTAGGTTTTTTTTTATTTTCACAAAGAGATACGAAGTAAGTGTAAACAAAGTTGCTAAGAATTCAAACCCTATAAAAAAGATGTGTCACTTGACAATTTAATATTTTTATTATAAAAACCCGTTATTTGTAGCATATCACAGTAAAGCTAATTTCATATCGAGTAAGAAAATTCAACTGGAGAAGGGCTAAGTGCTTTGGTATAGGAAACACAGAGTATTAAACACATATTGATTTTCCCCCAAAAAAAACTGTCACCATTTTGAAACGAAAAAGATAATTAAAACCCTTTTAAGGCCGACGGCCGTAATAGGCACCCGAGGGAAAATTCACGTCCGCGGCCAACGGCCATAAAAGGCACCCACGGCAAAATTCGCGTTCGTGGCCGGCGGTCATTGTGAGTCTTGCAACCTCACAATGACGTGGAAAGGGCTACATCACTAGTTCCAGTCATGCAACCTCACAATGACGTGGAAAGAGCTACATTACTGGTTCCAGACTTGCAACCTCAAAATGACGTGGAAAGAGCTACATTACTGGTTCCAGACTTGCAACCTCAAAATGACGTGGAAAGAGCTACATTACTGGTTCCAGGCTTGTAACCTCACAATGACGTGGAAAGGGCTACATCACTGGTTCCAGACTTGCAACCTCAAAATGACGTGGAAAGAGCTACATCACTGGTTCCAGACTTGCAACCTCAAAATGACGTGGAAAGAGCTACATCACTGGTTCCAGACTTGCAACCTCAAAATGACGTGGAAAGAGCTACATCACTGGTTCCAGACTTGCAACCTCAAAATGACGTGGAAAGAGCTACATCACTGGTTCCAGACTTGCAACCTCAAAATGACGTGGAAAGAGCTACATCACTAGTTCCAGGCTTGCAACCTCACAATGACATGGAAAGAGCTACATCACTAGTTCCAAACTTGCAACCTCACAACGACGTGGAAAGAGCTACATCAATTGCATCTAACCATCAACCTAATAGCAAAGTGAAATGCTGGACACAATCCCTTCAAATTAATTTGGCAACTACATCTTTGGTCCCTTACAGTGATAGCGACGGCAATTCATCACCGGGGGAGCACATTTCTTCAGCCTTTGACAACGAAATGGAATTGAATGAAATTCATCCACTTGATTATTCTTCAGACACTGTTGAAGGAACAGCACACACCTTTGTATAAAACCCCATAGAAAATCCAATCAAAACACAGATCAGAATGCGTCAATCCAACTATATTTTTGACCAGTTATAACCCCTCCCCCCCATCTTATAATGATGACTTAGAGTTGGACTACAACCCAAATGATTAAGAGCAAATTAACAGTAATATAAACGAAAATCAAATTGAAACCTTAAACTATATGCGACTATCCTCACCGTCAACTGAAAATATAATTAACCCGCAGGAATCACTTCCAAACCAACAAGAAGTAGTTTCAAAACAAAATAACAACGTAGCCATGCCTAACAAAGGTTGCATACAAAGAATTTAAGACAAAAGAGACTCATGTCTATTCTGTAGTAAGTTGGTTTCTAAATTGGGGGAGCACTTAAGTTTAGTACATACACATGAATTAGACACACATTTTTAGGTTGCAAAAGTGTTTGCAATGCTCCAAAAAAGTAAAGAGAGAAGAGTTGCTCCCAAATTAATAAGGAATAAAGGCAATTATTTACTCAATAAAAACGTAGTTGACAATAAAGTGGGTTATTTGCTAACTAAAATGCGACCTTTTAGTGACACAGGCAGCGAACAATATGTGCAGTGTGGTTTGTGCTTGGGATTGTACAGAAAGGTAAATTTAGCAAGACACCATAGACAGTGCAACGTAAATCCTTCAAGTAGCTCAAGAGGAAACCAAATAATTAATTGGGTCTCATGGGGTGAATTACTTTTAAATTGTAAGGTAAATGAAACAATTTCAGAAGAATTAAAGACTATTTTTAAAATATGAAGAATGACAAAGTATCTCTATTTGTAAAAAATTACGACCTAATTTTGAAATTAGGCATATTTTGAAACAATTTGTAATATAGCCTGCAAGAAAGACACAAATAATGAAACCATGACGAGCCTTCTGCCCCTATTTCCATACCAGCATGCTTCGTAACCGAATTTATTAGATAGTTAAGGTGGGGCCTATCCACAAGAGAGCCAGAGGACTAAGTCACCGCCTGCCTAAAATCTAGACTAGAGGCAGCTCACTTCACTGCCCATCCTAATCCAAGAAGGATTGCGGCATTCGTATATTATAAATTTGAGCTTTGTGCAATATATAGAGTATCAATACGTCAGGGAAACAACACTTGTCACTACAGTATCACATGACAAATCACCCGTGATCACTTCATTGCAGCGTTGTCTGTACAAAGTTGGATTCGTTTAAAATTGAGTGACAAGAAGTCAGTAAAAAATCGCCGTAAACACCGTTTTAATATCTCTGGAAAAACATCACGACATTATTTTTAAGCCCTTTCCTTTACTTAACTTAACTCCTTTACTTAGTTATATGTGATCAAAGTTGAAAATTTCACATCTTAAAATTCTTTACTAAGCATATTCGGATTTCAGAAAACTGACCATGGGAAGAGCGAAATAAAATCTTACGTCATCAATAATTTTAAATGGTATCTGGATTGCTTCTGGGAGAAAATTCATTCAATGTCCCAATGTGATTAAATGAGTTTAACTTCGGTATTGTGATAAAAAGTTATCAACAAAATTGTTACAAGGATCGGTATTCGAATTATACTTCAGTATGTTTGACGTATACGCTCTTTTAATATTCTACAATCACCTTAAATTACAGATGGGCATGTACTACATTTATATGAGTTAAACTATATTTTTTAAGCTGTGATAAGTCCGACTATCAGGGTTTAAAACGTCACGATTGTATAATGTATTAATGATTGATGAATGTTAGTAGAAAATTAGCTGTTTACTTTAGTTTTTACGAATAAATAGAACAATAAAAACAATTATACATCGTAGAATGAAGTTACATTTCTAAAATATAAGAAAGTGTTTCACTATAAAAGTAGTGGCGAACTACCGGTTTTACCCCACTTGGGGCACGTTTTCCCATAAGAAATAACATGGGATCATTTTTTGGCCACTAAAACCAAAAATCCTGATCTTTGCCTAAATATCCCTATATAATTGTCAAACCTTATTTCTTACTTATTCCCCATAAATATATTCGATATTAAGCTAAAAAAGCTATTTCTTATATTTATTGACCCTTACAAGTGTAAATTTAGAGTAGAGGCAATAGGGCAATATGACATCACTTTAGGCACGTTTTCCCCATAAGAATAACATGGTGAGCTTTTTTTGACCACTTTTTTAAAAATCCAGCTCTCGGCCAATACAAGCCTATATTAATGTTCAATACCATTGTATAACACTATTAAAATTTCAAATCCACATCCATTCACATGTATATTCTCAAAATCATCAACTTGACAGTGCGAGGTTTGTACGCGAACTCGGGCGCGCTCCCGGCTCATGGCGCGCTCCCTTGGACATCCTTAGTGGAAATCCATGAATTCTGGCTACTTGGGAACCCAAGCCATTTGACATATAATAAATCACCTTTTCTCCTAATAACCTTTTCTATCAAATACATGTCTTTATATTTGGTCTTTAACAATTCCTCTGTATAGAAGCCTCCCCTGATTATATTACCATTTTCATCTTTCAAGATATAAGTCACAGGCTTTGTATTCTTTACTTCTGCTATTGTAAATAGCTCCCCTGTCCAATTCGGGGTATATCCTTTACTAAAAACATGTTTATACTTGGAAATTCTCACACTATCACCTACCTTATATCTTGGCTTTTTAACTTGCACTACTTTAGAAGTCAACCTCTCATGCACATATTTACTGTTCTTAATATTCACTTGGTTAGGCTTCATTCCTATAGATCTATGCACCTTATTATTATATTTTTGAATTAACTTTGGAAGTAAATCCAACCATTTATAACTCCCCTGAGCACTAAATTCCCTATATAACCAATTCTTTAAAGTTCTCTGAAACCTCTCCACAATTGCAGCCTTAGTTGTAGAAAATGTGTGATAGTGATTAATATTTAATTGTTTCATTAGTTTGCTAAAATATTGATTAAAAAATTCTTTTCCATTGTCAGATTGAATGTTTTTAACCCTCTTTGGTAGAATGGTTTTAATGGCTTCTGTAACCACTAACCCTGTCTTATTCTTTAGTGGAGCAGCATAAGCTTTTTTAGAAAATGTATCTATTAAAGTTAAAATATATTTATTACCAGAATTCTCTCTAGCATAGTTTTGCATATCAATTAAATCTATTTGTACAGTTTCGTTTATACCTAATACTTTAAAAGACCTTCTAATGAAATTCTTTCTTGCAGGCTTATGAAGTTCGTATGCAATTTCATTCATTTTTTATAACATCACTCTTTCCTTGTACTGTAAATATATTACCATTAGCCCCAATCAATAGATTATCTTCCATTCTTTTAAATACATAGTTTTCTGGTATATATGGTCTATTATCTATATACTTTAATCCACTCAAAGATGTGGGGTCACCAACTAATAAATCAGGATTGTATTCCATCAAATTAAATTTTCTTCCTCCATATACAAATTTTGATCCATCATAATACATAGCTTGTGACATTAAACAAATATCATCTAAATATTCCCCCATTGGCAGATTTCTTATATATTGTTTTTTGGCATCCCAACATTTTTCTTTTTTATCAAAAGTTATAGTCTGTTCTTTTGTAACACAGTCAGTGTCATCAACGGCAGGTTTAACACGTACTAACCTTTTATTATTAAAATCCCAATAGCCTGCTTCCATTTTTGGAACTTGTGAAACATTCACAGCATCCTTACTATCTGTACCTTCTATCAAATTGCTAAGTTTCTGTTTCTTAGCATTCCAAACACCATTCTCTGATTCTAAAAATTCATAATTATTATCGTCTTGTACAAATTTACCATCTTCTTTTCGTATTAAAGTCTGTTGTAAAGTGGGCACATCATCTAAACTTTCACCCTTTTCCACATTAGTAATTTTCCGTTTCTTAGCATTCCAAACACCATTTTCTGATTCTAAAAATTCAAAATTATTATTGTCTTGTACAAATGTACCACCATCTTTACGTATTAAAGTCTGTTGTAAAGTGGGCACATCATCTAAACTTTCACCCTTTTCCACATTAGTAATTTTCTGTTTTTTAGCATTCCAATTTTTATTCTTAGATTCTAAAAACTCATATTTAGTTTTACCTTGTAAAAATACATCACCTTTTCTAGTTAATGTCTGACCCAAAGTTGATACATCATCTACAAACTCCCCATCTTTAACATTACTAATTTTACGGTTTAAACAATTCCAACTATCGTCTTGTAAATTTAAAGTAGGTTCACTACTAGCCCTGGGTTCTGCAGGCTTATTATATGGATTATATAAACGATAAAATTTATCTATAAACATATTTTTATTTAATAAATAATTCCACTTTCTCTCAATTCCTCAATAATGGAATCTATTTCATTGTCTACTCCTGAGTTACCGGCTTGGCGACTTAGCCAAAGAAGTCTTAACCTATCTACAAGCTCATTAGGATCATCCCAATTAATATAGTCTATTTTATTACCAGTCACTTGTCTCAAACCTTCACCAACAGATTTAAATAGAGGTTTAATTATATTAAGATATTTAGTATGTCTATTACTTGAAATTGGTGCACCGTCTTTGTAACTCTTCAAATGTCCATTTGTAGCTTCCAAAATCTCTTTATAATTTTGCAAATCAGCCTGAGTATAATCCTCAGGTTCTTTTAAAGTTAACAACTGCCACAAGCCTTTTGTCCCCTTGTAGGTTTTATTTGCAACTGTAACATCATCATTGGCAATATCAACTTCCTTATTTCCAATAAAAAAATTATTTGCTTCTCGTCTAATACCATATGTAGTGTCTGTCATACTACTTTTACTGAGGTAATTTCCTAAATAGTCTGATGCTAAAAGACCAAAATCTAATTTCTGTGGGGTGGATTGTTGTAATGGTTGTAATCTTGGTATCATTGATATTCTAGATGGAGTCATTGGGAGTATCTCCATTTGAGGCCTCTCTGTTTTACCAATAGATGTGATTTTCTTTAATTCTTGTAATGGCTCTATTAAAGGTTGGAATGTTTGGAACCTCTCTTCAGCCTCTAGAAACTTGCCACGTTTTAAAGCTCTATATTTCTCTCGTATTTGATTTGCAGAGTCAACCAATTCTTGTTGAATGTTTTTCATCTTTTATTTACATTTTATTTATCTCATTTGACAAAGGATTGTAGCCTACTCAAACACTTTATCATGTATTATCAAACAATATGCAGATGTATTTGCTGGTACATTTTCTGCAGTTTCAATCTCTAATTTAATATCAACAATTCCTTCCTTCACTGTTTCGTTCTGTCTAGAACAGTCTATTACAATTAGAGGATATTTCTTCATAAACTCAGCCCTACTAATCATAGGATCTGGGATAGTATTATAGTAAGCCTCTCTAAACCTCATAAACATCTCATAAGCTTTAGAGACATCTCCATTTTCAAAGTCGAGATTTAAATCACTACTAGTGAACCTGTGCGGCTCAATGCCCCGCAAAATAACATATGAATTTAGAAAACAAATTCATCGTGTTATACTGTATATATTGACTCGACGTCGAAAATTAAATACAGTAATAATAAAGCCTTAAAAGGGAAGCAGTCCAACCATTTTCTAGCTGTATGTTTGTTATATTTAGTAAATTAATAAGTGTTCAAGTTCAAGTATGTTATAGGATAGTTATTTTTTAAAGATTTTTAAAAACACATTTAACAAAACATTTTATTATATCAAACCAATAGGTCTATGTAGCATATTTTGAGGGTCATAAAATGCTGTTTGAAGAAAACACTTTTAAGAATAAAGACAAAAAACAATATTTTTATCACGAAAGCACTTCCATGAATACTACGATTTCAGTTTCAAAGTTACCTTTAGGAATATTACCCTGGTCAGAATTTTCTGTAATGAATATGCGTATCCTATTAACAGATGTAGCCTGAGATGTAGCCTTACTTAAAACAACTTATAATATAGTTGATCATGACTGATATTGAGAACAGCGCTGCTCTTTAATTAAAGGGCTTGTGCTGCAAATGCCAAAGGTAACAGAAATTAGTATCTTTCCATTTTAAAAGGTAAGTCTGTTTCAGACAGGCAAATTTGTATCCTCGAAATCAAAATATGTCCCCACTCACTTGTTCCAGTTAGGACTTTACATTCTATTAAGCTGTCAACCTTTCTGATCACATGAAGCCTTGTGCTTGTGCGATTAATGAGGCCCTTTTTGATGTATTCTTCTCATCAATAAATCACTGCCCCATTTTATTAGTCTAATCTGTGTCTAGGCAATCCACTGACCTCTATATTTAAAAACTCAGTTGGATTTTCTAGATGGGTGTCTCCGCCTTCGTCTGCTTTCGAGGACCCACTCTTCTTCCCCTTGGCATACTGACAATTAATTACCTAACTTGTCAAGTTCATGTAGTAATTCATTAATACTGTTTATAAAGAAAATTAGATAAAAGTTACTTGGCTTGGTGCTTCCATAACTGCAAACTCAAAATACACCCACAAGTAAAAAAAGAATCAAGTTATTGGTTAAAAAAAACTATGTTTGTGTAACAACATTATTCACATGAAGTAGATGATTTGTTTGATTTGTCGATCAGCTGTTTCGTTTCAATGAATTAATAATCTCAAAGATTTGTGATTTTAAATACATAAATTATTATAGTAAGGTTTTCTAAATCATGGTAACTTATTGTTTACTATTCCCAGCATTAAAATAACGTAAAAGATCCATTATGAGTCACCTTTAAGTTACACAATCCTTGATTGAAATGTAGTATACATTTACAGTCATAATACACAGCAATTATTATGTAGTAGACTTTGACAATTCTCAAGTAACAAACATATGTTTCTGTAAATAAAAATTATCTCCCATGTTATCCTTATGGAGAAATACGAAACTTTAAAGGGCCCCAGGGCCTAACTCTCTAATTATTTCCCTAAAAAGAAAGTTTCCTGCACAACTTCACGTTACGCTCTTTTCAATGACACCAAAAACATGTCAATCGGTTCAGTAGTTTCAGAGGAGTAATTGTCACAAAAAATCTGCTTGCGTATTAAATAAGTATAGATAAGGATAATATTCAGAGTTTAGAAATACTTTGAGATTTTTTAATTTACAGTGATCAAATTCATCAGTTCTTTTTCGTGCACTATTATCCCTAGCTGTTTGGAAACCAAATATAATATACCTAGGCTTCTCTAAACTTGAAGATGTCTTTACTGACCATGTATGTCTTGTGGTATTGGGATATGATGGAAGTTCATGCAGCTCTAAACTTCTAAATGCAATTTGCAAATTTTTATTTTGCAATAACATCTTTTGTAATTGTAACTTCTCCTCATCTGATGGTATTACATGTGGCATCACCCATTGAATTGAGTTAAGTGTAATTTTGGGAATCATATCAGCAGTGCCACTGGCTGGAGCGCTAGTAGTTGTTAATATACAATTTAAATCATTTTTGGATCTTTTCAATACCAATTCTTGTTTGACATTTACTAATACCTTATTAAAATTCTCGAATACACCCATTAACAGCTCTAATGGCAAACATGTACTAAACTTGCCACCTTTATGGAACTCTTTTAAATTTGTGTCAGAATCAAATGCTACATTTGACAATTTAGTTGTTTTATTGTAAGAGCTCAATATTTTCATAAGGCTAGAAATTCCTGGGTTTCTTACAATGTCTATTTCTTTACCTGCGACTTCGTATCTAATTTCATCAAATAAGAATGCAAATGCATTATTTATAAAATGACCTTTATCATGATTCTCAATTTCCCCCCTAATATACAGATAACTTCTACATGGGAGAGTTAGCAAATCTTGATTATTAATACATATTCGAATTTCATCAGAATTATTTATTGCTAAAGTGTTGTGGGGAACATAGGAGTGATTTGTAATTTTAACCACACTATCGTCGAATTGGGATTTCCCTGTAACGTCTAGAAAATCTTCCATTTTTATTAATAGAAAATTTTAACTTTAGTCCTATTGATTTTAGGTACCTAGCATTTTGTACACTTATAGATAAATTGTTATAAATTCTCATATCTTTTTTATATGACAAGTAATTGTAGTTTCTTCTCCGTTAAAGTCAATTGCCTTGTCGTGTTGATCGGCAAATGTAATACTGACAACATCTAAACTTCTCTTATTTACAGGAAAATATATAAAATTTCTTGGAACTTCAATAATTTTGTAGCCAGGAGGAGCTTCTGGATAAAAGCTATGTATGGTGTGTGATTTGTTGCCGTTTAAATAGGACCCGTTTGCAATATTACATTTTACTCTAATCACATTTACATTATTAATGTTTATTTTATTTGTAGATTCAAACTGAACACCAGGAGTAGAAATACCTTTAAATCCCAATAAAACAGACCCTAAACATGGTTTTGTAAAATCAAACACGTGGCTAGAAAGTAATGTCGCTTTCATAGTTTTATTATTAGCTGTAAGGAAAAAGTCTGGGATTTGCTTTTGAATTTCCTTTGCAAGCTTAACCACCTCATATGTTCCTTCAGAAATTTCTATTGTAACTGGAGCATTGTGATCATAATAGAAAACATCATCACCTTCTCCAATGGTTAATTTGTTGCCTTTAAGTTGATTTAATTTTGGAATAAGCCCTTTGAATAAAAGTTTGGATTTAGTATTAATTAATGCTTCTCCATTTTTATCTATTATAACTTTAAGTTTACCATTTAATAACTGGTTTAAATCATCAACTGAGATCTCTCCCTTTGGTAATGTTTTTTTCTCTACTTTGTGTCAAAAGAAGTATTGTAGGTCAAGTCTAATAAAAAGACGTCCATCTCGTTCTACATATTTAATACAAGAGAGTGAGCTAAGCTAATTTACAAATCATAGAGTCATCGTCTCAACAAGGAGTAAACATACAACAGCATAGAGTTATTAAATCAAAGTCTCTTTGTGATGAGTACTATATGACACTTCCCTTCTTAAAATAAAATAGAATTTACAAAACTGAATTCATTTCAAAATTTGAAACATGAGAAATACAATTTTTTTTTTATAGCCTAGCTCAAAATTAAAAACATCTTTTATACAATTAAACATTAGAACAAGTCATTAAACAAATCAAGTACATTTCTTTTTATGATTCAACCCTCTCTCCAACCTTATTAAAATGAAACTAAAATTCACATTTGATCTTATTAACAATATAAAATAAATCATTATTACTCAAAGTTGTACAATAATCATGTTTCACCTAGCCTACAAGAAAAATTATATTTAAAAATACAAAATATAGCCTAAAACAATTTTCCAGTCAAAACAAACATAAGTACCATCAGATATGAAAAGACACAATATAACCTAAGATAATTTTCAACTTTCATTATAACATAAGAACTTTACAAACATAAGAACCATTTGGATGTGAAAAGACATAATATAACCTAAAATATTATTCAAATTCATTTTCTTGAAACTTAAGTACCATCAATTATAAAAGACAAAATACACACTGAAAAATAATATTCAACATTTTAAATAAAGAATTGTGATTGATGACTAACAAATAAATTCACTCATAGCCTATTAGCCTATTCATTCATAGCCTACTACAAATTCAGTTTCTTGGGAGGATTGACTATCCTACCGTAGCGACTTCTGGTGATAGTTTCAGGACTAGTTACAGGAGGTAGGTCTTCATTAGGTATGGTATGAGGTAAAGATAATCGAGGACTTCGAGTGATGTCAGGTGAAGAACCAGGATTGGTCGGAGAAGGACCAATGGGAGACGATGAACCTCTAGAAGGAGGGGATAGGATAGGTTTTTTTGGGGTGGTAGGTTTTGTTTGTGTAACCTTTGGACTTAGGCTAACATTACATTCATTTTCATTTGCCTTTGGCGAACCTGTTAGGTAAGGGCGAACATGCCTTCTGTTTCTGACGTAACACCTGTCATTTGCAAAACATTTTACAACATAGGATCTAGGTACATTTCTTTCATTAACAATTTTACCTCTGACCCATTTCTTATCATCTAACTTCATCAACACATTTTCATTAGCATGTAAATTGGACAATTGTTTTGAGCCTACATCATAGTACTTCTTCTGCGATAGTTGCCTTTGTAACAGATGAGTCTTAACAAATCTATTAACTTTAGGTTTTAATTCTTTGTTGTCATGAGGAAGTAGTCCTCTTACCTTTCTGCTATACAATATCTCACAAGGAGAAGGCAATGTGGAAGATACAGGAGTGTTCCTGTATTCTAAAAGCGCTAAAAACAGATCATTTTGGTCATGTTCACATTTCTTAACTAGATTTTTGATACTCTGTATCGTTCTTTCAACCATTCCATTAGCTTGCGAGACATGAGGACTCGTTAAAATATGATTGAATCCCCAATCATGTGAAAACTTTTTAAATTGTTCTCCTACAAAACAAGAATCATGAGCAGTTACGATAGTTTCTGGTATACCATGCCTACTAAAGATTGATTTCAAACATGTTACGATTGTGACACTTGATATACTATTTACACATAACACTTCAGGAAACTTTGAAAAATAGTCTACAGCTAACAAATAAAACTTACTTTTATACTGGTACAAATCAATACCTATTTTCTGCCATGGAAGATCTGGAACAGGGTGAGGCAACAACGGTTCCTTAGGATAATTTTTTGCATACAACAAACATGATTCACATTTACCTACCATTTCTGCAATTTGATTGTACATATTAGGCCAATATATAACATTCTTAGCTCTAAGTTGTGTTTTCGTGATACCCAAGTGAGGGTAATGCAGTCTCGTTAACATTTCACTTCTTAGGGAATTAGGAATTACGATTGCAGTACCATAGTAAATCAAACCATTGCAGTGAGTGAGTTCATGTCTTACAGGCCAATAAGGTTTAATACAATCAGGGACCTGTTTTTTGTGAGTAGGCCACACATTACCAATAAGATACCTTTTTAGCACACATATTTCATTATCAATATTTACAAGGTTTTTTATCTTAGCTAGTTGACCATTACTCACATTTATGTTAGCTTCAATAGAAGATACATATGCTTCAATATCCTTAGTGTCTAAATCAAGGTCTGAATCGTCTGAAACATTGAATGCTCGAGACAACGTGTCTGCGATGAAAAGTTCCTTACCTTGCTTATAAAACAAATCAAAATTATACTGTTGCAGTTTCAATAACATACGCTGCAATCTGGGAGGACATTGTTCAATATTCTTGTTTACTATAGATACCAGGGGTTTACAATCCGTTTCAACAGTGAAATGTCTGCCATAGACAAATTGGTGAAATCGTTCACACGCAAAAACAATTGCCAACATCTCCTTTTCTATCTGTGCGTAAGCTTTTTGGGTGTCACTTAAGGCTTTAGATGCATACGCAACAGGTAGATTATTCTGAATTAGGGCTGCACCCATTCCGCTTTGACTACTATCAACCGTCAGCAAAACTGGTTTTTCATTATCAAAATACTGTAGAACAGGCTTTGACGCAAGAAACGACTTTATTTTTACAAACGCTTGTTCCTGTTCGAAAGACCACTGAAATTCCGAATTTTTTTTCAAAATTGCTCTCAAAGGAGATGTTAGCTCTGACACATTAGGTATGAATTTACTTATGTAGGTCACCATACCAAGAAATCTTTCTAATGACTTTTTGTCCCTAGGACACTGCATCTCAGTGATCGCTTTGACTTTTTCATCGTCTACAGAAATACCTTTGTGTGAAAAACAATGGCCTAAATACCTGATTTCATCTACCCCTATTTTACATTTACTTAGGTTAAGTTTAATGTTTTCTGAATACATTTTTTCCAAAACTAACCTGAGTCTACTGTCATGTTCATCTTTGTCACGACCCCATATTATGAGATCATCTATGTACACTTCAACACCTTCTATGGATTCAAAGATTTGTTTCATACGTTGCTGAAAAACTTCAGAGGCTGAACAAACCCCATATGGCAAACGCAAAAATTTGTACCTGCCAAATGGAGTGTTGAATGTGCAAAGGTCCGAGGATCTTTCTGTTAATTTAATGTGCCAAAAACCACTTTTTGTATCTAAAGTACTAAACACTTTTGCTCCTGTCATCTTAGACGATATTTCTTCGAATGAAGGGATTTGATAATGAGGACGCAAAATTGCCTCATTCAGATCTTTAGGATCAATGCACAGTCTTAACTCTCCATTTGGTTTGTTAACAACAACTAACGAGTTTACCCACTCTGTAGGTTTTGTGACCTTTTCTACTATTTTAAGCTTTTCAAGTTTGTCTAGTTCATCTTTAAGTTTACTTCTAACTGTGATAGGAATTTTTCTTGGTGCATGCACCTTAGGTACAACATTTTCTCTTAATTTAATGTCATACTCTCCTTCCAAACAACCAATACCAGTTACCAGATCTTTGTATTTACTTAAAATAAGATCTTTACCATTTGTACCTAGATTAGGCTTAGGAGTTGTAGGCCTAATCATTTTTAAAGAATCAACTTTTTTGATTAGATTTAGCTCAACACATGAATTAAGCCCTAGTATGCAAGGAGCTTTTGAATTCACAACAAAAAATTCTAAAACATGCTTAGAACCTTTGTAAGTAACATTAAGCAAACATTTACCTGCTATTTTCAAGTTTTGTCCTGTGTAGGAAGTTAGTTTTGTGTCTGTCACTAGCAAATCATCTAGGCCTACATCTAAGGAATCAAATACATTTCTTGAAATAATGTTCACTTCCGCACCTGAGTCTAGTTTGAAGTTGACCGTCCCATTTTCAACTTGAAGATCAGCGTGCCATTGGTTGTGTTTACCCGAACCTTTGTATTTTGTGGATACTACATGAACGCTACCGATAAATAAAGAACTATTAGGCGCGCTAGTTTCATCTTCTTCTTCCTGCTCGACAATATTTACAGTTTTACTTGCTTTACATGCCTTAGCAAAATGATTGAGTCTATTACAATTTAAACACCGCTTGCCAAAAGCTGGACATTTGTAGTACTCGTGGAATGTATTACACTTTGAACAATGAGATTTCCTGCCAGTCACTGCATAGCTTTTACTTGGATTGTTATATTTAAAAGTACGACCTTTAACTGGATGACTAGAAAAACCACTAGGCCTATTATTATTTCTATTAGAACTGCCACTGGCACTGGGTGCACTTTGAGCTGCTCGCTTCTTGTGTTGTTGATTTTTACCTAGGCCTACGCCTATTTTGTTGACTTCCTTACCTTCAGAGTTCGAACAAATATCTTCTAATTGAGATTTGGTTCTCTCCGCAGAACGGCAGACTTCAATTGCTTGGCTTAAAGATAAATCTTTAATCCTAAGTAGCCTATCTTTGACTGATCTGTCCTTGATACCTAGGACTAGCCTATCTTTAATAAGAGAATCATTTAATGTGCCAAAGTCGCATGTGGAAGACAAATCTCTCAAATCAGTGACATAGGTGTCCACCGATTCATCAGGCCTTTGCTCCCTGAGAAAAAAATGTGTCTCTCGTAGGTTACGTTTTTATCAGGAACAAAATACTCTTGAAACTTTAATAAAACTGTTTCAATGTCATCACCCTTTTGATCCTCAGTAAATGTGAAGTTATTATATATTTTAAGTGCTCGATCACCAATGGTGCTTAACAAAAGTGCAACTTGATATTCTGAAGGCTCTGATTTGCTTTTACTTGCTAACAAATAAATATTGAATTTCTGTTTGAAGAAAATCCAATTTTCTGCCATATTTCCAGTCCAGTTTAGTTCTGATGGAATTTTAATGTTCGAATTTGAAATTGAACAAGACATAGTTGTAGGTGTACTACCTGATCCTGCAGGCTTGGCCATCGGAGTTTCAATTTTACCTTTCTTCTCCTCGTCTTCATCTCCAGCCATTATATTTCTGCTTCTTGTATTTCAGTTAATTTGCATTTTACATTAAATTGCAACATCATTCAACTTTATAACATACTGATTCACTTTATACTACATAACTTTAAAATTTTAGTTTGGACTGCGCCATGTCAAAAGAAGTATTGTAGGTCAAGTCTAATAAAAAGACGTCCATCTCGTTCTACATATTTAATACAAGAGAGTGAGCTAAGCTAATTTACAAATCATAGAGTCATCGTCTCAACAAGGAGTAAACATACAACAGCATAGAGTTATTAAATCAAAGTCTCTTTGTGATGAGTACTATATGACACTTTGTAATATGTTAAAGTATTTAGAGGTTTTTTAACATTAAATATAGAATTATAACTTTGAAAATCTACTAATCCAATTACATAATCATCATTTAATTCTATGGGAGGAAAGAACACTGACTTTAGCTCTGGCTCTGTACCCGAAAATGTTATAGTAAATGAATCCATTTTTATAAACAAAAATTTTTTATGAATGATAAACATAAAATTCCACAAATAGAACTATTTAAATCTTTTATTTGATCGGTTGTATAGTAGATTTTATTTCCCTCAAAATATTTAATTACTTCTTTTGGAGGTTGGATTCCAAATGGGTCAAAATAAATTACAATATCTTTATTTTTACGATATGCTGTCCAATGTGTGCCAGATGAGCTATCTAAATTAACTATTCCACACTCTTTTACTCTTGGTGTTAGATTTTTTAGCTCGCTTTTTAGGTACACTCCCCGGAAGTGAGGCACGTCTTTTGCGGCCTCTAACAGCTGGTAGTTGTCCATCTTTTTTATTAAATTTTAATCCCATTCCCATTTTTGCTTTTGCCTTCATCAAATTTGTCACGGCATAAGCAGCTGCTCTTTCAGCAAGATTTGCGTCCTTGGCCGTTACTCTAGTCCAAGCTAAGTCTGCTAATCTCATGTCTGCTTTGTTCCGAGCAGCGGTATCGGGATTATTCATATAGAATATGTCATGCTCTTTACAATAAGAGTCTAGTTTATTTTTTGGAGGTACATTTTTAGCTAAATTCTCACGTACATTCCACAGTACCGATATGATGGTATGTGAAGTGGGAATGGAAGGTTATTTATAAGAGTATTCAATAACCCTCGACCCCTGTAAGGCTTTAGGAATAAACCTTTGCCCTTTTTACATGTTTTCTTATTAACATTTTTTACCATTTTTATTATATAAAAAATGTCTTTTATTCAACAAAAACATAAATTTAAAATAGTACATACTAAGGAAAATATACCAAAGAAGTTGGGTCTATTTCCTACCAATATTCGATGTGTTATTTGCGGTCCAAGTGGAAGTGGGAAGACGGTTGTAATTTATAACTTAATTGTAAGAAAGGAAGGATTAAAATTTACAAACTTATATTTAATAGCTAAATCATTAGAACAAGAAAAATATAAAAAAATAATTGAAATATTTAGTTTGTGTGATGAAGTGAAATTACACACGTTTACTGACTGTGAAATCACACCAAATGATGTAAAATCACAGTCAGTTGTTGTATTTGATGACATAAATAGTCCAAATATTACACAATTTTTCTCAATGGGTCGACATAAAAATATTTACTGTTTTTACTTGTGTCAATCTTACAGCAAAGTACACAAACATTTACGTGATAATGTAAATTTCCTAATATTATTCAAACAAGATGATTTAAATTTAAAACATGTATATCACAATCATGTTGGTAATGACTTTTTATTTGACCAATTTAAAAATCTCTGTCATCAATGTTGGGATAAAACTATAACTAATATGGCTTTTTCGTAATAGACAAAGAAAGGTCAAAGAATAATGGTAAATATAGATTTATGTTTGACCAATTCTATCAAGAGGATGGTAAGGGTAAATAAATAAAAGACTGGAGTTTTTTAACATTTGTATTTATTATATATCTACACATACAATTCATGTTTGATCAATTTTATAATGACCAAGCGCAAGAGTATTAATGCCATCTTCAAGAATAAACCTCTTGTCATCGTCAAAGGATAGTACTTTCTTGTTCATGGTCAAGGTTTGAAGATGATGATTTGTAGATTTAATTCTTGTCACATTCTCATAGTAATCTTGCCCAGTTGCAAGACAGTTCAAATAATGTTGATGTCTGAGGAGATGTTTAACAGTGGCACCATCAGCTCCTTTAGCTTTCTTCACCTCTAAAGCTTGCTTGTCTTCTTCATATAACCATTTTAGAGGAATGTAAGAATATAACTTTGGTCTTAAACCACAATATTCATACATAATATGACCACCTAATTCATCTTTAAACTTTCCAGTGACTTTTTTATTTTTATCAGAGTATAAGAAATGGTCTTTACTATATCCAGAGGTATCAAAATAGTGTAAGTCACATTCTATTTCCTTGTAAAAGTCCTCTGTAACTATAGCATACATTAATGAATCTGTATCTGTCATTAGAAATCTTTTATTCTTAAATTTTGACATATAATTATAGTGGAAATCATACATTATTACTTTACTAATATCCAAAATGGTCATTCCCAAATATATTGGTTTATTAAACTTTACAACTAATTTATTTAAATGTATAGCATGTAAATTGTTATCAAACTTTTTGCTACAGTCAAACCTTGGATTAGTGATATATTTTGTTAATAGTGACTCATCCTTGAGATATATATCACGAAACTTGCGTTGATTCATGATTGTTCGACCAAAGAGACTATTATTTAACAATTTATAAAAGTCTTTTTCGAAATCAGTTTTAGCACATTTGCGTTTTTCAATATTAAAATTAATATAGGGCGCAAGCCATTTAGACTGTCTAAATTTTAAAATTCTAAGGTATTTTGTAACAATCAAACCCAATTCCTCATATTTTTGTAATGCTTTATAATGTAAAATATATTTAGTTTTGTCATTTAAATTTGGCATTAATTTGCCATTCATTTTCTCAGGTGCTAATGGGTAGTCATTATGTAAATCATGTAAGCTTTTATCATATTTTAAATCAACTTCTAAAATGTATCCAAACTCATCATTTTGATTGTATTTGTAGTCTATCTCATTAGTCCAACGAAATCCATCCACAGGTAGTGGCTCACACATTGCTGTGGAGTATAGCGAGTTACAATCTAAATATATTAAATACACACTTTCTTGATTGGGGTCATAGTGCTCGCCCATATATCTATTATTGGCTTTAGCATAACGTGTGGAAATCATACTGACTCCTCCTCTGATTGCACTTTCTATGAACAAATGCATGTCAATATCTTGAAATAATTGTAATTTTATACCGGTCATTCTAAGACAGGCCTCCCATGTTAGTCCAGGGAGTGAATACATATGTACGGGGTCAAGTTTATAATCTTTTAAACACAGGTCTCTATATGTCTCAAAGACATCAGCCAGTAGCAATACGTCTGTTTTAAGATATAAATCATGATATTCTTGTAAATTATTTATATTAAAATGGGTCCAGACATTTTTAGCATGTTCATATTCATTGGGAGAGATATGTTCTTTAGTTAGAGTACTGTAAAATGCTTCTTTTGGGGGTAGAGACTCTGCGAACTTATCTGGTCCCGTCATATATTCATAGGGATATACACCTTTACGTTGTAGTAGTGGATTGTCTATAAATCTGAATGTATTTAAATTGGAAGCTAATTTGTATAATGGAAGGGACAAAAAGTTATAGGAATCTAAAAATACTAAATCATCAATAGAGAATGAAATGTACTTTTCCATATCCTTGGCTATACAATTTAATTTACGTTTATTAAACTTTCCCAAGTGTTGCATTATTAAATGTCCGTCATAATTTTTCAAGTTATGGAAGAATACTGGGATTTTCTTTGTTACTTTATAGTTTAAATTGCAATCATTGTGGGCAGCTCCACGGTATTGGCCAGATGAATGGCAATGATCTCTCACCCTATCAAAATATAGGGGCTTTTCACAAATATGACAATGTGTCAAGTTTTGGAAAGACGCCTCTTGCTCTGGAGTCATTACCAGGGGAATATATATCGCCATTTGACTTTTAATATAATCATAAGTCTCAAATAATCTTTTAAAAAACACATCCATAACATTTTCACCACTGTACAACTCTTCAGAAATAATCTTAGACTCTTTCACTACAACAAATGCAAATCCAGATGGAGTATGGTTGTTAGAGTTGATAAAGCATTCAAAATCTGCATAAATCACAAATGGGGCTTTAAGTTGATATTTATAGTTTTTAAATTGTAATGTATCTTGTTTAGACATTTCCACTCGTTGGGCATCAAAGTTTTTACAATATGTTGCATGACGTTCTAATATATCATTAGTGTAAAAATGTTGCAAACACAACTTACAAAAATGCTTTTTATGGTCATCTTTTGTAGAGTGGAACATTAACTTATCAAAATCACGAATTAAACAGTAATGTGATTTACGACCTTCTTGTAATAACAATAGATCTACATGATTATTACTATTTAGTTTGGTTGTTCTTAATGGATATATAAATTTATCATATTCAACCCCAAATACATTAATACTTATATAATTCTGTGTTTCAAATTTATCCATATCAGATATTTTCACAGGATACTTTATGTTTGTCATGTTCAACTGACTTTCATAGGGTACATAATTAGAAACCCTTTCAGCATGTTCATTAGAGTTCCTTGGATGTAAAGCTGCTAAAATCGACCAAAGGAAGCATTTATTGTCAGCATTTTTAATATTTAAAACTGCATGTTTTGATTGAATACTTTTTGGTGTAGGGATATGTATGACTTTGGAGTTAGGGGCTTATACTTGTAAACATGCAGCTGCCAATATTTAGTATGGTCATATATCCATCCACTGCCTTGGGCTTGATATTTTTGTGTATGGAAGCGTCAATCTTTAAAAGTGCATTTTCAATTTGAGGCTTTAAATCTCTCTTCTCAATAGTTAAGGTAGTAAGGCTTCTAAAATCTGCAATACATTCTTTTTCATTGACTAATTTTCCATTTTGATCCATTGAATATTTTATAAATTTAATTCTCCTAACTAACGTCCATTTTATCGGAAGAGGACAAGACTGAAGAGTATTTTTAAGGTCAGCTCTAATCGATTCACCAACAAATTTAATCATTGTATATGGACATTTGATGCAAGAATTGGCGTGTCTTTTAAAATGTTCAACAACATTCGTTTTACAGAAATTACAAGTCTTATGATTTTGTAATATATGTGATTTTAAAGCCACATTATTATCACAGATTAAATTGCAAACCTTGCACAGTTTCACCTTCATTTGATGAATTACCTTGTAGTGGCGAATCAGGTTACTTTTGGTGGAGAGCAACACGGAGCAGTGTTGACAGGTGGGCCTCATGGTCCAGAATGAAATAACACCCGAATGTCACTTCTATTTATAGAATTTTCGAAAATTTCAAAATTTTTAAAATTTTAAAAATTTAGATTACAAAATAAAGAATTACTTCAACAGGAGGTCACCCACCCAGGACTAGACCAGTAGAGACGAGAAGCCTGACCGTAGGTCGGGAGCACGACCAGGAGCGCGCCATGAGCCGGGAGCGCGCCCGAGTTCGCGTACAAACCTCGCACTGTCAAGTTGATGATTTTGAGAATATACATGTGAATGGATGTGGATTTGAAATTTTAATAGTGTTATACAATGGTATTGAACATTAATATAGGCTTGTATTGGCCGAGAGCTGGATTTTTAAAAAAGTGGTCAAAAAAAGCTCACCATGTTATTCTTATGGGGAAAACGTGCCTAAAGTGATGTCATATTGCCCTATTGCCTCTACTCTAAATTTACACTTGTAAGGGTCAATAAATATAAGAAATAGCTTTTTTAGCTTAATATCGAATATATTTATGGGGAATAAGTAAGAAATAAGGTTTGACAATTATATAGGGATATTTAGGCAAAGATCAGGATTTTTGGTTTTAGTGGCCAAAAAATGATCCCATGTTATTTCTTATGGGAAAACGTGCCCCAAGTGGGGTAAAACCGGTAGTTCGCCACTACTTATAAAGTCTCACGTAGTGAAATCCATACGACGTTAAATAAAAATAAGTTCTTTGTAGCTCAGTTCAATACTTTTAAGCCAAACAAAAAATGCCTATTTGAGATTTTCTATAGTAAATAGGCTACAATCTGTAAATTGTGTCCCCAGTAATCATATAGATTTTGATTTATCGATTTCGCCATTACAAAAAACAATACAACATTGTTTGAGGAAATTTGCCATTAAGGATTCACAATATTCACAATGACATACCCCCTTGTGTTAGTTAGTTTATGATACAAGTCTCATGTGGACAAGATTTTAAATCCGTTTCAGAATTCTTAACGGGAAGTCCATAAACAAAACGTGTTTTTAAACACCTATGATTAATCTTTTGATCGATACAATAAACTAGGATTGTTTTCATAGGAGTAAAAGCCAATACAGTAAAGCGGAGCAATCACGTTTGATGGTGTTTAATAAGGCAATAAATTAAAACAACGTTTAAATATATAATACAACTTTTTTTAACTCAACTTAACTTATCAGAACCATCAACAATATATATTAAGTTTCATAAGTAAATATGTGGACATTACATCAATTTCATTTGTATCGGTATTTTTTCTATGTTTGCTTGATAATATCATCTTGTGAACCCACAGTTCTGGTTGAACCCGGCCAATCGAAATTTTACAATCATGACCAGATTTGGCAATTCAGGCAGAAATAATCCTTCACACACTTTAAACTGCAAGTTTGATTGTACGGGAGTGTCGAACGTGACAATGTGGACACGAGGCATGTAGAATTCATTTTCTTCCTCGTCCCGGGCGATGCAATCTAGGACTTGAATCTTAGTTTTGTGAATGTCGGGGCAGTTTTTTTACTGACAAAGCAGCACTTCCAAAAAAACAAATCCACATCATCTTGGGCTCCTCAAGAACTTTTGGCCATTTTTTTTCTCAGAAAGCCAATGATCTTATCTACCCCTCTTAGTGGTTTTTGACGTCCACGTCTAGATGTTTCTTTTCTCCGAGGCTCCTTATCTCTTCTTCATCTGAGGGGTGTTGTTTTCTTGCCTAGAACCAGAAATGTGATTTTATAAATCATAAAATAAGCACTCCAAAATTTAAATTTTTGTAAATATTTATATTGACATCCATCCAGATGGATGGAAATCCTTTTAGTCTGCAAGTTTTCTGCGGCTGAGGCACTGTTTCAAATGTAATGTAATGTTTCAAAATTAAAATTAAAATTTCCGTGGATTTAAAAAAAAAGAATTGATCTTTTCCGTTAAAATTACGGGGGTTTCAGATTTGTTGTCTATGATATTACTTACTGTATTTCAGGTGGCACTGTGATCCTAAAACGACTAATGTTTCTCATTCTCCATTCTTTATATATTTACAGCAGCTTGTCAACTTTTTGATTATCTATTTTTTTTTTTTTCAAGCATTTCTGTAGCCGTCTTGCAATCTTTTTCCATTCTACTTTTAAGGTTGACACTGAAATATAAATAAAATAAATACATTAGCACTCTAATTAAAGGGAAATCCAAATGAAATATTTTTTTCAGATACCCCTTTACTTGCGACTCTTACAGAAGTATCGCCTTTAGCTGTAGAGTTGGAATCAGCACTGTGACAATAATTGTGGATGATGTTTGTGATGCATTAAGGAAAAACTTGCAACCAATATACATACCAACATCAGATGAAAATTTATGAAGAAATGTAGCCACTCGTTTTGATGATAGGTGAAATTTCCCCCATTGTTTAAGGGCGGTAGATGGGAAACACGTTAGAATTCAATGTTCGCCCTATTTCGGTTCATTCTACTCCGATTACAAAAAACATTTTTTGATTGTATTGTTAGGATTGGTAGATGCAGATTACAAGGTCATATCTATTGATGAAGGACCTTACGGTAAGGAATGTGATTCTTCAATCTTCTTTTTAAAAAGCACTCTTGGTAAAATAATGGCAAACTACAGTATTTCGTTACTTAAAGATTAAACTGTAGTAGAAGGTGGTCCTAATGTTCTATTCGGTGTAAAGGATTTCCGTTGCAAAGATACTTGATTCGTCCTTACCTACGGAAAAATCTAAACGATCAGAAGAAAGTATTTTGTTACAGATTATGCAGGTGGAGAAGAGTTGTTGAAAACGCCTTCAGAATACTTGCTCAAAGATGGAGGCTGTACTTTCAACCACTTTCATGCAAAATGGACATTGGCTAGTGTGTAGAAAATAATCAAAGCTACTTTGATCCTCAAAAACTATTTAAGTAGTAAAGGCAATGTAGCCGCAGTTGGTACTTCTGAAGAAACGATATCTTCATAAACACATGCTGGATACCAGCACCTAAATGCCCAGTTCAAGCAGCAAAGGAAAGCATTGCTATCAGGAATCACTTTGTAAATGACTTCAATTCCGCAGAAGCAAGCTTGTCATGGCAGTGGATATTATCAGTAACAATGTGTAACCTTCATTCAGTAAATGACGAGGAGTTGATATAGATAACATTTTCATTATTATATGTTTTTATTGTTTATTTATTTAGTGTTCCGTGAATTTAACTTAAGATTGCTACGGATCAATATTGCAGCTTTTATGGTATATTTCACAACAAAGGTAGAAAGTGAGTCTTTATAGATTTGAGATTATATTTATTACGGTTTTTGAACTAATTAGTACACTGTCGAATCAATGTTTTTAGGTTTCATCTTGAACCGCTAAACATCTTTCCGTTCTAATTGAAAATAAGTAATCCTGGTAAACACAACTTTACAATGATGTATTATCACATATAATAATTTAACTTCAAATTTATAATTTTACCAAATGTTGGTAGGTAAAAAACTAATTGGGAACATATGTCAAATAGCATGTAAAAGGCTGGGTAAAATGTTTAGCGAGTTAAAAAATACAGGGTATTACGAGTATATTGTTTTAAAGGGGGTTTAGGTCTAGTGTTGGTTAAACTGGTTGCAGAAGGCAATCTTGGGAAAGTTGTTTTTCTTTTAAGTGTTTACCAGGCCTGGCAGCTGGTATTTTGTCTCATTTGCAGAGTTTAGATACCCGACCGGTTTTTTTCAGGCATTTTTTTCATGAAAAATGTTCATCTTTTACCAACTTATAAAATAAAAATTTATAAGCTTATATTAAGTACTATAATCTGGCTGAAATATTTAGGCGGTTTAAGGGGAAGAACTCTTATCCCCTCCACTGGAACTGACCAAGACAGCTGTTTGCTGTTATGTATAAGACGTAAACAAACCACTTCTATTTTTCATTTTTACCTAATTCATACAGGCCTTATACATGGTTGGAATTAGACGTTTTTTGATTGGAAAAGGCTGATTTTCAAATTATATCCTGGGGGCTTAGGGGGTATTCCATACTAAAATTTCTAAATTTAGGCACTGAAATCTGTGTTTGTAGCTATTATATGTGACGCGAAAAATGTTATCAAATTCGTCTTGATTTAAAAGTTTGTTTAGTATAGCATACACAGTTAAGAAAACCATAAAAAAAAACTAACTAAATTACTGTAACACTTAAAAAATATAGCTCTTTTTATAACAAAATATAGGTTAAATATACAGATAAATAACCTGAACTTGAATATAACAAACAAATAAATGGACGCAATGACGCCTATCACAAACGTCCAGTACGCAAAAGGAGTCCGTGACGTACTAGGTTTCTGACGGAGCATTTTTCTCCCAGTGACTAGATCACTGAGTAACTAAAGACTTATAGAGATCCATCACCATTAAAAAAAGTTGTTATTTATTCTTTTTACCTGCTCGACAGAAAAGTGGATATATATCCACTTTTCTATTTTCAATAGAGCTATAATCACCTATAAACACGACTATACAACCAATAACGATCTCAAAGGTTCATTTCTGCTCATGGATTGGAAAAGTGAGCCCGTGGATTTACGTATTTATAAGTGAGCGAATCAGTGTTACGTTTTCAAAAGATCGCTTTGAAAGCGATCCCGCAGATTTGTTACAGCGAGTCTGTGGACTCGCGGTGACATTTTTTCGGCGTTGTAAACTGCTCAATTTGAGCAATATTAAAAAAATAAAATTAAAAGATCAAAAGGTTACAGCTCAAATTTAAAAGCTATCAAAGCTAAATTAGAATAATATTTTCATTAGCAGTATTAAAAATAATTTAATTAAAATAGTAACTAAACAAAATAATTAATTTCTAATATAACATTATTAGTCATTAAAGTCGTTGATGTTGGTATATTATAACAACATTTACATTATTATTCTACAATCAATATTAACCCTTTGATTGCCACAGTTTTCAATATTGTTAGGATTCGATTCCGTCTGTGCTCTCCATATCAATGTCATCGGTACTGTCGCTGTCAGTTGTGTCGTTCTGGAGATCAACTACGATACGCTGGAAGTTGTCATCACGGATGCCTATTTCCTTTAAAAAGTCCTCTTTCTGAATATTCTCACTGTGTCGCACGCAGTTTTTCCAATCTTCAACGGTAACACGTTTAATAGACTCTTCCAGTAAATTTCTCACATCTTTAATCTTAAAAGTTTTGTTTTGCTCTGCCACCTCCCCTTTCACCTGTGACCAAATCAATTCTATAGGGTTGTACTGACAATGGTACGGGGGAAGTCTCACCACTTCATGCCCCATCCACAGAGCAATGTCATCGATTTCGAATCTTTTATATTCCTTTCTGTGACTTCTGACGATGTTTAATAATTCTCTGACAGTGTGTCTCGGGTTGTGAGGTATCCCTTTGCTGGTTAGCCATTCTGTAATGTCCTTTTTTTGTCTTTGAAGAGGGAATTTTTTCTTTCAGTTTTGAGTGATAGCTGGCATTGTCCATAACAACAATACACCCCTCATCTAAGAGTTTCAACATATCTACAAACCATTCTGTGAAAACTTCGTGGTTCATTTCCTTGTGGTAGTCACCTGTACATTTGGACTGAAACACCAGCTCAGCTCCTTCAATGAAACCGTGCTTTGCTGATCCGGCGTGAACAATGATTAATCTCGAACCTTTACCGATTGGGACACGCAAACCACCTTCGTTTGACGAATGTTGCCAAATGTATTTCTTTGAATGATTTTGGTTAATCCAGGTTTCATCCAGGTAAACTATAGGCCGCTGTAGTGGATCTTCTCTTAAGTCATGCATTTTTCGGAGGAATTCTAATCTTGCTGTTACTATGTCGTCTCTTTCCATTAAAAAACGCCTACCATCATTACACTTCTTAAATGTGAACCCACATTTTTTTTAAACCTTCCGCATAGAGTCTCGCCCCCCTCTAAACCCGATTTTATCTCTTAAAACATTCTTCAGTTTATCACAGGTCACATATTCTCCTCGATCATAGAACTCTAATACAGTACGTCGCACGACATCTCTGTCAAAGCCGTCAAGGCCTGTAATCCACTTTTTATGAGGCTTCTTTTTTGTAGATGATAGAAATTGGTTCCTACAATTATTATGTATAGGATTTTTGTTTCCTTCTGCGGTAATTCTTTGAATACTTCGAAGTGACAATGAGCAAGCATCTGCAGTAGCTTGTTGTGTGTTTGAGAATAATTCCAATACTGTAACATTTGGATTTTTTTAGTCTGTACTGAAATATCTGGAGCTTTAGTTGCCATTTCAAATCACACTGTATTACTTAAGTATACAGAAACCAAACCACATAGTAAACAAAAACATCAACAAATGATTACTCATTTGTTTTGACATTTGCTAACAAAGCGTTATCAGCTGGAGAGGCTATTAGACAAATAAGTGGAGAGGGGGATATATGTAAAATTCCCCTTAAACCGCCTAAATATTTCAGCCAGATTAAATATTAGTACTTTTATGAAACAGGCCCCACGATTTTCACAAAATGTTGGACACTTTTACTAAATTAGGAAATTCTACACACTCTTCTCCTCTGGCACTATTGGGGCAAACGCTGTTTTCACCCTGAAATTTGTTTTTATGTGTGAAAATCGACAAAATATGCGATTATTTTCTTTATTTCATGTTTATTTTAGTAGTTTGTGTGAACATTTAAACCTACATAACTAATAAAATTACTAATAACAGCTAACCGAACGAAAATAACCGTCGATTTCGACAGATCTCACCTAGGTTTACATTATTATGCAACTTTAACTATCAGCTATGCCAGTAACGCCAACTCCTGGTAGACCCTCTATTTGGTGTGGACGAGTTTATGAGAGAACCTTGGAGAGGAGTAATCCACAAACCAAGATAGACTATACTGTATGCATTTGACACAGCCATTTGGATGTATGGATGTATGGATGGATTGATGGATGGATGGATGGATGGATGTTTGTGACAAATACATACTTAAGTAAATACTAAACCGATAAGGTTGAAATTTGGTGTGATGATAGCTGACATTCCCGATTAATATATAGACATATTCTTACCTCAAAAACACTTTCAGGATCCGCCCCAGTGGCTCTGGCTCTGGATTTTCTCATGTTAGCCTTATGAGTATTCATATTAAGGGAATAAAAGAATTTTGTCAGCCGTTTCAACTGTACAAGTTGGTTCTATGATATTAAATAGCATTAAAAGTAAGGCTTACCAACAGGGTGCAGCACTATTATGTTTTTCGCATTTATTACAACAGCTAATTTGAACCAACTAGCAACAAAAAGTTGTGGTACACAATGAGAACTTTACTTTTTCCATGGTTTAGGTGCAGTTGTAGAAAATTAGGGCTATGGTAGATGTGTGCTACACTATAGGATACCGTATAAATTTAAAGACCAAATTTCCTGAAACCGTGTCCTCTCCCGTAACTGCAATAAGCATTTTATACTTCTATGCCAACCCCGTACGAAGAACGGGTACTCTACTAGTTAATAATAATTAATTAAATAGTAAGAAACCGATACTAAGGAGTATGATTTATCTATGCCTATACATATTCTTAGAATTTGTGCACATATACAGACAATGTTTGTTTTCATTAACAGGGAATTAATTTTAAATTGTCATTATGTTGTACTCCAAAAGTACCTAGAATTCTCCTTTGGCATAGATGCATTCTCATTCTCAGAGTAATGACGGCGAAAAGAGAAATTTAGCTGAGCGTGAAATTGCAATTAGCCAGGTGGGGGAGATTCGCGTGACGTGCATTACAAACAGGTGTGTTCAGGAATGCCATCCAACAAGTTATTTGCAAATATTGCCATCACTGGTGCTGACAATTGATTAGGTTACTATTAAGAAACTGTTTACTTTTTTACACGTGACAGTGTTTCCAATTAACAACCAATAGATGATGAAACAACGAACAATAATGTCTATGTTTTTTGTTATTTTTTCTTTATTTTTTCCTCTCTTTTTTCAATGTAATATATATGTAAGGATGATGCATCAATAAGTCATTTACAATACATAGGTTTTGATTTGAATGTAGTAGACAATATTTTCAACAAGTTTTAAAACTTGGTGGTTTACAATAGGAAAATGTATTAAACCATTTTCACTATTCACATAAAGGTTTAACTACACAACACCGAATTACTTTTGACATTCTCACATCTCATTATTATTTTACCACGCGAAGAAAGGACTAAATGACAAATTAAACGACTCTATATTAAAATGACATGTACTAATATTGATGATATATTCTACTAATATAATACATATACTATTTAGTTACTATTAAGAAACTGTTTACTTTTTTACACGTGACAGTGTTTCCAATTAATAACCAATAGATGATGAAACAACGAACAATAATGTCTATGCTTTTTGTTATTTTTTCTTTATTTTTTCCTCTCTTTTTTCAATGTAATATATACGTAAGGATGATGCATCAATAAGTCATTTACAATACATAGGTTTTGATTTGAATGTAGTAGACAATATTTTCAACAAGTTTTAAAACTTGGTAGTTTACAATAGGAAAATGTATTAAGCCATTTTCACTATTCACATAAAGGTTTAACTACACAACACCGAATTACTTTTGACATTCTCACATCTCATTATTATTTTACCACGCGAAGAAAGGACTAAATGACAAATTAAACGACTCTATATTAAAATGACATGTACTAATATTGAACATATCATATCATTTGTTTAAGAAAATAAAATATAAAAAAAAAACTTGACGTTGTTCTCTCACGTACAAGTAACTAAACTCAGATAGCGACAGTATTACGTGTTACACATGGAGGGAGAGGGTTCCTTCACTTGTATGTTCAACTCACTCGTGCAGAAGAGATAGCCCCATTTTAGAACTTATTCATATCACGCCACCCTCGCACTGTCCCATCCATTGTTATCTTGTTAAACTGTTGACGATGAGAAAATCATACGAATCCTTAACTTGCCTGGAAAAAGGTGGGAAAGGGGCCTTGGTAGTATTTACATTCTTGGTATAAATAATACAGATCTCGAAATACGTACCCACGTGTACCCATCGGATCAATTTTTCTCCAGTCTGCGTGCACCAGGCCAAGGTCACTGTCTAGCTGCGTGTGCGGTGACATGAGTTTTGACGAACGTTTGATCGAAATAGTTAGGGAGTATCCCTTGCTGTATATAGTTAGAGATAAAAGTTAACCTGATAACCGGAAGGTATCCGCATTACCACATGGATGAATTCCATTGGTGATAAGTGTGATTTAAATCAGGGACCTTGGGGACCGAAGCTCCGTACTCCACTAGACCAGCTCGCTCCCTTATTCTTTAATAGTAGGTAGTAGGTGTCTGAAGTAGTTGTATATAAAACAATTGTATGAATGCGTTGTGTATCAAGTGTATCAAAGTGTATCAAGCCTAAAATAAGTTATTGGTTTTATGTGTATTGCTAGCTCATATTGCATAGTGTATTGCTAGCCCTACTGTCGGAGACCGTCGGCCCAATGGGTTATTGCCTTAAAAAGTGCAGAAGGCGTCGGAGACTTGTCGGATCGGAGAGCGTCGGGGAGTTTTTCTAATGGGTTTCCCACTTAACGCATATAACCTAACTGCACCACTACACTATCTCTTAAAGAAAGATGTTGAATTTCTTTGGTCATTTGAACAGGATTGTGCCTTTGAAAATATTTGAATGATTACTTTTAAGCAGGTGAATAATGAAACTGTTACAATGAATTCAATCCATAACAATGCTAGACCAGCCGACTATGTCCGAAATTTAAACGAAATTGTTTGCCTTGACAAGACCAACTTCAAAATGTTCTGCATGCGTAAAAGAGAACGAGCTAAAGCTGGAAACAGAACACTTCAAAAGCTACCAGCAAGCAAAAGACCGAATGTTAATTTAATTTCTGCAATTTCGGCAGCAGTCTTGTTAGCTACAATGGATTAGTGCCTACATTCCAAATTTCATCAAAATCGGACCAAAGTTGTGTTCTGAAGCTCTGTAAACATCCACATATACAGACACTAAGTACACCACTGAGTCTGCCATTTTGAATCTTTGAACGACTGCAATTTTTTACTCAGGCGTTCTTTTGAGCTTGAATTTACGGCATTGTAATCTACTAGTAAAGACCTTCAAACTGTGGATGGGATACTCCCTGGTGTGAATTAACGTCCGCACTAGTGAGTATTACGACTATCCGCAGTACTATCCTGATAATTAGACCAATTCGTATATACCAAGGAAAAAAAAAAATGTGGTTCGGATTCCACTATAAACTGTAGGTCCCTTAGTTGCCATTAGCTGTTTGGGCTATTAATTAACAGCTGTGTCTAAGGAATGTCGGACTTAGTCACTAACAAGACTACAAGATCGCGCCACTCATCCTACACTCATCTCCATTCATACTTGGCTTAAAATACCTACATTGTATGGTCGCCATTTCATAAGAAAGTATTAAAGTATTTGATGTGCATTGTGCATATCAACCTATGCTTACGTTAACAATATTTTTCCGATTCCTAGGGCTGTGCCCCCTAGTGAGGAGTAAGCGTGTATGCCATTCTTGGCTCGGTTGTCCGTTTGTGTTAAAATTTGCAGCATTATATTCTGCTAGTAAAGACCTTTAATTTTACATACATGTCAACCTATGCGTCTTTAAATATTTCCTTCTGACTCCAACCGGACCAACGATATGTTTCTTTGGAATATGGTACTGTACTCAACGATACAATTAAGAGTCAGATGGCAAAAAATAACACTACGATATCGTTCAAAACCTTAAATAAATTAGGCAATATTCTTAAGAAAAATTCAAAGACCAATGTAGATAATAATAACATGAACAGCACCGGCATATCTATACTTATTTAATACGCAAGCAGGATTTTTGTGACAATTACTCCTCCGAAACTACTGAACCGATTGACATGATTTTGGTGTCACTGGAAAGAGCGTAACGTGAAGTTGTGCAGGAAACTTTCTTTTTAGGTAAATAATTAGAGAGTGAGGCCCTGGGGCCCTTTAAAGTTTCGTATTTCTCCATAAGATTAACATGGGAAACAAACATTGTTTTGAAACTCCAGCTGTTGTCAGAAATTAAAAATTAATTATTGGTCTCCATGGAAGCATGAGAAAATTCACAATGTTTACATTTGCTTTGACATTTAAATGTAAACAACCATAACTGTCAAATGCCTTTCACAATTTCAGACAGCTGATCCAAAAAAGATAAAACAACTATGTGGTATGTTTATTTAATCTTAAACTTTATGATAGACTAGCTGTACCCGCGGGCTTTGCCCCGTTTAACTTAATATGTGAGGTCGTTCGCATGGCTCAATCACGTCCTGGTTGAAGTTCGTTCGCTACGCTCACTCACCTTTAGGTGGGAGCACGTTCGCAGCGCTCACACGTCCTGGTTGAAGTTCGTTCGCTACGCGCACTCACCTTGGAGCTCGTTCGCTGCGCTCACTTGCCTTCAGGTTAGCTCGTTCGCTACGCTAACTCGCCCCCGGGTTGAAGTTCGTTCGCTTTGCTCACTCACCTTTTGGTTTAAAATTAGCTGTTGTCAAATATATAAAAAAAAAAAATAATAGTGCTGCACTCTGTTGGTAATCCTTGTAACTTTAATGCTATTGAACATCATAGAACAGAAACAACTTGTTTAATTGAAACAGCTGTTAAGATTCATTTATTCCATTTAAATATGAGTACTCATTAGGTTAACATGGGAAACTCCAGAGCCACTGGGGCGGAGCCCGAGAGTCCGATCAGAATAAAAACCACTTAGTTTTCCTATTTAATGCCTAAAGAATCAGTGTACCAAATTTCAGCCTCCTAGGTAAATGGGAAGTGAGAGAATTAGTGATGAGTGAGTGAGTGAGTGAGTCAGTCAGAGAGGGCTTTGCCTTTTATATATATAGATTATTTATTATAAATCTATTTCAATGATTATGAAACAGATTTTTCCCGTTGCGAAGCAAAAATTAATAGTGAGAAGAAGGACATAAAATGTTAATTGTAAACAGTCAATATTATGTAAATTATCTATTTTGTATTAAAAATTTGTATAGTTTTGGATGTTGGTTTGTGTTTAAAGATACAAGTTATTAGTTATTAAATTTTTATTTTAAGGATTTGGCATATGAGTAAATCCTATGACAAATAACACACCATTTCAGAGTTCTGTCAGTTTTTGCTTAACTCTGTCCTATAGAGTTTAAAGTAGCCTACACCTTATTGTCTACAAATTGTCTAAATAACTTAGATTGTTAAAAATTAACCTTTTAAACTTTAATAGGACTGTTATATAAATTGTGAGTATTTCCATTAGTTATAATAATCTTTTAGTTGACAATTTTAAAATCATCGGAAATTATGACTGTTATTAGTTTTTAAACAAGTTATTTGTTTATAAATAACTCCTGTACTTCTTTGCAATTGCTCGATTTCGAGCAACATGTACACTAGTATAAATTAAACTGTAGTGATTGCCATAGTTATTATATCAGCCAAACAGTAATTGTCAGATTCAAAGAACATCTACCAGGCGAACCCACTACTAAACATACATCCTCATACGCCAATCATCTCATTAATAAACGGTATCAGCATTCTGACACATACTTTCTCCCATAAGTTTGTCAACAACCTTTATCATGTGTAAGCGGTGAGAGTAAATAAACGGAAATGGGATTTATGCAATTTTCCTCAGAATTTAAAGGACTACAACATACTAAATTTTTATCAAAATCGTTCGAGCCAATTTTGGGAAAATCTGATTTTCCGTTATTTTATAGGGTTTTATGGGAAAATAACATAATTTACAATAACTTTTGAACCGTAATTTTTACAGAGATGGGATTTGTACCATTTTGTTCAGATTATTAAGGACTATATCATAATAAATTTTTATCAAAATCGTTCGGGCCATTTTTGAGAAAATCCGTTTTTCCGGATTTTTATGGGGTTTTATGGGAAAATCCCCATTAAAAATCGAAATTGAAAAAAAAAATAAAAAAAATATCAAAATTGTAAGGACCATAAAATGCTATGTTAAATCAAAACCGGATTTTTGTCCAAAATCCTATTTTCGTTATTTTATGGGGTTTTTATGGGAAAATAACATAATTTACCATAACTTTTGAACCGTAATTTTTACAGAAATGGGATTTGCACCATTTTGTTCAGAATTAAAGGGCTACAACATACTAAATTTTTATCAAAATCGTTCGGGCCATTTTTGAGAAAATCCGATTTTTCCGGTTTTTTATGGGTTTTTATAGGAAAATCCCCATTTAAAATAAAAATTTCAAAAAAATGAAAAAACACCTGGAGATACCATGGATTAGAACCTACATACCAAATTTCATCGGAATCGGACCACAGGTGTGGTCTCTAGCTCTGTACACATCCAGACACACAGACACACACACACACAGACACACACACACACACACAGACATCACTTCGAAAACTACTTTTTTGGGTCCAGGGGGACCCAAAACGAATGTATCCACTCAAAACTCAAACTCGAAAATTTTGACGAAAACAATACTTTCTCCATATACTATGGTATAGGGGGAGAAAGTAAAAATAGACACAATTACTAAAAATAGATGACAACCTGAAAATTTTGCACAAATGTAAAAGCGGCCGTTTTATGGACACAATGGAAGAGTATGAGATTTACAAGGCTGTGAAAAAAGAACCCCACAATATCCTGAATGAACAAGGAGGTTTTCAATCCAATATAATTTACGAATCAGCAATAAGAATAGATGAGTCGCAGCCAAAACAATGGTCAACTCGTGATAATGAAGGAGGAGGGGGAGGAAATACACTTCGAGATAACGCATCAGTCTAGAACCTGCCCTCCGTGCGTATCGTGTTTCCCGTTACCGGCGTTTTTGTAATGTTTATTTATTGTTCGTGTTTTCGTTTGTGTGCTAACTGTATGACATCGATGGATTTTCATTTCAACCTTAACGACTTCCTCTGGAACGAAATTTGATGTCCTTGACAGCCTGATGAAGTTCCCATCACCGGGAACGAAACTGCAGTAGCCTATATTTGGACTACAAAGGATCACTTTGACAGTATAAGGTATTTAAACCATTATTTATTACTATACCAGTGATCCGGAGGCTAACAACATGAAGAACAAAGATTGTGACTTTCAAAACTCAAAAAGAGAATTCGGCAATAAAATAAGGTATTCAAACAAAACTATTTTTAATCGGAAACCAATAAATGGAGAAACCATACCAAGAGATTACTTGGTATATTCAAAAGTGCGGGTTCTGTTTTTTGCGCTTCCTGTAGATTATTTGGGTATCAACAAACAAGTTCCAAATTTGCCAGTGAAGGTGTTTCGGACTGGAAAATATTGCAGAGATTTAGTCCGCCCATGATAAATCACAAGAACATCCGTATTAGCATTATTGACCTATAAAAGAGGAGCTGGAACGATTGACAGTCAATTTGATTCCTACGTCGAAAATGAACGGAAATATTGGAAACACGTTTTGGAAAGGGTGAGGAAATTGCTGTCCAAGACCGAAATGGCAGCTGCCATCGTCATTGGGTGCCGATTAGGTTTTTACGGCCCTAGGTTCATAAAACCAGCAGGTGGAACCACGTGGGGGATCCATCCCAACCACACCAGTTGATAACAGATCTTCTTCACAGGCAGCATTGGTAACAAGTGTTTTACTTTTATCTCTTCCATATGGGTAGCGTTGATCAGTTAATTTTGTGAAAATACACTAAATTTAATCGTTATAATGGAGCATGATAATCAAACTTTACGGTAGATTTTATGCGTGGGTCACCTCTGAAGCATCTGCTCTACGTTTTCTCTACATTTAGTGCCACGTGTATTAAAAATGATACACAGGCACCATCTCTACGGAGCCATGTGTATCATTTCTGACATCAACAAACACGATGTGTGTTTCAGGAGATGCTACAAGACCAAATGGAAAGGTTTCAAAGATACTTACAGACGAGAGCTCGAAAAAGGTAAAGAAAAATGTATCTGGCAGCGAAGGAGGAGGAGAGCAACAAATATCCTCCTGGCATTTCTTTACTCTTCTGAGTTTTCTAAAAGAAGAAATGAACAAGTCTCGATTGAATGGGAATTTGAAGAGCTCTAAGAAAACTGCCGATGTTAGTTTTTCTGTAGAAGAAGACGATAATACGGAACTTAATCTCACAGACATGGGACATTCAGTGTCAGTTGTATCTAATCAAGAAGATGTGCAGGTAGCAGCAGGAAATGCTCGTAAACGAAATGAAACCGTACAAGAAACTGTGGCAAAAAAATGTTGATTTTGGAAGAAAAAAAGGTGGAACTGTTGAGCCAGAGCGCTTAACCAGCACCCTCAACCGATACATGTGAAGATGAAAATTTTTTAATAAGTCATCTTCCCCACTTAAAATCTTTGCCACCCATTCAAAAGCTAAGAGTACGCATCAAATTGACACAGGTATTCATAGATTAGGCTGGCCGGGAGCAATTGATTCAAAGTAATTTTCCACACCTTCCAGTAATGGACATGCTTAGAACTATGACCGTTTGCAGTATAACTAATGTTTCAAACAATTTGATAATTACATTGCATTATGTTATGATAATTATTGTTGTTAAAATACTCTATATTATGTCATATATGTATTTGTCATAAATTTAACATGCTCCTCATTCAATACATAATTACATATTTAAAATGTAATGGGAAATTTGAATCCATTCTTTTCTTATAACTATGTGTAGTAGAACTGACTTTTTCTTTTATGTGTAAAACAACAGACTGCACCGGAAGATATCCTCGGAATGATGTTCTGCCGATGCCCGAAAGACTATGCGAGCTCAAAGTGTAGCTGCAAAAAGCCAAACCTCAACTGCATGCCTAAACTGTCAGGGGAACTGCCAGAATGTAGTATATTAAGATTGTTCAGAGGATGAAGAAGAACTAAAGGATCCCTCCGCTTTACAAGTGTGGTCTGATAAAGAAAACATTGGGTTAAATGATGATAAAAATGAAAAAAATAGAATGAAGGACCTCCCTGACCCAAGAAAGCAAGAAATTGACTTTGTAATAAGAACCCCAAGTTTACATAAAGGCTATGAGGATTATTACTAAATTTATGTAGGCTAGAACGCTGCCCTACGAAGCCTTATTAATAATAATGTCACAACTATTTTTATACCTACTTTAATTTCTAGCATTCTGTTTGATATAAATTTCCTTTGTCAACTGTTCATTTTTTACTCCGTACCTGTTTTTTTTTCATTGTGTATTTTATAGCTATTTGTTGATATAATTTAGTTCCTATACGTCATAATAGATATATCAATTAGGCCTACAATATTACAATTTTGTAAGATTGAATAAATGGCTTTTCATTGACTTTTTATATTACGTGTTATCTTAATTGTTCAGTTACCACCTATGTCGAACAACGTCCCTTCAATTTATTTATTTAAATTAGTATAAAATATGTCCAGTGTCTTACGGACTCATAAGCAGATCACCATAAATGTTGTCTACATCAGAATTAGTTTGTTAATAAATCTGGTTAAACGTAAATAGTATATTGTTAAATTAGCATCTTTAGTAAAATTAGTACGAGATACAACGTCATGAAGTTGGGTTTCCAACAAACCAAATTGGAATTTTCTCCGTCAACATCAACAAGCGACCCTGATGAGCCTTAAATTTAAAAAGAAAAAATATTTGTTTGCTACCCACAACAAAACGGCAGAGAAGACCTGGCACAAGAATTCCAAGAATTTTGCATCTGAACAGAGCAAGTCCAATCCAATCCACCCCGGCGTAGCTCTCAGCGAGCCAAAGACAAGATTTGTATATTATACGATCGGGTTATGATGTACAACTGTGGAGTTCTTTTGGAAAAACTAACAGAGATCACGTTTACTTATGGGTTGAAGGTACAGCCAGAGATCACAGGAAGTAGGGCCTTACTTGAAGAAACATATCAAGTAAAACTGTCCAGGTATTTAAGAATTGGTTGTGTGGTCCAATTCTTGTGGCGAGCCAGAACCACATAAAAATTACATTGATGTTTAAACACATATTAGCCTACCAGCCAGCGCGACCTTTTCGCCGCAGGAATTGGACTAGCCTACTGCGCATGCGCAAACCATAAAATTGAACTGCTCACAAAATGAACTACTCTCGTACAGTTAAAGCAAAAGAGTTGTTCATTGTTATTGTTTGTTTGTTTGTTTACTGTTCTGGCATCTGTCTGCCCCTGGCCGTGGCCTGCCGTGCCCCATAGCGATTGAAGTTTTTAAAGTCTTAAGTGTTTATGTTGTGTTTTGTTTAATAATTTGAGGTTTTATCGAAGTATCATATGTTTGGAAGTTGGATTAAAGTGTGTACAAAAGTTGTTTATTGTTCTACGTTCTACCGTGCCCCGTGCACCCTTGTAGTTTTTAAAGTCTTTAGTGCTAGTTGTGTTTTACTCCAAGTGTTGAGGTTGTATCGAAGTATCGTATGAATGGATCTTATTTAACTGAAGTTTATACAACGTTGTCTTTGTAAGCTATATTAGGTCTATTTTATTTTATTTTTATTGCATAGTATTGATATTGATAGTACTGTATTTTGAGTCTGTTTAGGTAGGTATCCAGCAACCCAGCAGGAGCGGGTCATCGATGAGGGAGGAAGATGGAAGAAAGAATGATACCCCCGCCGCAGCAAACCTGCAGGCTAAGCGAATTTCCATTTGACTGATTGGATTTACACTGAAATGTCTACTTAAAAATATTACATTTATTCCCCATTTAAATATAATTAGTTTAACAAGTACTTAGGTTTGCTGCATCAGGGAGGGTAAAACTGTTTTTTTTTATTTTGTAAAATGTTAATAGTTAGTAAGAAATAAAAAAAATTTCCAAATTTGATCAAAATATGTTCATGAACAAGCAAACTACAACAGTTTACTTATTCTCTATAAGAATAACATGGGAATTTTAAATTTACAATTTTTTTGGAATTTTCTCCGTAACCATTAGGCGCATAATAACGCTTCAATATACTAAATTATTTGTTTTTTAAGCTCTACAAAATGGTTTGAAAAGAAATTGCTAAATCTTATGTTTTTTGGGTCAAAAATGGGAAAACCCTATTTTTACCCCATAAAACCCCCCATAAACCCCTGTTCTCATGGTCCGATCATGCTAAATTGCGAACTCGTTCGAATAAACGTAGGTTTACACGTTTGTACCAAATTTCATCAAAATCGGATCATTTTTGCTCGAGTTATCGTGCTAACGGACATATATATATTCCAAATTAAAATAAAATAATTACTAAAAGGGTACTTTGTTATATATGTTTTGATTTTATTATATTAGTAGCCCTAAAAATGCAAGAAAATAATATATATATATATATATGAATTTGAACGGATGGTGTTTTTGGCCTCTAGGGACCTCAAAATGAAAAAAAATCGGTTCCGCGCCCAGGTCTTACCATGAGTACTACGGTAATAGCTTATTCCCTATATAGGAAATTCGCTAAAATGAAAATGGAGTAAGTTTCTACAAGAAAGCCTTTGTTTGCAGTTTCTGTGGGAAGAAACCTAACAACAAAAGTAATTTAAATATAAATGTCAAAAAGTGTCAGTGTGGGCAGGCCTAAATATTGTTCAAGACTACTTTGCCCTGACCAGTCTTGCAAGATGAAGTTTATAATGGATCCGGACCTGAAGGAACATCTCAAAGTATAACACGGTATCTATGTAGCCTGTCAAAAACTTGAATTTGACATGGAAGCAAGTTAGTTTGTACATAATTAGGTACCTAAGTTATGTTAGGCTAGGCCTAGGGAAGGCATGACTAAGGTTTACAAAGTTACTATATTCACTAGGTTTAGCTAAGTTATGCTTAAAAAAATAGCTTGTACTAATTTACCCTTTGCCTAGTCCAGCATCTCACTAGGCTAGGCCTAGGCCTAATTAGGGACGTTGCAATGACAGATCTTTTCATGGTTGCTATCGGAACTGTGTTACTGTATCAATGAACTTAAATATGAATTTAAAATGGTAGCCTATAGAATTAATAAAGTTAACTTATTTCTGGAAAGGTTGTAGGCCTATACCAATAAAAAGAGAGATAGCCTAGGTTAAGCCTAAGTTAGTAGATAACATTATAACATCATTAGCGGCTGAAGAAGGTAATTCAAGGAGGCTACTGACCTTAAAATCAACTTAAAACATAAACAACTAAATTAGACCTACCCCTAGCCTTATTTACAATTCTGTTTTTAGAGGTTTGTTTAGCTTAAATGTGATGATGAGAAATTGAATAAACATTTAGTGCCAGCAAGTCATGTGATTCGGCCGTTTTTGCTTCTCACATGAAACCAGTTGTATAAACCCCTTTAAACATTGACTGTTTAATCAGACGTCAATAAAAAAAAAAAAAAAAAAAAAAAAAACTGAAACAGTCATTGATATGTTTCAGGCAATCTACAATCTGGTGTGGGTTTTGAAAAAAATGCTAGAAAAAGTGTAGTTCAGGGAAAGAAGCGACAAACGAGAGACACTTGCTGTTGGAGAGAAAAGACCTACATAACATTGTACGGGACTTCCAACATATCATATTCCACGAAGCGGCATGTGGACGATGCACATAGTGTTGAGATGTGGGTGAGTGAAATGGAGAGTCTTGAGGATGAAGATCCAGGGCAATATTACAAGGCTCAGGGTGCTATGAGTGGTGATTTTATGTTAGTAATTGTGACACCCTTCCAGGTCTGCCAAATGATTCAATTTGGTAATGGGCAGATTTGCATTGACGACACTCATGGTGCAAATCCCTATGATATTTTGCTGTATACTTTGACTTTGCTTGTTTTTGACGAATTTGGATCAGGCTGTCCTGTGGAAATTAGTTTTTCTAATAGAGGAGATGAGTTAGCGATGAAATTGTTTTTTGAAAGTGTAATTGTAAAAGATGAGATTGGATCTATCCAGGCGGAAACGTTCATGTCTGATAATGCCCCTGTATTTTTCAATGCGTTGTCAGACATTATTCTTTTGTGAACCTTACAAGTTGAAAAATGTTGACAGAAGAATTTATTTAAAATAAAGGGAAGCTCAAGCAAAAAAGTCTTGTCTATAAATGTATAAAATCTCTAATGGAATTCAATGGCTCTTTGGGGGATTTTCAAACTTGTCTAAGTAAAAATTTATCATACTTGCTCTCTTATGAACACTTGTGACTTTGGGGAATATTTCTTCAAATACTATGCCTCAAGACCTGAATCCTGGGCCTACTGTCACCACAGGGGGCTGGGGATTAATACCAAAAATCATTTACAAGCGTTTCACAAAAATTTAAAACATATTTATCTTGAGGGGGAAAAATCAAAAGGTTGGAAAAGGCTATTATTGCAGTTTTTAATGTAAGCAGAGATAGCCTGTTCAAGCGTTTGATCAAATTAACCAAGAACTCATCAGACCAAAAAACATTAAGAATCAACAATAGTCATAAAAAAAGCGATGGCATAGGCCCAGAAATGGCCAAAATCGTAAAACCTGGCTGGTTACATCCAGTGATGGCAAAGATGAATACTCAATAACCAAATTGAATGAAACTTGTAACCCCTGTCTTATGTGCACATATTGCAAAATTTGTATGCACTCTTATGTGTAGTTGTGTAGACAATATAATTAAGATGAACATATGAAAGCAAATTCATTCAAGCTTCAGGTTGTTTTACCCATCTTGTGACCTAGAAAGTAGAGCTAGCAGTAGTCATTTAGAGAAAGAAAACTTGTTCACGTTGAAACAAATTTTATGGATACAAAACAAAATTAAGGAAATTTTGAAGTAGTTGCTGAAAAAGCTAATTTGTTAGCAAGTGCCATTCAAAGAGGTAAACTAGAGAGTCATGTTGGTTTAGAAGTAGAATAAAATTTGATGAGTGGCTTTGTATGAAAAAAATAGTGCTGATCTTTCTGGTTTCAAAACAGTAACTAAAGTTAACACGAATCAACATGTAGATAAACGAAATAGATATTTCTCAAAAATAAAGAAACCTTTAAATAAAAATGTATTGAAAAAGCCAACTAACAGTGAACAAAAACATCTTGTGAACTATCTTTTGGATAAAAATGAATTATGTGTTCACACTGACAATGACCACTCAAATGCAAAATAATGAATAATATGCAAGCAGAGAGCACAGAATATAAATTAAGAGGGCATCAGGCGCAAGAGGTGAAGCCACCAAAAAATTGGTGTTGCAAAAGTGTGTTTAATCATCGTACATTTGAAAAAGGTGTTGTACCGCTATATGCTGCAGTTGTCCGTATGAGTGATGGGCGATTGGCTTCACTTCCCGTAATGCTGGATGGATATTGATACACGTAGCCCCACTAAATCTATTTTGTGCTCTCTCTTGTAAGTGTCTATGTATTGGTTATTTATTTTAGTACATAAATGTATCATTTTATCAGTTGCCTTGATAAATATGTTTTATCTAGCATTATAAGTCAAATAATAAATATCCTGGCTATTTCAAAGATATTACAACTTTCTATATAATTTCTTGTATTTAGCTTTTAGGCCAAATTTTAATGTAGTTTAAGCAGCAGATTGTAATGTCAAATTCAACCTTGCAAATAACTTTGCAAGAGACATACTTTATTATTATTATAAATATTTTAAGAAGGCTGCTGACTATTTTATTATTTCTGGTGGCTGCACTGTATTGGAAGATGACGTCCGTCCACAGTCCTGTGTCAAATTTTCGACAGGTTAATTGTTTCTATAGTGCTGGTTTCTTATTCATTGAGCTTTCTGTGTTAAATATAGTTTACTAAATTAGCGCAGTCGGTATGTAAAGATGTCAAGCGGATCAATGGGACATATAATAAGTGATTGTATTCCTGAGGATGAGGATATAAAATCGCATCTTCCCCTAGTGTTTATATGTTTGCAGAGGTCCTAAAGTAATAATATTTTTTGTTCTAGTGTGCTTTGGAGTCAGTGTTGGTGAGGATTCTCATAGTCTTCTAATCTATTAGTGCATCTTATATGGAACTAGCTTCATTCCAAAACATGAGCTATTCTACTCTGAAAAAGGTAATGAAATGAAATGAAATTAAATGAAATGAAAATGCTTCTTTATTGAGGCGAACTTAGGACCACATGGTCCTTTCTTACAGTTAACCTCTAAAAAACTAATAATAACAACAAAATAATAACAAAAAATACAATTAAGTTTGTAACATAGCTAGTAATAAAATAGCATAAATCTATTCATTTTCCCTAACATCCAGTCACACACACATACACCCTCTGCTGCATCTAGGCCTAACGCACGCCATCCCGCCAAGCCACGGCCATCCGGTCAAGGTAATATTCTTTCAGCGCCACCATCAGTCGGGATCGGTTTTCTATAGATTTGATGGGCAGAGGTATGGAGTTCCATAGGCGGCAGGCTATTACTAAAAATGATTTATTATAAACAGTTGTTCTATGATGAGGAATGCGAAGCGTGGACGAGCCAGAGCGGGTATCCCTTGCGCCTCTTCCATTCAAAAATTTAAAATTCTTTGCAAGATAATTTGGAATTCCAAGATTGATGACTGAATGAGTAATGGAAAGTATTCGTATTTTTCTGACGTCCTCTAATTTCAAAATTGATTCATTAATGTAATAGGGTGTGACATGGTCATCACGCCTAAGATTGAACAAGAATCGAACACAATAATTTTGTACACGTTGTAATTTTGTTGCCAAAGCCACAGTCATATCATTAACCACGGTGTTGCAGTAGTTGAAGTGTGGAAACACGAGTGATTTGACCAGTAAGAGTTTAATGTGAAAAGGTAGAAGTCGTTGCATCTTCTTCAGTGTGTGAACAGCGGCAAACACTCTTTTACAAGTGCTTACCACCGCGTCAGTCCAGTCCAATGTGCGGTTTAGAGTCAAACCAAGACTTTTTACTTTGTCCTGGTATTGCAAAGTGGGTCCGTTTATAGTGATTTTTGGTAAAATGTCTAAGTCCACTTTGTTGAGTAACCGTGAGTGACCTATGATGATTGGCTTTGTTTTGTCAGGATTGAGTCTAAGTCCGTTCTTTTCTGCCCATTGAATAATTCTGTTGATGTCGTGATTCATCATGTTTATAGTTTCATTTGCATCGCTCACTTTAAAATGAGAATAGATTTGCAAGTCGTCAGCGTACAAATGCAACTTTGCGTGGTGTAGAACTGTACTGATGTCATTGATGTAAATGGTGAAAAGCAGAGGACCAAGAATTGAACCCTGGGGAACTCCGCAGGGAACATGTCTCCAGTCGGACGTCAAGTTGTCATGAGAAACACACTGCTTTCGGCTCTGAAGATATGATCTCATCCATTTTAATGAATTATCAGAGAAACCTAACAGTTTGAGTTTGGCTAGAAGAATGCTATGGTTTACGGTATCGAAGGCTTTACTGAAGTCAAATAATGTTAAGATAGTACATTGGCTACGATCCATAGCAAATCGTATGTCATCAGTTACATGAAGCATTGCCGTTTCAGTACTGTAAGATTTACGAAAACCTGATTGAAAGCTATTGAGGATGTTGTTTTGTACCAAGAAGTCAGAAACTTGGGAGTGAATGACTCTTTCTAGTGCCTTAGAAAGAGCGGGAAGAATGCTAATTGGTCTGTAGTCTTGCGGAAGCGATGGGGATGAGATTTTATTCAAGGGACGGACAAGCGCAGACTTCCACTTTTCTGGGAAAATACCTGATCTTAGTGAAGTATTAAATATGAAAGTTAATGTTGGGAGGAGAGCAAACAAGATACGTTTAATTAAAGAAATTGGGATTCTGTCAGAACCAGTGGCTTCAGACGTTAACCGCCTTATAGCCTTCAAAACATCGATTTGCAATATTGGCTTGAAGTTAAATTGAGTGATGGAAAGGTACAAGGGTGGTTGGTTAAGTAAGGACCGTTTGTGCAGATCACTTCTTAATTCACGTTTATGAAAGTTTATGAGCCACAACAAGGCTCATAGCCATTGCCTGGTATCATTTGAGAACAGATTGGCACCTTTTGCATCTCTACAGCTGACATGTCCACTTTACTGTCTGTATGTCTAGAAAATAATTTAAATTATTGAATCCCCCACCAAATGCGAGATAAGGTCAGTGATATGTTTATAACATGTGCGGGAGATTCAATAATAAAAAAAATATATATCCAAAAACACAGCAAAGTGTACACATCGGCAAATTAGCTGTAAATGGCACCAATCTGTTCATCAATGATGCCAATAAGAGGCAAGCCGACTTGTGAGGAGTAATGTGAACAACAGAGCTATACGCAAAAACAGCCCTTACTTAAAAATGACTCTAGTAGAACTGGTAAGAGCATGGTGAACCAGTCTTTTAATTTTTGCATGTGTAATTATATTTGCCTTAAAGTATTATATTTGCTTTGAGACGATTTAGAGGAAGAGAACACTTTAGAAAAACTTTCATTTGTTAAAAAAATAATAGTCAGAAAAAAATCGACCTTAAAAAAAAAAATCATGGACATTAAAAATAGTTTAAGACATTTCTACTGAAACCAGGTAATGAAGTGATCAAAATTATGTTTTCAGCCCTGATTAAAAACACTTCCCATCCCATAACATGTAATTTTTAATTGTTTTAAATATCAAATCAAAATGTCTTTATTCTTGAGTGTTTCTCACTACAATACAGGTTTACACAATAACTCACACAGGGTGTGTACCAACCGGGAAAATCTTGAATTTGAAGGAACCTGGAAAACTGGGATTTCCGGAGCCATCCGGGATTTTATTTCAGCCCCGGTAAAAATACGCGATCGTAAAAAACATCTGCAAAGATAGCACGATCAAAATATTAACAGTTTTTCTGCAATTGCGGAAGACTGTAATGACATTTCCGTGACTGCAAGATACGACGATAATGCCTACAAACCGCGGGAGATGTCCAGGAATTTTATGCGATCGCGCAGGACTTAAACGACGATTCCAAACCACGGGCGGGAAAGACAATGTTTACAAACCGCAGGAGATATTCTCTTCAAAAAGCATGTTCATAGCTCTTTTTACGATCCCTATATGAGTATACTTTTTAACTCTTTTAATAAAACCTTATTTTACTGGCCAACAATACAAAACCCCACTTTATAACTTAATAACCAAATTTTCCTACGGAATTCTGCTTTAAGTTCACAAAAAAAGAAGTCATTTGTTGCCCCTATTAAAGTAATGAGACAACAAATGATTTCTGGGACACAATCATTATACTGTACCTTGTTTTGTCCTATGTCAATGATGTATACTGATTACTTGCCCACCACAAGGACTTATAAATTAAGATTTGATAAAAATAAGTAAGTGACAAATTCAAACAAAACTTGTTTTATTTACATAGAAGAACAACCCATTGCTTCATTATTGCATGTGATTTAAATGAAAGTCTACACATCGTTGTCACAGCCTTTGAATATATCATCTACGTTTGTGTTCATGCATAGGATACCGTGGCATCGCCACACGCAGAACACTGAAGTCTATTAAACTGGCAAGATCTAGATGAACTACAGTCTGGCTTGCAATTACATCTTATACATTTTAATATGTTAGTTAGAGCTGGTTTTAGTTCAGTCATTATTGGAAGTAGTTTATTGCTTTGTAATCTCTAACCCCACTCCAAGGTTGATAAACAAGTGTTATTATTCCACACCTGAAATTGGTGGAAAACCCTCATTCTGTGATATTTGGCAGCAGCCGAGGTAGGTGGAAGGGACGTAGGCTGCACAGCTTGTGTCGTCCTCTTACTTGTTGCCTTGGCACAAAAACATTCATAAGGTATGTCATTAAGTGTCTCAGAAACCCTTCCAAAATATGACACTAAATCCTTCTCCCCGGCAGAGATGATTTCATATTTCGTGGAGTTTGGGTTTAGAAACACATCAGAATACTGCCTGAATATAGGATTTTTCATCATCATTGATAATCCTTGGCATTTTCCAATGCCATGGAAGTTGTGATGTCATATAACAACCTAACATTGAATGAATAAATGAATAATGCATCTCCTGTAGCATGGGTTGTTTTACAGCCAACATCTTCAAGTCTTTCACTCAATACATTCAGATACCGTCGTTTGTTTTGTTGGTTCGCTAGGTAATCCTCCTTATTCATTGTAACTTCCATGTTTGGTGTGCATAAAACTCTCGGTAGGTTTTTTCACAGAGTGTTATCGAATAACGAAACTGGATAGCTACATAGTTCATACTTAAATCCATCTTTCATGTTAGACTCTTCTTTCTGATAAATTATTATTAATCTTTAAAACAACAATTGTGGATCAATTTGGACAATTTCCTTATTTACAACCACAAAGGATACTTACTTGTCCATACATTTCGTCCTGACATATTTTCAATCCCTGCATTTCCTACTTTTTTGGCTCTTTCAGTATTAACAAAATCTGCAGCAACCACACCAGATGTTATGGTACACAAACCCTCCCTCTACTGCAGAATAGGTCCTGATCAATTAAAAATCCTAAGAACTACAAAATTTGTATGCTCTTATTACCTGAGTTTGTATTTGCGAACATAAAGGTTTAAAAAATTTTAAATTTTGGTATTGTTTCAATTTAAAGCCGTCTCATTTAAACAAAACAATATTTAAATTGTTTAAAGGTTGTTATTATCTAAAAGTAGACTTAATGAGGAAGCTATTAAAGCAAACCACAGATTTTTAAGACACTTAGTGGTCGAACTATTGATGTTTTACTAAAAGCTTACTTAGATCCAATATGGCGGAGTTTTTTACAAAATGGCGGCTTTCCGCCAATTCAATTTTTCTCAATTTTTAATATGATGTTATGGACACCTTTTTTAACAAAATCTCCAAAATTTTGTTTCTATTACCTTAAGTTTTATGTTAAGCCGTATTTTGACTAGCCTACTTGTTCTTCATACCAGTTGGACTTACAAAATTCGCCTGCGACTCGGCTTTGGTTTTTGTACTAACTAAGTCCAAAGTTAGTTCGATCGTCTAAACCATCACGACTAAACCAGATCATACAAACCGGTAATGAAAAAGGCAACGTGTTCGTTCCCTTTATATACCCTTTATAAAATCTCTTAAGTTTATTGAAACCTGACAAATACTATTTTACAAAGCAAATTTACTGTTGTTTATAATAAGATCAACATTGAGTAAAGAATAAAATCAAAAAATGAATTAATTAGTTGTAATTATTAATTTTTGTTTATTCTACGGTAGCTCTACATTAGGGATGAAACTTTCAGTTTTTATGAGCGAATGGACGTTAACACTTTCCAGGCAGTGGAGATGATACAAAAGTGTTAAGAAATGTTCTGAATTCAAGAATCAATAACTTGTCATTATTGGTTACCATTGCACGCCTCAGAGATGCATGTCAACCTCGCCATGTTAGCCTGTCATCGGATCACTTATGCATGAGGTATTAACATTGTACTATGTATTGGATTTGACTTGATGCATCTGATACAACTGTCTCTTTACAACACCTTGCTACTGTGTAAATAACAGTATGTAGGCTACATTACAACTTTGTTGGCTGTTTAAACAAAGAGTGCGGAAAAAGAAGTATATACAACATAGAATTCAATATATACTAATTTTACTACTAGTAGCCAATAAAGGTAGTTGCACCTCTAAAAAATTTCTGTGCTAGAGGACTAGAGGTACAGGTCAATTACCGTAGAGCCCGGGGATGTACGTGTCCAGTGTACCTGAGATTGTGTGGCAAATAAATACACACTTGGGTGGCCGGCCTACATAGTGATGTGTTGGGAATAATCTTAAGGGAGGAATAAAAACAATGCCAAGTACAATAAACAATTCCACTAATTACAAAGTAAACTATCTTTTAACATGTTTTTCAGTAATGAGAATTTGTCTTATAAACACCAAACTTTATGGGAGAGAGCTATCCTTTTAAAATTTCTTCCAGTGACATTTGGTCCGTAACTCAAGCTAGAGCTGTAGGCCAATCTCTCTGCGAAGATGAACTTTGCGACTTTATTTCCCCTGAGCTTACATTCAATTTCCATTCCATTTCGTTTTGTCATTAGAGCCGAAACCCCCTGACTGCATACCCGGTACCTATCCTTTAGGACATACCCGGGCCCCATGATGTAGGCCGAAGCTTACGCATCAACCTTTAGCACATCATGGGCGGATGACTTAAGGTCATCAGGCTCGCCGGCTGCCGAAGCAGACCCTTTGGAAGGAGGGTTGCCCCTAAATCCTAACCAGGGATTCCGGCTGCTTGTTTAAGCGTCACTCCACCTGGGTTCCACTAGGTCGAGACCTAGAGGTCCATGGTAGAGCGCCCCGACGCATTTAGTGCAAGCAACACTCGGGACCTATCTAATCCCTGACAGGCAGAACCCGCCATCAATAGCCAGGAGGAAGGGGACCGTCAGCACGCTGACGGGGGGAACCCCAACCTCCCATTTACACCGCTGCCCGATCGAGGCCTTACCCATTGCTGGGAAACCAGAGATAACCAGAGCGATAGATCCCCAGATACCCCTGGCGGGCTCGGACCCAGCACCCGATCTACTTCGTTTGCCCGTCAGACCCAACATCACTGCCAAGCCATCAGGGTTTCCCAAAAGGAGGCAGGTATAGAAGTGGGACCCACCCGGATGAACCTATCCACCAGAGGTGGCGACACCCTTGACTCAATTGAGGTTCCGGGAAGAACCCCCCACACTCAAGATAACCATACCGTCCGTGCTCAGAGACAGGGATTGGTTTGCATAAGTACCTACAAACCGTTGCCCTCACACTGCGAAAAGTTACGTTGCCCTTGAGTGTCCCCGTGAGCTGCGGGTACTTGCCCGTTTTCACCTCCAGGAAAGGTTACTTCCAAAGTCGAGGATTTGCCCACTGAATGCTGGTCGCACACAACAAGCAGGCCGAAGCCCAAAGAACCACAGACACAGGTAGGTTAGAGATTATGATGCACTTCCATCTCTCCTAGAGCTAAACACCCCTCCATCCTGGATAAAGGAATGTCACTGGGACCCAATGCCCAGTCGTCCATGTCTGTGGCCTACTTGAAAATGCCGATACCAACACGGAGCATTTACCTCCCCTCTGGGGGCTAGGTATTTCACCTCCCAGGACGAGGCTACTTCCAAAGTCGAGGATATGCCTCACAAAATGTCAGTCGTACACAACAGGTAGGACTCAGTCACAACCACAAGCTACAGGCAGGTGAAAGATCTATGAACTTAATCAACACTAGCAGAGCTGAACACCCCACCACCCTGAATGGAGGGAATGTCACTGGGTACTCTCACTTTGGGTACAACCCAAAGAGGCTGGCTTGTCCAGTCGTCCATAGCTTGTGGTCTACCTGAAGTGCCGGTTCCAACACCGGGCAATTACCTCTCCTCTGGGAGAGCTAGGGTCCGCGTGGTCGCCCAGGCCACGAACCCACGCAAGCGTGGGCCCCCTGCGGTTCTTACATTCAATTGTAAGAATCTTATCACGATTACACTGGGATTCTTGAGTAGTCCTTAGTAGACCATTTATTATATTAATTTTCAATTAATTGTTTGAGTTGTTAATTTAATAGATTTTTAATTTAATAGATTAATTGAAAATCAATCCAGGCAAATGGAAATTCGCTTAGTCGACAGGATTGCTGCACCGGGGGTATTTATATAGTGGAAACATTCCTATGGACTAATTACATTGATTTGTTGTGCTTTTATTTGCATAAAAGAGGGTAATGGTCTTATTTTAAGTAAAATAGCTGGTGAAATCGTAACATGTAGCAATTTTAAAGACATCATAACCGGAAACTGCAGTGGGTCCAGACGTGACACCCGAGTTAAAAACACTTCTTTAGACACATACATCAACATTGAATGGTAAAACTGTCGATATATGACTCGTACACAGCCATCGATGTCGGATTTATATGCGTTTTTGCGCAAAATTAGGTTGTTTTGTACGATTTTCTAGTTTCTTGACGTGATCCTTTGAGTAAAGCATATCGAATTTGGTATTTTTGTAAAGCTCTTTTAACGTGCTACAACTTTGTCTTTAAGTTATTTCTGATATATTGTATCAATAAAACGTTATCGACAAAAATAACACAAAAATGTTAAAAAATATAGGTTTTCGCAAAATTACGAAATATGTACTAAACATAAAACAAAAGTGCAAATGTAAGAAAGATAGCATGTAAACTTATCTTTTAAACAAAAAAAAGTTCATTCCGATCCGATACATGGTATGTAAAATATCGTTATTTTTAATATAGCCCATTCCGCCATTTTAATGACGTCATAACCGGAAACTGCAATGGGTGCAGACGTGACACCCGAGTTGAAAACACTTATTTAGACACATACATCAACATTGAATGGCGAAACTGTCTTTATAAGACTTGCGAACTGCCCTAGATGCCGGACTAATAGGCGTTTTTGCGCCAAAATTGGTGTTTTTATGAGATTTATCTAGTTTCCTGACGTAATCTTTTGAGTAAAACATATCGAATTTGGTATTTTTGTAAAGATTTTTAAACGTTCTACAACTTTTTTCATTGGTGGTTTTTGATAAATTGTATCAATAAAACGTTACAAACAAAAATAACTCAAAAATATTTAAAAATACAGGTTTTTGCAAAATTACGAAGAATGTACTAAACATACAACAGTTTCTTGACGTGATCCTTTGAGTAAAGCATATCGAATTTGGTATTTTTGTAAAGCTCTTTTAACGTGCTACAACTTTGTCTTTAAGTTATTTCTGATATATTGTATCAATAAAACGTTATCGACAAAAATAACACAAAAATGTTAAAAAAATATAGGTTTTCGCAAAATTACGAAATATGTACTAAACATAAAACAAAAGTGCAAATGTAAGAAAGATAGCATGTAAACTTATCTTTTAAACAAAAAAAAGTTCATTCCGATCCGATACATGGTATGTAAAATATCGTTATTTTTAATATAGCCCATTCCGCCATTTTAATGACGTCATAACCGGAAACTGCAATGGGTGCAGACGTGACACCCGAGTTGAAAACACTTATTTAGACACATACATCAACATTGAATGGCGAAACTGTCTTTATAAGACTTGCGAACTGCCCTAGATGCCGGACTAATAGGCGTTTTTGCGCCAAAATTGGTGTTTTTATGAGATTTATCTAGTTTCCTGACGTAATCTTTTGAGTAAAACATATCGAATTTGGTATTTTTGTAAAGATTTTTAAACGTTCTACAACTTTTTTCATTGGTGGTTTTTGATAAATTGTATCAATAAAACGTTACAAACAAAAATAACTCAAAAATATTTAAAAATACAGGTTTTTGCAAAATTACGAAGAATGTACTAAACATACAACAGTTTCTTGACGTGATCCTTTGAGTAAAGCATATCGAATTTGGTATTTTTGTAAAGCTCTTTTAACGTGCTACAACTTTGTCTTTAAGTTATTTCTGATATATTGTATCAATAAAACGTTATCGACAAAAATAACACAAAAATGTTAAAAAAATATAGGTTTTCGCAAAATTACGAAATATGTACTAAACATAAAACAAAAGTGCAAATGTAAGAAAGATAGCATGTAAACTTATCTTTTAAACAAAAAAAAGTTCATTCCGATCCGATACATGGTATGTAAAATATCGTTATTTTTAATATAGCCCATTCCGCCATTTTAATGACGTCATAACCGGAAACTGCAATGGGTGCAGACGTGACACCCGAGTTGAAAACACTTATTTAGACACATACATCAACATTGAATGGCGAAACTGTCTTTATAAGACTTGCGAACTGCCCTAGATGCCGGACTAATAGGCGTTTTTGCGCCAAAATTGGTGTTTTTATGAGATTTATCTAGTTTCCTGACGTAATCTTTTGAGTAAAACATATCGAATTTGGTATTTTTGTAAAGATTTTTAAACGTTCTACAACTTTTTTCATTGGTGGTTTTTGATAAATTGTATCAATAAAACGTTACAAACAAAAATAACTCAAAAATATTTAAAAATACAGGTTTTTGCAAAATTACGAAGAATGTACTAAACATACAACAAATGTGTAAATGTAAAACAGGTAGCATTTAAAATTACCTTTCAAACAAAAAAAAGTTCATTCCGATCCGACAAATAGTTTGCGAAATATACGATTTAAAAAAATCAATGGCCGCCATTTTGATGACGTCATAGCTCGAAAACGTACCAGGTGCGAACTTGACACCCGAGTGGAAAACACTTCCTAAGACACCTATATTGAAATGCAAAAGCAAAATTCTCTATACACGACATGCACACAGAACCCTAGTCAGGTCCTGGACTATAAGTGAAAATACAACGAACAGAAAAGGTATTGTTTCTAATTTAGTTTTATCCTGTTCTGAATGTTCAGCTGAGAAGTCCTTTATGACATCAAACTGAACCGACAGCAAACATTATGATAACAACCTTAGATTAGTGTACGGTTTCAGAAGTATTGGCAAGGGACAAAAAGCTGCGGAAACCTTTTGTTCGATTATGAATACCCAAACACCTCCTACCAGATTTGATGACTAAAATAAAAGATTACTACAAGCAGTTGAACAAGTAAGTAGTGAGTCTATGGCTATTGCTAGGAGGGAGGCAATAACAGAAAATGACGGAGACAGTGACATAACTGTTGGCATAGATGGGACAAGGCAAAAAAGAAGTATTGGAATACGTCAATACATAGTGTGATTACCGCCACTAGCTTAGACACCGGCAAGGTACTTGATGTGGAGTGCCTCAGTAAAAACTGTCCTACTGGTAAGGTAGCCCATAAAAAAGACCACCCTAACTGCCACATCAACTATCAGGGATCCAGCGGAGGGATGGAGGTAGTAGGAGTAAATAATTTATTTCATAGATCAAGTAAGCTCGATGTACCAGTTCGCTACGTCCACTTTTTATGCGACGGACACAGCAAATAATTTGACGCAGTGGCTCAATCAAAACCTCATGGTGATTATGTAACTATAGACAAGTTAGAGTGCATCAATCATGTACAAAAAAGGATGGGAACACGGCTTAGACTTCTACGGAAAGAACTCAAAAATGAGGACTGACAGGACCGAACCGTGTTATAGGCCTACTAAAGCTTGATGCAAAGCGTGTGCGAGAAGCTGAACGAGCCCATCAAGAAATTGAAAAGAGGGCCCGAAAGGCAAAGAAAACAATAAAAAAAGGCTTGGAGAGGCAGAAAATCAAGATGAACCAAGTTATGGTGCTGGGCTTTTTTAAAGGTATGAAAATTAAAGTTTTGTGATATAGTCTCCATAGTCTAAGGCTTTATATGCGACTAGCTGTACCCACGGGCTTTGCCCCGTTTAACTTCATATGTGAGCTCGTTCGCATGGCTCAATCACGTCCTGGTTGAAGTTCGTTCGCTACGCTCACTCACCTTTAGGTTGGAGCTCGTTCGCTGCACTCACACGTCCTGGTTGAAGTTCGTTCGCTACGCTCACTCACCTTTACAGTTGGAGCTCGTTCGCTGCGCTCACTTGCCTTCAGGTTAGCTCGTTCGCTACGGTACCTCGCCTCCGGGTTGAAGTTCGTTCGCTACGCTCACTCACCTTTTGGTTTCAAATTAGCTGTTGTCAAATATAAAAAAAAAAATAATAGTGCTGCACTCTGTTGGTAATCCTTGTAACTTTAATGCTATTGAACACCATAGAACAGAACCAACTTGTTTAATTGAAACAGCTGTTATGATTCATTAATTCCATTTAAATATGAGTACTCATTAGGTTAACATGGGAAACTCCAGAGCCACTGGGGTGGAGCCCGAGAGTCCGATCAAAATTAAAACCACTTAGTTTTCCTATTTAATGCCTAAAGAATCAGTGTCCAAATTTCAGCCTCCTAGGTAAGTGGGAAGTGGGAGAATTAGTGATGAGTGAGGCAGTCAGTCAGTCAGTCAGTCAGTCAGTAAGGGCTTTGCCTTTTATATATATAGATTTACCAAAAATTTACTTTTTTCTTCGTCCGGTAAGTTTTTACAGACCTTCTGTGTATATTAACAAATAATAATAGGAAGTGAAATTACAAAATTATTGATACAACCCGAGTTTTAATTATTTTTTAATTAAAAAACGAGATAAAAATATTTATGTTTTAAAACAATTCATATAAAATTATTTTTAACTTTAGAACAAAAGTGGTTCCTATTATCGTTGAGAAAGGTGTGTAAGACAATGTATACAAATTTCAGGTTGCTAGGATACTTTTTAAAGAAGTTAAGTGTACCTAAAAATGGTGAAATTAACATGGAAGGGATAGGGACTACTGTGTTACCTTAATAATATTTTTCTTTAAAAGAAGAATCACATCAACAAGTTGGTTCTAAATCCATGGGAAAACCTTTGTGTTTAACACACCATAGGATTATAATGTTATGAATAATAACCTTCTAGGTTTATTAGTTTAAAATGACATAATTTCCCTATAGGGAAGTAACTATTACCGTAGGTCTCATGATAAGACCTAGGCCTGGGACCGATTTACTTTTTCATTTTGATGTCCCTAGAGGCCAAAAACACCATTCGTTCAATTTTTTATATATGTCCGTTCGGACGATAACTTTAGTACCTAATTTTTGTCCGATTTTGATCAAATTTGGTTTGAAGCTGTAAGGCAGAATAAACTTGAATGAGTTCACGAACCAGCGTGATCAGACCATGGGAACGGGGGGTTTTATGGGGTATAAATTTAGTTTTCTCTCATTTTTGACATTCGAAACAAAAAAATTCCAAATTTCTCTATATAGCTTCCTTAAGAGCTTAAAAAAACAAATAATTAAGTATATCAAATTGTTTTTTACGGTTATTGGTTACGGAGAAAACTCAAAATATTTTAAATTTAAAATTCCCATGTCATTTTTGTGGAGAATATTGTAAAATGTTGTAGTTTGCTAGTTGATGGATATATTTTGATCAAACTTGAAAAAATTTATTGATTTTATACTAAGCTATAATTATTTTACTTAAAACAAACTTTTTTAGTTTCCTTGTAGCTGCAAACGTTAAACCTTGGAACTCGTTAAACCTAAATGTTATAAATAGATTAATTGAAAATCAATTCAGGCAAATGTAAATTCGCTTAGACGACAGGTTTGCTGCGGCGGGGGTATTTTTCAATGATATCGGTTTAATTAAGCTCTTTATTGAACCTTTCTGTGGGAATTTTACTCCATAAGGATCCGATCAAGTTGTAACTTAAAGAAGTTACGAAAGTTACTCGACAGCGAATCTCTGACGTTATTTGAGGACGATTAACTTGACGATGACATTGCCACGGAACATTGTCACTGTGAGATTCTCTTGACTGTGTGAAACGAGGCTTTGAACTTGACGAAGTAACTGCATTAATCATTGTTGCTGAGAGACATTAAATCAGAAACATTAAAGCTTACGCTTTTAAACGATGTGTAGATCAATGCTCTTAATTTGTTTATAACATGTTACATATTACTAAGTAGCTAGTTTAAGCTACCGGATCCCACCCATGTAGCAATAGGGATTGCTTGAACCATTTTGTTTCCGAGTTAATCCATTTAATAAAGGAAAAAATTGCTCTTGAAGGTAAAATATTATCAGTTGTTTTAAAAGGGCTTTGCTGTGATGCTCCTGCAAAATCATTTAAATTGGGAAGCAAAAGTCACACTGGATACAGTTAATGTTCCAAATGTAAAACAACATGGCGATTGCACAAATAATCGGGTTCTTTTTCCTGATAGCCCTGACAGAGAACATTTGAAAAGAGTACTTAGGACACCAGAGGGTTTTTTTGCATTAAAGGACCTTCTGTATCAAAATTAAGTTAGTCCGTTGATTTCAATAATAAACTTGGATTTCATTTTGGTATCTTTAAATTAATAGGCAAGCATGTTTCTTTAAAGCCTTTTTTCTCAGCTCGTGTGTATCGCAGGGAAAATCTACGCATACTGTTAGAAATATATTTTCCTGTGGATGTGCAGAATCCCTTTAAAAATACAAATAGGCTCAAATATAAGCACCAGAAATTAATTTGAAATAAAAAAAAATAACACGGGCTTTATGGGTTGCCATGCTGATAACAAAATAACAAAGAAATATAAACAGAAAATCACAACAAATTGAAGACATTATAATCACAAAATCACATGTTTTATTTATAGCGTGGGGTGAAAATAGAGAAGCCTGTACCTTTGAATTACAACTAGACATTCCACCCCCAAGTTTTAAGTTGTTGCCAGTTTTAACTATATTTTGTCGTAGTTGATTTGAGCTATAAGTAGATTGCACTGATTTCTGTGAATACACGATATTTTTTACCAAGTCAGCCATTCTTTTATAAAGTACACCTTATGTAAAAAAAATAAAATATTTATTTTGTTAATTTTAATTACTTTTCCTTATACATAAACATCCATACAATTCATAATTACAAATAAAGCCATGAATTTGTCATATTTTTCAGTTTTATTATTGATTGCAGTTGGTACTGAAGCAGCTGATTATTGAATATTGAAATCAGCTGTTTTCTAGTCAGATATGAAATAATGAGTTGATATTTTTGGCCAGTTAACCTACAACACATCTGAAGTAAGAAGATCAAAGCATTCAGCAAAATTTGTAGACTTTTAGGTAACTATTACAATACTTTATTCAAGATCTTGTTTATTCAGTTGCTGTGTCACGTCCGTTACAAAAATACTACGCAAGTTTAAATATCACTTAACCTATAACTAATTAGTAATTTAAAACCCCAAGAAAGTAAGGTTAGGTTGTTTCCATATTCAAATATATGTTTTTAGACATATTAAGTTAAATACCAATTTATTAAGTGTAACGGACGTGACAAGTCTTTAGATGTAACGGATGCGACATAATTTAACAGGTGTTTATTTCGTGTCTTTATAGTAGGCCTATCTAACCACAATGTTTTTTTGGTTTCAGATCATGGCTCCTGCTAACAGAATGGCAAAATGTAGGGAAAAAATGAAGAAGAACCCTAAAATATGGAACAATTATTTAGAAAAAGATCGTGAAAGGAGAGGAAGCAAAGAGAACAGGAAAGAAGGAAATTTAAAGCTAATAAACTGATGTTGGAGCAAAAGAGACGCAAGGACAGAGAAAGACAACAACTTTACAGAAAGAAAAAGGCACAAATAAGAAAAATAATGATGAAAACGCCAAAGCACTACTTGGTGAAACTTACCTTGGAACCTATAAAAGTCCACGTACACTTGGCAAAGCCCTGAAAAAAGCCAAAGGCACCCTACCCTCGAGTCCGGCTAAGAAAAAAGCAGTTCTTAAAAGATTAATAGAAGAGAACTTTGGCTTGTCAGTTCTCAAAAAAAAAGGCCCACGACAGTTAACCAAAAACTGTATTAAGAAAGTAATTGACTTTTACAACAACAATTAAATCAGTCGCCAGGCTCCAGGCAAAAGGGATGTGAAATCAATAAAAGATCCAGAAACGTCTAAAAGAACAGTACGACACATGGTTATGAGTATTAGAGAAGCCCATGAAGAGTTTAAGGTCAAGAACCTATAGCGATGTTTACTCTGTATGAAATAATACCACCACTATATGAACGAATATTTGATAAAGTTTTATTTGTAAACGAATGAAGAAGTGTGTTGAATCATCACATAGTCAAAACTAAACAGACCAAAGGCATCACAGCTGTGGCTAAGTTGACGCCACATCAGCCCCCCGCAGAGACTGGAAGTCCAGGAAGCTTGAGCTTAACATTTCGTCCATACCGAGTTGTATACCTTCTGAATGGTGCTGGGTATGGAGGGTTGAGGGATGTGTTTGAAGGTTGTATATTTTGAGGCTCTTTGATTGTTGGAGGATTAAACTTTTCGGGTAACACATATGCAGGCTTCACCCTGTCTAAGCTCACTCGCACTTGTTTGCCATTCTGTGATATTACTAAGGATTTTTCATCACGAGAAATTACAGGATATGGTCCGCTGTAGGGAGGTTGTAGAGCACGTTTCACAGAGTCGTCTCTTAGAAAAACATCGGTGCACTTTCTAAGATCCTGAAATATAAAAGTTTTGGGTTTGACGTGGCGTGAAGCTTGGACAGGTTTGATTGAAGACATGTGTTGACGGAGTCGTACAACATAATCAGTAGGATCTTCATGCCTGGGTCCGTCAACAGGGAGATCAAACAATTCTCCTGGAAGTCTCAACTGTTGCCCGAAAACAATTTCTGCCGTTGATGCTTGAAGATCCTCGCGGTACGCACTTCTTATACCTAGGAGGACAATCGGAAGAACTTCCAGCCAGGATGAATCGTGATGACACATCAGTGAAGCTTTGAGATGACGATGAAATCTCTCCACTAATCCATTTGCACAGGGATGGTAACTGCAAGTCCTGATTCTTTCAGAGCCGAAAGTTCTTCCAAGGGACTTGAAGAGGGATGATTCGAATTGGCGGCCTTGATCAGTAGTTATTCTTGAAGGAGCACCATAACGAGAAAACCAGCACGAGACTAGACCTTCAGCGACTTCTTCTGCAGTAATCCCCTTTAAAGGATGAACCTCAGGCCACCTAGTGTAACGGTCTATGACTGTAAGACAGTATTTGTATGGTCCTGCTGGTGGTAAAGGCCCAATTATGTCAACATGGATGTGCTCAAAGCTAGATGATGGTAAAGAAAATGTTCCTAGAGGAGCATGAACATGTCGTGTTACCTTGCAACGTTGGCCGCTCACAAGTACGAGCCCAGTTACGACAATCTTTTTGAATACTTGGCCAGACAAATCGATCTGCTACAAGTTTTGCAGTAGCTTTAATGCCTGGGTGGCTGAGGTCATGTAACGAATGAAATACCCTCTTCCGTAGTTCAACTGGAATATAAGGTCTTTGGGTCCCTGTGGAAGTGTCACAAAAGATGAATGAGTTTGTTCCAGGGATTTGGATCTTCTGTATTTTGAGAGATGAATTGTTGTTGTTTATGAGGTTGATGAGTTCGTCATCTGAGCTTTGTGCTTTGGCAATTGACTCAGGATCCAATGAACATGAAATAGCCTCTACACGTGATAAAGCATCGGCAACAATGTTTTCTGAACCCCCGATGTGTTTTATGTCTGTAGAAAACTCGGATATGAATGAAAGCTGACGTAGTTGAACAGGTGGAAGTTTCTCACGACGTTGATGAAAAGCAAAGATGAGTGGCTTATGATCCGTAAAAATGGTAAATGCCGTTGTTTCCAAAAAATGACGAAAATGCTGTACTGCTTCATACACAGCAAGAAGTTCACGGTAGTACGCTGGCCAAGAGCTTTGCTTTGGTGAAAGTTTCTTAGAGAAAAATCCAAGTGGCTGCTAGGAATTTTCAACAAATTGTTGAAGGCAAGCTCCTACACTAACGTCAGAGGCATCTGTAAACAGTCCAAGAGGGGCGTCATGTTTCGGATGAAATAGGAGTGTAGCCGACGACAAACTATACTTGCAAGCTTGAAACGCTTCCTCAGTCTCTGGGGTCCAAGGCACAGGAGTGATCCCTTGCTATTTGCACCACCAAGCAGAGAGTGTAAAGGTGCTTGGAGTTCTGCGGCTTTAGGTAAGAATCTACGATAGATATTGATCATACCTAGGAACCGTCGAAGACCCCGCATTGTCTTAGGTAGTTGGTACTCCTGAAGAGCAGAAATTCGGTCTTGTGGAGGGTAGACACCTGATTCTGAAACTTTGTACCCTAAAAACGTCACTTCAGGCATTGCAAAAACACACTTGGACGAGTTTACAATAACGCCATAGGAATGGAGTCTTTTGAACAAAGTCCTAAGATGTTGCTCATGCTCTTCAATTGATCGGGAAAACACTAAGATATCGTCAATGTAGCTGAACGTAAAATCTAGGTTTTGGGTTACTTCATCTATGAATCGCTGGAATGTTTGGCCAGCATTACGTAACCCAAAAGTCATGAATGGAAATTCGAAAAGGCCGAATGGAGTTGTGATAGCAGTTTTGCATATATCATCTGGGTGTACAGGGATTTGTTGGTATGCTTTTACAAGATCTATGACAGAAAATACGTTACAGCCTGAAAGATTATTTGAAAAATCATGAATGTGTCAAACAGGATACCTGTCAGGAGTGGTGCGTGCGTTCAATGCACGGTAGTCTCCACACGGTCTCCATCCATTTTCTCCTTTTGGCGCCAGATGCAGAGGTGAAGCCCGCGGACTGTCTGATGGACGTGCAGTACCACATTTTACCATGTCGGCAAATTCATTCTTTGCAATGCTGAGCTTTTCAGGGGCCACTCGTCGTGGTCGGCAGAATACAGGGGGTCCTGGAGTCGTGTGTATATGATGTACTGTCTGGTGCTTCACTTCTCGAGGCAATCCTGAAGGGCGAGTAATTTCAGGGAATTCATGCAAGATTTTAGAGAGGGGAGAAGTAGTGACTACGGATTTTACGCTACTTTGAGTCGTAACGGAGAGTTGTCCTCCTGTAACAAGTCCAGTTGTGGCATCGTGAAGTCGCAACAATCGACAGTCAGGAAGCAAATGGTAGTAACCGAGGAAGTATGAGCCAATGATTGGAACACTGACATCTGCAACTGTGAACTGCCATGCAAAACTACGGCGAAGGCCTAGGTCTAATGTCATAGAACAGGTTCCGTAAGTCTTGATAGTACTACCGTTGGCGGCACTTAGTTCAAAGTCTGTAGATGTGCGACGGTCTCGTAGAAGACGTTTGGGATAACATAATACGTCAGAGCCGGTGTCGATCAAGAACCGGAGATTAGACTTTTGATCCGAGACAAAGATTCTGCGGCTGGGTGCTTGACAGTCAGTCGCCACTGTTACTGGCCGTCTTTGGAGTTTCCCGCAAAAGAACAAGGAGAAGTACATTTTGACGCGTGCTCACCAAATTTGGCATGATACCAGCAGATATGGCTTGTAGATTTGTGCTGATCTTGATTTGCGTATTTTGATGTTTTCTTGTTATGATTGGTCGAACGATCGTGCCGGAGGGATACTTCGAGTGCGCCAATCCTCTGCGTCAGTCTCGCAATAGCAGCAGTGAGGTCGTCATTTGACTTTGTAGGTTCACGAGTTGCCGTAGCATTTACTGATACTTGTGGTGAAACCTCAATGACTTTATCCGCTATATCCGCGAGTTTATCAAGTGGAAGTTCATTTTGAGCTATAAGAATCGCTTGAATGTTGTATTGAAGGGATGTGACAGGGAGACGACGTAGCCAGAGTGCTCGAAGGATGTTGTCCTGTAGTTGGGCTGGACCGAGCAGAGAACGTAGGTGGCGTAAGAACTGCGATGGCTTGCGATCTCCGATATCTTCGTCGCTTATCAACTGGTGAACACATTCTTCTTCACTATTAGACAGCCTTTCATTTAGCTGAGAAACGACGTAGTGAAACCGAGTGTCATCATTTGTGATGCCTGAGATGGCGAACTGGGAATCTACCTGAGCAAACCATAGTCTAGGTCGATCGGCCCAGAATGGCGGAAGTTTTACTGCAACTCGATTCACTGATACGTTACCAGGGTCGTTGCGTTGCTGAACGTTGGTGCAAAGTTCATTTTGTTGCTCCCGTAGATTCACCAATTGAGCTTCGATTTCTTCTAGCGACATTGGTAATATTGATGTAGGAATGTCGTGCTTCTTGTTGTCGTTATTCGGGGTCACCAATATATAGCGATGTTTACTCTGTATGAAATACTATTACCACTATATGAACGAATATTTGATAAAGTTTTATTTGTAAACAAATGAAGAAGTGTGTTGAATCATCACATAGTCAAAACTAAACATTTTAACAATCTAGCAACAGCTGTAACATAATAAATATTAAAATACAGTGAAGACATGAGGCATCACAGCTGTGGCTAAGTTGACGCCACAAACCCAAATGAACAGATTTCGCTGTCAAAGTTTTATGACTTACGACCAAAGCACATTTTGCCTGTTAGTCAGATGCAACACTCTGTGTGCGTATGTATAAAACATTCAAATTTCATGTTCCTGATTGAGTCTGTTTCAAAATCTATCCCTGGTTTTCCAGACAACCACAAGGACCTTCTTAGCCTATTTTCCTGTGACATTTCGAGTGAAAATGTATGATGAATGAGTGTGATGATTGCACTTATGACTTAAAAACTCTCCTTCCTGAAAACACAAACTTAAAAAATAAGTACAAATGGAAGGAATGGAAAAATGTAAACAATAGGTCAAATCTGGTGGAAAATTTCACAAGTTTAGGAAGAATATTGGCTGAACTTAACTCTCAATTATGTGCTTTCAAGATTCATTTCTATGTGAAGAAAGTTCAGTCTTCATATTTTGATAAGTGCAAAGATTCTTTGGGGGTTTCAATAGACAAAGCTATAATGCAAATAGATTTTTCAAAGAATTATGCACTAATCCACCAAGATGAGATACAGAGTGCTCATTGGAGCCACTCAAAAGTTGCGATTTTCACTTGCTGTATATGGCATGGTAAGGAAGTATATAGTTTTGCCATTGTCAGTGACGACTTGAGCCATTCAAAAAATTCGGTATGGTTGTATATTAAAACACTTCTTAATGAAGTGAAGGATATTTCTTCTGAAATCGACCATGTACATATTTTTTCAGACAATTGTGCAGGCCAATTTAAAAGCCGCTATACTGTATCAAATGTGTGTTTCTCAGAAAAAGATTTCAATATCACGGTGGACTGGAATTTCTTTGCCTCTGGACATGGAAAGGGTGCTGTTGATGGGGTAGGGGGCTCAATTAAAAGAACTGTTTGGAATGTGGTTAAAGGAAGAAGAGCTGTGGTTAGCTCAGCTGAAGAATTTTACCAAGTAACAAAGGAAAACTGTACAAACATTAACGTGCTGTACGTTTCTGAAAAAGAAGTAAGTTCTCATTCCAAAAATCTTGAAGCTAGATGGGACATTGAACATTAAAATAACATTAACATATAACTTTGATATAACATTGAAAAAATTGTCGGAATCCAATCGTTTCATCACTTCCGGGCCTATGATGAATGTCATATTCTAGTTGCCAAAACATCTGAGTCACTTATGACTAAGGTTTGCATCGTCCTAGAACCAGAAGAAGAATACCTTACAGAGCCTGCGCCTTCAAACCGTTTGCGGTACTCTGATGTGTACACGGACTCTGAAGAAGAAAATATGTGTGATAGACGCTACCCAGATGAAGATGAGTATTTGAATCTACTGACATCTACTGATATTTCTCCATGTGATGTTGTCCCAGGAACACACGTACTGGTAAAAGTCTACAGTGAAAAGGGAAAAGAGTTTAGGTATGTAGCGGTTTGTCAGAGTTGTGTTAAAGAAAATAAGGATGTTGAGGTTTCATTCTTAAAGTCATACAACAAAAGTCATAAAGTGTTTAAAATTAATGAAGGTGATGAAAGACTGGTCTCCGTTTCAGACATCCTCGAACTACTAAATGATCCTGTGCTCAAACCAGTAGGTGATCGAGTCCTGTATGAATTTGAAGATGAAATAAACATCTTAGAATAACTGGAAGTAGAGCCTATAACATAGCACAAAAGAGAGCAGTTCAATTCCTGTGTTATAATTTAAAAACCCCCTAACAAAAGTGTGTTTTTCTTAGATGCGGAAATGTTTATGGAAGTTTACCATCTGCCATATTATGATTGTGTTCCAGCAATAGGCTAGTATTTAATTATTTCTTATTAATTTATGCTATATAACAAGTAATCTGTTAATGTACTAACATAATATTATAATTACAGTGCATAAATAAAGTGTATTTCCTCAAACTACGATATTATTTCTACCTATCACCATACTTGTCACGTCCGTTACAAAACCATAACACGTCCGTTACAGCAAATTAAAATTATTTTCACTTAACTGAAATCAAATAATAAAAGCTAGTTGTTATGGCTATATAGATAATATAATAAGTAATTAAATTTGATTTTTCCAATATCCTAAATGTAAATACTTAACAGAATGTTAGACACGCATTCTGTGACTGGCTCACACATGTTTTTTTATTAAAAAATAACGACAGCTGTTTCATATAGATGGGATGTCTACTTCATTATCCAATAGTCAATGCGTGTACATTACATATTATTGGTCGAGTTTTCGACCACTTGACGACCACTAGTTTTTATTATATTATACGCTTTTGGTTTGTCTTTGTGTTATGCGAAGTCTCATACATCTGGAATTTCACTGTCCCTCAGAAGTTGCTGCCCCTCACCGACCAGTCGACAAAGCTTCATCGAACCGGATCAGTTTTCAAGGTTACATTTCCAGTGAGTTTTGCCGAAAGCCCGCAGTTTTGATGATATTGAATGGTGGAAGGCAACAGAGTTCCGCTTATTCCTTTTGTATACTGGACCATTTTTTTTTTTTTAAGAAAGTGTTATCACCTCATCAATACTTTCTAGAACATCATGTTTCCATAACAATTCTTACGAATCCAAAAGGCTGTTTTACATTGGTCGAATAGGATGGCAAGTATACAGCTGAGTTAGTACGCTACCCACAACTCGGCTAGTGTAAACAGTTGGGCGAGTCGAGTGCCACACCCAGCTGAAAGGTGAGTCGAGTGTAAACGGCGGGGGCCCAGCAACTCGGCCAACCGCCCTCCCCCACCACCAATGTTTTCATTTTGTCACGTGATCTACCCGCAACTCTCCCGCGTAAACCGTAAGTGGAGTCGAGTTGAGAGGTTACAAAACACAAACTAAGTGTGCGTCGTTTTTCTTTTTCAGTTTAGTTCTTGAGTTTGCGTTGGTTTTTGTAGATCAGAAAATAAAGTGGTCAGAGGAAGACTGTAAAGTTTGCATAATTATACCGGGAAAATTAGTGTTTGTGCAACATGTTAAGCCCAGCCTACAAAAACAAGACTTTATGCAAAAAGCAATAGACAATTTAGTCAAGGATATGGGGAGGGAAAGATTTGGCACTCAAGAAGCCAAACAAAAAATAACAAATTTAAGGTGTACATAGGGGAGAGTGAGGCAGTTCATACAGGGGCACTTTCATACATTTCAAATTTCCCACCTTACTAAAGAGCAGGAAACAGATCCCTCACACCACCTATAGGCCTTATGGAATACTACTTCCGGTAAAAGTTTCAACTCTCCAGCATCTTCTTGTGAAGAGTTATTGTTCTGAAATTTGAAGAAAAAGTTTTGTTTTCAACAATATATAAATGCAAGCGAAGTTATTTATCTTTCATGTTTTTATTGCTATTAATGCATCAAAAAGAATTCAAAAATAAGGCAGAAAAAGGATTTGACAATGTTTCTTTGTACCCGAAACTAGTCATCCATTGACTAAAAATAAGACTGAAGACGGACCAAGGTACGTAACCTATTATATATTCGAATATCAGTCTTGGTGGCAAAAATGTTTATATTAATGCATCACTGGATAGCTGTATGTTTGGGCTGCATGTACAAGTGTGAATCTCCAATTCTAACCTAAAAAAAATATATTGTTATTTATAATCTAACTACACTTGGAGCACTTTCGTTCATTGAAATGGGGCAGTTTAATACATTGATGGGACAGTTTTGAACATTAGTTTACACTTCTATTCATTCAAATTAAATCATTTATCTTTGTAATAATAGCTTAATACAACTTTTTTAGGTAACAGTCTAAAGTTATGACACAAACACATAATTTTGTCTTTGTTTCAGGTAAATAATGGCGAGAAATTACAAGAAAATAACTAATAGAGCTGGCATTGATGAAAATGCCGTCGCAGCTACCATCAATAATATTGTCAATAAAAACAGTTCGTATAGAAGTGCAGCTGTTACTCATGGAGTTCACTTTGGTTACTCTCCAATACAGGATAAAAATGTTTCTAAAAAAACTAACCGCCTCGTCAAAATCCTGTTGAAGTAGGCCTACTACTGACACGACTTTATGGGAGAAGTTGAAACTGTTAATTATCCACTTTGAGCTGTTCCAGAGGTTTCAAAATATGTCACAAGGCAAGTATTTAGTTCAGAACAAGAAAATATGCTTGAGGAGTACTGAATAACATGCTCAAAAATGCAGTACGGTCTTACCATTCGTCAATTAAGAGCATTTGCATACCAGTATGCTACTAAACTAAATTTGGCCTTTCCACCATCATGGATGAAAAATAAAGCTACTGGAGTTATGGGTTTATGAAACGTCATCCTAATCTGTCATTAAGAAAGGCAGAAAATACAAGCCTGGCCCGAGCTTCTAGTTTTAATAAGACAAGTGTTTCAAATTTCTTTGACAATTATGAAAGGGCACTCTCAAAGCATACCTATGCTCCTAACCGAGTTATAAATATTGATAAAAGTGGCATAACATCAGTAATGTCAACACCCAAAATAATAGCAAAAACAAAACAATTAGGACAAACCGTTTCTGCTGAGCGAGGACAATTGGTAATATTTATTGGTATTGTTGATGCTGTGGGAAATGCATATCCTCCAGCCTATGTGTTTCTTAGAGTGAATTATAAAGATCATTTTGTAATAGGAGGTCCTAAGGGAATCCTTGGCCTAGCTAACATTACTGGATGGGTTAATCGCACAAACTTTCTTGTGGTCATGAAACATATCACAAAACTGACAGCTCGTCAAAGGAAGACCCAGTCTTACAGTAATACTTTTTGATAACCACGAGAGCCACTGCAATCTGGATACGATATTGTTTGCACGAGAACATTGAATGTCCTTTCTAACGTTCCCACCTCACTGTTCATACAAACTCCAACCACTTGATGTTGAAGTATTTGCCCCATTTAAGGCATACATAAAGGAATCCTTCAACAAATGGTAGAATGAAAATCCTGGTAGGACTATTTCTATTTACAATTTCATAACACTTCTTCGAGAGCCCTTTGAAAAAGCTTTCACCACAGCTAACATAACATCAGGTTTCAAGAAATCTGGACTGTGGCATAAAAACTGAAATATTTTTAAAGATGAGGAATTCTTCCCTCATATGTAACAGATCGACCAGTCCCATTAGCTTCTGGTAATAGTGTAAGACTTAGTACCAACCAAAATCAAGAAGCCAATTCTCTTAATGTCACTAGTGCACTGCCTTGTTCTACTTCAGTCGTCCATGATGTCCCAAGAATCCTGGAAAGCACTAAAAAAAAAAACAAAAAAAAACCTGGAAACGACATTTAACAGGCTCCAGATAAGGAATAACCTAGAACTCAATGAAAACATGCTGGAAAATCCTATAACGACATTTAACAGGCTCCATATAAGGAATAACCTAGAACTCAATGAAAACATGCTGGAAAATCCTATAAACATCATTTCATTTCAAGTGTTGCTATTGACGAAAAAGAACATTCTTAGAGTACATATGTATAATATATAGCTTAGTGTAAGAAATTAAAGTAGGAAGAAGCTCCATGAAGATGCCGCATTGAGTGTTGAATTGTGCCTAGAGCAAATAACAACCTACAATACCATAAGATAAAAAAATAGATTACATTTTTTATACAGGTCTTGTGTACAGTGTTAAGCAACATTCATTTACAATTAATTGTTATATGGTAGATGAACTACAGGCAATGGTGCCACGAGAAGATGTTACTATATTTCCTCCTATTCATCAGATAAATCCCGTACATTACATTGTAAGTAAATAAATATCATAATAGTAATTAAGTAAATAAGACTAACTGATGTATGTCAAAAACTACTAACCATAGAACTCAGGAATTGGCATCGAGATTCCAATTAGACTAAAGGTAGTGAAATAAGAAGCATTTTCAAGTTATTCTATCGGGGCTCTGTCCCAGTGGCTATCTGAACCATTTTAAAAAGCTGAAATAATCAAATAGTTTGTTATATTAGAGTGTTTTTATAAGATTATTGGTTACGAAGAAAATAAAAAAAAAAAATATAAAGGTACTGTATTTCCTGTACATGTGCAGAAACAGTCCCTTTATAAATTAAAATAGACTCAAAAATAAGCACGAAAAATGAATTTTAAATTTAAAAAAATTGCTTGGGCCGCCTTATGGGTTGTCGTGCTGGTGACAAAATAACAATAAAATATAAACAGAAAATCCAAACAAATTTTAATCATATGTTTTATTTACAGAGTGTGGTAACAGTAGAGAAGTCAGTATATTACATATTTTTGGTCGATTTTTCGACCACGGGGCGACCTCTAGGAATCAATATAAAAATAAACTAACTTGTCTTGTGGAGATATAACATGGAGCTAAAATTAAAGGCTTATGACAGTTAGCCTGGCCATACTACTGGACCGAATTACTTGGGGTTGGACCAAAAGAAAGGTTATCGGTCCTATACGAGCAGGTTTTATTAATATTTTGAAAATATTTATTATTAATACATTATAACGAAAAATCACTAATTTATTCTTAAACTTCAGTGGTTCAGTTTGTTGTATAAAAGCATTTAGGTGCACTAGTGCTTTTGTGCTACAACTTAAACTGCTGATGTATAAGGTATGAAACCTCTTATACATCTAGGGGAATGGCCTCAATTGGGGACATGACTCTGACACCAGTCGTGTGCTTTGCTTGCAAAAACGGGAACTTCGAGTAGTCACAAATAGTAGGAGGCGGAAGCCTTGCAGACCCCCTTTATTAACTGTTAAACATTCTTACAGTCTAGCCAGCACATCCTTGCCTGTGTTGTTCACATTAAAACCAACCTGAACAATTTTGAACTCCGAGGCCAGCTCCACACCAACAACGTTAGATGAGCACAGAAGCTGAATACCCAGCGATATAGAATGTCCCTGACATGAGATAACTTCCCCGCAGTTGCTGTAAATATGTTCAATTCCCTGCCATTCCACCTGAGGGAGCTAGAGCCTAAAGTATTCAAGGAAAGGATCAAGGAGCTCCTCCTGCAAACCCCGTTCTACTCTGTTGACGAGTATTTTGAGGTAGCATCAACCCTTGATCGCCCACCGCCATCTTAAGTTTAAGTTGTAAGTATATGTTTTATTGAAGAAAGTTTCTTTTTTAATGTTTTGACGCTGTCTATCCGGCACTGGCTGGTCAAAGACGAAGAGGAGGTAATAAGGTAATACAGTCATTCATTATTGCTATTTTTTGCAAAGTTATACGATTTTCAGGCCATGGGGAGAAAGGCTGCGTCACTTGGCCTCAGTGCTTTCCTCAGTGACAATGAGATAGCAAGAAAGGTCTATTACATGGCAATGTTACTGCCCCTCCTGCCAGCTGCCAACATCGTTGATGGTTTTCATTCTGTAGAATCTTTTGGGGAAGAATTTAGGTAGGGACGAGATGCAAGAGTTCCTATCATACGTATACAGCACGTGGATAATAGCTATGTAACATGGTATAGATTTAAATTATTTAAACATTGATTATAGTATAGTAAAGTACATCATCTGGAGCAAAATACAGTGCCGTTTAAGTTAAAGTAAAATAATATGCAAGCGCTATATTAATGACTAAGTTTTTTTTTATTAATTAAAATATTAGTACAAATTGGTAAGAGCAGTGCGTTCATTTTAGGTGTTGGTGTTTTCCATATCAGTGTCTTTGGACAAAGGAGAAAAACAAACAACGACCTGGAGGCATTCCATAGGACGCTTCTGGCACAAATGGGCCATGCCCTTCTATCCGCCTGGAAGATGATCGGTATGTTGTTTACATACAAGGGACCTAAAAACACTTTTAATTTAATTGGTTGATGATGAAGTAAGAACACTCCAGGTATGACCCAATTTTAATACCTTTATTCATCTATTATCTAATAACCAATGGGCAGTAATTTAATGTCTGATTTCATTTTTTAAGTATGCAATTTAATTTCTTTACTTTTAACACAATTCTCTCTCAACGTTGTAGGATATTAATGCATTTTGTTTTTTCCATTCTGTTTTCAGATGGACTGAGAAAGTTAGAACATAGTGCGAGACACAATCATTCAACTATATTGGCTGGAACAGCTGGTCCATCTGCACGTATGTCATCGTACATCGCGCAAGACAGGGCCATAGCTGACGCTAGCAGTAGTCTGTCCACGGGGGCATACACCGTATTTGAGTTCCTGCAGGTGGTTTGCCATTCCGTTAGAAGACTGGCTAACCGTATACTTAATAGTGGAACAGATGATGAAAACGAAGTTGGACCCCCTCCACCTGCACACCTATCATATCTTTTTTATATGACAAGTAATTGTTATTTCTTCTCCATTAAAGTCAATTGGCTTGTCGTGTTGTTCCGCAAATATAATACTGACAACATTTAAACTTCTATTATTTACAGGGAAATTTTTAATATTTCTTCGAACTTCAAAAATTGTGTAGCCAGGAGGAGCTTCTGGATAAAAGCTATGTATGGTGTGTGATTTGTCAACATTTAAATAAGACCCATTTGCAATATTACATTTTACTATAATCACATTTACATTATTAATGTTAATTTTATTTTTAGATACAAACGGAACACCATAAGTAGAAATTCCTTTAAATCCCAATAAAACAGACCCTAAACAAGGTTTTGTAAAATCAAACACATGGCTAGAATATAATGTCACTTTCATAGTTTTATTATTAGCTGTGAGTAAACAGTCTGGGATTTGCTTTTGAATTTCCTTTGCAAACTCAACCACCTCATATGTACCTTCAGAAATGTCTATTGTAATTGAACCTTTGTGGTTATAATGGAAAACATCCACCTTCTCTAATGGTTAATTTGTTGCCTTTAAGTTGATTTAATTTTGGAATAAGCTCTTTGAATATAAGTTTGACTTAAGTATTAATTATTACTTCTCCTTTTTATTTATTATAACTTTGAGTTTACCATCTAATAACTAGTTTAAATCATCAACTAAGATCTCTCCTTTTGGTAATGTTATTTTCTGTACTTTGTAATATGTTAAAGTATTTAGAGGTTTTTTTAACATTAAATATAGAGCTATTGAACGGAGCGAGCGAAGCTCTTATACGTCGACTCTAATGCATTTCGTAATACGCAAACTCCTCCTAGACGGCTGAATCAATCGTTTTCAAATTTTGCATGGTGATAAAAATAAAGAAATAAGGCAGGCATAAATTATAACATATTAAAGAACACAAATCAATGTGTCAATATGAAACATATTACAATCACCCTTTGACGCCTAAGATTTCTCAGATGATCCATAAGCTCTACAGGCTATTAAAATTATTGACACCCCGGACGAACCAGAAAACACAAAACTTATGGACTTAGATATGTATGAACTTCAAAGTAATTAAAAAGTGGTACAAAGTCAAAAACCAACAAATGCAAAAAGTAAAAACCAAATAAACCGAAGTTTTCTGCATCATGGTTACAGTTACCGGAGATCTCAGGATGGCTTGTCAAGAGGAAAACCCAAAAAGGATATCTGAAGGAGTAACTGATGAACAAGTTGAAAGAGCTGAATTAAAGTTAACTGGACTGATTATTCTGACCAATCTTCCACTTCATATACCTTGGCCCCCTTAATGAAAAAATATGACCGAATTCTGAAATAGATGCAAAACTTAGATAAAGATCTAAGGTCACTCACGTTTTAGGAAGCACCTTCCGTGAGTTAAAAACCATTGAATCATTGAATCATCGTTGTTATACACCCTCATTAAGACAGCCTCACTCTTATCGTTAATCATGGATGAAACAACCGATGCGGGTACAAAAAAACAATGCGTAATAACCGTAATCTATATTCCTCCCACAACTAGTTCAGTAAAGACTAGTTTTCTGTGTATGATTAAGGCCCATTCAAGTAAGGCTGAAGATTTAATTACATGTTTGAGGCAGTAAGAAAGAAACGTATTCCACTGACAAATGGTTGGATTTAATGTTGACACAACAAACGCAATGGTCGGACGGCACCATTCAGTTTTTCATATTTAAAAGAAAATCTTCCACAAGTTGCATGCATAAAATATTTTTGCCACATACCACAGAAAGGAAAGAAGGCGAGAAGTTTTTGCGCTAGAAATCTTTAGGGCTGCTGAAAGGACTAAACTGGAAAGTCTATATCTCCAAAAAACTTGACAGTTCCCTGTAAAATTGACAGTCAAAAGTTAGATAAAGGTACATCTAAGAAGCGACGATGTCAAGATAGTAGAAATAATTCTAGTTCTCAGCACACCCAATTTGCTCCGAGACCTTCGGATGTTAATAGGAACCTAATTTGTTACCACTGTGGTTACAACCACCCAAAGTTCAAGTGTCCAGCATTCGGTAAAAGGTTGCATTTGCACAAAATTGAACCATTTTTCCAGTACTGTAAAAGTAAATCGGAAAATAAAGTCGGTGCTATTGAAGATGGTGAAATGTATCTGGGGGAAGTTATTCAGTCAAACGGTAATAATGACTGGTATGTACATTTGATCATAAACTATATCAATTATTATCAATAAAATTTACCGGAAAGCCTGGGGAAATACAAAAAATGTATCACCTAGAGCCATCACTATGCCAAACTCCATCTATACAGATAAGTGTAATTCGTTTCCCTGGAACAAATCAAAGAATTCGCAATTTTTGCTCAACTGATGAACAAAAATCACTATCTAAGTTTGCCTGTGCATGATGTGAAAAAGGATTACGCCCCACTTGCGTTGCTGGACACGAGTGCTTGTAAAACCTTGTGAACAATGAGTAAATAGTATCTAGTGGATAGTTTCTGCAAGAACTGTACATAGAACAGCAAAGTAAATAGTTTGCGATAGAATAACTATTGTTTGTGAAGAAGGTAACGGTTGGGCTCCGATTTTTTTGCTGTTGTTAAGAAATATTTTATAAATTTTTTTCATAACCAGTAGCAGTAAACTGATTTTTTATACATGGTTTATATTTTATTTTTAATACAGTTTAACATGAAACCATTTAAAATAACCTGTAAGACTGAAATAAGGTTTTTAGTAAACTGAGAAAAAATGTGTCGTAAGCGATTTTTTCTTGTTATTTTTTATTTCCCAGAAACGTGAAGGAAATGGGAAACGTGAATACTTATCTATCACAGTCAGCATATACTTATTTCAAGAACTAGATGGAAGTGGTCCTTTAAAATCAACATTAAGCCGTAAGGGGCAGAGGCCCTCTGTTAAGGCTTTACTTCAGCGTACGACACGCTGATGTTATCCGACGCACTCTTCTATGTTATAAGGAAGATTCTTGGTGCGTATCCAGTGGCTAAGTCTTGAAAACCAGGGTGGCATAGTAATTTAAGGACAGAGATAAGTTTTGGATCAGTGGAAGCCAACGATATAAACAACTCATGGATCGCCGGCTCAGTGTTGGCCGCGCGGTCCGGCGCTCCCCCACCCTCTACTGGCAGAAGCCGGCGCAGCCCATAAACCCCCGCCCGCACTTGAGTCTCCTAAAGTGGAAGATACGATTCTCTGCCCGATCACCAATAGGAATCGAATTCGAGCCGACCTGCTTTCCTCCTTGGCCTCGGAGCTCTACGCCAGCCCTGAAGAAGTCATGGACACTGAGACTACGCTGCCCAGCAACTCCATCCCCCGAGGACATCCCTCTCGAGGGAAGGAGCCCAGGGCCTGGGGGAAGACCGCTACTGCGGTAACCCGAGCGGGTAAACAATTGCGGTGCGCCACTGCCAATCCTGACGGAGGCCCGCACTTGGCTACTGGCGGCGACGGGACCACTTGCCAGAGGAATCTGCGCCAGTCATTTTCAAAAAACTGCCTTAATCAAGGCCACCAGAAGCACACGAAAAACGGCCTTCCTAAAGCCCACCAGACAGCCATGAAGAGAGCTGCAGCTTCATCTCCGCCTCCTGGCCTGAAAACACGAAGGACGAACTCTGACACTCGAGAGATCATGGACACTGACCTCGTTGAGCCCCGGCCGCCCCCGATCCTGCTCGACCTACCGAAGAGCTGGCCAGCTCACAGCCTAGCCATCAAACAGCTAACTGGAAGCCGTTTTGAAGCGGTGTGGAACGGGAGAAACCTCCGACTGAAAGTTGACACCGGCAAACATTTTAGAGCGATCCAACGCTATCTGATAGACGAGAAGATTCCTTTCCATACATTCGCTCTGAAACAAGACCGCCTCCTCAAGGTTGTGAAGGGGCTGCCATCAACGTTGACGTCCGAGGAGATCGTTGAAGCCAAGCTGATGAAAACTCGCCAGGGAAACCCAACACACTTGTGGCTGTTGACAGTGAAAAATTCCGAAGGGTACGCCGAACCTGAGGAAACTTATGAAATCAGCAGGGCCTTCTACTGCAAAGTGGAGGTCAGACACTACAGGCGCCCCGCGGGCCCCATTCAGTGCCACCGCTGCCAAGGCTTTGGTCACGGGTCTGGTCAATGTCACCGCCAGCTCCGATGCGTCCGTTCCATTAAACAAAAACAAAGACCTTCAATGTATGCCCAAGGTTAATGAATCGGATACCGGTACCACAAACAATAATTCGAGTACTGCATGCACGGCATCTTTCGAAGAGTTTCTCAAAGATACCCGAACCAAAGAAACCTGTGTTCAACCTAGAAAGAAGAAAATTACCATTATTCCAGGCAAAAGCATTGCGGAAGGTGAGTTTGTAGAAGAGTTGAAGGTTGTTGAAAAAACTAAAGAACAGAAGGAAAGAATAGGCCAAAAGAACGGATTAAAAAATAAACGAGTTAAGGGACAATCTAAATACAAGGATAATCTAAGGACAAGGTAAATAAAGGAAAAAAGGTTGTCAAAGAATATGAAGAAACGAAAAACAGATGAAACTTCAGAAGACAGTGATGTCCTGTCTTTACATGATAGCTCTTCCTCAATTGGAGAAGAAGATTTCTCTTGCCTTGACAAAGTTGCTGACGAAATTAATAAATAAACCGCTCAGGAACAACTTGTATTTGAATCTAGTAGGTTAGATGAAGAATATGACCAGGTGGAGTTTGAAGACATGCCTTCAGTTTCAGTGAACGAGAATGACTTTGTTGTAGCTATAGTCACATAATATGACAGTGGTTCCAAGAAAGAAACCAAGAAACGGGTCATCGGAAAAGTAATGAAAAAGCATAATGGAAAAATGACATTAAAATATATGCGTCAGTATAAGGGTTCTAAACACATTTATGTCTTTCCTGATGTAGACGATATCGAAGAGGACGTGGATTCTTCGAGATTGTTAAGAGTTCTTAAGCCTGAAAGTGAGGTTAGGGGCAGGTATTTTTTCAATGTCAACTTAAAGGATTAAGGTGTGTGCCTATGTAACAAAGAGGACTCTTAACAATCTTGAAGCATCCTAGTCCTCTTCGTTTTACATTATTGTAAAAGGTTTTAAAGTTATCTCTTAATCTAGTTAAGGTTGGTTTTACCCATGACTTAGTTTTGTGAACTTTTTAGGTAAAAAATACACTCGTATGATAATATATTTTGAGTTTCTTTTACCTACAATAACAATAAAAGAATAAAAAAAGCTTACAGTGTGTCAGGTTAGAAATCAGCAGTTTAAACATGGTACACATGTTAAAATACAAGGGTGTCCCAAGTTAGGTAGAGGTATCCCTAACTATATATTATATATATACTAGAGAACCCGTGCGGCTCAATGAGCCGCATAGTATGAAACATAACGCCGAGGAAAACGTTATGCTTAAATTCGAGTAATTCTAGTTACATCTTAGAGTTGTTTAAACACTTGTTAGAAACTAATTTTAAATATCTCTATTTGTATCGTCAAGGTTCACCTACATTATTTCTGCTCTCAGTTTTAACTGATAACTTCTAATAAATGCTAAATGATCTGCTTCAATTCGAGCTAACATGTTGCAACTAAGTTTTTCCAGCATTGAGAATTTAAGAAAACTGTTGCCTAGACATCCCCCTAATCAAACGAATTTTCTCCGAAGAGAATCCTGAAAAGTGGAATGATATCAACCATTTAATGAGCTCCATTTTTTACCCATAAACTCTGGGTTATCAACTGGAAAGCCATAATCTGCTTTGAATAGGCTAAAGCAGCAACACCATTGATAGTTTGTTAACGTATTTTAACGTGTTGTGTGTTAGTCATAGTATATGACCCGCATCAGAACGTTCTCACGTTGTTCAGTGGGGATTCTCTTAAGAGGCTACCTGTCCCAAAGTTTTGATAGTATGGATTCATTTGTCGAAATAGGTTGGATAACTATTGTAGCTATAAGATTTGGATAGCAATTTTCATTTTCTCTTTTTGAACAGCGTATATTGCCTCTCCTGAATTATAAAAATAAACTTAAAACAATCCATTTGTGTTTTCCTCAATTAAGTAGAGCTAGTAATACAAAAGTTTACAATAAAAACATGAGGTCCGCCAAGATTTTGTATAATCTTATTACTTGAACTTATCATAGTCGAGGTATTATTATTGTTTGTACTAAATTTTTTTAGATCTCTCAGTGTCAGAAGTAAACATTTCTCACGTTCATTCATTTGATCTGACATTATCAAGTTTATTTTACCATCGTGACAACACTACAGTATGTGCTTCGTATATTTTTTTCACTTCCAAAGTAAGTTGCATAGCAGAACTGGCAAATATTATTCACCTCACCAAGTGAATGTGTATGTATGGATGTGTATCTGTTAGACCAGGCCTCTCTTTCTCTACTCTCCTTATACGCATAAGATACCTTATTATTAATTGTCTCCTCCATCCGTTTTCAATATTTCTTCTTTGAACTTCAGGCATTTTCCGTTCTTCCAAAAAAACTGATTAACTGTTTAACTTGGTCTTAACCTACTATGTTTAAACATCAATATTTAGGCTACTCCCAAAAAGCTAATGAGTTTCTTTTTATAAACAGCTGATTTTTGTTTTTAAATTTGTTCTATGTATTTCTTATGGAGAAAACCCGACCTTTGAGAGGGTCTCGCGCCCTTAACAGTAGACATTTTTAAAGTTCTAAAACCTTATTGCAAAACTACATATTGAGACGAATCTTTTGACACCTTGAACGTTGAAATTGGTCCACAAATAAGGGAGGAGTTGTGTTAACAAAATACGGCTTCACGTATTATATATATAGATTTTTAAAGTTCTAAAACCTTATTGCAAAACTACATATTGAGACGAATCTTTTGACACCTTGAACGTTGAAATTGGTCCACAAATAAGGGAGGAGTTGCGTTAACAAAATACGGCTTCACGTATTATATATATATATATAGATATATAAAATCCAATGTATGTTTGTATGATTGTATATTTGTATGTTTGTATATTTGTATGTTTGTCCTTTATGGACTCCAAAACCGCTCGACAGATTGTAATGAAACTTTCCGGCATTATTAAGCATTATTCAAGGATGGTTTGTGTGAAGTTTGGTGCAGATCCGTCAATAGGGCTCCGCCCCAGTGGCTCTGGAGTTTCCCATGTTAACCTTATGAGTACTCATATTTAAATGGAATTAAAGAATCTTAACAGCTGGTGCAACTAAACAATTTGATTCTGTGATGTTCAATAGCATTAAAAAGTTAATAGGTTTACCAACAGGGTGCAGCACTATATTTATTTTTAATTTATGAGAACCGTTAATTTGCAACCAAAAGGTGAGTGAGCGTAGCGAACGAACTTCAACCTGGAGGCGAGTTAGCGTAGCGAACGAGCTCCAACCTAAAGGTGAGTGAGCGTAGCGAACGAACTTCAACCAGGACGTGATTGAGCCATGCGAACGAGCTCATCTTGAAAATAAACGAGCATGTGACATAAGAGCACAATAGGACAGGACGACGTCTGTCGGGCCAGCTAGTTTAATATAAATATTTTTTATATAAACATGTAAGCAAGATTCTGAAAGTAATTTTATTTTTTAATAGTAGAAGGTTCTTCAAATTTTTGGTCTATTTTTTAATTAGTTAAATGCTGACTCTCACATTTTTTTAGCTTCAGAATGTAAAAACTGTCCCAAGTATGAGCCATTGACTGTAACAATTTGTTCTCTCTTATTCTAGTATTTCTTTCGACCACGGGGCGACCTCTAGGAATCAATATAAAAATAAACTAACTTGTCTTGTGGAGATATAACATGGAGCTAAAATTAAAGGCTTATGACAGTTAGCCTGGCCATACTACTGGACCGAATTACTTGGGGTTGGACCAAAAGAAAGGTTATCGGTCCTATACGAGCAGGTTTTATTAATATTTTGAAAATATTTATTATTAATACATTATAACGAAAAATCACTAATTTATTCTTAAACTTCAGTGGTTCAGTTTGTTGTATAAAAGCATTTAGGTGCACTAGTGCTTTTGTGCTACAACTTAAACTGCTGATGTATAAGGTATGAAACCTCTTATACATCTAGGGGAATGGCCTCAATTGGGGACATGACTCTGACACCAGTCGTGTGCTTTGCTTGCAAAAACGGGAACTTCGAGTAGTCACAAATAGTAGGAGGCGGAAGCCTTGCAGACCCCCTTTATTAACTGTTAAACATTCTTACAGTCTAGCCAGCACATCCTTGCCTGTGTTGTTCACATTAAAACCAACCTGAACAATTTTGAACTCCGAGGCCAGCTCCACACCAACAACGTTAGATGAGCACAGAAGCTGAATACCCAGCGATATAGAATGTCCCTGACATGAGATAACTTCCCCGCAGTTGCTGTAAATATGTTCAATTCCCTGCCATTCCACCTGAGGGAGCTAGAGCCTAAAGTATTCAAGGAAAGGATCAAGGAGCTCCTCCTGCAAACCCCGTTCTACTCTGTTGACGAGTATTTTGAGGTAGCATCAACCCTTGATCGCCCACCGCCATCTTAAGTTTAAGTTGTAAGTATATGTTTTATTGAAGAAAGTTTCTTTTTTAATGTTTTGACGCTGTCTATCCGGCACTGGCTGGTCAAAGACGAAGAGGAGGTAATAAGGTAATACAGTCATTCATTATTGCTATTTTTTGCAAAGTTATACGATTTTCAGGCCATGGGGAGAAAGGCTGCGTCACTTGGCCTCAGTGCTTTCCTCAGTGACAATGAGATAGCAAGAAAGGTCTATTACATGGCAATGTTACTGCCCCTCCTGCCAGCTGCCAACATCGTTGATGGTTTTCATTCTGTAGAATCTTTTGGGGAAGAATTTAGGTAGGGACGAGATGCAAGAGTTCCTATCATACGTATACAGCACGTGGATAATAGCTATGTAACATGGTATAGATTTAAATTATTTAAACATTGATTATAGTATAGTAAAGTACATCATCTGGAGCAAAATACAGTGCCGTTTAAGTTAAAGTAAAATAATATGCAAGCGCTATATTAATGACTAAGTTTTTTTTTATTAATTAAAATATTAGTACAAATTGGTAAGAGCAGTGCGTTCATTTTAGGTGTTGGTGTTTTCCATATCAGTGTCTTTGGACAAAGGAGAAAAACAAACAACGACCTGGAGGCATTCCATAGGACGCTTCTGGCACAAATGGGCCATGCCCTTCTATCCGCCTGGAAGATGATCGGTATGTTGTTTACATACAAGGGACCTAAAAACACTTTTAATTTAATTGGTTGATGATGAAGTAAGAACACTCCAGGTATGACCCAATTTTAATACCTTTATTCATCTATTATCTAATAACCAATGGGCAGTAATTTAATGTCTGATTTCATTTTTTAAGTATGCAATTTAATTTCTTTACTTTTAACACAATTCTCTCTCAACGTTGTAGGATATTAATGCATTTTGTTTTTTCCATTCTGTTTTCAGATGGACTGAGAAAGTTAGAACATAGTGCGAGACACAATCATTCAACTATATTGGCTGGAACAGCTGGTCCATCTGCACGTATGTCATCGTACATCGCGCAAGACAGGGCCATAGCTGACGCTAGCAGTAGTCTGTCCACGGGGGCATACACCGTATTTGAGTTCCTGCAGGTGGTTTGCCATTCCGTTAGAAGACTGGCTAACCGTATACTTAATAGTGGAACAGATGATGAAAACGAAGTTGGACCCCCTCCACCTGCACACCTATCATATCTTTTTTATATGACAAGTAATTGTTATTTCTTCTCCATTAAAGTCAATTGGCTTGTCGTGTTGTTCCGCAAATATAATACTGACAACATTTAAACTTCTATTATTTACAGGGAAATTTTTAATATTTCTTCGAACTTCAAAAATTGTGTAGCCAGGAGGAGCTTCTGGATAAAAGCTATGTATGGTGTGTGATTTGTCAACATTTAAATAAGACCCATTTGCAATATTACATTTTACTATAATCACATTTACATTATTAATGTTAATTTTATTTTTAGATACAAACGGAACACCATAAGTAGAAATTCCTTTAAATCCCAATAAAACAGACCCTAAACAAGGTTTTGTAAAATCAAACACATGGCTAGAATATAATGTCACTTTCATAGTTTTATTATTAGCTGTGAGTAAACAGTCTGGGATTTGCTTTTGAATTTCCTTTGCAAACTCAACCACCTCATATGTACCTTCAGAAATGTCTATTGTAATTGAACCTTTGTGGTTATAATGGAAAACATCCACCTTCTCTAATGGTTAATTTGTTGCCTTTAAGTTGATTTAATTTTGGAATAAGCTCTTTGAATATAAGTTTGACTTAAGTATTAATTATTACTTCTCCTTTTTATTTATTATAACTTTGAGTTTACCATCTAATAACTAGTTTAAATCATCAACTAAGATCTCTCCTTTTGGTAATGTTATTTTCTGTACTTTGTAATATGTTAAAGTATTTAGAGGTTTTTTTAACATTAAATATAGAGCTATTGAACGGAGCGAGCGAAGCTCTTATACGTCGACTCTAATGCATTTCGTAATACGCAAACTCCTCCTAGACGGCTGAATCAATCGTTTTCAAATTTTGCATGGTGATAAAAATAAAGAAATAAGGCAGGCATAAATTATAACATATTAAAGAACACAAATCAATGTGTCAATATGAAACATATTACAATCACCCTTTGACGCCTAAGATTTCTCAGATGATCCATAAGCTCTACAGGCTATTAAAATTATTGACACCCCGGACGAACCAGAAAACACAAAACTTATGGACTTAGATATGTATGAACTTCAAAGTAATTAAAAAGTGGTACAAAGTCAAAAACCAACAAATGCAAAAAGTAAAAACCAAATAAACCGAAGTTTTCTGCATCATGGTTACAGTTACCGGAGATCTCAGGATGGCTTGTCAAGAGGAAAACCCAAAAAGGATATCTGAAGGAGTAACTGATGAACAAGTTGAAAGAGCTGAATTAAAGTTAACTGGACTGATTATTCTGACCAATCTTCCACTTCATATACCTTGGCCCCCTTAATGAAAAAATATGACCGAATTCTGAAATAGATGCAAAACTTAGATAAAGATCTAAGGTCACTCACGTTTTAGGAAGCACCTTCCGTGAGTTAAAAACCATTGAATCATTGAATCATCGTTGTTATACACCCTCATTAAGACAGCCTCACTCTTATCGTTAATCATGGATGAAACAACCGATGCGGGTACAAAAAAACAATGCGTAATAACCGTAATCTATATTCCTCCCACAACTAGTTCAGTAAAGACTAGTTTTCTGTGTATGATTAAGGCCCATTCAAGTAAGGCTGAAGATTTAATTACATGTTTGAGGCAGTAAGAAAGAAACGTATTCCACTGACAAATGGTTGGATTTAATGTTGACACAACAAACGCAATGGTCGGACGGCACCATTCAGTTTTTCATATTTAAAAGAAAATCTTCCACAAGTTGCATGCATAAAATATTTTTGCCACATACCACAGAAAGGAAAGAAGGCGAGAAGTTTTTGCGCTAGAAATCTTTAGGGCTGCTGAAAGGACTAAACTGGAAAGTCTATATCTCCAAAAAACTTGACAGTTCCCTGTAAAATTGACAGTCAAAAGTTAGATAAAGGTACATCTAAGAAGCGACGATGTCAAGATAGTAGAAATAATTCTAGTTCTCAGCACACCCAATTTGCTCCGAGACCTTCGGATGTTAATAGGAACCTAATTTGTTACCACTGTGGTTACAACCACCCAAAGTTCAAGTGTCCAGCATTCGGTAAAAGGTTGCATTTGCACAAAATTGAACCATTTTTCCAGTACTGTAAAAGTAAATCGGAAAATAAAGTCGGTGCTATTGAAGATGGTGAAATGTATCTGGGGGAAGTTATTCAGTCAAACGGTAATAATGACTGGTATGTACATTTGATCATAAACTATATCAATTATTATCAATAAAATTTACCGGAAAGCCTGGGGAAATACAAAAAATGTATCACCTAGAGCCATCACTATGCCAAACTCCATCTATACAGATAAGTGTAATTCGTTTCCCTGGAACAAATCAAAGAATTCGCAATTTTTGCTCAACTGGTGAACAAAAATCACTATCTAAGTTTGCCTGTGCATGATGTGAAAAAGGATTACGCCCCACTTGCGTTGCTGGACACGAGTGCTTGTAAAACCTTGTGAACAATGAGTAAATAGTATCTAGTGGATAGTTTCTGCAAGAACTGTACATAGAACAGCAAAGTAAATAGTTTGCGATAGAATAACTATTGTTTGTGAAGAAGGTAACGGTTGGGCTCAGATTTTTTTGCTGTTGTTAAGAAATATTTTATAAATTTTTTTCATAACCAGTAGCAGTAAACTGATTTTTTATACATGGTTTATATTTTATTTTTAATACAGTTTAACATGAAACCATTTAAAATAACCTGTAAGACTGAAATAAGGTTTTTAGTAAACTGAGAAAAAATGTGTCGTAAGCGATTTTTTCTTGTTATTTTTTATTTCCCAGAAACGTGAAGGAAATGGGAAACGTGAATACTTATCTATCACAGTCAGCATATACTTATTTCAAGAACTAGATGGAAGTGGTCCTTTAAAATCAACATTAAGCCGTAAGGGGCAGAGGCCCTCTGTTAAGGCTTTACTTCAGCGTACGACACGCTGATGTTATCCGACGCACTCTTCTATGTTATAAGGAAGATTCTTGGTGCGTATCCAGTGGCTAAGTCTTGAAAACCAGGGTGGCATAGTAATTTAAGGACAGAGATAAGTTTTGGATCAGTGGAAGCCAACGATATAAACAACTCATGGATCGCCGGCTCAGTGTTGGCCGCGCGGTCCGGCGCTCCCCCACCCTCTACTGGCAGAAGCCGGCGCAGCCCATAAACCCCCGCCCGCACTTGAGTCTCCTAAAGTGGAAGATACGATTCTCTGCCCGATCACCAATAGGAATCGAATTCGAGCCGACCTGCTTTCCTCCTTGGCCTCGGAGCTCTACGCCAGCCCTGAAGAAGTCATGGACACTGAGACTACGCTGCCCAGCAACTCCATCCCCCGAGGACATCCCTCTCGAGGGAAGGAGCCCAGGGCCTGGGGGAAGACCGCTACTGCGGTAACCCGAGCGGGTAAACAATTGCGGTGCGCCACTGCCAATCCTGACGGAGGCCCGCACTTGGCTACTGGCGGCGACGGGACCACTTGCCAGAGGAATCTGCGCCAGTCATTTTCAAAAAACTGCCTTAATCAAGGCCACCAGAAGCACACGAAAAACGGCCTTCCTAAAGCCCACCAGACAGCCATGAAGAGAGCTGCAGCTTCATCTCCGCCTCCTGGCCTGAAAACACGAAGGACGAACTCTGACACTCGAGAGATCATGGACACTGACCTCGTTGAGCCCCGGCCGCCCCCGATCCTGCTCGACCTACCGAAGAGCTGGCCAGCTCACAGCCTAGCCATCAAACAGCTAACTGGAAGCCGTTTTGAAGCGGTGTGGAACGGGAGAAACCTCCGACTGAAAGTTGACACCGGCAAACATTTTAGAGCGATCCAACGCTATCTGATAGACGAGAAGATTCCTTTCCATACATTCGCTCTGAAACAAGACCGCCTCCTCAAGGTTGTGAAGGGGCTGCCATCAACGTTGACGTCCGAGGAGATCGTTGAAGCCAAGCTGATGAAAACTCGCCAGGGAAACCCAACACACTTGTGGCTGTTGACAGTGAAAAATTCCGAAGGGTACGCCGAACCTGAGGAAACTTATGAAATCAGCAGGGCCTTCTACTGCAAAGTGGAGGTCAGACACTACAGGCGCCCCGCGGGCCCCATTCAGTGCCACCGCTGCCAAGGCTTTGGTCACGGGTCTGGTCAATGTCACCGCCAGCTCCGATGCGTCCGTTCCATTAAACAAAAACAAAGACCTTCAATGTATGCCCAAGGTTAATGAATCGGATACCGGTACCACAAACAATAATTCGAGTACTGCATGCACGGCATCTTTCGAAGAGTTTCTCAAAGATACCCGAACCAAAGAAACCTGTGTTCAACCTAGAAAGAAGAAAATTACCATTATTCCAGGCAAAAGCATTGCGGAAGGTGAGTTTGTAGAAGAGTTGAAGGTTGTTGAAAAAACTAAAGAACAGAAGGAAAGAATAGGCCAAAAGAACGGATTAAAAAATAAACGAGTTAAGGGACAATCTAAATACAAGGATAATCTAAGGACAAGGTAAATAAAGGAAAAAAGGTTGTCAAAGAATATGAAGAAACGAAAAACAGATGAAACTTCAGAAGACAGTGATGTCCTGTCTTTACATGATAGCTCTTCCTCAATTGGAGAAGAAGATTTCTCTTGCCTTGACAAAGTTGCTGACGAAATTAATAAATAAACCGCTCAGGAACAACTTGTATTTGAATCTAGTAGGTTAGATGAAGAATATGACCAGGTGGAGTTTGAAGACATGCCTTCAGTTTCAGTGAACGAGAATGACTTTGTTGTAGCTATAGTCACATAATATGACAGTGGTTCCAAGAAAGAAACCAAGAAACGGGTCATCGGAAAAGTAATGAAAAAGCATAATGGAAAAATGACATTAAAATATATGCGTCAGTATAAGGGTTCTAAACACATTTATGTCTTTCCTGATGTAGACGATATCGAAGAGGACGTGGATTCTTCGAGATTGTTAAGAGTTCTTAAGCCTGAAAGTGAGGTTAGGGGCAGGTATTTTTTCAATGTCAACTTAAAGGATTAAGGTGTGTGCCTATGTAACAAAGAGGACTCTTAACAATCTTGAAGCATCCTAGTCCTCTTCGTTTTACATTATTGTAAAAGGTTTTAAAGTTATCTCTTAATCTAGTTAAGGTTGGTTTTACCCATGACTTAGTTTTGTGAACTTTTTAGGTAAAAAATACACTCGTATGATAATATATTTTGAGTTTCTTTTACCTACAATAACAATAAAAGAATAAAATACCCCCGCCGCAGCAAACCTGCAGACTAAGCGAATTTCCATTTGACTGATTGGATTTACACTGAAATGTCTACTTAAAAATATAACATTTATTCCCGATTTAAATAGAATTAGTTTAACAAGTACTTAGGTTTGCTGCATCAGGGAGGGTAAAACTGTTTTTTTTTTTTGTAAAATGTTAATAGTTAGTAAGAAATAAAAACATTTTCCAAATTTGATCAAAATATGTCCATAAACAAGCAAACTACAACAGTTTACTCATTCTCCATAAGAATAACATGGGAATTTTAAATTTACAATTTTTTGGAATTTTCTCCGTAACCATTAGGCGCATAATAACGCTTCAATATACTAAATTATTTGTTTTTTGAAGCTCTACAAAATGGTTTGGAAATAAATTGCTAAATTTTATGTTTTTTGGGTCAAAAATGGGAAAAACCTATTTTTACCCCATAAAACCCCCCGTAAACACCCGTTCCCATGGTCCGATCATGCTGGATCGCGAACTCAATTGAATAAACGTAGGTTTACACGTTTGTACCAAATTTCATCAAAATCGGATCATTTTTGCTCGAGTTATCGTGCTGACGGACACATATATATATATATATATAAATATATAAATATATAAATATATAAATATATAAATATATATATATATATGAATTTGAACGGATGGTGTTTTTGGCCTCTAGGGACCTCAAAACGAAAAAAAAAATCGGTCCCGCGTCCAGGTCTTACCATGAGTACTACGGTAATAGCTTATTCCCTATATGGGAAATTCGCTAAAAAGCTTACAGTGTGTCAGGTTAGAAATCAGCAGTTTAAACATGGTACACATGTTAAAGTACAAGGGTGTCCCAAGTTAGGTAGAGGTATCCCTAACTATATATTATATATATACTAGAGAACCCGTGCGGCTCAATGAGCCGCATAGTATGAAACATAACGCCGAGGAAAACGTTATGCTTAAATTCGAGTAATTCTAGTTACATCTTAGAGTTGTTTAAACACTTGTTAGAAACTAATTTTAAATATCTCTATTTGTATCGTCAAGGTTCACCTACATTATTTCTGCTCTCAGTTTTAACTGATAACTTCTAATAAATGCTAAATGATCTGCTTCAATTCGAGCTAACATGTTGCAACTAAGTTTTTCCAGCATTGAGAATTTAAGAAAACTGTTGCCTAGACATCCCCCTAATCAAACGAATTTTCTCTGAAGAGAATCCTGAAAAGTGGAATGATATCAACCATTTAATGAGCTCCATTTTTTACCCATAAACTCTGGGTTATCAACTGGAAAGCCATAATCTGCTTTGAATAGGCTAAAGCAGCAACACCATTGATAGTTTGTTAACGTATTTTAACGTGTTGTGTGTTAGTCATAGTATATGACCCGCATCAGAACGTTCTCACGTTGTTCAGTGGGGATTCTCTTAAGAGGCTACCTGTCCCAAAGTTTTGATAGTATGGATTCATTTGTCGAAATAGGTTGGATAACTATTGTAGCTATAAGATTTGGATAGCAATTTTCATTTTCTCTTTTTGAACAGCGTATATTGCCTCTCCTGAATTATAAAAATAAACTTAAAACAATCCATTTGTGTTTTCCTCAATTAAGTAGAGCTAGTAATACAAAAGTTTACAATAAAAACATGAGGTCCGCCAAGATTTTGTATAATCTTATTACTTGAACTTATCATAGTCGAGGTATTATTATTGTTTGTACTAAATTTTTTTAGATCTCTCAGTGTCAGAAGTAAACATTTCTCACGTTCATTCATTTGATCTGACATTATCAAGTTTATTTTACCATCGTGACAACACTACAGTATGTGCTTCGTATATTTTTTTCACTTCCAAAGTAAGTTGCATAGCAGAACTGGCAAATATTATTCACCTCACCAAGTGAATGTGTATGTATGGATGTGTATCTGTTAGACCAGGCCTCTCTTTCTCTACTCTCCTTATACGCATAAGATACCTTATTATTAATTGTCTCCTCCATCCGTTTTCAATATTTCTTCTTTGAACTTCAGGCATTTTCCGTTCTTCCAAAAAAACTGATTAACTGTTTAACTTGGTCTTAACCTACTATGTTTAAACATCAATATTTAGGCTACTCCCAAAAAGCTAATGAGTTTCTTTTTATAAACAGCTGATTTTTGTTTTTAAATTTGTTCTATGTATTTCTTATGGAGAAAACCCGACCTTTGAGAGGGTCTCGCGCCCTTAACAGTAGACATTTTTAAAGTTCTAAAACCTTATTGCAAAACTACATATTGAGACGAATCTTTTGACACCTTGAACGTTGAAATTGGTCCACAAATAAGGGAGGAGTTGTGTTAACAAAATACGGCTTCACGTATTATATATATAGATTTTTAAAGTTCTAAAACCTTATTGCAAAACTACATATTGAGACGAATCTTTTGACACCTTGAACGTTGAAATTGGTCCACAAATAAGGGAGGAGTTGCGTTAACAAAATACGGCTTCACGTATTATATATATATATATAGATATATAAAATCCAATGTATGTTTGTATGATTGTATATTTGTATGTTTGTATATTTGTATGTTTGTCCTTTATGGACTCCAAAACCGCTCGACAGATTGTAATGAAACTTTCCGGCATTATTAAGCATTATTCAAGGATGGTTTGTGTGAAGTTTGGTGCAGATCCGTCAATAGGGCTCCGCCCCAGTGGCTCTGGAGTTTCCCATGTTAACCTTATGAGTACTCATATTTAAATGGAATTAAAGAATCTTAACAGCTGGTGCAACTAAACAATTTGATTCTGTGATGTTCAATAGCATTAAAAAGTTAATAGGTTTACCAACAGGGTGCAGCACTATATTTATTTTTAATTTATGAGAACCGTTAATTTGCAACCAAAAGGTGAGTGAGCGTAGCGAACGAACTTCAACCTGGAGGCGAGTTAGCGTAGCGAACGAGCTCCAACCTAAAGGTGAGTGAGCGTAGCGAACGAACTTCAACCAGGACGTGATTGAGCCATGCGAACGAGCTCATCTTGAAAATAAACGAGCATGTGACATAAGAGCACAATAGGACAGGACGACGTCTGTCGGGCCAGCTAGTTTAATATAAATATTTTTTATATAAACATGTAAGCAAGATTCTGAAAGTAATTTTATTTTTTAATAGTAGAAGGTTCTTCAAATTTTTGGTCTATTTTTTAATTAGTTAAATGCTGACTCTCACATTTTTTTAGCTTCAGAATGTAAAAACTGTCCCAAGTATGAGCCATTGACTGTAACAATTTGTTCTCTCTTATTCTAGTATTTCTTTCGCCCACATTACCAGCACTGTTATAAAATGAAACCAAAATGCCGATATATATTCTCAATATTTATTTATAGCTTAAATATATTTATTTTTGTTATATGTGTTATTGAAAATACTTAAATCCATTATTAGGGGAAAGTGTTGTTCCTTGGGACAGTTGTACCTCGGGACAAACGCCATTGCTCTGCTATCTGTGGGTGAAACACCAAACTAACCTATGTTGGTTATTCATCTTGCCACTAGGGGTTACTGTAGAATGACTGACAACTATCCAGTGAGATTTGTGGAAGCTAATTGAAAAATTGAAAAACTGCCTTAGGTAAGTAAATTTTTGTTGATTCATTGTTTTTTTTTTCTAATTTTGTTTCTTTAATCTGTGTTAATAATTATGACTTTGAGTTGGACTGTAAAATCCTGGAAAGCCCATCCAAATCTATGATGTAGCTGGATTGGTAGGGAGTGCTTTCAACAAAGCATTTACCAAAGAAAACATAGAAAAGGGATTTGAAGTTACAGGAATCCATCCATTCAACAGAAATATTTTTACAGAAGATGAGTTCCTTTCTTCCTATGTAACAGACCGTGAGCAGACAAATACAGAAACTACAGACGGTCAACATCCAACAGGTGAAATTGGATCAGATTCATCAACTCTCACCACACAGGAAAATTTAGCCAAGCCGTCTTCATCTACATGTAGGCCTAAAGTACTGATGCCTTCAACGTCTGCACAACAACCAAATAGAATTGTGACTCCAGAAATGGTAAACCCATTTCCTAAAGCTGCGGCCAGAAAGAAAACTGCAAGAGGTAGGCAGCCAGGAAAAACCAGAATATTGACTGATACTCCCGAAAAGATGATAATTGAAGAGCAAAAAAGAATAAAGGAGAAAAGGAAATCCGTTGTTAACAAGAAATTGTTTCCTGGTAACAAGAAAAACGTAAATAATCCCGGAAAGAAATTGAAAGGCAAAACTAAATACGACACTAGTTCAGACGATGAGCATGAGCACATTAGTTTTCCATCTTGTGATGAGGATAGTGATGCATCTATGCAACAACTAATTCAAGGAGTTTTGGATGAAGAAATGGAATTAGAACTTGAGACAACTATTGAGTGTGCTGAAATAAAACCAAACGATTATATTTTGGTAAAGATTGCCGGTAAGAAGAGAATTTTGTACTATGTTGCAAAAGTCTTAAAGAAAACTGACATTGTATATGAAATTCAATACCTTGTTAAAACAGGAGCGAAGACTTTCATATTAAGAGATGAAACTCCCTATGAAATTGACGAGGAAGATATTATTTGTAAAGTACCTTCGCCTTTAACATCAGGAACCTCTGAGCGACTGAAGCAAGTAATAAAGTTTCCTGTTGATTTAAATGCATACGAAATGCCTATGGACTAATATTGTGGTTAAATGAATCTGTTTTGGGTTTTTGTTCTCATTTTTATACTTTTTGTGTGAATTAAACAAGTTTTATTTGCTAAACTGAAGTTTTTGCTAACCTTTCACTTAGTCCCAAGGTACAACAATTCTACATCCCAAGGTACAACACCCTAAATCCCAAGGTACAACCTGGTGTTGTACCTTGGGATACAGTGCAAAGGTTTACAAAATATTTTTTTACTACCTTATTAGACAATATATTTGTAATGTTTTGATGTTAGTGTGTAGCCTAAAAGCTGGGCTCCGATGTGGTATGTAAAAAACTAACATAAACCTTCTAAAAAAAAAAACTAAAAATATTTGTTCACAAACTGTCCCGAGGTACAACACATTCCCCTAAGCAAAAAAAAAAAAAAATAAATAAAAAATCAAACAGGGTTTCAACATTTGCACCACTTTCTCTACCTCAATGCGTTTCTCAAAAGTAGGGGTGATAGCAATTATATCGTCTAGATACACAAAAAAAGGTATGGCTCTAGGTAGGACATTTTCAACGAACCTTTTCCAGGTTGCAGAGGCATTACTCAGTCCCATTGGCATGGTAACAAAATGGAATAGGTCGCCACCAGGAACTGTGAAAGCTGGCTTTCCTCGACTGGAGTTGTCCAAGAGTTTCTGCCAGAATGCACTTTTAATGTCTAAACTAGATAGGTAGCGAGCATTATGTAACCTGTTCAAATTGGTAGTCACTTGTGGAGATTCCGTCTCCCGAGCACCGAGCAGGCTATCTGGCATTATCTGAAAGTTTTGACAGGACGATCACCACTGGAAAGACGTTAATTTTATATACATTTTATTGCAGAAATGATACGTATCGAATTCTAAATTAACACTTAATGCATATTTTGTAATTCATTACCGACTCTCGTACTTTTAAGATGCTCGCACTTAATCTTGAATGATTAACCTAACCTAACCCAACCTAATCTTTACTGCTTCACACACTCATTGATACTATTTTAAAAGAGAATGTTTTAACCCTCGTCACTTCTGCATCCCTGAGCAGAACCTTTGGTAATTTATGCCCTTGGCGCTTGAGAGACGTCACGCTTGTGGAAGAGGGTAGGCACCCTTCTTTGAGACACAATTTAATGTTTTGAAATTTACACACACTCTTTTAGATCCACCTGGCTTATCAACTAACAAAATTGGGAACGAACAGTCGCTGTTTAATGGTTCCACCACACCCAGTTGCAGCATTTTGTCCATCTTATCGCTGACCATCTTTTGGCGGGAGGGTTACATTGGATAATATCTTTGTTTCACTGCAGGTGCATCTCCTGTGTTGATAGTGTGAAACACCTTGTCGGTTCTCTCTAATGCTGGTTGAGGTACATTGAAATACTGGCCAATTAACTTGTTACGCTGAGTTTTTTATTACAAGCAGTGGTTCCAAATATTATTTTGCAAAATCTTATCAAAAAAGGTGTTTCATATTTCGCATCAATTAACAAATGTTTTCATACATCTTATTTTCTCTCCATATTAATACATACTGAAATATCAGTAATTCTGTAATTCATATAGCTTATTAACAGAAATCTTCCCCACCAATTTACCGTCCAATTAGCTTACTACTCTATCTAATGTCTTCGAAAACCCCACCCTCAAAAAAATTGGATGGCACATAGATGCTGCTAATATAACCTGCTGAAATATCGGTAATTCATATATCTAATGAAGCGAAATCTTCTCCATCAAGTTAGCGTCCATTTTGCTTACTACTTTTCTAATGTCTTTGAAACCCCCGTCCTCAGACGAATTGGATGGCACATAGATTCTGCAAATATAATTCATGCCCATCAATTTGGATTTCGGCCGAAACACTCACCCATACACAAATATTTTTGTATTTATAAAACAATAAAAAAATGCCTTTAAAGAAAACAGCACACAGTGGCGGCATTCCTTGACATATCCCAGGCATTCAACAAGGTGTGGCATGATAGTATTGTGTTTAGAAGACGCCTCGTTAGCTCTGTGCGCTGATAACACTGCTATCCTGTGCCAACATTCGGATATCTACGAGGCTACATATTCTCTACAATACTCTGTAGACACTCTCATTAACTGGTTCTGGAAGTGGAAACTACATCTAAATTCGATTAAATGTAAGACTAAAATATTTCATTAAAAGAGCATGCATTGCCGCAAGAAATTCAGATATATGGTAATTACCGTGGTATCCTACCGTAGAAACCTGATGACCAGACCAAAAGATATCTTGGAATATGGCTGGACAAATAGAATACTGTACACTGGGTCCCCCCTTTGCACGCAAAAAGAAACGAAGTTGGTGCTTTATACATTCTTTTCAATGATCTAAGAAATGACAATGAAAAATTCTTCAACTATTTTCGGATCAGTATTAAAACATTCAACGCTTTACATAATACCATCAAGGATACAGTACCATACAACGCCACAACACTAGCTTCAGAGAATACTAAACCAGTAGAAATGTTGGCAGTTACACTAAGGTAAGCACAGCAATAAAACCCTGCATTTATTTCCATGATTTATTGTAAGTCTGAAAATGTAATAGGTAGATTAACAAATAGTGAAACTAAATATAAGTAAATACATTAAACATATTATTTACTTAAAATTAATGTTGCAAAGATAAAAATAATAAAATATAAATACAGTATAAATAAAACTAAGCACTTTTTCGTGCTTTTTGTATTGTCATAAAAGGACATTCATTGTAGTAAATTAGTTAATAAGCATTGAGCCGGGCCAATATTCGTGTCGCCATTCTCAGATCCCCGACTTATTTTTTTTATAGTATGTAAGTTGTCAGTGTGATCGTTATTTTTTTGGCTGTGTGCTGTCAGGCTTTGGGAGTGACGGAGGGGACTGCCATAGCGTCTGCAACTGTTCTTCTTGCCACTCGTTGTTAATTTTGGCCAAGAAACGTTTGCTGACCGAGGGTAATTTTAATTACTTATTAGTTGTGTTTTTGTCTTCATTATGAGTGGCTAGATTGAATTCGTTTACTCCTACCATGGGGTTCACCTCCGAAATTGGTCCTCCTGGAACTGCGGCGGACATCGGCTGCCCCAGGATGGACCACTAACTAACCTGCACCATAAGCTTACTCCTACGACAGGGTCAACTACACATACTGATGAGTACCCTGTATGAACTGTGATAAAAAACACATTATTTCTTGTTCAAAATTAGGAAGTTTATCCAGCCGTTTTGCTTGTTATATATATTCTATTTATTGTTAACTAGTGAGCCGCGACTACTTTCCACCGACGAATGTCACGACTCATTTTCAGACTTCAAGTTGTTTGTGTATAGTATGTGTTTTGCCATGTAACTGTTTGACGTGCCTCAGTGATTCTCTGTGCGTCACGAATTCTTCTTACTCCCACCGCCAAGTAATCAGAGGTTCCGTGGCTGTTCATCCATCAACTTTGTCATCCCGATCCCACTGCATCCTAATTACTGTCTAATATTATCTATGTTTGCGGATGTTTTCCCTTACCAGTGAATGATATTTAAATGATGGATTAAATTCACGCCCGCCAATGGTTCCTGATGGGTAAGTTTTGGACAATTGTCTCTGAACTAAAAAGCACGTTGTTCCCTGGGTTTTAATCTGGGACTGGGGCACGTTAAGTTTTCTAGTTCCTTTGTTTTGTCTTGTAAAAATTCTCAGTTTGTGTTACCCAGTCAAGTGATTTTAAACTAATTTCTGTTGCTTGTCCTTGCCAAACAAGTTAAATTAAGTTGTTTTTTTTTCTGCTCATATTGGTCCCCTGAAAATTTAAGTAAATTTAGTTAAGAACTATGTAAGCTGTGAACAGTTTAGTGTTTGGCAAGTTTTTAGTCAGGTGTTTTCACATGGCGACATCTGTGTGATGAACCAGATGCTCGAGATCTCCGACGCGGCAAACCTCATCCAAGGCGACGGCACGGCTGAGTGTGAATTAAACATCTTGACGCGAACCCTGGAAGGCCAACCCAAATCTCTCCGTACTGAGGCATATCCGGAAACTAAATGTGCTGTATAGCACGTGGTACTTGAACCTGGCATGTAAACTATTGTTATATGTTTCAGTGTGGAAAAGGTACGTCACATCTATGGCACCCGAACAGGGACTCGACTATTAAAAGCCCCACGTAAGTACGTCACATTTATGGTGCCCGAACAAAATAAAAATAAAAAAATCTCAAATGAAAACTTAATTTCGACATGAAAAATCAAAGTCCAAGAAAAAGGAAGCTGAAAATTGCATAGATGATGTTTCAGATGATGGCCTCAAGGCTCTACAAATTGAACTGATGAAAGAAATGACGGCAGAAGTAGATTATGAAGAGCCAAACTGGGTGAAATTAAAACAGGGCACCTTTATTTTGGTAGATTTTATTGGAGGTTCTAGGAACACAACCCACTATAAATATGTATGCTGTGTTAAAGACAAGGACGACGATGATGGGGAGATCCGCATTGCAGGTTATACGAGGCTGAATGAAACATCAACCCAGTTTATTGTTAAGGACAATGATGTGAGCATTATTAATTTCAATCAAGTTTTAGCTGTTTTACCTCAACCTGTTGTAAAAGAAATTTACAGAAAAGTAGTGTATGAATTCAGTGGATCTGTATCAGTTTATGAAAAGTAATAGGCCCTAAAACCTAAATATGACATTATAAAAAGAACTTTCTTTTTGCATTTATAGGCCTACTTCATTAGTCAACAGACTTCATTAGTTACTGATAATTCTTAACTTATCAAAAATGTTTATGTTTATCATGAGAACAGAATTTAAGGCATATTTTCTTAAATTCTGTATTGTGTATCACAATTATTAACAAAAAAGATACTAGTTCACAATTACCCCAACACCGTTGGACACCGGTGATTGTAAATTCCATTTAAGTTATTTACTCTTAAAAATTGGATATTAAAAAAAAATATTTCATGCAAAAAGAAGATAAGGGGTTAAATATAACACAAACAAACAATCAAGTTTATCCTGCCTAAAATAAAGTCAACAAAAATGTTTATACTTGAAACCTAAAAAACCTGTTCACAATTACCCCAGTCTTTGTTATTCTTTGTTCATTGTTCTATCTTTTTTACTTTCTCCCCCTATACCATAGTATATGGAGAAAGTATTGTTTTCGTCAAAATTTTCGAGTTTGAATTTTGAGTGGACATATTCGTTTTGGGTCCCCCTGGACCCAAAAAAGTTGTTTTCGAAGTGATGTCTGTGTGTGTGTGTGTGTGTGTGTGAGTTTTTAGCGGCGCACAAGCGAGGTCCTGACAAAAATCTGAAGCGCACTTCCGAGGACTCACCGCACAAACGAGGTCATGCACTCGAGACCTCGGATGTATCTGCTGGTTTTTCCTTGTTATTCTCCATCTTTACTGCCTGTTTAGTATGTTTTTTACGATTTTCAACTAGGTCCTCGGATGCGACATAGTAGACATAGAGTGCTTCAGGGTGCTTGGAGGTTCCCGGGGCACCCGCCAGGTCGCTTCCGTAGCGCACGCAACTCTGACTCTCAGTGAGGTCTACGTAATATCTTCAAACACTGAAACGCAGAGATCATATAGGACCTCAGAGTATGATTGTGACTGTTCCTTTTCAAATATTCCATACATTCTGATATAGGTGTTTGCACTAAACAATAATGTAATTACTAAAGATAATTAAATACATAGATTTATAAATATGGAAAGTAATGTGAAGAAAAAAGTATTTTATGTCGAATGTTTAATTCGCTTACATAACCGTAAAAATTATATCTCAACTAAATACTTATTAGAGAATATTATTAATTTTCGTAACCTATATATTACCTGGCTAGATTCTTTTACTTATCTTCACGTTCTTAGGAAGGACTTAACAAAGGCTAATCTAGTTTTAGACTAAGGGTATACTTGATACTCAACAAAGCTTTGGCTTAGTCCCACATTAATTGGTAATTAATGCTAGGTAATTTTAATTATAGGTAATCCCACATTATGCTAGGTAATTGGACTTTTATTTAAATCAATGTCCCTGCGGCAGCAAAACCTGCGTCCTAAGAATATTTCTATTTTTATGATTTGATTTTCACCTAAATATATTTTTTTAATAACGTTGGGTTTAATAAGTATCTAGGTTTGCTGCTACAAGGAGGGTAATTAAGTGTGTTTTTTATTAATATTCGTAGCTTAGTATAAAATAAATAAATTTGCCAAGTTTGATTTAAATAAATGCATAAACGAGCAAACTACAAATGTTTTCTCTTATTCTCCAAAAAAATGACATGGAGATTTTAAGTTTACATCTTTTAGGATTTTATCCATAACCAATAAACGTACAAAAACACTTTAAAATACTAATTTTTTTTACTCTTTAAGATAGTTTAGAGAGAAATAAGAAAAACATATGTTTTGAGACCAATAATTTTTATTGGTAGAACCCCCCATAAAACCCCGTTCCCGTAATTAAATCAATGAATTATTAATAGCCTGAATTTTGAAAGAATAGACAATATTTTTCATCATTATTTATTCTTGATTAAATTCTCTAATTACATCCCACATCATCTTCTACGCATCTCTCATAAAGGTTGCCAATTTACGCTAATCCCTATAATTCATGTATTCTATGCATTATATAATATTTCTAAAAATAGAGCAAATAGCAACAAAATAAAAAAAACTGTTTGGAATACTGGCAAATTGCACAAACTACGAAAAAGCTTTTTATTTGTAATCCATGGTTTGTGGTTCCAATCAACTAGCTCTGCTTAGGCCTAACCATAGATATACTAGGGTTGCTTTCAGAGAGGTGAAAGCCAGTTGAGCGGAACAAACGTGATTTGATATTTGTATAAGTGTTAGTTTTGCTATGGTCAAAGGTCCAAATCCAAATGTTCTCTTTCTTTTGGTCAGTATGTAATAATTTGCTAGAATCATTGACTTTATATAAAGTCAAAGCTAGAATACTGTAGATGGTTTGTTAAGTTAAGACCATATGCAAGCATTTTTGAAATCGTTTCCCTGTTTAACCTTAACCAACTATTCTATTCCAAAAGATAAAAATTATATGGTACAACACAAATAAACAACCCGATCACCTACCTATAACCTACACTTTACCTTCCTAATCTAACCTTACTTCTAAACACTTAATGTAGTCACGAATACTCATAAACCCCGACCTACCTCCCCACATGCCTAAATTAGATCAGTGTTCAATCTGCGTTTTATATAAGTGTAATAACTTACTGTACCGTCAATGTAATTCAACATAATATAACCTATGAGGTATTATCGGATTAAATACCGATTTCGACGCGGTTCGATATATCGCTTATTAAATCCTGATTTCTAACATTGGCTGTTTCTAATCAGCTGGCAACAAAATAGGTTCCCAAGAAAGTAGTCACCGGTCCGTATCCCTCCGCTCCTTGTTTATGCTCCGCGCATTGAGAAAGTAGTTCCGTATATTTTCTCGATTTTCAGTGAATTCCATGCCTTAAAAAAATGTTTTAACGGCATTTTCTTGTTTATTAAAATCATAGGAATTGTTTTTAAAACGTTTAAAAGAAAAGTATAGAAAGTTCAGAAATACCTATGATTCTCTTGTTTACATTTTTCTTGTAAACAAAAAAACTGTCATAGCTACTTTAGTCCCATAAGCCTAATGTTAAAAATTTGTAATTTTAAGTTCGTTTTAAATTGCATTAGCATTATCTAATTGAAATTTTTTTGTTTACAAACCATCTCATTATTAGTCTAAGTAGTCTTGTTAAGTTTGGCTGAAATGTGTTCAGCCGTTATTGAGTGATGGTGTTATATTGTTCGCATTGAAGTTGATCCCAAAGAGCTTCGCTCGCTTCGCTCGCTCCGCTCAATAATAACAACACTTGTTGTTGTTATTATATCCATGGGCCTAAACCATGAGATAAGTATGACCTTGCATCGATGTATAGTGAGAAAACTCCTAAGAGGATTCCTGGGCCCTAGGTCAAGGTCGACGGCAAGCAGTTGCTGGTGATATTGTGATTTACACTCTCTGCCAACCATATCATTCTCCAGTTGTGCCTCTATTATCTTCACTTATCTCATAAAACATCTGCTGTCCCAAAAACAATATACAACCCGTGTTTCCGTCCTAGACGTTTCCACTCTTTGGCCTAAACATATTTTTTCCCAATTACAGACTTAGCAATAACTTTTGGTAAACGAGATTCTGCCAAATAAAAAACTTTAAAATGTAAGTCAAGTTAGTTTGTAGACGAGAAAGAAATAAAATTTTTCAAAACAGTTTCCTAAGTAAACAATATAGTTAAAGTGATATTTAGCAATCTAAACATCCTTTTTATAAACGTGTTCCAAGCATTTTCTATCTGAGAAATTTCTGGAAACTTCCAAACTGAGCACCGTAGCACAAAATATCTCTGAAAATAGATTCAAAATATAATACATTTTATAAAAGTTTATACAGTTTATAAAAGAATCCTCAGGTTTTAATGGCGTGTACCTCACTCAATTCTTGTCCCACATTAATATTTGAAACATATGCTTGAAAAGCACGTTTCTAAGTTTTATAATCAGCTGTTCAATAATCAGTCTTCGGGTTTTCTTGGACGTATTTGCATAATTTTCAAAATGATTAATTAAAAAAAAAACATTTCGGCGATGACTTGACTCTTCCCAAATGGCCCTCTAGATCTCCTGGTCCAATGCCTCAAACACTCCAAGAGCTCCATGGACGAATTCGCAATGCCGTAGAATCAATCAATCAACCTTGCGATGCTAGCCGGTGTATGGAACAATTTACAGCATAGATTGGAAACTTGTTCCACGACTAATCCATGGCACATAAGCACTTAAAGGGGTATCTATGACAAATTTAAGAGTTTCCTTTCTGTTGATATATTTTATATCCGAATTTGTTTAACATTAACGTCAATAAAATGTTTTAACACGATCATATTTTAAACGCCCTATATTTTAATTTGCAGTGGAACTTTGTTGTTGTCTACCAGCTTTTTCCATACCTAATTAATTGTATATATTAGTTAGTCTCTACTTCTCTATGAAATGTTTTTCTTATGACATTGTAAATAGCATTCCCAAATAATTATTGCAATCTACCACTTTAACCTGTTTACCCCTGTACCACCACTTATCATGACCCAAAACTCTATACCACCCTTCGTGAAAACAATTATTTTGGATTTCATATCTTTGGTTCAAGAAAAAGATACATCTTGTAGAGTTTTTTTTAGAAAATCTTTTGTATTCCTAATTTTCTTTATAATACTGAAAACTGTAAGCTTGTTCAAAATTGCAGCCTTGTAAGCCCTATATGACTACTCTTCTAATTCTACAATCCAACAAAAAAGTTGCTCCAAAATAAAGAAAGGGATTTCAGCAATACAGAGAGATAAAACTACAATCGGGAGCATTTTTGAAAGTTTAGACAAACTTAAGACTCTGCCCCATGACGTCAATAGGCAAATCGTCCATTTACCGAAGGCAGTGGATGTGTTGATTAAAAGCTCTCCAGAATAGACGGTTGTGTCACAGGGAAGGACAAGAAAAGTTGCTGAAAAAAGAAGAAAACTCACAAAGCAAGTAAATTTATAGAAGGGATTGAGAAACATAAAAAGAAGAAAAATATGAAACCGAAGAACAACCAGACGAATGTCTGGTATATTTGGCTTTAAAACTGCTAACTCAATTTTCATTTTTCATTTTCTTAACTTTATCAGTTCCCAAACCCTAAAGCAAATTTTAATTCGCATTTCTCAAGCTCCTTGAACTTTTTAATGCTCCTTTATTTCCTGTTTTCAATACTAGATCTCTGTAGCTGTCAGTCCTTATCATCATTTACGGTTTACAATATTTTCCAACGATCCTGGGCTTGTTCCCAAACGTAAGTACAAACTACACTTCAGTTTTCCGGTGACAGAAACAGAGAATATGCCAATAATTTTCTGGATGTTTCAACCACGTGTCCAAATAACTTGGACTCACAAAAGCCAGCTGAAAAGCAGAAAAAATCAGCTGAAAGGAGACCCGTGCTGAATGACGTTTCACCATCCATTTTCCGGCGTCTTGAGCGACCTTCTGGCTGGACTATTGGAAGAAGAAAATTTGTGATTTCTGCCCAGTGCTCTAAATGTGAAAGTGAAGAAATTCAAGCAAGCTCGGGTAAACGGTGCTTAAGTTAACTTTGGAATAATTTCTTCGATATTATATAAATTATAATAAATTATTTTAGTAAATAATAAATTCGTTTTAACTCAATAAAAATTCAGTAGTGAAAAACCAGGTGTACTCTTAGCCAAAAGGTTTATTAATGGGCTTACACACCACACCTTCCACTTTGCCGCAGGAGCAAGCTTATCCAAATAGGAAAGTTGCTACCAAGTTAGCAAAAATAACTGACATTAGAAAGCTGATGGCTTACATACCTGATCTGTACAAAGACTTCTATGAAGCAATATGCAATTGGGAAATAGGAGAGGAGGAAGAGGAAGAGGAACTTGCAGATGATCCAACAACCTAATGTATATAGATTTTTTTTATTAGAAATTTGAAGTTGTTCTACCGTATTTGACTTGTAATAAACATGTCTTTGAACTCTAAATTGTTATGTTTTATCTCTAGACCCATAACTGAAATATAAATAACTAAACAAATGGATATATGATAGAGTGTAACTATATTTTTTAACTAAATCAAGTTGTGTAATGCCGTCAAATGCAGAAATGGCCTCAGTCACATTGATATTTTAAATTGTTCACAATTATACTAAAGTAAATATCCATAAAAAAACAATTTATATCAGTAGAATGGGCCTTCAAAGTATAGAATATTTTCAAACCAAAACCCCTCTATACTATAGAGACCACAAGAGTCTGCAGTTGGCGGCAGCCAATAAAAAGACTGGACTAGCGCGACGTCCGACATCACCTGTTTACTACTTTTCGGCATTAATTAAAATATACTAAACAATACTTTCAAATTAGCTGGTAATATTAGATCTGGCAACACTGCACTGTCCTCATTGGCTCCTTTGAAGTCACGTGGTAAATAGGCTCCTCCCTCAACTGCAGACTCGTTAACCGTACTGTAATAATATTGATCTTGTTAATAAAGATAGTGTAAATGACGAATTAACCAAAAAGACTCTACTGGAAGACCATTGACAGCCTTCAGCAAGTTACCAGCTCCCTTTTTCTGAGCACAAAGAAACAAGTAAAGATGGCACCATTAAAATCATTAAACGCTTTTTGTCAAAATGCCACATTATATGATTACCATTGGTTTTTTTCTCTCTCCATAAAAAGGCTTTTATGGTAAATAGTGTGCAGTTTTTCTCACAATCGAACAGTCGGCCATATTAAAGTCATGGCACTTGAAAAACTGGTATTACATCCACAACAAAATTTGAAAGGAAAAGAAAGTGATCTATAAAAACACTAAAAGCCTAGAAGAAAACTTAGTTTATCACAAGGAAAGTGTTGTGGAAGGAAAGACGTTGACATCGAGACGACAGATCCTTCAACGATGTTGTATCACAGGATGTCAACCATTGTAACTTTCATGAACTTCTACAATTCCGCACAGCTGAAGATTCAAAACTAGAGAGCCACATTATAAGCGCGTCTTCACGAGCTACTTATATTTCCAAATCTACTCAAAATGAATTAATAAAACTTTGTGGTCAAGAAATACGTGACACAGTCGTTTCAAGAATCAAAGAGGCTCGTTTTTCAGCATTTTGTTTGATGAAACTATTGATGTATCAAATATTTAACTGTTGTCGTTAAGCATTCGATATGTGTATGAAGGTAATCTAGTTGCATGACGTTCATATTGCAGTCAAGCACTCAAGTGCATCAGCAAGTACAAATATTGAGCCAAAGCTCACGTGCGAAGTTCTAGGGATGATTGTGACCAATCTCATTACCGAACTAGGCCTGGATGTAAACAAATGTGTAGGAATCGGAACTGATAGTTGCAGTGTCGTGGCATCAGAAGCAGTTGGGGTGGTACGTTGCATACAAAAAAACTGCAAAAAATTCTTGCAGCTCTCCTTGTGGTAACTATGCACTGAACAAAGAAAAATCGAAAGTTCTTGCTTACCCGTTATTTGTAATTCTGTGGGGACTGTTAAGGCTATCGTAGCTTTTTTAAGGTATATGCAAAGAGACAGATAGTTTTTAAAGATATATCCTGCAGTATGCTAACTAGTATTTGTTAAACGAGGTGGATTGAACGTCATGGAGCTCTTTTCAAGTTTCTGGATTTGATCCTGCCAGTGGTTGAGGCCATAACGAAGATATCTCAGTGGCAAGACCGAAGTACCAGCACCATTGCAAATTCCCTAATAAATTCAATTTGCAATTCGGAGTTTATAATAGGACTACTAGCGCTCATTGGTTTACTTAAAGATACTATGGCTTTGAGTCCCTATCTTCAGTCAACCACACTTGATGTATCGAAGGCAGCCGATTGTTTTGAAAGGACAATAAGAATTCTTGGGGGAAAAGGATCTATCCTGAAACTCACAGAGAGAAAATTACCCAGGCACGAACCCTACTGACTACTATCAAAACTCGTTGTACATTCCACTTCTAGATAATGTAATTGAAGACCTCAAAAATCGATTGCCGGAAACAACAATGACAGAATGAATGCCGGTTTTAAACTTAAAATGATTTTTTGTCCCTGGACGCTAGGCACGAGCCCGGAATTAATTGTTTTTCACATTACTTCAGGCTAGACTAAAGGGTTACGGTATTATCACATACATAAAATCCATTGTTGATTTGGCGGGATTTTAATCCGGGACCTCTGGAACCAAAGTTCCGCGCTCTAACCACTAGACCAGGTCGCTCCCCAAACTTAATGAAGAATGATAATGCCCAATTGTGTTCTAGGGTCCGACGGAAACTTCAAGGAAGATGCCAAAACACTAGCCAAAACATATTCTAATCTCTATGTTGATTCTGAAGTGGTTACAATTCTTCCAACTGTATTGGCTATACTTCCCGCCAGCAATGCAACCTCAGAGAAAACATTTTCAACTTTAAGAGAGACAAAACTTGGTTAAGATAATGGGAGAAGACCACCTAAATGGGTGTCTCTTGCACATCCATAGAGGAATCACAATAAACGTGGACAATATTTTAGAAAGATTTGCAAAATCAAAGGACAGACGATTGGATATAGTACTTAGCATTTTTAAGAAAACTGTCCTGTAATATTAATTATTGATGTCAGTTGGAAGGATTTCACTGTAAAGTAAAAACACTGTTTTCACCAAACTAATTAGTAATTTTTTATATAAATTACCCTTCATTTTCCCTTTGTGGTATTTTATGACGTATTTTAAAGTTAAGATTGGTTTAAAAACGAATAATTGCTTTTATCTCCTTTTGTATTTAAATTAAGAGTATAAGAGCGAAAATCTATATTATAGAAAATACTTTTTGCTGTAATTCAACAAAAGGGTAGTTGTACAAAACTGCTTGAAATCCATAATTTCACACCAGTTACTTACTGTTTGAACATCCGCAAGGGATAGATTAACAACGTCACTAGGGACTTTGTGCAGACGAAACTGTATAGTCTCTGTCATTCCAAACAAGCTCATCAAGGGTTCAGCTATCCACCACACTACACTGTTCCCGTTCTTGTTCTGATGCTATTCTAAAATCATAAGTAATTAATTGTTGAATACCAATCTAGGCCTAATCTATATATCAATAGGCAAGCATGTTTCTTTAAAACCTTTTTTCTCAGCTCGTGTGCCTTGCAGGGAAAATCTCTTTAGGTTTCCAATTGAAGTTTATTAACTTTAGTAGGCCCTACTCGTGAATGTAGCACTAAGAAAGGATGTGTGATGTACTCAACAAATTCATTTGTATACATTTAACTATTTTAATTTTAAACTTGTTTGGTTTAATAAATACGAACTACTAGCGATCTTCTTGTTCTTACATTAGTTTTACCCAGGGCTTTCTGGCTCAGAGAACCCCAGCCACACAATCACTATCAGGGAATGATAAACTAACAGAAAACCCTTTTATTGAATCATTCACTGAGTAAAATATTAAAAGTTGTTTTAGAAAAACAGGTATTCACTCAATGAATCGCAATTTTAATGGTACCAGTGTGACCGATTGCCCTTCTGCATCGTAAGTGTACAGTAAAAATATATATTTAGCCTACAAATTTGATAAAAAAGTTACCTTGCATAACTTTTGCTCTAAACATAAGATTTCAAATCTTAAATTCTCATAACTCTCGACAAACATAAACTTAATTTATGTTTCATAACATTTTTTAATGTTATAACCAATACCTTGACTTTTTTGTTGTGATTTTTTTTCAGCAGTACACAACATGGGGTTACTGAAGCCACAGCACAAAGGTCGCTTTTGTTATCCTGTAGTTTTTGTGTCATACTATACAGGGTGATTGATATAAGGTAAAAGTACCAGTTAATGACACTGCCCCAGTTACTGACATTTTGAAGTTTTAGTTCAAATAATAAGGCAGGGATATTTTTTATTGCCTGTAAAAAATGGGAATTTATTCTTTATTTTGTTGGCAACACTGGAGTACAAACAGTGTAGATGTAGATGCAGACCAGTTGATTGTTTACTGTTTACTGTTTTGCTGTTGCTGTGCAAGCTGATTGAATGAAAATTTACAATTCTTAACTGATTTGCTAAGAGAGAGGTAAGTTTTTTTGATTTATATATATTTCTGAATATTTTTCTTTACAACCCAAGTCATTTTAGAGGTAAGATTACTTACTGTTCTTTCTTCTAATATGGTTGTTTTAGTGTTTTTTTCACATGATATTAATATACAACCACTGTCAGTAAGTAGGACATCATAACCTGTGTTGTCCTAGTTATTGACAGTGAGTGTCAATAGTAAATAACAGTCAGATTTGTTATGTCCTAGTTACTGACATTAATGTTTAATTAATTATTTTGTTTGTTTTCTCATTATAATTGTTAACACAAGAATGTGTCTGACTGTTTTAGGTGAAAACATGAAGCCTCCTGTTAAAAAAAAAGATTCAATGAAGAAAAAATCTCCATTCAGAAGAAAACAGTACTCCGAGGAACACATGAAAAAAGCCGCAAAGAACCGGAAGATCCCCTTTTGCTGCAGCAAAAGAATTCAATGTACCTAGAGCAACCCTTATTTCTAAAATAGAAGGAAAATATAAAACTGATACTACTGGACCAGATGGCTACTTAACCGCCGAGGAAGAAAAACTATTGGTAAAGTGGGTGAAGGACATCGGTATCGCAGGATTTCCCATTACTAAAAACCAACTACTGGACAGTGTACAAAAATTAGTTATAGAATTAAAAAAGAAACAGCCTGATCGGAACTTTCCGTTTACAGATAACCGACCAGGTCGTCATTGGTTTGAGAGTTTCCTAAGACAACATCAAGACGTATCAATGCATGTTTCGCAGAATCTCACAAGTTCAAGGGCCAGTGTTACGAAGAAAAAATAAGATCTTAGCATGAAGGCATTTATAAATATCTGAAAGAAAACAATTTGGAAAACGTGTTACAAGATCCTAATAGGGTTTTTAATGCAGATGAAGCTGCATTTTTCTAAATCCTAAAGGTAACAAGGTCTTACATTCAAGAGGAGAAAAATGTGTGTATTCTATTGTGAATGTTGATGAGAAGGAGTGTTTAACAGTAATGGTGACATGTAATGCTGCAGGGGTAGTTGCTCCTCCAATGGTAGTTTTCCAGTATGAAAGAATCCCTCAGGATATTGTGGACAGTGTTAATCCTGCTTGGGGAATTGGAAAGAGTGAAAGTGGCTAGATGACTTCGGCAGTTTTTTATGAATTTATAACAAATATCTTCCACCCTTGGCTAGTGCAAGAGGAAGTGCCTTTGCCTGTGATTTTGTTTGTTGATAGACATTTTTCACATTTGAGTCTCCACACAAGCATCTTCTGTGAAAAAAATGGGATTGTTCTTGTCGCGCTTTACCCTAATGCCACTCATATAATCCAGCCGATGGACGTGGCAGTCTTTCGAACTCTCAAAGGCGCATGGAAGGAAGAGATCAGCATGTGGAGGCAAAAGGAAGAAAATGTAGGAAAAGAATTGAAAAAGAGACATTTTGCACCAGTGTTGCAGAAAGCAATGAGAGTTGTAACGAAACAAGTTCTAAGTAATGGCTTCAGAAAGTGTGGATTGTTTCCTTGGGATGCCAGCACAATAAATTACCAACTAATTAAGAGTAGGTAGGCCTACCTAATGCCCCAGTCAAAGACACCATTGAGAGTGAAAAAAATGAACCGACGATGGTTGCACAAAAAGAACCTGAAAACCAAAAAGAAACAGCTTTAAATGTGTTGGAAAATGAAATTGATCCATTAAAGCTTTGTATTTTTAAAGACAACATCTTAAATGACAACTGGGAAGAAACCATTGATATAAAAGATTATAGTTTGTTCCAAGTATGGAAGAAAATTACTGAAGAAGTTAACTTCAAAGATGTGGAAATTGAATTTGAAGGGTTCATTCCCGTTATTAATCAAGATGACCTAGCCGAACTGCCTATTGCTATGCTAGAAGATATTCAAGTTTTGTCCATGGAACCGTTTGAGTCCACGGGACTTTTGGACACCACCGTAACTCAAAATGAAAACACAATGACATCTGTTGTACCTCAGCCTTCAACAGTAAGTTTAGACACTCAAAATGAGTCAAGTTCATCAACAGTAAATGTCCTTGGCCCTAACAACTCTAGTACCGTTATTGAAGAAAAAGATAATGAACAAATCGAGTCTACACTACCCTCACCCTTCAAAAAACTTCTAGTATATCCAGAAGTAAAGGAGTCAAAAAAGAAAAAAAGAACTAAAGAGGTTATATCATTAGTAATTTCTGGGAAACATTACCAGGAATACTACAAAAAGAAAGAAGATAAGAAAAAAGAACAGGAGCTTTTGAAAGAAGAAAGAATGAGGAAAAGAAAATAAAAAGCTGAAGAAAAGGCAAAGGCACAAGAAATGAAAAATAAAAGACAGAAGAAAACAACCATCACCACATCAGATGAAAGCTCAGCCGATGACCCAGAGGAGTGTTGTAACGTGTTGTGTCAAGAAATCTGTGTAAATAATTACGTTATAGTTCAGTACGAAGGAGAGTATTTCCCAGGAATAGTTTTGGAAAGAATGGAAGAGGGAGCCAAAGTGAAAGTAATGGGAATGGCTGGAGTCGAAACATGGAAATGGCCGGAAAAGGATGACATACTATTTTATGCCAATGAAGACATTAAACAAGTCATTAAGTTTCCCGAGTTAAAAAACACCAGAGGACATTACTTTGTTCCAGAAATTCTGAAATATAGGGGAATGAAATATTAAAGCCATTAAACTTATCTGCTAAATTAGCTTTGATGATTGTAATAGCCTACATAGGCATGACTGATGTGTTCAATGTAACAAAGATAGCCTATTTAATATGTTATTAACAAGCTTTTTTAAATATTTTGTTAAAGTTAGGCCTATAAGTGTATCCCCTTAATAAAGTTATCTTATACTTATCAAATATGTGTTTTTACCTAACTTAAAACCAATGTCAATAATAGCAAAGTGCAATACACAGTACACTGTCAGTAACTAGGCCAACCCCTGTGCCAGTATCTAGGACAAAGCACTATTTCACTGTCAGTAACACCAGCAAGTGAAGTGAGTACCGATTTTGTTGAAAAAGGCAACAAATCAATACAAGTTAACGCGAAGAACAGTCAGCTGTTTTGAACAATAGATCAGTATAGACCAGAATGCACCACGCACTAAAGGAGTAGAGGGGATAGGTCTAGTCGGATGGTCATTTGCTTCCACCAGTCCCAGTTCGTTTCCTAGCTCCTGTGTAACTAGTTCGGTAAAGCCTTTCGTCCGTGCAAATTAAATTCATCTCGCGGCGTTTGGTCGGATAAATTTTCATTTCCTCGAAATCGTTTAGCCTATATCCCTAAGGGATATATTTGCAACGCGGTTGGAAATTAGAATCAGTTTTGTAATTCAAAAAGTGTCAAAAGTTTGTTTTAACCGGCCAACGAAGTCCGCCATTTGAAAATTCACGTTCGTCACGCAAGTTCAAATTGATCGCGTTTTTGAATAGAATACCGGCTAGTTACAATTCCCCATCCCTATCCTTCAAGTAGTGTTTGTGTTTAGTGTGGACGTCCGAATTTGTAAGTAATTTGTGTTATTTATTTGTTAAATTTAGAATTCAGTGAGTCGCACATTGTAATTTTCCTGTCATATTTTGTTATTTCATGTCAAATGATCACATGGTTTCCAGGTTCGAATTCAAGTCACTGATTTTTGTATCCATTTATAGTGTAATAATCTGTAATATTTTCTAAGCTGTGACAATCAAATAGTATTAAGAACAAATAGACGAAAATGTTTTTATAGGGAAATTCAGAGTTAGTTAATAAGATTTTCATAGTGTTGGAATTTTTACACAGAGTCATTATCAATTTTCATTGTTGAGTAAATGGTACAGTTCTTTTAAAGAGTGTCACAGTCAGTATCTTTTGGGGGAAATAAATTAATATCAGAGGAGGGAGCAGGTAGCTGGTTCGATTGATGCGGAAGTGTTGTCGGAGGTTGTGTCAGTTTGAACATAGATGAACCGCCAAAGTACCAAATTAGCTATAAAATAATAAAGCAACATTCTAATAAACATTACTACGATTGAACACAATATTGTTTAATCAGTTGGACTGCGAGACGACCTTCGTTTTTTAATCGTTGGCCAACGAAAAGGATTTGCTTGGTACTGGTCATCTCAACAATTAAATTAAATACCACTCTTCCGTTAATACTTTCGTGATCGGTGTGAAACCGCACCGTACCTCCCCTTTGATAAATTCATTCAACCGTTTCAATAATTTCCAACTGATTGTGTAACTCAAGGTCATTTTGATTATATAAAACACAAACAGCAACTGTAAATTGAAAAGTGTAATTATTAAATTCTGTGCAATAAATTCAAATTGTTACTCACTTTTTAGTTCTCAATAACCTTGGTAATTCATTATTAGTAGTATTATATAACTAGTGATATAAAGATAATTCAGTAATCATAGGCCACTACAAAAGATTCACCTTTTAAGTGCAACACTAAATAATAGTGTAGTAATGAGCAAATTCAATTCAGTGTAGTTTAAGATTGGTTATTATTTTGAAATCAAAGGTATTACAGTCTGGAAGAACTTCAAACAGTACCAAGAACGTCCCCTAAGGACCTTTGGGGAGTATTCTTATTTTACAGGGCCCACACAAATATTTCTTTAACATCAAGCTTCCACTGCCAAGCTCTGTTTTGTATTTTTACTTTCCAGGTTCTTCCAACCCAGGGGCAACCAAGATTTGTAAAGAATTCACTTTGAGAGCATTGCAAGGAGTAAATATATTTAAATACAATATTTAAATATATGAGTGAAATAAGCAGGGTTTCTTTATTTTTTCTTTACAAATAAACATATTTGAATATTTATATTTGAATGTGTTTATTGTAGAGTTTATTTTTTCTTTACAGAGTTGATAATTTATAAATATAATATTTTTATTTGCTAGATATAAGCATAAACACATTTTGAAAACATTAATAGAACTATATAGTCAGTCTGAAAAACTCATATTATATTACAAACTTTTTTTAGTCTAGGCATATTAGGAAAGTTAGCAGAAAGTTTAGGTACAGTCCTAATCATCACTTTTCTTTATGTTTTTTGGGTCGCAGAACACGAATATGAGGTTTGCTGACAGATATTTTGCCCGGAACATTGGTTATTTTGTGAAAAACCTTAAAATTTGGGCACTTTTTTTGGTTTTTCGGGCAAATCTCGGTAAGTATGGGTTTTTGGAATAAATGTGATATTTCTAAGGAGACATTTTAGTGTAAATCCAATCAGGGAAATGGAAATTCGCTTAGTCTGCAGGTTTGCTGCTTCGGGGGTATTTTTAAGTGTGTTTCAGTTTGTTATCAAGAATAAATAGTTAAAATTATCGTAATATGGGTTGTTTCCATGGAAACGTAATGTAAAACGGCAGCATTTAGCAATGTTTTTAATTTTTTGTAGTTCTGGCATTTTTTAGTGTGCTCTAGTGGCGAAACGGTTCGTCGTAGAAACAAACATTATAAAGGAAACTTGTAGTAAATTTTGTCATCTTTAACTTTACAAAGCAGGATTTTCTCAAAAACCCATACTTACCGAGATTTGCCCGAAAAACCAAAAAAGTGCCCAAATTTTAAGGTTTTTCACAAAATAACCAATGTTCCGGGCGAAATATCTGTCAGCAAACCTCATATTCGTGTTCAGCGACCCAAAAAACATAAAGAAAAGTGATGATTAGGACTGTACCTAAACTTTCCGCTAACTGCCACTTATATTCCTAATATGCCTAGCCTATTTGTGAGAAAACGTACATTAAGACAAAGTTGACTCAACCCTTAAGAGTGTCAGTAACTGGTGCATTTACCTTAAGAGTGTCAGTAACTGGTGCATTTACCTTAAGTGTGCCAGCTGATTTATTCAAAAGTTATAAGAGATATAACAAAATGTTAAATTGTAACTGTCTTGGATTTTTTATTTAAAAAATTTTGGTCAAGTTCAAAAAATTTTTTTTGCCGCCATTTTTCCAATATGGCTGCCAACTTAGATTTTTCTTATGGAAGACCCTATATTTTATGATTGTTTTAGAAAGTAAACACAATTTAAAAACGTTTTTATTGTTGGAATTTTTTCTCTAAAGCTACTAGTTTAGGAGTTACGGCGTGTTAAAACTAAGAAAAAATGACTTGCGGTGTACATTCTGCATCACGTAGCTCCTAAACGAGTACGTTTAGAGCAAAAATGTAAAGAGTAAAAAAGTCTTAAAATTGCATCTAGATTCTAAAAACATACTTGTTACCTATTTTCCAATTTCCCTGACATTTTGGAAAATGGTGGCCATTTTTGAAAAAAAAAAACGGAATCCATATTTTTATGTGTGTTATGATATTCTTAGAATCTAGATGCAATTTTAAGACTTTTTTACTCTTTGCATTTTTTGCTCTAAACGTACTCTTTTAGGAGCTACATGATGCAGAATGTAAACCGCAAGTCGTTTTTTCTTAGTTTTAACACGCCGTAACTCCTAAACGAGTACTTTTAGAGAAAAAATGCCAATAATAAAAATAATAAAATTCTGTGTTAAGATAGAGACCTATAATTTGTGTTGTTAGTTTTCTTTTATTATGACCTTCAAAATGAGGGGTCACTCGACGGGGCTTATCATTAAAAGTTTTGAGTTTCCCCCAAAATCCCCCATTTTGGGTTTGGGAACTTATGAGAATTTCAATCGGCTGCCATTTTGTACTGAACTGAGATAGAGACCTCTAGTTTGCGTTTTTGGTTTTCTTTTACCATGACCTTCAAAATGAGGGGTCACTCGATAGGTCTTTGTATTTGAAATTTTTGAGTTTCCCCCAAAATCCCCCATTTTGGGGATGTACACCAAGTGACGGTTATGCCCAAAAAGTACTTCATAACATGCCATAAAGGTGTGCCGAGTTTAGTTTTTCTAGTATGGGCCGTTAAAAAAATAACAGGGGGTCTCCACACTTTTTACAAACCCTGTATAACTCACAAGGCAGCACATCTCTATGACACATGGACAGAGCATGGACACATGTGCAATAGTCCAGCAGGCACTGTATATAATAGATCTAAAAGCAGGTGGTCCACCTTGGAAATTTTAGAAGATTGGTTTCAGAGAGTAGCTTTGCCCTACTTTAAACAATTTGACAATGACGAAAAGAAGGTTTTGATAGGAGACAATTTGTCAAGTCACAGCTCTGTCCATATAGTTGAAGAATGCAAAAAAATAACATCAAGTTTTTACTGCTACCTCCTAACAGTACGCTTTTACACACAGCCCTTAGATGTGGCAATTTTAGGCCCTTAAAAAAAATCAAGGCTCTGTTCCAAAAGACCGGTTTCCAAGACTTCTGAAAAAGTATCTTGATGCTTTGGGTAAGGAAAACATAAGTAAAAACTTAAAAAGTGGATTTCAGGCAGCTGGTATTGTACTCTTAAACCGAATTGAAATCCTGAAAAGGCTTTTAGTGACCTGGAATCAGAGATAGATCTACAACCAGACGAAGTGACTTATGAACCCCCCCCCCCCCCAAAAAAAAAAGGAGTCTCTAAAGAAGAGCTTAAACCTGATGTTTACATCATTGTTGAGCTCATCTTCAATAAGAACACAAAAAACGAAACCCCCAAACAGTTATGTGGAGACGTTCTTGGAACTTGTTTTGAGAAGAACGAAGTAAAGGAGCAGCTTTTTAGAAGAAGCTCCAAATGAACAGGAAATGACTATACATTTCCTATTGTTGATGACGAAATGATCATTCAATTAACAGATGTAATTTCAAATGTTCAGCCATCCAAAATAAACAGAGGACGGTATACTTTTCCTTATGAACTAAAGCACAGGCCTAAAGTGTACCGGGGTTTTTTTAAATAGGTAATAAAGCTTTTTTTCTAGTCAACAGTGGTTCTTTATTGTTACATTTGCCTGATCTATGGTTTTAGGTACACTCCTGCAAAAAACTGAACCACAGTTTTACTAGGAGAAACAGGCAAACTCTCTCCAAAAAACTTATTGATGACTTGAATAGGAAAGCCAACCAAACTCCTGCCAAAAAGCTTAACCACAAACAGACTGGGAGAAACTGTCAAACAGATCTTTCCTTCAAGTAATCTCTTTTAAGGTCGAACCCAGAAAACAAAAGGTTTTAAGCGTATCCCTACAAGTCTCAAAAAGTAAAGAAAGGCTAAAGAAGACGTTCCATCCCCATGTTAAATTTGTAGCCAGCTTTTTTATCAAAATTGTTCTAGTTGATGTGAGCCACCTACAGATTGCGCTGATCTAAATTACTAAATTCTGTCGCATACACAAACTTTTTTACCAAGTCAACTTTAGGGAATGACTTATAGTGAGCTATAGCAACTGTTATGACCCATCAACCTGGTCAGAAACCAAAAATAAGGTATAAAATAGAAATTCAGGCACTAGCGCATTCTGTGACTGGATCACACAACTACCTTATTTTTTAATAAAAAATTTGCAACAGCTGGTCCATATAGATGGGATATCTACTTCTGAATCCAATAGTCAATTCTAAAGATAACAGAACATATTATCCCGGAAAACTCTGAATTACATCAGTCAGATGAAATAGAAATGAAAATTTTGAAACCATCCATTTGAACATTTTGAAGTCTAAAAACAAAGTATAGATGATTTTTCACAAATATATTGGGTTTTACCTCGAGATAATGAGCGAAGAGCAAACCCGGTCAATTTCACATCTTTCTATTCTTACACCAGCTCTTAAAAAAAAACCAGATACTCAGCAGGACACCACAGCATGCTCTCATCCTCTCTCACCCCCAAAATCTCCACAGGAACCTGGACATCAGATTCTAATTCAATCAGAAGTGTACAAAGCTGAACAGACACATTTTTTTATAGGAAAGAATCAGAATTTTGTAAAAGAGAGCCCATAAATAACCAGCAACTGTAATAGACACTAGACAGAGAAAGAGATAAAGTCACATAGCTATTCTCCATCAAAATATAAGAGAACTAACGAAAAAAGTAGGGTGGCTAAATCATCTACTAAAGGAGAATAACCCAACAATACTTATTCTGACAGAGCATGGCGTCTGCAAAAATAACTTGCAGTCATCAAGATACCTGGGTAAGTCTTAATAGCAGATTTCAGTTGAGAAATGCATAAACTCGGGGGTGTGGCAGACTACTCAAAAGATATGTTAACTCAATTGAGCTAATTTAATCAAGCAAGTATTAAATTAGCATCTCCAAGTAATTAAGATATGTAGCAAGTATTTACAACATCTCCACCCATAGTCAAGAATCTGTGTGTGAACCTGGACAGTTTTTCTGAATGTGCAAAGCTCCACCAAGTCTTAGCTCGAGGCCAAGCTAATCCCTTAAGAACGATGCTTAAGGAGGATGGCCCAGAAGAAGTGCTGGAGAGCCTTTTGAGCGCTCACATCCCAGGAACCTTGCAACCGCATTCCCAGAATCCTTGCAACCACAGGATCCTTTTAAATCATTAAATATGTAATCATTAAATCTATAAATGGAATCATTAAAGATATCAAATAGATATGGTTGACAAAAAAAAAAAGAAGCTATGACTTACACTTAAGGAACCTCAGGTAGTTATCAACCCACAACCTCATTGAACAATCTGATAACAAAACTAAAGCACTTTGGCAAGTAACCATCACTGGCAGAAAAGCAAAACTGGAAATAGCTTCAGAAATGAAAATCAAAATAGACTAAACAATAGTTAGTGTCCCAATTTTGATAGCTTAACACTTAAATATTTATTTTTCGAATTTGCAGATACAACTCTGAGGCAAACAACATAATAAAGAAAATTTGAACACACTAAATCACTGGAAATATTATGCCCAGGAAGTCTAGCTTTAACTCCAGCAAATTCTAAGGAAGTTGAAAGTAACAGTTTAAAACTAAAATCTTGTTGATAAATTTGAATCTAAAATGACCAAACACTGCATGGACAAACTCATTGCTCCTTTAATCAGCATAATAAATCAATCACTTGAAAAGGTTGAATTCTTTTTAGCATTGGATACTAGATAAGTATATCCTAAACACAAAAAAGGTCCAACTACAGATTTCCAAAATTACAGACCGATAATTATAGTATCCACTTTTACCAAAAACAGAAAAAATCATTCTTGCCAGACTGATGAAACCCCTAGCACAACATGGCTCCTAACTGGAAAACAACAAGGCTTCCTAAAAACTAAATCAACCACCACAGCTCTGACAGACCTGATTGATTTTTTATTGAACAAATTGATAATGTACAGTTTGTTTTTTCTATATTCTTCTATAGCAAAGCGTTTGACTGCCTCGGCCATAAATAACTGTGTAAAAAGCTGGATAGCCTAGGAGTGACTGGCTTGGCCGATAAATGGTTCAGAAGTTATCATGAGGGCTGCTAACGAATGAGTTGTTGAGCTAAAACACTCAGTAGAAAAACCAGGCATCCACCTATCGCTCAAACGCTCAACCTCTAACAAGAAGTGTACCTCAGGGACCTGCCTTGGGCCCAATACTATTTATTTTATTAACAAACAATTTCCCAAATGAAATGCTGACCCAAACCACAACCACAGTGATGTATGCAGACAACACTAGCCTACTAGTCAGAAACAGTACTGCAGTTGAACATTTGCTTAACATAAAAAGGCATGAATATTGCAATAGAATTTTGTGGAAATAATGATCTGGCCATTAATCCAACCATGACAACCCGCAATATTTTTGGACATCATCATCGTTTCCCGCAGTCACGAAAACGTCATCGTTGTCTCCCGTGGTCACGGAAACGCAGGGGGCTCACGCTTGCGTGGGTTCGTGGCCTGGGCGACCACGCGGACCCTAGCTCTCCCAGAGGGGAGGTAATTGCCCGGTGTTGGAACCGGCACTTCAGGTAGACCACAAGCTATGGACGACTGGACAAGCCAGCCTCTTTGGGTTTACCCAAAGTGAGAGTACCCAGTGACATTCCCTCCATTCAGGGTGGTGGGGTGTTCAGCTCTGCTAGTGTTGATTAAGTTCATAGATCTTTCACCTGCCTGTAGCTTGTGGTTGTGACTGAGTCCTACCTGTCGTGTACGACTGACATTTTGTGAGGCATATCCTCGACTTTGGAAGTAGCCTCGTCCTGGGAGGTGAAATACCTAGCCCCCAGAGGGGAGGTAAATGCTCCGTGTTGGTATCGGCATTTTCAAGTTGGCCACAGACATGGACGACTGGGCATTGGGTCCCAGTGACATTCCTTTATCCAGGATGGAGGGGTGTTTAGCTCTAGGAGAGATGGAAGTACATCATAATCTCTAACCTACCTGTGTCTGTGGTTCTTTGGGCTTCGGCCTGCTTGTTGTGTGCGACCAGCATTCAGTGGGCAAATCCTCGACTTTGGAAGTAACCTTTCCTGGAGGTGAAAACGGGCAAGTACCCGCAGCTCACGGGGACACTCAAGGGCAACGTAACTTTCCGCAGTGTGAGGGCAACGGTTTGTAGGTACTTATGCAAACCAATCCCTGTCTCTGAGCACGGACGGTATGGTTATCTTGAGTGTGGGGGGTTCTTCCCGGAACCTCAATTGAGTCAAGGGTGTCGCCACCTCTGGTGGATAGGTTCATCCGGGTGGGTCCCACTTCTATACCTGCCTCCTTTTGGGAAACCCTGATGGCCTGGCAGTGATGTTGGGTCTGACGGGCAAACGAAGTAGATCGGGTGCTGGGTCCGAGCCCGCCAGGGGTATCTGGGGATCTATCGCTCTGGTTATCTCTGGTTTCCCAGCAATGGGTAAGGCCTCGATCGGGCAGCGGTGTAAATGGGAGGTTGGGGTTCCCCCCGTCAGCGTGCTGACGGTCCCCTTCCTCCTGGCTATTGATGGCGGGTTCTGCCTGTCAGGGATTAGATAGGTCCCGAGTGTTGCTTGCACTAAATGCGTCGGGGCGCTCTACCATGGACCTCTAGGTCTCGACCTAGTGGAACCCAGGTGGAGTGACGCTTAAACAAGCAGCCGGAATCCCTGGTTAGGATTGAGGGGCAACCCTCCTTCCGAAGGGTCTGCTTCGGCAGCCGGCGAGCCTGATGACCTTAAGTCATCCGCCCATGATGTGCTAAAGGTTGATGCGTAAGCTTCGGCCTACATCATGGGGCCCGGGTATGTCCTAAAGGATAGGTACCGGGTATGCAGTCAGGGGGCTTCGGCTCTCATGACAAACGAAATGGAAATGGAAATGGTCACGGAAACGCCATCGTCGTCTCCTGCGGTCACGGAAACGTCATCGTCGTCTCCTGCGGTCACGGAAACGTCATCATCGTTTCCCGCTGTCACGGAAACGTCATCATCCGCATGCGCGATCGCGGCAAAATCACTAATATCCCGCGGCCGTTTAGACATCATCATCGTCTCACGAGGTCACGGAAACGTCATCGTCCGCATGCGCGATCACGGAAACGTCATCGTCGTATCCAGAAGTCACGGAAACGTCATCGTCGTCACACGCGGTCACGAAAACGTCATCGTTGTCTTCCGCGGTCACGTAAATATCATCGTTGTCTCCCGTGGTCACGCAAACGCCATCGTCGTTTCCCGCGGTCTCGGAAATGTCATCGTCGTCTCCAACGGTCGCGGAAACGTTGACATCGTCTCCCGCGGTCACGGAAACGTCGTCATCGTTTCTCGCGGTCACGGAAACGTCATCGTCCGCATTCGGGATCGCTAACATATCCCGCGGCCGTTTGGACATCATCATCGTCTTCAGAGGTCACGGAAACGTCATCGTCGTCACACGCGGCCACGAAAACGTCATCGTCGTCACACGCGGTCACGAAAACGTCATCGTCGTCTCCCGCGATCACGAGAACGTCACCAAAACGTCACCGTCATCGTCTCCATCGGTCACGGAAACGTCGTCATCGTCTCCCGCGGTTACGGAAACGTCGTCGTCATCTCCCGCGGTCACGGAAACGTCGTCATCGTTTCTCGCGGTCACGGAAACGTCATCGTCCGCATTCGGGATCGCTAACATATCCCGCGGCCGTTTGGACATCATCATCGTCTTCAGAGGTCACGGAAACGTCATCGTCGTCACACGCGGCCACGAAAACGTCATCGTCGTCACACGCGGTCACGAAAACGTCATCGTCGTCTCCCGCGATCACGAAAACGTCACCGTCGTCGTCTCCATCGGTCACGGAAACGTCATCGTCTCCCGCGGTTACGGAAACGTCGTCGTCGTCTCCCGCGGTCACGGAAACGTCATCGTCGTCATACGCGATCGCGGCAAAAAATTTTCGGTTGAATACAAAATTCACGCATAATTCCCGGTTCAAAAAAATCACGCATAATTCCCGGGTTTCCCCATATTTACAACACCAACGAAGATGGCGATGCGGCATTTATCTACTGCAATGAACTCTATTCGAAGTCAAGAGCAAAAGTAGTTTGGCTGCAATGTGCTGTAAACTTTTGGGCACATTAGAGTGCACAGGACTGGATAAAAAAGCAAAAATGTATGTGTGCTTTGCTAATGAAATTTTGTTCAAGATGGCAAAACTACAGTTCGGCCGCTTAGAAAGTGACCTCCTCCAGCATTGGTTTAGCATTAGCGCGCAGGTCGTTTTCTAAGCGGCCGAACTATAGTTTAGTTATTGAACATCATTCTTAGTCACAACTTTGTAGTTTGCTGTAAGATGGAGTGACCAATAATTATTGATCAGGTGTCAGTGGTTGATCAATGCCTACTATTTAAGGGTAAAACTTAAGTAGGCTAATTGTTGTTGGTTTTGGGCGGATTTTTGTTATAATAATTTTCTTGGTTGGTATACCTGTTATTTATTGAGTTGATGTGGTGGAAAAAACACATAGGTGCGATCTTTTTAGCGAATTTCCCATATAGGGAATAAGCTATTACCGTAGTACTCACGGTAAGACCTGGACCCGGGACCGATTTTTTTTTTCGTTTTGAGGTCCCTAGAGGTCAAAAACACCATCCGTTCAAATTCATATATATATATTTATATATATATATATATATATATTTATATCCTACTAATATTATAAATGAGAAAGTTTGGATGTATGTTTGTGACAAGTGAACGCGAAAAATAGTGGTCGGATTGGTCTGAAATTTGGCATGATGATAGCTCACATTCCCGATTAACATATAGGCATATTCTTATTTCAAAAATCCTTTCGGGCTCCACCCCAGTGGCTCTGGAGTTTCCAATGTTAACCTTATGAGAAATGGAATTATTGAATCTTAACAGCTGTTTCAATTAAACAAGTTGGTTCTGTTCTATGATGTTCAATAGCATTAAAGTTTCAAGGATTACCAACAGGGTGCAGCACTATTATTTCTTTTACATTTATAACAACAGCTAATTTGCAACCAAAAGGTGAGTGAGCGTAGCGAACAAACTTCAACCTGGAGGCGAGTTAGCGTAGCGAACGAGCTAACCTGAAGGCAAGTGAGCGCAGCGAACGAGCTCCAATCTAAAGGTGAGTGAGCGTAGCGAACGAGCTCCAACCTAAAGGTGAGTGAGCGTAGCGAACGAGCTCCAACCTAAAGGTGAGTGAGCGTAGCGAACAAACTTCAACCAGAACGTGATTGAGCCATGCGAACGAGATAATCTTGAAAATTAAGAAGTTAAACGGGGCAAAGCCCGCGGGTTACAGCTAGTATATATATATATATGTGTCCGTTAGCGCGATAACTCGAGCAAAAATGATCCGATTTTGATGAAATTTGGTACAAACGTGTAAACCTACGTTTATTCGAACGAGTTCGCGATCCAGCATGATCGGACCATGGGAACGGGGGTTTATGGGGGCTTTTATGGGGAAAAAATGGGTTTTTCCCATTTTTGACCCAAAAAACATAAAATTTTTCAATTTCTTTTGAAACTATTTTGTAGAGCTTAAAAAAACAAATAATTTAGTATATTGAAGCGTTATAATGCGCCTAATGGTTACGGAGAAAATTCCAAAAAATTTTAAATTTAAAATTCCCATGTTATTCTTATGGAGAATAAGTAAACTGTTGTAGTTTGCTTGTTTATAAACATATTTTGCCCAAATTTGGAAAATGTTTTTATTTCTTACTAACTATTAACATTTTACATAAAAAACACTTTTACCCTCCCTGTTGCAGCAAACCTAAGTATGTTTTAAACTGATTCTATTTAAATAGGGAATAAATGTGATAATTTTAAGGAGACATTTTAGTGTAAATCCATTCAGGGAAATGGAAATTCGCTTAGTCTGCAGGTTTGCTGCGGCGGGGGTATTATTTATATCTAAAATTATCTGAAATTAATACTCTTTTAAGATAATATTACTGGGAAGATTAGCAGTAAAAAATTAAGAATGATATTTAGACAGATCAATTACTGAAATTTGCCATCTGCTTCAGGCCAGTAATTGATCAATTATACACTTTCCTTGTGTTTAAGTAATTTATCACCTTGACCAATCACTTGTTTTTCAAGTACATATAATTGTTCACCCTAATACTATTAATACTGATTTTTAAACTAGACCATTCACTTTCAGAATGAATGTAGGTCGTCTGAAGAAACGGAAAGTTAATAGAGGAGGCACCCCAACAGCCATCCAGCATCAGAGGCCATGACTGCTACTCTTCAAGAAGTTGGAGAACGAACTTCATGTCAAGAAGCTGCCAGGCAATCATTCAATATAAGGTTAACGCTCCAGAAGGGCGAAAAATTGTTCCGAATCCAGTGCTATCAGATGAAGAGGAGAGTTTATTAGCAAATTATATTGTTGATAAAGCTATGAAAGGGTTTCCCCTTCAAAAAAGAACTTTGATGGAAACCGTATAAAACATTATTTCTGAGGACCAACGTCAGACTCATTTCGTTAATAATAAGCCTGGGATTTCTTGGCTGAGGTGTTTTTCAAAGTGACACCCACAACTGACCCAGTGCCATACAGAGGTGATAAACCGGGGTAGATGTTCCGTCACTGAGGAAAAGAAAACATCTTGGGGAAAAGGTATATTGGAATACTTAGGCAAAGAAAATGCACTAGACATTTTAAATTATCACAAGCGCATTTACAGCACTGATGAATTTGGTTTCAGAAACAACCTAGAAACTGGGTTGGTGTTGGGGCCAGTTAACTATGATAACTTTTATATGATCAAAGGATGTTTTGAGAAAGAGAGCATTTCTAGCCTAGTTACCGATAATGTAAATGGGGACGTTCTACCTCCATGCGTTGTATACCCATACGTCAGAATCCCTAGACATATTGCTGAGACTGCTCCCAAAGGTAAAGATTGGGTCTTAGGAAGACCATCAAGGGGATGGGTAACCAGGCATTTTCTTTTGCTACATCGGCAATTTTTTTACCCTGGCTAAAGAAGGAATACATCAAATTCCCTGTTTTGCTTCTGATAGACAGACGTAGGAGTCACTTAACCCTAAATGGGATTGTTCCACTTGTCACAAGACGGTGATGGTCATTTCCCACTAGACAGCACAGGCATTAAATAACTCCATCACTGTTTCTTGCAAACTATCTTCTATAAATTCATATCTTGTCACAAGAATCTATCTGTCGTAGAATTATCTATCTTTGTCCAACACTTTCTTGGGGGAATGGTAGACATTGAAAAGTTACGTCACTAAATTAAAGTGAAACAAACAACTGGCCTCTCCAGTGGGGCTGCTCTAAGTATATAGACTCTAGTTCTGCGCCCGGATTGCAACAGTGCCTACACAGTCAGAAAACCAAAGAGGTGAGGTGGTATTAGTCACCAACCCAGAGAGCGTTGACATGTTCTAGATTCTACAGCAAGATGACTAAGAGGTGTGTCAATCGTCCAAGAGACTTGAAGCTCCCGATCAGACACTTACTCTATCAAAGTTCATGGAATTGGAATTCTGTCACTGGAAGGGGCTGGTTCTGACGACCCACAATAGGATCGTATCAGTGTATGAGGAACACATCAGTCCCAGTCCCTGTAAGACTCTCCCCAGTTGAAAAAGATAAGACAGAAAAACCTCCCTTAGGAGGTTGAGTTAAATAGTGATAGGAAAGTCAAATAATTTTGAGAGCCAAGCCAAAGACGGAAGAAAGCTTGACCTCAGACAAAGTTGGGAGCATAAAGAGAAGAATCTCCCAACCCCTATTAGTCGCCTCTTACGACAAGCCGGGAAAGCTGCGGTCCTATTCTATCCCGGGAGCCGCACGGGGGTAGTTGTAAATAAAACAACTTTTGCAATTAATAAAAGTATTTCAATAGGGTGTCCAATTTGTTTGGACCTAAAAAAGGTATTTCTGAAAAAACCTATTTTATGTTCTTATCATATTATTGAATGCATTTTAAAGTAACATGTAAAATAAGTATCACTCCTTAAGATTGAGAATTTAAAAAATTGTAACTCCTTTTACCCAGTTATATATATTTTTCCAAATTATTTGGGGTGGATTTTAGAAAAACGTCAAATTAAAACTTTATCTACTTCTTAGTTTAGCTCTCGAAGTACAAATCAAGTTCTTCACCCACTGCAAAAAATGTAACAGTGCAATATATGAATGAGGAATATTTAACATATAGCTAACGATGGGTAGCTAATGAAAAATTAAAACACAACTGAAATATATAGTGACGTGAAGAAGTTTTGACTTTATGGCAACAAGTCCAAAATTCCTTCATGTAAAAACAAAAAATTAGGCTACCAAACGTTGTAATGCATAGTATACAGCGGGATTAGATAAGAAGGTAAATAAATCAATAATAATTATAAAACAATGTATAGTTTATTCAATATAATTTGTTTGATCTATATATACATTTTAAGTTACAGAGTACAAATTCAACAAGACAACTTCTTTCCAATACTGCAATAATTGTAAATCTAAGATCAAATAAAATATTTTAACAAAGAAAAAGATAGACTCTGTATTTGTAATAAGTTGGCAAGCAATCATACATGGCATGTATGGTATCTCGTTAGCCATATTTGATGGCTGCCCCATCTTTGGGCTATAGACTGGTTAAGTGCCAAATAGCTTCTAGCATCTATTCATGAAAATGTCCATACTTAGGCCTATAAACTATTTGATACAACATTTCCGACTGTATATACAGGGTGAATAAAAAGTCAAGACCCCCCTCTAATATTTTTCTAAGTAAATATACAGAAATATCCTTTTAGTAGTCTTGCTATCTTAGCAGGAAGTTTTATTTTATGATTTTGAAATTTTTGAGTGTCCCCTAAAAAGGGGGGATTTTGGGGGCAACTCAAAATTTGTAAATGTTACCCTATTCAAGTGACACCTCATTTTGAAGTGTTAACATATACTTAAAGAATGGTGAAAACCAGAGTTCGCTATCTCTTCTCTATCCAAAATGGTAGCCCGTCAAAAGTTTAATGACGTTACTGTTACATTAATTTTCTAGTGTAATAAAAAGTAGTTTCCCTCCCTCTAATTTTCTCTAACATAAATATTACAGAGTTATCCTTTGGTGGTCATGCAACCTTAGTAGGAAGATTCATTTATGATTTTAAAATTGTTGAGTGTCCCCCAAAAAGGGGGATTTTGGGGGCAACTCAAAAATTTTAAATGTAAACCCCCTTCAAGTGACACCTAATTTTGAAGTGTTTACAAAAACTTAAAGAATGGTGAAAACTAGAGTTCGCTATATTTCCTCTGTCCAAAATTGCAGCTAATATTACAATTACGAACCAATATTACCATTTATGCGCGATTTTTTGGGGGACATTTAAAAATTTAAAAATCATAAAATGAAACTTCCTGCTAAGATTGCACGACCACCAAAAGGATATCTCTGTATATTTACTTAGAAAAATATTAGAGAGGGGGTTCTTGACTTTTTATTCACCCTGTATGTTTGTTTTATAAAGAGAAAAATAGGTTTTGCAAAGCCAAAACAAATCAACTGAAAAGGTTAAGTAAATTAAATTAATCTGAATATAAATACATCAACCCAAAATGTTTAGAATATAATAACAGAGTATAGTGACTAACAATAAATAAAACAAACAAAAAATACTAACAAAAATAATGATTAACTGATACATTATTTATTACTTCTTTAGTTTCTGTAGCTGAGGAGCGGATACCTTTACTTTTCCTGGCAAGTTCCTTGCCATATTTTGATCTTTCACACTACGCATTAAGTCCCTTTCATGGTTAGTCGCACTACGGTCTTTGAGAAACATATTGAGAGCAGTTTTTGCCGCCTTGCCTCTCTTACCAGTGCCCGGAGTCAGTTTCACTTTGTATCTGAAAAAAAAAAAACACATATAGGCTTGGTATAGTAAAAAAATAAAAATGTGAGTCATTAACGAAGTAAATTCTGTTCTGGACCTATAGAAGTGGGAACTAAGGGTTGGGGCTGGATAGTTTAGCAGTCAGTATGCTGTAGCAGTCAGCTGGAGACATCTCAGGTGACACCATACCTTGACTGTGGATCTTGGTGGGACTACAGGGGTTCCATGGTGAGTCGGTAGCCAGACTACACATTCAACACTTATATCCACTTTATGAGTGGAGTTGACAGCGGTGACCAAATGTTGTACTGCTATTTGGAAGAAAGGCATACTCTAAAATACTGAAACTTCATGGTTATGTTTATAATGGTTTTTGAAATTCCCTCTCAATTTGACATTCACCCATACATATACAGAGTGGCTGAAAAGTAACTTGCACCCCCCTCTTAACTTTTCAACCATTTGAGATATTTGAAATCGGTTTGGGGCAACCTTCTTAAAAATGAGGTGCTACAATAATGATGGTTAGTATTGAAAATTTTGCCCTTAGGGGTAACGGGGGTAGGGGGAATTTTCAAATGGCAAGTATAGTCCAGTTTTTTATCATTTTACATGTCTTGACAAAACTAAACAATTGGCATAAATAAAACCAAAATCGGACAACTAATTACAAAATGGCACCCTAAAACGTTTCAAATCCAAATAACCATGAGAAGAAAATCCCGAAGAAAATAGAAATCGGACCACTAATAACAAAATGGCAGTTAAAAATTACTGTTAATAACCATTGCCTTAATCATTTTTAGCTGCAACTTTGTTATTAGTTGTCCGATTTCTATTTTCTTTATGTTTATTGGTTAGTTTTGTCAAGACCTGTAAAATGATACCAAACTCGACCATACTTTCTATTTGACAATTTTGAGCTACCCCCCCCCCCCCCACCATTACCCCTAAGAGCAAAATTTTCAAAATTAACCATAATTAATTATTGTAGTCCCTCATATCTAAACAGGTTGCCGCAAACCGAATTCAAATATCTCAAATAGTTAAAAAGTTAAGGGGGGTGCAAGTTAATTTTCAGCCACCCTGTATACAAATTTAAACAAATTGTGGTTTTTATCCAATAGGAACATCAAAATGAAGAAGTATATCGGTCCAGGGTCTAGGTCTCATGCCACCTACAGTAATAGCTACTTCCCAATAGGGAAATTGGCTAAAAGGAAATTTCTGTGGATGCATTCTTCAAACCATACAAAAAAAAAATCAATTTCTAAATTTCTTTTTCAGAGTGCACAAATTGTACCTTATTTTTAAATCATTCATCTCAATTTATTAGTTACTCACTTGTAGTTGATCACTGTGTTGTAAGGTGCCACTACAGGTACAGCAAACAGTAATTCGTCGTCTGCTACTGGCTGTCCTGTGAGGGAGACCAGCATGTCCACATCAGCTGTCACAGTCTCTCCCTCTTCTTCCTCCCCACCGCTGTCCCCCGCCCCGTCCTTGTCACCAACTGTGCTAGTGGGCTTGGTGGACGGCTTTGGAACAGGCTTCTTCACTACAGGAGGTGGTTTTGGTGCATTTTTCTTGGTTTTTTTAGTTTCTTTTACTTTTCCACTGCCAGCACTCTTAAATAAACATTAAAAGATATTAGAGCTAGTGAAAACTTGTTTGTGTACTACACAGAAGTTATCATTCTTTTGCAATTAGGAACCTAGTTCCTATAATAAACACTCTTTAACCTTCATATGCAAACTACCAAAGAAGTTTTATAAAAATCATTTAGATATTTAATTGATTAAAATGTATACTGACTTGTAAAATTAGCATTCTAAGTTTCCTCTCTTCTTCATCTTGATCTTTATATTTTTCTTTGATTTTCTTTAGTTTTCCTTTCTGCCCTCTCTTAACCTGAGATGTATTTTGCTTTTCTTTTTCTTCCTTTTCTTCTTTTTCCTCCTGTTTTGTATCTGAAATAAAAGAGAGAAATAGTAACTATCACTGTGAATAATGCATGGAAATGTGTGTTAATAATCCAGTAAATCAGGAGATAAGATTAAAACAGATGAAAAACTTTCTGACGTGACTAAAATAGAATACAGTGTAGAAATAATGAAATTAGGCGATTGAAATGTGCAAGATTCCAAGAAGCTATTTCTAAAAAACATACAAATATTTCAATAATCAATTTGGCTACAAGCCTAATGATCAATTACAGCTAGTTTCAAACCATCACCAAAGCTTCTGACATTTCTTAGGATCAAGCCAGCAATCTTCTGATTACCATACAAGCACTATATCAACTTAGATACCCAAATCATCATAACATACCTTTTGATTGTTTTTGGGGTTTTTGCTGCTTTTGTCTGGAAGCAGCTGGTGTGATGACCACTGGTTGATCATCACCGAGATACACGACAGTCTGTTCAGATTCTGCCTTGGGAGTGAGATCCAGACTTCCCATTGCTGCTGTTACACTGACCCTGCAACCAGAACTGACTGATGTCTATTGTCTATATACCTAAATTTATTTCTTAACTTTGACTTGAATAGAAAATCAATGATTTTACTGAACAAAACATGTTCATTACCGTAACTTAATTAGGCCTTAAAATGTGATTGGAAAGTTTTTGGAACAAAATAACTCTATTAAAAACAAAAATTTGTTACATCTTAAGAAACAAAACCTCTGCCCATTAGCATCATGAAATAAGATTAAAAAAAAAAAAAAAAAAAAACTACATAGAAGAGTTAATATGATTGCAAAAGGTCTCACTTGTTCTCACTTGTATGATCAACTCTAATTTGGGTGTCAGGAAAGTGAGGTTCTTCATCATCATCATTATCTTCTTCTTCTTCCTTAACATCTTCTAATAATGAGCCATCCTTTTCTCCTGAAAAAATTAATAGTCTGTGTACACATTTTATGATAACAACAAACTAGATTTTTCTAAGATAATAATAACAATTACTGTGCAGTTAAATTATTCATAATTGTAAGTGCTTCATATAAAACTTTTTGTGTTTGTGAGGACAATGGGAATAAGTTAAGGTAACATATACAGCCATCAAATGCTTAATCAAAGTACTCTTTTAAATTAAGGTGTAAACTCTATTGTTATAGCGTAAACAGTGTGTTTTGCATTTTACCTGGTTCATCGTCGCTGAGCTCCACTTCTACGTCTTCAGAGTTGTTTACAGTTTCCTCAAGGATATTGTCGTCTTCCACTGTCCTTACTCTGCGCTCGTCCTTGTGTCTAAACAATCAATACAAATCAATTAGCCTTCTAAATATTAGGGGTGTGCGAATAGTGATTTTTGGGTTTGAATCAAATACTTCATAATATTTTTGAATATCGAATATAACCGAGCGAATATTTACGTCACTATTATACATTCCAAAGAGTTCCCAATCACAGCTTTGGAATTCTACTGAGGTACTAAGGTAATATGTTAATCCTGAATTTAACCAATTTAACTACTTATATATAATTCAGTTTAAAAAATCTTTGTACAACAAAATCTAGAGTTCTACTTGACCGATTTTATTAATTAATGGGTCGTTGAAAAGCTTAATTCGTGTAGATTTGCAAACAATTATGAAAGTTAGTTTTTTGTTATGGTTTAAGGTAAAAATAAAAAAAATAAAATTTTTACAAAAGAAATACGTTGAAACTACATTTTTTTATTTCAAAGCAACTTTTGCTTGCCTTTTTAAGTATTTTCAAGAAATGCATGGTACATCAAATTATAGGAAGTTTTATCCTATTTCAGAATATCACATTCCACTTTGGTCGATTTTCTCACCATTAAAAAGTTATTTGCAAGAAAGTTAAGCAACCTCCGAATTTATAGTAGTAAGAAAATACAGAGTTAGTGATTTTTTGTGGAACTTTGAACAACTAAATCTACAGTTCTACTGGACTGATTTTGTTAGTTAATGGGTCATTGGAAAGCCTTAACTCATGTAGATTTACAAATAATTATGTGGAAAGCCTAACTCATGTAGATTTACAAATAATTATGAAAGTTTAATTTTACAACTAATCCAGAAGACTATCTGACAGCAACTAATCCGTTTTCTAATACGTCAATTAGTCATTCTATCAAAATCCATGTCACTCATCATATGTGCAGGAATTGACTGTGAGTTGCTTCTACGCGCAGATGTCTCGATAATGAGTCACCTACTAGCAACATCCCTACTGTACTCTTTGACATTCCTGTCTGATGTCTGATTCAAATATGTTTATTTGTCATACTATCTAAGAAACCTATTCAATAACAACTAGTTTTTGCAAATATTATCACACATCGTGTTTAGTACTTTTTTCTAATTTTTTTTCCAAATTTTGAAAATATATATTTACATTAAAAACAAACATTGTTAAAAATAGAGTTGTTTGCGTGTGACAGCTACTGTCAGGGGTGTGTGATACCTGATAAGGGCAGGTAGGGGGTGATTCAGTGGCAAACCCAATGTTTTTGGGATGTCATCATTTCCCTCATAACTGACCCTTTCCTCTATCGCCCCGCACCGGGCACAAGTGCCTTCTTAGGTGTGTATGACTGCAATGCTTTTGTAACTGATGGCGTTCCAATTCAGTTAATTAAAGACATTCTCTTTGCTATACTCCCAACTATCACATGCATTTTCACCACATCTTTAAGGTAAAGCATATTCCCCATTTCTTGGAAGTCTGCCCCTCGTCCCTTAAATAAAATCCCAGCCCCGGCTTCTTGCCAGGATTTCATGCCGATCAGTATATTGCCTTATCTTAAGGCCTTGAAAGAATCGTGCACTGCCAAATAACTGATTTTCCGACTGAAAACAACATCTTATGCAACTCACAGTCTGACTTTCGGACACCTCACAGGACAGAAAAAGCACTTTTACAAGTGACAGACGACATTAGACCAGCAATGGAACATCAGCAAGGAACAATTATTACCTTATTTAATTTCTCTAAAGCCTTTGACTGTGTAAATCATATGCTCCTCTTGGAAAAGCTAAGGGCCATACAGTTTGTAACTAGTTTACTGTTGTAGTTGAAAAGTTAAAGTAATAACTACACAACAAACCTTTCTATGCTGCTCTCTTCCAGTTTGAACATGAAGGCAAACCCCATTATGAGGTGGCAGGGTGGCAAGTAGTTCTTCTTGCCTCTTATCATAAAACTTCCAGTGGTCAGGTATTCTCCAGTAGGGGCAGTTTTTGACACTTGGTCAGCATGCACCCACCAAGCACTTGTGGTAACCTTGGCATCCCAGGCAGCACTGCAAATGAGGTAACAAAACTAGTACCTGCTTATTTGTCATATATGATTAGTAAAATGTATTGATTATATTTTTTAACTGTAACAGGGTGTCCACCAGGCGAACCAGACAAAATTCATGAGTAAAAAAAAATTCCAGGTAGTTCAGGTCGTACTTTTCATACTAAAATTATGTCGTCATCTTTCGCGGTCACGGAAACGTCGACATCATCTCCCGCGGTCACAGAAATGTCATTGTCGTCTCTCGCGGTCACAAAAACGTCATCGTCCGCATGCACGATCACGGAAAACGTCATCGTCGTCTCCCGAAGTCACGAAAACGTCATCGTCGTCTCCCGCAGTCATGGAAATATCATTGTTGTCTCCCGCAGTCACGGAAACGTCATCGTCGTCTTCCGCGGTCACGAAAACGTCATCGTCGTCTCCCGCGGTCACGGAAATATCATCGTTGTCTCCCGTGGTCACGGAAACGTCATCGTCGTCTCCCGCGGTCATGGAAACGTCATCGTCGTCTCCCACGGTCATGGAAACGTCGTCATCGTCTCCCGCGGTTACGGAAACGTCGTCGTCATCTCCCACGGTCTCGGGAACGTCGTCATCGTCTCCCCCGGTCACGGAAACGTCATCGTCGTTTCCCGCGTCCGCGCCAAAAAATTCCTGGTTAAATATCAAATTCACGCATAATTCCCGGTTTTTTCCCGGTTCAAAAAAATCACGCATAATTCCCGGTTTTCCCGGATTTCCCGGTCGGTGGACACCCTGTGTAACAAATAGCACATTTTTGGTGTTAAATTAAAGACCTAATCTCAATCCTGCCCAATTACATCCTAATCTCATCTGTGCCTTTTGTGGGTTTGAGTCAAGAAAATTACTTAAGGCTTTGCCTATTTGGAATTTGCCATTTAACTTCAGTTAATGTTGATGAACAAGTCAAAGTCTACTACGAGATAAACTGACTACTTGCTAGGCCTATGTTTTGTACAGGATAAGCAGACTTTACTTAACTTGCATTACAAGGTGTCTGCTACATTCTGGATAAAAAGTTCATGGACAATTCCCATACATTTAAAGACATTTTAAAGGTTTTGTTACCAAATATATTTTTCTAATTTGTCAAACTGTATTAATATTGTCCTTGGCTGTAGTTGTACCAGAGAAAAAAAGTAGTAATAGACAATATTTCAAATATAGTTTCAAGTTTCAAATATAAATTTATTGAAATGAGACAAATATTTACTTTAGGTACAGCTTTATAGTGCAACAGAAACGCAATTATCGTGTCCCAAGATAGCGACAAAATCCTAAATATCTCTATCAGTCACGGAAACTTCATCATAGTCTTCCTCAATCACGTGAAAATCCTGGACATCTCCCGCGGTTGTGTAGATATCACCATCGTTGACTGCAAATATTGAAACGTTATAGTCGTCATCCATGTTTGCGGCAAAAGCGTGAATTTACTGACCACGCAAACTTCCTAAACTATTTAAGGACATACAGTAGGAGGTGGATGAACCAGGCAACAGATCAACCATGGTCAATTAGCAGATCTCTGTCAGTAACAAAGCCATCTCTCATCCGTTCAACATCTATCCTTAAGATATATTTGCCTATAAATATACACATTCGAGCAGATGTATCATCCATTACAAATAGAATTTAAAATAGATATTATACATCTAAAATACCGGTATCAAAATGTTTTGCCACTCTAAACAACAAGTGGATTTGTATCTAGCAAGAGGTCTGTGAATTATTGGTACAACTACCTGTAGCAGATAGCCATGACCCCAGCCTCATTCAGTGTCTTGGGAGGAACAGGGCTGGGTGAGGGGTTCTTGACCACTACACTACTGGCACCGTGTAGATCAGCGTGGACGTAAACATCACTGCCTCGCAGATAGCGCTTCACTATCAGTTCATTCTGGATCTGGTCCCTCCCTCCTATTACTACAAGCACATCAGAAATTAAAAATTACAACAAGTCCAACACTTCTTCATTAGTGAGACTCAACTGGATCTAAAATAGATTAAAGTAGTATTTTACAAACCCAGGTAATTTTCAGAGCTGATGAACCAGAAGAACTTTTCAAACCAGAAAACTTTCCGGGCTTTTGTAATTGTGGTCATAGCTTGAACTTCTTTTAATGTTTGTTTAGTTTTCTTCTCTGCTGATTTTAATGCCTTGCCAGCAGATTCAACAGTTTTCTGCTGCTTCTTTGCTGCTGACCGCTTTTTATCATAATATCTGGAAGAAGACAATTACATAAGAATTCTATTGATGGTTCAGAGAATGTTAATAGTATGAAATAAGTAAAATTGCAAAATTAATCCATAAACAAACAAACTTCTGACAAACTAGACACAAACTATTTCTCTATAAGAATAACACAGGAATTTTGAATTTAAAGCTTTTTAGAATTTTCTCCGTAGCCTTTAATCGTACAATAACGCTTAAATAAACAAAATTATTTGCTTTAAGTTCTACACGATGGTTTTAATGAAAAATGGGAGTTTTCTTGTTAAGCGTTAATTAAAATTTTTAAACTCCAAACCTGTAAAGGGATCTTATGACCTGATCTTGCTGGTTCATAGGAAAATTCAGTAAAAGTAAAGTAAAAACTGAAAATCTAATGAAGCTAAATAATCTTTTGATGGCAGTAGCAGTAGAGGAATGATTAAATTAAAACTCACTTTTTAGCATTAGCAAACGATGTTTGGGCTAAATCAATATCAATAGTCATTGGAGGAATTTTTCTAATCTTTTCTTCATCTTCACTTGAGTCGTTACTGTCTGAATCTTCACTGCTGAAGGGATCACTAAAACAATCATAATTTTATTAGTTCCATTTCAATGATTTAATGTTAATATACTTTTAGTTATAGGCAATATGAACTGGCTAGTTTTTTATGATGCCAGTATTATATGGCAATTTTGTGAATTACCTTTTATAATTTGAACACCAAGAAATCATAATTGGAGCTGAATAGTTGCACATTCAAAGACTGAGACTAAACAAGCTATGTTAGAATATTCTCAGTGGTGAATACGTCTAAGTGTCAAGCAGGCTTACTTAATCACAAGAGCTTTGTGCGACATGTAAGATATTAAATTTAGCTATTTTGTTCCATTAAACTTAGGCTTTAAATGTTTTTTTTTTTTTTTTTGCATGGACAATGAATGCAGCAAGAACAGTAAGTTTTACAAATTAAGATTTTATGTTGCCCTTGCCTCAGGCTGAGAGATATGTGGTTGGTCTCCAGTTTGAGTTTGGTGATAGCTTGTGCAACAGGGTCGCTTCTACTCCTGGCCTCGCTAATTAGCTGATCTATCGCAGGCCAAGGCAGCTGGTTGGCCAACGCTGTCCTCACTACCAGCAGACAACTCTCCACCAACTCTTGGTTGCGCAAGATCAATTCCGCCTTCTGTTTGTCCACCTCCTGATTCTGCTGAAGAGCGTGCAGTCTGTCCTGATGGTCCTTCCTCACATTCTCTAACTTCTTCAGAGCTTCTTTTTCCTACAAAACATCACATTTTTATAACAGTGGTGGGTCGATGATAGGTATAGGGCCTAGGGGTTTTTAGCTGGTATTGACATATCATTATTGGAAAAGATTATAACCTTTGCGAGGCGACCTCTTTTAACCTTGCATTTGCCCATCCACATAGACTACAGATCTGTGAGTGGAACGTATCCAGCAAAGCAAGAGGTGAGCCGGTACAGTACGAAGGTGAACTGTACTGATAAATTTTAGTGGCAGTGACTAGGATCCGAACCCACGACATCGCTGCCTTGGGCCCGAAGTCTGCGACGCTACCGACTGAGCCACAGTGTGTGAAGATGGAGTATGGAGAATCCGCCACAACCAAGAATTAAGAGAATCATTCTGAGACCCCGATATTGTAGGAGGGGCTAAAAGCAAAAGGCTAAGGAGGGTTGGCCATATCTTGAGGAGAGATTAGGAGAGCTTTTTGAAGGAGATACTAAGGGGAGATCCGAGGGGAAGGAGACCAGTAGGAAGACCAAAGGCCAGGTGGTGGGATCAAGTCCGGAAAGATATGGAAAAGATTAAACTAGAAGAGGGAGATACCAGCTTGGGTACAAGTGGCCATGGCAGTAAGTTAGTAATTGACGTATCATTACTACGCCGCCGCTAGCTCACGTGTACTCCGGCAAGTAGGTATTCAGCACGCTGCGGCGGTTATGTTGGATGTTTGTAGGAATTTCTTCGTTTCATTATGAATCAAACGATACCAGATGAGCCATCACTCATGAAGACACTGACCCAGATACAGGCGGTGACAGGTGATGCGCGCGCTCCGGTCAACGACCTGACCTCTCATACTTGGAGGGGATTTGGCGGGCGAAAGTATGTCTCATCTGGTATCGTTTGATTTACGAATCAAGGAAAGTCCTACAATCATATTTATGATAACCCAACCTAACCTAACAGCCACAGTGCACTGTATAAGGGTGGCCTCTGGATAATAACAAAGTACCGTTAAGCCAGCACTAAAACGACATTAAACTGTTAGCGTCAGCTGCTAGACTTTTGAAAAATTAACACTCAATTTCTAAACCCTAACTAAAATTAATTATGGCTTCAACATTCCCTTCCTATCAAAACTATCTTTCATTCAAGACAAAAATCCCCAGGTAGTTGATTCATAATAGTAAAATAAAAAATCCTGTCACGTTTTAATGTGTAAGATTTAATAGAATGGGAATCGATAAATTAGGCTGTTTAAAGTACTGATGCAAAACCCGTACCTGTTGAAGAGCTTTAACGTCAATTTTCTGGGCTTCCATTTGAGAGAAAAACTCATCAACTGCTAAATCGAATGAATCAAATTCCTTATACAGTTGGGTTGAAACTTGCATAAACAAATGAGGATGGAATTCTTGATTCGTTATGAGCTCGTCAGATTCACCATCCTTGTTCAGCCTCTTTTCAGCTTTTTGTACAACATAGCCCTGAAAAAAAGTTTAATTACAATTAGGATTTGGGGGTGCAAAAAAGATCAGGAGATGAAGAAATTAAAGTTAGTCCCAACCTCTAACCCAACCTTTCGTGACTTAAATGAATTCCCAGGAACGGATGAGAGGAGGCAAAAGTTTTGAATGGTCAATTATTGTTTGTTAAAAAAAAGTTTGGTGGCCTCTATTACCTTGCATTTACCCTTCCTCAAGGGCCAAATAGCCTTTAGATTGCACAATATTTGCAGACGCTTTCTGCAATCGTGAGCATTAAGCTTGGCTTGGTTTTCTGTCATGGGTCTCAAACTTTTAGTGTCTAGAATCTTAACTTGGTCAGAAATGGGAAAAATGTGTGTCCCTACACTGCTCTGTTTGTCTCTAATTCAGAAATGACACTCTATAATGCTGCCACAATTCTGTTTGTAGCCAGTTAAAAGATGGTTGACCCTCATCAATATCACATAAATATGGTAAGATGACTGTAAAAAACTGGGAATAAACCGTGAATTTCTTATTTTTTGGATTTAAGAGGGCTTAGCTTATAGAAGCTTTTTTATATACTTATATAAGTTTAAAAGCAAGAAATATAGATTTTTCCTTTAAGAAGTTGGTGGCCTCTTTAAACCTGCATTTGCCGTCCACATAGGCTACAGGCCTGTGTGTGGAACGTATACAACAAAGCAAGGGGTGAGCCGGTACAATAAAAGTGTGAACGCTACTGATAAAAAGTAGTGGCAGGTAAAATAGGATTCAAACGAACCCACAACATCGATTCCCTAAGCCCAAAAGTCCGTGGAGCTATTGACTGAGCCACTGACTCACCACTAATAACGTAATTAAAATAGTTGATTTTAATTTATATAGTACTGCTAAAAAAATATTAAACATATTCTATGGAATTTTTAAAGTTCCTCTATGATTGAAATGTCTATTTTTAAAAAGCTTTTTTGACGAGACAGAGATTAAGAAAATACCCCTGTCGCAGCAAACCTGCAGACTAAGCGAATTTCCATTTGCCTGATTGGATTTACACTAAAATGTCTCCTTAAAAATATCACATTTATTCCCTATTTAAATAGCATTAGTTTAACGAGTACTAGGTTTGCTGCAACAGGGAGTGTAAAAAGGTTTTTTTTTGTAAAATGTTAATAGTTTAGTATGAAATGAATGCATTTTCCAAATTTGATCAAAATATGTTCATAAACAAGCAAACGACAACAGTTTATTTATTCTACTAAGAATAACATGGGAATTTTAAATTTTTTGGAATTTTCTCCGTAACCATTAGGCGCATAATGACGCTTCAATAAACTAAATTATTTGTTTTTTAAGCTCTACAAAATGGTTAGGAAAGAAATAGCTAAATTTTAAGTTTTTAGGGTCAAAAATGGGAAAACCCCATTTTTACCCCATAAAACCCCCCATAGACCCCTGTTCCCATAGTCCGATCATGCTGGTTCGGGAACTCGTTCGAATAAACGTAGGTTTACTCGTTTGTACCAAATTTCATCAAAATCAGATGATTTTTGCTCTAGTTATCGCGCTAACGGACACATATATAAATAAATATACATATATATATAAACCTGGTTTGAAAAATTCAAGGAGATTTCCAGGAGAATTCAAGAGAAATTCCTGATTTTTAAGAGCTACTATTGGAACCCGCTCAACTAATCGCAACCCGCTAATAATAATTTATTATTAATATTAATGATTATTATTATTTGAAACAAAACTTTTCCAAAGAATAATATTTTTAAATACAACATAATAAAACAGTATAACTGGTAGGTAAGGCGACACCAGTAATCATCTCCCGCGATCGTGGGAATACCGGTGAGCATATCTTGCAGTCTCGTCCAGCGCAAAACAGCAAATCATTCAAAACGCAAATCGCGGCAAAACAGGTTCGCATATTTTATGATTTCAGAGACACCAATAATCGTCCCGCGATCGCGGCAACACCCGTGTGCATATTTTGCGGTTTCGGCGACACCAGTAATGGTTTCCCGCGATCGCGGCAACACCCGTGGGCTAACTTTGCGTTTTCAGCGACACCGGTAATCGTTTACTGCGATCGTGGCAACACCCGTGTGCATATTTTGCGGTTTCGGCAACACCAGTAATCGTTTACCGCGATCGCAGCAACACACGTGAGCTAACTTTGCGGTTTTGGCAACACCGATAATCGTCTACCACGATCGCGGTAATACCCGTGAGGATATCTTGCGGTTTCCTCAACACCGATAATCGTCTCCCGCGATCGCGGCAATACCGGTGAGCATAGCTTGCGGTTTCGGTGACACCAATAATAGTCTCCCGCGATCACGGCATTACCTGTGACCATATCTTGAGGTTTCGGCAACACCGATAATCGTCTCCCGCGATCGCGTCTATACCCGTGAGCATATCTTGCGGTTTCGGCTTAACCAATAATATGTTCACGATCGCGGCAATATCCGTGAGCATATCTTGTGGTTTCGGCGACACCGATAATCGTTTCGCACGATCACGGCAATACCCGAGATCGTTTCTTGTGGTTTCAGCGACACCGATAATCGTCTCTTGCGGTAGCGGCAATACCTGTGAGCATAACTTGCGGTTTCGGCGACACCGATTACCGCGATCGCGGCAACAAAAGCGCTAGTGTTTCAGTAAGCCGACGATTCCTGTCCTGGCTCCGGATTCCCGGAGGTTTGGGTGGATTCCTGGTGGTTTCCAGGACATTCAAAGGTAAGATCAAATTCCCGGAGGTTTCCCGGTTCTCCCGAATTTCCCGGAGAGTAGCCACCATGATATATATATAAATTTGAACGGATGGTGTTTTTGGTCTCTAGGGACCACAAAACGAAAAAGTAAATCAGTCCTGGGTCCAGGTCTTACCATGAGTACTACGGTAATAGCTTATTCCCTACTGGGGAAATTCGCTAAAAGAGACATAAGCAAAGAAGGCTTCTGGTTGGTTTGGAAGTGACTTATACACCTTGGAAGGTTGCTGAAGAGCTTGATCCAAGAGGGCTTCAGCTTCTTGCAGGGCCTCACATATCTTGTGCAGCTGACTCAGGTCAAATCCTTTGCCCAACTTCACCCCTGGGGGCAGCCCTACCTTCAGCAGCATGTGGTCAATTACAGCTGGACCGTATTCTGTAAAGGACCATTGATTTGTCTTAAATATGCTTGAACAGGTATAGTATTAACCTGCCAGCAGAAATTTTCTGTTAAGACTGCAACAGTGGATTCACTGGAATAGAAATTGCCTTTGAACTAGGGGTGTGCGAGTACTTGAACGTATGATACTACAGTTTTTTCATGCGAGTATTTCAGTAATCGGATTGACTCGAGCTTTCTAGAAAACTCGAAGAATCAAGCTTGTTAATAACCTGGATGGAAGCATTTATTTGAACAGTATGGTAGAATAAACGCACAATCTTTACTCTGCTAAATTATTTTGGAACTTTTACTGTCAACTGACCTTAACACATACTGAAATAAAGATGTTAAAATGAGAACAAGAGGCATGCATTGCTTGGTTTGGGTGCTGCCGAAGACATAGAATGTAAATGAAATAACAAAGACGGCTTCTTAGATCTGACAAATAAATTCCAAATAGGGGTCTGCGGGCCAGACTTTTACAGTCCGGTCGGGTCGGGTCAGGTTTATAATATTGTTGTTTGGGTGTCGGGGAAAAATCACGTCAGGTCATGTATATAGTAGGCATTCTTCCGATGCTCATAATTAATTGTTGAAAAAACTAAATAGCTAAATTATGACAAGTTTTCAATGGAACATAGTACATAAAGTTGATTTAAAAAATGTTAAGTGCAAAGAAGTTAAAGCAACTTAATTTTGAAAAAGATGAGTTTTTATCACTAACAGTGAAATAGCATGTGAGAACATAACCATCCCACATGATGTTGCACATAGCAGTGAAAGATCAAATATGTTAACCACACTCTTATTACATTTTACATTTATCAAGTAAAATTATTAAGTTAAAAGTTCAAAAACATTTTTTTTACAAGGCTGTATACAAATAAAATCCTAAGCTTTATAAGTGACGAGTAATGATTTTTTATAGGCCTAAGTTTTTTAACTAAACATTTTAACTCCAAAATCAAAATGCTTACCTAAGTGAGGATTTAATATTTTTTTTAAAGATTCCCCATTCTTAGCTTTGCTGAATATCTCCTTCAGTTGTTCAATTGTAGGTGGGGGGACTCTTTGGTGAACCCTGTCAGTGGGGTACTTCTCTCTCACTGCAAACCTGTGGTGTCATTAAATAACATTACAGTAAAATTGTTAAACTTTGACCCTCATTATGACATATCTTAGTCCAAATAAGACAGCATAATTCAATTAATTAAATATATTACTTAACTCCATCAATGGGTCGCTTTTTTAAATGGACCTGGTGGTCTCGGCCACAATGAAGGTGGAGAGGGGCACAATTAATTATCTCTCTGGTCCATTGTGCATCACATGCAAAACACGGGCCTGTCAATGGAGATACTTCAAAGTTTAAAGATATTGAAAACTGTTACTTGCATCCAAACACAAACTGTTTCATTGCCCTACAATAGAACCTGAATTATTTACAGTGTTATGTTGCTATACTGGCACAAGAACTAAAAGTTTTATACTTAACAGCTTAATCATTTGCAACTAGGCAGAAAGTAGGCCTATCTTATTTTCTGGCAAAATACCGAGGTATTTTTTCTAACTTGCAATAACGTCTTTTTACAGTGTCTTTAATATTCAAATTACCTTGGCTCCATTGACAAAACTAGCTTGAAAACTCGTCACTGAACATCTTACCTTATCTTGTCACCCTCCGTGTGAGGTCTTAGGACATTGAGAATAGTTAACTCGTAATCTGTAAGTACAATATTTCCACGATCATAAAGCTCTAAAATAACATGGTAAGCTGCCTCTCCACTTCCAAACTGCAAGTCTATTATACGATCCATTCCCATCTGTTTGAGAACCTCCAAGCGTTTGTTCCGTAGATGTTTCCTCATCTGAAATAGGAAGAAAAAAGTTTCAACTTAAGAAAATAAATATTACTAACTCATTGCTAGTGGTATAGTAGTTATAAGTAGGTATAATGGGTTAAGCACCAAAATAAGTGATGATATAAAATTCCAAGATATGATTTCATGTTGGACGAGATACACCTCACTCTAAAAACCGTTTTTACCTACAACTGTTTTTTAAAGTAGCCATTTCAGTTCAGCTTTTATAATTGAAAAGTTTCACTTAACAGCTATTTACTATCATAAAAGCATAGTTTAATTTCATAACAACATAGTTTTTCTCGTAACAACACGAGTAACGGATCAATGAGGTTCAAGGATTTTTAAGAGAAAAGATGTACAATTGTAATGCTTTCATAAATACTTAAAATAAAAAATAAATATGTTTGATTTTTTCCATGAAACTACAACTCTTCCAAATCTAAGATGGCCTAAGCCTAGTTCTGAAAAACCATGCATTTAGTGACTAGGCTTATAGCAAAAAAATATGATTTAGACCTAGGCCTACCTTCATGCTAAAACCTGATGGAGCCATATTCTTTGGCCATTCAAAGGCTGTTGTGTGTATTCGGCACCCAGACTCAATCAGTAGCATAGCCTTTTCTTCAGTTCTTTGAAGTTTTATCAGGTATGTTTTGTGATCAATATCATATACTTGTTGTACTCTCATCCCAACAAGCCTGAAACACAAATTTATTTAGGCCTATGCATTAATCACTTTATATGTGTACACATACCTAAATATACTAGGTGTAAAATGCAGTTGTCTGCTTGTGATATTGAGCAGAGCTAGCATATTAATCTTATAATTTTCCTTAGTCAATGCTACATCTGGTTCACATATATAAGAAAGCTACTATAATCAACTCAGATGAGAACAATATAGGCTATATACCATTCGAAAGATCACATTCTGAACTTTCATTTTATTACATAAACAAACCCTGTAGCAGGTATATAACAATGTCACGACGATTAGAAATCAAATGAATTTTGGCGCGGAACGACTTTTGCAGCTGACACTTGGGAACTGGCAAAACATGTCTCGTTTGGCATTACCCTGCTCAGGTAATTTTTGTTTTGGGATGTTGCGGGTTGTACCACTAGATAGCCATTGATTTTATCTTCACTGTGGTAGTGATATTTTAGAACTAAATATTGATTGGACAACTGGTACGATTTTATGAAAACAGCTGTTTTCGAAATTTATAACAAATGGCCAACCGTCACAAGGTGACGGTATGGAAAAGACAAATTACATACAGTGTTAGTTATTATTTACTAGTCATATAATATGTCATTTTGAAGAGGAAGAAATGTAGCTTGTGATATTGGCAGCCCTGCGCTCAGGGTTATTTACGTTTTCTCTCACTAAGACGATGAAAGTGTGTCACTACTGTCAAGGTCTCATACACAAAGTGCCTTGTATTCGCCATTGCGTGTTGTTGCCGGTGAGTTTTCGCTCTCGTTTTATCCGCGATTGATTACTAAATTCGTTATTATTTCGTATTTTTAGAGAAATGTGTATGTGTATAAAACAGTAAACTTCATGAATTTTATTATACATGAATATTTACTGAATAGTGTCAAATTATGTTTATAAAAGGTTGCATTTTTCTTGCGGTTGTATTTTGCGGTTTACCGTTTATTTATATTATTATGCCCCTAGAACGTAAAAACAAAAATTGTTACCCAACGTGTTATATACATTTTTATGTAGGTAATTGAATACACTACAAGATGTTTATATGTTGGTTTGAAGTAAAATCATTTGGTACAAAAGTTTTATAGGTACTAAATACAAAGAATTTTTTTTCTCACAAAATCGCTAAAATACAAAAACATTATTTTATTTATAAATAAAAAAATATTTTACTTTTTACACTTTTTACACAATTTCACACTTCAGACAGTGTTTTTAAGCTGGGGTCTGGGTCCTAAATTCTTACCCTTAATTTTAACCAATACCCACACAATTTGTATGTTTATATAAGTTATTAGGCCTTAAGTTATTCAGGCTGAAATATGAGATAGAGTCTAGATGAGCCAATTCCCAACCTAAAGTAGATTAACTTATGTACCGTACAGTAAGTTAGGCCTATTATTACTCCAGTCAGACGCAAGTTAGGCTACAAATAGAGTTTGATAGAATTTTTGTCTATTCGTGAAAATAACTTATGGGTGGACTCACATCAAAATCAGCCCTTGTAAGTTAACTTATTGTGTGTGACATGCATAGACCTAAGTTAGACCTAGGTAACTTGAGAAAGTTTACCAAGGGAATCTAAGTAAAATTGTTTACAATTATTACTTTCCACTTGATCGAAAGAGAAAACAACTGACATCCCAATACCAAAGTCAGTAGGCCTAGCCAAAGGATTTTTAAAATATAATATACATGCCTATTTAGGCTAAGTTTGGCTTCCAAAAAGCTTTTGGATAAATACTTCTAGGCCTAGAAAAGCTAAAAACGAGTTTAAGGGGAACCAGACCGATTTTTTTTTTATTTACACAAATTTTGTTTTCTGCCGATTTTTATTCTCCTTTTAATTCCCTTGCAAATGGCATAACATTCATATGTGTTTCAGATGTAAGCCTTTTGAAATAAATAAAACAAAACATCGCGACAGCTAGTTTTCATTCCGCGTAACTTCAAAAGTGTAGGTAGTATACTCATGACATTTAAAAAAGGAAATGACGAGGGAAAGGTACAAAGCTGCTGAAAGTATCAAGAAGTAGGCTAGAGAAGCTAGAAGAAAAAGAATGCTCATGCAGAAAGTCGATAAAGAGGCACTATTATGATCCTCAATATAGAAAGGCCTATTTTATAATGAATATAGTTTGCGGCAGGTGCTACAGGGCTGTACCCTGTTTTAACCTCGTTTTCCGAAAGTTCAACTTTTTATAACAAAGGTACACGTCTCTGGAACTAAATGACTTAGAGACTTGAAATTTTTTATACATAATTGTTGTGTTATAAGTAACATTTAGACCCATTTTTATTACTGTCACATTGCTAGTTTTGAAGGAGGAAAATTTTTGTCTCGTAAAATTTGTAAACATTTTTGTGTCTTACAAAAAATTTTATTTCAATGTAACGCTTAATTGAAAAATTCTGAAATTGGGTCTGTTTACACATAAAGGGCTGATAATTATAGGCTAGTCTACAATTTTGCAAGCCATAACTTTACACCTTTTAAAGAAAAGTGTACCTAAAATTTGCAAATTTAACATTGGCGAGATAGGCCTTTCCCGCTCCCCTTAAAGACCTAGAAACAAACACAAGATTTTAATAACACTTTCTAAATCGGTTAAGGAATTTTTAGAAACCTCACAAATAGGCTACCTAGAATATAAGTTAGGCTAGCTTGAGCACGTTGCCTGGACTGGAGTAATTGGTAATTCAGGCAATTGCAGGTGCAGGAAATGTTATCAAGTTACGCGTAAGAGGTTACCTTTGCAGTTCAGTGATGAGACATACAATGTCATAAGTACTAAATTTACTCTTCATCTTGGCAGGAAACTGTCACAATTGCGTCAAAAGTATATTTTCAATTTACCCAGTAGTAAGTTTTACAATTTCTTGCAAGGTACACAGTACGACACTACCACTACACACAAACACAAACTCTTATTCTTAATCTACACCTACAGACAGTTTAGAACAAACAACAAACAAGGAAACAAGAAAGAACACTAGAACAAGTCACTAGACCAGTAGACCACATCAACTTCCTCTAATATAGTGGTGGGAATCACCGAATGAAAATAACCGAATCAATCGGTTATTGATGCTGAATAGACTAATTCGGTTATTTTATCCTGGTTCGGTTAAATTAGTCTTACCGTGCGATTCGGTGATTTAGTTATTTAGTTGATTTAGTTTGTCACATCATCAGGTAACTAAAATTTATACGGCGATTCGTTCGACTAAAAATCACCGATTGACGCTGAAAGACTAAATGCCATTCAGTTTCCCATAGGATAAAAATTAGTTGTGGTTTGTGATAGTGAATAATGACTAAAATTGATTCGGTGATTCATTCAACTAAAAATAACCGATTGACGCAAAAAATAACTGATTGATTATTCGGTCATGGAAACCATTCGGTTATCCCATCACTACTCTAATAAGAAACAAACAAAAGCAAACCGTGGTAAAAACTAAAATCAAAATCCCCCCTCCACCAAGGAGCATAAGCTCTGGCTCTGCTCAATGCAGTATAAAGTTCTTGTCATATTTTTGTATTGGTTTGACCGTTGGCATGATTAAATAAATAAATAAATGCTTATTGAGTGAAAGTAAAATCTTTGACGTCCATCGTCGTGTTGGGAACGCGTCAAGGTACCAGCACTTCAAACAGCCACCACGTCAACAAACCCACCACCAAAAAGAAGAAGTTGGAGGTGGCAGACGTGGTGGCTCATTGTTGGGGTGGCACACAAAAAAAACACTAGAAAAACATTTTTCTAGTGGGGCCTTGGGTGGCACCAGGCACCTTTATTTATTTATTTATTTATTTCCATGGCAATCACAATTTTACAAAATAATACATGAGATAAGACATACATGCAACAAAATACAAAAGAAAACATTATATGTGTAATAGGAGGGTCAAATATTGTAAAGAGGAAGTGTTTGGCAATGTTGTGTGAGTAGGCTGGTAGTGTTGTTAAACAATAACTTGTTGTGCTGACCTACTGAAGGCTGTTGCTTTAAGTAGGCCAGTGCACTTGATCAAGGGGTCAGTTTGGTGTGGAGTGGTTTGTGTGGTGCACCAGAGGAAGGGGTCCTGCTGGGGGAACTGGAGCCCAAGGCCCTCGGCCTTGGGTCCAGGTAAGAAAATGTAAAGGGTTTTCAAAATAGGGGTTTAGAGTCTTTTCCAAATTGGGGTTTCAGTTTCTAACTAAATGATTTATACAGTTCCAGTCTACTCTACCTTTTATGATTGTGAGTTTATCTTTGTGTTGTTTTTGAGTATTTAATAAAGTTGGGTTTTGTAAGCGAGTGCTGAGTTTCATTCCTGTGCTACGTCACCCTAAGTAACAGTAGGTATTCCAAGAGGAATACGACCGTTACAAGGTGATGGAAGCGCCGGGGTTTTGTAATTTTTTACAAAACTTCGATCTTGGTACCTCTTAGAAAAGATAATTGGCTTTAATTTTTGGGGTTCTAGTAATGTGAAAATTTTGTTTTTGAATATATATATTTTTTTTTATTATTTGTAATCACCACTTTGGTGCAGTTTTTAATCAGTTCTATTTGGGGGTTCAGTGTTTTGTGGGCTGGAATGCCGTAAATGTGAAGTTTTACAGTGTTATTTTGTGTGAGTCTATGCGTCATGTGCGGGTTGCACGTGAGTTCGATATGTGTTCGTGTTGGGTTACACGAGTGTTCTATGTGTCATGTGCGGGTTGCACGTGAGTTTGATATGTGTTCGTGTTGGGTTACACGAGTGTTCTAAGCGTCATGTGCGGGTTGCACGTGAGTTCGATATGTGTTCGTGTGGGTTACACGAGTGTTCTATGGTCATGTGCGGGTTGCACGTGAGTTCGATATGTGTTCGTGTTGGGTTACACGAGTGTTCTATGCGTCATGTGCGGGTTGCACGTGAGTTCGATATGTGTTCGTGTTGGGTTACACGAGTGTTCTATGCGTCATGTGCGGGTTGCACGTGTGTTCGATATGTGTTCGTGTTTGGTTACACGAGTGTTCTATGCGTCATGTGCGGGTTGCATGTGAGTTTGATATGTGTTCCTTGAGTTTATTGTGTGTCGTGTTTGGAAGCACGAGAGTTTTTGCGTTATGTGCTAAGTGCACATGGTTGTTAAGCGTTGCGTGCTGGATGCACGAGGTAGCCTATTATGAGTTGTGCTGGATGCACAGGGTTTACTTTTGTTATGTGCTGGGAGCACAAGGTGAATTTGTGTTACGTGCTGAGTGCACGAGGTACTTTTTTACTTTATGCTAAGTGCTAGCTGCACAAGGTTTTTATTTGTCCTGTGCTGGATGCACATGTGTAATGTGTGTTTCAGATGTTGTTTGCTGTGCACAAGTGTGTGTATTTGCCTGGTTAAATTTGTGTTGAATCTGGGATCTTGTAGTTCCCACGTTTCTTGATTATGTGATTCTGTGGTTGCAGACCTGCTATTTCTACACTCTAAAGTGTATATTGTGCGAATAATGTGGCAGACACATGTTGTCAAACTAGTCTGTTTCAGCTCTTTATGCGCGGTAGATGCAGTGAATAATGGATCAATATATTATATTTTGTAGAAGTAGTTTGAGGGATAGTTAATTATTTATAGTGTATTATGGTGTACTGTTTTAGAAATATATTTGAGCTTAAACTTTAATTTGATAGTAAATATATTTTTTTCAGTTGGGGATTTTTACAAATGGTTAATACTGTTAATGATTAGAGTAGGTGTTCATGTTGATATTTCAGAGTATAGCACGAGCAAAGTTGCGGTGAGAGAAGTCAGCATGTTTGTAGGCTGAGGAATGCTGAGCGTGGTGTAAATGGCCTCTCTGTGACCTGACCTTGCTGAGTGCTGACCGTGTTGTGTTACACTGTTTACCTTTTAATACTGGTTTGCTTTGGGAAATCAGCAATGCATGAATGTTTTATTTTGGGAACAAATTTTTGTTTTTACAGGTGATAGATTGTTGGAGAAATTTTAAAAGGGAAATTGGTTTTGCTTACGGGTTAGTTTGTAACGATTTGGGCCCAAATCATTTTTTTTTTTCAGCAATCATGTTTTTGAATTTTTATCAGAGAATTACACATGCAATTTTTTCAAGTTCATTTTTTTGAATTTATATATTGTTTTTTTAAGTTTTTGGAGTATGTGATTTAAAAATGTAGCCTACTGAAGTAAAATGTTTCACTTGTTTTAACACCAAAGCAAAGTAGGGAGTGATTTGAAATGTTTGTTTAACTATTATTTTTTTTATAGTAATAAATTTTAGTTGTGTTTTTAAAGATACTAAGGGAAATTGAATTTGATTCGGGAGATAATTTTGTTTTGTTAGGTAAGAGATAAATCGCATGACTCCCCGAAAATAACTGTATTGGGAAATAATGTTTTAAACGTTGCAATAGTGTCCTTTAGTGAATTTAATAGTCTCACAAAATTTAAAGACACAGACGGATTATGTATTAAAAGAATATTTTATTGAGATATATTTTGTTGTTTAGATTTTTAATTATCAGGGACTTAAATGGGAGACAAATTGAATATTTTTGTTTATTCAGAATTAAATTAAATTTATACTAGAAATGAAAGACTGTTCCATCATTTATTGTTTTAAATGCTTTGAAGAAGGTTATATTTGAAGAATTTAAAGTAAATCAATCTGAAATTATTTATAATGTTTTGTTGTTTAATCGTAGAGGCCAATGATTTGTTAAGGTAACACATTCCAAACACTTCTCTTAGTTTCAATAATTTTTGTTTCAATGTTGGTTGTTTTGTTTTGTTCTTAATGTGAGTTTGAGAGTTTCTTTAAAAGTCTAGGGTTTTTTTTTATAAATTATATGTTGTATTTGTGAGTTATATGTTTGTGTAGGCTTCCTATTTACCCATCCCCACTGACCAACTGTAGACAAGGCTACAAGAACTTCATGATTTGGCGTGTTATCTTCAACATTGTGATCGGAGGAAGAGACTTTGTCAAACTCAATGAAAACTGGGGAAACGCAGCTGGGGGCAAGGGCTTTTAAGAAGAGGAGAACTTCAGGCTGCAGTACACTCGATAATGGCAAAAGCAGTCCAACATCATCGTCAACCAAAGTCGATTCATCATCAATGCTGTCAAGGAACGCTGGATGGACTACAGACTATAGACACCGAAGTGGGAGACATCGCAGAAGACATGGCTGTGGTCAAACATCTGAAGACCAACGACTGTTCGAGGAGGCTTTATCGACGCAACTGCTGAGGAAGTCAGCAAACAGTTGGTCAGTTCTTCCCCTCCTAAACCTTATTTTAATTTTGTTTAGGTACAGTTTTAAAAGATTTTATCAGTTTTTGTTATTAATTTTTTTTCTCTCTCTGAGTGGATGTATCTATGTAGTTGAGACGCTGGGGACATCGTCTGGAGGAAATGGGGGGATGTAATAGGAGGGTCAAATATTGTAAAGAGGAAGTGTTTGGCAATGTTGTGTGAGTAGGCTGGTAGTGTTGTTAAACAATAACTTGTTGTGCTGACCTACTGAAGGCTGTTGCTTTAAGTAGGCCAGTGCACTTGATCAAGGGGTCAGTTTGGTGTGGAGTGGTTTGTGTGGTGCACCAGAGGAAGGGGTCCTGCTGGGGGAACTGGAGCCCAAGGCCCTCGGCCTTGGGTCCAGGTAAGAAAATGTAAAGGGTTTTCAAAATAGGGGTTTAGAGTCTTTTCCAAATTGGGGTTTCAGTTTCTAACTAAATGATTTATACAGTTCCAGTCTACTCTACCTTTTATGATTGTGAGTTTATCTTTGTGTTGTTTTTGAGTATTTAATAAAGTTGGGTTTTGTAAGCGAGTGCTGAGTTTCATTCCTGAGCTACATCACCCAAAGTAGTGGTAGGTATTCCAAGGGGAATACGACCGTTACATATGGATGCATAAGAAATTATGGTGGTGGTGGTGAACCACGGCCACCGGAGTTAAAGGCGGCCGTGGGTAAACAGCGTGGTCGAAATTACAACAATTATAGTGTTTGCAAAACGGGAGTGCCACTGTTTATGACAAGTCTGGGGTTTACAAATTAAACTGTAGCGATTGCCCAAAATATTACATCGGACAGACTTCACGGTCTTTCAAGAAGAGGTTCAGAGAACATATCCCCAAGAAAACTACAAGCCCACAAAACTCAAATTTCGCGGAGCATTTAATTTCACTTAACCACAACTATGTAAACATAAATAGTAATATTTTATTTTATTTTCATGCTCCAATACAGTATACACCATTTACATTGAAGCAGTTCATGCACTTATAATAATTTCTTCAGTGGGTTTCTTCTTGTCCATTCACTTCAATCTAACTTACACTTTCATACCATGCAATAACAACATAACAAATAAAATTTTCAATAACTATAACAACAATATATAAATATTTAAAAAAGACTAACAAAGATAAATTATATAAATACATAAATACTGAATAGTAAAATAAATACAACAGTGAATATAAATATATTATTGATTGGTGAATAATACTGTTTTTAATTTTAATTTGAAATTTTGCAAGTTGTCAGAGAAAATGTCAATGTTATTGCATTTTTCTATTGCCAAATTATAGTCTTTCATTATTCGATAGAGGGGGGAGGAGGCATGGGCAGTGGTGCGGCTGTAGGGCAACGAGAAGAGATGTTTATTTCTACTATTGAAGCAGGGTACGCGATAAGACAGGCCGGCCAGGCTAGCAGCGTCGTCAACCTCTCCACGCGCCAGTCTGTACAGGAACACCTGACCTATGATCTTTATCCTCAGGTCTAGACTCTGCAGCCCAAACAGTTGTAACAAATCATAATATGGAATTTCGTACGTATAAATATTAAAACATTTGTAAAATAGAAATCTTAAAAACTTTTTCTGAACTTTCTCCAAAGCATCTTTGAACTGTAAATGATATGGATTCCAAATCATGGAACAGGTTTCTAATCTCGATCTGACCAACGAGTGATAAAGCATAATCAAAGTTTCAATGTTTCTAAAATTTGTACTTTGTCTAACTATAAATCCCATCATTTTACTTGCAGCAGCAATGCATGTTTCAATATGAAAATTAAAAGATAGTGCAGAATTCATGTGAACACCTAAATCTTTAATTTTGTTTACCCTACAAATTAAAATGCCATTTAAAAAATAGTTATTTTGTAAAAAATTTTGAGTCCTAGTAAAAGTCATTAGTTGGCATTTGGAAACATTAAAAGTCATTTTGTTTGAAACACTCCATTTGTAAACATTATCAAGATCTTCCTGTAAGCTATTTGCATCCTCAAGACTGTTTATATGCTTAAACAGTTTTAAATCATCAGCAAATAGAAGTGAATTTGAATTTAAAATACAGTCGCTTAGATTATTAATTAGTATTGTAAAAAGACAAGGCCCTAGATTCGAACCCTGGGGGACCCCAGATTGGACATTAAATATAGCAGAGGAAAATCCATGATAGAAAACAAATTGTTTCCTATTCACAATGTAAGATTTGAAAAAATGTAATAAATCATTTGACATGCCATACCAATGTAGTTTCTGCAACAAAATTAAATGGTCAACCTTATCAAACGCTTTGGCCAGATCAAGAAATAATGTGTCTGTCTGAACCCCAGCGTCCAGACCCGAGGAAACGTAACTAGTAAAATTTAATAAATTTGCGTTGACTGACCTTCCTGGGACAAACCCATGCTGGTAATTTGAAATGTATTTTTGAAATTGTCTGAATAAATATTTGTGAATAATAATCTCAAATATCTTAGCCGGTACAGATAACACTGCTACTGGTCTGTAATTTAAATCTTTGGATTTTTTGCCACTCTTAAAAATTGGGGTTACTTTTGTTGTTTTCCATCTTTCCGGAAATATATTAGTTTTCAAGCTTAAATTGTATAAAAATTGTAAAGGCCCAACTAAAAATTCGGAACAACCTTTAAATAAATATTGTGGGAGTAAATCTGGACCAGTAGTGCATTTTGATTTTAAATGTTTGATGGCGTCCTGCACATCCCGACAGCTGAGGCGAGGCAGTGTGAGGCAAGACGCGCCGGCCAGACACGGCCCCTCCACCGCGCACTCCACACTAGGCTCTGTAGTGTAACTCTCGTACACAGAACTAAAATATTCCGCGAATGCATTTACAACCGCTCCTCCGTTATCCAGTCTTACTCCATTGTGCTCCATTATCATAATTTTATTTCGTTCAGATTTTTTACTTTGAATAAAATTCCAAAACTTACTGCTTTCAACATTTATACTATCTTCAACTCCATTTACATAATTGCGATATGCTAGATCAATTTCATTTTTTACTGCTGTTCTCTGGACTTTAAATAAGTTAATATTATTTAACTTATAACTATATTATTAATATACTATTATTACTAAATCAAGAGTTACTATTATTACTAAATCTTATTATTACTAAGACTTAGTAATAATATACTATTATTAGTTAATATTATTTAACTTATTTAACTTATTTACTCATCAGTGTTTACTTTTTTCCACCTCCTTCTAAGTTTTTCTTTACGTTTTAAATTGTAAATAATAGAAGGGGTAAACCAAAAGGGATTTCGATTTTTTATTTTTCTTTAATGGACAGTTTTTACCAATTATTTCATAAAGTGTGCTGTAAAAACAATCTAGAGCCTCATCAACGTTCAAAATAGAATATAAATTTGACCAGTCAGCATGTTGTAATATGGACGTTTTACATCGTTCCCAAGACCGATATACCATTAACACTTATGAAGAATTTGAAATATACAAGGCAGTCAAACAGATGGTCAAAATGTTTTAAATGACAAACTCTCATACCAATCGAATTCCATTCATAACACCGCAATCAAAATACTGGATGGGGGAGGAGGAGAGAAGGAATGAATGCGAGCCGGCAGTGATAAGGAGACAATGGCTGACGTCATACCAGTTCGAGCTACAACTTCCACACGGTCGCGTCACCTGTCTCGTGTTCCCGAGTACTTGGTCTTTTTAATGTTAAATGTTTGTATTAGCGAATTTCCCTATAGGGAAGTAGCTATTACCGTAGGTGGCACGGTAAGACCTAGACCCGGGACCGATTTACTTTTTCATTTTGATGTCCCCAGAGGCCAAAAACACCATTCGTTTAAATTTTTATATATGTATATATATATAGACTTATATATATATACGTCCGTGAACGCGATAACTTGAGTAATTTTTGTCCGATTTTGATGAAATTTGGTTTAAAAGTGTAAAGCGGGATAAACTTGAATGAGTTCGCGAACCAGCATGATCGGACCATGGGAACGGGGCTTTACGGGGGGTTTTATGGGGTAAAAATTGGTTTTTCTCACTTTTGACCCTCAAAACACAAAATTTCCCAATTTCTCTTTAGACCTTTTTAAAGAGCTTAAAAAAAAATAATTTAGTATATAACAGTATTTTTGTTCGGTTAATAGTAACGGAGAAAATTTAAAAAATTGTAAATTTAAAATTCCCATGTTATTCTTATGGAGAATATTGTAAAATATTGTAGATTGCTTTTTTATTTTTATTTTGATCAAATTTATTTATTTTGTACTAAGCTATCAATATTTTACAAAAAAACACACTTTATTAGTTTCCTTGTAGCAGCAAACCTAGGTACTCGTTAAACTTAATGTTATTAAAATATATTTAATTGAAAATCAATTAAGACAAATGGAAATTCGCTTAGTCGGCAGGTTTGCTGCGGCGGGGGTATCAATGTGCGTTTTTGTGTGTTCATGTTCTGTGTACTTATTTATTAAATGACGACCTTCATATATGGAAGTGAATAACGACGCCTTGTACGGCCTGAAGATGGTTCCCTGTGAACCGAAATTATAGTTGACACAAGCAGCATATTGGATTACTGAATGCAGGTATTTAAACCATTATAAATAATTGTTATTGTTGTTAATTATTTACACAGATTGTTATTGTTGTTTATACACTGTTTGTTGTTATTGTTATTAATTTATTCACAATGTTGTAATTTTGATACTATATTCACACTGATTGTTATTGTTGTTAATTAGTATGTTTTATCTTTGGTAGTAATTGTTGTTGTTAACTTTTCACAATGTTGTACAGTGCTAGCAAAACGGGAGTGCCAATGGAGACCAGGGGCCCATTTCATAATAAACTAAGTTACAAGTTACAACTTGTGTAGCTTGTAATTTCCATTAGATTTGCATTGGGCGATCAGCTGATTTACTAATAATATTAGTTTGTACTTTATTATAAAATGGGCCCCAGTGATAAGGAGACAATGGCTGACGTCATACCAGTTGACCACTGATATATATATATATATATATATATATATATATATATAGACATATATATATATATACGTCCGTGAACGCGATAACTTGAGTAATTTTTGTCCGATTTTGATGAAATTTGGTTTAAAGGTGTAAAGCGGGATAAACTTGAATGAGTTCGCGAACCAGCACGATCGGACCATGGGAACGGGGCTTTACGAGGGGTTTTATGGGGTAAAAATTTGTTTTTCTCACTTTTGACCCTCAAAACACAAAATTTCCCGATTTCTCTTTAGACCTTTTTAAAGAGCTTAAAAAAACAAATAATTTAGTATATAAAAGTATTTTTGTTTGATTGTTAGTAACGAAAAAAATTTAAAAAAATGTAAATTTAAAATTCCCATGTTACTCTTATGGAGAATATTGTCAAATGTTGTAGTTTGCTTGTTTATGGATATATTTTGATTAAACTTGACAAATTTATTTATTTTGTACTAAGCTATCAATATTTTACTCAAAAACACACTTTATTAGTTTCCTTGTAGCAGCAAACCTAGGTACTCGTTAAACCTAATATTATTAAAATATATTTAACTGAAAATCAATTCAGACAAATGGAAATTCGCTTAGTCGGCAGGTTTGCTGCGGCGGGGGTATTAATGTTAAATGTTTGTATCAATGTGCGTTTTCGTGTGTTCGTGTTCTATGTACTTATTTATTAAATGACGACCTTCATACAAGGGCGGTCCCAGGGGGGGGTCAGGGGGGTCATGACCCCCCCAAAATATTTTATATATAGATAAACTATTATACCAGGGGAACTTTAATAATTTTTATTGCAAATCGTTCTACCAAATTGAATTCATTGTAGTCTTTACACTTGTGGCAAACGAAAGGACTAATTTCAAACTCACCCAAACCTCGGGATCGTTCGAGTCTGACTATTTTTTGTACGTTATGAAAAGTAGGGAAGATCGGCAGACGACGGACGCTTTCAGCCATATACGGCAACAGCAGTGTCCGATGCTGGCGTTCGACGTTCAGCCGCATTCTTCTTATTTAATTTTTCGGCATTTAATGTTACCATTAATTTTAACCTAGATGGTTGAAAACTTGAATTGGGTATCGGATAAAGAAAAGAAGTTGTATTAATAGTCCAAGCTTGAAGGGCAGTTGAATATTAATTTATCTGAGTTCAGCGATAGGAATTTGTTATTACAGTAATGTAACTCAATGATTACCGTAGAAAATTTTAAAACTTTCAATATTAAATCATTCATATCTAGAGCACCTGATATCATATTTAAGAATAACACTACCCAATTGGTATGTTGCTAGCCACAAAACAAAAACAACATGGTAGTGTCTCATACTTAAATGCGGAAGGGACTGATTTAATTCCCGGCACAGCCACTCACAACCACAAAAAAGTTGCACAAAAACTTTATTGACCCCTTGTAAAATGTCACTGGCGTAGAAAAAAATTAGAACATTGAGAACCAATTCTTCAGGTGGTAGCAGTGACGGGCCTCCGACGGCATCGTTAGTTGTGTAGTGTACTTTGTGTAGGTTAACTGTTGCTTGCTGGGCAGGTATAATGCAGTCGTGTTGGGTGCTAGTTCTTAAACACTAAGATAAAATAAGTTCTCTGGTTCAAAATCATGGTCTGATTTTGGACAATTTTTGTTTAGAGTGCACACTGGCACCAGTTGAAAGGGTGTTTTTGTAAATCAAACATGCTTGAATGTGTTGTAATGTTGCGGTATTCCTTTGATATTAAAACCACAAGTCTCAATAATAAAAAATAAAAAAAACTTGACATTATACGAGTATACAAGTTTATTTTTTAACATTTTTTTGACCATTAAAAAATAAACTGGGAAGCTTGAACACATTAATTTAGGTCCTCAAAATAGCTTAAAAACTACTAATTTTAGCACATTATTTCCAAATTTTTCCCGGGGGGGGGCCCCGGACCCCCCCTCTTTGCTGGGGGGTATTCCATGCCCCCCAGGCCCCCCCCAAAATATCTGTCTAGGACCGCCCTTGCCTTCATATATGGAAGTGAATAACAACGCCTTGTACGGCCTGAAGATGGTTCCCTGTGAACCGAAACTATAGTTGCCACAAGTAGCATATTGGATTACTGAATGCAGGTATTTAAACCATTATAAATAGTCAAACGTAATCCGGAGGCTAACAACTCTTAAAAATGAAATAACAATTAGTTTGAATGAGTATAAATACCCCCACCGCAGCAAACCTGCAGACTAAGCGAATTTCCATTTGCCTGATTTGATTTTCAATTAAATCTATTCAAATAACATTAGGTTGAACGAGAAGGCCTACCTAGGTTTGCTGCCTACAGGGTAATAAAGTGTGTTTTTTAGTAAAATATTAATAGCTTAGTATAAAATAAATAGATTGGCCAAGTTTGATCCAAATATGCATAAACAAGCAAACTACAACAGTTTACTTATTCTCCGTAAGAATAACATGGGAATTTTTAATTTATAATTTTCTCCGTAACCAATAACCATACAAAAACACTTCAATATACTGAATTATTAATTTTTTTAGCTCTTTAAAATGGGCTAGAAGAAATTTTTGAAATTTTATGTCTTGAGGGTCAAAAATGAGAAAACCCAATTTTTATCCCATAAATCCCCGTTCCCATGGTCCGATCATGCTGGTTCGCAAACTCGTTCGAATAAACGTAGTTTTACACGTTTGTACCAAATTTCATCAAAATCGGAACATTTTTGCTCGAGTTATAGTGCTAACGGACACACACACACACACACACACATTACTTCGAAAACCACTTTTTTGGGTCCAGGGGGACCCAAAACGAATATATCCACTCAAAACTCAAACTCGAAAATTTTGACGAAAAGAATACTTTCTCCTTATACTATGGTATAGGGGGAGAAAGTAAAAAACAGTATAATGAATCATAATACAAGTGTGACAAATGTCAAATTACAGTATTGTAAAGCCTTCAAACGGCAGAACACATATTATTGAGCGGAGCGAGCGAAGCGAGCGAAGCTCTTTGGGATCAACTTCAATGCAAACAATATAACACCATCACTCAATAACGGCTGAACACATTTCAGCCAAACTTACCAAGACTACTTAGACTAATAATGAGATGGTTTGTAAACAAACAAATTTCAATTAGATAATGCTAATGCAATTTAAAACGAACTTAAAATTTAAAATTTTTAACATTGGGCTTATGGGACTAAAGTAGCTATGACAGTTTTTTTGTTTACAAGAAAAATGTAAACAAGAGAATCATAAGGTATTTCTGAACTTTCTATACTTTTCTTTTAAACGATTTTAAACCATTCCTATGATTTTAATAAACAAGAAAATGCCGTTAAAACATTTTTTTAAGGCACGGAATTCACTGAAAATCGAGAAAATATACTGAACTACTTTCTCAATGCGCGGAGCATAAACAAGGAGCGGAGGGATACGGACCGGTGACTACTTTCTTGGGAACCTATTTGTGTTGCCAGCTGATTAGAAACAGCCAATGTTAGAAATCAGGATTTAATAAGCGATATATCGAACCGCATCGAAATCGGTATTTAATCCGATAATACCTCATAGGTTATATTATGTTTAATTACATCGACGGTACAGTAAGTTATTACACTTATTGATAAAACGCAGATTGAACACTGATTTAGGCATGTGGGGAGGTAGGTCGGGGTTTATGAGTATTCGTGACTACATTAAGTGTTTTGAAGTAAGGTTAGATTAGGAAGGTATAGTGTAGGTTATAGGTTGGCAATCGGGTTGTTTAATTGTGTTGCACCATATAATTTTTTAACTTTTGGAATGGAATAGTTGGTTAAGGTTAAACGGGGAAACGATTTCAAAAATGCTTGCATATGGTCTTAACTTAACAAACCATCTACAGTATTCTAGCTTTGACTTTATATAAAGTCAATGATTCTAGCAAATTATTACATACTGACCAAAAGAAAAGAGAACATTTGGATTTGTACCTTTGACCATAGCAAAACTAACATATAATTATGGAATGTGAAAAGTTGTATATCATTATATACTATTCTGTAATATTAATAATTGTTCGGCAAATCCTCATTTTAATGGCTCGGCTGAAAATGGAATCTGCATTTTGTGAAACAGTAATTTGGTAACAATTCAGTTATTTCAAATGTTGATAACAGTAGCCCATCCTATACAAATACTGTTATTTGATTGCCAAGCCACGGACTATACATACGTCCAGTTACAACCGTTGATAAGTAAACCTGGGCTTATAGAAGTACACTTTTAACCACGGTATGGATAATTGTCTAGGCCTGTCCAGAAGTAGGCTACTAATTTCTAATTATATTATCTACATTGTATATTTAAGGCATGTCTTCCCTACTTATTATATTATTCTGTTTTCACTTAAATCAGCTGAATGCGATGTTTACTTATTACTTATGTTTAGGCATACATTTCAGCCATTTTATGTTGCACGGTTGAATTTAAATGTCAAATTTCCCCTCCTGTTGTTATACTTTAATACTCGTTTTTTTATAGTTACTGTTTTTTTTATACTTAAATACTTAAACCGATTGTAAGGGTGAAAAATGTAGCCCAATGTTTTTTTGTTGTAGGCTACAGTTGCATTTGAATGTTAAATTACCTTTCTCATTTTTATACTTTACTTTTTGGATGTTAATATCAGATTCCAACTACTGTAATATTTTCCTGGTCAAAACTACCATAATGCACTTCTCGAAGAGGTAAATTTGAGTTATTATAATTTTAATCTTTAAAACCAGCATTAGTAAATAAATCTATTGACCTTTTTACATTTAGTTACTTATACAAATATCAAATCACGTTTGTTCCGCTCAACTGGCTTTCACCTCTCTGAAAGCAACCCTAGTATACATACACAAGATAGTTGAGATAGCATTGACAAATTTGAAGGAGACTGGAAGCGACGTGAATAGAAGTCGTTCGGAGTTTAAAAAAGAACGACTCTCATTATATATGCATCCGGACCATAGACTAACCAACACAAGTAGACTTCTCATCCCATTGTAAATTTTGAAGCACGTTTTTCGTGTCTAGTTCATGTACGTGACACAAAGGCGCTAGTGTCGATGAAACTTTGTTTCCATTATTTTAGGGTTAATTTCTTGATTTGTGCTTTACTGTTTGGTTATATAACTAGGGGACAAGTTATTGTTTATGATTAGATTTTATTATTTGGTTGAACGAGGTTTTAAATGGCTGTAATAACGGGAAACAAATTGTAAACAAAACACGACCTCTACATAAACCGTACATGAACTAACAATAAAATTGTCTTCAGCTGTTCCATAAGGATGAGAAATCTACTAAGGGAGTATGTTTTATCTATGATCCGGACTCAACCGAGCTGTTCAGCAAGAACTGTTCACCTTCAATTTGAATCTCCCGCTCTTTGTCGATCTATTTTGCTTGTCGACATTCCTGTGTCGATAAAGACAAATTTACACTACTGTCCCATATTGTCGACATCCCATATTACCGACACTGTCGATATTTTGAGTTGTCGACAATATGGGACTATTTCAGTGTCGATCTTTTGGGATGTCGATAATCTGGGACCCCACGGTTGCGGTAATGGTGTTCCCTCAAGATATCTGACAGCTGACGTCATCGAAGGCTCTTCTGTTTCTGTACCTACCTTGAGTAAATAAAAATATCCACTACTTTTCTTTCTGCTTTGACGTATGCCAAGCCAATCTGTCAACAAACAAAAAAGCAACAAAACAAACCGCGCATCCAAGCCTAGCTACAGGGGTTTTTCGGTTGTAATTTATTAATATTCTTTAATAATAATGTGAGTTTTGTAATTAATATAGTTTCGGTTTTTATTCCAACCAAAGTTGTGCTTTAAATTGAAGAAAATTAAATTAAACCATTGTTTAGTATGTAGTAGTGAAAATAGGCCTATCTTCTGCCTATGCTGTAAGAATTGTTCTGTAAGCAATATGCAGGCTAAATGCTGTAGCTGCACCTAACCTTACTTTTCACTTGGCAATTGGCAGCAAAAGAACTGGATAAGTTGGGCCTGTCTGTCCAATTTTAGAGTTTAGACTTATAAAAATCAGCAAATATTGCACATAAGCATGAAAAATGCAGTTGCGAGCAATAGGCCTAGCTGTGAAGACAATTGGGTCAGGAGATTTAGTGTATCTGATCCATTCAAACACAATAAAGGGTTTACCCTGTATAAAATAACATCATTGGTAAGTATTGAACCACTGGATTAATTTTATCCATGTTCGGGGTACAGGTTCTTAACTGGGCTAAGCTAATATCGTTTCGTTTATCCTGACTAGGCCCTAAAGAAACATAAAGTCTTAAGGCAGGTTTTTCTAGCTGCGATATTCTGCTGTTGGTAAAAAAGCTTGAGTCCCACATCAACTACATAAATTGTGATTCCTGAAAGTATAAAATAGTTTAGACATACATATTTGAGTATTAGTGGAGAATAATCCACAGAAAAGAAGCTGCCAAATATAGTTGTAATTTTCTGCACCATCTCCCAAGAGTCAGGTATTGCTGTTCAGTTGCTGTCAGGAGCTGCCGAATCCAGCAGGGGCTGCGCCCTAAAAAAACTGCCACTTAAATAGTCGTACCAACATTCACAATTCAGCTGTATGTATTCAGCAGTTAGGAAAACCTGCCATTAGTCTGAAACAAAGCTACCTACATAAGTTAAGACACTTCTACAGTTCTGTAGGGTGGGGAAAGTTTTCTCAATTGTAAGACCAAAAAGGGGTAAAAATATCAAAAATTAATAGTTATTAGCCTATCTGGTTGTGCATAGGCTCTAAAGTTTGAACAAAAGTTGAAAAAATCTTTTTATCGGCAATTTTATAGTTTTTAAATATATATACAGTATATACTTACCATTTTTTATTTGTAGACACTAAGGAATTAATAAACAGAGGTTTTACCATTTTAAGCACATTGCCTTCGAGGGATTGCCTTACCATAATGAGGTTGATTTCCTCATTGAAGGAATCCTTCGTCCTTTCGTAACCCGAAAAGAAAATAGGCCAATCCTCGGTGTTAAGTCCCAATTATTATTCCCCTTCAATGGTATATAATCAACCCCTCAACCCCAATACACATTTTGGTTCTTTGGTATTATACGGAGGCCACCTTTATATAGCACGCTGCAGCGGTTATGTAGGATGGGTTGTCATAAATATGTGTGTAGGACTTTCCTCATTTCCTTATGAATCAAACGATACCAGATGAGTCATACTTTCCCCCACCTAACCAACAATACAAGTAGGCCAAGGTCAGGTCGTTGATCGGAGCGTGCGCATCACCTGTCACCGCCTGCATCTCTGGTATCGTTAGATTCATAATGAAACGAGGAAAGTCCTACAAACATACAGGGTGATTTGTACTCAGTGTGACAAAATTTTTTTGATGTAAGTACAAAGTAAATGAAGTGTGGTCATGCATATCAAATGTTCCAAGTCTCAAAATTAGCGTCCCAAGGAATTATTTTATGTTTTTCAAAAATAACCATGCTTTTAAACTTAATACAGCAATTTCTCAATTTCCTGTATATGGATTTGAGTAGATAATGTCATTTTCGTGTTCTACATTAAATTTTGAACAAGAATAATGGAAAATGACGGAGGATCAGTTGTAAAAACTCCATTGTAAATAGATTCAAAGATAAAAATTAAGATATTTGATAAAAATTTTAAAAACAATGTTCTATTGTATTTTTTACACCCTGTATACAAGAAAGTGTCGGAATGTGTTAAAAACTGCACCATTTTATAAGCTTTCCAACCATATGCTACACTATTGAGGTTTAGATATTTTTTTGTTTGTTTTAGTGGTTTGAATACCAGAAAACAGGGAACTTTTTACTGTTTTTACTGTTCAAGCTGAATCAAAAATACAACTTTTGCTTAAAATATGCCGACTTTCTATGTTTTAAATGTTAAAGACGCCATGTTTTGTAGTCTTCAAACCATTAAAGCGTACATAAGCAGACATAAACCTTAATAGTGTAGCATATCGTTGGAAAGCTTATAAAATGGTGCAGTTTTTAACATATTCCGACACTTTCTTGTTTACAGGGTGTGAAAAATGCAATAGACTATTGTTTTTACAATTTTTATTAAACATCTTAATTTTTATCTTTGACTCTATTTACAATGGAGTTTTTACAACTGATCCTCCTTCATTTTCTATTCTTGTTCAAAATTTAATGTAGAACACGAAAATTACATTATCCACTCAAATCCATATACAGGTAATTGAGAAATCGCTGTATTAAGTTTAAAAACATGGTTATTTTTGAAAAACATAAAGTAATTTTTTGGGAAGCTAATTTTTAGACTTGGAACATTTGATATGCATCATCACACTTCATTTACTTTGTACTTACACCAAAAAAATTTTGTCACACTGAGTACAAATCACCCTGTATATATGATAACCAAACCTAACATAACCTGCTATACAAAATATGAGCTTTAATAATGTTGACCCATGTTTTTTGGATGAATTGTTATGATGTTATTACAAATTAATTTTGTTGTAGCATTTTCCTTTGATTGAGTATACTTTTCTTTTGTGAGTAGGTAATTACCGTAAATGATTTTCTGCTCAGTATCGAGTCTTTTTATCTCCATTTTTGACTTTTGACAACTTACATGATATGGCTTTCAATTCAACGTAAATACAAGCCCATAGTAGGTACAGTAGAGAGTCGAAAATCTGAAACGTCAAAAATCTGAACGTCAAAAATCTGAAACGTCAAAAATCTGAAACGTCAAAAATCTGAAACGTAAAAAATCCAAACCGCTCCTGAGATTTTTAAAATATTGAATTAGCACAGAGACAACAGATGTTTTACAGTTTCGCTGGGAGCCAGTCTGTGTTTTATTCGTTTCCAATGTATAAGCTCTACATATTTTTTTCAAGAAACGAATTACAGTTATATAACGAAAATACCTAAGTACAAAAATCATTATTTTTATTTCATTCACTGTATCCTAGAACTGTATTTTTAAAACTGTAGCCTATGCCTAATCACGCGTCTATTAGGCATTTCTAGGCTAGGTTTGAAAATCCGAACAAATCGGTAATCTGATCTACCTAGGGTCCCAATTGGTTCGGATTTTTGACTCTCTACTGTAGGTACAAAATAATAGTGTTTATAAATTAACTTTTTTCTGCCTTTGCCTGCACTCTTTAACTTCTATGATGGTTGATCATAGACAAAACATCACATCTAATACCAACAGACAACATTATTTTTGCTATCTACATATACACACAAAGTGCCAATTACGTCACTATAATTGTAAGTTGTAGCGCTAGTTCCCCAGCTCCGTCTGACAGGACTTCTTGCTTGCTGGAGAATCAGCAACTAGAGCTGCTGGATCTCGCAGCGAGAACTAGCTGCTGAAACAAGCCTCGTGTGACGGGGGCATAAACGTATGCACAATCTGCTGTTAAAGTTTCATACGTACTACAGCTGTGCTGTTCACTAGTAACATGTAAATAAATACCATGCAACAGCACATAGGCGAACCCGTTATAACTTAATAGTAGACAAAGGTAAATTTGCTTATGAGGAATAAGCTGCAAGTAGTTACACCGATAGTGCCGCGCTGAGGTGATGCGCAACCGGAAGAACAATTCTGACTTCGTCCATTGTTTTTGTTACCGTATACTATCTGAAAGTGATTAAGCAGATTTTAGGTATTACATTTTGATATCAATAATTAAATTTGAAATAAGACTAGTACAATACGACAATTTTCTTGCTTTTTGGCAATATTTGCAGCCGATGCGCGACTGAAAGATCTTAACGTAACAATACCATTGTTTAAATATCAATTACTTATTGTCTTGTAAATTAAATTGATGACCGGTAGATAAAACCAATATTTTTACCCCATTTTGATCTTACAATTTAGCAAATTTTCCGAGGTAGGCTATTATGACTTGAAAAAAAATATTACTAACCCACCCCATTTTACACACAACCTTCACTGATATTCAGGTTTAAATTCACAGCATTGTGTTGATGTCATGAACAAATGTTATACCTACGGCAAAGAATGCATGTATTTTAATTTTTTATGATTTACAGGTGTACCCAAAAAAGTATCCTGAAGCAATCACTACAATTACCATATGGAAAAGATATAATGATTTTAAAAAGTTGCACAAAGAATTGAAAGCTCGCCATAAAAAACTTAACATCTCCGATGAATTTCCCTCATTTGTAAAGGCAAAATTTTTTAGTCGGTAAGATATTTTAACTTTTACTATTCACTCATTAAATATACACAAATCGACGTGTTTAATCATTTTTATTATATACATTTGGTAGGCAAGTACCCTGCACACTTAAACTCAGCCTAAATTAAATGTAAGTAATATTTCTCATGGTATTTAGAGGAAGAATGTTTCCATGCTGATTATAGTTTTATAATATTATTTTTTTGTTAATTGGGCCTCTCTCTGTACCTAAACTCAATAATTTTACGATGACTAAGCCATGGATATTTATTTAATTGATTTAGGCCTAAACGCTAAATCTAATAAAGCTTTAACTTTTAATTTAACTTTGAAAATATAGTTAAAAGTTGGGTTATTTTCACCAACATGGCTAAAAAGTTGATTATTAGTTAGCAGTTTACAGTTTACAACTCCTAAACGACACCTGCTACAGAAAAATGCACCTGCAAATAGTTTGAAGAACATAAAACTTTGCGTAGAATGCTTTTAAATTCATCAAGATTGGTTCAGCATCTTAACGGCAGTCGATTATTACAGTCAGGGCAATTTTACCAACTTGGCCAACAACGTTGATTCTGCCCTTTAAATGGATTATGAATGATTTTATAGTGATTCCATGGTAATCATCGAGAGGTTCATCCAAGAAGGGGTGAAGAGAGCATGCCCCTATGTAACTTTAAGTCTAATAATATTGTTGTCTGGGGTTCAACAAATTTGAAGATTCATCCTAACTTTCCTTTTAGTCAATCCAACTCTGGATTCTTTGCTCAGTTTTCAGCATATTCACACTATAAACTCCAGAGATACGGTGGGATCAAAACTAAATTCAGCTAATGGTTCCAGTGTTATGACCCATTTACTGTACTGAAAAGTGTTCCCTCATGTCAATCATCTCAGGAGTTGATGATAGCATCAACTGCTACAAAGCATATGAAAAAGGCACGGCTTGCATGACAACCGTTGACAGGCAAACCTTTAATGACCATAAAATGTGCAGAATGAAACAAAGTGGTGACCTTACGAGCTCGAGCTGTGAAGGCACCAGCAATGATCAAAGGAGAATCTGCCCCCATCAGTCAGCACTTGATTTTCCAGATGAAATCCAAGCCTCAGTTTGAATCCTACTTTGGGTTAAAATAGCTCCAACAATATTAGACTTAAAATTACATAGGGGCATGCTCTCTTCACCCCTTCTTGGATAAACCTAGCTGGATGATAACCATGGAATAAACCACTATCAACAAACTCATAAATCATTTAAAGCGCAGAATCAACGTTTTTGACCAAGTTGGTAAAATTGCCCTGACTTAAGCAAATTGACTGCCGTTAAGTGGCTGAGCCAATGTTAAAGAATTTAAAAGCACTCTACGCAAATGTGTATGATCTTCAAACTATTTGCAGGTACATTTTTCTGTAGCAGGTGTCGTTTAGGAGTTGTAAGCCGTAAACTGAACTAATAAATAATCAACTTTTTAACCATGTTGGTAGTAGTTCAATAGCCCAACTTTGAAAAGCTACAGCGGCTAAATGGCTTAGCCGATTTTGACCCATTTGGCACCAATAGATACATAATTTAATTCACTCAAAGAAACAACTGAACAACAATTTCAGTAGGGTCCGTCAATTAAGAGTTTTAAGCAAAAAACTGAAAAAATTGCAAGATTTTCATATTTTTTCGACCCCTAAAATTAGCAGACGTCAGAATCCATCGCAAACTCACAGCACTCTTATTGGGACCACCAAAAGGTATTAAAACACTTTCCAGCTTTAGACGATTTTTCGGGGAGCATACGTCTAATTTGCCTGGGCCTATTGTCAAAATTTTGAATTTCCCTTGCACCAGATAGTATCATCTGTTTAATCATTTAGGGCTACCTCACACAGTTGTATTTCGGTATTTCTATGCTTATTTCGCTGATAAAAATACAGGTATTAAATAGCAATTCCAACTAAACAGTACCATTGTCAAACCAAGACTGAACAAGAAAAATAGTGTGAGAACTGCAGGTTTGGGGAGCAACTTGTTGCCTAGTATGGCTGGTGCCGTAAGATACATGGAGGGCATATTTGTCCCTGTGGAAGTGTGTTGGAGCCCTAAGGAAGTTAAAAACAAAAATAGGGCTATGTCCATTTCTGGTAGTTTTATTCCTCCAAATTTCAGCTCAATTGGTCCAGTAGTTTTCACATGTTTGACCATCAGATAAACATCATACTTGTTTCATTTATGTATTTATTTTTATATCCTATACTCTAATACGAGCAATGTTTGCTTGTATGTATGCTTGCTTGCTTGCTTGCTTGCTTGCAGAAAGATCTCGAAAACGGCTCCGACGATTTTCTTCAAATCTTGTAAATAGTTTATTTTTGGCCTAAAAACAAGTTTCATGCAGTTAGAACTGCCAACAAAAATCTAATTACGTAGAAAAACGAAACTGAAAGTCACATTTTTTTAACATTAGTCTTATGGGTTGCTAAGTAACCATGTTGGTTGAATTAAATAACAAGGAAAAAGTAAACAAAAGACTTGAAGTTGTAGCACGTGTTCATAATAAACCAACTACCCACAGTAAACTAGCAAATTACAAATACAGTACAAAAGGAAAAACATCACTTGTTAATATTGAGCAAAGATTATACTTAAGATTACTCGAGACATTGTAGTCAAGGGTAGCAGTGCGAAGTCTAGGATCTGTTTATGACGAATACATTAAGGTATCTGCAATCCTAAAATGCTATGGGAAGGGAAGGAAACAGGTCCGTGACGTAGGAAGTAGTGAAGGAAGTAGAAAAGGCAATCATAAAATGCTATGGGAATAGAGGGAAACAGGTCCGTGACATAGGAAGTGATGAAGGAAGTAGTAAATGCGAGCAGTCCGGAGTGTAGGGACTGTTTATGACGATAAGATTAGGGTATCTGCAATCCTAAAATGCTATGGGAAGGGAGGGAAATAGGTCCGTGACGTAGGAAGTGGTGAAGGAAGTAGTCAAGGCGAGCTGTCCGGAGTGTGGGAACTGTTTATGACGATTAGATAAGGGTATGGGCTATCCTAAAATGCTATGGGAAGGGAGGGAAACAGGTCCGCGACGTAGGAAGTGGTGACGGAAGTAGTCAAGGCGAGTTGTCCGGAGTGTGGGAACTGTTTATGACGATTAGATTAAGGTATCAGCAATCTTTAAATGCAATGGGAAGGGAGGGAAACAGGTCCGCGACGTATTATGTGGTGAAGGAAGTAGTCAAGGCGAGCTGTCCGGAGTGTGGGAACTGTTTATGACGATTAGATTAATGTATCTGCAATCTTTAAATGCAATGGGAAGGGAGGGAAACATGTTTGCGACGTAGGAAGTGGTGAAGGAAGTAGTAAAGGCGATTAGTATGGAGCGTGGGAACTGTTTATGACGATTAGATTAACGTATCTGCAATTCTGAAATGCTATGGGAAGGGAGAAAAACAGGTCCGCTACGTTGGAAGTGGTGAAGGAAGTAGTCAAGGCGAGCTGTCCGGAGTGTGGGAACTGTTAATAACGATTAGATTAAGGTATCTACAATCTTAAAGTGCTATGGGAATGGAGGGAAACAGGTCCATGACGTAGGAAATGGTGTAGGACTTTGTAAAGGCGAGCCGTGTGGAGTTTGGGAACAGATTTATGTATCTCGGATACTAAGACTGCTTTCAGAGTGAACTAATGATTTTCTCCGAGCAAAGCTCGGTCCCCAGGTACTATTTGTTTAATACAGTAAGAATAATAAGATTATGTCTGCATGTTTAAGATACCTACACTATAAATACAATACTGAGTTCTGTCTTACCTTTGCGTAGGTTTGAAGCCGATGTTGTTGAAGAAAGACGCCAAGCAGCCTTCACTTTGTTGGATTATGTCGCTCAACACCCTTTGTTGTTCACATCTGATGTATTTGTGAAATTCTTTGAGGTACCGTAAGAATGTTTTTATATTTTAACCAAATGTTTAAATTAAGTACATCAATGTCTAGTTTCAAGACAATTGGGTATTCAAATGTGTATTGGAAAACTATGCCACATTGTCGAAATCGTTGTAATACGACAACATTTATTTAAACAATAACTTTCCTACTTAAAAATATTACGGTATACTGTAACTTTTCTCATAATCGAAGAAAATTACTTGCCTTGGGCTTAAGAATAATACAAAGTTTTTGAGAAAATTAAAAACAATATGATATCTGGGTTACTGTGATATCTTGCTCTTCATCATGCAATAGGTTTACATTCAGCTGATGAAATATCAACCTTTGATTCAGATGAGTTTCAGTCATACACTATAGTGTAACTTATTATAGCAACCCCCTTGGAAACTCTTTAGCGGAACTTAAATAGAAACCAATACAAAATATTATTAATACACAGTGATATAGCCATGTTTTGGCCCAATGACTTATACCTATCATAGGACATGAATACAGTTTATGATTCTAATTAGCATACTCAGGCCATTGATGCCACTACTTATTTTTATGTTTTGGTGACTATTGAATATTGGTATCAATACAACATTGTTATGGATCTCAATTGACAAGTTTCATAAAGATCTTTGGTTTGTTTAATTTAGAAATTTATTGCTTCTGTATGTTGGAAAACATACTTTAACTGAATCATGAAAGTATTTTTAGTACAACCTTTATAGGTTTGTATGTTTACAATCCCAAAGGAAAGGCGGCGCGGTTTATCATTGTCATAAAAATTTTAAAAAATGTATTAAAATGTTTAACTTAGAATATCAAATATCTATATCTATAAAGAATTATTTGATTTGATATAATACGTGAAGCCGATTTTTGTGATTACTACTCCTCCATTATTTGTGGACCAATTTCAACGTTTGAGGTGTCAAAAAATTTGTCTCAATTTGTAGTTTTTCTATAAGGTTTTAGATTATACGGGTACAAGGCGCTCTAAAGGTTGAATTGAAACCCTTCTTTTGACAAACGTTTCTGCCTTGATGAGTGACTGACCAGATGTTTTGTCTCAGAGCGGTTATACTGTGGACAGTGAGACAGGGAATGTCAGCAACTCAGCTGCAACAAGGTCTTCTTCTCCTTTGATATTTACAAACTCCAAACATGATCCTGATACTGGGTAAGCTATTCTATTCAACATTTACCAATTTGAGAATAAGATTATTATGTACAAGGATAGGGATCAGCTAGCTTACCTGGTAGATAGAGTCCAGATTAGCCTTGATTACACATAAAACACATGACACAACACAGAAAAACTTAATATTTCGTCCCAGTTAGGGACTTCATCAGAAGGGAGAAGAAAGAAAACTGGCAGTTACAGTTCAAATTCAAAAGTTCCACAATAGTGTTGCCAACTGTTGTTTAAAATTACTGTTGTTATGTACATCTATATACACATATACTTCTATATATACATATGGTGGTTGATTTTTATAAAAATGAAGCTAGCTGAGGGAATGGTTGGGTGAATTATCTGATGTTAAGGTTAGGAGGGTTTCTGGAATCAGTGATGTATTGGTAGGCTAGTTCCCACCTTCTGAGTAGGGAGCTGTTACATTGGTCTTTGGGGAGGGATTTTATGGCTTTTGTGGTGAAACATGTATCAAAGTCTAAGTTGTGGTTTGCTGCATGTATTGCAATGGGTTTGTATTTGTTTGTTTTAACATCCTGTCTATGTCCATTCATCCTTTTCCTAAGAGTTTGGGTGGTTAGGCCTATACAGGGTGAGTTTCTACTTAGCGTGTTAACTTCGCCAGTAGGTTCTACTCACTAAAAGGAACAAAAAATGTTCTATAAACCCATGTCCGGTTTTCAACCGTTTGGCTGTAATAGGGGATTTTGTGTTTTTCTTATTTTATTAGACTTTGCTCCACAATTTATGTAATAAAAACTTAACCAATTACTTTAGAGAGTTATAGTTAAAATCATTGGAAAGAATATTAAATTTGCTATAAATTAAAGGTTTCATTCAACAATTATACCATTACATAGTCCACGTTATATCCAAAATAAAGTAAAAATGTCATTAAATGAATTAATTACGAAAATGTTCATGAGCCCACTTTGATACATAAACCTGCATTTATGCAATGTTGATTTGCATAAAAAACTTGGTCATTTAATAATCTTTCAAATGATATCCTATTCAATACTATTATTGATATAATGCAGTGAGAAATTACTAATAAACTACAATAAAACACGGTTTACAGATTTTGTTTTTGCACAGTTTTACTGTTGATAATAATTACTGTATACTCCATGTTGTATTTTATTGAACAATCTGATAAGATTTGTACATTATTTTAACTTTTAAATATTTATTAAAATTATCTGAATTAATAAAATGTATAAACTAAAGGTATTTCACATTTTCAAAGATGTAGTGTGTTTGATTCTTAAATGCTGTATAATTAGTTTTACCTTGTGCTTGATTAAGTCAGCTTTTATTGATTTGTCATCTATAGCTAGATAACTCAGCTGCTTAAACATACCTTGTTGAGTAATTTGCTGTTTTAACTTTATATTTCCAAGTCAATTAAGAGTTTTTCAACATTTATTAAAATATGGAGCCTTTTACCAATCAAGAGTATGCCAACATGATGAATACAGTAATTATTATTAACAGTACAAACTGTGTCAAAACAAAATCTGTAGACCGTGTTTTATTGTAGTTTATTAGTAATTTCTCACTGGTTTATATAAATAATAGTATTGAATAGCATATCATTTGAAAGATTATTAAATGGCCAAGTTTTTTATGCATTTCAACATTGCATAGATGAAGGTTTATGTATCAAAGTGGGCTCAAGAAAATTATCCTAATTAATTAATTTAATGACATTTTTACTTTATTTTGGATATAACGTGGACTATGTAATGGTATAATTCTTGAATGAAACCTTTGATTTATTGCAAATTTAATATTCTTTCCAATGATTTTTAACTATAACTCTCTAAAGTAATTGGTTAAGTTTTTATTACATAAATTGTGGAGCAAAGTCTAATAAAATAAGAAAAACACAAAATCCCCTATTACAGCCAAACGGTTGAAAATCGGACATGGGTTTATATGAACTTTTTTGTTCCTTTTAGTGAGTAGAACCTACTGGCAAAGTTAACACGGTCAGTAGAAACTCACCCTGTATATTGAGCTTGACAGAGTTTGCATTGTAGTTGGTAGATCAGGTTTTCGCTATTGCATGTTATGTGGTCTTTTATTTTGTACTCTTTGTTGTAGGATGTGCTGGTGAAGGTTTCTGCAGGAATGTTGATGCCACAGGTCTTGCATTTGGTTTCATTGCATGGGTAGGAACCTGGGGGCAGTCTTGGAGGTGGTTCAACAGACGGGTCGGGTAACTTGGGATGGACAAGGATGGTTTTTAGATTGGCAGGTTGTCTGTAGACTATGGTGGGGGGTTTTTGGAAGAGATCTTTGGTCTGGGTGGAGCTTCGAAGCATGTTGTAGCCGGTTCTCAAAAGGTTATTGAGCCTGTTGAGACCTGGGTGGTAAGTAGTCACCAGGTTGACATCGTAGGTGGTTTTGGTTGAGACCTGGTTATTGATGAAAACCAAATGCAAGACCTGTGGCCTCAACATTCCTGCAGAAACCTTCACCAGCACATCGTACAACAAAGAGTACAAAATAAAAGACCACATAACATGCAATAGCGAAAACCTGATCTACCAACTACAATGCAAACTCTGTCAAGCTCAATATATAGGCCTAACCACCCAAACTCTTAGGAAAAGGATGAATGGACATAGACAGGATGTTAAAACAAACAAATACAAACCCATTGCAATACATGCAGCAAACCACAACTTAGACTTTGATACATGTTTCACCACAAAAGCCATAAAATCCCTCCCCAAAGACCAATGTAACAGCTCCCTACTCAGAAGGTGGGAACTAGCCTACCAATACATCACTGATTCCAGAAACCCTCCTAACCTTAACATCAGATAATTCACCCAACCATTCCCTCAGCTAGCTTCATTTTTATAAAAATCAACCACCATATGTATATATAGAAGTATATGTGTATATAGATGTACATAACAACAGTAATTTTAAACAACAGTTGGCAACACTATTGTGGAACTTTTGAATTTGAACTGTAACTGCCAGTTTTCTTTCTTCTCCCTTCTGATGAAGTCCCTAACTGGGACGAAATATTAAGTTTTTCTGTGTTGTGTCATGTGTTTTATGTGTAATCAAGGCTAATCTGGACTCTATCTACCAGGTAAGCTAGCTGATCCCTATCCTTGTACATAATAATCCTAATCAGCCAATTGGCCTTTCCTTAACTCCTAACCAATTTGAGAATAAAACAAAGATATCAAGTATTATGGATTTTAACAATCATTTTCTCTAACAATCTTTAAGTCTAAACAGATGTTAAGAGTAGCCATTGTGATTGTTCACAGCCAGCCTCCAGGACCGGGCAGCTCTGATGATGAACACACCAGCTTTACCACTGACACAGACTCCATCAGCTCTCCTGTACAGGTACTTGGCCTGTTCATATCTATCAATCAATTCAATAAAAAATAAGTCATATATACATTAGGCTTACCGCACCCCTTAAAGTAGAAAAAATCACTTGAACAACAAAGATGTGATTGTTACTCAAACGTAAAACTGATCAGATGACACATGTCAAATTATGAAGAAACATGATCATGTATGAAATTCTAGGAGATTTTACTAGATATCGCAAATCTAAAGCTTTGTCTCACTACACAGTGACCACCATAGCAGTTCGACTAATAGTCTTCCAAGTTAAGACATTGACTATTCTAGAGGTTAAATACCTTGTTGCCAACGTAATCCTTGGTTTTTCTGAATGGCGACCGGTTTCAACAATCTTAAGGTGTCATTGTCAAGCCTTATTCGTGTGGTTGTCTCTCCTAAGAGGTCATCAAAAGTCTTCAAAACACACACACACACACACACATACAGAGACACAAACATAAACATCCGTTTTTACCAGGAAATACTGTTTGGCCATACAACTAATGATGACGGCGTGGCTGCAGGTTTAGGTTGCAGGTCTAGACTGTGACCGCCAGGTCTAGCCTGAAGTAATGTCAAAAACACACACACACACACACATACACACACACACACACACACACAGACACAAACATAAACATCCGTTTTTACCAGGAAATACTGTTTGGCCATACAACTAATGATGACGGCGCGGCTGCAGGTTTAGGTTGCAGGTCTAGACTGTGACCGCCAGGTCTAGCCTGAAGTAATGTCAAAAACACACACACACACACACATACACACACACACACACACAGACACAAACATAAACATCCGTTTTTACCAGGAAATACTGTTTGGCCATACAACTAATGATGACGGCGCGGCTGCAGGTTTAGGTTGCAGGTCTAGACTGTGACCGCCAGGTCTAGCCTGAAGTAATGTCAAAAACGATCCCTGGCTAGAGCCTAGCGTACTAGGACAAACAAATATATAGATCGTACTAAAAAATGTAATCCCCTTACCTGAATTTAAAAGAAATGAATTTGTGTACGGTAAATGAAGTTTTGTTTCTAAAATGAATTATGGATGTGTCACTAATTCATACAGCAGATCTTAAGAATTACATTATTCTCTTGCACTTTCTCTTCCCGTTTGAAGCACAGGTAGTAACAGTAGCTTATTATCAAACTATTTTGAGTAAAATGTTAAAAATTAGTGGAGACATGAACCAGCCAGCCCCAGGGTTGCCACCATAGTTTAGGGGAAAATTGGGACATGGCCCGGCAGAATCGGGATGGGTGGCAACGCTGGCCAGCCCTCACAACCATAGATGTCCCAGTCTTATACAATCTGTATATGTTGTATAGCCTACACTGTGCGAGAGTCCACAGGACCTGTCAGTGGAAGAGGAGACATGGAGCAGCCAGCCCTCACAACTACAGCAATCCCAGTCCCAGACAACACTTAGTAGCCTTGCCTCTGTAGAAAGTCTCTTCTCTAGAAGAATTCAATCGTTCAAAAACCGCTTCATTGGTGTCAGCTCTGAAGGAAATGATAATCGAAACAAAGGTGATTTTACTCTTTTCTTAAAACTAATTCCTAAATATATCTTCTTTTACTCTTATGTTATTTTAAGTAAGGTGTCAGTATAAAATCTGTAGTATTTTTAAGAGAGGCTATATTTTTTATTTAACCTCTACGTAGTTTTCTGTTTAAAAATTAGGTAAATGGTAGAAAGTGAACATAGTTGAAAGTAACCAACCAAACCTCCTATACTACACACACCACCATTGTTTACCTCAAGCAGTCAGCCTACGTTGTGCTGAGGGACGTGATGGGGCGGAAATGCTTGGGTATTTGTATCATTATAATTGCAGCTTTTTACCGGGTCTGACTTAGGGGAGGTACGATTGAGGCATTAGCTCAAAATTCCTCCGTGAACAGCGCTGTAGTAGAGAGCATTTTGGCAATGAAGGTTTACTAATCGCAAAAATAGTTCTGTTCATAAAATAAAATTATAAATGCATCAAATTCAATTTTATAATTTTTTTATTATAAAATTACTATTATAACCTAACCGAACTAACCAAACTTGCTGATAATGAATTAATATAACAAAAGTTCATTAATAGAAAAAATAATTCTGTTCATTAAATAAAACTAGAAATTGCTCAATTAAAATTTTATAATGTCTTAATAATAAAATTAAACTGTCATAACCGAACCAAACTTGCTGATAATGAAAAAATCTTAGTCAAAAAGTTAGTGCCACCAGCGGGATTCGAACCCGGGACTCTCAGCATGTCAGCCCGGCACGCTAACCACTAGACCACCGAGGCCATGGCTGCAAACTGTATTGTTATGGTAATGGTGTTCCCACAGCTAATGAGAAGCCCACAGCTGTCATCGTAAGCTCATCTATACCTCCCCTGAGTAAATACCCTTTTTACCCATATGCAACAGCTGAGAACTAAAAATAAGAAAATTCAAGTCTAGTCAACCAGTTAGGCTACTATAGGACACATTATAGAACCACCATTGAACATAAGCTAAACACTTCTTTTTACAAACTTTTGCTTGTTTTAAATCATTTGTCTGGTAAAACTGTCAACAACTTACAACGTAAACTTTTCATTGAAAATTTACAGAAGGAATCTTTCTCTAAACATCAGATTGGTATTTGATTGATAGTGTTTGTAGTAAAGCGTTGGATAAAGTTCCAATGTTGCACAAAACTGGATTTTAAACTAGAGACATTATCAAAGCAAATGAATACAGGAAAGCGAGTTTTAGGAGGATTATGCTATGTTTTTCCTGCAGTAGGCTATGTAAATTGCCATTGTCACTGACAGAAAGAAATTGAGATAATACTCTTTTTGATTTTCTTATGCTATAAAACATGAAAATGACAAAAAATTCATAATTTTAATGGAATGTACAGAAAAAAAAAACTGTTTTTTTTAGACTATACCAGTACTATCTGTGTATTTTTGACAGAGGCGGAGACATCAAGATACTGGACAGAGGCACAGAAAGTGATCTCAACTGCAGAAGAGAGAGAGAGACTCGGTGACCACCAGGAAGCCTTCAACTGTTACAAGGCAGCCATAGCACAGCTGCTCAGTGGAGTACAAAGTTAGCAAATCACTCTGTGTAATTGAGCTTTGGAATTTACTTTTTTACATTTTTCTAATAAATATTATCAATCTTACAATAGATATAGGGAAGGTCACTATAGTCCGTTCATAAAATTTAGGCGGTTTAAGGGGATGTCACCCCACTACTTTTTTCTGCTTAATGTATGTTGGCAGTTGATTGAGGTCTTGTCAAATCTCTGTTGAGCTATGTTTTAAAGGTAGGATCAAGAGGGGATAGATTTCTTCCCCTAAAACCACCTAAATTGTGTGAATGGAGTATAAAGTGAATAATCAAGGTCAATAAAATATGTTCTCAAAATATATTGCAAAATTTTTATTCAATTATTATTCTTTAAATTAAATAAATATATAGGATGGAGAGGACACAGCTAACTCACCTGATGTAAGGTTGCAGACGAGTCAAAGAACACATAACAACACACTCATAATAATACTTGATCTTGATATTTCGCCTCTTTCACAGGCTTCTTTAGAAGTAGGCCTAGATAGCAGTTACAAAAACAACAGTTTGTTCTTTAATTATTATTCTCTAAATTATTTTTCATGAGAATTGATTCAGATACAGTGAACGAAGTATTTTTTTCCACTACAGTTTTAGAACCAGTTTTTTTTCTGGCAGATAGGCTACTAAACTGGCATCAAGGCCAGTTAAATAGAATGGTTATACGGTACAAAAAATAATAAAGACTAGGGATGGACGGGTCCCAAAATTTTGGGAAAAAATATTCCCGATTTTCAGGACGGGATTACAATTTGATTCGGGAATTTTTCGGGACAGGATTTGATCCGATCGTCGGCGATTTTGCCACTTGGCGAGTGAGGATGACGCCGCTATCGCGAGAGATGTTCACGATAGTTCCGCGAACGCAGGAGGCGAAGTCATTTCGACGAACGTGCCGTGACCGCAGAGTCATACCGACGATCCCGCCGAGACCGTGAGTCATAACGACGATTGCACCGTGACCGCGGAATCATACCGACGATCATGCCGTGACCACGGAGTCATACGGACGATCACACCGTGACCGCGGAGTCATACCCGACGATCACGCCGTGACCACGGAGTCATAAAGACGTTCGTACCGCGACCGCGGAGTCATACCGACAATCATGCCGTGACCGCGATTACTATACCTGTAAATTTTTACCCATTTTTTTGGTTTTTATAGATCAGTGCCACAAATGGTAAAATTGATTTTGTTTGCATTTTTTGGTAACTGCAATACTCAAGACTTTTTTTTATGCACAGGAAAAAATCGTGTCCCATTCCCGTCCCGTCCCGAACTAAAAATTCAATCCCGTCCATCCCTAATAAAAACCTGTTAACATGTAAAAAAATCACTAAATGAATAAAGTTTCTATGATACCAAACCTTTCAAAGTGATAAGATAAAGTGATATACATTGCACAGCTCAAGGGAATAATTTGCACTTGACTAAGACATGAGTGGTAGCTGAGAGCTAATATGCAGGTATGAGGAGTTGTCAAAATGTACGATGTGCAGTGTGCTAAAAAAATAAATGGAGTACAGTCAAGTGCAGGTGCCTAAAACCTGGCAGGTATCTTCTGAGTACAGTAGAGGTGGAAAAAAGGTTGTCACAACGTACTCTCCACAATGTACAGTACATTGAAGTAAATTTGAGATAGTATATAAAACATATTTTTTTCTTTCTTTCTATCAACATTTTCTTTTTTACTTCTTCATAAATTACTAGCAGAGCACCCGTCCTCCATACGGGGTTGGCATATAAGTATAAAACGCTTATTGACTCAAGCTTTGAGTTTGCAATGGGGGAGGACACAGTTTGGTAAAATTTGGTTCATAAATTTATGGTATGATATAGTATAGCCTAACACATCTACCATTTCCATAATGTTCAACCATTGCACCTAAACAATAGAAAAAATATATTATCAAACATTCGCACAATATCACAAATTATTCATTAAATTAAAAACTCAAACCTAACTGTAAACAATCCTATTTGACAGTTCTCATCGTGTATCACAGCTTTTTGTTGCTGCTTAGTTCAAATTAGCTGTTGTCATATATGCACAAACAAAATAATAATAGTGCTGCACCCTGTTGGGAAACCTTATAATTTTTTAATGCTATTGAATATTATAGAACCAACTTGTAAAGTTGAAACAGCTGACTAAATTCTTTAATTCCCTTTAAATATGAATACTCATAAGGTTAACATGGGGTACTACAGAGCCACTGGGGCGGAGCCCGAAAGGATTTTTGAGATAAGAATATGCCTAAATGTTAATAGGGAATGTGAGCCATCATCATGCCAAATTTCAGCCCAATCCATCCAGTAGTTTATGCATGATTGAGCAACACACAAACATACACACAAACTCACAAACTTTCAGATTTATAATATTAGTAAGATATGTATTTTGGATTTTTGCTATAACCATCTGATTCAGAGTGGTAAACACTTCTATTTGTTATTGTTTGTTTGTTCTTGAAGAAGGCTAATGCCGAAATATAGAACTTTTTTTTAAAAGTGTGTGATAAGTTTATTTTGGAAAATGATTTAGCCGTTTGGCAATATTATAAAGAAACAATGTACAGTACAGTCGGCTACACTAAATGCTACTAGATTATCCTCAGGGAAAGTTGAATAACAGAGAAAGGTGGATAATTGAAGTCAGATAATGAAGAGTCTATTGTAATACTAGGGTTGCTTTCAGAGAGGTGAAAGCCAGTTGAGCGGAACAAACGTGATTTGATATTTGTATAAGTAACTAAATGTAAAAAAGTCAATAGATATACTAATGTTTGTTTTATTGATACAAATTATAATAATTCAAATTTGTTTTAACTACATCTTGTTATTCAGATACCTCGCCAGAAGTGAATATGGTAGTTTTGACCAGAAAAATATTACAGTAGTTGGAATCTGATATTAACATCCATAAAGGGCATTCAAGTATAAAAAAGAAAGGAAATTTAACATTCAAATTCAACTGTAGCCTAGAACAAAAACATTGGACTTCATTTTTCACCCTTACAATCAGTTAAAGTATTTAAGTAAAGTAAACGAGTATTAAAGTATAATATCAGGAGGGGAAATTTGACATTTAAATTCAACTGTGCCACATAACATTGGTCTTCATTTCAACCATTGCAATCAGTTAAACTCAGCTTTCTTTGCTGGAAATAGTTTATGATTGTTAATACCAAGTATTCTTGATGGAGGATATGATTGTAATGTAACTGGAATGTAGGTCTTCTACCATTATTGGGACGATTTAAGGTCCAAATCCAAATGCTCTTTTCTTTTGGTCTGTATGTAGTAATGTAGTAATGTAGTAATTTGCTAGTATCATTGACTTTATATAAAGTCAATGCTAGAATACTGTAGATGGTTTGTTAAGACCATAATGCAAGCATTTTTGAAATCGTTTCCCTGTTTAACCAACTATTCCAAAAAATAAAAAAATAATATGGTGCAACAGAAATAAATAAACCGATCACCTACCTATAACCTACACTTTACCTTCCTAATCTAACGTTACTTCACACTTAATGTAGTCACGAATACTCATAAACCCCGACCTACCTCCCCACATGCCTAAATTAGATCAGGGTTCAATCTGCGTTTTATTAATAAGTGTAATAACTTACTGTATCGTCGATGTAATTCAACATAATATAACCTGTAAGGTATTATCGGATTAAATATCGATTTCAATGCGGTTCGATATATCGCTTATTAAATCCTTATTTCTAACATTGACTGTTTCTAATCAGCTGGCAACACAAATAGGTGCCCAAGAGTAAGTCGAGTAGTCACTGCGATATGCTCCGCGCATTGAGAAAGTAGTTCCGTCTATTTTCGCAATTTGTAGTGAAGTCCGCTCCTTAAAAAATGTTTTAACGGTATTTTCTTGTTTATTAAGATCATAGGAATGATTTTAAAACGTTTAAAAGAAAAGTCTAGAAAGTTCAGAAATACCTTATGATTCTCTTGTTTACATTTTTCTTGTAAACAAAAAACTGTCATATGGCTACTTTAGTACCATAAGCCTAATGTTAAAAATTGGAAATTTTAAGTTCGTTTTAAATTGCATTAGCATTATCTAATTGAAATTTGTTTGTTTAAAAACCATCTCACTATTAGTCTAAGTAATTTTGTTAAGTTTGGCTGAAATGCGTTCAGGCGTTATTGAGTGATGTTTCTCTATTTGTTGATCCCAAAGAGCTTCGCTCGATAAAAGTCAGTCTATTCCAATTATTTTATGACAATTAACAGTCATACACAAACTAAATTGGCTCTGTTAAAATTCTAACGTTACCTATTAGTTTTTGCAAAGGATGTACTATACTGTACTGCATTGAATTTAACATCAATAAACAGTTAAGTATTGTATGGATAAAACAATTTTTAAATGATCTATACATTAACAGACATTGGGTGTTTTGCTAGCCTAGTGGTTGGCGTCTCGGACTTCGGTGAGGGAGAGACGGGTTCAATTCCCAGCACATCGACTAAATATTTATTCTTCTCATTGACATCTCGTAAAATGCCACTGATGTAGATGTAGAAAATAAAAACAAAAAACCAATACATCTAGTGATGGGTCGGTACCACTTTTACAAAGTCGGTACTGGCACAGGTTCATAGCCAAAATCGATTCTCGGTTCTCGGTTCCGGTACGTTCAGTACCTTATTTTAAATTTTTACTTTTTAGGATAGCCAACTTTATTTTTTTTTTTTAACAGAATATCAATATTTCAATTTTACAGTATTTTGTATTAGAATAGGTTGGTCATACAAAACTTAAGGGATTATGAAAATAAAACTTATTTGTAAAAAGAAACACACTTAAATAACCGAACACATTCAAATCAAAATAATATAGAGTGTAGCTGAAGGGTTAAAAATAATTGATGAAATTGGTGATTGGTCGATACCAAAATTATTCAATTCTCGATACCGATACCTAAAAAAACAATTCTCAATACCAATACCATTTTTTAAATAGTTTTACCAAGTTTTGTCAATTACTGAAACATCATCACTGTTTTTCATGGTCGCGGCAAGGTCATGAACATCTTCTGCGGCCGTGAAGACATCATCATAAACTCCTGCGATCAGGGAAACGTCTTCATCGTCGTCCGCGATTTCGGAAAAATCATGAACATGTCTTGCGGCCATGTAGTCGTCATAATCGTCTCCCGGTATAGCAGCAACGTCATCGTCGTTGTCCGCGATCGCGGCAAAATCATCTCCCGCGGCCTTGTAAACATCATCATTGACTCCCGCAGTCCCAGAAACTTCATCATCGTCTTGTGCCATTGCGGCAAAATCATTAACATCTCCTGCGGCCATGTAGACATCATCGTCGTCTCCCGGAATTGCGGTAACGTCATCATCGTCGTCCGTGATCGCGATTACGGCAAAATCATCTCCCACGGTCATGGAAACGCCATCGTCGTCTTGCGCGGTGGCGGCAATATCGGTAATTTTCCGGTATTACCGGTGATGGGTTTCAGTACCGGTACCGACATTTCTCCATCGGTTCTCAGTTCTATTTGGCGTGAAGTACCGACCCATCACTAATCATAATGAACGTTTCTAGTACCACAATTTTATATCAGATTATTCAAATTGGATCCTGTCAAGTTACAAGTTGTACAAGTATTGTTTGGTATAATAAGAAAAATATATGTACTTAGAATGAAATTAATCAGTCTTAATTAGGCTAATTTTAAAAGTGCTAAACAATGTTGAATTACTGTCACAGACCTTAGTGAAGCTGAAGAGATGTTTGGTTTGGGGTACCCCACCTGACTTGAAGCACTGGGCAATGGCGGCGTCGATGAGGACTGTCCATGTACACGTTGAACTACTTGCACTATTACAATTGTCCGTTAAATAAACAAAAAATCATTTCTTCTTGGGATAAAAACAAAACTATTGTCACTTCTATTAGCACTGTACAGACTGATTAATTTAAAAAGTAAAAAGGTAAAAATTGCGGGATGATCAAAAGATTATGCGGATAGACGATAGAAAATATGATGATAATTCAGCGGCGGACGACAGTGGACTGCGTCGTTTGGAAAGATATCAGCGTTGAGGGCAAAGGCCGCATACCTTCGTTATCGCGAAGAGCGGCTGAATAGCAGAAAATTACTTGGGCTAGGTTTTGTTTGAAACGGAAAAATATAAATAAGGAATTGTTTGATTTTAAAATCATGAAACTTAAAATATCCAACAAGTATCATCTAGATGAGAGAGATAGATAAAAGGCAAAACTTATCCTATTCATCTAGAGATATAATAAGGTTCCTTTGGATTAAGAACAATTGTCACAATTTAGGCCTATACCTTTTTTATAATTGTTTCTGTAAACTCCCCAGATGACACAGACCCTGATAGGAGAAAGTTGGTCCGAGAGAAAACTTCTGATTACTTGTGCAAAGCTGAGTTTATTGCAAATAACTTTCTTTCCACTGATGTCAGTACAACCAAAAAAACGGTAAGTAGTAATTTATTATTTTCTATATGAATACAGTTTGAGTTCTATTTGATCATTGAAGTGTATAAGCCAGAGATTGATTTTCCATTTACAGTCCATGAATAAGAAACAGACATAATAATAAATTCATTAAAAAAATGTTTTCACATCATGTTAAATAGTCATGTTAAATAATATTCCTTATTTATTATGATTAGAAAAATGTTTAACGCTGGCAAGGTTTAACAAGAGAGACTGAACTCACGTGTCTGACTGGACTCAAGAGAGACTGAACTCACGTGTCTGACTGGACTCAAGAGAGACTGAACTCACGTGTCTGACTGGACTCAAGAGAGACTGAACTCACGTGTCTGACCGTACTCAAGAGAGACTGAACTCACGTGTCTGACTGGACTCAAGAGAGACTGAACTCACGTGTCTGACCGGTATCAAAAGAGACTGAACTCACGTGTCTGACCGTACTCAAGAGAGACTGAACTCACTTGTCTGACTGGACTCAAGAGAGACTGAACTCATGTGTCTGACCGGTATCAAAAGAGACTGAACTCACGTGTCTGACTGTACTTAAGAGAGGCTGAACTCGCGAGTATGACCGGTACCTAATTTCAAGTGATGGTCATTGTGAGTTCTTGATTTTTACTATTCATGATGGAAAATGTTCCCAATAATCCCTCAAACCCCATTAACCCAGCATCACCAAAAATGAACTTCAAACAATTATTGTGTGAAACAACCAGATATAACATAACAATGATGAACAGATAATTCTATAATTCATGGACTGTAATTGTGTTTCAAACAGATTGTATTGATAATTGATTCTTATTATTATAACAGTAAGACATAATTATTATATTCCGTTTTCCGTTTTTTTTTATATTTCAGGACAGTGACATTGTGCCATTGTCTAGGCTGTGGCAGCCTCTCTCAGACCTCCAATACTTTAAAGTAGTCGGTGTCCTCAACAAAGTGATGCTAGTCATTGATTCTCGGACTAATTTCTTATTCATTATTAAGGTAATTTATTAATAACTAAACTTAAATTTTATACTGTGGTTAGAACAAATATAATTATCTTTTTATTTCAACTTTATCCAGCCCATTTTGGGGGGGGGGGGGGGATCTTAGCACCGCTTTTGTGATTGCTGTAGTTCAATAAACTATCATAAACATAAGTTAGCAAGGCCTATTATGAAACCTCTCGGGCACCCTTAGACCAACTCAACACATATAGTCTTCTCCAACATAGTTCTTGTGGTTACACAAACTAACACATCTGTGAGAGAACATAATGGGTTCCTTTTAACGAGCCTTTAATTTGTTGAGTGTTACCATGATATTATGATAGCTTTCCAAACTACGGTAAGTGGGATTTTGCACATTGATTTGACACAGATTGTGGTAAATAATAAATTACCATCAACAGTTAGGGGAGTTTGTAGTGTTACAAATGAACTCAAGGCAACATTTTCACGGTATTTCGTCCTGTATCGTACATTTAATCTTTCAATGCTAGATACAGCTTAGGGCTAAGGCTCATGTAGATAAATAAATTAAAGATTTACAAAGGCAGTCAACCTCTTAAAAAAATAATCGACAGGCAAGTAGGCTCCTCTGGTGCCATTAATTCAAACAAATACATCTATAGACTAGGAAAGTAGTATAGTTGTTGGCTGCTCAGTGTTGTCGGCTAGTTCTAACCCTTCTATGTTCATGTGTATCAGCACCTCAAGAAATTTTAGTGTTTCTTATCCTGTGTAGGAGCACTTTCATAAAATGTAAACTATTATATTCCCATTATAATTTCATGATTTGTATTTTAAATCCTGTGATTGTTTTAGGCTCTCTACAAATCTGCTCACCCAGTCAATGAGAACAAACGGTGTATTTTCCCTCGTCGTATTCCTTACGTAGTTGAACTGAACTCAATCTATGAAACAGATTCTTCAGTTTTCCTGGTACTGCAGTATTTCAGGTAAAATTACTGTCTACTTTGTTAGTTTTGTTTACATAAGTTTTATTATTAAGTTGTAGATATTACTAATAAATTAATTGCATTAAACCAAATTAATTTTTTGTAAAATATAATATAGGTACTGAGTTTGAAAACTGTCAAAAACTTAAATATGAATGAAAAATTGCATACCATTGATATAAGGCTATACTCCATACCGCATTCACCGTGCATAACCAAGCGCCCATAAGGCATGTATTTTAAATGGCAATTTCAGCAACAATAGCTGTTGTAAAAACAATCATCAGGACCTGCAAAACCTTTTTTAATTTTTACTTTTTCTAATTTCAATGCCAAAAACCAATCTTTAAACAAAAAATGTACAGAAATAAGTCAAATAAGTAGCTTACTTGGCGCCTTCTTTAGGGTTGTGAGGACAGTTGGCGCAACCCTTATGACAATTTAAGCATGATGTTTCCTTAATAGCACAACTATCTCCCTTAAGTACTGCATGGTAAATGTGGAATGGAGTATAGTAAGTGAGTCAGCCATCAGTCCAGCAACTGCAGGTATTCTGGTTTGTAAGAACACACACAAGGGTCCACTAACTCTCAAGAACTCACCAGTAAACTGACAGAGTATTATTGGTTATACACACTTAACCTATAAATAAGAATTAATTACCAGAGTAGGTAACCATTAAATCATTTAACACATGTTTTTATCAGCGGTGGCAAGCTGTGGGACTACATAAGTCCGTTCTTCCAAAAGCCTCAAGAGACCCCACTGAAGACTAGACGGAGTAGCAACAACAGCAACCCTTACATTGGCCGACGCTGTCTCGAGCCAGACCTCGTGTCTATCTCCACATCTGACTCCTGCCCTTCACGTCTCAACATGCAAGGCGAGGGTAGGTATCATTGCAGACATTTCCAATCACGATAAGTGAAATACAAGTGTTCATAACTTTTCAGAACTGGGAATTTGATCCAGTTATTAGGTGGAAAAGTACCTTTTCCTACAGTTACCTAACAATGTACATGTTCTGTCACTGATTTGAGAAAGCAAAGTGGCCATTTCGCTCATCAGCGAGACAATGTTAACATTGTCTCACTCTAATTACTTTGTCTCACTCCAGATTTGCAACGCGAAGGCACGAAATAGTGAGCGCATAACATGCAGACAAGGTCGTATGCGCGCGAAATACGTAGGCAGCACTGGCTGTAAATCAGCTGGTCAGCTGTTGTACTGTTGTATCATTAAATGTAATATTAAAAGTTCACTTCTGTACAAAAATATGTTAGTTTTCTTTACCAATTTATTTGTTTTATGGTAACTGTAGGAAAAATATAATGTGCAACTCGAGTGCAAAGTGCAATTGCCTCACTCGAGAAACCATTCCTCACTTGCCTACGGCTCGTGAGTAAGTATTTCTCTCGAGTGAGTCAATTGCTCACTTTGCTCACTAGTTGCACAAATAACTATAAACACGAGATAAAGTCACAAACTAAGCAACAGCTGGAAAATTACCAAAGAAAAACCACACAAAAAGGTATAGTTTTAAAAAGTAAGTAAAATATGCTGCAAGAAATCAACTATGGACAAGTCTGCACAAGATGGTGGCTTAAGCAAGATAGATAAAAAAAAGTAAAAACTTGTTTATTACTAATCGTAATAGAAAATTTCCGCAGTAGTTTCTCAAATAAAAAAAAAACTTACGTCACCATAAATGAACTTCAAATGAAGTGGAGTACTTAAAAATTGATTTGTTGAAATACTCCTACAATTTAATAAAACATAAACCTTCAAAATAATAATGGTGGGGTTTTATATATATAAATAAAATTAGAGTTTTGTCTGTACATTGCTCAGAATCATAAATTTTTAGGTTATTTTTACGTTTTATACATTAAAGAAGCCGAAACAAGCCTCATCTAAATTTCTGTCCGTCTGTCCGTCTGTAACACTCAAGATGGCATTTTACGCAATCTTCTCCAGGAAAATGAGAGTACCTATCAAGCTCCAAGTCATTTTAATGTATTCACTGGATTGGCGAGAGTGTCTTTAGCCATTAAAATATGGCCTCACTAACTTGTAAATAAAATTACGGACATTCAAAAATGCAGTTTTGTGCGATTTTTGTCAAGTTTTCGTCCAATTTTTATCACATAATCATCTATGAAATAACGAACAGCTGTTTGGATCAAGATTATTTTTTCTATCTGTCACTAAACGTTTACAAATGTTGTTTCCAAATACCGCAACCATTTCCGATCACGTTTTGAAGGCAAATCCCATCCAAGTGATATTAAAAACGTGTTTCTTACATAAAGAATGTAATTAATCGCAAGTGGAATAATATAGTGTAACCGTAAATTAATTTATATAAATAGGCATCATCCAGGTCAGGAACCAGAGATTCTTTGTGCATAAAATTGTTCTTGAGTTTTGATAACCAGAAAGAAGACCTTGAATCAGTGTTGTATACGGCTGGGAAACTTAAATTTATTAATGATCGTCGCCAATAGCTTAGAAATAAGGTTTCCACTCATTGACTCCGCTTCAATGGCGGTTGTCTAAAGTGTAAAGTAAAAAATCACAACTGCAGTGGGTGATTGTAACAGAGGTCTACGGATGATGCTAAACTCAATTTTCCAATGTGTCACTTTCTGTTCCTACCATTGACTATATATATATATAGTCAATAGTTCCTACTCACCGTGTGATGCAATCGCTGGACCATACAGCCAATAGGCCCATAGCCCATCTCTTGGGTATGTACGCCTACCCAATTATAAAAACCTTTTCGACGACGATCCTTGATACTGGTACTTTTCCCTAGAATACACGGCCTACCTACTTAAGAAATAAAATTACAAACGTCCAAAAACCCAACGTTGTGTGATTTTTGTCACATTTCCTTCTTATGTTAATAGATATACCAATCATTGTTTAGGGAATTCGTAATCTATTAAATAACAGAAAGTTGTTGTATAAGGTTGTTTTTTTTTTCAAACTGACACCGATAAGTTTACATTAAAAGTTGTTTACAAATAAAGCAATTAATGGGAAATAACTTTGATTGCCGATAACTTTTTATACGAGAAAATCCAAAACCAAGAGATCAATAACCTTGATTAACGCATATAATTGGTCGGCGGTACTATAGTTCTAACTGTAAACGTTGGTTTTTGGTACTGGTTATTTTCCTTTGAACTGTTGGTAGCAGCAAGAATCATTTTTACGTACCATCACATCACTGTAATTTACAAATTAGTTATCGTTGGTGTTGCACCTTATTTATTACAGGCGTATTCAATTTAATTGATGTCTTAACTGTATAAGTTTTGCTTTTTCTGTCTGGATTCCAAAATGTTAGTTTATGCTAAGAAAACGATAACGCATTTTAGTAAAACATTTATTCAGCAAACCATCATGAATTGTTCAAACGCTTTAAACGTTGTTTATGTATCAGTAGTTCGTGGCCTATTTTGGTAATTTTATTATAAATTACCAATCTAAATCGTCTATAGTACTTCATTTCATATAGCAAGCCGATTCATATAGCATTTCGACATTATTTCGGGTCATCTTCGGTCCAAGCAAATATAAATTGTTATGATAAAATTTTATAACATTAACAAAGGGAATGTTGCTGAAAGTCAACAGTCCCGGAAGATCAAATAATTTATACCTGTGCCGCTAGATCAAAAACTACAATGTTTGCAGTGTCTGTAGATCAAAAATCCCAGAAAGTCAAATAGTACAGTCCGGGCTAAAAGTTTAGTCTATGTTAAAGCAATTGACTTATTGGGAATTTGACCTAATGCAACAGCAGGTTTAATATAACGAAATACGGTAAAATACAAGTTCAGTTTCGCTGAGTCAAAAGTGCCGGAAGATCAAAAGCAATAAAAGTGAACGTCGATTCAGTGTAAAGTAGACCTCCTGCAACGCTTACTACACCAACAAAACTCGCTTTTAGTTACTTCGTGTTTTGTCATAATTAGAATAGAGCTAAAATTATCATATTTGGTACATAGCTTATTTATTAATGCTTCTTGCCAACTGTTTGGTCAACACTGTAAATAGGTATAGTTTATGTAATGAAAAGCCTTTCGTCAAAATTTGTGGCATAAAATACACGCAAGGACGATCTGAACATTTCTGGTTATTATATACGTTTGTAAAAGGAGATCCATTTAATTGTAGAACTATTTTATGAGTTATAATGTAGTCTACATATAAACTGTGTAAATGTATTACGCCACGGAAGGGTTGAAACCTGTCCAAACTATCATATATATTATTATAACGTAAATGGGGTTTTTTCACGATTCTGAATCAACCAGTCGATGGATTTTCATTAGTTTTGTGTTGAAAGAAAGACAATTTTGAGAACTAGATAATTTCAAAGCCATAATTTAAAATTAGTGTCCCAGTTTTTTATAAATTAAGTTTTAGTTTTTAAAAAGTCTAGCAGCCAATGCTAACCTTCTCCAATAAGTCAATGCTTCTAGCTAGCTTTTAGTACAATATAATTTGCTTAACATAACAGCTGTAACATTCAGCATTTGTGACACAAATTCAGCATTTGGAAGAAAATTCAAATACATACTTATGGTTGACTTATTTATACTATGTATGTGTAATGCTGACCATTGATACATTTAATTCTTCGGTACGAGGATGGCAGATTAATTAAATGTGCATAGTAAAATACAGTAGTAGGATGTTCAAATTATTTTTTAAAGTATTCTTTGTAATCATCGATTTGTTTTAGTCCAATATAATTTGTTTTAACTAACAGCTGGTTGAATGTGCTATGTATACTTATAAAAGGCAAAGCCCTCACTGACACACTCTCTCTCACTCACTCATCATCACTAATTCTCCCACTTCCCATTTACCTATGAGGCTGAAATTCGATACACCGATTCTTTGGGCATTAAATAGGAAAACTAAGTAGTTTTTATTATGATCGGGCATTCGGGCTCCGCCCCAGTGGCTCTGGAGTTTCCCATTTTACCTTATGATTTTTCATATTTAAAAGGAATTAATGAATCATAACAGCTGTGTCAATTTAACAATTTATGACAACAGCTAATTTGCAACCAAAAGCTGAGTGAGCGTTTCGAACGAACTTCAACCTGGAGGTGAGTTAACCCCAAGGCAAGTGAGCTCAGCGAACGAGCTCCAACCTAAAGGTGAGAGAGCGTAGCGAACGAACTTCAACCAGGACGTGATTGAGCCATGCGAACGAGCTAATCTTGAAAATTAATTAGTTTAACGGGGCAAAGCCAGCGGGTACAGCTTGTTATTCTATAGAATTATTAGGTTTTTAGCGAATTTCGCATATAGGGAATAAGCTATTACCGTATAACTCATGGGAACACCTGGACCCGGGACCGATGTAATTTTTCGTTTCGAGTCCCTAGAGGCCAAAAACACCATCCGTTCAAATTCATATATATGTAAGTGTATAAGACATTTTGGGGACTTGACTTTTTCGGGACTCGAGAATTTAGTACTTTTCGAGGACCTGTGCAATTTATTCCATTCCAAATGCAGCGCGTTATCGATCTTCACCCTTGTGTGGGCCTCCCATTCACTGACGGAATGTCTCGTGGCGTATGACGACCGGATATAAATAGTCACTTTAACACTCACTTATCTCGTTATTTTTTCAGCATATTCGTTGACCCGTCTGCAGGTCTGTTGATGGGCTGTCAGAGCGTCTGTTTTAATAACTGGAATGCGTTATGTATGTTTGCTGCTGATTACGGTGAAGTATTGTTAGAAATTCCACCTAATCTTTTTAAGTTACCCATTAAATTCATAGAAATAATAATATTTAACTGTTTGACGAGTACCCCTATTGTATTCAAAATACTCAACGGCCCAATCCAATGTCACGTTTCGTATTTTGTATACTACCGTTAATTACTAGACTTAATTACTAGCTTCATTCCCACTGTTCTTGTGAACTTATCTCTAGATCAGACTGTTGCTTCATCCGCTTCTTCATCAGTTAATTTTTCATCTTAAAATCTAAAAAAATATCTTTTTGGTACCTATGTTATCACCCACGGGATCTTTGAATAATTTTAGGCTTAACTGAATCTGAAGTATGTGGTTTGGTGGTTGATCATTGTAATGAATTATATAAGATTAACCTGCATTACACTATCGACAAATTAACTATCAAATATTTATTAAAACACTGAAGCATACTGCAAACGCTGAGTCATACTGCAGCAAAAACAGCCGTATTTAGTGAGCTTAAGTAGGTCTTTTCACTATTTTCTCCCTAGGAAGTGAAAGTCAGCTGATTTAAACTCAGTTGTGAGCTTCGATTGTATGCAATCGCATGTATCGAAAGTATGTATAATTTTTTTCACCACACTATGATGTTTGAGGCCCGATTTCCCCAAATTCTCTCTAACGATGGTTTAATTAAACTTCGGTTAAAACTAACCGACGATTTAAACCACAGTTAAGGAAATCTGGTTTCACCAACGAAAACGCGTCAAAACTAACGCTGGTTTTATAAACGAGAGTTTAGAGTAAAATCTAGGTGGCGGTGGCAGTGAACTGTCATAATACCGGGCTGTTACGGGAGCAAGTAAACATAACCTAGAAAATAAATCAGTGTTTATGAGGTAGTGAAAACAAAACTGGAGACAGAAAGCTTACAGAAATACAACAGATTCTGAGCAAAATAACAGAAAGCAAGAATAAATACCAAAACAATTAACATAAGCAAATAGAGGCAAAGCAATAAACATATTCGAGGAACAAATTGGTTGAGTTTTGTGGTCGAGTCAAGACTCATCAATCCAACTTTTTACAAGGATGTTCAATATTCTGTTTTGTTCACTAACCAGTTTGGTACATTTGAAGTAGTGAAAAAACTGGAGTCAAAAGAATTACAAGAACGAGACACAATGTAGATAACACCGAAATAATTATTTTCTATAAAATACTAGCAGAATAATGACAATTTAGGTTTAGGTTTTGGTTTACTTACGTCTGACCGAACGCAAAACAATTGTTTGAACGTTGGGTTAGGGTTACCCAAAGCCGGGAGAAGGAAAGGGAGCCTATTTTTTCGAACAATGAAATAATAAATTTGATAATGTTGGTAGAAGAGCCGGGACACTCTTTTTAGCCGAGATAAAAGAGTACAGAGTACGGCTCTTCATCGCCAATCAGTTCAATGCGGTCGCTGATCACAGATATACGCCTTAACTAAAAGCCTTGTGGGATAACCTAAAGCAATGCACTATGTGGGATAGCCTAAACACAAACCACTACAGTGGTTTGTATTCATTTCCTAAAGAAAAATGCTAAACGTTTTGATAGTTCATATCTAATAATAAAATCAATTTCATCTTTGTTATTAAAATCATTAACCCTTTCTCTTATCCACCTAGGCGAACAACATAGGCCACTTCATTGCCATCACTTACTTTCAAAAGCTAATTCGTATCGTATTCTCTTCTACCATTTCGCCTTTCCATATAAACTTTAAACTTAAAGCCAGCTGATATTCACTTAACGAAAGATTAAAGAAGTTAACCGGTCAAAATTGGGCAGTTAATTATCTAACGACGGTTTAGTCTAAACTAGCGCTAACGGCGAGTGGTGAAATCCGATTTCGTCAGTTAAGAGCTAACTGCAGTTAGAGCAAGGCTTAACGGCGGTTTAAAAGTTTGGTGAAATCGGGCCTTAGTGGTTTTACATACGTTAATTGGTGGCTGAAAGTTACGTTTTGCTGGCCATGCCAGCTGTCATCGTTATTCGGGGACCGAGCAGGTCCCTAGCAGCGACCACAGAATTAAAATTTTAATTTTAATTCTGTGGTCGCTGGTCCCTAGGGCCGCAAAATTAGCTGCCCGCTTACTTACTTAAAACATGAATGCATATTAAATACACAATCAGTATCCATAGAATTATTTTATTGTCACCGTTGCCTAGCAAATATTAATTTTTATTTTTGCTGATTCCTCGAATTATTTCTTCACATAACCTTAAAGTTGTAGTTGTGTTAACAACCAGTGTGCATTATTATAGAGGTGAATAGTGGCAATAGGGTATAGTGTGGTGCAAAATAGCGTTCGTACCACGGACCGAAATGGTTTTGCAGCTCTCGATCGAGACGAAGTCGAGAACTTAAAAACTATCTCGAGCCTGAAAACCTTATTTTTGGCCCTAGGTACGAAATATACTATTAAATGGGTTGTAGCTTAATCGGGTTTCAACTTTATTTAATTTACAGTCTGTTTCAAAAGTAGAGAAATAAGCAAATACATTAACAATAATACAACGTTAAAAGTATAGTGATTTACCACTCTCAACACTAGCTAACAAAGACAATTTTGATAACACAGCAACACAGCCGAATCTGAATGGGAGGTTTAATGTCGTAAATGGTGTTGTGATTGTCCAATAAATTTAGTGCAAGATGAGAGCTCGCCTTGTGGTCGGAAACTTGACCAAAATTATGTATTTTTCCAACTTATCTATATTTACCCTATGCTATAAATAAGACATGTAAATGGAATTTCTTCTATTTGGTTTTATTTTCTGTTTACATTTAGTTGTTATTTCGTTACCTACATGGCAACCCATACGGCCCAAGTTATTTTTTTTAATTTTAAATTCGTTTCTTGTGTTTATTTTTGAGCCTATTTTAATTTATAAAGGGATTCATCACATCTACAGGAAAATATCTTTCATTTGGTACCAACCGCGTGTAATTCGTTCCAGTAGTATGGTCAGGCTAGCTGTCATAAGTTTTGCAAAAGTTGTTTTGTATAAGACGATTTTGAATGATTTTCCAATTTGATAATCTTTTTTCACTAGATTTTGTAATTTCTTCTTTGACTTTTCAAATTCTAAGAGTATTATGAAGTGTTCTGTTAGTAACAAACCAAGGTGCGTTGACAATTTTACGTAGCAATTTTGATTGGTATCGTTGAAAAATTTCAATGTTTGAGGTACTTGATGATCCCCAAAGTTGGATCCCATAAGTCAAAATTGTTTTTATAACTTTTCTGCAAAGTAACATTATTTTGTGTACTAAGTTTTGATTTAGATCCAAGAAGACAATTAAGCTTAGTTATTTTAAAATTTAGATATTGTCTTTTAGTCCAGATATGTGCCTTCCAATTAAGCTTTGCATCTAAGTGCATGCCCAAGTATTTTATTTCTGTTACTTTAGGGTGGTGAATATTGTTCATGGATACTGGAGGACATGTAGCCAGATTTAGGGTAAAAGTAATGTTTTCTGATTTATTTTTACTAATTTTGAACCTCCATGTTTTAAACCAATGTGAAATTTCATCCAAGTTTAACTGTAAATTTGCTGTAGTTTGAACCGGTTTGTCGTGGACAGATAAAATGGTCATATCATCCGCAAATGTGGCAACCATAGTGTTTACAATTTCTGGTAGGTCCGATGTATAGGGAATATACAAGTATGGTTCAAGTACGCTTCCTTTGGGGATTCCTGATTCTATAGGGTAAAGGTCAGTTAAATAATGTTTATGTTTAATTTGGAAAGTTCTGTTTGTAAGATATGATTTTTAAATATGAAAAACTGAATGGGGTAGCTAAATGTGGCATTCTTGTCAATAGTTCGATATATCGATAGTAATATACACTAACACAATCGTAATAAACGAAATAATTTAATTATATTTACTAAACAGATGCTTGTTTGCATTAGCAAAATAAATAACAATTTAGAAGTCATTTTGAGAAGTTATCTTAGTATTTCTGTTAAAGAAATGACATTTCTTCATAATCTTAACATCTCAAATTACTTTAATACTTTCTTCTGAAATGGCTACCATACTAAATTCAAACTCACATAACAAGAAATTAAATAACATCTAAACATAAATTAAAAAGTTTTACACCACAATTAAAAAAACAAATGTACGATTGCTCTTGCTCATTCTTCATCAGATTAGGCATAGGCACGAGACCCTCCTTCATTGCGCAGTCTGTAGTCTTGGAGATAAGAGAGATATGCGGTAAAGATAAGGAAGAACTGGAAAGGTCCGTTGTGGGTTTGCAATATTTATCTCAAAATCCAGCGCAAGGTTAACTAAATTTTGGAATTAGGGTCTGAATACGTGATTGGTGAAATCCAGGAGGCAATACTGAACTTGCACTACTTATGTTTTATCGCATTTTTTACCTTATCTACCAAAATTATGCTATTTTCCTTTGGCACTTTAGGGGGAAACGACTATTTCACCCTGAAAATCACGTTTGGAAATCGAGAAAAGCTTTAGAAATCGGCGATTATAAGCGCTCGAAAAATCTTTTTTTCTTTTAATGGAAGCCTATTTTTTATTATTCGAGTCATTTCAAACTTCTTTTCCTCTTGCACTTTTTCAGCAAACACATATTTAACCACGAAAAACACGTTTGAAAATCGTTAAAAGCGTTATAAATCATTAATATCGCCACATTTGACTGGTAAGTGTCAATAAAAGAGTGTAAAAGAGTCCTTGGAGCCTAGACGTTGTAACTCATAAAACAATGTAAGAACTACAAAGACAATTTATAATTTAACAATATACTAGATATTTAAATTACAATCACTCTGATGTTTGAAAAAATATTTTTGGACTGTAAATAAATCTCCAGCTGCTGTCTGAAATTAACGTAATTAACATCGCTCTTATGGGGGACAAATCCAAGATGGCTGTTAGCTTTCATTGACTCCACTGGAGAACAATAAAAAACTACAAAGAACATTTCTAATCTCACACTATACTCGATGTTAAATTATAATCACTTTGGTGTTTGAAAAAATATTTTTGGACGATAAATCGCTCTTCAGCAGCTGTTTGAAATTATCCAAAATGGCCACTAGCCTCCAAGGACTCCCTAAAGCTATGGTTCCACAGGATGCGGAATCTCCGCCATGCGGTGCGTAATTTTTCGCAACGGAAAATTACGCAGCGAAAAATCATAAGGGTGGTTCTACAGACTGCGAAAATAACGTTGCGGAGATTCAGTTCTGTGCAAACTAGCGACGGAGTATGGATAGAAAGAGGAAAGCCATTTTGGCTTTGATGCTATATGATGACATTGATGATATTGTCAATCTTTTATCTTTGTTAGTGTCAAGTCGCAGTGACCGAAGTGACATATTTAAGAATCGGGACAGTTAAGGGGCGTATAACATTCTGGTTCGTAATCATTTAGTTGACAACGAAATTAGGTACTTCCGTGTGTCAAAAGACCAATTTTTCTTTTTGGTTGATCTCATCAAAGATGACTTACCCACCAACGCTACTAATCGAGACAAACAACCATTGAATGCCGAGATGAAACTAGCGGTACCACTAAGGTATGTACCAATATTTAATATTTTTGCTATTTATTTAACGAAACTTAAGGGGTTTCAACCACGGGCAGATCCCGTTCAACACTTGATACCCAAACATCTCAGGAATTGTTCGTCAGGTCTACCATTTTCGACAGTTTATGTTAAATGTATTATAATAATTTATTTAAGCAGTTAGTTTGTTGAAAGTAGGTGTTTCGTTTCGATTATAGGTATTACTTTATAATTGGCTCAACTGTTGTGTATAGATAAACGTGACCTAAACAAACCATTACTTTTATCATTGAATGTATTCTGGTGTGATTGTGTGCATACGTCTTCGCTAATTTCTCAGAAACCCACTGACATGCAATTTCCACATCATGTTGAGACACCAACTCGACAAGTTCTTCCTCTTCAGGCGAAGAAAAACGTTCATCTATAACTCTTTTTACATCACAAGACATATTGAAACTGCACGGTCACAAAATTTGATGGCTCTTCTCCGCTGGCGGAATCCGCACTGCTACTGCTCTCAGACCAGTATGATTTCTCCGCCATGCGGAACGGAAATTTCGGGATGCGGAATCGTAAGTCAGTGGAACCGCACACATGGGAACTCCATTAAACCAGTGTCGTTTTAATTCCGCAGCGGAAAAAATCGCCCCGCACGGCGGAGATTCCGCATCCTGTGGAACCAGGCCTTAAAATAACCTTTAGCTGAGCTCCTCAGCCCTAACCTAAGCTGGGTTTACCCAAAATCGGTAATTTTCGGCACTTTGCTGATCTAATTTAATCAAATCTAATTACCAACACTAGTCAACTATAATTGGATGTTTTTTTAAACTATTAGTATGACTGCAAACGTATAATTATTTTCACACACAATTTATACATTTACAATTGTTAAAGGACCCCAAATCGATATCGATAGAACTAACTCCATTGTTTTAAATGCTTGCTTCAGACCAATTAATCAAATTTAGCCAATTATAAATGTTGCTACATTAGAATTTCGTCGTATATCTACATCTATATCTATACTAATATATAAAAATGAGATGGTGTGTGTTTGTCTGTCTGTCTGCTACTTTATAACGCAAAAACCACTGAACCGATTGAAACAAAATTTTATATTAAGGTAGCTTATATACCAGGTTAAAATATAGGCCTATTCCTTTTATCATATTCCCCTTAGGCAACGCCCCATGGGCTTCCAAAGTTTCAATGTTTACATTTTGGAAGAATGTAAATAGTCAAAAATATGAATTGAAGTCAGCTGTAAATATTATAATTTGACAGTTCAAATAGCAGAGGTTAAGAGGTACAGGTTCTGCTGCCAAGATTCTAAAGCTTTATGATTATGAGAATAGTCTGATTAAAATATTTATGAAATTATACTTATTTTCATGGAAACAGAAGGATTTTATACATTACAATGTATACATTTTTGGAATAATTTTTATATGGTACCTTTTTGTTTACGAATTTGAACTGATAAACAAATGTTTGAATCAGGATTTTAATAGGTTTTAAAAACCAAGAGATGCCGTATATGTACTGTACAGTTTATAAAAATTAACTGACTCAACGTTTACAATTGTTGTATTAATTAAATTTACAAACTAAATTTCAACTACACCTACTTTCATTCAGTCCAGAGGTAGCTATTACTTATACTTTCTTCTATCATCTAATTCACATTCACTTTTTTACATTTACTGAAACCTCCTTAGTATAGTTCGGCCGCTGAAAGCGACCTCCTCCAGCATTAGTTTAGCATTAGCGCGCAGGTCGTTTTCTAAGCGGCCGAACTATAGATGTGTTCTTACAACCCTGCTTTAATTTGACTAAGGAGAATACATATCACAAAACTAAGCTGCACTCAATTCACTTTTGTTTCTAAAATCAATTCAATATCTATAACATAACTATTTTTCATTGTCAATGTTTTAAACGATGATTTAATTACAAATACATACACGTTTCGAACTATGGAACGAGTTAAAATAATAACTAATTTGTATTATGTTGTTGAGTTATACTTAAATTGATGAAATTTGTGCCTGATTAAGAGTAATAGTGGTTGGCTTTCTAACAAAAGGTAATACAAGTTTTCCATTAGTTTGTCTTTTCTTGTTATCGTGATATATACACACTGATCTGCAGGTAAAGATTTAACTTGGAAAAAAGCTCAGTTGCTACGGTAAAACATATCAATTGTATATGAAATCATTAAAAACGGGGTTTTCTTTACTACAGTGCTTTAAGTTATATACGATTTTTCCCCTTAGTTATTTTAAATGTACGTTTATCAACGAAATAAATAAGTAAGCTTATCATTTGAAAATTGAATCATAAGGGTATATTATTTCCATCAGCGCCTCATATCATTCCTAGCCTTATAAACTTATAGAAAAAACATCTTTCTAACTAGCCTAGCCTTAAAGAAAGATATTTTTTCAAACTAAGAGTTTCAATTGAGTTATGTTCCAGAAAACAACGAGGAACGTGTAACTATTTCATACAACAGAGTTCAAGATCAAATTTTTCGCTTTAGTGTCCTCTCCGTTGCGAAGCGCGGTTACAAGCTAGTTGAAAATAATTGTATTTATTACAAGCCAAAGGTGTCTTATAGATTCCGAGTAAATTATTATAAACTATCAAATGGAGCATGTAAAGTGCATTATAAATAATCAACAAACCCTATCATAATTGACTATTGATTCAGTTACTGATTCGGGAATTACAATTAATTGCTGATGATAACTGAATGCTCTGACATGAAGCAGTGTTCTTCTTTACCTATAAAACAAGGTTGACACCTTTCTTCACTGATCACGTAATGCGTGATTTTCTATAAAGTCTTGGAAAAATAAATAGACTACAGGTGTACTGTGTGTGGTTTACACACAAATATTCATCAAACTGTGTGATAGTTTGTTATAGCAATGAACAATTTGAGAGTATCGTATTGTTTAAGTCGATGGAAAATCTCTGTTGATCCTGTTTTACAAGCAAACCAAAAAGATACAGTAGTCACCACTCTATGCGACATATTCTAGCCAGAAAATTGTAATCGTATGATTCTATAAGCATTGGTAGGATTGCAAAGTACTACACAAACATTATTTCAAGGGTAATAACAGTCACAATTTCCGCTGACTTTAAAAGAGTCAACTAAACTATTATACTAATGGACACACAACTAAATGGAACAACTAATGGAAATTCTCACGATGCACATTCGTTCGATATAAGCATTGAGTATACACGTCAGTACATACGTGTATACCCAATGATATAAGCAACGGTTCTTGCAATTTATTGCTTATTGTTTTTTAGAGTTGTTTTCGGACTTACTCACACTCGTATAAGGTTTTCCACGTTTGTCATTGATAATGTAGCCATGTTGCTTTGAAATGGCGACCATACAAAATGTATGCATTTTAAGCCAAGTATGGATGGAGATGAGTGTGGGATGAGTGGAGCGATCTTGTTGTCCTGTTTGTGACTAAGGCCGACATAATCCTTAGACACAGCTGTTAATTAATAGTGCATACAGTCAATTAATAGCAGCAGAGGTCAAGTTTGGTATCAAATTAAAGGTTTTATTCATAAAAATACATTGCTGCAAACCCAAACTCAAACGAGGATGATGATAATAACGTTAATGATGTCGCTAAAACGTATCGTTTGAAATTTAACAGCTGAAAATAAGTGAAATAGAAAAGGTTTTGGTTAAATCCATCAAATTGTAATTGGACACTAGTAAATACTAGTGCACTTGTTGCTACCTCCCCCCTTCGGTTTCATGTATTCCTCTCAATCAGTTCAAACCTAGGAGGATTAAACATTAATGTTAATTAATGTTAAATCAAACCTGAAACACCCAGATCGAAACTCGCCTGTCGTTATTTTACCATCGCCTGTTTTTTAAATATATTTTTCAAAAAAGAAATATTATATTGATTTACTTTGGATTTTAAAAATGTTAACGTTTTATTTTGTTAAAGATTTATGGTGATACGTAAATATTGTGGTGTAGTAGAGTATATTCTATTGTAGTTAAGTGTTAAATTTTGAAATTTTAGGGTGAATCGAGATGAATCTTTGTTTATAACATGGGTCTCTCCTACCTTAACATACATACCAAGTTTGATAAACATCGGTTGGAAAAGTGCAAAGATAAATATTTGTATGTAAAAAATACAAAATGGCGGATATCTGGTTAACGAAATGATTTTGGAAAAAATGTTATCCTTGATTTTCTGTTTATTTTGACCCAAGGAATTACTAGGTAAAGTATCTCCCCGCTTATTTTAACACCCTGTTTATGATGTATTCTTATAAGTGAAAAATGTTAGCTGGCAATAAAGAAAGATGTTTTATAAATAATATGAATGTACTGGTGATCTGTATATTCACCTTTTTCTTGTCCTTAGATAAAATAAATTAGATAAATTAAAAGTCCACTCAGCAGTCGCATCGTACGATGTAGTTCTTTCCATGCGTTGCGAAATGCTAAATTTGCCGTCCTCTTCAACCCAAGTTATCTACTGAACCACTGATTGTAAAAAATTCAAAAAAATATATTTTACGCATCACACTTTTGGCTACAATTTTGCCACAGACAAAACCTCTCTAACCCAAAAACAAACAAAAAATCTCGCATGCTAACTTTTTCATGTTAGAAATCACGATTTAAAACTATTTCACCATACAAATCATTTTTTATTAATTAGATCGGTAAATAGTTTAAAGTTCCAACAAAATAGTCATCGAGTAGGACTAACCAAGAAGCTCTGTGCCAAATTTCAAAATTTTAGCACAACTTTAAGAACACCAAAACACGAAATTATTGAAGACATGCGTCGAGAGGACTATCGTTGTTTTTAACAGATTATACTTTTGACCTTCCGGCACTGTTGACTCAGCGAAACTGAACTTATATTTGATCTTATTTCGTTATATTAAAACTGCTGTTGCATTAAGTCAAATTCCCAATAAGTCAATTGCTTTAACATAGACTAAACTTTTAGCCCAGACTGTACTATTTGACTTTCTGGGATTTTTGATCTACAGACACTGCAAACATTGTAGTTTTTGACCTAGCGGCACAGGTATAAATTATTTGACCTTCCGGGACTGTTGACTTTCTGCAACGCGTCCTTAACAAAGATTTCAAATACTAATTTTGTACTTTGTTATGCTTAAAGCATAGCAAATTCCCTAATTAAGTTCTGTATTTTTGTGTGTATGTCTGTTGGTAATGCATTAATGTCCTTATTTCTCAGTGTTTCACGGGAAGGACAAGAGCACCTTGATAATGAAAATGTCAACCCGAATAAAGTGTTAAATTGTGAGGTTGAGGTAGTACCTTAAATACTTTTAACCATTGTGAAAAGTAACTTTTAATTATATGCCTACCTCAGGGCTATGCCTCATAGATCTATAAAGCTTTTTTTTGGATTTAACATATGGACCAACAAGATCTGGGTGACATTTAATTGCGAAGCATTAGTTTTGGTTTGAAACTGTCAGATACTGTATTTGCGAAGGTTTATATATAATAGTTTTGTCAGCATATCTGAAATTATGCAAACCAACTGCTGTGCTTAATATAAGATGGTTTTAACTGACTACGATAAAATCCCCGTGCGTAGAAGGTGCTTAAGGTTTGATTTGATTTGAAATGAAAAGTTTTCGCTAGCCCCGCCTTCCGATTGTCTGTTGCAAGAATATTACCAATGGATTAGTTATTAATGGATGCGCAGTAACAGAATGAATGAAGTAATATTTTTACTTCTCATAATACAACAAAATAACGTGTAAATAAAACACATACTTAAAATTCATAATAAACTACAGCAAAATTATTAAAACAAAAGGAAAAGGCATTTTTGTTTTAGGCTACGGTATTTAATTATGAAGACATGAAGTCGTGTCGTAGTTTGATACAAAAGTAATATTCTTGTGGATAACCAAAAGGCATATTAACCTGCTTGAAATAATTCTGTTGGCCGACATTAATTAATTATTAGCTATGCGATACTACACTACAGCCTGCGGGCAGCGCTACTTGCCGCGCCACGCCTGAAAACTGAGATTTGGTCGCTCTGTTCAACCCAAAATTTTAACAAAACTATGCATGATAGAAGGAAAAGTTAAATGCAAATAGTAAAGTATATTTAATTATCTACAACTTTCTCACAGACAAAACTTCTCTGACCAACAAACAAAAATTTTAGTAGGCGACTAACTTTTTCACTTCACTTTTCCAAGATTTTTCTAACTTTTTAATTAAAAAAATATATACATATACTACCAAATAAAATTTTTATTTTCAAAACCAAACAGTGGCATGAAGGGTTTATTCCCTAGCTATGTACCAAATTTTATTCAATTGTAAGGGTGTAAAAATGCAGTATATTTAAACCGCGACCACTAGTTCCGTACTACCGTAATAGTGAAACGGCTGGGAGTTAATGCTCAGTGCGACGTTGCCAATTCTCGCTGACCGCGGCCTGTAGTTAAAGGAGGCTGTGGTTTAAGTGTGTTTCAAAGAATAAGGTCACAAATTAGTTACAAAAATAAACACAGCACTTTTTGAGTTAGTGGATGCAGGGGTACCAGTATGAAATGTTTGGTTCTTCCCATTACAGTTAATAGACCCTGGAAACACCACCATTATTAGGTGAAACACTTTATTTGTTTGGATTACTTATCTTAAAAAGTTTTTAAAATACAAGTTTTTACTTAGAAACTAGTTGCATATTTTATTGTTTCACTGCTACTTTTTTGTTCTATGTGTATTGATGACAAAAATAATCGTTTCCATTACTGTAGACTCTGAAGTAAGATCGACACTGTCCAGTCCAGGAACAAGTTACTTGGATCTCATAAGAGATTACGCAGCCAACAAGAAAACAGATCAACCTTCTGCAGAATCTGCTCAACCTGACAGCTATGACAATCCTGATCCGGCCAACTCACCGGTCTACCGTATTGTCACGGACACTTTGAGTTGCAACAACAACGCCTCAGAAAATCTTCCTACCTTGACAGCTTCGACTGACAACTTGTATAGAGATGTGCTCACTCTGGTCAACTCTGACTTTAAACTCAATATAGAAGAGAGTGTAGATATTGAGACAAAGGTGAGTTGTTTAATATTGCATGTGTAAGTAATTTGCTATGAAATAATTTATCCAAACATATTTACAAAATACTGTAAAACAAATAACTTAAAATGTTGAAATTGAGTAAACTGTGATGTCTGGACAGAACCAAAACTGTATAATTTGTTATAAACCCAAGTTTATATTTGCTTGAGCTTAATAGAATTTAGGTAATCCTATGGGTTTTCAATTAGACATAGATATTGTAGCCTCAGGGTTAGAACATAAATATTTAGAACATAAACATAGAACATAAATCAACGATGTAGAAAGAGCTGGTTCATAGAAGAATTGTGAAAAGTATAAATGACATCTCTAATGTAGTAACCATTGTAGAGATATTTGAAAAAAATACTTGATTAAATTATATTACTACTGGCTGAAATGGCCAGTTCATGAGGAGTAATAATCCTAGTGTTTTCTTGAAAAATTTCTGGAAAAAATCTAGGTACAGTAACCATGGAAGATAGATTTGGATATTTTGGGTGAATGCAGGGCCATATTTAGAATGTATGAGGCCCCCGGCGGCTCACACCAGAGAGGCCCCTCTCTACTCATCCTTTGGTGGCTGGAGCTTAGGGGGCTTAGAAATATATGTTTGATTGCTTCAACTCGATGAGCTTGACGCTTTGTTTTCGACTATCTGATCAGATAATAGGCTAGGAGACCTAGTAATAAATCATTCCTTTATACAGGTTCCATTCTATATTCATAATAATTATAATAATCCATGAAAATTATTACCTATAATTCATAATAATTATATTATGGAGGTCAGCAGTGGGTCTGACCTGTTTACTTCGGGTCATGTTTAAAATGTTACTTTAAGTGTTCAGGCTAAATTTAGGGCAGAAAAAATCAGGTTGCTTAGAAAAGCATGGATTTAAAAAAATATGAATTGGAATACTATAATTGGTTTTAAAGACTACTGCCATAGCATGAACACAAAACAAAATTTTAAATAAATTAAACCGTCCTCGGTCACGACGAAATTGTGAGCGTCCCCGCAGCGAAATCAGAGACATCTTCCTTAATCGCGAAAGAATTGTGAACGTCTCCTACATTCATGGCAAAATAATAAACATCTGTTGTTCAAAAGTTCATTGCGGACATTTTCCATCATGATGGTAAAAAACAATACACAACGTTTCGGGATCTGGAATCTGATCCTGTCCTCAGGTGGAAAAAAAAAAACTTAACTAACACATTACAACTAACAATACAGAAACACCCAACCTAAGTTGGAATATACTACAGAGGGTAGCAGTCAAAAAATATGCACTGCATAGCAGTCAAGTCATGGTACAACACGCAAATAATAACCAATCACAAAACACTATATAGTCTATAAAAAGGTGTAGTGTGAACACACTTTCAGTCTCATTGGTGGAGTCATTGCGAACGGTGCTATTAGTGTTCCATCGTGTGAGCTGTTCACACTACACCTTTTATAGACTATAGTGTTTTGTGATTGGTTATTATTTGCATGTTGTATCATGACTTGACTGCTATATAAGTGCATATTTTTGACTGCTACCCTCTGTAGTGTATTCCAACTTAGGTTGGGCGTTTGTGTATTGTTAGTTATAATGTGTAAGTTAAGTTTTTTTTTCCACCTGAGGACGGGATCAGATTCCAGATCCCGAAACGTTGTGTATTGTTTTTTACCATCGTGATGGAAAATGTCTGCAATAAACCTTTGAACAACATTAACTCACCATCACCAACAATGAAGTTCAAACAAAGAATTTTACAATCATACAATCTTTTACAATCATAGAGACATCTATGTTCATGACAAAATCGGATAATCCCCCATGTGCCATAGTCAAAACTGTAAACATCTTCTCCAATAACGGAAGAAATGTGAATATCTTTTGTGTCACAGAGACTTTATTTTAGACTGCCCTGATCGTGATTTTCGATCTAATAAACTTAGCAGACGATTTTGTTGATCAAATTTAAAAAAACTAGGCTCAAAATCAAACCACCTTCTAAATATCGATGAAATTATTTTTCAAGAGTATAAAAAACCGAGCTATTTTTTCAAACTACTTCTATTGTTGTTACTGTTTTAAAAAACTAAATTAGGCCAATTCTTGATTTCACCAATGGGAACGCCCCTGAACGCCAGGTTGAAAACATAAGTTCAGGGGCACTCTCATATTTTCATTGTTGATGTTAGCCTCCGGATTACGTTGAATATAAAAATTGGTGTAAATACCTGCTTCTTGTAATCCAAAATGTTGCTGCTATGACGCAACTAGTTTCAACTTCTCACAAAGTCATCTTCGGGCGTCCAGGGGATGTCAAATCACTTCATCAGAAGGTCTTCAATACACACATTATACGTTCATACACGAACATGGTCACGGTTACGAACACGAACACAGACACGAACATTGAAACAAAAAAGTACAATTTAACGAGTAAAAGCTAAAAATGGTAACACCGGTGAGGATGATCTGTCGCGACTGGATAGATGTAGCGTCTAGACTGCCTGTCAACGTGGTCGGTCGGCGCTGTGACGTCATTCCTTTGTTCTTGTTATCATTCAGCTGTCCCCAGTCATCCCCGACTCTCTCTCAAGTACTTTAATGGCCGTGTCATAAATATAATTAGATTGGAAGGATAGTTTGTCATTTAAAATATTATGTTTGTCAAATTTCACAGCTCGGTATATTTCAAATTCTTCAAGTGTATTTTTGTTAAAATGGTCGTTAGATATATGCAGTACGGACATGTTGCTGTCCATATTTGTGTAGTTGTGATTATCAGAAACTAAGTGTTCGGCAAAGGTTGATGTTTGAGCGGATGTTGTCTTCTTTGGTAGATGTTCATTAAATCTTTTCTTGAAAGAACTATTATTAGCTGTCTGGCCAATATAATATTTAGGGCAGTTGTCGCAACTGATCTTATAGACGCCAGTCTTGAAAAAAACAGGAGTTGTCGTCTGAGGCTGCTATTTCAACAAAGATCCAAGTTTGTTAAGGGTCCACTGTTTTGAAGGACACAGTGACGTTGTTTTTGGCCATGATGTTTTTAAATTTAGAACTAAGAGATGCACCAAATTCTGTTGAAATGTATGTTTTCTTATCTTTAATTTTGGAGGTTTTTTGTTTATGTTTAAGAATCAGTTTATCAATTAGAATGCTCTGATAACCATTAGCGACGGCAATGTGTTTAAGAATATTTATTTCTTCATTGTAGTCAGATGGGTTCATTGGCACTGAAATTAATCTGTTTACAAAGCTATTGTATGCAGCTATTTTTTGTGAATGGGGGTGATGAGAATCTACGTGGATGGTTTGGTCTGTGATGGTAGGTTTGCGCGTTTGCGGTATGTTTTGAAAGTGAATGCTGGGCCCTGTTTTGTTATGGTTATATCTAGAAAGTTCAGGCTACTATTAGTCTCCTCTTCAAAAGTGAATTTCATATTTTTATGGACATTGCACAGATAGTTGTTCAACAATGAAAGTTGTCTGCTATTGCCGTTGAATAGAACAATTAATTGTATCATCCACATATCTATAGTAAAACACTATTTTATCTTTGTAGCGGTTTTTAGCTGAAAATAGATATTCGTTCTCAAAATGGTTTAAGAATATTTCTGCCAAGATGCTGGAGAGTGGGGAGCCCATGGCTAATCCTTCTTTTTGGATATAGAAACCATTCTGAAATTGAAAATAGTTTTGTTTTAATACTAACTGTGTCAGTGACAATAGTTCACCAATGGACTCGGGAGGTAAGCTGGAATTTCGTGTTAGGTTCTGTTGCAATATTAATATTACCAAAGTTTCCTGTATAGGTACATTTGTGTACAAATTAACTATATCGAACGATGCTAATCTCTGGTTACCATTGATTTTGTGTGACTTAATCTTTTCAATCAATTCCAAACTATTTTTTAAACTGTGGTTATTTTCCAAAATTACGTGGTTTTGAATTATACTATCCAGTTTCTTAGCAAGTTTGTAGGCTGGGCTTGGTTTAAAGTTAACTAGAGGCCTGATAGGGATATTGGGTTTGTGGATTTTTGGTAGACCACGGAATATGGGGGCACATGGATTCGGGACTTTCAATGCTATTTTTTCATTGGGTGTGATTATATGTTTACTATTGGTGATAGCTTTTTTAATTTCTTTAGTGTTATGGAGTGTGGGATCTTTACTCAAAGTTTCAATATTATTATTGTTCATGAAGTCGGTAACTTTTGCTGGACGCCCGAAGATGACTTCGTGAGAAGTTGAAACTAGTTGCGTCATAGCAGCAACATTTTGGATTACAAGAAGCAGGTATTTACACCATTTTTTACTCTCATATTGTAATACTTTATTCTGAAATGGCGACCATATGAATGTAGGTAATTTAAGCCAAGTATGAATGGAGATGAGTGGCGTGATCTTTTAGTATTGTTAGTAACTAAGGCCGACATGTTCCTTAGACACAGCTGTTAATTAATAGCCCATACAGCCAATGGCAACTAAGGGACCTACAGTTTATAGTAGAATTCGAACCACATTTTTGCCTTGTAATTATTAAGGAATAGGTCTAATTATAAGGAAAGCACTGCGGATAGTCGTAGTACTCACTAGTGCGGACCTAAATCCACACCAGGGAGTATCACATCCACAGTGCATGCTTATAAATATCCACAATTCGTGACCTCCAAGTAGCTGGATTACAGGACGACGCCACCGTCCCAGTCTAAGGGTTTAACATCTTTTGTTTATTTTTATTTTATTTTTTTTTTAAATGCCTAGTTCAGTTTGTCTTAAAAAGCTTGATCTTAATATTTTCAAGCAAGAGCATTATTATTCCAATAAAATGTTTATCATTATCAGGATCTAGTTCAACACGCTCAAAGACTGTTACAATCAGTGGATGCAACATTGCTTGAGAGTGAGAGTATCATCAGCAGAGTGGAGCTACATCATCAGAGCACACCTGATGACAGACTCACTGCAACTATCCCCCTCCCCGATGATAGGTAGGTTTGATTTTATTGCTTAGGCCTACATATAAGTTACAATAGTGTTATCATCTCAGTGGATCCACATCATCACACCTGATGACAAACTCACCGCACTTATCCATCTGCCTAAAAAGATAAATAGTTTAGGCGAGAGCTCGCCGCGAGGTTGAAAACTTGATCAAAAGTATGTATTGTGCAAACTTCTCTATTTTCAACCCATGCTGTAAATAAAACATGTGATTGGAATTTCTTTAATTTGTTTTGATTTTATATTTTGTTGTTATTTCATCACCAACATAGCAACCAATAAGGCCAATGTTAATTTTATTTAAATTTAAAATTAATTTTTTGTGCCTTTTTTAATTTATAAAGGGATTCTGCACATCTTCAGAAAAATATCTTTCATTTGGTACCAACCGCGTTTAATTCGGTCCAGTAGTATGGTCAGGCTAGCTGTCATAACTTTTGCAAAGGTTTTTTAGTATATAAGATTACCTGCATATAACAATAATGTATCATCAGCAGAGTTGGGTTGCATCATCAGAGCATACCTGATGGCAAGCTCACCAACACTTATCTTTTTCCTGATGATAGATAATAACTAGACTGAATTTCATTTCAGTAGAACTTCAATTATCCAAATAATTTGAAACCATACCGCCAAAAATTTAGATTATTGGATTTTTACTGAGATTTAGGTTATTGTACACAAAATAGGCTGAGTCGAGATTTTACTGTTGCAATTGTAGATCGCATAATGCGAAGATTTAACAATTGAATAATTCATGCTTTTGCTGTGATCGTGTAGAACAATTATGATATCCAAGACTGCGAGAGAGAAAGATTGTGTCTAGTGGACCGACAAAGATATTCAAGATTTTCTCACGATTGTGGAAAACAATGAAGTTTGCAGGTTTGCTGCGGCGGGGATATATTTCTTTCTGTAAGTGATACGGATAATCGGCGATTCAGATAATTGGAGATTAATGTATTAATATGTAAGCTATGATAGTATCGTCCGGATATAAAATAGAGTATAGCTTCATCATACATCCAGCAGTGATTAATCTTCCTTTCTATGGGTTGTCAACAATTCCTGGAATTGCTCCTCTATTACATTTTAACACATTATCTAGTGTAATGCAATCGTGTATCCCAGAGGGTTGTATTCACTTTTGCTGTGTTGTTCAGGTTGACCAGGGACATTGATCTTCTTTCTGTGACATCCAATCACTCTAACAAGTCTCTGGACATTCCTCGACTGGTGCACAACCTCAGTTCCAAGGTAAGTGTTGTACTAAGGTACTATTTCAGTCAATTTAGACTTAAGTTTATATCTCAAGCAGTCGCATACTTTGTAAAGGGGAAAAAATACTATACTATATATATATTGATATATAGTATATATATTCATCGGTAAAGAAAATGTTATTATTCTTGATATTATATTTTATTGACTCAACTCTCACCCCTCTATGGTATATATATAATTTAATATTCCATAAAGGCGTGTTACTACAAAAAGTTGCCCCCTGGTGGGGTTTAAATGAATTTAATTTAATTTATGTAGAACCTGTGAGGACTTAAATCACACAGAGCCTGCACAGTGGAAGATTTGATGTTAGGAGTGTAGGCCAGTGTAATTAAATTACCCCATAGATCCGTATATGGACCGTAAAAGATCTGTCAACTGTCCTCCTCCAATCACCTTGTTGATCTTATTACTAACACTTCTTATATGCCAATCTTCTTAAAGTATACCAGTGATATGACACTCTAAATTTTAGAAAGAAAAATTATCTATTTGCTGAATGTTAGATTGATAGTAAATTCTTTAACATTGACAGATTTTAATGAGATATTTGTATAACCTTTGATGATGTTTAAATAGAAAAAAAATGCAAAGATAAATCAAAATGAATATGTTATAATGTTATCGGTTAAGCCGTTACTCTTTAAAATGTGTCATTCTTGAAAAAAATATATACTTAGATGAAACTGCAGGAGAATAAAAGATAATATTTGAAAAAAATGTATATTGTACTACTTTGTATTATAATATTACAGGTCAGACAGGCAATGAATGATGTGACTAAAATTCGTGGTCAGAGAGATACTCTATATATTTCCAACCGGAGGATATGATTGTGAAAGGCCTATTTTGTTTTATCAATCGGACCCCACTAACGTGTAATGTCCTGGGAAAATAGAGAGACTAATGATTATTGAGATCACCAGACTCCCCAAATATACTTTTTGTACAGCCGTCCGGTTGTATGTTATTGCAACAGGGACTTGTTTGCCAGTGGACTATATTACATTACCACTGCAATGTACAATACAAATGGGGCTGATCGACTTCTGAGTCAAATCTTTGATTGACTGTTTGTGTAAATTTAAAAATAGATTCTAATAGGAGTCTATCCTTGTGATCTTTAATGTTCCCTTATAACCTTCGACCGTGGACAATGCAACGTTTGTCTCTGAATCTCTCCTCTAAAATCACAATCAACCAATCGCACCGGAACTGTTCTTTTTTCATGGTGAGGTAGCCTCTGGATCACTAAATTAAAGCTAAATGGTTTATGTTACCTGGCTTTGTCAATTGATCCTGCTTCAGTAGTTTACTACTATAGTTTCGGACTTAAAATTCCATCTTCAGGTAGGTACAAAAACGTCAATAAGTCATCTAACCAATTTGGTTAGATTCGTCGTTACACTTAGAACACATACACAAATACGAAAAAACGAATATAATACTGTAAAAAACAGGCCAGTGTAATTAATCGGACACGTGTGGCGACGCCGGAAGATGAGTCATGACTGCATGTCAGATGTTTTGACGTTTTTGTACCTTCCTGAAGATGGACTTTTAAGTCCGAAACTATAGTAGTAAACTACTGAAGCAGGATTACTTGACGAAGCCAGGTAACATAAACCATTTAGCTTGTTCTTTTTTGATTGACCATCAATACAAGATATTTAATGTAATACAATGAATTTCAGCTGTGACATATTACAAAATTGACCTTTAACAAAGAATACAAATTAATCTTTTAACACAGCTATAGATTGATTTCAATTTAATTGGTTTTGTAAATTCAATTTACTAGATATTTTAAACTTCTCAGAATCCCTACAACAAAATTAACAATTTATACAATATTATGAACTTAATAAAAAACGAGCTGGTGGCCCGTCCTACGTACGGGAATCGAGTTGTCAACTAAAACGGAATAATTCAGAACATCTATAATTTACACGCATAGACACAAATTCTGGCAGTTTAAATGGGGAAGATCACCTTATAAACAAATGTAACATGACCACCTATTTATTCCATTCAATTATAGACCTGAAATATGGCGATATGCGTTTTAAATCCGATAATTTTACTATAAAACAACATTTGTGTCGATTTGAAGTATTGGCGACCGATACACACTGGTTTTGAGTAGAGTAGCTACATGCCACCTCCAATTGCGTACTGTACTACTTATGTACTTACCGTACCTTATCTTACCTACGGGACTACTGAAACTTTTATGAGGATTCTCTTCTATCACCTGCCTCTTGAAAATTTAGATCCCAGTCTGAGAATGCATTTCATAACTTGATATTTCCCGTCTATCGTGTGGTACTCCTTGGAATATACTTTTTTAAAGTTTATGCACAGCCTGTCTATCCAAGCTTTATCTACTTCTTTGGAAAGCATCCCTATATTTGGGTGTTAACACATTTCTCTTAGCTCTCTGTTCTTTTTATTTCGACCTCTGGGCCGCTTTCTTGAACTGGTCTGTATATTTTCTCTGCACTTTATTATCTAACCCAGCATTAAGGTTTTTCGGTTCTTTGGTCAGTGCCCAAGTTTATGAATCGTCAGTACTACGGGGATAGTTAGTATAGTATGAGTCGACTTTGGTTTCTGTTGCACCCTGCAGTTTATTTGACAGTTTTATAGAGACCTACTACACCGATTGACGCTTTCATTACTAACCAAAATTTTAGTATGCTGACATACTCACATTCAAACATACAGAAAAATAAGTAGGTATCAACACGTAAACCACTTATATCTTAAACAATTAAGCGATAAACTACTGAAAAAATATTTTGCAAATATGAGTTAAAATTTGCAATGCATAAACTAAATATTTACACAGATTGCATTTACGACAAAACTTGAGTAAACGCAAGTGTTTGAGATGTTTAATCAAAATAACACATTTCCTGATAACGCAGATCCTTCACGGTAGGGGAAAACTACCTACATTTTAAAGTGAAATAGTATGTAGGCAAACACCAACGAACAATATTTTTGTAAACAAACAACTCGTAACATAAACATTTCAATGACAGTTATAAACCAGCTGTTAGTTAAACCAGCATTGAAAATACTTTAAATTGCTAGCGTCGGCTGCTAGACTTTAAAAAAATTAAAACTTAATTTCAAAAAAACTGAAACCCTAAACTAAAATTATGGCTTCGACATTCCCTAGTTCTCAAAATTATCTTTCTTTCAACACAAAAATCATGAAAATCCGTCAAGTGGTTGATTCAGAATCGTGAAATAAAAAAACACTGTTTCGTTTTAATATTATAGATGTACAGATATTGAAGTTTTGAGAACATGTGGTATTAAAACCGTTACGGACCAACTAGAACAGGATATGCAAAACATACATGTACAAGAAATATGAAATAATGGCAGATTGGCAATACTAAATGACATCTAAAACACAGACAATATGAAAAATTTACTTACGTTTACAGGTCGACCACACAAAACATTCACACCATGGACGATTTAATAAAAAACTCTACTTGGAGGATTTGTCAAAAGCGGTAAATTTTCCGACAACGGTTCGTTACGATATTCGGTTGATCAAAATTTCTCAATTTATAATTTCCGGTATTTGTTTTAAATAAATTTAATGCTAATTTCAACGTTTGACAATCGGTAAAATTTGACAATTTTTGTCTGATCGACGCACGTGCAATTTATCCCAAATGTGATTTACCGAGCAGCGAATGAGTTTTTTGATGAAAACCAGAACTCCGTCGACACGACTCGACGTCCGACCTCCAAGTGGTTTTTGCACGCTTCTCTTCCTCTCATTTATCCAAACTTTTATCTATGTATCCCTCCGCGTTCGTCGTGATTGGACAATGTTGTCCACCGTTTTGGCTGGGATTTTGAGTGTTTCAATTAAAAAATCGGCACAACTTACATGTTCCTCTGTTGTCAGGGCTCATCTCTAGTCAGTTCAGTGGAGCCTGATGCTGCACCTCAGTGGTGTCAATTGGAGGTTGGAGGTCCTGGCATAGCAGAGGACACTGTTAGACGCTGGGCTGCTCAACTAGTGACTGCACTGCACGCGTTACATCAGATGGGAATCATCTGCAGGTGAGTTTAGTATCCCAGCCTAATCCAAAATTTAAGTTGTGGTTGTAATTTGTATAATCATACTGTCTGAGTCTGAGCTAAGAAATTTATATTCACTCAAGTTATTACATTCACTACCTGGTTGTGAGTGTGTTACCAAATCCCCACCCAGCTGTCACTCTCCTCTGCATTAATGTACTATCACTACCGGTAGTACTGCTGAAAATGCTTATACTGTAATTGTGTTCCAAATATGCTACACACACAAAATAATCAACAGATCGGGACGAGGTAAGCACACAATGAAATAGCAGGAACTGTTCTACATGCACAAGTAATACAAACCTCACGGTAAATGCTGAGCTCACATTAAAGCAATGAAATGCAAGTCAGGTAGGGGCTCAGATGCGTGCCTCACACATCTGGTGCTAGTGTCGTGAGGGGCAGATCTGCCACTTGCCCAGTCAAAGTGTTAAAACTTTTCTTCCAGCCGTCACACTCCTCTGCATTTAGTGCAGTAAAAATAAGAGAAAAATTCCATAAACCTAAACAAAATTAGCACAACCGGGGAATTTGGTACAGGTGTTGGGTGTACCTTCCTTTTGAACATACTAAAAGTCCCCTAAAATCGAAGCTGTGCTACGGACGCCATATTGGAAAATGGCGGCATATTTCTGTATTTTTCGCTATAGTGACTTTATTATTAGAGATACAGGAAAAAGCTAAATATACAAAATGTAGGTCATCTAAAAATGCAAATTTTTTGTATTCACCATCTTTCTCTAAACCCAACGGTTTTTGAGTTATTTGTTATTAAGTATATTTAGTTTTTTCTATATATCAAAAATAGGTGAAACACGTGGAAATTGACTGTTACTTTCAAGGATTATGATAATTTATCCTATTTAGTTAAATAGTGTGATACTATAAAATCTAAAAATTTAAGCTTATTTTATGAGTAAAACAACTCCGCCACAGCAAACCTACAGACTCAGCAAATTTCCATTTGATTGGATGTTTTATTAATTGTATTTAAATAAAATTAGATTCAACAGGTACCTAGGTTTGCTGCTACAGGTAGGTTATTATAGTGTGTGTTTTTTTTTTTTGTGAAATATCAATAACTCAGTATAAAATAATTAATTTTCCAAGTTTGATCATAATAAATCTGTAAACAAACAAACTGCAACAGTTAACTAATTCATAATAATAGCATGGTAGCTTAAGATTTACAATTTACAAATTTAAATATAATAATTTTGGTTGTGTTTACTAAAAATATGGCGATTATTCGTCACGATTCGAATACTAACCGAAGGGGTTTTCAAAAGTAGATGAAGCAAGTAATTTAAGTACTGTAATATTAACTCGTACCAAGTATCGGAAATATTGTATGCAGTGAGGTAATCAACCATATTTTGTAAACTACGCAATAGTCATAGAGCACATAGCGCATAGAGCAAGCATTCATCCACAAATAATGACTTGTGGTTTTCTGATGATTTATTACAAACATATTTTGATTCCCTTTACGGCAATATAAATGACAGACAGGATATTCTTCTTCTTGGACCAGGAGTGACGCTACAAATAAAACTAGGATCCTTGGATGATGTACAAAAACAGCTTGAATTGATGTCGTTTAGCTCTAAAAGGTTTGTCTTTCTATGTGTAAATGACAATTTGGAACTGCAATATCCTGACTCCGGATCACATTGGAGTCTTTTCTTATATGAAAGTCGAGCCTCCAAAGCTTATCACTGGGACTCAATAAGTGGATATAACAAAGCTGCTGCTGCAAGAATAGCCCATCGTCTAGGTATTAGTGAGCAGCATGTCCAAGAAGTGTCTTGCAACCAACAAAAAAACTCATTTGAGTGCGGCCTAAATGTGTTGGTGAATGCAAAACTTGCTTTGCTAAACATTCTTAAACACGATAGTATATTTCCACCTACTAATAGACTACGGGAACAGACTGCAAGTGATGCTACGAGAACTGATGTAGATGGTCTTAAGGAGAAGAATAGTCAGCAGCTGGCAAAAACCAAAGAATGCGCTGTACAATCCGACACTAGTAATTGTTCTATTTCTGCGAAAGCAAATAGTGACCTAGGAATTAAAAGTCTCAGTCAATGGCCATGTTTACCTCCTGTAACTACAATTAACAGATTTGAACCTCTCTCTGAATCAAGTAAAGGTACTACAATTCACCAATCTGAAGAAGAGAATGGCAAAACAGAAACTACTACAGATGAGGAGTTATCAAATGTCTCTGTAAATATGCCATCAAAAGGCCTACCGATTGAAGTGGTTAAAACTGATCCCATATATCTTAAAAGGAAACAAAACAACTGTCTTATAAATTCAGAAACAAAAAGTGTCAATAATAAGTCCCTGAAAAAAATACAAATCATAGGGGACAGTCATGCAAGAGGTCTAGCTAAAATGAGAGAGAAATTCTTTATTTATACACATTATTTTGCAGCAAATACATTAAGAAATAAAAATATCACATGGGTCACAATGACCTGTGCGTGATAGAGTCCTTACTGGCTGCTTCATCAAAATAAAAGTTCTTCACACTTCACTACACATAAAAAAAGAATAAAAAAAAAAAACAATTACTTGGTAAAATAAGCATACAATTTAATTTAATATACAATTATAATTATAACAACCTAATAACCATACACAATGTGCAACTCAATAACTTTTTTTTTTCAATTCCCAATTTTACTGAGGCGTAGATTCCGTCAAGTAAAGAGTGCTGTAGAAGGTACAATAGATAGTCCAGTTATCAGTTGGTTAGGTCTAAACGAGATATTCTGGGCTGATAAGCGACTCTGTATTGTCAAGGCCTATCTCCATCAGCCAATTAGCGATAACCCTCTTATATACACTCAGTGACACTCGCAGGTCCCTAATTTCTGAAGGAATATTACGCAACAAGCAATTAGCAATGTAAAAGGAATTTGTTAAATTGATTGATTTGAGAACTCTTGGTACCCGTAATCCTATCATCACTGAGTTTCTGGTATGATAGTTATGAACTACGGGCAAGGCGATAAGGTCCAAATGAATGTATGAATAAGCTAATAAATCTTTAACATATAGCTGCCTTATTGATAAAAGCTGAGATTCTTTGAACAAATGATCAGTAGAATAACGTCTCGGTTTTCTTAACGCAGCTCTAATTATTGATTTTTGAATTACGAACAAAGGTTCAATTACCGATGAATAAGCCCCTCCCCAAGCTATTAAACCATACTGCAGATGAGATTGAACGTATGCGTAGTAAATTCTTTTAATTTCGTCATGTCGTAAAATTTGACCCAATTGATAAAAAACATAAATCATTTTTCTAAGCTTTGTTTTTAAAAAAATTATATGGCTTTCCCATTTCAATTTAGAATCCATTATAATGCCCAGGTATTTATACTGCGACACAGTTTCAATAATTTGGCAGTTGCAATCGCTGCCTGCGGTGCCACATGAGTGCAAGGTTAGTCTGAGTTCGGCGGGCGGCTCGCTAGCGGGACGAAGTGCGATAGGCAAACATTTTGTTTTACTGACATTCATTGTTAAAATATTTTCTGAGAACCATCTTTTTAAAATTTGTAATTCTGATGATGCAATATTAAAAACCTCTTCCCAAGTACGTGCCCTAAAGATTACTGCTGTGTCATCTGCAAACAAGAATATTTTTCCAGAAATATCAATTTTATCTATGTTATTTATGTAAATTAAAAATAATAAGGGCCCCATTGTAGAACCTTGAATAATTCCAAAATCTACATTCATTTGATCACTAATTACGTTATTAATTGATACTACTTGAGTCCTATTGCTTAAATAACTTTTAAACCATGCCAGGGCTAAACCCCTTACTCCCAAATATTCTAACTTTTTGAAAAGAATTTTCCTATCAATAGAGTCAAACGCTTTAGCAAGATCTATGAATGCAATTAGTATTTTTTCATTTCTATTCACTGACTCGATTAATGTTTTATTGATAAGAAATAGTGCATCAGTAGTATTTTTACCTTTTCTAAACCCAAACTGTTGTTCTGATAAAATTCCATGTTCATCCAAATAATTTTGGAGTTGAATTTTGACACATTTCTCTAACACTTTAGATAATACACTTAACAATGAGATTGGTCTATAATTATTTTTGTCATTTTTTTGCCCGGACTTATAAAGAGGAATTACCTTAGCTATTTTAAATCTGTTTGGAAAAATGCCTGAAGTAATACTCAAGTTAATAAGATGTTTGAGAGGTAGTAAAATGTCTTGCAGATGATTTTTTAGTATTTTGGCTGGAAATTCATCGAACCCGGGAGCAGAACCGCCTCGCATTTCCCTCACACACTCAGCCAACTGACTGTCAGAGACAGGCTCCAGTCGCAGTTCACGCCCCTGTCCTACACTGAACAAAGCATCGTCGACCAGTGGCGGACCCACGGGCGGTGGCAACTCGCTCGCCAACCTATTACCAACACTAGAGAAAAATTCATTAAACGAGTTAGCCACCGCCCCCAAACCCCCTCCACTTGAGTCTGACGGTTGCTGGAAAAGTGAAACAGGAAAATTGCATCTCTTTATATTTGCTCCATTAAATTCATTTATATGTTTCCAAAATAATCTGGGGTTGTCAACAGAGGCTGTTATTTTTTCTCTGTAAAAGTTTTGTTTTGTAGTTTTGATTTTATTTGATAACTGGTTTCTAAAAGCTTGAAATTGAAATTTTAATTGCTCATCAAAAGGTCGGGCTTTAACCAGTTTACTCATTTTATCTCGTTTTCTAATAGCAAATATTAACTCTGTGTTTATCCATGGCTTTAATTTCTTAAATCTAGAGGTGGGTTTTATTACACGCATAGCTTTAAGTTTTAAACTAGAAAACGTGTTTAAAAAAGCGTCACAACAATCATTAACATCCTGATGTGCAAGGACGTGATCCCACGACTGGACCGCCATCAAGCCACTCAGAACACCCGAGTCCAAGTACATGTTGCAGGTTTCAGGTTGAGCTGTAATGTTGTCAAGTTCAATTTTTGCTATAAGAGTGTAATGATCAGTTATGTCAGTTGTAAGTACACACGAAGTCAGCTTGTTACAGTCATAGTGTTTGACAAAAATGTGATCAATGCAAGTTTTAGAGTTGTTAACTTCTCTTGTAGGTTTATTTATTAATTCAATAAAACCCGCTGAATACATTATATTTAAGTAAACCTCTTTAAGATTGGTTTGTTTTGACTCTGGTAAAATGTCAATGTTTATATCACCCATGAAAATGTGAGTATTTGAATTGTTGGTAGTAATGCAGTAGGTTTCTAGATCATTTAAAAACAAATCAATATTCATGGATGGGCTACGGTAAACTGTAAGTATACTGTAATGTTTGGAGTCCAATGTATAGTCAAGTCGTAATCCAGTCGCTTCACCCAGTCTTATCTGTTGCATTGTTCCGCAAAGTTCCGTTTTCAAGTACACAATAACACCGTCGTTTCTGTTCCAGTTGTTGTCTGTATTAAATAGATCATATCCGTCGATGTGATTCAGTGTATTCAAATCATGGGTCCACGCCTCAGTAAATGCAATACAATCAAATTCTAAGTTTAGACTTTGTAACAAAACCAATGCGGCATCAATGTTCCTACTGTAACTTCTAATATTTAAATGGATAAATAGTAAACCTTTCCCCTCATTGAAAAAGTTAGACACTTGTATATGGTTTACAAAATTCATGCATTGTATAGTTTTAAAGTTTTCCAAGTCAGTTTCTCTATCAAAGTGAACCATGCTACTATCCTAACCGCGTCTTCCCCAAATTGTATAAATATATAGAATAATAATAAAATCACATAAAGTATTTCCTCACCATGTACTAATTTGAGAATACTATTACATTTAAAAGTTGAATTGACTTAATAAAGGATGCTCAAAACTGCCTTTTTTATTAACAGGGAGCAAAATTACACTAAGCAATATGCATTAGATCGGCGATAAATTGAGACAAATAAAAACTCTAGTATAGTGTTCTATGGACTTTTAGTAAAATTATTATTACTATTTAGCGATCCAACACAAAATTACAACCAAAGTATTTTCCTAAGTACAGTACCTCATTCATGCATGGTTTAATTTAGGTTATTAGTATGGAGTTAGCTCGAAACACTTAAATAATAAGTTGATTTTAGAGAGAGTTTATAAATACTTAATTATAAGCCTAATCCGTGGCAAACAAACTAAAATTGAAAGTAGTAATCATTCCAGGTTATAATTGTATAAAAAATAAAAAAAAATTAAACATTTTGAAATTGCATTAAGTTTGTAAAGAGAGCAGAATTTACTAAATAAATACTTATCCCTATGACTATCTATGCTTAATAACTTAAAATTCAAACCTTTTTAAATAATCAACTTATTGATACTTATCTAATACTAACAATTAAAGTGCATTTCAAGTTTGTTTTTGTTTGAACGCATAATACGTTTTTTTTTTACCTAAGTAATAATAGTAGTAAGAAACAAAAATAAATTAATAAATAAAATAAATAATAATGTAAATAAATAGCCCTGTGTGTCATAAGCTTGTAAATGTTATATATATATAGTTAAATATGCATGCAAATTGGTTACAACTAAGAATGTAAGAATGCATTATGTAAATATTAATAATGATGCTAACATTACAATTTGTAATGCAATCAACCTTTGCAGTGAAATGTAAACTATTAAATAACTTATAGAAGTGGAAATTAAGCTAGTAAATTTTAATTTCTTTAATAGGTAACCTATGCATGCAAATTTAAAGAAGAGAAAAAAAAATAATAATATTGATGATGGACTAAGATAACATTAGTAAGATGAGTTTAGATAGGCTCACTTATTATTTAAGAAGTTGTTCCAGATCTTCCATTGTCCTCAGGAGAGTTGGTCGGCTTCCAGGTTCGGAGTTCCTCTTCCTCGCGAACACCTTGCAGTCCCGTGACCATGCAGAGATTAGCTTCTTGTCGCGGACGGCTTGTCGCGCCTTGCCGAGGATTGCTTTGTTGAACGCTGTTAGGTGGTCATTGATGAAAAAACTATAGGACGGCCACGAGTCGCTGAGGGCTGCTCCTGTCATCTTCTGTCGGTTAGCAAAGGCCGCATTCATCCACGCCGTCTTGCACTCCCTGGAGATGAATTTGACAATAATTGCTGGGTTGGGACGTTCAGCTGTCACTGGCAGACGATGTGCTATTGATATATCCCACGAATTGTATTTGATCTGGATGACCGTTGCAATTTTTGCTATAATCGAATAAAGATTTTCTCCTTTTAAGTAAGGAATTCCCACTATTTCAATGTTATCCCTGCGTGAATATTGTTCCATATTTTGCATGTTAGACTTGATATCACTAACCTCTTTCTTTAATTTAGCGTTTTCACTTTCTAAACTACATATATCATTCTTCCTGTCTTCATTTTCTTTAACTAAATTACCTAACGTTGCTTGCAATGAACAGATCGTGTCATTAACTGTTTTTAACTGACCTTTCACGCCATCGATGTTTGTGTTAACCTGTCCAATCTGGCCGCTGAGGTTGCTCTCCAAGTTGCGAATCAATGTAATCAGAGCCTCGTTATCTTGGGTTTGCTTACTGCCACTACGTTGAGAAGATTGTTTCACCTCACAAGTATCACACAACCACGCTAGCTTTTGTTGATTGTTAAGTAGTTTATAGTTTTCATCAGATACAACACGTGAACACGCCGGGTGGAACACTTTCTTACACTTCGCACACACGAGAGTATCTTTTTTATCGACAAACACGGATGAACACTTGCCACAGGTCGACATTTTAAGCAGGAAAATATAATTACAAAAAATATAAAATAATCTGTCTATAAAATAATCCGTATTAAACCATGCACATGCACGTAAAAACTGGATGGGGAGACACGGCAGAGGTAGCCTAGATAGTGGAGGTCAGAGTGCAGACGACCTTCCTCGGCGGCATCCAGATAAGAACTGACAATGGAGCTAAAATGACAATGGAGTCATTTTCTGGAGAGTACAGAGTATGTGGCTTTACATGTCCAAATGCTAAAATTGACAAACTTTTTATGAACTCTGACTGATGGAATGACAATGATTTAACAATATTACTAGCTGGTGCTAATAATATATATAACAATGATCTTAAAACCTTATATGCCACCCTTCGTGCTAAACTACCCAACATGAAAACTCCGTTGTTTCTCATTACTGTACCTTTCCGCCGAGATGTATCTCTATCAGAAATGGTCAATTTTGATATATTAGAATACAACATTTTTTTTTAAATGATGTGGCTCATTCAAATAAAAATGTATTTATTATTGATTGTTCTTCACTGTGTGAAAAATCCTATTCAAGGGATGGTATACATTTGAATAAAAAAGGGAAAAAAGAACTCTGCAGAAGCATAAAATTAAAATATGATAAGGTCATCAACAACTTTAATTATCAGAGAACGAAGAGAATCTCATCCCTGAACAATTCTAACATAATACTGAACAATGAAACTCAGTCTGTAAGAATGTCACTCAAGGAAATTAAGCGTGATCTGTTTTCAGCTCCCGACGATCATGCTCTGGCTCACTGTGTTGCTAAGGATTTGAGAATGGGAAAAGGCATTGCTGCTAAATTTAAAAGCAAATACAAAAGAATCGAAGATCTAAAGTCCCAAAACGTGGATGTTGGTGGTTGTGCTACACTGAAGGTTGGCCTGCAGTACATCTTCTACTTAGTAACTAAAGACTTTAGTTACAGTAAGCCCACATATCACACTCTCCAACAGTCGCTCAATAGTCTAAAGGCAAATTGTATCCAACAAAATATCACTAAGTTGGCGATGCCACGTATCGGTTGTGGGCTGGATGGACTTGATTGGGGAACTGTTAAGGGGATGATCACCAAAACCTTCAATGACCTAGACATCATGATTAGTATTTATGAATTCAATGCAGAAGGCTTGCCTGAGTGGAAGATGAACAAAACTAACCCCCATCCCTTAACGTCACTCAAAGTTTCATCCTCAGTAATCAACAGAAGTGTCAATGTAAATAAACTGACATCTCAAACTACCAACTGTAAACCTTCCACGTCTAATTCCATCGAAAGTCAACCTGAACAGCTCAAATCTACGGATCTACCTGAAAAAGCTATCGAAACTCAGGATGCTGCTTCTTCGATGTCCAATGCAATTGATCAAGACACACAAGTAACATCTCCAGACTCCTCACTCCACTGTGACCTCAACACACCACATAGAAATGGAGATGAAATACCCAAAACCGTGACTTCTGTAGAACATGAATCCACTGTAGTCGATAAAAGCTTTAGTAATGTAAATAGTAAGCAAGGTAATATGAAATATTTTTTAAGGAAAAGAAAAGTCGTGCAAAAAAATTTATAAGAACAAACTCTAAGACCAATTTCTCAAACGTAAGCACTGCTGACACACAAGCACTTAAATCACTTGTAGCGCGTTACTTTTTTTGTAGTTTGTAGTCTACAATTCAGCAATAGCGTCGCTACATTTTAAGACTAATATATAGCGTGAATCACGCTACTTTTCACGCTACTTTGCTATGCTATTGAAATTCCCAATTCTTTTTTCCTATTTGAAATACCGAATCACACTACTTTGAATATTGACCGAATACGAAGAAAACACAATTTCACCAATATTGTTTACTCTGTGCTCTGTCAGTAGTCAGTATAGTAGTACAACTTACAGTACGCTTGAAAACGTTTGGTTGTCGTTTTCTGTCGTCTGCCTGAAGTCTAGTCGTCGACCATGTTAATGGTGCAATAATGACAGACGACAGACATTATTGATTGAGTTGGATTTGGAGTTTACTATTTGAGGTTAAGTTGTTCCGATCTCTTGCCATTGTTTTGCGTTACAATAACTGTTTGTTTAGTGTTTACCAAGTTTAAGTGTTAAAATATAGTTTGTTTATTTCATTTGCCATATGGCACTGTCTAAACCACAGTCTCAGTTGGTTTTACCATGGACAGCTTACAATCAGTTTTTCAAACTGAATAAAGTACTAGAAAATGGAAATTTTGTCGTTCAATGTACCCTACATTATGTATCTCAAAAACCCTTAGCGCAGCGATGAATTCTACGTCATTTGATTTAACAACACTTTATAGCCATCTTATTTGTTATTGGCTGTTACATAAACTATTTGTCTGTAGAAAAAAAACAATTGTAACACCTGATTGGCCTATTTATTTCACACATTTAGTGACAGAATGTTAATACAGGTTAAGAATTTGTGCTGTCATCTAGTTGTCTTCATTATTTCTCTAAGAATACAGATGATTGATATAAGCTTTTACTTAAATAAATTAGGCCTACGATTCTTCACTAAAAATTTAATGTTTAATTGATCATAACCCCATAACTAACCTAACTAACTGTCTTTCACCCTTCAAGTTTACAAAATAAATTTATAAAACATCTACCGGCGATGGGGAGGTCATAAATGCAAATTAAACTTAGGCCTACAGGCACTAGGCCCATAAGAATGTCAACACCCACCATTAGCAATTATGCTAATATTTTTATGACTTTTTGTAAAGTAGTGAAAAAGTAGCTAGCTACTTTTCTTTTGTAGCTGTAGTTGTAGCTAGCTACTTTTTAAAAAAAGTAGTTGTAGTGTAGTTTAGCTCTTTTTAAGAGAAAATAGTTGTAGTTGTAGCTAACTACTTTTTAAAAGTAGTTTACCCAACACTGGTAATATCCAAGGGATAACCCAGAGCAACAAAATTGATGAAATAAATCTTTACATTAATTCCTTTTCCACAAAACCAGATATAGTTTGTTTCTCCGAACACTGGGTTCCTTACTCATGCCAAATACCATTGTTCCAATTCGATGAATATCAATTGGGCGGTTCTTATTGCAGAGATAAACAAAAAAGAGGAGGTGTTTGTGTGTTGGTAAATAATAATTTCAAAATTAAAATTAGGCCTGATCTTGGAAAATTTACAGTTGACTCAAATTGCGAATGTGGTGTTCAGATCACTCATCCGCTTGATTTAATTGTGCTTTGTGTCTACAGACCTACCGTTTATACCAGAATTGCATATGATACTTTTTTGATGGCTTGCGTTCTCTATTACAATACTCTATTTTGAAGAATCCTAAATCCTTTATTGTACTAACGGGAGATTTTAACATTAATATTTTAAAAACTAATGCTCAAACTGAAGAATTCCTTTCATTATTAAATTCTTTCAAACTTTTCGCAACAATAAAGGTCCCCACTCGGGTTTCAACTCTCTCCAGTACATGTCTTGATAATATTATTACCAATTTCAGCCCTTATATATGTATGTCTTATGTTGTACAAAATGGTTTATCTGACCACCTTACTCAGTATCTTAATGTGAATTGTGAGTCTATCATTAGAAAACATAAGGAACCTGTTATTAACAAAAAAACAATATTTGTGAGACATTTTTCTAAGGTAAATATTTCCAACTTCCTTAATGTTTTAAAATCAGAGGATTGGTCTTACCTCTATCAGAATCTGTATTTAACATCTGATGTAAATATTCTTTATAAGAGTTTTCTACATATGTTTAAACTACATTTTGATGCTTGTTTTCCATTTGTTAAGTCTAGAGATAGTGTTAGTCAGAATAAGGATAAAGGTTGGTTAACAATTGGGATAAGAAAATCTAGTAAACGCAAACGAGAGCTCTATGATCTTAGTAAACGCAAACGAGAGCTCTATGATCTTAGTAAACACTCTTCAAGCACTCCTTTTAAAAATTATGTAAAAAAATACAGCAAAGTTCTAAGTAAATGTATAAAATTAGCTAAAATTTCATACCACAGAAATAAAATTAAAACATCTTCAAATAAGACTAAAACTGCCTGCCAGATTGTGAAAAAAGAAACAAATACTGCTGCTAGTAACAAGAACAGGTTTCCTTTTTTGTCTCAATCTATAAATATTAAGGATCAGTTAAATATAGTCAATAAATTCTTTATAGAGACTTGTAAGCTTTTAAACATAAGTTCTAATGCTGATAAGTCAATCAAAATTTTTAGAACAAGGAATCCATCCTGAATCCATGTTAATATCATTCAAAATGACAGATCCTCAAGAAGTTCAGCAAATAATTAATGATTTAAAACCTTCTAAATCTTCAGGATGGGACGAAATATCACCTTTTATCTTAAAACAATGCTCATCTTTCATCTTTCATCAAACTTCATGGTGAGTCGGTGGCTCAGTCGGTAGCGTCACGGACTTCGGGCCCAAGGCAGTAGTGTCGTGGGTTCGGATCCTGGTCACTGCCACTAACTTTTATCAGTACAGTTCACCTTCGTACTGTACCGGCTCACCCCTTGCTTTGCTGGATACGTTCCACGCACAGATCTGTAGTCTATGTGGACGGGCAAATGCAAGGTTAAAAGAGGCCGCCAACCTCTTTTAAAAAAAAAAAAAAATCTCAACACCTCTTGCTCATTTAATTAACACTTCTCTTTATACAGGTGTGTTCCCAGATTTATTAAAGCTGTCAAACGTAATACCAATTTTAAAAAAAGGAGATCCAAAAGATTTAGCTAATTATAGGCCAATTTCATTACTGGCGAAATTTTCCAAAATTTTTGAAAGGGTAGTTTATAATAGGTTATATGATTACTTTAACAATTGTCAACTTTTTAACATAAATCAGTATGGATTCATGAAAGGTAAAAGCACTGTAGATGCCACATTTAGCTTTGTATCTGAGGTAGCGGATGCTCTTGACAGTTCGCAGAATGTAGCTGGTCTCTTCTGTGACCTGTCAAGAGCATTTGATTGTGTAAATCATGATATCCTGATCCGTAAGTTGCAGTTTTATGGTATATCGGGCAGGACTATTAAATTGTTGGTTTCTTTTTTATCACATAGAAAACAGTGTATAAGGCTGCAGTCACTGGGGCTTAAGTCCGATTATGAATTCATCACAGAAGGTGTTCCGCAAGGGTCTATTCTTGGACCCTTGCTATTTTTGATTTATATAAATGACTTGCCTATGGCCTTAGATTCCAAATTAGTAATGTTTGCTGACGACGCTTCTGCAATATTTACCCATCCTGACAAATCAAGGTTTCCACAACTGATAAAACAAGAATTCTATAAGCTAGAAATTTGGTTTCAAGCTAATGGGCTATTATTGAATCACTCTAAGTCACTTTTAATCAACTTTCAAAAAAGATACCACAATAAAAATTTTCAATATGATAACACCACTATACCATGCTGTTTTTCTGAATGTACCAAATTTTTAGGGATAACTTTAGATAATAAATTAACTTGGAAAACTCACGTTGCAGAAGTTATAAAAAAGTTGAACAAAGCATATTTTTCAATTCTTATTTTATCTAGATCAGTAGATGTCTCCACTCTTATGATGGTGTACTATGGGTATGTTTATCCTATTCTTAATTATGGAATCATTTTTTGGGGCAATTCTGACAAAAAGAAAAAGGTATTTAAATTGCAAAAACAAATCATTAGAATAATTTATTCTCTCAAAAGTAGAGATTCATGTGAAGATATATTTAAAATCAATAACATTCTTACTTTTCCTAGCCTTTACATCTATAATTTACTAATTTTTATGAAACAAAACATCTCTAAATTTTCTGTTAGTTCAGACAACCACAATTATGACACAAGACACAAAGACTGCCTTACATATCCCAAACACAAATCTTCTACCTTTGAACTTTTGCCCCACTACTCTGGTATTAAATTTTATAACAACCTGCCTGATTGCATTAAGTCTGCATCTTCCCTCAGGTCATTTAAAAAGAGTTTATTTAAGTTTTTATGTAACAAGTGTTGCTATAAGCTCAATGACTTTTTCCGTTGAGTGTTGTACGGCTTATTTATTTATATTATTTTTATGTTGGTATTCTTAGGAATTGACACTATTCATGTATATTTTGTACATAATGAATAAAGGATGTTTTGATTTGATTTGATTTGATTAATATTTTATACTCATTTTTACCCATTTAATAAATTAACATTTTAATATTTTGATGGCACTACCACTATCACTCTGATATCAACTAAGTGGGATGAATAATTGTCGTAAACCTTGAAAGTAACCGTCGATTGCGATGGGTTTCACCGATTTTTGATAAATAAAACTAACTATACTATATCATACTTAATTAGTCACCAACATGAACATCGAAAAACACCCTTCCAAATTTACAATGAGATGTCAAGTATAGTTAGTTAGTGTGGTGGTGCCATCAAAATACTAAAATGTTAACTATTAAATGGGTAAAAAATGAAGATAAAATATTAATATGACTATTGCGTACTTTACAAAATATGGTAGATTACCTTACTGCATACAATATTTTCGGTGCTTGGTACGAATTAATATTACTTAAATAACAGGCTCCATCTCCTTTTGAAAACCCATTTGGTTAATATTCTAATCGTGACGAATAATCACCATCTTTTTAGTAAACACAACCAAAATTTGTATATTCAAATTTGTTTATTGTAAATTTAAAACTCCCATGCTATTCTTATGAATTAGTTAACTGTTACAGTTTGCTTGTTTATAGATATATATTTTGATCAAACTTGGAAAATTTGTTATTTTATACTAAGGTATTGATATTTTACTAAAAAACACACACACTATAATAACCTACCTGTAGCAGCAAACCTAGGCACCTGTTGAACCTAATTTTATTTATATACATTTTTAATAAAACATCCAATCAAATGGAAATTTGCTGAGTCTGTAGGTTTGCTGTGGCGGAGTTGTTTTACTCATAAAATAAGCTTAAATTTTTAGATTTTATAGTATCACACTATTTAACTAAATAGGATAAATTATCATAATCCTTGAAAGTAACGGTCAATTTCCATGTGTTTCACCTATTTTTGATAAATAGAAAAAACTAAATATACTTAATAACAAATAACTCAAAAACCGTTGGGTTTAGAGAAAGATGGTAAATACAAAAAAATGTGTATTTTTAGATGACCTACATTTTGTATATTTAGCTTTTTCCTGTATCTCTAATAATAAAGTCACTATAGCGAAAAATACAGAAATATGCCGCCATTTTCCAATATGGCGGCCGTAGCACAGCTTCAATTTTAGGGGACTTTTAGTATGTTCAAAAGGAAGGTACACCCAACACCTGTACCAAATTCCCCGGTTGTGCTATTTTTTTTTTTGGTCAAAACATATTTTTATTGTACTAATTTACGGTATATCACTGTACCTATATATATACAGTATACTAGCAGAATACCCGTGCTTTGCTACGGAAACTTTTGGATTTGTTTTTTTGTTTTTTTTTGTAATAAATTAGTGTATAAGTTCCAACAGCCTTCAGTCAACAATTCAGCTACAACCTGTTTTGCTCCAATCGATGTCATAATAAAGCAGCTATTATAATGTCTCACCGGGTCCATAAAGTGTGTATGCTCAGGGTAGTTGCCCATGACCAGACTGCATACAGGTTTAGGTAGGTGCTGCAAAGGTAGTAGCTGCACTTTACCACCATTGCAGTACATGCCCGGTGTTTATTCTTTCCATTTTAAGGCTTCGCAGTACTTACATTATTTGAACGTCATGGTACCTATCGCCGCCGAGCTATCTCCTTCATAGTCTATTTTCGGATTGTTTCTAAGACATTTTTTTTTTGAAATAAACCATACAAATACAATAGGTTTGTATATACATTTTTTTAAAGAAAGTCAATAAGTTAATGAATTACGCACTTAAAAAATAAAACTCCTTATTCACACACTATCAAAAATTAGTTATTAAACAAACTTCCTCTTTTATAAATTTACACATAAGGTGAACTGTAATAATTAGTGTCTTCCCAAAACCTGGCTTCATCTTTATAATTGAGAACTTAGAAAATGGCAACAACAAAATGGCAGGCTTTTGATTCCTTGGGACATGATCTTACTCTAACTAAACTTCAAAATTTAGGAATCCAGCGAACAGCTCTGAAATGGTTTGCAAGTTATCTAAAAGGGCGAAGCCAAATGGTAGAAATAAAAAACACAACAAAAGGGGAAAAGGGTTTACAGATACTTTCAGATCTGAATTGCTACTGACTAACAGAGGAGTTCCCCAGGGCTCTGTCCTAGGGCCAGTTCTGTTTGGGCTGTTTATTAATGACTTCCCAGAACACCTTGAGGAATACAGCAAGATGGTCATGTATGCAAACGACACTGTGCTGCTTACAGCAAACAGAAACATAGATCAACTATAAGAACACCCTAAAGGTGTTCTTAGCATGGCAAGACCACACACAACACTGAAGAAGCTTTTCCATTTCACTTTGTATCTATTATACCAATGTTATTTATTTAAATTTGACGCTGTAACATTTTTCTTGATGAAATTGTAATAAAGGATATTGTCTATTGTCTATCTTAATTCACATAAGCACAGGTTACAGCATTCGTAGTCACCCTGCCTAGCTGAGGCCATTATTATTGAGACTTTTAGTTTTTGCTGAAGAAGGTGATATTTACTCCTCACATTATCCAATACTAGCAATACATATATTTTTATCTCATTTTATCTGCTTGAAAAAAAAAAAAATTTTTTAGTACATAAATGATCATTCTACCACCTATTCACAGATAAAACAAGTTTTACTACATCATAAAAAGCTTAGACTATCAGTTAAATGAAGACTGAGGAGTAGACGGCAAGTACACCTAAAACTAAAAAATATATATATATATTTTTTTTTTTAACAAGTTTTATTTACAATCTATTCTATAATAGAACAATAAGTAAATATCACTGCCATTTTAACATGAGTTAGATACACTCCATCAAGTGCACTAACATACAAAAACTTTAAAAAAATTGAACTAAAAACGATTTGGAAGGTCTATTGGATTAACTCTTTTGAGCCAATATGTAGCTTCACTATTATCGAGGAGGTTAACTGCCAGGAAATTTGGATGGATTTCTATATATGTGTGCCCGTTAGCACGATAACTCAAGCAAAAATGATCTGATTTTCATGAAACTCGGTACAAATGTTTAAAACCTACGTTTATTCTACCTACGTTTAGTATATTAAAGTGTGTGTGTATAGTTATTGTTTACAGGGAGAAATAAAAAAATGTCCATATTATTCTCATGTAGAATAAGCAAACCGCTAAGGTTTACTTGTTTACAGATATATTTTGATCAAAGTTATTTATTTTATGCTAAGCTCTTATTATTTGACTAAAAACACACTTTATTACCATAACTGGATTGGCAAACATAGGTACTCATGAAACCTAATGTGTAAGATTTTAATAGATATAAGTAAAAATCAAATCAGGCAAAATTCATTTGCTTAGTCTGCAGGTTTGCTGTGGCGGGAGTATTTAAATTGTTCAAAAGTATATGAAATATGCCTTTCTTCCAAAAGTTGAAAATGTTCTTAATGTAAGAATAATAGCTATAATAACTGACCACAAAAAATACTTGCAGGGACTTGAATCCAGAGAATGTGTTAGTGAGTGGCAGCACGGTGCGTCTGACATACTTTTGTAGTTTTCCTGGAGTAGAGCCTCAGCTGAGCACACAAGCCATCAACCATCTGTACACAGCCCCTGAGTTGTGTTCCATCTTCCCCATCACCCAAGCTGCAGACTGGTGGAGCCTGGGGACATTGTTGTACCACCTCCTCACTGGCCAGGTAGGTGTAACGTGTTGTAGCCCTGTAGGGCCTCAGCTGAGCACACAAGCCATCAACCATCTGTACACAGCCCCTGAGTTGTGTTCCATCTTCCCCATCACACAAGCTGCAGACTGGTGGAGCCTGGGGACATTGTTGTACCACCTCCTCACTGGCCAGGTAGGTGTAACATGTTGTAGCCCTGTAGGGCCTCAGCTGAGCACACAAGCCATCAACCATCTGTACACAGCCCCTGAGTTGTGTTCCATCTTCCCCATCACACAAGCTGCAGACTGGTGGAGCCTGGGGACATTGTTGTACCACCTCCTCACTGGCCAGGTAGGTGTAACATGTTGTAGCCCTGTAGGGCCTCAGCTGAGCACACAAGCCATCAACCATCTGTACACAGCCCCTGAGTTGTGTTCCATCTTCCCCATCACACAAGCTGCAGACTGGTGGAGCATGGGGACATTGTTGTACCACCTCCTCACTGGCCAGGTAGGTGTAACATGTTGTAGCCCTGTAGAGCCTCAGCTGAGCACACAAGCCATCAACCATCTGTACACAGCCCCTGAGCTGTGTTCCATCTTCCCCATCACACAAGCTGCAGACTGGTAGAGCCTGGGGACATTGTTGTACCACCTCCTCACTGGCCAGGTAGGTGTAACATGTTGTAGTCCTGTAGAGCCTCAGCTGAGCACACAAGCCATCAACCATCTGTACACAGCCCCTGAGCTGTGTTCCATCTTCCCCATCACACAAGCTGCAGACTGGTAGAGCCTGGGGACATTGTTGTACCACCTCCTCACTGGCCAGGTAGGTGTAACATGTTGTAGTCCTGTAGAGCCTCAGCTGAGCACACAAGCCATCAACCATCTGTACACAGCCCCTGAGTTGTGTTCCATCTTCCCCATCACACAAGCTGCAGACTGGTAGAGCCTGGGGACATTGTTGTACCACCTCCTCACTGGCCAGGTAGGTGTAACATGTTGTAGCCCTGTAGAGCCTCAGCTGAGCACACAAGCCATCAACCATCTGTACACAGCCCCTGAGCTGTGTTCCATCTTCCCCATCACACAAGCTGCAGACTGGTGGAGCCTGGGGACATTGTTGTACCACCTCCTCACTGGCCAGGTAGGTGTAACATGTTGTAGTCCTGTAGGGCCTCAGCTGAGCACACAAGCCATCAACCATCTGTACACAGCCCCTGAGTTGTGTTCCATCTTCCCCATCACACAAGCTGCAGACTGGTGGAGCATGGGGACATTGTTGTACCACCTCCTCACTGGCCAGGTAGGTGTAACATGTTGTAGCCCTGTAGAGCCTCAGCTGAGCACACAAGCCATCAACCATCTGTACACAGCCCCTGAGCTGTGTTCCATCTTCCCCATCACACAAGCTGCAGACTGGTAGAGCCTGGGGACATTGTTGTACCACCTCCTCACTGGCCAGGTAGGAGTAACATGTTGTAGCCCTGTAGAGCCTCAGCTGAGCACACAAGCCATCAACCATCTGTACACAGCCCCTGAGCTGTGTTCCATCTTCCCCATCACACAAGCTGCAGACTGGTGGAGCCTGAGGACATTGTTGTACCACCTCCTCACTGGCCAGGTAGGTGTAACATGTTGTAGCCCTGTAGGGCCTCAGCTGAGCACACAAGCCATCAACCATCTGTACACCGCCCCTGAGCTGTGTTCCATCTTCCCCATCACACAAGCTGCAGACTGGTGGAGCCTGGGGACATTGTTGTACCACCTCCTCACTGGCCAGGTAGGAGTAACATATTGTAGCCCTGTAGAGCCTCAGCTGAGCACACAAGCCATCAACCATCTGTACACAGCCCCTGAGTTGTGTTCCATCTTCCCCATTACCCAAGCTGCAGACTGGTGGAGCCTGGGGACATTGTTGTACCACCTCCTCACTGGCCAGGTAGGAGTAACATGTTGTAGCCCTGTAGAGCCTCAGCTGAGCACACAAGCCATCAACCATCTGTACACAGCCCCTGAGTTGTGTTCCATCTTCCCCATCACCCAAGCTGCAGACTGGTGGAGCTTGGGGACATTGTTGTACCACCTCCTCACTGGCCAGGTAGGAGTAACATGTTGTAGCCCTGTAGAGCCTCAGCTGAGCACGCAAGCCATCAACCATCTGTACACAGCCCCTGAGCTGTGTTCCATCTTCCCCATCACCCAAGCTGCAGAATGGTGGAGCCTGGGGACATTGTTGTACCACCTCCTCACTGGCCAGGTAGGTGTAACATGTTGTAGCCCTGTAGAGCCTCAGCTGAGCACACAAGCCATCAACCATCTGTACACAGCCCCTGAGCTGTGTTCCATCTTCCCCATCACACAAGCTGCAGACTGGTGGAGCCTGGGGACATTGTTGTACCACCTCCTCACTGGCCAGGTAGGAGTAACATGTTGTAGCCCTGTAGAGCCTCAGCTGAGCACACAAGCCATCAACCATCTGTACACAGCCCCTGAGCTGTGTTCCATCTTCCCCATCACACAAGCTGCAGACTGGTGGAGCCTGGGGACATTGTTGTACCACCTCCTCACTGGCCAGGTAGGTATAACACGTTGTAGCCCTGTAGGGCCTCAGCTGAGCACACAAGCCATCAACCATCTGTACACCGCCCCTGAGCTGTGTTCCGTCTTCCCCATAACACAAGCTGCAGACTGGTGGAGCCTGGGGACATTGTTGTACCACCTCCTCACTGGCCAGGTAGGAGTAACATATTGTAGCCCTGTAGAGCCTCAGCTGAGCACACAAGCCATCAACCATCTGTACACAGCCCCTGAGTTGTGTTCCATCTTCCCCATTACCCAAGCTGCAGACTGGTGGAGCCTGGGGACATTATTGTACCACCTCCTCACTGGCCAGGTAGGAGTAACATGTTGTAGCCCTGTAGAGCCTCAGCTGAGCACACAAGCCATCAACCATCTGTACACAGCCCCTGAGTTGTGTTCCATCTTCCCCATCACCCAAGCTGCAGACTGGTGGAGCCTGGGGACATTGTTGTACCACCTCCTCACTGGCCAGGTAGGAGTAACATGTTGTAGCCCTGTAGAGCCTCAGCTGAGCACACAAGCCAACAACCATCTGTACACAGCCCCTGAGTTGTGTTACATCTTCCCCATCACCCAAGCTGCAGACTGGTGGAGCCTGGGGACATTGTTGTACCACCTCCTCACTGGCCAGGTAGGAGTAACATGTTGTAGCCCTGTAGAGCCTCAGCTGAGCACACAAGCCATCAACCATCTGTACACAGCCCCTGAGTTGTGTTCTATCTTCCCCATCACCCAAGCTGCAGACTGGTGGAGCCTGGGGACATTGTTTACCACCTCCTCACTGGCCAGGTAGGAGTAACATGTTGTAGCCCTGTAGAGCCTCAGCTGAGCACACAAGCCATCAACCATCTGTACACAGCCCCTGAGTTGTGTTCCATCTTCCCCATCACCCAAGCTGCAGACTGGTGGAGCCTGGGGACATTGTTGTACCACCTCCTCATTGGCCAGGTAGGAGTAACATGTTGTAGCCCTGTAGAGCCTCAGCTGAGCACACAAGCCATCAACCATCTGTACACAGCCCCTGAGTTGTGTTCCATCTTCCCCATCACCCAAGCTGCAGACTGGTGGAGCCTGGGGACATTGTTGTACCACCTCCTCACTGGCCAGGTAGGTGTAACATGTTGTAGCCCTGTAGAGCCTCAGCTGAGCACACAAGCCATCAACCATCTGTACACAGCCCCTGAGCTGTGTTCCATCTTCCCCATCACACAAGCTGCAGACTGGTGGAGCCTGGGGACATTGTTGTACCACCTCCTCACTGGCCAGGTAGGTGTAACATGTTGTAGCCCTGTAGAGCCTCAGCTGAGCACACAAGCCATCAACCATCTGTACACAGCCCCTGAGTTTGTTCCATCTTCCCCATTACCCAAGCTGCAGACTGGTGGAGCCTGGGGACATTGTTGTACCACCTCCTCACTGGCCAGGTAGGTGTAACATGTTGTAGCCCTGTAGAGCCTTAGCTGAGCACACAAGCCATCAACCATCTGTACACCGCCCCTGAGTTTGTTCCATCTTCCCCATCACCCAAGCTGCAGACTGGTGGAGCCTAGGGACATTGTTGTACCACCTCCTCACTGGCCAGGTAGGTGTAACATGTTGTAGCCCTGTAGAGCATCAGCTGAGCACACAAGCCATCAACCATCTGTACACAGCCCCTGAGTTGTGTTCCATCTTCCCCATCACCCAAGCTGCAGACTGGTGGAGCCTGGGGACATTATTGTACCACCTCCTCACTGGCCAGGTAGGAGTAACATGTTGTAGCCCTGTAGAGCCTCAGCTGAGCACACAAGCCATCAACTATCTGTACACAGCCCCTGAGTTGTGTTCTATCTTCCCCATCACACAAGCTGCAGACTGGTGGAGCCTGGGGACATTTTTGTACCACCTCCTCACTGGCCAGGTAGGTGTAACATGTTGTAGCCCTGTAGAGCCTCAGCTGAGCACACAAGCCATTAACCATCTGTACCCAGCCCCTGAGTTGTGTTCCATCTTCCCCATCACCCAAGCTGCAGACTGGTGGAGCCTAGGGACATTGTTGTACCACCTCCTCACTGGCCAGGTAGGTGTAACATGTTGTATCCCTGTAGAGCCTCAGCTGAGCACACAAGCCATCAACCATCTGTACACAGCCCCTGAGTTGTGTTCCATCTTCCCCATCACCCAAGCTGCAGACTGGTGGAGCCTAGGGACATTGTTGTACCACCTCCTCACTGGCCAGGTAGGTGTAACATGTTGTAGCCCTGTAGAGCCTCAGCTGAGCACACAAGCCATCAACCATCTGTACACAGCCCCTGAGTTGTGTTCCATCTTCCCCATCACCCAAGCTGCAGACTGGTGGAGCCTAGGGACATTATTGTACCACCTCCTCACTGGCCAGGTAGGTGTAACATGTCGTCTACACAATGTCCTCCTCCCCCAAAACGCAGCTACCCCGCAGGTGATGAAGACTCTTAACATTCAGTCAATTTTCCTGCAATTGGTACTATTAACACAACAAGATCACTTGGGCCTCTTTTACCATAGTCAATGTTGGTATTGTAGAGTTATTGTCAATTTTTTATATGGTTTCAGGACCTAAGTTCCCTCTACCCGGGAGGTATCTTCTGTCACACAGTTCTACACATTCCAGACACCATATCTGTGGAAGCCCGGTCTCTGCTGAAAGAGGTAAAACTACCTATTTCTAGAGTTGCTCTCCAACATCTAAGCTTTTTCATGAATAATCATTATTATCACTATATCAAAAGAGCTCTCAAAAGGTTGAATCGATGGTATTTACTAATAAAATCATAATATAACTTACTATTTGATGGTTCATAAAGGAAATGGAATCAGCTGTTATTAATTAATGGGTCCTCAATATTTTTTTACCACACTATGATGTTTTTAGCTGTTTTACATGTGTTAATTGGTGACTGAAAGTTACGTTTTGCTGGCCATGCTAGCTGTCATCGTCATTTGGGCTATGAGCAGTTTTTTACATCCCTAGGGCCGCAAAATCAGCTGCCCACTTACTTTCTTAAAACATGAATGTAATGTATTAAATACACAATCAGTATCCATAGCATTACAATACAATAGAAATGTTTTATTGTCACCGCTGCCTAGCAACTATCTATATAATTTGTTATTATTTTTGCTGATTCCTCAAATTATTTCTTCTTAAAGTTGTAGTTGTGTTGACTATCAGTGTGCATTTATTATTGTGGTGAATAGTGGTAGTAGGGTATAGTTTGGTGAAAAATAGTGTTTGTACCACAGACCGAAATGGTTTTGCAGCTCCCGATCGAGCTTTAAAAACTATCTCGAGTCGGCAAAACCTTATTTTGGTCCTAGGTACGAAATATACTATTTCGTATATTTCAATATATATTATTGAGCCTGGCTAAAAAATTAAATGAAATCAAAATATCTTAATTCATATAATATAAAAACAAGTATATGTATGTACATCTGAATAGTGTCAATAACTGTCAACTAGCTATTTTAAAACGTTTTTATCAGCTCACTTTCTTGTCTGTTTGGTACATATTTTGCAATCAATTTTAAACTAACTTGTTGGTGAGCTAGAGACTTGAAACTTGAAACATAGCTCACGAATGGATGACAATGCAATATTAAATAATTTTATTTTCATATTTCCCCTAGTACGCTCTATGGGCTTCCACAGTTTCAATGTTTACATTTTGGAAGAAAGTAATTTATAAATTGGAGTCAGCTGTAAATACTTTAATTTGACAGTTTGTTCAAAGAGCAAAAGTTAAGAGGTACAGGTTCTGCTCCCAAGAGAGTCTAAAACTTAGAATTTCTAAGTTTTATGATTATGAGAATATTATCATAGCTAAAACGTTGGTTAGGCTATGATATTAGCAACAATATCTGATTACTTTTAAAAAGGTTTTGGTTATGTATTAACAGGCCATATAAAATAAATTTAACATATTTACACATTAAGTAACTTACTAAAAAGTATAAAATAATTTATAAATATGCGGAGAGAATTAATACTTGTAAGATTTAAAACAAAAAACGTGGGGCGCATGCAATAGATAATAATACAGTAGACTCCCTCTTATCCGGACTCCTCGGGACCGACACCAGTCCAGATAACAGTTTTCCGGTTCCTTAAAAACTCACTGGCCTTTCCCACTTAATCTTCCCACTTAAAAAACTTAATCTTTCCCACGAGAACAGTCGTTTCAGTACAGCCCACTTCCTGCCGATCAAGTCCAGTTAAACCAATGTACAGATAAGAATTGTCCGGTTAAAGAGATGTCATTTCCACCGAGTGTAGTCCAGTTAAACCGATATCCGGTTAAAAGGTGTCCGGATAAGAGGCAGTCTACTGTAATTCTATAGGTTAAGATAATCGTGATTAGCTATTGCATGCGCCCCTTGTTTTTTTATCTTACAAGTATTTATTCTCTCTTCATATTTATAAATTATTTTCTACTCTTTAGTGTGTTTAAAAACTTGGCATTTTAAAAAGATTTTTTATTTTTAAATTATAAATTTATAACTATTATTTATTAATAGCTTTATTAATTAATCACCTTGTTAATAAATAATTTGTTAATTAATCAGCTGGTCAAAATCAGTAACAACGCAAAACAAATTCACCCTATTCTCAGTTATAATTTGGTGTGAAAATAATATCTCATCTGTTCTACTCATATTTAAAAAATTATACATTTGGTATTTAATGTTTTACAGCTACTAAGGCACAACGCGAGTGAACGAATTGGCTCTGGTTTGCTTGGAGTTGAAGAAATAAAGTCTCATCCTTTTTTTGAAGGCATCCACTGGGATCAAATATACAATGAAGGTCTTTTACCCTTTTAACTTAGTTCCTATATTTTTGTTTTATCTCGCTAGTTCCTAATTAGATTCATCTATGAATCTATTGGCTTCATTAAAGTCAACATTTTAAACCTTGAGTTGTTATACTTAAACTTGTAAACTTGTTCAATTAATTACTTGTTATCAATTAACTAGAATTTAAGTACATACTTGTACTTGTTTATCATGTTTTTTAACACGACCTTGATTTTTATTGTATTTTTTTATTAGTTGTTTGTTTAAGTATATTTATATTTTATGTTAAATGATTAAAAATCGGGGATATACTAGCTACAAACACCTTTTTTAATCAAAGAAGAAATATTTTATTAATGGACTGAAATATTAAAATAGTTGAATGAGATAGTATGGCAAAGTTACTTTGCAAGACTATCAAATCTTTGTATTTTTTACAAACATATTAACAAATAATTTGTTTAAGACTACTTTTAACCAAATTCATAAACAATACCAGACCAGTAGATTTAAAAATCTAAAAATATTGGTCCACAGAATCTTGGAAATGCTTTAGTAGTGTAACACTTATACTTTGAGTCAAATGTTTTGTGCTGTAAATTTAGTGTATTCTGACCTAAAGATTGATATGTTATGAGAGCAGGCCTGATTGGGTCATGGTCATTAATAAATCTTCAGAAAAGATACTAAAACAAACTTGTTGTGTAACAGTGTGGAAAAGATACAGATAAGTATACTGTATACAATACATTTGTATGGGATAATGTTTGTTTTATGAAAACAACTCTATATTTTATAGTTGATAATCTACTTAATCTATAAACTACAGACAAAAACTCATGTATTTTATGAACTAAAATGACAGTAGAACAAGTTGTAATGTCTGAATTTTATTTTTTACCTCATATTCTTTAACTATTCATGTGTGCCCTCACTCTAAAAAATTAATACCAAAGTAATGTGAATAGATTTATATAGTCTACACATTAACTTAGGTACTACTAGAGGTCGTCCAGTGGTCGAAACTCGACCAAAAATATGTAATGTGCAGACTTCTCTATTTTCACCCACACTGTAAATAAAACATGTGACAGGAATTTCTTCCATTTGTTTTGATTTTCTGTTTATATTTCGTTTTTATTTCGTAACCAGCATGGCAACCCATAAGAACCATGTTAATTTTTTTATTATTTTAAATTCATTTGTTGTGCTTACTTTTGAGCGTATTTTAATTTATAAAGGGATTCTGCACATCTGCAGGAAAATATCTTTCTAACAGTATGCGTAGATTTTCCCTGTGATGCACACGTAATGAGAAAAAAGGTTTTAAAGAAACATGCTTGCCTATTAATATACAGGGTTAGTAAAAAGTGTGGAGACCCCCTGTTATTTTTTTAACGGCCCATACTAGAAAAACTAAACTCGGCACACCATTATGTTAAGAAGTACTTTGTGGGCATAACCGCCACTTGGTGTTCATCCCCAAAATGGGGGATTTTGGGGGAAACTCAAAAATTTCAAATACAAAGACCCATCGAGTGACCCCTCATTTTGAAGGTCCTAGTAAAAGAAAACCATCAACGCAAATTAGAGGTCTCTATCACAGTTCAGTAAAAAATGGCAGCCAATTGAAATTCTCATAAGTTATCAACCCCAAAATGGGGGATTTTGGGGGAAACTCAAAGATTTTAAAAGATAAGCCCCATCGAGTGACCCCTCATTTTGAAGGTCATAATAAAAGAAAACTAACAACGCAAACTATAGGTCTCTGTCTTAACACAGTAAAATATGGCAGCCAATGGAATATAAAATTGCAAGTTATTTCCGATTTCTAAAGATTTCAATCAGCTTCCATTTTTTATTTTACTGGATTGAGATAGAAACCTCTAGTTTGCGTTGTTAGTTTTCTTTTATCAGGACTTTCAAAATGAAGGGTCACTCGATGGGGCTTATCATTTAAAACTTTTGAGTTTCCCCCAAAATCCCCCATTTTGGGTTTGGTAAGCAAGCGGCTATTAGGCTTAAAAAGTACTTCATAACATGCCAAAAAGGTGTGTAGAGTTTAGTTTTCCTAGTGTGAGCCGCTACTAAATTTACAGGGGGTCTCCAGACTTGGAAAGCTGTAAGTTAAATTTAACTACTGAGAATTTCAATTGGCTGCTATTTTTTACTGGATTGAGATAAAGACCTCTAGTTTGCTTTGTTGGTTTTCTTTTACCAGGACCTTCAAAATGAGGGGTCACTCGATGGGGCTTATCTTTTAAAATCTCATAATACTCTCTCTTGGTTCAGTACAGTGTGCATAAGACACACAAGATGTTCACTTAAGATGACATCTTGTACCTTTTCACACACACTGTACTGAACCAGCATGATGAGTGTTGTTTGTTTCTCTGCCCAAGCTTGCAGAGGCTATTAAGCTGTTTTAGAGCTGTTTTAGAGCTCTTTAAGAGCTGTTTAGAGCTGTTTTAGGTAGAATTAAGAGTTTTACAGCCTCCAAGTCAAGTGAAACGGGCTATAGTCCAATCGAACGTATGTCAGCATTTGTAAGAAGCCAGCTGTTTGTCAATTCAGCAGTCTTGAGAAATACCACGAGTGTTGAATCTAGGCTGACCTTCTCTTATAATCACAACTGTTTTACTCGAAAGAATACAACTTTAAACCTTCAATATTGTCATTTAGTTACTGTAGAATTAGTTCTAGACTAGATATATACATATAAAAGTGTAGGAGTTTTGGTATGAACTCTTGTCACGGTAATAATTTTACCGTATGCGCTTAATACAAGCGCATACACTGTAAGTAGTTTTAGACATTTGAAAGCAAAGAAGTTTATTACATACATTCATACTATACTACCAAATCCAACCGAGTGGAATATTTTATTCTATTGTGGTCAACCTGACTCTACAGCTGTTTTGTAGTCAATCTTTTTTCAATTCAAGCAGCTTCAGAACTAGAGTGAGTTTATTGTCTGCTATTGTATAACTGTGTTTAAATCAAATAAAAATACAAATTTACCTTCACTTTTCCTACCTTTTATTATATTAACTGAGTTTAGATATAATATATACATAATACTGTGTAATATGTAGGTAGTAGTGATATAATCAAGCTTTAGATATGTGTAGAGTGAATTGATTTTCTTCAATTAAAGTCAACAACCAATAACACCACTCCTAGGGTTGAATTATTTGATCTGTTTAGGCCTTTAATGACTTAAGTTTGACTGATATTACCCTCAAACGTTGTTAATAAACCTTCTAAAATGAGTTTTTCAATCTAAAAATGTATCCAGTAGCCTACAAGTGATGAAATTTGAGCTAACTAAAAACAGAGTTTGTTAGGTTATGTTGGTTAGCTAGGCTTTTGTACTGTCTAAATACGTTAAATAAATAGTTTTACTAAGCTTTAAAAGCTGTCACCATCAGTAATAATCATATTATATGTGGAATTTTCCAATCTTGTAGTCAATCGTAAGGCTTAGTTCCAGCGTTCAAACTGTTGTTGATACATACCAAACAAATAGAAAACCCAGAGGTTCTAACATAATTTGAAGTGAATAACACATAAAATCAACTAACTATCATGATAAATTAACAATTATTACAGACAATAGTCTACAATCGTTGAACATTTGCAACTTTAGTATACTCGGTAAGAAACTTTCATTTTTACAGGCCTAACTTAGAGTGTAGACCATAAATGAAGTTATTTTAACTGATGGGATGTATTATACTCAAAACCCCATATAAATAACCAACTTTTAAAGCCAAAACGGTTACATTCGGTCGATAAATAACTGAGATAGGGCCAAAACAGTATACCTCGGAAAGAATCTACGAGTAACCCAGAATGTAGCTCTGTTTTGGCCCTGTTCATAGATTTAACATTCAAACCTAAGAACTTTTCACCATATACTCATACAGTATGTTGGTTACAAGAGTTATATGAGGTTAGACGATGCTATTTACCATGATATGACTTTAAAGGTAGTTATACTGGCCTGCGAGTGATTAAATATCTGACTCTGTCATAAGAAATCTACTCTCAAAGTGACAAATACTTGCACAGTGAGGTTTTACCTCCACATTTGTGTTCTATAGTGGATTTCTGAGCTATACATATCACATGCAAGCCTTTAGAAGTATCTCTCATCTATTAATTGAGGTTTTAAAGAGTTTTTTAGTCAGTTTCAACTCTCAAATCTGTTGTATGCCTCACCACTACATATAGTCTAACCTATGGTGATAAACTACATCTGATTACACTTATACACTCTATATACTACATCAGACTGGTGTACACACTTTAAATCCCATAGAGTTAGTCGTTAAGAGAATATTTAAGCGTTAAAAAGTTTAATTCTTGTAACCTACTCTATTGAGCCAATACATGTCAAACTCTTAATCAGACCTGTGTTATCCATCATAAACTACACAAGAGCTCAAATACTTTGACCTTTAAGCCTTAAGAGTTGCATTAAATAGCCATAGATTTATTATACTAGACCTTAAACGCTGTAAGGCATGTTTTAACTGAATTTAAGCTGTTTTAACTCATTCTTCAGCTGTTTTAGCTAATCCTTCAGCTGTTTTACTAAATTTCAGCTGGTTTAACCTTTATAAGCTGTCTGGGACACCACAGAATACCTCTACAACCCTTAAATACAGCTTAAATAGCCTCTGCAGGCTTGGGCAGAGAAGCAAACAACACTCATCATGCTGGTTCAGTACAGTGTGTGTGAAAAGGTACAAGATGTCATCTTAAGTGAACATCTTGTGTGTCTTATGCACACTGTACTGAACCAAGAGAGAGTATTATGTAGAGAGTATTATACTCAAAGGGTCTTTGTATTTGAAATTTTTGAGTTTCCTCCAAAATCCCCCATTTTGGGGATGTACACCAAGTGACAATTATGCCCAAAAAGTACTTCATAACATGTCATAAAGGTGTGCCGAGTTTAGTTTTTCTAGTATGGGCCTTTAAAAAAATAACAGGGGGTCACCACACTTTTTACTAACCCTGTATAGATACTAATACTCAAATAATGGTAAATTTAATAAACATTCCATCAAATCAGGGTAGGCCTAGTTTATTTATTAACCTAGCATCACACAAAAATGTGAATTGTATAACCAAAACTAATAGTTTATTTATTTTTAAAGGTTATTTGTTATTGTTTGTTGTTTATAGAGTTTATGTTTTCTCAAGTGTGAATAAAGCATTGTTAACGAAGACATCAAATAGTCATAATTCTGCACTCAAGCCAATCATTACCTATCTTTCTTACAGGAACACTTTCCCTGATGATAAAAATTGTTCTACTTTCTGTTCCTTCATGTCTGTTATTACTCTGGAGTTCTCAAAATTTTAAACATTTAGTTGGGAACTCCAGTGTAGACCCAGCTTAAAAGAAGTGCTGTAAACATATATTCCTGACTTCATGAGGAAAACAAAATATCTGTGGCTTTAACCTGGAAATGCTTCAACAATTAAATAGCGTTCTTTAGATTGTTGTCATTACAGTGTTAATGATTACCTCAATGAAACTAACCAATCAATATGACTCTATTTTGTATGACATAGAAACTAATTTTTTTTTCTGTCATCGTTTAACAAATTTTGCCAACTTGTTTACAAACATTTTTTATGCATAAGACATATTGTTGTACATTAGGTTAAGTTAGTAATAATCTTGACAATGACATCTGTTTTTTAGCTGTGCTATGATTTAAAACGTTGATGTGACAATAAAGAATTATTTATTTATTTACTAGCTGTAACCCGCGGGCTTTGCCCCGTTTAACTTCTTAATTTTCAAGATTATCTCGTTCGCATGGCTCAATCACGTCCTGGTTGAAGTTTGTTCGCTAGCTCACTCACCTTTAGGTTGGAGCTCGTTCGCTGCGCTCACTTGCCTTCAGGTTAGCTCGTTCGCTACGCTCACTCGCCTCCAAGTTGAAGTTCGTTCGCTACGCTCACTCACCTTTTGGTTGCAAATTAGCTGTTGTCATAAATGTAAAAGAAATAATAGTGCTGCACCCTGTCGGTAATCCTTGTAACTTTAATGCTATTGAACATCATAGAACAGAACCAACTTGTTTAATTGAAACAGCTGTTAAGATTCAATAATTATATTTCTCATAAGGTTAACATAGGAAACTCCAGAGCCACTGGGGTGGAGCCCGAAAGGATTTTTGAAATAAGAATATGCCTATATGTTAATCGGGAATGTGAGCTATCATCATGCCAAATTTCAGCCCAATCCGAACAGTATTTTTCGCGTTCACTTGTCACAAACATCCAAACTTTCTCATTTATAATATTAGTAGGATTTATTTATTTATTTATTTGTTGTAAACTCTGGTGCAAACCCCTCCTCCAATCACAAAGATCAGACTTTTTACACTACTGGACAGTTTGTGTAAAACATCTCCCCGCATTAGTCATTTCAATTAGAAAGAGGACCGTTAAAACAAATTATATATATGTATATGTAAATATAGATTTTAAAATTTTCTGTTTTATTAGACAGCCAGTCTATATTTCGGTGGGCAAGGGTGGGTTGGTGTCTGCGAACTAGTGGATGTTTTTGATTGGTTATCAACACTGTTTTTAGATTTGTTTATACATTTATACATTTGTTTATGGATTTTAAAGGAAGTCTTAGTTTAAAAAATGTTTAAATAAGTAAACCAAGAGAATAGTAAATTTTATTACTCCCACGTACGTAAAGTGGAACGTAAAGTGACACTTTTTGACACCAGCTCAAGCTTAAATAGGGTTGAAAAGACACTTTTTGCCTGTGTGATGAACTATATTTTTTGGTCAATTAAAGTCATTCACATTATGTTGATTTTAACAAGGTTGATTTACCTTTTCTACAGTTGGTTTGTTGATCCTGCCAAATCATCCTGCCTCGGTTCCAAGGTGGTCACATATAAGGTCTTCTGCTGTAGCCTAATTAAAACTTTAAACCCCATATATTCAAACCAACCTTTAAAACGTACAATTTTAACTTTTTAAAGGAGATTATGTTGTTTTAATTCATTTCAATTAGTATTTTGTTAATAATTTTTTGTTATTTTGTCGTCATGTCTTGAAACCAAGGCAATGCTGGATAATGATTTGGCAGGATAAACAAACCTAGCAGCTGTGAAAAAGGAAAATCAACCCTTTTTAAAAGCAACAAAATGTGAATGAATTAAATGTTTCAGAACTATAGGCCTTTTAATAGTGTTTAAGGTATTATCATGACAGCGTCAGCCAGTGAATAAGTGAGGTGGAATAAATTACCGAAGTGAGAATGCCCTACTGAACCCAGCAGCTGATAATTAGTATCTGGCTCCACTATTTAATTTGAGTCTGGTGTAAATTATAACACTATGTTTCCCAAATGTTTGCATGGTGACCTTCTCTTCTAACAATTTTTGGATGATTTGGAATGGATTTACTTGGTGATTAATGTTTAAGATGACATATGATGAAATGAAAAGGACATAAACCAAATTTCTTAATACCGGTATATGCCTAGACACCAAAAAACATACTTGTTTGTTGGATCATTCAAGTTTTTAAAACTCAAAGCGGACAAAACTCTTCAGTTACCAATAGGAATTTCATTCTGACCCAAACCTATTTTGGATATACATGTAATAACCATAAGAATATTTCATAAGAATCACCAGCTTCTTAAAAAAATGTATGGTTATGTTAGTAGTTTTTGAAATAACTGCAGGTGCAAGAAGATACATTGACTAGAGAAAAACATGTTTACTTGAATTTGCTATTCTTAAGGGTGAAAAATACATACAGTATACATACTGGTAAAAGAAAAGGTTTGCCATATAAATATAGAGCAATAACAAATTTAAATATATATTTTATAACAAATTTAAACTCTACAAGTTTGGATTGGAAAGCTTTGAAACATATTTTTATATATTCAGCATTTAGTAACACCAGTAGTCTAGTCTTACAAGACAAGTTTCAACTCTAATATTTCTCTCAACATGTTGACAATTACCTCAGTGCCTTTCTGCCCTCCATTCTGTACAAGTTTAGCAGCTCGCGTTTCCCTTGGTAGACTGACTTCAATCTCAGGGTTGAAAGGAACTGGATCCATCATTGCTGGTTTGAAGAATATAGAAATCATAAATCCATACACCGCTTTACGTAGAAACTCTTCTTTGAAATCCTCAAAAGAAGGAACTTTTACTTCAGCTGGAACGGCCGAGGAGAGTGCTTCATAATATATGCTTAGATATTTTTCTCTGTTTTGCTTTCTTGATTCTTGGCTGGAGTTTAAAAAGAAGAAAAATGAAAAATCTATCATGGGTGATGAATACCGTGACGTGGCAAGATCAAAAAACTTAACATCCACTGGGGTTCCTGACTGATCATACTTGTACAAAATGTTATTTCTACAAAAATCACCATGACAAATCACTGCCATCGGTTCTTCAGCTGTAACCAGATGTTTCAAATAACTTTGTGAATCACATTTCAGTTTGTTTTTGAAGCCTACTATTTCATCTATGAACTCTCCGTTTTTCAACAGCTCTTCAGACGCTCTGTTGAATGATAAAACGTAGAGGTCGTTTGCATCCTCTTTGTTGTCATCAAATAGTCTTGTCTCAATAAGTTGGTTGACGTTCTGATAGAATGCTTTGGGGTTGAGCTGCTTTGCAACAAATGACAACGCATGAAATTCACCTAATTTCTTAAAAGCCATAGCACAGTGATCAAAGTCCAAGTCAAGGAATTCTGGAGATAACTTATAAGCTGTCGACCTCAGATCTTCTAAAATAATTATGTATTCATTGGGATCCTCAGATTCATTTGCTGATCCATAGATGTACTTTGGAAATATTTTGTTCACCTTTTTGTCCCTGTTCAAAAACGGAAGTACTTTTTCATATGTAATGACTTCATTTCTGAACTGATAGTCTAACTTAAGCCATTTTCTGACATCTGCATTACCCATATTGTACTTTACCACTAGAGGCTGCTGAAACGTTCCCTCGTCAGACTGGAAGACCGCGACCACAAAAACTACAGTAGAAGCGAACTGGGCCTCCCCTTTCACTTTATCTTCCAAAAAACACTCCACAAAATGCACATTGTCACCCAAACAACCACTGGCCGCAATTTGAGGAAGAATAACATCATTTAGAGTCCGTAATCTTGACATCACTATAGTCTATATTATTAATCACACGTAGGAACAAAAAAAATGTACGTTAGTATAATGTTACACCGTGTAAATAGGCAACTTTTAAGTTAGAAGTTAGCGGCGCGTGACGAAGGTGTAGGACATGAACCAACAGCATCTACTACATTGACTATATATAGTCAATGATCTACTATCAATGACCGACCACGATCAGTGAGTGTGGACTAGCCAGACCAAACCAAGACCAACTACTGTTAAACTAAACTCTGAAAGGGTTCTGGTCGATCTTGAGTACTGTATACGATACGATAGAGGAGGACAGAAAACTGTAAAGGACAAGACGAGACACTCGGCATTGATACGTTTTGGATGAAGTTGATAACTGAACCAAGAACAAGAACAAGGGAATGACGAAAATCGTCATGTCATCACAGCACAGCTAACTGATAATTTACTTTTAGGGGGGGGGGGGGGCAAGCAAGCATAACATAGGTTCATCTAATCTGGTGACCTTGACCTTGGATGGAACACTCTCGCTATCGCTTCCGCCGCCACTGCCTTGGAGTTACGTCACCGAACAAATAGTATCATATCATGGAGCTCTTTATAGTAAAATTACGTGTGAATAATTTAAAAATAAAATATTACTTCACATCAGTTATTATGATACGAGTGTTCATGTAATTAAAATAAATAATGTTGGTCTACCCGTTTTACAATAAACCGGTAGCGACTGGTTCTGCTATATATTTTGCCTCAACTTTAAAGGCACTGAATTTATAAATATATAGTGTTTCAATATGATTTTCTCATTACAGTATTTATTAATAAGTAATAACAAACACAATTTGTTATAGAGGTGGTGTCCCCATCTCAAGTGGGAATAAAAAAATAGTAATAATAGATCCTGAATCTAAAGTCGGTAAACCATTTCTGACAGTAAACGTATTTGCCTCCAAATTTTAACCTAAGTACAAAACACCAAAATCTAGAAAAAATTAATCTGGTGTAAACATTTTAAAAGATAGACGGCAACATACACAAAACATTGAGATGAAAATAATACTAAACATAACAACATAAACATAAAAAATTCTCCGGTTTAAAAAGAAAAGAATAAAAAAGTGAGTAAGGTCTTTATTTCTAGATGACATTTTATTTTTTATTCTGATAATATGGTAATTTGTAGAACTAGTGAGAGAAATATAGGATATGACCTTACAAAAATATAATTTAACTAAACTAACTAGAACCAGAACTAACTAGAATTTAAATAAACTAGATTTTCACGCTGATTTCAATGCTAAAATCCGTTTTTAAATATTTTTTTTCGTGTTGAAGATATATTTAAGTGAAAACTCATCCCCATACATTTCTTATGGACGTTTCGTACTTTGAACATTTTTTAAGATTATTTTTCTTGCATCTTCAGTTTTTATTAATGCTTGCAGTTCGTTCTAGCCTTAAAACATTCAGTTATTTTCATGGGCTTTAATTTGAGCTTTAGATTATTGAAGTCGGAACAGTTAGAGACGAGGTGCAAACCACAACACAATGTTAAATTTACTTTTTTAGAAATCAGTTTTTATAAAAAGATTATATGTTTGGTTTTTCGCTCGTCTCTAACTGTTCTGATGTCAATGTTCTAAAGCTCAAATTAAAGCCCATGAATAACTGAATGTTGTTTCCATTTGTCTGATTGATTTTCAACTAAACCTATCTATTTAAGTAACATTAGGTTTAATGAGTACCTACCAAGTTTGCTGCTACGGAAACCAATAAAGTGTATTTTTTAGTAAAATATTAATAGCTTAGTATAAAATAATTAAATTTACCAAGTTTGATCAAAATATAGTATATCCATAAACAAGCAAACTACAACATTTTACAATATTCTCCATAAGAATAGCATGGGAATTTTAAATTTTAAATATTTTGAATTTTCTTCGTTACCGTACCACTAACCGTATAAAACACTTTGATATACTAAGCTATTTTTTAAGCTCTTTAAAAATGTCTAGAGAGAAATTATAAATTTTGTGTTTTGAGGGTCAAAAATGAGAAAAAAGATTTTTCCCCGTAAAACCCCATTCCCGTGGTCCGATCATGCTGGTTCGCGAACTCATTCAAGTTTATCCCGCCTTACACCTTAGAACCAAAATTTATTAAAACTCGGACAGAAATTAATTACTCAAGTTATCGCGTTCACGGACGTATATATATATATATATATATAAGATTACAAGAAAACTTTTTATGGTTCTAGCAAATTTCCCTATAGGGGAGTAGCTATTACCGTAGGTGGCACGGTAAGACCTAGGCCCGAGACCAATTTATTTTTTCATTTTGATGACCTCAGAGGCCAAAAACACCATCTGTTCAAATTTTTATTTATATTATTTATTTACTCATATATATACAAATTTTGAACGAATGGTGTTTTTGGCCTCTGAGAACATCAAAATGAAAAAGTAAATTGGTCTCGGGCCGAGGTCTTACCGTGCCATCTGCGGTAATAGCTACTTCCCTATAGGGAAATTCGCTAAAACCATAAAATGTTTTCTTGTAATCTTTTTAACGATCCCTGTGTCTGTTGTTTTTACTTTTTTTCTTGGACTAAACCACGAAAAAAATCAAATTAACCTATATATAAATCCCCAAAAAGTGTATACCTAGTATACCTATTGCAGTTACTTGCAAGATGAAAATAAGCGAAGGAAGCGTATTTGAACAGCTTGATAGGATGAGTATCATATTTGTCTATGGTATCAATTGGTATCATAAACCAATATTTACTGGCAATGGCCATCAGGGTCATATTTAAAGATTGCTGTTTCACTTCTGTTAAAACTACGTACCGGTACTGAACCTTTAGACTACCCAAGGGCCAACACGACAAAACATAAAACATCGATCATATAGATCTTTATCTAATCATCCAGTAACAAAATCAACCTTATGACCTTGTGATTTCTATTTTATATTTCATTCTGTAGGACCTACCCAAAATTAAAACTTCTTGCTCTATATCAAAACAAATTTTTTTAGAAATTAACAACCGTTGTACACACTGTAAGGTAAATGTTATTTATTTACTGTCCTTAGACAAGAGAATTCATAAACGCAACGGCTTGAATTTAAATAATCTTACTAATATTATAAATCTGAAAGTTTGTGAGTTTGTGTGTGTGTTTGTGCGTGTGCGTGTGTGTGTGCTTTCGTGCTGCATAAGCTGTGGGGACATGAGTGTGAATGTGACCAGACTGTGTGGACCTGGTCGCTTATGTGGACATCACACACGTCCACACAATTTTCACAGGAAATACATTAACTGTGTGGACTTAGTGATGTCTGACTAGTGGCGCTCCTACAGACTTTTTGGTGAACAAGGAAAGCTGCTGGCGGCTATTAGCAATGGGACTTGAGTGTTTGGCTTCCCAATCTCCTGATATAGAATACTCGTTGTACAACATTTCATAATAAATGAATAACCCAATCAACTATTTAAATAATTCTTACAGTTTGGTTAAATATAGCATAATTATCATTTATATATATTTATTTATTTATATAAATATTATTTTTTTTCACTTTTTATGTCACCTAATATTTTTTTCATAGTTATTTATTTCACTATTTGTTCTTGTGATTCCATTTAGCTCATAATTTTCACCCATCTTCTTTCATTTATTTATTTTTTTCTATTTGATCAAATAAAATTAGATCAAAAGGTTAATTGTGTAGATATAAGGTCAATGATAGTATTTAGTAAGTAAAAAAACAATTTGCAAGATCCATTTGCAACAATTTGCAAGTGAATAAACAGTGCTGGCCACTGGCCAGACTTTACAGTTTTAACCAGTTTTATCACTTTTTATTATTTTTTTTATAATTTGATCAACATGAGTAGTTTTGACTATTGTGATTTTGACAGTATTTTAAAGAATCTTTTGACATACCACAATGTTAATACATTGATTATGTGGTTGCATACAATGACCTGACGAACTGGTTGTCATACCAGAAACTGTGGTTGGGTGATGTAATCCTTTTATATTATTAATAAAACTTGTGTGTGTAATGGAAGCAAGTGGTTTACTAAGAACAAATAACAGAAGTCATTGGATTCATCCTTTTTGTCGTGAACGTGATGCAGGTGAACGTTTTCGTACGTTTTACAAAACATCAGGTAACATGAGACAACGTTTTTTTATACTATCGAATGTCAGTCCAGTCATTCGATGAGCTTCTTCAGATCATGAGGCCTCAGATAACAAAAATAAACACGCATTTTAGGAATGCTATTCTATGCTATCAGAATATTATTATGCCTGTTTGTCCCACAGTGATAGCTGGCCGTGAACATTTTCGATAATCTTATCAACATCAAACATTTCTAGTAGATTCTAAACAACCGCACAACGCAACAGGATAGTTTGCACGAACCCCCGAGACTGAACGAGTTTTCGGTCTTTGTCTGGTTGTATTAAGATGATTGATTTAATGCACTAAGTTAGATTTCAGTTGTGACAAAATTAGTCCGTACAGTTTTTATCCCTGTCTTATTACATTCTTTCATTACAAGTCCCATCATTAATAATTAAATGGCCAATAATGGTTAATAATTAATAATTAATTGTCTTTACTTTCTGGTTAATTGCGTCCTTAAGTACAGGGTTTGTGAGTGTAGATGCTAAGTTTGAGAACGCCTCACAGAAGAAATTTACACACGCTAAAATCTGGTGATCTAGGGGCCACGACATAATATCACGACATAAATATTGGGAAGGTGAAATAAACTATTCTTGAATAGAAATATAATAAATTGAATGAAAATTTAATCCTTATGGGCAGTGAATCTTGTTAAATTAGCATTTATAAGGTTTTATGTTTATCTAACGTTGTTGTCTCACCTGTGACATAAAAAAGAGCTTAATCAATAATTATGAACCACAGCTTGACACAGGGCCGTCCGAAGGTGGTGGGGGGGGGGGGGCAACAGGGGCAAGTTGGCCCGGGCGCCGCAGCAAATTTTGTTTGTGGTCTTGTAGGTTTGCATGAGTTGTAAAGGTTATCAGATTATGGCGTTAATAAATACGAATCTAAAAAATGAGGCTGTATAGTTAACAATAATTTGTAACACTATAGGTGTAATCAAAATGTAAACGTAATGTAGTATGAAGCTAACATATGCGAATGCGACTAGTACTGGGGGGAGGGGGCACCGCGACTACATTACCCCCGGGCGCTGACAACCCTAGGGACGGCCCTGGTTAACAAAGCGTTTCGACACCTACCTCATCCTAACAGTTTCTTTAGAACCTAACGGCTGCATTTTCCCAATAGATTCCGCTTTCCTAAAATTCATTCGTACAGACATAATTTATTTGAAAAAAAAATAGAAAGAATTCAATAATAAAGTGAATTACAATTAAAAAACTGAGAAGACAAAATGTTTAACCCTCCTCTAATAGTAAGGGGTTGTCGTCAAGATGCTACCCCAACAAAACGCCACCATCTAGATGACCGAAGTGTTGGGTTGACTTGTAGGTTGCAATTTAAGTGCCGTACCAACAGTATAGCCATTAATTAAAATATATAGTACATTCTCCTTACGTCCGCCAGTAATTTTAATACGGGAATATGCTTTATTTCTTCTCATAAAACCTTTTGTACTGCCGTTGATTATGGACGCTAACTGACTACAAGTACAGGTAATGTATCATATATAAAGAGGGAGACGTGATTCATATGATAATATTTCTTTGTACTATCGGTCGCTGATTACTGTACAGAATCATCTTTTTCCTACCTGCATTAATCCATCTAAACTATCGTTGTTTATAGTCGCTAACTAGAGCTACAGTTAAACATAGTCAAGCTATAGTCAAATTTGAAACTGAATTGAGTACCTCATCTGAAAGGGCTTTCTGTTCAGAGACAAAGTCAGTTGGTGTCATAGATTAAGTCAAAACCAAATACAGCAAAGTATTTAATTGATATATTATTAATATATAAAATATTCAATTAATATTAATTAATAAATCAATATTGTAAAATATTAATACGAAATTAATACTATAAAATATGTATATCAATTTATACAATATTAATATATAATATTCAATTATATTAGTAATATGAAACCAAATCGATTGTATCACTGAAAAATATCGATAGTTCTCCAGCAATATCTTTATGAAGACATTGGTGTTTTGGCCTGATATTTTAATCTGACAAGAAACTGTATTTCTTACTTAATAAATATTTTTTACAATGAATTAATACATGAATAATGTTATTTCATATGCCACATAGCAATTCGGATGTGACTAATATACAACGATTTGTTTATAAAGAAGAGTGGAGACATAACCTAAATATACTGTCAAAATGCAACCAGTGAAATTCCCAAACTGTGTGGACATTAACACCTTCAAGCGAAAAAACACTCGATTGTGTCAACATTTGCATTATCTGTGTGGACTTGTGTACTAGCTTTTGCATTACCTGTGGGGACATGACCGACTCTTGCATTAACTGTGGGGACGTCCACACAATTTTTATGATTTTTTTTACTACATTTAGACCAATAAACAAGGAGTGTTCTTTTATTCATCTTCAATTTGAGGTTAGAAAGAACCTAGGATATTTTTTTCAGCCGTGTGCCTTGATGTCCACATAGTTTGGTTAAAAACCCATGTCCACACAAGTATAGGGATGGCGTGTATGTGTGTGTCTGGATGTGTACAGAGCTAGAGACTACACCTGTGGTCCGATTTTGATGAAATTTAATATGTAGGTTCTAAGCCATGGTATCTCCAGGCGTTTTTTTTAATTTTTTTGAAATTCTAATTTTTAATGGGGATTTTCCCATAACAACCCATAAAAAACTGGAAAAATCGGATTTTCTCAAAAATGGTCCGAACGATTTTGATAAAAATTTAGTATGTTGTAGCCCTTTAAATTCTGAATTAAATGTTACAAATCCCATATCTGTAAAAATTACGGTTCAAAATTTATGGTCAAATATGTTATTTTCCCATAAAACCCCATAAAATAACAAAAAATAGGATTTTAGAAAAACATCCGGTTTTGATTTAACATAGTATGTTATAGTCCTTACAGTTTTGATAGTTTTTTTTATTTTTTAGAAATCTTTATTTGTAATGGGGATTTTCCCATAAAACCCCATAAAATAACGGAAAAATAGGATTTCCCAAAAATGGCCCGAACGATTTTGATAAAAATTTAGTATGTTATAGTCCTTTATATTCTGGACAAAGTGGTACAAATCCCATTTCTGTAAAAATTACGGTTCAAAAGTTATTGTAAGTTATGTCATTTTCCCATAAAACCCCCATAAAACAACAAAAAATCGGATTTTCCCAAAAATGGCCCGAGCGATTTTGATAAAAATGTAGCATGTTATAGTCCTTTAAATTACAACCAACAAACAGTTCTGAACAAAATTGTACAAATCCTTTTTCCGTATATTTACTCTCACCGCTTACACATGATAAAGATTGTTGACAAACTTATGGGAGAAAGTATGTGTCATACTTTCCGTTTATACCGTTTTCCGTTTAACGGCTGATACCGTTTATTTTTATTTATGACAATAGCTAATTTCCAACCAAAAGGTGAGTGAGCGTAGCGAACGAACTTCAACCTGGAGGCGAGTTAGCGTAGCGAACGAGCTAACCTGAAGGCAAGTAAGCGCAGCGAACGAGCTCCAACCTAAAGGTGAGTGAGCGTAGCGAACGAACTTCAACCAGGACGTGAATGAGCCATGCGAATACTTATTAAGTTAAACGGGGCAAAGCCCGCGGGTACAGCTAGTTAAATATAAATTTAATGGTATTAAAATTAAGTCATATGTACCCATTAAATCACGAAACATAATGAAAAGCATATATATTAATATTATAAAGAGAATGAAATAGGCCTACTGTATATGTTTATTTTGTGTCTACATCCTTCTTGCTCCATCAAGCCTGCTGAACACAAATCATAACAAACAACAATTTAGGCTAAACCGGCCTAAAAAAAAACTAAATTAGGTAAAACTACACAATATATTTGATATTGATCAGTTAAAGTATAAATGATTTCTTAGGATTGATATTTAAGTTTTTAATGTCATAATCGAAATTTTTTCTTTAGAATGTTTCTGTCCAATTTTAATCTATTCCAAAATGTATATAACAAACTTGTAATGGCCCCGTTTAATCCAATAAATAAACCAATTACTTCAATATTTTGTGAATTATATTTTTCTTTAAAATAAGGAATCGACGGCTCATATATCTTTTTCTTTTTAGCATCGATTTCCAGTGGTTGTTCTATACTTATTTTGAATCTTATGGTTTGGGTCAATAATAAATCCATTACTCCTTTCCTCATTAATAATTAGAATGTCGATTCTTCCTTGAGACCCACCTTCTGCTACGCATGGCACTTCTTCATAAACGGTTAACTTTGGATCACGAAATGAGTCGGCTAAAATTTTGCTTATAAAGTGATCCCTATTATTTCTCAGAAGATCTCCAAAAGGACAGAACCCACGGATATGTGGCAAAGACTCAAAAGTGTAATTCTCAGTGCTGGAGCAACACCTGCACTGGTTGCCATCACATCATTGGATCTGCCCGGGATTGGCCTCAGGCCTCACTGGTGCCACACATCGAACGACAACAAGTGGAACTGGAACGTCGACTCAAGCTGCGCTAAGCGCTTGGAAACGAGCCGGCCCTTCTCGGCCCCCCCCCCCCCACCACAAGTCAGTATTGTGGTACAAAGTGTACATGTAGATGTACGGTACATAATAGAGGCACATGCTCCTAGCCGGTGTTTCGCATCACTAGAACGCTAGTTTAATTAATCAACTAATTGAAAACTGTTTAATACAGTGAAATGCTTGTATACAACGTGACATACAACTACAAACACTATCTTGATATATAAAATAATTTATTTTTGTAAAAAAATACAACCGACTTCAAATGCTCTAAAAAGAATGAAATAATTTCAATAAAGTAAACTTTTGTATTAGTCAAACTCACGTATTTTAAGTGGGCGCGGCTTTATGGTGATTTTTGATACAAAATTTAAAGAGGATGTCCACATTGCAGGTGACTATCTCCAACTTAAGAAGTCCAGATATCTACGGAATCTCACCTAGGATTCTCAAGTCCGTTATAAATGAAATATCACTGCCTCTGTCTGAGGTGATAAACAGGTGTCTGCGTGTGGGACTTTTCCCAGACTGCCTTAAAATCTCAAGGACTATACCTATTTTCAAAAAGTGGGACGCAAACCTTACCTCAAGCTATCGACCAATCTCAATAATCACGACTGTAGGGAAGATTGTGGAGAAGATTGTCGACCATTTTGAAGTAAATCACTACTTTACAGCATCCCAACACGGGTTTCGGAAGTCGAGATCAACAACAACAGCCCTCGTCTCCTTTGATCAGTGAGGTTTTGGACTCCTTTGAAAATAGACAGTCAATGGCTCTGGTCCTTTGCGACCTGTCAAAAGCCTTCGACATTGTCTCCCACGACACATTGCTTGAGAAGCTCGGCTATTATGGATGTTCAGTATTTAAAAGGTCAGCTTTTCATATATGTGAGAGAGAGACAGAGCATATTAAAAAATCCCCACATGGCCACAACAATTCATTAATAAAAATTTGAAAATATAAACATTCTAGTTAACAGTGCAATGTATTTTACCTTCCTCATAGTTTTGTCTACCTTTTTTCACTTTACTCCTCTTACATTATTACATTCAAAACTCTATCTTTGTATAATCAATTGACCGCTTTATTTTCAACTGAAATTGTGGTGTGTAGTTCAAAAACTCTAAAACTGTCATTTTGAAGACCTTCCAGAACTTCACGTGTGGTAACCTTGACTAAATTCAAAATCAAACCAAAAGTCCATAATTTTTATTTTCTGTTCTTTTGCAAAATTAAATTAATAAACCCATATATGCAGTCCACTTTTATTATTTCTAAAATAACCTTTAGAATACGCTACAATGGAGTTGGCGGAGTTGCCCTCTAGACCTTTAAATCCTACTTAGAAGGTAGAAGTCAGATGGTTGCAGTGCAGGGCGCACTGTCCTCCCCAGCCGATGCGAAGTTCGGAGTTCCGCAGGGCTCAATAGTTGGCCCCACTCTCTTCCTGATACTGATGAACGACCTAGGTTGGGATAGAGTTACTCTACTCTTTGCGGACGATACAACCCTGCTGGGCAGGGGGCAAGATCCTACTGAGACGGTCGCTTGTTCAGAACTTCTATTCCAAGAGGCTAAGGACTGGTTCCAGTGGTTCCTCATAAATAACTTGAAGCTCAACGAAGATAAAACACAAAGGCTTCTGCTCACCCTACGCAGATCATCTCCATCTCATTACCCTCCTGTCAAACTTCTTGGCTTCGTCCTGGACTTCAAGTTACAGTGGGGCCCTCATATAAATTCTGTTTGTGTAAGACTAAGTAGAGTAATCTTCCTCTTTCCTCTTGAGAAAACTGAAACACCAGATAACTGCGCAGTACCTGCTGACAGTCTATTTTTAGCTTTTTCACAGCCATGTGGCCTATGGCATCCAACTGTGGGGACATGCCGCTGACAGCAGAGTCGTGTGCTTCGCTTGCAGAACAGGCACTACGAGTAATCACAAATAGTAGGAGGCGGAAGCCATGCAGACCCCTTTTTAATCTGTTAAACGTCTTCACAGTCTATAACCAGTACATCCTTGCCTGTGTTGTTCACATTAAAACCAACCTGAGCAATTTTGAACTCCGAGGCCAGCTCCACTCTTACAACGTTAGAGGAGCACAGAAGCTCAATACCCAGCGGTATAGACTGTCCCTGACAATGAGATAGCTTCCCTGCAGTTGCTGTACATATGTTTAATGCCCTGCCGCTCCAACTGAGAGAGCTAGAGCCTAAAATATTCAAGAAAAGAATCAAGGAGCTCCTCCTGCAAAACCCGTTCTACTCAGTTGACGAGTATTTTGAGGAAGCACCAACTCTTGAACGCCCACCGCCATCTAAAGCTTAAGTTTTAAATATATGTTTTATTAAAGAAAGTTTTTATTTATAAAAGTTTGACGCTGTCTATCTGGCCCTGGCTGGTCAAAGACGAAGAGGAGGTAATAGGTAATAGGTAATAGAACTATTTTTGCGATTAGTAAACCATTGCCAAAATGCTACTACAGCGCTGTTCACGGAGGAATTTTGAACTAATGCCTCAATCGTACCTCCCCTCCAACACAAGGTCAGAGGGTCAGACCATAGACTAACCAACACAAGTAGACTTCTCATCCCATTGTAAATTTTGAAACACGTTTTCGTGTCTAGTTCATGTACGTGACACAAAAGCACTAGTGTCGATGAATCTTTGTTTCAATTATTTTAGGGTTAATTTCTTGATTTCTGCTTTGCTGTTTGGTTATAATACTAGGGGGCAAGTTATTGTTTATGATTAGGGCCCGGTTTCCCCAAAATGGTGTAAACTACGTTTATAATAAACTAGTTTATTTTTAAACTCCGTTTAAAACGCGTGCTCGGTTTCTCCAACATTTTACTGGCTTCGTTTAAGATAAACGGCAATTCGAGCGGTTGGCAATCCTGAATGTGTATTTGAAGAATCTTCGGTGGGCTTTGGGCTAGTGTTTCTTACAACGCTCGCTACAACTCGGTAGAGCAGACGATCAAAGTGCGAATGCTGCTAGAAAGAATAACATCACTGTTTAAGGTTATGTTATGTTATGAAGTTGATTTTTCTTTTACAACAAGAAGAATTCTGTCCCTTATTTTAGTAGGCCCTCTTGTTTTTGGTCCCAAAGTGTTAAAATCTTTATCTTCAACTTCTTCGAAAACGTCAATTAGCCTAACTCTTCCATTTGAGTTACGGTAAATACTGCAATTAATAGTAGCCTAACTTGCAAAAAAATATATGTACAAATAAAAAGAACTTAATTAACAAAATAAAATTAAAATACAAATAAAACTTAACATAATTATAGGCCTTTACAATATAAGCTAGCCCTAAGCCAAGCCTATTTTCGTCCAAATAAATTTGTTATTACTTCAATTAACCTAGGCTACCTATTGTTTTGGAATTATTTGAGGTTATGTTACCGTTGTAATTTACTAATTTGAACTCAGTTTATTTTATCCCCAGTAGTTAAACCAAGTTGAGAGGTGGTTTAGTTTGAACTTAGATTAATACCTAGTTTAAATTTGGAGAAACCCAAATCAAAGTTAAACTAAGTTTAAATCGCCGTTTAACATAAAACCAAGTTTAAATGAGTTGGGGAAACCGGGCCTAGATCGTATTATTTGGTTAAACGAGGTTTTAAATGGCTGTAATAACGGGAAACAAATTGTAAACAAAACAAGTCCTCTACATAAACCGTACATGAACTAACAATAAAATTGTCTTCAGCTGTTCCATAAGGATGAGAAATCTACTAAGGGAGTATGTTTTATCTAGATAAAAGATAGTATGTTTTAACTAGATAAAACATACTCCCTTAGTAGATTTCTCATCCTTATGGAACAGCTGAAGACAATTTTATTGTTAGTTCTGTACGGTTTTCTGTAGAGGTCGTGTTTACAATTTGTTTCCCGTTATTACAGCCATTTAAAACCTCGTTTAACCAAAAAATACGATCTAATCATAAACAATAACTTGTCCCCTAGTTATATAACCAAACAGTAAAGCACAAATCAAGAAATTAACCCTAAAATAACAGAAACAAAGTTTCGTCGACACTGGCGCCCATGTGTCACGTACATGAACTAGACACGAAAAACGTGCTTCAAAATTTACAATGGGATGAGAAGTCTAATGGTTTTATCTATGGTCAGACCCAGATTTTAGTGAGATGAGAAGTGATTCAAGTGCGGTGAAGTGAGACTGAATGAGTGAGTCATTGAGAGAGAACAGAGAACGAGACCGAGTATGAGAGTGAAACGAAGTGGGGAACAGTGAACGTGGTGGATTGAAGTTTGAAGTGTTGATGAAGTGAGTTGAGTAAACCTAAACCGTAAACCCAACCCAAACCGTGGACCGCGAGCTGAATTTTTATTTCAGGATTAGTGTTGCCTACAGTATTATTTTGAGGCTTCTGATTGGTTGAGGGAACATCATTACCGCGACGATACGGTTGATGCCATCGGCCTCGGTGGTGTAGTGGATAGAGTGCTGGGCTGATGATCCGAAGGACCCGGGTTCAAATCCCACCCGTAGCACTATTTTTTTGTATTGGATTTTTTTCATTATCAACAAGTTTGGTTGGTTTGGTTAGGTTATGAAGGTTTAATTTTATAATTAAAACATTACGAAATTGAATTTGACCCATTTATAGTTTAATTTTATGAACATATTTTTTTTCGGTTAAACCTTCATTTGATTTTTCATTATAAGCAAGTCTGGTTAGTTTGGTTAGGTTATGATAGTTTAATTTTAGAATAAAACAATTGTAAAATAGGATTTGAGGCATTTATAATTTTATTTTATGAACAGAACTATTGTTTCGATTAATAAACCTTCATTAGATTTTTTCATTGTCAGCACGTTTGGTTGGTTAGGTTAGGTTATGACGGTTTAATTAAAAAAATATATATATATAAATTGAATTTGAGGCATTTATAATTTTATTCTATGAACAAAAATAATTTTTCAATTACTAAACCTTCGTTATAGTCAATCAGAAGCCTCTAAATGACACTGTTGGCAAAATTAATCCTGAAAAACAAATTGTGCGGACCGTGAACTGAACACTGAAGACTGAACGACTGAACCAACCGAGGTCCGGGGTCTGTCTGTCTGGTGTCTGGTTTATTTAGCTAGGCTACCTTGTAGTTGTAATGTGTTTCTGATAAGTTACAATCAATTGTTTATAAATTAATAACTAGTTATTCATACACTTGAGTGATTAATTTTCAATTTTAAACAACACAATACAGTAAATAGGTTAGTACAACAGGCGTTTTATGAACTTAACCTGGTTGTCAATGCTGTAGTTCGATGACAGAAGAACAATCACAGTTAAAACTGTCATTTAAACCTGAAGACCGAACAACCTCTATTGTTTCTCTATCTTCTTCTGGTGTATCAGAAGCTGAACAAAGTATTTTGCCAGACGTGGCCTTTGCGCCAGGATCAAGTAACAGTGGCACAATTGATTCTCCAAGGACTAATCGTGAAAACCAGCCCCTTCTGGGGAGGTCGGATAGTGAATCATGTAACAACTTTCCTGGTAATTACTGTATACAATATAGGCTATGCTAATTAAATTATTTACACTGGACTCATGCATGGACTTGTTAACTGCCAGACTCGAGATATAAAATTTTTTTAATTAAAGTTAGTCCTCAAAACTCAGGCTAGGCCTAGTAAGTTAAGTGTTGATTATGTAACCTTGGTTACCTATTTAGGAAGAACTGATAAGCAATAAGCATACTCCTTCACTAGTACCAAGCTGGTCTAGTGGTAAGTTAGAGCTTGAGCCTTAGGAGCCTGAAGTCCTGGGTTCAAATCCTACCAATCATCAATGAATTTTATCCATGTGATAATTCCGCGACCCTATAGGGACTAACTTATCCTGAAGTAAGTTAATGTGAATCAGTTCTGGGCTAGAATCTTAGCGTCCTAAGATGTAAAGGTGGGGAACTACTCCACCGGTTCAATTGATTGTTAGGCCAATTGGTATTTATTTAACTAAGTTACAGTAAACAGCCCCAATTCCGGCAGGTTAAGGTAAACTCTTCAATAAATATGTTTTTAAAGGGAGAAGCCAATAACTTATCGGCATGGGACTGATTTTATACAGACCTACACATTTCTAGGATTAAAAAAAACACTTTTTATCAAAATATTTTGTAAAATAAATTGTATATAAGAGATATACTTTAGGTACCTTATTTTACCTCCCTTGCCCAATTCCGGCATGGCAGAACCCTAATTCCGGCATCCGCCGGCCTAATACCGGCACCCTGTGTATACACCTTAAGTTAAGTGTATTTAAGCATATATTGGCCAGATAAATTGTATATATTGACTAGCTTTTGATCAGATGCATTTTCTTATCTTTGGATGGCTGAGTAAAGTTTCTGTACAACTATTTCATGCAATGACTCATGCAAACATTCCACCTGATCCCAGCTTAGGGTGAATGCCATTCCTAAACATTAGTGGGAATGCAATGACCTCATCCAAATATTTCACCTTACCCCAGCTTAGGGTGCAATCCATTCCTAAGTTAGTCATTGGTGGGAATGCAATGACCTCATGCAAACATTTCTCCTAATAACAGCTTAGGGTGCATTTAACATTCCTCAACAGGAGTGGTGTGCATTGTGCAATGACCTCACCTAGGGGATGTTCTAAAGGCTGTGCAAAGTTTTAAGAGCTTTGAGGCTCTATCTTTCATTCCTATAATAAAATATGGTGATTTCTATCATAAACTAGTAATCCAACACTAAATCAATTTGAAATTGATCAGAAGATTAACTTAGTTTTTACCATATTATTCATCTTAAGTTAGCGAATGGTGGGTGTTGACATCCTTATGGGCCTAGTGCCTGTAATGTTTGCATTTTTCAGCATTATACGTAAACTAGGCCTAACTTAAAACTTAAAAAGTATCTGAAGACCATTTTTATAGCAGGGATAGTCATTTTTTAAAGTAAAAGTTAACAAAAACGGCATGAATAGCGCTGATTCCAATAACCGGACAGGTATGCCGGAATTAGGACAAGTCCAATTTATGACCTCCCCATCGCCGGCAGACGTTTTATAAATTTATTTTGTAAACTTCAAGGGCGAAATACAGTTAGTTAGGTTAGTTATGGGGTTATGATCAATTAAATATTCAATTTTTAGTGAAGAATCGTAATTTATTGAAGTAAAAGCTTATTTCAATCACTTGTATTCTTAGAGAAATCAAGAAGAAAATTAGGTGACAGCACAAATTCTTAACCTACCAACATTCTAACTGTCACTAAATGTGTGAAATAGGCCAATCAGGTGTTATAATTGTTTTTTTTCTACAGATGAATAGTTGATGTAACAGCCAATAACAAATAAGATGGCTATTTCAAATGTTATAAAGTGTTGTTAAATGACGTAGAAGTCACCGCTGCCGGTATTTGGGCCCCTGCCGGTATTGGGGCTGTTTACCTTATAGGCCTAAGTTAACTTAGGTTAGTCTGCTACCGTCACAAGTTCAGGTTAAGTGAAGAGCCCCCCCCTAACATGGTTGATGAGAAGAATAACATCGTTGATTAAACAGCATCATTGACTTAGAAACATTTCAAGTGATTCTGTGTAGTCAATAATGTTTTCTATAAAAGGAATTGGTAATTATTCCGTATAGGTGCCTCCAAGCAAATTTTTAATTTTGATATCTTACTTAATAGTTAATTACCTCCTGAATCCAAATAAGTTATACCATTATTTTTCACAGCTGATGAATATTTCTCAAGATATTGCTGTAATAACACATAACTGTTCAAGCATTTTTGAAAAAGTAATTTGAAGTGTTTTTCTCAGGATTTTAATTTTACAAAAACAGTCTGCAGGCAACATAAACTAACAACTCGATACATTATAACCTAAACTTTACCTTCCTAATCTTTTTCTAACTTCAAAACACTTAATGCAGTCACATTCACATACAGCACGACCTACCACCCTGACATGCCTAAATAAGAACTACATGTAATTAGTCCACCAGTCCATCTATATCTCCATAATGTGACGAAATTCCTGTTATAGAGAACATTAAGTTATTTGACTACAGTACATAATCACTTGAAATGTTATCCATCCTATCTTGTTTATTGTAAAGTTAAGTATGTTTTTACGGCGATATCTTGAGAAATATTCATCAGCGGTAAAAAATAATGGTATATTTGGATTCAGGAGGTAAAAAACTATAAGGTAAGATATCAAAATTAAAAATTCGTTTGGAGGCACCTATACGGAATAAATACCAAGGAATTTAGTCACATTATGGAGATACCTATAGATGGACTGGTACCACTAATTGCATGTATTTCCTATTTAGGCCGGGGCCACACTTGTAATTTTTAACCAGCGAGACTGTTTTTTCCGTTTTCACGTGCGACGCACGTGGAACAGTTTGCCCGTGGCCACACTCGTCTTACGAGATTGGTTTTTCGGGCAAACCAGTGAGACTGATAGAGCATGCCACACTGGCAATAAAAATCGTCCGTGTCCGTGTTCGCCCCCCTCCCCTCCACGCTCACTGTACAGTATAGAAACGTCCGTGGAAAAAATTCAGCGAGATAAGATGAGTGTGTTCACTCCCATAAGCCGCAATGCCCCGCGACTAGTTTTACGTGCATTGATGTTTATATATATCAGCAGCCCTAATAAGTGAACACCTAAATTAAAATATATATATATATATGTGTGTCCGTGAACACGATAACTTGAGTGATTTTTATCCGATTTTGATGAAATTTGGTTTGAAGGTGTAAGGCGGGATAAACTTGAATGAGTTCGCGATCCAGCATGATCGGACTATGGGAACAGGGTTTTATGGGGTAAAAATTAGTTTTTCTCACTTTTGACCCTCAAAACACAAAATTTCCCAATTTTTCTCTAAACATTCTTAAAGAGCTTAAAAAAACAAACAATTCAGTATATCAAAGTGTTTTTGTACGGTTATTGGTTACGGAGAAAACTAAAAAAATGGTAAATTTAAAATTCCCATGTTATTCTTACGGAGAATATTGTAAAATGTTGTAGTTTGCTTGTTTATGGATATCTTTTGATCAAACTTGGCAAATATATTCATTTTATACTAAGCAATAATTATTTTACTTAAAAACACACTTTATTAGTTTCCTTGTAGCAGCAAACCTAGGTACTCGTTAAACCTAATTTTATTTAAATAGATCAATTGAAAATCAATTCAGCCAAATGGAAATTCGCTTAGGCGTCAGGTTTGCTGCGGCGGGGGTATTTTAGTAATGTTTTTGTGTTTTAGCGAATTTCCCTATAGGGAAGTAGCTATTACCGTAGGTCTCATGGTAAGACTTAGGCCCGGGACCGATTTACTTTTTCATTTTGATGTCCCCAGAGGCCAAAAACACCATTCGTTCAAATTTTTATATATGTATATATATATATATATATAGATATATATATATATAGATTTATATATATATGTGTCCGTGAACACGATAACTTGAGTAATTTTTATCCGATTTTGATGAAATTTGGTTTGAAGGTGTAAGGCGGGATAAACTTGAATGAGTTCGCGATCCAGCATGATCGGACCATGGGAACAGGGTTTTATGGGGGGTTTTATGGGGTAAAAATTGGTTTTTCTCACTTTTGACCCTCAAAACACAAAATTTCCCGATTTTTCTCTAAACCTTCTTAAAGAGCTTAAAAAAACAAACAATTCAGTATATCAAAGTGTTTTTGTACGGTTATTGGTTACGGAGAAAACTAAAAAAATTTTAAATTTAAAATTCCCATGTTATTCTTATGGAGAATATTTTAAAATGTTGTAGTTTGCTTGTTTATGGATATATTTTGATCAAACTTGGCAAATGTATTCATTTTCTACTAAGCAATAATTATTTTACTTAAAATACACACTTTATTAGTTTCCTTGTAGCAGCAAACCTAGGTACTCGTTAAACCTAATGTTATTTAAATAGATCGATTGAAAATCAATTCAGCCAAATGGAAATTCGCTTAGACGGCAGGTTTGCTGCGGCGGGGGTATTATGACTAACAGTAATCTTTATGCATGAATATAAGCCTACTGGAAAGTCTAATATCTGAATTTATTTTTACATAAACGGCAAATCTTTAGTTTTTTTGTATTATAAACGGGTAATAAAAAATTTTTTACTGCCTACAATGTGACATATTTGTATTCCTTAGTTTATAACTTACAAGAATATGTGTACTATATTACTATCACTAATTACCTTACATGAGCTATCTCCGAGTTACTAATTATTCGTCTTACGTGTCAAACCTTGCGATTTTTCGTATTTTCTTACATAACACATGTAAATAAAAATATTTTCCCCGTGTGTTATACATTTCTATAAAGAGAATTGAATGTACTATAACATTTTTATAATATGTTTGGCCTACAAAAATCTGTACAAAATCTTTTTGCAAAAATGTCTTTGAATTTTTTTCTATGTAAACTGTAAATTTTTAGTTTTTTGTATCATAAACGGGTAATCAAAATTTTTTTACTGCCTACAATGTGACATATTTGTATTCCTTAGTTTATAACCTACAAGAATATGTGTACTATATTATTATCACTAATTACCTTACATGAGTTATCTCCGAGTTACTAATTATTCGTCTTATGCGACAAAATTTGAATTTTCTTCATTTTCTTACATAACATTTGTAAAAAAAAATATTTCCCCCATGTGTTATACATTTCTATGTAGGGAATTGAATTTACTAAAAAATGTATATAATGGTTTTGGTCTGAAAATTATACTGTAGTAATAACAAGACTTTACTTTTGAAATTTCAATCAGAATTTTTGAATTTTTTATGATTTTTTTTATTTTTCAAAAAAGTTTCCAACTCAGATTCAATTTTTATTTATATATTCAGATTCTCCTGCTTTTTCTGAATAAAATGAATACAAACATTTATAGGTTGAGTCAAGGCCACACTAAAAAAACAGGCCGTAATGCTCGTCCAGCATGACGTCACGATAGAAGACGGCAATGACGTAATTTTGCCGTTTGTGATCAGCTGCTTGTTTTAATCTTTCATTGGAAAATAAATAAATAAGTACTTATACGTCATAGCCGTCTTCTATCCTGACGTCATGCTTGGCGAGCATTACGGCCTGTTTTTTTAGTGTGGCCTTGGTTGAGTCCATATTTGTAATTTTGACAGATTTTTAAAAAAAGGTCTGCAAAATCGCCAAAATGGGTTGGCCATTCCCCACTTCTAACATTGGCCACTGCTAGGGTTAATTAGGTAGGCCTAGTAATTTTATGTGATAAAATAACAACTAGATTCATTTTAACCTAAACGTTAACTTACCGGTACACTAATCTAACCTACCTTCAAGGGACTTAATGCAGTCACAAATTTGCATAAAGCACGGCCAACCACCATGACGTGCCTTTTCTGACAACAGGAGTTTGCTAATGTTCTAGAGGTTTGGTTTGGTTAAAGGTTATGTTAGAAGTCCCCCACCCACAATGGCGTGATTGCGTCAATCCGCTTCTTGTTCAGAATCACAATCTCAGTTTTGCGAGCAGATTGTGCAAGAGACCTTGGTTCGCCATTCATGCAATGACTTAGTTACATTACTGTGCGTTCAGCTATTAACCCTCCGAGTGTTAAGCGTTGCAATAGCGACGCATAACACACCTGCTGCGGTGTTATGCCCCGACCCATTGACTCACAAACATCGTTTAACACGTTCGCTGCGGGCCATCAAATGGCAAGCGTAGCCCCACTGCGGCGCAGCCCGCAGCGTCGAACAAACCTGATTGCCGGGTGTTTGGCTCTCATATTTCGGTATGACGAATAGCAAATAACGTGCGGTGATGTCCTGTTTTATAACAAGAGTCGACGTAGTTCGCTAAACACTCACATATAGCAGCACTGCTTGGAACGTAGCCGGTCGCATCGTATTGCCAATTGGAGGGAGAAAGACATGACAACAAGTTGATTTTTAAGTTTGCCAGATGGGGATTTTATGGGGAAATTTTACTACCAACCTACAACACAACAAAAAGCAAGTCACCCACTACACGCTAACGTGGAATAGGTCTGCCTTCGACCGACGCTAGAGCAAAAACGATGATATACGAAAGGCGTTGCCGAGCGTATCCGATCGGTTACGGCAGCGTCTGAACAGCGCTCGGCCCTTATCCGATCGGATACGCCCGCAGCGAACGTGTTAAATGGCGAAAGCTCTGGGACTGTCTGAATAAGATTTTATAGGATCGAGATTGGTATGTTATTTTTGGCAGATTCTAGGCTTTCTCCTGATATATGTTTCTAGACACTTTCAATTTTAGTGCCGATCATATTGTAGCAAACAGATGACATGGTACATATAGTATTTGTAAGTTCACACATCAGCTGCGCCTTATGCAGTCACTAGTTCCGCAACTTTTTACATATTGATTTCAAACTGGGCCCTTAAATAAATTAAGAAAATCATTTCTTAATGGCATTAAAAAAGAAATCAGATCACTTTTGTTAAAGAAATATGGACCTACCATCTGATATTCCAAGTGCAATGCTATATTCCTCAAAAGAATGCACGGGACTTGGCTTGATTAAAGCTCTCTGGGAAGCTCCAATCCAACATATCAACATTTTCAACATTTAGAAGAATGCAATAATATAGCCTATTAAAAACATTTTTAAAATGAAAAGGAAATATGTTTTAAAAGTTTGCAGGTGGATGTTCTTGATCCTTTAAAATATAAATCTTCAATAAAAATAAGGCAAGAACTACAAAAAAATAAAATATAATAAATGGTGCTCCCTTCCATACAAAGGACGAGGTGTTATCCTTTTTCAGGAATACTCTCCCCCCAATCGTGCTTTACATCGAATGGAAGGAATCAATCATCTGAACACATCTGAATCAATATAAAGAAGCATTGAAAATTATAGGTGATGTGGCACCATGGAACTATAAACAAGGAACTTTATAGTTCATGTCAATGTTCTGTTTATATTCATGTTTTCATGTCAATGTAATAAAAACGAGCTGGCCGCAGACGGGCTCCCCCTGCCACAAGTCAGTGGAGCGGCACTGTCCCATGTATTACAATGGGCGCGTTACGTTTTCAACACATTTCGTCTGATTATCAGGCAAATTCATGATTATTAAGATCTTGGTTGTTGTGTTTTATTGTTGTTGTAGCCTATTGTGACGATTCTTTTATGGCAATATTGAAAATACACTTAGTTTTTCCGAGCAAGTTTTATTGTTTGTTGTGCAATGAATGCCACACAGATAATTCCGCTCCGTTATTCACTCTTCCTTCACTCAAATATCTGGATTAAAATACACACCACAATCCTATTTGCTCCTCATCTTAATTGTTGATAATGATAATATTAATAATTGATGTACTTGGTTCCTAAACATTTTAACAGCCTAAGGGCCAACCGAAATTCAACCATGTTTCAGTTATCATTACGCCCGTCAATGGCTCGGCAATTTTTTCTGACAAGAGAAAAATAGCTCCAATTGGCCTTATGAAACTTTGTTTTTTAAGATGAACTTAAAATTCAAGTTACTAATTATAATTTTACTTAACAATTTGAATAAGTTAATGTGTGTAAAAAAACAGGTGCAAAGGTTTTCCTGGTATATTTAAAAACATCAATCCCTTCAATTTTCTGTTTACTTACAGTAGCCTATGTACTCATATGACTCAACTTCCCTAATCTCGGCATACTGACTCTTACAAGTTTGTTCATCTTTCAAGTATTTTTTGTTAAAAAGAACATTGAAATGCTTAATTTATTTTACACTAAACAAAGAGACCACATAGCTAGGCCTAGTACTGGGTGTCCCAGAAAGGAATGCACTTTTAAAACGAATGAAACAGAAAAATGGCTTTATTCAGAGCAATTTTTGCAAGAATACCTGTTTGTACACTTCAGGGAAATTACTTGTGAAAGATTACATCATCCAGATGTATAGTCTACCCCGGCGCCAGCACTCCGCCAAACGAAACCTTACATCTGCGAAGACTCGATGGCAGAGTTTTGTTGGGATGGCTTCAATTTCTTCACGAAGCTTTAGACGATGTTGGGTAGCAAGAGCGTGTTTGTACACCCGACTTTCTAGATACCCTAATAAAAGTCTATAATAAAAGTCTAGTGAAATTATGTCCGGGCTCCTCGGAGGAAAGTTGATGTCACAAAATCTGGAAATTACTTCCCCATGAAACAGCTGCCTTATTGCAGTCATGGAGTCTCCTGCTGTGTATGACACGTATGCTGTTGGAACCACAATCTTTGCCTGTTAGCCCGAGGTAACTTCTGCAAGAACGGCTGTAAATGATTATCAATCATTGTTTTGTATCGCTGGGAATTCACAATTATCCTAAAAAATACGGCCCAATTTTGTAATACGCTTGATATGTGGTTCTGAACGCACTTCTCCATGGCGACCAATGGGACGAGGGTTCATATTTGATCCTATAGCTTTAAATTTGCACACTCAGCATTTGAATATGTTCACTGATGGCATTTGGTTGAGATCATGAAGTCTGTATTAAGCGCTGAAGTGTCGTTGAATTGTCACAAAAGAAAGCATTTGGTAATAGTTGCGTAAACCGAAAGCACTCTGCTCACCGGAAAAGCGATCCATGGCAAATGATTTTCCATGGGCATAGCTACAAAGACCTGATAAGCTCTTTATCTTATCTCTCTTGGACATTCGGTTTTCCCCAAAATAAAAGTGCATTTCTTCTTGGGACACCCAGTATTAGCCTATACTAGCAGCTTGTAGGGGCAATAGCCCCTTTATATATATGTAAATATTCTAGTAATTATTTTGTACAAATTATTAGTCTTATGGGTTACCGTACCCTACCTTGAATTATCGTTTAACATTTTTGTATATTGCAATGTGTTAAATAGTTATTACATATATGCATAATGATTTTTGATGTCTGCTCTGTTTAAAATAAAAATTCCAAAAGACTGATCATGCGTGTGTTTATAATATAAACTTTCTAATCATAATACAACTAAGGAACATTTACAATAATCTTCATGACTATTAATTAAATATATATAAATTTCTTTGGATATAGACAAATTCACTTAGATAAAACACAGATATAATGTCATCCTCCAAATTGTAAAATGCCAATTCTATAACAAAATCTCTCTGGGAACAGCATTTGTTGTATAGTATCCATTTTGGTCGATTCCTTGGTCTTAATTTGGTTCTAGTACTATTTTAACGTAATCTGGCCGCTTTAAATCAAATCAAATCAAATCAAAAAATCCTTTATTCAAACAGTACATTTCTATACATGAATTGTGTCAAGTCAAGAATAAACATAACTATACATTTGGCAAATTTACAGCACTAATTAATTAAGAGCTATAATCTATATACACTTTCTCCCCTACAACTACTTACTGTTCAACCATTACAACTAACTATTGATTTGACATACTAATAGCTAATTGAAAAAGTCCCCAATCTTGTAGCAGCATTTATCTGACAACAATTTGAATAAACTGGTTTTAAATCTTTTTAAAATCTGTCAAACCCTTTATGGTGCTAGGCAGGCTATTATACAATTTTATACCAGAGTAGTATGGAGAATGTTCAATGGTGGAGGTATTATGTCTAGGGTATGTAAGGCTATTCTTTTGTCTTGTGTTATAGTTCTTGTGAAAATCAGAGTTACTTGGAAAATTTGATAAATGTTGTCTTATGTACAAAATTAAATTATATATGTATATACTGGGAAAAGTAAGAATTTTGTGATTTTTAAAAATACTCTTACAGGATTTTTTTCCTTTAAGTCCAAAAATAATACGGATAATTCTCTTCTGCATGTTAAAAACTTTTTTCCTCCTATCTGAATTTCCCCAGAAGATCACACCATAATTAAACAAGTGATAGACATAACCGTAATAAACCATCATAAGAGTGGATATGTCAACAGATTTAGATAAAATAATGAACATAAAATGTGCTTTATTTAATTTTTTTACAACTTCACCAATATGATTTTGCCAAGTCAATTTTTGATCCACTGTGATGCCTAAGAATTTAACTGAGCTTACTGAATTTAGAGAAAGGTTCAAATCTAATTTTGTTGATGAGTCTGATTTCTGGTAGTTTTTTTGGAATTCCATCAGAAGAGATTTATCTTTATTTAACGCCAAACCATTTGCTTCAAACCATTTTTCTAGCTGAAGGAAATCTTGTTCAGCTGTTTGCTGCATAACAATTTTACTATGATCAGTGAAAATAATGGAAATGTCATCAGCAAACATTACTGATTTTGACTTTAAAATCAAAGGTAGGTCATTAATATAAACCATAAACAGTAGTGGACCCAGTATTGAGCCTTGTGGCACACCCTCTGTGACTAATTTGAAATCAGATTTCAGATTTATTAACCGTAGGTCCACACACTGTTTCCGCGTTGATAAAAACGAGGTTATCCACTTTATAGCCATACCTGACACACCATAAAAGTTTAGTTTTTGTATTAACAGGCTATGGTTTACACAGTCAAATGCTTTTGACAGATCACAGTAGAGACCAGCTACTGCCTGTGATCTGTCAAGAGCACCTGTGACTTCGGTAATAAAGCTAAAGATTGCATCTGTTGTACTCCGTCCCTTCCGGAATCCAAACTGACATGTATCCAAAATTTGGGATGTTTCAAAATGATCACACAATCTATTGAAGACGACTTTCTCAAATATTTTTGAGAAACTAGGCAATAAAGAAATAGGTCTGTAGTTGGATATATCTTTTGGGTCACCTTTTTTAAAGACTGGTATTATGTTTGATAGTTTCAATAGGTCAGGGAAAACACCAGTATACAAAGAAATGTTTATCAAATGAACAATGGGTTGAGCAATAAACTCTGAACTTAATTTAATTAATGAAGTTGAAATTTCATCCCATCCAGAGGCTTTAGATGACTTTAAGTCTTTTATTATGTCTTGCACTTCTTGAAGGTTCACTGGCTTAAATGATATAAGTTTGGACTCGGGAGGGATTCTACTGTGTAGGAAGCCAAGAGCTTTGCAAGAATCTGAACCAACATTCAAGCTTTTACATGTGTCAGAAAAAAATGCATTAATTTGATTTAGTTGCGCCCTGTCAGACATTGAATGCAACAAGAAGGGGTATTCTTTTTTGCTGTTGTCAGTTGTATTAGTCTCTTTTTTAACAATATGCCAGGCTGTTTTGGTTTTGTTACAGGATTCTTTAATCTTATTTCTGTTGTACAATATCTTAGCTGATTTTATACATTTATTTAATAATTTCTTGTATTCTTTTACATAATCTTTAAAACTTGTATCATTTGACATTTTACTAATTTCATGTAATTCCCTTTTCCTTTTGCATGAGACTCTAATTCCAGTTGTTAACCACCCTTTATCACAATTTTTACTATAACATTTCTTATTTACTAAAGGAAAACAAGAATTAAAATGCAGTTTAAAAGTTTGAAGAAAACACTTATAAAGTACATTTACATCAGTAATTACTTCAGATTTGCTAAAAAATTCAGTCCATTGTTCATACTTCAAAACGTTAACAAAACTATCCAAATTTTTTTGACTATAATTTCTTTTTAAGGATGGACTGATTTTTATCTTTGGCTCCAATTGTCTTTTTTCAAAATAATTATAATCTAAACATAAACACTGTGTTAAGTGGTCAGATAAACCATTTTCTAAAACTATTGCTTTACACAAGTTAGGACAGAAATTAGTGATAATATTGTCAAGACAGGAACTAGAAACATTCGTAATTCGAGTTGGAACATTGAAATGTGCAAAAAAATTAAAGGAACTTAAAATTGATAAGAATTCTTCGGTATAGAAGTCAGAATTTAAAACATTGATATTGAAATCTCCTGCAAGTAAAACATGAGCCTTAGGGGTCTTATTTACACAATAGCTTAAAAGGAAATGGAGACGTTCAAAAAACACATCAAAAGCAGTTTTGGTATAAACAGTTGGTCTGTAGACACACAGTACAATAAGATCTATGGGTTTAACTATTTGTTTTACCCGGCTAAAAGCAACATAAAGTTGACCATGGTTAAACACGGTTTTTCCCTTTTTTCAAATAAATGCCAACTATTGTGAAGGTTTGACCTTGCCCTTTAATATTAAGTAATAGTGAAAGCTAATTTTGATGGATATTGAATCCTTGTAAACTTAACCGTAATATTAGGATCTGTAGATATTAGTTTTATTTTTGGCGTAAAAAATATGTTCCCTTTGCCTACTCCAGTAAACTTTTAACTTCAGGCCTACATGTTTTTCAGACATACCGAACACAACCAATCGTACTCCATTAACTAATCCAGACCCTTAAAATTAGGAAAAAGTCTATTTCAGCTTTTTAATAGGCTAGTATACATTACCATATGCTTTAAATAAAGTTAAACCACGTGTTTTAAAGTAAACAAAGCAGACATGACCTAAATTCCCATGCTATTTAAATGTGAATTATTTTACTCCTTAACAACCTTTTGGTAAAAAATTAAGAAAAATGAATAATTTTCCCCAAAATTTCATACCAAGACCTTTAAAATGAGACCTCTCCTAGCTTTCTACGGCCTCCCGTTCGCTCACAATTTCATTGTAAAATTTTGGGCTTACGGAATTAGATATAGGCCTATAGATTACACAAATATTTCAATAGCCATTTTTACCATCAAATTTTATCGTACAACAAATTGTCAATTTATATAAAAATGTTACTATTTAAGAGTCCTTTGGGCCTAGATGTTCTAACTCATAAAACAATTAAAAAACTACAAAGCAAATTTCTAATCTCACAGTATACTAGATATTCAAATTACAATCACTTTGGTATCTGATAAAATATTTTGAGGTGGTAAATAACTCTTCATCGGCTATTTGAAAATAACAAAATTAACATTGCTGTTATGGTTAGTGATGTGACGAGTTGAGTTGGCGAGTCGAGTTGACTCGAATCAAGACCCGAGTCGAGTCAACTCGAGTCATCTCATTCTCAACTCGAGTTGGTACGAACTCGTACGGAGATTGCCGAAGCTACACGAACTCGGAACGTAACGAGTCCGACTTGCAAAACTTAAACGCTATTGGCTCACAGCCTCAAAGCGAGTCAAGAAACCGAACTCATACGGAGAAAGCCGAACCTTTACGAACTCGGGACGTAACGAATTGACTCGGTTGACTCGCGAAACGTAAACGCTATTGGCTGAATGCGAGTTCAGCCGACTCGCCAAACTATAACCATATTGGCTGCGCTGCGAGTAGACCCAAACTCGACCGATGGAAGCCGAAGTTTCACGATGATAGCGAGTTGAGTCTGACTCGAGTTGCTACTCGATTTCACATAGTCTGAGTCAAGTTTGACTCGAGTCAAGAAAATACTCAACTCCTCACATCACTAGTTATGGTGAACAAATCCAAGATGGCCGTTGGCTTCCATGAACTCCCTTGGAAATACATTCAAAACAGCAAACAACATATCTTATCTCACAGTATACTAGATATTTACATTACAATCACTTTGGTGTTTGAAAAACTATTGTTGGGTTGATAATTAACTTTTCAACAGCTGTTTGAAACTATCCAATATGCCCGCTAGCCTCCAAGGACTCTTAAGAAGTTTTTTCCCATTGTGTGTAAGTTGCTTAAGGATGAGAGATTTTACTCGACTGAAGACTGTTAATGTTGAACGGCCCAATAACATTTTGAATGTTTAATGTTTTAATCATGTATTTTAATGTGATCAATGTGATTTACTTTTTATAAAAAATATGATTTGTTAACTGTGCTTAATGACAAATAACAATTCATCATTAATCAAACCAAAGTTAAAAAAAATATTCAGTCTCATTGGTCACTTTTTGAGCCGTCATAAGGATTTTGTGTATTCAACAAATCAAATAAATCTGTCTATAATTCTTATAAATTAGATTGTTTCCTTAAAATTTAAAATCAGAGTTTATGCTATTTAACAGAAACTTTAACGCATCAGTAACACTGTTACTTAACATTTGTTCTGCTATTCTAAAATTAAACATGCTTTTGTTTGCAGAGCATCTCTTTTAGCGAATTTCCCTATAAGGGATGTAAGCCATTACCGTAGGTGGCATGGTAAGACCTAGACCCGGGACCGATTTACTTTTTCATATTGATGTCCCCAGAGGCCAAAAACACCATTGGTTAAAATTTTTATATATGTATATATATATATAGATTTATATATTATTAAAGAAATCATACTAACTCACTAAAGTAAAACTAAAGTAAATGGCCTAAAGATCAAAACATGTAGAGTTTTAAAAAATAAAAAATAATTTCAGGGTACTGAGTTAGTATGATTTCTTTAATAATATTTATAATAGTAGCCCTTTATCCAAACAATTGTATAGATTTATATATATATATATATGTGTGTCCGTGAACGCGATAACTTGAGTAATTTTTGTCCGATTTTGATGAAATTTGGTTGAAAGGTGTAAAGCAGATTAAACTTGAATGAGTTCGTGCATGATCGGACTATGGGAAAGGGGGGTTATTGGGGGGTTTTATGGGGTAAAAATAGGGTTTTCCCATTTTTGACCCTAAAAACACAAAATTTCACAATTACTTTCCAAACCATTATGTAGAGCTTAAAGAAACAAATAATTTAGTATATTGAAGCGTTATTATGCGCCTAAGGGTTACGGAGAAAATTCAAAAAAATTTTAATTTTAAAATTCCCATGTTATTCTTATGGAGAATAAGTCAACTGTTGTAGTTTGCTTATTTATGAACATATTTTGATCAAATTTGGAAAATACATTAATTTCTTACTAAACTACAGTACCTATTAACATTTTACATTAAAAAAACACTTTTTTACCCTCCCTGTTGCAGCAAACCTAAGTACTCGTTAAACTAATTCTATTTTAATAGGGAATGTGATATAAGGAGACATTTTAGTGTAAATCCAATGAGGCAAATGGAAATTCGCTAAGTCTGCAGGTTTGCTGCGGCAGGGGGTATTTTTTATATATCAAGATAGTGTCAAGGTAGTGTCGTGATGTTGTTGTATGTCACGTTGTATACAAACATTTTACTGTATAAAACAGTTTTCAATCAGTTGATTAATTAAACTAGGTAGCATTCTAGTGATGCGAAACACCGGCTAGGAGCATGTGCCTCTATTATGTACCGTTTATCTACATGTACACTTTGTACCACAATACTGACTTGTGGAGGGGGGGGGGGGAGCCGAGAAGGGCCGGCTCGTTTCCAAGCGCTTAGCGCAGCTTGAGTCGACGTTCCACTTGTTGTAGTTCTATGTATGGCACCAGTGAGGCCAATCCCAATGATAGCAACCAGTGCAGGTGTTGCTCCAGCACTGAGAATTACACTTTTGAGTCTTTGCCACATATCCGTGGGTTCTGTCCTTTTGGAGAACTTCTGAGATATAATAGGGATCACTTTATAAGGAAAATTTTAGCCGACTCATTTCGTGAACCAAAGTTAACTGTTTATGAAGAAGTGCCATGCGTAGCAGAAGGTGGGTCTCAAGGAAGAATCGACATTCTAATTATTAATGAGGAAAAGGATTAATGGATTTATTATTGACCCAACCCTAAGATTCAAAATAAGTATAGAACAACCACTGGAAATCGATGCTAAAAAGAAAAAGATATATGAGCCGTCGATTCCTTATTTTAAAGAAAAATATTACTTAGGTACAAAATATTGAAGTAATTGGTTTATTTATTGGATCAAAAGGGACTATTACAAGTTTGTTATATACATTTTGGAATATTTTAAAATTGGACAGAAACATTCTAAAGAAAAAAAATTCCATTGTGACATTATAAACTTAAATATCAATAACAAGATATTAAAGCAAGAAGGATTAAGAAGCTTAAAAGCAAGAAGCAAGCTGACTGGATGGAGCAAGAAGGATGTAATTTATTAAAATCATCTTTATTAAGGCGATGAAATTAACCAAAATAATAAAATATTTAACAGATTTTTATGTTTAGATTTAACTAACAAAATATAGGGACAGTTTAAGATCCAATTGTCTGGGACTTAAAAATATTTTCTTTGCACTGTAGCCTAGTAAAAAAAAATTAAGCACTGATTTCATTTGTTAGGTTTTTTGTGCTTTATAAAACTGTGTCTACTTAGGATTAGAGTTTTCTGAATGTCTTCTTACCTTTACGGATTAGTTGGTATGTTCAGTCAACCTGGCCACACTTAGTCATTGATCATTACTCTGAGTGCTGCAACCGACAGAGTGCCTTACATAACCTCAAACTACAACTGTACAGTAGTGCCAGGTAAACACTTGTGACCAAACAGTGATAGCAAGCATATGTTATGTCTGCACATGTACTGCAGGAATGGGTGAAAAGTACAATAAACACCAGTGTTGTAAAAAGCTACGGAACATCTGAAGGTCTGTGTTATAGTGTTGCTGAAGAATAGATAAGTTCTATATAGGTATTTGTGAACTATGTTTCTCATGTTTCAAACACAAATGTGTGGGCATTAAAATTTAGTAACCTATTTGTAAATTGATGTTTTGATATTTGTGAATATATTAATTGAGTTTCTGTTAAATTGAATATTGTATTTACTATTTTTTTAAATATTTTAATTAATGTATAATTTCACAATTAAAAATGAACCATAGTCTATTTGTATTTTATTGATTTTTTTTATCAACATTGGTATATTTACATTTTTTATATGCATTTTGTTGTGTAACTTAAGATTAAAGGGGTTTTAAGCTAGCATTTTAATTTTTAAATAATTTTTATATGATTGGTCTGGTTGTGTTTTAGACAAGATCTGATTTTTCAGAAACAATATCTAAAATCAGTATTGAACTTGCATCAGTTGTATCAAACAAACAATAAGATCAACATTGAGATAGTGCAACCCCCTGAGAGAAAAGAAGTAGGTTATTGTAGATATGGTAATAAGTGCCAGGCAAGCATACCACACAGGTGTTACGTTGGCAGTTGTGTAATGATGTTAAGTGACGGCTATGATTACTAGATCAAACTATTTACTTTAAATTGAGTTACAGTGACAGTGAGCACATTTAATCAATGATTTAGTTGAGGTTTTGTGTGATTTTAAACCTATACTTGACAAGTAATGAGTTATGGTAGATTGGCTTCATTATCGTTATAGTGAGTGATCCACATGCTGAGTATTAATTTTGTTTCAGTAAAAATGTCTTTAATGGCACTGTAGTTAATTATTTTCATGATGATTACAATCTATCACTATGCTAAATGTTTTACTTTAGGTGTAAGTAAAATGTCTAGGTTTTTTAATTTTAGGTATTGTATAATTAAACTGAATAGTTACAAACACATTTTTTATATTAATTTATCATAGTGTATTTTATGCTTATCTTATAAATTTCAGCAATTGAAAAAGCACCAATACTGTCAAGTCCAAGTGAAAACCCACTTTAAAGTTAAAAAAAATTTTGTAAAAAATATTTTCTGAAAACTTGGCTTTAATTAGAAAAATTTGTATATTTTAAAGAAACAGTTCTAATATCAGAATTAATTCTATAATGCCTACAGTCAATGCTATTTTTGGTCCTACTACAATGTCTTACAGAAAAAGGTTTGATGTAGGCATATTATTGGCTACTTCAAATTAAAATATACACTTTAGGTGATGTAAATCAAAGTTTTAAAATTTTTTTATAGATTCCACGGTTTTGATCAAATTTAATTTAATTTCAAAATATATTGGTTCAACAAATACAGTTTACACAAACAACAATTGACAAATAATACATTACCTACATCATTCAAAATAATTACAAACACATACAAATTGTTAATGAATAATTTTTTGGTGTTTAAGAAACATAACAATCTATACGACAGTTAAAAAAAAAACTAAATAATACATAATGCTACATACTATAGGCTATGTATAAAAAATAAAACACTAATAATGGTAAATTTGTAATAAAAAATAATAAAAAAAATGAACCAAGCGTTTTTCTATAGATCTTAATAAGATAATTAAATTAGATTATATGTTAATACTGTAGTACCCCAACAATAAACTACAGTACAGGAAAATAACAAAACAAGTCCAAAAGTCATGAATGATTTTGATTGGAGAAATGAACCTTGGTTCATACTCTAATGAGCACACCAGATAGGCTTGCGGTATTATTCTTGCAGTATCTTTAAGCGTAAATATTGTAATTAAAACCAACTTAGCCTCTAAGTTTTAATTTAAATTTGTTTTGTAAATACCTTTTAGGCTTAACTGTTTTGGAAGCTTTATTTGATATTTTGACGAAAACATGCATTTCACTTCACTATTCAAAAAAGCTCGAAGCACAAACGCTTTTTGGGAACTCTACTTGACTCAAACAATTACTGCTCACACACCTCTAGAGAAAAATAAATAGATTTCAGTGTCCCTAGATAACACAGTATATTGTAGATAGAAGCTCTTATGCATAGATTTCAGTAAATTGTTACAGGCTTAGGAATGTTGAGAAATGACAAATAATGGAATATCAAATGACCAAGTACAGTTAAATAACTAAAAAACAGTCTAAAAAAAAAAATTATCGCAGCACAATTTATGTATATCATTGTCTAATCATGTCTCATTAACTAGTGAAACATATCCACAGCAGCTGTACACAGGGCTCAGATAGTGCATTACTAGACTACCTTAATTCATATAAAATATTGACATTCTTCTTCAGGTAAACACCCTTGAATTACTTAAGGATAGTTTGTGGGGTTCACAAACAAATCTTGGGAAGCTAGAACACTTGATTTTCAAATCAAAGAGTTTACTTTGTTTGCTAATAAAACATACACCCTTTTTAAGCATTTTATTTATATTGTACATTTTTCCAGATGATCCAGCCTTTACGGAACATCTTCGACAGGCAGAGATAGCAATAGACAATGGAATATTGCCTGAGAGAATATACCAAGGGTCAAGTGGTAGTTACTTCGTAAAAAATCCTTCAGGGGTTAGTTTAAATTGTTTTGTATTCTCATATCATTAAATGGTCTTCTAGTTTTTGCTTACTGTTACACTTAAAATTTACAAGTATCCTATGAAAAATACGCTTTAATTTGATTTGATATATTTTTATGATTATTGCTAATTTAAACTTGTTTACTTTGTTTTTTAATCATTATGAACTACTAGTAACAATTATGGCACTGGTTCAAAACCCATTTACATCTTTTGGAATAAAATTGCATGTTCCTCATTCATTTTTGTGCTTATTAGTGGGCACAACAAGGATTATAGTCCATAATTTTTTTCACTTCCATCCTAAAAAAGTGAGTCTTATAATGTAACATTACTTCACTAAACGTTTTTAACTATCTTAGCTTTGTATAAAATTTAAGCATTCTAAAGGTGTCCCTGGGGGAAAATACAATCAAAATTAAGACACAATTTCCTACCAGTAATGTTTTAATAATTATTATAATTAATTGTGAACTTTCTAAATCCAAAACTTATTAATCAAGTACTGTATTTATTATTATTTTTTTAAATAAAAAAAAAACTTGTTGGGCTGCTTAAGATTCCATCAATAAGGATTTTTTTCTGGTTCTATTGTATGAACGTTCTTTTAATATTATTGATAAATCGACCAACGACACTACTGGCTACATCCCCACTACATGATTATAACCATAGATCCAAACAAACAGTATCGGTTGGTTTGGGTTTGGTTTAAACAATCAATAACAAATTGGAAAAACTTCACAGTTTTTAAATTATAACCTGACATTTTTCCAGTGTTAACCAACACTTGTTTAAATAGGCCTAGGCTATATAAAAATATTTGTACAGTATTTGAACTTCATGCTACTATTAGGAATTAGCCATTCGGGCCTGAGTTTGTGTTGTTTGACCAAACCTCAAAACCCTTTTCATTTCAATATTATAAAAGTATTGGCACTTGATCTTTTATGTTTGGTTATCTACTTGAATATTATCTCAATGTAAAAACAAATGTTTTAATTTTCAGCCTGAACATGTTGTTTCACTTCAGCAGAGAAATTCTCAACTCTAGATCTTCTAGATTTCAACAGTTCATACTTGAATTGAATTATGAAATCTAATTTGTTGCAGAAGATAATTGGAGTGTTCAAACCCAAAGATGAAGAGCCGTATGGGAGGTTCAACCCCAAGTGGACCAAGTGGATGCACAAGCTTTGTTGTCCTTGTTGCTTCGGACGAGCTTGTCTCATCCCTAACCAGGGCTACTTGTCAGAGGCCGGGGCCAGCCTCGTGGACCACAAGCTAGGACTTGATATCGTCCCCAAGACCAGGGTATGTATACTCTGCTAGGCTTACTTGTACTGAAACATCCATTAACTCCCACCTAACTCCTGTTTCATCCCTCCCTTATCAAACAAACTTTGCTTTATTTATGACATGACGTTTTTGTTTTGATCACTCAAAAACATATTTTCCCTAAATATGATTACTTGAAGTCAATGTTAGATAGTAACAAAACCAGGGTCTGGACCACCCCCTTACAAAAAAACTTTAAAAATTGCCTCTGGCATGGATAAACATCAAAATAAAAATATCTAAATTTTTAGCTTGTTTATTTCTTGCATTATAACTTTCGCTTCTGTTGCTGCCTGCATGTCCAGGCCGTAACACAAAACCAAAATCAATAGACCATGCTTCCAATAGGTCCGTGTCCGGTTGGTACCAAAGCACTGGCTCTAGTATTTTAATGATGGTTATAGGTATTGGTACTATTCCCAACGTTAGTTCTAAGAATTGCCTTCAGGTACAGTATTGACATATCACGACAGAAAACCAGTACTTCTCCACCACAACTGAGTCTTATATGCATTAAGGGTTTTTTATTTATTTTTTTTATTATACAAGTAGATGCAATCACTATTGCCATTTTGCTGATGTAAATTTATCCCCATGAATTACAGGTTGTGAAGCTAGTCAGTCCTACATTCAACTATCCAAGAATAGCTCGGGGTAAATCACACGTGAAACATGCAATCAATGAACACTTCCCTAACGTTGGTCGCCACTTCCATCGGCTAGGTTTGAAACCAAAGGTGAGTAAAACACATGGTATAGCTTATAAGTAATTAATTATATACATAAAACAACCCGAATTGAACTCATGGTTTTGGAAAAAGTTCTTCCATTGTTATGGACATTGGTTTCAGCTCTTGTATACAAATGAGTCCATTCTTGGAGACTCCTTTTCAAGGACTAAGCTACACTTTCATATTCTGTGTAATGAGCCCAGCATTATTTCATTCACTCCACCTGTAGTTCGATTTTCCTGGATGTAACCCTGTTAATAGCCCTTATATTAGTGTTTATCAAATTTTGAAAGAAAAATTAAGAGCTGTAAAACCTATAATTGATTTGCTCCCTTCATATACTTGGGTTTTAAATTTAACTTCATAGTTAGTTTACAAGCTATGTAATAGAGTAATACTGTAGTTTTTGCTTTAATTTATAATTTTTTAATTCAATTGTGCCAGTTTTTATTACAATATCTTTGAACACAAAATCTAAGTTTTAAAGTTTTTCTACAATTCTGTAAGTTCCATTTATCTAACGTAGGCTATGGACACAATTTAGATGGCAGCCGTCACAGTGGTAGGGGTGTCAGGTGTTGTCAACTGTTATCACCAATAGAAATGTGGGATTTATAGTGAGACCGAGAGGGCAGAGTTTCTAATCCAGGTGCTGAGGTAGGTGTACATGTTAAAGCCGAAGACAAAAGAGTTTCTAAAAGTCACTGATTTGTCCATTTGATAGATATAGAAATATATCTATTGATGCTGCATTCAGGAACTTGTTTCAATTTTTGCATTATCCTACATTGCTGTAAAGATACAACTTCTCCACTGCAGAGGGAATTTATCATGTTAGTAGCACTAAACAGCGCTGCTGCGGTTCGTCGCTGAGTATATAAGCTGAGAAGGTGCGGGGCATACTGCTTAGTATAACAGATCTCTCATTTAACTCAATACAATTACCAAGCCACCAGTTGCTTTAACAGTTGAATGTTGCAGATCGGGTCTTACCAGTTGTTTGTGGAGGGCTACAAAGACGCAGAATACTGGCTGAGGCAGATGGAACTTGAGCCTCTGTCCCCTTACCTGCAGGAGCAGTTCAGACTACAGTTTGAGCGCTTGGTCATCCTGGACTACATCATCCGCAACACAGACCGAGGGAACGACAACTGGCTCATCAAGTACACACTACCCAACATATCCACATCCCCAGTGCCTCCTCCACCCTACACTGGGGACACAGAAATGCAGGACGCCACTGTGAGTAAAGTACTTACATTAAGTTTACATACATGTTTTCCATTTTAGGTGTGTAAACTAGTTTTTCATAACATATAAACTTACATATTCATTCAAATTAATGTGAATTATGATTATTATTTGTTAATTAGGCCTATTTTAGAATCTATTCTAGTACAAAGTCAGATCTTTTTTTTTGTGTTTGATATGAAAAGCAGGCTTACCTGCACCCATTTAGAGTGGATGAGTTTTCACAAATTTTTTAACACGTTGACCGCGCGTGCCGACTTTAGTCGGCGTCACCAGCGCTCCCAGGTGGCGCGCGCCGACTAAAGTCGGCACCAGACCAACAGAAATATATTGAGTCAGTGTGAGCTTAGCCTCAGACGGAGACGTTATAATTGTTGCTAGCCTACCAGCTTAGAATGCGAGCTTTACTTTGGTGTAGGTTGGTACTAAAATTTCCCGTAAAGTCCTGTCTGGCAATGCTTTTGTCCCGGTTTCGGGGATTTTTTCTCTTCAACCCACATTACAAAGACACTGGATACGGATCCGTCCAGTGCTGCTACCTTTGGGTGTTTCAGTGAACTACATCCACTCTCGGGGTAACGCAGCACAGTCACCACTGCTCTTTTGTGATTCGTCAGACTGAAATATTTGAATGCCAATTGCGTTCGCTGATTCGGTTGCGCGCCGGGGCTTCGCCCGCCACTGGGGAGCGCCTGTAAAGTCGGCGCGCGCAGTCAACGTGTTAATGTCTCCTATTGAGAAAAATCACCCACTGTAGAGATAAACCTGCTCTTTCTATCAAAAAGAAAATCAAACCTATTCTGGCATAGAGAGCCCTTTACAAAAAAAGACTAATCGAGTATAAAGTCAAGGTGTTCTTACATAAAAGTAAAAATATTGTTTTTAACAAGCACAATCTAAATAAGGCAAAATTTCTTCTATTACCAACATTAACTATAAACTGTCCTACTTGTTGTCTGATTTAAGAAATATCTCTTTTTTTTCAGTGTTTCCCACCATAATTTCCTAGGCTACTAAAAAAACTTGGTTAAAAACTAACAAACAAACAACAATTCTGAACTGTTCAAAGTATCAATGTTTTATTACTTCTTTCTTTAGACTACTTGGTTTGTTACAGGATTGGAATGTAGTGGAGAGACCTGAAGTAAAGATTGCTGCAATAGACAACGGACTTGCATTCCCCTTCAAACATCCAGACTCTTGGAGAGCTTACCCTTACCATTGGGCATGGCTGCCTCAAGCCAAAGTAAAATACAATATTCAAATTAAGGCTGTGGTTTCCTAGACGCGTAATACATGCGCAGCGGTTTAGATGCGCTTCAGCAAAACGCAGCCGCCGTGAGTGGTTTCCTAGACTGCGTACAATACACACGGTTGGTGCGTAACATAAGTTCACGGGAGAGATTACTAGTGGCTACTATGATGTTATACGATGATTTAGATAATGAAATGGGAACTTTGGTATTAAAAGCTTCGAAGAAGCATAAGTAGTGAAAAGTTCATGATTAGGAACTGTATGTGGCCCTCACGGATGTTTTAACCGTAGTATTAAAGCAAACATGTCAACTTAAAATGTAAACAATAAATCTTAATTTACCCTCTCGAACTTTGCTTTTACTGTTATTATATTTACCTATTCGGGATTTACTGAATAGACGAAAATACATTTTACAAGTATAACTGCAATAAGCATTTCATACTTATACGCCAACCCCGCAAGAAGAACGGGCACTCTGCTAGTAATTAATATAGGCTTATTACTAAGATGTTCCTAAGGGGTTCTTAAAATAATTATGGGGGCTCTTACATTTGGGAGTTGGTGTTTGTGCTGACTTGAAAAGAATATTTGTCAACATTAGGTTTATTTACCAATTACAACAATAAGAAAATATGTGAGGTCAAATTAATTGTAGGGAACATTTAATAAGGGAATTCAATTAAATATTAAAATTACACATTGTGGGAAAATTAACACTACATAACGAATAATATGAAATGCAATACTAATTCAATCAATTTTTCGTTGATGGAGAATTTTGCCTTCTGGACAACATTTACTTCTGAATCCATTGCACAAGACATGTTTAAAACGCAGCGTAACTCAGATTCGACTGCTCTGAAAGCAGTCGGTCAAAAACGCAGCTATTGGTGCGCGCGTATTAGATGCACGCGCATTAGATACGCAGCCTTGGAAACCGCTTACACGAAACTCCATAAGACAAGTGTGCTGTGTCTTAGATGCGCAGACGCAGCGCATCTATTACGCGTCTAGGAAACCACAGCCTTAGTCAGTAGCCTACAGATAATATTATAGTTTATTAACTATTTACATGACACTGAAACAACATGGCGTGTATAGTAGAACCCCTCTCCCATGACCGTGGCACCAATGAGCGTAGCTTAGGTCTCTGCGACATCCGTAATCATCTTCCACGACCGTGACAACGTTTGTGAGTGTAACACAGTCTCCACGACCTCGGTAATTGTTTCTTGCCACGGTGGCAACACCCGTGAGCGTAACAGTGCCAGCTATATCAGTATTTGTCCACTTGACGGCCGCAACACTCGATATCGGCGGCAGTGGTGATCGTCTGCCACGATTACAGCAACATCCGTGATTGGCCTTTCGGTTAGCCAAACGCACTCGGTGTTATCGCCCCAGATAGGAAACAAGTAGACAGTCGAACACTAGGCCAGATTTCCCGAGGAGTCGCTTATTTTGAGGTCAGATATGAGGGATTCTACTGTATAAGCCAAGATAAGTGTTGAATGAATTTGAGGTCAGCCTCGTTACTGACTAAGTTCTTTAGTACGGAATATTTGTTAAAAGTTCGTTGATCATGGACAGCTGGGTCCCGGTTAGAGTCTTGAAAAGCTAACGAGTTTTCTCAGAATCAAGCGAGCAAAACTCTGATTACTAGGCCAGTATTTCATCCATTTAGCTATCCAGCTATATACAATCTCAACTTTACAGACACAATCTCAGTAAAAAAACAAAAATAATGAAAAGGGTTTATAAACATCCTTTAATCGTAAATCCTTAGCTTGTAGTATTATTGAGGTCCGTGATCTAGTAACTGATCAAACAATAAAAATGTATATCTTTATAGTGCCAGGATGTATAATTATAAAATTTATTGGTTAGGTTTGGAGAGAAAGGGCTAATTGCCTGAGAATAGGTGTGAGAAAGGATAGGATAAGCAGGCTTACCTTAAAAAATGTAGGCATCCCACTTCATTCACTACAGAACACGTAAGAAAATACAAACAAAACAAAATAAACACTGGATATTTCGAGGCCACTGGCCCCTTTCTCAACATTCGTGACTCTCCATGTTGAGAAAGGGGCCAGTGGCCTCGAAATATCCAGTGTTTATTTAGTTTTGTTTGTGTTTTCTTCTGTGTTCTGTAGTGAATGAAGTGGGATGCCTACATTTTTTAAGGTAAGCCTGCTTATCCTATCCTTTCTCACACCTATAAAATTTATTGGTTAGGAATTTGAAAACAAAAATCAAATCATAACAAGTGTTATCACCAAGTTATATGTTGCAGGTCCCGTTCTCACAAGAGACCAAGGATTTGGTGCTGCCTCATCTGTCAGACATGAACTTTGTACAAGACATGTGTGATGATCTCCACCAGCTCTTCAAGGTAGGCATAACCAACATCACCACGATTATGACTGTTGTAAGCTCACGTTTACGCGTTTCGTCAAACTACAGAAAAGTATAAGATAAACGGCAGAACGCCAGAGCGGCCATATTTACCTGCGACTCGTAGTAGACTGACTCCTCCGTCTTGTCGTCCAATGGAGGGGTATTGGATCTTGGACTTTGTCCTTGCCCCTTTTGAATATGCTATTATTTATGCGCCTCCTCCGGCGTGCCAATATAACAAAACTTGTCTCTTCTGACATAAGAATTTACTATATATATAAAACACATTACTGTCTTTACTTAGGCTATAATAACTCCTCCCAACAAAATAAGTTAAAAAAAATAAACTTCAAACTGTTCGTTATGTAAATAAACTCAAAAATTTATGTCTTCTTTTGGGAGGTACTTTTCTTGTTTTTACAAGTCCAACTTCCTGGGTACGCGTCGTTCTCGCTGAGAACGGCGTATTGTCACAGACGGAGAATTAGGCTTTCTTATTTCCAGGTTAGGCCTATCCGCTTCAAGTTCTTGAGATTGATTTTCCTTTGATTTAATGTTGGGTGTAATAGGCCTATGCGGTGTCTTCGCTGGGCTTGGTGTAGGTGTTTTCATTGGGCTAGGTGCAGTTGCTTCCATAGGTAAAACAGGTGGCATTGGTAGTACAAGATTTTCCTCATCTGGAATGCACTGATTTGTGCGTAGGTGGTCTGCATGCACAAAACGATTCCTCCCATCGACTTTGACAACGTATGTGACTGGGCTATTAACCTTAGTGATAATACCAGGCAACCATTTGAGTTTTTCTTGCCTAACGCTCCTTACAAATACACTTTCGCCCTCACAAAAAGAACGGAATGTTCCCCTCCTTTCATTTGCATTTTTTTCAATCTTTTCATATTTAGCAGATACGCTCTTACTCAAATGAGGCTTTAGCAAGTCAAGGTGATTTTTAGGCTTAAACCCAAGCACAATTTCAGCTGGCGAAACACCAGTGGTGGAATGAGGAGTATTCCTATACACAAAAAGGAAGTTGTCGATTCGATGTTGTAGAGAACGAGTTGTTCCTGATTTTTCGTCCTGCAACAGCTGTCTCAAGAATGTGTTCTTGGTTGTTTGTACAGCTCGCTCCGCCAATCCATTAGAGGAAGGATGGTATGGTGGGGATACAACATGAGTGATTCCATTTGTTCTTAAAAAGTCGTTAAACTCCTTAGAAGTAAGTTGAGGTCCACCGTCAGTAACAACCGTTGAAGGCAGTCCGTATGCCGCAAAACATGACCTGAGTTTCTCAATTGTTTTACTAGATGTTGTTGAACTCATATGGAATACTTCGAGCCATTTTGAGTGGCTGTCGACAATGATCAAAAACTCCTTATTTTGAAAGGTAGCGAAGTCAAGATGGAGTCGCTGCCAGGGATGCTTAGGCCATGACCAATGCTGTAATGGGGCCAGAGGTATTGAGTTCCGAGTAGATTGACAAATAGTGCAGGTTTTAACAAGTTCTTCAAGATCTCGGTCTAAATTTGGCCACCATACATAGCTGCGTGCCAAATTTTTAATGCGGGATACACCTGGATGTTCTGTATGTAAAAGATTTAATATTTCCTTCCGATATGGTTCAGGGATAATCACTCTTCGTCCCCATAGAAGACACTCTTGATCTACAGACAGCTCCATAGCTCGGGAAAAATATGGTTTTAGGCTATCTTGGGCCACATTATTAGGCCACCCATTCAAAGTGAAGTCTAAAACTTTGGACAAAATCGGGTCATAGCGTGTAGCTATGCTTATCTCCTTGTGAGTTATGGGTAACTCAGAAGTTACAGAGAAGAATGAGATGTTGTCACCGCCGTTAGATTCATCTGTACAAGGCAAACGGGACAGAGCATCAGCATTCGAAACATTGGTACCCTTACGGTACTCTATATTATACTCGTAGGCTGAAAGAATGATTGCCCATCTTTGAATCCTAGCCGCAGCTAAAGTAGGTATTCCCCTATTAGGCCCCAGCAGAAACGCTAAAGGCTTATGATCGGTAGCCAGAAGGAAACGTTTACCGTACAAAAATACATGAAACTTCTTCACAGCGAAGACTAAGGCGAGCGCCTCTTTTTCCAGTTGTGAATATTTCATTTCACAAGGGGTCAAGGTTCGAGAACCAAATGCTATTGGCCTCTCAGAGCCATCCTGCATGCGGTGGGCAACAACGGCGCCTATGCCATAAGGACTTGCATCAGCTGTCACAATGATGTCTAATTTAGGGTCAAAGGGGGTAAGTACAGTACTCTCAAGCAAAAGATTCTTGCTTTTGATAAACACTTCCTCACACTTCTTCGTCCACTCCCATCTGGCACTCTTATTTAATAACTGATATAGCGGGTGTAGCAAGGTCGACAGATTGGGCAGAAATTTACCGTAGTAATTCAAAAGGCCTAGATATGACCTTAACTGGGTAACATTTTTGGGCTGAGGAGTCTTGGTGATAGTTTCCGTCAACTCTTCACTTGGATGGATACCATTAGCATCTAGCCTATGTCCTAGAAATGTCAAACTATTCTTGAAGAATTCGCTCTTAGCGCCATTGATTTTAACACCGTATTGCATAAGTCTATTTAGTACTTGATCAACATATTTGTACATCTCCAAATGATTGCTAGCTACAATCAAAATGTCATCTAAATAACAAAAAACATTGTTTAGACCTGCTAATACTTGGTCCATAGTTGATTGGAAGATAGCGCCAGCGCTAGTGATTCCAAACGGTAATCTTCTATATCTATAGAGACCTTTACTGGTATTGATTGTTAGAAGTTCCTGAGAACTTTCACTGACACAAATTTGGTTATATGCCGCAGACAAGTCCAGTTTAGTAAAAACCTTAGAACCCGAAATACTCGAGAAAATCTCATCCGGTGTTGGCAACGGGTAATGGTCCGTGCGCAAACACGGGTTGATTGTAGTCTTGTAGTCCCCACAAATACGAATTTTGCCATTCGGCTTAGGTACAACAACGATCGGGGTAGCCCATACTGACTTAGTTACGGGATATATTATGTCATTCTTAACTAAATTCTGGAGTTCACTTTCTACCGCACCCTTTAAGGCATAGGGTACAGTTCTTGATTTACAAAACACGGGATTAGAATTTTCCTTCAAAACCAAATCGACTGTTACATCTTTGATAGTTCCAATTTTATCTTCAAAAACGGAAGAATATTTTGATTTCAGCTCATTAATCCTAGTAGTGATTGAAACAGTCTTACCGTTGTCGAGGATCGCTCCGCAGTCCAACTTGTTTCCTTGTCCCACTTTGGTCCAGTCAAGTTTAATTACTTCGAGCCAATTCCGACCCATTAGTGTAGGTTGGTTAGGCACATCATTTCGTACAACAATCATAGGTAATTTGTGAACGCTGCTGCCAGAGCGTACACTTGCCTGAAACTCACCGATAATATTAATATTATGGCCTGTATAAGTTTTCAATGTGATACTGCTTTTATTTAATTTTGGGCTTGAGTTACCAAAAATTGCAGAAAATACATCCTGGGGCATGACTGACACGACAGCTCCTGTGTCAATAGTCATTTTCACTGGAACATTATTAATTTCTACCTCAGCGGTAAAACTTTTGGGTTTAGGCCCATCATTAGCATAGGCAATAGTAAATAGGCCCAAGTCGAGATCATCGACTCTGTTTCCGATGTCATCAACATCGTCACAAAAATTTATTTTACCCTTAGGTTTACTTTGAGAGTGACCAGTACCTTGTCTACATACATTAGCCAAATGGCCTATTCTATTACATTTATTACATTTGTAATTTTTATAGGGACAATTATAACCATGCACTCTACTGCAACGGTAGCATTCTTTCCTAAACCCGACCTTCCCACCATTGGGATTTGGTCTGCCTTGATTGAATTTGTTTTGGCTAGGCCTAAAAGTTGACTTATTACCATATCTTACAGCGTTAACATCACTATCAATATTACTTATGTTACGATCTGCGTAACCATGGGGGTGCAGTTGACGCACACTACGACTAGCATCCTCCATCACCAATGCCATTTCTAACGCTCTTTTAAAGTCTAGGTTACTACCTTCTGACAAAAGTTTTCCCTGAATTTCATCGGACCTAAGTCCGCACAAAAATTTATCACGTAGGGCATCATCGAGAAAATCCTTAAAATCACACGTTGACGCAAGTTTCTTAAGTTGCACCGCAAATTCTGAGATAGGCTCACCTTCTTTTTGAGTTCGCTTGTTAAACAGAAATCTTTCGTAGGTTATGTTTTTCTTAGGTGTGTAGTGAGTCGTAAGTACACCAACTACTTCAGCGTAAGATTTATTGGCAGGCTTGTTTGGTACCAACAAATTTTTAAGAACTGAGTACAACTCAGGGCCCATGACGGCAATAAACAAAGATAGTTTAACATTTTCTTCAGTGATTTTATTAACAGAAAAAAATTGGTCCAGCCTTTCAATATAATTATCAAAAGTTTCTACGTCTTTGTTAAACTCACTAATTTTTCCTAAGATTTGCTTAGAAGCCATGATTGTTCAAACATGAAAGCCTAGGCCTAGTCACTTGTGAACTGATAATTTTTAGCTTAGCCTATTGGAACAAACTTACATCAGATGTCGGTGATATTGTTGTTAGGCCTACTATCAATAATTTCAGTCTTCAGTTCCTTTTACTTGAAATAAAAGTCGAAAACGAAAATTTCCAATGTGACCAGAACATGTGATTGCGTAACAGGTTTCAAAGTGCAAGTTTCCTGTCTAGTCTGGATTGCTTCTTCTTACACAAGTTTAATATTACAATTCTTGATTTTCTTCCAATATTTAGTATTGCACACTATTCTTTATAAATAAACTCACTTTCCTAAACGTTTACTTTAGTTAAACAACTTTTAATTTTCCTCGTCGCCATTTGTTGTAAGCTCACATTTACGCGTTTCGTCAAACTACAGAAAAGTATAAGATAAACGGCAGAACGCCAGAGCGGCCATATTTACCTGCGACTCGTAGTAGACTGACTCCTCCGTCTTGTCGTCCAATGGAGGGGTATTGGATCTTGGACTTTGTCCTTGCCCCTTTTGAATATGCTATTATTTATGCGCCTCCTCCGGCGTGCCAATATAACAAAACTTGTCTCTTCTGACATAAGAATTTACTATATATATAAAACACATTACTGTCTTTACTTAGGCTATAATAATGACGTTTACACTATTCTTTATTTACGCTACATTAGCTTAATACCCTATTTTAATTTTTCATATCAGATAAAAGTGGAATATCAATTTATCAGTCATCCACTGGTGTTCTCAAATTCCTTGGTCGCTGGATGAAGTAGGTATAAATATCTTATGTTGTGTTGCAGCAAGACAAGGGGTTTGATCGTCATCTCTTTGAGAAACAAATGAGTGTGATGCGAGGCCAGATACTGAACTTAACCCAAGCACTCAAAGACAACAAAAGTCCTGTGCAGCTTGTACAGATGCCTGCGGTTGTGGTTGAGAGGTGAGTTATGGACAATGTCACTTAGTTACCTTACAAAAAGAAAATTAATAGGTTATGAAAAGAAACATGAACACTTTTTGCTACAAAAGTAAAATAATAATGCACTAATGGTTTAGTTATCTACTCTGAACTAATTTTGTAGTTTAAAAATCTTTTTAATTTTTTATCTACAGGGTAGTTAATTTTTAAATGAGAAAAAACTGCAGTACTATTATTTATATTGACAGTTAATCAAAATTATGTGGGTTACAAAATTTTAAGGGGGGGGGGGTAAACGTTCTGTGAGTAACTAAATACTACGACTTACCCATTTACATCTAATAGCCTACACCTAGGTCTATGTGTTGTCCACAGCTTAAGCTGTGTGCAAAGAATCTTAGGCTCAAACACAATAAAGCATATGCACACACTCACACTACATATTTACTTGAAATAACATTCCAAACCAAACATGAACACTTCATTTCAGTAGAATTGACACCATTTCACAACCAGATGTTTTAACAATTACACAGACATAACCGCTGAACTATTGTTTGACTGACAGACCAACAGACAAATTTTCAATCAACTATTGGTTAGTTCGTAAATTTGCTTAACATTTTTTCTTCTGAAGGGGATAAAAACTGAAGAAAACAGACTACTGACATTGCTTTATTTTCTTTAACTGGTTTGGATTGTGCAGTGTCATTGACAAAACACATTTTAACCAAAGTTAGTTTTAAAGGCCTATTTTTGACGCCAATTAATATAGCCTGTTTGTTACAAACCATCACCTACTCGTACCATGGTATCTTAACATTAAAACTTGTCACAGTATGACGATTTGAAAGTAAACAAACATGAGCCATATTCAGGGGTGCCCAGACAAGAGGAAAGCAGCGCACTTGCCCCACTGGGATTTTTTGGGGGAATTTTATTTTACATATTGCGGTTTTTTTTATAAGTACCATAACAATAGGTAGCCATAACAAGTTTTTTTATTTTTTATTCATACACTCTATTAACATTTACAACATAATTTTGGCTAATCATAATTAACAAGTTTATGTCGCAACCACCTGATGTCTTAGCGACTGCGGGAGTATGTCAAGATATTGCCATGGTCACGGATTATTCTCATTAAGACAACATCCATGAACCAACCAAATACTATACAGGTTTGAGGTTTGGCATTTGTGATGCAGACAAATAGAAAACCGCATTCTCTGAGAGGGCGCAGGGAGAAAAATATAGTTCCATTTTCTCCAGTCTTGTAGCAAGCGGCTACCTGGTCTTTCGTTTGCACGTTTTTGCTTACTCTACTACTGTCTCGAGTTCTCTTTAATGAGTATGGTCATTTCGTATTTTGTAAAACGAATGTTTCTTATTAACATTTTTTATTGACAGTTAGGTGGTGTTTTTAACTCTAAATTTTGGTTTTAGTGAGAGTAGGTGGCAGGTGGCTAAGTTTTTTGGGAAGAAATGGTCTGTATTAAATGCGAGGGGATTTGTGCTCTTGGCCTTGGGAGGTATGGGCACCTCTGACTGTACTAAGTTTGGCAATTGACATAAGTTTATCAATGTTCAGGTCTAAGGGGAGAGTTGGGACTACATCAAGATTCAGATCATTCAGTGACACTTTCACTCAACGCTTCCAGAACAAGAGTCCTTTCTTCTCATGGTGCTGATGTTCCGGGGCAACATTAATGTGCCTTTACTGTGAGTACAACATTTCTCACCTCAAATCTTTTTAGTAGTGTCAAAAAATTAATTGGTCATTGTGTTCAAGTATAAGACACTAATTACTATGTAATAAACACAACTTATTACTCATTACTCTATTAAATAAAAAACTAAAATTATAATAATTGCTGCAGACAAGCTATAAATGGCTTTTGTAATTAATTGTATGTGTTTTGTAAATTTGTATTTGAAAAAATAAATAAATAAAAATACTATATTAAATATTTAACATTTTTTCAATTCTTTTAAACTTTAATCATTACCTAAATAATCATTAATTCATCTACAGTTTTAATTGTTTAAATTACTTCTATAATATTTAAAAATACATTTTATTGATGTTGAATTCTTACAATATTGTGGTAGAAGTATATATTTGCCAGGGTTGTTTGTTACTGAATAAACTTGAAATAAGGTTAAAATTTTATAAGTGGGTCTGTGTAGATTATCTTAAAATTGACTCTTAATAATCAACATGTTTGTAAAAAATATACTTAACCTATAAAATCAAATTTTGTTTGTGTAACTTGATGCGAGTTATCAGTGTTCAAATTGAGCAGGTCAGCCACGATGATCCACCGGGTTCAGCTGCACTGATGCATCACAGCTGTTCAGTTCTCTTCACTTTTGGTACTACCCTGGAAAATGCAGAAACAGCGTTCCACGATTTGGGACTGGACAGCATCAGTTGGGTTTGAGTATGTCCAGCAAAACCAGTCCAACAACCGTTTTGAGGTTCCTTCTGAGTATTTAGTTTTGAGGTTCCTTCTGAGTATTTAGTTTTGAGGTTCCTTCTGAGTATTTAGTTTTGAGGTTCCTTCTGAGTATTTCCCACCTCACACAGTGGAAAAAGGTATGCTGTTCATCATCGTAGTCGTAGTCCCCATACTGTCATTCTGGGCTCTCTGACTTCCCCATCTTGAGAAGGTAGGCCCCGAAACAGCCATATCCGATGAGCAGTTGGGTGGGATAGAAGTCTACCTCTCCGTGCTGTCGCTCACCCCACCTTTGGAGACATTCGTTTTACAAATGATGAAATGGCCATACTCATTAAAGGCAATTCGGAAGGGTCTCTTCACCAACCCAATCTTAGCTCTCCCCTCCATCTTAGCTTAGGCCGTCCTAGGGGTCATCTGCCATCGGGGTTCCTATCAAATATGTTCTTTGTGATGGAGTTTTGATTTATTCCCATAGTATGCCCAAACCATCTCAACCGTCCGCTTTTGACTTCCACTACAATGTCTGGGTATTTGTAGTGCTCTCTAATCTGGATGTTATGCCTTTTCCTCCATACTCCATCCTCAAGCGTCAGGCAAAATATCTTCATACAAACGTTGTTTTCAAGGTTATTATGTTCTGTTCCGTCTTTTTGCTCATTGATCCATAGAGTATAACTGGTCTTATTATTGTTTTGTAAATATGTAATTTGGTGTTGTGGGATAGCAATTTTGAGCTTAATATTTCATTTTTTTATTGTTATTGTCAATATACTTTATTACTTTATTTTTATTGTTAATAGTACTCCTAAATACTAAAAACTGGTCCTCTATCTTCAAGATATCATCATTTGCATCTTTGACATCCCATCTTCCTCATTTAATGAATTTTGTTTTGTTGTCATTAACTTTTAGGTCTACTTTTTCTGTTTCTTCAATTAATATTTTAACTAATTCTCTAAGATCATCCTTCTTATATGCCATTATGACCACGTCGTCTGAGAAAGGTTAAAATGTTAATTTTTCCTCAATTTTGATGCCTTTGTCTGAGTATTTGACTTTTTGTAGCGCTTCTTCTGGGGCGATTGTAAAGAGCATTGATGATATCCCATCTCCTTGTCTTACGCCCGTATTGACATTTAATTCCTTTGATAGTTGTCCTTATATTTTTAACTTTATATTTTGAATCCTTATCACTTTATATTGTGAGTTTGATTAGCTTGTTGGGTATACTTTTCCATTATTTCCCATAGTCAATTTGGTGTCATAAGCTGTAGTGAAGTCTATAAAGATGCAATAGAAGAACTGCTTATACTCATGATATTTTGGTATTGCTTCTTTCAGTATGTAAATTTGGTCTGTTGTGTTGACTTCCTTTAGTGAAACCAGCTTGGTGTTCTCCAATTAAAATGGTTGAGTTAGAATGGATTTTCTTGTCTTGCATTGGTTACTTCTTTTAAATGTTGAGTAGTTTATTAGTGGTTGGACATTCTGGTATGTTTCTTGCGTTTCTTCATCTTGTTCTTGTACTTCTCCATTTAAGAGGTTTTGAAAACACTCTCTCCATACTTCCATGCCCTTCTCTTTTTGTATAACCATTTCTCCAAATTTATTCCTTACTCCATATATTTGGTGTATAGTCTCTTTTTAGAAACCTGATTGACCGATAGAAATCTCTTGTGTTGTTCATTGTCCTGTCTTGATCAGCCCTATTAAGTAATTTGTTTATCCATTTCAGTTTCTTTTGTAGTCGTAGTCTGAGCCTACCTCTGCCTGTCTAATGGTTCTTGCATGAGGGATGCTTCTTGAGTGTCTTTGATCAATGAGCACATGATTAATTTTATTATAAATTGCACTTTTTAAATCAAAACTTCCATCCTTTAGCAAATTTCACATAAAGGGAATAAGCTGTTACCTTAGGCCTCAAGATTAAGATCTAGACCAGGACTGATTTACATTTTCATTTTTCCCCAGAGGTCAAAAACACCATTCCTTCAGATTCAAAAATATATATATAACCTAAATCTGTTTAATAAAAATTGGACTTAAAACCAACTACGAACTAAATATAACATTCCTGTATAATAAGTTAAACTTATATTCATCTCATCATATAAAAAAAAAAAAATACCCCCGCCGCAGCAAACCTGCAGACTAAGCGAATTTCCATTTGACTGATTGGATTTACACTGAAATGTCTACTTAAAAATATAACATTTATTCCTGATTTAAATAGAATTAGTTTAACAAGTACTTAGGTTTGCTGCATCAGGGAGGGTAAAACTGTTTTTTTTTTTTCGTAAAATGTTAATAGTTAGTAAGAAATAAAAACATTTTCCAAATTTGATCAAAATATGTTCATAAACAAGCAAACTACAACAGTTTACTCATTCTCCATAAGAATAACATGGGAATTTTAAATTTACAATTTTTTTGAATTTTCTCCGTAACCATTAGGCGCATAATAACGCTTCAATATACTAAATTATTTGTTTTTTGAAGCTCTACAAAATGGTTTGGAAATTAATTGCTAAATTTTATGTTTTTTGGGTCAAAATTGGGAAAAACCTATTTTTACCCCATAAAACCCCCCGTAAACACCCGTTCCCATGGTCCGATCATGCTGGATCGCGAACTCGTTCGAATAGACGTAGGTTTACACGTTTGTACCAAATTTCATCAAAATCGGATCATTTTTGCTCGAGTTATCGTGCTGACGGACACATATATATATATATATATATATATATATATATGAATTTGAACGGATGGTGTTTTTGGCCTCTAGGGACCTCAAAACGAAAAAAAAAATCGGTCCCGCGTCCAGGTCTTACCATGAGTACTACGGTAATAGCTTATTCCCTATATGGGAAATTCGCTAAAAACACTAATTACTGCAATAACTGTGAACATTTATCACAATTGATGGCACGCAATGTTGTTGTTACAGGTTTGGTGGCTTCTGAAGTGAACACTATCATAATCCATGTGATACATTACCTTTAATAAAACCATTATATTATATACATACCATATTTACCATAGCTTTTCATAAATGTTCCTCTATGCTATTCTTAAAATGTTTTTATTACCGGTATCATTTTAGCCTTAATCTTACATTATTAGGCTTCAACTTGTATAACAAATATCGTTAGCCCAATATCTTTATCAGTTGTTCTAGGAAAGCAATCCGTATTAACACGTTTTCAGTTTTGTAGCATTCATAATTTAATTTTTATAATTTCTCACGTAGAAGTATGCAATGAAAGAAATTACGTCACTGCTTTTCATAACTATTGTTATTGTATAATTTTGTAATTTTGCGTATTAGTTTGTGTTAGGTAATATATTTCAATGCTTGTTATTTATTTTAATTCAGTTGTAATGTGCTAGGATAGCAGGAACTCAGGCTGGTTTCATTTAGTTTATATAATTATCAGCAAAATTTGATACAGTACTCAGTATATAGTTTCAGTGTACTTTCTTTAGAATTCACAATGAAATTTATCATTATTTTCTCTCACTATCAGCAATACCCAACTTATCATCAGAAATGTATTCTCTACTCAAACAGAGATATAGTATCATATTAATTGTGTACTTTAAAACTTTTTGTATATTGTCAGAAAGTTTTGAATAATTTGTATATGTTATATTTTGTTAAGAGGTCTTAAAGTTTAACATCCAATAACATTATAATTGTTATTAATGTTATTTAATAAGCAAGTGTTAGTATAATATATAGGCCCCTGTTTTAATTTTTTAATCAGTCTAATATATAATTAAGATTACTGGATTCAACCAAAAACGTTTTCTCAAGATAAATTAAGTAATTTCCTGCAATTTTAAAATCTATCAAGCAGGTTCTATTATTATTAAGGCCTTTTCACACCGGCGTACTGGACGTACTGTACGTTTGGTACGTTTTTTTTTCAACAAATCGCTGTCCATGTTATCATATGGGCTCGTTCACACCGCGCGTACAGAACGTACTGTACGTACAGTACGTACGCGATGGTTTTGTGAGAATCGCTCGGAGAGCGATTTTTCTAAATCGTACGAGGCGTACGCGAGCTCGCGCATGCGCAGTGGTCACACCAAAACCACGTGCTCAGCCAGTGTTACTTGTCTGACTGCAAACGAACAAGTGTACGTTTTGGAAGTTTCTGTGCGGTGTGAAAGGACCGCGTACTGTACGAACTGGCCGTACCAAACGTACAGTACGTCCAGTACGCCGGTGTGAAAAGGCCTTTAAAAGCGGTAAACCAAGTTTTATTTATACTTTTTATTGAAATATTTCAAATTAATGGTTTATTAATATATTTCTTAAATTTACATTCTATTTTGGGAAAACACAAAATCTTGTCAATTTAAACTACATAGGCAATTAATTTATTCCTTATTTATCTATACATATTTTGATTTTCTTCGTTTTGAAATGTGTGTTGTATTCATGAAAAAAACTTCTCTCAATGTATAATATTTTGTTGTGATATCTGATGTATAATGATTCTACAAATGAATGTTCACCACCTTGTTTCTGGACAAAGCTGTTAACTAATTTTCCATAGAGTTAGGCATTATACAAGGTTTATTTTTTACCTTTACTAAAAGTTGATATTCACTGTTGTTAATGTTTGCTGTATCTGTTTTTGCATTTGCTAGTCTTCATCTGTGATATGGTCAAGCAGTTTAAGTGGTTGTGACTGCTATTCTAGGCATGTACATGTAAATCATGCCAGTAATTCAAACAGTTGTGTAAAACAGATGTAAATAAAATTTTAAAATTATATTTTATAAGTTGAGAAATTAATTTCAATACCTATTCTGATCCTCCTTAATGTTTTACTGCCAACAAATTTTCTTTGAAATGATAACTGTTAAGATGTGTATAACTCTATTTATTCTGAAGACAAACTCCGACTTCATACATAATAGGCTTCCAATCTTCAATGAGAATTCTAAAGATTGAAAGTATGCTCTGTTTTCATCAATTTTATGTGCTAATTTTGTAAATTGGGAATGAATTTGACTTACATTCTTCTTTAGTTGAGTTAAACAGAACTACTGTCAAGGAGGTTATATAAAACAAACTAAAATAAAAAAAGAGTTGAATAATTTTTTGGATATTTATTAATTTTGATGTATTTAGTATAAAAACTTAACCAGAACCAACAAATGGTGGTTGTGTAATATTCTTGATGCTGAATAATTACACTAAAATTAATTTTTCAACATACTCATATATTTAAGAACATTAGCTTTTAAATTCTAATATTCACAAAATAACACTGCTGCTTTTGGTGAGTTCCATTCGTTTAAATCTTGCTTTCTCAAGTCTCTCTCTAAGTTCTGTAATGTCTTTGCTTTCATTACTAACAAATTTTGGTTGTTTGCATTGCAAGCTTTTTACTTCAGATAACAACTTTCTGAAAATAAAAAAAACAAGTAATTTATTTTTACAACTCTTAAGTTAACCATCTGATGACTTTTGAGCATCATCAGAAGGAGAGACTCTCGGAGTTCAGTTTAAATGAGCATATCGGTTGACTCGGTTGTAGTTTTGAAACAGCAATGGTTTCTTTAGATTCCTCATACGATCGAGGCCCGATATATCGTTCCTTAGCATTTTTGAGATGAAAAATTTTATTTTTACCGATTTTTTTTCTCGCATACTAGACTTCGCCCCCGTAGCAAGCGTAGCACTTTTCGGATGAAATAACTAAATAACTAGCACTTTTCAGAAAATTACAAAAACATATTCTAGCACCGAAAGGGTTAAAGATTTTAAGATTTGACCTTAATTCATTAAAATAACGTAGAAAACTATCGTTTGACACCTACTAGCAACAACACGACACTATTGTACTCTTTTATATTCTTGGCAGACTGAAACTTTGTTAATTTGTTACATTATCTAAGAAACCTATTCAATAACAACTTTTTTAAATTTTATAACATGTAGTTTGTTACTATTTTTTGTCTACTTCCAAATTGTTTAAATATTTTGACATAAATTACAAACATTATGTTCAAAGTAAAAAGTTGATTGCTTTCAAAAGCTCTGTCACAGGTAAGCCTCGCTGGTAATTTGGTGGCAAATTAATGTTTTTGGAACGGCATTATTTTCCACCATAACCAACCCCTTTTTCTATCACTCCACATCTGGCTCAAGCTTCTTAGGTGTGTTTGACTAACATTCATACTTACTTCTGCTCTCGACATTCATCAATGAACTTTTGGGTATCTGCTAAGAACTGTTGTTGCTTCAACTTTTGTTTCCTTATACATATTTGTCTGTTTTCTATTTCTTCTTTTACAATCTTCCTATTGAGCAAGAGTCTCTCATAAAGCTGGAAAATAATCAAGCTTGAAAGGCATTTTCAATTAATATAATTTCTGAAATATTATAATCATAGGGGCAAAAAAACTAGTTTAAATAACACGATCTACCGTATGTTAAATCTTTAAAAAGCATGTTTTGAGTTCCAAGTCAAGAAAATGGCTCTTGATTCTCAGAATCAAATCAAATGTGTGGATAAAAGTTTACAGTCAAATTCTTTGAAATACATAAAAGAGTAATTTTTAAGCAAGAGAATCCATTAACCAAAACTTTCTTTAGAATGTTTTCTTTCCAGTGATTATAATACAGGGAATTAACTACTACTGTTACCAACAAGTTCCTATTGGCTAAATATCTAATTACCTCAGCTATGGACATTTCACAAAGCAGTCCAATATTCATTGTTTCGTTTGGATCAAATTTGTTAGAATGGAGATCTTTGATGCTAGAAAGTGCTTTTATCTCTTTGATGATTTCAATCCGTCTTTCTAGTTCTTCCTTTTGCTGAAATAAATGTTTTTCTTAAAAATGTCCCTCTTTACAGAATACCTGTACCACATGAATCCCAACCCCTGCAATGCTATGACAGTAAGGTCAAATTACATAAAATCTGTAACGTAAACTCACCTTTCAAAATTGAAATGTCTAAATCAAAATTACATTATTAAAGCTTTAAGCAAAAAAACATCATCTTCATGAGTTGTTTGTATTATGCTTGATCTCAAACAAAGAATGACTTGTTTTTATATTAAAAAATGGTGGTGTAGTAAATGTTCGTTCATAACACAACAAACTTTCTGTCAGTTCCTGTTTCAAAGTTATATAATGGTGATATTGAACAAAAGTTATCATTTAGATTTTACTAGATAGAAAATTATGTAAAAAAAACTATCATGTACCCACCCTCGTGATAGCTTCTGCTCGTAGCTGCTTGCTAGTGCTGGCTACTTCCTGGGCTGAACAAACCATGAAAGAAATCAAAACCATGCTAAATGTATTACAATATTTAAATTAAGCTACCTACAAAGCTCTGTTAAAGCTACATACTAATAGAATTAACTATTGATACAACTTCAGTATTCAATAGTTAATGCTAGTAAATTAAAATTAAAATTGTCCATATGCAAATGCTCAGAATTTAACATTGAATGAGCCATCAATAAACACTATAAGTGAATAGGGTGTGTTCTATAAAAGTCTATAAATAGTCAATGATAAAAGCCAATCCTTTTTGATGAATTTAAAATTTTCCAACAAGATCAATCCTGCTCGAGGAAGACACCTATTGCAAAAGAGCTCTTGAAATATACAAAATGCAATGTTGATTTTCTTTTTTTTTCATCAACCACTTGCATAAACTTGTCATACAATTTTATATTTATGTTGCCCAAAATAATAGCTGTATGATTTCAGTAAAAAGTATCTTTCTAGAATAATACTTTTACTTTTCTGACAGAACATGACTGAGAGCAAGATTTTTCTCAGAATGTTGAGCCCTAAACCCATTATGCCAAATGGCACAGATCGGCAAGTGTGGATGCACAGGCGGCTTGGCAATACCGCATGCCGATTCCTAACCGATAGGTTGTCGGTCCAGATGAAAGGAAGCCCAGCCCGGTTGATGTGGGGACGAGCCAAACAGCAGACATCGGCACTAGCCGTGTACCTCACCTCCCTCAGCATATGTGACATGGCCTTCATTTTAGGTTAGCTGCATGGAACGATGCTGTTTGAAAGCTTGCGACAACTATGCTGTGTGTGCCAAGCCAGTCGACTTGGCTGAACGGCCATCATCGGCATAGTGGGGATGCGGCTTTAGGTTTATGTCAAAAGGATGTATTGTGAGGATTGTACAATACAAGAGTATAAATCAAGAGAACAAAATTATGTGAATATAAAAGTCACTACCAAATAATTAATACCGTTATTTAATTATAATACTGTAAAAATGTTTGCCATTATGAAAAATCGCTTAAATATTCTCTATGATACTTTTACATATTATTGAACTTGAATTTCAATTAATTATTAACTATTTTACCTTCCATATGTTTTTTCTGGATGACATTTTGTTTATTTGCTTCTATATTCCTTTGGATTTGTTGTGTTTTTTCTATAATTAGTTTAATTTCTTCCTCATGTTTTTTCTGCATTTTCTTAACAATTTCTTCAGTTTCTCTTTTCTACAAAAATGAAAGGAGCATAATAATATGTAAGTTTTGGAATTAATTGTTATCATAGGCTCCTGCAATAAAACCATCTTACTAATATTATAATTATAATAAGTATTGTATCATACATTTAAAACTGTTTTCTTTATTCTACACTACCATTTTGTTTAGAGAAACTCAATATTTTTCATGTGTTCACCCAGTGGCATTTGTTACATTTTTTGCAAGGAAACCGTCCAAACCCTGGCCTTGTTGCCATCTAATGTCAACCTTTTGTGAAATAGCATCATTAATTGGTGTCTGGGTCCAAAACTGATCTGGCTTTATGAATCAAACCAGCGACCTTCGGATGAATTCGGAATGAAACTGATACAAGCAACACAGATTTTTGTGGATATGCCACAGATCCACCTTGTATAACATTTAGCTTCTCTAACACTGAAGAAGTGTTATCTTTGCCTCACTCTCTGAATAGTTAAATATTAATTAAAATTTTTTATTTTGTTGTATGTATATTTTTTATAAACGATGATTTTGTATACACTTAGTAAACCCACCTCCTGCTCTATCTCTGATCGTCGAGCCTTATTGATGTTCAGTATCCTCTGTCTGGCCAAGATGGCTTCCTCTCGGCTCAGCTGTCCCAACAGATGTTTCCTCTCTACGTCTTGCAGCTTTAGTTGTTCCTCCTCATTTCTCAACTGATTCATCATCTCCTCGTAAGATGTAAAGTCAGCAGCTCCACATACAAGATCATTCATCCTTCAAACAATTTTTTAGTTTTTAGCACGTACTACAGTAAAGGGTATAAGTTTTGTGGCCGGGACCGCAGGAGACGATGATGATGTCTACACAACCGTTGGAGATATTCGAGATTTTTGCAAGATATCGGAAGACGATGATGATGTTTCCGTGATTACAGGAAATGTTCAGAATTTCAGAATGATTCCTATAACTGTAGTATTAGGTTTTCAACATTCTCCCTGTAATCAATCTGGATAATCAACGGTTAACATAGTTGGAATTTGGATGATTGGGGTTCTATATTAAAATTTGACCTGAAGGAAATCAAAGTATAAAAACCTTTTAGAAAATCAATTAGAACCAGCGGAAAAAGAAGATCTGTATAGCACCCACAACCAATATTCTTAATTTTTATTTGAATTTAATGAGGACATGCTTCTTTAGTGCTCTTAGTCTGCTGTGATACTCAACTACCAAGGTCTGTGTCTGGGCATAACCGGCACTTACCATAGATTATGAATAGTTATGTTTAATATCACAAACATTACATTAGTACAACAATTAATTAAGGCATCTAGACTTACTGTAAATTTATATTTCAAATATGAAATGGCATCGATTATATTGTTTGCAAACACAACACCACACTTGTAAATTTGTAAAACAAGCAGCAAGTAGCTTTTCCCTTAGGTATGTCAATGCAATTTTAGTAATAATTTACAGCCATGCATTTTATTATTGCTTAATGAAATCCAGCTAACAATTAAAGTGTTATAGGCCTATTATAAAAACATTGAAGTTATCCAAATCTTTGTCAGATTTACCTTTGTATATCTTTCTCTTCTTCTTTTATCAGTCTTGCAGCCTCCCGAAGTAGCATAGCTGCATTTTTCTTAACAGGAATTTTATTTGTCTATAAATAAAAATAAATAATTTAAAAAATTTCACTCGTAAGTTAGTACAATCCATATTATTTCAATCATGAATTATTAATATTATATGAACTTATTTCCTACTCTAGAACTCAAAATACATCATGATAAAATCACAAAATATTAAGCTAAAGAATAAAGGTATATTGTTATTCTTCACAGATGCACTGGTATAAAATAACTCTATTTAATAAGGCATACTTACAGCTACCTTGTGTCCCTTGTATATTCTCTTTTGATGCTTAGGTTTGTCATCGTAGGTTGAACATTCATTTTTTCTATTAGATTCCTTTGTTGACAAACGTTTGGTAGATTCACTTGCTTCTTCTAGTAATACCTTACTTGCAGCTCTATGTTCGCCTTTCAATTTTGTCAAAATATCATTAATTTTCGGTTCCTTATACATTGATGCAGGAACTGGCTTTGCTGGCGGCAATACCACTTCCTACAAAGTACAATAATCATTAATCCTTGTGGATAGTTTAATCCTATTTATTATTTAAGTTCCAGTGTTACCTAAAAAAATGTATGTTATTGCCATTGTATTCAGTAATATTAGGTATAAAACTTAATTTTAACCCTATTGATGTTAAGATTTTAAAATTAATTTGATAGTTACATTTAGTAGCTTACTGACTTAAATTGACTGTTTTGTCAGCCATTATAATTTATTTAAAGCCAAATGATCAGGGTCAGCTGGTTCCAGTTTTAAACCATCAAAAGGCTACTGACTTTTCTCAGGACCGATCTGGCAACCTTTTGATTGTCATGCGAGCACTTTAACCACTCCCGCAGCTACCCAGCCAGATTTACAATATTTTTAATTTTTAGAGTACAGTAGAGTCTACTATCCAACAATCTATGTAAGGGGTCTCCAACCTTATATGGCCTGTGGGCCATATCCCAAACCCCCCCTGTCCCATCCCGCCTGTAAGCGGATTTTTTCCCGTCATACAAAAACCCAATGTACCCATGCCCTGGCATAGGTAAGTGAACAAAATTCTTTTTGATAGCAAAAGCAAACACCGATGATCTTTTCCCGCGATTGAGTAAGCACCTGTGATCTGGTGGTCTAGGCAATATCATGATCGTTCCCCGCAATCGCGGCAACACTTACGATGTTCAAGCCAAAACTCTTGAGCATATATTGTGGTCTCAGCAATCCTGCCATCAAGGCAACATTAATTGTCACCAGTGATCACAATTTCCTTGCGACCTTAAGGGAGAACCAATGGACCGTCGTCTATGAATGCAGGCTCAGCTATAGGATATTGATGGAACTCTTGAGCTTTTTCAGAATCAAGCAATCAAGTACAACTCAATGGCTTTTTCCTGTTCAACAAAATTCACATACACAATTGCTAGTCTCCAGGTTGGCTTGCTACTATGTTTAAATATCAGTATGGTACATGTTTGTCACCTAACAATTTGTTTTCAATATGAGTAAATTAGAAGTAAACATCTAGTGGCTGAGTCATCTAAATACAGATTTGCTTTAGTAAGATGGAATCATCAAAACCGTGCTACTGTACGTGAGTTGCTTGTCCTTCCTGAGGAGTGTTCACAGGAGGGGGAGGTACAAGGGTCAGTCTCATATGACAGGCTTGGTAGGCTCTCTGAAATACTCTGTTTTCTCTAAACCTTGCTACAGTGAATTGCTTGTCCTACCTGAGGAGTGTTCACAGGAGGGGGAGGTACAAGGGTCAGTCTCATGACAGGCTTGGTAGGCTCTCTGAAATACTCTGTTTTCTCTAAACCTTGATACAGGGAATTGCTTGTCCTACCTGAGGAGTGTTCACAGGAGGGGGAGGTACAAGGGTCAGTCTCATGACAGGCTTGGTAGGCTCTCTGAAATACTCTGTTTTCTCTAAACCTTGATACAGTGAATTGCCTGTCCTACCTGAGGATTGTTCACAGGAGGGGGAGGTACAAGGGTCAGTCTCATGACAGGCTTGGTAGGCTCTCTGAAATACTCTGTTTTCTCTAAACCTTGATACAGGGAATTGCTTGTCCTACCTGAGGAGTGTTCACAGGAGGGGGAGGTACAAGGGTCAGTCTCATGACAGGCTTGGTAGGCTCTCTGAAATACTCTGTTTTCTCTAAACCTTGCTACAGTGAATTGCCTGTCCTACCTGAGGAGTGTTCACAGGAGGGGGAGGTACAAGAGCCAGTCTCATTACAGGAGTGACTCTGGGAGTGACAGGCTTGGTAGGCTCTCTGACATATTCTGCTTTCTGAACATTTAACATCTTCTCAAAATAGCTTACAATGTCCTAGAACCAACAAGAACGGTAGTTCAAACATTGATGCATGCCAGCTTAAAAAAATATAAATGTTACACAAAAAAACCCTGCCATAGTCCACAGCAAACTTCCAGACTTAGCAAAATTTCATTTGCCTGACTGGCTTTTCACTAAAATGTGTTACCAAACGTCCTCTTTAAAAAAAGTAGATTTAACAAGTACTTAGGTTTGTTATTACAGGGTGGGTCCTAAAGTACGGTATGTTTTTTATGAAATATTGAAAGAGAGTATGAAATAATTACATTTTCCAAATTTTATCAAAATACAGTATTCACAAACAAGCAAACTACAAAAGTTAACTCATTCTCAAGAATAACATGGGGATATAAAAAATTGTTTTAAAAATTTCCTCCAGAACCATTAGGCATACAATAAAGCTTCAGGATACTAAATTATTTGTTTTTTTAAGCTCTCAAAACAGTTGAGAAAACAATTGCACACATTAGTTATGTTTTGGGGGTAAAAAATTAGAAAAATCTATTTTACCCCATAAAACTCTGCTCCCACAGTCCGATCATGCTGGTTTGCAAACTAGATTTAGGAAATGTAGGGTTACATGTTTCTACAGAATTTCATCAAAATCTTATTTTTTTTTTTTTTTTTTTTTTTTTTTAACAGAGGGCCAGGCTTACAAGTTACCATGGGATTGCATCGCAGCTAGAACAGCTTATTGTGCACCCTCGTTCACAGGTCCTCATTCTCCGTCAAATCCCAGGTCCTTGGTGAACCGTGAGAGCCTCTTGACTATGGTGACCTGTTCGTCCCTTTGATCTCCCATCAATAGGCCAAGGGATCTCATACGCAGACCTTGTAGGGCTGGGCACCTAAATATACCTTCACAGCTTTCACAAGGTCTCTGGCTGGGGCAAGCCGTAGCGAGATTTCCCTGAAAGGTCTCAGCTCCTGAACTTGCTTGACCAGCCAATCCTTTGTGGCTGCGTTAGCACAGCCTCCACCTTTCTTCCTGGAGGCTTCATTAGAGTCAGCTTTGGGGGTACCACCCTTGCTCTGCTTTTTCCCAGCATCCTAGTTCCCGGAGGAACTGGCTTTGCAGGCAGCAGAGTTAGGGTGCTTGGCAGCCCACACCAGCCTCCTCTCACTTCTGGATAGCACCTTTTCGCCTTTGGCTAAAGCATCCGCTATCCTCCATCTTTGCGACTCGCCCCTGGAAAGTCGTTTTTCGTTCCTTTCCGATTTCTGCGAGCTTGTCGTCATCGTCAGATTTCAGTAGACCTTCCTCCTCCATTTGGGCCAGACTGTCTACATTGTTCTCACGAATACCGGGTATTTAAGTCCACCTCCCCAGTGACCCGATTAGAGAGGTAAGGGGTGTGTACGACTGGGTTACCCCTGGTTCCCAGAAGGCTCCGTTAAGACACTGAATATTAGGCCCCCAGTGCCACAAGACTCTTGGCACGGATCGCATTACACCTTAGTCTAGGGCCCCCCTCACTTGGTTCTGTAGGTGGACCAACACCCAGTGGCAGAAGGTAGCTCTCCGCAGCTAACAATTGAGAGTTGGGGTTTAGGTTGTGGCCAATCTGCCGAACCAACCCCGCATGCGAGGTTTGGCCGGAATGGCGCGAAATTTTCTCCCACTCACTAAACCCCCATACCTTCCTCAAAATCTTATGATTTTTACTCAAGATTGTTCTAACGGACACACATTGCTTAAAGGTTATAGTGGGAAGAAAAGTGAGTGGCTGGGAAGCAATAACCTCAACTACCGTGATGAGAATACAATGTTTACATTCAAACCTCAACACTCAAGATATATTTTTTGAACGTGTGAAACCTCAAATGAAAACATTGAAGAATAATAAATAGTCAAAAGCTACTCTCAAAAGTTGCTTAGCCCAAGGTTAGATAAGTGGAGTCCTGCCCTATTGTTATCTTAATAGGTCTACTAAAATAAGCCAGGTTCTGTAGTCTGTACTTTACATTTCATTACCGTCCATTACTGTGACCTCCATTACAGTAATCTACAATAAACTGTTTACATCTTGTGCTACTACTACTTTGAACCAATATACACTTAAATAAATCACATATTGTTGGGTCCATTTTTGCTTTAAATTTTATATGAGGCAAACAATCACAAACAAATGATTCATGAACGATTTGAAATACTGTATCTATTAGTTAGCCTACATCAACCCCAGAGAATGAATTTTAGCAAACTACATTGACTCTCGTAACGCAGCACATCACCGCACATTATTTGCTATTCGTCAGACCGAATATTTTGAAAGCCAATTGCCCGACAATCGGGTTCGTTCGACATGATAGGCCGCAGCGAATGTGTTAACAAATTACTTGTCATTATTACCTGTAAGAGGTCCTTGTTTTTCTGTATCCTTGTTATAAACATTTCTCTAGTATAATCTTCTTCAAAGTATTTACATCCCAAAATAAATAGCATTTCCTTGGAAGACTCTTTGTTAAAAAATCTCAAAAAATTGACTACCTTTTGAGAATTTAGCGCTTGGCAAATATTAATTACATCATCTTTATTTTTTTCATTCAAAATGTTAATCATCATGTAAGTAAGGACTGAAACAAAAGAGAAAGAAATGTAACATTTGAGTGACTAGCATGGGCATTTATTTTGTATATTGGTCTAATAAATAATATCCATAAGCCTCTAGAATTAAATGTTCAGTTTATGAATATTTTTGTGGGCTTCACTCGCCACCTTTATTTTTGTCTGTGATGTCCAGGACTCACCAAAACACATATAAACACACAAGACACGTAATCGTCCATGGCATCAAAAGTCCACAGTTACGTGGAACTCACAAGAAACGTTCCTCTTTCTCAGGGTTGGAAAACTCAATTTTTTTCCCGCACGCGGGTCGATTGCCTGACCACGACTGCCGGATCAACTGAACTTGAAGGAGGATGGGGGTAGGTGTATTATCTACTGTTGATAAGCCATTCACGCTCCTGGTCTTATCTCGTAGTTGCTCGAGTTCGTGTTTAACAACGTTTAAATACACCGTACTGACATCCACTGATGGTCGTGAAAGTGGCTTGTATTCTATCGCCATGAAAAGCGGCTCTGCCGTATTTTGTTTCCTCCAATCAGACTCATCGTAAAGAATTGTAGATGAACCCCAATCAACAATATGATTCGTTCCTAAAATGTGATCGCATATCTTAGAGCCATGTGTTATACTTATCTTTGTTTTTAACTTTTTTTATGTGCTCATTTATTCGTACTTTGACTGGTCTAGAAGTTTGGCCCACATAACTTCTGCCACAAGAACACGGGATTTTGTAGATAATATCTTTTATACTTTGTTGCTCATTATCAGGTTTAAGGTTTGTGACACAACTACGGATGGTATATTTATTTTTAAAAACAGTTCTTACATTATATTTAGCATTCACCCGTCTCAACTTTTCAGAAATATTTTTAACATACAGAATACATACATTGGTGAGGGGTTTTATCTTTGTGCCTGTAGCAGTAGGTTTCCTGAATACACTCGTGAGACAGCCTTGTTGTGACTGTTTCTGCACCAATACGTCTAGAAACGGTAATCTATCATCTTTTTCCAGTTCAATTGTATATTGTATGGACTCTACCTGACTGTTTAGGTGTTCTTTAAGTTTTAACAGTTTCTGACATTGAATCTTTCCAAATGCAAAAAACATCATCAACATACCGTAACCAGACTCTAGGTTTAGTTTAAAATGATTCAATTGCGTCCTGCTCAAACTTTTCCATGAAAATATTAGATAAGATAGGACTTAACACGCCACCCATTCCTGTAGTTTGTTCATAATATTTATTATCTACCAGAAAGTAGTTCGACCTAACGCAGACTGTCAAGTGTCAACAGTTCTATTATATTGGACACAGGAATTTTGGTTCTCTCTTCCAACATCAGGTCATTTTCGACGTAAGTTACTATTGCTAGACATGACTCAATGGGAACGTTAGGGAACAAGTTTTGTTACATCAAAGCTAACCAATATGAATGTTATTGCTGGGTTTAAGACGGTGTATTTTGTCAACAAAATCCTTTAAATCTTTTACAAAACTGTCGGATTGGCCAAAATATGGTGTAAGTAAAGGCAAAATAAATTTTGAAAGTTGATAGTATGGTGAGTGTATTGCACTAACTATCACTCATAGAGAGATGCTAGGTTTATAGAGCTTTGGAAGTCCGTACAAATGCGGAACTTTACTAAACTGTGGGCTCAGTTTAAAGAAAGTTTGGCCAGTGACATAACATTTTATTTTTGCTAATTCTTTTTTTATTTTACTTTGGACTTGATTTGTCAGATCACAATCAAGTTCTTTATATTGCCCTCCATTGATTGTGTCAGCTATTTTGTTCATGTATTCATTTTTGTTTAAAAAACTACTGCATCACCTTTATCTGAATGCAGTAAAACAAGATTATCATCATCATTCTTAAGTTTCATCAGAGCAGCGTTTTCAATATTTGATAAATTGGGTTTTATAAAAAAAATATCTTAAAATATCTCAAAACATAAATGTTCTAAGATAAGGTAGCTAAACTACATCATTAAAAAAGTCATAAAGAAATAGGAATCCCTTGAGATAATTGAGATAATCGACGAATAGCGCTACTATGTGTCAGAAGGCTTCTTACTCATTAGATGATGCTTGTCACTATTATCTTTCCGTTTTCCTTTACAATAGAAGTAATCAACAAAATCACTGAATAGTTGCTTGTGCTGGACCAGAGCTAAAAACATCTCCACTGCACATTCGTTCTGCTCATCCTGTAAAACTAATTTTATTAATGCCTATGAAAAATATACATTAATGCTATTACCAACAATATTATTTAAATAATTTTGATAACAGATTTAATACATTTTATAACTACATATACAAACTACAAAGTAAATACTTCATTCTTAAAAATTTCTACCGAATTGTTCACTTAGGTATAACTGAAACCTTTCAAGAGCCACACTCTTCCTTATCCATCCACCTTAACCCTTTTAAATAACATTGTAGATAATTTTGCTTTAGTTCATTAAAACGTCGTTAAGAAATAAACAACATCAGTACACAGGGTGTCCAACAAAGAGGTTTAGATGATTTTTTTTTTATATTATGCCCATTTATGCAGCAAAAGATTTGAAATTTTACACAAATTACAAAGTAGGATTTGGAAACATGTTGTGAACATTTCAACTTTCTTGGATTTGTAGAAACAAAATAGCAGCGCATGTTATTAACAATTTTCTTCTATTCAAATGTATACTGGGTGGAAAAAAGTACTGGGACAGTTAAACATTTCAAAATAAATAAAGATAAAGCTAAAAAACCTGGTACAAATTCACTGGCAATAAAAACCATTCTAAAGCTTCATTCAGTGTTACGATATCTCCTTTGGGATACATAAACATAGGTTGACTAGTGGCTTGTAGGGACCTAAGTCCCTAAAAAGCTCAAATGTAAAACAACTTTTTGCAATACCGGCATTTAAACAAACTCAGAATAACATTATCTATGTGTCAGAATAGGCATCCCTACACCATATCTTTTGTGTAAAAACCAGTTTGTTGTTCTTCTTGGTTTGCTTTTGTTGATGTCATTTTCAATAAATAATTTGAATCACTCCAGTGGTTTAACATGAAAAGGCAGCAAACATATCATTGTTTGTGAATAAATACTGGTTTACTAAGGTAGCTTTGGTCTTGTGGTTAATGAGGATAAATAAAAGCTTCCCTGTTTGGAATTCTAAAAATTCATTGGAGGTTCGCCTTCAGATGAATTGAAGACGCCTGCAATTTCATCTGCAGTAGGCTTATTATACCTACGACGATCCATATTTATCCTGTCTACAAACCTATGTTCTAATTCACTGTCACCTTGTACAACCATTTCTTCCGAAGCTCTTTTGTAAATTTGTGCAAATGGATTTTCTAATAGAATTTCAGCTAGTTTTGACAATATTTCAGGTTTTAAGTCACTATTTTCTCGACGCCTTTGACGAATTTCTGTTGCTGTTGATGTGTCAATAATGTTCAATTGGCCATACACGGGGTCTTCATCATGTTGAGACAGCAAATCTGAGATTGAACGATAAATCTGTCCTTGAATTTTTAAACAGTATGGTCCTTTTCCTGGAATATCTTTCTTACTGGCTGAAAAATAAGCAAAAGCCATCGCAATGTTGCATTGTCGAATGAATTTATACAGTTGTGGGCTCTCTTCAAACAAACTTTTAAGTTCTACATTAGTTTTTGACTGAGGAAGGTTAATAAGTCCGTTATGGCAACACGTCATAAAATGATTATTCGTTAGTTATTCTCTAACCCTAGTAGCACAAATATGTATTTTATAAATATTTTATTTAAAGTTGTATTTGATAGAACCTCGAATAAAATATATATATAATATATCTTTAATAATAGTTTGATATATTCAAATATATATTTAAAATATTACCAAAAAGCAATGCAAAATATAAATTAAATATAAGTTTTGAATATATAAAATAGATTCATAATATATATTGATAAAACAAGTATAGAATCTATAATATACATATTTTATATGTATATTTTTCCTATTAAATATTAAAAAAAATTGTGTGTTGAGAATATTTTAAATATATATATAAAATATTTTTGAAACTATATTATACATTTAAATTATTTATAAATATATTTTAAAACACGTCAGATATTTTTTATTAATAAAATAATATTATATTTGTAGAATATATAGCCTATAATCTTTTATAATTAGCAAATACATAATTTGCATCTTTTTGTTTTTTATAGTTTCTATCAATTTATACATGCATTTTTGTATGATAATTGCTATTGTGAAAGCGTTAATATTAAGTTAATAATAATACGTACTCTGAATGGTGTCACTCTATCATACACGTAAAGAAAAAAAAGCATATACTGTAGTTAAGAGGCAGTATACATGTTCGACAGCTACATTTGGGTCAAACAAAAACAAGTTTTGATGGGTTTTATTTTTTAATTGCAATATGTGACAATGAATGTGATCATAGAAATCTCGAATGATTGGCTAGAAAAGGGTGCTAGTGACTGGCGACCTTTTAAGAAACTAATTATGGTTGTATATGACGTTCTAAAAATAATTATTTGATTTACATATGCCATCAATTACATAATATTTGTCATAGTATTTAAATTAATTTTTGTAGTTTACTGTATTTGTATTCGTGGAGACTACTCACTATTCACTACAGCACTATTCAACTCAACTACTTGATGCCAAAACATATTAACAGAATCATATTATACTGTAGTATCAAAAATATTTCAAGTATTGCAACCATTGCAACTGAGGGCCACTCTTTCTCCATTTGAAACCAATGCCAACAACAGTCACAAGTAGCTCAGAGGTAAGGTAGGAGGCTCATAAGTCGAAGGACCCAGGTTCGAGACCCACCCGGGCTGAAAAAAATTCATCCAGTAATTTTTTCAAAATACGTTTTTATGAACTATTTAATCAATTTACTCAACTGATAATTGTGTTTTTCATACTAAATCTTTATTATTTTGTGTTTTTATGTTAAGGCCCCATGGGATGTTTGGAAGAGATATTAAATACATTTTTTATTTAAATATTATTCACTAAAATATATTATTGGAACACATTTTTTTAATATTCAATAGATTCAAAAACATATTTTTTATATATTTAATATATTTTAAATATTATATAAAATTGACATTAATACACACTTGAGATATATAAAATAGATTTTAAATACATTTATTCATATGTATTTAATATATATTTGTGCTACTAGGGAAAATGAAGAGCACTACATTGAATGCACTCTTGGTCCAGTAATCCTGCATCATGGATCTTTACATTTCTCTCGTCTACCATGGGTCTCCTAAAAAGGGGTTGTAACATATCTTGATTAAGTTCGTCATTATCTACTCTTGCTCTCCTAAGCGCACTGTCATTCCTATGAACAGTTCCCCGCCTTTGTGGTATTCCCCTGGCGTTCATATTAATTACAGTACTTATAATGAAAAGAATATATATCCAGCAGCCTACATACCAAAACATCTTGAATCCCTGGTGATTTTATAAAAGTATGATCGAATATGATTACTCTACGTTGTATATTCACTGCACTAAAAGAATTTACTTACGAAGGAATGCAAATAAACCATTTTAGAACCAATAACATTTATAGGTTATTTTAGTTGTATATATTTACACAACCTTAACCTTAAAATGTGTAGAAATATAAAGAAAACAACATCATTTAAAATAAACTTGAACATATGATTTAAAAATAAAAACAAAACAGAAGTTAGATTTAATTTCGACTCTTTGATTATTTATACAGAATATTTATTCTATGTCGTTTATTCATTTAACACGACAATAACGTAAAAGCATGAAAAAATGAAACTTGAGTATATAATTTAAATATAAACAAAGAATATAAAAGTATGATCGAATATGATTACTCTACGTTGTATATTCACTGCACTAAAAGAATTTACTTACGAAGGAATGCAAATAAACCATTTTAGAACCAATAACATTTATAGGTTATTTTAGTTGTATATATTTACACAACCTTAACCTTAAAATGTGTAGAAATATAAAGAAAACAACATCATTTAAAATAAACTTGAACATATGATTTAAAAATAAAAACAAATAGAAGTTAGATTTAATTTCGACTCTTTGATTATTTATACAGAATATTTATTCTATGTCGTTTATTCATTTAACACGACAATAACGTAAAAGCATGAAAAAATGAAACTTGAGTATATAATTTAAATATAAACAAAGAATTTTCCGACTAATCTTCAATATTTCAGTTTTATTATAGTATACATTTCATAGTTGACTGGCTAAAAGTAAACCAAATGCGTGTATTGATCACTGTTTTCAAATCTGTGGCACAGCTGTTTTAATTTCAAAAGATGTAAACAAATTAAACCCCATGTTGTTTTAATGGGAAAAGTTTTATTCTGTTGCGAATTTATGGTAAAAAAAAATAAGAAAAATGAATAGTTTTCCCTCAAAATTCACTTCAAGACCTTTAAAATAAGACCCCTCCCATCCTTCTACGGCCATCCAGTCACTCACAATTTCTTTACAAAAATTTGACTTGGAATTATATATATAGACTAGCTGACCCGGCGAACTTCGTATCGCCTAAGTTATAGGTTTCCCCTAAGACAGACCGATGGAAAGAAAGTACCGTTACGTTTAATTTTCAAGATGATCTCGTTCGCATCGCTCAATCACGTCCTGGTTGAAGTTCGTTCGCTACGCTCACTCACCTTTGGGTTGGAGCTCGTTCGCTACGCTCACTCACCTTTAGGTTGGAGCTCGTTCGCTGCGCTCACTTGCCTTCAGGTTAGCTCGTTCGCTACGCTAACTCGCCTCCAGGTTGAAGTTCGTTCGCTACGCTCACTCACCTTTGGGTTGGAGCTCGTTCGCTACGCTCACTCACCTTTAGGTTGGAGCTCGTTCGCTGCGCTCACTTGCCTTCAGGTTAGCTCGTTCGCTACGCTAACTCGCCTCCAGGTTGAAGTTCGTTCGCTACGCTCACTCACCTTTTGGTTGCAAATTAGCTGTTGTCATAAATGTAAAAGAAATAATAGTGCTGCACCCTGTTGGTAATCCTTGTAACTTTAATGCTATTGAACATCATAGAACAGAACCAACTTGTTTAATTGAAACAGCTGTTAAGATTCATTAATTCCATTTCTCATAAGGTTAACATGGGAAACTCCAGAGCCACTGGGGCGGAGCCCTTTTAAGAATTTCGAAACGGGAAATAGTTTACGTCCGATTCGCATACCTACAGAATTTACACACCAAATTTCATAACGATCGGTGAAGTCGTTCCGGAGGAGTTTGCAGACAAACACTGTGACACGAGAATTTTATATATTAGATATGGACATCAAATTAAAGGTCAACTAGACAAATACAATGCCGCAAATTTAAGCTAAAAAGAACTGAGCCAAAAATGGAAGCAGTTCTCAAAATTACAAATTAATTCAAGTAGGTAATCTTTTAACGGCTGCCATCTTTGACTCATTTGTCCTTTTGAGTATGGGTTTCAAGGTCATCAATTTTTATGTGCATCAACCTATATGCTTACATTAAGTTTTTTGTGATTTTTATGCTCAGTAACTGTCCTGAGCATGAAAAGTTACTACAGTACTCAGAAACTTAACAAGAAACTTTTTGAGCTTTATAAAGGTCTTAATTAGACAAAGACAACACCGCGAATTTCAGCTCAAAAAAAAACTGAGTAAAATGGTAAGTAAAATGGCAGTTCAAAGATTCAAAATTAAATTCAAGTTATCTTTAAACGGCTGCCATTTTTGACTCGGTTAGTTTGGGTTTCCGGCATTGTATTTTACTAACAAAGACCATCAGTTTGATGTGCATAAAAATTTATGCTTACATTTAAGATTTCCTTCTGACTCGATAGCAGGCTTGGAGGTAGCGTATCACTTCATAATTTGTTAAATTGATTTTCATGCTCAGTAACTTTGAGCCAAGTTTTGTAGCTCTACCTGTATTATTTTTTGAAATATTTAACTGTCCCGGAAATTTTTTTCCACCCTGTATACCTTCTCGAGTGTTGTGCTGGGGGATATGCTTTTAGTAGCGTTATAGATAAAGCGGAGTACAATTTCAGGTTGTCTGAGTAATCCAGCAAGAAGCAACTACATGGACAAATCTTTTGTTAGAAACTGGTAGAGATGTAAAATATTTGTGTAACTGAACTTTGCATTCATCAATGTGATTCAAAAATAAAATATTGTGATCAGAAAAGAATTTTAGCAGGAGTAATGGATTACCACTATCTGATATAAACCTGTTTGTAATACACTTTTTGTTAGTAAAAAAGTAGAGACTTAATTGGTAAGTAGGCCTATTTATTACCCGTTAAACAAATGATCTAGATCTCTTGTTGGGTTTGTTTGTTTGAGTTTTTTGCCGAAGCAATCTCGACACCTAGAAGCATCGGTCCACCCTAAATCATCATTTTAGTCTTAGTCCATTAAGTTCCATAAAACGTTAAGTATAGGTAGACTATAATTTCTTATTAAAGTGTCACTTAATCAATCAAATATGGATTATTAGTGAGTGGTGCAGTGAGTAAGCTATGTGTATCTCATGATATCTAATAATTTAAAATTACACAGTACCTGAATTGTAATTTTGTCTTGAGTCAGTTTTATATAATCTGTAGGTGGCATCTCATTATCTTTATAGTTATCCAGAAGAAACAGTAAGCCACTGTGTACTTTTATATTTAAAGTAAGTGCCTTCATTGTCTATGAACACTTTTACTAGATTTTTGACAAATTCACCCTGAAAGATATATTTTTTATCTTTAAAAACATTCAAGTTATGGTGGTGTTATCAAATCATAAATCATAAGTCTTTAAATCATAAATCTTTAAATCATAAATTATACCCTCTTCTACTCATGTGCAAATAATCAAACACTTGGTTAAAAAATAAAATTTAGCCAAAAAAATGTGTTACAGTACTTGAAAAAAGTTATAGAATATTAGAAAGTTAGACAAAAGACCCATCTAGGTACTATGTATTAGAAGAAAATTGAGTATACTTAATTATTATGAACTAGTGTATATCAATGGAAGAACAATGGACATCACAATTTTGCACAATACAGTAGCATTCTTCTCCCTCACTAATAGAATTCAATTCAAATTATTTGAGAACTGCTAATCCAATAGGTTTGCTGTTTTTCAAAAAGTGTTTTCAAGCTAACAGTTTACTAGTAGACACTAATCTCAAAATACAGAATTCAGTACCTGTGTTGCCTATAAGATTTTACAGTAACTCGACAGTTCAGTACCTATGTTTTGGGGTTTTGTGGATGAATATCAGATAATAATATTGATATTGATTCCAATAAATTGATGAACATGAACACGTAAAAATCAAAACTAGGGATATGAAATTATTTGATAAAACATATAATGTCATAACTAACCTTTTATAAAAAAATAAGCTATTCGGAAAACATCTGTTTTGTCAACAAGTTTTAATAAATCCTTCTCAATGAAAATATTAATGAACTGTAGGAGTATTACACCATTCTATGGATGTATTTTTAGATTATATATTTTGTATGTATATCTAGATACAGCTTATGGTTACCGGTACAACAGTACCGTCATAGATAAAAGTCCCTAAGGGGCTATGTTTTATCTATGGTACCGTATACCGTTTTTAATATGCTTGGGAAAAGATCGCAGTTGTATTTTTTCAGGCCGTCTCTATTAACCTTCCGCAAACTGATGGTCCTGACGTATTCGAGCTGGTTTTGCATTTAACCCATGACCAAAATGGGCCCATCGGTCTTTTTGATCAAATTAACATTTTCTTTTAGAAATACCCCCGATGCAGCAAACCTGTGGACTAAGCGAATTTCTATTTGCCTGGATTGATTTTCAATAAAGCTATTAAATTAACATTTAGTTTTAACGAGTACCTAGGAGTTGCTACAGGGAAACTAATAAAGTGTGTTTTTATTAAAATATCAATAGCTTAGTATGAAATGAATAAATCCGCCAAGTTTGATCAAAATATATCCATAAACAAGCCAACTACAACATTTTACAATATTCTCCATAAGAATAAGATGGGAATTTTAAATTAACAATTTTTTGAATTTTCTCCGTAACCATTCACCGTACAAAAACACTTTGATATACTAAATTATTTGTTTTTTTAAGCTCTTTAAAAAGGTCTGGAGAAAAATTGATAAATTTTGTGTTTTAAGGGTATAAAATGAGAAAACCCCATTTATACCCCATAAAACCCCCCGTTAAACCCCATTCCCATGGTCCGATCATGCTGGGGTTCACAAACTCATTCAAGTTTATCCCACCTTACACCTTCAAACAAAATTTTATCAAAATCGGACAAAAATTACTCAATTTATCGTCCGGACGGACACATATATACACACACACACACACACACATATATATATATATACAGGGTGAGTTTTAATTGTCCCCCCCCAACTTTTTTCTAAATTTTTTCAAATATCAATCCCAGACCACTTCCAAACATTGTTGGGTAGTAAGTACTTCATTTTGACAAGGTGGTCATTTCCGGCCGCCATCTTGGATCTGCCATATTGGATGCAAAATATTTTTTTCAAATGTAAAGGTGGGGTTGTGACCCATTATTTCGAACTAGATTTTTACCCTGATTACAATGCCACAAACCGTTTTTAAAAATCTTGATTTATTCTAAAGTTATGAGGGCTCTTTAAAACTTTATTTTTAGCCCATTTTAACATTATGCATGTACAAACTAAGACCATAATCTCAAAATAGTGCTAGATAAAGATAAGTATACACTACCAGTCATTGTTGACGTATTTTTACTTGGTTATGACTTATGAATATTTTTCGGCCGCCATCTTGGATCCGCCATTTTGAAATATGATAAATTATTTTAAATATGAAGGGGGTGTTGTGACCCATCATTTCGAACTACTTTTTTAAGTTAAACTCAATGCCGCTATTCATTTTTTGTTATCAAGTTTTATTTATGAAATATTGCAATATTTTTGTTAAAAATTTCAATATTTCAAAATCAAAATATGAAAATGAAAAACGGATCATTGCAAAGGCAAAGCTTGAGTATAACTGCAATAAGCAATTTATACTTATATGCCAACCCTGTACGAAGGACGGGTATTCTGCTAGTATATACATATATAAAAATTTGAACGAATGGTGTTTTTGGCCTCTGGGGACATCAAAATGAAAAAGTAAATCGGTCCCGGGCCTAGGTCTTACCATGAGACCTACGTTAATAGCTACTTCCCTATAGGGAAATTCGCTAAAAAAGGATAATTAAAGAAACCCAAGGAAAATAAGTGCATGATATGATATCTAAAAAGTTATATTTATAGAAAAACAGCATCATTTTACATTATGAAAATTATGTAAGGTTACACTTGGTAATCTTCTCTCTGTTCTCCAGAGGCCACACTAATGAGCTGAGCATATTCTCTAAATATAATTTAATAATATAATATAATATATCTCCAAATGTACATCTTGCAGCGAGCACACGAGTTCTTGGTTTTTCAAAATATTTTGGAAAGTTTTTACAAAATTCCTCAATGACCTTCAATGTTTGGTGCTGGTCGTCTAGCTGGTGGTGCCTTATTCGTTCAGCAGGGCTACACCTCTCACTTGTAGGATTTCTTGATGGTCTCTTTACAGTCAAGAGACCTGTTGAATCACTGCTCTTGACTTTAGATAGTCAACACAAATATCCATGGGCAAGTCTATTAAAAACTCTCTTCGGGTCGGGTTAAATTTTCCTCAATATTGAAATTTTAAGATAAACATTGGCGTTTATCGCCCCAATATTTAGTAACAAGGAAAAGAATGGTTTAAGCACATCAAGGACTGATTCTTGAACCAGGCCTGAATTCCCCTTTCTTCATTAGGGTTCAAGGTGAAAATTTTAAAAATACACTAAGACTAGGCACATTGGTGTTAACCAATTTAATAAAAACACGTTTGGGCGCTTTGGTACACTGTTTTTGTTACTGTGATAGGTAGTTTTTAACTAACCCCCTCCCCACTACTGCCATTTCGTAGCTCAACCATACAGAACCAAGTGAGGGGGGCCCTAGACTAGGGTGTGATGCGATCCGTGCTGAGAGTCTCGTGGCACTGGGGGCCTTATATTCAGTGTCTTAACGGAGCCTTCTGGGAACCAGGGGGAACCCAGTTGTATGTACCCCTTACTTCTCTAAATGGGCCACTGGGGAGGTGGACCTTAGATACCCGGTATTCGTGGGAACAACGTAGACGATCTGACCCTAATGGAGCAGGAAGGTCTACTGAAATCTGAACATGACGACAAGCTCGCAGAAACCGAAAAGGAACGAAAAAATCGACTTTCCAGGAGCGAGTTTGCGAAGACGGAGGATAGCGGATGCTATAGCCAAGGGAAAAAGGTGCTATCCAGAAGTGAGAGGAGGCTGGCGTGGGCTGCCAAGCACCCGAACCCTGCTCCCTGCAAAGCCAACAGTTCCTCTGGGAACCAGGATGCTGGGAAAAAAGCAGGGCGAGGGCGACACCCTCATAGCTGACTCTAGTGAAGCCTCTAGTGAAGTCTAGTGGCAAAGACGTCAGGATAGCCTTGCTCGCTGGCTGTGCTAACACAGCCCCAAAGGTTTGGCTGGTCAAGCAAGTTCAGGAGCTGAGTCCCTTCAGGGAAATCTCGCTACAGCTTGCCCCAGCCAGAGATCTTGTGAAAGCTGTGAAGGTATCAGCGTTTGTTCCCACCTCAAAATCAATGACCAAGAAGACCTAGAGCTGCAGAGTGACCTTGACACGGACCACTGGGCGGTTGTCGGGGGAAACTCAAACCCTGATGGTCATGATAATGGCAACATACAGTCAAAGAGAATGCTGCAGACACCTATCGGTGCGATAGCGGTAGATGCCCTTGGGCTGAAAAAGAAAACCCTGCTGAAGGTGGTTGGCCTTATCAGCGGCCATTGGGTATTCCGTGGACATTTTTTTTTTTTTATTTATTAAAAACGGCGATACACCAATACAAAAGTAATACAAATATGATAGGTTGAAAACAATGTCCAGTTTCACAGTTTGATTTAACACAGAATGAATTGAAAACAACTACATCCAACAAACAATCAAATTTTCAAATTAGTTCAAAAAAGGCAAGGTCGTAACATTTCATTTTTAGTAAGCAATAACAAATGAAGAATAAAGACTCCGAAAAAAGAATAACAATAACTTAAACTTTTATCTACACAAGATGGATATTCAAGTTGAAAGCCTCTTATGTAGGAAATGTGGAGAGGAGGAGGAGAAAGCCTTCCACGTGATATTTATGTGCCCAGCCCCACAAGGTCTGCGTATAAGATCCCTTGGCCTATCGACTGGAGATCAAAGGGAAGAAACGGTTGCCATAGTCAAAAAAGGATCTCATGGTTCACCAAGGACCTAGGATTTGACGGAGAATGAGGACCTGTGAATGAGGGTTTACAATAAATAAGCTGTTCCAGCTGCAATGCAATTCCATGGTCACTTGTAAACCTGGCCCTCTGTTAAAAAAAAAAAAAAACCTACGCTGAGGAGTATATAGGAGGGAGTGCCCCGGTCCGCTTCCCTCTTCCAGTAATAACAGAAATAGTACGTTTCGGTCTTTTCCACTAACAAGGTTAACTTTTTCTTGTATTCAATTGGTGTGATTTATGTTAATCTGTTTGTAAATTATCAATTAGAAATTATCAATCATTGAGATGGGGACGCCACCTAGGTGCGTATTTCAAGCCAAATATATGAGAGAAGAATGAGTGTATAATGGTGTGTGATGACCTGTGTAGCTTTGTTACTGACTAAGATCAGCGGTTTCATTAGTCAGGATCATTTATTTAAAGCCCAATGATCAGGAACAGCTGGGTCCAGTTTCGAACCATCAAAAAGAAATCTACTGACTTTTCTCAGGATCGAACCGGCGACCTTTTGATTACTGGGTGAGCACTATAACCACAACGGCACGGCCGCCTTTAAAGGCGGTCGTGATAACCACTAAGCTATACCCAGCCAGTCAGATAATAGGGAATTAAATAGGGCTATGTCAAAAATGAACTAAATAAAAAACATATATTTGCATCACCATAATTAATTATAACAATAATAATATATGACGTTGTAATATTTACACCGACTCAACCGTCATTTTACTCAACTAACTGCTTCCTGCTTCTTCTTGGTCATATCATAGACTAACTAAATGAATTATGTTTAATCTATGGTCTTAATATTTAATATGGACTTAATATATGTGATAGATATATAGATATATCATCTTACTGCTTCTATTCGTCTGCCTTCAGTGTGCATACATAGGCTAACGGGCTAACACAATAATAATAATAATTAATTAAAATTCTTCACTCCACGTTGGAGATCAATCGCAGAACTGTAGAGTTGCATAGTATCAATCAAGAAGAGCCTACCAAAGGGTAAAAAATGTTTTGGAGTCAGCTGTTATACTCAATCTGAATCGGGTCTGACTTAGGGGAGGTACAAATGAGGCATTTAGTTCAAAATTCCTCCGTGAACAGCGCTGTAGTAGAGAGCACTTTGGCAATGAAGGTTTACTAATCGCTAAAATAGTTCTGCTCATAAAATAAAATTATAAATGCCTCAAATTCAATTTTACTATTTTTTAATTATAAAATTAAACTATCATAACCTAACCGAACTAACCAAACTTGCTGATAAAGAAATAATATAACAAGAGTTTAGTAGTCGGAAAAATAATTCTGTTTATTAAATAAAACTAGAAATTGCTCAATTAAAATTTTATGACTTTATTATAAAATTAAACTGTAATAACCAAACCAAACCAACCAAACTTGCTGATAATAAAACAAATCTTGGACAAAAAGTTAATGCTTCCAGCGGGATTCGAACCCGGGACCTACAGTATATCAGCCTGGCACGCTAACCATTAGACCACCGAGGCCCGATGGCTATCGAAAGTTTTGTTACGGTAATGGCGTTCCCTCAGCTAATAAGAAGCCCTCAGCTGTCATCGTAGCCTCTTCTATACCTCCCCTGAGTAAATACCATCTGAATCTAGGATTCACTGGATTGAGAGGTTATGTTTTGCTTTTGTGTTTGAAATTTGACGTCAATTCAATTTACATACTTAATAATCGAGACAGGGTTCAGAGAGAGGCTTCTGAGTGACAATATCAAAAAGCCTGCTCAGCATTTTTACCTCAGATCGCATCGGAACTTTTAAGTAAAGAGTAAGTTAAGGCATAACTGGAAAATTAAACCCTGACTATGGCATCTAAGGAAGGTAAGGGAAAGAGAAACAGAATAACTTACAGTATTTTGAAAGGGATCAAATCGTTGAACCTTGATATTAAGCCTATCTCTTTGACATTATTAAAGAATATAAATTGTGTATCAACAGTCAAGGCCAATCAATGTTTGTAGGATTCTAGCTTAGCTTGTTCTCTTTTTATGAGAAGAAGAATCTTATTTTTTGAACAATATTGCTGCAAAGTGAACTAGGCCTATTTTCTTCAGTACTTATACTTAACACTAAGTAGGCCTAATACCGAAACCCTAGCTATGCTGACGCTAACCGAAACCCTCAGTCTGTGAGGCCCTATTTGAAAATTATGGAACCCGCTTAGAAACACACAAACCAAAACCCTGGGCCTGTGAGACCCCGCTTTAAAATACACTAATGCTGGGCTTCTGAGACGGGCATGCGACTGTGTGAATCATGAGATAGGTACTCTTAGAAAAATTAAGTATGCATGGAATAAAAAATACTGAATTAAAATGGTTCATATCATATTTAAAGACCCGAAAACAAAGACTTATTTTACAAAAAATGCAGAGAAATTATAAATCAGAGTGGAACATTAACCCCAATGGAGTTCCTCAGGGCTCCATTCTCGGCCCTTGTTTATTTATTATTTATGTTAATGATCTATGCAATGCTACTAAGATGTTCACCTTTCAATACGCAGATGATACCGCTTTAATTTGCACAGGACAAAACAATGAGTTCATTCAAGCCTCAATAACTAAGGAATTTCAACTCCTTGGGGATTGGTTTGCAGTAAATGGCCTGTCCATGAATGTGGCAAAAACTCAACTAATTAAGTTTTCTGCATCCAATATTAACCAAGAAATAATTGTAAATACAAACTTAACTACAATTCATTCACAACAGTCAATAAATTATTTGGGAATAGAAATCGATTCACAACTAAATTGGCAAAAACACATTAAAAACCTATCAAAAAGACTACGCTCAGCAACATTTGTTCTCACAATAATTCGGGATACTACTAATCTAGAAACACAAATAGTAGTATATCACGCATATTTTTAATCGATTATGAATTATGGAATTACTGTATGGGGCTCATCAAGCCAGGCCAAAAAAAGATTTATTCTCCAAAAAAGAGCTGTAAGATTAATGGCCAGAGTCTCCCGTAGAACACATTGTAAAGATTTATTTATTAATTTTAAAATTTTAACTTTTTTTAGCTCTTATATTTACAAATTGGCATTAATGGTTAAAAGTGATTTCGACACATTCATGGACTGTCAACAATCTCATCCACATAACACAAGATTCAAAAATATTATAAAACCAGTTCAACATAGGCTTAAAATCTTTCATTTATCCCCTCAGTATATGGGACCAAAAATTTACAATAAATTACCTAATGGGATTAAAAACATTGCCTCATTCTCTAAATTTAAACTATCTTTAAAAAATTTCCTTTTGGAGAGGGCATTTTACTCGTTAGAGGAATATCTGGAAAATGAGTATATTTGAAAGATATTTTTTTTTTTTTTTTTTTTTAATAGAGGGCCAGGCTTACAAGTTACCATGGGATTGCATCGCAGCTAGAACAGCTTATTGTGCACCCTCGTTCACAGGTCCTCATTCTCCGTCAAATCCCAGGTCCTTGGTGAACCGTGAGAGCCTCTTGACTATGGTGACCTGTTCTTCCCTTTGATCTCTCATCAATAGGCCAAGGGATCTCATACGCAGACCTTGTAGGGCTGGGCACCTAAATATACCTTCACAGCTTTCACAAGGTCTCTGGCTGGGGCAAGCCGTAGCGAGATTTCTCTGAAAGGACTCAGCTCCTGAACTTGCTTGACCAGCCAATCCTTTGTGGCTGCGTCAGCACAGCCTCCACCTTTCTTCCTGGAGGCTTCATTAGAGTCAGCTTTGGGGGTACCACCCTTGCCCTGCTTTTTCCCAGCATCCTAGTTCCCGGAGGAACTGGCTTTACAGGCAGCAGAGTTAGGGTGCTTGGCAGCCCACACCAGCCTCCTCTCACTTCTGGATAGCACCTTTTCGCCTTTGGCTAAAGCATCCGCTATCCTCCGTCTTTGCAACTCACCCCTGGAAAGTCGTTTTTCGTACGAGGGGTCTCATACGCAGACCTTGTAGGGCTGGGCACATAAATATACCTTCACAGCTTTCACGAGGTCTCTGGCTGGGGCAAGCCGTAGCGAGATTTCCCTGAAAGGTCTCAGCTCCTGAACTTGCTTGACCAGCCAATCCTTGTGGCTGCGTCAGCACAGTCTCCACCTTTCTTCCTGGAGGCTTCATTAGAGTCAGCTTTGGGGGTACCACCCTTGCTCTGCTTTTTCCCAGCATCCTAGTTCCCGGAGGAACTGGCTTTGCAGGCAGCAGAGTTAGGGTGCTTGGCAGCCCACACCAGCCTCCTCTCACTTCTGGATAGCACCTTTTCGCCTTTGGCTAAAGCATCCGCTATCCTCCATCTTTGCAACTCGCCCCTGGAAAGTCGTTTTTCGTTCCTTTCCGGTTTCTGCGAGCTTGTCGTCATCGTCAGATTTCAGTAGACCTTCCTCCTCCATTTGGGTCAGACTGTCTACATTGTTCTCACGAATACCGGGTATTTAAGTCCACCTCCCCAGTGACCCGATTAGAGAGGTAAGGGGTGTGTACGACTGGGTTACCCCTGGTTCCCAGAAGGCTCCGTTAAGACACTGAATATTAGGCCCCCAGTGCCACAAGACTCTTGGCACGGATCGCATTACACCTTAGTCTAGGGCCCCCCTCACTTGGTTCTGTAGGTGGACCAACACCCAGTGGCAGAAGGTAGCTCTCCGCAGCTAACAAGTGAGAGTTGGGGTTTAGGTTGTGGCCAATCTGCCGAACCAACCCCGCATGCGAGGTTTGGCCGGAACGGGGCGAAATTTTCTCCCACTCACTAAACCCCCATACCTTCCTTTGAAAGATATTGCTTCTCCCATAGGTTTGTAGCTTATTATATGCTTTATTTCTTTTGTAAGCTATTTTATTTTAAAATGTAGTATAGTATTAGTATTAGACTTTGTGACAAATCACCTGTCAAGAGAATTGATGTAATGTGATGATGTTTAATAAATAAATAAATGTTATGAACAGACAACCTGTCAAGGTCACGGCACCCATGCAAAATGAACAAACAATATATCAACAGGTAGGGGAGGAAAAGGGGGGAAGGTATTGATGGAATGAAATCCTCCAAGTAAACAGTGTTGCCAACATGCGTTTGTGAAAATTCCCTTGGGCCTGTCAGACCGCGGGGTTTCGGTAAAAGTGTTAAGTTAGCATGGCACCTTTTACCCAAACTCACTGTAAACGGAATAACTTTGCAATATCAAGACAAAATCAAAAGTCTTGGATTGCTGATGAAACACACAAATTGGCTGACTGACACGGTGGTAAATACTTGTAAAAAAGTGTTTGCCGCTGTTCACACACTGAAAAAGATGCAACGACTCCTTCCTTTTCATATTAAACTCTTACTGGTCAAATCACTTGTGTTTCCACTCTTCAATCAGCCTACTGCAACACTGTGGTGAATGATATGTGGCTTTGGCAACAAAATTATTGTATTCGATTTCTATTTGATCTTTAAAAGGCATGACAACCACGACACATCCTATTACATAAATGAATCAATTTTGAAATTAGATGACATCAGAACAATCCGAATACTTTCAATCACTCATTCAGCCATCAGTCTTGGAATTCCAATGCAAAGAATTTTAAATTTTTGAATGAAAGAGGCGCAAGGGTTACTCGCTCTGGCTCGTCCAGGTTGCGCATTCCTCACAGAACAACTGTTTATAATAAATCATTTGTAGTCACAGCATGCCGCCTATGGAACTCCATAGGCCCTACCCGATGCCATTAAATCCATAGAAAACCGATGACTGAAGGTGACACTGAAAGACTATTACCTCAACTTAATGGTAGTGGCGTGGCGGGATGAGTGTATGTGTGTGTGACTGTATGCTAGTGAAAAAGAAGAAATGTACCGGTATCTTATGTTATCTTAGTTTTTCTTATTTTATGAAATTGGCATTTTACTGTTGTTCTGTCATTATTATTACACTACCTATTGGAGGTTAAACTGTAGGAAAAGACCATGAGGTCCTAAGTTCGCCTCAATAAAGAAGCATTTTCATTTAATTTAATTTTATTTCACTATTAAGGTGGCTGCTAAACATCTAAAACCTGTGACATATTTCATTAAATGATACAGAGGGCGAGGAAGCCTCAGGAGGATCTGACTCCAGAGAGCCGAGCCGAGAAGGACCATCAAGCTCACAAGGATATGACGATGATGAAGGAACTGTGGAACTGGTCCGGCGCTACCTTGCAGAGAAGTTAGGGTTTTATAAAGAAGACAAGGAGAAAGAAGATGTACCTAAGGTATTTACTGTAGCCTATTGTAAATAGTTGTATAGTAATATATCTAGAGGATGCAGTGGAGTTTAAAGACAACTGCTAACCGCAAACAAATCGTAAACGCTATCATGACCTTCATAGGCCTAGAAACAATAAAATTATAAGGCCTATGATTTTTAGGCTATGGCTTTACTCTGTCAGTAACTTAGTCAAAATTATGTCAACATTTCAATAACTTATACAGTGGCGGAGCCAGGTTTTGAGGTGTAAAAATTGCTTAAATGCCCCTCTCTCCCAAACATCAAACATCACCATACATAGGTATCATTTCCCTCTAAATGGTCTTTGCAGATATTTTGTTTATGAGTAAAATATGAATTAATATAGGCCTATTTTTAATGTAAAGTTGGCTAATAGAAAGAAGGGACGTTTTCTCAAATAAAGCAACAGACAGGTATCGCCTGCATCTTCCTGTAAAGATTGTTTAACAACTGTAATGGTTGTTCTACATTTTATTTTGGACAAACAGAGAGGTGAATTTCTTGCCGATTCAAAGAACTTACCATATTCAGGCAATAAAATCAAACAACAACAAATGTTACGTCTTTATTTTCTGAAAATATTTTATTGCATAACCTAACTTATGGAAAAATAGAAGAGAGTGTCATAGAGTAGTCCTATAGTCAAAAAAGTGAAAGGATGAATGTTAAGAAAGAATTGTACATTTATCTCAGAAGAACTGTAGACATAGATAGATTACTATATATAGCTATATATACTCGTGATTCATAATGGGACAATGAAGCTAAATAATAAAGGGTATCCAAAAAAGAATTACATCATTTTAAAAGGTCAAACTAAAAGATACCTAACATGGCCATTTAGATGTCAAATTGGAGTTAAAATACCTTACTTAGTTTTGTTTTCCGTGAAGCAAGGGAGGAAACCTTAATCTTGGCATGCGCTAAACAGATGCGTGGTGGCAGGCTACCATTGTGACTTATACGCCTGACGCCAGCGGAAGAAATCTGACAATCCTAAATCGGAATCAAAAAATAAATTGCTCTAAGAAAGTCTTTATATAGTCAAACATACCTAATGTTATTCAACATACTAGTGGTATTCGCAAGAGATTGAGACTTCATGTCTATAAAATTCAGTCAAGAATCAGTTTAAACCTGCTGATCACTCTAAGCTTACAGACTTTGCCAGATTAATGCTCATATAAGATTGATAACAATCCGAGTTTCGTTACATTTTTTCAAAGTTAATCAAAATGTATAAAAATGTTTCTTATTTTACCTTCTATTTGGCATCTAAATGGTTTAATTATCTTTGCCAAGCAACGGCTGTTAAAAATTCTGGCATTCTTTTTCTGATACCCTGTATAATCAATGAATAAGAATAATTCTGTTTCTTTAGATCCGCTGTATGAAATAGTCACTGCTTCATTTTAGCAAAATCTAACAAAACTTATTTTTACTACTTGGTGTAATTAAATTAATTTCTTTGAATAATTTAGGTAGGTTAAGGGGTTAAAATTTCCTATGCTAGGTAGGGTACTGTACTCACTATACGTAGTACAGTGTATAAGTGGTGCTATAGTCCAGTAGTTTTCACATGAAAGACTATGTGACATACTCACAAATATCTAAACTTTCACATTGTTAATATTATAAGATAAGATTTCTGTGAGTTAACTTCTGGTATCTATTTTGCCTATTTGAGTATAATGTTTATTCAATTTTTTTCAGGTGCTAGAAGATGTATCAGTTGATGGAATCGTTAAATTAATAAAAGAGGGAAAGTGTAAAAAAATTGTAACTCTGGCTGGTGCCGGAATATCAACATGCAAGTATTGTAATATTGAATAATGATAAAGTTAGTCTAGCATTTACCTAATCAAAAACTCATGTCTAGTCTACTGGAAACATAAGTTGGCTAACTGCAAAGGATGCAAAGTGATCATTATTCACGTAGCTAAGATAAACTATATCTAAGGGTCTCGATCCCGGGCCTTCAATCCAATCCCGAGATATCGGGATTCATCTCAGCCGATCCTGGGATCAATCCCGGGACTATATTATTTTATGATTTTAACTTTTTAGCCATTTTAAATGAGCGAGAAGTCCCCTCGTTGAGTCTTTTAAGGGAAGAATCACGAATAGCAGCGTAAAAATGTTATTTTGACTGACAGCAATGACTAAAACAATATAAGGTACTGTAAAGCAATAAACCATCTGCTTATGTAGTAGCATGTGTATGAAAAACATAATTTAGGATTGTAACAAATTTCATCACCACACTAATAACAGTAAATAACCAAATACAAAGATAGTTATAGACCTTATACTTAAGCAATCTTAATAATGAAATTATAATGGTGTGTTTATAATTTTTAGGGCTTCAATGTTATCAAGAAAATAATACTTCAATTACCGATTGCCATGCTATGTTTGCCACACGAATTGCGTTGTTTGCGTTTAAAATCAAAAGTAAAACTCAAAATAACTTATAGGCCTACTGTAATTAAGTTCTAACTAATGTAATAACATTTACAGAAAGTAAATCCTATTTGTCTAAAAACATAAAACATATATTTACATTCGTTCGCCTATTGAGATTAATGATAATCAAATTTTCCAATCAAAATAGGTCACAACTACCATTTCATATATATGTTTATCGTCCAAAAAATAAACAGTAGGCCTATATGTGTTTCAATCAAGTGTTATTGGACGTATTTTTTTTATTTTCCGTAAGTAAAACTCCTCATATTCATCTATCTATATATATAAAATCCAATGTATGTTTGTTTGTTTGTCCTTTATGGACTCCGAAACCGCTCAACATATTGTAATGAAACTTTCAGGCATTATTAAGCATTATTCAAGGATGGTTTGTGTGAAGTTTGGTGCAGATCCGTCAAAAGGGCTCCGCCCCTGTGGCTCTGGAGTTTTCCATGATAACCTTATGAGTACTCATATTTAAATGGAATTAAAGAATCTTAATAGCTGGTTCAACTAAACAATTTGATTCTGTGGTGTTCAATAGCATTAAAAAGTTAATAGGTTTACCAACAGGGTGCAGCACTATATTTATTTTTAATTTATGAGAACAGTTAATTTGCAACCAAAAGGTGAGTGAGCGTAGCGAACAAACTTCAACCTGGAGGTGAGTTAGCGTAGCGAACGAGCTAACCTGAAGGCAAGTGAGCGCAGCGAACGAGCTCCAACCTGAAGGTGAGTAAGCGTAGCAAGCGAACTTCAACCAGGACGTGATTGAGTCATGCGAACGAGCTCATCTTAAAAATGAACTAGCTTTGACATAAAACCACATTAGGACAGGACGACGTCTGTTGGGCCAGCTAGTAAAAAATAAATATAAACATAGGTTTTGCAATCCCGTTAATCCCGGGATTAAAAGACACCAATCCTGGGATTTCTAGGTATCAAAAATCGACCGGGATCCTGGGATTGAGACCCCTAACTTTATCGTTACCAAGGTTTTAAAATCGTCCTTTATAAAAGGAGATAACAATACATTAAGTTTACTTAAAATGGTTTACAATACCTGCATATAGTAATCCTTTGTTACTGTTTCGGCAACTAGTTTCGGTTCTTCTGAACCATCACCAGGCCTCAAGATGTCAAGTAATCACTTCATTCGAAGGTCATTAACAAACAGAGTTCAATAAATAAAACATTTAAGACACATGATAACATAGAACGGACACACGTTTACAAGAAACACGAAACACACGAAGGGACATTGACAAAATCGATCGTGACCGGGCTGAAGTAAAGTCTAGACTGGCGTTCTCAGACTAACTCTTTAAAAAAAATTAAGTTTATTATAAGATCAAATGTTTTTTTTTAGAGAATTTCCCATATAGGGAATAAGCTATTACCATAGGTCTCATGGTAAGACCTGGACGCGGGACCGATTTACTTTTTCGTTTTGAGGTCCCCAGAGGCCAAAAACACCATCCGTTCAAATTCATACATATATATATATATATATGTTTATATATAATAAAGAAAGCATACTAACTCAGTACCCTGAAATTATTTTTATTTTTAAAACTCTACATGTTTCGACCTTTAGGCCATTTACAAGAGTAACCATATATATATATATATATATATGTTTATATATATATATATGTTTATATATATATATATATATATATATATTTATATATGTGTACAAAAATTATCCGATTTTGATGAAATTTGGTATAAACAAGTAAACCTACATTTATTCGAACAAGTTAGCGAACCAGCATGATCGAACCATGGGAACGGGGAATTATGGGGGGTTTTATGGGGTAAAAATGGGTTTTCCCATTTTTGACCATAAAAACATAAAATTTTGGAAATTTTTTCTCAACCATTTTGTAGATTTTAAAAAAGAAATAATTAAGTTCATTGAAGCATTGTTGTATGCCTAATGGTTACGGAGAAAATTAAAAAAAGTGCAAATTTAAAATTCCCATGTTATTCTTATGGAGAAAATGAAAACTGCTGTAGTTTACTTGTTTATGGATGTTGATCAAATTTGGAAAATTAATTTATTTCATCCTATACTATTGACGTTTGGTCAAAAAACATTGTTAACATTCCCCGTAGCAGCAAACCTAAGCACTCGTTAAATCTAATGTTATTTAAATTGGGATTATGTCTTATTTATGGAAATATTTTAGTAAATATGTAATCAGACAAGTTGAAATTCGCTTAGTCTGCAGGTTTGCTGCGGCGGGGGATGCATTGCACGACGTCCAAGTGCCACGACGTCCAATAATATTTATTCAGTGCCACGACGTCCAAAACATAATTTTTGAGTTGTTGCACGACGTCCAAGTGCCACGACGTCCAAGAGTACAGTAACTGCCAAAAATATAGTCTTTCTACAAGCTTTGGACGTCGTGGCACTTGGACGTCGTGAAACAGCGCACTATAGGATTGTAAAAAAGTAACATTTGCACGACATCCAAAGTCGCTGCCAGTTGCACGACGTCCAAGTGCCACGACGTCCAATAAACATTTGACTGTTGCACGACGTCCAATATAGCTCAGCGCTGTTGCACGACGTCCAAGCTCCTTCATGATGACCGGTTACGATGACCGGCTACTTGCCGAACAGTGTTCTCTCGTGTAAAATGCTTATGGAACCTTTATTAGTTATATATACATGGGTATATGTTCTTGTTTAGAAATATATATACTATGAATATTTGTACCATTAATTGAAACATCATAAAGTAAAAAAAAACATAAAAAGAAATGATAAACAAGGCAACAGTTGGAAAACTATAAGGCTTACATGGTTTGAAAAATGATGACATTTTGTTAACAACCGATAAACTTCATTATGTTTGGAGTAAGCTTTTAAATACTTATTTTTTCAAGACTAGATGAATGTACATTGATCAACATGATCTTTGAAAACTATTTTTTATACCCTCATTTTAATTTTTACTAGTATAAAGAATAGAATGCCTTTTTCAAACTGTTTTTAGGCTTCAATTAAATGTTCTTATGTCGCAAATATGCTTATTAATAGTATTCACTTAACATTGAATTAATTTTATTTCAATAAATTTTGTGTTTGTGTTTTGCTACACCACTGCAACGAAAAAAAACCAAAATTTAAATTTATTTAATTTAAATTGCAACCAATGAGAATATCATATAAATAAGTTGTTCACAGGGTTCTTTTGTTTCCCCAACTCTAAAATACAACGCACATGAATTGAAAATGTTATGGGTTTTAATAGTACTGTAGCAAATCGAATATCAATAATGTTAACGTATAACAATAAATTTACATATTCCTAGATATTCCTAGGAACACCACAGCCTCAAAATTCAACATTACAGTATATTTACTCAAGATTTATTGTTTTCATATAGCACAGTTGATGTTGCCAACTAGCGTGGGAGCGGAAGTCCTGATAAAGGCTGGTTCTCGGAAAAGTAATAAACTTGTAGTTTGAATGAAACATTTTTTTTATTTTGTACAGGATTCATGGGATCCTCAGCATAAAGTACAAACCACATACAAACTGCAAAATGTGTGTCGAAGGTCTGATTAGACCTTCCGAGGTTTAGACCTTCATCAACTGATCCGTTTTTTACCTTCCTTTAATTTATTCTTTTTCATGTTGTGCTTCTTGTAACATACATAGACTAGAGGGCCGCTCATGCCCTTGACAAATAAATTAACATTTTCGCACAAATACAAATCAATATCGTCATTAGACAAGAATGAAAAAATAAAATTTATAAACAAAACCTACCACGGCATATTCTTGAACAAGTATGCCTACAAACCTACGATAAGCATGTTTGTTATTATTATACTTAACCTACAAATGCTATGACTTTAGGGCATACCTGCTTTCCTAGATAAAATATCCGAACTAATTGCGAGTGCAATGTGAACTTAGAAAAATACTAGTAAGAATTTACAACTGTGAATTTCTCAGAATTGATTGACAGTTCAGACGAACCTATGGCCACAGACTACGGAAACCTACAGTATTATATTGTATTAGTATACTGTATTTGTATTATTGTGTTACTAGCAGAGTACCCGTCCTTCGAACGGGGTTGGCATATAAGTATAAATGCTTATTGCAGTTATGGGAGAGGACACGATTAAAAAAAAAAAATGGTCTTTTAATTTATACGGTATCCTATAGTGTAGCACACATCTACCATAGTCCTGATGTTCTACCACTGCACCTAAGCCATGGAAAAAAGTAAAGTTCTCATTGTGTACCACAACTTTTTTATGCTAGTTGGTTCAAATTAGCTGTGGTCATTAATGCAAACAAACAACATAATAGTGCTGCACCCTGTTTGGCAAGCCTTATAACTTTTTAATGCTGTTTAATATCATAGAACCAACTTGTAAAGTTGAAACGGCTGACAAAATTCTTTAATTTCTTTAAATATGAATATTCATAAGGTTAACATGAGAAAGTCCAGAGCCAGAACCACCGGGGCGGAGACTGAAAGAATTTTTGAGGTAAGAATATGTTAATCGGGGATGTCATCTATCATCATACCAAATTTCAACCTTGTCGGTTTAGGATTTTTCGTGTTTGCTTGTCACAAACATCCATCCATCCATCCATACATCCATACATCCATGGTTTGCACTGTAAACATAAAGCTATCACAATAGTTCCAAACCGACAAATAGAAAAATAGGAAAATATAAATAAATATGGAAAATAGGGTAATTTTCTAACATATTTTAGTGAAATTATATAATCAGGCAAATGGAAATTCAGTCTACAGATTTGCTGTGGCAGGGGGATTATATCACGGTTTACACAAAAATAAATCAAAACATAAACCTCATAACACTCAGAAAAAGGGCCTATAGGTTGATAGGGCAACGATTATAGAATCTTAATTATTTCCTATATCCATGATGAAAGATGTCTTTTAAAACGAATTATTCCCTGTAAAATATTATTACAGCATTTCACAAAAATAGAACAGACTCAGTATAATAGGTCATAAACATAAACAAATGAAGTAACTGAAAGAATCATATGCTAATTAAATTACATTAACATACGGTTTGACAGCTACATTTATTTAAGTAATGTAAAATAATGTTTACATTCGGGCTAGTAACATCATTATTCTTAATTTATAATCCTTACCCTCTCTGTTCTAATATTCGTGCATTATTTAATATGTTTGAACCAGCTGTGTGGAATTGTGAAATCAAAATTCATTTGACAGTTAGTCTGGTTGTTTACATTTTTAAATTTAAATTAGGTGAACCGACATATCGGCCCTCTGATCATCAAAAATACCAGACCTTCATGATTTTTTCGTTACGAAAGGTGTATCCCGAGATTGTGTGACAATCGAGCAATCTCTGGACCTTTCCTCAGACCACTCACCTGTAATTTTAACGATCGCTTCAACTGTTATATCCAAACCTATTCCACCACATTTATGTAACAAAAATACAGATTGGAATTATTTTCGTGAATTAATAAATCAAAATTTAAAGATTTCTGTGTGTTTGAAGAGCGAAGAAGATTTGAATCTTGCTGTTGAACATTTCAACAAAACAGTTCAAGACTCCGCTTGGAGAGCAACTCCAGACCAGAATAAACTTAATATAAAATCTGGAATAAGCTATCCAATTGAAATTAATAGGAAAATTGCCGGAAAACGCCGACTCTGTAGAATATGGCAAAACTCTAGAGACCAGACGGATAAAAGAAATCTAAACAGGCCCACTCAACAACTAAAAAGGTTACTGTTTAAATTAAACAATGGGAGATTTCAAGATTTCACATAAAACCTTTCTCCATCTGAAGCTAGTGACTACTCCCTTTGGAAAGTTACAAAAAACCTAAAACGTCCACAAATTTGCATTCCACCTATTCTTAAAGAAGACGGTTCTTGGGCCAAAAACAACACCGAGAAAGCAGATGTCTTTGCTTCATACTTCAAAGAAGTGTTCAGACCATATAATATAAATTCAAACGTTGAACAAGAAATTTTGGAATTCCTCGATTCTCCAAATCAACTTGATTTTCCGATAAAATTGTTTACACCATCTGAAGTAGCTAAAGTAATAAAAGACAATTTAAACGGCAAAAAAGCCCCCGGTTATGATCTGATATCAGGTAAAGTGTTGAAAGAGCTGCCTAGAAAAGGAATAGTATTCCTTACAGTACTTTCCAATGCAGTTTTACGCCTCCAATACTTCCCAATACAGTGGAAGGTTTCACAAATTGTTGTTATTCCGAAACCTGGTAAACCTTTAAATCAAGCATCCTCGTATCGGCCTATATCTCTTCTTCCCGTGGTTTCAAAAGTTTTTGAAAAACTTTTTTTAAAAAGACTGCAAATTATAATTGACGAAAAAGAATTGTTGCCTTCCCATCAGTTTGGATTCCGCCGAAAGCATTCCACTAACGTCTTGAAAATAAACGATCTTGAAGATCTTGAAAATAAACATTTTTTGTTCATCTGCTTTTTGGACGTAGCCCAGGCGTTTGATAAAGTCTGGCACACAGGACTATTGTTCAAAATTAAAACTTTGCTGCCCCATACACACTATGGAGTGTCGAAATCGTATTTGTCCAAACGCTTTTGTCAAATTAAATATCAAGATGTAGTTACAGATGTGCATGAAATTGAATCAGGTGTACCACAAGGCAGTGTTCTTGGACCTATTTTGTATACATTTTGTTCACGTATGACCTTCCAAGTACTCAGGGTATTACAGTTGCAACATTTGCAGACGACACTGCTTTTTTTGTCATCAAATCAGGATCCTATTCTAGCATCATCAAAGCTTCAGGCCTCAGGCTGCATTAGACGATTTGTCTCAGTGGCTACAGAATTGGAAAATTAAAGTAAATCAAACAAAATCCGTTCAAGTTACATTTACTATGTATACAAGAACTTGTCCCCAAGTAACATTGAATAATGTAATGCTTCCACAATCCAATGAAGTTAAGTACCTTGGTATAAAAAAAATAAATTTTGTAGGTTTGCTCTTGTTACCATGGATACCATCAATCAATATTTTAAGATCTCTCACCTCAAATTTTTGAAAGCCCACGGGGCAGAACCCTAGAACAATAACGAAGAGGGAATAGTTGTATAATATATATCCTCGGAGCTGTAGCTTCATTTGAGTGTAATTTTGAGCCCAGTCGGTTCAGTACTTTTTGAGATTATCTCATACAAACACAAACACACACATACACCAAGACACACATACACACAGACACCACCTCTTCTTTATAATAGATAATAGTATAGATAGATAGATAGATTACTATTATAGTATTATATATTATCTGTGCTATGGCTAAAATACGTTTTTATTACTGCATCAGCTGGAGAAACTCTCTGAATATCTGCTTCAACCATTTGTTGTCAAACATTGATCTCGTCAAATAATGAAATTATTTTTCGTATACACTAATAGAGCTAATGTACTAAAAGAAAACCTTCTTTTAGTTTAAAAAATAAATGTTTAACAGGAAACAATTTTAACCATTGTAGTAACACCATTGTAGCTTAAAAAGTTGATAATTGATAGTTCACATAATATTTAGCACATTTGACGGATAAACCACACTTTGGACCTCGTGGCACTTGGACGTCGTGCAACAGTCAAATATTGATTGGACGTCGTGGCACTTGGACGTCGTGCAACTGGCAGAGGCTTTGGACGTGGTGCAAATGATACTTTTTTACAATCCTACAGTTCGCTGTTTCACGACGTCCAAGTGTCATGACGTCCAAAGCTTGTAGAAAGACTATATTTTTGGCAGTTACTGTACTTTTGGACGTCGTGGCACTTGGACGTCGTGCAACAACTCAAAAATTATGTTTTGGACGTCGTGGCACTGAAAAAATATTATTGGACGTCGTGGCACTTGGACGTCGTGCAACACTCCCGCGGCGGGGGTATTTTGTTATTTTTTTTACATAAATTGAAAATAAAAGTAGTTATGTTAAAGCATTTTCTATATGTTTTTGACCTACTCAAGTTTTTTAATAGTTAGTAAAATTGATCAATTAGTTTCTTCCTTTAGTAAAAATTAAATCATTAATTAATGTTTAAAAAAAATGTATTTTGCTTTTGAGCCTTAAGCTGTCATGTCTAGGAAGATACCTACTAATTCCAAACTTACTAGTTCCAATTATTAAGTTAAAATTATTTATATCTATTGACCAAATGTTTGTTGCAGCTGCTGGTATTCCAGACTTTCGATCACCTGGTTCTGGTCTCTACCACAACTTGCAGAAGTATAATTTGCCTAACCCTCAGGCAATATTTGAGATAGGGTTTTTTCGGGAAAATCCTCAACCATTCTTTACACTTGCCAAAGAATTGTATCCCGGCAGCTTCAAGCCCACTGTGTGCCACTACTTTATAAAACTCCTCCATGAGAAAGGTGTTCTTCTAAGGCACTATACACAGGTTAGTTCTGATTAGAATACATTTTGGTTTACCTCACTGAGCTGGAAATAAACTGGACTGGAGGTAGCACTGGCACGGCAACTGTGCTAGAAAATTGACACGCTGTAAAATTTGGTTATGTTGGTACCATCTAGAGGAATCAAGCAGCTCATTGGCTCGTGGCTTTATCCCACAATCTCCTGTTCTTAAGTAGTGTTCTCTATTACCTAGTTGAGTTCTAATGTACTAAGTACAATCTACTTTACCCCTAGTACATATGGCGGTCAAAGTCCCTCAATTCTCTCATTCAGTGCTACCTCCAGTTGTATCTCTAGCTCAGTGGTGTGCTTGGACAGTACTACCATCTCCCTTATCAAGTTCACATTTCTCTGTCAATGTTTCGGTTTGTCAACTTTTCAACATTTTTAAGTTCTTGGAGTATACTATAACATTTAGTTGTTTATTTTATGTTTCCCTCTTAATCCGTTATTTTTTTTTAATCCTACCACTTATTGGACGTTGTGCTTTGGTAGATTGTATCTTACATTTTCAATCTTTTACTGCCCTTTTTTGTATTTTGGACAAGTTTTAATCCTGTTTGGTCATTCAACAGACAATTTTCAATTGAAAATTCAGCATTATTTGAATGCATAGTTGTGTTTTCTGTATGCCAGAAATAAAATTGGAACACAAATTTGGGTTTTCTCTCATTAATAAAATGTTAGCACTGTTTCAGAGACTCAACAAAGTGAAATTTGTTAAAATAATCATTAAAAACGTTTTAGGCATCACATACAGCTTGATATGCAGCTGGATTGTTACAGAGCTCACTGGTTTAGTTCCGAGAAAAGTAAGCTCGGCTTTTTGATGGCTCAAAACTGGACCCAGCTGTCCTCTACAGTATAGTGCAAATACAGACATATTACAAAAATCATATAATGTAACACTAAAATTGTATTCTACGTGTTTCCTTAGATATAGATTTTAGTCTTCTGATCGATTTAATTTATATACATATATTTAATTTGTATATGTTGATAGAACATCGATACATTGGAGAGAGTGGCCGGCATGCCTGGAGATAAAATTATCGAGGCCCATGGGACATTTTACACATCACATTGTCTTGATTGTAAGAAGGAGTACTCTATGGAATGGATGAAAGGTATTTAGGCGTACTTCTCTTAGGGTATCCTATGTTTGATATTAATATTGCTGAATGATGTTTTGGGATGGTCTCATGTTTTATGTCTAGTCTAGTATACTTTTAAAATCTACAATATTAAATTTTTAAAAAATTTTGTCAATAAGTTGAATGAAGAGTCATATAAAATGGTGGCCAATAATTGTAGGCTACTGGTTGCCTGATGGTCATATTATACAGAAATTCAACTCAGGCTCATTGCAAACCAAACACTTCAAAAATTCTATTTGACCAATTTTACAAACTAACCTGTTTCTCTATCTTGAGATTACATTAGGTTAAGTTGTATTACCATCCATACTTGTGTAAATTTATAAGGTATTCTATAGTGTATCACACATCTACCATAGCCCCAATGTTCTACCACTGCACCTAAACCATAGGAAAAAGTAAAGTTCTCATTGTGTACACAACTTTTTGGCCCGGCAGAATGGTTCAGTCTTATTGTACTGCTGTTGTTGTATTCGGGCGAATGTGCCACGATGTTTCTACCAAACAAAATGGTATGAACATATCTAGCAACAACCTCTTATCAGTCATTACAATATATTGATAGGCAAATTGTGTGGTCACCTATTTTGATGAACTGATATCCCGCTCTTCCAAGTCGTCCTCTTTCTCTTAGTAGTAGGGTCAAAAGGACGTATGATGTAATTGAATGTGATGTTAACTTTTTGGGCACTCTTTTCATAGGTAAGCAAAAATGGTGTGTGCCTTAATGAACCTCTTCAAGTCATTGATCTTCCTTTTTCTACCAGTTGTTTATAAATAAATATTGGGGTTTTAATGCTTTATAACTTTTATACTATTAAACTTACTGCTATAAATAATACATCAAATGAAAAAGCAACTCAAGAGTTTATGCTTTCCAACGACAAATTATTTAACAAAAACGATCCAGTAGAAATATAGATTTAATTGTACAAATTAAAAAGAAATCTTCAACTTTTTCATCACTATAAATTGGGAGGTTGCTTAACATTTTTGAAAATAACTTTTAAATAGTGAGGAAATCAACCAAAGTGGAAGGTAATATTCTGAAAAGAGAATAAACTTGCCTATAATTTATTATTATGCATTTCTTGAAAATACTCCAAAAAGGCAGCCAAAAATTGCCTACAAAAATGTGAAAATTCCCGTTTTCAATGTAGACAATAGAAATAGACATAGTAAACATTAAAAATGGAGATTTTCAGTTTCTTTTATTTTGAGGAAATTTTTGGCTGCCTCTATAGAGTATTTACAAGAAATGCATAATAGTTAATTGTAGGACATTTTATTCTCTTTCGGAATATCACCTTCCACTTTGGTCGATTTCCTCACCAGTTGAAAGTTATTTGCAAAAACGTTAAGCAACCTCCCAATTTATAGTAGTGAAAAAGTTGGAGATTTCTTTTTAAATTGGTACTATTAAATGTATAGTTATACTAGATCGTTTTTGTTAAATAATTTATTGTTGTAAGGCATAAACTCTTTGAGCTGCTTTTGATGTATTATTTGTAGCGGTAAGTTAAATAGAATAAAAGTTATAAAGCATTTAAAACCCCAATATTCATTATTAACACCCGGTATATTATGTTTGTCAATTTAATTTCTTGTTCCAGAGATAATCTTCCAAGACAGCGTCCCTACATGTACCTCGTGTAATGGTGTTGTCAAACCAGATATTGTGTTTTTTGGCGAAAATCTTCCTGCCTCATTCTACTCCAACTGCCCCAAAGATCTCCCTAATGCAGATCTCCTTATCATTATGGGTTCATCGTTGGCTGTGCAGCCGTTTGCCTCATTGGTTGATAAGTATGTTCTTCTTGATTAATTTAGTTTTTTTTGTTAACTATTGTTTTTACAACATTATTCCCTCCCCAACAAAGAGTTAGTTTTTAAAAAGGCTATGTTCGGATTCTATTGACTACTCGATTCCCATACTTAGGACATGTTTTTGGCTTTACTACATTAACCTGTGTTTTGCGATGATGTTTTACCCTCTGTATTGACTTTATATGTAAGTTGTTCAACTAAATAATAGGTTGATTTTTATGAAGAAAAAGAAATCATTTTTTCATATAGGCCTAACCTTTGACTATTGATACAACCAGTGCTTGATTTGTGAGGGAACTTGGCAGAACAAACAATTAAACAGTAGATTATAATATACATATTTGTATGTGACACCAGGTTTTGTATTTTAATTAAAAATTACTAAAGGGTGAGTGCTGAAATTATGAGATAATAGCTTTGTTAGTGGCTAAGATAGAACTAACTATTCCATCCAATGGGATCAGGTTTATAATACTGAAAGTATAGTATAGTACTTTGTAATTAGGCTATTTGTCCTATCTTAGGATCCAATCAGCAACCTTCAGACTAGTTGGAATTAGAAGTACTATATCCTCTAATATAACTAGGGCTGTGCGAATCCAGAAATTTTGGTTCGAATCCGAATCCGAATCATAGCTGTACAGATTTTATCGAATCCGGATCGAATCCGAATATTTTAATTACTCCCGAGTCGAATCTGGGTCGAATCCGAATCTCAAATTTACAGCCATTATCGAACCCGGATCGAATCCGAATCTGAAATTTAAAGCTGTTATCGAATCCGAATATTTAAACCTGTTCAGAGTCGAATCCGAATCCGAGGAAAGTCAGCAGTACCAATTTTCACATTTTTAGACCACATTTTCTGGGGCTGAAATAACTTAGTGAATTGCTTAAAAAAATTCTTGAAATGGGCCAAATAAAAAAGTTATAAAATTTAGGCCTACCTATTTGAAGTTTTGAAACTAAAAAATTGGGCATAGTTAGGCCTCTCACCTAGGCCTAAGTTACTCACTAAAAGTGATGGACTACCAATTTGTGTAGTCTAAAACATAGGCCCAGCCTATTATACACCTCGGTGTTAATCCTCCACACAAGCCTATGTCTGCATTACTATTACAAGTAACAACTCACACTGTGAGGTTAAGTTTACTGATAGCCAAGATAGGGTTCAAATGCGACCTAGACTAATGTGCCTAAAGCCTAACACCAAGTTGGTCAGGTTCCTAACATGAACCAGTCAACAGCAAATCGGAGTGCACAAGTAGTTTTTTAGTGTCTACAAAATTATATTCAATCAGAAACTAGTAAATTTGAATATCAAATCCCAACTCGGATCTATTTCCAAGAAATTCGAATATCGAATCCGAACCCGGATCTCTTACCAGTAAATTCGAATATCGATTCCGAATCCGAATCCAGTTAGAAACAGTAGATTCGTTCTCGAATCCGAATCGAATCTCTAAAAAGATTCGGATTCGATTCGTTTTTCGAACTATTCGCACAGCCCTGAATATAACCTACCCAGCTATATGCAGCTGATGCAACCAGTATCAACAAGTACTACTTAACAAGATTTTATTGAATGATGAACATTTGTTTTTTGTGTAAAGTCTAAAGGATTACAAATTAATAAAAAGAAATGAGTTATGCGCTACTACTTTTTATTTGTTACGTTTCAGAGTTAGGAAGACTTGTCCCAGACTACTGATCAACAGAGAGAAGGTGGGAGGACCCGACAGACTGATGCAGATGCTGGGCATGGGTGGTGGGTTGGACTTTGACTCTCCGTCCAACACACGCGACGTCATGTTGCTCGGGGACTGTGACCAGGGCTGCCAACTTCTGGCTGACAAACTGGGTTGGGGGGTAAGAACACTCATCATTCACCATACTTTCTTTATCCACCATACTTTCTTCTCCAAAAGTGGTAAAGAGATTGCATACAATAGTGCTTCATATTTGTCTTCCAATTGGCTGGCAACCCTCATATAGACATTTTTCTCTTTCATGACTATGCCACAAATAACCAAAATGTATGTTTATCATTGACTTTTGGTTACTGGAAAAGTCCTCCTATGCATATAGACCAGCTGTAGACATTTTTCAATTAAAATAAAATATAGCTGAATGATCCATTCACGGAGTATGCTGCTGTCAAATTTGATTTTCTCCTTTAGTTTTTAGTACTATAATATTTGATGTAACGACTTTAGTTTACAATATCTTTTATAGTTTTAGTTATCCTTTCAATTTTGCTTGGTTATAAAGTTTCTGTAGTCTACACAAATCACTGGTTGATATCAGCACATACAATAGTTGGTTTAGTTATACTTATTAAGGAAATTGACAGGAAAGCAGGCTTACCTTTAAATAAGTCCATAGAGACACATAAAACATCACAAAATTATGGACTTATTTAAAGGTAAGCCTGCTTTCCTGTCAATTTCCTTAATAATTCCTGGCAAATGCCCTATCTTTTTATAAGATAACCTTTAGTTATACTTACATTTTTTAAATCTAAAACGGGCAACTTTTAACATGGGAATCGGTTGTCTGCTTCTACCAATAGTCAAAACATGATATTATAATATTTTAGAATATTCTGCTATTGAAGCTTTATAATGTGTGCACATATATAAAATAGAAATTAATTGTGGAATTCCAGGATGAACTGAGAGAAATGGTCAAAACTGAGCATAAGAAAATTGATGAAGAAAAGAATACTCCAACCAAACAGAGTTCAGCTGAAGAAGAGCAAAAGGGTAGCGACTCTGAAAAGTCATCACTTCCAACCACTTAGCTGTTTTTACCATGGTTTTGCTTTTTTCTCTCCTTTACGAATTTCAATACAACTTTATACTGCTGTGATCTCCTTATACAATAAACTTAAATCAAGTCTTATTTATCATTAACTTTCCTAACCTACGTTTTGACCCAATTTGAAGCTTAATATTATTGTCATAGAGCATTGGTATGTAAATAATGAGATTTGTGAGTACAAAAAGCAGGAAAACGTCCTATTTTATGGAAAACTTAATTTAAACCATAAACATGAATAATTTAATTACACAATTATTTTATGGATGTAAATTTGTGATGATTTATCAAATTTATTACTAAACTTAATAAGTTATTCACACCAACACTTTTTGGGGATTTTTTAAAAACTTTCCAGAAAGAGGATACATTATTAAGGGTGTTTGGTCAAAAATTTGATGTCTTATTTTTTGTTATTGTTCAATTGTACTAAAAATTAGAGATACAAATATATAAGAATTTTTTTTTATTTTGAATATTAAGCGAGATATGGAGCTTGAAAGTAGAAAATTTTTCATCTTTGGTACCAATTCACAGGGAGAATGGGTAATGCGATTCTCACCAAAATTGGCATCCAGGTGTGGAAAAATAATATAATAATTACTAGCTATTTAAAATTATAAATTTAAAAAAAAGTTTTAAATTTTATTTTTTATATTTTTTTTAATAAAAAAAATTTAAAATAGCTCTTTGTTTTAGGGGAAAATTTATCTATATGTTGGAATTTTAAAAACTGTGATATGTTAATTCGTTTGGGCTGTGAATTCGTACCTTTGATGCCTTGCGCCGTCGGAGCACTACTCGTTGAGAGTTTGTACACTAACACAGGGGCTTTAGAATACAACGGTAAACATATTCTTTCAATGTTAAAAGATGTTAATAATTACATGATGTTTAAGTATTCTAAAGCCCCTGTGTTAGTGTACAAACTCTCAAACGAGTAGTGCTCCGACGGCGCAAGGCATCAAAGGTACGAATTCACAGCCCAGACGAATTAACATATCATAGTTTTTAAAATTCCAACATATAGATAAATTTTTCCCAAAAACAAAGAGCTATTTTAACATTTTTTAAATTTTTTTAAAATTTTTAAAGATTTTTATAAAAAATAAAGTTTTAAATTTTTTTTTTAATTTATAATTTTAAATAGCTAGTGATTATTATCTTATTTTTCCACACCTGGATGCCAATTTTGGTGAGAATTGCATTACCCACTCTCCCTGTGAATTGGTACCAAAGATGAAAAATTTTCTACTTTCAAGCTCCATTAATATTAATATCTCCTTAATATTCAAAATAAAAAAATTTTTCTTATATATTTGTATCTCTAATTTTTCGTACAATTGAACAATAACAAAAAATCAGACACGAAAATTTACGACCAAACACCCTTACCCAAATTGTCCTTATACAATGTTTCTGTGCAAGGTTAGCACCTTTTTCAACTGCATTGCTTTGAACAACAGCAATAGTGGTTTCTGTCATCTACTTCTTGAGATAGTGTAATTAAATACCCCCGCCGCAGCAAACCTGCCGACTAAGCGAATTTACATTTTTCTGAATTCATTTTCAATTAAATATATTTAAATAGCATTAGGTTTAACGAGTACCTAGGTTTGCTGCTACAAGGAAACTATTAAAGTGTGTTTTTAGTAAAAATATTGATAGCTTAATATAAAAATAAATAAATTTGCCAAGTTTGATCAAAATATATCCATAAACAAGCAAACTACAACATTTAACAATATTCTCCATAAGAATAAAATGGGAATTTTAAATTTACAATATTTTAATCTTCTCCGTTACCAATAACCGAACAGAAATACTTTTATATACTAAATTATTTGTTTTTTAAGCTCTTTAAAAAGGTCTAAAGGGGAATTGGGAAATTTTGTCTTTTTGAAATTTGAAATTTAGTGAGAAAACCCAATTTTTACCCCATAAAGCCCCGTTCCCATGGTCTGATCATGCTGGTTCGCGAACTCATTCAAGTTCATCCCGCTTTACACCTTTAAAAAAAATTTCATCAAAATCGGACAAAAATTACTCAAGTTATTGCGTTCACGGACGTATATATATATATATATATATATCAGGGCTGTGCGAATCCAGAAATTTTGGTTCGAATCCGAATCCGAATCATAGCTGTACAGATTTTACCGAATCCGGATCGAATCCGAATACTTTAATTAGTTCCGGGTTGAATCCGAATCTAAAATTTATAGCCATTACCGAATCCGAATCTCAAATTTACAGCTGTTATCGAACCCGGATCGAATCCGAATCTTAAATTTACAGCCGTTATCGAACCCGGATCGAATCCGAATCTCAAATTTACAGCTGTTATCGATTCTGAATATTTGAACCAGTTCCGAAAGACATAATATGTCATAATTTATATTGTTTAGAATTTGGTCAAGAGAGTCCAAGATGTCCTACTTGTTTATTTTCTTTTTAAATATGTATATAGTGGATTATATAGGGTTCAAATGCGACATATGAGCCTAAGTCCGTAAGTTATGACTATTACAAGTTAACATCTCACCTCACACTGTGAGGTTAAGTTTATGTACTGATAGCCAAGATAGGGTTAAAATGCGACACGAGCCTAAGTCCGTAAGTTATAACTACCTAGGCTATTACAGATTAACATCTCACCTCCCACTGTGAGGTTAAGTTTATGTACTGATAGCCAAGATAGGGTTCAAATGCAACATGAGCCTAAGTCCGTAAGTTATGACTATTACAAGTTAACATCTCACACTGTGAGGTTAAGTTTACTGATAGCCAAGATAGGGTTCAAATGCAACCTAGGCCTAGAGAATAACACTATGGTCAGGTTCATATTATGAACCAGGCAACAAAAAATCAGAGTACACAAGTAGTTTTTAGTGTCCGCTGTCCAATTTTGACCCATTGCAGCTTAGGCATAATACCTACCTTACATCTATAAATTTGAAATCAAATATCTTAAATACCCTAAGCTAAACCCAATCTAACTTAAGTTTTCTTTGAGACCCTCAAAAAACATTGGCCCATTACAATATGAAAAAGATTGAAGATGATAAGACTAATCTGGATGATCAACTTACTGGAAGCTTTACAAACTACTAATAATCAACAATTTTGATATTAAAAATAAACAGAAATAAATAGGCCTAGGCCTAACTTAAGTTAAAAGTGAATCAAACTACCTATATGGTATAGGCTAAGTTAGGCTATAAACCAACTAATTAATTAGTTATCTATACAAAAAAAATCCTTTTTCAACCTTTTACATAAGTTTAGGTTATGTTTACACTTTAACTTGTACTTGAATGTGGCTATCTGTACCAGTACGTCATATTTTCCATTTAATCAAAAGTGCATCATCAAATCAGAACTATAAATTGGATTAGATCAATAAAGTACAAGTAACACTTTTCTTATAGAACATAACTTAGGCCTAATAAAAAACACAGTTTAACGTATAATTATTAATTTATTTATTTTCCTAAGGTCCATTCTGGCGTCCATTTTCATTTTGTCATACTGATGGATGAGTCGAGTGCTGTCAGTGTCATTGTCCCGTTGTCCTTTCGTTTTCGTTCTATTAGTTGTCGTAATAAGTCACTCAAGAGTCAAACTTAAATGTTCCAGTTCCAATCCCAATTCCTGGTTCAATGAATCAACTCGACAGACGACACCATAGACGACACTGATCATTGATTGATCAAGAAGCAAGAAACCCAACCACGTCCGCCATTCCATGTATCCACACACGACCAAAAAGAATAATCCCGCCTGCTGGGTCGAGAAATCCCGTTTTATCCCGTATGGTCTTTTTAGTTTAATTCCGAGTGTTATTTATGTTTGACGTATCATGTTTAAATAGTTGTTTAAACATTGATATTATGTTTTGCTACAGGGGTTTACCAATTGGAGTTTGTTTTTCCCTAAAACTAAGTAGAAAAAATTAAAAACAGACGTCATAGCTGAAAAATCCGTTTTATCCCGCATCCAATTTAAATCCCGATCGTGGTCTAAAAGTCCCGTTTTCGGGATAATAATCTGAGTCACTGCCGCCATTTCGTTCTCTGTTGGTTCTTGGTTCTAAAACCGACTGACGGAACGACTAAAACTGACCAAGTGAAGTGAAAACCCGGCGAGTGCAATTCAACGACGGAGCCAACGAGTCGATTGTCGAATCAACTGCTCCATAATAATCCGCTTGCAAAACTACCGGTGCGATGGCCGATGATATTACAATTTACTGAAGGAACGAAATAGATTTTACCCTAAATACAGTTTTCTCTAGCTCTAGGTCAGCTGGCAGTTGGTGCTTTAGTGCTTTTGTTTCTAATCTTTGAATGCTGGAGCCAATTTTTAATCAAAATCAGATTATGAAAATGATATTTAAATTCTCATATCGAATCCCAACTCGGATCTCTTTCCGGTACATTCGAATATCGAATCCGAACCCGGGTCTCTTTCCGGTAAATTCGAATATCGATTCCGAATCCGAATAGAGTTAGAAACAGAAGATTCGTTCTCGAATCCGAATCGAATCTCCAAAAAGATTCGGATTCGATTCGTTTTTCGAACTATTCGCACAGCCCTGATATATATAAATTTGAACGAATGGTGTTTTTGGCCGCTGGGGACATCAAAATGAAAAAGTAAATCAGTCCCAGGTCTAGGTCTTACCGTGTCACCTACGGTAATAGCTACTTCCCTATAGGAAAATTTGCTAAAATTAATTTGACCTAATGGTTGGGACTGGAGACCTTAATAAATAAATAGAAATCATGGTTTGGGTAATATTTAAAAGTAAAATTGGAAGAGTAAAATACAAGGAAAATGATAAATTTTCATTTATTAATAAATTGTAGGATTTTCTAATTTCTAGTATGATCGGCCAAACAGAGTGTAGTATTTGGCAGGTTTGGAGCATGCGTGGTGAATACACTTGGTGCCAGGCTTGACTCCACCGTGAGGTTGGTCGAAGGGGATACACAGACTCTTGGCTCCCATAGCTGGAGCACCTGCCTCCACCTCCACACTGCAACACATGTCAAACTTGTGATATATAGTAGAATCAGGAGTCTGTGGTATAGTCGGTTTCCGGGTCAAAATCGTTATAGTACACGGTTACCAATATCTTAACAATTTTCATCTCAGATTGTATCTAAACCATTATTTATAATTTTGATGTATTGACATCACCACGGTTCATGGTTTTCTATCAATAATTACAATACATTATTAAAACTTTGCTCTCAACAGACAAGAAATAAAAAAAAGTTAAGATTCATTACTAAGATAAGTCATAGCTATCATCAAGATTGGTTTTAGAATTAGGTTAAGATTTTTTTGCATTAAAGAAGCAACAATTTAAAAGATTATTTAACACGTTCGTGGTGATAGTTTAACTGGTTTGAGCCAGTGCAAACCCACGTCGTCACAAAATACAGAATACTATTAAGCAGTGCTGTGGGAACTTTCTGATTTTTAACTCTAATCCTGGCTTAAAAATAAATCATTGTGTGCCGCATTGCAGCTTGGGAGCGAGCGCACCCACCAGGATGGCATTTGGGTTTCATGCCGCCACGAACGTGTTAACATAGCTGGTAGCTTTATTCAAGCTAACACAATAACTGAGTGTTACATTTTTTTTACTTTTAAAAACATATCAATTGTGCAATGTATCTTTCAGTACAGTCGTAGTAACAAGATGATCACATTCAATGGATGGCGGAGGCGATAGTAAAGAAAAGAAGAGGGGGAAAAATATCAAATCTCAAAACTTATATATAGTCTACAATAATATTAATTTCAAATATTGTACAATTTCTACAATATTACTGATCTGGTTATATTATAGGCCAAAAAGTTATATCTGCATTCTGAACTTAATACTTCGTTATTCCATATAATGAGAATTACTCGTATGAGATTATGACAAAAGAGATGCTCCTTCCTCAGTACTGTTAAATGAAACTTGGTGCGGTCGTAAGCTGTAATAACACAATATGATCCACGCATTGTGCAATATAGATTCAACCTACTCAATAAGTTGTACTCATGGGATCATTAAATATAAAGATGGACAGGTCCCGAAATTTTGGGAAAAAATATTCCCCATTTTCGGGACGGGATTACATTTGATTCGGGAATTTTCCGGGACGGGATTTGATCCGATCGTCGGCGATTTTACCGTAAGCGAGTGGCGATGACGCCGCTGTCGCGAGAGATTTTCACGATAGTTCCGTGAACGCAGGAGGCGAAGTCATTTCGACGATCACGCCGTGACCGCGGCGTCATACCGACGATCACGCCGGGTTGGCGAAGTAACCGCGGAGTTATACCGACGATCACCCCGTGACCACGGAGTCACACCGACGATCACGCCGTGACCATGAAGTCATACCTACGATCATGCCGTGACCGCGGAGTCATACCCACGATCATGCCGTGACCGTTGAGTTATACAGACGATCCCGCCAAGACTGTGAGTCATACAGATGATCACGCAGTGACCGCGAGTCATTTTGACGATCACACCGTGACTGTGAGTCATTTCGACCGCGAGTCACAAGTTTCTATACCTGTAAGTTTTTACACATTTTTTGTTTTTATATATCAGTGCCACAAATGGTAAAAATTGATTTTGTTTATCATGTTTGGTAACTGCAATGCCCAATACTTTCTTTTTAATCACAGGAAAAAATCCCGTCCCGTCCCGTCCCGAAAATTGGGAAGGAAATAAAAATCCCGTCCTGTCCCGTCCCGAACTAAAAATTCAATCCCGTCCATCCCTAATTAAATAAGACTTGTTATCAAGGTTGACTTCTTATTGAGGTTTGCAATAGCATGTGATTAGGGGTACATTAGTTCAAGGGAATTTGAAAATTATACTTGTTATCAAGGAAAAGGACGACTTGTTATCAAGCGTCTTGTTGTAGAGGTTCCACCTCTACCACCTCTTTTAATGTTAATTTAAAATCTGTAACAAGTAATGAATCATATTTGTAAGTCAAGCAAACTAACCTTGCACTTTCTTCTTTGATTTTGTCCTCGCAAGGTATTTCTCCGCAGAATGGAGCAAGTAGAAGGTTTTTGTTGTCCAGCTCTTTGCAGAAAGATGACCAGTCTTCTACTTCTTTTATGTGGCTCTTCAAATCCTCTGTTGCTCTGTAAAATTTATTTGGTGTGAATTTGTTTAATGTACATTTAGCCCGGTTTTTGATTGTCAGTATACGATTTTATTAACAATGTTTTTATAAAACAAGTTAACTGAAAAAGTTACAGAGAAATAGCTTTAGGTCACATTTGCCAGGCAATACTCGCCAGGCAATACTCAAGTAATAATATCCAACACAATAAAACATATGATTACTTCCAATACAGAGAGGAAAAATAGGATGAATAGCTTAACACTAAAATAAAAACATGGTTTACCTCAAGTTTATTTTCAGATCTTTATCTCAATCAATCAAATTGACCAATACATATATATATATATATATATATATAAAGCATATTCTTTGGTTACTCTTACTTGGCCAACAGATTGGAGTGAATCTCGTCCAACATTTTCTTCAAGCCAGTGGTGGCAGAAGCCATGGGGATAGTGATCTTAGACCCAGTGTCCCTCCTCACGGCTACAAGCTGTTGGTTCTTGAGGTCCTTTGGTCCGATCTCCACTCTGATTGGCACTCCCTGCAATACAATATTAACAATTAGGAATGTTCAAACTATATTCTCTGAAATATGACTTTGAAGTTTTCTATCCATGCACTGCACACCAATCTGTTGAGCATACAATAAACTTACAATATACTCTTCTTAATTTAGGCATGTGGTAACTCAGTTAAATTTAATTAATTCATTGCAACAAAACAGAATATTGAAAAAGTCCATAAGTCCTAGGCCCTTGTGCTCCACGTCACATTATTAATATTAATTTTTGTGTAAGCTTTAAATGGTTTAAGACTATTTTTTGGACAGGTGTCTGGTACCAAGATGCCTGCTGCTAACATTGACAGATTTACTGCTAACATTGTAAAATTTGTATCAATAAGGATGGTGTGTAGGAGGGGATGAGGGAAAGGCTCACACAGGGTGTCTAGTTTATTTCCATTATAAAATTCAAGACTAATTCCAGACTTTTCAAGACTAATTCCAGATTTTTCAAGACTAGTTTTTTCAACAATTAGTGCGTGTTGATACCAAAATGTATCGATTCTCGATTCTTGATACCGATACCAATTGTTATAGCTTAACAAAATTTTCTGAATAATTCTACACCAACCCCTGTCTTTGTCATAAAGTAGTATTATGATAATGTGGTGTTTTCAAGTAAAGAAATAATGCAGCAATAAAAAATTCTAACTAGCAAATTTTTTTTTCATGAAATCTTCCACGTACCGTACGTTTAGACATCATCATTGACTGCAGCGGTTACATAAACGTGATCGTCGTCGTCCGCGATCACGGCAAAATCATGAACATTTCCCGCGGCCTTGTAGACATCAATGACATCATCGTCGTCTCCCGCTGTCTCAGAAACGTCATCGTCCGCAATCGCGGCAAAATCATGAACATTTCCCGCGGCCGTGTAACATCATCGTCGTCTCCCGCGGTCACGGAAACGTCATCGTCATCTCCCGCGGTCACGGAAACGTCATCGTCATCTCCTGCGGTCACGGAAACGTCATCGTCGTCGTCCGCGATCGCGACAAACTCATGAACATTTCCCGCGGTCACGGAATCGTCATCGTCGTCTCCCGCGGTCACGGAATCGTCATCGTCGTCTCCCGCGGTCACGGAAACGCTATCCTTATCTCCCGCGGTCACGGAAACGTCATCGTCATCTCCCGCGATCGCGATAAAATCATGAACATTTCCCGCGGCCGAGCAGATATCATCGTCGTCTCCCGCAGTCACGGAAACATAATCGTCATCTCCCGCGGTCACGGAAACGTGATCGTCGTCGTCCGCGATCGCGGCAAATCATGAACATTTCCCGCGGACGTGTAACATCATCGTCGTCTCCCGCGGTCACGGAAACGTCATCGTCGTCTCCCGCGGTCACGGAAACGTCATCCTTATCTCCCGCGGTCACGGAAACGTCATCGTCAACTCCCGCGATCGCGATAAAATCATGAACATTTCCCGCGGCCGAGCAGATATCATCGTCGTCTCCCGCAGTCACGGAAACATAATCGTCATCTCCCGCGGTCACGGAAACGTGATCGTCGTCGTCCGCGATCGCGGCAAAATCATGAACATTTCCCGCGGCCTCACCCGCGATCGCGGCAAAATCATGAACATTTCCCGCGGCTGTTCAGACATCACCGTCATCTCCCGCGGTCACGGAAATGTTATCGTCATCGTCCGCGATCACGGCAAAATCATGAACATTTCCCGCGGCCGTGTAGACATCATCGTCATCTCCCGCGGCCGTGTAGACATCATCGTCATCTCCCGCGGTCACGGAAACGTCATCGTCATCTCCCGCGGTCACGGACACGTCATCGTCATCTCCCGCGGTCACGGAAACGTCATCGTCGTCGTCCGCGATCGTGACAAAATCATGAACATTTCCCGCGGCCGAGCAGATATCATCGTCGTCTCCCGCGGTCACGGAAACGTCATCGTCGTCTACCGCGGTCACGGATACGTCATCGTAGTCTCCCGCTGTCACAGTCGTCTTTCGTGGTTTCGGAAACGTCATCGTCGTCGTCCACTATCTCGGCAAAATCGTGAACATTTCCCGAGGCCGTGTAGACATCATCATTGGCTTTTGCGGTTACGTAATTGCAAGACGACGATCGCGGCAAAATCATGAAAATTCCCGACTTTGAAATCAAATTTAAGACTAAATCCCGACTTTCAAGACCATTTTGAAATTCAATACTAATTCCCGACTTTCCCGATTTTCCCGACTACTAGACACCCTGCTCACAGCACTGGGAATCTCACCACTAGACACTGCGACAACTAGACAAAATAACAAAAGCAACGTTGGTGATAAAATGGTTCTTGTGTGCGCCTCACCTTGAGCTCCCAGTGGTTAAACTTCCAGCCTGGTGAGTAGTTGTCTCTGTAGTCCCCTTGTACACGTATGTCTGCAGCCCTCAGCTGAGTCTCCAGACCTTGACAAGCTGACAGTAGAGATTTGCGGTCATCATCCTTCAGACTCACTGTCACCCCACACATCACCACAATCACCTGTACAATACAAACAATGGCAAACACATTTTTGGATTGTTTATTCTTATTGATTTTAAGCATTCAGGAGGTTTAAAGCCAGATAATTTTGATAGTTTACTAATAATGATAAATATTTTAGCTGTACTTTTAATTTTTAAAATTTTCTTCTAATTAAATTTGGGTTTTTGAAGTACAGTAGAACCCTGGTTAACCAAAATAAAAGGGGGGGAGCCGTTTCGGATAACCAATTCTTCAGTTAACCCGTCATATGCGAAAAATATCCTATGTATTACCACAGTGTGTATGGACAATGAATTAAAAATAATGTCTATATAATACAGTATTTTATTTCATCTACAAAAATATTACAATGGGTTAGACACAAAGTAAACACCTCACAGTTTACATTTTCCTTATTGTACTTATATTTTAGCCCTGAATTAATTTATGGAACCGTTTCAGTTAACCCAGGTTTCAGTAAACCCGATTTCGGTTAACGGGAGTTTTACTTTTACTAAGACTTGTAAAATGTTTCTAAAATGAACATTTTATGTTTTTTTTTTTTAGTGAAAAATGAGGAATTGACTCTTGGCTCTATATGTAATTTTTTCATGAAAAAATCTATATTTAGTTGGTTCTGTGTTCTCTGTTTTGTAAACACAGGGTTTTGGTTTGTTGAGGTTTATATTGAATCCAAGCTATAAGCTATATATTTCTTAAGACACAATTTTATTATTTCTATTTATTACAAAAACTTGGTGCAAAATTGCAATTCCTAAATCAATAAGGTTCTATCTATCAATATTGTTAAGGAAAATTTGGTTATAAGGTTCCAATTGCAAGTTAAAACCTTGATGAATTTACTACCTATCTTGCGATTTTTCTAACCAATAAGGTTCTAACTGGCAGTTGCAACTCTCATGCTCTAGGCTATTAAGAAAAATGAAAATAAAACAGTTCTATCTGGTTGTTTAAAACCTTATTGCACAACTCAAACGCTCAGCTAAGAGCTATAAGGTTGCTCACTTAACAGAAAATGCTTAATTATTTAATATCGTGAGCTGTCTTGTAAATAATGTTGATTTAAAAGATACTTTCAAGTAATGGTAAGAAACGAGAAAATTCTATGGTGCTATCCCAAGCCTAGAAAGTATTATTTCTGAAATGCTGAAACTTTGAAAGGCTCTCCTGAAAAGTTGTGCTTGATCCTTTTGGAACCCTACTGTTCTAAGGTCGCGATTTGTTATGTTTGGTCCAAAAGTGAGGCCTTTTGGGTAAGTGTCAGGAAATATATATTTCTGACCTTGGGGTGGAATTTAATTTTATTCAGGATTTTTTGGGGCAGGATTAGTTCTAGTTGTCAGCGATTTTGACAATGAAGAAGTTCGGGGAATGCGGGAGATGTTCATGAGTTTGCCGGTATGGCGCGTGACAATGATGATATCTCTGTGATTGCACAAGATGTTCCAAACTTTGCCACTATTTCAGTAAAAGATTAAGGTGTATATGCGATCACAGATGATGTTTACGAAATTGCCACAATCACGTTAGATGTCCACGATTTCAACAGTATGGCAGGTGACGATAATGTACCCACGATTGCAGACAATATCCACATTTTGTCGCTATTGTTAGTGGATATGATGTCCCTATTATTGAGTGAGATGTTAACAATTTTTATGCTATGGCAGGTGATAATGATGAAGTCCCTACAATTGTGGAAGATAGTACAACGATGGTGTCACAATCAAGGATTACAGTCATGATGACATGGAACAGTGCAATTAAAACCACATAATTGATTTTGGTTGTTATTATTGTTGTTTGCAAACTGAAGTTTCTATTTTTGCCCAAAAATAAAAATCCTGTCCTGTTTCCCTCCCAAAAAAAGGAAGAAAAATAAAATCCCCCCCGTCCTGAACCTATAGTACAATCTCGTCCCCTTGCTAATAATATGAACAACTCAATAAAAATAGTGGGAAAGATGAAATATTAGCAATAAACAATAACCTTTATTCTGTTAATGGAATTCATGTAATACCTGTACGTCTGCCACTCTTGGAGGGAGCACTAGACCTTGGTTGTCTGCGTGGATCATTATCATAACACCTGAAAAAACAACAGTTAATCTTACATAGCAAAGGTAACATACAGTTTGGTTCTAATTGAAAATAATTTTAGCAGCACTGATCACTGATAGACAATGTCAAATTTGGTTCTAACAGTTATAATTTTTTTTCTTGAAAAAATCTCAGAAGAAACCAATTAGTTTAATGTGTTAACCATTTTGTGAATATCAACTACTTGAGTTTGCGCTTCTTTTCCTTCCTTAATTGGCACCACAAAATCTTTTTAGGAACATTTTCATTTTCCAAAGACGTATCATCTAAATACTAAGTAGCCCATATATTTATTTTATTTTATGATAATTCATTGTAGGTTTAAACTTAGAACCCCAGGGATTGTGTATGTTTTTATTTGTCCTCATACTCAATTTGTTTGTACAACTTAATCTGCATCAGAGTAACAAGCTCCAAACCAATTAACATTAAATGTTTTGCAGGAGAAAAATTTAATTTCTTAATCAGTTAATAACTTCTTCCATAACTTAAATAAGACGTTACCTATTGTTCTGGTAGTCAAACCCCAGGAGTTTTGGTATACAAACTGTCTCTCTTGAGTTTCAGGATCTTCGTAGTCAATCTCAAACATTTTTGAAAAGTTTTGCCCTAGATGGTGTGATGTGGCTCCCTGTAAACAGTCCTTATTGTTAGTACATGAATAGTCAATATTATTTTCACTACACTACACAGTTAGCAGCTGGTTTCTGTAGCCTACACTTTTTAGTCGAGAAAGATGTTATTCACAGAAAGGGACAGGTAACATCAACAGTGGATGTTTAGTGGAGTGCAGTAAATTTACCGATCAGTTTTGCAATAGGCTTTAAACGAACCTAGCATGCCCACCACATCAACGCACCTCCCCCACCTATAACAAAATCGCCCACCACAACAATGCAAATACAGTATTCAAGTTTGAATCAATTCAATTGACAAATGGCATTGTTTAGAGTATTTATATGATTTACGAATTTATTGCGGAAAGAGAAAAACTGTGTAATTCCACATGAAATAATATCTAAGTCAAACAAAATAAACTCAAATTTGCTGTCTGATGAATCCTAAAACAGGTATAAGTTGTAGTATTTCATGTTTTCAAAGCGGTAAAAATGTTAGTCTACATCTCTAAAATAGCAGAAAACTTATATTGTTGGTAGTAGGACAAATTTACCGTACGAAACTAATACCCGGGAGGGTATTTACAGAACTTTCCTGAAATCAGCACAAACATCCACAGAACTTTCAAGACTCTTGTTAACAAAAACATAGTTCAACAAGCCCACACTCACCTGTATTGCTCTGCCACTAGCTGAGATGAAGGCCTCAACAGTAGTAGTGTACACAGCTCCAGCAAACTTTTCCTTCTCGGTTTTCCTCCCCTTAACGACAGGAATAGCCAAAAGTTCAGTGTAAACTCCTTCATACAAACCTACAAATAAAAAAAGGATGTAAGGGTTTTCGCTGTAACATCCATTTTTTACCCGTCCTACTTAGCCGATTTCTAAAATTGAGATGTCATTGTAAAGGGGATGATCATGTTAGGTGAAGAATGGTAACTAAGAGGTAATTTCCTTTAGGGATTCGTCCCCAGCGTTTAATTTATTTCTAGGCTTCACTTTAAGATCCAGTGTTGCTGACTAACTTTTCTTTATAACGGTTTTAAATGTGAATTTTAATTTAACAGCTGATCCTTTAGTTTAATGTTTAACTACAGTTAGGTTGTAAACTAGAGACAAAACAGTTTATAAAACTTAACGTTAAACAGGCTAGCGGTACTTTTATTTATTATTTATGAATCTCATTGAGGTAGGCAAATCACTCTTTATGGTGGTGTACAATAAACAAATTTATTTTAATTATTGTAAATAAGTAGTTTTATCTACCGTCCTAATAACTGTTTGAAACAAACATAATCTTTGAAAGGTAAAAGAGTGTTATAATTTCTGTTTTGGCTTGCAAACAAGTTTTGAACCCCTCTCATACAATTTTATTAGTAGAATACCCATAGGAAAATGTGTTGATGTATCTATCAAAGAAGAATGGCTTGTTAATTAAATTTGAATATATTTGATCATCCCGAGGATCAATTAAAATCAAATTAATTCAACTATTTACAGAGATTTACAGAGGTACCACAAGGATTACTTGTGCCGTTTCGTTTGCATTTATATTTCTACAAATACAATCCATAATTGTCTTCATACAATTAATTTTTATAGGTTATAGTGGCATGACAATTTTGGACCAAGACCCTTGGAAAGAATTTTTTAGTCTCCTTTTAGAGAAACAAAGTTAGATAAAAGTCTTTGGTTCGACTGAGGTCAGTGAAGAACATATTTAAACTTAACATTTAGAGAATCCTTCTTTATAGCAGTAAATTCAAAGTAAATATACCAGAAAAGTTAAGCTATTAATAAAAAACACCTAAAAAGTTCTTCTTGGTCCCTCAAAATTCTGCTCCCTCTCCTCACAAGTAAGACAGTTGGTTGGTAAGCTCACCTAAAATGTCCATAACCTCTTGCTCAGCATCAGGTAAGCTAGCATGAGCCGTGTGACCCTCTTGCCACAGGAACTCTCTGGTGCGAAGGAAAGGTTGAGGGTGTTTAAATTCCCATCTCTACAAAATGATAACAACGATAGAGAAAGAAACTGAAACAACTCGAAAATGAAAACTGATCATATGTTACTAAAAAACACTGAATGATTGTATAAGTTGTGTAAAATACATTGGCATCAACAAAAGTAGTTTAAACTATAAGTAAAGATTTTTGATTTAGATTCCTTATTTTTAAATATTCTGGATTCCATTGCAATTGAAGAGTCATTGATTCTGTCTCTTCTGTGATTTCTGATTTTTTTTATTATGGTTCTATTGGCCAATCAAGTTACAAATTATAATGGGTATATAATTAAAAATATTTTATCCCAAATAAATTAAAGATGGGTGTTGAATGGAGTAAGAAGCCTTGTGTAGCTAACTTTGTTACTAACTAAGACCAGTTGTTTCATTAGCAAGGATATACAGGGTGTTTTTTTAAAAAACTTGCATCTTTATTTATGTAAAAACCGCAATAGATAGAAATATGCAGTTTGCGGGAATCATCTATTGACGTAGGGGGCCCAATTTTTTTGAATTCACCGTTACATTCACATTCCCCCCTGCCCACAACTTAATTTTTTTAAATAGCAAGGTACCCCTTGTGACATATCAAATGAAAGAGCATTAAAAAAGAAAATGTTTGATGATAAAAATTGAAAATCGGTTCATAAATTTGTGAGATATCCCCCCCCCCCTCCCCGGAATTCAATTTTTTTTTGAAGCAAGGTACTCCTTGTGACATATCAAATGAAAGAGCATGAAAAAAGAAAATGTTTGGTGAAATTTATTTTTTATTTGATATGTCACAAGGGGTACCTTGCTATTTAAAAAAAATTTAGTTGGTGGCAGGGGGGGAATGTGAATGTAACGTTGAATTAAAAAAAAATTGGGCCCCCTACGTCAATAGATGATTCCCGCAAACTGCATATTTCTATCTATTGCGGTTTTTACATAAATAAAGATGCAAGTTTAAAAAAAAACACCTGTATATAAAATGTATAAAGTGAATAAAGATAATTTGTTTTGATTTTGATTTGATTTGATCATTTATTTAAAGCCAATGATCACGGACAGCTGGGTCCAGTTTCAAACCATCAAAACTACTAACTTTTTTCAGGATCGAATTAAGGTCATTTTAATTTTCAGGCAAGCACTATAACCCATCAGCTGCATTTTGCAAAGAATAAGAATGGGAAGTAAACAGTAACACACAATTTATTAGTGTGACTCAATTTCCTAATGGTAAATAGTCGACGAATGATTTTAGCATGAAACTAAAAGTTTAGAACACCTAATATGCAGTTCTCACCACAACATTGTTCCACTGGTTTAGCTTGATTGGTAGATCTCTGTGTGATTGTACCCACTTGGCGTAGGCTGGGTACATGACAGTCTCACTGGTGGGTCTGATGGCGATGGGCTCAGCCAGCTCCGAGTCCCCTGACTTGGTTACCCACGCCACCTGTCAATCAAATATCATGTTAGTAGACTCCCTGTAGTCCTGCATTGGTCTTATGCCAGTCATTCACCCGCAATTGAGTTTATTACAACAAGAACAAAATTGTTCCTTTAGTTTCTGATTCTAAAAAATATCTACCTCCATTCAGTCTACTATTGCTGCCTAAGATGAGAGTATGTTATGCACTGACTTAATATTAATCAACCAGTGTAATCAAGCAAGGAATTTTTCAACCTAAGAAGATAATGTAAACCAAAGAAAATAAACTAAATAATTATTTTAAAGCAAGAACAATTTCATATTTTTATTTATTTTTCACACTAATGTATTTCTTGAAATAATAAATAAAGATGTTTGTATATTGTCTATTTTCAAATCAAGTATTTTATACTCAATCTTCTTGAAACAAGAATACCAGTTTTAAATTTGTATGAGAATTGTATACAAGTTTTATTCATGTGGTGTACTTGCTACAAATAACATTTGCAAAAAATACATACAGGTTACCATTCATTGCACTAGGGAACATAAATGTTAGACAGACTATACATTTGGGTCCTATATTATGTAGGCAAAGTATTATATTTGGAGGCAATAGAAACATTTTGGCAAGTCTTCTAGTTCTAGCCAAACGTTTGGTCACGAGTGTTGGCCATTACAATTACTCGCCACATTACAGTTACAACTAACCTCTGGAGCAAAGTCAGAGACATGAGTTTTTTCCTTCTCAAGAACAGCTCTAGACACAAAGATGGGGAAGTAGCAGTTCTTGACTCCGTAGCGCTTGATCCCAGCATCCAGCCAGTCCCGGATGTGCTCCCAGATACTGAAGGCCCAGGGTCGTAGTATGTAGCAGCCACTGACATCGTAGTACTCTATCAGCTCTCCTTTGGTGATCACCTAAACACAAACAAAATGTTTATATGAGTACCACGAAGCATGTCAACAAATGGCTACTACAAAACAAAAAAAGCTTTTTGTGTTCGGACTAATGCTATTGTTAGTGTTCAGCGGAACTTTTGGACTAAATTTCAAAGAGGAGTCATCGGAACTGTCTAGCTCGTTAGGTGAGGCAATTCAAGACAACTGGATGTCTTTGTGCCGGGAAGAGATTGGGCCGTCCTCAGACTCCGCTATACGCTGTGGAGAGAATTAAAGCTAGGATTGTAAGTAGCCATATGTTGTCAGGCTGCGTGGTACTCAACTTAGAAGCAACTAAGACAAAACACAACCTTGTCAAGTTTTGCACCATTCTTATTGAATAACCCTCTATTGCACTTTGTAGAGTAAAAGATTTTGAAGTTATGAGCTATGTCTGGACTTTGTGTACTAATCCTGTTATTTTAAGGTACACTGTCTCTAAAGCTCAAGTTGACTATTTTTTAAATTTTTAGCAAATTTCCCTATAGGGAAGTAGCTATTACCGTAGGTGGCATGGTAAGACCTAGGCCCGGGACCGATTTACTTTTTCATTTTGATGTCCCCAGAGGCCAAAAACACCATTCGTTCTAATTTGTATATATGTATATATATATATATATACTAGCTGTACCCGCGGGCTTTGCCCCGTTTAACTTCATATGTGAGCTCGTTCGCATGGCTCAATCACAGCCTGGTTGAAGTTCGTTCGCTACGCTCACTCACCTTTACGTTGGAGCTCGTTCGCTGTGCTCACACGTCCTGGTTGAAGTTCGTTCGCTACGCTCATTCACTTAGAGTTGGAGCTCGTTCGCTACGCTAACTCGCCTCCGGGTTGAAGTTCGTTCGCTGCGCTCACTCACCTTTTGGTTTCAAATTAGCTGTTGTCAAGTATTTAAAAAAAATAATAGTGCTGCACTCTGTTGGTAATCCTTGTAATTTTAATGCTATTGAACATCATAGAACAGAACCAACTTGTTTAATTGAAACAGCTGTTAAGATTCATTATATCCATATAAATATGAGTACTCATTAGGTTAACATGGGAAACTCCAGAGCCACTGGGGCGGAGCCCGAGAGTCCGATCAGAATAAAAACCACTTAGTTTTCCTATTTAATGCCTAAAGAATCAGTGTACTAAATTTCAGCCTCCTAGGTAAGTGGGAAGTGGGAGAATTAGTGATGAGTGAGTGAGTGAGTCAGTCAGTGAGTCAGTGAGGGCTTTGCCTTTTATATATATAGAAGATATATAGATTTATATATATATATATATGTGTCCGTGAACGCGATAACTTGAGTAATTTTTGTCCGATTTTGATGAATTTGGTTTTAAGGTGTAAAGCGTGATAAACTTGAATGAGTTCGCGAACCAGCATGATCGGACTATGGGAACGGGGGTTTATGGGGGGTTTTATGGGGTAAAAATAGGTTTTTCCAATTTTTGACCCTAAAAACACAACATTTCACAATTTCTTTCTAAACCATTTAGTAGAGCTTAAAAAAACAAATAATTTAGTGTATTGAAGCATTATTATGCGCCGAATGGTTACGGAGAAAATTCAAAAAATTGTAATTTTAAAATTCCCATGTTATTCTTATGGAGAATAAGTCAAGTGTTGTAGTTTGCTTGTTTATGAACATATTTTGATCAAATTTGGAAAATACATTAATTTCTTACTAAACTACAGTACCTATTAGCATTTTACATTAAAAAGACACTTTTTTACCCTCCCTGTTGCCTAAGTACCTAAGTAGGCCTACTCGTTAAACTAATTCTATTTAAATAGGGAATAAATGTGAAATTTTTAAGGAGACATTTTAGTGTAAATCCAATCAGGCAAATGGAAATTCGCTAAGTGTGCAGGTTTGCTGCGGCGGGGGTATTTTTTTATTTAAAATGTCCTCAATAATCCGATAGTAGTTACAGACTCCATTTTCAATAATGAACTTTTTTAGATTAAGAACAACAATATTGTATATGGGGAAAAATCATATATTTGTTAACATTTATTTCATAGTTTTACACTCTTCTTTTTCAAAACCCTGTATTTCGCTCCATCTCTTAAAAAATATTACACTTTTCGGTACTTTCCTGTTAAAGGGAACATTCATTATTATCGATGATTTTTTTCGATATATCGATATTAACAAATTGAAACATATCAGCTGACAACTACGATAAATATTTTTCAGTATAAGAAACTGTTCTAAAAAAATAACCTAGCATAACTAACCAAACTTGCTGTAACATTTAAAAATTCCGTGTTTAACTTGCCTTTTCTATTATGAAACCCAAACGGAATTTTTAAATGGTACAGCAAGTTTGGTTGGTTATGTTAGGTTAGCTTAGAACAGTTTCATTTTTTAATCCATATATTAGACTATTTTAGCCTAAACAAGATCAGTTAGTTATTGTTGTCAATTTGTAATGGATCGGATCGGAAAAAAAAATATCGATATATCGAAACAAAATCATCGATAATAATGAATGTTCCCTTTAACAGGAAAGTACCCACTTTTCATAATCTACAGATTCAGCATCAGTATTGAAGAATAGCGTTGAGTTAATTTTTCCTCACCCCCAAGTTGCTATTTTTCTACAAGGCCAAAATATGTCATTTGGATACACTGTAATAACTTAAACATCTCAATCAAACAATTAACGATTACAACACAAGTTGAATGTAGTAATGGAATTTACCTGAGAGTACCACTCTGGTAGATTTTCTTCCTTCTTTGCCTCCAGTCCTAATCGAGTTTGTTTCTTCAGACCTCCAGCATTAGCATCGTCAGCCTAAAAAATGACTGGTCCTTTAGATAAAGGAATAAAATATATATAATAACCATAAGAGATGCCAAATGTCAATCATGCATATTTAAGGATGAATTTGAAGATCTTTCATCTCTGAGACTAATGTACTGACTTTCCAGCTCTATTAAAACTAAAACAATAAAATGTTATCATTCTGGGTTTAATACATACAGTTTTGGTGTTGCGGGTATTACTCCACAATGTGTGTTACCAATGTTTTTCATGTTAAATACTGTAAAAGCGTGCAACTTCTTCAGCCAGAGAAAATCAAAATCCAAGGAGCTAGGAAACTGAATTTAAGATTTGCTCTTGACTGGGTAATACAACACACAAAAAAAATCAAAAGTCTATCATTGACTCTAATTTATAGAAATAATCATACTTCAGGAGTTTTTTCTTTGGCTTTCTCTTTCTTTGGTGCTGGAGGCTGCTTCTCTTTTTTCGCACTAGGAGCTCGTTTGGGTGCAGGAAAATCTTTACCAGTCAATTTCTTGTACTCTTCTTTCAGTGCAAGTAGTTGTGCCACAGCCTGGTCTATTGTTGACTGAAACAAATCCATAATATGTTCAAAATATTTTTTCATGCAGAATTAGGTTAAAAATACCAAGCTAGTAGATAAAAATAGAGAGTGAATGATGATTGAAAACAAACATCTGAAACGAAAAAAGTAAGAAAGGATAGTGACTAAACTTGTACCATAGTATTATTTCCAGACTTTATTTAAAACGTTAAACAATTTTTTAAACTGAGATTTATAAAGCTGACTGATGTTGGAGCAAATTAATTTTAATTTGAGAGAATTCCATTTGCATTAAGAAGCACCACAGTGAAAGGCTAGTCAAATGATCAAACAAATTGGGAGCAACAAAACCTGTTAGGATGCTAAGGATTATTATGTACAAGTATAGGGATCAGCTAGCTTACCTAGTAGACAGAGTCCAGAATAGCCTTGATTACACATAAAACACACGACACAACACAGAGAAACTTAATATTTTGTCCCAGATAGGGACTTCATCAGAAGGTAGATGGACAATTTTCTTTCTTCTCCCTCCTGATGAAGTCCCTAACTGGGACGAAATATTAAGTTTCTCTGTGTTTTGTCATGTGTAATCAAGGCTAATCTGGACTTTGTCTACCAGGTAAACTAGCTGATCCCTATCCTTGTACATAATAATCCTAATCAGCCAATTGGCCGTTCCCTAACTCCTAACCTGTTATAATGCTTAGTGATCAAAGGACTTGTTAAACATTTTCCGAAATTTTCACAGAGTTTATGTCGTAAAACAGTAGTACCTTGTAGCCAACCTTTAGGTAAGAGATAAAACTGGTGGTCATCTTCACTCAAAATGTATAAACAAATATGGCCCTACACCATGATGAAGTTGAATGTGCACTATAGGGAAACTTGATTGGTAGACTAGACTTTCTCTGATGGATCTTGGTTACCTTATCAGCTCCAGAGGCCTTGAGCTGACGCACAGTGTCCCCTTGCTGTGTGACTTTGGCTGTGATATCCTCAGCAGACATGTTGTTGTCTGGGGGTGGAGCGTCTACAATGTTCTCTTTGACTACAGTTTTCTTCTGCTGTGCTGCTGGAGCTGGAGCACGGGGAAAATCTTTCCCTGTCACTTGTTTGTACTCAGCCTTCAATGCCAACAGCTGAGCTACAGCCTCGTCAACTTTGTCCTAAAAAAAAAAAACAAAAAAAAACTCCTTATCATCATATAACATCAGTTGAAGAAAATAAAACAAAATAAGTATATTAATTAGGAGAGTATATGCAAGAAATGATTCAACCAACACATTAGAATTTGAAGGAACACCAAAGGCATTTTGTCTTTACTTCTAGTAGGAACTGAAATGTTTCCAACCCATTTATTTATGAAGGAGCCTTTTCTTTGGATAGGGAAATAGCAATTTTTCTGCTTAAATAAAATCTTTAATACCAATTACAATAAGAAATATAAAAAAATAAAAAATAAACTAAAAGATAAATAAAAGAATATTTAGAAATACTTGTCCTTATTCAGCCAAAAATTTGATTTGTAACAAATAATATACCAGCATCATATTTATACTTTGTTTATTTTTAATTGGATGTTTTTCTTAATTTGTTTTTCTAAACATTTATAAAGAAAAAAATACATAAAATAGCCTATGTTTATTTGTGAAATATTACAATGATACAAACTTAAATGTATGATTGTATGATAACTTAACTTAAGTGGGGCGAAAAAATGAGTGTGGCAAAAGAAAGTAAATGCAGCAATTGGTTACTTTGTATGCTGAAACCAGTGCAAGGAAGCCCACTTAGTCAGGTAACTGTAGGAAACATATTTTGAAATAAGTCAGTTATTTGACACATGTTTTTTCAAGTAATAATTAATTGTAAACCCATCTTATGATGTATTTTTTGTGATTGACAATTTTTTAAAGTTACTTCATATAAAATTAATAATATTGATACTGTATAGTTTATTTTATAGAGAAATCTAACATTCTATTAAAAACTGTGTAAGAAAATGTTGGCTAAAAGTTGATTGTAAATTGTAATATGTGTTATGTCATATTACTGATAACAACATAAACCAAGAGATAAGCTCCCGCTTATAGGACGTACGTTTCTAGTGTGAGTAGCAGTAGCAAGTATATTCTATGCGTTGTGTTGGCCTACCTTGGGTGCTCCTGATGTTTTCAGTTGTCGCACCAGGTCTCCCTGCTGGGACACTTTAGCTGTCAACAACTCGGCTGCTCCTTGTGTTTCTGGTACACTAGTTTTCACATTAGCCGTGGTTACTTCTTGCAGCTTCCACTCATTCCCTGTTACAGCTTTAAAATCCTTCTTCAGTTCCAAGAGAGCTTGTACCTCTTTATTGATGACTTCTTTGCCAGCTTTCTCGCCCTTGAGTTGTCTCACTTTATTACCCTGGGCTACAATCTTCTGGTTGAGAGCTTCAGTGTCTTTGTTGTCGACAGGTTTATTTTCCACAGCAGATTTGGGTATTTGAATCTGGGGACTCCAATCTTGACCTGTCACTTTCTTGAATTCAGCCTTTAAGTTCAACAAGATGTTAACTTCTGAGGTCACCACATCTTTAGCGGCTTTCTCACCTTTCAACTTGCGAATCTTATCACCCTGAGCTGTGATTTGCTGATGAAGTGAGTTCGCATCACCTGCTGAACAAGTCTCTGGTTGCTGCTTTGAGTCTAACGAAGCTTTTGCCTCCTTGAGAGCCAGCAGCTTCTTCACCTCTGCATCAATAGTCGCCTAAAACACAAAAAGATTGTTTGAATCCAAACATTATCATTATCATGAACAATTTGTAAAAGTAAAAGTATTCTAAAAGAGTAACTCATTGAAAGAATCAGAATCATAGAAGAACATAGTGTTAGAATAAATAAATTCATATTATTTAGGTTAAAATATGCCATGAATAATTACAGGAATTATTGAAACAGCCATGAAAATAAGAAGTAAAATTCCCATTTATTTTGTGATTCAAATAGACTAATCGAGAAACAATAATTTAGGAACCCCACAACAGCTAAATTTCTAATCAGTATACATGATTGTAATGATTCAAATATCAATGTACACCAAACAGTCCAATGCAGAACATTAGTGATAAGTTAGTGAATGAATGTAAGAATAGTCTTTATGTTAGACAACAAAGAATATTAAGTGAATAACATTGAAGTAAACCAGAAGTACATTATCTCTACAGATATCTTTACATTCCTTATCTTCTCTTTATATTTATGCAATAAGAATATAGTACACATTATATTGACTTTAAACAAAATGTTTACTTCATATAGTCTATATAGCTACTATAAACATTTAATTTTCATAACAGATGCATAGCATCAAATTTATAACTATAACTTTAAATGGATACCTCACTGAGTTTTCAACCAAATTTTACAGTATTTAACAGAGTTACATTCAATGTTTATGCATTCATGAATGTCAAAATAATTTATTTTATAACATTTGTTAAGATCATGTAAAAAAAAAACAGCAAAGAGTAGTACAGTATTTTATACTCATCTCAAAATCACTACAATAAAGATTACAATTTTACAACATTAATGGTACCGATAACCCATAATACAAGGATTATATTGCACTGAAACACTGTAAATAATGTATTACCTTGATAAATATGTCTGTTATACTAACTATATAGATATTAAATATAAAAAATAAAAAACTTACACAGGCACTTCTACCAAACCGCCTTTTACCGGATTATGGAAAGACAGATAATTTATCAGTTGTAAAAACCAGTCTTATGTACCAGGCTGTCTAACAAAACAAAGTTTTTAAAACAGAAATTGTATTTTATTTCTATTTACTAAAATTAATAATTTGTCACAATCACTGGTGACGATGATAATATCCCTGTTATGGCAGGGATGTTAACGGTTTTGCTGCAATGTATTACTTTATTTTATAGTTTACTGGCAAAATAGTAGTGTTTCTATGTTGTTCATTACTTTTTAATGTTTTGTACAGATGGCTTTTACACAACAAAGTTAGTGGTTTCAACAAAAGACAATAGTTCTTTTATACTTAAAGTTTTAATAGCATATTACAATGGATTTGTTGGTATTATTTGTTGTTATGTGACTTTTTCGCTCGTCATGTTCACGACTGTTCATAACTCTACTGTACCGTACATGTAGTAATGACTCACCTTGGGAGCCTTCTCTGCCTTGAGCTGGCGAACTCTGTCTGCTTGTTCCTGTAGGTGCTGTTCTACTGTGCTGGGGTCTACAGGCAGCGCAGGGCTCACCTCCTCTACTGGTGACTTCTCTGCTGACTTGCCCTTGGCCGACGATGCCTTCTGTGGAACATACATCACCACGTGTTGAGTTAATGTCTCCAAACCACTACAGAGTTAGCCTTTTTGAGTAACTACCCACGGCTTCCCTGAAATTTGTAGGATAGTAAAGCCACAGTTGTTCAAACCTCGACGAACCGAGTCTTGGTTTAACTAAACTACTGACAGACATCGCAAAGTAATTTAAACTGTGTAATGAACTGTGATGAGACATGGGTTAAACCTTTGTATTGTACCAAGAGACATCTACTCCTAGTTTAAGGGATCCAAAGACAGGGCCATACTAATGGCTTGTTTAATTCATCGGAATACTGTGGCAAATTTTACTGATGAAAGATAAATCCGCATTACTTAGGTTAATTAGTGCGTGAACAGTAATTATTAGGTTAATTATTACTTAGGTTAACAGTAAGTAACTTAAATGTTCAAAAGGCTACTGTCAATGGAGTCCATGCTTCAGTGAAACATATCTGTAATGATAATGGGATATCATTGTGCAGCCTCAGGCTAACTAATGTGGAGGAAATCAAAAAGATTGTTCTGTCACTAAAAAACAAATCATCCGTTGGCTGGGATGAGATCCCAATTAAATTGATAAAAGCCACTGTTAATATCATTGCTGAACCTTTATCTCAAATTATTAACCAGTGTTTAATACATGGAATTTTTCCGGATAAACTAAAACTTTCCCAAATCTCACCAATATTTAAAAAGGGCCTAAAATCGGATATTAACAATTACCGTCCAATTTCTGTATTGAGTAATTTTTCTAAAATATTTGAGAAGGTCATAAATTTGAGATTGGTTAGTTATTTTGAAAGCAATCATCTATTTTATAACAAACAATTTGGATTCAGGAAAAATTTAAGCACAGGTTCTGCACTAACACAGTTTATAAATGAGGTTACCCAGGCTTTGGACGGGTCTCAGGCTACAGCTGGTGTTTTCTGTGACCTGTCCAAAGCTTTTGACTGTGTTGATCACTCAGTCCTTCAGCTCAAGCTGAGTGATTATGGTATTAGGGGAAGTTGTCACTCTCTATTGAGTTCTTACCTTTCTAATAGAAAACAAAGAACTGTAATAACACTGGATAAGATCAAGTACTATTCGCCATGGGAAAACCTATCGGCAGGTGTGCCCCAAGGTTCAATCTTAGGTCCTCTATTCTTTCTAATTTACATTAATGACCTCCCTAAAGCTATTGATCAGGAACTAATTCTTTTTGCAGATGATACAACAGCCTTGATAAAAAATAATAGTACTTCTGAAATGCTATCTTCTCTTGAAAATGTGGTTCATGACATGGAAGGTTGGTTCTTGAACAATGGATTAAAACTTAATCTTGAAAAAACGCAAACAATAAAATTTTCTGTCAGAAACAATGGTAATAAAATTGAATCCCTTAAATTGGCAACGTCTCATAAATTTCTAGGTGTTTACATAGACGAATCACTTAAATGGGATGTACATCTGAATCAATTAAAAAGTAAACTTAGATCCATGTCAATTGTATTTCTGCACTTAAGGGACTGTGTTCCTAAAGAAACTCTGAAAATGGTTTATCATGCTTATGTAGAATCAGTATTGAGGTATGGTATAATCTTATGGGGTCAGGCTACCGGAGTCAAATCAATATTCAGGCTACAAAAACGCATTATCCGTATTATGACCAGCTCTCATCCACGTAGTTCATGCAAAAACCTTTTTCGAAATTTAAAAATCCACACCCTAACAGGACTGTACATCTTGGAATCACTAAACTACATTCATTCAGCTAAAAACGACCTCCCAGAATCAATTCAAATCAACCATAGATATAATACTCGAAATGAAAACATTTTTAGATTTCCAAGGCACCATTTGACCCTTTATGAAAAAAGTCCACTATATGCTGGGCTGAGGCTGTACAATGTGCTGCCTGCAAACTATAAATTGCTAAATGAAAATAATTTTAAAGATAAAATAGGTGAACTCTTAATTGACAGAGCCTTTTATTTAATTGCAGATTTTCACAATGCCCCTTTAGTTTAGAATAGTTTTATCATTCAATTTTGTTAATTATATTATCATCTTGATTACTATTTTATTTTTCATATTCTGACAATTCGAACTCTGACAATGCACCTATTCTGTATGTAACACATGTAAAGAATGTTATGTGCAAATAAAATATGTCTATGTCTATGTCTATGTCTATGTCTATGTCTAATCGAGGCTCTACTGTCTTAACATTTACGGTATCCGGAATTTAATTCTATGAACTCAAGAAATTGTAGCACATGATTGACTTAAGCATAATTTTAACTGTTCAAACAAGATAAACTTCAAAATTTTAACCACAGTTAAGATGATCTATTGGTATTCTGGAGTCAGAGGCGCAATAACAATGAATTGTAATTATTAAACTGGACGAATCTAAAAAACCATGATGATGAGCGTCATCGCTAACTCTGTTGATGATCATAAAGATATCGGTTACTCTGCCATGATGATAGCGTTCTGGGCAACTGTATTGACGGTTGCAGCAATATCGACAACTGTATCGATGGTTGCAGCGATATCGGCAACTGTGTCGACGATTGCATAGGTATCGGCAACTGTATTGACGGTTGCAGCAATATCGACAACTGTATCGATGGTTGCAGCGATATCGGCAACTGTGTCGACGATTGCACAGGTATCGGCAACTGTATCGACGATTGCATCGATATTGGCAACTGTATCGACAGTTGCAGCGATATCGGCAACTGCGTCGACGATTGCACCGGTATCGGCAACTCCGTCGACGGTTACAGTGTTATTGGTCACTTGTCGACGGTTCAGCGATATCGGCAACTGTGTCGACGGTTACAGCAGTATTGGCAACTCCATCGATGGTTACGGCGGTATCGGCAACTCCCTTGACAGTTAAGGCTAGTACTCACTAGGACACCCGGTCGCTTATCAACCGGCGACCTGGTTGACGAGCGACTAAGTTGTTGATTGAACGTTTTATTGCCGGGGGGTACACACTAGGATACCTAGCACTTTCAACCGAGCAGGAAATCAAAATTTGGTGGGGATGGACTGTGTTTGGTTCTGGAATCTGGTTCGAGCTCTAGTTGCACTGACCTGTGTGTTGTGACAACATGCCCACCTACGAAGAAGAGATTGCTGCCGCAGTTATAATTCTAATTAATTGCAGTAACCATAGAAGAAGGAAGACATTGTTCAAAAGATTTTGGGCTAAAGAGTGGCTTCAACGCAGACACAGTTACAGCCACATGGCACTTCTACGAACTTTGCGAGATGATAATCCTCAGGATTACAAGAATTATTTGAGGATGTCAGACGACAATTTCCGTCACATTTTGCAATTGGTGACGCCTCATATTGGAAAAAAAGCTAGCTTGAAAGAGACCACGTTTAGCACTAGCACTTTTTAGTTTTGACAGTTGACACAAACAGTGTACTGCGCATGCGCTAGCCGTCTTTAGTCGATCGACTTGGTCGCTGAAGCGTACACACTCTAGTTTTTTGAGAAATCTGATTGCCCGGCGATAAAATGGTTGATCGGAAACCCCCAGGTTTTCGATACATGTCCGAAAACCAAAAAGTTGCCTGGCAACCTACAAATCGCCGTCAACCAAATTGACAGACACGTACACACACGGCGATATTTGTGCAATTTGGTCGCTCGTCAACCAGATCGCCGGTTGATAAGCGACCGGGTGTCCTAGTGAGTACTAGCCTTTACAGCGGTATCAGCAACTCCGTCGACGATTGCAGCGGTATCGGCAACTCCGTTGACAGTTACAGCGGTATCAGCAACTCTGTTGACAATTGCAGTGGTATCGGCAACTCCGTTGACAGTTACAGCGGTATCGGCAACTCCATCGATGGTTGCAGCGGTATCGGCAACTCCGTCGACGATTGCAGTGGTATCGGCAACTCCGTTTACAATTACAACGGTATCGGCAACTCCGACGACGGTTACAGCGGTATTGGTCACTTGTCAAAGGTTGCAGTGGTATTGGTCACTTGACAAAGGTTGCAGTGGTATTGGTCACTTTGTTGGCGATTGCAGCGATATCGGCAACTCCGTCGACGATCCGATCGCGATGGCATTGTTCCGTCGACTTGATGGGCCTAATCGCGGCAAAATCGGGTACACCGTCGACCATGTATTTTTCTAGTAATCGTGGTATTTCCTTAAAAAAAGTCAGAGAGTACATTAACGAAGTGACATAGGTTTTGTACTTTGGCTGGACATCGAACGTGACACATTTCTAGTTAGCAGTCATGTGCATACTTTCTAAATCTACGCATTCAGTAACAGCTGATGTTGATAAAAAAAATTACATTTTTATTTCATTTCATATTTACCTCTGACAGAAAATATTGGTTTTATTTGCTTTAATTAGTTAACTTATATTGGTTGCATTTCATTATATTTTACTTTGACAGACACTCTTGTTTTTATTTGCTTTTATTTGTTTACTGACGGGTTCTTGGTATTCTTAACCTAAAGACGATACAACAGTTCACAATTTAATTATTGAAAATTAAAACATAAATAAATAAATAACGAGGACTAAAATTGAATGAGAAATCTATTTTCACATTATTGAAAAGTACGAGTACAAAATTCAAATTTATTAAAATGTTCTAAAACAACAAAAGATCTTTCAACTAGGCCTCTTAATATTGATTGCAGCTCCTATTTTAAACACACAATTGAAAACTTTAAGAGCTATCACCTTATCAGGTACAGTATATTTACATTTGTTTAGTCGTTTGTTGTCGGGCTTTGTACCACTGACATATGCTACACAAACGCACACAACAACACGCGGGCAGTCTCAGATCTACACGGCTGTAGACTACACGCACGCGCAACGTGGCCGCAGTACGTCACGTGACACGGTGACAGATATCACTCTCTCGCTCACTCACACTTTCACTCTCACTTTCGGTGTAAACTGGTTGTGTTCTGCTGACACAGAAATACTTCGGGCCAAATCCCAAGGTAAACAATCGATCGGTGCGATAATGACACACTTCCTTGTCCATCTTACACACATACGACACAGATGCTCGAACACAGTGGCTGTAGAAAATATCTTATATTTTATCCAAGAGCAAAATTTCAATAAATTTAAGAAAATGTTAAAAGAATATTTATGTGAAGCGACCTATTTTAAAGTAGAAGATCTGTTCAATTAGGCCTATTATTGTTTTTCTACCCATTTGACGACCACGTCGCAGGAGCGATGCTAGTGGGACATCATCAAGTATCAAGTAAGTATAAGTATCCTCAAATTGGAATACGTTTTTGTCAGTTATCTCATTTGAAGATTCAACAAAAATGTCTTACGAAGCCATCTAACAGTTATGGCTAACTAAGGCTTTATTTTCTACATTATAGGTATATTTATTCAAATAAAATTACTGTACTTTGGAAACAAAAAAATAATAAATATTTTTCTGTGCATAGTCAATGTAAATATCAACAAGGATCATGATATAAATGTCTCCGTAGTAGTTTGAACCAGAGACCACTTTAACCACCATAGCGTGGATTGTTAAGCCTTCGGGATTTCCTTATCTCAGAATCCTATTTTGGCTATTAGCTCAGATAACCGGGAGAAACAACGGTACCGCGTTCTATCGGATTCAATGGATTCAACTCAATGGACTCAATGAACTCAGCTCAATTTTTACAATACACCATGATAGAACTAATCAGAATTTGAAAATAAAAACTCCTAGATCGTAAGCTGAGCTAGGTACAACACGGACTGCAATGTAGCCTGATGCATAATGAATAGCACGGCATTTGCCAAATATTATCTCATTGTTTTGATGTCCACAAAAGTGTTGTTCGCGTTCCTCATGTCAACGTTTTTTCATCAAATTTGCAGTGTAATGTCATTTAAAATTAATTACCTAACAGGTAAAAATTAGTTATAAATGGTTTTTAAAATATATATTTTTTATATAAGAACGAAATTAAAAAAAATCTTCAATATAGGTTTACAATCATATTACATAGTTTTTAAAATGGCTTAAATATTAAACTGTTTTTAAATTTTAACCTAGAGGCTAATAATAGTATTATTTCGCTTATTCTCCTGCATTACATATTGAATAACCGGTACAAAGTTTGTCAGATTGTTTATTGTTTGTAAGAAATTTTCAACTGCAAGATGAAGTAATTGTTTTAACATATACATTATTATCTGATGTTTTGATGTTGATACAAAATAGCATTCAAACCTCCCCCCCCCCAAAGAAATCTTGTTCATTAGTCACCTCGCTTATCAGAAAAGTCATGTTACAAACTATTGTCAGTATACAGTACTATCTGCCAGCTGACCTGATAACTGATTGTGGTTTGCCTGATAACAAGTAATTTAAAGATGACTATCTGTGTACCCGTTCTACGCACGGGGATCTTATAGTATCAGTTGAAACCTTCTTATAAAAAGAATAGTAGTTGGTTTGCATATTTTCAGATATGCTGGCCAAACTATTTATTATACATAACTTCATTTTATGTCGTTTGTTGTTGTTCCGGATCGGTATGACAATCAATAAAAGGCTAAATTACCAATTACCTATGTCCGCCGGTCGATCCTAATGTAGGCTATCCTATTACAGGAGATGCATTTCGGCGAAATTAAATCGCCATCATCAGTCCTAATATAAGGTCTTGAGCTTCCCCATTAGGTGCATCTTGGAGTTTTTGAAACACATACACGAACTGTACACTTATACACATAACGAATAAAACATAAATACACGGTAGGCCTACTTTTATTTTTACTATGGACAAGTAGACGCGCGTCGGTCGTGTGCCGAGTCTTGACTGAAAACGCTTATTTAAAAAATGTAAGTTCCCAGCAATATACAACACTGATTCAAGGTCTATTTCCCGGTTATCAAAACTCAAGAACAATTTTATGCACAAAGAATCTCTATTTTCATTTACTGTTACCCTACAAATTATTGCACTTGCGATTAATTAAATCTGTTATGTAAGGAAAAACGTTTTTAATCTTAATTGGTTTGGATTTGCTTTCAAAACTAGAAGAAATAATCTTGATTTGAACAGCTGTTCGTTATTTCATAGAAGAATATGTGCTAAACATTGGGAGAAAACTTTACAATAATCGCACAAAATTGGGTTTTTAAACGTCCGTCATTTTATTTACAAAGTGTTGACGCCATATTTTAATGGCTAAAGACAATCTCGCCAATCCAGTGAATGCATTAAAATGATTTGGAACTTGATAGGTACTCTCGTTTTTCAGGAGTAGGCCGCGTAAAATGGCTCTTGGGTCGTAACAGACTGGAAGACAGACAGAAATTTAGATGCGACTTGTTTCGGTTTCTCTAATGTATAACACGTAAAAATAACCTAAAAGTTTATGATTCTGAGCAATGTACAGACAAAACTCTAATTTTATTTATATAGATATGTATTTTATTACAGGAGTACCAGTAGTGGCGTGGTGACTGGCTTGTTTATTGACTCCAAGAGTTTATTGTTGATTGAACACTTTTTCATACAGCCTATTTATGTCATCAAATACAGTACAGCCAATTAAAAATAAGGTTTCAGTTTCAGTCAGCGAAACTATGAGTTACTTGTATAGTTTTTTACTAGTTTACATCAAGCTAGGTTTCATGTCTTTGTTTGATGGCATTTGTTGTATTAACTTCTTTTTAAGAAGTTATACATTTTACAAATCTTTACCTTTGACTGCAATAATTGTACTAATTTTGTTAGTAGAAAAAACTATTTTAAAGAATGTTAAGGACCATACAAGGGAGATGCTGATATGACAATGAAGACAAAGGCAACATTATTAGCTTGTCATTTTGTCAATCAAAGTGAAAATAAAATTACTATGAGAGGTCGATTGTACTGTCAACATTAAATCAACAAGGCAATGTTCTACTTTACTTTAGGCAAGGACAGGCACACACGCTGACATCTGTTTACATTTCTTATTCCCGATTCATATTTATTAAATTATCTTAAAATTCTATATACCACAATGTTAATGTAATGTGTATGTTGTAGATTTCATAAAAATTGCAGACCATTCCTACTTTAAAATAAAATATGCAATGTAGCTCTGAAAACACACTCACCTTAATTTTTCATATACCACCGTATATGGGACAAGCCACACTAAAGAAAAAAATGCCTAGTAAGTTTTTTGTATGAGGTCAGATGAGCTGAATTGCACAGATATTCTCAGCAACTAATTATTGTGGTTTGTCAATTAATTTACAGGTTCCTCTCAAAAATAAGATTTTTCCGCCATATTTTTTTACCCATCATAATCCACCGAGATAAAATTGAGTTTTCAAATTCTAGTACTGTACTATATTGTTAACTGAATTAAGTAAGCCTAGATATATCTAAAAAAACTTATAAAAAATTAATTCACTGAAAAAAAATCTATTCAGGAGCAAGATAACATTCAAAATTCTCATTTTTTGGTAATACAGATATGGTGACAATTAAAAATCATGAAAATAAACCAGATTTAACTTTTTATAGTTTATTAAAATATAGTCTAATTTCAGGGAGGGATTTCATTATGTAGTTCAATTAAGAATTTGTCCTAAATTCTGCCCTACCTTGGTGTCAAAATCTAAAGTAGTAGGAAACATTTATCAATCCGCCTCAAATTGTAAAACAATTTCAAGTGTAATAGTGCATTGAAAATATAAAATTAAGAAAATAACCAAAATATTCCGGTACATTATTTGACCTAGAGTAAAGAATTTTTAATACAAGCATAGATAGATAATATTTGTTGGTTTTAGTGAACACTTTCTTTTTAACAAAACTGACACTATGCAATCAAGAAATTTCAGTTTTAGCTGGGCTTTTAGGTATTACACAACTGTTTAGTGATTTAATAAAGTAGATTAGAATGTTGTGCAGTTTGCAAGAAAAGAGGCAGAACACACTTGAACACAGTCCATATTTTCTGGGATGAATAAAAATGGTACAGCATGGACTTGACAAAACAAATTACAAACATTATGACCTTTTAGCATTATGTATGTGCAAGATAAAATGTTTAAAGGAGGTTTTTCAGAGGTGAACAACATTCAATAACACCCAAAAAAAACAAATGCTTCAGTGAACAATATTTGCAATATCAGGCTGAGTCAATGAATTCTTTCTCTTTGTGTAATACAACATCATATACAATATACAGTATATATTTTCCTTTTAAATTTCTCGAAATAGGGCTGCTAATATACTTAAGGTAATAAAGTAACTGAGCCAGCACCGTGAAATAATTATATTTTTTCATCAAGTCACGTGTTTTGGACCAAGTCCATTTTAAGACTTTAGTAACAATTAACAATTGTATATACAGGGTTTATAAAAAGTTGGGAGACCCCCTGTCAATTTTTTACGGCTCACAATAGAAAAACTAAACTTTGCACACCTTTATGGCATGTTATGAAGTACCTACTTTTTGGGCATAACTGCTACATCCCCAAAATGGGTGATTTTGGGGGAAACTCAAAAATGTCAGATGGTAAGACCCATCGAGTGACTCCTCATTTTAAAGGTCGTGATAACAGAAAACTAACAACACAAACTAGGGGTCTCAACCCAGTAAAAAATGGCAGTCAATTGAAATTCTCAGAAGTGAAATTTAACTTAAAGCTTTCCAAGTCTGGAAACCCCCTGTAAATTTTGTAACTGCTCACACATTTAAAATTTTTTAGTTTCTCCCAAAATCCCCCATTTTGGGTTTGCGAACCAAGTAGAAGTTAGGCTCAAAAAGTACTTCTTAACATGCAATAAAGGTTTGTAGAGTTAAGTTTTTCTAGTGTGAGCCGTTACAAAATTTACAGGGTGTCTCCAAACTTGGAAAGCTGTAAGTTAAATTTCACTTCTGAGAATTTCAATTGACTGGCATTTTTTACTGGGTTAAGATAGAGACCCCTAGTTTGCATTGTTAGTTTTCTTTTATCACGACCTTCAAAAATGGGGGTTCACTCGATGGGTCTTACCATTTAAAATTTTTGAGTTTCCCCCAAAATCCCTATTTTGGGGATGTACACCAAGTGACGACTATGCCCAAAAAGTACTTCATAACATGCCATAAAGGTGTGCTGAGTTTGGTTTTTCTAGTATGGGCCATTAAAAAATTGACAGGGGGTTTCCAGACTTTTTATCAACCCTGTTTATATAATGTTTATATAATGTAATGTAAGATGTTAACAACTTTTCAATGAGTAGGCTATTTTTTACTGAATTGATTGTCAAATTTCTTATTTTTAAGTGGACTATAAATTGATTTTTTAAGTACCTGAAAATTACAGTTCGCAAATGAGAATAAGTTTTAAAAGTGATAAAACCTATTTAAATGAGTAACATTATAAACCTAAAGTAAGTATAGGACTCACTTCTCTACCTGAAGACATGGATGTAACCTTGTAACTCTCAGTACTGGGAGATTCTGATATGGTAAAACATACAGAGAAATAAGAATGGACATTACACCTGGCTTTACTGAGGAAATCATCTTGGGCTGAACCAACCACACCTGTCTCACTCCACTGGCTTCAAATTCGCAATCATTATATTGAATAAATTAAACATACTTGTATGCAGTCAAGGGGTGAGAGTTTTATGGAGTAAAAAATGGGTTTTCTTTTCTTGACCACCAAAAACAGAAATTTTGCAATTCCTTTCAAATCCATTTTGTAGAGCTATAAGAAACAAAGGCCCTAATTTAGTATCCTGAAGTGTTTATGTATGGTTAATGGTTAAAGATAAAATTAAAGAAATTGTGTTTTAGAGAATAAAAAGTTGTAGTTTGTTAGTTAAGGGATATAGTCCTACAACATTTGGCAATTCCCATTTGGCTTGTTCATGCTAAGCTATTAACATTTCAATAAAAAACACACTTTATTACCTTCTCTGTAGCAGCAAACCTAAGTACTCATTAAAATTAATGTTATTTAAATAGAATAACAAATCACACAGTTTAAAGGGAATATTTTATTGATAATCTAAACAAGTAAATGAAAATTCGCTTAGTCTGCAGGTTTGCTGCGGCGGGGGTATTTTTGTCATAACTGTTGTGGAAATAAATATGATTTTGTTTGGTTTTGAGTCTTTATAAGATGTGCGTTTGCTAGTAAGGTGAAAACATAATACTGTATACCTGCTGCAGCAAACCTGCCGACTAAGCGATTTTCCATTTGCATGGATTGATTTTCAATTAATCTATTGAATTAACATATGTTTAACGAGAACCTAGGTTAGTTGCTACAGGGAAACTAAAAATGTGTGTTTTTTAAATGAAAATATCAATATGAAATATGAAAGTATGAAATAAATAAATCCGCCAAGATTGATCAAAATATATCCATAAACAAGCCAACAACAATTTTCTCCATAAGAATAACATAGTAATTATAAATTAACAACTTTTAGCGAATTTCCCTATAGGGAAGTAGCTATTACCGTAGGTGGCACGGTAAGACCTAGGCAAGGGACCGATTTACTTTTTCATTTTGATGTCCCCAGAGGCTAAAAACACCATTCGTTCAAATTTTTATATATGTATATATATATATATAGATTTATATATACAGGGTGTAAATTAAGTCTGGCACACATTTTTTATCTTTTTTTCTATAGTAGATAGAAGAAATCAATTTGCGGGAATGATTAATAACAAATGTTAGGAACTTTTTACAAATTTTGAAAATAAAAATTCCCTTAAGGGCAAGGGGGGGTGGGGGGTAACTAAAAATTTTCAAATGACAACCCCCATCTTGTGACCCCTCATTTTAAAGGTCATTGGAAGACAAATCCAAAGATGTGTCTAAAAAATTGTTTTTTGCACCCTATCCAAGATGGCGGTTTAAAATGTACTTAGGGTTCAATGGGTAAATTAGGTATGGCACACATTTCTTATCTTTTTTACTCTTTGTAGATAGAAGGAATTAATTTGCGGGACTGAGTAAGAACAAATGTTTGACACTTTTTCATAATTTTGAAAAAAAATCCCCTTAAGGGTAAGGTGGGGGTGGGGGGTAACTAAAAATTTTCAAATGACAACCCCCATCTTGTGACCACTCATTTTCAAGGTATTTGGAAGACAAATTTAACGATGTGTCTGAAAATTTTTTTTTTGCATCCTGTCCAAGATGGCGGCTTTAAATGTGCTTGGGGTTAAACGGGTGGGGTCTGGAACACAATTTTATCTTTTTTGCCATTAATAGATAGAACTTATCCACTCGTGGGACTGAGCCAAAATTAGGCACCTTTTTATTTATTTGAAAAAATCCCCTAATGGTAAGGGGGGGGGGGGGCGACTAAAAATTTTCAAATGACAACCCCCATCTTGTGACCTCTCATTTTAAAGGTATTTGAGAGACCAATTTAACAATGTGTCTAAAAATGTTTTTTAAGCACCCTGTCCAATATGGCGGCTTAAAATGTGCTTAGGGTTGAACAAGTAAATTACGTCTGAAACACATTTTTATTTTTTTTTTTACCAAAAATAAAGTTATAATAGATTTGATAGTTTATATCAGAAAAACTTGGACAATAGGACGAACTGCAATAAACAAACTTATGTAGCTCTTATCACTTAGTAAATAAATCTGATAATTGAGATTCCAGGTTTGGACGTTGCACTCACTTGGAATTCCTATCCTCTTTCTTAAGACTGCAGGCTAATCAGGTAACAATCTTATCAGTTTTTCCTTATTCCCCTTCAGTCTGTGTAGGTAGTTTCTTTGGAGTAGTCGTAAGTACATCTTTTATTATTTTTATTTAACATGGCGTTGTTAACAACAAAACAGAAGATAGAAATACTTGTCATTGTTGGCTATGGAGATAAAAAACGGACTCAACTTGAAGCGTGTGATATTTTTAACAACTTGTACCCTGATCGCCAAATTAATCGAGCTACAGTATCTAAGATATGTAATAAGTTTGCTGAAACGGGGGATGTTGCAAGTAAACCAAGAAGTGGTAGGCCAAAATCTGTACTCACTGAAGAAACTAGACATAAAACAGAAGATAGAAATACTTGTCATTGTTGGCTATGGAGATAAAAAACGGACTCAACTTGAAGCGTGTGATATTTTTAACAACTTGTACCCTGATCGCCAAATTAATCGAGCTACAGTATCTAAGATATGTAATAAGTTTGCTGAAACGGGGGATGTTGCAAGTAAACCAAGAAGTGGTAGGCCAAAATCTGTACTCACTGAAGAAACTAGACTGAATATACTTCTTAGCGTTGAAGAAAATCATCACACATCGACACGTAGGATTGGAAATGACTTTGGGATAAGTCACATGTCGGTCCACAAAGCCCTTAAAGCCGAGAAGTTTCATCCTTTTAAGGTTCAGTTAATACATGAATTGAACGAGGACGATTTTGACCGCAGGATTGAATTCTGTGAACTCATGATGCAACGGTGTACTTTGGATCCAATGTTCAAAAATAGAATTGTATTTTCAGATGAGGCTTCATTTAGTCTTCATGGTCACGTAAACAGACAAAACTATAGGTATTGGTCTCCTGAAAATCCTCATTGGGCTCAAGAATGCCATACTCAAAATCCCCAAAAAGTCAATGTTTGGGCAGGCATTGTCGGGACCAAATTAATAGGGCCATTCGTGATCGAAGGAAATCTAAACGGAAACCGTTATCTGGAGTTACTGCGAGAGTCGATAGTACCTGCCATTGCCCATGAGTTTCCTCCGGAAGACGAAGAAAATGTTGTCAACGAGAACATTTGGTTTCAGCAAGATGGCGCACCACCTCACTATAATGCTGAAGTCCGAAATTACTTGGACGAAGTTTTTCCAGATCGTTGGATAGGGAGGCGGGGAGCTATTGAATGGCCTGCCAGATCACCCGACTTGACGCCGTTAGACTACTTTTTGTGGGGCCACCTAAAAAGTAGAGTATTTGTTAACCGCCCAGAAAACATCCAGGATCTCACAGCAAGAATAATAATGGAAGCACGATCTATTAATGAAGAAACGCTGTCCAGGGTGGTAAACGAATTTTACAATCGGTTGGGGCTCTGTCAAGTTTCTCTTGGGCATCAGTTTGAGCATTTGTGAATATTAACAAGTACGTAAAGTTGATTATTGCAATTACATTTATTATTTGGTTTAGGAATTCTATTAATTTTGATTGCTATTGTGTTTTTGTTGTTGTAGGGTTGTAGTATTATTGTAATTATTTGGTATTCTATTTTATTGTATTGGTAATCAATTTTTACACTATCAAACATTAGAGTATAAAGGAAAAAAGGTGTTCCAGACATAATTCACCCGTTCAACGCTAAATGCATTTTAAGCCACCATATTAGACAGGATGCAAAAAAAACATTTTCAGACACATCGTTAAATTTGTCTTCCAAATACCTTTAAAATGAGGGGTCACAAGATGGGGGTTGTCTTTTGAAAATTTTTAGTTGCCCCCCCCCCTTACCATTAGGGGATTTTTTCAAATAAATAAAAAGGTGCCTGATTTTGGCTCAGTCCCACGAGTGGATAAGTTCTATCTATTAATGGCAAAAAAGATAAAATTGTGTTCCAGACCCCACCCGTTTAACCCCAAGCACATTTAAAGCCGCCATCTTGGACAGGATGCAAAAAAATTTTTTTCAGACACATCGTTAAATTTGTCTTCCAAATACCTTGAAAATGAGTGGTCACAAGATGGGGGTTGTCATTTGAAAATTTTTAGTTACCCCCCACCCCCACCTTACCCTTAAGGGGATTTTTTTTCAAAATTATGAAAAAGTGCCAAACATTTGTTCTTACTCAGTCCCGCAAATTAATTCCTTCTATCTACAAAGAGTAAAAAAGATAAGAAATGTGTGCCATACCTAATTTACCCATTCAACCCTAAGTACATTTTAAACCGCCATCTTGGATAGGGTGCAAAAAAAAATTTTTAGACACATCTTTGGATTTGTCTTCCAATGACCTTTAAAATGAGGGGTCACAAGATGGGGGTTGTCATTTGAAAATTTTTAGTTACCCCCCACCCCCCCTTGCCCTTAAGGGAATTATTATTTTCAAAATTTGTAAAAAGTGCCTAACATTTGTTATTAATCATTCCCGCAAATTGATTTCTTCTATCTACTATAGAAAAAAAGATAAAAAATGTGTGCCAGACTTAATTTACACCCTGTATATACGTCCGTTAACGCGATAACTTGAGTAATTTTTGTCCGATTTTGATGAAATTTGGTTTAAACGTGTAACTCGGGATAAACTTGAATGAGTTCGCGAACCAGCATGATCGGACCATGGGAACGGGGTTTTACGGGGGGTTTTATGGGGTAAAAAAAGGTTTTTCTAATTTTTGACCCTCAAAATACAAAATTTCCCAATTTCTCTCTAGACCTTTTTAAAGAGCTTAAAAAAACAAAATAATTTAGTATAGCAAAGTGTTTTTGTACGGTTATTGGTAACGGAGAAAATTCAAAAAATTGTAAATTTAAAATTCCCATGTTATTCTTATGGAGAATATTGCAAAATGTTGTTGTTTGCTTGTTTATGGATATATTTTGATCAAACTTGTTAAATTTATTTATTTTATACTAAGCTATGAATATTTTACTAAAAAATACATTTTATTAGTTTCCTTGTAGCAGCAAACCTAGGTACTCAATCTTATGTTATTTAAACAGATTTAATTAAAAATCAACTCAGACAAATGGAAATTCGCTTAGTATGCAGGTTTGCTGCGGCGGGGGTATTTGAATTTACTCCGTAACCAATCACCATACAAAAACACTTTGATATACTAAATTATTTGTTTTGTAAGCTCTATAAAAAGGTCTGGAGAAAAATTTGTAAATTTTGTGTTTTAAGGGCAAAAAATTTGAAAAACCCATTTTTACCCCATAAAACCCACCATTAAACCCTGTTCCAGACACACACACATATTTATATATATAAATCTATATATATATACTAGCTGACCCGGCGAACTTCGTATCGCCTAAGTTATAGGTTTCCCCTAAGACAGACCGATGGAAAGAAAGTACCGTTACGTTTAATTTTCAAGATGATCTCGTTCGCATCGCTCAATCACGTCCTGGTTAAAGTTCGTTCGCTACGCTCACTCACCTTTGGGTTGGAGCTCGTTCGCTACGCTCACTTGACTTCAGGTTAGCTCGTTCGCTACGCTCACTCGCCTCCAGGTTGAAGTTCGTTCGCTACGCTCACTCACCTTTTGGTTGCAAATTAGCTGTTGTCATAAATGTAAAAGAAATAATAGTGCTGCACCCTGTTGGTAATCCTTGTAACTTTAATGCTATTGAACATCATAGAACAGAACCAACATGTTTAATTGAAACAGCTGTTAAGATTCATTAATTCCATTTCTCATAAGGTTAACATGGGAAACTCCAGAGCCACTGGGGCAGAGCCCTTTTAAGAATTTCGAAACGGGAAATAGTTTACGTCCGATTCGCATACCTACAGAATTTACACACCAAATTTCATAACGATCGGTGAAGTCGTTCCGGAGGAGTTTGCAGACAAACACTGTGACACGAGAATTTTATATATTAGATATATATAACAATTTAAACTAATGGTGTTTTTGGCCTCCGGGGACATCAAAATGAACAAGTAAATCAGTCCTGGGCCTAGGTCTTACCATGAGACCTACGGTAATAGCTACTTCCCTATAGGGAAATTCGCTAAAAGAAATAAACGTCCATCTGTGGTGTTCGAAAAGCTACTGGCCAGAAAAATTAGTTGTTTCTCACTTGAGCTTCTGTGCAACAACCAGTTTGTAGGCATTTAAATTCAAATCGTCATGTAAAATACCATTAAACTGGTCATAGAAACACCTACCTTACTAGTAAAGCAACAGAATGTTTTCTTGCTGATCTTTTTGGACTTAGGAGAACAGATTCCCGAACTCTGGCGATTTCATTATTTGCTGTGGTTTTTCTGGACCAATTGTTTGACAAATAAATAAAAGGTTAAAATATCTGATTGTCGCCTTGTGGTCCAAAGTGTTGTCCTAGTGGATTATGTACATTTCGGCGTGAGCGCCATTGTCGAGTCTCGACACACGTCTGGCGCGCCTCCATATCCTGCCTGTACACACGTAGCTAAAAAGTAAATCTATGTTAAATAATGATCGACCAGTGTTTATGTGTTTTTGTGTTGTGAACTTTTTACGCACCTCTACAGGGAAGTCTAGTACTAGTTCTTATACGGGTACGACGATGGCGCTCACGCCGAAATGTACATAACCCTATAATACACTAGGACAATGCTTTGGATCACAAGGCAACAATCAGGTATTTTAACCTTTTATTTATTTGTCTGGCGATTTTCTCATCTGTACGTACAGACTTTGACCTCACCAGGGGTTTATTCTTGAGAATAGGTCCTTAGTTCTTAAATAAAACACCCACCTATAGATAGTATTCTTAGAGGGAGTCACACCATGACGGATGGTTTTGGTATGGTTTTGAAATAACCGCTGAGTTACAATCACAGATTAATTTTTTAATAAGCTTCAATGCAAAACGCACGGTGTTGTACTGTCCAACGATCCATGATTACTCAAATGGCATGACATTTGTTGTTGTTTAATACAACAATGAAAATTCTAAGCAAAACAACAGCTGATTGACGTGTTTAAAAATGATCTGTTATTTATAAACCACCCTTCATATAGATTTATATATATATACGATAACTTGAGTAACTTTCGTTTGATTTTTATGAAATGAAGGTGTAAGGCAGGATAAACATGAATGAGTTCGCGGACCAGCATGATCGGACGACGGGAACGGGGTTTTATGGGAAATGATGATATGGGGTAAAAATTTGATTTTCTAATTTTTGACCCTCAAAACGCAAAACTTCCCAATTTCTCTCTAGGCCATTTCAAAGATCTTAAAAAAAAAAATAATTTAGTACATCAAAGTGTTTTTGTATAGTTATTCCAACACAACTTCCTGCTGTTGGTCTTATCAGCCCGCGGTTGGTTCCAGGCGGTCTCAGCTATAACGAAGTTGTTAAGTCAAAACCATCGAGTGTTGTGAAAAAGCAGAGCAAATGTGTGGTGTCAAGTGTTGAGGGTGATCCATCAGTGTTAGAGTTAGATTCCTGTTTAGATGATAGTTCTCCTTTAATTTTAAACTGATTCATTCTGACAATGACCTTGTACCTGCTAAATTAAGTAACTTAGATAATTCTTTGCACAAAACAAATTCACTGGCTCAAAATAACGAACTAAAAGGTTTATGTAATCAATCTTTTTATTCAACTAACTGTGATTTAATAATGCATTACAATTGTCAAGGTTTAAATTTAACAAAAATTTCAGCTCTCAATTTATTTTTATCTAAGGCCAATTTGAATATTAAAGCTATATCTTTTAATGAACATTGGTTAGATCATAATTCAGCCTCTCTGTTAAATACAATTAATAATTTTAAATTGGCTAGTTCTTATATAAGAGAAAGTGGCTGTAGGGGCGGATCTTGCATATTAGTGGATAAGAACTGTAAATATGTAACAATAACACAGTTTTCCAATTTAAATGAAGACTTTATTTTTGAATGTTCTGCTATTGAACTTGTGGATTTTAACTCAATTTTAATTTCTATTTATACAGTACCGTACCAAATTTCAATATAAGTAAACAGTTTTTAGATAGACTTGAAATTCTATTTTTGATAATACAGAAAAAATTCAAAAAAAAATACTGTTTTTGTAACTGGAGATTTTAACATAGACATTTTAACGAATGACACATTCACAAGTAGATTTAAAGAAATTGTCGAATGTAATGGTTTCTGTTTTCAATTTGAGGAGCCAACTAGAATAACAAATACTTCATTTACTTGTTTGGATAATTTTATCACATCCAAAACGTTTAGTTGCCATTACAGGTTAAACACTGAGTTAGGTCTTTCTGATCACAATGCTATATTTATAAACCTCCCTAAGCTAGCCAAGTGTAAAACCATCAAGAATACTTCTAGTTCGTTTAAGAAAAGAATCATCTCTGATAGAAATACAGATGAATTTTGCAAATATCTACAGAGCACTAATAATAATTTTGTATTTAACCCCGCTTTAAACCCCAATGAAAATTACAATAGTTTTTTGAGAAATTTTTTATTATCTTTCAATCATATATTTCCTGTTAAATCACTAAAAAAGAATGCTAAAACTAATAAATCTACTCTGAATTGGGTGACCCAAGGTATAAGAATTTCCAGTAAGAGGAAACGAGAATTGCACTTGGAAGCCAAGTTTAGTAGAAACCAAGAGTTTTTATCCTATGTAAAGCAATAAAAAAAAATATTTAATAAAGTTGTAAAAAATTCAAAAATTCTCTCAAATAATAACCTAATTAGAAAATCTGAAAACAAGTCTAAGGCAGCTTGGCAAATTGTTAACAATGAACTGGGTTTAAACCGTACTCAAAGATACAAAATTATTTTAAAAGATGATACAAACCAAACCACTGTTGATAATCCTGATGATGTAGCTAAGCTTTTTAACAGTTTTTTCTGTAATACAGTTATTAATCTGAATGTAAAAAAGGCTTCTGTCAATGGTGTTCATTCGTCTGTAAAATCATACTGCAGTGATGGTGGGGTTACATTGTGCAATCTTAGCCCCACTAATAAAGATGAAATAAAAAAGATAATCCTTTCTCTAAAGAACAAAATTTCAGTAGGCTGGGACGAAATCCCAATTAAATTGATCAAATCTGCTGCTGACATTATCTCCGAACCCTTATCTCTTATTATAAATCAGTGTTTAAAGAATGGTGTTTTTCCGGATCAACTCAAGTACTCCCAAATTTCTCCCGTTTTTAAGAAAGGTTCAAAATCAGATATTAATAACTACCGTCCAGTATCAGTATTAAGTAATTTTTCTAAAATATTTGAAAAAGTAATAAGCTATAGACTAGTTAATTATTTTGAAAGTAATAATTTATTTTACAATAAACAATTTGGTTTCCGAAAAAACTTAAGCACAGTTTCTGCTCTTACTCAGTTTGTTAATGAGATTGCAGAGGCCTTGGACAGGTCTCAGGCCACAGCAGGTGTTTTCTGTGACCTGTCTAAGGCTTTTGATTGTGTGGATCACTCACTCCTGTTGCTAAAACTTATTGATTATGGGATTGGGGGAAGTTGCTTTTCTTTAATACAATCTTACCTTTCTGAAAGAAAACAAAGAACTTTAATTTTAGAAGATAACAACAAACATTATTCACCATGGGAAATTATATCCACAGGTGTTCCCCAAGGCTCAGTATTGGGCCCACTTTTTTTTCTTATTTACATTAATGATCTTCCAAAAGCTATTAATAAAGAACTAATTCTTTTTGCCGATGACACTACTGCTTTGATCAAAAATAATAATACAGCTGAAATGTTTTCTTCTCTGCAAAGTGTGGTAAAGGACATGGAGCAATGGTTTTTAGAAAATGGGTTAAAACTTAATGTTGAAAAAACAAATATTATTAAATTTTCTACTAGACACAAAAATATGGAAAACTGTTCCTTTAATTTAGTTGAAGCTCATAAATTCTTAGGGGTTTACGTGGATGACGCAGTTAAATGGGATTCACATTTGAATTATTTACGTAACAAAATTAGGTCGATATCATCTTTATTCATACATTTAAGGGACTGTGTTTCTATTGAGACACTTAAAGTAGTTTATCATGCTTATGTGGAGTCAGTGTTAAGATATGGCATAATTTTATGGGGCCAAGCTACTGGTATTAAAACTTTATTCAGGTTACAAAAACGTATTATTCGTATTATTACCAACTCTCATTCACGCAGTTCTTGTAAGAAACATTTTCAAAATTTAAGAATTCATACATTAACGGGGTTGTATATTCTAGAATTATTAAATTACATACATTCAGTTAAAAATGAGCTACCAGAAACAATACATTTTAATCACAGGTATGAAACCCGAAATGAAAATATATTTAGACTCCCCAGACACCGTTTGACCCTATATGAAAAATCTCCATTGTACGCTGGGCTGAGATTGTACAATGTGCTTCCGCCATGCTATAAGTCATTAAGCAAAACCAAATTTAAAGATACAATAGATAATTTTCTTATTGACAAGGCTTTTTACTTAATTGAAGATTTTTACAGAACTACAATTTAGAATTTTTTTTTTTTTTAGTGTTTAATTTTAAGTTAAAAGTTTTAATGTTAAATATTTTATGTATGAATTTAATTTTGACAATGCACCTATTCTAAATGTTATGACATGTATGGAATGTTTTGTGCAAATAAAGTCTATGTCTATGTCTATGTCTATTGGATAAGGAGAAAATTAAGAAAAATATCAATTTAAATTCCCATGTTATTCTTATGGAGAATATTGTAAAATGTTATAGTTTGCTTAGTTCCGATAAAAAGGTTCTGTCGACTACATAAATACCAAACTTGCTGAATAAAAGTTAGATTTTTATTATGATGAATTTATGAATACTAAAGCGGTGTTTACACTGCCGTATTACCACGTCCATTACAGGCGTGTTCGCCACGCCAATGGACAGCCGTACGCAAATGACGTGGCGCCACGGTACCGTCCCACGGCCACAAGCAGTGTAGTGTTAACAGTTTTCTGGTAGAATCGTATTCATTAAAGGCGTGTTCATTTTTATTTACGGGTGGGTTATGGATTGTGCCAACAGATTAATTGTTGAAGGTTGTGCTGCAGTGATTGTTATTTTAGCTGAAGAAATAGCACGACATTTAAGTGTTATTAAAAGATAGAAACCAAGCTGTAGCTTTCAATATTTATTATTTATATTAAATAAACAAGGTTCACTTTGATGCGGTTCAAGCATTCAAATTGTTTGACCTTCCAATAATTTTAAAGATTGCTTTGTTTTCACCGTTTCAATTGATTCGCTTGTGTCAATGTTATAGATTTTTTTGTTTTCACCATGGTACCGTAAACTAAGACGACAACAACCACAGACATTAAAGAACAATAGTTAAACTCGTAGTACACACGACGAGACGGAAGACGATAACTCCTTACCACGTCCAGCCACGCCTGCAACTGGCGTAGCAACCAAACACGGTTTGGTTAGTCCTAAAGGGCATGGGAAACAGACGTATTGGGTTGCCACGCCTGTTGCTCTCATGGCTCCGCTGTTTACACGAGACGTGGTCACGCTTCTCAAGAAAGTGAGAAAATTTCACAACACGCATGATTTTAGCTGTGCCCCGCGACAATGTAAACAGGCCCGTTTTTTACCCTGTCTGCGCCCTAGGCACAACTAATAGTAGCGCCCCTTTGCAATACATATAACAAGGTGTCCACCGACCGGGAAATCCGGGAATCAAGCGGGATTTTTTGAACCGGGAATTATGTATTTCTACCTGGAGTTTTCAATTTACCGTGATCGCGCATGACGACGTTTCCATGACCGCGGAAAACGATAATATGTCTACACATGGGGGATGATCAGAATTTTCCGCGATAGCAGAAGACGATGATGATATTTACAGTGCCGCAAAGGATGATGAAAATATTGCTTTGATCACGGAAGACGATGATAATGTCCACACAACCGTGGGAAACAGCAAGAATTTTGCCGCGATCACAGAAGACGATGATGATCTCCACACAACTGCGGGATATGATTAACATTTTGCGGGAGATGATTACCATGTATTCACAATCACGGGAGGCGATGTACTGTATTCACAATCGCGGGAGCCAATAACGATGTCTACAGGACAGCGGGAGATACAATAATGATTTCTACACGGCCGCTAGGGATGACCAGTACTATGCCAAGGTGATAATAATGTCCACATGACCGCGGGAAGAAAATTTTTTGCCTCATTCGCGGAAGACGATTATCTTCATATGTCCGCGGGAGATTATTGCCATTTTGCTGCAATCGCGGGAGTCAATTACTATGTCCGAATGACTGCGGGAGACAATAAAATTATCGATGTCTTCACGATTGCAAGGGGTAGTTAGAATTTTATGCGTTCGCGAAAGACGATAAAAATAGCCACTTGATCGCCGGAAAAGGTAAGAATTTTGCTTCATTCCCGGTTGACGATGATAGTCTCCTCACGACCGCGGGATGTGTTCATATTTTGCCTCAATCATGTAAGACAATAATTATGTCTAAACGACCCGACTCCGGTAAATAGTAAGAATCTTACCACATCGTCTGATGTATGCAGTCGCAGCAAAGTATTGAACATTTCTGTAGTCAGGTATATATCATCGTCCTCCGTGATCGCAAAAAAAATGTGGATCCCTCCCGCGGTCATATAGACATCAACATTGTCACCCGCGGTCACGGTAAAATATTGAAAATCTTGTGAATCATCATCGTCTTCTGCAATCGCAGCAAAATCATGGATATCTCCTGCAGTCGTGATAAAATATTGAAAATCCCTCCTGGTCGCGGAGACGATCAGCATCTAAATCTACTACTACTGCTCTTTTAAAATTTTGAGAAACTTTTATTGATGCTGTATCAAAAGCAATTGATGGCATCTCTCATGAAGTTCTTTTAAATAAATTAAAAAAGCTTTTGCTATTTTTTACACTTTTTTAAATTGGTTTAGTTTAGATCTTATCTTTCAGAAAGAATGCAATATGCAAAACTAATGTAAAAAAACCAAAATACCCTAACCGGGTATAGATCAGAAACTTTAAATATTAAACATGGCCTCCCCTAACTATAGCTCTAACTATTTTTCAAGGCTCCACTCTGAGGCCTTTACTATTTCTATGTTATGTCCAAGGAATGCCTTCAATTTTAAACAAATATTTTAGGAACAGAACGTCAGTTAGTACTTTGTGCTGATGATGAAAACTTGGTCAACTGCTAAACCTTACCTTGACCTTGAAACAGTGTGTCAAGAGCAAATAAAAATAATTGAAAATTTAGGATTTTTTTTAAAGGATAGCAGGCTTACCTGAATGGGAAAGAGTCCAAAATGAGTCAGTTTGGACTCTTTCCCATTCAGGTAAGCCTGCTATCCTCTCAAAAAATCCTAAAAACCTAGGCCTTTGTGCTCTATGCTACACCCTTAATTGAAAATTTAGTTTTGCTATTTCTAGCTGGCTAATTTACCAGTTTAATCTTTTTTGGAAATTGCAAAAGAAAATACAAAATATTTCTGCCACATCTTATAGATCAACCATAATGTGTTTAGTTGCACTTCTGCTAGCTAGAACATTTTGTTTTCCTTATAGCCAACTGAGACAACTATTGAGGTAAAGGGGACAACACATTATTGTTAAGTCATAGAGAAGTAAGGTGTAGAGGAAAAATTCAATGGTACACTTGAACGGTGTTTAGCACTAGTGCTGGTGTCTGGGGGAAAATCCATCACCGACCCCATGTACTACAACGCTCACGATGATTCTGATGCTGATAATACCTAGGAGGAAGATTACACTGCGACCTGTAAGATCTATTGTGTCTCCCAAACTAGTCTCCAGTCTTTGCCTAGAGAACCCCTCCAATCCTAACACCTTAATGAAATTTAGCGTCAGGTGGGGTTCTAAATGCGGAAAATTTCCAACTGCTACTTGGTGCATTCCCAAGCTCTTGGTTCTTTTTCACCCAACTGCACCCCATTCAGCCAATAGATGTCTGGGTGTTTCTTCCTCTGATTGACAGAATCAGCAGGCACTTTTTTTTATTTATTTGAAAAATTACAAATTCTTAAGAAAAGGGTATAAATAATTCTGCTGCAAAAACCACGAAAATTGTGCTTATAGAGAAAACTTCTTTCTTCCCAGATGACCTCTGAGCCAGTTAGAAAACCTGTTAACATTCTCAAACAGTTCTTATTCAGGGGTGGGGTACTTTCTTGTGTCCTCCTTTCCCCTTTCTGGGCGCCGGTTTGTTCTAAGAAGCATAGGTACCAGCGGGTTCCTGCCACGCTCTGCCCAACTCTACAGGGATTGTTCTTTTCACCAGGTTTTCCTGGTTTCGGGTAGTTCTTCAAAGGTCGGGGCATTTTACCTCCCTTTCCATGACTTGCGGTACTAGCCCGCGTTCCCACGAGCTTCTCACTAGGGATCTGAAGTCGACCTGGACAGAGCCCCGCATGCCCAGACAAGGCTGCTTACTGCAGGAGGGCGCCTGGTATCCTGCAGGTACCGTTCAGACACCATACAAAAGAGGCCTGGTGCCATCCACCTCTCAGCACGGTCCACCTAATACCTTGGGTTGGCCTATAACAGAAGAAGGAAAAGGAAGGAGCAGAAGTTGGGAGAAGAAGAGAGCAGAGATAGAAAGATGAAGACAGTTGGTCCATGCTAAGGAAAAAAAGAAAACATGGAGTGAAAGGACAGACCCTGCTCAGTTGAAGAGTAGGGAGTCACGCAGGCTGATTGCAATGGCTAGCCACCGGCGATGGGATTGCCAACCACTATGCTTTACAACACTCATGGAGAGTACCTCCTCATGGAGGAGGAAGAACCTGTGCCATGGGAATTTCTGCACATTGCTCTCCGCTCCTGCTTCTCCTTGCTCGTCACAAGTATATTTTTGGCACAACATACCAGAGCTGAAATCGCATGGTCTTTCCATAAGCGTGTTTCCTCTGTACCTTAATAATTCTCTGTGGTTAATTATAAAAATTTCTTCAACTAGATTTAGTAAGAATATGAGTTTACCTCTTTAGATGACAGAGGCTGCTTCTTGGGCACTCCAGCTGTAGGATTCTCCTTGGTGTGACCATCAGGAATTGAGAACAGGATGATAGGTGATGCTCTGCCAGTGTGTACACTAAAAAAAAAAAAAAAACAGTAGACTTCAGCAAAAAACTAACAAACTTGTTAACCAATCAAAATGTTTTTTTCATATGTAATACACAGTTTGTATAAGAGACAACATGATTTCAAGGTGTTATACAATCACATATGTTGTTGCAATCACATATTGTAGCCAGGACTACAAAAATTGAACTTAGATCAAAGTGAAATACAAGATTTGGAACTCAAAGTTTGGCCATCATTAGTAACAATAGTATTTTTATTAAAAGTGTAAATAATTTACATTAAAACTCTTCCTTAATTTTATATAGCATGACTTGAGGGTCATCGATACTAACATTTCTGATCAAAACATAGTTATGTTTGATTACACTTGTTAGATTACCTTGGAGGCTCATAAGGGCTGTCACAAATGAAGAAACCTCGTCTTTGCAGTTGAATGATTTCTGACTTCTTGACATTAGCTAGCTCAGGGTCTCCTAACATGACCACCTCCGTCTGCAAACATTACATTAAAAAAATTATGAGTTTGGTGAGATTTTGCTATCTAGAGCTATATTGTAATGTAAAATTGTTACAATCAATTGCAAACAAGCTAGGCAGAATAAGTCAATTTTATTACAGTTTAATCATTGCCAAAAAATGCAAAAGTTGATATATGTAAAGAGATGAAAAAATAAGTGAAATGTATGGGTTCTGAATAAATGGGGTTGAAAATTACTAGGATAAGCTAATTTATATTAACTAGTAACACTATAAACTAACATGAGCAAGGACGATTTAGTAAAAACCTATAACCATTAAGAATAGCTGAGTACTCTTTAAGAAATCTCAAGTAATTTAAAAAGCTTACTGTCGAAGGAAAACAGAATCATGATTGTTTTTCAATGTGAATCACAAGTAAAGTAACCCAAATAATACTAACATTAATAGAAAAAGTAATGTTTTTTTACTGGCTCTTGTTTGAATCTGTATATTGTAGTTCAGACTATGAATGGTTTGCAAGACCACCTTTGTATGCACTACACATGTACTTCTTTGTCACAACCACCGCTTTGTGCGGATAAATATCACCTCAGATATAAATGGCCCTGGGAGTAAGTAAGTAATTGATCTGGATAACGATCCAAACACAAACCCGAAGTGTTCTCCTCAGATGGAGTTTGCTAAAATCAAATAACACTTTCTAAGTGGAGTCTATCAACTGACCTTGGTGACGTGGCCAATGTACTTCTTGAAGTCTTCATCCCTGGCCAAAACTGGCTTGCTGATGATGTGTTCAAAGTAGACACACACACATGGTGTGAAGGGAGCTTTGGGAGTGTCCGCAAGCCAGGTCAGCTTCAGAGTCTTCTTGTAGTCTTTGTCTGACAGGTTAGGTTCTGCATCTACACTTGTGATCTGGTCTCCTTGTCTGCAATTAACAAATATGTTGAACACATCACTACACAACAGTTTAAAGTAGCTTTGTGAAAACTGAATAAAATGACAAGTTTGTCAATTGGTTAAATACTCGCAATAGCTATAATTAGAAAAATCTTTGCAAGCTAACTTTTTGTCCACAAATTTATGACAATTTTATGAATAAACTACACAATAGTTTCTTGTTGCGTTCCAACCAATAGATCACCTATGTAAAACCAGAATGCAGATGTTATAAAATAAAAAATATTGGTTTAATTTAATTTCCTTGTTTACCACTAATGTCAGAAAGAAGTAAAAGCCATTTGTTTTTTCATACGGATTCAATACATTTAGTTATTAGGACCACCATAAAATTCCTTTGATAAAATAAAGCAAATTACGATAGCTCTAACCTGTTTATTTTCTTGATCTTTAGGTTCCCCCAATTGATGAAGGTTGTATTTTCTCCTTCTTTGAGAGTCTTGGCGTCTTCCACGTCAATGAGTACTCGGGAGCCCACCCACACAGACTTTTCCCCTACGTCAGGGTTCTTGGGATGTTTGGGTACAGAGAGTACCTCCTCTGCCACACCAGGCAGCAACACTGGGACAGTGCCTCGTCCATCCAGGGCTGTGTAGCGAGGGGCCACTGGGTCAATCACCTGACCAACATGAACAATTAGGAAAAACAACTTACAAAAAAAAATTATATTCAAGCGATAACACAAATATTGATAGAAGAAGCGAGAAAAGTGGGTTTACAAATAAATGAAAGTAAAATAAACTACTGTACATGAAAATAAGTAGACAAGATGACGAAGAAGGCCACTTAGAAGTATTAAACTACAGGTTCTAAAAAGCAAACATATTTATATATCTGGGAGTAACAATCACAAACAATAACAGAGAAGATGTTGAAATTAAAAACAGACTCAAGGCAGCAGAAAGATCATATTGGAGCTTAATAGAATTATTTAAAAGCAAACATCTATAAAAAACCACCAAAATAAGAATGTATAAACCCCACATAGTGCCATAGTGGAACCTCCTGTAGTGCTATACGGTTCAGAGATTTGGTCTTTCACAAAAAAATCCTAAAAAAGACTAACTACTTTTAAAAATAAATTAATGAGGAGGATTTTTTGACAAAATAAAAGACAGAGATTGGTGGATGACAATTAAAAAGAGAGATCTGAGGGAATAGTATAGGGAACCAGATATTGTTAGAGTGGTAAAGAGTAGAAGGAGGAGATGGCTACGCCACATTCAATGCAGAGGTGAGAGGGTGCATTATGGTAGAGCAGGTGCTAAGAGGTACTCCGGAGGGCAGGAGAACACTGGGAAGACCAAGGATGCAATGGGTTGACAAGGATACGAAGGACCTAATGGTTGAATGGGAACAGACCTAGAGCTGGCAGAAGACAGAGGATCCTGGAGGCACATGGTTAGCGAGGCCAAAGAACAAGGTTTTCAATGGCCGCAGGAGTAAGAGCAAGAAGCAAGAAGCAAGTAAGAGCAAGTAAGAGTTAGCAAGGCAGGAGATACATTTTTTGAAAACACCAAAGCAAGCAGAAAATACACTTTTTGAAGAGCTGGGGCAGAAGATACACCTTTAGAAGATGACTAGAGATATGATACAGCTTTTAAGACGCTGAGGCTAAGAATAAAGAGATTAAAAACACTGAGGCTCAGAACGCAGAGAACCATAGATTTTAGACAACAATTTTTTTACTATGTAAAAACTAATGGATCATATTATTAGAGAGGCTGCCAACCTCTTAAAAAAATAAAAATAAAAAATAAATACAAATATTGGTTTTAGTTTTAGAAATATCCTTTTTTTAAATCTCATGATCAATTAGACAATTATTTATTAGCAGCGAATTCTTAAAAAAACTTTTTTTAACACAAGGCAAAACCACATACTTTTTTGTTAAAGGCCCAAATTTTGTCCCACTCCATGACAACCACAGAACGAGATGATCCTTGCCCAATGATAAACTGCTTCAGTCCTTCCACAGTCATTCCTCTACGGAGAATGCCTCTCACAGTAGGAAACCTAGGGTCGTCCCTGTGACATACCATAGCATATCCATTACACACCATTGACATATACAACACACACATAAATAAATAAAAAAATTACACATTATAACTTCGTTTATGCTTTAAAGAACTGTAAACAATTGGCAATGCAGCAAAAATGTGTTTACTTTATTTCCTTGACTGAACTTTACCACCAGTTCATCTAGACATCTGGATTTGCTTGGGTTGAAAAAAAAACTGTCCATAGTGATTATAATAGTTTAATGAATTAAAGATTACTAGATCGCTCAGAATACTATAGTTGTCATACAATTAGTTTCTCTAAAAAAAAATTTAATTTTCTACTGTGCGGTAAGAAATGTGATGAAAAATCTTGTTACATTGCAAATGAAAAAGGATAGAAAGAAAATATTGAACAATAATTTTAATGCGTTTTAATCTTTTTTTTTTGTAAACCTCAACTATAAAATTTTTCAGGCCTGCTTATCTATTACTTATTTAATACGCAAGCAGGGTTTTTGTGACAATTACTCCTCCGAAACTACTGAACCGATTGACATGTTTTTGGTGTCATTGGAAAGAGCGTAACGTGAAGCTGTGCAGGAAACTTTTTTTTATAGGGAAATAATTAGAGAGCAAAGCCCTGGGGCCCTTTAAAGTTTCGTATTTCTCCATAAGATTAACATGGGAAACAAACATTGTTATGAAACTCCAGCTGTTGTCAGAAATGCTGTTCTGCTATTTCATTTTATTTGTTTACAAGGAGAATTGTTTCTTGGTGCCATCTGGTCAATGAATTATACTTTTGCATATATTTTAAATGATATACACTATATAAAATAATGGTACTGTAATACATTAAGAGATATTCATTTAAATAATCAATAAGTACGATTGAGCCTTTTCCTATATGTTTCCTGGTAAGTGTGTTGTATCTGTTTCTTATAGTACATTATAGTATCTTAAAGTAAAACCAAACTATTCTTTTCTGCATTCTCATCCCGTAGCGAAGCACGGGCAGAACAACTAGTAAAGTTAAAACTATTATTTCAAGTTCCGATTGTTGCCTATGCCAGTTAACATTGTTCATTTTAACTTCATATCCGAATGGGTTTTTCTTCAATGAGAACTCCTCTTTTCATAGAGAGTAAATAGAATGATAGAATGAACATACGATCTAAAATAGAAAGTTATAATAAACATCTATATCTATACAGGGTGAGTTTCTACTTAGCGTGTTAACTTCGCCAGAAGGTTCTACTCACTAAAAGGAACAAAAAAGGTCCTGTAAACCCATGTCCGGTTTTCAACCGTTTGGCTGTAATAGGGGATTTTGTGTTTTTCTTATTTTATTAGACTTTGCTCCACAATTTATGTAATAAAAACTTAACCAATTACTGTAGAGAGTTATAGTTAAAATCATTGGAAAGAATATTAAATTTGCTATAAATTAAAGGTTTCATTCAACAATTATACCCTTACATAGTCCACGTTATATCCAAAATAAAGTAAAAATGTCATTAAACTAATTAATTACAAAAATGTTCATGAGCCCACTTTGATACATAAACCTGCATTTATGCAATGTTGAAATGCATAAAAAACTTGGTCATTTAATAATCTTTCAAATGATATGCTATTCAATACTATTATTGATATAAACCAGTGAGAAATTACTAATAAACTACAATAAAACACGGTTTACAGATTTTGTTTTTGCACAGTTTTACTGTTGATAATAATTACTGTATACTCCATGTTGTATTTTATTGAACAATCTGATAAGATTTGTACATTATTTTAACTTTTAAATATTTATTAAAATTATCTGAATTAATAAAATGTATAAACTCAAGGTTTTTCACATTTTCAAAGATGTAGTGTGTTTCATTCTTAAATGCTGTATAATTAGTTTTACCTTGTGCTTGATTAAGTCAGCTTTTATTGATTTGTCATCTATAGCTAGATAACTCAGCTGCTTAAACATACCTTGTTGAGTAATTTGCTGTTTTAACTTTATATTTCCAAGTCAATTACGAGTTTTTCAACATTTATTAAACTATGGAGCCTTTTACCAATCAAGAGTATGCCAACATGATGAATACAGTAATTATTATTAACAGTAAAAACTGTGTCAAAACAAAATCTGTAGACCGTGTTTTATTGTAGTTTATTAGTAATTTATCACTGGTTTATATCAATAATAGTATTGAATAGCATATCATTTGAAAGATTATTAAATGACCAAGTTTTTTATGCATTTCAACATTGCATAGATGAAGGTTTATGTAACAAAGTGGGCTCATGAAAATTATCGTAATTAATTAATTTAATGACATTTTTACTTTATTTTGAATATAACGTGGACTATTTAATGGTATAATTCTTGAATGAAACCTTTGATTTATAGCAAATTTAATATTCTTTCCAATGATTTTAACTATAACTCTCTAAAGTAATTGGTTAAGTTTTTATTACATAAATTGTGGAGCAAAGTCTAATAAAATAAGAAAAACACAAAATCCCCTATTACAGCCAAACGGTTAAAAATCGGACATGGGTTTATATGAACTTTTTTGTTCCTTTTAGTGAGTAGAACCTACTGGCGAAGTTAACACGGTCAGTAGAAACTCACCCTGTATATAAATACGCAAAGCCGATTTTTGTAAACAGAACTCCTCCCTCATTTTTAGACTGATTTCGATTTTTAAAGTGTGAAAAAAAGTTGCCCTGATCTGTAGTTTTGCAGTGGTTTTCATTTTTTTGAAATCTTTGTTAGTTTGGGCAGGATCTTTGATCAAAGTTGGGTTATCTCCCATAAGGTCAACGACTACTTACCACCCGTCCACATATCCCTCGTCCACAAACCAGGTGAGTTTGCGCTTGGACAAGACAGTGTTGGTCATGTTGAGTCTTGAGTATTCCCAGATGTGAGGTCGCCGCAGACCCAACGCCTCGATGAACCAATAGAACTGGTCATCTCTGTCATGGTACTCCATGGTACGCAGGCAGTGCGTTACACCTTCGATACTGTCAACTATGGGACAAGCAAAGTCGTACGTCGGGTATACCCTAGGGAACAACAGACAAATACTCTCAATTTGTAGTTTAATGAGTATTTTAAGTTAATTTGAAGAAGTAAAATTAGTACATATAACTTACCTAATTACAAAAAAAAAAAAATATTTCAGTAGGCTAGTAAAATCAAAATTTTAAAATATTTAGGAACAATGTACAATGTATAAGACTAAGATTTTACTGTGAACTAATCTGTTACCTATCTAAAAATTGGGAATGCAAAAAAAACAATTTAAGAATAAATTTAAAACAAAATAATGATAAAACTCATTAGGCCTATTTGATCCCAGAGTATTTGAATAATCCTTTAGTATAATTAAAATATACATTGCTACACTACCGCAGTTTATTCATTCAATTATGTGTATTTATGTAGTACTGTGATGCAACGCCTGCTCAGATATAAGAATATGACTTGTACATTTAAAGATCTTTTTGTGAGCCTAAATAAAACATGAACCTGTATTTCTCATAAGTTATGTGTAAACATCTATCTGGCTCTAATTATACTAAACTAATTTTAATACCTTTAGTAAGTATGCACATGGTTTGAAAGATTTTTGTATAGATAGTGTACAGCTACCCTTTTTGAGAAAATAAAATACTAAGAGCATTTATGGATACATAATATAGTAAGGTTATATTATGACATATCACCTTACTGCCTTTTTTATGTAGGCTATCTGAACTCTGGACTTTAAAACAACCACTCCTTGAACTGCCAACAAACTTTCTAAAACATTACTAATTTCAATGTAATAATTTTAACATCATTTACATTTTGAATATTAGTTCAACGTCAAATGAAGGCCTATCGATGTGGTTCTAACATGAACATGCCTACTTATACAATGACAAGATGCACATACATTTTTTAGCACCAATACAGTGTTTTTCTTTTGAGTTGTCACTTACTTGTACTTGTCTGCAGTTCTTGGGTGAGGTTCATTTTTGCACCTGTAGATGGTCGGGTCTCGCATACAGCCGTTGGCTGAGCCCATGTCAATGCGGGCTCTAACACAACACTTCTGTCCAAAGGCTGAACCTCGCTTCATCTCTTCCCACATCTGAAAGTTCTTCTCCACCGCTGCAAAACAAATACAGACATAAAAAACAGCACTCATAACAGTGCAGCTAGCCTGTTTAAAAATTTGTAGTCCAGAAGCTTTTGGACAGCAAAAAAGTCACAGAACATATATTTCATTATGATGTATCCCGTGTGTATATAGGACTTCATCAGAGAGAATTATAGCCAAACCAAGTGTAAGCTTGCGCTTTGAGATGCAATCTTTCATAAATTTGATTATGAAGTAGAAAAAAGGGAATATAATAATGGTTATTTTTTGGACTTTTACAGTGATCTTACCGGATTTACCAAACTAGGCTGAATATTCCGCGGATTAGGGCCACAAGCAAAGGTTGGCCGCAGCGGTATTGTACATGAGCAATTTTTATTAAATTGAAATTTTATTTGCCAAATTAAAAATGAGCACACAATTGCAGATGATGATGCTGTTAAAGTTATCACAGGAAATGTTCACTATTTCTCCGCAATCGCAATTAACAATAATGTTGTCCCCTTGACTGTGGGGGATGTTCATGATTCTGTTACGTTAGCTGATGACGACGATTATGCCCTCTTGATCCCGGAAGATGTACACGATTTTGCTGCAATGACGAGGAAGTTCCATAGGGGTTGAGGCCACTAAGGTTAATTTGGCCTTGGGCCAAAAGGACTGGGCGTATTTACTCTGGACTGTTTAGATTTTGGAAATTATGAACAACTTATTGCTTACAATGATTCGGCACTGACTTTTTACCCTTTGTCACTATGACAGTAACAGTACTCACAGTTGTCCCAGTTTTTGCTCTTGACTCGCTGCTCCCTCTCTTGTTTCATGAGCTCAGGATCAGTGTCATCCACATAGGCTTTTCCTTCCTTCAGCAGCTTCTCACAATACTGTATCATCAGGTCAAAGTAGCTAGACGTGTGAGTGAACTGATCAGGTTTGATATGCAGCAACTCTAGGTCCTCTAAGATAACCTGCAAAGAAAGTTATTTTTAACCGACTTTCCACTACCAACAAAAGGAGGAGGTTCTCAATTTGTTTGTGGCGATGTTTTTTTTCTTCTATGTATGTTCACCAATTTCTCTGTGATTCTTTTACCGATCAGTGTGGTTCCACCACCAAAATAACCAGGAGAGTTTCTATTTGGTACCTTATATATTATGTTTAAGTATAATATTTGTTTCGGTGAAAAATTCTGAAAACCTTAAATATTCAACATTTATTTTGTTTACATTTGTGCAGATTGTTTACATTTGTGCAGAGAAGGCAATAAATAATGATAACATTCCTACAGCTGTTAGTTGAAACCATTTAAATGAAGCTAGAGACAATTCTTCATGAAGCAGTTGCTTCATATTGATCAATAAACTATTTCTTGCCATGCATTTTGTTTTGGTTACTATAAAAAATGTATTTTAACGTTTGATCTGACTTGTGTATACAGTAATTCTGTTTTTAGTATTGAATATTCTGACTTAAAAAAACATAGGTATATGTTTCAGTGAATAGCTGTATGATATTGACAAATAAAGGTGTATTGTGAAAACCAAAGCATTCGTAAAACAGGTCTAAATATAAATTAAATGCAATTATTCCTTACACGACCTAAGAAGTGTGACAGTGCATAGTCGTCAATTGTCTTAAAAGTGTTAAATATTTTAATTACTAAACATGCATTTGCAGATGTGGAATGTTTATTGATATTCTCTACCCAGTTACTATATCATATCAATACTATTATGCCTGCTTCGGAAAGTCCTAGAGGAAGATGATTTGCAATTTCGACTAGGCTATATCTTGATCAAACAAAACCACCTACATGGCTTGCACCACTTTTAGCTGAACCAATCTTTCATATACATATTTCATTTGCAGATGTGGAATGTTCTCTACCCAGTTACTATAATATATCAATACTATTATGCCCGCTTCGGAAAGTCCTAGAGGAAGATGATTTGCAATTTCGACTAGGCTATATCTTGAGCAAACAAAACCCCCTACATGACTTACACCACTTTTAGCTGAACCAATCTTTCATATAATATTTTCCAAAGGTACTATACGTGTTATCGACCAATTTTCCACTTTTGAGAGATTTTTTAGTGCTGGTAGCTGAGGAATAACTTTCATATTGTTCCAAAAGGCTAAACACGTTACTGTATTTCTTTTTATAATGTAGAAGTACACCGATTGCAGGAAACGATGATGCCTGACATTTCAATGTATCAAGAAAAGACAATTAGTTTTTCATTAGGCCTAATGTAATGGACAACTCTTTCTTTCTTAAGGAATATCTAAAAATGTTTATTTTCATACCCATTGATTATGTAACCTGAACAGGTGACTCAAGCAGTTTTAAAATAATGATTGTTCTATGTGGAACTTTTGATTGTTTAAAAACAGTTTTGCTTATCAAAAAACCTCAAGAAATTAATATATAAAAAATTATACAGTCACTAAAAATCATGAAATAATTTATTTTTGTAAAAAAATACAACCGACTTCAAACGCTCTAAAAAGAATGAAATAATTTCAATAAAGTAAACTTTTGTATTAGGCAAGCTCACGTATTTCAAGTCGGCGCGGCTGAAACTGCAAATGATTGAATTTAAATATTGTGTGTGTATTTTGAAAATCAATAAATTGTAGCTGGATAACATAAATATATAAAAAACATACTGAACTGTTTTGTTTATATATTAAAGGAAATATTTTCTTGTATTTTATGTTTACTTCAGAATAAATGCATTATGAAAATAACACACACAAATGTTCTATATGAATAGGAAAATAATTTAGTTTGATATTATGATAGGGAAAAGAAGCTAGTTTGGTATTAAAACGTTACTTTTCCATGTTAGAAACATTTAAATGCGTTATAATCTTTTTAAAGATGCTCGTTAATACCACTATAATGCCGATCTCTGATTACGGTAATAAAATAACACTTAACGCATAACTATGAAAAAGACATGCAGATTAACAATTTTAGTTATAGTCACCTGCAATATGGACACCCTCTTTCAATTTTGTATCAAAAATCATCATAGAGCCGCGACTTAAAATACGTGAGCTTGTCTAATACAAAAGTTTACTTTATTGAAATTATTTCATTCTTTTTAGAGCGTTTGAAGTCGGTTGTATTTTTTTACAAAAATAAATTATAACTAAACAAGTTAATGTGTCACAGTATACTAGAAAACATAGGATCTAGCAGAAGTAAACACACTCTTTTATGTCATAGTAGTTGCTTGCTAGTTTTGTATTATAACATTTTAAATGAACCCTGTGTCAAATGTAGGTCACAAGTCAGACACAAACAACTTTTAAATTTGGTTCAATTATTAGTTATTTGAGATGGGGACGCCACCTAAGTGTGTATTTTAACCCGAATATGAGTGGAGGATGAGTGTAGAATGAAGTGAGATGATCAGTGAATGTAGTGTTGTTAGTGACTAAGATCAGCTGTTTAGTTATAGTCAGAGAAATATAGGATACTAGCTGGCCCGACAGACGTGGTCCTGTCCTAATGTGGTTTTATGTCAATGCTCGATAATTTTCAAGATGAGCTCGTTCGCATGGCTCAATCACGTCCCGGTTGAAGTTCGTTTGCTACGCTTACTCATCTTTAGGTTAGAGCTCGTTCGCTGTGCTCACTTGCCTTCAGGTTAGCTCGTTCGCTAAGCTAACTCATCTCCAGGTTGAAGTTCGTTCGCTACGCTCACTCACCTTTTGGTTACAAATTAGCTGTAGTCATAAATTTAAAAAAATAATAGTGCTACACCCTGTTGGTAAACCTATTAATTTTTTAATGCTATTGAACATCACAGAATCAAATTTGTTTAGTTGAACTAGCTGTTAAGATTCTTTAATTCCATTTAAATATGAGTACTCATAAGGTTAACATTGGAAACTCCAGAGCCACTGGGGCGGACCCCTTGTGACAGATCTGCACCAAACTTCACACAAACCATCCTTGAATAAAGCTTAATAATGCCTGAAAGTTTCATTACAATCTGTCGAGCGGTTTTGGAGTCCATAAAGGACAAACAAACAAACAAACATACATTGGATTATATAAATAGTATAGATGACCTTAAAAAAATTGCAAGAAAACGTTTTATGGTTTTACTTTGTAGTATTGGGTTTGCAGAATGACATACTAAAAGTTACCAAAAATTGGTGCACGAGAAAACCACTAAAATCACAATTTAAAATGGCGGCTTTTCCCAACATTGGAAAAATCTTGAAAAAATATAGGCTACCAAATGCATTTTGTATGAAGATTTTTTGAGAAACTGACTTGGGAGCACCGCCGATATTTATTGGGTCGTTAGTACTTCATTTTGTTAGGTAACGCGTTTTTGGCCGACATCTTGGATCCGCCATATTGGACGTAGATAATTTTTTTTTTAAGTAATGATGGTGTTGTATTGTAACACTTCATTCCAAACTAAATTTTTACACGGATTTCAATGCCGAAACCCGTTTTTAAATATATCTTTTCATTTAGAAGATATATTGAAACAAAGACTTTCCCCCATACATTTCTTATGGTTCTTTCATAGTTTGATAATTTTTTTAAATTATTTATCTTATATCTCCAGTCCTTATTAAGGCTTGCAGTTCGTTCTTGCCTTAAAATATTCAGTAATGTAAGGGCTTCCATTTGAGCTCTTGATCATTAAAATCAGATGAGTTAAATACCAGCTACGAACCTTTAGAACAATATCAAGTTTAACTATTTAGAAATATATTTTTATTAAAAGATTTATAACTCGGGTTGTTAATACGTCACCAAGTTCTTTCTGGTCTTAAATTACTCTGTAAATGTTTTACTTTAATTTTATTAATCACCAAATAACATCTGAAAATTTTCAAATGAGTCATGAATCTTCATTTAACAGTCAATTATTTCTTTTTAGAAATTTGTCTTTAGTTAAGGACATATATCCCAAACCCTAATAACTCTCAATAAGTAATCCATAGCTAAAATAATAGTAAATAATGTTACGAATTATTTAAGACTATAAAGAAGTTTTGGGAGTGATTTAGAATTGGGGATATACGTCCTTAACTAAACACAAATTAAAAAAATAAATACATTTTAATGTTAAATTAAGATCCATGACTCATTTTAAAATTGTCCGATTTTGTTTAATGATTAATAAAATCAAAGCCAAACATTTACTGAGTAATTTGAGACCAGAAAGAACTTGGTGACATATTAACAACCCGAGTTATAAATCTTTTTAAAATAATATATTTCTAAAAAGTTAAAATTGATATTGTTCTGAGGTTCGTAGCTGATCTTTAACTCGTCTGATTTTGCTCAAGAGCTCAAATGGAAGCCCTTATATTACTGAATATTTTAAAGCTAGAACGAACTGCAACCCTTAATAAGAACTGGAGATATAAGAAAAATAATTTTAAAAAATTACGAAGCGAACGTTACGAATTACGAATTACGTTGAAATTACGAATTACGTAGTTTTATCAAACTACGAAGCGCCCATAAGAAATGTATGGGGGAGAGTTTACTTTTGAACACATATTCTAAACGCAAAAAGATATTTAAAAACAGATTTCGGCATTAAAATCAGTGTAAAAATGTAGTTTGAAATGATGTATCACAACACTATCATTACATTTTAAAAAAATATCTAGATGTCCAATATGGCGGATGAAAATAAAGTACTAACGACCCAATAAGGTTATCTTATAAAAAGATAGGGCATTTGCCAGGAAACGACCCAATCTCTTAAAAACGACCCAATAAATATCGGCGGTGCTCCCAAGTCAGTTTCTCAAAAAATCTTCATACAAAATGCATTTGGTAGCCTATATTTTTTCAAGATTTTTCCAATGTTGGGAAAAGCCGCCATTTTAAATTGTGATTTTAGTGGTTTTCTCGTGCATCGATTTTTGCCAGCTTTTAGTATGTCATTCTGCAAACCCAACACTACAAAGTAAAACCATAAAACTTTTTCTTGCAATTTTTTAAATGGTCCCTGTGTCAGTTTTGTTTAGTTTGCTTTGGACTATTAGGGTTTATTAAAAGCCCAATGATCAGGAACAGATAGGTCTAGGTTCGAACCAACAAAAAGCTACTAACTTTTTCAGGATCAAATTTGGCCAACATATTTTAGATTCAACATTCACAACTATAAAATTTGGCATGTGTAAAATCTACAGAAACTAGCCTAAATATTCTATATCATAGCCTACTTTTCACAATTGAAAAATCAGTAAACAAATCCATGATAGAACTGGGGCATTTTACTTACAAATTATTAACTCACCTTTTCAAAATCAACTTTTTCCTTTGCAGGGTTTGTATCATCAAATCTCATGATCAATTTCCCTTGGAATGCTTCCTGGTAATATTGGTTGAGAAGTGCAGCTTTAGCATGTCCAATGTGCAAATAACTGTGAATGTAATCATGCGTTAATAAATCAGCAGGATGTTAATTTACAACCCTTTTATGGGTTGTCAAATCAACACAAATTAATCATTTATCTGTACCTAACAAAATGGTAGGATAAAATATTACTTCTCATAACCAGTTAAAACCCATTATTTAATTTTTCACCTGAACTGTAACTGAACTTATTCCCCCTACACTGAGTGTGTCTTCCGTAATAGAACTGGTTATAAGAGTTCATGATCAATATTTTTTCTCATTACTTGCATTATCTAAAGAAATATAGGATGTGTCATCAATAAACACTTAAGACTTTTTTTAAAAGTATTTGTTATTGCTTCAATGATTGATTTATGACATAAATAACGTATTCTATTAGGATTGACAATGTTAAGGTACGTAACCTAAATCTTATTGGATTACTACTTTACAAAGATTTTACATTGCCAACTTACCCACTAGCCTCTGGTGGGAATCGTACCACAACCTTCCCCATCTCTGCACCAGGCAGGTCTACAAACTTGCCTTCTTCTTTACTTTTCTTAACTTCCTCGGAACCAGCAGTTTTACTCTGGGCTTTCTTTGTCTTGACATCTTCGGGACGTTCGTTTAAAGCTTGCTGCACACAAGTTTGGCCTTCAATTAAGTTTATCCATCTTGAAATATTTTGTGGATTGTTACCTTTGGATTTTAGAGCTGCCCAATGAGTGCTGTCTGTAAAAATTTGATTACAATTACTGGTGACTAAATTTCCTTCAATTTTTTTTATGAGAACTAATGTTTATGATATTCACATTTAAATATCATCAAGAACAAAATTTGGACCATACCCTAACAGGGATCGTTCAAATATCTGGCGTAGAAACACAAATAACGCACCAAAAATAATTTCAAATCTTGGTTATTTTATGTTAGGTACATTTGCAATGTTGATGTGTCATTACGTTTGTCTTAAAACTTTCTATAAGTTAAAACTGTATTCTAGTGTGTTTATTTAATTTTTTTTATAATAAGACTCACTGTTTAATAGTTATTTTTTCAAAAAAACTAATGGCCACCATTTTGAATTTTTACGTAGGTAGTAAAATTTTGATATTTCTTTTGTAAGCCAGAGAAACTAGTTTTAACTCTAGATGCAAAATTTCAAAGTTTAAAATATCATGGTTATTAAGAAAAAACAATTTTTGAAAAATACAAAACGTCGGCTCTGTGAGTTGTTATTGACCTGCAGACTATTTTAATGTAATTTTTTTAATTTGTTATGAACCTAGATATACCTTAAAAGGTTGGTAGAGAGTTACAAACACCCTTTATAGTATGGAGGAATTTTGTTAAACAGCTTAAGGTTGCATAAAATATCCAGATAGCCAACACAAAATTTGTAATAATAACACTTCTTTATGAAAAGTGAACAAAACTAATTTTATTTTGGAAAGGCTCTACATATCTTACAGCAAACTTACTGTATAAAGTAGACCAGACAAGCAAGTCAGCAATTGTAAGTTTGTTGGCTACAAGGTATGTCACCGGTGCCAATACTTTATCCAGGTATGAGATGGAATCTTTGAATTCTTGAGCACATGAGAGAGGCCCAATACAAAATGACAACCAATGCTCAACCTATAAAATATAAAAACAACATAACGCAAGAAACCAATGTATGACTTAACATTTAATTCCATAGACCACATTTAAAGAATCAGTATAAACAATATTTAGAATGACTTATCAGTGTAATATTGACGAGTATTTAGGTCTTATTTAAATTGTTAGAGCTCACATTAAAATAAACTAACAAGAAAACACACTATTTACAACAGATACGATGCATATTTTATAAAAGTTATTTAAAACCATTGAGGCACCTCAGAAGCAAAATAGACAATTGGTTTAATGTGAGCATGATAGTTTAATTCTAGAACCATTAGTGAACACCTTGCAAGGTAAATTGTGTACAACACTTAAACCAACTCCCAGATACAAATATACAGGGTAGGAAAACCACAGCTCATACTCATAAAAAAAACACTGTTTAATATAGGCTACGTTATTCAAACACAACACTTTGACAGTTTTTAATTATTTTTAAATGCAGACTGACCTTAGATGCAAAATAGCACACTTCACTTTCTCCATAAAACATAAACAGTTTACATGATTTACCATAATGTCAACTCTCAAGTATAAATGTTATGTTTATAAACCCTGAAAGCACAATTTTAATTTTAATTTTAGATTTTTTTTACTGACCTCAATTTCCTCAAAAATGGAAGCACCATAAAGGCCAGCTTCAGGAGTGATTCTGGCCAAATATCTACAAATATCCAAGCTTGATTCCAGGTTTACATATTTCTTCACAGATAATGAACTCTGACTTACACCATTTTCCCATTGAACTTCAATCGTCTTGTTTGCTATCAACTTTAAAATGGCTAATTCACCTATTGACAAGAAATCAAACAAAACATATTTAAATAAACACAGTTGCAGACAAATATGCTGTTAAAATCTCTTGTTAAACCTCTTGAAATAAGACCATACTCATACAGTATAGGCCTACCCCCTCTTAACCGACCCTGGCGGGACCGGAAATAGGTCGGATAACTGAAAAGGTTGTTGAAATACAGCAATCCCAAAAAACTTTAAAAAATTAAACGTGCTATTCATTTGGAATTATATAACCAGTACTCGACTTTGGCTCGCTGGGGGCTCCTTATTTGAGAACCTTTAATCTGTAATATTAAATATTGATGCTTTCCAAATCTATCTTAATACAGAACTTATTGCCAAAATAAAAGATACGGAAAGTACATAAAAGAATCGTCTTAAACACTTAAAACATATATTTATGATTATACTGTTACTCACAAGACGGTAAATAAATATACATAAAAGATGGTAAGTGGTGATCGATTTCAATTGAATACTCCAATCATCATCAGACCCAATAGGCGAAGGACAAGAATCTTGAAACTTAAGTAGGAACGCCATTCAAGATTCTTGTCTTTCACCTATTGGGTCTGATGACGATTTGAGTGTTCAATCAAAATCGATCACCACTTACCATCTTTTATGTATAACTAGCAGAGTACCCGTCCTTCGTACGGGGTTGGCGTAAAAGTATATAAAATGATTATTGCAGGTATACTCATGCTTTGCGTTTGCAATAAGGGAGGACACAGTTTGATCAAATTTGCTTCTTTAAATTAACGGTATACTATAGTATTACACATCTACCATAGCCATAATGTTCTACCACTTCACCTAAACAATAAAGAAAAATTATTTATTAAACATTCGCAAAATATCACAAATTGTTCATGAAATTAAAAACATAAACAACTGTAAACAATCCTACTTTGACAGTTCTCATTGCGTATCACAGCTTTTTGTTGCTGCTTAGATCAAATTAGCTGTTTTCATAAATGCAAAGAAAAAAATAATAGTGCTGCACTCTGTTGGTAAATCTTAAAACTTTTTAATACTTTTGCATATCATAGAACCAACTTTTTTAGTTGAAACAGCTGACAAAATACTTTAATTCCCTTTAAATATGAAAACTCATAAGGTTAACATGGGGAACTACAGAGCCACTGGAGCGGAGCCCGAAAGGATTTTTGAGATAAGAATATGCCTATATGTTAATCGGGAATGTGAGCTATCATCATGCCAAATTTCAGCCCAATCCGTCCAGTAGTTAATGCGTGATTGAACTTCAAACACACAAACAAACAAACAAACACACAAACTTTCACATTTATAAAATTATAGTAAGATAAGATTTATAATATTAGTAAGATTATCGTCTTGTGAGTAACAGTATAAGCTTAAATATGTTTTAAGTGTATGGTAATATAACGATTCTTTTATTTACTTTCTGCAAATTTAATAACATGTACAATGCTGATCAAGAAGTTATTTAAAATAAAAGATAGGCCTACAAGCAACCATTTCGTTACGAGACAGGGTGTTTATTTATAGCCTCTCGCTGCAGGCTCGAGTCACAAAAGCCATCTTTACCTTGGAGTTGTTGGCCCCCTCCCCTTCCTTCCCTTCCCTACAAGGTGTGTTGTTTGTTTACTCTCTAGCGATAAGATAATTTCAAACAATATTACTGCGACTGTTTTCAAAAACGTAAAAAAATATTTTGAGTAGGCTACATACGAATTATTCTCTACAAACGATCTATCACTGTTTTGATTCTGTTTGACACACTGAAGAAGATCCTTCAGGAAACTTAATAAAAACACCTTTAATTTTTTACACTGTACCTACATTAAAACTCATGTAGCGTATTATTCCCATTGCCGAGCATGGGAGCGGAAATGCTGAGATGCCCGAGATACCTAGAATGTAGCGGTTATAAACTGAACCGCTCTCAAAACCAGATCAGTTTAAACAAACTGTAATATCTTACGAGCAAGAGATAATATGATTATCGGTTAATGCGAGGTCGGTTAAAAGGGGATTACTGTACTTTCAAAGAAACTTTTTAGGATCTTAGCTTAAGTTTATGGAGTAAGAAGGTCATTATTTACATAGGCCTATAAACAATTTCCATTTGTATATAGGCCTACTAAACATCCTCAAAGGTATCATAATTGCGGTCCCTGTCAGAACTCTAGCCTGGGGGTTTATGATGATTGTTAAAATCGTAATTATGACGCAATCAAATTTCTTTGGCAAAATCATTGCATTTTGTTAAAGCATTTCACACAAACCTAATCTTCTTTCGTGACAAAACAGTATAATATACTGTTTTGGATATTGTTTGTTTACGGAAATTAAATAAAAGAAACGTCTTATAACACTTAAAACATATATTTACGCTTACACTGTTACTCACAAGACGGTAAATATACAAAAAAGATGGTAAGTGGTTTTTTGTATATTTACCGTCTTGTGAGTAACAGTATAAGCGTAAATATATGTTTTAAGTGTTATAAGACGTTTCTTTTATTTACTTTTTGTAAATTTAATAACACGTACAATGCTGATCAAGAAGTTATTTATATTGTTTTTTCCGTTAACGTTCTTGAAATATATTTTAATTTTAGTTAAGTTAAATATTGATAGTTTCATTTATTGAATATCATTAAAAGAGTAGACTTCCGTATCTGTTGGCGAAAACAACCGAATGAAAATATCGATCGATATATCGAATGAAACAGTTGAATAATCAATATTTTCATTCGGTTGTTTGTGCCAACAGATACGGAAGTCTACCCCATCAAAAATATAGGCAACAGATCATTACTCAATTTGGCATTGACAGCAATCATTAAATAATGTTTAGGCCTATATTGAAAATTTTTTTAGAAGCAATAGCCTAGCCTATATAACTTATCAAACCAAATCTAAATTGATATAGGGTGAATGTGGGTAATTGTGAACTGGGGGAATTGTGAACTAGGGCTGTAATTTCTTAGTGTATTGTTGATTTGAGTAGAAATCAATGTTTTATGTTTATTTGGTTTGTTTTCTATACAGGATAAAAATTCTAGAAAGTTAAAAGCTGCTTAACTTTTTTTCAGGTTGGAAAAAGTTGCGTTTTTTGTTGACAAACAAGTTGCGTAGACCTTAGCAAATATTTTTTGTGTGAAAAAAGTAAAAGTCAGATTGACATGAAAACCAGTAATTATAGAAGAATTTCAAATGTATAATGCATTATATATCCTCATATCGATCCTGTAAGCAATTTTCTTTTTATTTGATCAAATTCACAATTACCCTCAATATTTTACTATGTGGGGGTAATTGTGAACGCTGTTCACATTTACCCTGCCTGTAAAAGAAACACATTTTTGGTTCTCATTAAAGATTTTTCTTCAAACCAATTATGCTGCCAACCCCAGAAACACCGTATAAAAAATACAGATTACTACAAGTTTCCACGTTGTGTTCCAGTTTTTGAGATGTAGGCGGACAGGACAGTTAGTTAATGATCAGTTAATGATTTGATTTCTAAATAGGTTTTTTATAGGTTTTTCAAGATAAAAAAACATTTTTAGTACAAGTAATATTTTGTAGGCCTAAAAGGAAAGTGCCTAATTTATTCTATCTAACCAATGTAATTTAGTTGTCTTTTCTAATAGTTGATTGCTTCTACACAGTAGGATTTAAATAATTTTATGAAGAAAATTTGTGCTCTTTCGTTTGTTAAAGGGAGATTATTTTGTCATTTCCTTTAAATTTTTGCTCTACTGTATCAAATAACAACTCTATATTATTTTCTCTTGTATAAGTATACTATTTTACCCATTAAATACATTAATTTTAAATATTCTGACCATGTTTTGTTATTTTTACATCTAGGCTACCTACCTGATTTTCTAACTATTTCAAAGTACCACGGAAAAATCTCATTTGCACGCTCATTTTTTGTCACATGCCATTGAAAGTGGGGAATTTGTGAACAGTTTGAGTTAGGCTTTAATCACAATACCCCTCCTATGCTGTAGTATGTAACTTAATATTTTTCTCAACTGACCGTTCAATTTACCGTACCCCAAAATTGTAGGCAATTGTGAATGCTGTCCGGGCAAGTGTGAATGCTGAATAACTCCTTCACTAAATAGAGAATGAAATTGGCTTATATGAAATATAAAGCCTAAAATATGTACGGTATAATGTTATAACACTGACCACATTTTTAAAATTGCTTAATTGCTTACAATTTTTTTTGTAAATTGCGTTTATCTGAAAAATATTTTATTGGCGTTCACAATTACCTACCCACGTTGACCCTATAGGCCTATCATTATTTAATCGGCTGCACTTTACTACTTTACGTCCTACACTCATTTGAGTGAAAATATCAATTATTAGATTGTTTCATTCGATATAGGCTATCGTTTGGTAAGTTAGGTTAGGTATACCTTACCTAACTAACCAAACGATAGCCTAAACTATAACTTATCGAATAATCGATATATCGATTGATATTTTCATTCGAATGAGTGTAATCTGATAATAACTTATATCGCAGGTTCTCCGTAATAATGTCACGAAATAACCAATATATGAAACACTGATCTGAACTTATTTAGGCATGTGGGGAAGGCAGTTAGGATTACACGGATTTTTGGATGCATTCAGTGTTTTGAGGTTAGGTTAGATTAGGAAGGTAAAGTGTAGACTAGAGTTAATGGTTGTTCATTTAAGTTACACCCATATTGTTTTTATCTTTGAGAATAGCCTTGTTGGTTAAATGACAAGACAATTTCAAAATACCTCATAGGCTAGTTGTTTAGACGTTTTTGGTTATTCCCTACGTAACTTAAAGTTTAGGCCTAGGCCTAGGCTAACTTAACTGTTTTTGTTTTATTTGACGAGGTCTAGGCTAGGCCTACTGGTTTTTATGTTGATGACCGATAAAGTACTTGATATTTAAAAGAGCCTAACTTACCTAGAGGTGGGCTGGAAGTACTTGAATGCAGAACGGGGTTTTCTGGCTTCATTTCCAACAAGATTTTATTGGTGGTGATCAAAGTTGTGTTGGTGTGTTGCAAAAGAGTTGGTTTTGAGAAGCGTATACGATACAAGATTATAAATCATCAATGAACCAGACTGACGCAAGAGTAGTACTAGTCCAGGCAACGAAAGGATATAGAGGGAAATGTTTGGAACACAATTTCTGACTTCGTATTCGTAACTTTGTTTAGTATAGTTAGGAGGTTAACATACCAAAAGTCCCCACCTCTAGCCCTTGTGCTGTGGGGGAGGGGGGGGCTTGAAGGTACAATTTTTCGGGTTTTTACTGATATCTCGGAAACCATGCGTCCAAGCGAAATTATGCTAATATACAAAATGAAAGCTTATTAAATTTCCAGCAAGTTTGTAATTTACTATTTTTCGATATCTTGTATAGTTTTCGCGTAATTTGCTATCAAAAGTTTGTAGATTTGGAAAAATACATTGTTTCCTCATGTTTTTTGTTCTTTTTGACAAGTTACCTCTTAAACTATGCACCCTAAAAATAAACGCTGGGCATAGGGTTGTAGAAAACTAAATTCCCTTCAATAATATATATGACTTTACTAGTTTACCGCCTTCCGTTCAGATTTTAAAGCAAATTAACCGTCAGAATAAAAAAATAAATTTAATTAAAATCTAGTGTTGAGCAAGGAATTTGAAGTCTTGCAACAGCTGTTGACTACTTAATATTTCAATTTATCACCTTACACAGTCAACTAATTGGTTGGCACATTCACTATCAAGTAGCTAAGGTGAGTGATGGGCGTCTAAAAATAGCACAGATACCCATTAAAAAACATATACTTTTGGGCTGCCTAACCAGCTTCCTCACACTTGATGATCTAGCTAGACTGTTGTAATGGGAAAAATATTGTGTTATAACCATGTTTATGCATATAAAAGTGTCTATATGACACTGGAAACAATCACAACCATTAAAATTAAACAAAGATAAATTACATATTTAAGTGAATTAATATAAAACATTACATCAGTAAGTAGCCTAATATTCTATCCCTTGCTATCTTTAGTTTAATAAGGACTACCATCCTCATCATTTTTATCCTTTTTTTCTCCATCGGACCTATTTTGGAAATAGGTATACTGTTTTTCTTCATATTCTTAGTCATCTTTCCCAGGGACAACATTTTGGCATTTTGGCATACTTTTAGGCTTGCTTTTTTGCTACCCGATTTTGCACGAGTACAGTTTTATGTGCATAGGCAGAAAACAATTTTGAGAATTTCCTTCAGTGTAGTTTAATGTTGAGTGTGCTCTGCTACTACAGAGTTTTTATTATTCTTTTCCACTCTTACATAAGAGAAGGCAGGTTATTTCCCAGCCACAGCTGAACCTTTTGGAATGTAAATGATAGGAAACGATGTTTTAAAGCACCATCAGTCGGAGGAAGACAAGATATATTAGGCTTGATGGAGACCATCGATTTAAAAATTGACTTGTACCTGTATAGATTGAAGTTGAAGGATACCTCTCTCGCTAGAGCCCTTATCAAATCAAGATGTATATTTTCCCTACCTTTTGTATTTGGGTGGTGTTGGAGAGGGGGCGTGAAAGACCGATGATGCATTTTGGGCCACTGGGGAATTCAGATACAACTTTGCTTAAGCAACCTTGCTTTTCTAAAATGCTGAAGTTTTTTTGTCACATCCAGTAGAATCGCGTTCAAAATATCACCTAATCCTTGTTAAGATAGTTTATGGTGCGAGAAAAAGATGTCCCTTACCTTCTTTCTTAGAGAATAAGAGGATAAAAACGATAGGTATGAGGATGGTAGTCCTTTCCAAACTAAGAAAGCAAGGGTGAATTGACTCAATAGTAGGCTAAGGCTACTCACTGATGTAATGTTTTATGTTACTGTAATTCCTACTTAAATATGTAATTTATCTTTGTTTAATTTTAATGGTTGTGATTGTTTCCAGTGTCATATAGACACTTTTATATGCATAAACATGGTTATAACACAATATTTTTCCCATTACAACAGTCTAGCTAGATCATCAAGTGTGAGGAAGCTGGCTAGGCAGCCAACATGTATATATTTTCTATAGGGTATCTGTGCTATTTTTAGACACCCATCACTCACCTTAGCTACTTGATAGTGAATGTTCCAACCAATTAGTTGACTGTGTAAGGTGATAAATTGAAATATTAAGTAGTCAACAGCTGTTGCAAGACTTCAAATTCCTTGCTCAACACTAGATTTTAATTAAATTTATTTTTTTATTCTGACGGTTAATTTGCTTTAAAATCTGAACGGAAGGCTATCTGAACTAGTAAAGTCATATATATTATTGAAGGGAATTTAGTTTTCTACAACCCTATGCCCAGCGTTTATTTTTAGGGTGCATAGTTTAAGAGGTAACTTGTCAAAAAGAACAAAAAACATGAGGAAACAATGTATTTTTCCAAATCTACAAACTTTTGATAGCAAATTACGCGAAAACTATACAAGATATCGAAAAATAGTAAATTACAAACTTGCTGGAAATTTAATAAGCTTTCATTTTGTATATTAGCATAATTTCGCTTGGACGCATGGTTTCCGAGATATCAGCAAAAAACCGAAAAATTGTACCTTCAAGCCCCCCCCTCCCCCACAGCACAAGGGCTAGAGGCGGGGACTTTTGGTATGTTAGCCTCCTAACTATACTAAACAAAGTTACGAAGTCAGAAATTGTGTTCCAAACATTTCCCTCTATACCCTTTTTTTAGCATTCGTTGCCTGGACTATACGTATCGTATCGTATCGGAATATCGCGATACGCGAGGGACGATACGATATTTCGATACGATATTTGAAAAACTATACGTATCGTATCGCCTAAAACGATATTTGTATTTATATCGGCACATAGAGCGATACGATTCATGTCAAAACGATATTTTTAATTTTTTTTGCGCAGGCCGAGCAAACTGCAAAATCTGTACTCTGTGGATGTGTAGTTTGAAATAGGAGTTTTTGATGTCTGTATTTTTGGTTTTTACTTGATAATGTACCAGTCCCATCCACTGAGCTAAAATTATAACTGGAGGTAGCACAGCCATGGCAGAAGTCTGTCAAAAGTGTGTCGCTGATTTTGTTAGGTTGGTATAGCAGTGGGTTTTCTTATCATAGCAATAACATGGCTTCTTATAACTAGGTTGGTATAGCAGTGAGTTTTCTTGTCATAGCAATAACATGGCTTCTTATGACATGACACCCGCCTCACGCAAACATGGCGGCTGGCGACACGCATCTTTGACATTCAGTGCTACCTCCAGTTAGATTGATAACTCAGTGATCCCATCCCAGTCCATTTCCACTAGCGTGCTATGGCTATCTGGCAGTCTGGCACTAGCAGTGCAGACTGCAGACTGCAGAATGTGGGAACTGTCTGTGGCTGTGGCAATTACATTAATGTATCTGCAATCCTAAAATGCTATGGGAAGGATAGGGAAACAGGTCCAAGACGTAGGGAGTTGTGAAGGAAGTAGTAAAGGCGAGCAGTGTGGAGTGTGGAAATGGAAATATGTATCTGCAATACTAAGACTGTTTTCAGAGTAAACTAATGATTTTCCTCGAGCAAAGCTTGGTCCCCAGGTACTTATATAAATTTGCCGTTTCTAGGTTAGGTAGGGGAGGGGGGAAACGATACGATACGTATCGTTTTTCGATATTTTTGACGATACGATTCGCGTATCGCGATACAGACGCCCGATTCGATACGGCGATACGATATTTTTTCCGATACGTATCGTATCGCTGTATCGCGATACGCGTCTGTATCGCCCATCACTAGAGTAGGGTAAGCGCGACAGAATCGAGCTACAAAGTCAGACACTAGAGTCTAAACCTTCGCTAAATCATCACGATGTTGTCCCCTGGCACTGCGGAGTGGGGGAAGCAAAGCATTCTATTGGCTGAGAAAACACCATTACCGCAACGATACGGTTTGTAGTCACCGGCCTCGGTGGCCTAATGGATAACGTGCCGGGCTGATGATCTGAAGGTACCAGGTTCGAATCTTCTCGGTAGCACTAACTTTTTGTCTAAGATTTTTGCATTATCAGCAAGTTTGGTTAGGTTATGACAGTTTAATTTGTTAATTAAAACATTATAAAATTCAATTTGAGCTATTATAATTTTAGAACTATTTTTTTTTCTATCAGTAAACCTTGTTCGATTTTTCATTATCAGCAAGTTTGGTTGGTTTGGTTAGGTTATGACAGTTTAATTTTATAATTAATAAATTCTAAAATTGAATTCAAGGCATTAACAATTTTATTTTATGAACAGAACTATTTTTTCGATTAGTAAACCTTCATTCGATTATTATTTTATATATTTTTTTATATAATCAGCATGTTTGGTTGGTTAGGTTAGTTTATGACAGTTTAATTTTATAAATATTCATTTTTTAACTTATTGAAAAACTGCAGCATAGGTTTATGCATGTAAAACAACGCGGGCTTGTTTGGACGCCGTCTAAAGGGGAGGTGGAGGGAGAACCATTTCCCCCACTCCGCAGCGCCAGGGGACAACATCGTGATGATTTAGCGAAAGTTTAGACTCCAGTATCGCAGACAAGACAAGCAGATTAGCTTAAAAGGGTATTTACTCAGGGGAGGTATAGAAGAGGCTACGATGACAGCTGTGGGCTTCTTATTAGCTGAGGGAACGCCATTACCGTAATAAAACGGACAATAGCCATCGGCCTCGGTGGTCTAATGGTTAGCGTGCTGGGCTGATATACTGTAGGTCCTGGGTTCGAATCCCGCTGGTAGCGTTAACTTTTTGTCCAAGATTTTTTTATTATCAGCAAGTTTGGTTGGTTTGGTTTGGTTATTACAGTTAAATTTTATTATTAAGTCATTATAAAATTTTAATTGAGCAATTTCTAGTTTTATTTTAATAAACAGAATTATTTATTTTTTCCGATTACTAAACTTTTGTTATGTTAATTCTTTATCAGCAAGTTTGGTTAGTTCGGTTAGGTTATGATAGTTTAATTTTATAATTAAGAAATAATAAAATTGAATTTGAGACATTTATAATTTTATTTTGTGAACAGAACTATTTTTGCGATTAGTAAACCTTCATTGCCAAAGTGCTCCCTACTACAGCGCTGTTCACGGAGGAATTTTGAACTAAATACCTCTTTCGTACCTCCCCAAAGTCAGACCCATGGTCAGACCCATGGTGGAAGGAAAAAACAGGTCAGACCCGCATAAAAGAAAGCAGCACTCGACTGGAAAGTGAGGTTAGGAATTCAGAGTGAACGCTTTTTCATGTTTCAGGCATAGCTTACTGTATGCAGCTTCGTTGTTCAGTTATTGGTTGCGACCAAAGATGGTTTACATCGGGAGTATGTTTTATCTATGTTGAAATCAAATTTATAAGGTAGGTAGTTAAAGTGAGACACCAACAGAATTTGCTGTTGCTAATTACTGGTTTCAAATCACTAATATGGAGATTTATGTGGAATTAAATAACTCTTTTCCTATTTACACTTTAAATTAGAGGAATTCGTACTATCTCGAGGCTTAAAATTAATTAGCAAACTCAAACGACAACACACGTCATTTAAATATTCATTAATTTAAATTACTTATTAAATCCACTCATACTTGGCTCAAAATACCTACATTCGTATGGTTGCCATATCAAATTAAAGAATTTTAATAAACCATACTTTCCTCCATTGAAATTAAAATCTATTAAGAGAGAAAGAAAAAAATATGCATTGCCAATGCCAACGCCAACAATCTTAAAATTGTGACTATTAATCAATTAAAAATTCTTATTCTAGCCCGATGAAAATAAAAAATAATTGGTAAAATATTGCACGTATAAGTATGGTATTGGTAAAGTGTAAAGTGTGTGGGCGGAATTGTGCTGAAGCACGGCCGCCTTTGCTGAAGTCCCTGTCCTTTTATCTGGCAAATCGCAGGAAAGTAGTTTCGATAAATGGGGCCTTCTCCTGCGTTAGGAGTATCATACATGGAGTGCCACAGGGCTCGGTTCTCGGCCCTCTCCTTTTTAGTGTGGCGATGAACGACTTGAGGCTAAATGGCTCCACCCTCCTTTTCGCTGACGACACCGACACCACCCTGATATCTACGAGTAGAGGAAGTGACATTGAGCAACTGCATATTGAAGCTGACCATATTTTGGAGCTGGCCATGAACTGGTTTACAGCAAACCTCCTGAAATTAAATGCAGCCAAAACTCAGTCCTTGCTCTGCACACTGAAGCCAGCCACAACCCGAAAGGGATGAGGGGGTTAAAGTTCTAAGGTTCTGTTTGGATCCCAAACTGAGCTGGAGCTCACATATTGATCGATAGGTAATGCGCACGGCTATCTAGGGTTATTTGCCTCCCAAGGAAACTTCGGAACGTCATCCCGAAGCAATTCTTGATAAGTGTGTACATGCTCTGTTTCATAGCCATCTTATGTACGGCTTGGTACTTTGGGGTCATTCACCAGCAGCACAGGACATATTGCTCCAGAAAAAAAGCTGTAAGAATCATAATGTCAGCCGACTACAACGAACATTGTAGGCCCCTTTTTAAAGATCTGGTACAGTCTTTAGTCAATACGTATTGAACATCCTAATACTTCTGAAAGAGAATGCCCATATCTGTTTGACCGAAGAGAAGTTCATCACCACCATGACACCCGGCAAGCACTATACCTTGACATGCCGCGGGGTCGTCTCACCCGCACCCTCAAGAGCTATCCCCGCTATGCCATAAGGCTTTTTAACAACTTGCCGGATAAGGGGCGGGATATGAACATCACCTCTTTCAAAGCGGCAATCAGAAACAGCTTAGTAAATAGGCCACTATATTCGCTGGAGGAGCTGAATTAAGAGCCCCTAAAAGTTACATAGAAGCCCTTCCCTAAATATGGGAAACTCGTCTTATTTACCACCACAGCCAGATTAAGTTTTGTATGTATGTAAATAGCAGTGTTTATTTTTTAAATGTATATGTAATAACGCAGTCTGTGGTCTATCCGACATTGTAGGTCAACGACGCAGCATCACGCTCCATAATCAATGATGTAGCGGCAGCTTGGTTTCGATTCTACTTCTTCGTCTCCAATCCGGACTCCAAACAGTCCAAAAGTAAAGCTTTCTGTTTATTTTTGTTTTTGTTTACATTTGTTATGACAGTTGTTGGTTGTTGGGGTTATGGTAAACATTAAGTTAAATCTTGTTGTTTCTTTTTAGGGAACCTTATTATCTACAAATTAATAACTAGACAATTTTAAATTTTATTTAATGTGTAGTGAACTATTATAATGTTTTTATTTAGTTCAATGTTTTATTAAATACATTCAAAACATTTACAGCCATGTAAGTTCAGTGAAAGCAATGAACACTTGGTGATGTAACCAAAACCAAGAAAAGAGAAAGTCAAGTGTCATTAGTTTCTCTGGTTTTGTTTTGGGTTGACACCTCGTGTTTTTCTTAAAGTCCTAGTTATAATTCAAAATTAAAATAGTCTACCAGTGATTATGCTTATGATCGTCTGAGTTTTTAAATAATATTTTAAAGTGAGTTACAATCACTATGTTTTCTTCCAGTGACTTGAAGTTAAGATCTAGAACAGTTGTGAAAACTAACTTTAAAACGATGGCATCAGATAAATCAAATGTAGATCAAGAATCAAAATATATTGTGAAAGTAGTTTTTGTGTCTTTACTGTTAGATTTACTGGCATTTACCATGATTCTTCCTCTTTTACCATCCTTAATGGAACATTACCGTAAATATGACAGCAAGGATGGACTGTACCCTTTTCTGTTGGAAAAAGTTGAAAATTTTAGAAGCTTAGTCGGAGCTCCTGAAAGATTTAACTCTGTGCTTTTTGGAGGTAGGGCTCAGCTTTCCTTTGAAATTATATTTGCACCTAACGTAGGAGTATAACTTAAGTTAATGATCTTGTCTCTAGACTCGTATTTTGGAATTAAAACCATTCAATTTAATATGCATTGCTTGCACTTACATTGGGGATATTGCGATATTATCGATATCAATGCATATCTATATTTTCGTTTCGATATTTCCGATATTGTATCGATATTGGGGTTTCGATAATATCGTGATATCGGAAGAATTTGGTCGATATCGGTTCTTGATATTGAATTTTTTAAGTTTAGATAAAGTTTTAGTGATATCGACATGTACCTCACGGCCGCCTTTAAATCCAGGCCGCAGCCTTCGAAGTGGCAACGTCGCAAGTGGTGTTGTAACAGCTGTTTTGTTTGGAAGCAGCTAATGGTATTTGTGTATTTGTGAAAGATTGGTTACTGGACTATGACGATATTAACTCCGCTTAAAATGTACAGATCTAGATTTTTAATTCATATTATTTCGGTTTTCCATTCTGTATGTTTTATTTTCAATATTTTAATAAATTTATGTTCATAAATTGAAATTTAAATCAATAGAGTGTGAATTAATGAGCTGATGTCACCTGTCTGCCATGTTATCTTATGGGACGTCTGTCACTAAACAACACCACTTGCGACGTTGCTAATTCTACCAGACCGCGGCCTGTAGTTAAAGGTGGCAGTGCATACCTTCTTATCGAGTTAAGTTATGTACAAGATAAAATCCACACTAATATGGGAATAGCTGGTTATATGTTTTGTGGTAGAAGGAACTAAGTTAGTAGCAACTGATTTTTATTGCTGGAGTGTTTTAGTGGGGCCTTGGTTGGTTGCGCTGTCAGCTGTCACTTGTTAGTTGTCAGAGCTCAAGAGCCGTTGATTATAGCCTACACTAAAGTCCACCAGTGCTAACCTTGTTTAAATTGTTGTAAATACAGTAATTATTGTTTTATTGTAACTCAAAAAAATTAGGCTGGTTTTGAAATGCACTGTGTTTAAAGCTCCAAACAACTATGTTTAATGCTTAGATTTTTATTAGTAATTTAAAATTTCACTTCCTCTTTGGTCCTTATAATTAAAAAGTAATAACAATCAACAGGTACTAAAGTGAAAGTAACATATCTGCCAAAAAATATGCCTAAAAAAGACAGAACGCCTAATCAAAAATCCTAAACAAGCTCTAGCAAGTAATTAAAAAGTAGATTCCTCCAAAGTAATATCGATTATCGATATTTGGAATCCGATATTATTGTGATATCGATATTAGAGGCTGGATCGTTATTGATATCTAATATCATCGATAGATTGCTGATATCGCAACAACCCTACTTGCACTGCACTTTTGTTAAGTTACATTCAAAATTGTAACTTGATAGCTATGAGTCTGAACGGTTGTGTAAGTTTTCTTTTACTGCTAGATATAGGCCTAACCTTAAATAATTAGCCTGTTTCTTTTACAAAAAATCTGCATTTTTTTTACTTAGCTAATGTCTAGTGTCCCAGCACATTAACTCAATTATCTCATACTAATTTTCCACCCACTGTTGTCAACTGACAACTAACTACACAAACATCTCTAACTACTGACATCCACCTAACATACATTTTTTTTTTAGTTGCAAGTTACCATAGCTAGTTAGTTGCAGGGACGTATTTAAGTATCTGCCGCCTCCAGGCAACAAAGTTTGCCGCCGCCCCCTCCCACTTTACTGCTCACCCTCGACCTCACTAGTATCCAACTTAGTATCACCCCTATGACCACAATACATGCCCTGTCCGCTGATTTTGTAGAAAATAATCGGTAATATTGCATGCTACATCAACAAATTTAATAACTTTTTGACCCCTTTTAACTTTTTTGAGGGTTTTTTGCGCTGTTTCTATGCAAAACATTCTGACTTGGATAGACCTACACGGAATGCAACTTTCTTTTATCTAATCAGTATTTTTACAATCCTGTTTTGCGGCATGAAACGGCACACAAAATCGTCTGTATACAATGGTTCTTATAACGCTTTTCATTGAACAATTTTAGTCAGATCCACTATCAGATGCCACTACGTAGCGGCCGGCTCGGCAACCCGCTCCCGTGGCGCGCGTGTCCGCCAGGCCAATAGGGCAGCACGGAAAACTCAGCACAGCTGTAATATGCTATTGCATTTGTTTGACTTTAATGTGTTCTGAAATAATTTTATACTTAATCAAAATATTTCAAATGGCTGTTTTGCCATTCCCAGAATTATTTGATAAACATTTTTTTTTTAATTAAAACCTCTTTTTTTATTTTTTATAACCTTCAAAATTTTGCCGCCCCTAAAATTTGCCGCCGCCTAGTCCACCTATTCAGAAATATGTCCCTGGTTAGTGGTATTCCAATGTCTGCAAATCACAAGCTGTTGGCCCATCCTACATACGGGAATCGAATAGTCAATTAAAACTGTTTAACTGATTCAATAGAGGTAAGACCAATTTTCAAGATAGGGGATGAAACAAGCTGCAACAACTACAAGCCTATTAGTTTAATGTCCACAGTCCACATTATCTTAAGTGTTTGAGAAAGTTGTACTTAACAGATTGTGGAGTTTCCTAGTGTCCAGAAACATCCTATATGAAAAACAACACAGGTTTGTAAAAAAATTGACAACCAGTGCTATGCTTGGTCTTATTAAGAGAGTGGTGAAGCCTATGGATTCACGCCAGCAAGTAGCAGGCTTGACTATCCTTATGTGGCCTATGCTGTACCTGTCTGGGGGTGTGAAAACCAAAGGATTCAACTCATATTCAAACTTTTTAAAAATTGGGTTTTCCCTTAACTGTTGCCTATCCTGCAAAGAAGTCTTCAAATCACAAGTTCTCACTTTCCTATCCATTTACATCTTAGATACCCTATCATTCATTAAGAAAAACCTTTCATCATATAGTTCTCCAAGCTTCCATACCGGTAGTTATCCTCTTCGCGACAATTTCAATCTTTCAGTACAACTGCATTCCATCACATTCTTTCAAAAAAAAAACTTTCACTTCATATGTAATATTTACTTGGCAACTCATAAGGCCAATGTTAAAATTTTAAAGTTGCAAATGAGTTGTGTAGCAAAATACAATTTATCCTGAGGTAGCAACTGTCGCCAATCACGTTTTTATGGCTATTGTACCCAATTTCAAAATTTAGTCAACATCCTTCTGCTGTATTTTGAGATATATATTACAGACATAAAATCAGACATAGTTAGTATAAGAGTATAGGATTTGTCACATTAAAAAAAATTAAAGGACTTAAAAAAAAATTAAAATTAACTGCGTATTACCTTGAGGTCAGTGGCACAACCCTTATTCCATGTCGAAGGGTAAACCGAGGCATCAGGGAGGTTTGGGCAGTGGGTATAACATCACATTGATAACTATTAGAGTTTTTTGTCAATTATAACAATATCGTTTTTAAATGTGAGCTCTCTAAACTATGTTTGAAATAGCAGTAGGGCAATCACCTTTTTAGTGGACCTACTGACCTACTCAATCATTTTTTCCCCTTCTACTCTTATTTTTTTACCAAACCTGAAAAGGAAGCCCAGGAACAATTGTGTATGGTCAAAATTTATTGCATATCAGGTTAAGCATTTTTAGATAACAAGATGTAAATTTCCACATATATCATCATTTTGTATTTGTTTTAGGATTGTTGGGCTCGTTGTTCTCATTTCTGCAGTTTGTTGCATCGCCCCTAGTTGGAGGCCTTTCCGATGTTTATGGCAGGAAACCTATTCTCGTATTATGTCTGGTATGTATTATTTTGCATACAGGCGCACAGTTAAGAGGGTGGTTTTTTAAATAAGGGCCGTTTTTGTGTATGAATCCGTAGTTCGCTTGTACTCTACAACTATGCTCCTCGCCACTTACTGGAATCATTTGTGAACAGAATGACGCAATTTGTAGCTCTGTAGCTGACATGTACGCTTCGCTATGTGTTAAAAATATTTTTTGCTACCTATTGAATCTTCCATCGGGTGCGAAATAAGGTCAGTGAATGTTTTTTGATTGCAAGAAACATATCCGATGCCGACATTCATCGCCAGATTACTGAAGGCTACAGCCCTAATGAATGAGTGAGGGGGATGAATGAGTGGGGTGAGAGCGGAAATGGGTTATGGGGTAGTGTAACAATGGCTGTGAAATCCTTTTTACTTTGTGAACAGAAAAATAAGTGAACATGAAAATTGTATAGGCCTAATTAAAATTATAAATTAATGTAATATTTAAAAAATATTTTTTGAACATAGTTTCAACGGTACTTTTTGCTCCACAGCTTGGGATCTCTATGTCATACCTTCTATGGGCAGTTTCTCACAGCTTTGCCATGTTCGTGTTGGCAAGAGTTGTTGGAGGAATCAGCAAAGGCAATGTCAGCTTGTCAATGGCCATCATCACTGACTCTTCCACATCAAACAAAAGAGGGTTTGGTATGGTAAGCAAGTTGCTGTAGCCTAATCTCTTTTTTAATAAATATCTTTTGGTCTAGTGTAACTATTAAAATACAGGTTTGTTTCTATGCATAAACTTTTTTAAGCAGTGCCAGATGTAGGGTGCTTGCGGTCCTAGGCCAAGCTAATCTGAGCGGCACACGCCCCTAAGGTAGCCCTTCTAATGTGTGATCTGGAAGGTTAACCCTAGCAGTGGCCAATGTTAGAAGTGGGAAATGGCCAACCCATTTTGGCGATTTAGAAGACCTTTTTTTGAAAATCCGTAAACATTCAACCGTACAAGTAAACCTAACCAACCTTATATTCATTTTGTTCGGAAAGAACAAGAGAATCTAGAAATAGTAATATAATACAATTGGGCTGAAATTTGGCACTATGATAGTTCAATGTCATTCAGAATAAAACCACTGATTGTAAAACATTTTTCATCAATGTTAGTTTCATTTTTACTGCTAATGTTTTAAAGTTTTTATAAAAGTATATTAAGTGTGTATAAAAAGTATTATCTGAAGTTATTATACCTTTACCAATTCGGGAGTGCCCCTGAACGCCAGGTAGGCTCACGCACACAAGGACAGGAGATTAGGACCGGCTACATTCTGTCACGCGAGCTCTGTTAACTAGTCGCAATGGGCATTTCCTTCATCAAATGTAAAACTTTTTAACTTTAATATTAAACACAAAATAGTTAGCAGTAATCGATTCTGTTCATCAACACAAGAAAATTGATACTAAACAACATATTAGTTATCGGCAACCTGAAATTTATTATTTAAGTCAATCATGGGTTGTTTGGTATCATTGTTATTGTAATATTCAGCGGAATTTAAATGTATTAACCTTTTTGATTTAAAATTACAACTTTAAAAGTTACATTTTGATTACAAGTGGTATCTAAGAAGTAATGAAGCGAAAATACGAAGGGCCTAGGGGAGGTCCTAATCCTCTCTGCACGTGAGGGTGAGTGTGCGTGCGTGTAGGGAAACTGACCTGGCGTCCAGGAGCATTCCCAAATTGCTAAAACTATAACTCTTGACATCTTTTTACTTAACATGATTTTATTGTTTAAAATTATGTACCTATTAGAAAAATATAACTTCTTGAAATTAACATTTTCCAGGCTCTAGTTGGAATCGCCTTTTCGGTGGGGTTCATCGTGGGTCCTGTCATAGGTGCCATGTTCGCTCGCTGGGGCCAAACTCAGACAGAGAATTCGGATTGGTTTGTGATGCCAGCTTTGTTTGCATTTTCTCTTGCCTTGGCGGACATCATTTTTGTAGTATTTTTCTTCAGAGAAACTCTTCCTTCAGTAAGTGATGTTCTTCTTTTATCTTTAAAACATAATATATCATTTATTTACATCAATGATAGATACATATAGTGGTTTAATGTATCCTACTTTCGTCCCAGTCCAAATTTAGGTCATGATCACGCAGATGCCATTGTCAAGAATATTAAATTTCTACAGAAAATTTTATCTACTCGGACTTTAGTGTGAAAATTATATCCACTCATAATTTATGTATACAATGTCAGTGTCGGTCTATGTTTATATGTACAGAAGCCCCTTTCATGACGTCCAAATGACCGAATTCTTTTGAAATTTAAATTCTGGACAATGGCATCTGCGTGAACATTACACAACCAGTGAGTTGAAACCTTGGTTTTAGTAAATAGCAACTAAATTAAGACCGGGACAAAAGTAAAGGGAAGTTAAGCCACTATAAATTTGTCTTACCAGTTTAGAGGCAAGCCACAACAATGGCTAAATTAAAGATAGGCTACTCTTATTTCCTGCAAATAACGTTGTTTTCAGGTTTCCATTCATTAGTAATTTAAAATTCTATGACCTGGGTGTCAGTTCAATACAATTTAATATAAAAAACCCCATAAGCAATTTTTAAAAACATTGATCCTGTTGTTACAAAGTAAAATCTAGCCATCAATCCAAGTTACTCAATAATATCTTGTTGTCATAATCATCAGGTAAATATTTATGATGGTTAACTTTTACAATCTAAGGCTACGATTATACTAGGACGCTGGCGTCCGGGAGGAAGGCCGGCGTCCGGGATGCTAGCGGGGCATTAAATCAAATGGGGGCGATTATACTAGGGATGCCAGCGTGGGATGCTAAAAAAACCACCGGACGCTCAATTTTGTGCCTGAAATTCAAGCGTCCGGTGACTTTTTGCCTCCAGGGATGCACAAAATCAGTTGTGGTTCAAATGTGGCGCATTATACTGGGCGGCTAGCATCCGAGACACTCTCTTTCGACATGTGCGCAAATATAGAGAATACGCTATTACCTACCATAGGTCGTATAGTAAGACATCAACCCGGGACCGGTCTACTTTTTTGATTTGATGTCCCCAGAGGCCAAAAACACCATCCGTTCATATAGATTTTAATATTATGTATATGTCCGTAAACGCGATAACTTGAGTTTTTTTGTCCGATTTTGATTAAATTTGGCTTGAAGGTGAAGGGCGGAATAAACTTGAATGAGTTCGCGAACCAGCATGAACGGACCTTGGAAACGGGGTTTTATGGGGGTAAAAAAGGGGGTTAGTCTTTTTTTTACCCGTAAAACCAAAAATTTCCCAATTTCTCTCTGGACAATTTTAACCCATTGGGGAAGGAATTAATGCGCTACCTGCAGCACCCTCTGGCGGCAATTAATTTTACCGAATTTGTAGACTTTTACTCTAACTGCTATAGAAAGAAAACCTTAGGTAATAAATTAATAATTCTTTCACCATTTTGTTTACAGTAAAATTGTCTACAGAAAAGTGGTAATTGGATAGTCAAAGTTCTAAACTAAAAAAAAAATATAAATATAAAGATTATAAAAATAAAGATTTTAAAAACAATATTTTGAAAGTAAACTTGATATACAAATTCCAAGATTAATCCAGACACCAAATAACACTACTATTATAAAGTTCAATTGATTCCCTACGTAGAAAAATCAAAAGTTGTGTACTTTTATTAGTAGTAACATTTTTTTTTTATTGTTTGTTTACCTTACCGCAGCTGATTTTGGTGATATGTGGTTTCCATGGCAACACAAAATTGTTTGTTATTCGCTAAAATAAATGAGTAAATACGCAAATCAAGAAGCAAGATATTTATAAACATTATAATAGTAAGAAGAAACAAAAAGGGCGAAAAATAATAATAACTAAATAACTAATGGCGCTGCCTAGCGGTGACACGAGCGGCACTCGTAAGTCGGCCGCCGGGCCTGCAGCGGCCGTACGAGTAATGCCTGTAAGTCGGCACCAATGGGTTAATGAGCTTAAAAAAATAATGTAGTAGGTATACTAAAGTGTTTTTGTACGGTTATTAGATACGGAGAAAATTCAAAAAAGTGTAAATTAAAAATTCCCTCTTCTTCTTCTTTCCACCTCTGATTCGTATCAACTTTTTAAACTTCAAAAAAGAATACTTAGAATTATGACTTTTAAACCCGTTAAACATTCTTGCAAACAACTTTTTAAAGAACTAAAGATTCTAACCGTCCCTAATTTGTATAAATCCCGCCCTCGCTAGTCCGACGCTTTGAAATCCGACATACTTGGTAATCTGACGCGCACATCCGCGTAATCCACTACGGGAGCAAAAAATCAAGCATGCAGTGATATGAAACACTGTGACTCACGTCTCGTTGCCGTCGGAGCACTTTCTGTTCAGTGTTCAGTTGACTTTTAGGACATGCAGTACACTTTCCCGGTGCAGTGGTATTTTCTTTGTTAGTAAGTGCAAGTGTTCGTGTACAGTAGTTGTGTGAAATGGCTAGTACAAGTGGTGTTAAACGGAAACACAAAACTTTAACAATATCGTAGAAGTGGGAGATTATTAAAAGAATAGATAGCGGTGAAACGCCGACTGCAGTAGCGAAATTTTATGAAATCGGACGGCCTACGATTTATGATATAATGAAGAATAAAGAAAAAATTGAAGGGTTTATGAAGTCTATTGAAGACTTCCCAAGAATTTAATGGTGATTAATACATTGTTTAAAATGATAGTTATATCTTTTTGGCAATCAAATGCATTACAGAATAGCCGACGTTTTTGGTAATCCGACAGTATGTCAGTCCCGTACCTGTCGGACTAGAGAGGGCGGGCTGTATTCTTAAATGTTTATTGTATGTGAAATCAAATTTTGAAAAACTCTACAGTGAAAATAATCGGCACAATTATAACACTAGATTTCATACAGATTTTCAATATCCTATACACAGATTAAATCTTGTGGAAAGGACACCTTCTTATATGGGTAAAAGATTTTTTAACAATTTGCCTGGGTACCGGTACTACAAATCAATAATAGGATTAGTATCTTTTAAAGAAAAATTGTTGAATTTTTGTTAGAAAAGAATTATTATAGTATAGATCAGTTTCTCAAAGACAAATCAATGTGAATTTTTTGTTTTGTTACTATGTATTTATTTTTACCAATAAGCTAGTTTATTTTAGTATAGTTTGACAATGTCACCTGCTTTGTCTGGCTGTGCTAGAGCATTTGAAAAAACGTTATGTGACAATAAAGGTGACTTTGACTTTATAGAAAATATTGTTAACTGTTGGAATTTGTTTGTGTATGGATCATACACTTGTATTTAATCAAACTTAGCCAATTTGTTTTATACTAAGCTTTTAATATTTTACTAAAAACACACTTTATTAGCCTCCATAAAGCAGCAAACCAGGGTACTCGTTAAACCTAATGTTATTTAAATAGATATAAACAAAAAGTGACAAAACATTGAAATAAAATGGCAGTCCGAGAGGCTAGCATCCCAACACAAATCACGTCATTTTTGCCAGCGTCCTAGTATAATCGTAGCCTAAAAGAAACATTGTTTACAAAGGTTTGTTCAGTTTGAATAGTGAAAAAGATATCAGTAAAGTTATGTTCATTACATTATGTGATGGCATTTGTAACTCATCAGGGGCTATTAATTAATGATGCTTATTAAAAGGTCGATGTTATATAGTTTATAGATCAGAGTTTGGACTGTTCCTATACAAAATATACAAAACTAGCTGTGTACCCGTTCTACGCACGGGGATCTTATAGTATTCAGTTGAAACCTTCTTATATAAAGAACAGCAGTTGGTTTGCATATTTTCAGATATGCTGGCCAAACTATTATACATAACTTCATTTTATGTTGTTTGTTGTTGTTCCGGATCAGTATAAAAACACACTGGAAAAATTATAGGATGACTAGATGTATTATATTACCTGTTGAAATGGGGACGCCACCAAGGTGTGTATTTTAGCAAATATGAGTCAAGGATGAGTGTAGAATGAAGTGAGATCTACCGGTTACTTTTGTTGCTAAGACCAGCTATTTTATTCACCAGGACAATGTACTAAGGGATGGATACTAGTCTATTAATAGTTTGAACACATGTACTGGATCCACTTAGAAGATATATCTTTTTTATTACAGAAAAAGCGAGCCTCGTTATCAGCAAGCATCAGTCAGACCACAGCTTACATCAGTGTGCCAGCTCTCTTTAACTTTACTGCCGTCACAGACCTTCCAGCCAAAGGTATTGTTTGTGTGTCATATACAGGAATGACACCTTTCTATAGGTTACAAACGATCAATCTAAAGATTGTTAGTAAATGTCTATTGTTATGCTACAAAACTATGTTAGTTGTTACCAAGAATTTATAATTGATATTTGATACCATAGGCCGCTCAGTGGTGACGATCTTAGGGGGGAGGGGGGGCAACCCCCCACTTTTAGAAGTTTTTAGGTTATATTATTGATGAAGGTTATGTTAACTTGTTCATATTATGAACAAATTAACATAACCTTCATCAATAATATAACCTAAAAACAAAAATAATATTGGCTAGTTCTACTGAAACAGCCTAGAAGTGTATAAAAATAAGCCCTCATATGCCGGTATTTACCCGTTCCTAGTATTGTTACTCTGCAATTGTTTGTTACAGACAGTAAGGAGTTGAGGATGCTAGGTCTGGTCTACTTTGTTTACCTGTTCCTAGTATTGTTACTCTACCATTGTTTGTTGCAGACAATAAGGAGTTGAGGATGCTAGGTCTCGTCTAATTTGTTTACCTGTTCCTAGTATTGTTACTCTACAATTTTGATTGTTACAGACGGTAAGGAGTTGAGGATGCTAGGTCTAGTCTACTATGTTTACCTGTTCCTAGTGTAACTCTACCATTGTTTGTTACAGACAGTATGGAGTTGAGGATGTTGGGTCTGGTCTACTTTGTTTACCTGTTCCTAGTATTGTTACTCTACCATTGTTTGTTGCAGACAGTAAGGAGTTGAGGATGCTAGGTCTCATCTAATTTGTTTACCTGTTCCTAGTAGTGTTACTCTACAATTTTGATTGTTACAGACGGTAAGGAGTTGAGGATGCTAGGTCTGGTCTACTTTGGTTACCTGTTCCTAGTATTGTTACTCTACCATTGTTTGTTGCAGACAGTAAGGAGTTGAGGATGCTAGGTCTGGTCTACTTTGTTTACCTGTTTCTAGTATTGTTACTCTACCATTGTTTGTTGCAGACAGTAAGGAGTTGAGGATGTTGGGTCTGGTCTACTTTGTTTACCAGTTCACAGTATTGTTACTCTACCATTGTTTGTTACAGACCAGACAGTAAGGAGTTGAGGATGTTGGGTCTGGTCTACTTTGGTTACCTGTTCCTAGTGTAACTCTACCATTGTTTGTTGCAGACAGTAAGGAGTTGAGAGTGTTGGGTCTGGTCTACTTTGTTTACCTGTTCCTAGTGTAACTCTACCATTGTTTGTTGCAGACAGTAAGGAGTTGAGGATGTTGGGTCTGGTCTACTTTGTTTACCTGTTCCTCTACTCTGGACTGGAGTTCACCCTGACCTTCCTCACTCATCTCACGTTCGGTTTCAACTCCATGCAGCAAGGATACATGTTTTTCTGCATTGGACTTGTCATGGCAGTGCTGCAGGGAGGCTATGTACGAAGGATACCTCCTCACAATACCAAGAAAATGGCATCATTTGTTAGTATTTGTTTCACAATTTTTAAGTATTAATAATAGAACAGTCCTACTTTAAAAATGTGTATTATAATGGAGCAAAACATTATAAAAAGATTTGAACCCGGTTTTGATTGAAGTTAGTATATGATAATCCTTAAATACTGTACTGTAATTCTTAACAACATAGTGCAACATGTTCCCATTCCTGTAAAAATTACAGTTCAAAAGTTATTTTAACTCATGCTATTTTCCCATGAAAACACATTGAAAATATCCCCCTGCAGCAAGTCTGCCGACTAAGCGAACTTCCGTTTGCCTGGATTGATTCTGAATTAATCTATTAAATTAACAATTAGGTTTAACGAGTATTTAGGTTTGCTGCTACGGGGAAACTAATAAGAGGGTTTTTTATTAAAATATTAATAGCTAAGTATAAGATAAATAAAAATGCCAAGTTTGATCAAAATACATCCATAAACAAGCCAACTACATCATGTTACAATACTCAACGTAAGAATAACATGGGAATTTGAAATGAACATTTTTTTATATTTTCTCCGTAACCAATAACTTTACAAAAACACTTTGATATACTAAATTGTTTGTTTTTTAAGTTCTTTAAAAAGGTCTGGAAAAAGGTTGGGAAATTTTGTGTTTTAAGGGTAAAAGAATTAGAAAAACACATTTTTACCCTATTAAACCCCGTTCCCATTGTCCAATCATGCTGGTTTGCGAACTCATTCAAGTTTATCCCTTACACCTTCAAACCAAATTTTATCAAAATCGGACAAAAATTACTTAAGTTATCGTCTTCACGGACACATATATACATAATATAAAACATAATAGAACATAATATAAAAAATGTGAACGAATAGTGTTTTTGGCCTCTGGGGTCATTAAAATGAAAAAGTAAATCGGTCCCGGGGGTCTTACCATGAGACCTACGGTAATAGTTACTTTCCTACAGGGAAATTGGCTAAAACGGAGAAATATATATATTTTTTAAACCAATTCTGATTGAAATTCTTCTGTAATGGTCCTTATAATTCTTAACCAAATAGTGCAACCCCCCCCCCCCCCCATTCCTGTAAAAATTACGGTTCAAAAGTTATTTTAACCTATATTATTTTCCCATAAAAACACATTTAAAAAAACGTAGAAACATTATTTTTATTAAAACTAATTCTCATTTAAATTCTTCTGTAATGGTCCTTATAATTCAAAACCAAATAAGGCAACACCCCAATTCCTGTAAAAATTACGGTTAAAAAGTTAATGCAACTTTTGTGATTTTACCTACAGTAGTAGACTCCCTCTTATCCGGACACCTTTTAACCGGACATCAATTGACCCGGACTACACTTGGCAGAAATGACATCTCCCAACTGGACAATTTTTATCAGCACATCGGTTTTTACCGGACTAGATCAGCAGGAAGTATGGGGTCCTGAAATGACTGCTCTCGTGGGAAAGATTTGAGACCAGTGATCATGTGTCTAAATACAATGCTCTCCTTAATTTAAGTCAAATACTGTATACAGTATGCATTCAAACGGTCTGTTTTAACGAGTTTTTGGGGACGTCGGTTTAACCGGAAAAACCGTTACCCGGACTGGCCTCGGTCCCGAGGAGTCTGAATAAGAGGGAGTCTACTGTATTAAATAGCATAGTTACTCTCATCGCTTATCCATGATAAAGGTTGTTGACAAGCTAATGGGAGAAAGCATGTGTCAGATTGCTGATACCGTTTATTTTACTATATCTTCACTCTTTTATAGGGAGGAGGGGTGGATGTGGGGGATGTATTCATTGGCTAATTTTTTTGAAGCTAGTAAAATATTTATAATTAAGGTATGGTAAGTTTATAAGCAAAGTCTCAGTTTAACAAATTTCAGTTAAAGCCCATATTTGTATTGCAGCAAACCGTAAAAAAAATTGTTTTTGGTTCAACTTAGCTTAAATTTAGCTTACCAGGCGATCAATGTTTTATTTATATTTTCATAAAAATTACATGATAAAAAAAAACGGTATCATTAATCTGACACATACTTTCTACCATTAGCTTGTCAACAAACATAATCATGGGGGGGTTGCACTGTGTTGTTAAGAATCGGCTGTGTTGTTAAGTGGCGGCGATTGGGCTTGAGAGGTGGGGGGGGGGGGCGAAATGGCGAAATCTAGATTTATTGTTGACATAATTCTATTTTATAATTTTGATAAATATTCCTTGTGAAAGTGGGGGGGGCAACTGCTCCCCCTGGCCCCCCCTAAACGCCGCCTCTGTTAAGAATTACAGTATTAGGATTATCTAAATATTAATTTAAATTTAAACCGGTTTTTTTAGAAAATAAGATTTTCCCCTATTTTATGGGTTTTTTAAAATCAGAAAATAACATAATTTACAGTAACTTTTGAACCGTAATTTTTACAGAAATGGGACCAAATATTTATAACCAAACTCTCAGTTTAACAAATTCCTGTTAAAGCCCATATTTGTGTTGCAGCAAACATTAAAACAAAAACAAAATAGTTGTTGGTTAAACTTAGCTTAAAATTAGCTTACTAGGCAATCTTTGTTTTATTTTGAACATCAGAAACCTCAAAAAAAAAAACTTGTTTCAAATATACTTTGAGGGTAATGAAATTGTTCGGAATTTATTAATGAATACCAATAAAATATTCTTTTAGTTAATATGTTTATGAACAATAAATATGCTTATGAGGTAATACCGAGATGATGTCCACTTGAACCTTCCCCTTGGCAGGACTAAAGTTGCAGCCTAAACTCACTAATTTTTATGATGAAAATGTATTTCTTACTCCTGAAATTGGTCTCCCAAACCCACCGAGATCATCTCTCAGGCTGGCGCCTAAGTCTACTAGACTTCCAAACCAACAATATTTAGGCGCGAGATTATCCCTGTCGAAGTTAGGCGCGCGTCTAACTGATTCCGAGCTCACAAACCCGTTTTCTAGGCGGCAGCTTAAAATACCGGAAATATCCGGTTCTTAGTCGCGGACTAGCACTAAAACCAAGCTCCCAAATTGCCCCTTAAAGTTGTAGTTGTTTGCATTTATTGCATATATTTTCTCAATTTTGTAGTGTTGTGAAAAATAGCATTCGTACCACAGGCCAAAAGGGTTTTGCAGCTCTTGATCGTTTTTAAGTTCAAAACTTCGTCTCGAACGTTAAAAAATTATCTCGAGTCAGCAAAACCTCATTTTTGGCCCTAGGTACAAAACATACTATTTGTTCTTAATTTCAATTAAATTTTGAGTCAATTTTTTTATTGTTTGCTGTCCTTAAATTTGAAATCAACCAATTAGTCTAATTTTCAATGGAGGCCTAGGTTTGGTAATATCTATTACAGTTGAGTCTCTACCCGACTACCCGACCTTCGGCTATTCAATTTTCCCTATCATTCGCCTCTCTCTCTCTAAACAATTGGTTACCATTAATGCATGCTGTTTCTGTCAAGTTCTGGGATATATATCACATTTAGGCTCCTGCACTTCCTTTTTGTGTTTGTACACAACATACCCTACAGTTTACTAGCATACCTCTTCATTGTAAATGGCATACTGAACATTATTGAGCCTGAAGAGCACTTAATGATATTATTTATTGGTATATTTTAAAAGTTTCAATGTTTCCAAGTTGTGTTTTATTTTCAGGGGTTGCTGTTAATAGTGCCATCCTTTTTATGTGTTGCGTTAGCTTCTACAACGATATTGTTGTATACTGGTCTCTTCCTGTACGCTGTATGTAAGTGGCCATAATAATATTTTAATATTATCTTTAGTAGAATGTTTTCCTCTTTTAAAAACTGCTTGAACATGTCATAGTTAAAACTTACTTTAGGAACGCTTATGACTTTATATTTAGAAGCAAATAGGTGATTGTTTCTGACAGTTTGTATATGCATGTCAACCAACATGAAATTCAGAGAGAGAAAAAATGGATTTATATTTTTTTTACGTTGTGCGAGTTTTGTGATAAAAAAATAGACTTATACATCTTTTGCATAGTTAAATGCAAATAGTAAACATTGTTTAATCTGTATTTTTTTAGCTATACCTAAAGACTAATACTTTAGTGTCGTGCATTATTACTATACTACTCAATAAAATATGGTCAGTGATAATACAAATTAAAAACACTAAATATTTAGAAAATTTTTTACATTTAATAATTGTATTAGGTAATTTATAAACAATTTTATCAGGCCTATTTCCTTTGTAAAGATTCAAATGGATTCAATTTGCTATGTATTACTTTACTTGTTCTTGTTATACTTTATTTTTGAAAACTATCTCTGCAATGTTTCACTGCTATACTAATATAAAAACACTCGTTTGCATTTAAAGTTAAAAAAACAAACAAATTCATATAAGTAATCTACCAAAAGGCAGCTGATAAAGCGAGTGGTTGGGTTGTTGCAGCAACTGCCTTTGTAGTGCCTTGTATGACTACCATGGCCTCTCAGTTTGGATCCGTGGCTCAGAAGGGCACAGTGATGGGCATCTTCCGCTCCCTGGGTGCTCTGGCTCGGGCAATAGGGCCTGTTGTCGCCTCTGTCTGTGAGTCTTACTTGACTACACAATACCAGCAGTACAGCAATGATTTCCTAGCTTTTACACATACAAAAAGTTGTGAATGTATTTAACCAACAGTTATATTAATTTAATAGATAGTAGTAGAGATGTAGTATCAGTGACAGTAAAGTATCCTAATTTTTGTGTTTAGTGTAAGTGTTGTGGTCATTGTGCCAGTGTGGCTTCTTTCCCATTCAGGCAAGCTTGCTACCCAAACAAAAATCCATTAAACTAACAACCATAGTGTCGTCGTTAAATCCTCAACCTCAGAACGAATATATTCAATAATTGAATATATTGAAGAAAGGATATTCCAAGCAAGTTTGAAATAGTCATATGGTATATGGTTGTACAAATACCGGTTCAATACTTGTGATTTCCTAGTAAAAGTGTGATTTCATAACACTACAATTAAATTATAGTGTTATAAAATCACATTTTTACAAGCGAATCACAAGTATTGGATAACCGGTATTTGGACATCCATATGACTATTTCAAACTTTTTTTGGAATATACTGGTGTCTTCAAACAACATTTATACCAAGGATTGTAGAATTTTTGTTAGCCCTTAAATTAAAATGTAACTACAGTAACACTAACACTTAACTACAGTGTTTTCCAAACTATGGGTTAATTTGGGTGATTAGTAGAAAGAATGCAAACATATTTGCTTTAACCGGGCCTGAAAAATTTGGTAATTCTTTACTACTCTTACAGTCAGGTAGGTACCAGAATTGGACTGAGTGGCCATTATAGGTAATCTAGTAAATAATGTATTTTGAAAGTGGTCTGATTTGATTAGTATTGGGTTTAAACAGAAGAAAATTATGTGTACTAATCATATACAAAAATATCAATTAAGATTTGTATCCATAGAGTTTATTGAAACTGCAGATACATATTGTTTGATAGTTGATAAATATGATTTGTAGAACACGGTTACCGATACTTTAATAGTACAGGGACAACAAAATGATCTGACGGTTTTCTTTGCCTTCCTGTCGAGCGAGTGAGAGGCAGAGGGAGATGGGAATAGGGGTGTTACAAAGCCAACTTGCGTACATTTTTAGTAGCCATGGAGCTGTGGACGGCTGTATTTGTAGTGGACGTGTTTTTTGAAGTGGCAATATTCCTGTGTAGCTGTTCAGTAGCCGTTTCAATGTGGGTCAAAGAAGAAAAGTCCCAACTCGAAACACCATTTTGCTGTGGGTGGGTAACTTTAGAGCTACTAGTTCAGCATTGAAACTAAAATCAACAGCATCAAGATACAAACACTGAGACATGGCCTTGCCATATAAATTGTTTTCATCAAGATATAAGGTATACACCGAGAGACATAGCCTTGCCATGTAAATTACATCAACATACAAGGTATACTCTGAGACATTGCCTTGCCAAATAAATTGTTTCACCAAGATATAAGGTATACACCGAGAGACATAGCCTTGCCATATAAATTGCATCAACATACAAGGTATACTCTGAGACATTGCCTTGCCAAATAAATTGTTTCACCAAGATATAAGGTATACACCGAGAGACATAGCCTTGCCATATAAATTGCATCAACATACAAGGTATACTCTGAGACATTGCCTTGCCAAATAAATTGTTTCACCAAGATATAAGGTATACACTGAGACCATATAAATCGTTTGTATTAATATAAAAGGAATACACTGAGACAAGGTCTTGCCATATAAATTGTTTGCATCAAGAGATAAGGTACGGTATACTTTTTGTGAAGTTGGAGTGAGCTGTGAATTTAAACTTCAGTTTTTATAACAGAACCAAGATAAATGACTTACAATACAATATCACTATATAGTTCAGTCAAGGAATGAGGTGTAGAATGCGTGAGCAGGTAACTAAGCGATTCCTTCAGAAACTTGTTCAGGGGGCTTAGGGTGTTAACATACCAAAAGTCCTGACTCCTAGGTGGTGAGCCAGGGGGTGGAGGGGGGAAAAAGGGGGGGAGAAAGGTATGCATTTTGGGTTTTTTGATTATATCTCGAAAACTATCAACTTTTTGTATACTATAGTAAATTATAAAATTGAAGAAGATGAAATTTTCTACAAGAAAAGTATATAATGTGTTTATTTTGGTTCAACAGATTACGAGTTATAACTTATTTAATTGATATCTTATTAAAATACTCCTTCCATAAGAAATACATGTAAATTAGTATGCGAAATGGGGCGAATCCTATCCGCCCAAAGGAAATATAAATGATATTCTGGAAATCTTGACAAAATTTACAGTAATTTGACACTTTAATCATTAAAATTGATCCAAAATTAAGGCGAGGGCGAGGTGATAAAATGTCGAGTTTTGGTGTTTTTTTATTGGAAATATAAAAATACCTTAAATCATCCCATTTTTAAACGCTCACCCTCGCTTTAATTTTTGACAAAATTTCATGATTTAAGTGTCAAATTACTGGAAATTTGGTAAAGATTTCCAGAATATCGGTTATATTTCCTTTGGGTGGATAGGATTCGCCCCATTTCGCATACTAATTTACATGTATTTCTTATGGAAGGAGTATTTTAATAAGATATCAATTAAATAAGTTATAACTCGTAATCTGTTGAACCAAAATAAACACATTATATACTTTTCTTGTAGAAAATTTCATCTTCTTCAATTTTATAATTTACTATAGTATACAAAAAGTTGATAGTTTTCGAGATATAATCAAAAAACCCAAAATGCGTACCTTTCTCCCCCCTTTTTCCCCCCCTCCACCCCCTGGCTCACCACCTAGGAGTCAGGACTTTTGGTATGTTAACACCCTAAGCCCCCTGAACAAGTTTCTGAAGGAATCGCTTAGTTACCTGCTCACGCACTCTACACCTACTTTTGGATCATTCATTGACTGGACTAATAGTGAATAGTTTACAATTCATATTGTAGTTTAAGTATATAAAAATGCAAATTATAACTTCAACCTTAATATTTTTTTAATAAGTACTCGAACGTCAAACTGAATCCGAACCTCTTATTATTATCCGATCCGATCCGAACCGAGCCTTAACTATCCAAACCAAATTCACTTCTACCCCCCCCCCCCCCCCCCACACCTCTACTCACAATGACAATTTTGTCATTTGTAATCTGAAAATGAGATGCGCTTTGCATAACCACTGTGCTTCAACTGTTGCACGTTTGCCATTTTGTATAAATGAAAGTGGAGGTCATATCGTAATACTCTTTTACTGTGCGGCCAGACATGTGCAAAATGGTGTTTTGAGTAGGAACTTTTCCCCTTGGACCCACTTTGAAATGTCTACGGAACTGCTGCTGAACAGCTGCACAGGAATTGCCACTTTAAAAAAACACTTCAATTACAAATGCATGGTGCACAGCTGTCCACAGCTCCATGGCTACTAAAAATGTCCACACGTAGGCTTTGGAACGCCTCTATTCCCACCACCCTCCACCACTCACTCGCTCGACAGGGTGGCAAAGAAATCTGTCAGATCATTTTGCCGCTCCCTGTTTATTACGTTACTAGTCCGGAAAATAGGTGTTTACCGGACAAGTATCATTCATTGTTCTTAGGATTACCATATGAAATATAAAATACGGTAAACACGTTATTGACAATTGACGTACAATATTTTCCTCCATACTACTCTAAACTAACCTAACAATTTAAAAATACTGTACAAATCCGTTATATATTCCCAACAAATAAAGTACTTTACAATCACTACTCATTACTTCTAGAGGTTATGTTTTTGTTTAGCTATTGATTCGTTGACTTATTGCCAATTATAATCAGCTGGTGTATGGTAAAAACTCATTACAGTGAAATCACATTTGACTAAGCGGTGGCAAACAGCTGTTTTCCAGACTAATTTCATGCGTGGAAAGTCTATTAAAATGGTTTAGTGTGGCAAACAAATTGAAGTATTTCAAATTCAAATTTAAAACATTTTTATTTTCCATACATGTACATTGTACATGAGTGCAAAAATAGTCAAATATAAAGTAGTAAACTAGCCTAGGTACATACATTTTAAATAATAAATAAAGGCATTTTTATTTATTTTATCTAATAAGAACAATGGACATTGAGCTTAAGTTCGTTGCCACACTATCCCGTTTCGCCGGTCCAGCCAAACGGGCGCCATTTGTCGGGATGATTCGAACTCATGAGAGCGGTCACATTGTTGCATTTCACGTCGATGGGATCCACCGCATGGTGCTGCTACGCAGCGGGTATGACCGGACGACGGGACGAACGGCGAAACATATGCAGTTAAATGATAGCAGCCACACCATCCTGTTCTGCCGCACGTTTGTCTCTACTGTTGTTGCTATCAAACGTGCACAGCACAAGATGCTCGCGCTCTTCATTCGAAGTATGTTGCGGTAGAGCAGGAAGGTGTGACAGGGTAATGTCAATGCAGCAAAAACACTTCCCGCTCAACCGAATCCTGCTAAAGGAGATAGTGTGGCACCGGCCTAATCTGTATGTTTGCTGTGATGGGAAATAACTTTATTCTGACTTGTGCAGGTTACTGGTCACTGGGGTCCACTCTCACCTACTCGCTCGGTGGCATCGCATTGTTGTGGCCTTGGTACACTCTCAACTCAACCAGACGGTAACATTCCACTGCATTTATTTTATGGTACAAAACAGTATTATTTTTTACAAATATACATCAAATTTATAAAATTTGTTGGCTTCTTTCTCCCTGCTCAATTTCTTTCCAATTATCAAATATATTTATTAGTGAAAATTGAACCACCAAATGAAAATTGTATATTGCTATTTGTTTTTGACGATTCCTATTGCATTTTATGCCTAATGGATAATAAAGCATTTCATTTCATTTCATTTTAGTTTCTATTTGTTGCATCCTACCATCTGCTAATAATTAATTACATTTTGCATTTGAAGGGGTTTTGAAACATTTGTAAACTAAATTCTTTATTTTATTATTGCTTACAAATCCTGTATTTATAGTTTACTAGTGGAACCCCGTCGAAATCGACGGTTAATCTTGAGGTTTTATGTAAATTCAGCTAACTGCGATGGATAGAGTGAAGTCATTAAAATCTTAGTTAAATGAAGGGAGGATAAGCAATAATAAGTATGACGATTGTGTTCCCTAAAAACGTGATTGATGAATTCGTTTAACACAATATTTCCTACCTTTTTATCGGCTTTAGGTTGCCCAAAAGGTTTTTTAGGAGTCTTATAATTGTTTGTTCATGAGTTTGTTTCATGCCAAAGCCACTTTCACTATATGGGAGAATGAGTTCATATAATTAGTCTATCATGTTATGGAAAGAGTCAATATTTATTACTAACCACTAATTCCATCTGCTTTAGGAAAATCATTCAGATTGTATCCGGATTTATAAGTAAACCTTCATCTTTGGTCATGAAAATACAGAATTCTATCAGCATATTAAATCAGTTTTTTTTTATTTGATAAAAATATCTGATCCTCCAGAAAGCAGTAACATTCTTACTTCGATCTCAGCAATTTTAATTTGTTCTCTTGCCACATCGACCCATGTATTTAATCATCCTGTTCTTACTTGATAATAAGTACTTGATAATAGCTTGATAATACTTGATAATAACTACTGTTATTCTTTTCATTGTTTATCGTTGTTAATGCCTAGCACAAAACACAAACATTCACTGTTGTAGCTTTCAATCTTTATCTTTGTAAATTGGTGTATTGCCGTTGGTAAATAAATAAATAAATCTATATATATAATACGTGAAGCCGTTTTTTGTTAACGCAACTCCTCCCTTATTTGTGGACCAATTTCAACTTTTAAGGTGTCAAAAGATTCGTCTCAATATTTAATTTTGCAATAAGGTTTTAAAATTATAAAATTCCTACTCTTAAGGGCGTGAGACCCTCTCAAAGGTCGGATTTTTGCCATAAGAAATACACAGAACAAATTTAAAAACAAAAACAGCTGTTTATAAAAAGAAACTCATTAGCTTTTTGAGAGCAAATATCAATGTTTGTAATATTCAGTCAAATTTACTTTTATGATTCAGGAGAGGCAAATAATGTACGCATTTCAAAAAGAGAAAATGAAAATGTATACCCAAATCTTATAGCTTGAAGAGTTATCCAACCTATTTCGACATATGAATCCATACTTTCAAAACTTTGGGACAGGTATTAAAAGAAGAATTCCACTGAACAACGTAAAAAACTGAGAGCCGAAATAATGTATGCCTAGGTAAACCTTTTACGATGCAAATAGAGATATTTAAAATTACTTTCTAACAAGGGTTTAAACAACTCTAAGATGTAACTAGAATTATTCAAATTTAAGCATAACGTTTTCCTCGGAGTTATGTGTCATACTATGCGGCTCGTTGAGCCGCACGGGTTCTCTAGTAAATAAATAATTCATTAACTTATGGGATAGTTTTGCCTTGGCCATATCGATCACATAAAGCTGTGCATGTATTTCGTGGATGGAATGAACCATAATTGTAGGAAATTCGATCACAAATCTTGAACATTTGCGGAACACAATCCATAACCTAGTCCAGCCTTGGTAACAAATCATGCAAATGCGATGAGATGTGATGACACTGTTGTGTTTCCGAATGTTTTGTATGTAGTGAGGTTTAGATGCGTTGTTCGACCTAGCTATGTGTACATCAAAGTAAAAACCGTGTACACATTTTTTTTAAATACCTGAATTGACATTAGTTTACCTACTTCACCAAAACCATAGATGAAACATACTCCGTAGTTAGTCTATTCCAAAACTTAAACACAGCTCTCATCCTCAACGTACTCATCTATGACACAATTTTCAACCCAATTATCAAAAACTTTTATACCAATAAATGAATATCTGGTGTTCTTTCTTGAATTTAATAATTTATTTTTGTAAAAAAATTCAACCGACTTCAAACGCTCTAAAAAGAATGAAATAATTTCAATAAAGTAAACTTTTGTATTAGGCAAGCTCACGTATTTTAAGTCGGCGCGACTCTATGATGATGTTTGATACAAAATTGAAAGAGGGTGTCCATATTGCAGGTGACTATAACTAAAGGTGTTAATCTGCATGTCTTTTTCATAGTTATGCGTTAAGTGTTATTTTATTACCGTAATCAGAGATCGGCATTATAGTGGTATTAACGAGTATCTTTAAAAAGATTATAACGCATTTAAATGTTTCTAACTTGGAAAAGTAACGTTTTAATACTAAACTAGCTTCTTTTCCCTATAATAATATCAAACTAAATTATTTTCCTATTCATATAGAACATTTGTGTGTGTTATTTTCATAATGCATTTATTCTGAAGTAAACATAAAATACAAGAAAATATTTCCTTTAATATATAAACAAAACAGTTCAGTATGTTTTTTTATATATTTATGTTATCCAGCTACAATTTATTGATTTTCAAAATACACACACAACATTTAATTTCAATCATATTTGCAGTTTGAGCCGCGCCGACTTGAAATACGTGAGCTTGCCTAATACAAAAGTTTACTTTATTGAAATTATTTCATTCTTTTTAGAGCGTTTGAAGTCGGTTGAATTTTTTTACAAAAATAAATTATTTCATGATTTTTAGTGACTGTATAATTTTTTATATATTAATTACTTCAGGATTTTTGATAAGCAAAACTGTTTGACACAATCAAAAGTTCCACAGAACAATAATTATTTTAAGAGTCACCTGTTCAGGTTACATAATCAATGTTCTTATTCTTAAAATCAATGTAATATTCTTATTCTTATTCTTAATGGGTATGAAAATAAACATTTTTAGATATTCCTTAAGAAAGAAAGAGTTGTCCATTACATTAGGCCTAATGAAAAACTAATTGTCTTTTCTAGATACATTGAAATGTCAGACATCATCGTTTCCTGCAATCGGTGTACTTCTACATTATAAAAAGAAATACAGTAACGTCTCAAGCCTTTTGGAACAATATGAAAGTTATTCCTCAGCTACCAGCACTAAAAAATCTCTCAAAAGTGGAAAATTGGTCGTTAACACGTATAGTACCTTTGGAAAATATTATATGAAAGATTGGTTCAGCTAAAAGTGGTGTAAGTCATGTAGGGGGTTTTGTTTGCTCAAGATATAGCCTAGTCGAAATTGCAAATCATCTTCCTCTAGGACTTTCCGAAGCAGGCATAATAGTATTGATATGATATAGTAACTGGGTAGAGAATATCAATAAACATTCCACATCTGCAAATGCATGTTTGATAATTAAAATATTTAACACTTTTAAGACAATTGACGATTATGCACTGTCACACTTCTTAGGTCGTGTATGGAATAAATGCATTTAATTTATATTTAGACCTGTTTTACGATTGCTTTGGTTTTCACAATACACCTTTATTTGTCAATATCATACAGCTATTCATTGAAACATATATGTTTTTGTAAGTCAGAATATTCAATACTAAAAACAGAATTACTGTATACACAAATCAGGTCAAACTTTAAAATACATTTTTTATAGTAACCAAAACAAAATGCATTTTTCTCAATGTAATTCATTTAGGCTCCATGTCAAGAAATAGTTTATTGATCAATATGAAGCAACTGTTTCATGAAGAATTGTCTGTAGCTTCATTTAAATGGTTTCAACTAACAGCTGTAGGAATGTTATTATTATTTATTGCCTTCTCTGCACAAATGTAAACAATCTGCACAAATGTAAACAATCTGCACAAATGTAAACAAACTTAAACATAATATATAAGGTACCAAATAGAAACTCTCCTGGTTATTTTGGTGGTGGAACCACACTGATCGGTAAAAGAATCACAGAGAAATTGGTGAACATACATAGAAAAAAAAAAAACATCGCCACATACAAATTGAGAACCTCCTCCTTTTGTTGGTAGTGGGGAAGTCGGTTAAAAATAGATGGTGATTGAAAGTAGGAAAAAAGGCAAGTGCCAACCATATATATAAGCTAACCCGATAATGAATACCTAATTATATGTTCCTTTGAAATTGATATATCACACTTATTTTATAATTTAAAAATTTCTTTAATTTTGACAGTTTCAGTAGACCTTTGAATACAATTTTAATATTAACAGCTGGTTCATTAAAGTAGTGTAAAATTAATAAATTATCCATATGGTCGTAATGTAAACAAAATTGCAGAGTGAACTTTAAAGGCCTCTGGGGCAGAGCCCCAAGGGAATTTACCTCGTTTCTCTTTTGATGGCTCATCTACAGACCAAGACCTTTCTTTAGAGACCCCTACCAAGTTTCTACGCCCAGCCGTTCTCTGAAATTAGCTGTGACAAAAACCCGTGTTTCCCCATAAGAATAACATGGGATGGAAATTTAAAGGCCACTGGGGCAGAGCCCCAAGGGAATTTACCACATTTCTCTTTTGATGGCTCATCTACAGACCAAGCCCTTTCTTTAGACACCTCTACCAAGTTTCTACGCCCAGTCGTTCTCTCAAACTAGCTGTCACAAAGAAAAACAGTTTCAAATTAATATATAGATTGGTTCATATTTTGTGTTTTCTTTAGTTAAAACATATGACATGTTTCACTTATTAGGCCTACTTATTTTTACTTTTACCGGTACCTATTGCTTTATTTTTAGTTAAGATTTGTAAAAACTATCAGGAAATGTGTAGTTATAGATAAAACATACTCCCTTGGTAGATTTCTCATCCTTATGGAACAGCTGAAGACAATTTTTATTGTTAGTTCCGTACGGTGTAACGCAGAGGTCGTGTTTTGTTTACAATTTGTTTCTTGTTATTTCACTTGTCATTTATGAACTCATTTACTATCCCCTAATTATATAACCAAACAGTAAAGCACAAATCAAGAAACTAACCTTAAAATAATAGAAACAAACTAGCGTCCAGTGTCACGGTACATGAAATAGACACGAAAAACGAGCTTCAAAATTTACATTGGAATTAGAAGTCGACTTGTGTTGGTTAGTCTATGGTGTAACTCAGAGCATATTTTAAGGGATTTCCACTGGGTGACAGTGGCGCCGGGGTTACCGGGGGGGCCCCATTATAAAGGGGTCTGGGGACCCCTGGATAAAATTTGCTTGAATTAAAGTAAAAATCACACATTTCTGTGTATCTTGTAATGAATTTTTTATTATATTTGCTTGTAAATCGTCCATATAATCTCACTTAATTACGAATTCTAGAAATATTTACACAATGTTATTTTATAAATACTTTTAAAATCACAATACATTTAAAATGTGAATAATTTAAAAAAAAATTCCGGCACCATCCACAGCCACTGGGTGACAAAATCTCAGCACAAGTGTTGCCCAGTTAACATGTTATTTTATGCCCTGGTGTAACTTACAGAATAATACCCTTATCCTCCTGAGCTGTTCATTGTCTATTTAGATTGGCAGGCTACAGGCAGGTAAACTCCTTATAAGTTGCTAGCTAATCTCTACCTAAGATAATTTTTATCAAGCACTTCTGGCTCCAATTTTGAACAATTAAACTTTTCTTGAGATCTCACCAGGAAACTAGATTATAATTTATAAGAACTTTCATGCTAACTGCTAGACTGATCAGTTTCTAAAAGTTTAGAATTGGCTCTTGAGTTTCTTATAAATGGTTATATTGCCAGAAGGAAAGGTTTGCCTTCCATATAAACTACCATTACTTTCACACTTGCAATATCGAGGAGAATTATGATAACATTATTATTATTATTGGTAAGAAAATTTTATTTAATTTTGTTTTTACAATTTTTGTGAGTTTTTATTTATATACCTTTAAAGCTTTTCAGTCTTCGTTATCTTGATACACATGTTCCATCATTGTTGACTTGGTAATCTAAAAAAAAACATATTTTTCACTATAAGTTTTTACAGGTTAATGAAACTTTCCTAGTCCATCAAAAATTGGCATTTAAAATTTGTTCATTCGAAAACTAAAGAAGGATGATTTATTTTATTTGTTTTTGTAATACTTTTCTCTTAGGCAAGAATAGTATGGATAAAGTTCAAAGATATTGTGGACAATTATGCCAGTTCTTATGTAAGTTATGATGGTAAGATTATGTTATTGGTTATCGGTGGGATTATTAAGGACATTTTCCATTACAATTGTAAAAAAAAAATGTTCTCACTCCCTTTTTGTATCTGAAAACTGATCCTGTAGAATAGAAACGTCTGTTATTTGAAGCGGTTTTCAGTACAAAAATATACTGCTTTTCAAAACAACTCAAGTCAGGTACACAGTCTTCAATGCAATAATGAAAGAGAACAAATAATTTATTTAAAACTAATACAAATAACCTATATTTACAAATAAGCATTTACATAATATTTGATATTGTACTTAAGTGGTGAAAAATATCCCATATATTTTTACAATCATGATGTAAGATACTGTTTTTCCAATCCAAAACAAAATCAAACCTATTCTGGCCCAAAGCCCTTTACCAAAAATACCAATTAATATTTTGTTTAAATCCAAAATTGATAATTGATAATAATTATTTAGGGGATTTTATCGATATGTTTCGGGATCTTTATTTTTACCACTTAAGGACTGGGTCGGTTTCCATAGTTCGAAAACATTGTGAAAACTTGTTTTTTACAATTGTAATGGAACCTGTCCAATACTAGGTATGAGCGTACCTCCGCCATAACAGTTGTTCTCCGCATTCAATGCACACATGTTGGAGAATGTCTTGAAGCCCTTGGTGTTGCTCCTACCACACACAGGAGTGTAGTCTTGGGAACATACTCTCTGACAAGTCTGGGCCTCTGCAGCCACCACTGTTGTACCAACATAACATTAATAATACTTATAACATGTCCTTGACCCTTTAAACTCCAAAAATCAATAATCAGCTGTCAAGATTAGACTAAATCTTGACCAACAACTATCCCTGCCAACATAACTCAATTAAAATAAAACGGCTGGAAGCTATATCGTACTACAACTATTTGTCAAGAACTACTACGCTTAGGCTTTAGGTTTATGAATGCAGTAGACCATAATGTTAGGTAACTGGTTATGCCACACATTAAACTAGATGCAAAAAATTCTCTTATAAAAACCGCAAATGAAAACTCTGACCAAGCAAAATAATAATAAACTTTCTTTGCTTTTTTAGTTTTTTATGTCACAAATTACAACAACATGAATATTTTTACCAAGTATAGACTTAGCTGATATAATTAAAACATTATTTTTTACCTAAATAGGAGAACTAATCTTTATGCTCTGAAACAGAGCACAGTCTTGGTAATTGTAATCCTATTCTAATTACGCTAAGGTTTATCGACTAAGTACAACAGCAATATACAGGGTGTTTTTAAAAGAATGCCGGTATTTTAAATGGCAAATGCTTGGATACTATTCAAGGTAACGAAACGTTTTATACGTCAAATTGAAGCTAAAATAACTAAGTTTTGTTTCCCGTGTAGCAAAGGAGGAAACTTTGACCTTGGCATGTGTAAAACAGGTGAGTTTCGGGGTGATAGGCCATATACGCCTGACGCCAGTGCGACGTTTACGGCGCAACAGAGGGCACAGATTGTAATCTGTAGTTCGCAGAGTTTATATCCATTGCTAAATTAAACTAAATTTAAATCTACCTACTTGATGATAAAGAAACTTGAAACTGGTTTAATGATTGTTCAAAGGTTTATTGCGGACATTTTCCATCACGAAAGTAAAAAACAATACACAACGTTTCGGGATCTGGAATCTGATCCCGTCTTCAGACTGCCATGTATCCAGTCATGACTTGACTGCTATACAGAGCATATTTTTTGACTACTACCCTCGGTAGTGTATTCCAACTTAGGTTGGGCGTTTGTGTATTGTTAGTTGTAATGTGTTAGTTAAGTTTTTTCACCTGAAGACGGGATCAGATTCCAGATCCCGAAACGTTGTGTATTGTTTTTTACTTTCGTGATGGAAAATGTCCGCAATAAACCTTTGAACAACATTAACTCACCATCACCAACAATGAACTTCAAACAAAGAATTGGTTTAATGAGTTTCGTGGCACTGAAGTGTTTTGAAAAGACCTTCACCTGGCCGGCTAAAGACAAGCGATTACATGGTCGAAGAAATCCGACGATTCTGCATCAGAAGCCCGAAAAAGTCTTCAGTTTAACACACCTAAAATGGTCACTTTATGATGTTATCTATAAAAGATAGAGTCTTTGTGCCGAAAAAGAGTCAGTTAAGCCATCAGATAAACCTGCCAATCGCCCTAAGCGTTCAGACTTTGCCAGTTTTACGCTCATTTAAGATTGATGAAAATCTGAATTTTATCAAATCATTCCGAATTGTATGAAAGAATGAGAAAAAAACGTTATTCTTTTCCCTTCAATTTGACGTTTAAATTGTTTAATTACCTTGATCCCCGAGCAACGACAGTTTGAAATCCTGGCATTCTTTTAAAAACACCCTGTATATTGTTTGATAAAGTTCCCAAATTGTTTATTTTAGGTCAAAAGTTGTATTTAATCAAACATACGGTACCACTTTTTTAGCACCGACTTTACTATTTGATCTAACTTTTGTTTTGACATAGTCTAACAGTGAGTGTATCATTCTAATTATACTGATGTCCATTCTATTAACTGGATGAGATAATAACTTAATGAGACATTTAATGCTCCACATGAGAGAAATGTTGCGGCATGAGCCGCAGGCGAGTGCGGAAAATTTCTCTAGTGCAGAAAAGGCACTTTGCACTGGCGTTACACATTATATTTTTCCTACAATTACTATAAAGTATATAAATAAATATTCTTTAGAACACTAAACAACAAGTTTTTAGGTTAGGTTATACCCAAGCGTTTAACGAAATGGAAGACGCTGCACCAGCTGATCTTAGTCGCTGTATCTTTAAGTGTTGCAAACTTATTTTCAAGTGTACACGTGTTACGTGCCTAATAAAAATTCACTGTTTTGTGCTGTTTGGTTCGAATACTGGAGTGCTGCAAAATAAATGAGGTCGGCAAAAAAATGAGTGCAGCAATAATAAGTAAATGGAGCAGTTAGCTACTTTGCGTTCTATAATCAGTGCAAGGAAGCCCACTTAGTCAGGTAACTGTAGGAAAAAGTATTTCTACACAGTTATGTTACATCTAATAGCGGTAAAAAAATATTATTATTGCTACAACTAATTCTATAAGTTACTTACATAAGATAAACACTACTAGTGCTGATGTAGACTTCATTGTGAGGGTTTTCAACGTACAGAACAGGTGACACACAAAACAACACTGGTGGTAGTAGAACAGATCAGCTGATATATATTACAGACAGACAAGGTGACCAGAGATGACCTTAGATAACCTTTATACACAGGTGTCCTTGGCAGGCAACTGGGATTCACCAAACAAATCAAGTCAGGCTTTCCTGTAGTCAAAAGTAATTAGCATTACACTGATGTTATTTTGTGTAAGTAAAGATAACTGTTAAGTACCCTAGCAATTTGACGGGCATTAACTTGTAAAAACCAATCTAAAATTAAATGGATATCAAAATGAAAAAAATGTTTACATCAAAGAATTGATTGGACTTGTATGAAGTATTAAAACTATAGGTATATGCTTATAAACTAAAACAATACACAGACAATGAGTGTGAATCACCTATTTGAGAGCCCACATCAATTTTGTAAACCATTTTGATTCTTATAAAAAAAAAACAACCTTGAGTTTTTGGGTGATTTTCCTGCAAGTTTCCATACAAATGTGTTGGTGTAACGTAACCTTTTTGTTTGATTTTGAACTGTGGCATTTCTGCTACTGTTTTGTTTTATTAATTGAAACACTTGGTCTAAAGCCTAGTGGTCTAACAAGGTAAGCTGGTGGAACAAACTAAGATAAGTTACCGGTACCTATACTTTTATTTTGTTTATCCAAGTGACTACAATTAGATCTGACCCTTCAAAGTAATGCAAAATTGGATATGCACATTGGATTGCTATGCAGTAAATTATCAAAGGGTATTTTTGTGTTGATTAGGCTAAGATCTATTGTGTCAAGGGATATTCTCATCGTTGTTTTATTATACCTACCTTCTCAGCTATGAATCATGGAATTATTGTATGGGGTAATGATACCAGGATTTAAAAAAATTTTAATTATACAAAAGCGTGATATTTAAGTTATAGCAAATGTTGACATTGGACCCACTATAATCCATTGTTTAGAAAGCTTAATATACTCACTGTGCGTACAGTGTATATTTTAGAGTGTCAGTTGTTTACTAAAATGAATTTACATACTATATCTACAAACAAAAATGTTCATATCAATTTAACTAGAAACGTAACCCACTTATTATTTCCCAGAGTAATTTAAAAATTACTTTGAATTGTTTTGTTGAAATGGGCAAAAAACTGTATAATTCTCTACCTTCTCATTATAAATCTTTAGAATTTAACTGTTTAAAGAGGAACGTTAAGCATCTTTTTATTAGCATTAGTCCATATGACATAAATGAGTTTTTTTATGTTAATGACCATGTAACTTAAGTATGTCTATGTTTATATGTGGACTGCTTTATATTTATATTTATTTATAACTGGTTGACACTGCCATACATTGTAAAACGTTCTGGCAATAAAGATTTGATTGTAAGCTGGATTGGAAAGGAACCTGCTCTGTTAGCCTTGGCCTTAAATTTACCAGATCTTGGAACTTTTCTTGATTATATGTAAGGCATTGAATATTCCATTGAGAAGGTTACCCTGATACAACATCTCATACTCATTTGCATACATACATTATTTACATATATGTATGAATTTTTTAAATAATATCTGCTTATACTTTGAGGATTTTTATAAACCTTTCCTCACAGTTTATTGCAAATGGTAGTATTCTTAGTGTCAATCAAAAGTTCTAAATTTCCCAAAAATTTTCATTTGAATGGTATGAACAGGAGATCATTAATTTGAAGATCACGTTTTTTATGATGAGGCAGTAACTTCAACTTCACATAAAACAGTTTTCACTCTCATCTGTAAGTTTTATTTGCGTACTTTAAAACTCTTTCATTTAATCAACACCAGTTAATGCTTAAGTCTAAGTCTCAACTAACATCCATAAAGCTTAGAAGATTGTACAAGATGGTAGTAAATATTACTTGAGTTAATAGTCAAAGGTATAATTTACTAAATCAAATATACAGACACTCTATAAAAATCTTTACAAGTTATATTGTTAAATAGGTTATTTAGTAAAGTAGCTTGTAATGTTATAGTAGCAGCATTGACCGTTTCCGTAAAATTGTATGTGATATTTTAAAATAGACTTTTAGCCCCTGGGTATCTTTTATAATGAATAAAATGTTGGAATAATGGTCCATACCACGAATATTAGAACAGACCGGTATAGATCATAAAAAAATTTACGTAACTGGCCTGATCCTAAGTTAATAACATTAACAGTAGAACCAGGGGACCTATGCTACTCCTATGTATATATTCGTTCAAAGGAAGTAGCAGTGAACCCTCAAAAGTTATTCAATTGGATTCTATGTGTCTGTGACAGTCCCAATAAGTTGAAATAATTGTATCTCAGTTAGGAACTAGATTCTTTGCCACTCTCCCTGTTTGATGACTTTTCCTTACGTAAAGGTACAAACTCTTCATTTCTGAAAGTGTTCTTTGAAGGCATTACAGATGATGTAACGGAAGAAGAAAATCCGTAAAAAATAGGTAGAGCAGTGATATAAGATCGATATGTTTGGCTAAATGACCAAAAGTAGAGAAGTTCACAACTATGCATGCGGACTGGTAGGTGCTGAGTCACGTCTTTTTAAGTAGTCAGGTGTTAACAATGTTTTCAGGATGGCGCTCATAATGACCCCGCTGCTGTCTTAACAACCTTCCCCCAAGGCCATACCCCCGAAACGCAACCATCCCGCGGTTGATGAAAACTTTTGTTTTCAGTCAGGTTTACTGTTAGTTGATAAAGTTTTATTCTGTGAGTTTGAGATTAGGAAAGTAGCAAAATAAACATTTTATAATAATTGTGTTTTAATGTTTTATAAATGTTTACAAAATGAACTATTTACAGTAGTAACTTTTTAAGTTCATACAGAATATACATACTTGTGGTAATACATATCAGCCAAAACAGCAGAACACCTCATCTTATCAGACTTAAATTTTTGGTGATGAACTCACCTGAATTAATACAAAAAATAAATAATTTTACAAAATATTAATTCTTAAAGAGAGTCGTTTATTGTATCTACATTTTGGTGTAGTACGTTTGTAATAGTGCATTACTTTAAAGAAATTTCTCAAATTGTAAACATATTTATGTAATTAATTATTTACGGTAATTAACATCTTTTATATTATTACTTTGTAGTAAATGGTGAAAATTTGTTATATTAATTTATTTAAATAACCTAAATATCATAAATAAATTACGTTATTACTGTATTTTCAATTCATTTGAGATTATGACAAGGATGTGTTTTCTCTTTTACAGAAATTATTACTGATCTACATGTAATATTATTAAACAACCAACTTGTGCAACAATTGTATTGAACATTAAAGAAGTATCATTTTAACTTAAATACTTTGTATTTCTTATTAATTTGTAGGCACACTACAATTATTAGTACACAATAAATTAAATAAGCTGTTTTAGGGTCACTCTGCTGAATTGCTTAGAAAAATAAACTTAAAAGAAATATTTACTAAAAAACTCAACTGGAAATAAAAAACCACATTGTTTCAAATCGAGATTAGGGTAGAGATTTGCACAGTACTTCATAAAAATGTCAAGAACAGTTTACTACAGATTACTATAACTAGATTATTCAGGAGGTAACATGCACGTGTGCAGGGGAAGACATAAGACTACGCAGTGGACTGTGCAGAATCTTCTGCGGAATGTCTGAAGCTTCACTGGTTGCTTGCTTGATTGCTTCTTTGTAAGGTCCAGATTTTTTCTTCTTATTGAATCGGACCTGTAAAAGTCAACCATAAATTAGTTGTTAGATATTTTCCTCTGTTAACAATCTACCATTCACTGGTCTCTTTGTTTCTTTGTAGTCATTAGTTCAAGCCAATGAAACGTGTTGTGATACGGTGGACAGCTGTAGAAAATCGCATCTTTGATCAGCTTAACTAATTAAACTTAGATTAATTGTTTGAACTCTAAAGAGGTTTTAGTTGATAAGTGTTGTAAGTGTGGTGAACAGTAAGATCTAATCAATGACCAAGACAACCAATCAGAGATCAATATCTAAGACGTCGTCTCTCCAGCTAGGAAGTTGCACTCAAGTTTAAGCATTTTAATTCTGTCTCGGTCATCTCTGGCGCGCTCAAAAGAAATTTTCTGTGCCAGAGCTTTTATCTTTCACCCTTGAATAGCAAAGAATTTAGGTATCATTTAATAGCTCACCAAGGAAGGGTAGATGTTTGTGTTGCATACTATCAGTTACACACCTTAAAAGTCTCGAGGAAGGGGCTGAGATGTTGGCAAGACATGAGAGAGGATGTGGAGGACCCGTACCAGGAGACATGTGCTTGTGCTGGCTCACCATCTCTACGTGTGCAGATCTTGGTCACCTGCAACATCACACAGGGAATGTACAGAATCCTCATTAGATGAACATTATATATTTGCTGTCAAACACACGTGGTTATATTTAGTTGACACTGGCACACTCAAACATTCCCACATTAAATTTAACAATAGAATAAGTAGTTGACTTGATTTAACTAAATAATAAGTCCGCATCTTCTAGCCTATTTAGAAAAATTGATTTTATAATACCTAGATAATTAAAACTGCTGATTCATGTGGTTGTTTTAATTCCAAATCACAAAATATAAATATTTTTTGTTATAACCTAATTTAGATTACACTAGCTGTGTGCCCGTTCTACGCACGGGGATCTTATAGTAGTCAGTTGAAACCTTCTTATATAAATAACAGCAGTTGGTTTGCATATTTTCAGATATATATAAACTATCTATACAGGGTGTATATAAAGTCCCGCACGGGCTTAATATTTTCTAAACGACAACAGATAAATCAATAAGATTTGTTACATCAACACCACACCTAAAAATCTACTTTTTCAAGGAACTATGAATTTTCTGTCATATCATGGGGACGTCCCGCAAGGAGTCAGAAGGAAATCTTAAATAGGAGCATAGGTCAATATGCACATCAGTTTAAAGGTCTTTACTAGCAGAATATAATGCCGCAAATTTGAACTCAAACGGACAACCGAGCCAAGAATGACAGCTGTTCAAAGATTCATTTAATTTGCATTGCTATTATACGCTTACTCCTCAGGGGGCACAGCCCTAGGAAACGGAAAAAAATTGTTAACGTAAGCATAGGTCGATATGCACATCAAATTAAAGGTCTTCACTAGTAGATAACAATGCCGTAAATTCAAGCTAAAAAGAACGCCTGAGTAAAAAATGGCAGTCGTTCAAAGATTCAAAATGGCAGATTCAAGAAATCTTTGAACGGCTGCCACTTTGCGCAGGATCAACCTTTTGAAGTGCAATTTGCAGCATTGTATTCTACTAAAAAAGACCTTTCATTTGGTGTGCATATTGACCTATGCTTCCATTTAAGATTTTCTTCCGACTCCTTGCGGGACGTCCCCATGATATGACAGAAAATTCATAGTTCCTTGAAAAAGTAGATTTTTAGGTGTGGTGTTGATGTACCAAATCTTATTGATTTATCTGTTGTCGTTTAGAAAATATTAAGCCCATGCTGGACTTTATATACACCCTGTATATATAAAAGGCAAAGCCCTCACTGACTCACTCATCACTAATTCTCCCACTTCCCATTTACCTAGGAGGTTGAAATTCGGTACACCGATTCTTTGGGCATTAAATAGGAAAACTAAGTAGTTTTTATTCTGATCGGGCTCTTGGGCTCCGCCCCAGTGGCTTTGGAGTTTCCCATGTTAACCTTATGAGTACTCATATTTAAATGGAAGTAAAGAATCTTAACAGCTGGTTCAACTAAACAAGTTGATTCTGTGATGTTCAATAGCATTAAAGAGTTAATAGGTTTACCAACAGGGTGCAGCACTATTTTTTTACATTTATGACAACAGCTTGCAACCAAAAGGTGAGTGAGCATAGCGAACAAACTTAAACCTGGAGGCGAGTTGGTGTAGCGAACGAGCTAACCTGAAGGCAAGTGAGCGCAGCGAACAAACTCCAACCTAAAGGTGAGTAAGCGTAGCAAACGAACTTCGGGGGAAACGGTCGGGGCAAAGCCCGCGGGTACAGCTAGTTATATATAAACAAATACAGCATCTGACAGTTTCAAGTCAAAAAAATGCTTTAGGGTGATTTGTACTCAGTGTGACAAAATTTTTTGGTGTACGTACAAAGTAAATGAAGTGTCATGATGTATATCAAATGTTCCAAGTCTAAAAATTAGCTTCCCAAAAAATTATTTTATGTTTTTCAAAATTAACCATGTTTTTAAACTTAATACAGCGATTTCTCAATTACCTGTATATGGATTTGAGTAGATAATGTAATTTTCGTGTTCTACATTAAATTTTGAACAAGAATAATAGAAAATGACGGAGGATCAGTTGTAAAAACTCCATTGTAAAAAGATTCAAAGATAAAAATTAAGATGTTTGATAAAAATTGTAAAAACAATGGTCTATTGCATTTTTCACACCCTGTATACAAGAAAGTGTCGGAATATGTTAAAAACTGCGCCATTTTATAAGCTTTCCAACGATATGCTATACTATTGAGGTTTATGTCTGCTTATGTACGCTTTAATGGTTTGAAGACTACAAAGCATGGTGTCTTTAACATTTAAAACATAGAAATTCGGCATGTATTAAAAGTTGTATTTTTGATTCAGCTTGAACAGTAAAAACAGTAAAAAGTTCCCTGTTTTCTGGTATTCAAACCACTAAAACAAACAAAAAATATCTAAACCTCAATAGTGTAGCATATGGTTGGATAGCTTATAAAATGGCACAGTTTTTAACATATTCCGACACTTTCTTGTATACAGGGTGTGAAAATACAATTTACAATGGAGTTTTTACAACTGATCCTCCGTCATTTTCCATTATTCTTGTTCAAAATTTAATGTAGAACACGAAAATGACATTATCTACTCAAATCCATATACAGGTAATTGAGAAATCGCTGTATTAAGTTTAAAAGCATGGTTATTTTTGAAAAACATAAAATAATTTTTTGGGACACTAATTTTGAGACTTGGAACATTTGATATGCATCATCACACTTCATTTACTTTGTACTTACATCAAAAAAATGTTGTCACACTGAGTACAAATCACCCTGTAGATCTATGAGGCATAGCCCTAAAGTCTATAATTGAAGCTACTTTTCACAATGGTTAAAAGTAGTTGAAATACTAACTCAACCTCACCATTAAACATTCCGGTTGAAATTTTCCCTATCAAAGGTGCTCTTGTCCTGTCCGTACAGAACACTGAGAAATTTGCACTACCAACAGACATACACACAAAATACATAGACAACGGAAAGCGTTTGAACATGATGGTTTGCTGAATAAATGTTTTGCTCAAATGGGTTATAATTTTCTTAGCACAAACTAACATTTTGGAATCCAGACAGAAAAAGCAAAACTTATACAGTAAGACATCAATTAAATTGAATACGACTGTAATAAATAAGGTGTAAATTTGTATAATGTGTTGGTACGTAAAAATGATTCTCGCTGCTATCACCGGTTCTAAGGAAAAGAACCAGTACCAAAAACCAAGGTTTACAGTTAAGAACTTAGTAACGGTACATCCGACCAACTAAATGCGTAAATCAAGTCCCGAGGTTATTGATCTCTCTTGGTTTTGGATTTTCTCACAAAAAGTTATCGAAAATCAAAGTTATTACCCATTAATTACATTATTTGTAAACAACTTTTATGTAAACATATCGGTGACAGTTTGAAAAAACCACCTAATCCCAAAAACTTTTTGTTATTTAATAGATGTATTCTTTAAACCATGTTTGGTATATCTAATAGATGTATTCTTTAAAACATGTTTGGTATATCTAGTAAACATCAGAAGGAAATCACAATGTTGGGTTTTTCAACGTTTTACATTTATTTACTAAGTATTAATTTACTAAGGCCATGTATTCTAGGTAAAAGTACCAGTATCAAGGATCGTTGTTGAAATTTGGTTATGAATAATTGTTTAGGCCTACGAACCTAAGAGATGGGCAATTGGTCTATTGGCTGTATGGTCCAGCGATTGCAGCACATACATAGCGGTGAGAAGACACATTGGAAAAGCGAGTTGAGCATAATCTGTAAACCCCTGTTACATTCACCCTCTGCAGTTGTCACTTTACACTTTACACAACCATTGGAGTGCTGTCAATGAGTTGAAACCTTTTTTGTAAGCTATTGGTAACGCTTATTTAAAAAATGTAAGTTTCCCAGCCATATACAACACTGATTCAAGGTCTTTTTCCCAGTTATCAAAACTCAAGAACAATTGTATACACAAAGAATCTCTATTTTCATTTACGGTAACCCTACACATGATTGCACTTGCGATTAATTAAATCCGTTATGTAAGGAAAAACGTTTTTAATCTCACTTGGTTTGGATTTGCTTTCAAAACGTGATCGGAAATGGTTGCGGTATTTGTAAAAAACATTCAATGTAAACATATCAGTAACAGTTAAAAAAAATAATCTTGATCCGAACAGCTGTTCGTTATTTCATAGATGACTATGTGATAAACATTGGGAGAAAAATTGACAAAAATCGCACAAAATTGGGGTTTTTAAACATCCGTAATTTTATTTATTCAAAATTCATTCATTCAAACATCATTTATTCCATGATAAACAAAAAATTACAAAACAGTATTCTTAATATTAATGGAATTTCCCCACATAGGCGAAGCCTGTGCGTGGGGAACGAGTTATTATCAGACTATCCATATTATAATCTAACATCGTTTTAATAATAATTGTTACTCTAACTACTAATTACACATTTACCAAAAAGGAAAAAAAAACATTTTTACCAGGAAGCCACAGCAGATAACGAAAGTATTATGGAAATATCTGAAAAAAGTAAAGATAGAGACAAATCTAATAATAATAAATAAACGATAAAAAACTAGAAAAAAGGATATTTAAGGGTACTGTATTTAATAATACTGTGAAAAGCACTGGGACTTGGAAACCATTCATACATCTTCTACCCACACTCACGCACAAACAACACACACTCACACACACACAAACGCATGCAACGACTCACTACTACAGGCCCTGTACAGGCGGCTGGTAGCCCTAAAGGGCCGTCACTGCTCTGTCCCTGTGGGGCTGTGGGCCAGCGGCGAGCCTACTCTCTCTCTCTCTCTCATGCAACTCTCTCACTCACTCACTCACTCACTCACTCTCCCACTCACACAGACAGCCACATCATCGACGACACACGCACACGCACACGCAAACTACGAATACAATGACACAAGATAACAATCAATCTGGCCACGGCCTGTTTCCACTAACCATTTGTCTACTTGATTTTTATATGTTTGCAAACTGCAAGGTTCGGGATACTTTAAACTATTAGGTAACTTTGAGAACATTATTTTTGCAATGTATTGTGGAGAAGTTTTATTTATCGTTTTTTTCACTTTTGGCAATTGGATACCAATATTAACTGAAAATCTAGTTGGATAGTTGTGAGTTGGTTGGCAAAAAATATATTGTTTATTCTTAAAAATATATATTATTAAAGATCTAGTATATAGCTGGGAAATATTAAGTACTTTGAACTCATCAAAAACTGTTTCAGAGGGATATCGAATAGGTTTGTGGAGTGCAATCTTGATTATTCTTTTTTGAATAATTTCTATTGGTGCAAGTATACTTTTGTATCCTCCACCCCAGGCCAGATTTCCATATTGCAAAACAGATTGTACATAAGCATAGTAGACATTCTTTAACAAATTAATTGGTAAAATATTTGATAGGTTTGCAAAAACAAAGATAAATTTACGTAGTTTGACCCTGATTTGATTAATATGGCCAGACCATTTTAAACGTCGATCAAATATCACACCTAAATATTTAAATTCACTGACACATTCAATACTTTCACACTTGTCACACACATTGCCAGCGCTACAACTATGTAGTTTTAATTCTAGGTTTCTAGGGTCGTAGTCAGCTCTGAGGGAGATTGGCATATACTTAGTTTTAGATATATTTACCGTGAGTTTATTTTGATCGAACCATCGCTTGACGGTGAGTAAGCCCCGCTCCGCACCTTGATACACCTCCTCCCAGCTATCGCCCTCAAACAGAAGAGCGGTGTCGTCGGCATACAGGAAGATCTGTCCAGCTTCCAGATTAATTTTACCAAGGTTATGAAGTGATCGGTTATCGATGTTTTGATTATCGCAGATTTCACATCGCTAATATTTTTATTATTTGTAAAAATGTGGTCAATGCAGCTCTCTGAGTTATGTGTGACTCTTGTTGGGTTATTAATACATGATGTAAAGCCAGCTCCATACATAACATCGAGGTATCGCTGCGACAATGGATTTACAAAGTAGTGAGGCCATATTTTAATAGCTAAAGACACTCTCGCCAATCCAGTGAGTACATTAAAATGATTTTGATCTTGATAGGTACTCTCGTTTTTCAGGAGATGGCCATGTAAAATGGCTCTTGGGCCGTGACAGAGAGACAGACAGAAATTTAGATGAGACTTGTTTTGGCTTCTTTAATTTATAAAACGTAAAAATAACCTAAAAATTTATGATTCTGAGCAATGTACAGGCAAAACTCTAATTTTATTTATCTAGATAAATAAAATCTATAAAATACTGTACCTATTCGATCAGTGGTAGTTTCCAAATGGCGTGTAATATTTTCTCTGTATTATTTTATCAATGGTCATCATCCGAATGTTTATCTTTTGTACTGAGTTTAGGTCGTATGATAATTGGATTGATTTTAAACTTATGCTATGGTTCTTTGTTTTGTTTACATTTACGTCGTTATTTTGTAACCATCATGGCAACCTACAAGGCCAATGTTAAAATTTAAAATCTTTGATTTACTTTTGAACTACATAGGCATTATCAAAAAATGAAATTGTTTTGTCTTAAACCTTCTAAACATTTGTCGAAACAACCTTTGTAAGTTTGGCTAAAATATGTTCAGCCGTTAATAAGGGATAGTGTTAGAAAGTTTGCATTGAAGCCGATCCCAAAGAGCTTCGCTTTGCTCCGCTCAATGAAAAATTTATTATTTATACTGTATAGCATATGCTAGAACTGGTCTTTTTGTTTTGAGGTGGTGCTGTACATTACTATTGACATATTAGAATTGTATTTTTGTGAATACTGTACAGTGTACAGTGCATACCTAGGAAAATAAAGTTACGTTATGTTAAAAGAATATGGGGGTTTTCTTAAATTTCCAACACTTACAATATAGCTAGTTTAGCCTTTGCTTTAATTGTGTTTTAACAAGTCGACCGACATTTACCTATGCTGTTAGTGAACCTTGACTTGGCCAATTCTTTGCAAACCTAACCTCATGCAAACAAAATCCTTGATATAACGGATATCAAGGGACCGGACTAAATATTAGTTATATCAAGGATTTTGTAGCTTAATAAATCATATTCCCCTTAATACCTTTTACCTTAATACCTTATACATTTTTTAAAACTCCTTTTTAATATCATCTTAAACTTTGGCAAAGAGTTCCAAATTCTGAATGTAGGTATTGTATGTTTGCTTTTTACTTTAATTACAATTTTTGGGAAGTGTTTGACATATATATTGTATACTTTACCTTTCCAGGCCACCATGGAAAACCATGTATTTTGCCCCAGACAATGTCACCTACAGCGAAGGTGTTTGGTCCAGGATCTATATCTGCTGAAGGGTTAGAGGAAGACAGGGGAGACTGTAGAGGATGGTGGGGCGAGGATAGAGGGGATTGGAGAGGAGGGAAGTCAGGAACCGCTTCTTCAGAGCTGGAGCTACTTGAACCTGACTCACTGGAACCTATAACAGCATGAAAACAAAATACATTCAATAAAAGAAATAGAAAAACTTTGTGACCAAAAGTTTACTTACAGTAGACTCTCTCTATATAGATTCCTTTTAACCTGACTAGACTTTTTCTCAGCATATCAGTTTAACCGGACCGGATGGTCAGGGATTGGGCGATACTGAAACGACTTTTTCGTACCAGTGATCATGTCTCTAAATATACAATAATGCTCTTCCAAATTTAAGTAAAATATTTGGGTTGGTTCTCGAGTAATTCTGGGTACGTTGGTTCAACCCGTTATTCGGACTGGCCTTAGTTCGGAGGAGTCCCGATAAGAGGGAGCCTACTGTATTTGAAGGATTATTACTGAAGGGTAAACTGTTATTGCTTTAATTGGCCCTAATATGGCCCAAGAGTTATATCATTATATTAATACAGAGTAGAGAGACATCAATTTACTTAAATGGTATGATTGTAAAATTTCTACATGAACAAGAAAAGATAAATAGGCTCTTAGCGTGTTAGACTCCACTGATAGTATTTAATTGCAAAAGTTTGAGAGGTGTTATGTTTTCCATAATCAATAAAGCACAATTGCAATAACTTTCAATATTCACCTGGAGTAATTTTCATAGTCATAGCATAGAAACCTTATTCATAAGTATTTATGGACATGAATAGCGTCAAAATTTGAAAGCAAGAATTTCTTATGCAGGATTATATTTTAGTTTGCTCCTAATGGTTTAGCCAGGATCCAAGACTGTGTATTAAAGGAGTAGGAAGAGGAAAATCTTGAGTTCCAAGTAAGCTGGGTGTTTTGACAAGGGTGAAGGATATAATGACACCAAAGAAAACTAGACTATTAAATATATTCATACAAACCATTGTGTTATTTCAGGTTTATAATTAAAAGCAGCATTTTAATAGTAGTAGTTCACGTAACGATCAGGTAAAGGCTATTTACGCAAGTTACTTTACACTACTTTGCCTAGGACCGTTATTTTATTACTAACAATCACTACTCATAACTTGTAAGAGAGGTTATGTTTTCATTAATAACCTCTCATTGCTACGGTGACTCATCGTACCAACCACTCATTAACAATTGAATTGGTCTTAGGCCTACCAGCTGATAAGATGACGTTGGAAGCATTAACATTTTACTTGATTTATAAATAATATTAGTTGGTAGTTTATTATGAACTAGCTGGCCCGACAGACGTTGTCCTGTCCTAATGTGGTTTTATGTCAAATGCTCGTTCATTTTCAAGATGAGCTCGTTCGCATGGCTCAATCACCTGGTCTCAGTTAGTTCGCTACGCTCACTCACCTTCAGGTTACGACCATTACGACCATACATTCGCTACGCTAAATCGCCTTCGAGTCGAAAATCATTCGCTACGCTCACTCACCCTTTGGTTACAAATTGACTGTTGTCATAAATAAAAATAATAATAGTGCTCCACCCTGTTGGTAAACCTATTAACTTTTTAATGCTATTGAACATCACAGAATCAAATTGTTTAGTTGAACCAGCTGTTAAGATTCTTTAATTCAATTTAAATATGAGTACTCATAAGGTTAACATGGGGAACTCAAGAGCCACTGGGGCGGATCTGCACCAAACTTCACACAAACCATCCTTGAATAATGCTTAATAATGCATGAAAAGTTTCATTACAATCTGTCGAGCGGTTTCGGAGTCCATAAAGGACAAACAAACAAACATACATACAAACAAACATACAATGGATTTTATATATATAGATATCACCCCTGGAAGTATGTACAGATAGATAAGAAGATTTTCAAGTACCATAGTTGGAAGTTGGAAACAATGCCAAATTAGCGGCCTATGGAAGCAAACAAACCAAGAGTGTACAGAAGTTCAGATCAAAATAAAATAGTGGTGGGACAAACCTTGAGAATCATAGAGACATTACCAAAAATGCTCTGGCATGTGATTTGCTGGTAAAGGAAGAGTTGGAATTCAAATGGATACTTGGAGGAAGATAAGACCTGGGAAGGATAGAGCAAGGTAAGTGACTAATAAAGTAAGGTAAAGAAATCCAGAGGAGGCCCCATGGAAGCTCCAGGAGTAGTCGACTAGAATTAGTGTCACAGAAATCAATGATATAAAAAAATCCAATAGTAATTATAATCAATGGGTGTTTATATCCTGTTTCAATGTCTTTGAAAATGTTAAAAATTTGTGATAAAGTTCGGTACCGGATACATGATGTACACTGAGGAAATATTTGCAGAGTTTCCTCACTTTTCTTCCTGAGAATTTGCACTACTCATTAGCATGACGTTTTCCTGATTTATTTATTCCATCAATGAATCCAAAAAGTTGATCAACAGTTGCTCCATGTTGGCACTTTGTTGATGATTTTAACTTTAATAATCACACAATCAGCAGTTTTTTTCATTCTTCAGGTGATCCACTGCTCTCAATTCCGGTTACCAATAGTATTGGAAGTAGTTGAGTAACAGCAGCTGCAGCTTTCAGGGATTTACCAATTACTTGAATGTGTGTTGTTTCTATCAACCAAATACCTAACACCAGTTATACTGTACTCACCAGTCACTCAGTGTAGTCTAATGCAAGTGAACGCAACTTCTTAAAGATTTATATTCTTACGGTCCCTTACCCTAGCCAGCCTTCAATAAACATAACCTAAGTTAGTCTTAGTTTTTGGTCATTTTATCCTCTGAATTGCTTGTTTTCAATCATAATACAAAAGTTGTTAGTACAATAATTTTGGACTGTTTGTACAGTAATTTCTACCCACTCTTTATGTCAAATAGGTTGGCCATTTGTGAGTAGAACGTAATTTATATTATAAGTTATTTTTTATCCTCATGACAAAGAGTTAAATCATGTATAGAAAAAAATCTTAGAAAGATCTTAGATGTTTTAGAGGTTAAGTGGTAGAGAGGACTTGCTAGTCCTAACTTCGCCTCTTAAATAAAGACATTTTTCATTTCATTTCATTTATAGTCCAGTCAACCTGTGTTTTTAGGTGGAAAAAATTAGTAACAAGCTGATTTTTTCCCCATCGACTACTACCATTTAGAGAAGTGTTCAGCCAAAGGTCCCCACCCCTACCCCCCTTGCTTCCCCCCTCCCCTACGCCCCCTTAAACATATAAAGTGCAAGGGTTTCGTAAATCATGTTTTTCTCGTTTGTTAAACAGCCTATTGAATTGCAATTAGTTTTACTGTCTTTGTTATAAAATTTCCTCTGTTCATTTAACTTTCGTCGTAGCTGTTACCGTTTGTTCGTTATTTGTATGAAAATGTAAAGATTTGAATATTTTTTAAGATATAATTTTATTTTTATCACCTTAACTTTTTTCGCTGACGTTTTATGAGAATATGTTTTGTACAAAAGTTGTAGCTGCTTTCATTAGCTTTAAAATGATATATAATAGTACTTACATTATTGAAGATCCTACGAGACTCAGCCGGTGTAATGCAGTATGTGTACTCAATCAGTGGGCTAAGTGGGGCTGGCGCGGCGTTGCAATACTATCATTGTTGTAATATGGAGAGTGTTTTTTTTTTTTTTTAAGGTACACTATTGCATTATCTCCATACCCCACCGCAGAAAACCTGAGACTAAGCAAATTTTCATTTACCTGGCTGGATATTTACTATAACATTCCCTTAAAATCATCAAAATTATTTCCTGATCAGATTATTTTAATGAATACTTAGGTTTGCTGCTACAGCCAAGGTATTGAATAGTGTTCTTTTATTGAAATCTTGATAGCTTTTTATGAAATAAATAAATTTGATTAAAATATATCTATAAACAAGCAAACTACAACAGTTTTTTTTTCTCCAAAAGAATAAAATCGGAATTTTAAATTTTAATTTTTATGAATTATCTCCGTAACCGTTATAATAAAAAAATATTTATTTTTTAAGCTCTACAAAATGGTTTGAAAAGAAATTGTAATATTTTGTGGTTTTAGGGTAGAAATGGGAATAACCAACTTTTACCCCATAAAAACACCCATAAACCCCTATTCCCATAGTCCATCATACTGGTTCGCAAAACTCGTTCGAATAAACGTATTGATATGTTTGTACCAAATTTCATCAAAATCGGATCATTTTTGCTTGAACGGACTCATATATATATATAATCTTAAATTTTACATTTTATTTATGAATTTGAACGGTAAAGGGTGTTTTCGGCCTCTGAGGGCCTCAATCTGGCCCGGGTCCAGGTCTTACCATGAGACCTACGGTAATAGCTTATTTCCTATATTAGGAATTTGCCAACAAAACAACCAAATCAAAACCCATGTGCAGTCAATACAATTTGCTTACATCCATTGTATTTAAAAAGCATGAAATCATTTTATATGTACGTAATAATTTTATTGGATGTTACTTTTTAACAAAATAATTCCATTATCATGATTTTAAGTTAAGTTAAGTTACTAATACATCAAATTGCAATTTTTCCCTTACAACTTCTTTCCCCCCCTGATCTTATATTTTCAACACTGGGGTAAGACGAGTACATACACTCGGTTTTTAATTTCTTGTCTTATCAAAGCCGCAGCTGTAGAAACTATTCTCTTAATCTTATCATCGTTATGCCTTTTATTTTAAGAGTACCAAGTTTCAGAGAAAATCTTGTCCACCCTATTTATTAAACAAACTATGGAGGATTTGAAGGGTCCAGGGGAAAACCGGGCTAAGTCAGTTTTTCAAAACTTTTCAGGAGAGCCATTTAAAACTTTTGAAACCTAAAATGCAAAAAAATATTTTTTATTTTATTGGCAGAATTCCAGTATTATTGGAAAGTTAAATTATAGAGAATTCATTTTTTTTAATGTCATATTTACAATATTTCTTAAACTATAAATTATTTAATGGGTATTCTACCAATGTAACTGGGGAAAAACGGGCCTTGTTCATAGTTTTAGTTTTATCATAATTTTCCTCAATTGGCTCAATTCAATCGCAAACTTTTATGAATGATTCTTTTAATAAATCGTTAACTGCTCTACCACGACCTGCACACGTAATGGGTGATTGAACGGATTGTTTCAAAAACCTAGCATATCAAGGTAAACAAATCCTTCTTGCCTGGGCCAAACCTAATCACCCCAATAATTTTTCCTAATTTTAATACATTTACTTATAGTTTGTTTGGAAGTTGAATTACAGTATGAACTAAATCAACTGCTTTCCTATTGTTTTTTGGTGTATTAAAATTTAAATAAATGAGAAAAATACAATAATGGGATGGGTAGAAACATCATGCACGAGTGCGGTAACGGATCAGCTATGGAGCGCCGCATAAAAAAGTGCACAACATGCATTCAGGGTTGATATATGGCGTTACATAACCATAAAGTACATGTTTCAATGTATCATTTTAAAGCTTATAACAGCTACAATTTTGTTTGAAAATACTTTCATAAAATGACTGCATTAAAAGTTTTGAAAAAAAATGAAATTACAAGTCCATAAAATATTAATCTTTTAATTTTTCTACGCATAACAAACAAACGGTAACAGTTACGATGATATTTAACTAGACATGATTGTAGGGAATTGATATTACAAAAGGAATAAAACAATTGCAATTCGATGTATGTTATATTTTTAACTTCCAGATCTTTGTTCAAAGATAACACCATTTTAAAATACTACATACCTAAAAAATAATTACATGCTTTTAAATAATAAACTAAATAATTTTTTTCATGAATTTTTTAAATGAACTTTAAATGTTATTGACTTTACATGTGGGTTTCGATTGCTTTTTTTTATGATAGTACAATAGTGTATCTTAAGTAAAAAAAAATCTCCATATTACAACAATGATAGTATTGCAACCCCGCGCCAGCCCCACTTAGCCCACTGATTGAGTACACATACTGTCCGCGAGAGTAAAGAAGTCCCTCGAGCCAGAGCGATACGCAGCTATGTTTGGAGGTTATCGCACACTATTTGCAGGCGCTAAGCATCTGAGTGCCTCGCCTCGATAGCTATCTGTAAACAACTGTTGTAAACATAAATACTCATATCTTTGTTTTGGTAAGTGGATTATCATCTTGTGGTCACGCCATTTGATGATTCAGTGCATTCTCGTATGATTGCGTATTGGAGTTCTGTTTGGATTTGGACAGTCCTTGCAGCTCAAAATGTGGCGCTACTATGTATACAGGGTGTTCAAAAAAGGTGAAGACATATTTTACCTAGTGATTCCTTGGGTCAAAATAAAGAGAAAATCAAGAATAACACTTTTTCAAAATCGCTTTGTTAACCAGATATCCGCCCGTTTGTATTTTTTACATAAACAATTTTATCTTTTAATATTTTTAACCGATCTTTATGAAACTTGGTCTGTAGGTTAAGGTAGAGGAGACCCGTGTTCGAAAAATATTTCATCTTGATTCAACCTAAAATCTCAAAATGGCGGCCATTTAAAATGTTTAAACTTAAATTACTAAAGAATGGCTGATTTTATGAAAAAATGTTAAGAGTACTTTTATTTAGCATTTTTAATTACCTATCAAACGATACGATAAGTTCAAAAAGATCAAATAATAAATAGCTGAAAATGCAAGAAGGCTGATCATTATTTTATAGACCCACTTTCACTCGTGTTTTGAACGTTACTTTTCAGAAAATTTAAACAGTTGATAAAGCGATACCAAATATTTGTTTGTTTACGTCGGCAAAATCTAAAAAAGATAGTTAACATTCTTTTGCCATAGTAAATAATGTAATGATGGATTTTCGCAGGTGATAAACATGGAACGAAAACAGGTTATTTCACAGTAGTGTAGCAAAAAAAAAAACTATTATCTGTTTTGAGAGAAAGGATTAATTTTAAATGGATCAAATGGGCACTTTGGCGTCTTTTCAAAGATATGGGGTTAAAGAGGAAGAAATACGATTCCAAAAGAAAATGTTTGATTGAAAGGCCTGACATTATTAATTGGAGGTTTAAGTATTTGCAAGAGATGAGGAAGCTAAGGGAAGAAAATAAGAAAATTTTCTATCTGGACAAAACTTGGATGGGCAATGATTTAACGTTCCAGAAATGTTGGCAAAGTGTAGACGTCGATGGTGTGTTACCTGATATTAACGCGTCGTACCGCGTGAAGAGTGAAGACGGTTCTAATTGTCCCGCGAAACGTTCAAGCGTAACGCCTTCAAACTACGAATAGGCCGGAGCTCAGGGGACTTCTTTACTCTCGCGGACAGTACTGCATTACACCGGGTCTAGAAGGATCTTCAATAAAGTAATTACTATTATGTATCATTTTAAAGCTAATGAAAGCAGCTACAACTTTTGTACAAAACATATTCTCATAAAACGTCAGCAAAAAAAGTTAAGGTGATAAAAAATAAAATTATATGTTAAAAAATATTCAAATCTTTACATTTTCATACAAATTACGAACGAACGGTAACAGCTACGACGAAAGTTAAATGAACAGAATTGTAGGAAATTTTATAACAAAGACAAAAAACTAATTGCAATTCAATACGCTGTTTAACAAACGAGAAAATCGTGATTTACGAAACCCTTGCACTTTATATGTTTAGGGTGGCGTAGGGGGGGAAGCAAGGGGGGTAGGGGTGGGGACTTTTGGCTGAACACTTCTCTAAATGGTAGTAGTCGATGGGGAAAAAATCAGCTTGTTACTAATTTTTTCCTTCAACCGGTGTTTTACGACACAGGTTGACTGGGCTATTAGACTTTGTGATAGAGGGCTTAGATTGAAGAGCAATAACTGTGTGTTAGTTTTTTTCCTTCTCAAGATGTTTTTTAGTCTTTGGATTAACGAGATGTACTATAACAAGTTTAAATACCTGTATTATTAATTGCGGTGGCAACTAGATAAGTTTTTCTACCGAATCAAAATACTGCTTTATGTGAAATTTCTGTGCTGTACAGTATTGCAAGCAGCAGGCTTTTTTTGTTTTTCAGAAATGTTTAACTACAAGGACATCACTCTGTGAGTCAAAAATAATAAATAAGTACTCGGTAAAAACTGCAGCTGTGATGATTTCTGCTTACAATCAATGTAATAAATACGAGGTGTTAGCCCGTCCTACGTACGGGAATTCAGTACCTATATAGTCAGTTAAAACCGTGTACAATTTACATCAGCTAGTTTACACAAATAAAGGCAAAGTTTCTTGCAGTTTTAATGTGAAAAATCAACTTGTAAACAAATGTTGTGTGACCAAATATGTTTTTATTCCATCATAGGCCTATACGATATGCATTTTAAATCCGATAATTCTACAATAAAACAGCAATTCTGCAATTTTTACGACGTGAAAAGCGTTTAAGTGAGATTTGCAGCCAATTCGCACAGACGCACTCTGATTATAAGTAGCCTACAGTAGAGAGAAATAGTCAATTGAGAAGTGTATAGACCTAGTCAACGATACCACCTTCCATAGCATACCTGCCTCTTCCATAATTATTATCACCAAAATAAAACTACTATACACAATTTCCAGTAGGTCTGAATAGAAACGACCTAAAATAAAACGATAATATCCAATAACATTCACAGTACACATAATTTAACTTTGGTGTCCTAACATCAAAACTAATCGTCACACCTATCCTTTATATCAATTTCACTGCATTAATTGCTAAATAAATAAGTGTAAACAAAGAAAAGTAAAAACAATAACAGTTTGTTTTGAAACAGCTGTTTGGTTCAAATAAAAATCATTTGAAAAAAATAACTGGTCACATGTAGCAGGAATATAATAAGTAAACACGCTAGTAAAGCTAATGACGTAATTGTCAATGTTTATTATCCACACCGTTATCAGTTCTATCCTTGATAATTACCCACCCTCATTGAATAAACGTACATCGTAATTTCCCATATTAGTTAATTTAAACTACAATATATTCATAGTTGAAATAAAAGTGATATTTTCACGTTTGGGGGCGGTGATATAGGCGCCCCTAAACGTAACCACAACTGAACACGATTTCATAAAAGGATGGTTTGTCTAATTGCAGTATCCTAGGTCAATGTTGACGTTGTGTTCATCTATGTCATTCATCTGTTTATCTTTGTATAAAACCCGGCTGAGGTTGTGGTGGTAATTTAAAATCGTGATTCCTGATTATTCTTGATCTTCTTTTTATGACATCAATATTTCCGGGCCATATCCAAACAAAGTTAAAGCAGACAAACATTAATTGTAAACAAAAAACTACAATGAAGAATTAAAACATGTAAACATTGTTATTTTTCTAATCTTTCCTTGAAAAGTGGAGCAGTAAAATAATTTGCATTTATCCTTTTTTATTAAGACTCGTGTAAGCCTCGATGTGTACTGTGGTTTAATTAATTTTGGTCTAAACTATTTTAAACTGTGGTCTAATTATCTCTACTAATCTTACTTATTTACTATAATCAATGAAAAAATAAGAGTAAAAAAAATAATAACCTCATAGTTCCATAGTTTATAATTTAACCAGCTGTTAATTAAAACAAATTATATTGCTCTAAAACAAATCGAAGATTACAAAGATTGCTTTAAAAATAATTTGAACCTCATGGTATTTTACTATGTATATTTAATTAATCTGTCATCCTCTTACAGAAGAATTGAACGTATCAAGCATTACACATAGTATAAATAAGTCAACCCTAAGTATGTCTTTACATTTTTATCCAAATGCCGAATTTGTGACACAAAAGCTGAATGTTTACAGCTGTTACGTTGAACAAATTATTTTATGCCAAAAGCTAGTTTAAAATCTTAGCGTCGGCTGCTAGACTTTTTAAAAATTAAAACACAATTTCTATAAAACTGGGACCCTAAACTAAAATTATGGCTTCGACATTCCCTAGTTTTCAAAATTATCTTTCTTTCAACACAAAAATCATGAAAATCCGTCGAGTGGTTGATTCAGAATCGTGAAATAAAAAAACACAGTTTCGTTTTAATATTATATAGATTTGTTCAGTATCAACTATAATCTACTGTGGACCAAAAATAAAATAAACTATGAACAGACAGTGTACACAAGAGAGTAATGTAGTAATAGCTTAATATAAATATTGCAGCAATTCCTTCTTCAAGAAAAGATAATAATCACACACCTCGAAACAAAATAATTTTACCCATTACAATAAATTATGTCCCATTAGGAAAAATAATCAGTATACAATTTTGATTTTTCCATCAAATTGAGCGTGCAATGACGTGTTTGTGTTTTTATGCAGCTTGTAATGCAGTATCTAAAAATGAACCGCAACTAACTTAATCTTGTATTGAATATCAAAATTTGGTAAAACCAAGCCTTCCAAGTATTAACTAATTTCCAACTCACTCATTTCCATAAAAACGTCCCACCTCCAAATTATTACATCCATCACCATCTTGAAGCCAATGTTATAGGGATTATGATGAAAACCATTTCCCAAGAAATCTACCAACAACTATAATTTTGAAACAAACTACAGGAAAAACTGCTAGTTAACCAAGAGTAAGCAACCAAAAAGTAACATCATTTATATATTTAAAAAAAAGGTTACAAAATGTCATTCAACTTTGGTATACTGTCCGAGCATGTGTCAGGCCACCCTGAACTAACTTAGCTTCTTTAAATACATGTTGCTAATTTATTTCTTGAGTAAGTATCTGACCCTAAAAGTGTAACTCTCAATAAAAAACCCTTAACATATTTTAAAATAACCTCAAACCCAGCCCTTTAGAATAGCATTGTTACAAATGCTATATATACACAAATCTACCCACTAAAGTGTTTCAAATTACAGATAGTGTATATCGTAATAATACTACCGTTTTATTTCTGTAAACATAATTTTACATTTATTAGTCAGATTTGAAGTGATTCCATTTACACAAAACTAGTTCATCTCCTAACCTCATAAAAATCAACTAGGGCCTATCTATATAAATAAAATAATATTTCACAAATTTTCTATAGTATTTTTTTTTGCTGATTGATGAAGAAAGCAAATTCTAGCAAAGAAAAATCTAAATTTAATAGATATTTTTCAAACATAGTAAAAATATGCAACTGATGTCACTACTTCTATCGCTGGCTCTTGGACTATCGGTATTGAAGGCACATGCAACTCAATCTACAAATAAATACCAAAATGTTTTAACATATTCAACCAAAATAAGAGTATCGTCTCATCAAAACTCATCAAAACTTGAACACTATTTGAAAATGTGGACTGGTGTAACAAGTACAACTCATTTTGGTGTTGTGGAATTGTTTTACTTCAAGAGTCTACTGTATGTGCCAACATGGTTGGCTGTTAAAAGATAAGTTGAAAAATACATGTGTGGGTGATAAATTATCACACTTTTTTATTACATTACAACTCAAACCAAAGATTTATATGCGTTGTCATTGAAACTAAGTAAGGTATTTCACAAAAAAAATTAGTATAATGCAAGATAAAATAGCACTTTTACAGTAGGTCCCCCAGAACAATTATCACGTTAAAATCCTATTTGCATATCCCCTCAAACAATTTTCAAAAAAAAAAAAATTAAATTAGAAAGTTTTAAATTTAATAAATTAAATTAGTACTCTCTTAATTTCAGAAACCTCCTAAACATGTTTGAAGTGACTATTTAAGCAGAGATCGGTTCATTAGTTGAGCTATGCACTTAAAATGTAACACCAAGAGGATTTAGGATGGAAAGCCAATTGAGAGTGAGAGTACAATAGACATATTTATTGATCACAGAAGAAGGTCTGTAGGTCAGCGAGCCATAGGTCTCTTGCTACCCTTGCCTCTCCTCAGTGACCCTGTCAATGAGACACAAAGTTACAAGGCTGAAACCTCAATGAGACACTTATCACTCATGCAACACATCAACTATGTGCGTTTCAACTCGTTGTGCTTGGTTGAGGCGTACTCTCCACATTGACATGACCCCCACAGTCCACAGTAAATAGCACCTTTGACTATGAATACAACTAGACATTCCTTTCCTATGTTAAGTTGTAGCCACTTTTGCAATAAAAATAACATAGTAGAATAGTGACTGATTTCACTGAAATACACAATATACACTTATAGTAAAGCTTTTTGTAAGCTACAGAGCTTATTGTAAGCTTATTGGTATGTCTTGTTAACCTATCAAAATATCAAAAATTAAAAAAGAGGAGAATAAAATTTGACTGCAGCACTCAGTGAGTGGCTCATTCAACTATGTTCTTTAAAAATTGAAAATTGGCAAAAGCTGGTCCTTATAAAGGGTGCGCCAAAAAAACCTGACGGTTTCTGTTTTGTAATAAGTGAGCTGTTATGCAAGCTAGAGACCTCATTGTTGTAGTGAACGATTGTTTATGTTATGCCATTTTTAGGTTATGGTTGGTGAAACATCACTTCGCCGAAAGAGAGTTACTGTCTAGTGTGGTGTGGCAAGGTTTGGAGTCATCCGTCCATATATTTTTGAGGACGAAAGGGGGAACACTGTCACTGTAAACTCGGAATGCTATGGGGAAAAACTGAGGGGGTTTTTGGTTCCACAACTGTGAATGTTATGAGGGATAGACATGACCAACACATGGTTTCAACAGGACGGTGCAACTTGTCATACAGCCAATTATTCAATGATAGTTTTGCGTGAACTCTTTCCCGGTAAAGTGATCTCTTGGTTTGGTGATGTGCCGTGGTCAGCTTGATCCCCAGACTTAGCTTCGTGTGACTGTTGGCTGTGGGGATACTTAAAAAGCAAAGTGTTTGTTTCAAAATTTCTAACCGTCCCTGAACTCAAGCAGTGTATCCGGGAAGAGATTGTTTCTATTCCTTAGACAAAAGTGATTGCAAATATGAAAAAAAAATAATAATAATAATAAATAGGAAGCCTGCGTTTAGGAGAAGGTCATCACCTAGGTGATTTAATTTTTCATAAATGAAAATGGCATAGTAGTGTGTAGAAAATAACATTACTTAATAAGTAAATATGTATTTTGATCTTGAGCTATTTAGTATTAAAAACCATCAGGTTATTTTGGCGCACCCGGTACATACGATACCGGGGTATATGGAATGTCTACTTTATTATCCACAAGTCAATGGTACCACTGACCACTTTTCTCTGTGTATCAGCTCGGCAACCATCATGGGGGAAATATTTTTTTTACCACATCGGAATAATTTTACTTTCAAAGTTGCTCGGAACTAGGTTTCTCAAAAAGCTTAGTTAAGGCATGATTATGTGAATGTGATTTTTGATCGGTGCAATTGATTTTGTTTTTATGGTTGGCAGTGGCAGTACCTAAGAACATCCAATTAGAGCTGCAGTGCAAAAGACTGTGACCAATCCAGGGGACCATCCAGGCTTTCCGATCGCAAAGGGTTGAATCATCAGAAGCTCTCTTTTCTTCTTTGGTTTATTTTGATAGAAAACTGACCGTTTTTTTTTAAGAAATAAGTGAAAGTCTTGAAGGCACCAAAACAATTGACAATGAGAGAAGACAGACTTGCAGACCTACAAACTTTTCTGGATTCTGGATTTATAAGCTTATTTAGGAATTGGATTTCAGTCAAAGAGATTGTATATCAAGTGATACAGATGTTATTGATCTGTGCACATCCAACACTTTGGTCTCTTGACGATATTGGGGACACTAATCCATGTTTGAAAACACCCATGTTCTAATGAAATGGTAGGCCTATTAAATATCATTGTTGAATATTTGATTATTGTAAAACACATAGGCCTGATCAAAAGATTTTATAGGTAACATTAGTAGTTAGGTTAGGATAGAGTTTTGAAGATAGAGTTCTTAAAAAAAATAATGTTCTTTGGTTTATCAGTTTAAATTTGTAGGTTGTTTAAATATTATTATCTTACAAACTTGTATGCAAATTTACAGTTGTTTTGTCATATTTTGGTCTTTGAGTGATGACCGCATCGTTGAAATATTGAAACTAGAGGCCGACGTTTCAGATGCATAGCAGCTCAGCTATCTATCTTCAGGACAAAATACTATTCAACTAAAGCTTGAATTGTATTCTTCAATTGAATCATAGTTTGCCCCTTAGGTAAAAATCCTAACTTGGATGGACCTGAATTTTTATTTTTTAAGCCGTTTTAACTGATCTCCTGTGTTGGGTTTAGATACCCACAAGTTAGCGCTTTTAGCAAGATATGTATTGTTAAACTCGTTCAAAATTGCCTAAAGATTGATGTTATTTTAAAAATCACAGCCATTAACTTCTTTGAATTTCTACATATGTTAGAAACCCTGTCTAGTCAGTAGCCTACAGTATAATGATATTCTAATGGGCATTATCAAAGTAATGGTTGGCTTAATGTAGTTTGAAAGTATAGTCAAATCTTGATAACTTATTGGGTGGCTTGATAGTGATTTTACTCTTAGATACTTTAAACACAATCTTCCATAGCAAACCAGCATAAAACCATTTCCAGTTAATTATATTTTTATCAGGCATATTTATAATTACACTTGACACAGCATTTGACAGACAGGCTGCTTTAGTTTGTTACAACATGTTACATTTTATTAGGGATGGTCAAGTCTCGAAATTTCAGGAAATTTTAAATCTCGTTACACGAGATGAGATTTCTTTTTGGCCGAGATTTTTATCGAGACAAGAATAAAAAATAAAAAAAAATTAAAAACGCCTGCAGAAAGTCAATGCAATACCCGCAATACAGGAGCGTGTTGTAGTTGCGTTTCCTTTGCGAAGGCGTTCTTATTGAATTAATTCTTTAAATGTAAATATTACTTTAATTATTTTAATAATATTACTTTAATAACATTTGAGAAGTTTTGTTAAGTGTACACAGTGTGAGGAATGTTTTATTACTATAAAAAGTCAAAACAAGTACCTAACTATTTTATAAAAATTAATATTGCTTTTATTTTATGATTTATTTTATTTTAGGATAAGTTGAACTCTATCCTAACTGATATCACTATGTTTCCTAATCGTAGGCATTTTTAATAAGTTAGGCGTGATTAATAAAAAAATGTTATGCTGATGTTTTTTAATAAAATATTGTAAATATTCTTGCCTATTATCATTATTTTTGTATTTAAACAGTCATCTAACAATGTTACAAAATCAGGTAAAAATTTTTAACGTGCATTTCCCGTTGTGTATGAGAAAGGAAATCCCGTCTCAATCTCGTCTCGAAATTTTATGAGAAATAAAAAATCTCGTCTCGTCTCGTCTCGAACTAAAAATCCAATCTCGTCCATCCCTACATTTTATATAAACAAACATGAAGCAATTTATTTGCTTTTATCTAAATATATAATATTAGAAATGCATCAATGAGCATAATCAAACAGATAGTTATTTTAGTTCCTGTCTTTGTATTTGAATTAGAAATTGCTAAAAGTAAAAGCAACACTCATTAAGCGGATGATACAAGTGCAGGCAGACTAAGGGGATCATAATACGAGTGTTATCTGTTGTCAGATTGCAATTAATAGTTTAATACAAGATGTGGTTTAGTTAAATGCTTGTTAAAAAGAAAACTATAAAATGGAACAGAATATTTTTAAACCTAACAAAGGCGCAAACATGTATTTTTTCTAGCAAAAACAGACCTAAAAATTGTTTATTTTCTAAAATGTCCTGAACAAATCAATAGTTTTTAAATATAACATTAAAATCCGAATTTAGTTAACATTGACAATCACTTCCAACGGTATGAATATGCTATACATTATTGTAGGATTCAAATATTTCTAATTACGTGGTATAAGTATCGTGTCTTTACTTTGTAATTAACCAAGGTGTGTTGACTAAATAATAGCACCAATGACTGAGCTTGAGATTTATTTAAAATGTGGACATCAAATGTCACACTAATATATGAACTTCGAAGGGTTTAAAGTAATGATTACCTCGGAACCACAAGATTTTTTTTTCCTAGGACGCTAGGCACGAGCCTGGGATTGTTTTTCACATTACTTCAGGCTAGACCTAGGGGTTGCGGCATTATTACTTAAATCAAATCCATTGGTGACTTGGTGGGGATCGAACCCGGGACCTCAGGGACTGAAGTCCCGCGCTCTAACCACTACGCCAGCTTGCTCCCCAAGAGTAACTATGAGTATATTCATGTATCTATGCTACCTAAGTTATTAATTTTAGAACAAAATAGAATGATTAAAATAGGCCTAATTTAAAAAATGTCATTAACAATGTTTTCACACACCTATTACCCTTAATTCATTAAGACTGTCCACGTGTGTATTCCAATATTACATTACTCAAATATTTATTTATATCATGCCTGTGTAGTATTCAGTATGTTTATTTCTAGCCCAGTCAATAAAGGTAAAAATGAGGCAAATGTCGGAACTCATTTTGGTAAAGCTGGATTTTTCTATGCTGTTAGACCATGTTGAGAGGAGTATTTTCCCAAAAGTCCCCACTCCTCCCCCTTGAGCTTTCCTCACACCCCCCTTTTTAGATAAATTTACAGTTTCTTGGAAAATTGGCTATAACATCGAAACGGGTAAAGATAACAACGTAATCTTTTGTTAATCCTTTTTGCGATGAAATTTTCTACAAAAATTGTATTTACCATGTAAGCCTAAATGTTGATAGTTTCGTCACAAAAATGACATAAACATAAAATATTAATTTTTACTGGTTAATTTTATGAATTTTTTCCTTGTAAATTTTTTATATGAAGTCGCACGACAAAATGTTTAATGTAAAAGTTTTAGAACATAATATAAGCTTTAAGATGATATATAGTTAGTTTTTTCGCGTATAGTGGATAATATATATAGTACAGTAAATTGATTTCACAGGACTCTGGCTTTTTTATGCGCGGCAACAATGAAAACAATTTACATATTATGGTTCTTATTTGAATTTACCTCTTTATATAGAACATGTTTAACGTTCTGTAGTTCATTTAGTACATGTACAGACTGTTAATTAATATTGTGCATTTGCTGTTGCATGCGAGGGTCACAATTTATTATACATGTTATTGTTTACTCTTATGAAACATCCACATTAATAACTATCAATGACAAAACAGTTCAATAATTAAACAACGTTGTTTTTTAATCACAAAACCGTATTTTATCGAAAGAGTTTTGAGCATAATTATTACTTATCATATAACAGACCTTTACTACCACTCATCAAAGTCGTCATGATATTGCAATGGATTTGAACATGATAGCCCATTGCAATGTTTGGGTGTAAGTTTGTTTTCTAACCAACGTTTACACTTGCAAGTAAACTATAGAGAGGTGTTGGCTGATGGCATGCTTCTGATGTTGGGGGTATCGATATCATATAACAGTTCCTTACTACTACTCACCAGAGGTCGCCATAATATTGACAATAGGAGGAGGTTTTTAAAAAAAAATGTTCTCATGTATGATTTAGTTTGACCCAGATATCATACTGTCTTACGAAAAAATAGCATTTTCTATATAACACAAAGAACAAATTGAATAAATTGAATCTATAAGTAATGAGATAGAACACTCCAGGATTAAATCCATCACAGCTTATGATGATGCAGACACTGAAATTTTAAATATTGGATATTGGAATTAAGGCACTTGACTCATTTTCCAAAACAATTGTTGTTGGAAATGACGGGGACATTTTATTTGGTACCCGAGAAAAGGTCAATTACTTTCTTAGTGTAGAAACATACAGACAGCGTAGCGTAGCGCAACGTAGCGTAGCGCAGCGTAGCGTAGCCGAGCGCAGCGTTGTCCAATACACACAGAGAGCGCAGCGTAGCGTAGCGCAACATAAGTTGTAGACGGTCTTAAAGGTACATCAGTATAGAGGATGGCTCTGTCGAAGACGACTCGTATTAGTTTTGTCGAAAATATACAAAATTTTAATAGTCAAAGGTTATATACTAGGAGTACGCTCCGAAGTCGCGTATGAGAATGAACGAAGACCATATCATACATACAAATAATTTGCCAACAATAACCATATTCATATCAGCTGATTAAGCAGGATGGTTTATGGCAAAGCCAACCTTGGTCTAACGTCTTAAGGCAGGTTTGATCAAATCCACAAAAGGGAACAGGTAAATATTCCCAGTTTCTGCGATTTATAATCAAAGAATATATTTCAATGTGTTACAAAAACAGCAATTGCTCTAATATGCTGAGTAATAGTAATATCGGTTTCACAATCTATCACCAGGAGCTGTACCATTTTCAAATACCCCTGCTGTAGCAAACCTGCAAACTAAGTGAATTTCCCTTTACCTAGCTGGATTTTTATTAAAATATTCCCTTATAAATGTAAGAATTATTTCATAGTACCGGGGGACTGAGCTTTGTCCGGAGAAAATCATTAGAGTTTACTCTGAAAGCAGTCTTAGTATTGCAAAAACATTAATCCATCTCAAACTCCATAATGCTCGCTTTTACTACTTCCTTCCCATAGCATTTTAGGATTTCAGATACATTATTGTAAATGCCACTCTGCACTGCTAGCCTTACTACTTCCTTTACCATTTCCTACGTCATGGGCCTGTTTCCTTCCCTTCTCATAGCATTTAAGTATTACAGATAAATTAATCTAACTAACACAATGGTTCCCACACTCTGCGAAGCTACACTGTACTACTTTCTACACCATTTCCTACTTCGTGGACCTGTTTTCATCTTATTCCATAACATTTTAGTATTTTAAATACATTAATCTAATTGCCACAAACATTTCCCACACTCCGCACTGCTAGCATTTACTACTTCTTTCACCATTTCCTATGTCGTGGACGTGTTTCCATCCCTTCTCATACCTTTCAGTATTGCAGATACATAAATCTAACTGTTACAGACGGTTTCCAGTTCCCACACTGCTCGCCATTACTACTTCCTTCACCACTTCCTACGTCGCGGACCTTTTTTCCTCCTTTCCAAGCATTTTAAGATTGCAGATACCTTATTCTAGTCATAAATAGTTCCCACACTCCAGACAGCTCACCTTTACTACTTCCTACGTAGCGGACTTGTTTTACTCCCTTCCCATAGCACTTTAGGATTGCAGATACCTTAATCTAATCGTCATAAAGAGTTCCCACACTCCGGATAGCTCGCCTTGACTACTTCCTTCACCACTTCCTACGTCACGGACCTGTTTCCTCCCCTTTCTTTAGCATTTTAAGACTGCAGATACTTTAATCAAATCGTCACAAACAGTTCCCACACTCCGGATAGCTCGCCTTGACTACTTCCTTCACCACTTCCTACGTCGCGGACCTGTTTCCTTCCCTTTCTATAGCATTTTAAGACCGCAGATACTTTAATCTAATCGTCATAAACAGTTTCCACACTCCGGATAGCTCGCCTTGACTACTTCCTTCACCACTTCCTACATCGCGGACCTGTTTTTCTCCCTTATCATATAATTTTAGGATTTCAGATACCTTAATCTAATCGTAATAAACAGATCACACACTCCGGACTGCTCGCCTTTTCTACTTTCTATGTAGCGGACCTGTTTTCCTCCCTTCCCATAGCATTTAACGATTGCAGATCGATACCTTAATCTAATCGTCATAAACAGTTCCCACACTCCGGACAGCTCGCCTTTACTACTACCTTCACCAATTTCTATGTCGCTGGACATGTTTCCTTATCTTCCCATAGCATTTTAGGATTGCAGTTAATCTAATTGTCAAAAACAGTTTCCACACTCCGGACTGCTCGCCCTTACTACTTCCTTCACCACTTCCTATGTCACAGATCTGTTCCCCTCCCTTCCCATAGCATTTTAGGATTGCAAATACCTTAATCTAATGGGCAAAAACAGATCCAACACTCCGGACAGCTAGCCTTTTCTACTTCCTTCACTACTTCCTACGTCGCGGACCTGTTTCCTTCCCTTTCAAAAGCATTTCAAGACTGCATATACTTTAATCTAATCGTCATAAACAGTTCCCACACTCCGGATAGCTTGCCTTGACTACTTCCTTCACCACTTCCTACGTCGCGGACCTGTTTCCTTTCTTTTCTATAGCATTTTAAGACTGCAGATACTTTAATCTAATCGTCATAAACAGTTCCCACACTCCGGATAGCTCGCCTTGACTTGACTACTTCCTTCACCACATCCTATTTCACGGACCTGTTTTTCTCCCTTACCATATAATTTTAGGATTTCAGATACCTTAATCTTATCGTCATAAACAGATCCCACACTCCGGACTGCTCGCCTTTTCTACTTTCTACATAGCGAACCTGTTTTACTCCCTTCCCATAGCATTTAAGGATTGCAGATACCTTAATCTAATCGTCATAAACAGTTCCCACACTCCGGACTGCTCGCCTTTTTTACTTCCTTCACCACTTCCTATGTCACAGACCTGTTCCCCTCTCTTCCCATAGCATTTTAGGATTGCAGATACCTTAATCTAATTGTCATATCAGATCCCACACTCCGCACTGCTAGTCTTTACTACAATGTATCGAGTAATCTTCAGTATAATCTTTGATCAATAGTAACAAGTGATGTTTTTCCTTTTGTACTATATTTGTAATTTGCTATTTGCTAGTATACTGTAGGTGGATGCCTTTATGAACACATGCTACAACTTACAAGACTTTTGTTTAATTTTTTCTTGTTATTTAATTCAACTAACATGGTTACTTACAGTGACGTAGCCAGGGGGGGGGTCCTGGGGGTCTGGACCCCCCCCCTTCCGGTCTTAAATATAATATTTTTTTGTTAAATTAAATGAAAAAATATGTAATCATACTGTATTGACGTTGGGGTTGATAATTTTCAATGCCAAGAGAGCTAAAAAAATACCGTTTTAGGGCCTATACTTTTAAAATTTTTCCTGGACCTCCTTTTACCTGGGGGCCCCCAGACCCCCCCCCCGGTCCGACCCCCCCTATTTTGAAATCCTGGCTACGTCACTGTTACTTAGCAACCCGTAAGACTATTGTTAAAAAAATGTGACTTTCAGTTTCATTTTTCTAAGTAATTAGATATTTGTTGGCAGTTTTAACTGCAGTAAACTCGTTTTTAGGTCAGAAATAAATTATTTACAACATTTAAAGAAAATCGTCGAAGCCATTTTTGAGATCTATCTGCAAGCAAGCATATATAAATACATACATACAAGCAAACATTGCTCATATTAGAGTATAGGATTTAAATCACTTTATTTTAATGAGTAATTAGGTTTGAAATACAGAAAATGAATCCAGATGGGTTTTTGTATTGAAATGTTCATAGCTTAGTATGAAATAAACAAAATTGATAAATCTGATTAAAATATATCAATAGACGAGTAAACAACACTTTATTTATTCTTCATAAAAATAACATGGAAATTTTAAATTAAATTTTTTTTTTATTACCTCCGTAACACATAACCAATATCTCTGTAAACCTTTGAACAATATCTCCGTAAGTTAAGCCGTTAGGCATAAAATAACGCTTCAATTTATTTTCTCTTGTAAGCTATACAAAATGATCTGGAAAGAAATTGTGAAATTTTGTGTTTCAGGGTCAAAAATGGGAAAACCCAATTTTTAACCCATAAAACACCTTACCTTATAAACCCCCGTTCCCATAGTCTGATCATGCTAGGTCACAAACTCGTTCAAATAAACATAGGTTTACAGTTTGTACAAAATTTTCTTAAAATTGGATCATTTTTGCTCGAGTTATTGCACTAAGTGACACATATATATACTATACATGCATTTGAACGGGTGTTCTTGGCCTCTGAGGACCTCAGAACGAAAAAGTAAATCGGTCCCGGGTCTAGGAAAGTCTTACCATGAGGTATACGGTAGTAGTTTATTCCCTTTAGGGGAAATTTGCTAAAATTATAAATAATTATCATACTGCAACCTACTGCTAATTTTGTTATGTGAATGACTAAACAAAATGTTTAACAGGAGAGGGATACTTTAAAAACTGAAATATTTTGGATGAATATTCTACATTATCATTGGATGACAATACATGAATATGTAGGTTCTAAATATCAAGTATATTTGTTATACTGCTACCTCACAACCAACCAGCCCATTGCAGAGTAGGCTACTGCCAGATGGTTGACACTCTGGAGGACGAGATTGTGAACATCGATGGTAGCGTCACTGTTTGCGGGGATTTCAATACAAGGTGGAATGGGAACACGGGTGATGTTTTCACCGTTTGTTGCCCCCTGGGAATGAAGAGGCAGTTCCTGACATCTCTCTGGCATTGAAAGCCTTAGCCTACCGTATGGGGGACTGGCGAGTCTCTGAAGACTACTCTGCAAGCAACCATCAGTCTATCGTCTTCCGGAAACACACTAAGCCACCTCAGTGTACCTGTCCTGAATTTGTCCGGCCACTTTTCAGGGTTACATAAAAATTTAACTGTTAGGGATATTGGAATTCCCTAGTTTTGTGCCACTTAGACAATGCGTACCCCTTTCTTCAACGTTTGACCACTTGATGCTAATGATTTCCACCCCAGCTGCCAGCCGAACCCAGTTTACTGGTGGACAACTAAGATTACGTAACCCAGGAGAATATGTTTTTGACTCCGACGAGCAGCGCAGCATTCCAGAAACTGGCCTGAAGCTAATGCTAGATTGGCAGAGCACCCGCGCTCCATCACCACCTACGACAATGGAACGCCACCTCAGTTGCCGTAACTGCTGTCATCGACATGTTGTTTTAAAGTACCCAGCATGACCAGCATTGGAATTCCCTATATAGCCTATGGGAAATTCACTAATGCCACACCTATCAAATAGCATAGAAACCGAACAAAAAATCATACAATTGTTTTGAATTGTTTTGGTTTGAATTTTGGGGTATAGGTCCCAAAACTTAAAAATCATTATTATGATAATACTATTAATAATAAATAATATAACAGGGAATAATTTTTCACATTATACAGAGGCCACTAATTTTACAGCGCGCTGCGGTGGCTATGTTTGGTTGGGTTATCTAAAATTTGTTTTTTTGTAGGACTTTTCACGTTTTGTTATGAATCATGTGATGGCAGATTGGTCGTAAAAAAATTATGATAACCCAACCTAAGATAACCACCGCAGTGCGCCGTGTTTGGGTGGCCTCCGTATAATACGAAAGTACTCAAACTTTTTCTACATGCATTATTTCACTCTTTCGATTATAACAGTTCATACAAAGCTACGAGAATTGCGCTTTTGCTTTAGTCAACTATTGAGTTGGCTATGTTTCCTGTTCCTATTTTTTTGAGTGTCATTTTGCCAGAGGGAGTAAGTAGTAATGTGAGTTTAACATTGCAGTTTGGTGTTCAAGAGTTATGTGAGAGTGTTGTGAGAGAAATTGAAACACCTATAGGACTAAGAATTTAATTAGGAGAGCATTGTATTTAGACATGTGATTACTGTTCTCAAATCTTTCCCACGAGAACATAAATAATTAAATAAATAAATAATTTGAATTTGAACAGTCGTTTCAGTACCGGCCCCTTCCTGCCGATCGAGTCCGGTTAAACCAATGTGCTGATAAAAATTTTCCGGTTAAAGAGATGTGATTTCCGTCGAGTGTAGTCCGGTTAAACCAGTGTCCAGTTAAAAGGTGTCCGGAAAAGAGGGAGTCTACTCACAGAGAAGTTTTATATTACTTCTCTGTGGTCTACTGTACAGTTAAAACTTAATATTAATTGGGCTATTTGAGGAATCTGAGTAATAGGCCTACAGTCGGGAAATCTGAGAAATATAGACAATAGACAATAGATAATAGTTGGGAAATCTGTGTATTATAATTAATGTGAAACATTAAAATTGTGTCCCCCTCCCAAAATTGTTTTTGTACGACACCCCTGGCTAACTCTCACTGTCAATAACGAATTACCAGCAACTGCAATCACCCAATCACACAGCACTGATTTGCAAGCAAGTTTGGCAAAACCGCTGCTAATATCTACCATGTTCAAAGTTACCAGCGAGCGTTTAATCGTAAGCGTGAAGCTAAAGCAAAATGCTAGAAAAGTAATCACACAGGGTTTGGTTCGCCAGCGCTTAGACAACAAGTTCAGGTGTTTCATTTGTTCGACTAAATGGTTCAGATGACTTTCTAAAATAAAAGGGAAGGCTACTCTCGATAAGTTTAATCTTTTTATCACTATGGTAGGCTTAGGCCTAACAGGTTCACCACTACAGTAATGGTAGACTATTATTTATCCCATTTGGCTGAAAAGTCACTTGCACCTCCCCTTAACTTTTCAACCATTTGAGATATTTGAAATCGGTTTGCGGGTACCTTCTTAGATATGAGGGGTTGCAATAATTATGGTCAATTTTGAAAATTTTGCCCTTAGGGGTAGCGGGGGTAGGGGGTAGCTCAAAATTTTCAAATGACAAGTATAGTCAAGTTTTGTATCATTTTACAGGTTTTGACGAAACATAAAAATCGACATAAAGAAAACCAAAATCGGCTCACTAATAACAAAATGGCGCCCTAAAACGTTTCAAATCCAAATAACCATGAGGGTGGCAAAAAATTAACTTGCACCCTCATTCACTTTTTAACTATTTGAGATATTTGAAATCGGTTTGCGGCAACTTGTTTGGATATGAAGGGCTACAATAATTATGGTAAGCTTTGAAAATTTTGCCCTTAGGGGTAGCGGTGGTATGGGGTAGCTCAAAATTTTCAAATAGCAAGTATAGTCGAGTTTGGTATCTTTTGTACGTCTTGACGAAACATAACAATTAACTTAAAGGAAATATAAATCGGACCATTAATAACAAAATGGCAGTTCAAAATTACTATAACCATTGTCTAAATCATTTTTAGCTGCCATTTTGTTATTAATGGTCCGATTTCTATTTTCTTTATGTTATTTGTTATATTTCGTCAAGACCTGTAAAATGATACCAAACTCGACTATACTTGCTATTTGAAATTTTTGAGCTACCCCATACCCCCGCTACCCTAAGGGCAAAATTTTCAAAACTGACCATAATTATTATAGCCATTCATTTCCAAACAAGTTGCCGCAAACCGATTTCAAATATCTCAAATAGTTAAAAAGTTAAAGAGGATGCAAGTTAATTATTTTGCCACCCTCATGGTTATTTGGATTTGAAACGTTTTAGGGCGCCATTTTGTTATTAGTGAGCCGATTTTGGTTTTCTTTATGTCAATTTTTATGTTTTGTCAAGACCTGTAAAATGATACCAAACTCGACTATACTTGTCATTTGAAAATTTTGAGCTACCCCCTACCCCCGCTACCCCTAAGGGCAAAATTTTCAAAATTGACCATAATTATTGTAGCCCCTTATATATAAGAAGGTTGCCGCAAACCGATTTCAAATATCTCAAATGGTTGAAAAGTTAAGGGGGGTGCAAGTTACTTTTTAGCCACCCTGTATATTCATGGTGATACAAGCCAGTTTAAAACCAAGAAATAGGTAATGTGGGGTTCTGTGGTAAATTTTTTTGTAACTCTCGTCACATGAATTTTTATCGACTGTGATAAATTACGGACGCTTTAAGCCTGCGCCTACTGTAAGGTTCCATAAAGGGATACCTATACCTAACCTATGTTATTTTCCCAACTTAACTTATAACTTTTTCATCACTTGGGATAGTGCCTGCATTGTTTAAATCCAAATTACGCTCCAACTATCGATGTTTAAGCCAAATTAAATGGGATTCAAAGAGAAGGGTACAGTTCCACAGAGAATCTGCAATACTTATCATTGGATTAAATGTCAATACACCCTAAATCGTTTAAGTTATAATTTGGTTCAATATTAATATTGCATCAAATTTAATTTGCCTACAGTTACCTGACAAAGTTGCCTTCCTTGCTCTGATCACAGCACAGATAGCTGCTTAGGATTACTACATCAAACTTGACACTTTTTTTGCCACACACCAGTAGCCTATTCCAACCAAACAACACAAAACAGCGTGTACGCTTGAAAATAAGTGGGCAATACTTAAAAATATTACGATTACGATCATCTAGTGCAGCGTGCATGTATTTCCTATTTTGTTCAATTTTTGGATTTGATTTAACATAACGTAAAATGCAGAGGATACGCGTCCAGTAACCGGATGTGGATTAGGCATCCGACAGTTACTGTCATAACCTAACCTAACCAACCAAACTTGCTGATAATGAAAAAATCTAATGAAGGATAAATTCTGTTCATAAAATAAAATTGTAAATGCCAAAAATTCTAACAAAAGATGGACAGTTAAGAAGAAATTGCATTCTAAGCAAAATCTTTGACAAAAAGTTAGTTACCGATGGGATTCGAGCCAGGGACCTCTTGCATATCAGCCGAGCACTCTATCCACTACACCACAAACGCCAATTGCAGTACATCGTATCGTTGTAGAAATGGCGTTCCGGGCCCCCACAACCCGGTGCCATCACTGCCAGACGCCTAGTCTATGTCCGGTTACCGGATGCGTATCATCTGTGAACCTAAAAACGTGTGGCACAGTGTTCGAAAGACTAATCATTTATGCTTTATTTATAGCTTAGTTACTGTAGGAAATATATAATGTGTAATGTGTATGCAGCCTTTCATGCACTCAAAATACTTTCTATACTCGCCTATAGCTCGTGCGAAACATTTCTCAAATAACTATTTCCCATAGGCCTATGATATAAATAACCCCCACTACAGAAAACCTAAAGACTAAGTGAATTTCCATTTGCCTGATTGGATTTACTCTTAAGTAGCTTCTTAAAATATCACAATTAAGTTATTCCCTATTTAAATAACATTGGTTTAGTGAGTCTACTTAGGTTTGCTGCAATCGTCAGGGTACGGTAAAACTAAAAAAGTGTTTTAGGATGTTTATTCTCCATGACAATAATGTGTGTGTTGTATTGTATAATGTGAATACTTTTTATTTAGTTTTTTTTTAATTTCTCTGTAACCTTTATGCCCATAATAACGCTTTAGTATAGGCCTACTAAATTGTTTGTAAATAAAATTGTATGTTTCAGAGTCAATAAAGGAAAAAACCCAATTTCACCTAGTTAAATCCCTATAACCACTGTTCCCATAGTTCACATTTCCCATAGTCATGCTGGTTCGTAAACTCGTTAGAATAGATGCATAGCCTACCATATTTCATCAAATTGGATCATTTTTGCCTTGAGTTATCGTGTTAACGGACACACATAAAAATGAATGTGAACGAATGGTGTTTTTGGCCTCTAGGGACCTCAGAATGACAAAGCAAATTGGTCCGGGTGCAGGTCTTACCATGAGTACTACAGCATTTAGCTTATTCCCTATGATGGGAAATTTGCTTAAAAATAGGCTTAAGATAACAAAAACATTTAACTTAAAATAGCCTAATAAATTTGTTTCTTTTTGATCACTTTTGTAAATTTGTATGACAAAAAAAAATGAAATTACTACATTTTGGAACCCTAAGTTGATTTATGAGGTCTAGTCTCATAACTAATCATAACAAGTTTGGGTTATTGTTTCTGTATTTTTAAGTTAAGACGGGTCTACACGCAAGGATTTATCGTACGTTTTACCTGCGCAAGTAAATCGTTGCAGTCAAATCGTTGCGTGTGTACCGCAAAACTGCACATTTTTGAGAACGGCGCAGAGACGGAAGACGGAGCGATAAAACTATTGCGGAGATAATAGTTTTGACATCGTTTTCAGACAAGTCGTTGCGTGTGTACACTGTCATTCGTTTCAACTCCGTCTTCACGCTAGAAAACCCCAGTATGCAGTGTTGTCTTCACGTGCTGTCAGAGGTATAACTGTGTTTTTTAATTACAGTCGCAGATCTTCGCCAATGTTCCCGTGATTTTATTTTTCAATTCATAGAACTGTAGCCTACAGAAGTTTTCCTTATTTATGGAGGGTCAAGAGTAAGGAACATAGTGACTGTGATAAGAAAAAGACTTAGATACTTTTGAAAAATACAAAGCATCAGATTCAAACATGAACAGAGAAACTATTATGAAATTGGTTCTTTTTAGTAACCAACGTCTTGACCATGGTGAGTGCCGTCGTCGCTCAGACTTATTTCTTTGCTTTCTTGTAACACTGGCTACAGAAATCAACCACAGTAACACATCTTCCATGATATTACATGCACATACACTGAAAGTTATCGCAAAACTACACTAAAAGTTGGTGCTAAAACCTGTACCGTGTGGACGCATTTCTTTGCAACGACTTGACTGCAACGTTTAACCTGCGCAGATAAAACGTTCGCGAAATCCTTGCGTGTAGACCCTCCTTAAACTTTCATAAAATATATTTTGTTTTTGATTCAATAACTTGCTTAGTAAAGTTAGGCCTAGTTTCATTTCCAAAACATCAATAAAACTCTAATTCACTTAACTCAGATAGATTTTTACATTAATTTAACAGCAATACAAACTTTAACAGTTTATAACTCAATTCAATGTTTAAATTGGGAACATTTTTGGTTGCACTTTAGCATCTGTCCTACACTCATTCAAATGCAAACTATCAATAGGCCTATATCGATTATTTTATTTGGTTAATTAGGTTAGGCTAACCGAACTTGATATATCAAATGAACAACCGGTACGTAAGAAATAATTGATATATTTATTTGAATGAGTGTAGGACAGATGTTTTAACTTAGGTATTCAAGTGCAGCAACAATTTTTAGTACTTAGCGATAACTTATAAGTTTTTAAACCGAATAATAATCGCTACCGGTACAAAAGTTATCAATATTTCAACCGAATAAGATATAAATCACGGTCCTCTGCGGAACTGTAAGTTAACTCACCCTAACCAAAGAGAGTTTTAAACTAACTTGTGCATTTCAACCGATTAAATATAAATTGCATTTGTAGGTCCTTTGCGGAACTTAAAGTTATCTTACCCTACCCAAAGAGAGTTATAAACTAACTTATCCATTTCAACCGATTAAGATATAAATTGCATTCGCAGGTCCTCTGCGGAACTTAAAGTTAACTTACCCACCCAAAGAGTTTTAACTTAAACTTAAGTTATGCAGTTCAACCGATTAAGATATAAATTGCATTCGTAGGTCCTTTGCGGAACTGTAAGTTAAGTTGTAGCTGATATGAACTTGACATGATGGGCCAAGGGAACACCCTGTCAATTAGCCTACACAGGTTGTTACTGCTACTGCCGGTACCCTACCAAACGCAAACGCATGAAATTATAACTAACCATACCACATTAATTAATCGCAAGTTAGGCCTAACTTAAGTGCAAAAAGTCTTAGGGAGGCTGAGCAGGTCTAGATGGACATCAAAGTAAAACAAACCCCTAAAACTTCATCAATCACTCACAGAGCTCTTGCTCTTACCTACCTACCTACAGGATAACAGCAGACAACCAAGATCCGACGACAAAAAGGCAATAATAGGCCTAGTGTGCTTTAATGTTAGTATTTAAAGTTAACATAATGAATAGCTCCAACTCAATTAAACTTTTGAGCGAGGTTAAGATAACAGTACACTACAAAAGTATAATATTATTAACGAGCAACCCCCCCCCCCCCCAAACGTCTGTGGTCACTGGTCTTACATAACAATAACATAACCTACAAAACCACCATACCATCGGCTACAGACACTGTAACTAACAACTTCAACTTGTAAAACTAAAAAAAAGTAATTACATATTTTCATCGATTTCAATAAACTTATGTGGATTAAATATGAATTTTAAATTCCCTATTTCTTTTAGTAGACCAATTGTTATTTTTTAGAAACCGTAGAATGAAAGATTTCTTAAGCAAACCTGTATACTCCATGGACAGAAGAAACAAGAGACTTTAGTCGTTCTCTGTGTCTCAAATAAACGACAAAATTGTTGCTTGTAAAATGTAAACAAAAAATAGAAGAAGAAGGTAGCTCTTAATGTTATTCTTATGGGGGAAAATTAAAATGGTTTTTTTAAGATTTTATAATTATTACAGAATAAATATTCTTCAAAAACTGATATTCTCAAGATATTATGCTATAAAATCTTTGTGCAACACTTCAAGTTGGATATACATAGTATTTCTAAGGCTATTGCGTTTCAACGAGATGCATTTTGTCATGTATGAGAATTCACTTCGTTCATTCAATTAACAGGCCATATTAACATATTTACACATTAAAGACCAAAAAGTTGAAAATAATTTATAAATAAATTTTTTTTTAAACAAAACGTTTTTAAACGCACTAAAGAGTAGAAAATAATTTATAAATATGTTGAGAGTATAAATACTTGTAAGATTTAAAACGAAAAACGTTGGCTGCATGCAATTAATTGATAATAATACATTAGCTCGCTTTCTTGTCCGGTACACATTTTGCAATCGATTTTATACTAAGTTCCCGATGAGCCAGAGACTTGAAACATAGCTCACAAATGGATGGCAATGCAATATTATATCATTTAATTTTCATATTTCCCTTGGGCTACGCCCCATGGGCTTGTTTTTATTAACTCGCTAGTCGCTTTCCTACAAAATTTGATATAAATTTTAAACGAAGTTCCCGATGAGCTAGAGACTTGAAATTTGAAACATAGCTCACAAATGGATGACAATGCAATATTATATCGTTTAATTTTCACATTTCCCACGGGATACGCCCCATGGGCTTTCACATTTTCCATGTTTACATTTTAAAAGAATGTAAACATATCAATTCATTTAAGTCAGCTGTGAATACTTAAATTTGACAGTTCGAAGAGCAAAGGTTAAGAGGTACAGGTTCTGCTCCAGATATATTCTAAAAATATAAAACAAGCATTTTAAAGTAAAGATAAAACATATGATTAGAGATAATAAGGTTTTGGTTTGTTGTATTAATAGTCAAAGGTTATATATTAACAGGCCATATAAAATATAGTTAACATATTTACACATTAAAGACTAAAAAGTTGAAAATAATTTATAAATAAAAAACTTTTTTAAAACAAAACGTTTTTAAACGCACTAAAAAGTAGAAAATAATTTATAAATATGTTGAGAGTATAAACACTTGTAAGATTTAAAACGAAAAACGTTGGGTGCATGCAATTAATTGATAATAATACATTAGTTCAATAAGTGAAGGTAATTGTAAATTATCTATTGCATGCACCCCACGTTTTTCGTTTTAAATCTTACAAGTATTTATACTCTCAACATATTTATAAAATATTTTATACTTTTTAGTGAGTTTAAAAAACGTTTTGTTTTAAAAGTTTTTTATTTATAAATTACTGGTGGCAGTTTTGATCAGTAGGAGAAGTTTCGGGGTGCATGAAGTGTGTAAAGGCAGGGGCAAACATGGTGAATACATCTTTTTCCAATCCTTAGGAAATATGAGTCTCGGTTTAAGAATTACACAAGAATGTCGACTACAACGTTCGATTACATATTTAGTTTGGTGAAGGATGATTGAGAGAAGCTGACAACTAATTGGAGGGGACCAATTGGTGCAGAAAAGAGACTAATATTGACTTTAAAGCGTGTCTGCAGTCGAATGCGCTCCAATACGCTCTGAGAAAAACAAAATAGTTTGTTCCTCGGTCGTACGCTGCGCTACGCTACGCCGAAATACGCTACTAGTATGTCATACCTCATTTCAACGCACAGTTTTGATTTAAAACATGCGCTGTCTGTATGTTTTTACACTTAAAGATGTCAGAGGAAAGAATCCATAAAATATTTGCTACGACATATGTATACTGAAAAACTTAGCCTATACAAAAGTTAAAATAGGCTCATTTTGTTTGCACATGCCGTGTCTGGATTTTTGGGGATTGGAAATAAAAGCTATTGCACTAATTAAAGCAAGTGAAAAGGCAAAACAAGCAGCAGAACCGTTTTTTTATGCAAGTACCACACAATACACCATAGCCTTGAATGGAAAAGGGTTTGTTCTGATGATGTATGGGCTTAGTAAGTTCTCCAGCTTAAACAAAAGCATGGTATTTTAGTTTTACGCGAACTTTTAAAAATGCATCATTAAGTCAGACATTGACTAAGTCAAGCTCTCCCAACCATCAGAAGAATGCCATCAACCAACACCTCTCTAGAGTCTACTTACAAGCGCAAAGTTGGTTGGAAAACAAACTTACACCCACTGATTGGGGTTGGATGAAAGAACAATCCAAAAAACTCAAACAAATAAAAAACCTAGGACCCGTCATAAGAAAGAAACCTATAGATCCTGATAGCCTATGATCAGGTATCATGTTCATGCAAGACATGATGTAAAGATTATTGTGGCTGCAGAAAATCTAGCTAAACATTTTCTTTCGTTTGTTAACATTGCAATGGGCTATCATGTTCAAATCCATCGCAATATCATGACGACTTTGATGAGTGGTAGTAAAGATCTGCTATATGATAAGTAATAATTATGCTCAAAACTCTTTCGATAAAATACGGTTTTGTGATTTAAAAACAACGTTGTTTAGTTATTGAACTGTTTTGTCATTGATAATTGTTAGTGTGGATGTTTCATAAGAGTAAAAAATAACATGTATAATAAATTGTGACCCTCGCATGCAACAGCAAATGCACAATATTAATTAACAGTCTGTACATGTACTAAATGAACTACAGAAAGTTAAACATGTTCTATATAAAGAGGTAAATTCAAATATAAGAACCATAATATGTAAATTGTTTTCATTGTTGCCGCACATAAAATAAGAGTCCTGTGAAATCAATTTACTGTACTATCTATATTATCCACTATACGCGAAAAAACTGTTACTAACTATATATCATCTTATAAAGCTTAAATTATGTACTAAAACTTTTACGATAAACATTTTGTCATGCGACTTCATATACAAAATCTACAAGGAAAAGATCCAAAAAATTACCAGTAAAAATTAATATTTTATGTTTATGTCATTTTTGTGACGAAACTATCAACATTTAGGCTTACATAGTAAATACAATTTTTGTAGAAAATTTCATCGCAAAAAGGATAAACAAAAGATTACATTGTTATCTTTACCCGTTTTAAAGTTATAGCCAATTTTCCAAGAAACTGCAAATTTATCTAAAAAGGGGGGTAAGAGGAAAGCTCAAGGGGGAGGAGTGGGGACTTTTGGGAAAATACTCCTCTCAACATGGTCTAACAGCATAGAAAAATCCAGCTTTATTTACCAAAATGAGTTCCGACATAAAACCTATATTGACTGGGCTATTCATACTGGACACTCAACTTGTACAGACATCTTTGATTATTTTCAGAGTTGACACAGTGAACACTGTATATATCCATAGAGGTGTTCGATGTTTTCTTTAAATTGCTAACCATACAACCATATAGTGTGGTACAACAATTAGCTTAGGTTAGTCCAGCATCTTACTGGTAGCTTATTTTTATTATCTGATTTTATCATTCCCAGGTTGAATTTCCAAATAATGCTAAAAATCTTTAAAATTGGTTAAGGTCACGCAGTTGACAGGGATAAGCTCATCACACTCAGTGAATCATTCATGATTTTTATTGCAATTGAGATCTAGTTTGGTTCATCTTGTATTTAATTACCATATAGCCTAGCCAGTCCTAATCAATCTAACCTCTCGCGTGGACGCAACCATTACTGTGTCCATTAACCATCTATTAGGCCTAATTGTAGATGCTGGTAACATAAAAAATGTTCCTTAAAGGCATGCATAGACTAACACTCCCAAAAAGTAGTACATCAGTAACTATATCAACTGATAAACAAGGTCGGACAAGGACTCCATGACCGGCACTCAAAATGGCGAGGATGGGAAAACTGACAATTTTTTTGTGTCACTGATGAAAGAACTAAACAGTATCAATCAATGCCATTATTAATCTTGGAATTAGAAGCTGTCTTTTCATCCTATGGTCATCATACTTGTTCAGAAATGTAATAATCAGAAACTATCCTATATTATTAGCACACAGAACCAATTACTTTTAAGTCATTTAAGTTTTGATACTTCCTATTTATTACACCAGGACTGACCAAATCACTTAAACAGTAGAACTCTAATTATCCAAATCAATTGGGACTGGACCCCATTAGGATAATCAAAAATTCAAATAGTTGGATTTTTACTATAATTCAGAGTAGGTAGGTATTTTTAAGAAATAAGGCCGAGTCATGCTGAGCTTTTACTGTTATCACAGAACGTGTGTGCGACGATTTCACGTTCGGAAAATTTACGATTTCGCCGCGATTGAGGAGTACGATTATGATTTTCTGTGACTAGGAGAGACAATGATGGTGTCAACATGACCGTAGGATATATTTAACATTTTTCCGCTATCGCGAAAAACAATGATGATGTTTCTGTGACTGTGGGAGTCGATGATAGTGTCAACACAGCCGTGGGATATTTGTATCATTTGTATCATTTTGTTGCAATCGCGAAAAACTATGACGATGTTTCCGTGACCACAGTAGACAAATGGTTTCAATTCGGTAAGCAATTCGGATAATCGGCGATTCGGATAGTTGGAGTTTGGATGGTTGGTGTTCTACTGTACTATTGATTGCCATAGGAAAAAGTATATTTTCCTTTGTTGAGGGTGATTAACTATTAGGCTTCTAAATAAAACATTTTATTTAATTCTAAAATTTTAGCCTTAAGAAAAGAATTCTCAGGATATTAAAATTCTTTTTTGTAGGCCTACAATGTTAAAAATAAATGATTTGCATAGAACAATGAGATTAATATCCCTTTAAAAAATTTACAACAAGAAATTTAGTAGAACTAACTAATGACAACCAGAGTCTGTGTCAAACTTGGCTGAGATAGTAGTGAATCAAAGTTAAAAAAAAAACTTATGGTGTGTTATTTAACTACATTGGAACCAATTCTAATACAGTAGACTCCCTCTTATCCGGACACCTTTTAACCGGACATCGGTTTAACCGGACTACACTCAGCAACAATGACATCTCTTTAACCAATAACCAGACAATTTTATCAGCACATCGGTTTAATTGGACTAGATCGGCAGGAAGTGGGCGGTAGGCCTACTGAAATGACTGTTATCGTGGGAAAGATTTAAGACCAGTGATCACGTTTCTAAATACAATGCCTTCCTAAATTTAAGTCAAATAATGTATCCATTATGCAGTTAAAAGGTCCGTTTTAACAAGTTTTTAGGGACGTCGGTTTAACCGGAAAAACCATTATCTAGACTGGGTTCGGTCCCGAGGAGTCCGGATAAGATGGAGTCTACTGTACGAGTTTATGGTTCAACCAGTTCAAACATGGGAGTTATCTAAATGATTGGGAGTTATTTTAATGTGTTTTTTTATTGAATTATAGTTGCTTTAACATATTCTTTCAAAGTAAAAATTATTTGCACTCAGTACTAAATCCATTCTAAAAGATTAGATTTTAGAACAATTACTAGTTAATCTAATAAGGCAATCATCCAACTATCACAAATTAAAGTTACATTTACATGCAGTCAAGCAAAGAGTAAGATGGCATGCAAACGCAAAGTAACCCACTACCAACATTGAGTAGCTAATGATAAACATGAAGATTCAGACCAGAATCACTCCTGTGAGCATAAGCGTTGGCATTCAGACGTCTCAAGCTGATAGAAAGTTTTTGCTTCAAACAACGTTCTTTCATGTCAGTGTAAACAGCTGGGTCTTTGGAACGATCTTCTTTGTGCTTCTTCTTGTGCTTGACTTTGTGTCGGTGCCTTCGATAATGAAGAGCTTCATAAGCGGGTGATGATCCAGGAGAAACCGCTTGGCTAAATTTTCTCCTTGCTTCTTTTTTGGCTTTCTTTAAAGCTTTTTTTGCCGCTTTAGCACTTGCTGTTTTGTGTTTTTCTTCTGGCTCACTTTCACTCAAGTTTTGCACTTTTGATGGGATTTTCAACACAGTACCTTCCCCTTGAGTTCCGAATGATATTTTGATTACAGGCGTAGTCCGTGCTTTTTTTGTAGCTTCAACAAAAACATTTTCATCCCACAAATCTTCCATTGAACCGACACTCCTCTTTTTCCGAAGCACCATTTTCCCTTCTCCATCTTCTTCCTCCCTCAGATAGTCTTCATCTTTGTCCGCTTCTTCTGCTGGACTCATTCTCGCCTCTTCAACCAATGGAGCCGGTTCCACATTGGCTGGAGATGTCGGTGTCGCTGGGTCCAGCCATTCATCACTTGATCTAGTTACAACATTACACTTGGTATTTGACCTAGTAACTACTTTTCCATTAATAGCGTTTGATATTTCATTGGGTTGAAGACGATTTAGTTTTGGAATAAGTGTAGGACGTAAGTTCTTAAGATTTCTCGTTGGTTTGACTTGATTATTTTGATTCTTGTTTTCCGTAAAGGGGGTTGCATTTTTTGCATTCGAGGAATGATCAACATTTTCAGAATTTTCATTACAAATACTACGGCATTTCGAACATAAAACTTGTCTAGGACGCAATCTAACAGTCATTCGAGTAGGTTTTAATCTAGAGGTAGGTTTTGGTTTTGATGTGAATAAATGTGGCAGTAAACCACCATTTATAGTGTTGCTTGGTTTATCTTGAAAATAGGTAAATCTTTGACTAACACTAAAAAGCTTGTCATCTTCTGCATTTTCAGTCTTCTTGTTCAAAACATCTGGGGGAGGGGTGATCCCACAAGGCAAGATCCTAAAAACCAATCATACATTTAAAGTAGGTATTTGTTAAAATTAGAAGTAAAGTTATACAAATTAACTATTAATACAGCCCTAATTAGCCTATATTTGGTTATTAGATCTAGGTAAAACTGCACTTCAGTCGTTTTGGAGATTACTCCAATCATTGGGTGTGTGAGGGCCATATTTAGGGTCAGAGGTGCCCATCCCCCCCAAACCCAGTGGCGCAATCCCCCCCCCCCCCCAATTTATGCTGCCCTCTATTTCAATCTAACCTCCCCCCTCCTATTTACCTGGCAATTTTCTCTTTATCACATAAAACGAGCATTTCAAGTATTTAGTAAACTTGATGTAAAAAAACAAACTTGATGATAATCAAAATTAAATGTTTAATAGGAAACGTCATTTGACAATACAAAGTATTATCTAATTATTGGACGAATTATAAGTTTTTCAATTTACAATTAGAATCTGTATTGTCAGCCAACACGTAGTCAGTATTAAAATAGGCAGCGTAATCAAATCGTTCAACAATATACAACTTGGGGAATTACTCTACTCCAACACAGTACTGTAACTGTACAATATATTTAGGTGGTGTAAATTTGTATAGGGCTTAAGAATTCAAATAAATTTAAGTGCACAAATAATACTTTTGCAAAAAGTATCTTGTTTCAAAATTAGGTCACGAAATAGGGGAGACTAGGAGGTGTTGCTCGCCACTCCCAGGCTGCCTACTACAATAATTGCCGGGCAAAATACCCACAATACCATAATAGCCACCAGCACCACAAAAGGTTTTGTCACGAAGTACGGTAATCTTAAAATCTATCTTTGATAGCCCCAGGTTTGCGTTTTATGACTAATAATGGTAGTGTTTTGGCGGTTTTTTAACTACACCATCATCGGGGATCCACTTTTGGAGGTGTCGTCAGAATATGTTACCTAGACATTAGGTTAAGAAAAAACACGAAACGATAAATGATAGGCCTATCAATCCGTGCGTGTTCATTGTGTTTGTACATAAATGACATTATGTACAAAGATACTGTCCTGTACTGGCCAGTATCTTGGTACATAATGTCTATCCGTATTTTCGTGTTTTATGTGTGTGTTTTTGTGTTTACCGACGACCTCAATTTGAGTGATATTGTGATATTACATTTTTTAACAGCCTGATGATGGGATTTTAATACCGAAACCGGTCGCCTCAGACGACGACAATAGGATCACTGACGGAAAGGTAACATAAACCATTTTAGCTAATTTAGGGTTGTAACTTATAGATCTGATCATTAGGATTGATTTAAAAAATCCATCTAACTAGGCTTAAACTTGTCTGCATTTAGATTACTCGACCACTACAAGTTTACAATAAATTTTCCCGAATTAATTGAAAAAAAATTGAAAGTGAGAGACATACAATACTCATATTTAAACACGAGTCAGGTGACCTGGAGACCAAGAGTGTTGCCGCGATCATGGAAGCAGATCTTGGTATTGCCAAGAACAAGTGATAAGGTCACGAGTATTGCACGAAATGATCAGGGAATCACTGAGGTGGCAATAAGTTGGAAACTAGTGTTACCCCGATCGCAGGAAATGATCACGACGGTATCATCGATACCATCAGAACACAGGCGTTACAAAATCATGAGTGAAGATTGTCATTGTTTGCAATCAAAAAGTATTTTTTTATTTGAATATGCTAGGTAGGAAGAATCAGCGCACGGGCCTAAGATGTGGACCTCAGTACGTAGTTTGGAGATCCCAGCCGCAGAGCAAACAATTTACTGGGTACTGCATTGGCAAAGTTAATTTACATATCGGTAACAAGGGTAAAATTCATTAGAACTTAACATTTAACACTTGTCAAAACTTAAAAAAGCCTATTAAACAGACTTAAGGTTTATAGTCTAGGATACCTGAATATTCTATAAACCATGAAAATGTTTTTTTTTTATTTCATATACCTAATTTGACCGATTGAAATCTAATTTTATATGTCTTCTGACTGTTTTTTTTCACACTGAATTTGAAAACAAAAATGCAATCAGTTTTAAAATGACACCATAAAACTGTGGTACGTACATTAATCAACAATGTCCATATTTAAAACCTAAAAACAGAAGTAGCCAACCTTCGACAAACCGATTAGTTAGGAAGATATGACATTTAAGTTATTATTAATGAAACCGTGATTTTCTGGGTGAAATAGGCCAAATAATTAGAATTCTTTTTTTCAAAATTCGTTAGAAGCCTCTAAAGTAAACATATACCATTGAGTAACATAATATAATGATAGTTATATGTACCTAGGTTTAATGAATGAAACATTTATGAAATGGTAATAATTGATAGGCTATAATTTATCTAATTAGGTAACTTATATTGATTCAAAGATGTCATTCAATGTATTACATGCTTATCGATGTTTTGTTATGGTTATGGGGTCTATGATGGGATATTTAAAGAAGAGGGCCGCTTGTCACTGTTTTACAGTGCCCTGCAGCTTATAGGATAGGTTATGATTAGTGTAAGATCAGTTCAGTTTGTGATAATAAAAAAAAAAATAGGCTATTGGTAATTATTTAAAGTGACCATGTGAACCTATGTTATTGGTTAATATCACCAGAAACTAACTTAGATTTTAGCTGAAAATAATGGTGCAAAAATACTTTAGTGCTCAAAAATATTAACTGAACTACGGCCGTTAAAAGTTTTGTTTGCTTTTTTGATTCTTCTGACTATTACTAACAAATTTCCTCGCCAGAAACTTTATACTTACTGTTTGGTTACCAATTTGCGGTTAATTCTAAATGGTTTTGAGTACGGTACTAATATTATTGTACTAATATTAGACTCACAATAATAGTCAATAAATTAATTAAGGTTTAGGCCTAAGCTATTTTATTAGCATAACAATAGTTTGGGTCAATTTGGGTCATAAAAAAGGTCGTGGTTGTGATTAATATTCCAAATTTATGCAGTTATATTTGATTTCACGTTAGCTACATCTAGTTACTTTTACGAATCAGAATAAGTCCAGATATATAATTATTACTCTGTTCACTATATTTTAATTAGATCTATTAAATAGCACAAAAGCTGGGTGTGATAACTTATGCAGTTAAGGTATTAAGTTATTGTGTACTTTGACGAAGTAAGTTAGTTACCAGAAGAGATCTTTCCAGAAGAGTTTGAACAACAACAGGAAATGTGTGTGATTTTGTAGTGGTAAGAAAAAGATATATAGGGCCCAGGTATCTTCATTTACACTCATACTACTCCATTTCACCACAATGAATAATATATGATTCAAGCTTAAAATTTAGTATGAACTAGCCTAGGCTTACTTTTATTGATTGGGGCTGATGACTCTGATTTTGATTAAACATTTTCAAAATAGTAGGCCCGCCTAATTAGGTATAGGCTATTGTTGAGCGTAGCGAGCAAAGCTCTTTGAGACCAGACCTTATACAACCTAGCCTAGCCTATGTAATAAATTAACTCAATAACGGCTCAACATATTTAACTTAATCTAAACTTTCCAGGGTTATTTTGACAAACAGTGTTCATGTTATTAAACAAACAAAGTTCAATTTGATAATGTCTGTACAATTTAAAACCAACATAATGTTTCATTAACCTTTTGAGTTGCCATGATGGTTAGGGGGCCTACGAGATAACGTGGATGTAAACAAAAAATCATATAGGCCCTAACTTAACTTAGGCCTAGCATATTCTTGTTAGGTTTGGTTAGCAAACTAATATACGATCTAAATACAGCAACAAGGAAAACCACTCAAGTCCACCTTTGGTCAAAGAATACAGATAAAGTATTACAAGGCATTTGGAAACTAACACTGTATTTAAGAGGTAGGTAGGCCTACACTAAGTATCTTAACTTAGGCTACTGATTTATCTGCAATCCTAAAATGTTATGGGAAGGGAGGGAAACAGGTCCACGATGTTTAAAATGTGGTGATGGAAGTAGTAAAGGCTAGTGGTGCGGAGTGTGGGAATTACATACATGATACATGATACATGATCTCTCCGTCCGTAGTCCTTTGCCTTAAGGAATTGGACAGGTCAGGGTTAATACAAAGAATAACCAGCTTAATACTAATTTTTGTTACCGTCTAGGTAACTGTCTATGTCCTCTAAACTTAACTCTACTAGATATTTTATTTAATTCTGATTTGAATTTTGTTAAGCTCTGAATTTCAAGTAATTTTTTCGGTAGGGCCTGGTACAATTTCATTCCCATGTAATCTGGTTTGTGTTCAAATTTTGTGAGTTTATGTTGGACTGCATGTGTGCCCTTTGTTTGTGTGTTGTAAGTGTGATTTGTAAAAGTTGGTTTAATGTTCTGTGATTTTATATAGCAAACTGATTCATAGATATAAAGTGAAGGGACTGTGAGAAAGCCAAGTTCTTTATAAACATTTTTGCAGCTGGTCCGAGGCGGCATGCCCAAGATTGCTCTTACTGCCATATTCTGCCAAACAAAGATCTGGTCAATATTCTTCTTAACAGCTCCCCACAGAATGATTGAATACAAAATGTGCTGTTCTATTAGGCCAAAATACACAAGTTTAGAGAGAGCCAGGTTTCCGAAGGTTCTTATTCTTCGAAGTACAAAGACCCCTCGAGCCATAGACCCCTCCAGTTTTTTTATTTGTGCATCCCAGCTCAATTTATCGTCCAATCTCACCCCCAAAAAGTCGGCAGTTTTTGAAATTTGAATTTGATCCTCTCCAATTAATAGGTTCGGAGTCCTATTATTTTTTAAATTTTGTCTTTTTGCAGTTTGGATACACATGTATCCTGTTTTTTGTGAATTTAATTTGAGTTTGTTTGAGGAAAAAAAGTCAGCCAAATCATTTGCTCTTTGATTAGATTCTGCCTCCAGGGCCGCGTCGTCAGTTCCCCTTACGAACAACGTTGTATCATCCGCAAAGAGGTAGACGCTGTCCTGCGGAACAGTATCTGTGATGTTGTTGATGTAGACCAAGAAAAGGAGAGGTCCAAGGACAGATCCCTGGGGGACGCCATTGGAGATCAGTTTTTTTGTTGATGAAATTCTTTCAGTTTTTGAATTTGAGTTTTTTTGAATCTCAGTGACTTGGAATCGGTTGCTCATATAGGATGTGAGCCACTTCAGCGCAAGTCCTGAGATTCCAATTGATGCCAATTTTTCCAATAGAATCGCAGGTTCGACACAATCGAAGGCTTTGGAGAGATCAGCAAAACAACCAACTACCGTCTCTCCAGCCTCCATTGCGTCTATACTGCTGTTGATGAAATCAATGAGTGCCAATTTTGTTGATTTGTTGCGTCTAAAACCATATTGTCTGTCACACAATATGTTATTTTTTTCCAAGAAGTTGCTAAGTTGCTCCGAAACAACTTTCTCAATCAATTTTGAAACGACTGGTAGGAGAGAGATTGGGCGATAATTCCCCGGATCAGTTCTGTCTGACTTTTTAAAAATTGGTTTTATTTTTGCAATTTTGCAATTCTGAGGGAAAATTCCAGATGTCAGTGAAAAATTGACTATGTGGGTAAGAGGAACTGCCACTTCCTCCCTACAATATTTTAGGACATGCATACTGATTCCATCTACACCACTAGAGTGTTTAGATGGTAGCTTTGAGAACAAATCCAGAAGGTAAGCAGATGTAATCAAATGAAATTGTCCAAGTTCAGCAGTGCCATTCCTCCTAAAACCAGATAAGGCATGGGTTTCCTGATCCTTGTTAACAAGCTTCGAAACATTAACAAAATAGTCATTTAGGGTTTCACACACTTCTATAGGATTTTCTATTTTGTTACCGTCAATATTCAGTATAATATTATTACAGTCTGAATTTTCTTTTGGCCTAATGCTGTTTATAATCTTCCAAGAGTCTTTAGATTTATTTTTTGAGCTGGATATGCAATCGTGTGCCCATTTTATTTTACTTTCCTGTATTTTGCTTTTATATTTATCTTTAAGCTTTAGGTATAATTCTTTGTCAGATATCATTCCTGTCAGCCTCCATACAGAGGATTGTTGGAACATTTTTTCCTTTGCAGCTATTATCTCATTGTTCATCCATTTGTTTTTTCCTTTGCGACTGAGATTAAGTTTTGTTTTTTTATTCGGGCAGCTGATATCAAAATAATATTTGAATGTTTCTATAAAGCTATCATATTTGGTATTAATATCAGGAGCATCATATACTGAGTTCCAGTCCTCTGACTGTAGCCTTATTTTAAGTTCATGAAGATTTTCATCAGTAATTATTCTTTTTTCTAAGGTTTTATTTTGGTTTGAGATACTATTTTGGTTTGAGATAATTTCAGGTAGGCTTATTTCTATTGAGAAGCACAGTGGTCTGAAATATGGGGTTCTTTTACTGCTGCTGATAATATTTCAAAGTTGGTTAAAAAATTGTCTATGCATGTGCTGGTTGTGTCTGTAATTCTAGTTGGTTCAAAAATGTTTGGTTTCATATCAAAACTTTTAATCAGAGTTGCAAATCTGTGGTAAGTGTTGTCATCCTTGATCAAGTCGATATTGAAATCTGAGCCTATTACTATATATTTATTCTTAATGTTCAGTTTAAGTAGATATTCATTTAATTTGCTAAAGTATTCATCAAGGTTGCTGCTGTATGGAGACCTGTACATGGAAGCTACTACAAACTGTTTATTTCTCACAGAAAAACTTATTTCAGCACACTCAAAAATTGTTTCTTTTGAAGAAGTTATTCCTATGTCTGTGGACTTAAGGCTATCGAGTTTTATGGAATTTTTATTTTTGAAAATTGCTACACCACCCATATTTTTATACTCTCTGCCATAACCAGCAATAAATTAAAAGTTTTCTATTCTTAATTCTGATACGGTAGGCTATTTTGGTCTAGACCATGTTCATTAATCTTACTAATATTATAAATGTGAAAGTTTGTGTGTTTGTTTGTTTGTTTGAAGTTCAATCACGCATTAATTACTGGACGGATTGGGCTGAAATTTGGCATGATGATAGCTTACATTCCCGATTAACATATAGGCATATTCTTATCTTAAAACTCCTTTCGGGCTCTGCCCCAGTGGCTCTAGAGTTTCCCATGTTAACCTTATGAGTACTCATATTTAAATGGAATTAAAGAATTTAGTCAACTGTTGCAACTAAAATTGTTAGTTCTATGGTATGCAAAAGCATTAAAAGTTATAAGATTTACCAACAGGGCGCAGCCCAATTTTTTTTAATTTATGAAACAGCTAAATTGAATTAAGCAGCAACAAAAAACTGTGATACCCAATGAGAGCCTTCTGTTTACAGTTTTGTTTATATTTTTAATTTCACGAATAATTTGTGATATTTTGTGAATCTTTAATAATTAATGTTTTTCTATAGTTTGGGTGAAGTGGTAAAACATTATAGCTATGGTAGGCCTAGATGTGTAATACTATAGTATACCGTAAATTTAAAGAAGCAAATTTTTATAATATTGTGTCCTCCCCCATTGCAAACGCAAATGTTGAGTATAACTATACTAAGCATTTTGTACTTATATGCCGATTCCGTACGAAGGACGGGTGCTCTGCTAGTAAGAAATAAATCTGGGTTTTCTGATTCTAAAAAATGTTCGATTTGTTCAATTTTATTTGTCATTCCCCCGTATTGTCATTGGCAGTTAGATTAATGTATATAAAAGGGTAGACTTCCATATCTGTTGGCACAAACAACAGAATGAAAATATCGATTAGTTGATTCTTTCATTCAATATTACCTATAAGTTATCGTTCAAACAATAAGATCGATTAATCGATATATCAATCGATATTTTCATTCGGTTGTTTGTGACAACAGATAAGTTACAAAAGTCTACCCATGTAACTTAAAATAGGTAGCCTACTAAAATGCTAAGGGAGGTGTGGAAAACAGGTCCACGACGTGGGAAGTGGTGAAGGAAGTAGAAAAGATGGGCAGTGCGGACTGTGGAAACCGTCTGTGGCAGTTAGATTAATGTAGGCTTAAGATATCTGCAATCCTAAAATGCTATGGAAAGGAATGAAAACAGGTCCACGTAGGAAGTGGTGAAGGAAGCATAGGCATAGGCGAAGGAAGGTTGGGTAATCCCCACTAAAGCTAGCCTGTGTGATTTCGGTGCATCTCAGTCAAGGTCTAGGCCTAGGCCTACCTCAAAGACTCAACTTAGTGGACTAGGCCTTTACAATAGGCAGGCTAAACTTAGTTATTATCTAAGTTACTTAATTTTAAATTAGGCCATTATCATTCACCAGACTTGATACCCTTGCGTAGGCCTATGTCTTTGACATAGGTTGGGCGTTAAATAATTATTATTTCTTCATTTCTTGGGTCCACTTTAAGTTCGTGACAATGAAATCTGACTTGTAACCAAATGAATATCATTACCTTTTCGAAGAATCCAATAAAACGCCTTGAAATAATTTGTTCTCTAATGCATAAGTAACTACTAACACATCTTGAAGTGCTTCTTCAACATTAACAACGATTTTTGAATTTTTTAATATTTTTATTCCACTGAAGGTCTCATTGTCAGCCATATTTCTAAGTTACTCCACCTCCACCACCAGCCATATCATATCACTTTTTCGTATCAACATCACCTCACCTTTCTCCATTCCATACTCCGATCCAATCCAATACCAATACTGTACTCCAATTCCAACTCCACTCCAATCGAATACTCCACGACTCCACTCTTGACTATGCTCTTGACTCTTGCTCCACTCCATAGACCTACACACCCCAAAGCACAATTTGTTTTTCAGGATTAATTTTGCCAACAGTGTCATTTAGAGGCTTCTGACTATAACGAAGGTTTAGTAATTGAAAAATTATTTTTGTTCATAGAATAAAATTATAAATGCCTCAAATTCAATTTTATATTTTTTTATTATGAAATTAAACGGTCATAACCTAACCTAACCAACCAAACGTGCTGACAATGAAAAAATCTAATGAAGGTTTATTAATCGAAAAAATAGTTCTGTTCATAAAATAAAATTGTAAATGCCTCAAATCCTATTTTATAATTTTTTTATTCTAAAATTAAACTATAATAACCTAACCAAACTAACCAGACTTGCTTATAATGAAAAATCAAATGAAGGTTTAACCGAAAAAAATCTGTTCATAAAACTATAAATGGGTCAAATTCAATTTCATAATGTTTTAATTATAAAATTAAACCATCATAACCTAACCAAACCAACCAAACTTGTTGATAATGAAAAAAATGCAATACAAAAAAATAGTGCTACGGGTGGGCTTCGAACCCGGGTCCTTCGGATCATCAGCCCAGCGCTCTATCCACTACACCACCGAGGCCGATGGCATCAACCGTATCGTCGCGGTAATGATGTTCCCTCAGCCAATCAGAAGCCTCAATATAATACTGTAGGCAACACTTATCCTGAAATAAAAATTCAGCCACCCCAAATGCCAAATACCAGTTAGGGGTTGTTTATTTAGTAACGGGGGCGGCACAATTTTTTTATTAATGATTCCTGTGAGCACACTTTCAGCCCTGTGTTTGGTATGGTTTATAGATCTGTAGCTGAAATGGGCGGGCCAGCCGTGATTCTGGCCCGCCCAAATACAATTGATTATATCACAATAATTATAAGAGCATGTTTTTTTTAATAGCCGTTATAAAGAGCACACTTTTTGTTTACATTTAAAAAAAGTGTGCTGGAATGGGCGGGCCAGCTTCACGTCACTAGATTTATGTTTACTTACTTACTCCTTCTTCATCTTTTACCCAAAATAGGGATAGATTGCGTCTCGTCAAAAAAATCAAACATTTCTTTTACACGCACAAAATATTTAAAAAAAATACTTCATAACGTGTACAACAGTTCAAGGTAAGCGACATAAGCTTGTCCTTGAAATAACCTTTTTTCCAGTTCCTAATGGCCATCGGCAGTTTGTTGAAGAACTTTAGACCCTGAATTTGATATGTAGCAGCTGTCCCTAGTAGCACCAAAACTTTTTAAAAATTTTTCAAATTGGGTTTTTAAAAACTTTTAAAAATATTGATAAATGTTTTTAAAAGTTTACTAAAACCTTTTAAAAACTGGTAATTACACCCTTTTTATTGTTCAAACAGCTTTTTAAAAACATTTTAAAAAGTTTTTTAAAATATTGTTTAAAATATTACCAAAAAAATGTTTTATTAAATGTTGCAATATTTTTTTTAAAGTTTTCAAAATATTACTCAAAATGTTATAAAAAACATTTTGAAAATTAGTCAAAAATATTTTCAAATTATTATTTAAAATGAAGAAAGCCTAACGCAGGGAACATCCAGCATGTTTCTCTCCCTGGTGTTGTAGGAATGGACCATGGTACGGGATGATAAAACATACTCTTTAGTAGATTTCCCATCCTTATGGAACAGCTGAAGCCAATTTTATTGTTGGTCAAACGAGGTTTAAAATTACTGAAATAGCAAGAAACGAATTGGAAACAAAACACGACTCTACAGTACACCCACAGAGCAATTCTATGCTCTGCGAGTACACCGGACAGAGCTAACAATAAAACTGGCTTCAGCTGTTCCATAAGGATGGGAAATCTACTAACGAGTATGTTTTATCTATGATATTACTCTCCGCTCTCCGCTACTCCGATGACGCTAAAATCATAGATAAAACCTACTGCCTTATGTTCATGTTGGGCTGGTTAGTCTATATGCTTTACTTTACTTTATTATGAAATGGCGACCATACGAATTTTACACGTATTATAAGGCAAGTATGAATGGAGATTCGTGGCGGTGGCACGATGTTTTACCATCAACAATTTTTACTAAATGAAGTTGTTTTTATACTAAATATAGGCATAACATAAATAATCCTTTGTACGAATTCCGTCATGGCCGGGCCAGTGGTAGTGATATGTAGATAGGATTATTCCTATCTACAAGTCTAAAGTTTACTCGTGGCTGTTAGAAAATCCATTTTACACTCTTCAAGAATTCTTGGATTCGACTGTTCTAATCTAGCCTTTAGATTAAGCCTTTTTTACTCTGTTACTTTGTATTATCGACCAATGTAAATAGTTTGCCTAATTTGACAATGCCTATCTCAATGTATTTGATCAACGGCAATAAAGATTCTGATTCTGACGTCTGCCGAAGCCAATCCAGTCTGGGTTTAGATTTACTCAGCTTGCATACACGAGCTATAAAAAATTAGTTGATTATAATTAGATAATACAATACAAAATTATCTATATACCGGGTGTTTTTTTTTTTAAACTTGCATCTTTATTTATGTAAAAACCGCAATAGATAGAAATATGCAGTTTGCGGGAATCATCTATTGACGTAGGGGGCCCAATTTTTTTTTAATTCAACCATGATTCAACGTTACATTCACATTCCCTCCCTTTCCCCCTGCCACCAACTTAATTTTTTTAAATAGCAAGGTACCCTTTGTGACATATCAAATGAAAGAGCATGAAAAAATAAAATGTTTGATGAAAAAAAATTGAAAAATCTCTTCATAAATTTGTGAGATATTCCCCCTCCCTCCCCGAACTTAATTTTTTTTAATAGCAAGGTACCCCTTGTGACATATCAAATGAAAGAGCATGAAAAAAGAAAATGTTTGGTGAAAAAAAATGGAAAATCGGCTCATGAATTTGTGAGATAATCCCCCCCCTTTTACTCTACCCATAACCTTTTTTTTAATAGCAAGGTACCCCTTGTGACATATAAAAATGAAAAATAAATTTCACCAAACATTTTCTTTTTTCCTGCTCTTTCATTTGATATGTCACAAGGGGTACCTTGCTATTAAAAAAAATAAGTTCCGGGGAGGGAGGGGGGGAGTATCTCACAAATTTATGAACCGATTTTCAATTTCTTTTCATCAAACATTTTCTCTTTTAATGCTCTTTCATTTGATATATCACAAGGGGTACCTTGCTATTTAAAAAAATTAAGTTGGGGGCAAGGGGGAAAGGGGGGGAATGTGAATGTAAAGTTGAAATCAAAATAATTGGGCCCCCTACATCAATAGATGATTCCCGCAAACTTCATATTTCTGTCTATTGCAGTTTTTACATAAATAAAGATGCAATTTTAAAAAAAAACGCCCTGTAAAATCCAATGTATGTTTGTTTTATGTTTGGTTGTTGTCCTTTATGGACTCCGAAACCGCTTTGACAGATTGTAATGAAACTTTCAGGCATTATTAAGCATTATTCAAGCATGGTTTGTGTGAAGTTTGGTGCAGATCCGCCAAAAGGGCTCCGCCCCAGTGGCTCAGGAGTTTACCATGTTAACCTTATGAGTATATCGATATTTAAATGGAATTAAATAATCCTAACCGCTAGTTTAACTAAACAATTTGATTCTGTGATAATCAATAGCATCAAAAAGTTAATAGGTTTACCAACAGGGTGCAGCACTATTATTTTTTACTTTCTCCCCCTATACCATAGTATATGGAGAAAGTATTGTTTTCGTCAAAATTGTCGAGTTTGAGTTTTGAGTGGATATATTCGTTTTGGGCCCCCCTGGACCCAAAAGAGTGGTTTTCGAAGTGTTGTCTGTGTGTGTGTGTGTGTGTGTGTGTGTGTGTGTGTGTGTGTGTGTGTGTGTGTGTGTGTGTCTGTGTGTCCGTGTGTCAGTGTGTCTGTGTGTCTGGATGTGTACAGAGCTAGAGACTACACTTGTGGTCCGATTTCGATGAAATTTGGTACGGTATGTAGGTTCTAATCCATGGTATCTCCAGGTGTTTTTTTTCATTTTTTTGAAATTTTGACTTTTAATGGGGATTTACCCATAAAAACCCATAAAAAACCGGAAAAATCTGATTTTCTAAAAAATGGCCCGAACGATTTTGATAAAAATTTAATATGTTGTAGCTCTTTAAATTCTGAACAAAATGGTACAAATCCCATTTCTGTAAAAATTACGGTTCAAAAGTTATGGTAAATTATGTTATTTTCCCATAAAAACCCCATAAAATAATGAAAAATAGGATTTTAGACAAAAATCCGGTTTTTATTTGACATAGTATGTTATGGTCCTTACAATTTTGATAGTTTTTTTTTCATTTTTTTTCATTTTTTATTTTTAATGGGTATTTTCCCATATAACACCATAAAATAACGGAAAAATAAGATTTTCCCAAAAATGGCCCGAACGATTTTGATAAAAATTTAGTATGTTATAGTCTTTTATATTCTGAACAGAATGGTACAAATCCCATCTCTGTAACAATTACGGTTCAAAAGTTATTGTAAATTATGTTATTTTCCCATAAAACCCCCATAAAATAACAGAAAATCACATTTTCAAAAATTGGCTCGAACGATTTTGATAAATATTTAGTATGTTATAGTCCTTTAAATTCTGAAGAAAATCTTACAAATCCCATTTCCGTATATTTACTCTCACCGCTTACACATGATAAAGGTGGTTGACAAACTTATGGGAGAAAGTATGTGTCAGAATGCTTTTTTTTCTTTTTTTTTATTTATTTATTTACTTTACAATCTGTTCTATTATATACGGAACAATAAGTAAATACTATGTAATACGAAAAATTGACTTTGGAACATTAAAAATAGCTGTTAAGCACTCTCAACAACAAATTTTTCAATAAAAACACTACAAAAATCTGTAGGGCAGGTCCAGAATTGATGGCCTCTTAAGCCTGTAAATTGTATCCATGTTGTTTAATAAGTTAAGAGCTAAATGATTTTGATGAGATTCCAATTTCGTAATATATCGTTCACTCATGGTCATGATTTCGTCCTTAACTGTAGGCATCTTAAGGTCTTGATATAGTGTTCTATTGCTGACATACCATGGTGCATTTGTTATCTTCCTCAGCATTGTCGATTGGTATCTTTGGAGAATTTCTATATTAGAAGTACTCGCTGAGCCCCATAGTTGAACTCCATATGTCCAGATTGGTGTCAATATAGTTTTATACAGCAACAATTTATTTTCTAGACTAAGTTTTTGATTTTCTTCCGATGAGCCAATTTAACTGATTAGATTTTAAATTTAGTTGTTGCCGTTTTCTCCAAATGTGTGTTTTCCAAGTTAACTTCCTATCTAAATGGATACCTAAGTATTTAACCTCAGTTACTTCGGGAAGTTGGGTGTTGTTTATTGTGACAGGAGGACAAGAATTTTGATTTAGAGTAAAAGAAATGTGGACAGATTTAGTTTCATTAATTTTGAACCTCCATGTCTTAAACCAATCAGTAATTATGTTCAGATTTTGCTGTAAATTTAGAGAAGCTTGAAATGGATCATGATGAACAGACAAAACCGCAGTATCATCCGCAAATGTAGCAATTTCTACCAACTCATTTTCTGGGAGATCTGCTGTGTAGAGAATATACAAAAACGGCCCGAGGACACTTCCTTGAGGAATCCCAGATTCAATTGGACGTAGGTTAGTGAGGACGTCTTGATATTTAATTTGGAAAGTCCTGTTTTGAAGGTAGGATTTTAAAATGCTATAAATTGAATGGGATAAAAACTTTTTTACTTTATATAACAAGCCAACATGCCACACCTTATCGAATGCCTGGCTAACATCCAAGAAGGCAGCTGAACAAAACTTTTTATCTTCCATACATTGACGTATCACGTCAACAACTCGGTGAACCTGTTCAATGGTACTGTGTTTCCGTCTGAAACCAAACTGATGTGCAGGAATCACATCTTCGCCAATAAGTTCTTGTATTCTTTTCAGAAGAAGTTTTTCAAATAACTTAGACATTATTGGTAAAAGACTTATGGGTCGGTAAGAACTTACCTGGTCAAGAGGCTTCCCAGGTTTCGGAATGACTATCAATTGTGCTCTTTTGAAATGATCTGGTACATATTCAAGTTTTAACATTGTATTAAATAAAATAGTCAAATCATTATTCCTTTTCGTGGGAGCTCTTTAAGTATTTTACCAGTTACGAGGTCGTAACCTGGAGCCTTGTCAGAATGAAGATTGTTGGTGATGATTGATTTTAGTTCTGATGGTTTGAACTTCTGCAATGGGAAGTCAAGTTGTAGCGGAGCATCCAAATATTCAAGTATCTCTTCCTCGTTGTTTACTGCCGCATTTGGTTTGAACACATTCTCAAAGTATTGAGCAAAGGCTTCAGACTTCTCTGTGTTACATTTTGCCCAGCTCCCATCAGATTTTAAAATAGGCGAAATTCGAATCTTTGGGCGCTTCATTCGCTTCGTAGCTTTCCAGAATGCTGATACCGTTTATTTAAATTTATGACAACAGCTAATTTGCAACCAAAAGGTGAGTGAGTTTAGCGAACGAACTTCAACCTGGAGGCGAATTAGCGTAGCGAACGAGCTAACCTGAAGGCAAGTGAGCGCAGCGAACGAGCTCCAACCAGGACGTGATTGAGCCATGCAAACGAGCTCATCTTGAAAATGAACGAGCATTGACATAACACCACATTAGGGCAGGACGACGTCTCGACGTCTGTCGGGCCAGCTCATGGTGGAAGGAAAAAACATAGGTGTGCTATTCCAGTCATATTCTGACGTCACTCGGATTGCAAACAAAAGATCACCTGATTGTAAATGTCAAATTGTCATGTATTTGTTTTTATTTGATTGTTATTGTTTTTATAATAATAAAAACAATAACAACCAAATCAAAACAAATACATATACTAATTTGACAGTTACAATCAGGTGATCTTTTGTTTGCAATCCGAGTGACGTCAGAATATGACGGGAATAGCACACCTATGTTTTTTCCTTCCACCATGGGGCCAGCTCAGCTAGTAATAAATATTTTAAAGTTATGATTTTAACAAAATTATGATTTGTTGTGATATAGCTAATAGGCTATACAGTATCGCCGTAGTTTAATACTCAATGAATTAAATTACATACTTGTCTGAGGAATTGGTTTTAGGATACTTTGCGATTGCAGCCCCACCCACTTTCAATTATCATTTGCCTTCCTTCACTTCACACAAAACGAAAACGACTATTGTATTGGGTCAAACCCAAACCGCAGCCTTTGAACTGCTAATACCGCATCTATTAGTGTTATCATAGCATAGAATAATAATAACACTCAAGTACTAGGATTAATCAACCATGCTATCCACCATCTTCACTGTGTTTATTAATCGTTCCAATGTAGACCTTAATTTTTACACATAAAAAAAAATTGTTGAAATGAAATTCGGGGTTAATTTTGTTTTAACTATCGAACAAGTCCAACAAGAGCCTTATTTTTGTGAAATGCAGGCTGAAATATTTTTTTTAGATTTTAGTTCTACCTTTTGTCATGTTTGCAGAATGCGCCAGGTTCGATCGTCTAAGTTAAGGCGAGAAAATGGCGGAGGAACAGGTGAGTCGGTAAACAAAGTTTATTTATGCTATATATGGATTATTTGTCCCACAATTAGGTTTCTAAGGTACTTTTAACACAATCAGCAGCATATTTGACCTCAAATTTGTAATTCGTCAGACACAGTCTTGTATATCGGTTTTATTACACGATCTTTCGAGACTACCCCAAAGTCGAAGCCAATGTTTTGCCGGGATAATACAACATGCCGATTTAAAATAATAACAAGGAAATATATGGGGTGTTTAACAATTTTGTAAATTGTATAACCTGTCCTACTCCATCATTTTGTCAAAATAGTGGTGATCCCCTCTGTGGTGAAGCACACTGTCATTAAATTACCTAAGCCTATCATGTCGGCTAATGTAATAATGAGATAGGCCTAGGCTAGATATGAAAGTTAATAATTGGGCCTGGGCCTAGGGTTCAGCTTATCCTCATTTAATTAATACTAAAATTTTACCACATGTTATACTGTGCATAGTAATACCTATAGGCTAACTGAATATTGGATATGAAGTTAATTAAGACTAGGCTACTGCTTACTTGCAGTTCTGGGTACTTAGACCTAGGCCTAGTACTTGAAGTCCCCAGCCTTCGTAACATTTCCTATTCCTTTAAAGTGATAATGCAGTTTCAAGTAAATTAACACTCTAATGTTCTTGTGTATCAAAATGATAGTTTGAGGTACTAAACTCTTGACTGCCCACCACCATTGAACCAGTGGCAACTAGCCCATTTAAGGACTCTCAGACACCGCCCTCTCAACAATACATGAATAAATGTAATATTCTTCCGTTACATTAAATTAAAATTAGGCCTACTTTAACGAGAACTTTGAACAATATAGGCTAGGTACAACATAAATATATTAAATAATTGGATAATTCAATTTAGTAAAGACTCATTTTTGATCATTGCTTGCTTAGTAAGCACGGCGCAGACGACGGCCAGACCATCTCAATCCCAAAACATGTACTTAGTCTTATGGCAGAACAAACGAAGAGCGCTGAGTGTGCCATGACGTCATTACAATGCTTTAGTAAGTTTTAGGTGCTTTGGGGCAGAGTCCAAAGTTGCGCGCACACTCTTAAATCAGGGCAGCCTCTACAATCTGGATATTCTGTATTTCAAGCTACCATTATGGGTAGAACCGATGTTGGCACACCTGTTTGTCATAACTCAAACCATCTAGGCCTAGTAGGCCTATCTAGGCTATGTAATTTCTAAAACTAGAAAACAACTGAGCTAACCTTGAAATGTTATTTTGGTTTGCTGTTGTTGTTGAGTGATTAATGAATAGTGATGTAGGAGTACTGTTCATGCGTGTATTTAGGCCTACTAACTAAAAACTTGTGTAATATACTACGGTAACTGTATTAAACTTTATTAAATTTAAATCACAGCCAGTTTAGTTTTAATGGAATACATTTAGGCCCTGCATTTCTGGTTAATTAATATTAACTTATTGAATTACAATAGGTTTTTAGGTTACCGGTATAAGCCTAAATACAATTTGTTTTCGTAAGCTGTTTTAACTTATTAAAATCCATGTTTTAGCCCCTGAGCTGTATAATAACTAAAAATAGGCTTTACCTTCGTCACTGCAGCTCAAATTCTTGTGGTGTAACTATGTTACGGCCGTTTCGGCATTACAATGCCATCGTCAGACTACAAAAACACAAACTCGGCTGAAGTAGCGTCGTTGAAGTTTAAACACATAACACATACGAACAATAATATACATTTAAAATATTTACAAAAACCGAACAGGCCTGTCGTACTAACGGGTGACATGTTCCCGTTCCGAGCAAAAACCGACTGGAAGATTTCTATGTCGAGCCCAGTGTGGTGGCGTTATCAGTTGAACTTTGTACTCCTGGCTTCTTGTTCCTTTTCTGATTTAAAATGCTATTGAATATGAAGTGTGACTTGTACTGTAGTTTGTCGTTTAAAATTATATCGTCCAAATTATTTTTGGTGTAAGCTTTGTAAATTTCATACTCTTCTAGGGTGTCCAGTCTATTGCCTTTCTTACTTGTGTGGAGTATTTCTAAGCCAGTGTTCAGATCGTTCATGTCGTGATTTTTGTCAACCAAACGATGACTTTTGTTTGTCGGCTCTAGGAAATGGATGGTGCTCTTTGTATCTGGTTTTGAATGAACGTCCAGTCTTTCCTATGTAGTAGCTCGGGCAACTTGCACAATTAATCTTATACACACCCGACTTTTCACCTTTATCAATTAGGCTACGCCACTTGAAACATTCAATTTGTTAATTGTTTTGTTGTTAGTCCTAAAAGTCAATTGAATGTCGTGTTTCTTCAGCTCCTTCGTGAGCGTGTGTTGAATGGAATGGGAGTATTCCACACATACATACTTTTTCTTTTCCTTTTGTAGATTATTATCTCCTGGCCTTTTGTTTTTCTTTTTAGCTATCAGTCTATCAATCATGTTACTTTTATAACCATTAGCTATGGCTATATGTTTAATTATATTAAGTTCTTTATTATAATTGTTGTCCGACAACGGTACATTCAACAACCTATACACCATACTGTTGTAAGCGGCAAACTTTTGTGATGGCGGATGATAAGACGTGTTGTGGACGTTAGTACGACAGGCCTGTTCGGTTTTTGTAAATATTTTAAATGTATATTATTGTTCGTATGTGTTACGTGTTTAAACTTCAACGACGCTACTTCAGCCGAGTTTGTGTTTTTGTAGTTTGACGATGGCATTGTAATGCCGAAACGGCCGTAACATAGTTACACCACAAGAATTTGAGCTGCAGTGACGAAGGTAAAGCCTATTTTTAGCTGTTTTACCTATTTGGCTTTCTATTCCTTATTACCTTAAATATTTTATGGAATATTATCATTATTTTGTTAATGTGATTTTCAGGACAGACCCATTTGCAGACACTGATGTTGTTAAGTTAAATACAATAGCAACCTTGGAAACAAGTTTAAATAAATAAATAAATATAATATACTAGCTGTACCCGCGGGCTTTGCCCCGCTTAACTTCATAAGTATTCGCATGGCTCAATCACGTCCTGGTTGAAGTTCGTTCGCTACTCTCACTCACCTTCAGGTTGGAAATCGTTCGCTGCGCTCACTTGTTTTCAGGTTAGCTCGTTCGCTACGCTTACTCGCCTCCAGGTTGATGTTCGTTCGCTACGCTCACTCACCTTTTGGTTGCAAATTAGCTGTTGTCATAAATTTAAAAAGTCATCCCTTTTATTGTTTATAATACAGTACTTTTATACAAGTTTTTATGTTTTAATATTTAACATTGGAGAATTTAAACGTTGTTAAGTGCACAGGTGTGCTGCGATTGGGGTTTAATACATTTGGACTTATTCAAAAGTAAAATAGTTTTCTGTGCTGCACTCTGTAGAAACACTGTGGCACTATTTCAAATCATGACTAATGCTAATACAGAATGTTGTGATTATTCAAACCTACAAAACAGTTGGTGAAAGTAAACATCTGCTTTTAAATTATATTTATTTGTAAACAATGTAGATAAAAAAGTCTGACATTGGCCCACTTAAAACCCTCTGGGACAGAGCCCTTTTGACGGATCTGCACCAAACTTCACTCGAACCATCTTTGCAAGATGCTTAATAATGCCTGAAAGTTTCATTACAATCTGTTGAGCGGTTTCGGAGTCCATAACGTATATACACACACACACACACACATACATACATACATACATAGTTCCTCTTTTATAGATATAGATATCGTAGGCTAGGCCTATTTGTGTTTGTATTACAAATTTGAGCCTTAAAATCTTTCAATTCTTTGACAAACGTGATTGATGTTAAGGCTTTTGTTTACATATGAAAATATGCAGAGCTCTTCCACCACCTATGAACACTAGCTGCTACTGCATCTAACTAAGTAAGCTAGCCAGCCCAAAGTTGTATAGGAATAGGGTTCCCAGGGACCCACCATCAAAAAAGAGGACAAAATTACTCACCAAGGGCGGTCCTAGACATATATTTGGGGGGGGGTCACCGGGGGGCCTGGGGGGGAAAATTTTTTGAAATAACGTGCTAAAATTTTAGCTATTTTGAGGACCTAGTTTAATGTGTTCAAGCTTCCCAGTTTATTTTTTAAAGGTCAAAAAAATTTTGTAAAATAAACTTGTGCTCGTATGATGCCATTTTTTTTTATTATTGAGACTTGTGGTTTTAATATCAAAGGAATACCGCAACATTACAACACATTCAAGCATGTTTGATTTACAAAAACACACTTTTAACTGGTGCCAATGTGCATGCTAAACAGAAATTGTCCAAAATCAGACCATGATTTTGAACCAGAGAACTTATTTTATCTAAGAAGTGTTTATGAACTAGCACCCAACACGACTGAATTATACCTGCATAGCAAGCAACAGTTAACCTACACAAAGTACACTACCCAACTAACGATGTCGACGGCGTCGTCACTGCTACCGCCTGAATAGTTGGTGCTCAGTGTTTTATTTTTTTTACTACGCCAGTGGCAATTTACAAGGGGTCAATGTGAGAATAAAGTTTTTGTGTAACTTTTTTGTGGTTGTGAGTGGTTGTGCCGGAAATTAAATCCGTCCCTTCCGCATCAAAGTGTGAGACACTAGGTACCATTTTGTTAAGTAGGCCTACGTAAAGTAAGCAGACGAAGAGCTAGTCACTGTTCGACGGTCGCTAGTATGCTACACGGTCGCTTGTACTGGCCTGGCAAACTGGCTACTAGTGAGCAGAGTTATTCAGTTTACAATCAGCCAGCAGAGTCAGGCAAAGCAGGGAAACCATTGTTCGCCTGCCGTTCCGTTTGGTTCTACAGTATTTCCAATGGTTTCTAGCGTATGTTATACACGTAATTTGACCTAAAGAAAGAGAAATGACACTTTTATACGTAAGATATTATTAAAGTGTAGTATTTTATCTTAGTTTAATGTTATGATGACGATATCTTATAAAAGCTGATTGCTAATATTAATACTTGCAGAAATATATTTTTATTATCTCACAAAGTCAAAATCCCGGACATTTGAAAGTATTGCCAAAAATCCCCCCCGGACGTTTTTTTTGTACCCAAAAAGAGGACGTGTCCGGGAAAAAGAGGACGTCTGGGATCCCTATATAGGAACAAAGTTTAATTTTTTTTCAACTTTTGACACTATCTAGCCGGCCCTGGCTAGTCAAAGACAAAGAGGAGGTAATATACTAGGCCTATGCTCTAATGTATTGTCCTTCAAACGGTAACTTCACATTGTTTTTATATGTATATTTAGGTAAATTAAGTTATTGTGTTTTGCTAAACCTATGCTTAAATTAAACTAAAGAATATAATCAATGACTAAATTTTACGTCGTTGATTTTTGTTTTCTAAAATCTGTTGTATATGTGTAACTATATTACCTGCTTCACCTAACTAACATAGCCTATAGACCTAACTTACTCAAGACTTTACCTCTTTCACACACACACACAGTTTTTTGACTCACAGTTCAGTTTACTAGGCCTTTAACTCTCCAATGGGCAAACTCTGTAGTAGCAAGGCGTTTTTGGCAATTTTGCAGTCATAATTTCAAAAATTCATATAAAATAAAGCAACAGAACAAACCTATTGAACCGTATACTTAGATTGTTTGTAATGGAAATGAAAAATTTGAAATTGGCAACAGAATAAATATTTAGAACAGTAAATATTGACATTAGGTAGAAAAATGAAAAAAAGGTTTTTTTTTTTAAGTAGAACTTTGCTGCATGAACCAAAAATATTACATGAAAAATTCAAGATAGGATGTACAAAATGTTTGGAATTTATTTCCCTACATGGAAATGTAAAAACATTTCTAGCCTACCATTTATGTTTACAAAGTTATGGCCCAAACACAATAAAATGCCAAGTTTAATGATTTTGCAAAAGAAATTTCAAACAAAAACCAAATAAATGTGTTGTCAAGATTGAGGTTAGTTAGTCAGACAAATATTCACGAACAGTAAAAGCTGATAACTTCAGCACCAGTGGTGCAATCTAAAACAATTAAATACCACAATGCACAGAATTTCATGGACTTTCGAATGGGATAGTTGATCATATGGATAACTATATATTTTAGTGACTAAAACGTGTTTTACGACTGCGACTATTATAGTCGTTCTGCCTCTTCACGAACACGTAAAAATTGCTTGATTTGTTTTTGTTTTTGTGAGATCTTATGTAATTATATCGAAATGATTTTTGCACCAATATATGTGTTGTGGAAAGCGAAAAGAGACCTCTTGTCGGCGATGCAAAATTTTCAGTAGGCTAGCCAATATGAGTAATTAAAGCCTCGTTCACACGGTGCGAGTTTACAAGCTACTCGCCAGCGTGTAAGAAGCCGGCGAGTTGGCGAGTGTGCTTGTATTTGTTCACACGGAGATTGTCCACTTGCCAACTCGCAGACGTGTGGAAAGACGTCGGCGAGTGCGCTTGTAGTCGTTCACACGATTCTTTTTCCACTCGCTCAGTAGCTGGCTTGAACCAAATCCTCCAACATCTTTGAGTAACAAGCGCACAAGCAACTGTGTTCACACTGGGCTACTTTACACGCCTACTTGCTCAAAAGCTGGCGAGTTGGCGTGTAAAGTAGCGGCAGCGTCAACTTTTTCCAGAGCTTTTTTACAAGCAGCTTTTGGGCGAGTACATCGTTCACACTGAGCTATTTTACTAGCTGCGTGTAAAAAAGCCGGCGTGTAGCTTGTAAACTCGCCCCGTGTGAACGGGGCTTTAGGTCGAAAATATTGAAATTCGGGTTTTTATTGATTGTTATACCTCATTTATCATAGAACAGGGCAGTATCGGTTAAAATATTGAATTGAAGACATAAAAGGTCGAAATAAATCATTTTGTTAGCCTCTGCACGGTCTGAGAAAAGGTACCTGTTGTCACTCAATGTTATTTTGCCACAACGACAAGAGGTCCCATTTCTAATATTCACTTTATAAACAGATTTTTTCCCAAAAAATGAATTGTCCTGCATTCTAGAAGAAATTTAGAGAACTGCAACAAAGTTCAGTGTACGGAGAACAAATTATCTCACAAATTTTGCGGTTCCGTCAAGAGGTAGGCCTACCTTTTCTTATCTTATGGAGAAATAACATAGGGCCGGCAAGAGGTCCCTTTTCTGAAATGTGATTTTTACGACATGCTTCTATAAAACAATTATTTAAATGAAAACTACCGAGAGTTAAGACAAAAATTGGTTTTGCCTCCAAAGAGAACAAATTATAAGCTTTCTTTTGATAACAAAATCTCTTCTTAAATACGAAAAAAAAACTATTTTAATGTGTACTTGAAATTTTCAAAAGTGTTTTTCTAAAAATGACTCTTTTCAATAACAAAATTTCAAAGTCCTATATAACTGTAACAACAACAAAAAATCGCAGATGCATGGGAGTTGCACCAAGTGATTCAGAATTTAATAAGGAATTCAAATATGTATATAACTCAAAATCGAAAATTCCCGACAAGAGGTCCCTATTCGCTTTCCACATCACATATAGGAAAATTCTTTATTATTGCAGTGGTACCACTTGTTTATTTTTAGACAAAAAATATCCCTTGTTATAATTTTTTGAAAATAACCATGTTTGGTAGTTTTGTGACGTGTACATGTTGCAACTGAAATTTTTGTTCACTTTAGTGCCCACCTACAGTGATCTAATTGTGAGATAAAGTTCATCTAAGCCTATATAACAAAGTGCAAGTTTAGAATTGTATCTTTCTAAAGGAATAAAAACTATTCCATTTTACAATTGTTTTTAACCATTTAATTGGATTTAACCAAAACCTTGCAAAACGCTCCTATTATAGTTGCTGCCACTACAGAAAACCACCTACCGCGATTATTATAGTCGCGCTGCCAGTTGGAGGATTAATTTATTTGTTGTCATTTTAAGCCTATAGGCTTACTATATTGATATACTGCAATCTTTTTATTTTGTATGTTATCAAGGTCATTTGTAACTTTTTGATGATAGGCTAGGTTGTACACATCATGAAACTTTGGGTGTAAGTTAATAGTACCTAAATTAGCCCATTGAAATTATAATTAGGCCTAGGCCTAGCCTAAAAACTTAGTTCTATGCTTGAGCTAAGTTATTCCAAATTAAGTTAGGTATGGCCTAAATACTTCACCAGACCTAACTTATAGAGCCATCTAACTCAAATAATTTAGGATAACCATGAGCTATAATAATTAACTTAGGCAAATGTTGAATAAGTTAACCCTCCAACTGGCGGCGCGACTATAATAGTCACGGTAGGTGGTTTCTGTAGTGGCAGCAACTATAATAGTCACGCTTTGCATGGTTTTGGTTACAGGTAACCATAAGGTTTTGGATCCATTTATTGATCGTAAAATGGAATAATTGTTATACCATTAGAAAGATAAGATTCTAAAGTTGCACTTTGTTACATCTAGGAACTTTTATCTCACAAAGGGATCACTGTAATTGAGCACTAAAGTGAACAAACATTTCAAACAAAGTTAGTTAGTCCCACCATGTAGGCCTACGCGTCACAAAACTGCCAAACACGGTATGTTTCAAAATATCATAACAAGGGATATTTTTTTGTCTACAAAGAAACGGTTGGTACAACTGTAATAAGGAAGAAATTTCCTATATTATGGTGCAAAAATAATGTTGATATAACTACATAACTTATGATCTCACAAAAAAAGCAGATGGCCACAGCAGAATACTCTGAGGAAAATCGCCAAGTAAAGAGAAAGGTGAGAAGGGATAAGAGAGTGTTTGCAGAAGAGCTTGCAACGCTAGCGCAAGATGCAGCCAATGTAGGTGACAACAAGGGTCTCTATGACATTGCAAAGAAAGCTGGGGAAAAATAACTTCCACTCTGTAAGGCCTATAAAGGATAGACAAGGGAATCTTGTTACGACAAGCCAGCAACAGCTAGAAAGATGGAAGGAGCACTTTGCAGCAGTTTTAAATAATAATAGTGATATGGAAGGAGAACCTGAGAATCGTGAGGAACTTGTTATTGGTAGAGAAAGGAATATAAACATAGATGTTACCCCCCTTACTAAAGAAGAAATAAAAGAAGCATTGAGACGAATGAAAAACTGGAAAGCTCCAGGAATTGACAATATCCCCCCTAATATCCCCAAGGCAAATCCAGACATGTTATGCTCCTTTTTAGAACCCTTATTAAAGAAGATATGGGAAAGGGAAACAATACCAGAAGAATGGAATCAAGGAGTACTCATAAAGCTTCCAAAGAAAGGAGATCTGACAGACTGCAATAATTGGAGGGGAATCACACTGTTGCCAACCTGCAGTAAAATTCTTTCAAGAATAATTCTCAACAGAATTCAGAGACCTGTTGAAGAAGTCCTTCGTGAAGAACAAGCAGGATTCAGGGAATCTCGATCGACAACAGACCACATCAACACTTTGAGAATAATCATTGAACAGTTTGTGGAGTATCAAGCTTCATTATACAGGGAGCGGCAAAATGATCTGACGGTTTTCTTTGCTGCCCTGTCAAGTGGGTGATTGGCGTAGGGTGGTGGGAATAGAGGCGTTACAAAGCCAACGTGTGAACATTTTTAGTAGCCTCGGAGCCGTGGGACAGCTGAGCACCATGACTTTGTAGTAGAAGTGTTTTTAAAAGTGGCAATTCCTGTGTAGCTGTTCAGTACACATTTCAATGTGGGTCAATGAAGAAAAGTCCCAACTCGAAACACCATTTTGCTGTAGGTGGGTAACTTTAGAGCTACTAGTTCAGCATTGAAACTTAAATCTGACTACGTGGTGTGAAACTACAGAGAGTGAGAAAGACTATGTGGCGTGATTGAAAGTGTGATTCGTCACTCATAATGACAACTTTGTCATCACTACTTGTTCTGAAAAAGAGATGCGCTTTGCATAACCACTGGGCTTCAACTGTTGCAGTTGCACGATTGCCATTTTGTATGAATGAAAATGCAGATGGTATTGTAATACTCTTCTACTGAGCGGCCAGACAAGTGCAGAGCTGCAGCTTATTTACGTTTAGGCTGCTGAGGACTAACTTCCACAGCGTATCTCACTCTCTCGGCACTCTCTGGTGTCCGAGCTTACATTGGACAGCCTGTTGACTTTTTTCAATGCTATACTAGTAGCTCTAAAGTTACCTACTCACAGCAAAATGGTTTTTTGAGTTGGGACTTTTCCCCTTGGACCCATATTGAAAAGTGTACTGAACAGCTACACAGGAATTTCCACTTTTAAAAACACTTCTACTACAAATACATGTTTCTCAGCTATCCCACGGCTCCATGGCTACTAATAATGTTCACACGTTGGCTTTGTAACGCCCCTATTCCCACCACCCTACGCCACTCATTCGCTCGACAGGGTGGCAAAGAAAACCGTCAGATCATTTTGCCGCTCCCTGTATATAGTTTTCTTGGACTTTGAAAAGGCCTTAGATTCTGTCAGTAGGAGGAAGATGTGGGCTGCAATGGAAGCTTTTGGAATTCCTCACAAAATCATAAGGCTCACACAAAAGATGTATGATGAATACATTTGCCAGGTGGAACATGCTGGGAGCCTCTCAGAACCAATCACAGTGGAGTCTGGAGTAAAGCAGGGGTGCCTCTTGTCACCAATATTGTTTATAATGACGCTTGATTGCATGCTTCGGAAGGCAACAAATAGAAACCAAGGCATAAGGTGGGGGTTGCATGGCCGCCTAGAAGAACTGGATTTTGCAGACGACTTATGTCTCCTTGCAGAAAGCTTCCGTGACATTGAAATGAGACTAAATGATCTCCGTGTAAAAGCTTCAGATGTTGGGCTTAAAATAAATGGAAGGAAGACTATGGAAATGTGTATAAATGCACGTAACAATCAAGTCGTGCAGCTACACAACAAAGACATTGAGAGCGTAACTGAGTTTTGTTACCTTGGTAGCATGGTAGGACTGGATGGAGGAACAGACCTAGGTATCAAAAGCAGAATTAGGAAGGCCAAGAGAGCGTTTGCCCAACTACGCCCTGTGTGGACATCAAGGCAGATTCTGTGAAAGACAAAATTAAGACTGTTCAACTCCAATGTCATGTCTGTCTTGCTATATGGCTGTGAGACCTGGAAGATTAACAACACAGAAGCGCAAAGCCTACAAGCATATGTCAATAGGTGCCTGCGGTACATTTTAAAAATCTGGTGGCCTAATGTGATAAGAAACGAAGATCTTTGGATGATAACCAAGCAAGAACCAATAAAAAAGATTATCACCAGAAGAAGGTGGAGATGGATTGGCCATACGTTGAGAAGGCCGCAGAGCTGTATAGCAAGACAGGCACTAGACTGGAATCCGCTGGGAAACAGAAAGCGGGGCAGGCCAAAAACAACATGGAGGAGAACCATAGAAAGAGAGACCTAGCAAGAAGACAGATGACGTGGAGACAGGCCAAGGCACTTGCTGAGGATCGAGACGGGTGGCGAGATTTCGTCGAGGCCCTATGTTCCACCTTGGAACTCACGGAAATAAGTCAAGTCAAGTCATGATCTCACAAAAAAAATCAACCAATTTTTACATTTTCTTGAAGTGGTAGAATGACTATAATAGTCGCAGTCGTAAAACACGTTTTATCCACTGAAAAATATGAGTTTAATTATCCATATGATAAAGTATCTCATTCAAAAGTCCATGAAATTCTACGCATTGTGGTATTTAATTGTTTAAGATTGCACCACTCTGCTTTTAAGTTATCAGCTGTTATTTTTCACGAATATTTTGTCCGATTAAATAACCTAAATCTCTGTTGAGCAACCACTAACAAGTCGAGTTTTGATGTGATTTCATCAGTTTGCATCGTGATTATAAATTGTAAATTTGTAAATTCTTGGTTTGGATATTATTTAATGTGCGTTGAGTGAAATGTGACATTACTTTTAGAAAATTAAGACATTATTTTTAGCTGGTTTTTGTGAATTTTATAGACTACTAGCTGGAACGACAGACGTCGTCCTGTCCTATTGTGGTTTTATGTCACATGCTCGTTCATTTTCAAGATGAGCTCGTTCGCATGGCTCAATCACGTCCTGGTTGAAGTTCGTTCGCTACGCTCACTTACCTTTAGGTTGAAGCTCGTTCGTTGCGCTCACTTGCCTTCAGGTTAGCTCGTTCGCTACGCTAACTCGCCTCCAGGTTGAAGTTCGTTCGCTACGCTCACTCACCTTTTGGTTGCAAATTAGCTGTTCTCATAAATTAAAAAAAAATATAGTGCTGCACCCTGTTTGTAAACCTATTAACTTTTTAATGCTATTGAACATCACAGAATCAAATTGTTTAGCTGCACCAGCTGTTAAGATTCTTTAATTCCATTTAAATATGAGTACTCATAAGGTTAACATGGGAAACTCCAGAGCCACTGGGGCGGAGCCCTATTGAGGGATCTGCACCAAACTTCACACAAACCATCCTTGAATAATGCTTAATAATGCCTAAAAGTTTCATTACAATCTGTCGAGCGGTTTTGGAGTCCATAAAGGACAAACATACAAATATACAAACATACATTGGATTTTATATATATAGATTTACCAACAACGAATATCGCGGGTGTGACTGTACTTTATCACTTTGAATCATTATTAGTTGTAAATTTGTACATATTTAGTTTTCAAGCAGTTTCTTGTGCATAGACTTACTAAGTTTAAATTTGAGGTTTGGACATTTCATTTAGCCCGTTTTTGAAACATTTTGTCATATTGAACAAACAATTTGATCGCCCCATGAAAAAGGCGCAGCAGCATTTTATATAAAACACTATAAAATATTTATTTATTTATATTTGCCTTTATAACCATACATATTCATTTAGGGGAATAAATTTACTTTCATTTTATGTAGTTGGTATTTGAGGTTTACGTGATTGAAAATTGTTGAAATTGTTTTTTCTTTTAAATTCCTCCGACGTGACGACAACGAAACATAGACAGTAGGTGTAATCGTGATAACGACCGCAGCTACAGACTGTATTAGGCTGTGACTCATCACAGTCAGCACCTGACCCTGGACAATCTCAACTATTAGGTTACAAATGCGCCCTAACTCTACTCCATAACGACTTTTCGTTCTCAATTGGCCCTCTATTAATGACCTGTGTTGCCTGTACAGCGAGGCATTTCGAGAAGGAGATAACCGGCCGGAATGCTTTAGGTTTATCAATAACGAAGATAAACATGTTCTCAGACAGTTACACACCAGTAATCTTTGAGTTGGCTCTTTTAAATTAATTGTAAATATGACTGTTATTCGTTTTGAAATAACTCCTGTAATACTTTGCAATTGCTCGAATTCGAGTAACATGTACCCTAGTATTAACTTATTGCCTTTACAAAAATATGTACTTTTTGGCAACATAAATCTCTAAATATCTAGTTGCCTATTTTATTTTATTAGCGGTTTTCCCATATAGGGAATAAGCTATTACCGTAGTACTCATGGTAAGACCTGGACCCGGGACCGATTTAATTTTTTGTTTTGAGGTCCCTAGACACCAAAAACACCATCCCTTCAAATTCATATATATATATACTATATTTGTTCATAACTGCGATCATGGCGTAAGAGCCGAAACATGTAAGTTTATTCAATAAATTAATAAGTTACAGGGTACGGTACTAAATGTTTAATTATTTATTTCATTTATTAATATATTTATATATGTGTGTCCGTTAGCGCGATAACTCAAGCAAAAATGATCCGATTTTGATGAAATTTGGAACAAACGTGTAAACCTACGTTTATTCGAACGAGTTCGCGAACCAGCATAATCGGACCATGGGAACGGGGTTTTATGGGGTAAAAATGGGGTTTTCCTATTTATGACCCTAAAAACAAAAAAATTAGCAATTTCTTTTTAAACTGTTTTGAAGAGCTTAAAAAAAGAAATAATTTAGTATAGTGAAGCGCTCTTGTGTGCCTAACGGTCACGGAGAAAATTCAATAATAGTGTACCGGTAATTTAAAATTCCCATGTTATTCTTATGGAGAAAATGAAAACTGTTGTAGTTTACTTGTTTATGGATATATATTGATACAATTTGGCAAATTTATTTACTTCATCCTATACTATTGACGTATCGTCAAAAAACACTTTTTACCTTCCCCGTAGCAGCAAACCTAGACACTCGTTCAATCTAATGCTATTTAAATTGGGAATAAATATGTCTTATTTATAGAAATATTTTAGTAAAAAAGTATTTAGACAAGTTGAAATGCCCTTAGTCTGCAGGTTTGCTGAGGCGGGGGTATTTTTAATTTGTAGAGCAAAATCTTGAAATTTGCCATTTTTTGTTTTGTTTTTAGTTTATAACTTTCTAAAACGAAAGGGTAATTGAAATCTTTTTATATTTCCATGTAGAGATATAAATTCCAAACATTTTGTATAAGCCTATCTTGAATTTCATATAAAGAATTTTTTGTTCATGCAACTAAGTTTTGCTTTTTGAAAATTTCAAAATTATAAATACAAGTTTCTTTATGTTTTCTACCTAATGTCAATACATACTGTCTTAAATATTTATTCTGTTGCCTTTTTTATTTTATTATGAACAATTCAAGTACCGTATATGGTTCAATAGGTTTGCTCTGTTGGTTTATTTTTTATGAATTTTCAAAATGACTGCAAAATCGTCAAAAATGCCTTGTCACTACAGAGTTTGCCCATTGCCATTTGGAGGGTCAAGTTTCTGTTTAATTACCCGCTGAATCCAAAAATGTAATACCATACATTTTTTTTTGGAAGGAGTCCCAAGTCTCTGAAAAACATAAAAATCAAAGATTACTAATTTTCGGTCGGTTGAGTGGTTCGGATGGTAAAATGGCGGTTTTAATGAGTCTGTATGTGGAGAGCAAACAGCTCTTTTTATACGATGAAAAACAAACAAACTTACTACACCTGACTCCATGCACAATGGAATTGATTTATTTTTTACAAATCCTTTGCAGACTAATCTAAATCAGTTCTTATGTATACATGGGAGGAAGCTAAGCCTGGTTTTATGCTGATTCGTGCCTGTATTGGGTTAAGCATTTGAAATTAGGCCTAGGTCAGATTAGGAAGGTTAAGTTTAGGTTCATTATAACCTAGCCTTTACCTTTACTTTAAAATTTGACTTTATATTACTAACACCCATTTAGTACAAGCGTCTAGGCATCCAGTGCAGCTCCGAGGATCGTGGATCAGTACACCCCTCACCACAGCACTATGTTGTACGCTTCGGAATCATACCGGCGCATCAGCATAGCCTAACTGTTCGCGGAAAATTGTTATCTATCACTGTCGCTGTCAATATGTATAGTTTGTTGGTTAAATTTAAATTTAATATAATTAAACTGTCATAACCTAACCAAACCAACCAAACTTGCTGATATGAAAAAAATTGTTGCCATAAAGTTAGTGCGGATTATCAGCCCGACATGCTATCCACTACACCACCAAGGCCCATGACTCAGCCCCGTATCGTTGCGGTTATGTTTGACGTCACGCCATCGGCACGGAGGGGGGGGGGGTGTTGGATCTGATCCACAATCCTCGGAGTTGCACTGGCTGCCTAGACGCTTATCCATTTAGTTACTAATTAGGCTAATGGCTAAGCTACTAGGGCCTTAATTTTCAAAGTTTATGCGTAAATGTGCTAGCATATTAAATCAAATGTCTAAACCACTTCATAGGATACCCTTTCATATAGGTTTTTATTGTCAGAAAGTGATTTTATATTTAGAAATTGTACAACCCAGTCCAAGTGAGTTAAATGTAGATGTGACGTTTACTTGCTGTGCAGGAGGTTCGGCAGCTAGAGCTGTTGTGCAAGCAGCTGTATGAGGCCACAGACCCGGCCGTGCGTGTTCAGGCAGAGAAGGCTTTGGTGGTGTTCCAGAACGCCCCAGACACTCTGTCCAAGTGTCAGCTGTTACTGGATCGCGGAGACTCTTGCTACGCTCAGCTGCTAGCCGCCACCACACTCACCAAACTCATCTCCCGAAGCGCGCAGTCTTTGAGTCTCCAGCAGAGAGTCGATATTAGTAAGTAAAACCGGAAGATTTAAGTTGTATAGGCTTAACAACAAAATATGATCAAGGTTGCCACTCGACAACTCTTGTCAGGCTAGCCTGTTGCGGCGAACATCGTGTTATTAAAATAACGCTTTTCAGTTCCGTTACGACAAAGCCTCGGCAAATCCGCCAAATGTAAAAAAAAGATAGTTCGCGTTTTTGATATCAGATTATAGTAAATTTGTTTCTGTGTTTTTAACCAAGCACGGGGTTTCTCAAGATGTTGGGTTCTCGGGTTCTGTGTGGCTGCACTTTTAAACCTACAAAAATGGCAGGGCGGGTGCCTAAGGCTATACTCTGAATTTTATATATAGGCCTATTTGATTATATTTTTTCAGTGTGTAGACTTGTATAGACACAGCAATAGATTTGTGTTTAATGATGTTATTACAACTCATGTAACTTGTATTGTTTTGTTTCAGGGAACTATATTTTAAACTATTTAGCAACAAGACCAAAGCTACCAAATTTTGTCATTCAAGCTCTTGTCACGTTGTTCGCTAGAATCTCTAAGCTTGGATGGTTTGATAGTGACAAAGAAGAGTTTGTTTTCAGAAATGTCATATCAGATGTTACAAAGTTCCTACAGGTATGTATTTGTCAGAATGTTCATCATTCATTCAGCTCTTTTAGCTAAGACTAAGCTGTTTCTAAGACAGTTATTGGGACATAAAAGATGCATACACTGAGTCCAATATTATTATCTATTATAATCTCTTTACCCTCATTTGCCCTACATCAGATCATACATTATTACCGTAGTTTTTATTGTTAACCCTTTCGGGACGGGTGAGGGATATATCCACATTAGTCTTTGGCGATAAAGGACAGGTGGTGGATATATCCGCATATGGGTTGTTATTATCCGGACGGGAAACGGATATATCCGCCTTATCATCAGACAGTCTGGCTGGTGTTTTTGCAGTACCCAGATGTCTCAGGCTACCACGACGCTAATCACCCGCGCTCTCCACAAGCGCTACGACCTTGAAAGCGACATGCCGCGCCCTCCTGCGCTTTCCCCACCCCGACGATGTTGAACACACAACACCAGGTTGACTTTGTTGTTGACTCCGTGGACGGATGGCGGATATATCTGCATCATTTTTTCTGTGCATAAAAACAAGTTTAAAATTGTAAGATAGTATGAGCTGTTCTATTGCGTTTATTTGATGTATATGGTATAAAAAAACACAAATAATGAAATAAATTTGTTGTAAATTTTACTTGTCCTAGGTCATAAAAGTCATTTGTCCGGGAAGGGTTAGTGATATTTCAATTGGCTGTTGTAAAAAATACAAAAATATTAGCTAGGGCCTATAATGATTTAAAAACCAACAAGAGCATTTAGAGGAAAATACCAAATATGTGTTTGAAAATAGATAATTGTGATTACTAATGCTTTCAGCGAAATAAGTTAGTATTAGCAAATATGTTGACACAAAGCTACCCTTGTTTCAGGGGTCCGTTGAACACTGCATGATAGGTGTTCAACTTTTATCTCATCTCACGTGTGAAATGAATCAGATCTCAGAAGCTGATGCAAATCGTTCCTTGACAAAACACAGAAAAATAGCTTCGTCATTTAGAGACACACAGCTTTTTGAGATTTTCAGGCTTTCTTGTTCTCTGCTAGGCACAGCTAGCGAAAACTGCAAGAGCCTGAATTTCAGTGACGAATCACAGGTAAGTCTGGTAGTGTAGTCAACATTTAAAACAGTTTTAGTCAAAAAGTTATTAGCATTAAATATTTTATCCACATTTAGGCATTCTTGGAAAAGGTTTCTAGGTTTTGTCTTTTCAATTAGGAAGCACACACACACAATTGGAATACTTCATTGTGACTGACTACTTTTGCCAATCACAAAGAAAAGCTTTTCCTCTGTGCAGTTAAGTCTCTTCTTAATACACATTAATTTACTAATTGCAGCTAACTTAAGTATGGGACAAGACATGTCATTCAGTAATTTGATCCTAAGGGATTTGTTGCTTTAACTAACTTTCAATTACAAGATGTTTGTAGTGTAATCCAGGGCCTAGGTTTTGAGGAGTGTTGTTGGAATGGAAATCAAATATCCTGGAACAATAAACTTTATAATTGTAGTGTTCATGGTCTTAACTTAAATTATGTTTTTCTTGCACTCTTGGACTGTTTTTCATTCTGATCAGTATGCTATCATACAACAATCATTTAAGTTACTTCAGTGTGATTTGTTTGCAGCATGGACTGATGACCCAGTTGTTGAGGCTGGCCTATAACTGTTTAACGTTTGACTTCATCGGAACCTCCACTGACGAGTCATCGGATGACCTCTGCACTGTACAGATACCCACCAGCTGGAGACCAGCTTTCCTCGATTATTCTACTTTGAAACTGTTCTTTGACCTTTATCACTCATTGCCTAACAGTCTTTCTCCATTGGTAAGTATCTCATTATTAATTTGAATAAATATTGTGATCTAACATCCTACATACATTCAGTAATGGTTTTTCCAAACTTTTTGACCAATAAGACTTATGCTAGATATTTTTCTCTTATACAGGTTGTTCAAAAAGGTAGGGACATAATTTACGTAGTGATTCCTTGGGTCAAAATAAGGAGAAAAACAAGAATAAAACTTTTTCCAAAATCACTTTGTTAACCAAATATCTGCCATTTTGTATTTTTCATATAACAATTTTTATCTTTGGAATGTTCCAACAGATTTTGATGAAACTTGGTATGAACATTAAGGTAGAAGAGACCTTTTCTTAGTTAAGTAAAGGTTTAGTTTTAAAAAGTCAAAATATGAAGTGTGAGGGCTCTATATCCAGTTTTTTTGTATTCATTTGTTCAAACTTAATAATTATTTATATCCTATTTGTAAATCAACTTGAATACCATCCAATCCATGCTAGAGTTTAAAAATGTCTTGGTGATGTCCATTGGATAAATTCCATTGATAAAAATGTTGATTGAAATATTTGCGGCTTGGAAAGTTGTAGGGTCGTAGAAAATTGGTGAAGCCTATATATATAGTGTATGAGCAATGTTAAAGAATCAAGTAAATAAAATATAATACCCTCGCTGCAGCAAACCTGCAGACTTAGCCAATTTCCATTTGCTTGATTGGATTTACACTAAAATACCTCCCTAAAAATATTACATTTATTCCTTATTTAGATAGCATTCTGCAGTAATGTAATTAGTACTTAGGTTTGCTGCAACAGGAAGAGTTAAAGTGTCTTTTGTAAAATGTTAATATGCATTTTAGTATGAAATAAATGCATTTTCCAAATTTGGTCAAAATATGCTTATAAACAAGCAAACTACATCAGTTTACTTATCCTCCGCTCGAGTTATCGTGCTAACGGACACATATACATATGAATTTGAACGTATGGTGTTTTTTTCCTATAGGGACCTCAAAACAAAAAAGTAAATCGGTCCCAGGTCCAGGTCTTACTATGAGTACTACGGTAATAGCTTGTTCCCTATGCAGGAAAATCACTAATAAAATAAAATACTAGATATTTAGAAATTTATGTTGTAATTGTTATGCAGGCGCTGTCGTGTCTGGTCCAGATCGCATCAGTGCGCAGGTCGTTGTTTAGCAACACAGAGCGGGCAAAGTTCCTCACACATCTGGTGAATGGTGTAAAGCACATTCTACAAAACCCACAAGGTCTCAGTGACCCCAGCAACTACCATGAGTTCTGTCGTCTGCTGGCCAGACTCAAGAGCAACTACCAGCTGGGTGAACTGGTCATGGTGGACAACTATCCTGAGGCCATACAGCTGATCGCTAAGTTTACTGTAGAGAGTCTACAGGTAATGATCAAACATTAGTACACAGTAAGTAGGCTAGCTTGTTACTATATTCTTTGTAGACCAGAAAGTAATTGTTTACAGAAATGGACTAGCCTAGTTGTTAAAGTCAGCTGGAGTACAGTAAATTTAACGATCACTTTCTTGTGCAAATGACTACTTTTTATAAAGGCATAATACCAAGTTTCTTCAGAAGGCTCTTATAAAGCATGAAACAAATATTAGATGGGTATTACTAGGCACATTGAACTTTCACAAATAACTAAATTGGAAAGGTTAAAAAAAACCTTAATTTTTAAAAACAGTTGCCGATTAATTCTGTTTAAATGTTATGTTAAAATAGTTTGCTGTGATTTTATGGGTTGTGCTTGACTTATTCCTTGTACTTTTAGCTGCAAGTGTGGCAAAAAGTAACGTACGCAACTCATCTGGGTTGTTATTTACAGTACACACATGAAGTTGTGGAACTGACATGCTTGTACCATAAACGTTACTTCCCGGCCTTGTTGTATAATATACTAAGCTATTTAACAATCTTGAGTTTCTGGACCGCTCTACAAGATGGATATTGACTCATGAATAACCAGTGGGTCGTGAATTATATAGTAATCAGTTGTGTTTGTGACAGATGTGGCAGTTCGCTCCCAACAGTGTACACTACCTACTGAGTCTATGGCAGAGAATGGTAGCCTCTGTTCCTTATGTCAAGGCAACAGAGCCTCATCTGCTGGAAACTTACACTCCAGAAGTAACCAATGCATACATTACGTCCAGGCTTGAATGTGTTGCTGTAGTTGTTAGGTGAGTGAACGCGATAACTAGACTATGATAACTTGCTGACATTTGGCTTGTAGGTGTAGGGCAAGATTAACTTGAATGAGTTTGTGAAAACTTTTGAATTAGTCAAAAATCGGGGTTTGTTTCAAATATTATCCCTATTAGGGTGTCCACCGACCGGGAAAACCGGGAATTATGCGTGAATTTTGTATTTAACCGGGAATTTTTTGCCGCGACCGCGGGAGACGACGATGGCGTTCCCGTGACCGCGGGAGACGACGATGGCGTTCCCGTGACCGCGGGAGACGACGATGGCGTTCCCGTGACCGCGGGAGACGACGATGACGTTCCCGAGACCGCAGGAGACGACGATGACGTTTCCGTGACCGTGGGAGACGACGATGACGTATCCGTAATCGCGAAAGACGACGATGACGTTTCCGTGACCGTGAGAGACGATGATAACGTATCCGTGACCACAGGCGACAACGATGATATTTCCGTGACCGCGGGAGACGACGATGACGTTTGTGTACGCCGAACACAATGATGACGTTCCCGTGACCGCGGGAGATGACGATGACGTTTCCGTGACCGCGGGACATGACGACGACGTTTCCATAACCGCGGGAGACGATGACGACGTTTCCGTGACCGCAGGAGACGACGATGGCGTTTCCGTGACCGCAGGAGACGACGATGGCGTTTCCGTGACCACGGGAGACAACGATGATATCTCCGTGACCGCGGGAGACGATGATGACGTTTTCGTGACCGCGGGAGACAACGATGACACTTCCGTGCCCGCGGGACATGACGATGATGTTTTTGTGACCGCGTGAGACGACGATGACGTTTCTGTGACGGCGTGAAACAATGATGATGTCCAACTGCCGTGGGATATGTTAGTGGTTTTGCCACGATTGCGCATGCGGACAATGACGTTTCCGTGACCGTGGGAGACGACGATGACGTTTCTTTAACCGCGGGAGACGATGACGACGTTTCCGTGACGCGGGAGACGACGATGGCGTTTCCGTGACCACGGGAGACAACAATGATATCTCCGTGACTGCGGGAGACGATGATGACGATTTCGTGACCGCAGGAGACGACGATGATGTCCAAAAATACTGCGGGAAATTATTTGTATTAAGCTACTATCAAGGAAGATTATGATAACTTTACTGTGATCGCGGGAGACAATTATAATGTTTCCGTTACCACTGAAGAATATTAGAATTTTTTCACGACCTTGGAAGACAGTGGTGATGTTTCTGTTACTGAGTGAGATATTCAGGATTTTTCAGTTATCGCAGAAAACGATGATGGTGTCTCTATGACTGTGTTAGATGATTTCAATATAACCTCGAGTTTGGAGGTTGGAGGAACTTAACCTAGCATCGATTGGGAATCGTATTGTGTAAATCATTGTTTCGTCTGTCTAGTGTTGACAGTACAGTTCCGCTATTGGTTCAATCAATCAATTAAATGTTCTTTATTCACAAAGTTTAGACAATATGTCTTGAATAGCGTCATTAAACTAACATAAACAAAAAATTATAAACTAAATAATTAAAATCATTCACAAAGGATGTATATAGTAAAACTAAAAAAAATGAGTGCTATAACTTAAAAAAATCACAAAATCTTAGAAGGTTACGTCAGAGTAAAACTATAGTGTGATTGTTGACGGAAAGCGGCTGGCTGAAGGGTCGACCCTACTCACACACACGCAGGCCTCACACACACAGACGCAAGGGATTAGGACGGACGTGGGACGGACCATTGTCCTGCCACTCGAGTCATCGGTGGCTCACGGAAATTTAACTATCATTTTTTTTTAATTTTACGTTTGTTATAAAATCTGGTAACGCTTTTGACTTCAGCTCAAAATGCTTAGTACAATGATACCAAACAATATATATTTTGCTTACAAAGTGTAAAAGCTACGAATATTTTAACACTTTTTTATTAGGTAGCTACTTGTCATAATCATTTCGTGTTTGGACTCATTTTTCATTGAATTAAACAACAAATTTATCAACACTAACCAGTTTACTGTATATCTAACATCAAATGAATTGCAATTTTGAGGTATCATACAACAGATGTTATATTTCTAATTAGTGAATAGGGGATCGGGGCTTTCAGGCAATTAGGACGGTGGTGAGTGTGCGTGCGTGAGTCGGGTCCCTCGCAGGTAGGGCTGAGCTCCAGCCGCACTCCGGTAAAAATCAGACTATAGGTAGTATCTGGAATTCAAATGGTCGTTTCGAGATTACAATTTAAAAATTCTTTGATGGAATAAAATGGGTTTCTTATCAACAAGTCTTTTAGTAGGCTTTTGAATCTGTATTATTTTCTTTTTTAAGTGAAATCGGTAATTTTTGAAGAAATTTTAAGCCTGCATATGAAGGTTTTTTGGTATAGAATTCTAAATTATGCAGTTGTAAAAAAGTTATTAAATATATTACTCACATGGTAGGTTACTACATGAACGCAGACAAAAATTATTATGATCAAGGTTAAGTTGATGACACCAGCAATGGGGGCAATAGTTGTTTGAATGCTCGCACTGAACTAAAGCTACAACCCACAACCGAAGGTAGCACTGAATGCAAGAATTGAGACGTTAGCCCCCATATGTACTCGGGGAATAGTACTTTGGGACTAGGGGATTGTGGGATTGCAATTAAGCCAACAGCCAATGAGCTCGTTGATTTTTCTAGTAGTACCAACATAATAACAATTTACAGCGTCTCAAATTTCTAGTAGAGTTGCTGTGCCAGTGCTACCTCCATTTGGATGTTTTCAGTCTACGACTATTTCGTTTTGTAAAAAGCAAGAGCGGTTCCCTGATTCCATTTACTTATCAGACGGATACGATAAATAACAGAGTGCACGATAATTTTGGGCCGGCATGAGCTACACCTGTTGTCTGATTCAGAATGCAAACAAACAAAAAACATTGACCATGGCAACTTCCTTAAACACATGAGTTTTTAATGGAATTGGTATCGAGAGTGGTGAATAATATTTCATTTCGTGAAATTCTGTTATTGGCCCATCCCTATTTAAAATACACTTAATATTAGACTAGGATGTAATTCAAGCCATGGTCTTGAGTTTTTAGACCGAGTTTGGCTTTGTTCCAGCTGTGCGTAGATCGATACTGCTGCTACACGTTGTTATAGAGCTTGTGGCGAGTATGTGTATTCTGTCAGCAGACCCGAGATTAGATTCTCGAATCTCGTTAATCGAATCTCGAATCCAAATCTTTTCTTAGGATTCTGTGGATTCGAGATTTGGATTCAACACATCCCTACTCTGCAGGTTTACTGCGGCAAGGGTATGTTAATATAAAATAGCCTACAACTGATCTGGGATGTCTTCTTCAATATCTATATAAGTCAATGATGAAACTTAGTTTTGTCCCTATGACCAGCTAATTCTTTTCCTGGGACCAAGTATTCAACATTTGACGGTTTTGACAGCTAGGTCTCGTTAAAAATCTTTAAAATTACTTTAAACTATCATTATCAGCTACTGCTGGGTATGAATATTTTTTGTATCTTCATTCGTCAGATAAATGAATGTTGCCATGGCCAGAACCCCATCACTAAAAGACATTACTGTTCGCAGAGAGAACCTAGAAGATCCCCTGGATGACCTTGGTATGGTCCAGCAGCAGCTAGAGCAGTTGTCTGTCATTGGCCGCTGTGAGTACCAGAAGACCTGCACTCTGCTGGTGCAACTGTTTGACCAAGCAGCTAGGATATACCAGGAGCTCATGTCATCACCAGCTCCCAACCAGCTGGACATCACTATACAAGAAGGTGATAGTAATGTATATCAAACTCTCACCATCATCTTAACAACAAAGTGCAAACATAAACTGTTCAAAATCAGAATGAAAAACAGAAGCAATCAAAAATCTGTAAGATTGACTTTGGAGATAATAGGGATGGAAGAGATTGGATTTTTAGTTTGAGAAGAGACAGGATTTTTTTATTTCTCATAAAATTTCAAGACAAGTTTGAGACAGAATTTCCCTTCTTATGCTTAATGGAAAATACACGTTCGATGTTTTGACCTCATTTTGTAACCTTGTTAAAATGTCTCCTGATTTATGACCAAAATAATAATAATAAGCTAGAATATTTGAATTATGTTATTAAAAAACATCAATAAATAACATCAGTATATACAAATGTATTAATTAGGCCTACATTATTAAAAATAACTTAGACATAGGAAACATGGTGATATCAGTTAGGATATAGTTAAACTTTGAAAAATACCAAATTTATTAGTCTAAAACATCAGTCTTACTAGTTAAGTATCAATAAACAATTTTCAGTCTTGTGTTATTTTTATAATGATTTTGGAGTGACTTGTTTCATGGCTATGTTTACAGTAGTAAAACATGTCTCACACTGCTTTCACTTAACAAAACTCTCATCATTTGCGATGTCAAAACAAAAAATTATGAAACGATTAAAGCACTATTTATATTTAAAGAATCAACCCATTGGGGATGGAATTTATGCACTACCTGGAGCACCCTCTGTCGGCAATTAATTTTACAGAATTTGTAGACTACTCTAATTAGTATAGAAAGCAAACCTTCACAATTTTGTTCACAGTAAAATTGTCTACAATAAAAGAGCTGATTGGATAATCAAAGTATAAAATAAAAAAAAATAAAAAATGATAGAAAATAAAAATTTTAGAAATAATTTTTTAAGAGTAAACTTAATTTACAAATTTCAAGATTAATCCAGACACCAAATGACACTATTATCATAAAGCTCAATTGATTCCCTACGTAGAAATATCACAAGTTGTTTACTTTTATAAGTAATAACATATAACAAATTGTCTTAGACCTTACCGTAGGTCATTTTGGGGATAGCCTACCTGAAGCAGTTAGAGTAGGCCTAGAACTTCCCTCATTGTTTGAAGATACACCAACATCCTCAATCCAATCATCACTAATTTTAAATCAAATTCATCACCACTAGGCCTACTTTCTTCATCGTTATTTGTATCCAACGGTAGTAAATCGGTGTAGTGTTTTCGCGATTTTGTCTTCCTCACTGACATCACTATTCACAATCAAGTTCATCATCACTGTTCAGGAAACGATCAGTTTCAGAAGTACGCAGATTATCTTTACTTATAATTATCTATTATTACTTCACACAATAAAAACAACAACAAAGTAAACAAGTTACATGACACTGATAGTGAAATCAGGATAGTGAAATAAGGTTTGTCAGCTGGGGAGCTAAACAATCATAAATCTAGCTGACGACTTTATCAAAGTTTGGATATAATAGGGTTTGCCAACATCTAAAACTGAAAAATATATGGTTGTGTCGTGAATAAGTCCCGAGAAGACACGCCAACACTATCAAATACAGACAACGTAACCAGCGCTGACTTTCTGCAACATCTATATGATTGCATTTATCAGAGTGATCTCTTATTACTTTTCTAACTATTTTATTTTACAGGTCGACTAACTTGGCTTGTCTACATTATTGGATCCGCTATTGGTGGTAGAGTATCATTCAACAGCAATGATGAACATGATGCTATGGACGGGGAACTTGTCTGTAGGTGAGTTTTGTCAACAGATTTTTTTTAATAGCCAGTCTTTTGTTTGTTTTCTTGTTATAAAATATATAAAACCAATTCTAGTGAAAATGTATATTCTTACTATTGTGATAACACTTTTAATCAAAATGGACTATATAACTTTTCCTGTTTTAAAAATTAAAACAGCATTATTATTCCCCTACTAATTTGATTATTATTTTTTATCCTTATCTGTCAAAGCTACAGGGTGTCTAGTAGTCGGGAAAGTCGGGAATTAGTTTTGAATTTCAAAATGGTCTTGAAAAGTCGGGATTTAGTCTTAAATTTTATTTCAAAGTCGGGAATTTTCATGTAACCGTAATCATGCGTAACCGCGAAAGCCAATGATGATGATGTCTACACGGCCTCGGAAATGTGAACGATTTTGCCGCGATAGTGGACGACGACGATGACGTTTCCGAAACCACGAGAGACGACGATGACGTTTCTGTGACAGCGGGAGACGACGATGACGTTACCGTGACCACGGGAGATGACGATAACGTTTCCGTGACCACGAGAGATGACGATGACGTTTCCATGACCGCAGGAGATGACAATGACGTTTCCGTGACTGCGGGAGATTACGAAGACATTTCCGTGACCGCGGGAGATTACGATGACGTTTCTGTGACCGCGGGAGACGACGATGAGGTTTCTGTGACCGCGGGAGACGACAATGATGTCTACACGGCCGCGGTAAATGTTTATGATTTTGCCGTGATCGCGGACGACAACGATAACGTTTCCGTGATCGCGGGAGAAAACGGTGATGTCTAAACAGCCGCGGGAAATGTTCATGATTTTTCCACGATCGCGGACGACGACGATGACGTTTCCGTGACCGCGGGAGACGACGATGATATCTGCTCAGCCACGGGAAATGTTCATGATTTTGTCGTGATCGCGGACGACGACGATGACGTTTCCGTGGTCGCGGGAGATGACGATGACGTTTCCGTGGTCGCGGGAGATGACGATGACGTTTCCGTGGTCGCGGGAGATGACGATGACGTTTCCGTGACCGCGGGAGACGACGATGATGTTAACACGGCCGCGGGAAATGTTCATGATTTTGCCGTGATTGCGGACGACGACGATAACGTTTCGGTGACCGCAGGAGATGACGGTGATGTCTAAACAGCCGCAGGAAATGTTCATGATTTTGCCGCGATCGCGGACCACAACGATGACGTTTCCGTGACCGCGGGAGACTGACGATGATATCTGCTCGGCTGCGGGAAATAATCATGATTTTGTCGCGATTGCGGTAGATGACCATGACGATGACGTTTCTGAGACCGCGGGAGACGACGATGATGTCATTGCTGTAATCCAGCTACTAGGAGGTCACGAATTGTGGATATTTATAGGCATGCACTGTGGATGCGATACTCCCCAGTGTGGATTAACGTCCGCACGGGTGAGTACTACAACTATCCGCAGTACCATCCTTATAATCATAATCCTTATAATCCTTATTAGACCAATTCGTAATTACCAAGGCAAAAATGTGGTTCGGATTCCACTATAAACTGTAGGTCCCATAGTTGCCATTAGCTGTATGGGCTATTAATTAACAGCTGTGTCTAAGGAATGTCGTCCTTAGTCACTAACAAGACTACAAGATTGTGCCACTCATCCTACACTCATCTCCATTTATACTTGGCTTAAAATACCTACTTTGTATGGTCGCCATTTTATAGAACAGTATTAACAGTATTGATGTCTACAAGGCCGCGAGAAATGTTCATGATTTTGCCATGATCGCGGATGACGACGATCACGTTTCTGTAACCGCTGCAGTCAATGATGATGTCTTAACGTACGGTACGTGGAAGATTTCATGTAAAAAAAAACCAAATTTGCTAGTTAGAATTTTTATTGCTGCATTATTTTTTTACTTGAAAACACCACATTATCATAATTCTACTTTATGACAAAGACAGGGGTTGGTGTAGTATTATTCAGAAAATTTTGTTAAGCTATAAAAATTGGTATCGGTATCAAGAATCGAGAATCGATACATTTTGGTATCAACACCCACTAATTGTTGAAAAAACTGGTCTTGAAAAATCTGGAATTAGTCTTGAAAAGTCTAGAATTAGTCTTGAATTTTATAATGGAAATAAAGTAGACACCCTGAAGCTAGAAAAACCCATACATTTACTCTAATAATTATATACAAGCTGCTATACCCGTGCTTTGCAATGGGAATAAAATGTGACCTAGAGAGCTATTAAAGTAATTCTGATGTGCGTTTTAAAATACAGCAACTTTATGATTTAGTTTGAAAATATAAACTGATTTAAAGTGTAAACCTGCTTACTTTCAAACCCTTACTTTTTATGTTAGTCGATCCAAAAGAATATGACAACATAACTTAGTGTAGCAATAGCATCAATTGCTTCATATTGATGCTTCACAAATGACATGTTTTACCATAATTCTTCAACTTTAGTCAAGCCTCTTTTTTACATGTAGCTTACTATATAAATTACAAAATGAAACTTTGTCTTGAGCAATTCTTTACAGAACGTATACAAACTTTCTTTAAAACCAAACATAACCCTCCAAAATCTACATAAAGCGTCACAAATGTCTTTTTCGAGTAAATAAACAAACACCAGTTCTTTGTACTGACCAGCTGTTTCATTAACTTTTAAATTAAATCATGTAAACTTAGGAAGCATGCCAGGCGTAGCCCTTTGGAAATCAGCCTGTGGGGCAGAGCCCTTAGGAAATCGTCCATATCAATACTTTTCGGCAAATCTACACACTCTTAAGCATCATTTAGATGTGCCATATGCCAATATTTTTATTTGGTAAATGGCATTAACCGTTTACCTAAAATTTGATTGTATCACATTAATAATATAATAGATTTTTAAATATCACATTACTTTCATAATTTAGTTTTTTTTTTTTGCATCGATAAGACTGTTGTTGACTCATACCGTTTAGTGTTACCATTTAACATGGTCATAGAGGGGATTTAACCTTTTTGTTTGCTTTGTCCATTTGTTATAGTTATTAAAACAATAAAGTGCTTATAAATAAGCAGCACCGTCTATAAAGATGACACAAACAGGTATTTTACCTTGCAGACAGTCATCATTATTGGACTCAGTGTAAGTGAAAGGTGGGATTTGTTTCAGAGTATTGCAGCTGATGAATCTAACAGACTCCAGACTCTCCCAAGGTGGTTGCGAGAAACTTGAGTTAGCGATGCTGAGTTTCTTTGAACAGTTCCGCAAAATATACGTTGGAGATCAGGTAACATTCCAACTATCTAGTAGAATATATGGTTATAAGATAACTTATATTTTGGTAATGGATGGTCAAACAATTACTATCTATATATTAATAGGCAAGCATGTTTCTTTAAAACCTTTTTTCTCAGCTCGTGTGCATACCGTTAGGAAAAAAATCTACGCATACCGTTAGAAAGATTTTCCTGTAGAAGTGCAGAATCCCTTTAAAAATTCAAATAGGCTCAAATATAAGCACAAAAAATGAATTTGAAATTTCAAAAAAATTTACATGGGCTTTATGGGTTGCCATGCTGGTGACGAAATAACAACGAAATATAAACAGAAAATCAAAACAAATGGAAGAAATTAACAATCATATGTTTTATTTACAGCACAGGTGAAAATAAAGAAGCCTGTACCTTTACATCCATCCCAATGTTAAAGTTGTCACCAGTTTTTTAATTAAATTCGTCATAGTTGATGTGAGCCACCAACAGACTGCGCTGATCAAATGACTAATTTCTGTTGAATACACGATGTTTTTCACCAACTCAAACTTTTTGAATGACTTATTATGAGCTACAGCAACTGTCAAGACCCATAAACTTTGTCAGCAACAAAAAAATAAGGTAGAAAATCAATTTAAGACACGCTTTCAGTGACTGGCTCACACAACTACATATTTTTTAATAAAAATATGGTGGCAGCTGGTCCATATAGATGGGATGTCTACTTCAGTATCCAATAGTCAATACGTGTACATTACATGTTTTTGGTCGAGTTTTAGACCACTGGACGACCACTAGTTATTATTATTGTTGAAGGAAAAGCTCTAGGCCAGGATTTTGAATTGTAGAAAAAGGAGGATAGCAGCTAGCTTACCTTTGAAAGTGTAGGTTAGGTAGGCCATAGAACATGTAGACAATACACTGTGTACACAATTTTTCGTCGCCTGAGGGACTTGTAAATTGGCATTTTGTAATTTGTAAACTCTTTCTCTACACTTGACAAAGTCCCTCAGGTATGTTTGTTGTTTTTCTTACGGTCACAACGTGTTTAACAGCACAAACTTTTAGAACATTCACAAATAATAACACTAGCGACTGTGTTTCAATGTAAGTTATACCTTGTTATAAAGTCTGGTTTAAAATTCCATTCAAGTAGACCGGTTTTCAAAAATGTGATCAAAAGATTATTAAAATTTGACAGATGAGGAAGCAAGCAGGCAATAGTTAGACTCAAATATGCATGAAAGATGTGAGGGGAGAGATAAGATAACTTTTGTAGCTTTTTTACTGTCATCCGGTACCATTTTAAAGTGAATAATATAAGTTCTATATTATTATGCTGAGTACAATACTATCCGAGGTAAAATATATAAATATAGCTTAGTTAGTTGTTATTCAAGTTAAATTCAAGTACGGTACGGTACAAAAATTAAGTTTCACAAATTAGTTATGATTAAAGTAATTCTTGTTTTGTTTGGTCTGCCTCTCTATTGTTCTTTAAATCAATATTTTTCATTATGTATTTCAATAGTTGTTAAAATTTATAAAATTTTCACAGATTTTCAAGTTTTAGGTCTTATGTATTATTTTTGAACAATTGTTTCTATAATAGTTGTTGCATTATTTTCTTTTGCAACTGACTTTACAGACTGTTATAAGTATATTGGAGAAGGATTGTATGTTTCAGGTCCAAAAAAATTCCAAGGTATACAGAAGAATGTCGGAAGTATTAGGCCTGATAGATGAGTCCATGGTTCTGAGCGTATTCATAAGAAAAATGTAAGTGATCAACATTTACACCATGTCAGTAAAAAATCTTAATATTACAATATTATTGTAGTGTACTTCCCCTTCTTGAGAAGTAAGATGTATTCTACAAATTTATAATTTACACCCTTTATTTACTTCCTAAAGACAAGATTGGGGACAACTTACTGTGTTTAGTTCTTTAGATATAATTAATAATATACGTAGAGAAGCATGGTGATATACTTATATCAAGTTTCTGTATTTAGACGTGGAAACAAATTGTAAACATGAAATTTAGATATTGGCCCTAAGTTGAGAATTTAGGCTGAAAATCTGATTTTCAGAGTAAAAAATACTGTGATTTTTAGGCTTCCATCCATCAGTAGTTCAAATTATGTAAACATTTCAATTATTTACAGTTGACAAAGTGCACCCACTACATTTAAACACATGAAACTTGATAGCACTATCATGACACGGGGCGGTTGTAGGTAGACTGGACAGGGGTTTTGTAACTTCGTCCCGTCCTTCTCTGTTATCAGCTCGGTGGTCAGCTGTTCGAGATCAGAAAACCTGTTGAAGAGGGAGTTGGACTTAAACTGTAATCTATTCTTGAGAATGTATTCTTTGTCTTTGTTTATTTTGTATATCTCTTACTCCTCAAACATGTCCAATTTATCAACTTTCATCTAATAATGTAAAATTTCCAAGCCGTTCTTAATATCACTCATGGAGTGATTGCAATCTAAAAGGTGTTAAGTGAACGCCGATCTTTGTTTGTGGTGTTTAGGATCTGTTTTGTTTTGATAAATAGGTATGCTATTAAATCAAACATGATTTTATTGTCATATTTAATTGTATCCCCCCCAAAGCAGAATGGTTCCTACGTGTCTGCAACGGCCTGTGAAAACCTCAAAATGTGTCCGCAAGCGCTAAAACTAAAAAGCTAAATAATGACTTATATACCGGTATATATATATATATATTCACTCTTTAGGGCTACTAGTAATATAGTTAAATAAAATAAGTCAATTTCAATAACTTGTATAGCCTACTTTTAAAACAAAAAACTAAAAAACTATTAAGGGGTAGGCATAATCAGGTTATTTAAATTTACTTTTTTTTTAAATACGTATATATATACACATACCTTAACAAGTGTTAACAAGGTCTTCAGAAGTAAAACTTTAAATGTACTATAGTTTCTTTTTACAGGGTGAATTTTAAATGAGTTCTCCCCCTACTTTTTTCTACATTTCTTAAGGTATCAACTCCGAACCACGTCAGATCATTGTACAGTAGTAAGTACTTCATTTTGACTAGGTTTAAATTTTTGGCCGCCATATTGGATACAAAGTTATTTTTTCAAATGTAAAGGTAGGGTTGTGACCCATTATTTCAAACTAGAATTTTACGCTGAATACGATGCTGCAATCCGTTTTTACAAATATTGATCCTTTTTAAAGTTATGAGAACTTTTTATAACTTTATTTTTAGCCCATTATAACATTGTGCATTTACAAACTAAGGCCATAATCTCAAAATAGTGCTAGATAAAGATAAGTGGACATCACCATTCATTGTTGACCTATTTTCACTTGGTTATGACGGATGTATTTTTTTCAGCCGCCATCTTGGATCCGCCATTTTGAAATGTGATAAATTATTTTAAATATGAAGGTGATGTTGTGACCCATCGTTTTGAACTAATTTTTTATGCTGCAATTTTTTAACTTAATTTTTTTAACTTAATGCCGCAATCCGTTTGTTGTTATCAAGCTTTCTTGATAAAATATTACAATTATTTTATTTAAAATGTCAATATTTAAAAAACCAAATATGACACTGAAAAACAGATTGCGGCATTGAATTCAGCATACAAAATTAGTTCAAAATGATGGGTCACAACACCACCTTCATATTTAAAATAATTTATCACATTTCAAAATGGCGGATCCAAGATGGCGGCTGAAAAAAATACATCCGTCATAACCAAGTGAAAATAGGTCAACAATGAATGGTGGTGTCCACTTATCTCTATCTAGCACTATTTTGAGATTATGGCCTTAGTTTGTAAATGCACAATGTTATAATGGGCTAAAAATAAAGTTATAAAAAAGTTCTCATAACTTTAGAATGGATCAACATTTTTTTAAACGAATTGCAGCATCGTATTCAGCGTAAAAATGTAGTTTGAAACGGTGGGTCACAACCCTACCTTTACATTTGAACAAATAACTTTGTATCCAATATGGCGGATCCAAGATGGCAGCCAAAAATTTAAACCCAGTCAAAATGAAGTACTTACTACTGTACAATGATCTGACGTGGTTCGGAGTTGATACCTTAAGAAATGTAGAAAAAAGTAGGGGGGGAACTCATTTAAAACTCACCCTGTATAAACACACTAGGGATGGACGGGATTGAAATTTTAGTTCGGGACGGGATTTTTATTTCCTTCCCGATTTTCGGGACGGGATGGGACAGGATTTTTTTCTGTGCATAAAAAAAGTACTGTATTGCAGTTACCAAAAAAGACATACGAAATCAATTTTTACCATTTGTGGCACTGATCTATAAAAACCAAAAAATGGGTAACAATTTACAGGTACCTATAGAAACTTGTGACTCGCGGGTCACGGGGTGATCGTCTGTAGAACTCACGGTCACGGCGCGATCGTCGGTATGACTCCGCGGTCACGGGGTTATCGTCGGTATGACTCCACGGTCACGGTGCGATCGTCGTCATGACTCGCGGTCACGGCGCGATCGTCGGTATGACTCGCGGTCACGGCTCGATCGTCAGCATGACTCCGCCATCACGGCATGATCGTCAGTATGACTCCGCGGTCACGGCGCGATCGTCGGTAGGACTCTGCGGTCACGGCGCGATCGTCGGTAGGACTCCGCGGTCACGGGGTTATCGTCGGTATGACTCCACGGTCACGGTGCGATCGTCGTCATGACTCGCGGTCACGGCGCGATCGTCGGTATGACTCGCGGTCACGGCTCGATCGTCGGTAGGACTCCGCGGTCACGGCGCGATCGTCGGTAGGACTCCGCGGTCACGGCGCGATCCTCGGTATGACTCGCGGTCACGGCGTGATCGTCGGTATGACTCGTGGTCACAGCGTGATCGTCGGTAGGACTTCGCGGTCACGGCGCGATCGTCGTTATGACTCCGCGGTCACGGCGTGACTGTCGGTATGACTCCGCGGTCACAGCCCGATTGTCGTTATGACTCGCGGTCACGGTGCGATCGTCGGTTCAATAATCGCGGCCACGGCGCGATCGTCGTTATGACTCCGTAAATGTGTCCGCAGGCCCGCGTTTCTCGGCGTTTCGTGTCCGCGACAATGTCGCAGCGTCGCTCGTTGTTCTGCTTTGGGGTGTATCCCTACTGAAAGCCACAATTTCTTGTCTAAAAGTTTCTATGAATTAAAAAAAATTCAAAATAGTGTTTAACAAGTTTTATTTCTACTTTAGTTGTAATATCCGCATTCCGTAATACTATTGTTTGTATTACATTTACTCAAATTGACGCATTTGAAGCATTCCTACAAACATATCTATTCTCAGATGATGATTTGCTGTCTGTTTGCAGCATTACCAACCTCAAGTACTGGGGACGTAGTGAGCAAATCATCTCCAAGACTCTACAGCTGCTCAATGACTTGTCTGTCGGCTACAGTTGTGTGCGTAAACTAGTCAAGTTGGAGGAGGTGCAGTTCATGCTCAACAACCATACGGTACATTCACTTGTAGCTTTAGTACACATCTATATAATTAATACGCTACATGAAACTTTGTCGGTTGAACTCCTCCGCCATTTCTTAACCGATTTTATCCATTGACGTCTCATTGGAAAGAGCGTGTCACTTAGATTTGCAAACTGGCCTTACATTTTTGAAAAGTCCCTTGGGCTCTGTCCCAGTGGCTTTGAAAGTTCCCATGTCAAGAACATAATTGTTTACATTTTGATCAGCTGTATAATTAAATTGCTGTTATTTATTTTTCAATTCAATGAAACGCATTGAGTACATTTATTTACTATTTGAGTTTGTGTAAACATAACCCCCAAGACGGATCGTGTTAGTATGGTTGTATCTTAAATTTGTGTATTTATCGTTGTTTTGTGTCGCTATGACGGATCATGTTAAGATGATTGTAACTTAAATTTGTGTATTTATCGTTGTTTTGTGTAGCTATAATTTATACTAATTTGAAATAATAACTTCGCCAATATATCTGAATTTTTAATTTTTATGAGGCCTTTCGCCAGCTATGCTGGCATCATCAGACACATCACAAAACAAAAGTTTAATCCATGGTATCTCCAGGCGTTTTTTCATTTTTTTGAAATTTTGATTTTTATTGGGGATTTTCCCATAAAAACCCATAAAAAAACCGGAAAAATCGAATTTTCTCAAAAACTAGTATGTTGTAGCCCTTTAAATTCTGAAAAAAATTGTACAAATCCCATTTCTGTAAAAATTACGGTTCAAAAGTTATGGTAAATTATGTTATTTTCCCATAAAATAAAAAAAAATAGGATCTTAGACAAAAATCCGGGTTTGATTTAACATAGTATGTTAAGGTCCTTACAATTTTGATAGTTTTTTTTTTTCATTTTTTATACATTTTTATTTTTAATGACGATTTTCCCATAAAACCCCATAAAATAACGGAAAAATAGGATTTTCCCAAAAATGGCCCGAACGATTTTAATAAAAATTTAGTATGTTATAGTCCTTTAAATTCTGAAGAAAATTGTAAAAATTCCTTTTTCGTATATTTACTCTCACCGCTTACACATGATAAAGGTTGTTGACAAACTTATGGGAGAAAGTATGTGTCAGAATGCTGATACCGTTTATTTTTCTTTTAATACCTCCGACGCGACGACAACGAAACATACGACAGGAGGCGTAATCTTGATAACGACCGCAGCTACAGAACAGTGGCGCGTAATAGGCTTAACTCATCACAGTCAGCACCTGACCCTGGACAATCTCAACTATTAGGTTACAAATGCACGGTAACACTACCACAAAACGACTTTTCGCTCTCAATTGGCCCTCTAACAATGACCTGTGTTGCCTGTACAGCGAGGCATTTTGATAAGGAGAAAACCGGCCGGAATGCTTAAGGTCTATCAATAACGAAGATAACATGGCCTGAGTTACACACCGGTAATCTTTGAGTTGACTCTTAAACTCATTGTAAATATGACTGTTATTTGTTTTGAAATAACTCCTGTAATACTTTGCAATTGCTCGAATTCAAGCAACATGTACACTAGTTAGTTCTAAATTTACTTTTTAAATACTTTGCAAAGTTGCTATGTCAAATGAAGTTTAAATATAAATTACTTTAACTTGTAACTGCAAGATATCTTGCTGTGTTTTTATTAATATTACAGTTCAAACTGTTGTTACTAGTTTAAAATCTAGAGAATTGCAAGATAAAACAAACCATAGGAAAATCATACAAGCCAAGGTTTGTCTGACAAGGTGTGTTGTGTAGGCTACATTATTTGTAATTTTTTATTAGTATGGTTGTAAATTACATGTTTATAACAAGTTTATTTTTTTTTCCTAAGTACAACAAAGTCCAGTACAAAGATTGTGTTTACGTCTGAAAACTTTTCTTTCCAGAATAAAGCAAGAGATTGTGTTAAAGGGTAGTAATTCTTGACTGAACCAGGTTCTTGATGTCTTGATTTATGCCAACTTTAGATCTTTGATTCTTGATTCTTCCCTGGGTAAACAAAGTCATGTAATGAAGTTGTGTTTCAGAGTGAACATTTTCTTCCCTGGGTCAACAAAGGCCTGTAATGAAGTTGTGTTTCAGATTGAACATTTTCTTCCCTGGGTCAACAAAGGTCTGTAATGAAGTTGTGTTTCAGATTGAACATTTTCTTCCCTGGGTCAACAAAGGCCTGTAATGAAGTTGTTTTTCAGATTGAACATTTTCTTCCCTGGGTCAACAAAGGTCTGTAATGAAGTTGTGTCTCAGATTGAACATTTTCTTCCCTGGGTCAACAAAGGCCTGTAATGAAGTTGTGTTTCAGATTGAACATTTTCTTCTCTGGGTCAACAAAGGTCTGTAATGAAGTTTTGTTTCATATTGAACATTTTCTTCCCTGGGTAAACAAAGGCATTTTATGAAGTTGTGTTTCAGATTGAACATTTTCTTCCCTGGGTCAACAAAGGTCTGTAATGAAGTTGTGTTTCAGATTGAACATTTCCTTCCCTGGGTAAACAAAGGTCTGTAATGAAGTTGTGTTTCAGATTGAACATTTTCTTCCCTGGGTCAACAAAGGTCTGTAATGAAGTTTTGTTTCATATTGAACATTTTCTTCCCTGGGTAAACAAAGGCATTTTATGAAGTTGTGTTTCAGATTGAACATTTTCTTCCCTGGGTCAACAAAGGTCTGTAATGAAGTTGTGTTTCAGATTGAACATTTCCTTCCCTGGGTAAACAAAGGTCTGTAATGAAGTTGTGTTTCAGATTGAACATTTTCTTCCCTGGGTCAACAAAGGTCTGTAATGCAGTTTTGTTTCATATTGAACATTTTCTTCCCTGAGTAAACAAAGGCATTTAATGAAGTTGTGTTTCAGATTGAACATTTTCTTCCCTGGGTAAACAAAGGTCTGTAATGAAGTTGTGTTTCAGATTGAACATTTTCTTCCCTGGGTCAACAAAGGCCTGTAATGAAGTTGTTTTTCATGTTGAACATTTTCTTCCTTGGGTCAACAAAGGTCTGTAATGAAGTTTTGTTTCATATTGAACATTTTCTTCCCTGGGTCAACAAAGGCATGAAATGAAGTTGTGTTTCAGATCGAACATTTCCTTCCCTGGGTCAACAAAGGCCTGTAATGAAGTTGTGTTTCAGAGTGAACATTTCCCATTCCTGGGTCCGAGTGTTGCTGTCAGTGAGATGAGGTGTCGCTCCATGTTCTACACATCATTGGGACGTCTATTGATGGTGGACTTAGGAGAGGACGAGGACAGGTTCGACACATTCATGATGCCCCTAACAGGTAGGCTTATTCTGTTTCATTTTTTATAATATTATTGTTTTTTAGAAATTATGTTTAAAGAATACTTTGAAAATCTTGTCCTTAAGATGCCCTAGCTAGTTGAACATAAATAAACAAACTGAATATTATTGTCGATGTTATCACAAATATCACACACTTGATAGATGGTAAAACTAATTCTTTTAATTAGGGAGAGGGGGAATACGTTTTTGCACACAAGTGGCTATCCTGTAGTGTGGGACTCCCAAGAAGTTTAAGACCCATAGACGGCCTGCTAAATACTCCCGCTATATCAAACCTGCAGGCTAAGCAAATTTCAATTAGTTTCATTGGATTTCTATTAAAATATTTCCATAAATAAATCATATTTATTCCCTATCTAATTCAAACTAAATTTAACGAGCAATTAGCTGCTACAAGGAAAGCAAAATGTATTTTTTGGTTCAAATATTAATAGTATAGTATAGGATGAAATCAGTAAATCTTCCTCATTTAATCAAAATATATCCATAAACAAGCAAACTACAACAGTTTTCTTTTTCTCCATTAAAATATTAGAATTTTAAATGCATAATTTTATGGAATTTTCTCCGTAACCTTGAATTGAACAGCAACACTTCAATGTGCAAAATTGTTCATTTTTGTAAGCTCTAATGAAATGGCTGTAATGAAATACATTTTCATGTTTTAAGGGTAAAAATTTGCTAAAACCAATTTTTGAAATCCTTATAACACCCTGATCCCATGACCCGATCTTGCTGGTTCGGGAACTCAATCATGTTTATCCAGCTCTACATATTCATGCCAAGTTTCTTTTAAATCAGACACAAATTGTTTGAGTTATCATTTTTGCAGACATATAAATAACGTATTGTGTTTTTGGCCTCTGTTAACATTAAAATGAAAAAAGAAAATTGGTCTAATAGCTTCTTCTTTATAAGAAAATTTGCTTAAACCTCGTCTACTCTATGGACACTAGCCTTAGACCACTTGTTGCCCTTCATCAATATTTTTGCCAATTATTTTACCAATAATATTACTTTTGAAAGGAAAAATGAATACTGGATTTTATTATATCGATAAATAATATTTCTGATAACAATCAGTGATATCAAGAATTTGTGCTAAAAAATCAATTTGATTCCAATTACAGTAGACTCCTTCTTATCTGGACTCCTTGGGACCGAGGCCAGTCCGGATAAAGGTTTTTCCGGTTAAACCGACGTCCCCAAAAACTCGTTTAAACGGACCGTTTAAATGCATACTGTATAAGCCAATAATGATTATTACGTATTTAGATGGGTGATCACTGGTCTCAAATCTTTCCCATGAGAACAGTCGTTTCAGTACCGTCCACATTCTGCCGATCTAGTCCGATTAAACTGATAAACTGATGTCCAGTTAAAAGGTATGCGGATAAGAGGGAGTCTACTGTAGTGAAATCTTAAAATAAGTATCCTAAGTGATGTGCATTTAATTTTTTCAGCTGCTTTTAAGTCAATAGGAACAATGCTGGAATCAGTAATATCAAGAATTTGTGCTGAAAATCAATTTGATTCCAATTATTGAGATATCAAAATAAGTATCATAAGTGATGTTGTGCATTTAAATTTTTTCAGCTGCTTTTGAGTCAATAGGAACAATGCTGGCCTCAGCGGAGACTCCCCTATTTGCTGCAGAAGAAGCCAAGAAAGCACTGATAGGTCTGGCCAGGGACCTGAGAGGCTTGGCGTTTGCATTCAACACTAAATCATCCTACATGATGTTGTTTGACTGGATGTATCCTTTAACTATACTGATTAACCAAAGTGTATATATTACTATAGTATGCTTCCTCGTAGTTAACAATATTTATTGGGGATTTATCTATTTACTGACAGAGGAAGTGTAATCATGAACTCAACTTGTCAAAATATATGTATGCTGTAAAAAGGCACTAGTTTTACAATAAATAAAATACTAAGCTATAGGAAAGTTTAAAAAAACTACATATTTGCAGACTTATAGAGTTATAGGCTGGATTTAAAACCTCAGAACAGGAAAAACTTCAAAGTAGGCCTATCTACTCGTTCAAAGAATCAGATGATGAGCCACTTATTTAACTCGCTGCCGTTCAGTTTTTAAAATAGTTTGACACAGTCTATCTGGGATTCCGGTCAGAGACGAAGCCTTCAAGTAATCAAGTAAGTATGTATTCAAATCCAAGTTGATTGTAGTTTGAAGAAACTTTGTCTATGAAAAAACATATATAACAATTTAGTAGCACTGACCTCAATCTAATTATTTGAGTGGACATTAGCCTTGACCATTGACTAGATACCCCTCCTACACCCCTATCCTGCTGCATGCCATGGAACTGTGGTACAGAGAACCTCAAGTCACCACTCCAGTCCTCAAACTGTTTGCTGAACTTGTACAGAACAGATCTCAGAGGTTACAGTTTGATGCTTCCTCGCCCAACGGCATCTTGCTGTTTAGGGAAGCCAGTAAAGTCATATGCAGTTATGGTAAGTTGCAACTGGACCAAAGAAGGAGTTCATTTAAAATTTATGATTAGTTATCTGACAATTAGTATGGCCTCCATATTCTGTGCCCTAACTCTGCAAGCAAAAGTGTTTAAGGAATCATGATTTTCACCTAAAGTTTATTTGGTGTCTTACGACACAGCCAATATTTGGTGTCATAACATATGTGTAGCAGCCAACAGCACTCTCGGTTTCTGCTTTTTAAAACAAACCATTATCTAACAAATTTTAACTATTGCAAAATCATTTTTGACAGATTTGGGTTATACACAATACAATACAATTACAGTAGAACCACTCATATCGACCAAGCCTATGGCTGGATAACGGTTTGGCCAGATAAACCAACCTATTATAAAACTGATAATTTATACCTATATAACAATAAGCAATTACAAGTAAATGTAGTCAAAAGTAGTGTTTTAGCTTTGACTATCAATATAACTTCAGTATCCAATAGTCAATGGTTTTAGTCTCTGATTATTTTGTTTTCTTTTAGGAAAAAAAAAATTAACAGTTTCCAAAATTAACAGAAAGTTTATTCAAATGAAAAACAACTTAAGTAACCAACAAAAAATTCCGTATTATGGATAATTTAGATAGAAAACATACATTATTTTAATTATAATTATAGATGGAGTTTAAATTACTCAGCTCATCCATTGACTTTAAAACGATCAAGTTACTTTTTTTCTCACCCTACTGTAAAATTTGAAGAGTTTAAGCCTACTAAACAAATAAATCTTTATTGTCACGTATAACGTTTAAAAATAGGGATGAACAGGATTGAATTTTTTGTTCGGGACGGGATTTTTACTTTCTTCCTAATTGTCGGGACGGGATAACTCTGCGGTAACTTCGCGATCGTAGGTATGACTCCGCGGTCACGGGATGATCGTCGGTATGACTCTGCAGTTACTTCGCAATCGTCGGTATGACTCCGTGGTTACGACTCCGCGGTCACGGCGCAATCTTTGGTATGACTCACGGTTTCTGCGGGATCGTCGGTGTGACTCCGCGGTCATGATAACGCGATCGTCGAAATGACTGTGCGGTCACGGCGTCATCGTCGGTATAACTCCGCGGTAACTTCGTGATCGTCGGTATGACTCCGCGGCCACGGCATGATCGTCGGTATGACTCCGCGGCCACGGCATGATCGTCGGTATGACTCCGCGGCCACGGCATGATCGTCGGTATGACTCCGCGGTCACGGCATGATCGTCGGTATGACGCCGCGGTCACGACGCGATCGTCGAAATGACTTCACCTCCTGCGTTCGCGGAACTATCGTGAACATCTCTCGTGATAGCGGCGTCATCGTCACTCGCTAAGGGGTAAAACCGCCAACGATCGGATCAAATCCCGTCCCGAAAAATTCCCGAATCTAACGTAATCCCATCCTGATAATCGGGAATATTTTTTTATTTCCCGAAAATTTCCCGAAATTTCGGGACCCGTCCATCTCTAGTTTACATAACATAGCAATGCTATAAAACAGGTGACATTGTCAAAATACAAATACCTTAAGACTAAGGAGTTATAAAAGACTAAAATAAACTAAAACTATAATACCCCCGCCGCAGCATTCCTACCGACTAAGCGAATTTCCATTTGTCTGAACTGATTTAAATAACATTAGGTTTAACAAGTACCTAGGTTTGCTGCTACAAGAAAACTAATTAAGCGAGTTTTTTGGTAAAATATTAATAGCTTAGTATAAAATAAATAAATTGGCCAAGTTTAATCCAAATATATCAATAAACAAGCAAACTACATCATTTTACAATATTCTCCATAAGAATAACATGGGAATTTTAAATTTACAATTTTTGGAGTTTTCTCCATTACCAAAAACCGTACAAAAACACAAAAATACTTTTATATACTAAATTATTTGCTTTTTTAAGCTCTTTAATAAGGTCTAGAGAGAAATTGAGAAATTTTGTGGTTTGAGGGTCAAAAATGAGAAAAACCATTTTTTACCCCATAAAAGTCCCCGTAAAACACTGTTCCCATGGTCCGATCATGCTGGTTCGCGAACTCATTCAAGTTTATACTTCCTTACACCTTAAAACCAAATTTCATCAAAATCGAAAAAAAATTACTCAAGTTATCGCGTTCACGGACGTATAAAAATTTGAACGAATATCGTTTTTGGCCTCTGGGGACATCAAAATGAAAAAGTAAATCGGTCAAGGGTCTAGGTCTTACCGTGCCACCTACGGTAATAGCTACTTCCCTATAGGGAAATTCGCTAAAAATACTAGCCGTAACCCGCGGGCTTTGCCCCGTTTAACTTTAACGTTTAACACGTCCTGACGTCCTGGTTGAAGTTCGTTCCCTATGCCAACTGACTTTTTGGTTATCTTATAAAAAGATAGGGCATTTGCCAGGAATTATTAAGGAAATTGACAGGAAAGCAGGCTTACCTTTAAATAAGTCCATAGAGACACATAACACATCACAAAATTAAAAGTAGAAATTTTGTGATGTGTTATGTGTCTCTATGGACTTATTTAAAGGTAAGCCTGCTTTCCTGTCAATTTCCTTAATAATTCCTGACTTTTTGGTTAAAGTTTGTTCGCTACGCTCACTCACTTTTAGGTTAGAGCTCATTCGCTGCGCTCACTTGCCTTCAGGTTAGCTTGTTAGCTACGCTAACTTGCCTCCAAGTTGAAGTTCGTTCGCTACGCTCACTCACCTTTTGGTTGCAAATTAGCTGTTGTCATAAATGTAAAAGAAATAATAGTGCTGCACCCTGTTGGTAATCCTTGTAACTTTAATGCTATTGAACGTCATAGAACAGAACCAACTTGTTTAATTGAAACAGCTGTTAAGATTCATTAATTCCATTTAAATATGAGTACTCATAAGGTTAACATGGGAAACTCCAGAGCCACTGGGGCGGAGCCCAGAGGTCGGAGGGTAAAATCATTTCTTAGTGAGCGTCTACTACCCAAAAGGAAGATGCCTGCCAAGTTTCAGGTTCCTAGGTCAGGGTTGCCACCAGCCATGAAAACCTTGAAAAGCGTGAATTATGCGTGAATTTAGGTGACCATGAAAAAGTGTGTGAATTATGCGTGAATTTCGCCATTGGACCATGAATTCTCAAAATCATTATTAATAATTCAGCCAAAACCCCTAAATGTGCTGAATCAAATACTCCGTATTAAAACCATTCTCGAAATGAACACCGAGATAAAACGTCAAAGTGGGAGTGTCAAGATAAAAAGTTTTGTTGCCATGCCACGAACAGAAACGATTGCGTAGTTTATTCAAGGTCAAATCCGATCGTAACCGACGTCATTGACTATATATACCTCAGAAGACATCCCATAGCCATAGTGGACCTGTCGCCAGCAATTTGTTGGCTAGGAGCGCTAGAACAGCGCTAGCTTGTGGTGCGATCTATCTGTAAAGGTTAGAAACAGTCTCGACGCATGCGCAGACGAGTAGATGAGTACTGTACTGAGCAGTCGACCGCTCAGCGCTCAGCTCCTCCTGCTACGATCAGACGATAGCTGTGTGGCCGTGAGGGGGCGGGAGAGTGGAGTAGTGGAGAGAGTATACAATGCGTCGCTGTCACTACAACAATATCCAGAATGAAAGACAATGAGCTGAGCAAAAACAAAAACTACTCTCGATCAGCTGTGGTGACACATCACTCGCACTACACTATGTGAATGTTTTTAAGAAATATGAAGAGTGGTTAATGTGTAACTCTGAGTGTTACGAACATAGAGTGTTTGTGATTAACAAACTATGTGACGTACTTTTCCACAAATTTGACTTGCAGTATCACGCGAGTTAACTAATGCTTCACCAATCACGATGTCGGGACTAACTCGAACTTGTCGTGGTAGTTGCTGGTGAGGAACTTTCCTATCTCGTGGCTAGTGAGGAACTCACTTTCCTGCTTGCCGTCTGAGGGTTCCTCGGTTCATCCCTCTCGCTCCCCTCTCTAGCAAAGTAGGGGGCTCAGCTGATCCGGAACGTTTGCTTGCTGTTTGCTAACCCGAAAAAAAGCTAGCCGGCCGCCGTCGTCTGCAGCCGTCGTCAGTCGCTCGAGCTTGTTGTTGTTGACTGTAGGTTATGTTGTGCTTGTTTCACACGACAATGAGTTTTAACTTCAAGTTGTCAGTTTATATTACTCACACCGCATTTCCTCACGTCTTTGAGGCGGATTATTGGCCTAAGGCCATGATCTGCGGGTTTACTAAGTGTAGAAAGTTTCTTCAAAGTACTAAGCCGGGTTGAGCCCTAGCTTGCGAAACACATCGCTGGTGAGTCAATAAGCTATAAAACACTGTATAAGGTTTATGCCACGCTCATACAGTATTAATAACTCTCGTTCTACACTTATTCATTACCAGACACAACAGTGTATCATGCCTATACTTTACTGAAGATGTTATAACTAAGGTTAGCCTTCTAACCTATAACCTTAGTTAGGGCTGGTAGGCTATGCCTAGGGATAGGCTAGACCTAGGAGTAGGCTAGTTTGACCCCCCCTCAAAATAGGCACGTTACACTCCCTACCAACTTCGGGTGCAAAAAAAAAACAGCAAAAAAAAAAAAACGACTGCAACTCCAGGGTCAGGTTGGCTCATCGCACATCCTGCCCTGATCCCTCTGACGGTCTTCTCATACTTGCTCTTCGTCTTCTGGGCCAAGGATGGTTTATCACACACCCTGCCATATCGTTCGTTCTTACGTCCATCTTGTGACTTAGAACTCTCGTCACTTCAACGACGTTCTTTTAGAGGAATCCTCTCCTCCTCTCGTTCGTTGAGACGTCTTCTTTTGGGACTGGATGGCTTATCGCTCATCATACCCACGGGTCAGGTTGGCTAAGCGCACAGTCCCTGCCCGGTGTCACTGCCCCTTCCACCGCAGTGATCTCGTGGCGGCCTTCCATCCGTTAGTTGCCGCCCCCGTAATCGTCACTGGCAGCTACTTGCTGCCCAGCGGGCTGTCAGTCCTCCTGACCAGCCTAAAAGAAAACGAGGAAAACAAAACAAAAACGCCTCCTGGCGAAAATAAACTAAAGAAAAATAAAGGCTCCTGCCTAAACGAAAAAACAAAACTGAAGAGTTAACTCCACTTCTTCAACTCGTTCGTGCCCGCGCTCAGGGGTTTCACACACCCTGGGCGTCAATGATGCTGCGTAGCTGGTGCGGCCTCAGACGCACGTGGCTCCCATCCTCCAGCTCTACTCGCCACCTCCGGCCTCTTCTGCTGTTTGGCTGACCGCTGGTTCGTTCAGCTCTTTCCAGGATCCGCAGAAGGTCTTCTGTCACCACGACGCGGTCACCAGGTTGCCATTTGCGACAAATCTTCGAGGGCCGTCGGGGTCTCGATGATGTTCGGTTGGTGGGGCTCACCGCACCCACCGAGTGACGCTGCCGACGATGACGGGGGGAGTTTTGAGGCCGGGCTGAACGCTCCGGTCCCAATCGTAGATGCGCCGATAGACGAACCGTCCTGGTCCAACGTCCTGGAGGGTCTCGACGACGTTGATGAGTCGATCGCCTGGGGTTTCGTTGGCCTCTGGGCAACGTTGGCGTTGACTGCCGGCGCGCTTCGGTAGTCTGCCCATCCCGGGATCCTCTCACAGGTGAAGCATGGACGGTTCGCCGGACGTTCCACGTAACCCTCTTCGCCGGGGATTTTCTGGGAAACCGTATCGGTGACTTAATCAGAAGGGAAGGTCTGGCTGGTGAAGTTGAAGGTCCTGGTGAAGGTATTTCAACTAGGTCCTCTTCCTCCTCCTCGAGGTCGGAGTGGTCCAACGATAGGGTCGGTGACCCTGGACCTGTCATGTCGTCTGTGTCCTCCTGAGGCTTAGGGGGCTCTTCGCTCCCCTGCCTCTTTTCCTGGACTTCGCACGTCTTCTGGCGTATGGCGGGGAAGAGAGTACTTGGATATCCTTTGCAGCCAAGAGATTGTTCCAACTCTGCAAACGTTGGGTCATCCTGCAGGCAAACCATGGCCTCACTCCCGTCTCTCTCCTTCACCAAGAATGAGACGGGGTTTACGGGCCGGGACCCTGCTGGAGGACGAAACCGATCCCTGCCCCGTACCTCCAGGCTTCCCATGTCCTCCTGGTCGAATCTTCTGCGCCGTAGGACAGAGGCGATCTTCACTCTTCCTCGCAGTGCGCTGATGGGCTGCCCCTCCAGGCCGGCCTCCCTTGCCAGCAACTCGGCGAAGGCGAGCACATAGATGCCGGCCGCTTCGTTGGCTGCAATCTTTGGTGTTCCCTCGGGGGTCTCCCTCTTCGTCCACTCGCAGGGGTTCAATGACACACCCTGGATTTTGGCGACGTCACCGAGGTACTGCAGTACCGTGTCCATTTCCGCTGCTCTCTCACAGCCTGCCGGGTCGTACGCCACCAACTCCTTCTTCGCAGGTCTTGCCACAACCAGCGACCATCGGTGAGGGTGAGATGGAGGTAGCAGCAGAGGGAAGAGTAGAAGGTCCCGTGTCAGGATGTTGGCCGCAGGGTTCTTCCTCTTCGTACCACTGTACCCTCCGGTCTTGTAGTTCGCCAAGAAGTTACCGTCGGCGGCCCAGATGGTTGGTAGGGTCGGGTAGTACAGTCCCCGGCGCTCCACTATCCTCAGGTAGGCAGATACCACCTGCCGGTTTATCACACGGCCAGGGGCGAGCGTGTCCAAGTCAGCGGAGGACACTGCTACCAGGGGTCTCAAAAGTGCCATCTCGAAGTTACCTAGGACAGAGAAGAGTATTAAAACAAGGCCACTTGTAACCACATTGCCGTCACCCACACGAATCAGAAGTTAACCCACGAGGATCCCAACCTTCACCAGTAGTTAGTCGGTTAACACAACACACGACATTAACTAATGGAGCCATCACTCTGTATGGGGGTTTATTGGTCTCCGCACCATGATCACCTCCCAACAGGTTTACAGTGTAGTCCTGGCATGATAGGGCTTCAGGTCTTTGACGTGGCAGACTTGGACTTCCTGCTTGTCAGGGTCCCGAATCTCGTAAAGGTTCGCTCCACGTCTCTTGACTACCTCCACGGGTCCACCGAACTTCGGCGCGAGCTTGCCTACGACCGCGTCGGCCGCCGATGAAAGGACCCTCAGACGTCTTAACACGAGGTTGCCAGGACGGTAGTCCACCTCCCGTCTCCGGAGGTTATAGTACCTGGCTTGTCTCTCGTAGGCCGCCTTCAGGTTTTCTCGAGTCAGCTGGTAAATTCGGCTAAACTCTCGCTGTCGGTTGCGGTGAACTTCGTCTAACGCCGGCTCACGCTCCTCGGTTGTCTCCTGAAGTGGAGGACCTCGCACGGCGTTAGGCGCTCTCAACTCACGGCCGAGGAACAGCATCGCCGGAGTGTGCCCTGTCGAGTCATGGACTGCCGAATTCATGGCAAACTGGAATTCGCCCATGTGCACATCCCAGGACCGATGATTATCTTTCACGAATTGTGAAATCATGGTCTTTACCACCCGGTTAGCTCTCTCCACCGGGTTCGACTGGGGACTGTAGGGAGCCGTATTCGTGTACTTGATGTTCCAGTCTGCCGCCAGGGTTTTGAACAGTCCCGAGACGAACTGCGTCCCATTATCGCAGATCAGGGTCTCGGGTGCCCCGTACCGCAGTATGACCTCCTTAGTCTTTGTAACTACACTCCTGGCAGTGGCAGCTCCAATCGGGCACAACTCGACCCACTTGCTAAAGGTGTCTTGCAGCACTAACAGGAAACGATGCCCCCTGCCTGACCGGGGCAACGGGCCCACCAAGTCAGCAGAGACAGTGCACCACGGACCCTTCGGACTACGTAGGTACATCTTTCCCGCCGGTTTGACCTGCTCCACCTTATAGCGTTGGCACACATCGCAGGAACGCACGTACTCTTTGACCTCTCTCCTCCAGTTTGGCCAATAGTAGCTGGCACCGACTCTCGCTAGGGTTTTCTTCACACCTAGGTGTCCAGCTGTTGCTGCGTCGTGGTTTTCTCGAAGGACGTCCTTTACCTGGTCAGACTTAACACAGGTCTTCCAGACGGGGTTACTACCACTCCTGCGTCTTGGACTACGATAAAGTTGTTCCTCCACAACTCTAAACCGGGGATACGTCTGAGGTCTCTGAGTTACGGCTCGTAACATCCTGCTGTACCAGTCTCGGGGCTCCGGGGCTGAACGCTCCTCGGGTGTCGTATCGTCGTTTTCGGGTGGGACTTCGACAGCTGGGCCTTCGGCTAGAGGAGGTTGAGTCACCTCGCTCTCGTCCTCTCTGGCAGCTCGCTCGTCTTGCCTCGCTGTGCCAGGATTATCGGCGATCGGTTGATCCAGCGTTTCCCTCCGATGCGCCTCCCGTTCCCTCCTTTGGGCTCTCGTCAGTACCGCCACCTCGAGAGGAGGATCACCTCGCTCACTCTCGGGTTCACTAGGGGATTCCACCGGCTGCCTTGACAACGCGTCCGCAACCCGGTTCAAGGCTCCTTTGCGGTACTGGATTTCGAAGTCATACTGTTGGAGTTCCATGATCCACCGGGCTAGACGTCCACTAGGCTCATGTAACCTCATAAGCCACTTCAGTGCGACGTGGTCGGTGATCGCTACGAAGTGGTACCCCTCCAGATACGGCTTGAACTTTCGAGTGGACCACACCAGGGCTAAACACTCCTTCTCCGTCGTGGAGTAGTTTCTCTCTGGGTCCGTCAACAGCCGGCTAGCGTACGCAATGACGACCTCCTTTCCGTCATGTTTTTGCGTCAACGCCGCTCCTAGCCCCATGTTCGATGCGTCAACCTGCAGCATAAACGTCTTCGTAAAATCGGGGCAAGCTAACACTGGGGCGGAGGCTAACCGACGTTTAATGTCTGCGAAGGCGGCGTCCTGCTTTGGTCCCCAAGACCATTTTGCGTCCTTCTTCAGCAGAAGTCGCAGTGGAGCCGTCGCGTCAGCGAATCGGTCGATGAAGCGTCTGTACCACGACGCTAGACCCAAGAAACTCCGGAGTGCTCTGGCGTTTCGGGGAACGGGGAAATCCTGCACAGCTCGTATCTTCTCTGGATCAGTTGCGATGCCTCCGTCGCTTACTACGTGGCCCAAGTACTTCAGCTCCCGCTTGCAGAAATGGCACTTCTCGGGGTTAAGTTTCAGGCCTGCTTCTCGCAAGCGCCTGAACACCTCTCGGAGAAGCTGCAAGTGTTCGTCAAACGTCTGCGACACTATTACCAGGTCGTCGAGATAAGCAAACGCTCTGGGCTCTAGCTCCGGGCCAATGATCTTGTCCAGAAGACGCTGGAAGGTGGCTCCGGCGGAGTGCAGCCCGAACGGCATTACCGTGAACTGGTATAGCCCCAGACCTGGTACAGTGAAGGCTGTGACAGGTCGGCTCTCCTTGGCCAACGGGACCTGCCAGTAGCCACTCTTCAGATCGAGGGTGCTGATGTAGTGGGCGGGACGCAGTTTTTCCAGGATGGCATTGATCCTTGGCAGAGGATAGGCGTCTGGGATGGAACTCTCGTTGACCTTACTCATGTCGATGCAGAACCGATATTTACCATCACCCTTTTTGATGAGAACCACCGGGGAACTCCACGGGCTGCGGGAGGGTTCAATCACTCCTTCCTGCAGCATCGATGCCACTTCCCGGTTTATAATCTCTTGCATGGCAGGGTTCCTCGGGTAATACCGTTGCTTTATGGGGGCCGCGTCATCTTTCAGCCGGATCACGTGCTCCGCTAGAGTCGTACGGCCTTCTACCGAGTCGAACTTCGGCAGTTCCGATCCCAAGAACTCCTCTAACGCACTGTCCTCTTGGCTGGACAGGCTCTTGAGGGCATTCACCGCAGCTCCGGCTGGTTCATCACCAGCGGGGCGGTTTACCAATGGAACGTGGAATCGAAGCATATTCAAGTCTTCTATACACTTCATACCCAGTACCATATCCGTCGTTAGTCCGGGTACTGCTAAGGCATACCATTCGTGGGGCCTTCCTGCGACCATTCCCTTCAGTCTGTACAGTTTATCCACCATACAACTGGAGCCGTCGGCCATCCGCAATTCTACCGGTCTTCGTTCCGGGTAAACTCGGTGTCTCTGCAGTAGAGCGATCACCTGATCCCCTATCAGGTTTACTACAGCTCCCGTATCTACCAAGGCTCTGAGGTGTTCTCCCAGGAGATTAACGACGACGAAGGGCCTCTCATCCACACAGCGTACCACGGGGTTTACTCCACCCGCCATGGTCACCGCTGGTTTATCCGAGTCTGCTGGGCGCACCTTGGGGTTCATGGCACGCCCAAAGGTTTCTATTGCCTGCAGCCAGCGTCCCCACTCCTCTGAGGTCGTTCGTCGTGGTCTCTGGGTCTCGGTCGACCTCCTTGACTCCGAGCCCATTGCCCGTTTCCCTGTTGCCAGCAGCACGATCTGGTCAACACGCCTCGTCTACCACACACGCCGCATCTCAAGACCCGAGGCTTAGTACAGTCTCGGGAAAAGTGGCCGTTCTCTTGGCAATTCCAGCAGTTTGGGTCGAATTTCCCTGCTCCAGTCCTCCCAGGAGTTGCCTGTGGACCTCGTTCTCCCAAAGCGCGTGGTGGCTGCTTCTCCCGTGGAATCCCGTGGGGTCGGCTGCTTCTCCGGAGGCGGCATCCTCGTCCTTTGAACCTGACGAACGTCTTGTGAGGCGCAGTTCACCACCGCGCTCTCATATCGTGCACTTCGTCTCTTCGGGCAGTAGGCTGTCTCTGGAACCAGGGTCAGAGAAGGCTGAGGAGGTGGTCGGAACGTCTGCTTATCCCGGAGATAAGCCTCGTACTCATCTGCCCGTTCAATCAGCTGGGACAGGGTCGTGAAGTCACTGCGTCGCACCAGTAGCTTGTACTCTGGCCGCATGTTGGCAAAGATCAACTCGATCTTGGCGAACTCAGAGTAGTTGCCGCTGCGTCGAATGAGGGTAGAGATTGCCGTGACGTATTCCCGGAACAGCTCGTTCTCTCCTTGAGTCCGTCGTCGGATCTCGTCTTCCAGGTTTCTCTGGTAGCCTCCAGGGAGGTAGTACACCACGAAGGAGTCTCGGAATTCCTTGAAGGACCTCCACGAGGCTTTCATGTTCCGATACCACAGTAGTGCAGGCCCTGTTAGCAGCTCCGGCATCGCCTTGAGAATTTCGTCCCTTGACAGAGAGTAGGCCTCGATCAACTCCTCAAGGCGCTCGAGGAATGACACCGGATCCTTCCTTCCATCGAAGCGGAGGTTCCACTTGCGCACAGTACTGCAAAGTGCCGCAAAATCGTTCCGTGAGCCAGTCTCGCTCCCACTGCAACGGGGCTCTGGGGCTATCGGCTCCTCGAAGAAATTCGGATCCGCCAGGAACTGTGGTGGTTTCGCACACACCACTGGTGGTACAGGGGGTCTGTAGAGGTCACCGTACGTCACCTGCGTGGAGGGTACGTGTCGTGGGGCAGGTGGCAATCCTAACCATAGGGACTCAGGATTTGTGTCTCGCTGAACGTCCCTAGGCTCTCGCAGCAGCTCGGAGAGGGCTCTTCGCACCGTCATCGAGTCTGCATTAGGAGACAGGCCGAGCATCTCTCGAATGCTTGTGGCCTCGTCCAATGAAGGGTTTACCAAGAATGAAGGAGCTGATCGTTGGGTTGCCAGGTTCACCCCCGCACCATCACCTTCAAGGTTGAGGTTTAACGGCACGTTTCGTATGGGCTGGTAAGCAGGTTGAGTCGTAGGAGTAGCTGATGAGGGGCCCTGGTTGAGTGAGATCTTCCAGTAGTCCGCCAGCCGTCGTCTCAACTCAGCCACCGTACCATCTGTGTCTAGTCCATGCTGAGACATCTCGGTGATCAGCGCTGCCTTTGGCATGGTGTGAATCCACCCAACCCGGGGATCGTCAGCTGGAGACTTTGGGTAAGCTGAAACCGCAGGGTGGGTCTCCGTTGTTGTCGTCGTATGGGTGGCACTCACGGTAGACGTCACCGCAGTTACCACCGTTGTCGTAGGCTCTGTAGAAGCCGTCCTCGTAGTCAAAGGCTGGTCTCCCGCCTTGGACTTCTCGGTGTTCGTCATCTCTGCTCGTCACCACTCGTCGGTTGTCTCGTCGAAGTTGGCTGCGTTGTTGAAGTCCTCTGGACGTCTCGCTCTCTCGCTGGTCTCTCGCAGAAGCTCAGCAACGCAGTCCCTGTTCGGGCGCCATAATTGTGACGTACTTTTCCACAAATTTGACTTGCAGTATCACGCGAGTTAACTAATGCTTCACCAATCACGATGTCGGGACTAACTCGAACTTGTCGTGGTAGTTGCTGGTGAGGAACTTTCCTATCTCGTGGCTAGTGAGGAACTCACTTTCCTGCTTGCCGTCTGAGGGTTCCTCGGTTCATCCCTCTCGCTCCCCTCTCTAGCAAAGTAGGGGGCTCAGCTGATCCGGAACGTTTGCTTGCTGTTTGCTAACCCGAAAAAAAGCTAGCCGGCCGCCGTCGTCTGCAGCCGTCGTCAGTCGCTCGAGCTTGTTGTTGTTGACTGTAGGTTATGTTGTGCTTGTTTCACACGACAATGAGTTTTAACTTCAAGTTGTCAGTTTATATTACTCACACCGCATTTCCTCACGTCTTTGAGGCGGATTATTGGCCTAAGGCCATGATCTGCGGGTTTACTAAGTGTAGAAAGTTTCTTCAAAGTACTAAGCCGGGTTGAGCCCTAGCTTGCGAAACACATCGCTGGTGAGTCAATAAGCTATAAAACACTGTATAAGGTTTATGCCACGCTCATACAGTATTAATAACTCTCGTTCTACACTTATTCATTACCAGACACAACAGTGTATCATGCCTATACTTTACTGAAGATGTTATAACTAAGGTTAGCCTTCTAACCTATAACCTTAGTTAGGGCTGGTAGGCTATGCCTAGGGATAGGCTAGACCTAGGAGTAGGCTAGTTTGACCCCCCCTCAAAATAGGCACGTTACAACTATTAGGAGCAAAACTCTATTTTAAAATGAAGGAGTGCTCGAAAGAACTGAGGCAACCAGGTGGTAAAGTAGGAAGGTTTCAGCAAAAAATTAATATTCTCGAGGGCAAATAAGTAAATTGTACAAAACATCAATTTAACTTATAACTCCATTACACATTTTTTAAATTTAATTTTGAAGTTGTGTATCATGTCCTAACCTCAACTCCTTATTCTCATTAAAATTAAAATGAAATAATTTATAAATAAAAAACTTTTTTTAGACGAAAAAGTTTTTAAATGCACTAAAAAGTAGAAAATAATTTATAAATATGTGGAGAGTATAAATATTTGCAAGATTAAAACAAAAAACGAGGGGTGCATGCAATAAATAATTTAAAATTACCTTCACCTATTGAACTAATGTATTATTATCAATTGCATGCACCCCACGTTTTTCGTTTAAAATCTTACAAGTATTTATACTCTCCACATATTTATAAATTATTTTCTACTTTTAGTGCATTTAAAAACGTTTTGTTTTGAAAGATTTCTTTATTTATAAATTATTTGCTACTTTTTAGTTTCTAATGTGTGTGGATGTTAAATCTATTTCATGCATCTATATCAGATTAAGACAGAGGCATGTCGGAAATCTAAGGGAATCTCTTGGGAGCAGAACCTGTACCTCTTAACCTCTGCTTTTTGAACTGTCAAATTAGTATTTACAGCTGACTTTAATTAATTGATATATTTACATTCTTTCAAAATGTAAACATGGAAAATTTGGCAGCCAGTGGGGCATAGCCCAAGGGAAATATGAAAATTAAATGCTATAATATTGCATTGTCAATCACATAAGAAATTTTCATGCAAACACGTTTCCAAACATCACATTTGTGTCTTAGTGTTTCAAATTTCAAGTCTCTAGCTCATTGGGAACTTCGTTTAAAATTGATATCAAAATTTGTAGGAAAGTGAGCTAATAAAAACAAGCCCATGGGGCATAGTCCAAGAGAAATATGAAAATTAAATGATATACTATTGTATTGTCCTCCATTTGTGAGCTATGTTTCAAGTTTCAAGTCTCTAACTCATCGGGAAGTTAGTATAAAATTGATTGCAAAATTTGTACCGGACACGAAAGCGAGCTAATACAAACGTTTTAAAATAAAGTTCTGGAGTCTATGACTGTTAAAGATTGTATAATAAGAGAATCGGGGCTGATTTTTGCGATGTAATACAAACATATTTTAACACATTAAATCCACTGCCTGTTTATGTAAATAATGCTATTATTGTTAAAATCTGAATTTTTTTAGTAATCATTAAACTTTAATTTTATGATAACATTTTAAATAGGTTTGGGACATCATAATTACCCAAGTAATTACTCTAGTTCCACCAGCCCAAACACGGGTAAACCATATATGCTGAATCCATACAAGTTCCAATGCTGATAAATTGTAAGATATTAATTTACAATAGATCTTAATAACTTAATAGATTTTAATTTATTCTGAACTGATAATGACAATGACAACGCATTGTTTGTTTAATTTAACATGTTTGTTTAATTTTTAGAGTTTTGTGAGTACAGACATAATTTTATCTGTACAAGTATGAACTTGTACGGAGCGATTATGAGGATGAACATACTGCGTTGTCTCTGTCTGTCGTCGATGATAGGACGGCGCCGGCGTGGCGTCAGACAGAACACTTCCACCCCCTCCCGGCTCAACCTACCCCTCTGCTCACCATCCCTCACACCATTCACCACACACACACACATACCATAAACACCACACTAACACATTGACGCTAGCTGGTCTGACCCATCGATTTACAACACGTCTGACCTTGATTAACTGCGTACACACTAGTGTAGTTGACAACAGACTAAATGTCAGTTGACAATCAATTTAAACTAAACTCTCTTGTAAAATGGCGTTTGCCGTGCATGTAATAAATAAATAAATAAAAATACTTCATTCTACTCGTAATCAATGGTTCAGGACACGAAATGTGATTGCGGTGCTATTTCTTTGCGTGTTACTGTAATAGCAATATTATTTTCGTGAATGATTTCGTTTTAAAAATAAACTGTTTGTCTTTGAAAATGCGTAACGTAATGTATTCAATTATCTACCAGGCTTGACAATGACACCTTGATGTCGAAACCGGTCGCTATGCAGACGACTAATGGATTACGTTGGCAAGAAAAAAGTATTTGACCTCTAGAATATATTGCTATTTTATTGATGTAAAAATACATTTAAAGACAGCAACGTATATTTGCAGAGCTTTAATGTAGTTCTCACCACACTATGATGTTTCAGCTGTTTTACATACGTTAATTGGTGGCTGAATGTTACATTTTGCTGGCCATGCCAGCTGTCATCGTTATTCGGGGACCGAGCAGGTTTTTACATCCTTAGGGACACAAAATCAGCTGTCCACTTACTTTCTTACAACACGAATGCATATTAAATACACATTCAGTATCCATAGCATTACAATATAATTGTTTTATTTTCAACGCTGCCTAGCAACTATTTATAATTATTTTTGATGATTCCTCCAATTATTTCTTCACATAACCTTAAAGTGTTTGTAGTGTTGACTATGTGTGCATTATAATATTGCGATGAATAGTAATAAATAGTTTTAATAGGCTATAGTGTGTTGAAAAATAGCGTTCGTACCACGAACCGAAATGGTTTTCGGCCCTAGGTACGAAATATACTATTTTATGAGTTTGTTATACAATTATTTACCGCACATATTGTATTTAACCGAGAACTGAAATGCAAATAAAGGGTGCTCAACTTTAATTAATTAATTTAAAGCATTATCCTTTTTAAGCTGTTATTTCTAACGTTGAAGTTTGTACTTAGCCAAACTCAAATCAATTAACTTACTTAAAATACCACGAGTACTCAATATTTTTGCGCAACATATTAATTATGCCTATATTTATTTGAGTACTCGTTCACATCGTATCATATGTTCCCGTACCACACAATCGCGCAACACACATGCTAATGTTATCGTGTGTTTGACGAGCGCCAGCTTGTATTCATTGCCCGAAGTTGTAAGTGTAGTGTAGCCAGTGTAGCGACGGTAGCGACGTAGCGTAGCAGTGTCAGTCACGTGCATGTGGTCGGTGGGGAAGCGAGACAAGGAGAGAGAGAGAGAGAACGAGAAGGAATGTGCGAGTGAGAGCGATGCAGAGCTGGCCGCGGGGCGAGGGGGGAATGTGGGAGAGAGAGCGCAGATAGAAAAAAATCCTACTATCGCGCGCCTACCGGCAGCTTACATCAAATACTTGCTCCCGAGACCTGGCTCACACTACTACCGGCCCATAAGCGTGGTCTGTCTTCTTTAGGTATATATAGTCAATGCCGACGTCAGCCGAGTAGTCTAGAGATGAGAATTATCGTTGTTTTCCGGCAACGGTTATAACGATAACGCAGCTGCCCAATAACGTGTTGCGGCGTTCAGTTATCGTTGTCGGTTGATCAGTTCAGTTTTCAGTTGTAGTCGGGAGTCGGGCGCGAGTCGGGCGTGGCCCAGACAGGATGCGTTATTCTCACTGAGCTAAAATTATAACTGGAGGTAGCACTGCCATGGCAGAAGTCTGTCAAAAGCGTGTCGCTAATTTTGTTAGGTTGGTATAGCAGTGAGTTTTTTCATCCAATGACATGGCTTCTATAACTAGGTTTGTATGGCAGTGAGTTTTTTCATCCAATAACATGGCTTCTTTATAACTCACACCTCACGCAAACATGGCGGCTGGCGACACGCATCTTTGACATTCAGTGCTACCATTGACTAATGGTGCTACCTCCAGTTAGAATTATAGCTCAGTGGTTATTCTAGTTCGTTTCAGAAGTTATCGTTGCTCTGGTAGCGTTACGGCAACGGCACTAATGGCAATGCATGTTTTCGTTGTCCGCGCGGCTTTCCTGCAACATTGTGTAGATAGATACGTTATTATAATAACAGGGAGTTCTCCGCAACGTGTTGCCGCGATAACGTTGCCGTGGCCGCAACACTGTTATTCATCCTGTTATGTTATAACGCCCATCTCTACCGAGTACCGATCTACCGATAAAATCGATGCTTTCTGATGTATAGTTTTAAACATGTGTTCATTAATTGATTGTTTATGTTTACCAATTTTGTAAATAGAATGGATTGAATAAAATAATGTACCTATCTTTTGATTTGAATCTAATTATTATATAAAATAAATGGCGACGAGGATGACGGAAATAGGAAATATAAAGAAGTTGAGATCAGTTGCAAAAAGGCAAATTTCCAAAGCATTTAAACTAATTATAGAAAATAAAGCAACTGATAAAATGACAAGTGCAGAGATAGAGGTGAGGTTAGACAGTTTAAGATCGTATTGGAAACAATTTGAAGATGCACAAACCAAAATTGAACTAGCTACTGAAGATGAAGAACAAGATGATCTAGCCTCGTACAGAAGTGAGACAGAAGAAATGTACATTGTTTTAGAAGCAGTATTGAGAAATGAAAAGACACAACACAATAATACAGAGCCTACAGCAGCAAATCCACATAACAAGGAACCAAGCACAACATCAAACATTAGTTTTGTTCCATACGACGAAGAAGAATCTTTTAGGAATTTCATTAAAAGATTTGAAAATTTTCTGGTACTTAAAGATGTAAATGAAGAGAAAACAAAGCTTTGTAGTTTACTACATGCACTTTCACCTAAACTACATGAACGGCTTCTAGACATAGTTGCCCCTGATGACCCTTACAAGATGAACGATGAAAATGTTGTTACTGTTTTAAAAGACCATTTGGAACCATTACCAAGTGTATTAACATTACAACATCGCTTTGTGTGTAGAGTACAACAACCGAATGAGTCAATCATCGAATTCGCTATGGAATTGAAGAAACTGTCTAAAGATTGTCAGTTTAACTGTGATTGTGGAAAGTCAGTAACTGATATGTTATTACGCATGCAATTGGTAAGAGGACTTCACGACCATGATATTAAAGGACAACTTTTACAGAAGAAAATTGTAACTACTTTTAAGGAAGCACTTGAACTTGCAACATCACTGGAAGCTTCGAGAACTGAAAGCAGCATGATGACTGCTCACACAGCACCACCAGCAGTACCAACCAGTTACCAACCAGTAGCAGTTCCAGTGCTCAAGGTTGTAGAGAATCAGACAAGAAAATGGGACAGATACTCTGGGAATAAGAACGCTGTACAGGCAACAAACAAAGACCAATATTCTCCTTCCCGTTCAAAGTTTTCAGGTCTACAAGGACGGTGTTATCGGTGTGGAGATAAAGACCATAGAGCAAATACATGTAAGTTTAGAAATGAATTTTGCAATTTATGTAACAAAGTAGGGCATATTGCAAAGGTATGTATGGGAGGACCAAGAAAACAACGAATTGACCAACTAGAGGACAGAGAGATTGAAAAACAGTTAGATCATACTACCTACGATTCTTATAAACTTCAAGTAAATAACAGTGATAAGTTCATTATGAAAATAGAAATTGAAGGAAAACCATTATCTATGGAACTTGATACAGGAGCAGCGCTATCTTCAATCTCATTTGAGGACTATAAGAGATTAGATATCAATAAAAGAATGTTCAAATCACATGTACAGCTTCGCACATATACAGGTGAAATCATACAAACTAAGGGCGTAGTATATGTTAGGTTTCAGTACAAAGAAAAGATTTACTTCGGAAAACTATTTATTATCGACCAAGATGTTGAACCAATATTTGGTAGAGACTGGATAAGAGAAGTCAATTTAGAAATTGGTGATATTAGAATGTTGAATCAAAACTCATCTGAGTTGACACAAGTTCTTGACAGTTATTCAGATATATTCAGTAAGGAAATTGGTTGCATTCCAAATGAAAAAGGACACCTGAATCTAAAAGAAGACTGTGGTCCAATATTTGTGAAGCCGAGGCAAGTGCCCTATGCTATTAAACAAAAGGTGGAAGAAGAACTCGATCGACTGGAAAAAGCTGGTATTATTACAAAGATTGAAAACTCAGAATGGGGTACGCCAATTGTGCCAGTAGTAAAACCTAATGGTTCGGTACGAATATGTGCAGATTACAAGACTACGTTGAATAAAGTTATCCGTGATGAGAAGTATCCAATACAAAGAATTGAGGACATCTTTGCAGAGATGAATGGAGGTAAATTTTTCTGCACACTCGATGTTAGTAATGCTTACTTACACATGCCAATGGACTCTGAAAGTGCTCTGCTACAAACAATAAGCACTCAGAAAGGTTTGTATAAAGTAAACAGGTTGATGTTTGGAGTGAAAGTAGCACCAGCACTGTGGCAAAGATTCATGGATAAGGTACTGCAAGGGACTGATGGAGTTAAGTGCTTTTTCGATGATATAATCATTCAAGGTACAGATTACAAGAGTACACTAGAGAGATTAAAAACTGTCCTAGAAAAACTTAGAGCGCATAACTTGAAATTAAATTTTGACAAATGTAAATTCTTTCAACAAAGAATAACATACTTGGGACATACAATTGATGAAAACGGGCTGAAGAAAAACTCAGAAAAGGTCAAAGCAATTATTGAGACAGAAAAACCTAGAAATGTGAATCAACTACGATCTTTCATTGGCATGGCCAATTACTACAACAAATTCATACCAAGACTGGCCGAAAAGCTATATCCATTGAATAAGTTACTACAGAAAGGACAGCGATTTGAATGGTCACAAGAATGTGAAAACAGCTTTATCAATGTTAAAAAGCACATAGCCAATGACAACACTCTAGCACACTACAATCCAAAACTTCCTCTAATACTCTCAACTGACGCATCTCCTTATGGATTGGGAGCAGTAATTTCCCATAAGTTTCCTGATGGGTCGGAACAACCCATAGCTTTTGCTTCCCGATCTTTATCAAAAAGTGAAAAACAGTACAGTCAAATAGACAAAGAAGCTACAGCAATTTACTGGGGGGTAAAGAAATTCTTTGCTTATTGCTATGGACGAAAGTTTGTTCTTCAGACGGACCACAAACCTCTTGTTTCCATATTCCATCCATCAAAATGCTTACCGGCAATGTCAGCTACTCGTTTATTGAACTACTCACTTTTCCTTGCTGGGTTTGATTATACAATTGAGTATAGAAAAACTTCAGACCACTGTAACGCAGATTTCTTGTCTCGTTTTCCAGTTGAACAAACTCAAGATGATGAAGACTTGTATTCCAAGTTCCAAATGAATCAAATAGCAATTCTTCCTCTCACACAATGTACACTTGCAGAGCATACAAAAAAAGACCCTGTACTAGCTACAATAGTTACAGCACTAGAAAATGGAGAAAATCTGGAAAAGGTTGGTTTCCGAAATAATGATTTAAGTTTACATAAAGGTTGCATCTTTAGAGGTAGTCGAGTTGTAATACCTAACACATTGCAGAAAGAAGTTCTCAAGGAACTACACATTGGGCATTTAGGCATGTCGAAAATGAAGGCCATGGCGCGAAGTTATGTATATTGGAAAAACTTGGATAATGATATTGAAAACTTGGTTAATAACTGTGACAAATGCAAACAGAAAAGAAATGAACCATCTAAATTAAACCATCACCCTTGGGAAGAACCTACAGCTCCCTGGCATCGCTTACATTTGGATTTTTGTGGACCCGTAAATGGAAATTATTTCTTCATAATTATTGACGCCCATACAAAATGGTTGGAGGTTATACATACAAAGAACACTTCTTCAGACTGGTGCATTCGAAATTTAAGTCACTTATTTTCAACTTTTGGACTGCCAGTTATGATAGTAACAGACAACGGCTCCCAATTTACGAGTGCACTTTTTCAAAGGTTTCTAAGCAATAATGGAATTTGCCATAGGACTTGTGCACCTTTTCACCCATCAAGCAATGGCCAAGCTGAACGATTTGTCCAAACTGTTAAGAAATCATTGGCTGCCATGAGTGAAGACAAGGGAGACTTGCAGCATAAAATAGATCTTCTCGTAACTCAGTTACGCAAAGCTCCAAACTCTACAGGACTCTCCGCTTATGTGTTAATGTTTGGCAGAGACATAAGAACGAAACTTAACGTGATGGCAGATAAAGTTGAATGGAATAAAAAGACTATGTCGGAACACAAGCTGAAAAGAAATTTTCAGGTGGGACAGAGAGTACTGGTAAGAAATTATTCCTCAAAAGTAAAGTGGAAGGAAGGGAAAATAATTTCAAGAACAGGAAATGTTATGTTTAAAGTCAAGACAGACACTGGACTCACTTGGACTCGTCACTCAGACCAAATACTTCCCTTACACTAAGGGGGGAGAGTTGATGTATAGTTTTAAACATGTGTTCATTAATTGATTGTTTATGTTTACCAATTTTGTAAATAGAATGGATTGAATAAAATAATGTACCTATCTTTTGATTTGAATCTAATTATTATATAATACTTTCGGAGCCAAAACATCGATCACATCGATGTTTGTTCCGAGTTTCTCGTCTGTTCTCTGCACTGTAACAGCCAATTAACCTAAAACCAATACAATTCAGTTACGGAAAACATCAATACTGTATTTCATTACTTTTTTTGGCCTAAAAGACCGATGTAACAAACCAAATCATCGGTTCGGTAATCTACCATCGATGTAAACAAACAACTTCGAACATCGATAGAAAAGACATCGATGTTTCGAAAACATCGACAATCGGAATTGATGCTCGCTCTCACTCATTCTCTACTCTCTACTCTAGTGTTCGTGTGGAAGGAAATACAGAATAACCATAACCTAAAAGTTTTAAACTGATCTGAAACTTGTCAAACGTTTGAAGTAGTGGTGGACACTGGACAGTAAGATCACTTTTTGCACTCGTGATTCCGTTTTGTGCTTCTTATAATTGATTACCCAACACTCAGTGGAACAAGTGTTCAGATTAAATATTTTTTATTACTGATATATCATACTTCCGATACTTTACAACGTTAAAATAAGAAGTACCTTGCCTTGCCATAAAGGTCAAAATGGCTTGCTCCGGCTGGAACTTAATCGTCTTCTGTGTTTGTTTGGTCAAATATGTCGTATTTCAAACTACTGTCAGTGTTGAGTAAATGTGTTTACAACGTGAGTTTAAGTTTATTTATTTAGGCCTAAGTTGCAAGAAGTCAATGTTGTGCTGAAAAATGGTGATTTCGTTCTGAGGCTGGTAAATGTAAATGTTTTGTTAGAAGCATAGGTGTTTTCAGTCAATACGAATCTAACTAATGAGATGTAAATTTAATTAAATAATTGTTTTAACTGTGATTTAAACCTGTGTAGGCAAATGATAATATATAAACTGATCCAATCGGAAGAAACATCCTTCTAAACTAAGTTTATTTTAACCTTTTCTGTAATGTAATTAATTATTTTTTTATTACTTAAAAGTTAGCCTATGTTTAAACTTACATTTAACTAATCCACTAATATTTAACTATTTAACTAAATATTTATTTACATAATATTTTTTATCAGTCAGTCGGTAACCTTTAATCTTCTCAATAAATAAAAGTTGGTTCAGGCCTAACTTAGCCTAGATTCAGCTTTGGATTACAATGTAGGCTAGCCTACTGTGTTACAGTAGTAATAGATTGCATGTGCGTTTTAGTAGGCCTAGATATGGCCCATTACTAAGTTAACCGTTTCTTGATCATGTTCTTAACATTTGTTTTTATTATGCCTATTATCTTAATTACCGGTATGCGTTATGCCTATTATCTTAATTTGATGTTTAGACAGTAAAGTTCTAGGCCATTGCTGGATTAACTAAGTTAAACCTTTTATGTTTGGATGCAATGTTTTTTAGGTTAGGCCTATACCTAACTACCAATCCGACTTATTATTTATTTATTATTTCTTCTAACGTTTGAATTTATCATTAGGCCTAAGTTATGATGTTGTTAAATCAGATGTTTCAATTTTTTTTAAGAATTACATTGTATTATCACACACAAGATTTTTATTAAATATCCTTTTTCATCTGTGATTTTACTTTTTTTAGACTGGATAAATTTTATTAAATTCTTATTTTTCACTCTAAAATAATTGCATGAAATGTGTTTTATTTTATAGTAGCACACAAAACTATATATTGTCGATAAATTAATGTACAATTCTGAACTAGGCAATACTCTTTTATGGTGAAATTGTGCGAGCATATACCCCATGAATTTTTCAAAACTACCAATGAAAACCTTGAATTATGCATGAATTTTTTTATCTCACTTTGGTGGCAACCCTGTAGGTCTTATGGTTTCTGAGATTTCGTGATGAGTGAGTCAGTGGTATTTGAGCTTTATATATATAGAAAAGTGATATAAACAAAATGTATCAGTAAAAGAAATGTAGTTAAATCAAAATGTATGTTTAAACAAACTGATCAGTTAAGAACTCATCTATAATGTAATAGGGTTTTCTTTAAAGAAAATTATCAAGGCTGCTTTTGAATTGCTTGGACTGTATTTTGTTCTTTAATTCTTGAGACAGTTTATTAAATAGTTTTTTTGCCCATGTATGTCGGGGTTTTTTCTACTAATGAAAAACGGTGTCGCGGATATTGAAAGTTGGTTTTAAACCTAGTATACCTATGTTCAAAGTTGTTTCACTACATAATTTTTCAAAATTTCCTTCTACCATCAAAATTGTTTGAAAAATTGTTAAAATCGGAACATTCATTACTTCTAATTCTTTAAAAATTGGCTTACATGATGTTCTCCATGGTTCAAATATCATTATTCTTAAACATTTTTTCTGAATCTTAAAAATTAAATCGATGTTTGATGCAAAGCCCCAGAATTCAATTCCTTATTTAAGAATTGAATAGAAGTATGCATAGTATAACATTAAACGAGTTTTTAAGTCAATTGTGTTTCTTAAACATATCATTTGATAACAAGCTGAATTCAGTCTACTAATGAAATTTTCAATGCTTTTGTTCCAATTTAAATTTGAATCCATGTGCAAACCGAGAAATTTTGCATCATTGTGAACAGTTAAATTTTGGTCTTTAAACTCTTTTGCATGAGCAGTACAAAACTTTACCAGTTGGGTTTTATCTTGATTCATTTTTACACCATTAATGTTGAACCACTGTTCTAGTTAACCACTAACTCAATTAAGTAGTGAACACAGTAAAATGTAAACAAACAGATAAACGTGGGAGCAATTGGGATGCAGAAACTACAAGGAGAATCTGGGATGACGATTATTTAAATATAATATGGTAATGCTACATTTATGTATAGTGGTTTACATTACCTTTTTACTGGTACTGTCCAAAACGATCCTTTTGCACAGTAACAAGGTAATATAAATCACTATACGTTAATTCAGACAATCCAGAGGCAATTCTATCATGATAACAGTTATGGTGTTACATGTCTGTGTATTATATCATGTAAAGAAACAATTATCTCAGTAAAAAAGAAGTATGGCCATAAAAGTAAAAACAATGTAGCAATATCCCTATGCATAATATCCCACATAGACATTCAAATGTTAAGACAATTGAACATGTAAAATAATTGTTTCTATTGGTATAGTGCCTGCAACTGTGCTCTATAAGACGTGGGAAATATGTTTTGATATTAGCTCAAATATTAGAACATAAACGGTATGGTTCATAAACATAAACAAATGACGTAACTGGCCCAAATCCTATACTAACGTCATTTACATATGGTTCAGAGTGTTCCATTTAAGTAATGTTAAATAATGTTTACTTTCGGGCCAGTGACATAATTTGTTACTGACTACCCGTTTATGACTCAACCCGTTTCTGTTCTAATATTTGTAAATATTGGCTACCAAGAAGTGGCCGGATATAAGGGGTTCTACTGTAAAGTAATATAGTGTAGTGGAGGTTTTCTGAACTCAATTGACAAGTTGTTGTTTTTTTTTAATTTTTCAGGTAGTCACATCTTGGAAGTAGAAGTACCCAAGGACCAAATATATGCCATGAAGCTGAAAGGGATCTCAATCTGTTTCTCAATGCTGAAAGCTGCTCTATGTGGCAGCTATGTCAACTTTGGTGTCTTCAGACTGTATGGAGACGAGGCATTGGATAACGCGCTCAAAACATTTGTTAAACTACTGCTTTCCATTCCTCAGTCTGATTTACTGGTAAGCTTAATTTCAGGATTTAATTTTTCAGATTTATTTAACTGTTTTAAATAATATTTTTTCAGTTATACGTTCCAGGCTTCAGGCCCCTACCCTTGACAATACTTATTCTTTGTTACTGTACTCTAAATTATACACCATACTAATCATCTGTATCCTACAAGAGCTTCCTCATTACTTAACTTTAGGGCCTTATTACTGTAGAAATATTTTTACTTTTAACCAGGTTTGAAGGTTATGTTGGGTGATGCTTTGTTGGCCTACTATTAACTATGAATACATCAGAGTCCCGCTAAGCTAGATTAACGGAACACTCCAGGTCACTACCAAGGGTACCTTGGTACACATTCCCCTTGGATACATAGTACAAGTGCATCATGACTGTGGGCAATTGGGAGCTCTCACCACCACTAAGTCATCACAAAGCCAACAAAGTCTTGAGTTTAATTTTTTCTCATGATGCCAGGGTCCGTTATGGTGGTTTAGTGTGCAAAGACCTTAAAACCTTACATGTACCTTTCACTAATATGTACTGTTATGTTGCTGTACAGGACTATCCGAAGCTGTCACAAACGTACTACGTGCTACTCGAGTGTCTAGCTCAGGACCACATGAGCTTCCTTGCTACTCTGGAGCCCAATGTGTTCCTCTACATCTTGTCCTCCATCTCGGAGGGTCTCACGGCTCTAGGTGCGCACCTCAATCACTTCACAGGTACAGCCCAGCGTGGGGCTCAGTAGACTGCTAGACCCTTGCCTGTTGTCATGGCTCTGGGCTGTACCTTGTTGCATGCACTCACTGCATGACTTTTTTGCTCAAAAAAGAAAATAGTTGATTTAATAGTAAATTTTTATTGTTCCTTATTTTGTAGAATTTTTGTGTATGCATGTTTTGCAACATACATAGAAATAGTTTTATCATCACATGCAAATATGGACAAAACTCATTACAAGTTGATTATGCTGATTTTGTGTTGCCCCTTTTTTCTTCCTTGACAAAAGGTAGTGTTCTGAATATGTTATTTGCCGATTGGTAAATAGTAATAAATGTGACAATGTCCCCTGAATATTACAGTGACTGTTGTGATTTCATTATTCCTTAAACCAACTCAAAAACACATAGGCCTACACCATTTTGGTTTAACAAAATTATTGTTATTATATAATACATTATTAAACTATACTAAATGTAATGTCTGCTAATAATGGAATAATTAACTTAAAAGTCCCTTGTTTGAATAGATTGAATTGCAATTTAAGCCTCCAATAAAAGAACAAGCTTTTCACAAACTATGTAACACTTTGAAAGATCAGATTTTGAACACTCTTGGTTTAAATAAAGTACTGTAAGGAGTTTCAAATCAAACTGTTAAAACTGGCAATGTTTTATAAATATAAAGGGGTTAATTTACCTGTTGCGTCAATTGATCCTTAAGTTATGAAATAACTACGGCCGTTTTGTGCTGCTAAGCTAGCCCATCTCCAGGTTGTATGAACGTTAAAATACGGTCTTCTCATCCGTGGTCTTCTCTCGTGTGTTATGTGTGTCAGCACATTTAGGACACATAACACGAAACATTGAAATATTTACAATAAAAACTTGGCCAAGTAGTCCAACACAAGTTTCGTAACCGGTAGCGGTAGATGATGAGTTATGTCTCATCATCTACTGCTACCGGTTAGGCAACTCCAGTTTGGACTACTTAGCCAAGTTTTTATTGTAAATATTTCAATGTTTCGTATGTGTTTTGTGTTATGTGTCCTAAATGTGCTGACGACTCCATCCACGGATGAGAAGACCGTATTTTAACGTTCATACAACCTGAAGATGGGCTCGCTTAGCATCACGAAACGGCCGTAGTTATTTCATAACTTAAGGATCAATTGACGCAACAGGTAAATTAAACCCTTTATATTTGCATTATCTTGATCCAAAAGCTAACTCATCATGAAAATGTTTTATAGATACAATGGTGTGTACGGGGTGCTGTGCAACGTTGGATCATATAGTCACCTACCTGTTTAAACAACTTTCACAAAAAGGTAAATACTATTAGTGTAGTAATTAGAACCAGACAGATGTCTTATATCTTTAACATATTATTTCTGAATGTAAAATAAAAACACTTTTGAAAAAAATCAAATTATTAATTCATTGTTAAATTTTTTGCTTAGCAAAAATAAATTTCACTTAAGATTAGCTCAAATTTATAAGATGACCCTTTTTTTCAAACTCACAAAGTTTTGTAGGACCTTCAATTGAACAATGAAGTATTCACTGGTAAGGTGCTAGAGTTCTACCCTGAAATACAGCAAAATATTCAAACAACACTTATTTGACAATTGTATTGTGACATGAAGTCATTTAATTACAAGTGTTTCCATATTTCAGGCAAGAAGTCACGCAGAAACGTACAAGTGAACAATGAAGTATTTCTGCAAGTGCTAGAACTTCATCCTGAGATTCTTCAGCAGATTCTCAGCACTGTGCTCAATGTTATCATGTTTGAAGACTGTCGCAACCAGTGGTCTATGTCCAGGCCTCTTCTAGGTCTAATACTTCTTAATGAAGAGGTATTTTTAACGATTAGAGCTTTTCCTTCTGTCTTAGTGATTAAGGTCAAAGTAATGCTATAATATTTATAAGGGGGCTGGTTTTTTCAACCCCCAGTTTGGCCTATTTAGTTTGGATGCCAGGCAAGTCGAAAAGCTTGGTACAGGTGATACCACAATATTTCAACGATATTGATATTCCGTGACTGCGGGAGATGAAGATGATGTCTACAAGACAATAAAAATATGCAATTCCTGGAAATGGGGGGTTCATGTGTCTGTTTGCTGATGATTGTAATGTGCTAATTTTAGGGATTTTAAAATATTTTTAGTGTTTGCCTCTACTAACATCTCCTTAGCTTTAAGAAGGGTTACTAGGATTAAGATTTTTTACTGATTTTCTGTGCAGTTTGTGATTTGTTAAGGCTAAATAACCAAACATGAACCATATAAATATCTGAGTGGTTTATTCCTTTTGTTGCAGTATTTTAACCAACTTAGAGAAAACATAATAAGAAGTCAACCATCTGACAAACAGGCAGCTATGGCTCAATGGTTTGAAAATCTTATGGACGGTATTGAAAGAAATTTATTAACAAAAAACAGAGACAGGTATGTTCAGTATTGTTACTACTTTAGCTACAGCATGCAATATGCTTTACAAAAGTTCTAAGATGTAAGTTTTAAATAAATAAACATTATTATTTTGTATGTCCAATTTTAAATTAATTTCAGTATTAGTGATAGGTACCATTGAATAAAGACCTAACCCAGAAATCTCACTGAACCAATAAAAAGCTGCATTTGAATCTGCTAGTGACTATACTAGGAATCTAGGTGCGCCTCTATTGCTGTGATTTAAAAAAAAATCATGTTTCACTTATAATTATGATGATCATCTAATATCATGGTGTTGTGATGTTAGTTATCTCTCCTATCTGTCTTGCTACTGGCATAGCCCGCCAGCCAGCGACAGCAGGGCCCCTAGATTCTGGTGTAGACACTAGCAGGTTCAAATGTAACGTTAGGTTAGACTCCTCAGTCAAATATCACAACAAAAATCCTTAAAATCTAGGTCATTGTGTCCAATGTAGTCTGAGAGATGATGTTTCTTTGGCCGGATTACACAGAACTTGGCCATGTTCAGGAGAGACTTCAATGACTCACTGAAAGGTCCTAACACAACCAGCAGTCCAGGGTCAGCCAATGACATGATGACATCTTAGTGACCAGACTGAGGCCTCTGTGTACAGAACTCACCTTGTATCCAATGTAGTCTGAGAGATGTTGTTTGTTTGGCAGGTTTACACAGAACTTGTCCATGTTCAGGAGAGACATCAATGACTCACTGAAAGGTCCTAACACAACCAGCAGTCCAGGGTCAGCCAATGACATGATGACATCTTAGTGACCAGACTGAGGCCTCTGTGTACAGAACTCACCTTGTATCCAATGTAGTCTGAGAGATGTTGTTTGTTTGGCAGGTTTACACAGAACTTGTCCATGTTCAGGAGAGACATCAATGACTCACTGAAAGGTCCTAACACAACCAGCAGTCCAGGGTCAGCCAATGACATGATGACATCTTAGTGACCAGACTGAGGCCTCTGTGTACAGAACTCATCTTGTATCCAATGTAGTCTGAGAGATGTTGTTTGTTTGGCAGGTTTACACAGAACTTGTCCATGTTCAGGAGAGACATCAATGACTCACTGAAAGGTCCTAACACAACCAGCAGTCCAGGGTCAGCCAATGACATGATGACATCTTAGTGACCAGACTGAGGCCTCTGTGTACAGAACTCATCTTGTATCCAATGTAGTCTGAGAGATGTTGTTTGTTTGGCAGGTTTACACAGAACTTGTCCATGTTCAGGAGAGACATCAATGACTCACTGAAAGGTCCTAACACAACCAGCAGTCCAGGGTCAGCCAATGACATGATGACATCTTAGTGACCAGACTGAGGCCTCTGTGTACAGAACTCACCTTGTAGCCGATGTAGTCTGAGAGATGTTGTTTGTTTGGCAGGTTTACACAGAACTTGTCCATGTTCAGGAGAGACATCAATGACTCACTGAAAGGTCCTAACACAACCAGCAGTCCAGGGTCAGCCAATGACATGATGACATCTTAGTGACCAGACTGAGGCCTCTGTGTACAGAACTCATATTGTATCCAATGTAGTCTGAGAGATGTTGTTTGTTTGGCAGGTTTACACAGAACTTGTCCATGTTCAGGAGAGACATCAATGACTCACTGAAAGGTCCTAACACAACCAGCAGTCCAGGGTCAGCCAATGACATGATGACATCTTAGTGACCAGACTGAGGCCTCTGTGTACAGAACTCACCTTGTATCCAATGTAGTCTGAGAGATGTTGTTTGTTTGGCAGGTTTACACAGAACTTGTCCATGTTCAGGAGAGACATCAATGACTCACTGAAAGGTCCTAACACAACCAGCAGTCCAGGGTCAGCCAATGACATGATGACATCTTAGTGACCAGACTGAGGCCTCTGTGTACAGAACTCATCTTGTATCCAATGTAGTCTGAGAGATGTTGTTTGTTTGGCAGGTTTACACAGAACTTGTCCATGTTCAGGAGAGACATCAATGACTCACTGAAAGGTCCTAACACAACCAGCAGTCCAGGGTCAGCCAATGACATGATGACATCTTAGTGACCAGACTGAGGCCTCTGTGTACAGAACTCACCTTGTATCCAATGTAGTCTGAGAGATGTTGTTTGTTTGGCAGGTTTACACAGAACTTGTCCATGTTCAGGAGAGACATCAATGACTCACTGAAAGGTCCTAACACAACCAGCAGTCCAGGGTCAGCCAATGACATGATGACATCTTAGTGACCAGACTGAGGCCTCTGTGTACAGAACTCATATTGTATCCAATGTAGTCTGAGAGATGTTGTTTGTTTGGCAGGTTTACACAGAACTTGTCCATGTTCAGGAGAGACATCAATGACTCACTGAAAGGTCCTAACACAACCAGCAGTCCAGGGTCAGCCAATGACATGATGACATCTTAGTGACCAGACTGAGGCCTCTGTGTACAGAACTCATATTGTATCCAATGTAGTCTGAGAGATGTTGTTTGTTTGGCAGGTTTACACAGAACTTGTCCATGTTCAGGAGAGACATCAATGACTCACTGAAAGGTCCTAACACAACCAGCAGTCCAGGGTCAGCCAATGACATGATGACATCTTAGTGACCATACTGAGGCCTCTGTGTACAGAACTCATCTTGTATCCAATGTAGTCTGAGAGATGTTGTTTGTTTGGCAGGTTTACACAGAACTTGTCCATGTTCAGGAGAGACATCAATGACTCACTGAAAGGTCCTAACACAACCAGCAGTCCAGGGTCAGCCAATGATATGATGACATCTTAGTGACCATACTGAGGCCTCTATGTACAGAACTCACCTCCTTGTGCATAATTACCTTGACTTTTTTATACATTACTTGTACAAAGGAATGATGCGGCGTTGGATGGAGAGTGTTTTGATAAAGCCTTTTTAAAGTTTAAATATTGTTATCGGTTGCGAGATGTTATGTTTCCATTGTAAATGAGTTAACTGTAAGACTTAAACATTAGTGTAGTGTCCAAGCCATTGTATATTATCACCTGTGATGTCATTAGTTTTTTAAGTTGTCATTTTAAATGCGTACGGATTGCTCTTGGAACGTTATAGTTTTAACTTAACTTATTTAATTAATTCAAAAATCAAATTAAATAACGCAACAATCATTTAAAAAAGAATTACCTTTCTAAGAAATTATCGTGAAAAAACATCACGTGTAAGATTTTTTACAACTCAATTTTCAAACAAACCTTACACGTTGATAAATTATATTACAAATTAACGCAATGGCTATACATTAAATTAAGGTGTCAATTTGATTGTTTCATGACAAACAATTAAGTCCAGTGGCTGTGACAGTTGATTATACTGTAGGCTCCACCTTAAGTAAAGAGAGGGTAAAGGAATTCCTGCTACTGTGAAAGTTAGCAGGTGTATTGATTATCATCATAAAACGTTACCTCACAAGAAAGTGTTTGTGTAACAACAACAGTATCTTCTGTAATGGTAGAACCCCTCTATCCCTAAAGATACTGAAAATGGAGAATTGTTACACATCACTTTACTTTTGTATCTTGGTTATTACTGGAAAATCGATAACTACTATGTAATAAGGCAGCATGAAGCCCACTGTTATTTTGTGGGAATAAGCTCAGTCATTGTATCATAAGCTTTATTCTATTCTGTTGGTCTTACAACATAATCTTTATGACGTAGAAAATATATTGTTGAATAGAGAAATACATTGATAGATTTGTTTTTTGTTGAATCCAAACTAGTTTTTCAAATCGACAAATAATTATATTGTAAAAATATTTATAATATGGGAGTATAAATCAGCTTTAATAAAATTATTTTATGCTTTTTTTATAGTTGATCATACGCATTACTGGTTTTTCTCTTGAAAATTTCAATTTAAGCAACCATTCTAAGGTATACCAATTAGGTTAAAACTTGACTGACTTGAGGTTTGGTAGCATTGCAATTTCTTTACATTAGTGTTGTCACTTAGTTGTGTTCCAAGTTGAGTGCAAAGAATGGAAGGATCATAAGCTTTATTCTATTCTGTTGGTCTTACAACATAATCTTTATGACGTAGAAAATATATTGTTGAATAGAGAAATACATTGATAGATTTGTTTTTTGTTGAATCCAAACTAGTTTTTCAAATCGACAAATAATTATATTGTAAAAATATTTATAATATGGGAGTATAAATCAGCTTTAATAAAATTATTTTATGCTTTTTTTATAGTTGATCATACGCATTACTGGTTTTTCTCTTGAAAATTTCAATTTAAGCAACCATTCTAAGGTATACCAATTAGGTTAAAACTTGACTGACTTGAGGTTTGGTAGCATTGCAATTTCTTTACATTAGTGTTGTCACTTAGTTGTGTTCCAAGTTGAGTGAAAGAATGGAAGGAAAGTTATTTATTGTTACATTTGTTGTGGGTGACTGATAACTTACGTACTTTGTACTTGTATCTAGGTTATAATTAAGTATATTTTCATCTTTGTTGTTTGCTCCTATGGTTTGCTTCTAAATGAAGACCAAAATCTTAGTTTTAAAATTTATTTAGAAAGTTTATAGCAAAGGATGCACTGGTAGGTCTCAGTGGTGTCTCATTTGGTGGCTCCCTGAAGATTGTAAAATATGTGTTTTAGTCTATAATTTTATCATATTTTTAAAATGAGAGAAGTTTGCATATGTTTGACATATCATTTCCTGTGTAGTCCATCAATTGTGTTTAGTAGCCCAAACGCCCATGTTAATAATAGGGCTAAATTCTATTTTTTAATACCTACAATTGACAAGTATCTTTCAAATAAAAACATACTTAATTTTGCTTTGCAAATTATAGACATTAATGTTTGTAAAATATCTTCCAGTCAATTTGTGGTTTATAGATTATAGATCATACAAACTAATCTATCAAATTGTATAACCAAGTCCAGACCGAATGCTCTTTTAACTATTCAACTATGTTCTAAGCAATAATTTTTCTGAATATACAATAGAAGTTTCCATTTAGTCAGAAAAATTGCAAAAATTTAAATAAAATCATTTAGCCCTACATTTTTACCCTTCATGACTAAATGGAACAACACAATACAGTAAATCCTAATTTTAACAATATAAAATCCTAATAAATGAAAAATGTTTTCTTAAAATGTTTAAATTAAAACCTTTTTTAAAACTAGCTGAAAAACATGGTTAGTTTTAAGTTTTACTGATTTTTTTTATATTTTCTACGCTTCTATGATGGACATGGCAATTGAGGTTTTGTCTGGTTCAGAACCAACATTGTAGCACACAGGGTGGTCACAAAGCGAGAATTATCTTACATGGTAACGTCAAAATCGTAAACATCTTTTGTGGCCTGGTGAAATTGAGGTCATCTTCTCAGGTCACAGCAAAATCGAGGAGATCTTCTGCGGTTATTGTGAAATCATAGTCTCCCACGATCATGGAAAAACAAAACAGTTAACATTGCAATTGTGTCAGAATCCTCAATTTTTTTTGCGTTTCTTGGTAACACTTTCCACCCGGGCTTGGCCAAATAATTATTTTCAATCCGAACTAATCTTGGGCCCATCAGGGACCTGCAGATTCCTAGTTAAAAAGTACACTTGACAACCAGGAATTACTATCTGTAAAAGTAACTGAATTTGTTTCCAGGAGTTTGTAGCCACCCTGAGACAACAATTTGAGTTAGGTCAGCTGCACGCAACATGAAATTGTTTGATTATTTTTGTTCTGTTCTGTCTTGTGCTCCGAAAACTGTGTAAAAAACGTAGAGACATGATGAGAGAGGGGGCATGTCCCATGGTTCCGTTTGAAAATATTGTGGTTGAAGAAGTGTGTAGCCTGTTAATTTAAAATCATACAAAAGCCTTACAACCTGTAGCGCTAGTTATTTTCGAAATCCCAAACCGGTCAACTATATGAATTGTGGCAAGCAATGAAGAGCTAAAACTACTTAAGTATGAACCCGTATCTTTCTCAATTGTGGTCTGAATTTTAAAATTTGTACAATGTGTATAATTGTAACTTGCGTAATAAAAGTAATGATCAAAACCTGTCTTTTTTACTGCCAAATTCCTGTAAGATGCAAAATTGTCAATATTCGTTAGAAACAATGATACAACTTAAATTTAAAGCATCACTTAATAAAGAAAAACAGGTATACAACTAATTTTCAATTTATTTATATATATTTCTACAACTTCCTACCAGTAATAATTTTATGGTGTATTATTTTAAAGTTTGGAAGATATTCTATGTAATTTTCATTTTCAGTTTATTGTAATGGATAAAAAAAGATTTGAGTGAGTTTCGTGGCAATAATATATGACGAAATTTCGGGTTGAGAGACAAAATTATATTTTAAAGTACGTGTTTGTCGTCTCACCTGAAATTCTGTCACACCTTAAATTTGTCCAGATAGCTTAGCCTACTATGAGATAGTCCAGGACTCTAACGTGTTCGTTAATTAATTATCGTTTCGAGTTTATTGGCTCAGAATATTAATTACAACAATAATGCTTACAATGTTAAGCTTACCTTCAACAAGTGCTCATCATAGCCACTCGAAAAATATGTAAAGTTAAATTTAGAATTTTGAATAACCTATCGAAATGCGAATAAGCCTAGTTAATTAGAAACTAAACTAAAACGTGATTCGGTCGTTATACTTGGTAATCACCAAAGTAAACTTGTCGGGAAAATTAGACTCGGTCGATCACCAGAGTCGATACGGGGTTTTTAAACCAAATTTACGTAGGACGGTCCGGGGTAACGGGGTAAGTCGTACGTAAACCGTTCCGGCAACTTAACTGATTTCCGAAGCTGGTTTAAGACAAAAGGTAGTGTGCTCGTACGTGAAAAAGCGTGCGGGGTGCGCGCGACTGCGGCACAGTAAAATAAAAATAATAAATCTTCTCCAAAAATGAGATTAAACAAAATAAATTCGGTAGCACACTAACCTGATGACTTATGATTCTACCAGGAACGGGGGAAATCTTTAATTGACCAGAATTTAGGAGGTTATAGACTGTTGGATTGTCTCCAAACAGCAAGCGTACTGACGGTTCGGTAGCGGGTGGACGACTGATCATGAGGTCCGCTCTTCTGGTCCTTCTTCGCCATCGCCCCTGGCGGCGGGGTAGGTAACTAGCGTCATCCCCTCTACGATGACGTAGGACCATTGCCCCTACGAGGCCGCTGACAACGCGGGCGCGGCTTACCCCGAACGTAGAAAATTATAATATTTAAAATGAAACTTTTAAAAATCGGGTTTTTACCCCTTGACGGGTTTTGGGTCGTTACACCCCCTTCTTACTTCGCAGAGAAAAAAAGAAAAACGGAAAAAGAAAAAAAAAATACCCAAACCTAAGGTATTGTCGGCGTCTGCTGCGAAACTCTTGAGCAAGAAAATAACGAAATCGAAACTCTCCTTAAAATGGGCACGTCGCCTCAATATATGTGCTCCATCGTCCGCAGCTTCTTCGTACGGACCCGGAAAAACGTTCCATCTCCCCTGAACACCTTCATCCTCTGGTTTTTCCTTCGCCGCCCCGTGTCTTCCAACGGTAAATTGGACAGGATGTCGCGCACCTCCTGTGGCACTGGCCGGCTAGTGGAATCGGTGGCAATCGGGGTGTGAGGCGTATCGGCGGGGGCATTGCGACGGTTGGCTGGGGATACCTCCACCAGCGCGACCGTGGCAACCGCGGGTCGATGGGGTGGCTCTGTTCGGGATCGGGGATTTGGACTCAGCCGCCCCCTCCTTAGCTGAATCCTGTGTGCGTTTCCCGCCTTACAATTGCATTTTGCGGTCGAAATGCCTTTGGTCTTGCAATAAAAGCACTTCCATGTTCTTGGTTCGGGGCAGTCGCGGAACAAATGTCCCGTACGGTCACAATTCCAGCAAACGTACTGGTCGTTGACGTGGACGGGTTTCTCCAGTGCCGCCCCTCTCACATTCGAGTGGGAGTTGGGCACGGATAGTGTTTGTGCCTTGGGTCGCGAACTCGGTCCTTGCCGCGCGCGGTCGTACCTCTGGTGCTGCGGGTAGGTCCGGGAGCTCGGTTCGCGTGGTGGCTCAGCAGTGACTGCGGCGTTATCGACCGGACGTTCAGAACGCCTTCGCCCGTGATACGCGGTTTCAGGAATGAGAGAGATAGCCGGAGGGGGTGGAGGACGAAACGTGCTCTTATCCCTAACGTAGGACTCGTACTCCTCGGCACGCTTAATCAATTCGGTCAGAGTCAAGCAGTCCTGGCGTCGAACCATAAGCTTGTATTCGGGTCGCATATTCGTATAAATCAAGTCAATCTTATCGTGGGACGAAATGGATCCTCTCCTTCGAATTAGCGTGCTTAACGCGACCACAAAATCTCTGAACGGCTCCTGGTCACCCTGTGTCCGCTTACGAATCTCTTCGACCAAGTTACGGCGATAACCGAGAGGTAGATATTGGATTTCGAAATGGCTACGAAAATCCTGGAAATCGGCCCACGCTTCCCGGTTATTGCGGTACCATAACAAGGCGTTACTAGTCAACAGTTCCGGCAGAGCCCTGAAGACCTGGTCTGGGGCTAAGGAATACGCCTCCATTAGCTCCTCCAAGCGTTCCAGGAACGATACCGGGTCTTTGCGACCGTCAAAACGAAGGTTCCACTTACGAACGACGTTGTAAATGGAGGCTACGTCTAGCGATTGGCGGCCTGAGGGGCCAGCGTGGCTCGATGGATCGGCATCTCGCAACTCGCGAGTTGCCGAGGCGTTAGGACGTGGTACCGCACCGTAGCACAGATCGGCATAATTCGTGGTAGGGGGTGCGGCGTGAGCGGGAACCGTGTCGGTCGCATAGTGTCCCGTGGGAGTCGCGTCGTTTGACCTCAAGGTATTCACCATTGAGGCTAGGACCCGTCTCACTAGCGTAGAGTCCGCATTCGGTGACAACCCAAGTATCTCCCGTACACTGTCACGTTCGTCTAGGGCGGGACGTAAGCCTAGCTTGTCCTTAGACGCGTATTCCGACCCGTAATTCGCCGGCGGGATATTAAGAGTGCGTGGAGGGTCCGGTACGGGTAATTGCGGAGAATGGCAATCGCCAAAAATCCACAAAACTCTTCCTAAGTTCCTCAGCCGTACCTGCCGTAGAAAGGCCGTATTTACTCATCTCATTCTGCAGCTCCTCTTTGCTTAGTCTATAAATCCACCCGACGCGCGGATCGTCAAACGGTGTGCGCGGCACAGACGATTCCGTAGACCCACGGGTGGTAACGGCAGTGGCAGCGGTGGTTGCTGTAGCGACATACGTTGAAGTGGTGACGGCAGTTGTAGTGGTAACGGTGGGAGCGGTAGTAACAGCGGGAGCGGTTGTGACGGCGGGAGCGGTTGTGACGGCGGGAGCGGTTGTGACGGCGGGAGCGGTTGTGACGGCGGGAGCGGTAGCAGTTGGCGGTGGGTCATTGTTTTTGCGCGGGGGCCTTTTCCCTGATTCATCTGGAGTCAGCATATACATAACTGGGAAAAGATAAGTCCAAAGGCGCAAAAATAATTCCCAAGGTGTCATTTTTAAATTATTATTAGGAAATACAACAGTCGACGATAATGGTTGTTGTCGAAAAAAATACGTAAAAGACTGTGTAACTGTCGTAAGGCTCGTCGCTAATCGCAAATGTTCAGTATAATATTTAAACCACTGATACAATACCCCAACAATCAATGTTTACAATCGCAAAAAGTAAACAAAGTTCCGATAATACGTTGGCCTAATGATCGTTGTGAACTAATTGTTACTGAGCAATACAATAATATGTTAACCAACAATATTATTATATCACTAACGTGTACGTAAACCGTCGTAATTAGGCTCAATCCAAAATATAATAATCCTGTATTATTATATTAAACAATGTTATTCCCTGTGTGTAACAATATTAAATGTATTACAATACAATAAAACTGGGGTATGCTAATTGCTGTTAAATATTAGGACAACCAGAAGTATAACAATATGTTAACCAACAATATTATTATAAAACAGTTCTGATCCCAAATATTTAACGCGTTTCAGTTGCGTTATAAATATTATGCAATGCAACGGATGTAAATATTATGCAGAAATAAGCTCACTAGAATTGAAATATTTAAGTACTATTTAATTTTTTTTTAATAACAAATCATTAAGTTTTTTAGTTTTACTACAATCTACTGCAAGATCTGTTGTGGGAAAAATGATGGTTCTAAATAACATATGAACAAAGTTGAAGTAAATTCAGTTTTGAGTACAGTGTAATATGTTAATCCTGTCACCATGTGGACAAGGACTTGTGATTGATATATGAATTAAAGGATGATACAAATTTAATTATTGATGAAATTTAAAAATATTGAATAGGCTGATAAAAAATCTATAAAAATAGCGTATATTATAATAATACTACTGACTTATATATTCCTAATAAAAAAGTGATCTTGGTAAGAAGGGGGGGGAGGGGGGGTCAAGTGCTGAATATAAAAGTCCTAACTCAATGTATTTTTTATGCAATGAATATACTCAGATCCTGATAACAAATGTGGTGCATTTAAAATTCATGGCCATATTTGCATGGCGATGGATGGTAAAAGGGGGTGTCTCCGTAGGGATTTTTCTTTACCTAAAAAATAATGAGTGGTAAAAATCAATAGTTAAGTTAGTATCCAAAACAAAGAATTTTATAAATAAAAATAATTATCACCAGTGAAAGAACACCTCCCCCTGGGTAGAAGCCGCAAGTGTAAATTGAATCATGTAAATGTTAACTACGAATTACTACTAAATTGGGGTGAATTTTATTTGATTTTATCTCAAAACAGGGAACACAAGATCAATGTTTTGAACTTCATTATACTCTATTTTTACTATTAGATAAAATTATGATAGGTTATATGATAACATTTATTTTTTTTTGTACGCAATAATATATTGATTATGAGTGATAAGATAAACAGAGCCATGCTTATACCTTAGTTTACACTCAATTTTTGAGATCTTCAATCATTATTGAACAATGGATACTAAATTTGATCAATTTGTTCTGTCCATGGTGTTTCAATTACATAAGAAAAATGTTTAATGTGTGTGTTAAATGGTTTTCAATAAGGCTTTAATCAATAGAACTTATTTATTCTTTAAACAACTGAATATAACTACTAATTTATGATCTGTTTGCAATATTCGTTTACAAAAATGAAACTTATTCAAATTTCTTTTACAAATTCTGAGGATTAAAATTTTCCATTTTGTTGAGAAACAGGTTCCTATATTAATACCTCTTGAACTAGTTTGTAAAAGTGGCATGTCTTTATGTTTATATTAAGCTCTGTAGATAAAATGAAATTTTTGAAACCCAACTATACAGTACAGTACCATGTTTTTAGACTAAAAAAAATAAAAATACTTGCACTTATGAAAAAATGATTTTGCTTTTTTCAAATCCTTATACAGTAATAATAAAATAATGAACAATTACAGTTTACCTGTGGTTTACTGTATAACTATAGTAGGCCTACGTGTAATGCTTGTATTTTACTGATAGTGATATCGATGTTGCCTGGGTGGAAGATTACACTGCAACCTGTATGATCTATTGTGTCCTCTAAACTAGTCTCCAGTGTTTGGCTAGAGAACCCTTTTCAATCCTAACTCCTTAATTAAGTTCAGCTTCAGGCAGGGTTCTAACTGCAGAAAATCTCCATCTGCTACCTGGTGAATTCCCATCTCTTGGCTCTCTTTACGCCCAACTGCATCACATTCAGCCAATAGATGTCTGGGTGTTTGTTCCCCTGATTGGCAGAATCGGCAGTCACTTTCCTGAATGATGTTCATTTTTCTCAGATGACCTCAAAGCCTACAATGTCAAGTTAGAAAACCTGTAAAAATTCTCAAACGGTTCTTATTCAGCCTGATGATCGTCTCAGACCTTCTTGCGTCGTATCCTCCAAGCAATTCCTTATCTTGCCGACATCCTGGATGACCAGTCCAGACTTTAATCTCTGGTTACATTTTGTCTTCCTTCAGCTTATTTTTGAAGAACGAGTCTTCAAGTGCACATCCTGGTTCTGGCTCTATAAGGGGGTAGCCCTGCCCTCGCAAGCTTATCTGCTTCCTCATTTCCCTGAACACCCTGATGACCAGATACTTAAAGGAGTGATAACTTGTTCTTTCCCAACAGGTTCAGACTTTGCCGGCAGTTCCATACCATCTTACAGCTTAATTGATGAGCTCAGTGCTCCAATGGCAGCCTGGCTACCTGACAGGAGAACAATTTCCCTTTTCTTGTTTCCTCTACTTAGGTTGAATTGGGCACACCTTTCAATGGCCTTAACCTCATTATGACAAATGCTGGGGAGTGCCCCAACGACTTATTGGATTTGGTTTTTGGCCCTAATACCCCTACTCCAGTCCCCTCATTTGTCTTTGAGCCATCAGTATACCACCTGATGACATGATTCCCAAATGATTTTAGGGTTTTCCATCCCAGCCAAGTTTATTCTCTAGCTCAACAACAAAGTTCTTTTCAAAGTTGTACTTCCTTACCATAGAATCCCTTGGAAGGTACATCAGATCCCTTAGACCTGGTGGGAATAACTCACCGCAAACCGTGGAGGATATGTGCGTGCCATTCTTATCCATTCTAAGTAGAGTCTCCCTTGCTATTCTCTCTACCATAATGTGTTGAGGTGTTAGATTCAAAATCAATTCTATGGCCGCACTTGGACAGGATCTCATGGCTCCTGTGATGATAATGCCAGCCTCTGTACTCTCTCCAGGGCTTTCCTTGTTGTTTCCACCTTGGTCCGGCAAGCCCAACCTACGCTACACACCCATATGTGATGATTAGTCTCACTAAAAGGGTATACATGCTTTTTAGTATGTATGGGTTATAAGCCCCACATCTTCCCAGCAAATACCTTCTGCATACCATCAAAGGTGTTAGGGGCTTTGTTGGTCACCTTCTCTATGTGTCTGTTCCAGTTTCTTGTCCAGGAGGAGCCCCAGAAACTTCACTTCTGATTTTCATTCAAGCTCCTCCCCCTCAAGCTTGATGGTCCTCAGGTGGGCAAGATTTATCTTCCTCGTGAATGGCAAGTGAGGGTTTGTTCGGATTAACCGACAACCCAGCAGACTTGTGTTACACTCTACAGTAGGAAGGGATAAATTAGTGGGAAACTTTAGAATTGGATTAAAGGTTTTTAAATTTTCTTACAAAAATGGGTGACTGAAACCAACTATTTACAACATAGGAACAATTATTACTATTAATATTATTTAACATATGAAAATGAAAATACCATCTGTTCCAAATTCAAATACGTTTAAACAATATTTTCATGTACATTAGAATTGATCTTCAACAACTTGTACCATTCCTTCGTGCAATTTAGTCCTCTTTGAATCAACTCACAGAGGGTATTTTCAAAGATACCCGTTGGGGTTTTAAGTTACACTGACCCTTGGGTACAGTCCTTAGCCAAGAAATTGTGGTGGAGTCTCGCTTCTTCTGGAATAGAGACAACTTCTCCACAAAACTTCCTGAAATTGGTTCTTTTTGCTTGCCTTATCTCTTCGTTATAAAAAGTAAGGGTTCTGGAGTACCTCTGCCACCCACCATCAGTCTTTCCTATATTAAAAAGCCTTTGTGTTTCAGCCCTTAACCTTGAAAGTTGATTATTCCACCAAGGGACATCCCTGCTGGCTGGTTTCTCTTTTATCAGACAACTAGATTTGTATGCATCCATGAGGCCCTGTTTAAATTCTCTACAGGATCCTCAATCTCAAAGTTCCCATTTGCCGTTGAGCTCAGCTGGTCCATATTGCATTTTAATATGGATCTGTACTTCCCCGAGTCTGTGTTCCTGGGATTTCTGCTGTGAGTGGTACCCGTGATCGTCCCCTCCAGATTCGATGATTCTGTGGTCCGAAAAAGAAGGCTCATCAGACACCCTCCATCTTTTAATGTTAGACCTAACAAGGTTGCTTGTCAGTGTCAGCTCTAGCACCTCTCTTCTATTCTTAGTTACAAAGGTAGGCTTACTCCCTGCATTGCCAATTATCAGTGGCAGTCCCAGCCTGCCACAATACTCCACTAGCCCTGTTACTTCTGGAGGAGGGGATTCCCTCTCTGCATCAAAATATCCAGAGGCTAGGACCACATAACACTCAATGCCCCTATTCTTAGACAGGTTCTGATTGGCAATAGATCCTGTGATACCCACACACCATAGGGGTTTCCTTATCAGAATGCATGCCCTTGGTCTATCCTTCCTGGTGTCCCAAATTACCTTTCCATCCTTGCTCTGAAATCCCATGATCTTCAAACCTGGGGTCAGCGCTGCTATGAACTTAAATGCGCCGAGGCTCACTTAAAAAAAAAGAAGAGGGCCAGGCTTATAAGTAGACAATGGGATTGCATCACAGCTGAAACAGCTTATTGTGCACCCTCATTCACAGGTCCTCATTCTCCGTCAAGTCCCAGGTTCTTAATAACAGATGAGATCCTTTTGTTACCTGTTCTTCCCTTTGATCTCCGGTCGAAGGGCCAAGGGATCTCACATGCAGACCTTGTAGGGCTGGGCACATAAATATAGAAGGGTTTCTCCTCCTCCTCACCATATTTTCTACATAAGAGGCTTTCAACTTGAATTTCCATCTTTCGTAGATGTCCGCGGAATACCTAGTGGCCGCTGATGAAGCCAGCCACTTTCCACAGGGTCTTCCTATTCAGCCCAAGGGCATATGCCGCTATCGCACTGGTAGGTGTCTGCAGCATTCTCTTTGACTGTATGTTGCCTTCTGTTCTTTCCCAGTTCCATCGATGTTTTATTCCCATCCACTGGCGAACAGCTCTCCGTGCTGTGTTGAAAGCAATACCACAGGTCGGCTCTGGACCCATGAGCGGGCTTTCAGTTCCTTATTAGCCCACTTACCAGCTCCCTCATTGCCAGCAATACCTTTGTGCCCTGGAACCCAACTAAAGATAACCTTGTCCTCTCCCAGGGCTTTCATGGCCTGATGACAGTCCCGTACTGCCTTAGAGGTAAATTCAAAACTGTCAAGTGCCATTAGCGTTGCTTTGCTGTCCGAGTTCATGTATATGGTGAGGCCTGTCACACCACGCTCCAAACACACTCTTGCACACTCGGACAGTGCAACAACTTCAGCCTGGAATACAGTAGCCAGTTTCCCCAGGCTTACGCATAACTGTGCCTTGGGTCTGACTCCATATATTTCCGCTCCAGTGCCTGTTGGCTTTTTTGGGCCATCTGTTTACCAAGTGACCCCCCTTTTCATGTATTCAGGCTCACCTTTATCCCAGGCAGCCCTGTCAAAAATGTTGACATTTTATGGCTTTTCTAGATCTGTGATCTTCACGATCCTGTCTGGTAACATTTCCAAGGTGTCCATCTGCACAGTGTCCACAATCCTTGTATTCTCACTGGAGGCATTGTACTTCATGCTTACATTCTGTAAGCCTCTGTGATTTGAATTCAGGGTAAAAAATATGCCTGTTGAAACATGAACTGACGCTCTTATGTTCCCATGCTTCCCATAGTTTGAAATAAATTGCCTTTCCTCTGAAATTCAAATGAGCAAGATTTTAATACTTTACAATGAAATGGCGACCATAATGAATAGTAGTGTAATATAATATAACATAATGATAATCAATAGATTCTATATTAGTTGACAGTTTGGTAGCACATCACCTGCAGTAATTCCTATTTTTTCTGCAAGTGTAATGGGGAATGTGATTTTTAACTCTTGTCTGAAAGTAAAATTTTTTTTAAAGATTTCTGGGTTGTTCCTATGGATTGACCAAAAACATATAAACATATTTAATTGGTAAAATATTGAAGGTTTACATTATTTTTCCTACAGTCACCCGACAAAGTTGGCTTCCTTGTACTGTTTATAGTACAGAAATCTGCTAATTGCTGCATATTTATACTTTGCCGTACGGTTTATACTTTGTCGTACGGTTTATACTTTGCCGCACATCAGGATTCCAACGAAACAACACAAAACATCGTGGTTCTATTATGCACGTAATCTGTGCACGCTTGGAAATAGGTTGGCAACACTTAAAGATAATAATACTACTGTATGAGCAGCTGATAGACTATTATAACTACGATTTAACCTGTCATTTCGTGTTTATAGTTTCAGTATTTCTGAACTTTCTGGACTTTTCTTTTAAACGTTTTTAAAACATTCCTACGATCTTAATAAACAAGAAAATACCTTTAAAGCATTTTTTAGGCGCGGAAACCACTTCAAATTACAAAAACATACGGAACTATATTCTCAAAACGCGGAGCACATTTCTTGCCGAGGAAAAATAGCGGAGTGATACGGACCGCGGGTACTACTTTCTCTAGGGCACCATTTGTGTTGCCAGCTGAACCTAAAAACGTGTTGTATAGTGTTTGAAAGACTAATTATTTATATGCTTTATAGTGACCGTAGGAAAAATATTATGTGTAACACGAGTGAAAAAGGCCTTTGCTGCACTCGAGATCATTCCGCATTGCTCTCATGTGCAGCAAAGTGCCACTTTCACCACTAGTTACACAAATAACTATTTCTCATAAGTGAAAAATTAGTTCCTAGAGAATAAGAGATTCCAGACTTTCTTTGACAGCATAGAGCTCCATGTGACATTAATAATATACAAGGATTTCCAACTAAGTACAATAATTTTAATTTTATTAAGTAACTGCGGCGGCGTCCTGTAATCCAGCTACTTTGAGATCACAAATTGTGGATATTAATATGCATGATTTGTGGATGCGATACTCCCTGGTGTGGATTAACGTCCGCACTATATATACTATCCACTATGAGTACTACGATTATCCGTGGTCCTATCCTGACAATTAGACCAATTTGTAAATTACAAGGCAAAAATGTGGTTCGGATTCAACTATAAACTGTAGGCCCCTTAGTTGTCATAGGCTGTATGGTCTTTTAATTAACAGCTGTGTCTAAGGAACATGTCGGCCTTAGTCACTAACAAAACTAAAATATTGCACCACTCATCCTGCACTCATCTCCATTCATACTTGGCTTAAACTACCTTCATATGGTCACCATTTCAATTAAAAGTATTAAAGTAATGATGACAAACTTAGTCCACTAATAGTTGCTCGAAAATATGTGAAAAACTATAGTAAGTTGAAAGTAAAATGAATATATTTACCTGGTACAGACAGTTAAGATGAGGATCAGTGAAACTCCTCAAGAGGTCTACCCTCAGCTGTTTTCATCACATATTTACATTTTAGTGCACTTTCCAATCTCCTAGATATGCAAGATATCAACTTAGGACATAACCATCATGGTTGATAACTCAACAGTTATCACGATTGCAATCTCCTTTTAAAAAGTAATTTCTATTTTAAGAATATTCATCCATTTTTACAAAATTTAATAATATATATATATAATAGATGGAAATTAGCAACCTGGAAACATGATCAAACTGGATTTTTCCTTTGGTATTGAACTTGATACTTTAATACTTTTCAATGAAATGGCGACCATACAAAGTAGGTATTTTAAGCCAAGTATGAATGGAGATGAGTGTAGGATGAGTGGCACGATCTTGTAGTCTTGTTAGTGACTAAGGCCGACATATCCTTAGAAACAGCTGTTAATTAATAGTACATACAGCTAATGGCAACTAAGGGACCTACAGTTTATAGTGGAATCCGAACCACATTTCTGCCTTGGTATATACGAATTGGTCTAATTAATTATCAAACTCACTACTCATAGCAACTTTACGTTAATGTGTGTTACTAGACAACAGACTATGCTTATACAAATGTATTAGATACTCTCCTATGGAATGTGGTGTTCTTCAATTTTACTGTAGTCCTAAATACAAAGTGATCTCAGTCAACCTATTTAATTTTAATTCGAATAAGAGTTTAAAATAGAAGAGTTGATTTGAGGGGTTATGAATAAAAATGTTTTGGGTTTGGTTTAGTAATAGGATGGATCTAAAAGGGTGAAGTGGTCTTATACTAATTATTTAACCCCGTTTATAGAGTCAGAGGAAAGAGATGTCTTCAGCCTTTCAATTTCATTTAAGTTTTAAATTCATTATGGAAGTTTAAAATTACTTTGCAACTTCCTTTCGCCTGATTTGAAAGAAATGAGATAAAAGTTTGTAAAAAGTGTAAACTGCAGAGAAGTCCCAATGGAAAACCATTTACAAAGTTCCAGGATGATTTTTTTATTCATTAAAGAGAGGAAAATCTCCACCATAATATAAATATGGTGCATAACATGGTTGGAACCGGCAAAATGAAGTTAACATTTGTATTAGTAGAATAAACTCAAATTTGATTAAGGCTACATAATTAAAACCATGCAGAGAGAATTTAATGTGTTAATATCAATATTCAAAAGGGTATATGATTCTTAAAAACTAGTGTTCATCTTCATCTTAAAAACATTTTGTTTTTATTAACACTAAACAAGCAGTTAAGTAAATGGAATTATTTAATACCAGCAGAGTACCCGTTCTTCGTACGGAATTGGCGTAGAAGTATAAAAGCGTAGAAGTGTCCCCCTGGACCCAAAAAAGTGGTTTTCGAAGTGATAAGAATAAGAATAAGAATATTTTATTTCCATTGATCTGTTCGTACAGAAATAGGACAAGTCAATTTGTTATACAATGTTATACAAATATAATATATATAGCAAATAAAAATAAAACAAGACATTAATGTATTAAATACCCCCGCCGCAGCAAACCTGCCGACTAAGCGAATTTCCATTTGTCTTAATTGATTTTCAATTAAATATATTTTATTTAATAACATTAGGTTTAACGAGTACCTAGGTTTGCTGCTACAAGGAAACTAATAAAGTGTGTTTTTTTTTGTAAAATATTGATAGCTTAGTACAAAATAAATAAATTTGATCAAAATACAAAATATTTCCATAAACAAGCAAACTACAACATTTGACAATATTCTCCATAAGAATAACATGGGAATTTTAAATTTACAATTTTTTTAATTTTCTCCGTTACTATTAACCGAACAAAAATACTTTTATATACTAAATTAATTGTTTTTTTAAGCTCTTTAAAAAGGTCTAAAGAGAAATTTGGAAATTTTGTGTTTTGAGGGTCAAAAGTGAGAAAAACCAATTTTTACCCCATAAAACCCCCCGTAAAGCCCCGTTCCCATGGTCCGATCATGCTGGTTCGCGAACTCATTCAAGTTTATCCCGCTTTACACCTTTAAACCAAATTTCATCAAAATCGGACAAAAATTACTCAAGTTATCGCGTTCACGGACGTATATATATATATATATATATGTCTATATATATATATATACATATATAAAAATTTGAACGAATGTTTTTTTCCTCTGGGGACATCAAAATGAAAAAGTAAATTGGTCTCGGGTCTATGTCTTACCGTGCCACCTACGGTAATAGCTACTTCCCTATAGGGAAATTCGCTAAAAGAAATACAAACTTGTATATTAAAAAACTCCTCAAGTTTATGAAAGGGATTTTCTACCAGCCATGTGTACAATACAGATTTAAACCTGTAAACTAACCTCTATTGCATTCTCAGGCAGCTTGTTGAAAAAATAAATGCAATTTAGTTTAAAAGAAGTTTTAGTTTTGGTACCTAAGCCTATGTGGTACTATGTCCAAGTTCCCCCTCCCCCTGGTATTATGATTATGAATATTTTGCCTAGTACGAAACATATTTAAGTTTGTTTTAGCATAAACCAAAACTTGAAAGATGTATAGATTGAATACTGTAGGAATTTTGTACTCTACAAACAGTTGCTTACAGTGTGCTACGCGATCGACTCCTGTCATATTACGAATAGCTTTTTTTTGAAGCAATAGGATGTCATTATCATGTGGTGAGTGACCCCATGCAAGCAATCCATATATTACATGTGCCTGAAAGAGGCCAAAGTATGCCAGTCTCAAATAATCAGGACTAACAAAACTTTTGAGTTTCCAAAGCAGACAAGTCACTCTTGAAATTTTGCTACAAACAGATTTGATGTGATCAGACCAGTTTAATTTTGAATCAATATGTATTCCTAAAAGCTTGACCGATTCCATATTGACTTCTCTTTTTAAACTCAATGTTATATATTGTGTTTTTTTTCCAAATTACAAGATAGTTTATTTGTTGAGAACCAATCATAAGCCATTGTCTCAGCTTGTCGGGACATTTCTTGTAAATAAATCAAGTTTTCATGATTGGAAAGTAATGTTGTATCATCAGCATAAATAATGGAATAGGTATTTAAGTTTTTGGCCAAATCATGAATATAAACTGTAAAGAAAAAAGGACCAAGGATTGATCCTTGTGGGACTCCAGATACCACTTCAATCATCTTGGAACAATTATTTCTAACGAAAACACATTGTAATCTCTTTGAGAGGTATGACTCAATCAGTTTCAAGGAGCTTTGCGCCACACCGTGAAACTGAAGTTTTTTTAGGAGAATATCAAATGGGAGGGACACTGTCAAATGCTTTACTGAGGTCACACAGCACTAGAGAAACAGATTTTTCCCCTCAAAAGCATCTAAAGAATAATCTACTAAATTTATTATTGCTGATGCTGTTGATTTATTTTTACGAAAGCCATGTTGACAGTTTGTAATTATATTATATGATTCAAAAAAGTAATTGAGTTGATTATACATAAGTATCTGGGGACCGAGCTTTGCTCGGGGGAAATCACTAGTCCACTCTGAAAGCAGTCTTAGTACTGTATTGGAGACACATAGATCCATTCCCAAACTCCACACGGCTTGCCTTTACTACGTCCTACACCATTTCCTACGTCATGGACCTGTTTCCCTCCATTTCCATAGCACTTTAGGATTGTAGATAAATTAATCTAATCGTTATTAACAGTTCCCACACTCCGGACAGCTCGTCTTTACTACGTCCTACACCATTTCCTACGTCATTGACCTGTTTTCCTCCCTTCCCATAGCATTTCAGAATTGCAGATACCTTAATCTAATCGTCATAAACAGTTCCCACACTACGGACAGCTCGCCTTGACTACTTCCTTCGCCACCTCCTACGTCGCGGACCTGTTTTCCTCCCTTCCCATAGCATTTTAGGATTATAGATACCTTAATCTAATCGTCATAAACAGTTCCCACACTCCGGACAGCTCGCCTTTGACTACATCCTTCACCACTTCCTACGTCGCGGACCCGTTTTCCTCCCTTCCCATAGCATTTTAGGACTGTAGAAACCTTAATCTAATCGTCATAAACAGTTCCCACACTCCGGACTACTCGCCTTGACTACTTCCTTCACCACTTCCTACGTCGCGGACCTGTTTTCCTCCCTTTCCATAGCATTTTTGGATTGCAAATACTTTAATCTAATCATCATAAAAAGTTCCAACACTCCGGCTACTCGCCTTGACTACTTCCTTCACCACTTCCTACGTCGCGGACCTGTTTTCCTCCCTTTCCATAGCATTTTTGGATATGTAAAACTGAAGTTAATTGAAAGAGTGCCTATTAGTTGTAAGCCTGTTGTAAATGTAAATAGTATTTTTGTAAATCCTAAAGATAAAATTGTAAATCAGTACCATGATGTATTTGAAGGTCTAGGAAAATTTCCAGGCAAAGTTGAAATCAAACTCAAGCCAAATGCTGAACCGAGAATCTTTCCACCTAGGCGCATACCTTTAAGTTTAAATGAAAAGTTAAAAAGCACTTTGGATAGGCTAGATAAGCAGGGTATAGTCTCTAGTTTCAGAACCAACTGAATGGGTTCAAAATCTTGTGATTGTTGAAAAGCCTAATGGTAATTTGCGTCTATGTCTTGACCCTAGGGAAATGAACAAAAATATCAAAAGAGAGCACTATCTGATTCCCAAATCTGATGAAATTTTAAGTAGGCTACATGGTAAAAAAGTTTTTTCAGTGTTAGACATGAAAGAAGGATTTTGGCATCTTAGGCTAAGTGAAAGTAGTGCATTGTTAACTACCTTCCATACTCCTTTTGGTAGGTATTATTTTAATGTTTTGCCTTATGGCCTGTGCTCAGCACCAGAGATCTTTCAAAAGCATTGTAAAGAAATATTTGGGGATATTTCAGGATGTGAAATATATTTTGATGATCTTATTATTTTTGCTAAAGATGAAAATGAACATGACATGATCTTGAAAAAAGTACTTGACCGAGCTAGGGAAAAAAATGTTAAGTTTAATCTGTCTAAGTTCCAGTACAAAGTCCCTGAGGTTAAGTTCTTAGGTCAATTAGTCTCAAGTGATGGCATTAGGCCTAATCCAGAACATGTGAGAGCTATTGTCGAAATGGAAAGACCCCAAAACAAGAAAGAATTGTTAAGATTTTTAGGTATGACTAAGTATTTGTCACAGTATATTCCTAACCTATCGACTTTGTCAGCACCTTTGCGCAACTTAACTAAAAATGATACTGATTGGCAATGGTACCCAGAACATGAGAAATCATTTTGTGAGTTAAAGAGTAAGTTAGTCTCTGCCCCAGCATTAGCTATTTTTAATAGTTCTAAACCAGTAACCCTTCAGGTTGACGCATCAAAAGATGGCCTCGGAGCATGCTTGCTTCAAAATGGTAACCCTATAGGCTTTGCATCAAGATCATTGACCGATACAGAGACCCGTTATGCTCAAATCGAGAAAGAGTTACTTGCTATTGTCTTTGGCTTTGAACGTTTTCATCAGTTAACGTATGGTAGGCTAGTTACCGTACAGACTGATCACAAACCATTAGTTTCTATAGTTGAAAAAGATCTTTGTAAAGTGTCAGCTAGGTTACAACGTTTATTGTTAAGACTTTTAAAGTATCAGTTTAAACTCGTGTATGTACCTGGTAAATTGATGTTTATGGCCGATACATTGTCTCGGTCTTATTTGAAAGACCCTGTTACTGATGATCCAGAATTTTCTTTTGTTGTACATACTATTAGTAAATATGTGGCTATGTCTGAACAAAGGAAACAAGAATTTATTAAAGCCATTGATGAAGATGAAACTATGACTACCTATGTTAAAAAAATATCACTTATTAGGTTGGCCCAAGTTCAAAAATGTGTGTCCTAAAAATGTACAGTTTTATTTCAATCTTAAACATGATATTAACTATGAAGGTGGTTTATTGTTTCTTAATGACAAAGTAATAGTGCCAACTAAACTTAGATTGAGTATGTTGAAGAAAATCCATGAAAGCCACCTAGGTGTAGAAAAGTGTAAAATTCTTGCCAGACAAGTGTTGTACTGCCTAATATGTCTACAGATATAGAGGATTTTGTTCTAAAGTGTCAAACTTGTGAAAAGTTTAGGAGAAGTAATGTTAAGGAACCTATGTTAAGTCATCCTGTTCCATCAAGGCCATGGGAAAGAATAAGTGCTGATATCTTACAATTTGGTAATAATGATTGTTGCAGACTCATACAGTAGATGGTTTGAATTGTGCTTGTTAAATGGTAAAACAGCAAAAAATGTAATAGATGTACTTAAACCGATTTTTGCTAGATTTGGCTCACCAGATGTTTTAGTATCTGATAACATGCCTTTTGGAAGTGTCGTGTTTAGAGAATTTGCGGATGAATGGAATTTTAAACTGGTTACTATAAGTCCTTTGCACTCTCAGTCAAATGGCCTTGCTGAAAAATTTGTCTCAGTAGCTAAGAATATATTGAGGAAATGTAATGACTCTAAGAAAGACATTAACGTAGCTCTAATGTTGTACAGGAATACTCCCTTAAAAGATACAAAACTGTCACCTGCACAAATAATGTTAGGTCGGGTAGTCAAAACAACATTACCAACTGCTATTTCTGTGTTAAAACCTATTCGTGTAAACAGTAGAGAGATTAAATCAAAGTTAGAAAGTCACAAAAAAATTGTAAAAGCTTATTATGATAGAGGATCACATAAGTTACCTCCCTTTCAAAAAGGTGATAATGTTATGGTAAAATCAGGAAAGGTTTGGGAACCAGGATTAATTATAAGAAAACACCAGACACCAAGATCCTATATAGTTAAGTCTAGTAATGGTAATGAACTAAGAAGAAATAGGGTATTTTTGAGAAAATCCTTTAACAAATTCCCTTTAGTCTCAAGTGAAGATCCAATGACTCAGTTGTATGATGAAACTGATAGGCCTATTGTTCCACCTAGGTTAACTCCTGCCTCAACACCTAACCAAACTAGCTTGACTCCTGTCGCAACCCCTAACCCATCTCAATCCCGAACAAGGTTTGGAAGAGTAATTAAAAAACCAATAAGGTTTGAAGACTAATTTTGTTTTGTAAATATTGTGTGTTCAATTTTGTTTTCATGAACTCTCAATCCTTATTTTTAGGCGGGAGATGTTATATACATAGACTATATATTATATTTTACCATTGTAGGCCTATGTAAGACTACTCTGTAAGCCTATGTAAAACTACTCTAAGCTAATCTCATGTGACTTCTTCTTGTTCACTACTACTTCCGTGTCATCTCCAAAATGTAGCTTTGTGCTCTTTAGTCTGTTGATTTTATTATCAAAATAAATCTTTTAAATTTACTTTGTGTAGTTATTATTTAGAAGCCCAAGAAGAACTAAGAGAGTAGACTTTAAACTGCTCTGGAGAGTATTTAATTTCACTTTTGTATTGTTTATGTCCATTTCTTAGCTTTTCTTCACCTGGAGTGGCACACTAAAAATATTCCTATTCATTACCATTAGCTGTTTCCTTATTCTGCCGTTTGCATCGGTTTTCGGGCTTTCGCAAGACTGTGTGGGTAGTGTATTACTAGGGAAGGTTGTATTCTTGGCATTCTCTTGCTGAAGTATTTTACTTTTAATTGCTGTTAAAGTGTTTTCTGTTTCTTCTTGCCAGGTCTTCAGCTTTTCTAGCTCAAGTAGCAGGGGCAATGAGCAGTTTTGTGTTGGGAGCTCAGAGCTGAGGGTTTGAGATTCGGAGTTTTTAAATGTTTAAGTGTTTTTTTCTTGGAGATTTCCTGACATTTTATTTTTTTGGGGTTTTTAATCGTTTGTTGTAGGTTTTTTATTTCTTTTCCTAGATTACAAATTACTTGATCTTTATCCTTGTCATGAACTTTATCTTGGCACGATTTGGCATGATGATAGCTCACATTTCCGATTAACATATATAGGCCTATTCTTATTTTAAAAATCCTTTCCGGCTCCGTCCCAGTGGCTCTTTATAAGGTTTACCAACAGGGTCCAGCACTATTATATACAGGGTGGGGGAAATGTAACTTACACCCCTCTTAACTTTGCAACCATTTGAGATATTTGAAATCTGTTTGCTGCAACCTTCTTAGATATGAGGGGCTACAATAATTATGGTCAATTTTGAAAATTTTGACCTTAGGGGTTGTAGGAGTAGGGGGTAGCTCAAAATTTCCAAATGACAAGTACCTATAGTCGAGTTTAGTATCATTTTACAGGTCTTGAAGAAACATAACAATTGGCATAAATAAAACCAAAATCGGCCCACAAAATGGCGCCCTAAAACGTTACAAATCCAAATAACCGTGAGGATGGCTGAAAATTAACTTGCACCCTCATTAACTTTTTTACTATTTGAGATATTTTAAATCGGTTTGCAGCAACTTGTTTGGATATGTTTTTTGGGCTACAATAATTATGGTCAATTTCAAAAATGTTGCCATTAGGAGTAAGGGGTGGCTCAAAATTTTCAAATAGCAAGTATAGTCGAGTTTGGTATCATTTTACAGGTCTTGACAAAACATAACAATTAACATAAATAAAATGGAAATCGGACAATTAACAACAAAATGGCAGTTAAAAATTAATAAGACAATGGTTATTAAAAGTAATTTTAAACTGCCATTTTGTTATTAATGATCCGATTTCTATTTTTTTTATGTAAATTGTTATGTTTTGTCAAGACCTGTAAAATGATACCAAACTTGACTATACTTGTCACTTGAAAATTTTGAGCTACCCGCTACCCCTCAGGGCAAAATTTTCAAAACTGACCATAATTATTGTAGCCCTTCATATCCAAACAAGTTTCTGCAAACCGATTTCAAACATTTCAAATAATTAAAAGGTTAAAGGGAGTGGAAGTTAATTTTCAGCCACCCTCATGGTTATTTGAATTTTAGGGCGCCATTTTGTTATTAGTGGGCTGATTTTGGTTTTCTTTATGTCAATTGTTATGTTTCATCAAGACCTGTAAAATGATACCAAAGTCAATACTTGTCTTTGAAAATTTTGAGCCACCCCCTACCCCCACTATCCCAAAGGATAAAATTTTCAAAATTGACCATAATTATTGTAGCCCCTTATATCTCAGAAGGTTGCCGCAAACAGATTTAAAATATCACAAATGGTTGAAAAGTTAAGGGGGGGGGGTGTAAGTTACTTTTCAGCCACCCTGTATAAATGAATTTGAAGGGATGGTATTTTTGGCCTGGGATGGATTATAGGGACGTGATTGAACTTTAAACAAACACACAAACTTTCACATTTATAATATTAGTAAGATTAGTATGATGTATTATTCAGTTTTTGTGGATTTTACGTTCGCTGCCAATTTGTTGTGCTGTTTTAATTTAGGTAGTTTATAAAAAGTAAAAATAAATAAATGTGTGTGTGTGTGGGTAGTATATAAATGTGATATTTGGGGTACAAACCTCCCAATCACACTCTTATGATCAGATCGGACTAGTTCGTGCACTCAGAATAAGTAAATATTTAACTTACATGCTTATTCAATATTTTACCGAAATAAGAAAGTTTTTGCTCAAGTGGTGGGCTTATTGACACATAAATACGGGTTTAAACAGATTGATTTTTTGGCTTCTCGGAAGCTGAGAATCAAATATTATTACTGTATATTTATTTACCATGGCGACTAATAATAAAAAGTTACTTTGGGAGGAAATGGGTTGCATGTTTTAGGGGAATAAGTTTTCCATGTTAACTCTTTCACGGTAACATTTCACTTTAATTGGTGACCTGAGCAATATTTTTAAACACATTAAACTCATATGAATTTAATAATTAAATCTGAATGCCACGAAATTCAAAGCTAGAAACGACGCTTTGGAAAGTACGCCAAACAAGTAGGCCTACTATATTATTAATTTAATATTCTGTTGAGTTTTCTAAGTAATTGTACTTGTACTGTAAACCCCTTGTAGAATAGGAATGTCAATCAAAGGTTATGCTGACATCGTGGAAAACTTTTTCGACGTATTTTGTTCAGCAGACAAACTCATTGTATGAGGTACGTAGTTTAGTAACCAATATAAAGGTTTATTAGTACAATTTTATTCAGTCCACTAGAATTGCCTTTCTTGTGACAATACTTATTTTGACCTTTAGTAGATAAGTCCGTAAAGTGTTAGTTACGAGGGAAGCAACGTTTACAAGAAAACACATTGGTCGTGTATTAGTGGACAGCCGGAACTTGGGACTGCGACAAAGGTCGGGGACAAGTAACTCATCATTGGCGGCGTGGCGGGTAACTTACCATGAGAATCGCGGGTAACCGAGTGTTTAGCGTCACAATCCGCGACACGCATGCAGTAGCATTACCATGACAAAGCGGGAGAAACCGGCCGGCGTGGCGCAGCGCAGCGTCCGAGCGCGAGAAAAACTGTAAAGATAAAGGGGAAAGTAAATGGGTCCGATGACAAACCATATTGAGAGAATAATAATCGAAGTGGTGAAAGTACACATGTCAATGTCGATGGACCTCGGGGTGATAATGTTGTACGTGTGAAACATGACATAACCTATACAACACAACACCCCACCTTAATTGCAACTAGATTGCACTATCGTTTATTTGTTTTTAAGCTCTTTAAAATGAGATGGATAGATATTGGAATTTTTGTGTTTTGGGGAACTCTCTTTGCCTCCTCAAGATGTGTGTCACGGGGATATTCGGTTACTCAACTGAGAGGGTTTGGCCGTGCTATATCTGCTGCTGGGCCTTCCCAGTAACCTCACACATCACAGCCGTTACGAAACCTAAAATGAGTTTGTCTGTTTGTCACGGCATTAGCATGGCCTTTGTTTGACCTATTCTATAAGGGGCTTGTCCACAATAATTACTGAAAGCAATTGACATAAAATTAAATTAACAATATACTTATTGGATGTACATTCTAAATCGTAGTTTCTAGCTTTGAGACATGTGCATTTAGTTACAAAATTCATACGAGTATATTGTAGGTATAAATAATATTGCACAACTCACCATTAAAAGTGAAATATTGGCAGGAAAGAGTTCACATTTAAAAGACATTCCCGAATAAAATTAAAAGATATGAAATAATAAATAGATAAGCAAAATTCAAACCAAGTTTGAATAGAATTTTACCTAGATTCACCTGCACAAACTGTTACATACAATAGCACTGTATGCTGCAATAGAATAAAGTGTTGATTTTATGTTTCGTGTTATGCTCTATAGTGTTTTACAATATTTCAAAGAGCCACTTTGATATGCGGGGCGAATCCACGAGTTATAAAGGTCAGCGAGCTTTTATCTAGTTTCCATTTGCAATAAAGCGCTGTTTGAAGCGGCCAGTTGATGTAGCGAACATGAAAGCCATAAAGGATTCATTTTTGTGACTGCGAGTTGTTATTTAAACTGTGTCCGTGTGCCCGGGTACATGTAGGTCAACGGCGATTGAAAATTACGGCAAAACATTGCATTACCGTCGGATCGCAGATTGCAGCATTATGTGGCGTCAGACAATGTTAGTGGCTGCTCCCACTGAACAAGACTCTCAATTCAGCGAAACTAACTACAGCCTTGATAGCTCAGCATACCACTGACTTGTTCTTTGTAGCACAATGCAATGTCCGTAGCTGCACCTACTGAAAATTACTCTTAATACAACGAAACATAGTCTGATAGCATTCTACCGAGTTTTCTTTGTATCGCAATACAATTTTCGTAGCTGCACCTACGAATGTTAATTATCAAATGAGTTGTGTAGCGAACTACGAATTTTCCTGGGGTAGTGGGTATCGTCAATCGCGTTTTTAAACCAGAAATAAATTATTTACAATAGGTCGAAGCAGTTTTCAATATCTTTGTGCAAGCAAGCAAGAATGCATACATAAAATCAAATATTGCTCACATAAGAGTATAGGATTTGCGCAAAAATAAATAGTATGCATACACTTTTTATTCTTACTTCTGCTGTACAGAACATTTATGATAACCGCATGTTGAATGCTGACACTGCGCTGAGTCGTGGATAATCTTGGTGCTGGATACAGATCTCTGTAACACGGAATTAAATTATCTGAATAAATATCGTCTCTTGGAAATACAGGGTGTCCCGGAACTCTCTACCAATATTATAGGGCATTGCTCCTGGGTAAGAAACATACCTAAATATCATATTTAAATTGTCCGGAAATCCTTAGATATTCACACAGCCGCCATTTTGTTTTTTTCAGTTATTGATTTTTTCCTAAAGAATGGTTTAACATACGAAATGGAAACTTTGCACAAACATTAATGACAACTAGACAAAGCTACAAAAAAATTATGACGATTTTTCAAATTCATAAAACAAAATGGCGGCCATTTAAAATTTTGTTTCTTAATTAACTCAAAAACCGTTGATTTTATACAAATTTTAAATGGCCGCCATTTTGTTTTGTGAATTTGGAAAATCGTTATAATTTTTTTGTAGCTTTGTCTAGTTGTCATAAATGTTTGTGCAAAGTTTCCATTTCGTATATTTAACCATACTTTAGAAAACAATTAATAACTGAAAAAAACAAAATGGTGGCTGTGTGAGTAACTAAGGACTTCCGGACAATTTAAATATGATATTTAGGTATGTTTCATACCCAGAAGCAATGCCCTAAAATATTGGTAGAGAGTTCCGGGACACCCTGTATAATAAATATCAGCCTACAAGTAGCTTAACCGACAAAAAATAGGCCCTGCCTACATTTTAACATCTATTATAAATCACTCACTCAACATAGCATTTATGCTTTACCATAATTATTCAATGTACGTTACTCAACTTTTAACTTTACTGTACGTCTTTTTGTTAAATGTTGAAATCGATAGTCACAAGCTGCAGAAGGCAATTTATTAATAATTGATGCCAACAATACCATGGCCCCAGTCAGTTAAATGCAAGGTAATGTTTAAATGCACCATTTAACAAATTGTTCTACTGATTCTTTACTTAGGCAATTACTTAAGTGTAATTCTGTTTAAACTGTTAATACATAGTGGGTTCACCTTGACAGCTTGCATTTAAATGTAGTTTGTTAGAAGTAACATTTTAATTATTTACAAGCCGCTATACCCGTGCTATGGCAACTGGAAGTTAGATTGGTTTTCTCGCTGAGCACAAAAGTCAACCGAAGGCCACATATTGCATTAATAAATTGCCTTTAAACTTTTATATTCTTACTTACTTATTCTTAATCCCAAGGTGGTTTATATCGCAGGTACCTTGAGTTATTATTGTAAAATATAAATTCCATATTGTGAGTGTGATATAACATGTGAAAATGTAGGCAGGGCCATTTTCTCACTTCAGCTACTTGTAGGCTGATATTTTTCAAATATTTTTAAGAGACGATATTTAATCTTGTGATTTCATACAAGCTTTGCTGCGGTCTGTATCGACGAGATTGTCCACGACTCAGCGCAGTGTCAGCATCGACATGCGGCTACCATAAATGTTCCGTACAACAATTCTAGATACACACAATGTATTTCCTTATAAATCAAAAGTTTTCATAAGAATAAAAAGTTTACGAATGCTATTTATTTTAACACAAATAAATATAAATTTTGTAACTATATGGTCGATTTAAAAAATTAATAACGTAGCATGGTATTTTTCTAAAATGCGAGTTTATTAAAACGTGACAATAAATTACCAAATAAACAGATAGGCTACATTATATACAAGATTGTACTAAAATACTAAAATACGCTTTATATTTTGTAATACAATCTTTTAATGACATAAAAGTTCAAGCACCATATGTAGTTGACTGTAAAGCAAAAACATATTGGCTACGGATATCAATTAAAAAACTCACCATGTACATAAGTGAAATTACCTTTTAAAAAATTAGTTTGCTTAGTTTTATTTTGACTAATAGATCATAACGGAATAACAAATCAAAATGAAACAACACGTAGCATACTTGTTATTTTTAGTCGAAAAATAAGATAATTGAAATTCAGTCTTGGAATACTACTGATATAAGGTTTTTGTAATAGTATATTTCGTTACTAGGGCCGAAAAAGGAGGGGGTTTCCGGCTCGAGATAATTTTTTAAGTTCGAGACGAAGTCGAAAAATAATAATAAATAGTTGCTAAGCAGAACGACAATAAAACAAGACTATTGCAATGCATATGGACACAGTTTATGTATTAAACTAGTGGCATGTAGGGACATAAGTCCCTTACAAGCTCAAATTTAAACCAATTATTGCTATAATTAAACAAACTAAGAATCAAATTATATTTTACGCAGCAGCTCTGAAAATTGTAAGTTAATCACTTTTAGTTCACTTTTGTGAAAGTAGAATTTATCTAAATTATTCTTTGATTAGTAAACAAACTTCACACACTCAATCAACAGAATTATGAGATTAGAATACAAATGATAATTAAATTAAAATAAACGAGGTGTTAGCCCGTCCTACGTACGGGAATTTAGTAGTCAGTTAAAACCGTGTACAATTCATATCAGCTAGTTTACACATATAAAGACAAAGTTTCTTGCAGTTTTAATGTGAAAAGTCATCTTGTAAACAAATGTTGTGTGACCAAATGTGTTTTTATTCCATCATAGACCTATACGATATGCATTTTAAATCCGATAATTTTACAATAAAACAGCAATTCTGCAATTTTTACTATGTGAAAAGCGTTGAAGTGAGATTTGCAGCCGATTCGCACAGACGCACACCGATTATAAGTAGCCTACAGTAGAGAGAGTAATAGTCAATTGAGAAGTGTATAGACCTTGTCAACGATACCACCTTCCATAGCATACCTGCCTCTTCCATAATTATCATCACCACAATACAACTACTATACACAATTTCCAGTAGGGGGAGAGTGGGGCAAGATGGGGTACTTATCATTAAAAGGTAAATAAAATAATAAAAAACTCAGATTCATGAAATATACATTGAAAGATGTAATTGTACATTATTAGTGAACAAATTGCATATAAAAAAGTTCATCTCCATGAAGGTAAGTATTACTAAAAATTTTTTTTCGTAAACAGAACAAAAATTCATCTTACCCCACCTGGTGGGGCAAGATGGGGTTTCCAGTGGGGTAAGATGGGGTAAGTACGGGGCATGATGGGGTTAGTCACTGACAAAGTCCACAAACATGAACTGCTTCTTCATCTTCGTCTTCCTCTCCTGCACAAGAGCAGTGAGCCCACCGTTGACAAACGACACACTGAATCCAGCCTTCAGAAGATTGTGAATATAAATAACCGCAGTACAGGCATTCTGCATCTGAAGCTTCCGATGAGGATGAACTGTCCCGTTTCCGCTTAGTACTGGTTTTTGTCACTTTAGCTTTCTTTTTTACTTGTTTGCTCTTATCATGGTTTGATGTATCTTGCAAGGTTTTACTTTTTTGTTATAAGTTTTATTCTTTTGAACAAATTTTTTAGTCAAATTTTGTTTAGCTTTTTCTTTTTTCTTAATTTCTTTTTCTATCTTTAGATTAAGTTCTGCTTGCAGCTCATTTTTGTAAGGAGACTCACTCAAAACCGCAGTCTTGCCGTGTTTTCTGCTCCTCTTCTTCAAATGAAGGCCACTGCATGACGGAATTGGAAGAATATCTTCTGGAGTTGGGCATTTAGTATAAGTCATCTTATTTTCATTACCTGGAGTGGTGTTCCCGGGAAGTGCAGGAGATTGAAAGTTTCCGACCGGTGAAGCAGCTTGGGGTGGGTCAGGAAGCAAACCAGGCGTGGTAGTAGCAGCAGAGGATCTGGTTATGTCAAGAACAGAAGCTGGTTGGGGCGTGGCAGAGTCAGTAGCAGATCTGGGTATGTCAGGAACAGAAGCTGGTTGGGGCGTGGCAGAGTCAGTAGCAGATCTGGGTATGTCAGGAACAGAAGCTGGTTGGGTCGTGGCAGAGTCAGTAGCAGATCTGGGTATGTCAGGAACAGAAGCTGGTTGGGGCGTATCAGGAGCAGCGGCAGATCTAGGTGAGTCTGTTTGATTTGGGGGCGAGCCTGCATTTTCAACCAATGGCCTGTCTGTAGTCTCTGAGGGTGCATAGTCATGGTCGCTGAAGGTTCCTTGATTGACTGGCCAAATTCCAGTTTTCCGGAAACCATTGATTGCCGTTGACATAGTTGCTGCTCTTACAAAAGCGTTTCCATATAACTTGGCGATTTGGTAAAGTGAAACAACTCGGCCTGGATTCGATCTCAGCCAGCAGGATACTTCCTGGTCATAAAAAACACTTAAAGGTTTCATGAAACTCACATCAAGTGGCTGCAAGCGATGGGTGCAGTGCGGGGGAAAGCATAACAAAATCACCCCTTTTGCCCTTGCGTGTTCGATTACTTCCATGTTCTTAGTGTGTGTGAAATGCCCATCCAAAAGCAAGAGGACAGGTTTCTCTTTTGTAGCTCTGCTCCATTCCACAAACTTCTTAAACCATGTGAAAAAAATCTCTGACTGCATCCAACCACTTGTATGGAAAGCGGCCCATGCCCCAGGTGGACAATCATTCATGAGCTGGTCGTTAGTTCGAGCCCTTGGAAATACAAACAAAGAGGGCATATAAGAACCAGCAGAATTAAAACACACTTCAATGGTAACTGTGTTGCCTCTTTCAGCAGATGATAGCACACCAACTTGTTTTCTACCCTTTAGTGAGAGTATTTTTGACCTATGTTTGGGAACAACAGTAACGCCGGTTTCGTCGCAGTTGTAGATCCTGTCGGCTGTTAACTTATGGGTATCCACGAGGCGAGTTAGCAAAGTGAAGAAATTAGTCACGTTGGGTTTGTTGAAGGCTGCTGCCCTAGCCGCACTAGTGGGCTCTGGTTTTCTAAGAGTTAACTGGGGATGTCTAGCCTTGAACCCGATTAACCAGTCTTTTCCAACTACTTTTTTTCGGTAGAAAAGGTATGCTTTTTCCCCAGCCTCTCCGCCCATTGAAATGCAAGTATTCTGAAATCATAAGAGGTAAGCCCAAACAGCCTTTCCTCCATTTTAAACAAATAATCAATTAATAGGTTTTCTTCTTCTGCGGTAAAAACCGTTGTGATTGGCCCAAGGTTCTTAACTAAAATAGGATTACTATTTTGTGGATAAATTGTACCACTTGGGCCTACTGTCAATACATCATCAGTTGTTTCGCCTTGTTCTCTAGCCTGTTTCACACGGCGTTCTAACGTTGATTGGGGCACTTGAAAAGAGTCTGCTGCTTTTTTATAGCCCATTTCACCCCTCATAACAGCATCTATAGCATTTTTCATTGATTCAGGGTTCCATTCCCCTCGATTGGTCTTCTTTTTGTACGTTCGAACCATCTCTTATAGGTAGTCCAAACCTGAAAAAAGCATACACAATATTAGGGAAACAATGGGGTAAGATGGGGTATACCCCATCTTGCCCCACTCAATATTAGGGAAACAATGGGGTAAGATGGGGTATACCCCATCTTGCCCCACTCATACCTTTTTGATATTTAATGGTTCGTTTCAGGTTAGGATTGGACTTCGAGATTTGAAAACGTATCAAAATGAATGGTTAAAAAGTACACTTTCCAATGATATATAGTGTAGTTTGACATGTTGTTGTGGCTTACCTGTAATTAACAGTAATCAGGCACTGAACAAAACTACTTTTTGATGAAACTGTCAACATTCGGCACAAAAACATGTGTACAAGACAAACTATTCACTCAAGATGGCCGCCACCTGTTGGAAGCTTACTTTACTATACCCTACTGCTAATACTGCCATTCTCCGCTAGGTTGCAGCACTTACAAGGTCAGGAGCTCACCTACCCCATCTTACCCTAGGAGGATTAAACATTAATCTTACCCCACTCTCCCCTAGGTCTGAATTAAACGACCTAAAATAAAACGATAATATCCAATAAAATACACAGTACACATAACTTAACTTTGGTGTCCTAACATCAAAACTAATCGTCACACCTATCCTTTATATCAATTTCACTGCATTAATTGCTAAATAAATAAGTGTAAACAAAGAAAAGTAAAAACAATAACAGTTTTTTTTAAACAGCTGTTTGGTTCAAATAACATTCATTTCTAAAAAAAAAAAACTGGTCACATGTAGCAGGAATATAAAAAGTAAACACGCTAGTAACGCTAATGACGTAGTTGTCAATGTTTATTATCCATACCGTTATCAGTTCGGGTGAGGTTCATAATGTCCAAATTTCACAAACTCCAACGTCTAAAATATTAAATAAACAGTGTGTTTCATAACCTCCAAACTTCATAAACTCCAAAACTATAACTTTCAAATAAGCACAGTTTCACAATGTCCAAATTTCACAAACTCCAACTTTTAAATATCAAATAAACAGAGCGGTTCATAACCTCCAAGTTTCATAAGCTCCAACGGTACAGTCTCTGCCATAAGTCAATCGAATTGGCGGGATACCGAGGCGGACGGGCCGAATGAACCTCTCTGTTTTACACAAACATACATTAACTCAACCTGCTCTGCTACACTTATTTGTTAACATACAAATTTCAAATTGATATATTATTTTTCTGGAAAACCAGTGCTCATTACTATGTAGCTAGTTTTTACCTTAACATAATTTTTATAATTTATTTAGGCAAATTAAAACAGATGATTGTTTTTTAACACCATAAAAAACATGAAAAATGTAGTAAGCGAGGAACTTTTTTATTTTTTGGTCAGGAAAAAAATTCCTGCGGCCAAATTTTAGATCAAAGTATGAATTTTATTTTTTATTTGAAGCTTTTTTTGATACGGAGCCTGCTTGTATCATTTTTAAGCGATTAAAAATAGGCATAAAATCGCTTGGCGCGGCATTGGCGCTAGGAGTTTGGCCGGCTCAGCATCAGTTTACGGGATATAGAAACTGAGTTTCTAGCATTTAATTATCATTATACTGTATTACATCAAATATGTCATTACATTACGAAGAATGGTAACTTAATTTACAGGCGTATGTTTGTTGAGGCCATGGTTGAGACCACATTACAATACCTATTTATTTGCTTCTTCATCCTCTTTAGCCATTTAGTTGTTACGGGTTATCACATGTTATATTCAATGGATATATTATGATTTTATTTTAAAACATTTAACGAGTTTATATTCATCTATATTTGAAAAAGCTAATCAACGGCTCACGTCTAACATTTTTGCCACTGCAGTGCATGGTTAGGGTTTGATTACCCATTTGTCGAAACCAATCACGAAATTACGTTTCTCCAGCATTCACAAGCATATAAAGAAAAGGAAACTACCTCAAAATATTACTGTTATAGGTTTTCCCTGTACTTTATTCATACTATGCATGCTAGTCTATATGATGTTAACCCCTTTTCCTTTGAGAAACAGAATGTACCTAGTTAAAACCTTCTCCAAACAAAATTAATAAATCCCGCTCACTGGAACTTGTCATAGTAATTGCTTTAGTGAAAAAATATATTGTCTCTACGAACTTTTTTAGTTTAATTCTCAGGTTAGTTCCAGAGTAGCCGTTGAGGTCATTCCACTTTAAACGAAATATTGATTAAACACTAAAGTAAGCGTCAAATGTTTACAGAAACGTTTAGAATATATCATCTCATTATAATGTTTTTGAAATAAAAACAAAGCAGGAGTTTTCCATTTAATATTGAATCCATAATTAATTAGTGAAATTAGTGATTTGTGTTAAAATTTTATTTGGCGTTTTCTGGTATCTTGGTTTTGTTGTTAAAGTTAGTGATGGTAAAAGGCCTAATTGAGTTCGCAGTTTACATGCCGATTTTGCAGTTTTTTTTAAGTCAGTAAAAGATAAATTAATTTTTATTTTGTCCTTAGGTAGTTAAACATTAGTCCATTCGGCACGCGTACGATTGTAGTTTCTTTCTACACGTTGCAAAATGCTAAATTGCCCTACCTGTTTAAGCAATCTACAGAAACATTGTTTGTAAAAAAATTAAAAAATACAGGCTATTTTATGCATTAAACTATTGGCTACAACTTAGCCACAGGCAGAACCTCTCTGACCAAAACAAAAAATAGGCATATATATTTTTTTGCAAAGTATGGTGTTTCCTCTTGACGATAGCTTCCCTCTTGACTGCAACGCCAGCAAGGCCGTGGTGCGAAGTTTTTGCTGGACTGTACTTTTTCTTATCCAACCAGCTTTTAACAGCTATTAGAAAATATACTTATAAAACATATTTATATGTTTTAAAATTTTTCATCGGTAATAAAATCTCTTACGATATTTGTAATGTAATAATTGGCTTTTTAATTGAGAGACGGAACAGTTAAGAAACTCAACTGAAAGCTTGAATTAAAGGTATTAAAAATGTAAAAATGTAAATTTGATTTGTACATTGTGTGCTAACACATATTTGAGTCACACAGCTGAGTGTTCTTCAATCATAAAATGCACGTATAATCAGTAGTTGAGCGCTGGCGAACGGTGCCTGCTATCTGACTGTGGCAACCACTGTAGAGACTTCTGGCTCAGACTGTACCGTTGGAGGTTATGAAATTTGGACATTATGAACCGCACTGTTTATTTGGTATCTTAACGTTGGAGTTTGTGAAATTTGGACATTGTGAAACAGTGATTATTTGAATGTTATAGATTTGGAGGTTATGAACCACTCTGTTTATTTAATATTTTAAGCGTTGGAGTTTGTGAAATTTGGAGTTTATGAAACGCTCCCATCAGTTCTATCCTTGATAATTACCCATCCTCATTGAATAAATGTACATCTTAATTTCCCATATTAGTTAATTTAAACTACAGTATATTCATAGTTGAAATAAAATAGATATTTTCACGTTTGGGGGCGCTGAGTCACCCCCAAACGTAACCACAACTGAGCACGATTTCATAAAAGGATGGTTTGTCTAATTGCAGTATCCTAGGTCAAGTTTACGTTGTGTTGTATTTATGTCATCCATCTGTTTATCTTTGTATAAAACCCGGCTGAGGTTGTGGTGGCAATTTAAAATTGTGATTCCCGATTATTCTCGATCTTCTTTTTATGAGATCAATATTTCCGGGCCTAATCCAAACAAAGTTAAAGCAGACAAACATTAATTGTAAACAAAAAGCTACCATGAAGAATAAAAACATGTAAACATTGTTATTTTTCTAATCTTTCCTTGAAAAGTGGAGCAGTAAAATAATTTGCATTTATCCTTCTTTATTAAGACTCGTGTACAGAGCCTCGATTTGTACTGTGGTTTAATTAATTTCGGTAGAAAGTATTTTAAACTGAGGTCTAATTATCTCTAATAATCTTACTTATTTCCTATAACCAATGACAAAATAAGAGTAAATAAAATAACCTTATAGTTCCATAGTTAATATTTAACCAGCTGTTAGTTAAAACAAATTATATTACTCTAAAACAAATCGAAGATTACAAAGACTGCTTTAAAAAATTATTTGAACATCTTAGTATTTTAATGTGTATATTTAATTATTCTGTCATCCTCTTACAGAAGAATTGAACGTATCAATGATTAGCATTACACATAGTATAAATTAGTCAACCCTAAGTATGTCTTTACATTTTTATCCAAATGCTGAATTTGTGACACAAAAGCTGAATGTTTACAGCTGTTATGTTGAGCAAATTATTTTATGCCAAAAGCTAGTTTAGAATCTTAGCGTCGGCTGCTTGACTTTTTAAAAATTAAAACTTAATTTCTAAAAAACTGGGACCCTAAACTAAAATTATGGCTTCGACATTCCCTAGTTCTCAAAATGATCTTTCTTTTAACAGAAAAATCACGAAAACCCGTCGAGTGGTTGATTCAGAATCGTGAAATAAAAAAAACACTGTTTCGTTTTAATATTATAGATAGATGGTAATTAATATATAGATAGATATACATTAACTAGGTGAAACCCGTCGAAATCGACGGTTGCTTTAAAGGCTTAGGACAATTCTTCTAACTGCGACAAAAAGAGTGAAATAATAAAAAAATGTGAGCATTTAGCATTGTTTAATGAGTAATAAATAGGTGTAGAAACAATAATGACTATTGCGTTAGTTACAAAATATGGTTGATCATTCAATGAATAACATATTTCTTATACCGTCCGTCATAGGAGTTCTTGTTCCTATGTTAACTGGTTTACCTTCTATTTTATGAATATAATATAAAGAATGCTTTTTGAATAATCTTTAAATAGTATTAAAATCGTATTGGTGGATCTTTTGTGGTACACACTTCTGCGATTTCATCAGTGTTATGCAGATTAAATTTGTGTTTTTAAAGAAAAAAATCTGTTTGTTGAGAAGGCACGTTCTTACTTCAAAGGGAGGCCCACCCTAAAGCTGTGTAAGTTTTATTTTTCCTTCGTCACGTCGGTTATCATAGGTACCGTACTTCCGTGCCAATGAATAACCCTCTAAATTTAGCAATAATATGTTTTTTTAGCATAACTTTGATTCCATGACATGCGATGTCAGTTCTCTCAGCCTTATCAATTACATAAAGTGTTCAATATAATATATCTTCGGAATGTTAGGTGTAGTGGAATATACTTGTAGTGAAGCTGGCTTTTATTCTTAAAATGTGGGACCTCGTTCATATGGTCATGCGGCTTCATTGGCAACAGATATTGCAAATGACAAAGCAATGCTGCATTTCCAAAAAGCAAATACTGTAAATAGTTATGTAAATAGTGACGTTTACATGCATTGTTGATAATAAACGTATCTTAGAAAGGATGAGGATATATAGTTCAAAAGGAACACGGCCTTTCTGTCATGACAGTAACTGCTTAAATGGTAATTACCATTTAAGAGTAATTACTCTTTGTGAAATTTGTTTTACAGTCAATGTGCAGTGTTATTTTCACAAATCTCACTTAAAAGGCCAACCAAGTGGGCCACGGTCCGTAATAGGCCAATGCAAAACATCTGTCAAGATATAGGTACTATTTTAGGCAAGATTTCTGTGTTTGGATGTTATTTGACACGATAAGAGCACAATGAACTTCTTCTGCGATGAGTAATCCGTTGGTTAAGAGAAATGCAGGGTGGCAAAACAGTCTGGAAACGGCTTATCCTATACTCTAATACGAGCAAGGTTTGCTTGTATGTATGTATGTATGTATGTATGCTTGCACCAAGATCTCGAAAACGGCTCCGACGATTTTCTTTAAATGTTGTAAATAGTTTATTTCTGGTCTAAAAACGAGTTTACTGCAGTTAGAACTGCCAACAAAAATCTAATTACGTAGAAAAATGATACTGAAATTCACATTTTTTTAACATTAGTCTTATGGGTTGCTAGGTAACCATGTTGGCTGAATTAAATAACGAGGAAAAAGTAAACAACAGACTTGAAGTTGTAGCATGTGTTCATAATAAGCCAACTACCTACAGTATACTAGCAAATTACAAATACAGTACAAAAGGAAAAACATCACTTGTTAATATCTAGCAAAGATTATACTGAAGATTACTCGATACATTGTAGTCAAGGGGAGCAGTGCGAAGTCTGGGATCTGTTTATGACGATTAGATTAAGGTATCTGCAATTTTTAAAATGCTATAGGCACTTTTTTTAGGAAGGGAAGGAAACAGGTCCGCGACGTAGGAAGTGGTGAAGGAAGTAGTAAAGGCAATCATAAAATGCTATGGGAATAGAGGGAAACAGGTCTGTGACTTAGGAAGTGATGATGGAAGTAGTTAAAAGGCGAGCAGTCCGGAGTGTGGGAACTAGGTTTATGACGATTAGATAAGGGTATGGGCAATCCTAAAATGCTATGGGAAGGGAGGAAAACATGTCCGTAACGTAGGGAATGGTGAAGGTAGTAGTCAAAAGGCGAGCTGTCCGGAGTGTGAGAACTGTTTATGACGATTAGATTAGGGTATGTACAATCTTTAAATTCAATGGGAAGGTAGGGAAACAGGATTTCGACGTAGGAAGTGGTGAAGGAAGTAGTAAAGGCGAGTAGTATGGAGCGTGGGAACTGTTTATGATGATTAGATTAAGGTATCTGCAATCTTTAAATGCAATGGGAAGGGAGGGAAACAGGTTTTCGACGTAGGAAGTGGTGAAGGAAGTAGTCAAGGCGAGTAGTCTGGAGTGTGGGAACTGTCTATGAGGATTAGATTAAGGTATCTACAATCCTAAAGTGCTATGGGAATGGAGGGAAACAGGTCCAAGACGTAGGAAATGGTGTAGAACGTAGTAAAGGCGAGCTGTGTGGAGTTTAGGAATGGATTTATGTACCTCCAGTACTAAGACTGCTTTCAGAGTGAACTAATGATTTTTCCCGAGCAAAGCTCGGTCCCCAGGTACTATCTTTTTAACTAAGTCCGTTATAAAATTCAACCCTTTCACATCAACTTATATGTATGAAAACTACTTTTTACAAGCACTACCATTTTTTGACCTCCACCAGGGGACGACCCATAAGGAGTAGGTACATAATCTTTAATGTAAGCACATTGAAGATTATTAAAGAGCACTATACACATCATTTTAAAGGGCTAAAAATTTTTTAGATTGACTTAAAAGAACCGTAATTTCAATTTATTTTCATGTTAATGAATTTGAACATTTCAAAATAAAAACTGTTACAAAAGTGATATTACATTCACATTCGCATTGATTCCAGCGTTTAAACCACACCCCATCTGTTACACGTTAATATTTTTTACAATATAATCAATCGGAAAGTGATCGAGGACGAATATTAAGCCGTCAAGCTTTGGCTTCAATTATTGTGCTTCCTAGTTGTCCTTGTTGATCTTGACAAGATCGAACTATTTGCTACGTAGCGGCATTTCAAAAAAATTTTTGAAGCTACCAGAATTGTTGATATGTAAACTCTGTTAACGTGAATGGGTTTCATTCAAACTAATTCATCAATTTTTTGTTTTACACATTACTTCAGGATATACCTAAAGGATTGCGGCTTCATCACGTAGCTAAAATCCATTGGGTGTTGGTGGTATTTGAACCCACTACCTCAAGGACTAGAATCCCGTTCTCTAGCACTTTCGCTCTAGTGCCTTCTAGCATATCGCTCCCATTAATTGTAAGTACTTTAAATAGACTCCATATATTACAGTAGACACTTGTTAATCCTGCATATTAGAGACTTTAACAGTGCCAGATAACTGAAGTTTTTTGATCACTAAACACCGTCTAAAATATCTTTCATTTTAAAAACACCGTTCATATCAAGTCAAAAGAACTACTAACAGGTATCAGGTCAATTCGCTGTGTTTAATTAATTATGATGCATTTGATATAGGTAGACACCCCCTAAGCCTTAGACGTATGCCAAGTGATTGTGTATTCCGGATTATTTGACTGTGCTGTTTTACTGTACTGTATTGTTAAATCTGAAGACCGTTTATGCATCTTCCTTCTTCTATTTCCCAAGGAATTTTTATGACCTCTACGCAGGTTGTTGAATCGGCAGTTGGATAGCGCAAAAGAATAGTTCTTTCCAACGATAGAGGTCTCTAACAGAGCCATACTTATCTAATATTTAATTAAGCTCATATTTAGAGCAGTTTTCTGCATTTTTCACACACACGTCACATGATACGTCTTGTATTTGTTCCGCCATTATTCAGAATACAGAGACATACGAGGCGTTTTTTAGGTAAAGTGCTTACAAAAGTGGAAAAAGTGCGAAAAACCCAAAAGACCCCAATTTCAACACATCACAGCTGTTACGAAACTACCTAACTGATACAATGAATTCGTCTTTACTTTGGTTTGAACAAAACATTACGAACAACTCTTTCCACGACGTTAGCATGGCCTTTGGTTGAAAATTTTGTTTTACAAGGGCTTTACACTACAAAGAGAGCAATCCACAGTAAATTAAAATAACATTATACTTGTATGGTGTACATTCTACAGCGTAGTTTCTAGCATTGAACTTTGTGGTATGTGGATTCATTTGAGAAAAGCGTGGGTAAAAAATATTACACAACTCACCTATTTGTATATAGCCTAATAAACTTGAAATGTTATCGGGAAAGAGTTCACATGTAAAATGTATTCCCGAATGAAATAAAAAGATATGGTATAAAAAAAAAAAAATGTTTCGATAAGCAAAATTCAAACTTTATTGAAACCAAATGTGAGTTAATTGTTTGCCAAATTTACCTACAAAACCAGCACTGTTTGTTACAGTCAATCGAAATGTTAATTTTGTGTTTTGTGTTATGCTCTATAGTGTTTTACAATATTTAAAAGAGCCTCTTTGATATGCTGGGCGAATCCACGAGTTATAAAGGTCAGCGAGCTTTTATCTAGTTTCCATTTGCAATAAAGCGCTGTTTGAAGCGGCCAGTTGATGTAGCGAACATAAAAGCCATACGGGATTCATTTTAGTGACTACAAGTTGTTATTTAAACTGTGCCCGTGTTCCCGGGTACATGTATATCATCGGCAATTGATAGTAAGTCAAAACATTGCATTTATAGGTATGCGCCGTGGATGCGATACTCCCTGGTGTGGATTAACCTCTGTACTAGTGAGTACTACGACTATCTGCAGTACTATCCTGATAATTAGACCAATTCGTTAACTACAAGGCTAAAATGTGGTTTGAATTCCACTAGAAACTGTAGGTCCCTTAGTTGCCATTGGATGTATAGGCTATTAATTAACAGCTGTGTCTATGGAATATGTCGGCCTTAGTCACTAACAAGACTACAAGATCGCGCCACTCATCCTACGCTCATCTCCATTCATACTTTGCCTGATACTGTACCTACCAGCGAGCACATAATAATAATAACTAGATACAAAAGGTTTGGCATTGACTACTTTATTTTCTGCCTAAGGTACTGTACGTATACAGGGTGATTGATATAAGTGTGCCAGCCGTTTTATTCGAAAACTATAAGAGATATCAAAAAAAGTTAAATGGTAAGTGCCTTGGATTTTTTATTTAAAAAATTTTAGTCAAGTCAAAAAAATTATTTTAGCCGCCATTTTTCCAATATGGCCGCCAACTTTGATTTTTCTTATAGAACACCCTGTATTTTATGATGTATTCTGGTAGAAAATGTAATTTTAAGACGATTTTATTCTCGTGATTTTTTTCGTAAACCCAACCGTTTCAACGATAATAATGGTTAAAGTTTTGAAATTTCTGCATGAGAAAGAGTTTCGATAAAGGCTTAAGCAAGCATGCCAGCTGTTTTATTCAAAAACCATTCAAAATTTCACAACTTAAACCATTACTAGTGTACATGTTGCTCGAAATCGAGCAATTGCAAAGAAGTACAGGAGTTATTTATAAACAAATAACTTGTTTAAAAACTAATAACAGTCATAATTTCCGATGATTTTAAAATTGTCAACTAAAAGATTATTATAACTAATGGAAATACTCACAATTTATATAACAGTCCTATTAAAGTTTAAAAGGTTAATTTTTAACAATCTAAGTTATTTAGACAATTTGTAGACAATAAGGTGTAGGCTACTTTAAACTCTATAGGACAGAGTTAAGCAAAAACTGACAGAACTCTGAAATGGTGTGTTATTTGTCATAGGATTTACTCATATGCCAAATCCTTAAAATAAAAATTTAATAACTAATAACCTGTATCTTTAAACACAAACCAACATCCAAAACTATACAAATTTTTAATACAAAATAGATAATTTACATAATATTGACTGTTTACAATTAACATTTTATGTCCTTCTTCTCACTATTAATTTTTGCTTCGCAACGGGAAAAATCTGTTTCATAATCATTGAAATAGATTTATAATAAATAATCTATCATAAAGTTTAAGATTAAATAAACATACCACATAGTTGTTTTATCTTTTTTGGATCAGCTGTCTGAAATTGTGAAAGGCATTTGACAGTTATGGTTGTTTACATTTAAATGTCAAAGCAAATGTAAACATTGTGAATTTTCTCATGCTTCCATGGAGACCAATAATTAATTTTTAATTTCTGACAACAGCTGGAGTTTCAAAACAATGTTTGTTTCCCATGTTAATCTTATGGAGAAATACGAGACTTTAAAGGGCCCCAGGGCCTCACTCTCTAATTATTTACCTAAAAAGAAAGTTTCCTGCACAACTTCACGTTACGCTCTTTCCAGTGACACCAAAATCATGTCAATCGGTTCAGTAGTTTCGGAGGAGTAATTGTCACAAAAATCCTGCTTGCGTATTAAATAAGTATAGATAATAGATAATAGAGAGGACACGGCGTTTAACCAAATGCACTGAAAGTGTGGCCAAATCCGCCATCTTGGTCCGTCATACAGCCTGAATCCAAGACCCGCGAGCTCAGTTCGCATTAAAAACCCCGCGACAAATACACGATCATAAACAACATTAATAGTTGTCAAAAAATTCTTTTGCACACTTGTAGATATGATACTGAGGAAAACGATGGTGGTAATATAAAGTTATTAGTTATGATAGTAATTGAGTTATAAATATGTTTAACACTTATGTAGTTTAATTTTTCAGATTCAGACATGAAAAAGTTGTATTGCGAGGAAATTTTTTTATTTTTTGGTCAGAGAAATTTCGTCAGCGGGAAAGTTGTGGATAAATAACCAAATTTAACTATCCGATTCACCAAAAATTTTTATCATGTTCGGTTTTCTAAAAAATCAGGTACAAAAGGGATCCATTGCCGCTGCTCCGCGCCACGCCCGCTGCGCCGCCGGGCCGTCGTCTATACATTTAGCGTGCAGTGTTTTAATGTTTTATTTATACTGTTGTACTGTAATATTGTATGTATTAAAGAAATTTTCAAATATATTGTCTATGAAGAATTTTCAACCGTTTAGCACAACTTTTTAAGGACTAATTAGCTTTCAATATCATCCAAGATAAACTAAAGATAATTCTGTAAGTTAAATTAAACTTCCCAAATATATTTGTGAAATTACACTCAATTTATTGTCCCAGAAAAATTACAGTTTTATTGAGATGTTGCCTGATTTTATTTTTGTGAAGACTTTCGTTACTTATTTTACAGTAGTAGCGAACTCTAACATTGAAATATTTTTTAGCAATAATTTTAATTAGGTACTAAACAAAAATGATTTTTGTCCATATTGTTTCATATCCTAAAAAATATGTACTATTTGGAAACAAATTTACTCCTACACATTGTCCAAGTACTTTGTTCGTCAAGTCCTCAATTACATTGTTTTCCTTTACACTAATATCATTAACTTTATATCTACACTATTCTTAGCAAGCATAGCAGACGACTAACGCGCTGCACACGCCGGGACTACTGTCGGGGAAATAAATATGTGCTGAGTTTGAGCCTAAATATCTCTTGAGATTAATAAACCGATTTTGTTGAGACAAAAATTAAATATAAACTGGCTTAAATACATTTTACGTAGTAACAATAAAAAAAATTTCCGTTTACCAGAAAAATTTTTATAGTTGAAAGATTCTAAAAAGTACCGGTTTTTAAGAAACTCTGCACTAACACTGAAGTTTAAAACTTAATTGTAAACAAACCACTGAGCCAATCTTTCTGAAATTTTTATGGCTTATTGGTAGATTTATTGTTAACAGTTCCATGCATTTTAAAATTTTTACTCACGATAGTTTTTATGCTGATGTTTATTCTTAAAACGTATGCTAACATCGTTAATAAGACGCTAAAAATTTCGATCAAAATACCATCGTGTTTGTCGTGACACAAGAAATAACACCAATATGACAGATTTATAATGCGAACAAAGGTGTTTTTTAAACAGATATATATTTGTACACACAAATTTCTCCCGCAACTGGCAGGCCGATTGGCTCAGTGGTTTGTTTACAATTAAATTTTAAACTTCAGTGTTAGTGCAGAGTTTCTTAAAAACCGGTACTTTTTAGGATCCTTCAACAATATACATTTTTCTGGATAACCGATTTTTTTTATTGCTACCACGTAAAATGTATTTAAACCAGCTTATATTTATTTTTGTTTCAACAAATTGGATTATTCATCTCTGAGATATTTAGGCTCAAACTCGAGTGCACATATTTATTTCCCCGACAGGTAGGCTAGCGTCGTTATCTTTGTCCGTTTCGCCGGCTAGTAAGACTGCCACGCTCCTGCGCTCCGAGTAGCGCTTCTATTTTGTTATGTGTTCGCTGGTACCTACATTCAATTGGTCGCATTTTAAAGTAAAGTATTAAAGTATTACCGTCGGATCGCAGGTTGCTGAACGATGGGGCGTAAGACAATGTTAGTCCCACAGCTCCGAACGTACAAGCTCCCACTGAACAAGGCTCTCAATCCAGCGAAACTAACTATCCTTGATAGCATAGCATACCACTGACTTGTTTTTTGTAGCACAATGGACGATTCAATTTTTAATAAACCTCGTAAAATCGTTCCGTTATATTCTTTTTCGCGCGATATTTTATTCAAAATTCGATCTCAACGCATATTTTGTGTGGCTGTGATGATCACTTGTTGAAGGTAAGCTAATATTGTTATGCACTAAAATTCATGGTACAATCTTGAATCTTAAATCTACAACACAAATAAGTTAGGTTGACTAGAGTTGGTAGTGGTGTAGACTGAAGAGTGTAGATTCGCGGTCTTAAGACGTCTCCTCTGCCACGAGGCAGCACTGAATTTGGGCCTCCAACATGTAGTGTGAAACTCATGAGTCCACGTGTCTGTAGCAAAGTAGGTTTGATATTTTTTTATTCTAAACTGATTGAATAGTTTTATAAAATACTGGCAGAGTACCTGTACTTCGTACGGGGTTGGCTTATAAGTATAAAATGAAAATGCTTATTGAAGTGTAATACTCGTGCTCTGCGTTTGCAATGGGGGAGGACAGGTTTGAGAAAATTTTGTTCTTTAAATCTACGGTATGATAGAAGTATAACACATCTTTCATAGCAATAATGTTCTACCACCGCACCAAAACAATAGAAAAAAGTAAATTCTCTAACATTTGCACAATATCTCAAATAGTTTATTAAATTAAAAACATAAACATAACTGTAAACAATCCTACTTTGACAGGCTCATTGTGTATCACAGGCATCGATCTCTATTATTACTACAGCTCACAGGTTATTGTTGCTGCTTAGATTGAAACAAGCTGCTATACCCGTGCTTTGCAACGGGAAGAAAATGTTTCCTAGAGAGCTATTCAAGTGGTGCTGATGTGTGTTTTAAAATACAGCAACTCTATGATTTAGTTTGAAAATATAAACTGATTTAAAAGTGTAATCCTACTTTCAACCCCCTACTTTTGATGTTAATAGATCCAAAAGAACATACCTCCATACGGACACATACCTTAGCATCAATTTCTTCATATTGCTGCTTCATAATGACATGTTTTACCATAATTCTTCAATTTTAGTCAAGCCTCTTTCCATGTAGCTTACTATATAAATTACAAAATAAAAAACTTTGAGCAATACTTAAACAAAACTTATACAACCTTTCTTTAAAACCAAACATAACCCTCCCCAATCTTCATTTTTCTAGTAAATAAACAAACACCAATTCATTGCACTGACCAGCTGTTTCATGAACTAAATTGAATTATATGATTTGAACTTTGGAAATATGCCAGGGGTAGCCCTTTGGAAATTAGCCTGTGGGGCAGAGCCCTTAGGAAATTCCTCCATATCAATACTTTTCGGCAAATCTACACACTCTAAGCTTCATTTTGATGTGCCATATGCCTATATTTTTATTTGGTAAATGACCTTAATCGTTTACATAAAATTTTATTGTATCACTTTAATAATATAATAGATAATAGATAGCTTTGTCATAAATGCAAAGAAATTAATAGTACTGCACCCTGTTAATAAATATTGTAACTGTTTAATGCTATAAGATATCATAGAACCAACTTGTTTAGTTGAAACAGCTGACAAAATTCTTTAATAAACTCACAAGCGCGTGTACGGACAAACCTTTATTTTCGTCCGAGGATTTAGATTTTTTGTTAATTATGGGGTATTTGCCTACGATAAATCGATTGGAGCTGGTCACAAGGCTAGGGGACAAATCCAGTTTACGCCCTACAGCATTTGAAAGTGCCCATGTTATTAGTGCAGTAGAAATAATTGAAAATATAGCTTAAGGTGGAACTAATTGCAACACAAATGATTCTTGCTGTGAATGGTAGGTAGTATGCTTCTAATCAACATACTAAAAATATACATCCGTACTGTGGCGCAAAATACGTTTTTTTGGCCGCCATCTTTAAAAAAGTATCAACATTTTAATATTCGTAAAAATAACTTTCTGGGTATCAAATTATAGGAAACTTAAAGCTGAAAAATGTTATAATAGTGGTTATAACATGACATACCCCCGCCGCAGCAAACCTGCAGACTAAACGAATTTCCATTTGTCTTAATTGATTTTCAATTAAATCTAGTAATTCAGTTTTAAAAATCTTTGTACAACTAAATCTAGAGTTCTACTGGACCAATTTTATTAACTAATGGGTCGCTGGAAGGAAATCGTGTAGATTTTCAAATAATTATGAAAGTTTTATTTTTAAGAGTTGCTAGGTTAAACCCGTCAACGTCGACAGTTGGTCTACTGTTGAGGTTGCAAGCAAGATCTGTTGACTATAAATCGATTATAAATAACTCCATTTTTAAACAATTTGGGTTGTTTGTGATTTAGCAGTGTGCTTTAGATACGTCCGATCTTAAAATTAATAATTCCAATGGAAGCTGGTATATCACTGAAGGTTTTAGATAAAACATATAGGATAATGTAAAAACCTAGGATAAATGTAGTAAAATATTAAAAAAATCCAATTTAATTTTTTGTAGAGTAATACATTTGATAGATTGATGATGATGCTTGATGACAAATATGTGCTTGCATAGCTTTGAGACCAAAATTATAAAAATTGGTCAGGTAGAAGAGCCAAATGAACTCGAAAAAAAATTTAACTCCCGTAAGTAATGTACAGGGAGGCAGTTTGTGCATAACTCGAAATATACATCAAAATGAGCTGATGCTTGATGGCAAATCTATGGTGCGTCCATACCTTTAGTTTGAAGCCGGATTTACACTATGTAGCAAAACCTGCTATATAACTTTTGCTATATAACATTGCTATATAACTTTCGCTGTTGCTCGTGATATATGCTATAAATAGCACAACCTCATTCGCATTCCGTATCGACATGTGCGCTGAAGAGACATTGTTCGTTGCAGCTATCGCGGTGATTTTGGGAGTCAGTAAGAGATACGGAAGCGAAGGTTTTAGCTCCTTTAGTTTAGTTAGTCCTTTAGTTTTAGGTTTTTTTTTTAGGTCCGACTGCTTCTTGCTTCGACATATAAGTGCAGTGTAGGAGATTTATTACGGGACCTTAATGATCACAAATACGCTGACAATCCATAATTGAAACGCGAAATAATGCGATGTTAACTTCAAAAACGTTTTACGTATGACCCCAACACCGGTTGTCCACGGAACAGTTCAAGTAAAGTTTATAATTGCATCCCGATCCTAACCCAGCCCTTCCATTGTAAACAAAGATCGCAGAGCAAAACCGTCCGCACCCAGGAGGCTACAACTGTGAACTGTTGGCACTAAATGCTACATATAGCAGATGCTAGACGAAAACTATATGTATATCATTGCTACATATGGCAATGTTAGATGTAGCACGTATTTATTTTGATAATTACCGACTCCCGATGGATAGCACAATTTTACCTATATATAGCAGGATCTGCTACATATAGCAGTGTTATATAGCACTTTTGTAAAGTTACTTTTTTTATAGCAAATGTTATATAACATTGCTAAATGAAACACAAATCTGATATGAAGCAGGTTTAGCTCAATAGTGTAAACCCGGCTTAAGGCCAAAATTTTGAAAATCGGTCGGGTAGAAGAGCTAACTCGATTCGGAAAAGAAAAAGCAATTATTTTTTTAGATGGCAATAATTGATTTACCAGTATGCATAATCTAATTATACGAAACATGAGTTAATAATTTAACAGCGTATTGTTATTTAATTGATTTTTCTTTGATTAAATATTGTTGTTAACAATTTGCATTTAGTGTGTTCCTTATGTTAAGTGTGTGATTCTAATGTTATATTTTTTATCTGTACCAAATATTAGTGAGTAAAGTGGTGTATTGATTGCATAACCATTATTTTACTAGAGACCGTTGTATCCACAATGAGCTCGGTTGCTAGTATATTAAATAAATAACATTAGGTTTAACGAAACGAGTACCTAGTTTTGCTGCTACAAGGAAACTAATTAAGTGTGTTTTTAGTAAAATATGAATTGTTTAGTATAAAATAAATAAATCTGCAAAGTTTTATTAAAATATATCCATAAACAAGCAAACTACAACATTTTACAATATATTCTCCATAAGAATAACATGGGGATTTTAAAATTTAAATTGTACAAAAACACTTTGTTATATACTAAACTATTTGTTTTTTAAGCTTTTTAAAAAGGTCTAGAGAGAAATTGGAAAATTTTTATGTTTTAAAAAATGAAAAAACTAATTTTAGAAGTATAAAATAACTTATAAATAAAAAACCTTTTAAATTTGGCGTTTTTAAACGCACCATTTTTCACCCATAGTGCATCACTGTTAACAGTATATTTTAAATTCAACCATTATATTCTTTTCCAGCATGAAATTTTCTGTAATTTGAAACCAAACCAGATTTTTTAACGATAATTTAAAATTTTACCTAACCCGCCATGTTAAACTTCCCTTTCCCAAGCGTGATGTATACAACTTCCTTACTTCTCGAGTAATGTAAAGTATCAAAAACTCACTCGGTGATGTAGTGAAACCCATTTAAATAACATTGAGTGATTAACTTAAAAAATATACCTCTATGGAGCCAACGTTCAACGCTAGAAATCAGCTGTGCTCTTGAATTTTATTGTTATGTTTTGAAGACTTTTCCTAACCTAGAAGATGAGTGAAATAGATAATGATTAATATTGTTCGTAACCTCCTGAATATTGTCGGGTCAGGTAAAATCTTGTACGTTACACGTTACGCAAGAGCGTGTTTACATCACTTAGGTAAATTATGCAACTCGCTTCCGCTCGTTACACAACCTTCACCTGCGTGACGTAAAAACTCTCTTACTACACTTGTAAGGTAAATAGCTATTACACTTTTTTTTAATGGCGGCCAAAAAACCGTATTTTGCGTAACAGTACAAAATGTATACTTTTGGTATGTTTTTATAAGTGTATTACCTACCATTTCTAACTGGAATAATTTATGTTGCAATTAGTTCCACCTCCAACACTATTTCTACTGCACTATCGTCAATGCCTTTTTTTGTTGCAGTTGATGAAAACAGCTGATACAGGTTATTTTTATTGCAATCTCTCTATCTATGTATGGTGTGTTAAAATGTTTTCTTTTCGTCATACTGCAGCGAAAACAGCCGTATTTAATGCATGCGTTGCGGGTCTTAAGTCGTATTTTCACTCTATAGGGAGTAAAAGTCATTTTTAGTCTCTAGAGAGTAAATATCAGCTGCTGTAAACAGTTGTAAATTTCGACTTCGTATCGATTGAAATTATTTATCAATTGATTTATTGGCTAAGGTGTTAGCCTATTGTTGTCGATCGCTCGACATATCGATGGTATAATGAATAGACAATCGTAATAAACGAGATGATTGAATCATTTAATAAACAGCTGCTTATTTCCATTAGCAGAATTGAAAACAAGCTGTAAGTCGTTTTGAGAGGTTACATAAAAATTATTTCGTTTTCTAGCTTAGTTTGTTAATTAATTATGCAATATGACGAAAAATATAGTTAACCGCACGGGCAAAAAGTGTCCTTTCAACCCTCGCTCATGTTCCAATTTTTTCGCTCATTTTCTCATTGTTCAAGTAGAACTTGACCTCGGATCAAAAAGAGTGACTTTAGGCCCTAGTGACGAAATATACTATTGTATCATCTAAATGTGTCCACATTGATACCCGTACATAATAAAAATCTTTAGTTTAGCTAAATAACTTAATATAATAAATTTAATGTTTAATTCTATCCGATCTAAGCTTGGTCTCCTGATACTTAGTTTTAAATATGGATATTCATAAGACTAACATGAAAACTTTGAAACCCTATCCCTATGGGGCGATATTCATAACTTTAATATGCCTATGTGTTTCTCAAGACTATCAAGTACCTCTCTGCAAAATGTCAGATCAATCGGTCCAGTAGTTTTCACGCGATGGAACTTTAGATTTATAGACAAATATAGTTATTTCACATTTATAATATTACTAGGAAACCCGCGCGGCTCAATGAGCCCCATAGTAAGGACAACAACGTTGAGGAAAACTTGGTGCTTGGATTTGAGGTAATTGTATCAACATTTTAAAGTTATCAAATAACTTTAATAGAAATTGATTTTAAATGTCAACTACATTTCTGCTTTCAGTTTTCGGTGATCACTTCTAATAAATTCTAGACATTCTCCTTCAATTCCAGTGAACATTTCTGTAATATATTGCAACAAAGCATGAGAAGTGAAGATTGTTGCCTTACTGATAATGTGTGTGAAGAAAATTTAAGTTGGGTCACTTTAGTTCCTTGAGCAGTAGTTCTTTCTTAGATTTAAGGCGTCCCTACAAACCAACTCTTTTCTCCGTAGGGCATCGGATCCAATACGGAAGAGTTGGGTGCTATCAACCTCTTCAGGTGCTCTATCTTTAGATATACCACACATTCTGGGTTACTAACTCTGGACAGGCATCATCTGCTTTTTATTATAGCATCAACATCATATGAAGTTGGTCAATTGTAATGCCTTTATATTGTGTTGTCTGTCAGAGTATACACCCAGGATCCGTACACTCTCACGTTGTGGAAGTGGAGTTTCTCTTAATACCCACCCCAAAGCTTTAAAAGATTGAAAGTATGGCTTTATTTGATGAAATTGTTTGGATAACTCTTTCATGAGATTTGGATAGCAATTTTCATTTTCTCTCATTGAGCAGCGTATATTACCTGCCTCTTCTGAATCATAAAATAAACTTGACCATAGCGGAGTCTAATTCCAATTCTTATGATAACCTTTTCGTTGAAACGACTGATGCATATTTCAATTTCATTATTTTTTACACTCATTAAACGACGTTCAAATAGTTTTAATCATTTTAACATTTTAATCACAACAACATAATTCACAATATCCAATTCTATATTAAATAATATATGGAACAGTTCTATGAATGAATTTAGATATAAATTAAGGTCATTTATATTTTAAAATGTCTAGTACCTTTCATTTGCAATAACACATTTATCCCTTATTCCATGTTTCAAAATAAGTTAGATAGATTCAGTGGCAGACGTTTTAACTACAATTTTTAAAAGTATATCTAGATTTATTTTGATGTCCACACTACCGCCAGACTTTTAATGGTCCTGATTCTGTTATCAAAGATTTTGTTGATTATACATTTTTACCGACCGGCTTATGGTATAATCATTGACTGTTGGATACTATAGTCAAAGTTATTATTCTGTGGCTTTTTAAAATTGGAAATTTTTGGTTTTTTACTAGAATATTAATTTCTCCCCCAAGATAACTGGAAAATAAATGGTTTCAGGGACAGTTTATTTTGGGCTCCACAATATTGGTTTTCAATGTTGGTGTAGTGTGTGTTCAATGGTCATTAAAACATGAAATTAATCTTTATATTTTGATGTCTAGGTTTAAAGATGCGTTCCAGGTAACAACTAATATTTCTTAGTGGGATGTTACCATATCAAACGGGTATCGTCAACCATTTACAAGACAAGATTATTTCCCAAACAACAAGGTTAGAGATGAGAGACGGCTGACTAATTTGTATTAAGCTGTGGTATGTGCCATAGCAGTGATTGGGTCGTACCTACATCAGAATTGGTTGTTCGCTTGGTGTATATACAGTGTATATGGCGTTTTTAGTATAAAACTAAACTAATTTTATGGTTTGGATGCATATGTTTAATTCTAAATAGTTTCGTGATCAACTTAATGGGTTTCCATTCGTTAACCAATGTTGAAATAAGCTCGTGAAATCGTAGGAAAAGGCGTGAAAGCCTACGTTTTACATTATTTCTATAAATTTTATTTCCCGAGAAAAAATTCTTTTGTAAAATCTTACTATGGAAATAGAGATTTTGTCTGTGCTATGGATTACAGAATTTAATTCTCTTATGTATTTGCGCTTCTATCATGTCCTCGTTCATTTGAACAAACTACTTTCATAAGGGTATACTGAGTAGCATGTACAATTTTCCTTAAACGATACAATCAAAACCATGGTACCTAAAATCAAAACAACTTTCAAATCAATAAATAACGATGACCACAGAAAGAATGTCTATGACAATATCTAATATTTATTTTGGAAGAGTAAAATTTTCTGTTTGCATAAAGAACAAAAGAAATGTCATGTTTATTTTTAGATAGGCCTAATAATTTATTGTGAGAAATATTTCTAAAGCCACAAAAGATGATTTTAATTATATTGTCACATCAATCCTATAGTTATATTTTTAACACTACGTTCATTCGACGAAGCGTCCAAGTATAACATCTAAAAATTAATTACTTATGAGTATTTTCTATTGCATTAAGTTTTCTGTTTTCTACCGCATTAAGAAATAGTACTTGCGTGCCAAACCCCATGAACGTATGTGTTCTCCTCTCATTCAAGTGTTGAAGCAGACCTCAACATCAGCAAACAAGCAACACCCTCTATTAAGTTGTCTAAGAGGATTTTTTATAAGTGAAGGAAGCTAATGGACGAACGCTATGTTTTGTATTCTTTCTTTTTGTTTCTACGCCAGAAAATGTAACAAACATTTTTAAAAACCCTTAGATTAATGTTAAGTTTCAGAAATTCAGTTGTATTCTAAGAGTAAATTTTAATTTATTATTATTGGACTAAAAAGAACATTGTGTTGTTTCACATTGATTTTTATTCTATTATAGTCTATTTGTTGTTAAAATAAAACTACGGCATTTAATTTTTAAGTTAAATTTACATGTAGGCCCTACAGGATGAGTTTCTTTAATTGACATTTGTAGCTAAGAGGTTTCTCCTGTTTACAGTCTACTAAATATGGTACATGCACTGTTTTGTCGTTAAAAGATTGTATTCCAAGATATAAAGCGTGTTAGAGTAGACAAATGTAATGCTACGTTATAGCCCTTTCTGACCACATATTATGATCAATATAAAAATCAGAAGATTAGGTTATAATGGTTAAATGCTCCAACCTTAAACCACTTTCAGATATGAGTTCAATACAGCATGCGGCGAACCATTCCATAAAATCAAAGTTCTAGAGCAGTACAAGATTTACAGACCTTTCTTTGATACACTAAACTTGATCCGAAATGTGCAACTTAGATATATTGGTTTGGAAAGTTATAGTGAAAAACTCAGAAGATAACAAATAATATTTCGTACCTTACCTACCTTAATTATAATGTTCCATAATCATTTATAATATGCAGTATTATTTTATATACTCATACAAGGTAGTTAGGCTGTGAGTGGTTGAAGTGTACGCTTAGTAACCAAAGGTGGTCGTTTTCATCCTGAGAAACGTTTAAGTATATGATTAATAGTTCGAAACTGGCCCATTTTGGTTTTGACCATTTTATAAACTATCTTGAAAGATCGTCTAAGGGCCGCTTTCCCCAAATCAAGTTTAACTTAATCTCGGTTAACTTTAATCGGTGGGTTAAACTTAGGATGGCTTTCCCCACTATTTTGTCATGAAAGTTTAGTTTAACCTAGCTTTTCTTTGCAAGCAACAATGTTGGCAACACTGTTATGCAATTTTGTCTGCAATATTAGCTGTTTAACTCACCACTATGACATATCTGTCATTAATCTTCTCGTGTTTTGGTTATTTGTATTAAGTTTCGTGTCATTGTCTCCAATTAATGTTGACATTTAAAAAGAAACATTTTTATTTGCAGGCTGATAAATTGTACTGATGCTAATTTATAAGCATTTCATTTCTTGTGCTTATTTAAGCTCAAACTGTATGCATCAAATAAAAGCATTAATTACAATCGTGGTAAAATAAATGTTGGGAAAGACGCAAAATTCATGTTTGTGGATTAAAAACTAGAGCCTATTTTTTGTAATGGCAGGCCCAGGCTAGGTACTCAGCATTAGACACGTTCGATCATTTGTTTCTAAACTAAATTTTAATTTTAGGCCTACTACAGCAGTTGTTAATTTACACATGATAATAGGCTAGTGGTTAGGCCCGAATGTTAACTAATATTTACTTTTGAGTAATGTAAGATTCGTGTTAAAATAAACTCAAACCAAAAGGCTTCTTATGAGCAAACTTTCCAACCAACAACCACTGTTGCGTTGCTGTGGGCAGGTAAGGTAACCTATCGATTGTACACAACTACGATTCTACCTACCAAAAATATAATAATTTAGGCCTACTCTACGCATTTAAAAACCTTAAACCCATTACTGTATATCTGTAGCCTTATATCTTTAAATTTGAAATAGTCATGAACTAATTGTCTACATAGGTTCTGGTTTGCTATTTCTTAATTTATTTCCAGTTCAATTTATTTTAGGTTATGTTTAACAAACGTCAAACAAGGATATTGCCATTGCCGTCTGCCAACGTAACAAGTCAGCCAAGAGCCAATCAAAATCAAGCTATTATTCTTCTCTCCTGGTTTAACCCATGGATCGCCAGTTAAACCAGCCTCACCCCTAGGGTTAACTTAAACCTAGTTTAAACGGAGAAATTATTTTGGGGAAAGTGAATCTGAGGTTAAACTAGAGTTTAAACCGCGATCAGAGTTAAACTTGATTTGGGGAAAGCGGCCCTAAGTCGGTTAAAATTTAATAACTACACCATACACTAATCTCTACTCACATTACTTTTACAGTACTTTTACGCAAACATTTTCCGCTGCTTAGGAAATGTATTGAAAAAGATAAATTATTAAATAAATCTATTACCATCCCCGCGGTCCTAGCCTGCGACACCGCGTAGGACTTGTACAGAGGCTGACCTCTGAACACAGCAATTAAGGACATTTTTTAAAGGACCCACAGCCAATTAGAAGCGCGTGTGCCGGGACTGAGCGTGCGTGCGCGGCTCCTGGTCTGATTCCTGCACTTTCCCTACCAATTACTGGCTCGTCCTTTAACGCGATTAATCAGAACATTTGTGATATAGCCGAACACTAAACAAATATTGGAGGGAAAATAATGTTATCATCAATTAACATACTGTTGTCATAGTAGTATAATGCTTCACGTGGACCACGTGGTGTAACGGTGTAAAGTATAGTAGTCTCTATTTTTGAAAGACATGTTTTTTAGGCGAGGTTTTTATACTGTATTGATCAGCTTGTGGGCTTCACTCACATTAATTTGTTAATCCAGGACTCGTCAAATGTAACACAACGAAGACACAAACAGACTTTGTGCGTGTATGTGTGTTTGTGTCTTCGTTGTGTTACATTTGACGAGTCCTGGATTAACAAATTAAGGTGAGTGAAGCCCACAAGCTGATCAATACAGTATAGTAGTCTCATCATTAGTCCGATAAACTAGCATATTGTTTAAATCTTGCAGCTTATAATTAACCTTACATTTTAGCGAATTTCCCGATAGGGAAGTAGCTATTACCGTAGGTCTCATGGTAAGACTTAGGCCCGGGACCGATTTACTTTTTCATTTTTATGTCCCCAGAGGCCAAAAACACCATTCGTTCAAATTTTTATATTGTATATAGATTTATATATATATATATATTAATAATTGGAAACATTATAACAACATTAAGTACCCTTTTAAATTCATTTTAATTAAGAAACGACATGTTTCGACACAAATAATGAATTTAAAAGGGTACTTAATGTTGTTATAATGTTTCCAATTATTAATATAGTAGTAGCCCTAATCACAACCATACTTATTATATATATATATATATATGTGTGTGTGTGTGTGTGTGTGTGTGTGTGTGTGTTTGTAAATAGTACGTTTGGGGGACATTGACGTGTATTTTGACCATCCATCTGAGGACGAAAAACGTACCGAGGACATACTCGTGGTCCTCGGTACGTTTTAGCCCCAGAATTGCATTCTTGAGGTATCTACGAACCATAGTATACCAGATTTGCACAGATTTAAAAATGTCCCCCCGTGGTGTGGTCAATTAGACACGTTAGTTCCAGTTGTGTCTCCCACGTAGCGCTAGCACGTTGAGCGACACACGCTATACACTCTCACCAGTTCTGTCTCGCTCAAGAGAGGACTTATTTTGAATTTTTTATATCACACGCCGCTGTAATTTACGCTGTCTTACCGAGGACTCAAGCGCTTTCCTTAGCCCCTCCTCCCCTTCCTATTACAGTGTTGTGATGATAAGCTCATTGATGCCATATCGAACGAGCCTTTTGGCGAATATACCGAGTTCATTGCAATTATCTGTTTTATTGATTTAGTGTACTTTGAAATTGAGAATGGCACGTTAGGGGTCGTAAAATCTAATTTGGTTTTAAGGTAGTACATCTTATTTGGTTGTTCACGTGATAACCTGACCCTTGTTATAAACTTAATAAACTCTAGACTTAGCAATGTTGCAAAAAAAAAAAAAAAAAAAAAAAAAAAACAATAAGAATCAGTAATAGTAGTATTTTTTCACCACATTATGATGTTTTTAGCTGTCTTACATACGGTAATTTTATTGGTGGCTGAAAGTTACGTTTTGCTGGCCATGCCAGCTGTCATCGTCATTTGGGGACCGCGCAGGTTTTTACATCCCTAGGGCTGCAAAATCAGCTGCCCGCTTACTTTATTAAAACCTATGATGAATGCATATTAAATACACAATCAGTATCCATAGCATTTCAATAGAAATGTTTTAATGTCACCGCTGCCCAGCAACTATGTATTATTATTTTTGCTGATTCCTCAAATTATTTCTGTACATAACCTTAAAGTTGTAGTTGTGTTGACTATCAGTGTGAATTATTATTGTGGTGAATAGTGGTGATAGGGTATAGTGTGGTGAAAAATAGCTGAAATGGGTTTGGAGCTCTCGATCGTATTAAGTTCTCGAGTTCGTCGCAATTACAATTAAATACAATTAAACAAAAATGTTACCAATGCTGATATTACAGCTATACCAGGCGCCGTGAAATTGCGAGTTTAAATTATACTTTAGTTAATAATACTGTTTATATTTTATACTAGCTGTTGTACTTTTGCTTTGCAACGGAAAGAGGATGTGAAATAGGAACATTTTATCCTCACCTAGCCTATGTCGTATAAAATATTTAGACATCCGCCAACAATTTTAGAAACAAAATCCAACCATTTCATTTGATTAACGGTTATGGCTTTTAAATCAGATAAGTAGTGTTAGTTAATGACCGATAAGACCTACATTGATGTTATAAGTGAGAAAACTCCTGGGCCCCAGTTCAAGGTCGACGGCAAGCAGTTGTTGGTGGTGGGAGACGGACGTTTACCAATAATCCTACCCAGGCATTGTTTAAGCTAATCCCCAGATTTATGGTCCTTCCCGGCAGTTGAGGGGTAGCAAGTGCTAGAGTGGGGGTAGAGCGAAGAGGATGGAGTTTGTCGCCCCCAGCGACACCGGACGTCTGACGTTCCCAGAAGGATAGGTAATGACCCCGGAAGAGACTACAACATTTAGAATTGAAGTATTTAAATGGACTTCCGTTAGCAAATAATGTTTTGAAGGGAAATCAGTTTGCCTAAGAATGTATAACTGTAGCATAATTCCTGGATATACTATGGGCAAGTTCGTCATGGAGTATTAATTGTGAATAGATTTCGATAATAATTTCGACCGATACGATTGCCACAATCAAAATGTACAACTGTTTACAACAGCTGAGTTTTACTCCCAAGAGACTAATAATGATTTCCTACTCCTAAGGGAGTAAAAATGCTACTTTAGACCCGCAACGCATGCATTAAAAATGGCTGTTTTTGCTGCAGTATGACGAACAAGCTTTTGAACTTTATAATTATACAACTTGTTACTCCAACTATACAAAAATAAATATTTCATTAGTTTAATTTATTAGTTAACGACATTGCGTGATGCGATGACTATTCGATTTAAGTCGATTTTTGGGAGTTTCGCTTCGCTAATAAATACTGTAATCAAACCATTCTTTATTTATTTACAAGTAATAATGCAGCATTAGCTTGATACAAAAAGTAACAAATTGGCCTCTAACTGTGCGTGATAAAGAGTTCTCACTGGCTGTGTAATGGTTATACACTACAATCCAATGTACTACGACCAGTTTAGGCTGAACGATATTTATATTTATACGATATTATTGTTTAGGGCGATATTAGATTTTACAAGTTTACTTAGGGTAAACTTAACTATACGTAATTAATAAAAGTTATTGAAAAAATGATTAATTTAATGTTTAACGGAATATGCCTCCCCTTAGGCAGGCATAAAATGTAACATAGGGTATATCATTTTAAAGCTTAAAATGCGAAAAAGTTTTTTATCCTATTTGACAGTGTAAAAACACGGTGTATAACAAACTTTTCTAAAGCAAGTTGTGGCGCCCTTATTATTGATTTGTCCAAATTTTTGTTATTCAATCATTTACAAGGTGTTTTATGGATTTGGCTGTAACAAACAGTACGTTTTGCGATAGAATATCCAATGAAGATTCTTAAAAAGTGATTGGAAATATTATGGTGGCTAAAAGTTGAAAAACTATATTTTTTGGACAATTTCAAGAAATTTATAAAAATATAAAAATGGCTGTTGCCGGAAGTAGGAGTGAGATATAACTATCCAAATTGTGTATTTTTATCTTAATTGGCGGGCATAATAAAGCCTTAACATTTGTCACTTTGACAACCAAGGTTTTATTTTTACTTGTGTTTTAGTACAGTTTTGTAACTGCTAACGAGTTTATTAAAATGTATTGTAAATAGAAAGTTATGATCTAATTTTAATTTGTAGGTTTATTTGGCTTTTTATACATGCATTTATCTATTCGAATTGTATAAATTTTAAGTATTTTTTTTATTTAACATAATATAATATATTTGGGCGGACATTGTATCCTCAGAAGTTATCTCCAATCATTGTTTTAAATAAATAATAACTTTTCATCTGTGCAGAAATTTCTGGTTATTATGGTTCTATTTGCGTTTTTATATCAGTTTGTAACCACTAACGAGTTGATTCAAATGTATTGTAAATAGAAATGTATGCTCCAATTATATTTTTTTACCTTTCTTTGGCTTTTTTGTGCATTGTATAAATTGTATATATTTTAAGATTTTACATTATTTAACTAAACATATTTGGGCGGATATTGTACCCTCCACGTAGAGTTTATCTTCTATCAATTTTTAAATACATGAATATTTTTCGTCTGTAATGAACAAGAATACAATTCCAATATTGAACGACACAATATTACGAACCAATATATTTACGAGACAGTTTATGTATTTAATTTAATACCTCTACATTTACATTTGAACTTAACATATAACGGTGTCAATTGAAGACACACGCTACAATGGAATATATTTTTATGAGCACGGATTTTTCCTTAACAGAATAGGTCATTTAAATACCCCCACCGGAACAAACATGCAAACTAAGCAAATTTCCATTTGTCTGGCTGGGTTTTCAATAAAATATCTTCTTTAGGATGTCATATTTTTATTCACTATTATAATAAAAATTAGTTTAACGATTACTTAGGTTTGCTGCGACAGCAAAGATAATTAAGTGTTTTTTTATTGAAATATATTAATATTTTATTATGAATTAAATAAATTTTCCTAATTGGATCAAAATAAGTTCATAAACAGGCAAACTGATTGTTTTGAAAACATATTTCAATAAGCAAATTGTCGTAATTTAGGCTACTTGTTCACCATAAGAAATTAAAAATTACAGTTATTCATTTTCATCCTTAACCATTAAGAGCATAAAAACGGTTCAATAAATTATTTGTTTTCTAAGCTCTACAAAATTGTTTAGAAAGAAATTGCAAATTTTATGTTTTTAGCTGCAAATGTAAATGGTAATACGGTAATTACTTTTTTCCGACATAGTAAATTCCCTTGACATTATTTATTTATTTATACACAATTTACAATATTATCCTATTTAATGTCATGAGCAAAACTTTGTGGACGTTTCCATGCATCTGGTCATCTATTAAAACATAGACAAACTCCTTACATATGGGGTAAAACTATGAATTTGATAATTGTAAAAAAACGAGAACAGTGTCACATTTATATGTATTAGGAAGTTAAACACAAAACGTAAATACAAATAGGTATAATAACACTATTGAAACAATAAAACATTAAGGATATTTACACTGTTTTAATGTCAACACGCAAGACGGTAAAAACTGTACATATAACAGGTGGTAAGTGGGTTTATATTTCGATTGGACACACTCCTATCATGAGTGCGGACTTGATCAGACCCAATGGATGAATGACACCCCTGTACACGTATTATGAAGACCATTAGATCACAAAGATGGGGTGAGTTGTTGATTAGTTAGTTCCTTGGTTCCTTACTGAATTTTGTACCTCTTTCTCTTCTTCTCTCATCACTTTCACTCTATCCTCCACCACGCACCAACTTCCCCTACATCGGCGTTTCACCCCCTCCACTGTCCTACGCTTATTCATCGTCAACCCCAACGCAGTCACGGATAGAGCTGACAGGTCAGCCGAGCATCACTAATAGGATTATTGTATTGAAGGTTGTCCTACACCCGTTGGTGGTATTGCGATGTACGCGCCCTGCCATATGAATTCTTTATCAATCTCTTTCTGCCTCTGTTATCTCCACTAATCGCCAAAACATCTGCTGTCCCGAAAACAATACCGTATCCAAACCATACTTTCGCTTTAGACATTTTCATTCTTTGGCCCAAATAGTACTGTATTTTAATTAGACATATGGTACTACTGAAGTCAAACCAAGGGAGAATTCTTCATTAGAAAAATTAACTGGCTTTCCACCAAGAGCTTCGAACTACTGTCTCTGGAACAAAACTAAAATGTTTTTTACTAAGTTACTATTCCCGTTCGATCTTAATACTAGTTATTAAGGATTTAACCAAAGCTTATATAGCCTAGCCACCTAGGCTATTTAAACATATGGGACTAAACTATACCAGCTTGTAAAACATATGCATATGGTTTTTACCAAAATACTATTCCCGTATTTTGGTACCCGTATTCCAAATTCGCCAATAGTATAGTTTAGTTTACTCATAACTTTATTAGATAGGCTATCGTAAAGCAAGATAAAGTAACGTAAAACTCTTAACTTTGTGACATAATAATGTTCTCCTATGTATTAAAAACTTTTTGTTTTTATGTTCTAAAGATAAATCGATTAGAAACGTTTGTTTTGACATGAGCAAACATTTAAACATGACATCTGATCAACTGTTATGATCAACTGATCTCTTTCTTGGTCAAAATCTGTTGTATATCGGGTGAGGACGCATGTTTGGTTTAATTTAACTATGTATTAATTTTTTTCACGAAAACTATAACTATTTTACTTTAATAGGTTGGCTAGTGGTAACAGCTAGAACTAAAAATAAAGGCTTAAAATAGCAATAGGTTGGAAATTTGTAATGCTTTTATTCGGTCTAGCTGCTTTGCAACAGGGAGGGGGGGGAATTCGCTGCATGGTAAACCTTGTAACGTTTCATTATAAAAGTGGATCAGCATTAGCTATTGAAACACACAGAATTCAACTCGTTGTTTATTTTTTAACAGCTGTAAATAATATTCTTTCATTCTTTTTAAATATGAATACCTACTCATAGGTAATCATGAGCCTCTGGTACTTGAAGGGGTTCAAGACTGGGAATGGGACAGAACCTTCTTGAGGGTGTATAGAACATCTTCCCAAAGTCTCATCTCGATCGGATGGCCGGTTTAGTAACGCAGTCAGGACAAACATACGACAGACAAACGACAATCATACATTGAATTGTATTTACAGGGTGTTTTTTTTACTGTGCCACCATTGGAATTTTGTACTCTATACATATTACAGTAAACCTTAAACGGGGAACATGCCCTTCTTTTTAAAGTTTGATAATAAGTAAGTACAATCATTGTATTTGGGCACCATTTTCCAATATTGTGGTCGACTTAATCTTTTCTTGTGAAATACCAATAATACAAATCATAAGTACAAATAATAGGCTAAGTAGTTTATTTATAAAATTAGGTCTGGGCATTCTTAAAAAACTCGTAGGAAACCCTATCTACTCCGGTGTCTTACTGTTTTCAAGGTTGACAATACAACTTTTGATTCCAGTAAATTAAAGTCCCTATCAAGATAATTAACAGTAATAAAAGGTTCTACAAACGAAATACTGTAGTGCTTTCTACCAGAGGGTTCAGTAAAATTTGAATGTGTGTAAAATTCTTCTATTCATAACCTCTAAGAGAGGTTATGTTTTTTATTATAACCACTCATTGCGAAATATAATAAGCTAGTGTCCGGTAAATGTCTAGATGTTTTCTGGACTAACTACTTTCGTGGAAGGTTCGTCAAAACAGTGTAGTATGGCATAAACGTTGTTAAATTCATCCAAAAATTCACAAATTCAAACTTAAATTTTAGAAGTTATACAGATGTTTTCTCACAATGCGTCCGTACTGTTCTTATTGAAGATTGTATGAGAATTCTTAAAATAACAATAGATTTGAAATAACTATGTTTAATGCACTTATAGCCATTTTATTTAAGCAAATACATAATTTTAATTTTAAATACATGATTTTAAACCGTGATTTTGCTGTTATTCTCTATCTGTGAGAGTGAGGAAACCTAATTGGTGCTATTTTGTCACCAATACTTATTAGTTTAACACGTAATATTTGTAACACTAACTTCGTTGCATCCTGCATATCACAGGTTTGTGTTAGGGAGTGATTTGTTACCGTGTGTTGTAATTTTACAAAGAAAAAATAATGAAGTATCAAATAGTAGCGTTTTTAATACTCTTAAACTGATTGAATAGTTTTATAAAATACTGGCAGAGTACCTGTACTTCGTACGGGGTTGGCTTATAAGTATAAAATGAAAATGCTTATTGAAGTGTAATACTCGTGCTCTGCGTTTGCAATGGGGGAGGACAGGTTTGAGAAAATTTTGTTCTTTAAATCTACGGTATGATAGAAGTATAACACATCTTTCATAGCAATAATGTTCTACCACCGCACCAAAACAATAGAAAAAAGTAAATTCTCTAACATTTGCACAATATCTCAAATAGTTTATTAAATTAAAAACATAAACATAACTGTAAACAATCCTACTTTGACAGGCTCATTGTGTATCACAGGCATCGATCTCTATTATTACTACAGCTCACAGGTTATTGTTGCTGCTTAGATTGAAACAAGCTGCTATACCCGTGCTTTGCAACGGGAAGAAAATGTTTCCTAGAGAGCTATTCAAGTGGTGCTGATGTGTGTTTTAAAATACAGCAACTCTATGATTTAGTTTGAAAATATAAACTGATTTAAAAGTGTAATCCTACTTTCAACCCCCTACTTTTGATGTTAATAGATCCAAAAGAACATACCTCCATACGGACACATACCTTAGCATCAATTTCTTCATATTGCTGCTTCATAATGACATGTTTTACCATAATTCTTCAATTTTAGTCAAGCCTCTTTCCATGTAGCTTACTATATAAATTACAAAATAAAAAACTTTGAGCAATACTTAAACAAAACTTATACAACCTTTCTTTAAAACCAAACATAACCCTCCCCAATCTTCATTTTTCTAGTAAATAAACAAACACCAATTCATTGCACTGACCAGCTGTTTCATGAACTAAATTGAATTATATGATTTGAACTTTGGAAATATGCCAGGGGTAGCCCTTTGGAAATTAGCCTGTGGGGCAGAGCCCTTAGGAAATTCCTCCATATCAATACTTTTCGGCAAATCTACACACTCTAAGCTTCATTTTGATGTGCCATATGCCTATATTTTTATTTGGTAAATGACCTTAATCGTTTACATAAAATTTTATTGTATCACTTTAATAATATAATAGATAATAGATAGCTTTGTCATAAATGCAAAGAAATTAATAGTACTGCACCCTGTTAATAAATATTGTAACTGTTTAATGCTATAAGATATCATAGAACCAACTTGTTTAGTTGAAACAGCTGACAAAATTCTTTAATAAACTCACAAGCGCGTGTACGGACAAACCTTTATTTTCGTCCGAGGATTTAGATTTTTTGTTAATTATGGGGTATTTGCCTACGATAAATCGATTGGAGCTGGTCACAAGGCTAGGGGACAAATCCAGTTTACGCCCTACAGCATTTGAAAGTGCCCATGTTATTAGTGCAGTAGAAATAATTGAAAATATAGCTTAAGGTGGAACTAATTGCAACACAAATGATTCTTGCTGTGAATGGTAGGTAGTATGCTTCTAATCAACATACTAAAAATATACATCCGTACTGTGGCGCAAAATACGTTTTTTTGGCCGCCATCTTTAAAAAAGTATCAACATTTTAATATTCGTAAAAATAACTTTCTGGGTATCAAATTATAGGAAACTTAAAGCTGAAAAATGTTATAATAGTGGTTATAACATGACATACCCCCGCCGCAGCAAACCTGCAGACTAAACGAATTTCCATTTGTCTTAATTGATTTTCAATTAAATCTAGTAATTCAGTTTTAAAAATCTTTGTACAACTAAATCTAGAGTTCTACTGGACCAATTTTATTAACTAATGGGTCGCTGGAAGGAAATCGTGTAGATTTTCAAATAATTATGAAAGTTTTATTTTTAAGAGTTGCTAGGTTAAACCCGTCAACGTCGACAGTTGGTCTACTGTTGAAGTTGCAAGCAAGATCTGTTGACTATAAATCGATTATAAATAACTCCATTTTTAAACAATTTGGGTTGTTTGTGATTTAGCAGTGTGCTTTAGATACGTCCGATCTTAAAATTAATAATTCCAATGGAAGCTGGTATATCACTGAAGGTTTTAGATAAAACATATAGGATAATGTAAAAACCTAGGATAAATGTAGTAAAATATTAAAAAAATCCAATTTAATTTTTTGTAGAGTAATACATTTGATAGATTGATGATGATGCTTGATGACAAATATGTGCTTGCATAGCTTTGAGACCAAAATTATAAAAATTGGTCAGGTAGAAGAGCCAAATGAACTCGAAAAAAAATTTAACTCCCGTAAGTAATGTACAGGGAGGCAGTTTGTGCATAACTCGAAATATACATCAAAATGAGCTGATGCTTGATGGCAAATCTATGGTGCGTCCATACCTTTAGTTTGAAGCCGGATTTACACTATGTAGCAAAACCTGCTATATAACTTTTGCTATATAACATTGCTATATAACTTTCGCTGTTGCTCGTGATATATGCTATAAATAGCACAACCTCATTCGCATTCCGTATCGACATGTGCGCTGAAGAGACATTGTTCGTTGCAGCTATCGCGGTGATTTTGGGAGTCAGTAAGAGATACGGAAGCGAAGGTTTTAGCTCCTTTAGTTTAGTTAGTCCTTTAGTTTTAGGTTTTTTTTTAGGTCCGACTGCTTCTTGCTTCGACATATAAGTGCAGTGTAGGAGATTTATTACGGGACCTTAATGATCACAAATACGCTGACAATCCATAATTGAAACGCGAAATAATGCGATGTTAACTTCAAAAACGTTTTACGTATGACCCCAACACCGGTTGTCCACGGAACAGTTCAAGTAAAGTTTATAATTGCATCCCGATCCTAACCCAGCCCTTCCATTGTAAACAAAGATCGCAGAGCAAAACCGTCCGCACCCAGGAGGCTACAACTGTGAACTGTTGGCACTAAATGCTACATATAGCAGATGCTAGACGAAAACTATATGTATATCATTGCTACATATGGCAATGTTAGATGTAGCACGTATTTATTTTGATAATTACCGACTCCCGATGGATAGCACAATTTTACCTATATATAGCAGGATCTGCTACATATAGCAGTGTTATATAGCACTTTTGTAAAGTTACTTTTTTTATAGCAAATGTTATATAACATTGCTAAATGAAACACAAATCTGATATGAAGCAGGTTTAGCTCAATAGTGTAAACCCGGCTTAAGGCCAAAATTTTGAAAATCGGTCGGGTAGAAGAGCTAACTCGATTCGGAAAAGAAAAAGCAATTATTTTTTTAGATGGCAATAATTGATTTACCAGTATGCATAATCTAATTATACGAAACATGAGTTAATAATTTAACAGCGTATTGTTATTTAATTGATTTTTCTTTGATTAAATATTGTTGTTAACAATTTGCATTTAGTGTGTTCCTTATGTTAAGTGTGTGATTCTAATGTTATATTTTTTATCTGTACCAAATATTAGTGAGTAAAGTGGTGTATTGATTGCATAACCATTATTTTACTAGAGACCGTTGTATCCACAATGAGCTCGGTTGCTAGTATATTAAATAAATAACATTAGGTTTAACGAAACGAGTACCTAGTTTTGCTGCTACAAGGAAACTAATTAAGTGTGTTTTTAGTAAAATATGAATTGTTTAGTATAAAATAAATAAATCTGCAAAGTTTTATTAAAATATATCCATAAACAAGCAAACTACAACATTTTACAATATATTCTCCATAAGAATAACATGGGGATTTTAAAATTTAAATTGTACAAAAACACTTTGTTATATACTAAACTATTTGTTTTTTAAGCTTTTTAAAAAGGTCTAGAGAGAAATTGGAAAATTTTTATGTTTTAAAAAATGAAAAAACTAATTTTAGAAGTATAAAATAACTTATAAATAAAAAACCTTTTAAATTTGGCGTTTTTAAACGCACCATTTTTCACCCATAGTGCATCACTGTTAACAGTATATTTTAAATTCAACCATTATATTCTTTTCCAGCATGAAATTTTCTGTAATTTGAAACCAAACCAGATTTTTTAACGATAATTTAAAATTTTACCTAACCCGCCATGTTAAACTTCCCTTTCCCAAGCGTGATGTATACAACTTCCTTACTTCTCGAGTAATGTAAAGTATCAAAAACTCACTCGGTGATGTAGTGAAACCCATTTAAATAACATTGAGTGATTAACTTAAAAAATATACCTCTATGGAGCCAACGTTCAACGCTAGAAATCAGCTGTGCTCTTGAATTTTATTGTTATGTTTTGAAGACTTTTCCTAACCTAGAAGATGAGTGAAATAGATAATGATTAATATTGTTCGTAACCTCCTGAATATTGTCGGGTCAGGTAAAATCTTGTACGTTACACGTTACGCAAGAGCGTGTTTACATCACTTAGGTAAATTATGCAACTCGCTTCCGCTCGTTACACAACCTTCACCTGCGTGACGTAAAAACTCTCTTACTACACTTGTAAGGTAAATAGCTATTACACTTTTTTTTAATGGCGGCCAAAAAACCGTATTTTGCGTAACAGTACAAAATGTATACTTTTGGTATGTTTTTATAAGTGTATTACCTACCATTTCTAACTGGAATAATTTATGTTGCAATTAGTTCCACCTCCAACACTATTTCTACTGCACTATCGTCAATGCCTTTTTTTGTTGCAGTTGATGAAAACAGCTGATACAGGTTATTTTTATTGCAATCTCTCTATCTATGTATGGTGTGTTAAAATGTTTTCTTTTCGTCATACTGCAGCGAAAACAGCCGTATTTAATGCATGCGTTGCGGGTCTTAAGTCGTATTTTCACTCTATAGGGAGTAAAAGTCATTTTTAGTCTCTAGAGAGTAAATATCAGCTGCTGTAAACAGTTGTAAATTTCGACTTCGTATCGATTGAAATTATTTATCAATTGATTTATTGGCTAAGGTGTTAGCCTATTGTTGTCGATCGCTCGACATATCGATGGTATAATGAATAGACAATCGTAATAAACGAGATGATTGAATCATTTAATAAACAGCTGCTTATTTCCATTAGCAGAATTGAAAACAAGCTGTAAGTCGTTTTGAGAGGTTACATAAAAATTATTTCGTTTTCTAGCTTAGTTTGTTAATTAATTATGCAATATGACGAAAAATATAGTTAACCGCACGGGCAAAAAGTGTCCTTTCAACCCTCGCTCATGTTCCAATTTTTTCGCTCATTTTCTCATTGTTCAAGTAGAACTTGACCTCGGATCAAAAAGAGTGACTTTAGGCCCTAGTGACGAAATATACTATTGTATCATCTAAATGTGTCCACATTGATACCCGTACATAATAAAAATCTTTAGTTTAGCTAAATAACTTAATATAATAAATTTAATGTTTAATTCTATCCGATCTAAGCTTGGTCTCCTGATACTTAGTTTTAAATATGGATATTCATAAGACTAACATGAAAACTTTGAAACCCTATCCCTATGGGGCGATATTCATAACTTTAATATGCCTATGTGTTTCTCAAGACTATCAAGTACCTCTCTGCAAAATGTCAGATCAATCGGTCCAGTAGTTTTCACGCGATGGAACTTTAGATTTATAGACAAATATAGTTATTTCACATTTATAATATTACTAGGAAACCCGCGCGGCTCAATGAGCCCCATAGTAAGGACAACAACGTTGAGGAAAACTTGGTGCTTGGATTTGAGGTAATTGTATCAACATTTTAAAGTTATCAAATAACTTTAATAGAAATTGATTTTAAATGTCAACTACATTTCTGCTTTCAGTTTTCGGTGATCACTTCTAATAAATTCTAGACATTCTCCTTCAATTCCAGTGAACATTTCTGTAATATATTGCAACAAAGCATGAGAAGTGAAGATTGTTGCCTTACTGATAATGTGTGTGAAGAAAATTTAAGTTGGGTCACTTTAGTTCCTTGAGCAGTAGTTCTTTCTTAGATTTAAGGCGTCCCTACAAACCAACTCTTTTCTCCGTAGGGCATCGGATCCAATACGGAAGAGTTGGGTGCTATCAACCTCTTCAGGTGCTCTATCTTTAGATATACCACACATTCTGGGTTACTAACTCTGGACAGGCATCATCTGCTTTTTATTATAGCATCAACATCATATGAAATTGGTCAATCGTAATGCCTTTATATTGTGTTGTCTGTCAGAGTATACACCCAGGATCCGTACACTCTCACGTTGTGGAAGTGGAGTTTCTCTTAATACCCACCCCAAAGCTTTAAAAGATTGAAAGTATGGCTTTATTTGATGAAATTGTTTGGATAACTCTTTCATGAGATTTGGATAGCAATTTTCATTTTCTCTCATTGAGCAGCGTATATTACCTGCCTCTTCTGAATCATAAAATAAACTTGACCATAGCGGAGTCTAATTCCAATTCTTATGATAACCTTTTCGTTGAAACGACTGATGCATATTTCAATTTCATTATTTTTTACACTCATTAAACGACGTTCAAATAGTTTTAATCATTTTAACATTTTAATCACAACAACATAATTCACAATATCCAATTCTATATTAAATAATATATGGAACAGTTCTATGAATGAATTTAGATATAAATTAAGGTCATTTATATTTTAAAATGTCTAGTACCTTTCATTTGCAATAACACATTTATCCCTTATTCCATGTTTCAAAATAAGTTAGATAGATTCAGTGGCAGACGTTTTAACTACAATTTTTAAAAGTATATCTAGATTTATTTTGATGTCCACACTACCGCCAGACTTTTAATGGTCCTGATTCTGTTATCAAAGATTTTGTTGATTATACATTTTTACCGACCGGCTTATGGTATAATCATTGACTGTTGGATACTATAGTCAAAGTTATTATTCTGTGGCTTTTTAAAATTGGAAATTTTTGGTTTTTTACTAGAATATTAATTTCTCCCCCAAGATAACTGGAAAATAAATGGTTTCAGGGACAGTTTATTTTGGGCTCCACAATATTGGTTTTCAATGTTGGTGTAGTGTGTGTTCAATGGTCATTAAAACATGAAATTAATCTTTATATTTTGATGTCTAGGTTTAAAGATGCGTTCCAGGTAACAACTAATATTTCTTAGTGGGATGTTACCATATCAAACGGGTATCGTCAACCATTTACAAGACAAGATTATTTCCCAAACAACAAGGTTAGAGATGAGAGACGGCTGACTAATTTGTATTAAGCTGTGGTATGTGCCATAGCAGTGATTGGGTCGTACCTACATCAGAATTGGTTGTTCGCTTGGTGTATATACAGTGTATATGGCGTTTTTAGTATAAAACTAAACTAATTTTATGGTTTGGATGCATATGTTTAATTCTAAATAGTTTCGTGATCAACTTAATGGGTTTCCATTCGTTAACCAATGTTGAAATAAGCTCGTGAAATCGTAGGAAAAGGCGTGAAAGCCTACGTTTTACATTATTTCTATAAATTTTATTTCCCGAGAAAAAATTCTTTTGTAAAATCTTACTATGGAAATAGAGATTTTGTCTGTGCTATGGATTACAGAATTTAATTCTCTTATGTATTTGCGCTTCTATCATGTCCTCGTTCATTTGAACAAACTACTTTCATAAGGGTATACTGAGTAGCATGTACAATTTTCCTTAAACGATACAATCAAAACCATGGTACCTAAAATCAAAACAACTTTCAAATCAATAAATAACGATGACCACAGAAAGAATGTCTATGACAATATCTAATATTTATTTTGGAAGAGTAAAATTTTCTGTTTGCATAAAGAACAAAAGAAATGTCATGTTTATTTTTAGATAGGCCTAATAATTTATTGTGAGAAATATTTCTAAAGCCACAAAAGATGATTTTAATTATATTGTCACATCAATCCTATAGTTATATTTTTAACACTACGTTCATTCGACGAAGCGTCCAAGTATAACATCTAAAAATTAATTACTTATGAGTATTTTCTATTGCATTAAGTTTTCTGTTTTCTACCGCATTAAGAAATAGTACTTGCGTGCCAAACCCCATGAACGTATGTGTTCTCCTCTCATTCAAGTGTTGAAGCAGACCTCAACATCAGCAAACAAGCAACACCCTCTATTAAGTTGTCTAAGAGGATTTTTTATAAGTGAAGGAAGCTAATGGACGAACGCTATGTTTTGTATTCTTTCTTTTTGTTTCTACGCCAGAAAATGTAACAAACATTTTTAAAAACCCTTAGATTAATGTTAAGTTTCAGAAATTCAGTTGTATTCTAAGAGTAAATTTTAATTTATTATTATTGGACTAAAAAGAACATTGTGTTGTTTCACATTGATTTTTATTCTATTATAGTCTATTTGTTGTTAAAATAAAACTACGGCATTTAATTTTTAAGTTAAATTTACATGTAGGCCCTACAGGATGAGTTTCTTTAATTGACATTTGTAGCTAAGAGGTTTCTCCTGTTTACAGTCTACTAAATATGGTACATGCACTGTTTTGTCGTTAAAAGATTGTATTCCAAGATATAAAGCGTGTTAGAGTAGACAAATGTAATGCTACGTTATAGCCCTTTCTGACCACATATTATGATCAATATAAAAATCAGAAGATTAGGTTATAATGGTTAAATGCTCCAACCTTAAACCACTTTCAGATATGAGTTCAATACAGCATGCGGCGAACCATTCCATAAAATCAAAGTTCTAGAGCAGTACAAGATTTACAGACCTTTCTTTGATACACTAAACTTGATCCGAAATGTGCAACTTAGATATATTGGTTTGGAAAGTTATAGTGAAAAACTCAGAAGATAACAAATAATATTTCGTACCTTACCTACCTTAATTATAATGTTCCATAATCATTTATAATATGCAGTATTATTTTATATACTCATACAAGGTAGTTAGGCTGTGAGTGGTTGAAGTGTACGCTTAGTAACCAAAGGTGGTCGTTTTCATCCTGAGAAACGTTTAAGTATATGATTAATAGTTCGAAACTGGCCCATTTTGGTTTTGACCATTTTATAAACTATCTTGAAAGATCGTCTAAGGGCCGCTTTCCCCAAATCAAGTTTAACTTAATCTCGGTTAACTTTAATCGGTGGGTTAAACTTAGGATGGCTTTCCCCACTATTTTGTCATGAAAGTTTAGTTTAACCTAGCTTTTCTTTGCAAGCAACAATGTTGGCAACACTGTTATGCAATTTTGTCTGCAATATTAGCTGTTTAACTCACCACTATGACATATCTGTCATTAATCTTCTCGTGTTTTGGTTATTTGTATTAAGTTTCGTGTCATTGTCTCCAATTAATGTTGACATTTAAAAAGAAACATTTTTATTTGCAGGCTGATAAATTGTACTGATGCTAATGTATAAGCATTTCATTTCTTGTGCTTATTTAAGCTCAAACTGTATGCATCAAATAAAAGCATTAATTACAATCGTGGTAAAATAAATGTTGGGAAAGACGCAAAATTCATGTTTGTGGATTAAAAACTAGAGCCTATTTTTTGTAATGGCAGGCCCAGGCTAGGTACTCAGCATTAGACACGTTCGATCATTTGTTTCTAAACTAAATTTTAATTTTAGGCCTACTACAGCAGTTGTTAATTTACACATGATAATAGGCTAGTGGTTAGGCCCGAATGTTAACTAATATTTACTTTTGAGTAATGTAAGATTCGTGTTAAAATAAACTCAAACCAAAAGGCTTCTTATGAGCAAACTTTCCAACCAGCAACCACTGTTGCGTTGCTGTGGGCAGGTAAGGTAACCTATCGATTGTACACAACTACGATTGTACCTACCAAAAATATAATAATTTAGGCCTACTCTACGCATTTAAAAACCTTAAACCCATTACTGTATATCTGTAGCCTTATATCTTTAAATTTGAAATAGTCATGAACTAATTGTCTACATAGGTTCTGGTTTGCTATTTCTTAATTTATTTCCAGTTCAATTTATTTTAGGTTATGTTTAACAAACGTCAAACAAGGATATTGCCATTGCCGTCTGCCAACGTAACAAGTCAGCCAAGAGCCAATCAAAATCAAGCTATTATTCTTCTCTCCTGGTTTAACCCATGGATCGCCAGTTAAACCAGCCTCACCCCTAGGGTTAACTTAAACCTAGTTTAAACGGAGAAATTATTTTGGGGAAAGTGAATCTGAGGTTAAACTAGAGTTTAAACCGCGATCAGAGTTAAACTTGATTTGGGGAAAGCGGCCCTTAGGGCCGCTTTCCCCAAATCAAGTTTAACTCTGATCGCGGTTTAAACTCTAGTTTAACCTCAGATTCACTTTCCCCAAAATAATTTCTCCGTTTAAACTAGGTTTAAGTTAACCCTAGGGGTGAGGCTGGTTTAACTGGCGATCCGTGGGTTAACCCAGGAGAGAAGAATAATAGCTTGATTTTGATTGGCTCTTGGCTGACTTGTTACGTTCGGCAGACGGCAATGGCAAATATCCTTGTTTGACATTTGTTAAACATAACCTAAAATAAATTGAACTGGAAATAAATTAAGAAATAACAAACCAGAACCTATATGTAGACAATTAATTCATGACTATTTCAAATTTAAAGATATAAGGCTACAGATATACAGTAATGGTTTTAAGGTTTTTAAATGCGTAGAGTAGGCCTAAATTATTATATTTTCGGTAGGTACCCTAGTATCGTAGTTGTGTACAATCGATGGTTACCTTGTCCACTGTCCACAGCAACGCAACAGTGGTTGGAAAGTTTGCTCATAAGAAGCCTTTTGGTTTGATTTTATTTTAACACGAGTCTTACATTACACAAAAGTAAATATTAAACATTCGGGCCTAACCACTAGTCTATTATTATCATGTGTAAATTAACAACTACTGCAGTACGCCTAAAATTAAATTTAGTTTAGAAACATCGAACGTGTCTAATGCTGAGTAGCCTAGGCCTGCCATTATAAAGGATAGGCTCTAGTTTTAAATCCACAAACATTAATTTTGCGTCTTTCCCAACATTTTATTTTCCCATGATTGTAAATGCTTTTATTTGATGCGTACAGTAGGCCTACTGTTTAATTAAGTTTGAGCTTAAATAAACACAATAAATGAAATGCTTATAAATTAACATCAGTACAATTTATTAGCCTGCAAATAAAAATGTTTCTTTTTAATGTCAACAATTGGAGACAATGACACGAAACCTAATACAAATAACCAAAACACGAGAAAATTAATGACAGATATGTCATAGTGGGAAGTTAAACAGCTAATATTGCAGACAAAATTGCATAACAGTGTTGCCAACATTGTTGCTTGCAAAGAAAAGCTAGGTTAAACTAAACTTTCATGACAAAATAGTGGGGAAAGCCATCCTAAGTTTAACCCACAGATTAAAGTTAACCGAGATTAAGTTAAACTTGATTTGGGGAAAGCGGCCCTAAGTCGGTTAAAATTTAATAACTACACCATACACTAATCTCTACTCACATTACTTTTACAGTACTTTTACGCAAACATTTTCCGCTGCTTAGGAAATGTATTGAAAAAGATAAATTATTAAATAAATCTATTACCATCCCCGCGGTCCTAGCCTGCGACACCGCGTAGGACTTGTACAGAGGCTGACCTCTGAACACAGCAATTAAGGACATTTTTTAAAGGACCCACAGCCAATTAGAAGCGCGTGTGCCGGGACTGAGCGTGCGTGCGCGGCTCCTGGTCTGATTCCTGCACTTTCCCTACCAATTACTGGCTCGTCCTTTAACGCGATTAATCAGAACATTTGTGATATAGCCGAACACTAAACAAATATTGGAGAGAAAATAATGTTATCATCAATTAACATACTGTTGTCATAGTAGTATAATGCTTCACGTGGACCACGTGGTGTAACGGTGTAAAGTATAGTAGTCTCTATTTTTGAAAGACATGTTTTTTAGGCGAGGTTTTTATACTGTATTGATCAGCTTGTGGGCTTCACTCACATTAATTTGTTAATCCAGGACTCGTCAAATGTAACACAACGAAGACACAAACAGACTTTGTGCGTGTATGTGTGTTTGTGTCTTCGTTGTGTTACATTTGACGAGTCCTGGATTAACAAATTAAGGTGAGTGAAGCCCACAAGCTGATCAATACAGTATAGTAGTCTCATCATTAGTCCGATAAACTAGCATATTGTTTAAATCTTGCAGCTTATAATTAACCTTACATTTTAGCGAATTTCCCGATAGGGAAGTAGCTATTACCGTAGGTCTCATGGTAAGACTTAGGCCCGGGACCGATTTACTTTTTCATTTTGATGTCCCCAGAGGCCAAAAACACCATTCGTTCAAATTTTTATATTGTATATAGATTTATATATATATATATATTAATAATTGGAAACATTATAACAACATTAAGTACCCTTTTAAATTCATTTTAATTAAGAAACGACATGTTTCGACACAAATAATGAATTTAAAAGGGTACTTAATGTTGTTATAATGTTTCCAATTATTAATATAGTAGTAGCCCTAATCACAACCATACTTATTATATATATATATATATATGTGTGTGTGTGTGTGTGTGTGTGTGTGTGTGTGTGTTTGTAAATAGTACGTTTGGGGGACATTGACGTGTATTTTGACCATCCATCTGAGGACGAAAAACGTACCGAGGACATACTCGTGGTCCTCGGTACGTTTTAGCCCCAGAATTGCATTCTTGAGGTATCTACGAACCATAGTATACCAGATTTGCACAGATTTAAAAATGTCCCCCCGTGGTGTGGTCAATTAGACACGTTAGTTCCAGTTGTGTCTCCCACGTAGCGCTAGCACGTTGAGCGACACACGCTATACACTCTCACCAGTTCTGTCTCGCTCAAGAGAGGACTTATTTTGAATTTTTTATATCACACGCCGCTGTAATTTACGCTGTCTTACCGAGGACTCAAGCGCTTTCCTTAGCCCCTCCTCCCCTTCCTATTACAGTGTTGTGATGATAAGCTCATTGATGCCATATCGAACGAGCCTTTTGGCGAATATACCGAGTTCATTGCAATTATCTGTTTTATTGATTTAGTGTACTTTGAAATTGAGAATGGCACGTTAGGGGTCGTAAAATCTAATTTGGTTTTAAGGTAGTACATCTTATTTGGTTGTTCACGTGATAACCTGACCCTTGTTATAAACTTAATAAACTCTAGACTTAGCAATGTTGCAAAAAAAAAAAAAAAAAAAAAACAATAAGAATCAGTAATAGTAGTATTTTTTCACCACATTATGATGTTTTTAGCTGTCTTACATACGATAATTTTATTGGTGGCTGAAAGTTACGTTTTGCTGGCCATGCCAGCTGTCATCGTCATTTGGGGACCGCGCAGGTTTTTACATCCCTAGGGCTGCAAAATCAGCTGCCCGCTTACTTTATTAAAACCTATGATGAATGCATATTAAATACACAATCAGTATCCATAGCATTTCAATAGAAATGTTTTAATGTCACCGCTGCCCAGCAACTATGTATTATTATTTTTGCTGATTCCTCAAATTATTTCTGTACATAACCTTAAAGTTGTAGTTGTGTTGACTATCAGTGTGAATTATTATTGTGGTGAATAGTGGTGATAGGGTATAGTGTGGTGAAAAATAGCTGAAATGGGTTTGGAGCTCTCGATCGTATTAAGTTCTCGAGTTCGTCGCAATTACAATTAAATACAATTAAACAAAAATGTTACCAATGCTGATATTACAGCTATACCAGGCGCCGTGAAATTGCGAGTTTAAATTATACTTTAGTTAATAATACTGTTTATATTTTATACTAGCTGTTGTACTTTTGCTTTGCAACGGAAAGAGGATGTGAAATAGGAACATTTTATCCTCACCTAGCCTATGTCGTATAAAATATTTAGACATCCGCCAACAATTTTAGAAACAAAATCCAACCATTTCATTTGATTAACGGTTATGGCTTTTAAATCAGATAAGTAGTGTTAGTTAATGACCGATAAGACCTACATTGATGTTATAAGTGAGAAAACTCCTGGGCCCCAGTTCAAGGTCGACGGCAAGCAGTTGTTGGTGGTGGGAGACGGACGTTTACCAATAATCCTACCCAGGCATTGTTTAAGCTAATCCCCAGATTTATGGTCCTTCCCGGCAGTTGAGGGGTAGCAAGTGCTAGAGTGGGGGTAGAGCGAAGAGGATGGAGTTTGTCGCCCCCAGCGACACCGGACGTCTGACGTTCCCAGAAGGATAGGTAATGACCCCGGAAGAGACTACAACATTTAGAATTGAAGTATTTAAATGGACTTCCGTTAGCAAATAATGTTTTGAAGGGAAATCAGTTTGCCTAAGAATGTATAACTGTAGCATAATTCCTGGATATACTATGGGCAAGTTCGTCATGGAGTATTAATTGTGAATAGATTTCGATAATAATTTCGACCGATACGATTGCCACAATCAAAATGTACAACTGTTTACAACAGCTGAGTTTTACTCCCAAGAGACTAATAATGATTTCCTACTCCTAAGGGAGTAAAAATGCTACTTTAGACCCGCAACGCATGCATTAAAAATGGCTGTTTTTGCTGCAGTATGACGAACAAGCTTTTGAACTTTATAATTATACAACTTGTTACTCCAACTATACAAAAATAAATATTTCATTAGTTTAATTTATTAGTTAACGACATTGCGTGATGCGATGACTATTCGATTTAAGTCGATTTTTGGGAGTTTCGCTTCGCTAATAAATACTGTAATCAAACCATTCTTTATTTATTTACAAGTAATAATGCAGCATTAGCTTGATACAAAAAGTAACAAATTGGCCTCTAACTGTGCGTGATAAAGAGTTCTCACTGGCTGTGTAATGGTTATACACTACAATCCAATGTACTACGACCAGTTTAGGCTGAACGATATTTATATTTATACGATATTATTGTTTAGGGCGATATTAGATTTTACAAGTTTACTTAGGGTAAACTTAACTATACGTAATTAATAAAAGTTATTGAAAAAATGATTAATTTAATGTTTAACGGAATATGCCTCCCCTTAGGCAGGCATAAAATGTAACATAGGGTATATCATTTTAAAGCTTAAAATGCGAAAAAGTTTTTTATCCTATTTGACAGTGTAAAAACACGGTGTATAACAAACTTTTCTAAAGCAAGTTGTGGCGCCCTTATTATTGATTTGTCCAAATTTTTGTTATTCAATCATTTACAAGGTGTTTTATGGATTTGGCTGTAACAAACAGTACGTTTTGCGATAGAATATCCAATGAAGATTCTTAAAAAGTGATTGGAAATATTATGGTGGCTAAAAGTTGAAAAACTATATTTTTTGGACAATTTCAAGAAATTTATAAAAATATAAAAATGGCTGTTGCCGGAAGTAGGAGTGAGATATAACTATCCAAATTGTGTATTTTTATCTTAATTGGCGGGCATAATAAAGCCTTAACATTTGTCACTTTGACAACCAAGGTTTTATTTTTACTTGTGTTTTAGTACAGTTTTGTAACTGCTAACGAGTTTATTAAAATGTATTGTAAATAGAAAGTTATGATCTAATTTTAATTTGTAGGTTTATTTGGCTTTTTATACATGCATTTATCTATTCGAATTGTATAAATTTTAAGTATTTTTTTTATTTAACATAATATAATATATTTGGGCGGACATTGTATCCTCAGAAGTTATCTCCAATCATTGTTTTAAATAAATAATAACTTTTCATCTGTGCAGAAATTTCTGGTTATTATGGTTCTATTTGCGTTTTTATATCAGTTTGTAACCACTAACGAGTTGATTCAAATGTATTGTAAATAGAAATGTATGCTCCAATTATATTTTTTTACCTTTCTTTGGCTTTTTTGTGCATTGTATAAATTGTATATATTTTAAGATTTTACATTATTTAACTAAACATATTTGGGCGGATATTGTACCCTCCACGTAGAGTTTATCTTCTATCAATTTTTAAATACATGAATATTTTTCGTCTGTAATGAACAAGAATACAATTCCAATATTGAACGACACAATATTACGAACCAATATATTTACGAGACAGTTTATGTATTTAATTTAATACCTCTACATTTACATTTGAACTTAACATATAACGGTGTCAATTGAAGACACACGCTACAATGGAATATATTTTTATGAGCACGGATTTTTCCTTAACAGAATAGGTCATTTAAATACCCCCACCGGAACAAACATGCAAACTAAGCAAATTTCCATTTGTCTGGCTGGGTTTTCAATAAAATATCTTCTTTAGGATGTCATATTTTTATTCACTATTATAATAAAAATTAGTTTAACGATTACTTAGGTTTGCTGCGACAGCAAAGATAATTAAGTGTTTTTTTATTGAAATATATTAATATTTTATTATGAATTAAATAAATTTTCCTAATTGGATCAAAATAAGTTCATAAACAGGCAAACTGATTGTTTTGAAAACATATTTCAATAAGCAAATTGTCGTAATTTAGGCTACTTGTTCACCATAAGAAATTAAAAATTACAGTTATTCATTTTCATCCTTAACCATTAAGAGCATAAAAACGGTTCAATAAATTATTTGTTTTCTAAGCTCTACAAAATTGTTTAGAAAGAAATTGCAAATTTTATGTTTTTAGCTGCAAATGTAAATGGTAATACGGTAATTACTTTTTTCCGACATAGTAAATTCCCTTGACATTATTTATTTATTTATACACAATTTACAATATTATCCTATTTAATGTCATGAGCAAAACTTTGTGGACGTTTCCATGCATCTGGTCATCTATTAAAACATAGACAAACTCCTTACATATGGGGTAAAACTATGAATTTGATAATTGTAAAAAAACGAGAACAGTGTCACATTTATATGTATTAGGAAGTTAAACACAAAACGTAAATACAAATAGGTATAATAACACTATTGAAACAATAAAACATTAAGGATATTTACACTGTTTTAATGTCAACACGCAAGACGGTAAAAACTGTACATATAACAGGTGGTAAGTGGGTTTATATTTCGATTGGACACACTCCTATCATGAGTGCGGACTTGATCAGACCCAATGGATGAATGACACCCCTGTACACGTATTATGAAGACCATTAGATCACAAAGATGGGGTGAGTTGTTGATTAGTTAGTTCCTTGGTTCCTTACTGAATTTTGTACCTCTTTCTCTTCTTCTCTCATCACTTTCACTCTATCCTCCACCACGCACCAACTTCCCCTACATCGGCGTTTCACCCCCTCCACTGTCCTACGCTTATTCATCGTCAACCCCAACGCAGTCACGGATAGAGCTGACAGGTCAGCCGAGCATCACTAATAGGATTATTGTATTGAAGGTTGTCCTACACCCGTTGGTGGTATTGCGATGTACGCGCCCTGCCATATGAATTCTTTATCAATCTCTTTCTGCCTCTGTTATCTCCACTAATCGCCAAAACATCTGCTGTCCCGAAAACAATACCGTATCCAAACCATACTTTCGCTTTAGACATTTTCATTCTTTGGCCCAAATAGTACTGTATTTTAATTAGACATATGGTACTACTGAAGTCAAACCAAGGGAGAATTCTTCATTAGAAAAATTAACTGGCTTTCCACCAAGAGCTTCGAACTACTGTCTCTGGAACAAAACTAAAATGTTTTTTACTAAGTTACTATTCCCGTTCGATCTTAATACTAGTTATTAAGGATTTAACCAAAGCTTATATAGCCTAGCCACCTAGGCTATTTAAACATATGGGACTAAACTATACCAGCTTGTAAAACATATGCATATGGTTTTTACCAAAATACTATTCCCGTATTTTGGTACCCGTATTCCAAATTCGCCAATAGTATAGTTTAGTTTACTCATAACTTTATTAGATAGGCTATCGTAAAGCAAGATAAAGTAACGTAAAACTCTTAACTTTGTGACATAATAATGTTCTCCTATGTATTAAAAACTTTTTGTTTTTATGTTCTAAAGATAAATCGATTAGAAACGTTTGTTTTGACATGAGCAAACATTTAAACATGACATCTGATCAACTGTTATGATCAACTGATCTCTTTCTTGGTCAAAATCTGTTGTATATCGGGTGAGGACGCATGTTTGGTTTAATTTAACTATGTATTAATTTTTTTCACGAAAACTATAACTATTTTACTTTAATAGGTTGGCTAGTGGTAACAGCTAGAACTAAAAATAAAGGCTTAAAATAGCAATAGGTTGGAAATTTGTAATGCTTTTATTCGGTCTAGCTGCTTTGCAACAGGGAGGGGGGGGAATTCGCTGCATGGTAAACCTTGTAACGTTTCATTATAAAAGTGGATCAGCATTAGCTATTGAAACACACAGAATTCAACTCGTTGTTTATTTTTTAACAGCTGTAAATAATATTCTTTCATTCTTTTTAAATATGAATACCTACTCATAGGTAATCATGAGCCTCTGGTACTTGAAGGGGTTCAAGACTGGGAATGGGACAGAACCTTCTTGAGGGTGTATAGAACATCTTCCCAAAGTCTCATCTCGATCGGATGGCCGGTTTAGTAACGCAGTCAGGACAAACATACGACAGACAAACGACAATCATACATTGAATTGTATTTACAGGGTGTTTTTTTTACTGTGCCACCATTGGAATTTTGTACTCTATACATATTACAGTAAACCTTAAACGGGGAACATGCCCTTCTTTTTAAAGTTTGATAATAAGTAAGTACAATCATTGTATTTGGGCACCATTTTCCAATATTGTGGTCGACTTAATCTTTTCTTGTGAAATACCAATAATACAAATCATAAGTACAAATAATAGGCTAAGTAGTTTATTTATAAAATTAGGTCTGGGCATTCTTAAAAAACTCGTAGGAAACCCTATCTACTCCGGTGTCTTACTGTTTTCAAGGTTGACAATACAACTTTTGATTCCAGTAAATTAAAGTCCCTATCAAGATAATTAACAGTAATAAAAGGTTCTACAAACGAAATACTGTAGTGCTTTCTACCAGAGGGTTCAGTAAAATTTGAATGTGTGTAAAATTCTTCTATTCATAACCTCTAAGAGAGGTTATGTTTTTTATTATAACCACTCATTGCGAAATATAATAAGCTAGTGTCCGGTAAATGTCTAGATGTTTTCTGGACTAACTACTTTCGTGGAAGGTTCGTCAAAACAGTGTAGTATGGCATAAACGTTGTTAAATTCATCCAAAAATTCACAAATTCAAACTTAAATTTTAGAAGTTATACAGATGTTTTCTCACAATGCGTCCGTACTGTTCTTATTGAAGATTGTATGAGAATTCTTAAAATAACAATAGATTTGAAATAACTATGTTTAATGCACTTATAGCCATTTTATTTAAGCAAATACATAATTTTAATTTTAAATACATGATTTTAAACCGTGATTTTGCTGTTATTCTCTATCTGTGAGAGTGAGGAAACCTAATTGGTGCTATTTTGTCACCAATACTTATTAGTTTAACACGTAATATTTGTAACACTAACTTCGTTGCATCCTGCATATCACAGGTTTGTGTTAGGGAGTGATTTGTTACCGTGTGTTGTAATTTTACAAAGAAAAAATAATGAAGTATCAAATAGTAGCGTTTTTAATACTCTTACGATGAACAGTTTTATACAAAAACTGGGAACATCTTTGGGAAAACTTTAAGCTAAGTTCTAAGAGTAATTCACCTTTTGTTGGCAAACAGCCTGCTTGGTTTGACCATGCAACTTTTTAAGCGCAAGAAAGACAGTATTTTAAATTATTAGAACTCTTTAGAAAAAGTATGTTGAGGTACAGAGGAGATATAAAAAGCTATTTACAGGAAAAAAGGACTAATACAACTCTTCTTTAATTTTAAATCTTTCTTTTTCTGAGGCTTAAAACGTGATGGTGAACACTACACTCTTTAAAGTGTAAAAATAAAGTGAACCGAGTGGGAAACATAAAATCAATGGTTGAAAAGTTAAGGAGGGTGCAAGTTACTTTTCAGCCACCCTTTATAACAATATGTACAGGTTTTTTTGTTTAGATAGCCTAGAGTATGGCGTAAAATATCGTACGTCACTCGTCCAAAATGTGTTTACCGGACTCGTATGGTAACTCGACATCGTCTCGCACGATGCTAGTCTGGTAAAAACATATTTTCAGGACTAGTAACGTAATAATAACGTGAGCTTTTAGCACTACACTGAACTGTAGTGAGTGTCAATATGTATAACTAAAAAAAAAAATCTTCAGTGAATAACCTTAAAAATTATGTGTAAAACCTACTGTTTCTTAGGTTTTTTGTGAATTTATCTACGGGGAAGTAGCTATTTCCGTAGGTCGAATGGTAAGACCTAGACCCGGGACGGATATAATTTTTCAGTTTGTTATCCCTAGAGGCCAAAAACACAAATCGTTCGAAATCAGCTGCTCTTACTTGTTTTAATTGCTCTTTTTAAAGTGTTGATGGTTCTTACTGGTTTGAGATTCCAGTGAGAATTTGTTGTCCACCTTACCAATTGTTAAATTTTATTCATTGTCATTTGTAATCCAGTGTAACAAATTCGCATTCAAAAGATTTCGTTAAGATATTGTTAACGATTGGTGTGATTACTGTTTGGTACAATGAGTCGTTGCATCACTATCAGTGGCAATGAGAGGCTATAACGAGAACATAACCTCTCTTAAAAGTTTTTGGTGATTATTGGTAATTAAAACCGGTCGTAGGTAAAGTAGAGTACACAACTCACGTAAATAGTGCTACGCGATCGTTGCGTAAACTACTATTTCAACACCCCGTATACAGGATGAATAAAAAGTCAAGACCCCCTCATAATATTTTTCTAAAGATACTGAGATATCCTTTTGGTGGTCTTGCAATCTTAGGAGGAAGTTTCATTTTATGATTCTGAACATTTTGAGTGTCCCCCCCCCCCCATAAATGGGTGATTTTGGGGGCTACTCAAAATCTTTAAACATAAACCCCTTCAAGTGACACGTTATTTTGAATTTTTTACAAAAACTTAAAGAATGGTAAAAACTGGAGTTCACTATCCATTTTCTATCCAAAATGGTAGCCCGTTAAAATGAATAGAAGTCTACACTTTAAAAAGATAAGAAAAAATCACTGTAATGGTAATATTGGCTACCATTTTGGATAGAGAAGAGATAGCAAGCTCTGGTTTTCACCATTCTTTACATTTTTTTAAACACTTCAAAATGAGGTGTGAACTTGAAGGTGGTTTAGAGTTACCCTCAAAATTACCCTTTTTTTAAAGTTTTGAGTTGCCCCCAAAATCACCCATTTTTGAAAGAAAATCAAAACATCCTAAATAATAAAATGAAACTTCCTTTTTAAGATTGCACGACTACCAAAAGGATATTCTTTTTGGTACTTACGTATTATACGGAGGCCACTTATTTTACAGCGCGCTGCAGCGGTTAGGTTAGGTTGGGTTATCATAAGTTTTTATGACTCATCTCGTATAGTTCGATTCATAACGAAACTAGGAAAGTTCTACAAACATATTTATGATAACCCAACTTAACCCAACCGCCGCAGCGCGCTGTAAAATAAGTGGCCTCCGTATAATACGTAAGTACCTTATTTTTTATATTAGAAGTGTGTCCGTGAACGTGTTAGCTCGAGTTTTTTGGTCTCATTTTGATCAAATTTTGCATGAAACTTGAATGAGATGTTTTATTTGAGGTTTTATGGGGTAAAATTTGGTTTTCTCATTTTTGACTCTCATAGAAAATTTCCCAATTTCTCTCTAAACTACTTAGAATATCTTAAAGAAATTGTATTTAGATGTTTTTACAGTTATAGTCCTGCAGCTGGCTATACTTTAGTGTGCAAACTTGCGTATACTCAATATTCTTGCATAACGTTTCACTTTTATGTCTAGGGAGTTTAAAATACCTGGGTGTTTACCTCCTACCCCCCACGTTTTCCGGCTATGACGTAATCAAAATGGCGGCCATTGATTTTTTTAAAGCGTATATTTCGCAAACTGTTTGTCGGATCGGAATAAACTTTTTTGTTTGAAAGATAAGTTTAAACGCTTAAACTTTAAATCAATGTAATTAGTCCATAGGAATGTTCCCACTATACTAAATACCCCCGGTGCAACAATCCTGTCGACTAAGCGAATTTCCATTTGCCTGGATTGATTTTCAATTAATCTATTATATTAACATTGTTTAAGAGTACCTAGGTTTGCTGCTAAAGGGAAACTAATAAAATGGATTTTTTATTAAAATATTAATGGTATTGGATAAATAAATCTGCCAAGTTTGATCAAAATATATCCATAAACAAGCCAACTACTACATTTACAATATTGTCCATAAGAATAACAATATTGGAATTTTAAATGTAAAATGTTTTTATTTTCTCCGTAGCCAATAACCATTCAAAAACACTTTTTCATACTGAAAAATTGATAGATTTTGTGTTCTAAGGGTAAAAATACCCCCGCTGCAGCAAACCTGCAGACTTAGCGAATTTCCATTTGCCTGATTGGATTTAAACTAAAATGTCTCCTTAAAAATATCACATTTATTCCCTATTTAAACAGAATTAGTTTAATGAGTGCTTAGGTTTGCTGCAACAGGGAGGGTAAAAAAGTTTTTTTTCATGTAAAATGTTAAAAGGTACTGTGGTTTAGTAAGAAATTAATGTATTTTCCAAATTTGATCAAAATATGTTCATAAACAAGCAAACTACAACAGTTGACTTATCCTCCATAAGAATAACATGGGAATTTTAAAATTACAATTTTTTTGAATTTTCTCCGTAACATTTAGGCGCATAATAACGCTTCAATATACTAAATTATTTGTTTTTTTAAGCTCTACAAAATGGTTTAAAAATAAATTGTGAAATTTTGTGTTTTTAGGGGCAAAAATGGGAAAAACCTATTTTTACCCCATAAAACCCCGTTCCCATAGTCCGATCATGCTGGTTCGCAAACTCATTCAAGTTTATCCCGCCTTACACCTTCAAACCAAATTTGATCAAAATCGGACAAAAATTACTCAAGTTATCGTACGGATGGACACACACACACACATATATATATAAAAATTTTTACGAATGGTGTTTTTGGCCCCTGGGGACATCAAAATGAAAAAGTAAATCGGTCCCGGGCCTAGGTCTTACCATGAGACCTACGGTAATAGCTACTTCCCTATAGGGAAATTCGCTAAAAGAGAAAATCCCATTTTAACCCCATAAAACCCCTCGTTGAGCTCCGTTCCCATGGTCAACAACTTGTACGACCAGATGTTTGATTAGTCAGGACCAATGATCAAGGTCATTTAAGTGGTTAGCAATATATTATTTGACATGAAAATAGAGGCTTGTACTTATTAAATTTTATAAATAGATTAACTAAATCAATTTGTGTAAATTTAACTATATTTTATTAAAATGAAAAAAAAAACTAAATGAAATGCACAAAATAAATTCTGATCACAAAATCAACTAAAAATGCTTTGTATTCTAAAATAAGTTACAAAAACACGGATTTAATCTCTTATAGTACTAGACGGACCTCTTGAAATCTCAAAACTGAAAAGGGACGGGCAAAACTTTAACGTACTGAGGTGTTGCATTCTGACAATGATGTTAGTTACGACGTGCATAATTCGACTTTAACACACTAATAGACCAGGTCCATAATTATGAAACCCATATCTATAAAGTGCAAGAAGCATTTCATGTAACAATTGGGGAAACTACATTTTTAGGGTAATTCGACCCTGCTGAGTACGAATTTGCCTGTTGCCAAAGCGAACTTTGAACTGGAAGTGCGGTATCCAAAATGGTGGCCAAACCCTGTTTACCCCATATCTATGTTGTTAGTTTGCCTAAAATACTGGTTTAAACATCTGCATAGGGGTTTTATCAGATGCCAAACATATTGCAACACTCACAATTTATTTACATTACCTTTTGGAGGCATATGATCCAAGATGGCACACAATATGGCCACCAAAAACCTTGTTTCCTTATATCTCCCTTGTTTGTTTGTTTGAAATTATTATTTAAACGTCTACGAAAGTATTTTAACCGATGCCAAACGGATTGCAACACTCATTATTCACTTCCTACGATTTTGGAGGACATAGGTTCCAACATTGCCGCCAAAACTTCCGTCCTCGGAAGAGAACAAGGAATATGAGAAAAAGACCAGTTCAGATATAAAATACTGTTAATTGCAATATTTCAAAGAAGATATGAACAAAATTTACAACCATATAAAAGGTTCAAACATTGTCGAGAACGGTGGTACAGTTTGGTGCAAGTCAGTCCATTCTTCTTGCACGTGCACATTGTAGATAGACACTTGGATAAACAATTACAGGCTAGGATATATGCGGAGGCTTTTGGGACGGGCTCAATGCTCAAAAGGATGAGAAGTGCTGGTTTTGGTGAAGCCCCCAGCTATATGACTCGGAATCCATCATCACCGGTCGGTCAATATGAGAAGTTTCCAACACGTTCAAATGGAAAGTTTTTAAAATTGTCAGTACAAAAAATCTATTGGTTTGTAAAACCATTGAGTACCGTATGCCCTCACTTACGATCGTGTCTTTACCTAATGACATCTTAGGAGTTGTAGTCGTCACAATACATAACTTGTTGGAGATAATAGTCGGCTTCCAGTTTTTTCATACCACCAAAAAGAAGTTTTGTTCCAAGCGCCCCAAAGTTATGATGGGGATTTTTTTAGAGGGGTCTCAGGTCTCACTGCTAAAAGTTTGGGAAATTTTTTTGCACTGAGGAAAACAAGGCTGGCCTTGCCCGCTTCGTCTTTCAAAATTAATAGGCCTTTATCAGGTATTGATTGTTCAAAAGATCAGTTAGACTACAACATTTGAATTGACTGCACTTGAAATTTTAGATAATTCAGGACCACATTGATGAAGATGATATTGAAGATGTACTCGCTTACAGACAGGAATTAAAAAAAAAATCATAAAAGACCATTTTTATTCAAAATCTAAACAAAAACAAACAACTATAAACTAAGAACTGTATTTTAACATGTGATTTCATGCATTAAGCAATATTAACTAGGAGTACGGTGCGCTCCGAAGTCACGTATGAGAATGAACGAAGACCATTTCATACATACCAATACGTTATTTAACAGTAGGCCTACCCACATTCATATCATTTTATCAGCTGCTCAAGCAGTTTTTAACTTCATTAAGGCACTAAGTTACACCAAATTCATAATATTTTTTTCACCGAAGCACTTTCTTTACTGCACTTTGGGATTGGGCTTGCGTCATTAAAGCAGCACCAGGAAAATGCTTAGCTTTTTTGAAAATAACTTAAACGGTAAGGAAATCAACCAAAGTGTAGATGATATTCTGAAAGAGAATAAAATTTCCAACAAATTGATAGCAATATTCAAGAAAAGGCAGCCAAAAGGTGCCTTTAAAAAAGAAAATGTGAAGTTTTCAAAGTATTTCTTATGGAAAATATGTTTTTTTTTTAATTTTCAACATAAATCTTAGATTTTCAGAACTGATGTAAATATAAGGAGATTGTGTTAAATATATGGATAGGTCGATATTTTACAAGTTCTCTACCTACAGATTATGACACCGTTATTTACCTATACCCGCGTGAGGTGGACATATATTGTTAATAGTTTGACAAGAGATGGGACCATCTCTGTCTCTTTCTAAAAACATTTACAGCTTCTACTCAGCTCGTTGTGCTAACCCTACAATCTGTTAACCAACAGATGCGTTCTGTCTGTTTCTTATCTACACCTCTGATAATTTCCTCCAAACAATAACACTGGGTTCTACATCAACTGTGCCCAAGGCTATGGTGTATAAAATAAGAGCATGATCGTTGTGCTTTCGAATTTTAAAAATGTCAGACTTTTTATAACTGAACTAAATTCAAAGAGAAAATAATAGAAAAAAATAGGGTTTTAGATGTTATTACATCTATGTTCAAAATGTTGACTTCTGAGCTCTAGAACAAAAACCAAGTTCAAGTTTACACCCAGGAAACATCTTTAATTCAAGACTAAATTGTCTCAAATTAGGAAATGTATCGGTGTTAAAACACCATCCTCAGCTTTAGGTGTTAGTAACGTTGATCAGTTGTAAACATTGTAAAAAGATAAACACAGTACGACATGAAAAAAAACTACTGTACGATCAAGTACGAAAAGAAACATTGACCAATTTTAATTAACAGGGCTGTTCTAACCAAAGTTGACCAGTCGCACAGGTAGATCGGTTAGTCCTTATAATTTTGCAGGTAGCATATTATCACAATTTTGTTTAAAACAAGGCAATCGTAAATACGTGCAGATAACCTAGCCTCCTACAGTGCAGGGTTCGTAAATGAGTAATTGAGCAATATTTTGTGTGTGTACTCACTTGGATGATCAAAAACAATAGTCCTCAGATAGTCTGCAATTATTCAACTAACGGTCATTTTGTATGTGTCCTCAGTGCGTTGTACTATTTTTATGGTCCTCACAAAGTATGGTCCGTAACAAGAAAACTCAAATTCAACGAACGAAAATAAGGTTTTAAATGCAGTATAATATTGATATTTACAGAAAATTGTGATGCATTTTAATACGAAAACATCAATATTTCGTGATGTCCTCAGAACGTATGGTTGCTGCTACGGTCCTCAGAAAGTTCTGTTTACAAACCTGTGTGTGTGTGTGTGTGTGTGTGTGTGTGTGTGTGTGTGTGTGTGTCCGTGAACACGATAACTTGAGTAATTTTTATCCGATTTTGATGAAATTTGGTTTGAAGGTGTAAGGCAGGATAAACTTGAATGAGTTCGCGATCCAGCATGATCGGACCATGGGAACAGGGTTTTATGGGGGGTTTTAGTAGTAAGAGAGTAAGAGTAGTATAAAGAGTATATATATACCTCAGTTGAACAACATGTAATTTACTATAAAAAAATATATATAACAGGAGTTTGTATTCATCTAGATTAAAATTGTAGAAGGGGTGGTTAATAATCTGATGGAAAGTAACTGTTTTCCGATCGTGGGTGGAATCATAACTATTGCGTCGCCATACCTGGGGCGGGTAGACGAAAACATCGTAAATGAACAGAACAACAAAATCACCGACGAGTTTTATTATATTCCCTGTTTTACAATGCAAACAATTCTTCCAACATGTATTCATTCCATGTCATAACTTAGAACCGCGCATAATTTGACAAAACTGCTTCATTGTTAGGGTAAATTGCATATTTATACGAAGAACTCCGCATCTTCAAACGCAGATTGAATACCAAATATTTCTCGTCACTGTTCATTGGTGTTTTATCAGGGACAAATATGTTTGATAACGAAGTCTTAATATATACTTTTAAGGGAGAGTCTAAAAAAGGACTAACGTCCTAACTTTAGTTTCTTACCCAGGCTAGACCGTACTATAGTCGGATAGTAACGAGGCTCTCTTCTACCTTCTAGACTAGTATGGTTATAATAAAGATCATTGCTCGCCTTTTACCCGATTTGGTTTTATTTGGCTCACGTTCTTATCCAATATACACCCAAACTGTAACTAAGATGACTCCACAATGTCACATTTCCTCGTCCCACACTGACGAGTAACACGGTGGTTATACCCACTTCATCATCAGAGATTCACTCGCACTATGACACATCCCACATTTCCTCGTCCTACACCGACAAGTCGCACTGTGGTGATAGCCACTTCGTCATCAGAGATTCACTCGCACTATGACACATCCCACATTTCCTCGTCCTACACCGACAATTCGCAATGTGGTGATAGCCACTTCGTCATCAGAGATTCACTCGCACTATGACATAGCCCACAATCTCTCGTCCTACACCGACAAGTCACACTGTGGTGATAGCCACTTCATCATCAGAGATCACTCGCACTATGACATAGCCCACATTTCCTCGTCCTACACCGACAAGTCGCACTGTGGTGATAGCCACTTCATCATCAGAGATTCACTCGCACTATGACACATCCCACATTTCCTCGTCCTACACCGACAAGTCGCAATGTGGTGATAGCCACTTTGTCATCAGAGATTCACTCGCACTATGACATAGCCCACAATCTCTCGTCCTACACCGACAAGTCACAATGTGGTGATAGCCACTTCATCATCAGAGATCACTCGCACTATGACATAGCCCACATTTCCTCGTCCTACACCGACAAGTCGCAATGTGGTGATAGCCACTTCGTCATCAGAGATTCACTCGCACTATGACATAGCCCACAATCTCTCGTCCTACACCGACAAGTCACACTGTGTGATAGCCACTTCATCATCAGAGATCACTCGCACTATGACATAGCCCACATTTCCTCGTCCTACACCGACAAATCGCACTGTGGTGATAGCCACTTCATCATCAGAGATCACTCGCACTATGACATAGCCCACATTTCCTCGTCCTACACCGACAAGTCGCAATGTGGTGATAGCCACTTCGTCATCAGATATTCACTCGCACTATGACATAGCCCACAATCTCTCGTCCTACACCGACAAGTCGCAATGTGGTGATAGCCACTTTGTCATCAGAGATTCACTCGCAATATGACATAGCCCACATTTTCTCGTCCTACACCGACAAGTCGCATGGATGCCCAATTCACCATCAGAGATCCACTCGCACATCCTCATCCCAGTCGCAGTAGGCCTATGCTGAGTCAGCCAGTTTCTCTTTTACAGGTTTCCCAGGAGCTTCACTTTATTGCAATTTTATTAAATTTTATGTGACTGTGGAAAGTGGTTTCTTTGAAGATGAAGAATAATGGTTTTAGGTTCTAGGCTGTTTTGTCTAGAGGTACAAACAAAACATTCATGGATTTACTTAACAAAATTCACTGTCTGAGAATTGAATGATATTTTATGTAATCCCTTTAAATAGCTGAAATAGTGTATATAATTTAAAAAGTGTATACACAATGAACTTTTGTTGTTGTAATAATACAAACTAAAATTGTCATCGTATACGGAGTGTGTTATTTAATCGGATTGGAAACAAAGTCGCACCCTTTCAAGAAACATCAAGTGGACTATGGCTAACGAATTTCGAAGCTGTAGCATGTAAACTAAGAATAAATAGAAATTTCTTCAAATATTATCCTCATGAGGCAAAAATTGTTTTTCTCTCATGATTGTTAAACATATTTCAAAGACGACGCATCAAACCTCTAGTCCACAGTAGATATACACACCTTAGCAAACCTCTAGCCTACAGTAGATGTACATTTTACACACTTAAGAAATCCTCTGGTGTACGGTAGATGTACACAGGTTAACTACTATAGACTAGAGGTTTGCTAACGTGCATGTATCTAGCTTGAACTAGATGATTGCTATCGTGTGTACTTTTACTGTAGACTTGCTAAGTGTGTATCTACTGTGAAATACAGGTTTGCTAACATAGTACAACTACTGTGGACTATAGTTTGCTGACGTGTGTACATGTACAACTGTGGATAGGTTTGCTAACGTGCGTACATCTAATATGTGGACTAGAGATTTGTAACGTGTGTAATGTGTATATCTTCTTTGGGCTAGAGGTTCTAACGTGTGTATATCTACTGAGGGCTAGAGGTTTCACGTGCAGCCAGCCGGACCACAATTAAGCTCCCGGTCGCGCTCGTGTGGCCAGCTCGGTTAGTGGTGGAGTTTCCGTAAAATGAGAACTAGTTTTCTCCACTTTTGCTTCTTTACTTTACCTTCACACCTCTCGTTTAGTGAAATTATTTTACAATGCACAGATCTTTTGGGAATAAATGGTGATTTTTCTTGACTTATAAAAATATATTACATAAATACATCCACTGATAATATAGTTTTTGATGTATTTTACTCAAATCGAAAAATGTTTTAATAACATTAATAGTAAATGAAAAAAGGTATTTGTGGAGGCAGGAATAGTATTGTTCCAGCCAGCGGACATGATCAAGATAGTCTTAGATGTGCCAGCCAAACCTACTTGAAAGGAAAGTGTAATGATTTTACTTCAGACTGTTGATATAACTTATTCATCCAAAATTCAATGGTATTACCAAGCAGATGTGTGATTCGAGGTGTATCTTAACAGCATCCTTCACCCTGACCATAGTAGGGGTGTTAGACCTTATTTAAGGGAGCGTAGACGGTATTAATTAACAGATGTGTGTTTCTAGGCGTCGTATTATCAGCAGCATTTGCCCTGACCATGGTAGGGGCGTTAGACCTACAGTACTTTAAAGGGCCGTGGTTAGTATTACTCGGCAGATGTGTGTTTCTTGATATCGTCTTATCAGCAGAATTGGTCCAGAGCTTGGTAGGAGTGTCAGACCTACTTAAATGGGGTGTGGATGGTACTACTCAGCAGATTTGTGCTACTAGTTGTCGTCTTATCAGTAGCCTTCGCCCTGACTATAGTAGGAGTGTTAGATCTGCTTGAAGGGGGCGTAGATTGTATTACTAAGCAGATGTGTGTTACTAGTTATCGTCTTATCAGCAGAATTAATCCAGACCTTGGTAGGAGTGTCAGACCTACTTGAAGGGGGCGTGGTTGGTATTACTCAGCAGATGTGTGTTTCTTGGTATCGTCTAATCAGCAGCATTAAGCCAGAGCTTAGTAGGAGTGTCAGACCTACTTAAATGGGGTGTGGATGGTACTACTCAGTAGATTTGTGCTACTAGTTGTCGTCTTATCAGTAGCCTTCGCCCTGTTTAGCAACAGGAAAAGTTTCGTCTGCTGTATTCCCGACATTGACTCTGTTAGCTCTTTAAGACATCTAGGTGTCATCATTGACGAACATCTCGCTTGGGACGAACACATTGAAGCACTCTGCCATAAGCTAAGCACCGCAATTTTTGCCCTGAGAAGAACAATGGCTGTGAGCACAGAAGAGGCGGCACTAACAGCATACTATGCCCTTCTTGAGAGTATTCTCTGTTATTGCATTGTAGTGTGGGGTGGACCTTCGGCACAGAACCTTAACAGAGTTCTAATCATGCAAAAGAGGGCTGTTCGAACCCTGACTGGCATTGAGACAACAGATAGTTGCAGACCAGAGTTTAGGAGGTTAAAAATCCTGACCGTAGTCAACCTCTTCATACTACGGACTCTTATCATTGTCGACTCTTCCCGAGCCTGTCGTCATCAGGAGGTGCACTCATACAACACAAGACGAAGAAATGATTACAACCTTCCTGCTCACAACACAAAGCTCTATGAAGAGAAACCCTCATACATGCGTGCCAAGTTTTTTTACGTCCTTCCCGTCCACTTGAAGTCTCTTCAACCTAGAAAACTGAAGAAAGAACTAAAGTGCTGGCTGTTACATAGACCATTTTATAGCCTGGATGAGTATTTGTCTTGGCAAGAACTTGAATAAATCATGTCTTCACTGTAAGAACTCTGATCAGCTATTTTTTATTCTTAAAAAATAACAATTTGTATTGACTTTTATATAACAACTGCACAACTGTATTGACGCCCTTTCAATCTTAAAGATTGCAAATAAAGTATTCTTGTATCTTGTATCTTGTATCTGACTATGGTAGGCGTGTTAGATCTACTTCAAGGGGGCGTAGATTGTATTACTAAGCAGATGTGTGTTTCCAGTTATCGTCTTATCAGTAGCCTTGGTCCAGAGCTTGGTAGGGATGTTAGATCTACTTGAAGTAAATTGTATTACTAAGCAGATGTGTGTTACTAGTTATCGTCTTATCAGTAGCCTTGGTCCAGAGTATGGTAGGGGTGTTAGATCTACTTGAAGGGGGCGTAGATTGTATTACTAAGCAGATGTGTGTTACTAGTTATCGTCTTATCAGTAGCCTTGGTCCAGAGTATGGTAGGGGTGTTAGATCTACTTGAAGGGGACGTAGATTGTATTACTAAGCAGATGTGTGTTACTAGTTATCGTCTTATCAGTAGCCTTGGTCCAGAGTATGGTAGGGGTGTTAGATCTACTTGAAGGGGACGTAGATTGTATTACTAAGCAGATGTGTGTTACTAGTTATCGTCTTATCAGTAGCCTTGGTCCAGAGTATGGTAGGGGTGTTAGATCTACTTGAAGGGGACGTAGATTGTATTACTAAGCAGATGTGTGTTACTAGTTATCGTCTTATCAGTAGCCTTGGTCCAGAGTATGGTAGGGGTGTTAGATCTACTTGAAGGGGACGTAGATTGTATTACTAAGCAGATGTGTGTAACTAGTTATCGTCTTATCAGTAAGCCTTGGTCCAGAGTATGGTAGAGGTGTTAGATCTATTTGAAGGGGACGTAGATTGTATTACTAAGCAGATGTGTGTTACTAGTTATCGTCTTATCAGTAGCCTTGGTCCAGAGCTCTGTAGGGGTGTTAGATCTACTTAAAGGGGACGTAGATTGTATTACTAAGCAGATGTGTGTTACTAGTTATCGTCTTATCAGTAGCCTTGGTCCAGAGTATGGTAGGGGTGTTAGACCTACTTGAAGGGGATGTGGGCCGCAACACTTTCCCCGATGGCTCAGTCTTGGTCCGAGCGCGGCAGTGTGCGGCAGCTGCAGGTTTCTGCAGCATGTGACAGTGAAGTGACTGTGTGGTGGTGAAGTGCACGGCCACATGGGACAGAGGACCCCAAGCCGTTTACCAGGTTTGTAAATTTTTTTTTTTTCAGTTTAAATTGAATATCAATGTTTTTTTGTCTTTTAACTGCTTCAAATGAAATATCCGTGTCGGAATGGTTTTACGATGGTAAACATTAATTTATGAGAATTATAATGATAACAATTAATTATAAGAAAATATTATTAAGGGTTTTTCATGGTTTATAACGATTCCTAATTATATAAATGCCTTTTTAACGGTAATAAAAATAATACTATTTGGATGATAATATTACGTGGTCAAGTGGGAGGAAAAATAAACACTTCAATAATAATTACTAAAATGACTACTCTTTTTTATCCCCGTTAAAACTTGTGTTGGTGTTTTAAATGTAGACAGTTAATGCGCACCGTAGAACCGATACTTTTATATTGGCCTGACTAACACTGGTTTATATTTAAAAGATTGACTCATTAATCAATTTATTTTGTTTACGTCGCTGAAGCACGATGTGTGGGATGTGTGGGGACGGGGGATACACCGTAAAATAAAGATCGCGTATGTGAGTTATACACTGTGTATTGTAGTGAAAGAAATTTCTATTTTTCAATGGTTTGGTTTAGTTATGTTGTATAAAATAGCTTATACATTATTAGAAATGCGAAAGAATTGTAATTGTATTTTTTTTCTATTTGCAATTGCATTTATTAGGCCAATATTCTAATTCCATAATTACTTTAAACTAAAAAAAATCGTACCAATATATATATACTATAAATCACAAGAAATTATAAATTAAAGTTAAATTTATAACATTTTTTACAAAGTATCCGTCTTAAGAGATTTTCCAGATAACGTTTTCAGTTTTGAAAACGACTAGTGGTTAAATGTTTAAAACAAGTTTTAAGTTGTATTATATCAAGCATGATACCTTCCTTGTGTCAACAGATGGTGTTTTCTTTGCTTCGCACCCTAACTCTTTTAATGACAGAGTACATACTTTTTATGAAGACCAAAAATGTAAAAATGCTGTTTAACAACAGCAACTGTTAAATATATTACATTAAAATAGTTATATGCAACAATAAAATATTCACTTGGTCTCTAAACATCTGTGTATCAAATACTTTAAGCAGTGAATTTTTTATACTGTAATACCAATAACTATCTGGAGTAAATCCATCACCGCATACCTACATAGGTACATGAAGTAACAATAGTTTTTTATTCCTAGGACTTTAGGCACGAGCCCGGGATTGTTTTTTGCATTAGTTCGGGCTAGACCAAGGGGTTGTGGCGTTATCACTTAGATAAAATAAATTGGTGATTTTGCGGGATTTGATCCCGGGACCTCACACCCGGGACCTGGGAAGTAACAATAGTAGGATAGTAAATAAACTCAACTTACAGGTTAAGTCAAGATAGATAGCAGAAAAGATGTAAATAATTGTTTGTTTACCTAATCATAAATTTGGAAGTTTGGATAGATTTTTGCACCAATCGTTGTTACTCAATCTCACCCGAACTGTGGTTTAGAATCGTAAGCAATTTGGAATAGATTTAAATTATAGTCTGGAATAAAACATAAGCTTATTGAGGTTTTGAAATGTTGATTTGTGGCTTTGCCCTTAGCCTTCGCAGTATTAAGCTTATGAGTCTTATTTTTCATTAGCATTCGTAGCAACAATAAGAAAATATATAACGTTTGTGTTTCAAATGCTTTTAATTTTACAATGTCACACAGCTGGTTTTATAAACTAATCGAGATGATTCATTAAAATAGTTTATAAGTTGCATTATACAGTACTTATTTTTGCATCATTCATTAGGCAGTGTGTATGAGATACTACTTTCAGTGTATGTTTATGTGTGTGACACTCGCTGTAGTGTGTATGTGTGTTACTCTAACTCTGGTGTGCGTGTAGTGTGTATGTGTGTGGCACACTCACTAACACTGTCCAAGACCACTTGCTGAGCAGCTCGCGTCGGTGCTTCTTCTGTTGTTCAGCTTGTTTATGGCGAACCGACTCTCTCCCCGCTTCTTTTGGTTAAGTGAATCACTTCCTTAAGTGCACTCTCTTGTTTTCTCTTGATTAATTTCTTTTTGGAATCTATAAGCAACTTATTACTTTCAAACTAAGAATAGTTCACTTAACCTGATGACGATGTACACAACGATAATTTGTGAATGTTTAGTTACCAATTGATTGTAATTTATAGTTATTTATTGCTAGATAAATATAAAGTTGTGAACATTTGTTATGCTTTATACTAAGCAATATTACTGATATTTGTATGGATACCTTTGGCCAAAAGAAAATAATAATGCAAACATAATAATGGAAAACAGTGGTTTGAATGTTTTTTTTTTCTTTTAAGTAAACTAACAAAGTATTTTTAACTAACCATGCCTAAAAAATAGTATGCATAAAAAAAACTATTATTTTCTATTTTTCGTGGTATTCGACTAAGTCGCAGTCATTCTGGGTGGTTAGAAAATCATAAATCCTCATTAAAAATATAAGAAAGTGTTTTACTTAGTAAAAATTAAACAAAACATTACAAATGTTACAAGCTAACTAGGAGTAAAAGATGGTAAATTTTTTTCGAAAATCCTATCGCCGATGACTATACAACATGGCTTCTAAAATGTAAAAAGTAAGAAGCGTATGTCTGTATAAATGAAATAATTATATGTTGTTTAAATTAGTTTAATGAAAATTTCGCTTGAGGTGGTCATTTTAAAACTAGTGATTGATGGTAATATCAATATTTACATATAATTATAACCTTATATTAAATAACTCATGTTTATTTAAAATAAACATGAGTCGGCATAAACTAGCATATTATAACCAAGCAGTTACTGTTTTATGTTTAAGTGTAACTGATGTATTTGTACAAACTGTAATTCAATTTATATTTTAATGCTGCATAGTTATGCAGACACTTCTTATCTGATGTAAGGAAGGTCAGGCCAGGTGCATTATTAATTACAAACAAGTGAACAATGAATACATTTTTGTGCTCATACCTATAATGTTGTATTCTTAAAATGTCGTCAACACCTATGTTTAGCTTAGGATCTTAAACCAGATGTGTTGAACAATTTTCCGGTGAGAGATACTTCGTAAATTTATATAATTGTATATATGTCTAAAATCCATCTTGGGATGAAAATAAATGAAATATCGAGTTCCCGAAATATTCAGTTCAAATTCTAAAGTTTACTCTTTTATTTCAGCTTTGAACACCATCTCTGATGCAGCATTGTGTCTTATAAATCTATATAAATTAAATTACAGTTTTGTCTGTACATTGCTTAGAATCATGCAGTTTTTGGTTATTTTTACGTTTCATAGCCTAAGAAAGCCGAAACGAGTCTTATCTCAATTTCTGTCTGTATATCTGTTTGTCTGTCCATTCTGTGACTCTGTCTGTAACGCCAAATTGTCATTTTACGCGGCCTACTCCTAGGACACTAGAGTACCGATCAAGGTTCTAATCATTTTTCTGTATTTACTGGATTGGTGAGAGTGTCTTGGGCTATAAAAACATGGCCTCGCTTCTTTGAAAACAAAATAACGAACCATCAAAAACCCAATTTTGTTTGATTTTTGTCAAATTTTCTCCCAATGTTTCCTATTACATTTTATGAAATAACGATCAGCTGTTTGAATTAGTTCTCACTTCTAGCTGTCACTGATATGTTTACATTAAAAGTTGTTTACAAATACCGCAACCATTTCCGATCAAGTTTTGTTAGCACATCCAAACCAAGTGAGATTAGAAACGTTGTGCCTTACTTAACCTGTTTAATTAATCGCAAGTGCAGCGAGTGTTCTTGAGTTTTTATAACCGGGGAAAATACCGTGAATCAGTGTTGTATTAGTGCTGGAAAACTTAAAATTTTTAAATCGTGTTCACCAATGCTAACAAAAAGGTTTCCGCACTCATTCATGGCCCTTCAAGGACAGTTGTGTAAAGTGCAAAGTAACAAATTACAACTGCAGCGGGTGATCGTGGATGTTGCTGCGATCTTGGAAGAACTTTCTGATTTCACTGTGATCGTAACAGAGGTTTAACTTAGAGATGTAGCTAAACTTGCTTTTCTAAAGTGTCATATTTTGTTTCTACTTACTTACATTTCGACAACGATATCGGTACATTCTTTTCTACTTAGGAAGTAAAACTACAAACGTCCAAAACCCCAGATTTGTGAGTTTTCTGTCACATTTACTCCGAATGTTTGCTAGATAAATGTATCGATTATCGATTAGAGATAACATAATATTTTATAAGAAACCTTTGTTTGGATAAAGGTGGTTTGTTCAAACTGTCATTAACATGTTAACATTAGAAGTTGATTACAAATAATGTTATTAATGGAAAATAATTTTGATTTACGAAAACTTAAAAAAAATAAAACCAAGTGCGATTATAATAACTACGGTACTGCACCACATCAAGTGAAAGTTTTTGAGAAAACCATAGGGAGTTTTTAAAGCTTTACGTTGTTAACATAAATGTTACATGTTTTGTGGCCTGTGTATTTATTTATTTATATATTTGCCAACGGATTAACACAAATAATACAGGTTGATTACATGGACCCTTTGAATTGTTCTTAAGTACTATAGTTCTATTCATAAATGTAAACGTTGGTTTATAGTACTGCTACTTTTCCTTAGAACCGGTGGTAGCAGTAAGAATCATTTTTACGTACAAACACATCACTATTTTACAACCATAGTTATCGTTAGTGCTGCACCTTATTTCTTATTAAATTTAATTGATGTCTTACTGTATAATTTTTGCGTTTTCTGTCTGGACTCCAAAATGTTAGTTTATCCTATGAAAATGATCAAACATTAGTGAAAGATTTTTTTTAGCAAACCATCATGATTTTTTAAAGCTTGGCGTTGTTAACGTATAAATGTTTTGTAGACTGTGTATTTATTTACTTATTTATATATTTGCCAAAGGATTTACACCAATTTTACAGTTTGAAAAATCCATTATCATAAAATTTGACGACAATATCAAAACTTTCAAATAATTATTTTGTTTGTAGACTACTTTGCTTTGGTTAAAGCGTAGCAAATCCCTTAATTCAATTCTGTATTTGTGTGTGTATGTCTGTTGGTAACGCATTAATGTCTTTATTTCTCAGTGTTTCGTGGAAAAGACAAGATCACCTTTGTTAATGAAAATTTCAACCCGAATAAAGTGTGCAGTAGTGAGGTTGAGGTGGTATTTTCAGTGTGAAAAGTAACTTTCAATTACAGGCCTACCTTAGGGCTATGCCTCATATATCTATAAAGCAAGTCCTTTTATCATTAGATATAATATATGGACTAACACGATCGGGTGACATTTAATTGCGAAGCATTCGTTTTGGCTTTGAAACTGTCAGATATTGTATTTGCGAAGGTTTGTATGTATTCCTATACAGTAGTAGTTTTGGCAGCATATCTGGAAAAATGCACACTAAATATGCAAACCAACTCCTGTTCTGAATATAAGGTTTCAACTTACTACAAGATTCCCGTACGTAGAACGGGCAAACAGCTAGTAACAAATATGAGTGTAAAAGGTGTGTGATACCATTGACTATAGTTGTATTAATAGTCAAAGGTGATACCTGGTGAAGTTTTGTTACTGACTAAGACCAGCTAGTCAGGACCATTTACTGAAAGCCCAATGATTCCAATAAGTTGGGTCCAGTTTTGATCGATCAAAAAGTGAGGATTGAACCGCTGACCCTTTGATTACCAGGCGAGCACTGTAACCCCTGAGCGACTGAGCTATTTAAATTAAAGCTTCAAATCACTCTCGCAGTAATGGAGCTTAAATTGTTGAAAAATTTTAAATCTAAATTGTAATGGGCCATAATTCGACACAACATTAATTTAATATTTTAGTTTTACTCTCAAAACATTCAAACGGTCAAGGTAAATGATAAATATCATCACTATAAACACATATGAGGTCCTAATCGGACAAGATGATTGCAAAGCCGAGGATGTTTATACTGAGAGAAAACACGTGTAATTAAGTAGTCCTAGGCCATAACTATAACCCATTAGTCGGTGGAAAGTGAGTCTGAAAAGTGTACACGGTCAATCGGAGTTGGGATGTGAGCAATTAGGGCTTGGTGAACGGAGAAAAGAGGCCCATTAAACTGGGAATGTTCCAAATTATAAAGACGGAGGGGAGGGGGTCGTCATATTTCTCAGGCTCACGCCCGCCCACAAATTATTTGAGCGACTGTCGGATTTGCGGTTCCCTTACTCGATTCAGTCGCAATATCGTTTTTACCACGCTGCAATTCTGACCAAATTTACGAAGAAGATTTACTAACGTAATTATAAACATTATTTTAATACTTAAACATTTTTGAGAATGGAATCCATCTGCAATTCAAAGATATGGACAATTTAAAAGATTTTATAGCTGTTGAACTGGTTTGAACAGTCGTGTTTCTTTAATTAATAAGATTATTTAATTGTTAAAACTTCTTTATTTAGAATTTTTAGCAAAGCTTTTAAACTATGTCTCTTTAATGCCATTATCGGTTACCATGTTCCGCAAACATAAACAATGTGTGTATTTGATCACAAAACATGACACATGTTGGTGGATACTCGGAACAACACAATGCAAATACACGATTGAACACGCCACTACACGACACGACCCTGTATCAACTGTAACACAGTACACACATGTACAATACACTCATCGCAATAGTTTGTGGTTTTAATGCTAAGCAACATCCTACTTATCATAAGAAATTTGAAAATTTTGCCTTTGGGAGTAGCGGGGATAGGGGGTAGCTTAACATTTTCAAATAGCATAGTCGAGTTTGGTATCATTTTGTAGGTCTTGGCGAAACATAACAATTAACTTAAAGAAAATAGAAATCGGACCTTTAATAACAAAATGACAGTTCAAAATTACTTTTAATAACCATTGTCTTAATCATGTTTAGCTGCCATTTTGTTATTAATGGTCCGATTTCTATTTTATTTACGTTATTGTTATGTTTCGTCAAGACCTGTAAGATGATACCAAACTCGACGATACTTGTCATTTGAAAATGTTGAGCTACCCCCTACCACCACTATTAGGGAAAAATTTTCAAAATTTACCATAATTATTGTAGCCCCTCATACCTAGGAAGTTTTGCCAGAATCAGATTTCTACTATCTCAAATGGTTGAAAAGTTAAAGGGGGGTGTAAGTTACTTTTCAGCCACCCTGTATATTATATTTAAAATGTTGGAAAAGACAAGTAAAATGTGTAATATTAATTATCTAAGTGACACACTTGCTGGTATACATCCAAACGATCTTGTTTTTACAAATATTGAATTAGTTTTGATAATATACAATATTGTAATAATATTGTATTGATATAGCCTATATAAAATTGTATCGTACAAAATCGTCCGAAATGGAATTTAAAGATGACGGTAAAAATTAAACCCTAAAGATAAAGATACGGTTTGGTTTAAGTTTAGTACCCTTAACAACAAGGATCTTACGTAGTGAGAACGAAAATCATGAAATTGGTAACATTAAAATACTAGTCTATTAATAATATGAATCCTTGATTAAATTTTACACCAAGTTTATTTTTTGACGATACGTCTTTTAAGATTAATGATTAAACCTTTTTCTCAAATCAATATTTAAAGAAACGGATATTAATTTAATGTTGAAAGATATATTTAACATTATAATTAACAGTGGATATTTAAAACATTGAATGAAAACTACAACTTCATTAAGTAAACAATTGTATTTAGAAAAACATGTTTAAACCCTTGTGTTTTAAACATCATGATTCATGACAGAACAGAGCTGCGTTAACACAACCACATGTTTTACCCGCGAAACGCTATCAACTATGTACAGATTTTTGGTGAATATAAAATAAAACGTGATATGTTGTCAACGATGTCGTGTATGTATAAATTACACTTCCCTCGTGGTTTAGCGGCTGAGCCAGGTAATATTGTCCCATAAAACCCGGCGTCATTGTCGCGGAGGTAGATCAATCAAGCCCTGGCAGAGATAACGTCATCAGCTCTGCAACGCTTCAGCTATAATACGGTACAGCTATAGTGGTGTGTCATACACGGCACTTAGGTTATAATAAACTACAGCAACAGTGGTGTGTCATATACGGCACTTCGGTTATAATAAACTACAGCAACAGTGGTGTGTCATATACGGCACTTCGGTTATAATACGGTACAGCTATAGTGGTGTGTTATATACGGCACTTCGGTTATAATACGGTACAGCTATAGTGGTGTGTCATATACGGCACTTAGGTTATAATAAACTACAGCAACAGTGGTGTGTCATATACGGCACTTCGGTTATAATACGGTACAGCAACAGTGGTGTGTCATATACGGCACTTCGGTTATAATACGGCACAGCAACAGTGTAGTGTCATATACGGCACTTCGGTTATAATACGGTACAGCTACAATGGTGTGTCATATACAGCACTTCGGTTATAATACGGTACAGCAACAGTGTAGTGTCATATACGGCACTTCAGTTATGATACGGTACAGCCACAGTGGTGTGTCATATACAATCTCGGTTATAATACGGTTCAGCAACAGTGTAGTGTCATATACGGCACTTCAGTTATAATACGGTACAGCTACAATGGTGTGTCATATACAGCACTTCGGTTATAATACGGTACAGCAACAGTGTAGTGTCATATACGGCACTTCAGTTATGATACGGTACAGCCACAGTGGTGTGTCATATACAATCTCGGTTATAATACGGTACAGATACAGTGGTGTGTCATATACGGCACTTCGGTTATAATACCGTACAGATACAGTGGTGTGTCATATAAAATCTTCGGTTATAATATGGCACAGCTACAGTTGTGTGTCATATACGGCACTTTGGTAATAATACGGTAGCCACTGCTATGTACGATGAAAATAAATTTGTTTTATGTTTTAATGCATATTTTTATTCTGTACCGAATTCTTGAAAGTTAGCTTTTTATCAGTGAAACAAAACAAAATTAATGTAAACAAAGTCATATGATAAATAAAAGGAAACAGTTGGTTGAACACAGCACCTCTCCCCTAATTTTTAGAATAACATGTTCATTATTGTGAACGATTGTTTTTTCCTTGAGCTTCTTCTTAAGGCAGGGGTTGAGGCTTGACCGTTTGGTAGAGCAGCTAGAGGGTAGTTAAAGTGACCTTCATCTTCAGTATGGTTGTTGATCACATGATCATTTGCTCCCTGAAGTTCTTGATCTTGATCTGTAGGCCCTAGAGGAAGTTTGATATTAATTAAGTAGTCTCGGTCGTCTTTCTCGCCGCTTAAATTTGAACCGACCGATGTTAGTTTATCAATGTGTCTCTTGTAGGCAGAACTTCCAGATTCAATAATATACGGCACTTAAGTTATATGCAGCTACAGCGGTGTTTCATACATAGCTTTTAACTCTAATATAGTACAGCTACAATGCTATAAAAGACATAGTGCTCAAACTATAATCCTGCATTATCATAAAGTAATTATTAATACTTTATTATAACCTAGATGTTTTTATAAATTATTATTTCACTTCAGCTATTTAAACAACTCTTTAGGATTGGTAAAAAATATTATAACACTAATTATCCAATTAAATATTGAATTGACACTTCAGTGTCAGTAATTAGACTAGTACTACTAGTAGTCATTCTAGGCCAGCCCTACTAGTAGACATCAAGCTATACCAAAATATGGCCCCTTGTTTGTTATTACCGTACCACGTCTTGTAAAAATGTGAAATTCTTTAAATATATGGCTGTGGTGGTTTTGTTATAAACATCAAGCTAGATGACTATGAATGAGCTTAATTTTTTTATATTTATTTTACTACTTAATGTGCTTAATTTTTCAAAAAAATATCTTCGATATCGCAGATGAAATTCATAAAGCGGATAGGCCTACATGAGAATCTAATTATTCTGTTCTGTTTCATCGTCCTTCTAGATACATTTCCTCAACAATACATAAATTTATATTTATAAATTTTACTGTTATCCACTAATCAAATTCATATTGTTTTATCACTAACATTTACATCAATTCCCATTTTATTTTTGTAAACACGTCAGTATGATCGTTATTTAAAATTACCAACCCGACTAACAAGCCCAATCAAACGCCACTTAGCAACTCTCAGTGTAAAACAATTTATCGCCGCGACCCTGCACAAATACAACCGCAATATGAACATGACCGTTTTGCTTGGAATAAATCAAGTGTTTTTGACAAATGGCTACACCAAGTGATACGGTCTGAAAACGATTTACATATCATTTACATACCATAAGCCTCGATACCGCCTGTCGAGACAAATGGAACTTTGTGTCTGTATAAATTATAGATCTTCATTGCCTGTTCATTTCCAACTTTTCACGTCTATATTCACGACTTTTACGAGTATATTTTAATGATGCTTGCAACTCGGAATATTCTAATCGAATAGAATTGTCTCTTTATATCTTTCTTCATTTTTATGAGTGACAGGTAAAAGGCTTATGAAACAATTATAGTATGTCACTTAATTTAGTTTTTGCATTTGTTTATGAGAGAATGGATCAATTATAGATATCTACTCCGAGCAAAAATTCTTAAATGATAAAATAACATTTTCGTTAGCAATATAAATATTTATTAAGTTATAAAAAAGGCAAATGCAATTTTAAAAAGCGTTTCTACTTGGGCGACATTCTTCTGATATTGGTTCCCTTCAATCACGCTCTGATATTGTGAGCTTAGAATCGATATCTTCACATTTTACTCTATTACGAAAACTACTCTTATTTCATGTTATTCTAGTAGGAAACTGCTTGCTCACGCCTTTGATTATGCTAATCTTCACTAAAAACTGTTCAGCCAATGAGCTCACAGCACTAATGTATTTTATTGAACTGTTGTAAACTTAACCTGACATTTGATATGATAACTGCATTCTTTACTTCACCGTTCTTAATACTACATTCTTTGTTAATGTTTTGTTATAACGGATTATACAATCAATTACGTTTTTTTTTATTTACGTACTACAGTAGTCTATTTTACGTATTAAAAAAACTGAACCAAAACGTACATGCTAGAACCATTTTTGTGTTAATTCCAAGTTTACAAGTTAAGACCTGGAATTAATTTATAACTAGTAATTTATTCAACCTAATCAGAGTTCATCCCAATTTATGTAATGAGTTTGACCTGTATGATTTTATGTAGACTTTTAACAAACAGTTAGAAAAATACAATACTAAAAAGTTTATTTAAATGTGTATTTCCTGTCTTTTAATCTTTTGCCATAGCTTTTGTCTGAATAAATGGTTGTTAGTAAAAACTGTCAAAGTCAATAGCTTTAAGAAGAATCAGCCTACCATAGACATTCAATAAAATTTGACATCAATGAAACATTTGTTTGATTTTATTTTTACTTGTAATTAGTAGCGAAAGAAAGATTTAGAAAATTTTATTCATTACTAACAGCTTGGAGTTATAATAAAGTAATAAAACAACTAGAAGCCACAGCTACATAAGATTTAGGATAAATGAATGTAAATTAATATACGTACTACTAAAATTTAAAGGGATAATTCCAAAGGTTTAATTGAGGCAACTCATCATTTTTAACAACACAATTTGATATTTATAAATAAACCTCTTTCCCTGAAAAGGAAGCAAATGCATGTTAGAGTATCGTCCACTTTTACGAGAATTGAAATATTTTCAGATAGGTAAACTTGTTCATTTATAAGCCCTAAAGGCATTATGTTTAATCTTGCTAGTCTTGTGAAGTAAATACAACACAATTTTACCTTTGTAAATAATTGAAATTAAATTTTCATTTAAGGTAATTCCGTTGTAAAAACTGTAATCCCTAGAGCAAAAATATTTCTTTTATATTCATCAACGGCTAATAAATCAACGTTGGTTGAAAGTAATTAATAGTCTACATTAAGTCCCTTTACCAAAACACCTGATCGTCGAATGCTTCAGTTCTTACACGAAAGTTTGTACAAGAAGCGGTGGCGGCGGCGACTGGCTGCTATTAATCTAAGCGTGAGTTATTGTGGGGCCGGCGAGGTGAATCATTTTTGCCCTTTACACTTCAGCAGCTGTTTTCCAAGCAATTAATTTATATTACACGAATAAAAAGCATTTTTCGCTACACTACTGTGAAATTACCTGTTTTCGTTACATGTTTATCACCTACGAAAATTCATCATTACATATATTTACTACGGCTGAAAAATGTTCACTATGCAAAAGTAATGTTTACTATCTTTTTTGGATTTTGCCGACGAAAAAACAAAGATTTGTTATTGTTTTGTCAACTGTTTAAATTTTCAACGACCTAAACTGTACAACCAAAGGAAATATAACTGTTTTTAATATTGATGCTATAACCTGTGAAATGCTATGAGTTTTGTAATGTTAAAAAAACAATTAATTAGTCTTTGTAGTGTAGCTAAAAGTAACGTTCAAAACACGCATGAAAGTGGGCCTCTACATATTCTCGACCATTAAAAGTGCTGGATAAATCTCGCACTTCAAACATGGTCTCAAATAAATATGTAATGACTTACTTTCTACTCTTGTTATGAAATATACTACATTTCATAACATATACTAATAACATTTGCTAATAAAATATACTACATTACTGCTGTATTTCATCATACTGCAGCAAAAAGAGCCGTTTTAATACATGCGTTGCGGGTCTAAAGTAGCATTTTTACTCTCTAGAGAGTAAAAATCATTTTTAGCCCCAAGAAAGTAAAAACCAGCTGTTGTCAACTCAGTTGTAAATTTCGATTGTCAACAATAGCATATATCGAAAGTACTTATCGATTGCAGTTAATTGTTACCTTATTGTAAATAAATGTACATATCGATAATATAATGCACACTAACAAAATCGCAATAGACAAAACGATTGAATCACTTTCAAAAACAGCTGCTTGTTTCCAAATTAAATAAAAAAAAAAAAACTAGAGAGGTTATCTTGAAATGAAAACCATTTCAGTTTTCTAACATAGTTAGTTGAAATAATGGTACAATATAACGAAAAATATAGTTCATCACACGGGCAAAAAGTGTCTTTTCACCCCTCGCTCATTTCTCGACCTGGGCTTCGCCTCGATCGTAAAACTTGAGTTTGGGTCAAAAACAGTCACTTTTAGGCCTAAAATTATTGTGATTTTAATGTGTTCCTGGCTTAGTTAACAGCTGGCCTTAATAGTAACAAAGCACACAAGACATCTCACTCCAATCGACACACATACCTTACTCTCTTATTTGGGTTTAAATACCCAAATTTATTATACGGTAAAAAAAGTGTCCATAATAATGTAAGATTCCCATACGAGTTTTGCGACTGTTTAACAGAAAAACAGGATTTACAATTTCTTCCAATCGTTGTTTAACCAATCATCCCCTTTATGGGATTATTGTAGGCTGCACAGTAAAACTCTTTGCAGATTTACTTTTGCTATTTTGAATTCAATTAGTTTGTATATTTGGTTTATGTTTATCTTTCTGTTTCTAGAACGTATTTTTGTTTCAGGTAAAATAGTATTTCCTATGAAGTTCCTTTCTTAAGTAAAGTGAATATTCGATCAAATATAATTTACTAAACTTTAACTATATTTACTTACAGATACATTGATATAGACGTTTCATATGATTCGAGATAGGGTTTTTTTTTAATGATCATAATTAAAATTTGTTATTCAAATAAAAATTCCGTATCAATGGTTTCAGGCCTGTAAATATTTAAAATTTAAATTGTATACAATTAAAAGCACAAAAGATGTGTAATAGCTGTGCAAAAACTTAAATCCTACTTAAAGTATAGAATACTCAGAAGTTAATCAATACATAAAAAGCTATTATTTACGCTTCATGTAGATGATTGGTTTGAATCGCGCTAATTAGGGACATCATTATCGAAGGAATAAATCATCCGTTCCAACTTCTTAACTATCATCAATAATATCGGCTTGAAAACGTTTCATCGACATTGGACGAAATTTTATTTCTTATGATGAAGGAACTCAACTAAAGAAAAGTTTTAATTGAATTTTCATCCGGAAGAATTCCTTTAATAAACGATAAACTAAATTTAAGTTTTGAACTTCTTTGCTTTTTTATATTTAACCCTGAATTCTCAGTCAGAGTTTGACGAGTGTCGATGACAGCTGCCGTGTTATTCAGAACTGTCAAAACAATATGATCTACAAACACACAGAAACTAGCGAACAAATATGAATGCACGCATAGTCTTAGTTGTTTTGTCTATGCCAGAGTAAGCTGATTAGTTATAGGCTTAGCTGGCTTTTCAAAAGTAGAACTGTTGACCAATAGTGTTGATTAATAGTAGTCGAGAAAGAAAAAAATAGAGAAAGAGAGCGAAGGACTAGCCTAGTTATTTAGGAAAAAAATGTTGATCAAAGAAAATTATAAGATATAGGTACAGTAATTCAAAATTATTATTGCTGGGATTTGTTTGAACAAAATATTTTACACATAAAATCAAACTAAAAAAAAATATATCATGCAGTAACTAGAAGAGTTTCAATTTATTGTACAATGATCAATTTTGTAGAATTCTGAAAGTAAATTAATAAAACTGAATATGAGTCATACAGGATGCTGAACACTCACTGGGGCGTCTCAGAATGTCAATCATTGATCTAATCACAATTTTACTCAAATTTGACTGGTCTTGGTGGATTGATCCATAAATAGCTTCTTGAATAGTGATGAGTTCCAAGTTCACTTGCTGGCTTGCTAGTTGACAATAGCACTTTCAAAATATCCTTTGTCCATATGGGACTTAGTAATAAGTTCATAATGAAATAGCACAAGTCAATGATTAATAATTAATTATTAATTATTATTATTATTAATTATTAATTATTAATTAGCTTGATAATCGCAAAAATCAATTGTGTTTTAAAAATAATATTGGGAAGAAATTATATGTATAGCGATGGTGTAAAAATTAGAAACACAATGTTTTTTTTTTGTTTTTTTTTATAATCAAATGTATGATATAATAAACATTAAATTAAGTAACGTGATGTACTAGTACCCAACAAGTAGACTACTATTAGACAACATTTTTTGTGACTATGGTAAAAAAAATATTTTAACATCTTGACAATAGCGTATGTTGATGTCATACATAATTAATACATAATTTTTAATAGTACGCATTTGAATGTGTTCGTTACATGTTCAACTACAACATTTACATTCATGTAAATATACAGGGTGTTGAAAATGTCTGGAACCAGCATTATATCTGGTGAGTGGTTAAAGAAATACAACTGATATTTTGTGTACGGATATACTATGGTTTTACCTATCTTTTGGTGCCTTATGACATTTTTTACCACTTATAGGGAACGTCCTGTGGAGGATGCAGTAAAAAGTTTTAATGGAAGCCTATGGTAAATGATACATCATTTTAAAGGCCATTTTCTTCTGAGTAAGGAGCCACAAGTTTCATCTCAAAAGGACCACCCTAGCGAAAATGGTGACTGTTTGAAGTTTTTTAAAATAATTGAATTTTAAATTTCAAACAGTCGCCATTTTTGCTAGGGTGGTCCTTTTGAGATGAAACTTGTGGCTCCTTACTCAGAAAAAAATGGCCTTTAAAATGATGTATCATTTACCATAGGCTTCCATTAAAACTTTTTACTGCATCCTCCACAGGACGTTCCCTATAAGTGGGTTTTTAAATTTCAAACCGTCGCCATTTTTGCTAGGATGGTCCTTTTGAGATGAAACTTGTGGCTCCTTACTCAGAAAAAATTGGCATTTAAAATGATGTATCATTTACCATAGGCTTCCATTAAAACTTTTTACTGCATCCTCTACGGGACGTTCCCTATAAGTGGTAAAAAATTTCATAAGGCACCAAAAGATAGGTAAAACCATAGTATATCCGTATACAAAATATCAGTTGTTTTTCTTTAACCTCTCACCAGATATAATGTTGGTTCCAGACATTTTCAACACCCTGTATGTATATGATTGTGACAGGGCTTAAACAGGTCAGCCTCAATATACATTTCTGTCTTGTAACTGTGTATGTGTGCAAATGTGTTGGAAGACTCCTTGTATATATTTGTATGATACAATCATTATACATGTGCCCACAACTAAAATACTAACTTATAGTCAATGTTAGTTTATCGATAGTAATTGCATTTATAAAAGTGAAATAAATTGCATTGCTTAAAGTACCGTTTCTCCATCATGCCATAAGTGAAAAAGCAATAAAATACACAACATAGATTTAAGAGACTGCTCATAAATTAAAAGACATTAAACTGGAAAAGTACTTTGGTGGGTGAAATACTCGTCGAGGGCTGTACAGGCTACACTATACAGTCCCTAGCTCAGATCTGTGTATACGAAGCCACAGCTGCGATAGATGGGTATATCGAGCAAAAACTCACCGGGTTCGGTGCAGTTATGTAAATTAAGTTGCATGAATTAAACTGGAATCGATATTAGTTTTTGCTTATCCGTTCCCGACTAGACACCTGGCAATTTCCAGTAGTTACTCACTAAAACTGCGCCACAGGTGCCAAGAATTTAAATTGCCAAGAATTTAATTCACGTTAGTAGTTTCTGAATGAACACTTCACCTCCCACCAGTCAAACTAAACTTGATATTTGGTAGGCCGTTTTAAGGTATTAAGATTGACTTTCTTGTTGGTTTTTAGGGACAAAAATTGCTCGTAAAAGTTAGATTTGGTTTTTTATTGCAGATTATGAGTGTTGTTTCTTGACATATTTCTTGCTTAAATACTGGAAAAGGATTGAGATATGAAAACCATAACTTTTTCCATAGGACCCTTTAGCAAATGATTATCTTCAAATTTCTAATTTCTATATGATTTTGTAATTTTCAAATTGTTTACAAAGAAATTATGAAATCGAACCTATTATTTAATCATCTTAATTACTTCCATATTTAAATATTATAGTACCGGTAGATATTATTTTGTGACTAGGAACACATCCTAATTTTCCCCTATATTTATAAATTTTGTTTTTTATGACAATTCGTGAATTATAGTCTGAGGACATTGTATCGGAGGAACAAGCAATGATATTTTCCATTACCTATTTTTTTCTCTTTCAATTGAAATTGGAATATTTGTTACCAGCTAGGTGTCCACAATTGCAAACAAACTTAAACTTTGTCCAGCATTATGTTATGTAGAATAGTCTATAGTCTATAGTGTTATGTAGCGCGTATAGTCTGTTGTGTGAATAGTTATTTCATGGACATGTTTTATTCATCAACTGTGTGGATACGAATTAGTGACCTCAAGGCCAGCACCATAACTTACATTTGATGAGGTAGGATTATGTTCTCTAAAGTAGGCTACATTTATCTAGGTAGATTAATTTTCTTGGAGAAATAACTATACTATCAAGAATATTCTTCTTTACTCATATATTGTAATTTAAAACAGAAATAACACCCTATGAAAAAAGAAAAAAAAAACTAAGTGATTGATTATTAAGGTTTAGAGGTGCTTTGGACAACTAAATTCCTGAATCAACACAAACAAAACTGGCGAATAAGGTGAGATGGCTATGGTTGGGGTGATGCTAAGAGTGAGGACACAATTTTGACCAAAACAAGCCTCTAGTGGTACAGAAAAGAGAGATCATTGAATGTTTCCAAATAAACAACTGATGTGAAATCCCTTTGTACTCTGCTAACACTCAACATCTTATATTTTAAAATTGAGTACTTTGACCCGGAAACTGAACGTGAGCGATGTTCAGTTGACAAATAATTATGTATTCTTTGTAAAACAGTTGTAACTAAAATTATATTTAAAAAATGAAAAAGATTAGAAAACTGTAGCTAACTATTTATAACCAAGTTTAATTATAACATATTGCTACGGTAATTGAAATTCAACTTCTAGTGTTCATTAATTTCCACGCGTGACAATAATTATTGTGTCCTCAGTCAAAACAATAGTAGATGAAATGTTAGTTGTATTTAGGGCTAAATTCAATTAACATGCAAATAACTAGCTATTGAAACGAACACATAAAGTTCTTAACTTATAAGCCACTCCTGTTATGATTATTTATTCTATTATTTTACCCACTTAAAACAGGTTTAAACTTGCACAACGTTGAAATCGCTTAGTTATACGTTTATCAAATAAGCTTGTTAGAAGTAAAGTGTAGGCAAAGCATGTTATGCTTTAAAAGCTCTTGGCATACAGTCAACCGTGCAGATAAAAGCAAAGTTTCCCGAGAGAAGCTATTATTAAGTTTAGTTGCCTGAATCAATCACTAAAGTTTTAATTGAATTTTTATCTCAGACATGGAAGGAAATCCTCTCCGCAAACTAGAGTCCTGTACCTGTCCAGCATCTCAATATCTCCACGCTTCGCCAACTATGCATTGACTTCGCTGCTACTTCTAACTCCCGAACTAATAGCTGATTCTCCCATATAGGGAATAAACTATTACCCTAGGTCTAATAAACCGTAGGTCTCTAGGTAAGACCTAGACCCGGGACCACTTTACTTTTCCGTTTCTATGCTAACCCCTGAATACTTGATGAACCTAACTTGTTTTAAATAGAGAATAATTCTGACATGTTTATGGAAATATTATAGTAAAAATCCTCTCAGACAAATGGAAATTCACTCATTCAGCAGGTTTGCTGCATTGGTGGGGTTTGTAAAGTTGCCCAATAACTTAAATCAAATTCTTTAAATCATTTATTACTATGGACATTTATGCATTGACATTGTAATTGGTGCAGAACATAAAATTTCAATGTTCATTGTCTAAATATTAAGTTAAGTTATGAGTGGATAAGAAAGTCTGTTGTACAAATTACTTTCAACTACAGGATTTGAAATCACAATATACTATAAACAATTAACAAGTAAATAATTAACAAAATTGAAGAAAACAAAAATAGACTAATTTCGTTACTTGTTGAGAGCAAAAAAAATAGTCAAATAACACTTATAACAATATATTTACACTTCAAATTTTTACCCACAAGACGGTAAATACATATAAAATATGGTAAGTGGGGATCGATTTCGATTGGACGTCATCATGATTCGCCCATTGGCCTATTTGGTCGGATTGGAGTGTCCAATCGAAATCGATCACCACTTACTATCTTTTATATGTATTTACCGTCTTGTGAGTAAAAAGTTGAAGTGTAAATACATTACTATACGTGTTATTTGACGTATATTTTTTTTTCTTGTACGTAATTTAATAACCCGTACGATGCTGATCAAGAAGTTATTTACTTGACCTAACGCATTGCCAAGCCATCGCTCCAATGTGATCCAAATTATCTGCTGTGTGTTGCAAGTAATTTCGCTGTTTTGTCACAGATAGTTTTTTACGACTTTCAACGTGTTAATCAAGCATCATTATTTAGGAATTGATAGCAACAAGAGAACGTCGCCTTGAGCATAAGTAAATCACAAAGCGCAAGGCTCTTTTTACACAATCCACGTTGGGCAGAATTCATATTGTTAATAATCATACTACACAAAATCTGTTTTAAAACATCTCGAGGTTTTTAAATTGAAACAATATATTTTAAGGTAGTGATGAAGTTGTAAGCAAAACATAAAAGGCAGGTGTAAAGAACCTGTTAAGAGGATTGCCAATAATCTGCTTAATTTAAACAACCTGAAAGGGCCGGGTTTTATTGCGTTTCGGCATTTTCCTGGAACATGTTTTAGTAGGGCTTAAACTCTTCTTAAACAGCACGATTCTCATTCTCTGTTTCGTCGAATAACATTACAGAATCCTATGAAATTAATTTTCGTATTTATTACTATTTAGCTCCACTGTAAAATTGATACAGTTATCAAAAGTTGTTTTGTAGTGCGTTCAAATACTTCGGGGAAGTACCTTAGACAATACAACAGACTGGAATACAGCTACCTCAAACGTTCAGGACTTATTGTTCAGCGTCCTATGTAAGCTTAACTCAACAGTTTAATAAAAGTTTTTTTCTGGTTTGTGGTTAAATAACAGTGCATGTGTTTTCTTGCTTAATTTGCTGAAAATCTGGATATTCTGTAAAGTTAAGTGGACTAAAATAAAGAGCTGAGCTGTGCATTTAAATTGTTAAATGCCCAACATAAATATGGTGGAAGTATATTAATGTATCCACCATTTACAGTATATCATTTTTTTAGAGCTGTAATGATTGAGGTTCTTGTTGTAAATAGTGTTTATTTAAGACAAAACCAAGATATTTTGATTTGAAATGCAAAAATCCCTTTCAACGTGTATTAACATAATAGCACTAAAGCCCTAAGTATAACTGTAAACACAACTTATCCTTTATCGATTTGAAGGTTAAAACAAGGTATTGCTAATTATTGTGTTAAAACTAAGCAACAAATTCTATAAAACCACGTAAAAGGTCTTTAATTTATTGCTAGTAAATTCAACCCAAACAAATTAAGCCCCGTCCATCAATGAAACTTTAGTTCACTAGGCAACAGTCCTGTTGAAGAAAGTAGGTTGAACTAGATGTTTAAATGACAAAACATAATATTAGCAGCTTATTTCTTTTCAAACACCTGTAAAATAAACTGGCCCGTAGCGTGGATCGTTTTATTTGTAATTGAACGTGTAACTGGCGGTGAAAGTAATGACTATTTGGCCACAAAGGCAGAAAGCCTCGGATTTATTTACTCGCCCATTGTTGTGAGGACATAACTCGCGACATCGGCCACAACGCTCTATTACAACCATTCATAGCACATAACACGGTACCCCAAAACACGTGTTGGCTTTGTTTTCCCTCCGCTCTCGACTGTTTTGTTTGCTACTGATTTATAACGGCGGATGACTATTAATGCATACTGTTCTCTACAATTTACTTTCATTGTCGAGCAGTTAAATACTTTTCAGAATGACATTTAGAAGACAAATGCATTTATACATTAGAATATTATAAATACCTGCTTATACCCATCACTTAAGGTGTGGCAAACGTCTTTTCGGTATCAAAGTTTGTGTCACTCTGTCCTTCAAAATAAGTAAAAGTTCATTTCTAAGCACAAAAACACAACTTTTATGAGTTCTACAAGTGACGGCCTTCAGCAGGAGATGGCTACAGTAGGTGTATGCTCTTGTAGCTCTTTTACTGAGAATATAATTAATTTGGCGCGGATAGTTATTTATTGATGATTCGGAGGCTGTAATACCATAATGAAAACGTTGAAGCACTTAAATCATAACATTCTGTGTTTTACAATTAGTTCGGTTCAAATATGTCAACTGGGACAAACAATACGTACCATGTGAGTTCATAGATTTAATTAATTGTTAGTTAACAGTTGATGTATCTGCATATAAAGGGATATTAATTGTTTGTTCAGAAAAAAATACTTCAAACAATCAACAACCTGAAGGTTATTGAATGAAAGATTTTTACATTCAAGATTGGACGTTTACTTTCCATGCAAAGAAAAATTGACGTTCCACCTGTGCAGCCGTGTCTTCAGCATTCGGGTCAGCGTCGTTGACGACGAATGTGTTCAATACTTTCATGCAGAATAAGTGAAAGTGACTGAAAGGAAAACGTCCATGACAGCTGGTATAGTCAACAAACTATTATAGCTGTTTTCCAGATGGTATAAATAGTCCGTGGCCCACTTGTCAGAGATGTAGGGAAACCGACGTACGTGAAGGACAGCGCGACAGAGAAGTCGATGGTGATCGGATGTAAATAGAGGCTCAGGCGTGACGATGTATCGCTGGACTCTAGCTACTGTGTGAGAGATAGTGGCATGAGTTGTGGCACCTGCAGAGGAGTCCCCTGCTGTGGCACATGCAGAAGAGTCCCTTGCTGTGGCAACACTCAATGATCGCTGGACTTGAGCTGTGTGGTAGGTAGCGATGTAAGTGGTGGCACATGAAGAAAAGTCCCTTGCTGTGGCAACACTAGGGGATCTTTAAGCTAGAGCTACTGATAGATAGCGAGTTGTGGCACCTGCAGAGGGGTCCCTTGCTGTGGCACATGCAGAAGAGTCCCTTGCTGTGGCAACACTCAATGATCGCTGGACTTGAGCTGTGTGGTAGGTAGCGATGTTAAGTTGTGGCACATGAAGAAAAGTCCCTTGCTGTGGCAACACTCAATGATCGCTGGACTTGAGCTGTGTGGTAGGTAGCGATGTAAGTGGTGGCACATGAAGAAAAGTCCCTTGCTGTGGCAACACTAGGGGATCTTTAAGCTCAAGCTACTGATAGATAGCGAGTTGTGGCACCTGCAGAGGGGTCCCTTGCTGTGGCACATGCAGAAGAGTCCCTTGCTGTGGCAACACTCAATGATCGCTGGACTTGAGCTGTGTGGTAGGTAGCGATGTAAGTGGTGGCACATGAAGAAAAGTCCCTTGCTGTGGCAACACTAGGGGATCTTTAAGCTCAAGCTACTGATAGATAGCGAGTTGTGGCACCTGCAGAGGAGTCCCCTGCTGTGGCACATGCAGAAGAGTCCCTTGCTGTGGCAACACTCAATGATCGCTGGACTTGAGCTGTGTGGTAGGTAGCGATGTTAAGTTGTGGCACATGAAGAAAAGTCCCTTGCTGTGGCAACACTAGGGAATCTCTAAGCTCAAGCTACTAATAGATAGCGAAGTGAGTTGTGGCACCTGCAGAGGAGTCCCCTGCTGTGGCAACACTCGAGGATCTCTGAAATCTAGCTACTGTATGAGAGATAGCGGCGTGAGTTGTGGCACCTGCAGAAGAGTCCCTTGCTGTGGCAATACTCGAGGATCACTGGACTCTAGCTACTGTGTGGTAGATAGCGAATTACGTTGTGGCAACCTGTAGAAGAGTTGGTGCTGTGGCAACACTAGAGGATCGCTAGACTCTAGCTACTGTGTGGTGGATAGCGAAGCGAGTTGTGGCAACTTGTAGAAGAGTCCCCTACTGTGGCAACACTCGAGGCAGCGTAGTGGTGGTTACTGTATCTGAACAAAGTGTTCGATTTAATTACGTCATAGCACTAATCACGGTTTTGATTTAAATCAATCAAATAATTTTATATATAAAAAACCCAAATACCACAAGTAGTTAAGTATATCAGTTTGGTTATAATTAAAGAACGACGCCACTTCTTTGTTTTAAGTACTCACATCTGTACAACATCATTTAATTAATCCCAGTTAAGATATTAGGTTGACGAAACAAAGAGTTGAGAGATTTCACTAACACCTTAGCGCTGACGGGTTCCATTCAGTTTCGTTTGTTATTTTGTTAATAAAAAGAAACTGGCAGCCACTTCCAACCTTACATTGCCCTTCTACATGGGCATCGGGCTCTGTGACTGGCAGGTATCAAACAAGAGATGATTTTTTATATTACAAAAATGATTTGTAGTGATAAATGCTATTTGTGGAACCGGGATGCTGAGCCACATAATCGCCACCATGGAATTGTACTGAGCCAACGACTCGCTGAACCAAAAACCGACGAAAAACTACCTAAACCTTTGAATATAAAAGTATTGTGAGTGTAGTATTTTAAACAATTAAACTGCTTAATTTTACTAGATCGTTTAACGGGCATGGTGGACTGCATATATACCAGCCGTGGTAATATCCTAACCACCGATGTCTGGTAGTACTAGCTGTAGCGACTACGACTACTTATTTACAGATAAAGCTCGCCCGTGACGTGCGTGCGTCTGTCTCACAACCACATTACTCCACCTGTTGTTGCTTCTCATTATTGCACGGCTTCTGTATCTTTCATGAGAGTTTTCTCCCGCACGCGCTGCAACTGTGTCAAACAAGTCTGTTTAATTTAATTGAAGTTTATAGTTTCTCCTCGTTCCCGAGGCACGTTTCATTTATAAATCTCGCGGTATGAAACGTCTGTTTAATTCAACAGTCTTCACTCCTCGACTGAGAAGTCGTATCTCTTGTTTACTCTCCACAATTGCCTGTGATGTTTTTCAATAACTTAGAAATCATGAATAAATCGCGAAAGATTATTGTATGGAAAGTCAAACGATATTGGGTTTTAATTTGCAATTAAAGTAGTAATAAATTTCTAAATAAATAAGTCGGAGAAATTCGAAACGGAATTTGCAAAAATTAATCAAATATTCCGACCACGCACAAAACAAGAATTTCGCGTTGTTAAAATGAATGAAGCGCCGAGTCGGGTAAAGATAGCATCGACCGGAGTCATAAGGCGGAGAGATGTCCTTTATGAAAGTCAAAACACCATCATTCTGCAGAAGGTTTACTGCCAATAAAGCTCCTCGGCGTTCTGGGCGTGCCTTCGTGACTCAACACCTACAACACATGTCGGGGCAAAACATTGCACAGCTTTCAGTGGTTTGATTGCAAATAATTATACATAGCCAATCAAATGCGTGCATTCATTGAAAATAAAATCATGTATGGAAATAATGGTGCTTAAAATCAATTTTAGTAGTTGCAAAACTTGTATTAACTACTACAGTTTAAATCTTGTATACTGTAACATGACAAATAAACATTAAAGTCAGAGAATTATTTTGATTTTGCATTAAGGAATTCTCATGTAAAACTATTATTCATTGTATAAATTTAGAAATATTTACGGAACTTTAAAGTTCTTTAAAGTAAAGTGTGTGTTTTTATAAACAGCAAATATTTCTCCTTGTGTTTATCGCGTAATGCATTATTAACTACGGTCTGATCTTTATTCATTATCGCCACAAGTGAGGTTTCAGGTGTTAGTGATATACTCAAACACAAATACGTAAATTGGACGGTCGGCGTTAAGATGAATGTAAAGACTATATTTGGCTATCGGAATGTGGGGTTAATTTGTGGGCCAAGGCTAGAAAACAAACGGAACTTGGTACAGACGGATGAGCCGGATAAACAGCATTCCATGAGGATGCGTCTATAGGCTATACAGAACACAGTCACAGTGTGGTAGAAAGTTGCGCTAGGTGCAAGATACACACGGGGGCGTGGCGTAGTGCGGTGGTCCCAGCTCATCTACATGCACAAGACGACCGTAGCGGCGTACATCAGGCTGATTGGGTTTGTTAAATGAACTCGTCATCATTCTTAGCAGGTGTGGAGTTTACATCACCAATTAACTCCTCCTGTAATTAGTGTTGCGGGCAAATGACGTGTCAAGAACAAATAATCGGCCAAGGCTTTGAATATATGTGAATGTAACTTTGCAATAGCATAATTAATCACGTATAACCTAGTTCTCAAAGGGCATTATAACTTTGTTACCTATGGCTTCACTATGCTTGAACGCTGAACTATGAATTGTGGATGAATTATTTTGAAAATTATGATTGCAATTTATATAATTACTAACCTACCCGTGCGGTGCATTCGCACTGTATCCTCCCCGAATCCCACTTAATTGAAGTACACAGCATACAGCTATACTGCGTAGTTAGAGCTTCGTTGATTTAGGTATGGGTCCTAGCTCCAGGAAGAGATGTTTGTCTACATTTTAGATAGTAAATTTCTCAAAACCTAATGTTTATTTATTTAAAATTTTACATATTTACAGAACCTTCATGTTTAAAGAGACGCAACTATCTAGTCATATACGTACCTAGAGACGTATCTAGTCATATACGATTTTTGTGTTAATGGAATTTTTTTCACAAGAGGTGCGACAAACTTTTAGATTTGGTCAATTAATCTTTCTCAGTATTTAACAATCAAGAACTTTATTTGCCATTTGATAACAAATAGCCATCGTTCACATCTTATTGCCTATTATCTGGTTAAAAAACTTTTCAGTCTAACCAGATTTCCCATCCTCTGACTTACAGAAAGTCTTACAAGATTTATTAAAAAGGTAACAGTGCTACTTTAGTATAGGCAGTTAAAATTATTTGTGTATTTCTCTAGCAATTTGATATCTTTGTCTAGTGTCTTGTTGTCTGGAGAAATGGATTAGTTTTATTGAAAATATCAACATTTTGGACAAAACACAGATTGTAAACTATTAACAAATCTGGTAGAGTCACAATTCCTAGATTGGGGAAATGTTATGGCACAAGCCTGTGCATCAAAACCAAACATTGCAAAAAAAAAGTTCTGGCCTAAAATAACAGAAAATCGCTAGTGATATGATCAATGAATAACACGTTTCCAACACACAGTCGCAATATATTATTCATTAGATCAGTCCAAGTGTCGAAGTAAGACACAGAAAGCACGGAAGGTTGATGAGGATGACGGCGCGGTCTTGACTCCGGGATGTGAATGGAGCTCACATTCTAGGCTAACCACCGCTACCTCACAAACTGTTTCCTGCTTCTTTTAAAGCCAGAATACACCTTTCATACGAATGTACTTGAATACTTTTTACCCTCTCGAAAAAAAAATTGTGTATGACAAATATATCAACTAGAAAATATCTTTTGATATAAATATCTACAATGATTTTTGTGGAATAATTGATCTATACATATATCATTGACTATTAATACAACTAGAGATTCCATTCCTATGTTACATTTTTTAGCCAGTTTTTTTTTTTCAAAATATTCGTAGTTGATGTGAGCCACATACAGATTGCGCTGATATAAACTACTAAAATTCTGTCAAATAAACAAACTTTTTTTCAAAGTCAAACTTAGGGAATGATTGATGAAGAGTTATAGCACCTGGTCAGCAACAAAAAATAAGGTATAAAATAGAATTTTAGACACTAGCTCATTCTGTGACTGGCTCATACAACTACGTTCTTTTTTAATAAAAAAATGGTTACAGCTGGTCTATATAGATGGGAAAATCTACTTTAGTATCCAATATATTTTGCTGACAGCTATGTAATATTCCCGAACCGAGCTCTGTAAATAGTATCCATTAGTGACCAAATATTACATTCTGACAATATTAACTCTCCAAATAGTTGTTTCGTTTAAACGAGTTGGTATTGCGTTCGACATAAATTTTAATAGAATAATTATTCTAAAATTAATAATTTACTAATTATTATGTAATTTTCCCGAGCCAAGTTCTGTAAATGATATGTATTAATAATCAAATATAATCCATTACAAATTGTAATTTCAATGTTGCCATTATAAACGATCTTTATAATGTTATCTCAATAGCCAATATGCTATAATAGTATAATAGTACAATGTGCTACCAGTAGCCAGCCACCTGCTTCATTTTATGACGGAATTCGCCTTTGATAAGAATTAACTTATCAACCACTTGAAACTACATTATGTATGACGTACAGCAATTATAAAATGTAATGTGATGTAAATAAAAGTTTTTTGAAGTTGTCATTGCTTAGATATTTGAACTGTTTAGAACTAATTAATCGGAGATTAATACGTTGATAGTTGTTGTGTATTAATAATTCCGAGTTATGTTATTAAAATAAACATAGCAGAAATATTACCCTCTAGCAATATTAATAGTCCAAATGTGTAATTCCTATTTAACTGTTATTCCACAATTGTATCTATTCATTTAACCAATGTATGGTACTGGTATTAATTCGAAGCAAACTGACTGTAGACAAAAATCAGATCAAAATGTATTTACTGTGTATTAATGTGTGAGGCAAAGCAACAGTTTTGTCGGTGGAATTAGGTTGATTGCACAGTAATATCTTGTATTGATCGGTAGTTGGCGAGATAATGATACCCGAGAGCGGATGATACGGATGTTGTCATGTTGAGCTGACAGCTACACCGCGCTCTCCACATCAGACATCCGATACATCCACAATCAACCATCCACAACAAACACACACACTTGTATATAAAATACAGTCAGAACAAACACACTCAGCAGAACAGGTCCCTAGTTCAGAAACCGTTGCTGGTATTTAGCTATAAACATGTCACCTTTGCATATTACATAGGCCGTATTACATTATACCACATTTTTATAGCAACCACTTATACCTTTCAAAACATGTTACATTTTACACCGATATAAATCCACCTACTTTTTGTCCACCTTATTGCCTTTTCACGTGCAAACAGCTCAAATTTACATTTACAAACATATCATGCATCATATCCGTGTACACGTTATCTAGAGAGACAGGGTGCATTAATGAATATCCTACTGATGTGTATGCGAGTGAAACAATTAGTGTAAAAACTCTGCCAAAACCTTTATTGATTTGCAATGGCCTGTACATCTCCCAGAGTTTATACGATCCATGGAAATGTGAGTTGCCACTTGCCATTTTTTTATAAGAAAATCCCCCTTTCAATTAGTTTTCTTCCTGCTTTTCGGGACCTTGATCAAATTTAGTCCCACATAAGTGCCTGACTGCATGTATTTGAGGTTTTTCAAATATGAAAAACATTAGTATGCGGTCATATTTATATTCATTCAATACCTATATACGTGATACACAAACTCGAGCACGTTTGTTCAAAGTTTTCAATGTTATAGATGGTTTTTTAATGTTAATGTGGAGACCTAATGAGGCAATGCCTCGAGTGCAATATTATGAAGAAATGACTGAAGTGATCATCTTACTTAACGAGCAACAGTCTTAACACAACTCAATTGTTACGAGGTAAATGTATTTATACAAAATGAGACGTAAGGCAGCCGAGGCCGTAAAGCGGCGTAATGGTGTGCGATGGCGGTAAATCTAGCTGTTACGGTGGCGCTGGAATGACCTGTCTCGTATTTTAATCAAAGGAAAAGTTCCCGAGTTCTAGAAAGTAATCATTCGGGTATTTAGCTCTAAGTGATAAATGTCTCGTTTGGTGAGAACAAGCTAAATAGCTCGCACTAATGAATCGCCAAACTAGGAGATATTACCCCCCTTAATTTTCCTGGGCCGCGCTTTGCCCTTAAGTAAGACGTAGCATTTACAACTGTAAACTTCATTATGTATTTCTCTTACTTACAAGTTACAAGTTATGATATAATCTGCAGCCTATAATCACCTATATTTTGCATATATTTTGCAGCCTATATTTTGTATATATATAGTATAATCTGTACACTTCTTGTTGTACTTAGATTAAATTTCGATACTTGAGGACAAGCAAATGCTTGAATACATGAAAAAGTATTATATCATTACTATGTAATTACCTTCCTTATTCTGCTTTAGCAAAGAATTCAAGATAAAGTGGGCAGTATATTTATTTTGTTTAGGGGTTCGTCATCAAAAATTGTTATTGGAAACGACTTATGACGAAACTTGTTTACTAATAAACATGACTGTTTTATACTTAAAATAAATTGTATTTATCAGACTGGTTTTCTACTACGGTATGTCACTGAAATAGTAAGTTTTAAAATAAAACTTAAGGATTCGATAAAAAAAAAACACTTACGGGTTTCGTTGATTGTGTCATATTCTCAGTATATTTTTATACAGTTTAGTACAACCTTTAGATTGTAGTTAGCGCTTTTCCAAGCAGACTGTATACACAACTTACTGTCACTGCAAGCAAGGCAGTCTTGATTATGCATTTCTTTTTCTAAAATTCAACTTTATTAAAGAACAGTTTAAAAACAAAATGTTATTCAGATTAAGAGAAACATACAAACTGTTTAGTCATAAAAATGGTATAATCATCGCAATAATTCGTTTGAAATGTGAAAAAACATTTTTTTATTAGTTGATTAATTAACTTAGTCACATTATGTAGTATAATACTCGTATTTAGGCAACATTTACTATTGTCTTTAATTCATCGCAGTATGACTTTGTAGGCATAGGGAGTTTGATTACGTTAATGTTTCAGCTATGTTGTTATGCCGAGTTATTTACTTCATATTCGTCCGTAACGTTTGTCCCCGCCGAAATACCCAATGCGTTGATGGTAATCAACAAAGCTAACACCTCCACCTCGCCGGCGTCCATCGTTTAAACGCCTCCCCCCACCCCCCGCTCTAATACTATTTCCAAACTTCCCACTGTGTGTTAAGCTAAATACCTTAATTAAATTAGTTTGCCGGATCAAACCTGTTTCAGTGGGATTACTGTTTCCAGACAACTCATACAATATGATACCGGCTTTGTAGTGGGCCGGTTAGTTTGTGTATAAGTTTTTATGGGTTGTAACTCATAGAATTTAACTAAACACTGATTGAAGTGGAATGTTGGTAGTAAAGTTAAATGTTATAAATTAAGCTAAAATTGTCAAGATAAGTATCTCGGTTTTTACCGTATTTGTAAACGTTAATCCAACAAGTTCTGTCATTATATTATTCATCAAAATGATATATTATCTAGTATAAATTTAACTTAGCATTGTATCTTAAATACTATCTACAATAGCATTAATTGAACAAAGACGCAATTAAACACAACCCTTAAATGTGAAAAATATTTTGAAATTTGTTAGAAACAATTACTGGTTAACAATAATTACAATATAAGATTCGTAGAGTGGACGAGGCAGTTACTACAGATGCAATGAATGCTATGTTATAAGTAAAATCGGTTTGTTTGAAAGTTGTTGACCTGGACAGCCGGACTACCGGCTCCAGCATTACTGAAATTACTTCAATCATAAGTTTACCTTCCGAAATGATATCTAGAGGCAATGAAAGCGATACCAATAATTACACGCAATCGAAGGCCGTTTCTTTGTCATATGGGAAAGTGTGCCAGAGACCGGCACCGCCCACACTGACCACATGCCTAGTGACCACCAACTGGATCACACATGTCGTATGATGTGATACAGCCGTAGACACACACTGACCACATGCCTAGTGACCACCAACTGGATCACACATGTCGTATGATGTGATATAATCGTAGACACACACTGACTACATGCCTAGTGACCACCAACTGGATCACACATGTCGTATGATGTGATACAGCCGTAGACACACACTGACCACATGCCTAGTGACCACCAACTGGATCACACATGTCGTATGACGTGATATAGTCGTAGACACACACTGACCACATGCCTAGTGACCACCAACTGGATCACACATGTCGTATGATGTGATACAGCCGTAGACACACACTGACCACATGCCTAGTGACCACCAACTGGATCACACATGTCGTATGATGTGATACAGCCGTAGACACACACTGACCACATGCCTAGTGACCACCAACTGGATCACACATGTCGTATGACGTGATATAGTCGTAGACACACACTGACCACATGCCTAGTGACCACCAACTGGATCACACATGTCGTATGATGTGATATAGTCGTAGACACACACTAACCACATGCCTAGTGACCACCAACTGGATCACACATGTCGTATGATGTGATATAGTCGTAGAAACACGCTGACCACATGCCTAGTGATCATTAACTGGATCACACATGTCGTATAATGTGATACAGTCGTAGACACACACTGACCACGTGCCTAGTGACCACCAACTGGATCACACATGTCGTATGATGTGATATAGTCGTAGACACACACTGGCCACATGCCTAGTGACCACCAACTGGATCACACATGTCGTATTATGTGATATAGTCGTAGACACACGCTGACCACATGCCTAGTGATCATTAACTGGATCACACATGTCGTATGATGTGATATAGTCGTAGACACACACTGACCACATGCCTAGTGACCACCAACTAGATCACACATGTCGTATGATGTGATACAGTCGTAGACACACACTGACCACATGCCTAGTGACCACCAACTGGATCACACATGTCGTATGATGTGATATAGTCGTAGACACACACTGGCCACATGCCTAGTGACAACCAACTGGATCACACATGTCGTATGATGTGATATAGTCGTAGACACACACTAACCACATGCCTAGTGACCACCAACTGGATCACACATGTCTAATGATGTGATATAGTCGTAGACACACACTGGCCACATGCCTAGTGACCACCAACTGGATCACACATGTCGTATTATGTGATATAGTCGTAGACACACACTAACCACATGCCTAGTGACCACCAACTGGATCACACATGTCGTATGATGTGATATAGTCGTAGACACACACTAACCACATGCCTAGTGACCACCAACTGGATCACACATGTCGTATGATGTGATATTGTCGTAGACACATTTACCACAAGCCTTGTGACTTAGAGATTTGCTAATTAGTATGAAAGTTTGATTTAATTAAATAGTTGTGTCGGAAAAGTCAAAACAGAAGCATGCATTAAAAAAGATTTTTTAACTGTTGTATTTGTAGCCAACTTTATTCTGCTTTTATTGATTATTTTCAGAAATACATAGTAATTTGTAGAAAATTTATTCTCTTTCATAACATCACCTTCCACTTTGGGCGATTGCTTAGCCATATTAAGGTTATTTGCAAAAAACCCTAAGCAACTTCAAAATTTATAGTGGTGAGAAAATACTGAATTAGAGGTATCTTTGTTAAACTAAACTTCGCCCAACTAAATCTATTCTTCTACTGAACCGATTTTGTTAATTAATGAGTCTTTGGAAAGCCTAATTCGAGTATATTTGTAAATAATTATGAAAGTTTGCTTTTATTAAATATTTGTGGTGAAAAGGTAAAATAAAAAACAAGAATACATATAAACCGAGTTTTCAGGTTTCTATTTCCAAGTTTCTATTTGTAGCACACTTTAGCTTGTCTTTATTGAGTATTTTCAAGAACTACATAAAAGTAATCTGTAGAAAATTTTATTCTGTTTCAGAATATCTTTGGTCGATTTTCCCACCTTTATAAGTTATTTCAAAAAAATCCAAGCCAACTCAAAATTTATAGTGGTGAGAAAATACTGAAATAGAGAAATTGCCGTTAAACTTTGTACAATTAAATCTACAGTTCTACTGGACTGTTGATATAGTATAAGCTCATTCATCTCAACATATCATGTACAGTAAATCATGTTACTCTATGGTTTTCTTCTTACTGAAATTAGTAGCTTAGCTCTTCCTTCTTTTCATGGCCTCTGTCTAAGTAAGATGTTGTACAATTGTGAATTATGTAATTTAATTTAATTTCATTCAAATAAATAACTTACGTTTAATTTGTGTGTTTTATTAAAACACCAGTCAAGATGGTGTCAGGTTAAATGATAAATTTCCAAGTGAAGTGTGAAAACGTAATTAAAATTGCAACATTTAGACAAGCCATGAAACCTAGCACGAGACGTGAGTACCTATCACATAAGTTCTCTCATGTTGAGGAATGTCTTCTGACTCTGAAAATGAAGATAAATTACTAGGAAACTTATTTGAAAAGTCACAGAATCTTCTTAAAATCACTGACAAAATGTCTGCTAGTAGCTCAGGTATAGACTCTAAAATAGGCCCAATTAGCCTAGTTGGAAATCTTTCACAAAATTGGACCTTTTGGCTGCAAAGGTTTAAGATTTTCCTAACAGCTTCCAACCTTGACAAGGAAGGTGATGAAAGGAAAATTGCAATTTTACTTCATAATCTTGGAGAAAAATGTCTAGAGATCTATAATTCCTTTAATTTATCATCAGATGATTCCAAGAGTTATAACACAGTAGTATCAAAGTTTGAAGGTTACTTCTCTCCGAAGAAGAATTTTACCATTGAGAGACAATGGTAGTAGTTTTTCATTCGTAAGCAATCTGCTAATGAAACGATTGATTCATTCTATACTGATTTAGTTAATAAAAGTCTAACTTGTGAATTTGTTACGCTCCGCGAAGAATTGGTGCGTGATTTGCTGATTTGTGGACTGCATGCTAACTATGTTCACATCAAAGAAAGGTTGCTGCGTGAACAGGACTTAACGTTAGTGAAGGCTATCAATATCTGTAAGACAGCGGAACTTTCAACTATTCAAGTAAAAGAACTCGATGGTGTTGAAATAGGTCAAGTAGGCGCAAGGCCTAAGTATGGGTCTACGTTCAATAAAGGGTTGTCTCATCAAAATTCGTCTCATCAAGCTAAATCTGAAAAGTTTGGTCCTAAGAAATATATTACCAACTGTACAAACTGTGGTAAAAATCACCGTATAAACCAGTGTCCGGCTTATGGTGTCGTCTGTTTTTCTTGTAAACGTAAAAATCACTTTTCATCATATTGTAAGTCTGGTAGCTCTGGACATGGTACCAACATTAAGAGCATCAAAAATAATAAAAGTTGGCCTAAACCTAAAAAAGTGAATGAAGTTAACTTAACTTCTGGTATGGATCCTAGCCTACCGTTATCTCAGGATATAGGCCTAGATAATTTCACTATAGACACTGTAACTAATCCACATGAAAGGCCTAAAGATTGGATTGAGACTGTTGTGATTAATAATCGTAAAATTAATTTCAAACTTGATAGTGGTGCACAAACAAACTTAATGTCATACTCTCAGTTTAAAGAGTTGGGCTTACCTCAATCTATAATTAATAAAACTGATATTGTAATTACATCAGCTTTTGGCCAGCAAGCACCTGTAGTAGGTAATTGTAAAATAGATTGTATTATAAAGGGTATGTCTTGTGTAGTGTTTTTTGTAATAATTGATGGGCCGTCACCGTCATTATTAGGTCTCCATACTTGTGAAGAACTAGGTCTAATATCTCGTTCTGTAAACTATTTATCTGCTAGAAATGACAGCTTTACTAATGAAATTGTAAGTAAAGATTACCAAGTAATGTTTGATGGCAATCTAGGTACAATACCTGGTGAAGTAAATTTAGAACTTTTTGACAATTATGAGCCTAAGCTAGAACCTCCTAGAAGAGTTCCTTTTGCGCTAATGAATACATTAAAAGATGAATTAATCAGAATGGAAAAACAAGGTATAATAACTAAAGTAACCGAGCCTACGGAATGGGTAAATGGTATGGTCCTTATAAATAAGAAAGGAGCAGGTTTAAGGGTAGTTTTAGACCCTAGGAATTTAAATAAATTTTTGAAGAGGTCCCAATGTCAAATTCCCACTTCTGAGGAAATAGCTAATAAGTTAAGTAACTCTAAAGTATACTCTGTACTTGATGCAAGCTCAGCTTTTTGGATGATCAAGTTAAATGATAAAAGTAGTAAACTATGTACTTTTAATACCCCTTATGGGAGGTATAGATTCTTGCGTATGCCGTATGGGCTTAGCTGTGCTCCTGACATTTTCAGTCCAAGATGTGTGAAATATTTGGTAACATTGACGGTGTGGTAACATATTTTGACGACATATGTGTAAGTGGACCTGACCAGGAAACTCATGATGCTCGCTTGAAGCAAGTCATGGAATTAGCCAAAGCTAACGGGATTAAATTTAACATGGCCAAGTGTAAATTTCGTGTTAATAAAGTTAAGTTTGTCGGCCATGAGTACTCTCAATGTGGGATGTCCCCAGATCCTTCCAAGGTAGCTGCAATTCAAAAGATGCAGCCTCCGGTTGATCGTAAAGAATTGTAAAGATTTCTTGGTGTAACAAATTATTTGTCTAAGTTCATTCCGAACTACTCAACTGTCTCAAGTCCTTTAAGGGAACTTTTGCGAAAAGATGTTCTGTTTCAATGGGATTTCCCCCAAGAAAATGCTTTCAAGAGGCTGAAGGAGCTCTTGGTAAGTCCACCTGTATTATCATATTTTGATCCTAAGAAAGATGTAGTTTTATCGGTTGACAGTAGTTCAACTGGTGTAGGAGCTGTGCTGTTATGTGATAATAGGCCTGTAGCTTATGCTTCAAGAGCGTTAACGCCTAGTCAAATGAATTATAGTCAGATAGAGAAAGAAATGAATGCCATTCATTTTGGTTGTGTTCGCTTCCACCAATATATATTTGGTAGAAAGGTTACCGTAGAGACAGATCATAAACCACTTATCACTTTGTTTAAGAAACCTTTGTCCAGTGCCCCTGTAAGGTTACAAAATATGTTGCTTAAAGTACAACGGTATGATCTCAATGTTTTGTACAAACCAGGCAAGTTTTTGTATATTGCCGATACTTTATCAAGGTCATCATTGCCTGTAACTTCTTTTGAAGAAATTGATAGAATGGAGGAAGATGTAATTTGTCAAGTTAATCTTTTTAAAAGTACTTTGTGTGTGTCTAAAGAAAAATTGGCCTTGCTTAAAGAAGAAACAGATAATGACTGTACACTTGTTAGCGTTAGAAACTTAATCAAAGTTGGTTGGCCTAAAAATAAAAATGACCTGGAAAATAGTGTAAAACCGTACTGGAATGTAAGAGAAAATTTACATGTAGTTGATGGTTTGTTGTTTAAAAATGATTGTGTAGTAGTTCCTCGTAGCCTACAGAGAGAAATGTTAGTGAAACTACATGAAGGCCATGTTGGCGCAATAACCTGTGAAGTAAGAGCAAAACATGTTTTGTATTGGCCTAGTATTAAATCAGACATTAAGGAAATGGTAAATAATTGTCTAACGTGTGCTATGCACTCGCCTAGTAACTCTAAAGAACCGATCTTGTTTCATGATATTCCTAGCCTACCTTGGGCTAAGGTTTCTGTTGATTTGTTTGAATTTAAATCCATGCATTATGTTATAGTTATGGATTACTACTCTAAGTACATCGAACTTGTTTCTTTGTCAGAACTAAGCTCTAAAGCTGTTATTAACAAACTCAAGTCTATCTTTGCCAGACACGGTATTCCACAAACTCTTGTAAGCGATCCAGGAACTCAGTTTAATTGTAAGGAATTTCAGTCCTTTGTTTATAGCTATGAATTTAATCATGTAATGACCTCACCTAAGCATTCACAATCAAATGGTCAAGTCGAGTCTGGAGTCAAAATAGCTAAGGGTATATTGAATAAATGTGAGTTCTCAAACACTGATCCTTACATAGCCTTACTTAACTATAGGAATACGCCTAAAGGTAATTTACCGTCACCAGCTCAGTTGTTGTTCTCAAGAAACTTAAGATCCCTGTTACCAAGTGCAACTAAGTTGTTAGAGCCGGAAGTAACAAAACCTAATCTTGTGCTTGTAAATAAAAGGAAATGTTCTGTTCAGAAGTATTACAATTCTAATGTAAAACAACTAAGTGATCTAAATGTAAATGACAATGTGTTATTTAAGAAAAATCCAGTTGTTTCTAGTTGGTCTAAGGGAAAAATAGTTTCGAAGGACGAAGTACCCCGATCTTATATAGTAAAAGATGAAAAGGGACGTTTGTTCAGGCGTAACCGCAAGTATTTTATCTTGTCTCCACCAGTAGAGCCTCGTAACACTCCAGAGTCCAACAGTCCTTTAACTAGTCCTAGAACCAACCCAGCTTCTCCAAATCAGTCACCTAAACCGAACCCAAACAGCACTCCTATTCAGACCGCTGAAAAACCTGATCATGAAAGTAATGTAATTAAAAATATGGATGGCTATGTAACTAGAACAGGTAGGATTATAAAAAATCCTAAAAGACTGACCTTTAACAACTAACAAAAATCTACTGTAAGAATGTCAGTAAGTTTAATTTGTAATTAGCCCATTTTTAGGTCCAGTGAAATTTTCATTTGTTTAAATTAAAATTGTACGGCATCTATCTTGAAAATATTTTGGTTCTGTATATCCTTTTGTTTTAAAGAAATTGAATTTATATTTTGAAGGTTAAGCTGGCCTAATGTATTTACAGTTTGTAAACTTTGTTAAGGGGAAAGATGTTGATATAGTATAAGCTCATTCATCTCAACATATCATGTACAGTAAATCATGTTACGCTATAGTTTTCTTCTTACTGAAATTAGTAGCTTAGCTCTTCCTTCTTTTCATGGCCTCTGTCTAAGTAAGATGTTGTACAATTGTGAATTATGTAATTAAATTTAATTTCATTCAAATAAATAACTTACGTATAATTTGTGTGTTTTATTAAAACACCAGTCAAGATGGACCGATTTTATTAATTAATAGGGAAAGCTTCCATGAAAGTTTTTTTAGATTTATGGCAGTAATTGGTTTGCCAGGATCCATCCATCCTCTTGGAAATCATATGAAACATAGTGTTAATAATTTAATAGCTGATTAATAGATTGTTTAGTTGGCTTTTCTTTGTTTACATGCTGTTGTTCACAATAAGTGTGTTCTTTATGTTATGTTTGTGATTCTAAAGTTATTTGCTTAATCTGTACCATTAGTTATTAGTGAGTAAAGTGGTGTATGGATTTCAAAACCATTATTTTACTAGATACCGTTGTATTTAACCACAACGGGCTCTGTTGCTAGTGTGTCAATATTTGATAGCTGGTTGTTGTATTGTTATTTTATTGATTTTTATTTGTAAAAATGTTGTTGTTCGCAATGTGTTTTTAAAGTTATGTGCTTAACCTTTACCATTAACATTAATGAGTGAGTCTTTAATAATAATGTTGTTTGGGTATATTAAGAAAACCCATGCCATATTATTTTCAACAGTTGTGTATGTCTGATTAGTGGGCTACAAATTACAAATGTTATTGATCTGTTACGACTGAGTCAACACACCTGTATCCTAGGCAATCAACGTCTGTTGATCCTACACCATGTCACAATGTTATGTTTAGCTATTGGCATGGACTAATCATTACTACAGATTAGTGTCTCATGAGACTTTATAATACCAAACTAATACTTGCTTAGCTTTTAAAAACAAAAGACAGTTCATTATGAAAATGAAATTATAATCTTCTTTCTTACTATAATATTAAGGACGATCTGTTAGATTACATATTTCTCCTTTTACGTTGGTATTGTTGGCTAGGTTAACCTTATTGTTCTACTTCTTCCTATGATAATTTAACTTTCTATGAATATGTGTTATCAGCTTAACGCACTACTTAAAAGTGCGCTGTATAGGTTAAAAAGTAAGATTTCCTGATGGATGAAGGGTTTTGAGATTTCATTTGAATGTGCAGCTGAACAGTGTAATGTTTTCTGAAGCTACAGTAAGTAACACCAAGTCTCGGCGCGAGGTAGCGCTGGGATGTGTGCCAGGGAGGCGATAAATCATAGACTTTGTAAGTTCAGGTGGAAATCAGCATTTACATATCTGAAACTTTCCCCGTGGTTTTGTGACTATTCCATTATCACGCCCCACATTGCCTCTATTAGCCAATACCTAGTCTCATCTGCAGATCTTTAGTGCTTCTTAGAGTGAAAGCACTATTGCAGGAAGTCATAATTCGGTATGCAAATTAATCGTTTGCTGTTTCTAGACCATAGCTTCCTCCGTGGCCTTCACCTAATTATCTGGTTTACTCTCAGCATCTTGTAAACACACTCGGTATCTTATATGTCCAGAAAAAAACGTGGACTAGAAAATAATTGGTAAAGAAGGGCGTATATATTTATATTATATGACAACGTTTTCTGTTAAAGACTCGTTGTATTCAGTAGTATTAACTATTTTTAAATATTAATTTAAAAGTAAATTTAATCAACAGTACGGTTTCAAAAAGATTCAAATTTCAAAATAATATATACTTTTATTAACGGATCATTTATTAAAATTTTACAGAAAATTAAACCTGCTGAATGAATCTGCATTTGCAAAATTAAACCTCCTCTAAAATTCTCTCCGAAAACTATTCAACACTAAAGCTACAAAACGTCAAAACACAACTGGTCTCTGCCCCATGTTTTCACATTATTGTTACACGATGGTCCTGTGATTTCGCGCGGTCGGAATCACAATTTAGCGAGTCGCACATTCCATTGTTTCCGCTGTGATTAGAGAAAGTGGCGACGACACAGTTCTCAATTTTCACTAATAACCGGGTGTTATTAACAGCCGCCATCACCACAGATCCCTCCCATCAACCATTTGTTTCCTCAGCTCTCGGCTTTGTTTCCAACCATTCAACGCTGAATTTCCAGCATTATTTCGTCGGTCTTAACCCTTTTCACCATACTGGTCTTATCAATTACCGAGGATAAAAACACATTCTAAAAAGTCAATAACTTCCATACCATAGGATCTCATTTTGAACATCCTAGTAAAGTTTTTTTTTTTATTATTTACTAACTTTTTAATAACAATAAAAAACAAAAAACATTAAACATATTGCGATAAATGTTTGCTTGAAATGTCAATAACACAACGTAGTGCTTAACTACTTTTGTATCCTTAGGAAGCTTTAAAAAATGAATAAGCTAAAGATCCGGAATTCCTTTTCTTAGAAAATTTCGAAAACTAATAAACAACTTTACAGACAGAAATAATACTTTATAAAGGTTGTATAATGTATAGGATAATACTGTTACTTTATGACATGAACTTTATGAACTTACATTCTTTTTCTCACTCTAACAAAGTCTCTAAACAAGATGAGTTCAAAAATGTTATTATCTTATGTATTTGCTATAATACAGTATTAAGTATACTCTAAAACTTTGTAAAATATTAAACCAGTATTTTAGAGGATTTCGGCTTGTGTAGTTTTTCATTGCTTATCTTTTACTTCAATAATTGAAATTTGAACTATACATTTAATCAAAACATTCATTTTCACGGCAAAATCATTACCAACACACAAAAAAACTTACCGCAAAATAATTTGATGAGATCAAATTACTATTTGCAAATCCGTTTGACAACCACCTGGGTGCACTCGCCATTTGTGGTGTAAGAATATCCCAGTCTCAATTTACAAATGGACGACAAAGCAAAGTTTGTCCACTTCACCACTTGATTGATCCTCCTAGAGTGTTTCTTCCATCAAGGCTAATGACTCGCTCAATCAAATTGAATGCGTTTATCTTCCAGAGACTGTGACAAACCTTCGCGCAGTGGAGTTTTACATCCAAGAAATTCTTCGCCAACACCATCCGCAGGAAAAAAGTATTTGGTAATAATTCTAAATTTTCTTTTGTAAAGAACATTACTAAAATCCCTTACATCATCAATACTTAGTTAATTTAAACATTAGAATATAGCCTATAGTCATCAGAGGTTTAAGAGATGAAGCTACTGTGTGTCACCCACTGGATGTATGCACACTGTCATCAGTGGATATATGCTTACAGTGTGCTATAATATAGGACAGAATATACCCTATAGTCATCAGAAGTGTAAGATATGAAGCTACTGTGTTGCAAACCCCCTGGCTTTATGCACTCTGTCATCAGTGGATATATGCTTTAACAGTGAGCTATAATATAGGACAGAATATACACTATAGTCATCAGAAGTGTAAGAGATGAAGCTACTGTGTCGCAAACCCCCTGGCGGTATGCGCTCTGTCATCAGTGTATATATGTCTACAGTGAGCTATAATATAGGACAGAATATATACTGTAGTCATCAGAAGTGTAAGAGATGAAGCTACTGTGTCGCACCCCCTGCCTGGCTTTATGCGCTCTGTCATCAGTGTATACATGCCTACAGTGAGCTATAATATAGGACAAAATATATCCTATAGTCATCAGAAGTGCAAGATATGAAGCTACTGTGTCGCTTACCCCCTGGCGGTATGCGCTCTGTCATCAGTGGATATAAGCCTACAGTATGCTATAATAGAGTACAGAATATATCCTATAGTCATCAGAAGTGGAAGAGATGAAGCTACTGTGTCCTGGTTATATGTGCTCTGTCATCAGTGCATACATGCCTACAGTGAGCTATAATATAGGACTGAATATATCCTATAGTCATCAGAAGTGTAAGATATGAAGCTACTCTGTCGCACCCCCTGGCTGTATGCGCTCTGTCATCAGTGCATACATGCCTACAGTGAGCTATATAGGACAGAATACATCATATAGTCATCAGAAGTGTAAGAGATGAAGCTACTGTGTCGCACCCCCTGGCTGTATGCGCTCTGTCATCAGTGCATACATGCCTACAGTGAGCTATAATATAGGACAGAATATATCCTATAGTCATCAGAAGTGGAAGAGATGAAGCTACTGTGTCCTGGTTGTATGCGCTCTGTCATCAATGGATATATGGACAGACATCTGGTAGTAAAATAACACTCGTTGTCTTGTAATGGCCGTTATTGAATGTTATGGTCGATCAAGCCCTAACTGCAAATCTAACGCCATTTACTTTAGGATTTTACACCTCCCATCAACTATTATCGTAACTACAGTTATCGGTTGTGCACAACAACATAATGTACATGATTCCGTAGTCATCACTTGTTACGGCTGTTGCATTCTACTTTCGCGTTTTATGCGAACAAGATTTATTGTTGTCCCAGAGAGTACTTAATTCCTAACAAGGCACTGACCGAATTAGTTACTCGAATTTTACTATTTGTATGAATCGTGTATTGGATGTGATTAACAATATATCTGAATGCCAAAAGAATACTATACTTGTTCTAACTAATTTAATATGAATGTTGCGATCGAAGGCAATCGTTTACAACATTTAGGCGTAGTGAAATCAGTATTCGTCCACTATTAAAAGCAACGAATGATGAGATTATGAACTAATCTTGAAAATTGAATTTTAAGTATCGATTTGGAAATAATCTTTTTTGTAGAATGATTTGTTATGAGTATAAATAATAATACCAAAACTTAATCATAACAGAATAATAAAACCGTTTACAAACAGAATGTTAAATGTAAAAAGACCCTGAGAATTAGGTACATAAAGGATGAATTAGGTGCATTATTTTGTTTTTAAGACAAAGAGAATAATATCAATTACTTCAAACGAATGAGGTAATTTAAGCATCATTCGGGGAGAATGAATTCAAAGAGGAGAGAGAGCTGTATCCCTGGCTATTAGAACTGTTTGTCGGTGGGTCGCAATAAATTAGAATCAAGGATGACATTTTGGCGGTCATAAGCAGGGCTGCAGCGGGTCATAACGACAGTGGGCGGGAGATATTTGGCACTACTTACCTAACTAAACCCGTTGTTGATGAAGTTAAACCTAATCCGAGCAAAATTATTTCGAAGGTAACGAGGGTCGTTTTGTTCTAATTCTCTGGCGCAGTAATTTATTGCCAACATTTCTCGAAGCGTAATGTTTTGATAACATAATCTACCGAGCTGAACATATTTTGTAAAATATGTTTCATGATACAAAGTAATGAAACATTCGTGGAATAAACAAGTGCGATATTCTTCAAAGAACGTCTCTATAAACGTTTGCAACTCGGTTTGTACAGCAGCGCGCGCTCCTCTAAGCCGCTTACGATGGGTAATCTGTGCAGATTTTATTCGGCCGAGGAAACCAAAAAGGTCATACGATAACTCCGGATTCTCCTGGAATATATACTTAGTTTAATACTCTATTCAAATAAATTTTAGGAAAGTATTAACGATAAACCGTTTTACTTTGCATCCCTACATAGTATATTTGCTGTAGAATGTATCAGATTTGTGACGTTACTTTTTGTAATATAATCTCCTCGTACTTATGTCGAGATACTCTGAAATCGATAAACCTTGTAACCCTATTAACTATGGATATTTCAACTATTCAGTTTTAAATATTATAATTTGAGAATCGCTTAAAAAAACATGTCTTATAAACTAATTACCAGACTTTAATAAGTAAGAAGAGCTTGATCAAGTAGGTATATTATTTTAATAAGAATATTTTAACCTTTTAGTAAAATAATACGCTTGATAGCAAAACTTCGTTAAAATCTTAAAAAGGTGACAACTCATATTTAAAATCTTCTAGATGCAGGAAAATATTAAAGTTAAAACTAGTGTTTTTACTATGCTAACTAAAAATATGAGCTTTGAAATACACAGCAACGTTATCGACCTGTAGTCGTACAAAAAATCATTCAAAGCCATTTATACAATCGTCTGGGAATGTTATTGGTTTGTTTCCTAAAGGAGTCATCTAGCCTTAGACGTCATTTGACGTTTGGTTATTAACTAATTAATAATTAAGAAAAACTGTCTTCGTTGATTGCACGAAGTAGTGGTCTTAAAATAGTTTGTATGTCTAGAAATAAATCTCCTGACATATCATCAAATCAAATGCATATCATCAAACTGCGAAATATAGTAACAAGACGAGAGTTTGAGTCATTTCCTTACAAAAATCATAAATAGGCAATGCATTGACACACAGATGAAATAATAGCAAACCTCTTTAAGAAACTCAAAGTGTTCGTGGTCGACTATAAATACCCATACTGATTGGTAGCCAACAGCGAATGGCTCATTCATTGGTAGCTCTCGCCTATCCGACCCCTGGCTTATCTCAAGAGGAGCTGACTATTCATTTGATTCTCCCGCGATCCGCGGTATTCTGCTGAAACAAGATAGTCAGATGTTTATGCTAATTGTCCTTCGTCGGTTGTTTTCTCTGGACATCACGTGATGGTGGCTTTACGAGGAGAAGGTGTCGCTGTGTCTAGGAATGTCTGACATTCCACTTCGCAACTTGGTGAGAACAGGTATTTTATAATGTGAAAGTGGATTTGTTTACTGACAGAAAATTCTTACAAAGTTTCTTACTGTTTTCTTAGTTAAATCAAGATACTATCGAATTGCAATTACATTTCAAATTAAATTCTCAACTATCTTATCTTTAAGTATATAATAAATAAACAACAATCAACATAAAATATTTAATCTTAGATAGTTAAAACAAGTATAACTAATTTATAAATATTTATACATACAAGTTAACTTTAAACAGGAACAAACCTAAAATAAGGCGACATTTGAAATCAAAATCAAGGAAATAAATACAACAGATTTAAAACGCGTTCTTGCCCTAGATAACTATTTAGCTTGGAAGGAAATGAATACCAATATAACATTTAGGACTTGAATATTTTTATAGGATTTTCTTAAATCATGTATATCATCGGTCTACAAATTCCTCTACAGCTTCCTTCTTTTAATTAACTATTGTTTTAATTTTCTTTTTAAATTACGTTGGCCTACAAAATTTGGGAGTTTAGGCAGACCATCAAAAGTTCATACAGTTGTATTTTCATGCAAATGAAAGATTTCTGGTTTACCATAAGCATGCCTTTTTGGCCATTTTATCTAATATAACGCCTATCTAGTGAGTCTGGATTTGTAGTGGTGGCAAGATAAACAAAAAAATAGAGTATTTAAATAAGGTATCGTTCACATTTATAATGGAATTGAACATGTGAAACCAAGATTATGTCATTAGCCCAAACTCATTGATGACCTTTTTAACATGATTTGCCTTTCTTGGCCTTTCTAACAATTCTCTCAGACCTCTTTTGCCTTATCATTGTAAATATTTGCTGAACGAGTTTTCCATGAATTATCTATTTTGAAATCCCAAAACCAACAAAGGGAAAGTAAATATCCAAAATGTTTCTATATGCTTCCATGCTTATTTAAGACGGTTCATTTAAATTTATTTCAGTGTGAAAATGATGCACTAACTCTGTTAACTTGATGCAGCGACCAACAATACAGGCAAGCAACAATGTTAATTTGTGTCTCAGAACATCTGAGCCCAGTTCACAACAAAGTTATGTACAGTATATGTTGTTAGATTGTTGTTATCCTCTTGAGAACGCGTGAACATTAACTAGCGATGTTTGCGAGCGAGCGTGGGTTGATTTCCCTATTGATATCCAGTCCTGTTTAAGTTACTGCTTGGGGCAACTTTGCGAAATATGTTATTGTAACATGCGAAATGACAATCATTTGAGAATAATATGTGCGGAATATTAAATATTACTATTTTAACATTTCAATGATATTCAGCTTATTATTTAGTGACAAACTCGTTGAATTTAGTCGTAAGATGGTTTAGGAATGTGTCCAATTATCTGTAGCCAAAATCTTTCTTATCTTTAAAAGATACAGAAAACGTGAAAGTGATACCTGTAATACCTGGAAAGTTAAACCTGATATTTATTTACATCACAATAATTTGTTTTTTGTATTTTTATCGAAAATAGCTTGATTAGTTAAATATAGACAGAAAATAAATAGAATATAATAAAAAAGGTAAAATAAAAAAATCTTTAAAAATCATAGAGCTATGTATTAATTTTGCAAGTGTTGGTGTATACAGTTTAAGTTTCTTGTAAAAAAAATAATTTGTAATAGGTAAATTTAAATCATATTGTTCTTATTGTACCTTGAGGTGTGTGAGTTTTGCTTTTATGGGATGGTAAACATGCTTTGCAAAAACCAAACATGGAAATATTTAAGATGTAGTTTTTATAAAATTTCAACTTTGCATTAAATAGGTTAAATTTTATAACTCACCATATGCATACAATTTATAGAATTTGAACTTTGGATTTGTAAAGAATTTTGAAATTTGATACTTGCCTACTTGCAGTTGAATTTACATCTTTATGATGATGAAAGATAAATATAAAAGTAGCCTGAGAAACGATAGTTTCTATTTTGGGAAAACCTTGTTTTACCAAGTGACATTGTATTGTAAGGTGTGACGTTACTTCGTTAAATAATTAGTGTCAAACACTGGGAAGATCCATCACGAGGAAACTCGACACAAGACGAGCCAATCTCAATCATCGCGATTGATTGGGAAGCAATTTAGGTGTACAAAGCAAATAATTTCCATCCATTAGTTTCTGCCTTCGTTGTTGAGTTATTGCTTGATAAAACGATAATCTTACAAATGACCACAGATGGCATCAATCCAAGCGAAGCAGGTTTGAGTGCATACATTACAGCGGACTACACACGATGGAACCCATACCACACACACATATACACGCATATATACACATTAACACACACATGTGGACATTATACGCACGCACACGCACACAAAGAGGGTGAAAGTGAAGAGGCCGGGGGCGTGCGAACCCAGTGAGTTGGCATTAATAATTCATATGGGAGTTTATGATATGTTTAGCCGGTGTCTGTTCGGTCCCATGACTTATCGCTTGTTTCTGATGCAAATCCCTGAAGACCCCTCGAGCGATCTTCACTTGTACGTCACTCTGAACAGCTGACAAATGAACATGTCCGAACACTAGCGTTGAATAGTAATGTACAGAACTTAGCAGTGTTATTCGTGCAGAGAAGATTGTTGGTCTTTATTGCAAAAGACATATACTGTGTTCATCAAAGGATATAGATCTCCTAATCGTTTTATCTCCCCGTCTTTGCCCTAAGATTACACTGTATCGACAGTGGATGAGAATGTCAAACGTAATACACCTCATAATAAGTGCGATGTTAAATACAATTCACTAGGTTATAGTTATACGATTGGTAAAATGAGCCAACCCTAGGTTTAATTTGAACCCTAGGTTTTTAGATTGAACTAACAATCAAAATAGTTAAAATAAACAAACGTTTACAAAAATTGTTTTATAAATTCGTGAACAATTCAAGGTTATTCAATTGACTCTTACGGCTATATTGACTGCCTTGAAAAAATTATTCCTAGCTATAGTAAATCACGTGTTCCTTGAACATATGTGTAGGTCCAGTTAATTGTTTAGTTAGTGTTTTTTTACAACTTCAATAATATATTTTAAAATTCAGTACTGAGGTGTATTCTAGTAATTATGGATAACCCTCTCTTCACTAAGACTTTTGTCACCTAAAACACTTTTTTATAATTATGGCAAATCATGAAATTACCTTGGATATACAATGACCAAATATTTCAAGTGTAACAAAAACGCTTATCCGGGTTTCAATATTGAATCTTAATGAAAACCCAACAAAGGGTCCTATAAAGGCCGGCGGGCGGCGGGCAGGAGCAGAGGAGAATTTACCGTCATCATACGTCCGCCTCATAAGTCAAGGTAGATTCCTTCTTTCCTCAGAATCTCCTTTGAAATATACTCTGCAAGGATAAAATGAAAACTTTCTTGGCAGTAAACGTCGCCAAGTTTTACTGTAGTTCATTGAAACTCGTCAGCTTAGCTTTTTTATAAGCTTTTCCTGGGTTAATCAAATTTACTATTAATTTTACCTGGGTATTTTTTTTATGACAAAAATATAGAAATACAAATAAAGAAAACGTACACGAAATGTTTTGGTATAAAGAAAAAAAACTACTATTTTTTGTACAGGCCAATGCGTAATAGACACATTGACGGTATGATAAAATTTTGTGGTAAGCACAAATTCATCTTTAAAATACGAGATGATTCATATTACGCATTTAATTATAATATAAATATCAGATTTATAAAAAATAACATGATAAGTAATATTTAATATTACAAGTTAATAATTAACGTAGAGTTTCAATTGAAACAGGAAGAAATAATACATTCCTAAATAACACTGATTTTTCGCGTTAAAGGAAAATTGAAATCTTAACAAATAACTTGAACGGTAAAATATAATTTTAAATATTTTAAAAAAAGTATAAAATGTAGTGAAGCTTGTAAAAAAATACAAATATTAACTCGATGTTTTTCGTAAGAATCGCATAAAATGTTAAACACCTGTCTAAAATTGTTTAAAGTAATTAAAATATAAATTTTTCGTCAGCAAACATTTTTATCATCATTCATATCGGGGACGGATTTTTAATTCAAGATTTAATGATTAGATGCACAAAAAAGAGTTTTCAAAGTAAAATTAAGTCATTGTTTGTTAAAGTCCAAATTATTCTATGAAATGCCGATGTTAGAGTAAACTTTGAGTCTCAGGACAGTACAGTAGCTGTTTTCAATTTATTTTATCACTCAATATAATGATGTATCATTTATAACAAATGTATGAATTTCTCGATATTTGGTACTAGATTTGAATTGTTTTTTCTTAACTGTGGTTTTGTAACGTTAAAATGGCAGCAATAACATTTCTATTAAAAATACATAGTAATACAAATAAATATGCATGTATCATTGTAGGACAATAAGGAGGAACGTAATGTCTTATGGACGGAAAAGTGAGTTGTTATTCCGATCATAGCTCCAAAACTACAAGTCTTATGGAGAAGGTGTAATTGTTGGAGATTTCGTGATGTAAATTTTTTAAATAGTAGTTTAGTATATAATTTTGATTTTTCTGAAATATTTTATAAAATAGTTATATTTTTTTAATTTTAAAAACTCTTGAACGTTACGTGATAAACATGGAGACCAAAAATCGAGCCAAGCATAGTAAACAGCTTCCAACCATGTTTTTTCCTTACACTCAGATAACACCGCTCCCGACGATCAGGATCCAACAGTGTTTCAAAATTCTCTAGTATACTCTCTACGAGTCATTACCTTAAAGCTGGGTTTTCCTAGGCGCGGAAGCGGAGAGCGGAGAGAGGAACGCGGACAGCGGAAAAGAGATTAACATGGTGTTCCGCTCCGCTTCTAGGAAAACAGTAACACTAAATTACGTAAGACAAGTGGAGTCCGCTCTCCGCGTTCCTATCTCCGCTCTCCGCTTCCGCGCCTAGGAAAACCCAACTTTAGACTTTATCGACCTCTCGTATCGACGTATCAGTCAGCCTAGTTGCAGCGTGCAGGTCTGACTGCTCCTTAGAGCAAATATGGTCTGGGTCTGTAGTATACTCTCTACGATTCACAATATTACCTTAGACTTACCTTAGACTTGATCGGCCTCTCGTATTGACGTGTCAGTCAGCCTAGTTGCAGCGTGCAGGTCTGACTGGTCCTTAGAGCAAATATGGTCTGGGTCTGTAGTATACTCTCTACGATTCACAATATTACCTTAGACTTGATTGGCCTCTCGTATTGACGTGTCAGTCAGCCTAGTTGCAGCGTGCAGGTCTGACTGGTCCTTAGAGCAAATATGGTCTGGGTCTGTAGTATACTCTCTACGATTCACAATATTACCTTAGACTTACCTTAGACTTGATCGGCCTCTCGTATTGACGTGTCAGTCAGCCTAGTGTCAGCGTGCAGGTCTGGTAGGTCCATAGAGCACACATAGTTTAGATCACAATATTACCTTAGACTTTATAGACCTCTCGTATTGACGTATCAGTCAGCCTAGTTGCAGCGTGCAGGTCTGACTGGTCTAGGTCAGCCTCTCCACCTCAGGCTGTTTGTTGAACGGTTTGACCTCTCCTTAAACACACCTGTTTTGTCCGGAATTCGGCTACTTAACATTTTCTCCGCCACCTCTTAAAGAGTACTCTCAAGTTTCTCCAGATGGTTTCTCAAATCACAGCCAATAAAACCCTCGGGATAGGCATTTCTATTGCACTGCTTTTACAGAGTTTTACATCTCAAGTTTGGACCAGGATACTTGATCTATATGAGAGGAAAACCTGCACAGAATGAGCAGAATAGTTAAACAATTCATACTATTTTTCTTTTTTAGGAAACGTTTAATTGATTATTTATTTTAATCGAAGTTAAACTTGCCTGTTACCGATTATTCAATAAAATATACATGTTTTTAATTTGATTTCGTATTTTCGATATAGAAAAATAAATATATAACATCTACTGTAGTATTAATTCCATTGCATGTATTTGAACATTTATGCTGCAATTAAATAGGATGCCGACTGTTATGTGAAAAATTACCAACTACAAAAATGTTATCGTGTGCTATCGTTTTGTTATTAATGACATGTATATAGTAAAATATAAATGTGTATGTTTTTTGTCTATTTCAACCATAACAGTACAGGAAATGCTCCTGATAAGATGAAACAACCTTAAAAAACAAGCAGGAAAAGTCCTTAAAAAATTAAGAGCCTTTAAAATGCATGGCTGTGCTTAACTATATCATTAATGCATTGCAAAACATATCCTTGCTTTGACATTTCGTCACGGTTGACGTGCGTGATAGTTAGATGTCCATTAGTCGTAAAAAATAATTGCTTTCAATATTAGTATGGAAATGATTTGAAAATAGACGCAACAATGAAAAAGAATTATTTAAAGTTAAAAAGTATTTGCAATAATAAACTTATTTGCAATTCCAAAAACTCATTGAATACAAAACGGTTGATAAATTATGGCAGGATTTGATTAAATTAGAGATATAAGTGATGAGTGTGCGTCAACTCGGCCGGTCTCTTTAATTATGTCACTCGCTGTAGCGGAGTGTGATTGGGGCGAATCAATCGTTGAATGGGAAAATATCAAAACGAGAGATTTGTAGCATCAAATGTAATCAGTCATTAAATGAACATCAGCGAACAACCGATCGTGTGTGATCCGGGAGGGATTAGACAAACTAAACTAATAATCTACTCATAACAACGCGGCATTATGAGGCAGCCCGGCACGAACAGAATGCCGATATTACGATTCATAGATTAAATTAAAATCCTTTTACCGATATCGGTCGAAATTAAATTCTGTCATTTAAAAATAACCTTTATATTGGCCTTCGATGATAGAGCGACACTTAATTGCATTTCTGAGCGGTGAATCATAATCCATCATTTTGATCATAAGACTATCGAAAAGTCAAAAAGGTTTTAATGTATATTATTACTTCATTGTTTAATAAAAAATGGAGTGAAATGATTGACCGAGTATTTCATATCGTTATTAATCGTGAAATTACGTACAGCATTGATTTAGGTAGAAATATATAAGGTAATTGTTTAATGGGTTTTACCATTGACTAAACTATACACAGAATAGACTTCCTATGTAATGTAAAAATTTAAAAATTTATGAAGTTCAGGACCATCTCGCCAGAGGGTACTAGCGTACTAGTGTATTGGGTTAAATATTAATTTTAATCAATGCAGTATCATAGCAAACAGCTGATTGATTTATCATTTGACACGAAATATTGTCATTAGTTGGTAGACCATCTCAACAAATTGCACCACGTTTTTTAGGCTTCAAATTTTTACATTACATGGGAAGTCTATATGGTTTTACCAATAACTGTATTTTGCTGATATTTTGCAGTGGTCATTATTAATAAAACAGAGGTCTTATTGCAAAAACTCTTGTTCGAAAACTAATGATATATTCGTTTTTCAATCAATTCGGATGTAAAATGTTTATTGATCTTTTAATTAAGTTATTTTATTTTCCTACTCATATTTTATTAAATTTAAAGGCACTGAATTCATTTCTTTAATAATAATTCCCCTATTAGAACTTTCTAGCATATCCTTTATAATCTATTTGTTTATAATTTTCCTTCTTATGGAACTGATTAAATTGAATGTTTTCAAGTATTTACATAAAACCTAGGTTTAAGATTATCTCTCGTTTTGATATTGTATAGAGATAATGTATTCCTTATTTTAGTTAACAGTAGTGAGTCTATTTCAAAGGATTTTTTTCAATTGCTTAATTGATTATTATTTTGAAGACCTTTACAAAATTCGTAAAGTATGTTTTATTTTCTTAAAGAACATTCAGTGTAAGGCGCGTTTTGCTCTTTTCAATATGCTGATTCGTTTTACCCAACGTTTGAAAATAGTTATAGTTGAAGTGAAAAATTGTAAACAATAAAAGCTGATGCTAATAGCTAGAGTATGCTACATCATAGTCTTTATAGTCTTTTATAAATTGAGCACTCTAGTTGAAAGAACCAAAACGTCCTTTACTTTCAAAGTAGGCTTAAATTAGAATTGAGTAACTATCAATAAACTTCGGTTTAGCAGAGTCAAAATAATGAAGAGAACAACGACTCGCCTTTTAAGGTTGTAAATATTGCTTGATGGTAAATCGATTTACTAAACTTGAATAGAATTTGCATCTAAATACTCAAGTGTATACAAAGTTTTAAATGAATAATTAATGGAGACAAAACGTTTAAGATATTGTATCCAAACCACAAAACTGAGCTTACTCTTCTCCATAGCCTTTTTTAAAATCAGAATACAACCTAATGCAATTATCTAAGTGATATTGCCGTAACCCCTAGGTTTAGCCTGAAGTAATGTGAAAAACAATTCCGGGCTCGTGCCTAGCGTCCTAAGACAAAAAAAAAAAATGCTCTTTTGGAATCTCAAATAGTTTTTCTTTTGCCTTACGTTCCCGATGAAAAAAGTAAATAGCGAATTTCTTGATACCTCTATTGCTTTAAAGTTGCTTGATTAAGCGACGATTTCTTGTGCCGAATGTTAGATGGAAGGGACGACATGTAGCGGTAGAAAGCTCGGACTGACAGCTTCCTGCGGTGAGGGATTCAACTTGCAGACTGGATAATTGTCGACGATTAAGTCATTACGTTGAGTGATCGCAGCAAGATGCGTTATCATAACATTAAGATGATCAGCTGCACAGTGGAGCCCGTAAACAGCAACGTTCCCTCCAGAATCGCAGTTGATTGGCGCGTTAATGCCAGCGCTGGCTTGTTCGGTGGGTACATATTTACTGAGTGATGGTGCTATGGTTATATCAACTGGGCGTGTATTAATTATTAGACTATAATCACAACTACATCTATAATCATGGGTGATGCTATGAGTACAACAAATAAGCCTTATTATAACCATGCTATACATCTTTAATATAAAAGACATTTCTGCCTGATTAATAGCTTTAGTAAAGTAGGGGGTAAAAGGATTATAGTTAAGAATGTTAAAATTTTATAATTAAAACAAAAAATTGTCATGACATCTTCTTTACTCGACTATTAAAACCACTAAGTGATACGCAGAGTCAATGAAAATTACTAAAGTAATTACTTTCCACAAGTAATTATTGGTCCTGATGTTTATAGTATAATTTTTTGGGGTTAATTGATTAGGAGACGTGGTTCTAAACCAGCCAAAGAGTTATAAGCTCTGGCGGGATGAGTTTTGACTTTCAGAACTTGTCTCAAATAATCGAAAATAATGGGCACTACGTAATAAATGTGATATTATAAGTATTAAAACGTCGGTCGAAGTGTCAAAATGCGAAGGAATATGTAACGCTATTATACCGTATAACCAAAACACTGACTATAATTAAATAAAATACTTGTTTTCTTTTGTGCAAAAGATATTGATCTTTATGTGGAGGCGTTTTTATATTTTACTTCTGTAAGGACTCAAATGCAAACACTCATTTCTGAGCTCAACGACTGCTCCACGTTGGTGTGGTAGAGAGGCAGACAGCGAGGATAGGTGTCGACGAGGTCGGCGAGCCAAGTAATGGCATAATTCATTAACACTGTAACACTTGGTGCATAATGAGGCCGCCTCCTCGTACAATATTTATGAGGAAGCTGTGTGTAGCTCCTGATCTGGAGGTTTGCCACTGTGGTGCGACAATTGGCTCTCCTCACACAACAACAACGTCAGTCCATTCATACAAATACTGGTTTGTTTAGTATATTGTTAAATATTATAAGGGTTCCTTTTAGCAAATGCCCTATATAGGAAACAAGCTATTACTAGGTGTCATGGTAAGACCTTAACCCGATATCTACGTGTTGTCAACATTTACCTTATAACGAGAAGTTTAAGAAAGTCGGAAACCTGTTTGATGGTTCAATTCTGAACTCAAGAGCCCTTGATTGGGCTTGTAAAATGATTCTAGCTCAACAACCTTGTGATCTTAGACAATATTAAATCTCTCATCTCATCTATTTTAAATTTGTCTGTAACTCGACTTACCTTTAAAACGCGCCCTGGTATTTAAGTCTCATATAAATAAAATATATATCTTTTTCTGGCAACAAACATTTCTTTAATTGGGCAATCGGCAATGTTTTTTATTTGATTAATTTTTCTGACTTCTCCTTATTTAGGTGTTATTAGTCTATGTAAAATTACCTGTTTGTTATTCAAATTATTAATTTGCATACATAATTTTTGTTGTTTACAGATCAGGGATGAGGGCATTTACCGATTTTCTTAGGTAAACCCAGTAGTTAGTGGAAAGTAAGAGTCGGTTAGACAGGACTGGCCGTAATTGCAGAGGTATAAATCTCTGTTATCGGACATCTCGCTCTCGCCGGCCGCGTTCTGACCGCTGGTCGCACCACTGAACTGCACACTGTGTCTCTGTGTTGTGCTGAACTAAGCACTTCTCTCATGTCGTGACAAGCATGAGTATGTTCTGACCACTGAACTGACCACTGTGTCTCTGTGTTGTGCTGAACTAAGCACTTCTCTCATGTCATGTAAAGCATGAGTTTGTTCTGACCGCTGGTCGCACCACTGAACTGACCACTGTGTCTCTGTGTTGTGCTGAACTAAGCACTTCTCTCATGTCATGTAAAGCATGAGTTTGTTCTGACCACTGGTCGCACCACTGAACTGACCACTGTGTCTCTGACTTGTGCTGAACCAAGCACTTCTCTCATGTCATGTAAACCATGAGTTTGTTCTGACCACTGGTCGCACCACTGAACTGACCACTGTGTCTCTGACTTGTGCTAAACCAAGCACTTCTCTCATGTCATGTAAAGCATGAGTTTGTTCTGACCACTGGTCGCACCACTGAACTGACCACTGTGTCTCTGACTTGTGCTGAACCAAGCACTTCTCTCATGTCATGTAAAGCATGAGTTTGTTCTGACCACTGGTCGCACCACTGAACTGACCACTGTGTCTCTGACTTGTGCTGAACCAAGCACTTCTCTCATGTCATGTAAAGCATGAGTTTGTTCTGACCACTGGTCGCACCACTGAACTGACCACTGTGTCTCTGTGTTGTGCTGAACTAAGCACTTCTCTCATGTCGTGTCAAGCATGAGTATGTTCTAACCACTGAACTGACCACTGTGTCTCTGTGTTGTGCTGAACTAAGCACTTCTCTCATGTCATGTAAAGCATGAGTTTGTTCTGACCGCTGGTCGCACCACTGAACTGACCACTGTATCTCTGACTTGTGCTGAACCAAGCACTTCTCTCATGTCGTGTCAAGCATGAGTATGTTCTGACCGCTGGTCGCACCACTGAACTGACCACTGTGTCTCTGACTTGTGCTGAACCAAGCACTTCTCTCATGTCATGTAAAGCATGAGTTTGTTCTGACCGCTGGTCGCACCACTGAACTGACCACTGTGTCTCTGACTTGTGCTGAACCAAGCACTTCTCTCATGTCGTGTCAAGCATGAGTTTGTTCTGACCGCTGGTCGCACCACTGAACTGACCACTGTGTCTTTGAGTTGTGCTGAACCAAGCACTTCTCTCATGTCATGTAAAGCATGAGAATGATCTGACCGCTGGTCGCACCACTGAACTGACCACTGTGTCTCTGAGTTGTGCTGAACCAAGCACTTCTCTCATGTCATTTAAAGCATGGGAATGATCTGACCGCTGGTCGCACCACTGAACTGACCACTGTGTCTCTGAGTTGTGCTGAACCAAGCACTTCTCTCATGTCGTGTCAAGCATGAGAATGATCTGACCGCTGGTCGCACCACTGAACTGACCACTGTGTCTCTGAGTTGTGCTGAACCAAGCACTTCTCTCATGTCGTGTCAAGCATGAGAATGATCTGACCGCTGGTCGCACCACTGAACTGACCACTGTGTCTCTGTGTTGTGCTGAACCAAGCACTTCTCTCATGTCGTGTCAAGCATGAAAATGTTCTGACCACTGGTCGCACCACTGAACTGACCACTGTAACTCTGTGTTGTGCTGAACCAAGCACTTTTCTTATGTCGTGTCAAGCATGATTATGTACTGACCACTGGTCGCACCACTGAACTGACCACTGTGTCTCTGTGTTGTGCTGAACCAAACACTTCTCTCATGTCGTGTCAAGCATGAGTATGTACTGACCACTGGTCGCACCACTGAACTGACCACTGTGTCTCTGAGTTGTGCTGAACTAAGCACTGTGTCTCTGAGTTGTGCTGAACTAAGCACTTCTCTCATGTCGTGTCAAGCATGAGTATGTTCTGACCACTGGTCGCACCACTGAACTGACCACTGTGTTTCTGTGTTGTGCTGAACTAAGCACTTCTCTCATGTCGTGTCAAGCATGAGTATGTTCTGACCACTGGTCGCACCACTGAACTGACCACTGTGTCTCTGAGTTGTGCTGAACTAAGCACTTCTCTCATGTCGTGTCAAGCATGAGTATGTTCTGACCACTGAACTGACCACAGTGTCTTTGTGTTGTGCTGAACCAAGCACTTCTCTCATGTCGTGTCAAGCATGAGTTTGTTCTGACCACTGGTCGCACCACTGAACTGACCACTGTGTCTCTGAGTTGTGCTGAACTAAGCACTTCTCTCATGTCATGTAAAGCATGAGTTTGTTCTGACCACTGGTCGCACCACTGAACTGACCACTGTGTCTCTGACTTGTGCTGAACCAAGCACTTCTCTCATGTCATGTAAAGCATGAGTTTGTTCTGACCACTGGTCGCACCACTGAACTGACCACTGTGTCTCTGACTTGTGCTGAACCAAGCACTTCTCTCATGTCATGTAAAGCATGAGTATGTTCTGACCACTGGTCGCACCACTGAACTGACCACAGTGTCTTTGTGTTGTGCTGAACTAAGCACTTCTCTAATGTCGTGTCAAGCATGAGTATGGATTCGAACAACCAGTGTGTTGGTCCAGTGCACCGAGTTAAAAAAAGTTTTAACCTTTTAAATATTAATACTAGTTCTAGCAAACCAATGCTTAAATATTCGTTAGCCAATGAAACCACTGAAATATTCAAATTTGGTCAAGGGGGTTGGGCCGTTTTTTTTATTTATGTCACTAACAATTGTTTGTATAAATGATGCAAATCTTTTCCATTGTTTCAGGTACGCTTACCAATTACAATTATTCTGGTAATCTGAGTAAGTATTTACTTTCAATAAAAATTAGCCTCTGCTCATATACTACACTTATTTTAACTGCTCGATTTATTAATTAGTCATTTTGATAACTCACAGTCTTGCTATCACAATAATATTGCATGGATTTTTATTATATTGAGTACAAAAACCAAGAAAGAGTGATATTGTAGTTTTCATAATAGTTTGTTAACACGCACGAATATAAAAAAAAATTGATCTATGTTTTACACTACCGTTTTGTTTTTCTGTTTTTTTTTTTTTACCGTTAATCAATAATTTTTTATTCATATTATATCCCTGTTATACATTATAGATTTTAAAATAAACTCCTCGTAATTTAAATCAAAATGAATTAACAAGGCTTTTCTTGTAACAGATAATTCGAGACTTACTTTGTTTCTTTGTTGTAATTTATGAACGCGTAATCGAATCAGAGAATCCAAAGTTTATAATTATAAATCTTAGTTAAACAAAAAGGGTCTTAAACGATAAGCTTGCACAGTAATTACATCTTAATCACATTCCAGTCTACAACAAGCTTAATAAAATCTCGAGAATCTTCTGTTTCTCTAAGCCGTTTTGTGTTTTGGAAAGAAGGCAATGACTTAAGCAAATGGTTAAATAGTTTTAGCAAAGTTTATCGCTGTTTATTACTTTCTTATCCACAACGTTGGCTTCGCTAAATAAATAAATCTTAATTATTAAAATCTATAACTTATAAACAAAGATTTTCTTTACCTTGACTCTGGTAGTTCTGTAACGCCTTACAGGTTGATGAATCCAGATGAATCACCTGAAAGAATTACTTGACCGAATCAAAGTGAAATAACATTTCGTTTATATATTTAAGTGTTCAAACCTACACCAAAATTAAACCTAAAAATAAAAGCCGGAAGTTTGAACTTAAATATAAATTCACAATCCCTTCCTCATATATAAATTAAATGGGTTTACTTTCTTCTAAATTTAACACATTTACAACGCTACGCTTATTTTACACAATTTATCAGAGGATTGTATTTAATTGGTACTTGCTTCTCTAAAATGTTAGCTACTCTAAGCGAATAAAACTTCATTCTCAACTACTATAAATTTAATTTAGCTGGAAGTCTAAAACTATATGGGTAGTCACCGTATCTATGTAGTAGACTCATTATATTCACATGCGCCATATGAAACTCTCTCACAAGATCAATTTCGGTAGTAAATTTAAATAAAATCACCATATGAACATTTTTATTGTCAATAAGACTATGATTGAACCACTCAAGACTTAGTATCCGTGACGCCTCTAACAAGTGTCTTCTCGTAGCATCAGATCATTTCCAGAATCGCCGTGATGCAGTGTGCAGTGTGAGGGAAAGTGGATGACCTGAATGTAGTGTATCCACTGTCCACTGTCCAGTGTCCACTATCGGTTTGTGTGTCATTGCATGTGTTAGATGGAGATGGCGGCGTCACATCCATCACCGGCCTCGTTATCACCTGTTATCTCCTGACCTTGGCTATTGGCGGGAGATTAATGGACCGCTGCAAGAGAGAAGTGACACCGCGATCATCATCCGTCATGTCGGATAGCGGGTTGTTCGTTAAACAATACTTAGTATAAATCTTACTTAGATATATGATACTTTCGAAACATTTGAAGAGTCAAAGAAAGTTTAATGTTTTCACATTGTAGTAAGAAAGTGGAGATGTATGGTTTATTTTTTTTATTTGTGGTAACAGATATATACAACAAAGACCTTTAATTTTATATGCATATCAAACAATGCTTACATTAAGACAAATTTCAGACTCCTAGCGAGCCGTCCCCCTGAAGAGGTAGCGCATCTTTGAATAATGTGTTAAAACGATCTTAATGCCCAGTAATCTGTGTACCAAGTATAGAAACTTTATCTATATAATTTTTTGAGATATGTAACCGTAACGGGACTTTTTTCCACCCTGTATATCTATAATTATAATTAATATTCTTTATTTCAGTTATATAACTGGTAATTTTCAATACTGTATTTGCATAGAATGCTTTCGCTGCAATAATCTTTTTTTTATTCGCTATATATAGGAACTAAATATGTTCTTGCAAGCGAACTTTTGTTTTTGTTCCAACGCTATAAAGACACAACAATTTAATGTAAATTCATGGAAATGTAAATAGTGTACGATAAAATGTCTTATTTTACCCGAAATATTTTAAAACCTGATGTTGGGAATGATATTGCCACCTAATAGTTCTTTCTATAACGAGATGCGTAACAATGTAGTTAGAAAAATTTAAGAAACATTACGAAAACGATGTGGTAAACCTAATAAAATGTTGGACAATTATATGTTGGGAGTACTTACCACAAGTACGGCACGAAGATCCAAAACAGTTTAAAGTAGCAGTAAAACAAAGCGGGTCAGCTGTATACTGCAGTGTAGTGGATGTTGTGACGTACACATGCAGATGCACGGGTAACCCACATCCCCGCCATCAAATGCACATCGACACACATCTGTAATTGTTCAGACTGTAACTACCGGTGTTTACAATCGGTTTAGCGGCGGTCGTTCCCTATGAAAGCGCCGTTGGCTTTCTTCCTCTCCGCTACGAGTCGATCGCTTCTCCAGCGCCCAACAAAGTATGTGAAAAAGTTCATACATTTCTGAGCTGACTGAATGACTAATGGTGTGGCTGAAATAAAAGGTTAATGCTATATAAACGAAGATTGTATAAATACTTCCTCGCTATAAATAGTTCCTCGCAGTGATAACAATGAAGGGCTTACGAAACAGTATAGGCACATCTGCAGCACGGAATAATATTATGTTTCGCCATAAATATGTAGCGTATTGGAACCTTTTTCTTGGTAATAGCTTTCTTGAAACTTTTTTTCATATGAAGGGATTTTCATAAACTTGTTAATTTAATACGTTTTAATATAAGTGAAACCTTATGCATATCTCAAGCTTGATCATTAATTACAAATCTAACATTTTGTAACAGATGGTATTAATAAAAACGAGAGGTCGTCCAGTGGTCGAAACTCGACCAAAAATATGTAATTTAAACTTACTCACTTCTCTATTTTCACCCCACACTGTAAATAAAACATGTGATTGGAGTTTCTTCCATTTGTTTTGATTTTCTGTTTATATTTCGTTGTTATTTCGTCACCAGCATGGCAACGCATAAGATCCATGTAAATTTTTTTAAATTTTTAAACTCATTTTTTGTGCTTATCTTTGAGCCTATTTAAATTTATAAAGGGATTCTGCACACCTACAGGAAAATAGCTTCCTAACGGTATGCGTAGATTTACCCCACGATGCACACGAGCTGAGAAAAAAGGTTTTAAAGAAACATGCTTGCCTATTAATATATAGATAGATGTTCAACAAATGGTATATGATAAAAATAGCTAAAACTGAATTCTTATTGCAATAACATAACAACTTAATGGCAACAAGGGCGCAACTGTTTGTGAAAATTTCCTTTTTTATCCTGAATAATAAGAACCGAAGGCCGAATTTCAGCCTACTAGCTAGTCGGGAAGTTGGGGATTAATCAGTGAGAAAGAGGGATTTTGATTTCATACGTTTATTACGTATCGTTTTTTCGATTTCGTAACCACAAAAATAGAGTATGATAGTAACTGTATCCGCTGTTTGTAACTGCTATTGTATGAAACATAAATTTGACATTACATTCTAAATTCTAAATTCTAATTGGACCCTTGAATGTCTCCCTGCTCTATTCCTGCTGGCTGTCCTCTCTAAACCAGTCATACGGACCACGTAGGTTGTAAATATGTAGGTCATGATAGAGGCAGTCATCATCACAGTATCAGTGTTTCCCTGACACATTGACCGAGGATGTTGTCGCCTCTCTGTGTCGACAATTAGGACCATCTCTGGGAACTGAGCCGCGCCCAACTACTCTGAGAACTGTGAAACAGTTATGTCGAGAACAAGGACAATCCAGTCACAAGTAATTACTCTAATCGTTATTATATTTAGATCTCATGATTGCAATCAGGCTGATGACGTGTGATGTATCATTAGTAACTCAAACATCTTCGTAACTCGTAACTAAACCCTTTATGCACAGATACATTTCCTTCTAGAAACTGTATTTTAAAATCCTCTTGGTATAATTGGTGTAAGGTAACCTAATAAGAAAAACTTAAATTGTAGTTGAGTAGATATTTTGTTCCTTATAGGTTTTAATGTGCGCGTTTTAACGTCACTAGGTTTTTACATTTTTATTATTCTGCATTTAAAACCCTGGTCTAACGTCGAACTTTTGTTATATAACATCATTTATTAATAACCAAATGGTAAATGGGAACATAATCGATCTTTAGGTATCAAACTTTTGGCAATTAGATTTTAAGTCTATCACTAACCATTCAGCTACTAGGATAGTTGTTTTTTTTTCCATTTGCGATTACTAGACATTGTATACAAAACATGTTTAAATCTTAATATTTATTTTTTGTGTATAAAGAACGTTCGTAGTTAAGGAAGAGATATAAAAGATGTCCCCATCGCCACAAACAGTCGCTGGAGCAGGTGGCCTGCGGTCATGTTGCAGTGTAGAGGTTATTAGGGTCTAAATGGGGTTTATGACGTTTGCCTGTGTATTAAATTCGGCTTAGGACACTAGCTCGACTAATTGAATCTCACAAAACACACTTATACACTTGAGTCAGTATTCTCAATTTTGTATACAGATGTGGATTTAAGTCACGTTTAATGTTATCACTACCGAATTAAAATATATTCTTGGTATGTATTTCAATTATGTACGTATGATTCAAATAAATTTAAATTGCGTCAATAATCTAGAGGCTTAAAGCAGATAGAAATCAGTGATATATTTAAATTGTAGGTTATTATCACAGTCTTACACACTTACACAATGGTTGATTATTCGACGGATTAGTATAAAGTAAACTCTTCACAAAAATATAATTTTATTAACATTATTACATAGCATTATAACATTATTCTACTATTTTAGTGTATTTAGGAAACCATGTTCGATTCCCTTTAATTCATCAATGACCAATATAGAATGCACGAACCAATTAGCGTTTGGCCGTAATCAATGCATATTGCAATCTAAACATAGCAAGTACTCGAAGGCTTAATTTTCAAATACAAATAAATATATTTACCGTTGTTTTGTTGCCATGCAAGAGACGAGGCTCTAAAAATTTCACTTTTTTTTATTTTTATTTTTTTGTAATTATATTGAGATGCTTTTCTTTAATTCTGATAATGCATCCTGTAGTCTCATTAAAGGTAGGCACAAATATATATTTAATTTGTCTCTAAATACAAAAACACTTCTTTCTCTTTATTTTTTTATGTCTGGTAGCGCAGAGGTTACCGTATCGGAGCAAGAGATGCGGGTTCTTTTCCCTGTATATTGGGGTTTGTGCTGCTATCCTATACAAGGGTTTGATGTCCTCATCACTTGTAACAATGGTGGCTGAACCACTAACTAGGAGGTGATGAATAGCGTGACGTATCTGTTGACAAAATATCAACCTATTACTAAGATCCGGCAGCACAACCCCGAAAATAGTTTCTAGTATCGTGTTCCTGGCATTACACAACGACCGACCTTGTCCCGGATCCGGACATGCGGTTTGTGGGGAAACCAACGTGAGTCATTAACATCCGAGTATCGTGATCCGCGATTTAGCGGAGATCTGGTAGCGAGGAAGCTCAATTTGTACTCATAAAGCTCGGTCTGTATAAATCTCCACGTCAGTGAAAGTACGATCTCGAGGGGTGGTCTTGAATTTTGAATAGTGACCGACGTCTTGTGCGTGACTCCGATATCATCTCCTGAGCTGGACCGTGCGAGTTTATCATGTACCGATGTTACTACATTTGCTTATTTGGGAAGTAAAAGTAAGACCACAAAATTAGACATGAATACTGAATAGAGTAGTGCCACTATCCTTTTCCATATTATTATTGTTTTTATGTTCAAGGTAAGTTACAGCTTATATCACTATAATATTTTGTCATCATGTGACGGGCCGCCACTAAGTTTATTTTTACCTAATTACGAACTGGAATAGTATGGAGGCGAGTAAGATGCCTTGTGTAGCTTTGAAACTAAGATCAGCATTTCCTTGAGCCAGGTTAGTTATTAAAAGATCGATAATCAAGGACACCTGCCAATTTTCAAACCATGAAAAAGCTGTTATTTTTTTTAGGAATAAACCGGTGGCCTTTAAACCTAATAAGGAATGCACTATAACTACTCTGCTACTTATGTATTTTATTATCATTACAAACCTTTATACACTTGGAATGTGGGGAATGAAAGGTTTTTTGAATGCCCTTAAATCACTTACAACTCATGTTTGTGAAATGTCTTTTGTAACTGTCAAACAATGTTACTTTGAGACAATATGCGGTAGCGACAGCAGCATCACACAAACATCCGACAGTGAGGTAACACGTTCGCTTGTTGCGACATTTAGGCGGAACTGTACAACAAAGTGAGGAGTTATGTAACGTAACGGTTGGCGCAGAATATGAATTTACAATTGCAAATAGAAGTGGGTCCCGACATTAGCATAATGACATCGTGGGTCGGTCACTTTCGCTGTCGTCGCGGAGGCGTCAAGGCCGCGTTACATCATCTCCGCGTCTAGCGGTCGGTACACTTCCTGCTGGCTGGTCATCAAACTGAGCTGATCACCAAACTGAGCTGATCACCAAAGTGAGCTGGTCATCACACTGAGCTGATCACCAGACTGAGATGATCATCCAACTAAGCTAATCATCTAACAGAGTTGTGATAAAGCTGGTCATCAGACTGAACTTATCATCACACTGAGCTGTGTACATTCAAATTGGTCACTGGTTAGAACAGTTTATTTGAATAAACCAATAGAAATCGAACATTTATAGCGAGAAAGCCTATTACATAGAACATACCACCTCTAATGTACACTATAATATGTAGAGTTATTCATACTAGAACTTAACTAAAATCATTGAAGAAGTTTTTTTTACCACAAATTGAATTTAACAACTTATATTGAAAACTCTGAAATATCTTCACTTTATAACAGATACTTAAAAGTAAATTAAATTTATTTATTTGTTATTTGATCATATGTTTAATATTACTCTAGGTTCATAAGCAACGCATTGACATATACTTTATTTGTCTGTGATTTTTTATGTGTATACATAATCTTTGATAAACAAGTAACAAAAAGCACTCAACAACATTCTACATCTCAAAGTTTAGAAGTCTGTAGGTGCAGGTAAACAAAATATATCTTCAAGCTTTATAGTTTGTATTATTATTTTTAAAAGAAAATAATAACATCCATTCTGTACGTTTTAACTCGTGTGTAATAATAAAATGTATAAGTACGATATGTAGTATATTTTTTTCAAGAAAACGAATAACGTATTTTCATTAAGAATTCTTAATAAAGTCTTACCTTGGTAAAAGCATTGTGCAAAACATGTTTGAGGAAGGTAATTAAGTTTACCAGCATTTTAAAGTGTCCGTGATGAAAATATCATCTCCCCTGCTTGAGGAAAATAACCTTACGCTTGGCTTAACTCCCAGCACATACAGGGTAATCAAGTGTTCTCAAATTTAACATTTTAATTTATAACTTTATTCCTCAATTAGTAATTATAAGTATTTGTAACGTGTATCAGAATTTTAATTCATGACTAACGTCTTAAAATAAATATCCCTATTAGGCTTCAAATATAATTTTATTTTTATTTTTTATTATAGAATATAAGAATGGTAATTATTCAAATACTTATATAAGAAAAAAGTTGTTATGCGATCCGGGATGGTATTCTCCATGATCGGGTAAAGTAATAACTGTGCGGTATATACAATTAAACTAGAGGTCATCCAGTGGTCGAAAACTCGACCAAAAATATCTAATGCACAGGTTTCTCTATTTTCACCCCACGCTGTAATTAAAACATGTCATTGAAATTTCTTCCATTTTTTTTGTTTATATTTTCTGTTTATACTTCGTTGTTATTTCGTCACCAGCATGGTAACACATAATAAACATGTTAATTACTTTAAATTTTAAATTCATTTGTTGTTCTTATATTTGAGCCTATTTAAATTCATAAAGGGATTCTGCACACCTACAGGAAAATATATTTTTAACAGTATATGTAGATTTTTCCTGCGATGCACAGGAGCTAAGAAAAAAAGGTTTTAAAGAAACATGCTTGCCTATTAGTACAATAGATATCTATGATATTGCTCCTCAGCCGATCCGTCCTCTATACCGCTATGTTTAATATGCGATACTCTTCAGTCACGAGATCAGCTAACGTCGTAAAATCAACACTTCTATTCAGCTGTTTTATGACGTCAGTAAGGATGTGCTTGTTGTTTACTTTAAAACTACCGGTTTTAAAATGTTATTTGTGTCTAGAGAGCGAATAAATTTAGAGCAGTAATAAATAAAATATTAAAAGTTCAAAGAAAAGTGAATTGAAACAAGCATTACTTTGATTCTTATTGTAGTATGAATAAAATGGTATTTTGTGAATAAATGTACATCTGCGAGTGTACAGCTTTTCGTCTGTTATTTTTTCTCACTTGTTCAGAGTAATAGGTTATATGGTTATATTAAACATCCCCAGTTTTTGTGAATATTGAACTTGCTTGTGAAATTGTTTCACAAGCAAGTTCAATATTCTTTAAAACTGGGAATGTTTAGTAAAACTTATTTTACTGAACAAGTGAGAAAAATAACGAACGAGAAAGCTGTTCACTAGCAACTGTACCATGGAACACATAATTCACACACATTTATTCAAAGCAGGGTATCTAATCTCTTATATAAATTGTTATTATTATTTTCATTGTATTAAATAATATTCAGTAATATAAAACGGTAAATATAGTCTTCGGTTATGTCATCAATGTTATTTTTTAAGTTAACCGAGTAAAAATTGAGGATATCCGTTGTCGTATATCTTTTATTATTTATGCCTCCATTTTCATATTTACATTCAGTATCAAAATGTGATTTGTTCTTCAAAACCACTGATACAAAAATGTTTTATTTACCTATTTACTAACATTAGTTTCCAATCGATGTAATAAACATTTATTTGTTTAGTTATGTTTTAAATTGGACTCATTTTTAATTTCTTAAACTCTCTCTATCTACTTATTATTTTAAAATCAATTTTAATTTTCCATAAATTCTGATTTTTTTGTTCACTTTATACAGGGCGTTTATAAAAGAATCATCATGTTTTAAAACATTTTATTGATGTTATTGTTAAACAAATACGGGTATGAAACATATCAACAAAAAGGATAGCTCCTAAATTTTTCATAGATACCCCTACAAGTGCTCAATGTGCCGTCCATTAGCCATGGAGCGAGTTTTCAATATATACTGTAAATTGTCCCATACACTGGCTAGCATCGCAAGGTTGGTTGATTCTACGGCACTGTGAATTCGTCCACGGAGCTTTTGAAGCGTTTGAGGCATTGGCGGTACATAAACATTATCTTTTACATAGCCCCATAGAAAAAAAAAACCACTCATCGTAAGATCAGATCTAGGCGGCCATTTGAGAGGGGTCAACTCATTATCGTTACATCTGCCAATCCACAAATGAGGTAGCTCCTCATTGAAGTTACGAACATAGATATTAAGGCGGAGGATGAGTCAGAGTTATAAAACTAGCAATACCACCTTAAAATTATTTGGTATATAGGAGGAGTCTGTCTAAAATGCCTCCGAAACTCAAACTGGACGGTTATTAAAAATGAACTTGAGTCATAATGAAAAACACAAAATGTTTTTTCTTGAATTGTAATCATTTTGAAAATGATGCAAACACGTCCAAGAAAATAACCAGGACTGATTATTGAACAGCTGATTATAAAACTTGGAAACATGCTTTTTAAGCACATGTTTCAAATATTAATGTGGGACAAGGATTGGCTGAGGTACATGCCATTAAAACCTGATGATTCTTTTATAAACACCCTGTACTGTTTTATAAATACCCTGTATCTGAAATAAAATGTCCGTAAACCGTGTTTTGTAATCTAGTTTGTACTGACAAGCGCTCGAGAATATAGGTATTTCGATTGATTGGTATATTTCATCTTAGTCTTCATCCATAGTTACTATTACTCATTTAAATAACTCGTAGGTTGTGTGAAAGCAAGTTTGTTGTTAGGTTACAGTACTTGATGCTGTTGTTGTTAGCATTGTCATGACACTCAGCCACTCGAAGGTGTTACGCCTTGTTACACTCAGTGACTGTGAGGATCGCGGAAGGAAGTAACGTCACAAGTCTTGGTGACAGTAATTAGCCCAGCATCAGCATTATGCGAGCACAACTAAACTACACTCAACACAATACACTTTCCCTATTGTGGTGCTAACACCTTCCGGGCTTTCCATAATTTATAGTAATTTCTTTTCCTCGCGGGCAGATACGAAACTCGTTCTGAAAACCATTACAATGCAACATTCGTAATCGATTTCGATATTTCAGAGAGTCAGACAAATATATTGCGGCAAGTGAAAGTTTACAACTTTGAGCTCTTAAAGATTCCGCAAGTGAAATGAAACTGTAGCTATTATTGCGCTAGGACAAGGTCTTTACACTGCAGGACTTCTGACCTGAATGCGTAGGCTCAAATCCAGCATATCGCCAGTTATTTTAGCTATGGTGGTTTTTAGCTGTGGTTTTTAATCTCGCCTTAAGCTGTCCGTCCCTAAGAAGAAAATTTAATAGGACAGTTTTTACAGATGTATAAATCCTTCTCACTATTAAAAGACCTTGACTAAAAGCATAGGGTATTTCTGTAACCGTTTCAAATTACACAACAAAAATATGAAACCACTAGTAATCCTAAAGATATATTTACTAGCTGATGTATACAACCAGAATTAAAATAGCTATATGTTGAAGATCGGTAGCTCTGATAAAATGTGGAACCATAATCAATAAACCTTCTACAGTTTACTTGCTAATAATTATTTAATAAACATCAATGAAAGCGTAAAGCTATTTCGGACAATTTTTTAATTAAATTTGGTATTGATATAGTTTTTTAAAGCCCCTAACACATTGATTAAAAATATTACAAGACAGTTTTTAATCACTGGTACATTTTTCGTTCAGAATTAGATGTTTAATTAGATAATTATCTTTTGAGATATTAACTCGGAACAAGTGTGTCATTAGTCACCATAAAATTCGAAGGCTATCGAAGCCGACGATCGGGTTAAAGCGCGGATAAAATGAGCATAATTAAGAGGCGAGACGCTGATGCGCCGATAGCGCGGCTGAGCTGAGCTAGGCCAGGGGAACCACTGGGCAGCGTAGACTTTCCCCGTCCCGACATTTAGACGTAACTCTCGCCCTGCCTTGTCCCTGTGACTCTAATGACCTCACTACGCTCGATAATTGGTAACACTGTAGGAAAGTATAATGGTAAACCCATACTTTCGCTCAAATACGTTTTAATTAGGAGTGCAATTTATTACAAGAGTGCAAATTGTACAGAAAGTAAAAGGTACCGGAGCATTGCCTAGGTCAGTGGAATTTGTAGGGAAAATATGAATATATTGGTATTCTTTCAGAACTATGAGTATTATTTCATGAATTATAGATTATGTATGAGATGCATTTCTTATCTGTGTTAAAAAAATGTAATTTCACACAAGGAAATTGAAATTCATGCAATAATACTGTGGATATTTTAGGAGATGAAAAGCGTATTGTCACCTCATAACGCCTTGAATGTTTGATATATTGAAAGAGAAGCTTCCACATCCAGAGAGACTGTGAAATCTTCCTCTTTGACAAAATTGTCCGATCCGTCAGGACAAGCTACAATTGAAACCGACAGCTACACTCAGTAGATCATTAACATTTACTATATCTTTAGCTATCTACCTATTTACATTTTTAATTACGCAGTCCCGTATTATTTGTAAAATTTTAAGAACTTAATTATCTCCAAAATTATTGGCTACAAATAATACAAATCCTCATTTAGAAAATAAAATAACTAATCAGAGTTATAGTAGTCTATACACCTACTTTGCTATTCGTGGTAATTTGACACATGTCAATGATGAAGCTCAGAGTAATGCTTCTGTATATTATGATTGCGTTACCTGATTTGGTAATTTAAGTGTATACAATATATGAGAGCAGTTTCAGCTATTTAGGTCGAGAGAGTGTTAGAAAGGATCAATGCAGTAATACAACTTTTATGTGAGGTGAGGGCAAGTGCGCTTGGATCATTTATTCATAAACTGCCGCGCCATCTATTGCTAGAAGAGCCTCAGAAGAGACATAAAGCTTGAAAGACTGTTACAAAGGAACACTGACGTGATGTTTTTCAGCTAGACGATGGAAAATATAGTGATAATTTCATTTAATATCTCACAATTATTTATACTGAAGAGTTTTTAGGTTTGAGGTAATTAGAAGTTACACTATTAATTAGCTCAGGAAACAGCAAACTGATGGAGTTTAATTTTAGCTGAGAGAAAATGGACCATTGTTATTTATAAACTCCCACACTGCTGCTGTATTCCTAGACAAATTTATGAGCTACTGAGACATTGAGCTTAGGAACGAGCTGGGATAGAATTGTACAGTGATGCAGTGAGCAAATGTAGTTGCGTTATTTATTAATTACCTGCTACACTATACATAAATACAAATCTGCTGGAACTAGGTCAAGGTAAAATAAGGTAAAATACGTTAAAGGTTATTTTAACGTATTATCATTTTTCATTTTCATGTTTTGTTTTTGAAATATTGACATTTTAAATAAAATAGTTGTAATATTTCATTAAGAAAGCTTGGTAACAAAAAACGGATTGCGGCATTGAGTTCAGCATAAAAAAGTTATTAAAAATGACGGGTCACAACACCACCTTCATATTTAAAATAATTTATATAATTTCAAAATGGCGGCCGAAAAAAATACATTCCTCATAACCAATTGAAAATAGGTTGACAATGACTGGTGGTGTATACTTATCTTTATCTAGCTCTATTTTGCGATTATAGTCTTAGTTTGTAACTGCACAATGTTAAAACGGGCTGCGTAAAAATCTAGTTTGAAACAATGGGTCACAATCCTACCTTTACATTTGAAAAAAAAACTTTGTATCCAATATGGCGGATCCAAGATGGCGGCACAAAAATTTTTACCCAGTCAAAATGAAGTATTTACTACTCTACAATGATCTGACGTGGTCCGGAGTTGATATATTAAGAAATGTAGAAAATAGTAGGGGGGGGGGACTTATTTAAAACTCACCCTGTATAGACCTCAGGTGACTTCTTTGGCTCCATTAAAACAACATAATCACTTTTATAAACGAGGAAACGACGTACACAAGCAATAATTGTCACGGCTTAGTACAAAAAGGTGGTTTATTAGTTAACCATATCAGTTCAATATATTTCTAGGCAACCGGCTGTTTAATACCATCACTTTAGGAGTAGGTAGTTTATGCAGTTATACAGATTTATAGCATCATCTACTCTTAACTCAACCATAATTGATTAATTTGCTCATTTGGAAGATGTGTGAAAAGAGTATTTTGTATAACCTTTATACTAAACTATTCCTTAGATCGTGTAGGTATTTTTGATTGAGAAATACATTTTAATCACATATCAAGTCACACCACACTCTAAGTACATTCCACCTTGATTCAGTTGAATATTTCTCCGAGAAAGACTGCACCAGTGTTACTTATGCACTAGCCGAAGCTATTTATCACTTGCTTAATCCCTGAGGGATACTTCCGTTTGCATCGCCAGCAATGGCTTAGCATGAAACTGGTGGTAATTCATCTTTATTAAAAAAATCGTACGTAAATAGGAGATTTTAATTAATCGTGTTGCATTTTTCAAGTCAATTAAAATTTTAAACGTGACAGCGTCATACTCCAACAATTAGAACATTAAAATAAATTTAGTATTTTTTTTTTACAAATACAAAAATTGTGCTTAAAACTTATAAATAGTATTATTAAGTTAATGTTTTATCATTGACTATTAATAGTCAAAGGTGTTATATTCGTGTGTGTTGTAAGTCACACACAAGTCAAGGTATAGGATTTACAACAGATCCGCTGGTTATTGGTTCTCACACGATGGTTGTGTATTAGCAAGAAATAAACCCAGATCACGAGTTTCCCCAGGGTAGAGAATTAGCAGCTGATTGTTTACACTGTTATTGAGTTATCGCTCCCCCTCCCACCCATCGACTTCCCCCTCCACCGACAAAGTCTCCTCCGGTCTCAATCACAACTTTTGTTATTTCCCTCCAGCCATAAACTAAAAACTCAATAAAATACCGAACTTTTAGATTAAGAATTTATGGATTTCCCCTTTCCTTTTAAGATATTAGGATATTGTTGTTTGGAGCTGACTGTATTATAGAAGACGCGCGGTCAAGTAATAATATGAAAAGCAAATGCGGTACGACTTCAAATTGTTCAGTTGAATGGGATTATATTAAACAAACGCTTTAAATCAAAATCTTAGGAGTTAATTTTTCCTATAGTTACCTGATAAAATGGGGTTCCTTGTACTGATTATAGTACAGAAAGTTGTTAACTGCTGCATCTAGTTACTTTTTCCACACTCTGAATACTTTTGCCGCACTCTTTTTTCCGCATTCCAGTATTCCAATCAAACAACACAAAACAGCGTGCTTTTATTAGGCACTTAATGCGTGTACGCTTGAAAATAGGTTGTCAACACTTAAGACACTACGACTACGATCAGCTGGTGCAGCGTTTCCAATTTCGTTCAATGCCTGGCTTAAACCTAACCTAAAAAGTAAAAACGTGTTGTATGTTGTTTAAAAGACAATTATTTATATGCTTTATAGTAACTGTAGGAAAAATACAAAGTGTAATACGAGTGCAAAGTTCATTTGCTGCACTCAAGAAACATTTGAAATTCAGTTAACATTTCTCTCATGTGCAGCAACAAGCAACTTCGTACACTTTTACACAAATAACTATTTTACGCTAGTACCGCACAGGTTTAGTTAGGAATAACTCACAACAATAGAAAAACGCACAATAATCAAATGCGTATATTGCTACAAATGTTTGAATGAAATAATTCTACTTTCACTTAAACGAGGTTATTTTCAAATCACTTACTGATATTGTCAGGCTATACAGGATTACCGATTCTCGGAAAATCTGTTTATTGCATATTTAAAGGATTTTACGAAATTCAACTCAACCATTGTTTAACATATGTAAGGGATAATAATCAGTTGTTAAGACTTCAGACTGATATTGCAAAAACCTAGACACAAGGATGGCGAATGGTCAATAAAGCGTTTTAATAGCGAGGAGTCGCATAAATAACAAACTCCGCACCTCGCAAAACACCCACCTAGCTGTGGACTATAATAAACAACAATGTCTGCGATGTCGTTATAATGAAACTGCTGTAACAACTAACTTCGCTAATCACCTTGCTTGTTAACAGTCACATTAACATCTTGTACACTAGTTTACAACCTACTCCCTCCAATCACTGCCACTTTTTAAATAAATTAATAACTTACTTATACACCAGATATAGCCCGGGCTAGTACAGTATTTATCGTACACAACAAGTGTTAAACCATGTTGTTCTGTTAATACGGTTTAGGTCCCTTGTGCTATTGTGGCTAAGAAACATTTAAAAACATCTAAATAAGCTATATTTGGGGAAATTTTGCTGTCATAATGAAATAAAGTAGCATGGAAACCAAATTACTAGTCATTTTTGCTTCAACTGACCTTTTAAAAATCTGAAGGATGTCTTAGTAAATTGGTTTATAAGTTAGAATTAAAATGGAAAATAAACTATTTTCGTACTGTTTACAAGTGTTGCAACGTAATAATTTCCATGCAGTGATAGGGAAAAGAATTTGTATCTACTTTCCAAAATCATATATAGTAATACGATTATCTCATTTTCTATGTTATGAATCGATCGTATGCCAATGCACACAACTGTAAACTTTTAACTTTTTACATCCATATATAAATGGGTATGAACCAGCCAGCACTGCTACCAACCCTGGACCGAAAATACAACTACAACCCAAACCTCGGAGTGGACCTAATTAAACCAAGTCGTCAGTGCGCGGTGCGTTCTGCGTTGTTTTGTCGCTTTATCTGACACTATCAACGCGTCGACGCACATCTAGCGCATGCGCACTGCACAACACTACCTCTTGTTCCACTTTCTGATTACACCTCAACTAGAGAGTAATTAATTAACAGCCGTGACTGTCCACATGACTATTGCGGTGAGAGTTTCGGCTGGAAATACTGTTTAGCCATAAACGATAGTCGGGGTCATTGTTTCTACTATTGTTCTCCTTATTTAGCCTACCAGCTAATTAAATGGTAATGGAGTGTAAAAATTCAATCTGCAATTAAAATAACAATGAGAAATTACTTCACGAAAGCGGATTGCTTTAGAGTTCGCGGTGTTACAGATATTGTAAGCTGTATGAACAAAATTGAAAGATATCTTGTTTTGCATCATACCACTAGTTTTACATAAATTAATGGTGATAAAAATGGATATAAGTTAAATTTACACCTATACGTCTTATTTGTACACATAGATACTATTTAATTTCGAACAACTAACCGATTTAATTTCGAGGTAGATTGATAGTATCATTGGCTATTGGATACTGAGTCAAATATAGTAGCAAAACACTACATAAAAGCAGAACAGATTAAGAATATTTAAATTTTAGTACAGCTAAAGACACCAAGCTGTGGTAGGGGTATTCACAGCGAGTTCCCTGGCGAGAGATTATTAATGATGTCAATTTTCAACGCTTTAAAGCCTCTTTTCAATTGGGATCGAGCGTATAAAATATTAGGCGGCTCAACATGCAGGGAGATATTCAATGAACAAGAGCCTGGAGCTTTCTCCGTCCTCTCATCACAAAAACTGGCCAGATTTGATTGTATTGACAGAGGAGAAAGCGTTAGTTTGGGCTACCGTCGAGAGGACAGTATCAGGGGACGGTTGATAGTGAAGTAGGGCCTAGGGGACAACGAGTGGCCTTAATAAGTAACTCAAACCTATCACTGTCCAAACCTCACGCCTCTTCGAGTTGGTAAGTCGGTACTTCTTTTGTGCATGAAAACATCAAGAAATTATTTTTTAGTATAACTGCTTGATAATGTTACTAAAAAGTATGATATCGAACGTTGATAAAAATTGCATGGTTACGCCTAAGAGCATAGGAGCCCAACAAACCTTTGCAAGATGTTTTGATCCATTTAAAACAATATTTTATATCCGAGTTTTTCATTAACAGTAAGTTTATCATACAAAAATGGAGATATAAGTGGAGATCATATCAGGCGTGTCAAAAGTATTTTTCACTGACACGTCAACTGTCAATGTGTAATGACAACCGTGTCAAGTTCACTGGCAGTTCGTGACAATCGCTTGGCACAGATCTGTTTGATAATGACCTTCATTGGTAAAAATGTGTCAACGTTCATGAGCATAATGATGGTAGGATGCGGGTGATATATAGGTCAAATGATAGCCCACCGAGTTAAAATTAGAATATCCAATTATATTCTCACTTGTCTACAATTGGTACTTTTCTCAGTTTCACAATTTTTTTTTTTACTTTTTTCGACTCTATTAACGTATGATATATATTTCGTGAGGTCTGCAACACGGAAACATATCTGCGCCAACGTATTCTTATAAAAATCGGCTCATGTCCACTAGCAAGTATCTACCATAGAGAACCAACCGGCAACTAATGAAGGATGATAAGTCATCGTCCAATGCAATCTCGGCAAAGTCTGGATATTCTTTCACCAGTATAAACGATACCTTAATCCCTTGAACCATCAAAAGCACAGTAGGCGGACGCAACTCTCCTATGCGGTGTGGGATGTGTTAATTAAGTTGATGTGAGTAGGTGCAAGTCCTGGAAAATCGATTGAGAATTCGTCCTGAATAATATAAATGACTGACACAAAAAGTCATACAACGACCGATCGTCCAATGCGAGGATTATCACCTGATTTAAAGAATTGACTCAAACAGATACAGTATCTAAATTACAAATACTATTTTATTATTTTTTGCCATGCGCTTAATAATAACCTCTATGCTTTTACTTCCTAAAATCTTCATGTCTTTTTCATTGAATATTCAAAGAGATATACAAATGGTGTAATAGGTAGGGAAGTGGGCCGTCTGTGGCGGGCGGTAGCAGTGTCACTCTCGATTAAGGCCACGTCTCATTCTTGTTGTCGAAATAGAAAGTTAACGAGGTAAGTGCTGCATTAATTCTTCGCCATAAATGTCTGAAGGATTAAAAAAGGATTCGATGCGAAGTGTGAAACCATTAGAAATGAAGGACGCGAGGGTAAAATGCTCGACGCGAAGTGAGCTGTGAGAGTTTCTCATGATTAGGCTACTTCTGAGTCAGAGACAATAGATAAATACGCACTTTTAAAGTTCAGATGGGATTTAAGAAACTGTTTATCGGCTGTAAATGTAAATAATAAATGTCTATAACACTGTTAATACAATTTCCTGCCATCATTTGACGTTTCTAAAACAGGCTAATTAAATTAAATTTATTTCGAGGTATATTTGTGTTGTTTCAAGGTATTCAAACTTAATGTCAAATTTTGATCTTCAACTTAATTACGTGTAGTGTAACAAAACTTAGAGATATTTCAGAAAAAATAAATTTTCGTCATAAACAAGGTGATGTAATACGGTCGTAGGTTTAGCTGGGAAAATGTAAGTTCGTAGTACTTCACTCAGTCCCCCCTCAAGGGAAACTTCAAACGTATCACATAATATTATTTGCTCCCTCGTGAGTATATTCATATTCGTATTTGCCCGAGTTTACATAATAAATATTGCTTTCTATATTTAGGTTGAGTTAGTGAAGTATTAGTATACAAAAAACTTACCTAACAAATGTGTAAGCTTCAACCAAAACGTTTTATTTAATTTTTAGCAACAACAAAGTTGCTTCTTTATCTTATAATTGACTCAATTTTCTTGGTAACACATTAAATTTCGATGTGCATATATATATATAAAATATATATATATATAGTTAAGGAAACAGTACAATTCTGACCGGCTTGTACTATTCTGGCCGGATAGGTCAGAATTGTATAACTAGAGGTCAGAATTGTACTGTTTTACTTTATAAACGGTCAGAAATGTCCTGTTTCTGTACATGGTATCCTATTTCGTTCTGGACAGAGGAACATCCAGGTGAAAACATTTTAAATGGACAAACCTAATAACAGTTACACTCTAAATAATTTGAAAGTTCATCAACCAAGAGTTTTTGTTGGTTTTTTCTTATATACATTTTGTTGTTTTGATTTGTTAGGTATCCCGAATGTGAAATTAGATTACTTGTTGAAACAGGGTTTCAATTTGCTTGAATATTGACATCAGAGTACTAATAAAGGAGGTATAGAGAAACGTATTTTTCTAGTACTGTATTCGTTATAGAAACTAAATTGTAAAACTTGGATTTTAATCACTTAAATATATTAGGTTAAGAAGTTCTTAAATAATTCTTTAAATCCCATGTTGTGTGTTATGTGTGCTTCATAATAGGGGTTTACTTTTTTGTAGCTCAGTTTGACGGTTTAACACAATAAGTAGGAGTAATAAGTAGGAGGGGTTCTAGGTAAGTAGGAGTTTTGGTGTAAGTAGGAGTAATTAGGAGTGTTTGGTACATGGACATAAACTCCTTGTCCAGTAACAAGAAAGATCACACAAATCATGACCACTCGGCACTGTCTTCGTAGTTTGAGTTGCACCGTGTATCATTTGAAACTACCGTAAGCGCCTTTCACCCGCGGTGTAGTGGTCAAGCCACCCGCCTCTCTGCTGACGGTCGGTGGCGCGCGGGGTTGACACTTTCTTCCCTTAAAAACATGTATTTGCTATTCGAGTTAAGGTGCTTTAATTTTATCATTATTGAAGGGGTTTTATTCTTCCATTATTTTCCTTCATAATAGTTTATAAAGGTAACTGTTAATTGTGCCATTAAAGTTCATGAACAACCGTTAAAGACTGAGATACTTTGACTACGCCCTCAAGATGCTAACCACGCATAGTTATTATTTACGCACTGCGTTTTTGGGATCAAGTTAAGGCACTTGTTTTATTACGAATATGTTTCCATATTATCATGCCAATTTAGATTCTTTATTTGACTGCTTTAACTTGACAAATGAAATCGAGCGTGGTGTGACTATTTTTTTCCTCCTATTGGATAGACTATAGTTGCCAACTATACTGTAGAAATTCGCACTGATGTGAAAATCGCCTCTTCTTATGAAATTTATCTAACGTATAAAGTGAAGTGTGTACTATACAGAACCAGCGTCGAGTTTTAGAGTTAGAGCTTCTAGCCGCCAATGTTCAAGTGGAAAAGGAAATATCTGCTTACCGTGGACATCTCAATCGACACTAATAACTGTTTGGTTGATGAGCAAAATGTTTAATTAGCTTTGAAGTTTGAAACTTCTGAAATTGTATTTAAAACATTGAAAAGTGAGCATGACCGTTTGTTAAATGAATATAAGGTAATCCTAGCTTCCAACCGTAGGTTTCTTGTAGAAAATGACAGACTGAATAAATTAATACCGTACATATAAAATGAGCTTTCAAATTATGCAGATACGATTGAGTAACCTAAGGTTTGTTCTCCAGAAACAGCTCCAGACCAGTCTGTTGATGAGGAAATGTGGTTTCCTGATATTGTTATTAATTATCACTTCAATTGGTTTAATTCTGAAATCTGTTGATGTATAAAAGATTTCTTGTTTGTTGGTCTTTCTGTGAGTCATCTTTTAAAGTTGTTTGGTTCTGACGGGGTTCATGTTTAAAGGATTTAATGTTTGATAATCAGAGGTTGTACTGCAAAAGACAAAGTTCTCATGTTTATATACTTACACTGTAAAGCATAATAAATATTTATAGCTTAAGCTTGTGAGATAAAATAAGTATAACTGATTAAAAATTGAAGAAAATATTTGAAAGGATAAACAATGTAATTAGAAATTTAAAAAGTGAATGATTAACAGAAAATCATAACAAAACAATTATATAAACCCCTTAAATAACTAAACTAATTTAAAAAATGAATGTGTCTGAGAAGGGTAAGGAAATAAAAAAAACTGACATTTGAGGTAGTAGTGGTTACATTAACTTTAACATTCATATTTTCAGGGTATCTCGTAACTTTACAACTATAAATTTGTACACTGCTCTTATGTGACAATCTTCGTCTCTGAGGATGAATATTAAGTAACATTTGTTTTCAATTAAAAATATATAATATATTGCCAGTTTTCTAACACTATAAATTATGGAAGTAAAACAGTGATTTTAGAAGAACTTTTAATATTCCAAGTAAAACTATACATGAAAAATTACTTTTCCCTTTTTCTTTAAACTTATACTCCTAACACAGCATACGGTAACATAACATTATGTTGAAATACACCTATTGATGGTTCCATTGGTTATTGGTTCCACCTATTAAAATTTTACCATATAAAATTAGTAATTTTAACATTATTAAAGACACTTTGAAAAAAAAAATTACAAATAAATAAACCAAAAGCTGGGGTTGCACTGCTGTTTGAATCATTCTGGCTTGCTTTCAAAATTTAAGTTTCTGCACGTTTGTATAAAAGTTGCAATAGCAAGGAAGTTATTATTTAGGCCTATTTTTTATTATATAGCAGAAAAAAATTAATTAAAAAGGTTTTTAAATATAGTAATAATTAAATAAATAATAACCCCTACAGCCAATATGTTCACAGTAATTCCACTATCAGCAAACTTTCTACTGATTTTTTTTATATCAATAGATGTAACCTCAATAAATTAGGAAACTAATATTTTCTTTACAATTAGTTGGAAAAAGTTGTCCTTGTGGTTGAAAGAAAAAGAAACCTTATTAATGTATATTAATTAGGATAAAATGTAAATGTGTTTATTTGTGTGAAGAAAAACAAACAAAATTATGTAATTTAATCCTTTTAATGTTTAATATTTTGAAATGCTTTACATTTTTTAGGATTAAATAATTTAGATGGACTAAATTCGGTATTTAGCTGCAGTATATTATGTCTTAATTACCTACATTTATAAGTGTCACTTGACTTGATATCAAAGCTGTATCATAACCAATGGCAAAACTCATAAAACGGTGGCCTACTTAAGAAATAGTCCTGTGTTTCTGAGCTGCATTGTTATTTCCTAACAGCCATGAATTCAGCAGGTATTTATTCCAAAGTGAGAGATCCGAACCCAGTACACGCTGTTGTTATGCCCTTGTAAGTTACTTGGAGGATATAATTTCAAACGAAAGAATGTCCAATTAGCAACTACCAGGCATGTACATATGAGTCTAATTGGGATCACACCAAATACACAATGTCATAAACGACCCGGTGACACGATTATGTAGTTGAGAGAAAAATGTTTAAAACAGTAATTTGTTATGAAATCCATTAAGTCCATGAAGAATTTATTGATAACATTTTAAAAACTAAATTGCACATTATTCATAATAGTGACCCTGTTATTTTTTTTATTTATGGCCTTTATTAAGCTAATGTGTGTAAGCTTGCAAAATAAGGCTTAAGTACATACTTGAACAACCCTTTGAAAAAATAATTTTCAGTACAACAGAAATATGGATAATTTGTTCATAGAAAAATAAGAACGGTATTTAATGTATAATCCCAAACTAGGATAATCCTTAATTGTTAATGGGAAAACTTTAGTCAAATCATGCTTATTTCTTGAAATATATCATTCCTAAATTTTTGGGTGTATATATCCGAGGAATGTTATGTAAAAAGGAACTAAGAAATTATCATATGTAAAAATTAGCAAACTGAAATAAAAGCATGTGCATATATGTATAGCGTGAACCAAATGTATTTCTTCTTGAAGCAGATGCGGAACACACAAACAAACCCGGGCATAGCCTGGAGATTGAGGAGGTGAAGCTGCTACATATAGAAGATTATTTGAAAATAAAGATATAAGAATTAATCAAAGTTTTCAAGCATCAAGAAAATATCAACCTATAGAAGATGGGTACAAACTCAGCAATTCTTGCCTACCTTCTGTTCAATGAAACAAATAATCCACTAACAGATTGTTTCGCTCTATACATTTATAAATTATTAGTTAATATTATTTTTATCGTATGATAGTTTTTTGTTTTGTTTACATTACCTTCCTACAATGAGGACAATCTGAGAGGCGTCTAAACTTCATCAACAAATATATGTATATATCGTATTAAATAAGCATGATTTGCAAACAATTTCATTATTAATGATGATATATTTAATCTAATTTATGTACAAAATATAAAAACACTATATTGGTTTTAAATGCCTTTTTACCTTAGGGCTGACATATTTTTGTGCTCTAATTATATGGTTACGTACGAATAAATGAATTTGATATTTAAAAAAAGTTAACATGTGCTTTATGGGTTGCCATGCTGGTGACGAAATAACAACGAATTATAAACATAAAATCAGAACAAATGTAAGGAAATCCAATCACATGTTTTACTTACAGTTTGGGGTCAAAATAGAGAAGTCTGTACAGTGCAATTGGATTTTTTCAGCTAGAAGCGGTTAAGCTGTCGATCATTTGGGATACACATGATAAACTCATAATAAAATGATTTCTTATCGAATTATCTTATATCCATTGTACGGGTTAGTGTCTGTCTTTTTGACCACATTTGCCGATATTTTGTCATATTATTCAAGGCAGATCATCATAGGTTCATGAGATTATTTTCATACAGGTTTTCAATTATTTTATAAGATTTCGATTGTGTAATACAATACAAAATAATACAAGTACAGAAGGACACGTTGCCCATATGAGCCGTGTCCATATTATGTTAAAGTAATAGTGGTTTACAGCAACTGGATTAATTTTTAAATAATTTTTATGAAAAAATATGTGCATGATTTAGATAGTCATTAATCAGAAAAATTGCAATTAAAACTGCAAAATTGAAAGAAATTTCTCGAAGTGCACCGGTAACTTACCCAGATAGTAACAGAAACAAAATGCCCAAACTCGATACTACAAAAACGTTCTGGCCAGAGCCATTGACTTGGATCGTGACATTTATTAATTTGGCTTATATTTCTCTTAAGCAACGGATTATTCATCTGCAGAAGAAGTTCATTGTGCTCTTATCGTGTCTAATAACATCCAAACACAGAAACCTTGTCTAAAATAGTACCTATATCTTGACAGATGTTTTACAGTGGCCTATTACGGACCGTGGCCCACTTGGTTGGCCTTAAGTGAGATTTGTGAAAATAACACTACACTTCGACTGTAAAAAAATTTCACCAAGAGTAATTACCATTTAATCAGTTACTGTCATGACAGAAAGATCGTGTTCCTTTTGAACTAGATATCATCATTCTTTCTAAGATACGTTGATTAACAACAATGAATGTAAACGTTACTATTTACGTAACAATTTACAGTATTTGCTTTTTGGAAATGCAGCATTGCTTTGTCATTTGCAATATTTGTTGCCAATGAAGTCGCATTATATTCATCAAAAAGAAGATAAACCAGTTAACATAGGAACAATAACTCATATGACGGGTCGGTGTAAGAGAAATGTGTTATTAATTGAATGATCAACCATATTTTTTAACTAATAGTCATTATTGTTTTTTCACCTATTTATTATTCATTAAAACAATGCTAAAAGCTTATATTTTTTATAAGTTCACTTTTTTTGTCACATTTAGAAGAATAGTCGTAAGCAACCGTCGATTTCGGTGGGTTTCACCTAGTAAATATTTAAATGTCTAAATGAAGGTAGACACCTAAGGTTATGGTGAGGTTTTAACGTGTACTGCTTTACCTACAACTTCTGATACCGTTGTTTACCAGGCGGGCATCCATAGTTACTAGTTTGACAAGAGCTAAGCATTTATAACTTCTAATCAGTTCGTGACATGTGCTAACCGTCTAGTCTGTTTACCAACAGATGCGTTCCTATCTGTTTCTTATCCACACTGCTGATAATTTACTCAGAAGAGAATCATCGTTGTTCACTGGAATACAACTTCAACTGGGTCTAGTCTAAGACTAAAATAATAAGTGAGCGCTAAAATAATCATTATGATTGCGAGTTGTTAGACCCAAGCTAAATTCAAAGAGAAAAGAGTTAAAAGAGGATTTTAGATCCTATTCCATCTTTTAAAACAAGTTTTGACTTCAGAGCTCTAAAACGAAAACCCAGTTCGAGTTTACATCCTCTTTAAGACGTAACCCTTTGCTTAAAGATCACTCAAACATATGTACACATAGTAAACATAGTAAACATATGTCACAAGTGTGTAACTTTTTACGGTTTGATACTGGACCCAGCTGTCCTTGATGTGCTTTCAATAAATGGTCCTGACTAATGAAACTCATGGTCTAATTCAGTAATAAAGCTACACAGTTAATCTCACTCCATTCTTCACACCAATACTTCACTCATATTAGGGTATAAATACGCACCAAGGTGGCGTGCCCAGCCCATCTCAATAATTAATAACTGATGTATACATTTATAATGTTTAACTGAGTTATAGGTGTGACAAAAAACTCCAAATGTGTGGAAGTTAGCTGAAACATCTGTTTGGCTACGAGAATTGAAACAGTACTATACCAGAGTACTGGTACCTAGTTTCAATGTAGAAATGATATCGTACAAAATATTAGTGGTCACATAGGTTAGTACAGCATTAGTCTTTTATGCTGTCAATGGCACTTATATTATCTGTAGTGGCGGGCAACTGCAGTGGCTGTGTGTGAAAGCTCCAATTTAAAATAATGTTAAAGCTGTGGCGGACAACCAGTGGCAGCCTCCGGTTGCCGCCACCAGTTTATTTTACAAAGCACTTTTTAACAACTTCCCTTATTTTTTTGTAACATGCTATTTTTCATCTAAAGTTTTGCAGCCATTTTCCAAAATGGCGTATCACCTAATTTTTGTCAATGGCAACCCCAACTTGTTATGATATTCTTGCATTCTACGTAAGATTCTAAAACATATTTACTATTGTCATCTTTTTGATATTCCTAACCGTTTTGGAGATACACCCATAAGTCACGCATAACCACTTAGCTATAATAATAACTGGAGTAACCACTCTGTGTTTTAAAAACGTACCTTTGTTTTTGATGGTTTTGTTTCAGAGTTTCGTGTTGTTAGGTTGGTCAGGTGATCGGTTGGTGGGATTTGTCAAATTAGAAGCAAGATCAAGATGGCGTCATCCTATTGTCTTGTTGATAGCAAACAAAAATATGTCAACATTATAATTGCGAAATAAGTTTAATTATTTATTTTGAATTTATTTTAATCAAAATCCGATTCCGCCAAATGGTTTGGATTGAAAAGAGCTTTAATTTGATGTATAACATGATATACGTTTGTATTTGATATTTCGTAGATTCGGACTAGTGACCCTCAGTTTCTGGTACACCCTGTATTTAAAAATCGTTAAAAATATTTTTACGTTATTCCTTGGGGTTGGTTTAGTGGGAATTAATTTTACTTCATCATCGTAGGATCAACGGTTTGTTGTGACCCTCAGTTTCTGTTACACCCTGTATTTAAAAATCGTTAAAAATATTTTTACGTTATTCCTTGGGGTTGGTTTAGTGGGAATTAATTTTACTTCATCATCGTAGGATAAACGGTTTGTCTGAAATCAATACTGGACATCTTACGAGATTCACCCTGTATATTAGTATCGATTGAATGAGTTATTTGATTTTAAAATAACTACTTTACTTCTTTACAATTGCTTGATTTCGAGCAACATGTACACTAGTATACATTAATCTAACTGCCACAAACAGTTCTCACAATCCGCACTGCTAGCCTTTACTACTTCCTTTACCACTTCCTATATCGTGGACCTGTTTCCCTCCCTTCCAATAGCATTTTAGGACTGCAGATACTATAATCTAACTGCCGCAAAGCGTCCCCTCACTCCACACTGTTAACCTTTACTACTGCCTACACCACGTCCTACGTCCTGGACCCGTTTACCTCCCTTCCTATAGCATTTTAAGATTGTAGATACATTAATCTAACTGCCACAAACAGTTACCTCACTCCACACTGTTAGCCTTTACTACTACCTACACCACTTCCTACGTCCTGGACCTGTTTCCCTCCCTTCCTATAGCCTTTTAGTATTGCAGATACATAAATCTAATAGCCAGAACGTGTTTCCACACTCCGAACTACTAGCCTTTACTACTTACTTTACCACTTCCTACATCGTGGACCTGATTCCCTTCCTTCCCATAGCATTTTAGGATTGCAGATGCCTTAATCTAATCGTTATTAACAGCTCCCACACTCAGGACTGCTCGCCTTTACTACTTCCTTCACCACTTCCTACGTCACGGACCTCATTCCCTCCCTTCCTACGGCATATTAAAATTGCAGATACCTTAATCTAATTATCATAAACAGTTCCCACACTCCGGACAGGTCGCCTTGACTACTTCCTTCGTCACGGGCCTGTTTCCCTCCCTTCCTATAGCATTTTATGATTGCAAATTCCCTTAATTTAATCGTCATAAACAGATCCCACACTCCGGACAGCTCGCCTTTACTACTTCGTTCACCACTTCTTACGTCACGGGCATGTTTTCCTCCATTCCAATAGCATTTTAAAATTGCAGATACATATAACCTTTTACATGTACCTTAATATAATTGTCTTAAACAGATCCCACACTCCGGACTACTCGCCTTTACTACTTCCTTCATCACTTCCTACGTCGCGGGCCTGCTTCCTTCCCTTCCCATAGCATTTTAGGATTGCAGATACCTTTATCTAATCGTCATAAACAGTTCCAACAGTCCGGACTACTCGCCTTTACTGCTTCCTTTATCACTTCCTACGTCGCGGACCTGTTTCCCTCCCTTCCCATAGCATTTCAGGATTGCAGATACCTTAATCTAATCGTCATAAACAGTACCCACACTCCGGGCTATTTGTCTATACTACTTCCTTCATCACTTCTTAAGTCGTGGGCCTGTTTCCCTCCCTTCCCATAGCATTTTAGGATTGCAGATACCTTAATTCAATCATCATAAACAGTTCGCACACTCCGGACTGCTAGCCTTTACTACTTCTTACTCCATTTCCTACGTCACAGACCTGTTTCCCTCCCTTCCCATACCATTTTAGGATTGCAGATACCTAAATCTAATCGTCATAAACAGTTCCAACACTCCGGACTATTCGCCTTTACTAATTCCTTCACCACTTCCTACGTCACGGGCCTGTTTCCCTCCCTTCCCATAGCATTTTAGGATTGCAGATACCTTAATTCAATCGTCATAAACAGTTCCTACACTCCGGACTACTCGCATTTACTACTTCCTTCATCACTTCCTACGTCACGGACCTGTTTCCCTCCCTTCCTATAGCATTTTATGATTGCAAATACCTTAATTAAATCGTCATAAACAAATCCCACACTCCGGACAGCTCGCCTTTACTACTTCCTTCACCACTTCCTACGTCGCGGGCCTGCTTCCTTCCCTTCCCATAGCATTTCAGGATTGCAGATACCTTAATCTAATCGTCATAAACAGTTCCCACACTCCGGACTATTTGCCTTTACTACTTCCTTAATCACTTCTTAAGTCGTGGGCCTGTTTCCCTCCCTTCCCATAGCATTTTAGGATTGCAGATACCTTAATCTAATCATCATAAACAATTCCCACACTCCGGACTACTTGCCTTTACTACTTCCTTCATCACTTCCTACGTCACGGACTTGTTTCCCTCCCTTCCCATAGTTTTTTAGGTAACAGGTACAGCCTTGAACTCTGCACATGCTCTGCACAATATTCTGCAAGGACTTCCATCATAAATTCCTATGGCGCACCCCATCAATATGTCTATCGCTTAAACTTTTTTACCCTCCTTAATTAGAAACTATGTCCCAAACTCATTACATGCTTTGCATAATAGAATAGTCTGCTAGGATTTCCAGCATGACTGCCTATATCAAACCCCAACTTACGAAATTACTCTAACAAATGCTTCACATTACAATTGTTTCTCAACGAGGTGACGCGGCATAGATCGGGTTAGCGGGAATCATATTTTCCCTACTGTATACCCTCCCATTACATATATAGTCCAGTAAATCTGTCAGAAAATATAGGGGTTGCTGTGCAAAAGGTCGGGTAGTTCTGATTTTTGGATATGTTGTTAGTATTGGGCCCATAACATAAAATCCAAGTTATCCACCTCGAGATACTGCCGCTCGCCGCGGGGCGCGCCACTTGTTATCGAAATATAAAAAATATGGCAATTCCTATTGTTTTTCACTCAATCTCGCGAACCGTTGATTTTACCGACAATTTTATATTATTACATTAAAGAAGAATAAATTTGTGACAGTTTAAGCCCAACAGCAAGTATGTAGCGTAAATAATGGTCAAAATACAGACCATCAAAATAAAAAAAAATCCCAAAGACGTATAAAAATTGTGTTTTTTTAATATTTCCACAATATAGTTGTTTGAAGCAAACTCCGTATTGATTTAAAGAGTATGCTAGTTTATTTGCTATTATTAGAAAATAAATGAAAGTATGAATAAAAATACCCCCACCTCAGCAAACCTGCAGACTAAGTGAATTTCCATTTTCTCGATTTGATTTTCACAAACCTATTTAAATACCATTAGGTTTAACTGGTACCTAGGTTTGCTGCTACAGGGAGGGTAATATAGTATATAAAATAATAATAGTATGATAAAAAACAAATAAGTTTACCCAATTTTATAAAAATGTGTCTATAAATAAGGAAAAAACAATAATTAATAATCTTCGCTATTGGAATAACTTGAGGTTTTTTCATTTACATGTTTTTAAATTTTCTACTTAACCAATAACTGTAAAAACATTTTAATGTACTAAATTATTTGTTTTTAAGCTCTACAAAATGGTTTAGAGATACATTGTAAAATATTTTGTGGGTCAATAATACGAAAAACCCGCTCTTAAAAAACCCCCTATAAAGCAACCGTTCCCATGGCCTGATCATGCTTCGCGAACTCGTTTTAATAAATGTAGGTTTACATGCCGAAAAACAGACCTTCAAAATATACCAACAACGGCAAAACTACTTACTCTTCCCAAAGCTGTCAAATGTTTATACATAAACATTTAAGCTAAGCTTTGGGTACAATACTTTCACATAAAAACAAAATAAAACAGTTTAACATAGTTAAAAGTTTATTGAGGCTGAAAGATCAGGCAAATAATATCTTCCAATTACAATCACTCTACAGATCTTCCATGCAGCGGGTAATTTTTCCACGCCAAGTGCGCCCATCTATACAGGACATGCTGAATATGAATTGAAATACAGGATTGATATTGAAGAACACAAAAAATTCACAAAGATCGGAAATTTCACTACAAGACGTACAGCCAGTTATGGTGTGGAAATTGGTCTGATTAGGCCATCGAACAGGCCCTCATAAAGACAATGAAAAGCTCTGGTGGATTGACTCGAGGACGAGGGATAACAGACAAAATGTTGTAACTTGATGGGCGCTTGGGATGATCCGTCCTCATCAAATCTGTAGGAAGTTGAGACATATTATAAAAAATTACGTCAGTTGAACATAAACATTGAGCAACATGTTGACGAGGGCCATTCTCACATTGCTCGAGACAACGAAATTGATGAAAAGATTAAAAGTGGTTTCCTCAACACACGCCATTCAATCTATCTATATATTAATAGGCAAGCATGTTTCTTTAAAACCTTTTTTCTCAGCTCGTGTGCATCGTAGGGAAAATCTACGCATACCGTTGGAAAGCTATTTTCCTGTAGGTGTGCAGAATCCCTTTATAAATTTAAATAGGCTCAATGATAAGCACAAAAATGAGTTTAAAAATTTGAAAAAATTAACATGGATCTTATGCGTTGCTATGCTGGTTACGAAATAACAACGAAATATAAACAGAAAATCAAAACAAATGGAAGAAACTCCAATCACATGTTTTATTTACAGTGTGGGGTGAAAATAGATAAGTGAGTACATTACATATTTTTGGTCGAGTTTCGACCACTGGACGACCTCTCGTATAAATGATATGCTGGTTATTAGCAAATTTCCTTTATAGGGAATACGCTATTACAGTAGGTCTCATGGTAAGGCCTAGACCCGGAACCAATTAACTTTTTCATTTTGGTATTCCTAGAGGCCAAAAATACTGTTGGTTCAAATTGTTATAACATATATAAATATATATATATGTGTGTATATAGGCCTATACCGGGTGTCCGAAAAAGACTCCATAGTTTTAAACATACCTCACAATACTATTGTTCAAATGGATGAGTAATAATAATTTCGTGCTGTGTAGAGTAGCCTATAATTCAAAGTTTTAGTTTCGTACGTTGGCAATAAGTTGCGTAAACCTATTTGACCTTGAACATAGTTTTGGTAATAAATTATAATACAAATAATAAAATATATTAATGATAAAAATGAGTAAAAATAGCTTGCATGTCTGCAGGGCTACAAATGGTTCGCATATTGAGGTGTGATAGGGTTAAAATAACTTTTATTTTATTACCTTTCATTTAATATAGCAGCATAGCCTTCTCTATGGTATCAGTCTTTGAACAGTAGTTTGTATCTAGTACAATAAATAAATAAATTTTCAAACTAGGTGAGTTTTTTGGAGACCCTGTATAAAAAAAAAAAAAAAAAACTAAAGATGTTACTAAACTGTATCCAAAAAAGTTATTATCGTCTGTTAGCACGATGATTCCCAAAAATCATCAGATTTAGTGGAATTTGGTAGAAACATTACTTTTATTTGTGAATCAAGAGATGGACTATTTATCATTTACTTTGTATTGTAAGTTACTTAGCATATTGCTTTTGCTTGATGGCCAAATAAATCATTGAATCATGTAAACGTACATTTATTTATTAAAACGAGATCGCGAAGCATGATCGGCATGATAAGGCCATAAGAACGGTTGCCTTCTAGGTATTTTGCCGGTAAGAATATTGTTTTTCATTTTTAACCCTCAAAACATACAATACCATTATTGTTATTAATCATTATTATCATTATTATTATTAATTGTATCATTAAAGAATTTTGTAGAGCTTAAAAACAAATAATTTAGTACACTAAAATGTTTTTTACAGTTATTGGTTACGTAGAAAATTAAAACAAATTTAAATTAAAAAACCTCAAGTTATTCCAATAGCGAAGATTTTTAATTATTTTTTTCCTTATTTATAGACACATTTTTATAAAATTGGGTAAATCTATTTGTTTCTTATCATACTATTATTATTTTATCAAAAGATATACAGTACTATATTACCCTACCTGTAGCAGCAAACCTAGGTACTAGTTAAACCTAATGTTATTTAATAGGTTTGTTAAAATAAAATCAAGCAAATGGAAATTCGGTTAGTATGCAGGTTTGCTGAGGTGGGGGAATTTTTATTCATACATTTATTTATTTTCTAATAATAGCAAATAAACTGGCATACTCTCTAAATCAATACGGTGTTTGCTTCAAACAACTATATTGTGGAAATATTAAAAAAAAAACACAATTTTTATACGTCTTTGGAAAATTTATTTATTTTGATGGTCTGTATTTTGACCATTATTTACGCTACATTCTTGCTGTTGGGCTTAAACTGTCACAAATTTATTCTTCTTTAATGTAATAATATAAAATTGTCGGTAAAATCAACGGTTCGCGAGATTGAGTGAAAAACAATAGGAATTGCCATATTTTTTATATTTCGATAACAAGTGGCGCGCCCCGCGGCGAGCGGCAGTATCTCGAGGTGGATAACTTGGATTTTATGTTATGGGCCCAATACTAACAACATATCCAAAAATCAGAACTACCCGACCTTTTGCATACCAAAATGTCTAATTTTACTGGACTAATATTGGTAGCACTGAAGCTGTTGAGAGGACAGCAATTCTTCGAAAATTACAGCTGTGCTCTCAACAGCCATGGACATGTTTATATACACATTTCATGCCGTGGCTGAGAACTATTTGTACTGTTTCCAGTTTCCACTAAATATTACAGTTGAGGGTGCGGTCAGAATTGGTGTGTTTTCATACTCTGTAACGCCAGAATTGTAAACAGGTCAGAATAGTCGTCTCTCCGGTCAGAATTGTAACGTCCACATACAGAAACGGTCAGAATTGGTGTGTTATAATACACACATATATATATATATATATATATATATATATATATATATATATATAAAACAAACATGTCGTAAAATGGGTGACCGGCAATATAGTTTAACGTTTCAATGTGTAAACAAATTAGAAATTGAACTGTCTACCAATAGATGAAACTGAAAAAGAAAAGTTCATATGCCAAGGTATTGTGTATGTACAATTTTTCATCATTCGTTCTGTTAATATAACTCTGATGGGAACCTTAAAACATATATTTACGCTTATACTGTTAACTCACATAACGGTAAAAATACATAAAAGATGGTTAGTGGTGATCGATTTCGATTGGACACTCCAATCATCATCAAACCCAATAGACAAATAACCTATGTCATATGTCAAAGTGTTATAAGACGCATCTTTTATTAACTTTCCGTAAATTTAATAACTCGTACAATGCTGATCAAGAAATTAGCACAACTGTAGTAGAATAATCTTATACAATTTTAATTTTATTTGTACGTCTTAAATAAAGAATTGATTGATTGATTGATTCATGATACAAATACAGTGGTAGCAACGACTTAGCGAAGACTACTTGGGAACAAATTACATGATTAAAGTTCTCTGTACAAAAGCCTTATAGAAACTTAGCATGAGGTTTATTTTGTAACAGGATAACAGATCAGAATGACTACATGCACGTATGTGGTAAATTACATGGAAACGCAATTTTTATAACAGGCATTCTTTAAAATAAAGTGAATGTGTTGTAGACATTCTCTTATCCTCAATGACGGTTTTACAAGGCAGACACTGGCAAGTGGGTCGGACATCACCTGATTGAAGTGAAGTTCCGACACAAACCACGACCATCACCGTTTCTACCATCTCTTCTATGACACGAAACACAACCACTACTGGCTCTATAATCTCTTCTATGACACGAAACACAACAACTACTGGCTCTATAATCTCTTCTATGACACGAACCACGACCACTACTGGCTCTACCATATCCTCTATGACACGAACCACAACCAATCCTGGCTCTATAATCTCTGCTATGACACGAAACACAACCACTCCTGGCTCTATAATCTCTTCTATGAAACGAACCATAACCACTCCTGGCTCTATAATCTCTTCTATGACACGATCCACAACCACTCCTGGCTCTACCATCTCTTCTATGACACAAACCACGACCACTTATGGCTCTACTATATCCTTTATGACACGAACCACAACCACTCATGGATCTATAATATCTTCTATGACACGAACCACTACCACCCCTGGCTCTACCATCTCATCTATGACACGAACCACGACCACTTCTGGCTCTACTATATCCTCTATGACACGAACCACAACCACTACTGGCTCTATAATCTCTTCTATGATACGAACCACAACCACTCCTGGCTCTACCATATCCTCTATGACACAAACCACAACCACTCCTGGCTCTACTACCTCTTGTATGACACGAACCACATCAACTCCTGGCTCTAACACCTCTTGTATGACACAAACCACAACCACTCATGGCCCTACCACCTCATTTATGACAGAAGCCACAATCATATCGGGCTCCACCACTTCTAGTACGACACAAGCCACAACCACCCCTAGATCGGCCACCTCATTTATGACAGAAGCCACAATCATATCGGGCTCCACCACCTCTGGTACGACACAAGCCACAACCACCCCTGGATCGTCCACCTCATTTATGACAGAAGCCACAATCATATCGGGCTCCACCACCTCTGGTACGACACAAGCCACAACCACCCCTGGATCGGCCACCTCATTTATGACAGAAGCCACAATCATATCGGGCTCCACCACTTCTAGTACGACACAAGCCACAACCACCCCTGGATCGGCCACCTCATTTATGACATAAGCCACAATCATATCGGGCTCCACCACCTCTGGTACGACACAAGCCACAACCACCCCTGGATCGGCCACCTCATTTATGACAGAAGCCACAATCATATCGGGCTCCACCACTTCTAGTACGACACAAGCCACAACCACCCCTGGATCGGCCACCTCATTTATGACAGAAGCCACAATCATATCGGGCTCCACCACCTCTGGTACGACACAAGCCACAACCACCCCTGGATCGTCCACCTCTTGTATGACACAAACCACATCCACTCCTGGCTCTACCACCTCATTTATGACAGAAGCCACAATCATATCGGGCTCCACCACCTCTGGTACGACACAAGCCACAACCACCCCTGGATCGTCCACCTCTTGTATGACACAAACCACATCCACTCCTGGCTCTATACCACCTCATTTATGACAGAAGCCATAATCATATCGGGCTCCACCACCTCTGGTACGACACAAGCCACAACCACCCCTGGATCGGCCACCTCATTTATGACATAAGCCACAATCATATCGGGCTCCACCACCTCTGGTACGACACAAGCCACAACCACCCCTGGATCGGCCACCTCATTTATGACAGAAGCCACAATCATATCGGGCTCCACCACTTCTAGTACGACACAAGCCACAACCACCCCTGGATCGGCCACCTCATTTATGACAGAAGCCACAATCATATCGGGCTCCACCACCTCTGGTACGACACAAGCCACAACCACCCCTGGATCGTCCACCTCTTGTATGACACAAACCACATCCACTCCTGGCTCTACCACCTCATTTATGACAGAAGCCACAATCATATCGGGCTCCACCACCTCTGGTACGACACAAGCCACAACCACCCCTGGATCGTCCACCTCTTGTATGACACAAACCACATCCACTCCTGGCTCTATACCACCTCATTTATGACAGAAGCCATAATCATATCGGGCTCCACCACCTCTGGTACGACACAAGCCACAACCACCCCTGGATCGTCCACCTCTTTTATGACACAAACCACATCCACTCCTGGCTCTACCATCTCTTGTTTGACACGAACCACAAACACCTAACTGCCTCTACCATCTTTCGTATGGTATGAGCCCCAATCTATAATATTAAAACGAAAGTGTGTTTTTTTATTTCACGATTCTGAATCAACCACTCGACGGATTTTCATGATTTTTGTGTTGAAAGAAAGATAATTTTGAGAACTAGGGAATGTCGAAGCCATAACTTTAGTTTAGGGTCCCAGTTTTTTAGAAATTGTGTTTTAATTTTTAAAAAGTCTAGCAGCCGACGCTAAGATTTTAAACTAGCTTTTGGCATAAAATAATTTGTTTAACATAACAGCTGTAAACATTCAGCTTTTGTGTCACAAATTCGGCATTTGGATAAAAATGTAAAGACATACTTAGGGTTGACTTATTTATACTATGTGTAATGCTAATCATTGATACGTTTAATTCTTCTGTAAGAGGATGACAGATTAATTAAATATACATAGTAGGATGTTCAAATTATTTTTAAAGCAATCTTTGTAATCTTCGATTTGTTTTAGAGCAATATAATTTGTTTTAACTAACAGCTGGTTAAATTATAAACTATGGAACTATGAGGTAATTTTATTTACTCTTATTTTGTCATTGATTATAGTAAATAAGTGAGATTAGTAGAGATAATTAGACCACAGTTTAAAATGGTTTACACCAAAATTAATTAAACCACAGTACACATCGAGGCTTACACGAGTTTTAAATAAAAAAGGATAAATGCAAATTATTTTACTGCTCCACTTTTCAAGGAAAGATTAGAAAAATAACAATGTTTACATGTTTTAATTCTTCATGGTAGTTTTTTGTTTACAATTATGTTTGTCTGCTTAAACATTGTTTGGATTAGGCCCGCAAATATTGATGTCACAAAAAGAAGATCAAGAATAATCAGGAATCACGATTTTAAATTACCACCACAACCTTAGCCGGGTTTTATACAAAGATAAACAGATGGATGACATAGATTGAACACAACGTCAACATTGACCTAGGATACTGCAATTAGACAAACCATCCTTTTATGAAATCGTGAAATCGTTCACTTGTGGTTACGTTTGGGGGTGCCTATATCAGCGCCCCCAAACGTGAAAATATCACTTTTATTTTAACTATGATTATATTGTAGTTTAAATGAACTAATATGGGAAAGTACGATGTACATTTATTCAATGAGGGTGGGTAATTATCAAGGATAGAACTGATAACGGTATGGATAATAAACATTGACAATTACGTCATTAGCTTTACTAGCGTGTTTACTTTTTATATTACTGCTACATGTGACCAGTTTTTATTCAAATGAATGTTATTTGAACCAAACAGCTGTTTCAAAACAAACTGTTATTGTTTTTACTTTTATTTGTTTACACTTATTTATTTAGCAATTAATGCAGTGAAATTGAGGATAGTTGTGACGATTAGTTTTGATGTTAGGACACCAAAGTTAAATTATGTGTACTGTGAATTTTATTGGATATTATCGTTTTATTTTAGGTCGTTTATATTCAGACCTACTGGAAATTGTGTATAGTAGTTGTATTGTGGTGATAATAATTAATGAAGAGGCAGATCGGCTGCCTCACTTAAACGCTTTTCACATAGTAAAAATTGCAGAATTGCTGTTTTATTGTAAAATTATCGGATTTAAAATGCATATCGTATAGGCCGTATCAGGTATATATTATGATGGAATAAAAACATATTTGGTCACACAACATTTGTTTACAAGATGATTTTTCACATTAAAACTGCAAGAAACTTTGTCTTTATGTGTAAACTAGCTGATCTGAATTGTACACGGTTTTAACTGACTACTGAATTCCCGTACGTAGGACGGGCTAACACCTCGTTGTTATTATTTCCTTTTTTAATAAGAACCAAACCTAGTAGATATTATAATATTTGTATGACTCTCTTACTATATTTTTCCTTTTTTCCTCTAATTGATTGAACCGGCAGTGTAGCCAAATTACGCCGATTTAAACACTTGTGAGCGGCGAGCACAGACGTGGGATGTGGGTCAGACGAGCCACGCTGCGGCGACAAATGAAACAGAAAGTCCCGACCTTCATCCTCTCAAGGCTTTACTATCCATCTTCGTTTGGACATTCTTTACGGTTCATTCAATCTATATTTAGAATGTTCGTAACAGCTATGATTTGAATAGATTTAAGCAACTCTGACACACTAGGGGCGTATCTTAAGTCACTTATAGACGAGAGGATGAATGATTTATTAAAAGACCAATGACCAAGAATGTCTGAGCCTAGTTTTGTGTTTTAGTCTCAACTTAGTTTTGGGCCTATACTTAACATTTATAATAATAGTAAATAAGCCCTAGTGTTACTGATCGTTGTTATAATTGGTTCATTTGTTTATATTAATAAGATTTAAAAGCGTAAAAGATTAATGGATGCTATTTAAAAAACACTATCAAATAATTTTTATGAATCCTACTGATGATTGTCGGTGAGATCAAGTTTATTTTAATTGATTTTTAAAATGTTATCGTAATTGAAGAAAGTAAATAGACTCATTCATTTTCAATTGATTTAGCATGGCCAATAGTATATCGTACTTATGTAAATACACTACCTTCCTAATGTAAAAAAGATGGAGAGCGAATGGGTCTAGTGGTAAAGCTTGGGGTTTCGTTGCCAGAGGTCCCGGCTTCAATTCCCAACATTCACCAATGAAATATCTATATAATAATGCCACGACCCTGACGGAAAAATGTATAGAGAAACCCTGGAATCCTTTCTCACCAGGAAATCACTTTTATTTTTTTTTTTTTCGGAGCAAGGCCTGATTTTGTAATTGGCAATAAGTGAAGAGCATACTTATTTAATAGTACCAACTTTTTGGATTCAGTCATTGATGATTTTAAAATATATTCTCTTATATATTTTTCACTGTTTTAAAGATTTGTCATCACAGGTTATTGCTGTTAATGGTCGTTATTTCTTTTAAAGTTCTAACATTTTATTACTTTTGTTCAAAAATATAATAATGTGTAATTGTTTAAATGTGAATGAAAATGTATCCTTGGTAAAATCTACGACTGCCAGGAACTTGTACTAAAATTAAAAACTTTCTCTCCGTGAATCGAGAGTGTTTATACTCAACACACTAATCTCTATCTGTCAAATTACGATTATTCTCTCACTATTTTTGGCTAAATTTAGGTGGACTCACTCAAGTTTATGGACCACTGTAATATGTTTAACAACAATATGCACAGTTAATTAGGGTAAATTATCTTTGAGACTGGCAATAAAATAAAAGCAATCCTATGCTTCATAATTGCGTCGTAAAAATGAAATGGGGTTTATTTGAGTGAAAGGTGGCAGCAACAGCGGCTGCATCCTTCGCATGCAGATATCATGTTGAACTAGAATCTGTACGTGATGGTGAATGTCACGGAAATCTATGGATTTGTGGCAAAACATTTAATACTGGTAGTAAAATGATCGATGATTCCTCATCGATGAGCAATTTGTGAGTTATGTAAGATTATTGAGTGATGCGATCGTATGTACAAGTTAGTTGGATTAGTTTCCATTCGATAACTTTATTGTTTAGAAGTGTCAACAATGGTTACAGTTCTTAGTTAGAAATCTTGTACCAAATGTGGTCAAAACATTTTAAACGCGAGAGGTGAAGGGAGTAACCTCATTTTCAATGCGAGCTACAACTGATTACAATTCGATTGAACGGAAACAAGATTTCGTTTTTCATCACTATTCAAAATCATTTACACTTATATTTAATACAAAAATTTCGTGTGTATCTTGGTCACACCAAATTTCCTTAGTTTTTTCTACTCGGTTTTGTACTTTTATTATGACTACTGGTACTTAAAGATCGGCATGCCACTGGGGCTATTATACCCATACAAATGCAGCATGAGTGAAGAATGGTTTGAAATAGCTTGTTTAGCTTCATTTCTGACTAAGAAATATTTCAACAGATATTTTAAGAGATATTGCATTGCACTTTGAGGAGAAGTTTGCCTCTGGGTTGCCCGATTGTAAAAATCCAGTTAAAAGAATGAAAGCAAGAGAAAAATAAGTTGTCTAGCAAATCCAGGCAGCAAAATCCGACAACTCCTTATCTAGCTACACACCTCCTTAATTTTACGCCTTTCCCAAACAAATTAACAACGATTTGTTGTAATTATCCAAACCGCGACTTAAGCTACCCATGGCTCGCCATAAACTTTGGAGAAATAAGTAATGGGAATGAGCCAGAGAAGACTTTCTATACTGTGAGTTACCGGGGACCAGTCCCTTGCACGCACCATACCTGCTGAACAATGTCAGAGTTATAGAAAATGAATTGTTATGCCATTGGTATGCTCCAGTAGAAACTATATTGCTTATTTTTTACTTTGCCATTGTTATAAAGTTAACGTATAGATTTGGTAATAGACACCAACGCCTCTCTCAGTTTATCAATTTAATTACAAGTACGTTAATGTTTCTTAAAACTAGCTACAACCTTAAAATGGGAATTGGATATCAACTTATATCAATACTTAAAGCTACACATTATTGTTTTTAAGGGTATAACTTTCATGTTATGATTATTACTTTTCAAACTACCAACAAATTAATTGTATCACTACTCAAAATGTGATCCAAATACTATGAGAAAATACTCAGTACCGGAACTGTAAAATTCCGTTTACATTGCAAATAATATACAGGGTTATTCAAAATGAATGACCCAGTTTTAACGCTTTATAACTTTTAAACTATTAAACTTACCGCTATAAAATACACATCAAACGAAAAAGCAACTCAAAGAGTTTACGCCTTCCAAAGACACATCATTTAACAAAATCGATCCAACAGAATTGTAGATTTAATTGTACAAAGTTAAAAAGTAATCTCCAACTTTTTTACCGCTAGAAATTTGGAGGTTACTTGACGTTTTTGCAAATAACTTTTAAATGGTGAGGAAATCGACCAAAGTGAAAGGTATTATTCCAAAATAGAATAAAATTTCCTACAATCTACTATTAGACATTTTTGAAAATACTCAAGAAAGGTACCAAAAATTGCCTCAAAATGAAAAAAAAAAGAAAATCCCCGTCTTCAATGTAGACAATAAACATAGCAAACATTAAATTTCACACTTTTTTTTATTTTAAGCCAAATTTAGGCTACATCTATTGAGTATTTTCAAGATATGCGTAATAGTAGATTGTTGGAAATTTTATTCTCTTTCGGAATATTACCTTCCACTTTGGTCGATTTCCTCACAATTTAAAAGTTATTTGCAAAAACGTCAAGTAACCTTCAAATTTCTAGTGGTAAAAAAGTTGGAGATTACTTTTTAACTTTCTACAATTAAATCTACAGTTATGTTGGATCGTTTTTGTTTAATGATGTGTCTTTGGAAGGCGTAAACTCTTTGAGTTGCTTTTTCGTTTGATGTGTATTTTATAGCGGTAAGTTTAATAGTATAAAAATTATAAAGCATTAAAGATGGGTCCATCATTTAGAATAACCCTGTATATCTCACCTTACAGAACCAATGATTAATTCGAATAGTGGGATGCTTGTGTAGCTTTGTTACAAAATAAGATCTCCTGCTGCCTTAGCTGAAATAATTCATTAAAGTCCAATGATAAATGACAGCTTTCCGGACTATCAAGTTGTTACTGATTTTTCAATAATTTCAAGCCATGAATACTAAAAGTACAACACATATTAATTTGAACTTTATCACAGCACACCTCTTCCATTGTTTCTTGTACGTTTACCTTCTCTACCGTGCCTGGTAGAGTAGTCTTATCACCGCGTTATCACTGCCCTGAGCCTGTACCTCCCGCCGCCACCAGGTCGCGCTGCCGTCGTCTTCTCTCTTCGCCGCTCTTCTCCAACAGTCGTGTCTCATCCACCATCGAGGTACCTAGTGTCACTATGGGAGCTACTTGACGACCAACATCCTACTGAGACAGCCCTGCACCTACGCGCCTACAGGTCAATACATTTTTTATTAATTTTGTAATTTTCCAAGAAAATGTTGTTTACGTAATTTAGAGACTTTAACGTTCGGTTAAGCTAATTTTGATGCACTTTTTAATTTTCACAAATTTTACGATCCATGGATTACAATGTAGTTACGTTACGATACGTAAATTTACTGAATAGTGCTATTTACTTTTATCACAGCACACCTCCTACATTGTTTCTTGTACGTTTACCGCCTGTTATATTTCACCACATCTATTTCACGCTAATACTTTAAAACACTAAAACTTGCCCGATGACAGCTACTCTAGTCTTGAAGGATAACATTAATTTCTATCACTATCCGCCAGTGCAATATTTGACAGACTTGATGGATGAGAAATGGATGATTGGCATATCAATTAATTCTGTATTAATAATTCCACAGAAGAAAATTCTCATCATAAAACTAATTAAAAAATGTATTTGATGTACTTCCAATAAAAACAACATTAATTATGCATTGATGTCAACATGCTATTCTTTGCATTTGAATAGAGGATAGTTTGTTGTTTTAAAATACGTATTACATATTCTCTAGCTTTGAAAAAAAATCTATCAAAAAAATTACTAATACAGCTTGTGTGGATGTTTTTTTCATAGTGTATGATGGCATCTTATCATATTTAATTTTTGATTTTATATATATATATATACAACCGGCTGTGGGCATTAATTATTAGGCTATTGCTCTTTAAGAAATCCTCCCTTTACTCTTTGGTCGTTAAACCTTAAAAGGAGTCAAACATTTATCTTATTTATAATTTCATAGAGCTGTCTTATAATGATTTTTCGTCATACTGCAGCAAAAACAGCCGTTTTTAATTCACGCGTTGCGGATCAAAAGTAGCGTTTTTACTCTCTAGGGAGCAAAAATAGTTTTTAGTCTCTAGGGAGTAAAAATCAGCTGTTGTAAACAGTAGTAAAGTCACTTTAGGCCCTAGTGATGAAATATAATATTTTGATATGCTTGACTCAGAGCAGCATTGCTGTTGCTGGGATTGAGTGTAATAAGGTAAATTAATTTATAGATTTGTAAAATATTATATTGACATTTACAGGATGACTAGTATTTTCAAGCTCCAGCATAAGGTCTTAAAATAGTTAAAATAGGACTTAACATTTTCTGATCAAGTATTCTTGCTCGTGATGTTCTGAGTTGTATTACTCTGCAACAGACCAGCTTAGGGAGATTTAAGATTTAGTCCTCCAGTCTTATGTTTGAGAGATAACAAAATGGAGCAACGTATGATCAATCCTTTGTATTCGTATGTCCATACTAAACCTAGACATATCGTTTATTTAAGATGCTACTTTATCTCCTCAATAATCCTTTAGACACATGAACACATTGTTGTTATAAGATTTTCATATGTTTTAAATTTTAAGGAATGAATATCTTACGATAGAACCTGTGTGGAAAACACGCATTTTAATCTAGCTTTAAATTTGTTTTCAAGTACAAGCCAAAATGAATAATTTAATACTCTTTCAAATTTCAAAGATTATGTTTGTTTAATACAGTTATGAGGTAAAAAAAACTAATATTTTTACAAAAAATTGAATTGTTTGATCTTTATTTAACAACAATTTCAACCACCTTTTATATAAATCTGATATTTACAGTTATATCTTTAGTGTATTTTTAATACTGGTTGTTTCGGGAGTAATTATCTCGTAAAGTATTCATACACGACAGCTTTAAGTTCAAATACGCGCATTTGGACAATTTAAGTTAGAATTCATAATTTTCCAAAGGTAATGTACATGGTTAATTACAATTTTCATTTATAGCCGTTTCTCTGAAAAGCTTTTATAAAGAATATTCTTTAACAAATTTAAACAGTGGCTATTGCTTTTTGTGAATGTTACATTCCTTTTAAAGATATAAAAGACTGAAATGCTGTATATTTCGTTTTGTTTAAAATATTGGATGATATAAGTTGAAGAAAGATTGTATAAAGAATAACTCAAATTATCAATACTGGTCAGAAATACTTGATATCAACTAATTAACATGTATAGCCAAAACAAACCTCTTTTACTCAGACAAATAAACCTTAACGGAATTTGAGGTTAACATGAAACCTAATAGTCCTAGGCCCTTCTATGAGCTCCAAGCGAAGAACTACATAAGCCAATTTTCAGGTTGTACAATTAATTAGATGACCCGAGCACGGTCGACGTAGCAATTAGGACACCGGCTAAACCTTGCTTGTTAGGGGTTACAGTGTATTATAGTTTGCTACTATGAGTAGTACTAATGAAACCAAAACATTACAGATAATTTGTACATTGTTTGGTGTCCAAATTGATTTGAATTAGTGTTTAAATCTTTTTTTGACGGAAAAACTCGTAAGAGAAAATAGTTTGCAAAAGAAAATGTGATTGGGTTAAAATGTTTTCAAGATTTACTTATAAGGTAACGATGTATATTCAATGTTTTCAACTTTCACTGACTTCTGCTAGTTGGCCCTTGTAAAGTGGGTGAAAGTGGCCCTAGTGACCACACAATCGCCGCTAATCGTGGTGTTCAACCAGACCGCATTGTGGTTAGGTTATGATTGATGAAGGTCATCAGTGGCAGAGTGGCCAACTCACACTCATATTCTTGATGGGATATACTCTGCACTCTGGGCCAGAATAGACGGACACAGACGTCGTTTCATTCAGTTCAAGCATCATAAGGTGGATTGACAGGTCTGACTGCTTTTGGGATAACATGTTTCATAGTATTTTCTGTTGATGGCGGTAGACTGAAATTATTGTTTGTTCGAAATAAGGCAGGTATGAAAATGCGTCCAGGTGTGCGAAGTAGAGCTCGGTGTTTTAGTTTTATTTACGGTAATGCGATGTCAGATAATCATCGTCCGCGGCGCGTGTCTCGGCGGTCGTGGCCCGTTACATTACGCCCGTGTCAGATAGACTCTGATATCCTGATACTGCACCATAACACGGCTGACATTCTGATACTCTCTCTACTGATACACTCACTGCTCACTTTTACCGTCTAGTTATCAGGTGTTGTTCACAACGCTACATTACACCTGTGTCAGATGGACTCTGGTAACCTGATAGTGCACCATAACACGGCTGACATCCTGATACTCTCCCTACTGATACACTCACTGCTCACTTTTACCGTCTAGTTATCAGGTGCTGTTCACAACGTTACATTACACCTGTGTCAGATGGACTCTGGTATCCTGATAGTGCACCATAACACGGCTGACATCCTGATACTCTCCCTACTGATACACTCACTGCTCACTTTTACCGTCTAGTTATCAGGTGCTGTTCACAACGTTACATTACACCTGTGTCAGATGGACTCTGGTATCCTGATACTGCACCATAACACGGCTGACATCCTGATACGCTCCCTACTGATACACTCACTGCTCACTTTTACCGTCTAGTTATCAGGTGTTCTTCACAACGTTACATTACACCTGTGTCAGATATACTTTGATATCCTGATACTGCACCATAACACGGCTGACATCCTGATACTCTCCCTACTGATACACTCACTGCTCACTTTTACCGTCTAGTTATCAGGTGTTGTTCACAATGTTACATTACACCTGTGTCAGATATACTTTGATATCCTGATACTGCACCATAACACGGCTGACATCCTGATACTCTCCCTACTGATACACTCACTGCTCACTTTTACCGTCTAGTTATCAGGTGTTGTTCACAACGTTACATTACACATGTGTCAGATAAAATGTGATACTCCAATATTGTGTAGTGTCATACGCCTTATATCCTCATTTTGTAACACTTTCACTTCCTTATTATTCACTTTCATCTACACGATAACTTTTTTCAAGAGCAAATAACCGTCAGATGACAACCTTAATACGCATGTATTGTCTCTCATGTGTTGGTGTCTCGTGATCCTGGAACTCAATGCGTCCAATCGCTGGTATTTTAATACTGTTGTAAATTTAATAGTTCTTTCATATACTTTCTTACCACCGTTTCAGAGGAACTCAGTTTGCCTGTTAGCCAACGTTAATACGTGCAAAAGTACGAATAAAAACTGATTCAATTTCTACAAGTGAACCTCCGTCTCACATTTCAATCTTGTTTCTATTATGATAGAACGACAATTATATTATAAACTCAAACATGATACATATTTTTTTATTTTCGTTATAACATTCTTTTGACACTCAACGGTTATTTATGTAGGGATTGACAGGCGTAGTTATCAACACATTGTTCTGAAAACATTCGGAAATAAAAATATAAGAAATCTTTTTCTTTAATCATTACATCAAGGAAGGGTATTCATTTTGACGAATATTAAACACTTTCAGATAAATAAAACGTTTAATTTAACATACAATGCGTCCAATGAACAGCTCCCGGACGGGTACAACTAGGTAATTATTTGCTTCTATTTGGAATACTATCGTAGAGTGCATGTCAATGTATGTCAATGGTTGATATATTAAAACAAATCATCAGGTACCAAATGTGTTTATGCGATAATGTCCACAACAAAGTTGGAGAGCATCTCTCTCTCTGACACCAGCGACAATGCATCAACGTGACACGCTCAACTCACTTTCCATTGTTTTTACCTAGTTTTATAACGGGAACTGCGTCATTATTCAGTGTGTGCTCGCGATAAAAGGTGAGCACAAAACAAACAATAAGAACCACATTGTTTGTCACTGACAATGAAACAGATTTCTATTTCAGATTTGCGAAAAAAAGAGTTTATTGCTGAAACGACTCGGCGGAAAGAATGACATGTGACATAACTCTTGTTTTGTTCCCGCGTTAATATGAATGTTTTCGCAGGTTTCATATTTTGTAACATCACTTGATAATTACTTTGTACGTTTTTAATGTTGACTTAATGAAGGCGTGAGTCTGTGTTTGTCTGCATTATTATAATTTTTTTTAACCGTTGTTATTACTGCGATTACTGTAAGAATTAAAAAAATAAATAATGCCTATTTATACATTGGCATATATTATAACTATAGTTTTTTAGTGCTCATAGGATTATTTGATTATCTAAACAAAATTGTTTCCCTCCAATTATTACCTCTTAATTTTAATTAAAAGAGTGAGAGACATTCGGTTCTTGACTGACGGTGTTTCTTGTGAGCGGAGGTGTCAGGAAGGTAGAGGTTGATGCCGTAGCAGCCCCGGGGTATAAGTAACAAGGCGGCACGGGTCTGTGCCCGGCGGAGCTCCGTAAAAACTTGAACTAGAAAACTATTACGTTGACCAGTTACTAGAAGTGTTGAGTGGAGACGGAGAGCCGGTTGTAACGGTATGGGCTGCTCCACAGCAAGCCGCCAACTGTCTGCTGTCATTTAACAATTTTAAATTCAATAGTTTACCACAGACATTCGAGTTATAGTAGATCCTCCTAACTACTGAATAAGCCTTCTACTGAATATTATTCCCTGGAAAACTTTATCTATTAGTAAATGGGGATCTATGTATGTCTAATTTAAATATAGGGTGGTAAATCTATAATAGATCTGGGTAGCTATACTCCAAGTGAACAAGAATTCATCGGTTCAATCTTGAGTGAAACAACATTTTTGTATGGTTGGAAACAGGATTCAGCTGTTGTTGATAATTTCCCTTTTAATAAATTGGCATAAGTAGCAGATAATATTGCTTAGAAAGTTGTCATCTAATTTATTCTTCACACGTCTTTGGCTTAAAATACGGTCCCAGGGTGTGCCGGCGTGGTACGAAACTAAAATAATCATGGTTGGTGGGTGATATTGGACATTTTGCTGTAGTGTATAAACTCTGTTTTACATGGATGAAGGATTGTGGAAGAACGCATAATTAGTAAAGCCGACTTCTCAATCAGTTGTTTACAACGTACACTTCGTGAGGTGCTATAATAGTTCTGCCGTTCTATAATATTACTGAACATGCATTGTGCTACAGAAGATACTCACATAACGTAAAGTCGATCCTCGGCTCGGCCCCAGCGGACGATAAACAAGTAGTCATAAATAACTGCATATATATTTGCTAAACTGTATATTTATATATCTCCATAAACGTAAGTAGTGGAAACCGCAGCGAGCAGCTAACGGTTAACTCTTACAGGAAACGCCGGCAATAAATTGTTGCTAGTAAATTTAATTTGCTGGTTCATGATGGAATCAATGACTCCATTTACTTTTTGTTAATCCGGTTGGTATTTAGGTTGATGATTCTTATTGTTTTCTCTATAAGGTACCAACACTTGTGGTAAATGTAGACATCCCATAATCTATTGAAGAATAAATCAAATCCAAGCTGTGTACGAAATAATTGTAGTTTTCTTAAAATCACAGTTTGACCTTTGGTTGGAGGAGATGGGTAAAGAATGTGGACACATAACACTGTAGACCTAGACAATTGAGCGTGTCCGTGGTCCACATACTTGCCTACTGACCCTCACCACAGGTTGTCGGCTGTTTCATACTAAACATTGTTACGGTATCTTGGTGTATTGTACAAAACAAGCCACTTAGGAGATATTGATATTGGGGTAAATAGTATTGATAATGTTAAGACGTGTTCATTAGGTACCATTGAAATGTGGAAAAGGTTTCCCTATTTGTGGTTTCGTCACTTTATTTGGGCACTTGAAACCCACAAACTCAATCTTAGTGTCGATTTGTTGTCATGTACTCACCTCTTAACGTCAAATTAATATTTTACATATTGTATACAACTTATCCGTTTAGAAGCTTATTTGGAATGGGCAAATACTTATTAGTTTAAGTTTATCGTAATATAATAATTATAGTAAAAAATATAAAAGTTTAAAAACTTTATAAAACAGTTTATTGAGCTTTATTTGATTATTACCTCCGAACAAAGCGTTAGCTCAAATAAGGTAATTATATTAAGTGCAAATGAAATTTAGCTAGTAATAAAACGAAACAATATGTTCTTTGATCCAAAAACTCCGTCGTATACAGAGGTTACATGCAATAAACATGTGAAGCTGTTCTCGTGTAATGCAACTTTTCAATTTTGTGATGTTAAAGCTTAACACTTTTGATACGTAAAGTAGTAATCGCAGGTAAACATTTACCCGTTCGTAACTAAATTAGAGTTAAAACTCCATTAAAGTGGGTTTTCATTATGCAAGAATCTTCTTGTATTTGTAATTTTTAGGATGTTATGTTACAGTATTCTAATGTTTGAAATGTTTTGTTTTAGGTATGGACAGCTTTTGAGACCTAATGCTACAATAGTGTTAGTTACAATTCAGACGATTCAATAGTGAGTATACAATAATTCATCTATGATATTTTAAGTGATGAATTTTTTTGCGATTACATTTACAGACTACGTGACGTTTTTTAGTCTGCATGAGAAGAGACTGTAACATGCAGCCTATTATATCAGTATGTTTAACGCACATGCATCACGGAGGATTTTTGTTGCATCATCGTCTGCTGCCATTCAGGCATTGAGCATGTTATTTGATCAAGTAAATTACCAAAAAAGCTATTTACAAGCGAGTTTCATTACAAAATGCCTGCAAATTTACTTAAATCAGAACTGAAATCTTGTCTCGCCTCGTTAATAACACATGTGATCTCTTCACATTTAAGTACTTTTTTTTCTTGTATACATAATAGCAGATTGCTTAATAATTTTATGCTCTTTATTTCGGTCCAAGTGTTCTGGTATCTCCTTACGAAGGTATTAGACAACTACAGCCCAAAATATTTGAAGATGATTTCTAGATTACAACTTATAGTTTTTATAGTTAATTGTATATTACAGAACCAACAGTGACTGACAAAATGCACCGATGTGCCTTGTAAGCATGTGAGAGTCTCTTCAAATTAAATTGAACCTGATTTCAAACATATAGTAATTTTAATGGTTAAGCACATACTCTTGTTTTGATAAAGATTTAAATATTTGGTAGAGTAACCTATATTATGGTTTGTAGTTGTGAATTGATATCTACTTTTTAAACTACTTCTGGCATATAAATGACCCTCCCTATCCACTTACTCTCAAAATTTCTGAGACTGACTATAAACATTTATAGTTAATCTAGTTGAGTCAAAGTAAAATAAATTGTGCTTAATATATGCGACAAATTTATTTTCAAACATTAAAAGAGCCAAAGAATGTCGTAAATAAGGATTTAGTAATGTTAAACTTTCCTTGTTATTAAATGGAATAAAGAGAAGATAATCTTTGTATTATACCTAGATTAAAACACTTAATGTATTAAGATACCAAAGAAAATAGCTTTAATTCGTAGCGTTAGTTTACATTTTTAATTAAATGAAACTTCATTTTCTTTTAACTTTCAACATTATAAATACTCTAGACATTAAACCAGGCAAACTTTATTGCAGGCTAAATTCTATTGTCTATAAACATTGAAAAACTTGCATTGTTTGTGTGTAGTTATTAAAGGCAACTAACTGTAAAGAATTAAAATATAATGACGAGAATAAACCATGCATCCCACAGTCCTATGCTTACAGATGCGCGCTTCGTCTAGGTCATCTTGATATTTTAAGATGTTTATTATTTTGGTTATATTTTGAAGTTTCATTGGACCTTTACACAGAGATTGTTGATACAGTTTTATTTAGCAAAGGTTAGGATACAAGGTGCAACTGTTTCAAGATATTGTGTCCATATTTCAAATGATTTTAATGTTTTTAATTCTGAGAACATTAAATTACAACTGTCAATATCTCCCCTTTGCTGTAAACTTTTTTAAACAATCAATTTTTGTTTTATTCAATTTACTGTTTTTTTGCCCTCCTTCATTCGAAAACACGTTGACTTTTTTCCATAGAAATCAAATTATACAGCATAAGTTTTAGGTCACAATTGAAAATACGTTAACGTGTTTGTCTTAGTTTAAAAACTCCATTGCACAGTTATAACAATCCTGAAAATAATAGTTCAATCTTCAAATGAAATTGAAAATATGTTTTATTCAATTTACTGGTTTTACTTTTCCCTCCTTCATTTATATCCATTATGACTCCGTAACCAATGTATCCAACAGACATTTTAGTGACAATTACTCTTGCTTTATAAAGCCCCCCGCCCCATATCTCTTTTGAACCTAAAAATAATAATTCTATTTTTCAAATAAAATTGAAATTTATATCAAAAGAAATAAATTTACAAACATATATACAGTACACATAAGGCTAGGCTTATTGTATATGCATAAGTCAAAGCATAAGTTAAATGTAAATAATAGGAAGAATAAAAAACTAAATATAAGTCTAATTGGTGTGTACTAAATATAAGCCCAGGACTAGTAAGTACTAAATATAAGCGCAGTTTGTCTAGCTGTTAGTGGTTTATGACCTCTACGCCTACGTAAAAATATCACCAATCACTAGTGACTTAGTGACGATTCCATAAACCAATGATTCTCAGTCAAGACTTTTTTATGACCCACCTTCATGTAGCCTGAAACTACTTCAGGCTAGTCTAAGAGTATCGTGGCATTATCACATTGATAAAATACATTGATGATTGGCAGTATTTGAACCCGAGCTCTACCACTTACTAGACCAGTCTTCGCTCGCTAAGACTAAATATATATGTATCAGACAAAGAGAACCCTGTCCTCAGCTAAAACCCACGCGAAAACGTGCTAAAATACTATCACATCGTAAAATTAAATCAATGTAATGTTTTATTATATCAATTAAGAATTAATTTGGTATAGGCCTACACCGCTATAAATTCGAGCTTTTCGAACGTGTCCTGCAAGTGGACATAAATCAAGGTGATTTATTTAATTCACCTACAATAACCAAGCGGACTGATTAATCTCGGCCACTTTCTTCTGCATACATTACCACAGGTTGTGTGTTGTGACTGAGTGAAGGGGAAACCCCTCTCTGGTGTGAGACGCGTGCGAAACACCGCTTATCACTCGCATGTGTTTACTATAGATAAGACGTAACTGGCGTAGCGGTATACACATACACACACACACACACACTACGCCACTCCCTCTACGCCCTAGCGGTGCTTCTGATAATTACACTTCCACATTACGGTCTCGTCACGTGGTCACGGTGGTGATAAGTTTCCGCCGAGGTCAATGTTACCGCCACAACAAACACGAGTACAACTGTGGGAGAACCTTGTAGTGACATCTCACACGTAATGGCTGGCTTATGTTGGTATTGCACTGTTAGTGCTAAATGTTATAGGTGTTTCCAACGCCGAGACTGTATACTTACAGCATCACCTCAACTTACGATACATCATAAAAAACTAAATCAATTGTGAATGTCACAGGTACTTAAAACCTTGTTGCGGAAATTAAACTTAAAATTTTCAACTTCTAATTGTAGTGTTATACGTACACTTATAGTGTTGACCAGTGTTTTTCAACATACAAAGGATAATTTATTTCAACAAAAGACTAAAAAATGATGATTATTAAATACATTTTTTTCCATTTAAACCGTTTGTAAATAATAATAATTAAATGCTATTAATAATTGCTTTAATATAATAATTGCTTTTTGGAAATGAAAGAACGTCATAAGATCATAATATTGAACAAAATTAATAACAAGGATATTTTGTTCAAAGGACAAAGGAGCAACGGAAGGCATCTCTTGAATATTACAACCTTTACCTTTCACCTTATTAACACTGTTTGTGATAGTCGCAACAATTTACAAAGCAATTACAGATTAGTTTACGTTATCACTCCCTTTATTAAAGAACATTTTCTAAGTGTTTTACCTATCCGACCGCTGATATTGCAGAAAAGTAAAAGTTGTTGCAAAATGTGAGCCATAATGCAGTATCCACCCAGAAGCGATGAACTGATTTCTTTCTGACCACAAGTAGCCAAAGGCCAGAGAAACTCCGGACAATGGGCGATAGTTCACGATCAGATCAGATGCAACCGTGACTCGGCCTCACATATGAAACAATCCTTCACTCTCGCCGCGGCCGGGCCTAGGTCAAGGAGAGATCTACATCACTCTTCTCTCAAGTCCCAATACTTCCTTCTGTGGGTAGAAATATTCCTAAAATACCCCAGCAAGCGTAAGTCACCCGGGCCTAGGTCGAAGAGATCTACATCACTCTTCTCTCAAGTCCCAATACTTCCTCCTGTGGGTAGAAATATTCCTAAAATACCCCAGCAAGCGTAAGTCACCCGGGCCTAGGTCAAGGAGAGATCTACATCACTCTTCTCTCAAGTACCAATACTTCCTTCTGTGGGTAGAAATATTCCTAAAATACCCCAGCAAGCGTAAGTCACCCGGGCCTAGGTCAAGGAGAGATCTACATCACTCTTCTCTCAAGTACCAATACTTCCTTCTGTGGGTAGAAATATTCCTAAAATACCCCAGCAAGCGTAAGTCACCCGGGCCTAGGTCGAAGAGATCTACATCACTCTTCTCTCAAGTACCAATACTTCCTCCTGTGGGTAGAAATATTCCTAAAATACCCCAGCAAGCGTAAGTCACCCGGGCCTAGGTCAAGGAGAGATCTACATCACTCTTCTCTCAAGTCCCAATACTTCCTTCTGTGGGTAGAAATATTCCTAAAATACCCCAGCAAGCGTAAGTCACCCGGGCCTAGGTAAAGGAGAGATCTACGTCACTCTTCTCTCATGTCCCAGTACTTCCTTCTGTGGGTAGAAATATTCCTAAAATACCCCAGCAAGCGTAAGTCACCCGGGCCTAGGTCAAGGAGAGATCTACATCACTCTTCTCTCAAGTACCAATACTTCCTCCTGTGGGTAGAAATATTCCTAAAATACCCCAGCAAGCGTAAGTCACCCGGGCCTAGGTCAAGGAGAGATCTACATCACTCTTCTCTCAAGTCCCAATACTTCCTTCTGTGGGTAGAAATATTCCTAAAATACCCCAGCAAGCGTAAGTCACCCGGGCCTAGGTCAAGGAGAGATCTACATCACTCTTCTCTCAAGTCCCAATACTTCCTTCTGTGGGTAGAAATATTCCTAAAATACCCCAGCAAGCGTAAGTCACCCGGGCCTAGGTCAAGGAGAGATCTACGTCACTCTTCTCTCATGTCCCAGTACTTCCTTCTGTGGGTAGAAATATTCCTAAAATACCCCAGCAAGCGTAAGTCACCCGGGCCTAGGTCAAGGAGAGATCTACGTCACTCTTCTCTCATGTCCCAGTACTTCCTTCTGTGGGTAGAAATATTCCTAAAATACCCCAGCAAGCGTAAGTCACCCGGGCCTAGGTCAAGGAGAGATCTACGTCACTCTTCTCTCATGTCCCAGTACTTCCTTCTGTGGGTAGAAATATTCCTAAAATACCCCAGCAAGCGTAAGTCACCCGGGCCTAGGTCAAGGAGAGATCTACATCACTCTTCTCTCAAGTACCAATACTTCCTTCTGTGTGTAGAAATATTCCTAAAATACCCCAGCAAGCGTAAGTCACCCGGGCCTAGGTCGAAGAGATCTACATCACTCTTCTCTCAAGTCCCAATATTTCCTCCTGTGGGTAGAAATATTCCTAAAATACCCCAGCAAGCGTAAGTCACCCGGGCCTAGGTCGAAGAGATCTACATCACTCTTCTCTCAAGTCCCAATACTTCCTCCTGTGGGTAGAAATATTCCTAAAATACCCCAGCAAGCGTAAGTCACCCGGGCCTAGGTCAAGGAGAGATCTACATCACTCTTCTCTCAAGTCCCAATACTTCCTTCTGTGGGTAGAAATATTCCTAAAATACCCCAGCAAGCGTAAGTCACCCGGGCCTAGGTCAAGGAGAGATCTACGTCACTCTTCTCTCATGTCCCAGTACTTCCTTCTGTGGGTAGAAATATTCCTAAAATACCCCAGCAAGCGTAAGTCACCCGGGCCTAGGTCGAAGAGATCTACATCACTCTTCTCTCAAGTCCCAATACTTCCTCCTGTGGGTAGAAATATTCCTAAAATACCCCAGCAAGCGTAAGTCACCCGGGCCTAGGTCGAGGAGAGATCTACATCACTCTTCTCTCAAGTCCCAATACTTCCTTCTGTGGGTAGAAATATTCCTAAAATACCCCAGCAAGCGTAAGTCACCCGGGCCTAGGTCAAGGAGAGATCTACGTCACTCTTCTCTCATGTCCCAGTACTTCCTTCTGTGGGTAGAAATATTCCTAAAATACCCCAGCAAAAGTAACTTATCTAACCAGTATGTTTACTCTGTTAAATGAACTCCTTCTATTGTATTCTGAAAATATATTTAGCTTTAGAATTTTCCTAATTTGTTTCATTTACTTACTTGATGCATTCTTTAAAGATATTGTGAAACAAAAACCTTATTGACCTATTGGAACTATTCATCTACTTGGTCCTTATTGTTGGTTGGAAGCCAAAATAAGAGCAATGAACGTTTGAGAACGCGTAATACCTGTGTACGTATATAAGTAAGGAGGTTAATAAACTGGAAATAGCAAGTGGGGATTTTCTAAATCAGATCATTTGTGTTTTACGAATTATGTAATAGGACGAATGGATTAGTTAAATACCATATTTTATTACAAAACACTAAAACTGTTATATGGACAAAGTTCCAAGCGAATATTTCTGCATCCTTGAATACAAACTCGACCAAAACCATAAATTACTATCGAGTTCATAGTTTAATAAATTTTATATGCTTATCCGCTGCCTTCGGCCCTAAAAGTTCAAAGATAATTTATGATATTTTATACTGCGTTTGAAATATATCCGAATACTTATTTGGTGGAGAAGCTAGATGAAAATTGTGTAATATTTTTCAATCGAGTATACAAATACAACTTTAGAATTGAACTTGGATAAACAACACTTACAACTAACTGTTTGTTAAGTCAAGTACGTAACATTACGTGTACGCATACAAATGTATGCGCTATGAAAGTAATCCCTGTAACAAAGTAAACAAATCCATAAAGTGAAACTTTTATATATGGGTATGACAGCCTGTGCTAGAGTAGTGGACTACGTCAAGAAAGTATGCCGAATAGAGCTCATCAATAAGTGTACAAATGGGTCAACATCGAGCGCAAGTGATACGAGAGTTATTGACGGAAACTAATAGCCATCAACAATCAACCATCAACCATCAACCATCAACCACATCCTGGATATCCGGCGCGACAAATTGACCCATCAATCAAACCGAGGATATAATGAATTAAAGACGTCCATGTATCCTCAGCAGTGCTGGCCAAGAGTGAAGAGTGCGCTATGGGGTACCGGAGTATATATATGGCCGGAGACTCACGGCCGGTTCTACGTTCTACAGTAGGTTCCGCGAACACAGCGTCGTCCTCGTCCTCGTCCCCTGACACAGACTCGCAGAAACACAGGCATAGTCAGGCAACATAGACTCAGATAGCACAACCGTGACTAAAATAACACAGATATAGACTCTGAAAACACAGACATAGACCCAGACAACACAAGCATAGAATCAAATAGCACAAACATAGACTATGACAACACAGGCATAGACTCAGATAATACAAATATGGACTCTGAAAACACAGACATGGAATCAGACAACACAAGCATAGACTCGGACAACATAGACGCAAACGCAGACTAACACATATAAGGCCTACATACATTTACACAACATATATATTACAACGATAACTTAGACAACACAGAAATCCAAGAAAAAACAAGTATACAGGTTCAGTTTCGGTACAGAATTTAGTACAAAACATACTCCCTGGAAACACCTAAAAACCATTTCGTAGCCCCTATATTCTTTTATAAAATAAATGGCTTCCTTTCCTTCGTCTTTAGTCTTAATTTAAAGCAAATAAAATGTAAAAAAATTACAACAAAATTGTAAAAGACTCTTAGTTATGCCATAAAAAATAGATAACATGCAAAGTGTTTAGCCTGTTGTTGCAATTTTCAAGTATTTTGTCGATAAACTACTGTAGTACGATAAAGTAAATGAGAAAGCATATTGTGAAAACAATAGGCTCACTCAAAAATATGCGGTCACATCTATACTTATTTAATACGCAAGCAGATTTTTTGTGACAATTACTCCTCCGAAACTACTGAACCGATTTAGATGTTCTTGGTGTCATTGGAAAGAGCGTAACGTGAAGTTGTGCAGGAAACTTTTTTAGGGAAATAATTAGAGGGTGAGGCCCTGGGGCCCTTTAAAGTTTCTTATTTCTCCATAAGATTAACATGGGAAACAAATATTGTTATGAAACTCCAGCTGTTGTCAGAAATTAAAAGTGAGAAGAAGAACATATGTTAATTGTAAACAGTCAATAAGTTTGCTAATTTAACAGTTAGTTTGCCACAAACATTTACTTACTTGGTTGAAATGAAATAGTTACTATTTGAATTTGGGTTGGCGTAATTATTACAATGGGAAAAAACGAGAGAGCCTGGATAAATTGATATACTAAAAATAAAACTGAATTAACACTGTGCTGCATTTCTTAGTTATCATTGAAAGAGACGATTTGCAAACTATGGTAACATAGGAAAGTCATAGAACACCACCAATGGGAAGAAATAGAAATAATGTGTGTTATAAACACTAAAAAACAAAATCAGCTTTTGAAAAAATGATAAGATATTTACAAGAAAAGTTGATTATATCGATCTGTTATGTACATCTTGAGTATTCCATAATCTTTGAGTCGAATCTTTTATAGTCATAAAAAATATGACTGTTATTCGTTTTAAAATAACGCCTGTAATACTTAGCAATTGCTCGATTTCGAGCAAAAGGGACACTAGTTTTTCTATTATTACGTGAACTTATTTTATAACTGTCGTTCAATCCCAGTACTGTGATTAGTGTGGCGTTTAAATACAGTATAACTATAACTATGTTTAAATAATAAAGAATATATGTATAACTAGAAAATTTCATTTTCAATATACTCGTATAAAGATGTAAAACCCTTTCTATAGGTGTTATTTACTTTTTACAACGAATAACAATGTTTAAGGTCAGGGGGTCTCTTCGCAATTAATATACCATCAATGGTTAAGTTAATTCCTAAATGGACTAACCCGTCAGTACATTAGATGGATAATTGCGATTAAACCACCGAGGTACAATAAAGAGTAATTAATGTTATGGCTTCCAATTCACACTGTTAACTAATAATTGTGTCAGATTTCTGACCACTGTCCCATGATGATCTTCCAGTCAAAGTTGTTGTGCCTTGTATATTAAAACAATTATTAAGGTCTGTAGATTGCAATCAGTGCACTTTCCATTACACTGGTGGGTCGACGCGACTCGTGAGCTCAATAATTGAGATAGACGTCTTGGTTGTTTCAGACAATTTAAAAAAAGTGTACTTGTAAGTTTCCATGGTCGGTATCTTACCTCGTGTTTGTAATAGTATTTTTTACTCCTGAGAGTAAGTGCCCAGATAGTGTGACATGCATATCGTCCCTACAAACGCTGGTCCAAGCGTGGTGGGAGTATACGTGCAGTTTATAGTGACAGGGGTGAAATCCGTCCAGAGTTTATGGTTATGGCGGGCCGGCCGACTGCAGGGAACAATACTTTGCCGTAACACTTGCACCACCTCCACCTCCCAACACTGCATTAGGCCTTTCGGGAAGTGTCTCGATATATCACTTAAACTGCTGCACAGCAAAATTGCTATATCTGCCGCCTTAATTTTATTGACACGAATTACACTGTATCTCACGGAAATAGGAGCAAAGGAGACTGAACTGCATGCCATAACATGTTTACCAAGCTAACAATATAAAATTATTATACTAGCAATTAACCTATACTTGTACCACCGGTACATTATTTAAAATATTAGCTCAAGCTTGGCCACATAGGTCGTATGCTAAGCCAAGCTTGGACATTACTTGGTATTTCGTCGACTTCATTGACAAACGGATTGTTGATTTGAGCTCTATGAAACCAAGGAATTCTTCCTTTACCTTACGGTCTTCATTGTCGTTATACCGAACTCAAAACCTAACGCTGTTCTTTTCTACTGGCATCGGCTGTTTCATCACACATTATCGAGAAGTACTTGGCCTTTTGAAAACTTTGAACATTTTTTTTTAATTGTAAATGTTTTTCAATACAGTCCATAATCTCATTTTGGATGGTTTTACTTATGAGATTTGTCCCCCCTCTCATAGTCGAACTGGCATAACTGATAGCAAACAAAAATATTTGAATCATTTAATTACAAGAATAAATGTTTTCAGAATATGTTTAATTGCTGGAAAATCTAATCGATTTCATGCTTATTGTTAGTTTGATTATATATCCAACTATCAATTTCACACTAACTTACCCAATTTCACTATGTGATGTGTGTTATACATATGTTAACTTGTCGTGTAATACGAATATAAACAGTATAAATATAAAAAATCTATATTTGTAGTAATTAATGAAAAATAATTCGTAATACATTAGGAACACGCATTGGTCACGACGCCTTTCACTACTATGTCACCGCTGGATGTGAATCTGAACATTTAACATAAATATTTCCTCAAGATAATTCTATGGAAATTACACAGAATATTACATCTATGTGTGAACTTGATGGTTCATGGTAATGCGGTCATTTAAATTCATTTTTACTTTCCAATGTTGATTGCCTGTCTACGAAATGTCACTTTGCCACTAATGCAGGGACTCGCCACAACTAGGACGAGCTGATGACTGTTTTCACTTCATCCAATGAGGAAACATATAAACGCATCAATCGTATATTTTAACTTAATCAATTTGTACTTAAATGTTTCCATCGAATAGTTGTAAAAAAATATTCATTAACCTGGTATTGATGGGTATAGAAGAATGAGTACCCAAAATAGCCAGTAATTGTTCGCATCATCTAATTAAAAACTTGACTAAGATGATTTTGGGAATAACCAAACAAATTTACTTTGAGGATTATAGCCCTCAGCCCTGAAAAATATGGACAGGGTAGCAAAAGTACAGGGTGATTCAAAAAGGACTTAACAACTTTGAAAATTCATATAAATCTTATTAAACAAGGTACAGAGCTGGTTTTGGTGTTGTTTTAAAGGAAAACACTTCAAGTTTTTTTACCTTAAACTAAAGATGTTCTATGTGACTTCCGTTGGATTTGGGGAAAATAATTGTTTAGGTATGAAAAAATAGTGAAAACCGTTTAAAATTTGAGAGAAATTTAAAAAATGTTGAAAGTAGGGCGTTTTTTGACGGTGAAGGAGTGCGATACACCCACTTCTAGATGTGCTAGGGAGTTGAAATTTCGCACACTTGTTATTCTTGGTCCCAAACCACCCATAAAATTCCAAAAAGTCGCATTTTCAAATTTTAACCCCCTTAAAAATCCAAAATGGCGGACCTCTGAAAACGACAAAACACGTTTTTTTTCAAACGGCTATAGCTCGAAAACGGTTAAAGCTAGAAAAGATTTGAGGAAAAAACGTAGGTTCGGAATTAAATTTCCTACAAGACACTAATTATGCGTTTTTCGAAAATCGCACTCCTTCACCGTCAAAAAACGCCCTACTTTCAAAATTTTGTAAATTTATCTCGAATTTTTACCGGTTTTCACTGTTTTTTCATATCTAAAAAATTATTTTCCCCAAATCAAATGGAAGTCACATAGAACATCTTTAGTTTAAGGTAAAAAAACTTGAAGTGTTTTCCTTTAAAACAACACCAAAACCAGCTCTGTATCTTGTTTAATAAGATTTATATGAATTTTTAAAGTTGTAAAGTCCTTTTTGAATCACTCTGTATATAATTATCGGATGTTGTAATCAAACATAAAAGAAAATTTACTGTATAAACTGTTTAAAGTTATGCCAAATTACAAATCAAAGAGATTTTCTTCACGAGATTTATAATGTAACAGTGTAAATGCATTGTTCAAGAGGTTTACAATTTTCAACAATACTGTCAATGTCATAAGCATACAAATAGTACTTATTCGCACCATTCTACTACGATATTTTTCCAATATTGTGGAGTTCTGATAAAATTGTATACAAAGTCATTAAATTTTACTTATCCTGTTTGACATAAACAAACATGAAAAAACTAACAATATATTAATATTCTAGCTGAATCTGTTAGATTGACGGAATGATAAGCTTTGTGTTTATATTCGTCTCAAATCACGTTCTATGGCGCGTGTGATACGACATGAGTAGACTGTCCAACTCTTCCTGTGATATTAAGTGCCCAGCGGTATAGTATAATGAACCTATTTAGTATATTATATTACCAATAATATCTAGAAAGTTTAGCAAGTTACTTACATAACCGCATGTGTATACAGTTGATCTTTGAATGTTCCACATCCCATACACATCTCCGTACGTGCATCGCTCTCTATCAAGGACATAATCATGTAGACATAACCGTGAACTTCTCTTATTCTTCGCTACGCCTTTAGTGCACGTCTACTGATAGTACTGATACTGTTGTTGTGACTACTGTATTGTTCTTATCTTTTTCAGTGATTTCAAAATAATCAAGTCATAGAGAAACTCTAACATACTGTTAAGTAGCTTTTTTCGTTTGGATTTTTAATACTTCGGTAAAAATGTAATCATAAGGATTCCTATAAACATTAGGATTCTATCCTAACTTGATTTACAATATTTAAGATTCTAACATACAAATTATTTGGACATTTGAGTAACCGTTCATTTCAATACAATTTGTTTCTCTTTCAACAAGCAGTTTATCAGTTGCCTGTCAACTTCAATATCATTGTAGATGGATGTGGTCAAACGAAGACTTACGTTAGTGGTCGCTTTCGTATACATATACATACAAATCATGTCCAGACTTTCGAGACTGTATGTTGATCATGATGATTTTCTCCCCTGATATTTGGGTTTGGTTTTACTCAAACTAGTGCTACATATACTGCATTTGTGAGGCGTTCACTAAATAATACAACATACTACCGTTTAATAAAAATTATAAATAAGAAGTCTTTTTGGAATTCCAACATTGTACGAAAATTTAGCAAAAGTTTGTTTTACAATAATTGACAATATTACAAATGTCTTGATTACAATTGAATATTATTATCCTGACTAATTAAAGACAGTTATTAACTCACAGAATAGTCTAAGAATTCTCCATCAATCTAACTAAATATGCAGCTAACGTAGTTATAAATTATTTCAATTAAAGGTACAGGTGGCCGAGTGATTTTAGTGCTCGCCTTTAACTCTATAGATCGCCAGGTCGATTCCAAGTGAGTGTAATTTATTATTGGAACATGACTAACGAAATCTCGACGCTGCACTGGGTAGTAACGAGACTAGCGTATGGACCGATTTTTATTTAAAAAATGCCTACGGCGTTATTAAATGCAAATAAAACTAAAAAACCTAGAACCTACTTTGCTACTTACTACTAACATTAGTATAACTACTATCAATTTACTAACATCATAAGTTAAATGTTTTACAACTATTACAACATTTTCCATATCATGGTAACAAGAAAGATGCCAGATCAAAATAGCAAACTGAATTTCATTTCAATAAATCCTGCGATACTCGTGACTTTTACTTGCGGCCATAAAAGATACCGAAGCTTGAAATATGCCACCTATATTGGAATGTTGTTGGCGAAATCCTAACAAGGTAAATTTTACGAGTTCGATGTCCAAAATCGGAAAACAACTCTCCTAAATTTCTGAATATATTTATGGCACAAAACAGACTAAGTGGAGAGATAATGCCGCGCTTTCCCTTGCCACAAACTTCATACGCCACCAACGAATTAGGTGGGATTTATAAACGAGGTGTGGCGTCGCGACCTGCGACCCGGCGACTGATGTAGAGGATGTGATATTGACTGAAGATGTTGTTCTAATGCTGTGGATGTCGCTGCGATATTTATAGAGGATTTAGCGGTGATACTGATAGATGGTGGAGCTTTGATATTGATAGATAATGTAGCTGTGATATTGATAGAGGATTTACCTGTGATACCGATGGATGGTTTGCTGTGATATTAATAGAGCATTTACCTGTGATACCGATGGATGGTTTGCTGTGATAATTATAGAGGGGTTAGCCACTGATAGAGGGTGTTGCTATGGTAGGGATTTTCTGTGATATTTATAGAGGATGTCGGAATAGAGGGCTTTGCCCTGATATTGATAGAAGAAGTCGCTATGGTATTTATAGAGGGAGTCGCTTAGATATTATGCATCTAAAGTCTATCATACAATGAGAGCAATACGCACCAACCACTGAGATGAAGGCCACAGTAAATCTAGTTTGTTTATACTGGCCGTTATACATGCTCATTGCTCTCTGCGGTAGAGAGTGGAGCTGAAGACGAGATAAGCGTCTAGTCAATTGTCCATTAAGAGGGAATGTGCGAGTGAGTCAGACGAAGACAGGACGGACTGGTGAGAGGCCAAGGATGCACCACCTGCCACTGGTCTCTAGAGCCACCGTCTGGCGGTTGTTATTCTACTTTTATTATGTGGATTTTATTAAAATAGTTTGGTATTATGAGACAATGGATACGAACATAGTTACCTCCGATGATACTCAATCTTTTAGAGTCCCAGTAATATTAAAAACTGGAACGATAATTTTTGTATTTTTGTATTTTTTTTGTATTTTTTTTTAATCTGGTGTGCTTGAAATACGAAACTTATTAAGGTGAAAATGTGTTTTAATTTTTTTAATTCATGCACTAAAAGCACGCTTCGTAGACAAATTGAGCACGTTTGTCAAAGACAATAATCCTCTTAGAACGAAACACCTTTTGATCGAGTTACTTGATTTTATTATTTCACAAGGAAACTCCTATATAATTAACATTGAAAATTATTAGAAAAATACAAAACTTTTCGTCATAAATAGTATACTTAATTTAAGTTATTTTTGTGAAAAATATGTCAATTTGATACGATATAGCATTATTATAATAAATAAGGTTTAATTAGTCTGTGCGGATCATCGATGTATATAACCAAACTTTATACATCAATGGTGCGGATAGAAGGCTGAGGTCATCCGTTCAATATGCATGTATTTTTAAAAATTGAATAATTGGACATATGTCATGTATGGACATGTATTTTAATTAGATGGATTCTGGACGGTTTGATTTTAATAGATATTATATTAAAGTGTATAACAAAAACATACTGTCATAAATTCCATGATTAAAATTGATACCGCAGGTCTCATGGTAAGACCTGAATTTGGGATCAGTTTCATTTTTCGTTTTGATGTCCCCAGAGGTCACAAATAACATTTTGTGTTGAGGTCATGCGTTTAAATTTAAATATATTATATATTGACTTATTAGAATGAGTTTTTGAACCAGTATAATCGGACCAGTAGAAGAGGCTTTTGTGTTGTGAAAATAGGGCTTTACTCAGTGTTGATGCTCAAAACATTCAAGTTCTCTTAAAACTATTATGCGGAGCATAAAAAAGCAAATAATTTAGTATTTGGTAATTGGTCACAGAGAAAATTCGTAAGGTTTTTTTCCAAAATGCCAATGATATTTTTATGGATAGTATGGATACGTATCATGATTAAACTTTGCAAATTGATTTATTTTATACTAAGCTATCAAAACTTTACTATAAACTCAATTTATTACTTTCATCGTAGCAGCAAGCCAAAAAACTTGTTACATCTAATGCCGTTTAAATAGTAAATCAATCTGACACGTTTAAGGAACTATTTATATTGAAATCCAATCAGACAAATAGAAGTTACGTTAGACTGCAGGTTTACCACCGCGGGCGTAATTTAAATTTTATTATATTAAACACAGAAATAAACCTGAGGAAAAATCTGTATCGTATATTCAATGTGCCCGAACGGCATTCTCTATATTATATCTTATAGCCTCTCTTAAGGTAATTCAACCGTTGTGCAGTAAATAAATAGTTGGTATAAAGACTAATTAACTTTACGCACATTCCCAGAGAGAATGTCCCATTTGCATAAATGGCTCGAAGGTGTTCTGGGAAATGGTTATTTTACACATAGAAATGCTTGTTGAGATATCTGAAAGCCGATGAGTAAGGAGTGGAGAGTGTGTTTGCACTAATGCTGCTACATCATGGCTGGCATTGTGGCCATTGTCTCAATTTAAGGACGAGCAATTTCTATTGAAAGGAAACTCGAACAATGCAAACATTCGCAATCATATGTATCCATTGTTAGTGATTTTAGAAGTTGGACCTTTTGTCTTCACCTCTCTAAGTAAGATTCACAAACAGCAGAAGCAAACGCTTTTTCATTGTTTGAGTATTTCGTGGTGTGTTTTTACGTGCTTGAAATGCAAATTGTTGGACTTAAACCCTCGTAATTTATAAAGTATGTGCTTACGTGGAATTTTTTACCTGAGTGTGAATTATGTAACTGATAAAATAGGGGTTTCAATAAATAAGGAGGAAAATCAATACTCAAATTATCTACTATTGTGAAGAGTATCAAATTTGCGAAAAAGACTTGTTTCAGAATTAGACATATGCATTTCAGTTTATTGACATGTTCGGTATTTATTACTTTTATTTTTATGTTTGCTACATTTATACCCAGACCTATTCGCTATAGAGACGAGAAAATATTAAAAAAGGCAGGTGCCCGTACTCTTCTCTAAATCGTAGATGACTTACTACCCCTGTTGTCTAAGTATGACCAGATGCAGATCACCTCAGTATGTAATGGTACAACGACCCTTACACTGTGATGAGGGAGGTGACCGCTCTGTTCTCCACATCTTAGATTACTTACGTCCCTCTGTTGTCTAAGTATGACCAGATGCAGATCACCTCAGTATGTAATGGTACAACGACCCTTACACTGTGATGAGGGAGGTGACCGGTCTACTCTCCACATCGTATATGACTTACTTCCCTCTGTTGTCTAAGTATGACCAGATGCAGATCACCTCAGTATGTAATGGTACAACGACCCTCATACTGTGTGTATTCTCCTTCCTCAGTATGTAATAGTACAACTACCCTCATACTATGATGAGGTAGGTGACCGCTCTGCTCTCCACATCGTAGATGACTTACTTCCCTCTGTTGTCTAAGTATGACCAGATGCAGATCACCTCAGTATGTAATGGTACAACGACCCTCATACTGTGTGTATTCTCCTTCCTCAGTATGTAATAGTACAACTACCCTCATACTATGATGAGGTAGGTGACCGCTCTGCTCTCCACATCGTAGATGACTTACTTCCCTCTGTTGTCTAAGTATGACCAGATGCAGATCACCTCAGTATGTAATGGTACAACGACCCTTACACTGTGATGAGGGAGGTGACCGCTCTGTTCTCCACATCTTAGATTACTTACTTCCCTCTGTTGTCTAAGTATGACCAAATGCAGATCACCTCAGTATGTAATGGTACAACGACCCTCATACTGTGTGTATTCTCCTTCCTCAGTATGTAATAGTACAACTACCCTCATACTATGATGAGGTAGGTGACCGCTCTGCTCTCCACATCGTAGATGACTTACTTCCCTCTGTTGTCTAAGTATGACCAGATGCAGATCACCTCAGTATGTAATGGTACAACGACCCTCATACTGTGTGTATTCTCCTTCCTCAGTATGTAATAGTACAACTACCCTCATACTATGATGAGGTAGGTGACCGCTCTGCTCTCCATATCGTAGATGACTTACTTCCCTCTGTTGTCTAAGTATGACCAGATGCAGATCACCTCAGTATGTAATGGTACAACTACCCTCATACTATGATGAGGTAGGTGACCGCTCTGCTCTCCACATCGTAGATGACTTACTTCCCTCTGTTGTCTAAGTATGACCAGATGCAGATCACCTCAGTATGTAATGGTACAACGACCCTTATATTGTGATGAGGTAGGTGACCGCTCTGCTCTCCACATCGTAGATGACTTACTTCCCTCTGTTGTCTAAGTATGACCAGATGCAGATTACCTCAGTATGTAATGGTACAATGACCCTTATATTGTGATGAGGTAGGTGACCGCTCTGCTCTCCACATCGTAGATGACTTACTTCCCTCTGTTGTCTAAGTATGACCAGATGCAGATCACCTCAGTATGTAATGGTACAACGACCCTTACACTGTGATGAGGGAGGTGACCGCTCTGTTCTCCACATCTTAGATTACTTACTTCCCTCTGTTGTCTAAGTATGACCAGATGCAGATCACCTCAGTATGTAATGGTACAACGACCCTCATACTGTGTGTATTCTCCTTCCTCAGTATGTAATAGTACAACTACCCTCATACTATGATGAGGTAGGTGACCGCTCTGCTCTCCACATCGTAGATGACTTACTTCCCTCTGTTGTCTAAGTATGACCAGATGCAGATCACCTCAGTATGTAATGGTACAACGACCCTCATACTGTGTGTATTCTCCTTCCTCAGTATGTAATAGTACAACTACCCTCATACTATGATGAGGTAGGTGACCGCTCTGCTCTCCATATCGTAGATGACTTACTTCCCTCTGTTGTCTAAGTATGACCAGATGCAGATCACCTCAGTATGTAATGGTACAACTACCCTCATACTATGATGAGGTAGGTGACCGCTCTGCTCTCCACATCGTAGATGACTTACTTCCCTCTGTTGTCTAAGTATGACCAGATGCAGATCACCTCAGTATGTAATGGTACAACGACCCTTATATTGTGATGAGGTAGGTGACCGCTCTGCTCTCCACATCGTAGATGACTTACTTCCCTCTGTTGTCTAAGTATGACCAGATGCAGATTACCTCAGTATGTAATGGTACAATGACCCTTATATTGTGATGAGGTAGGTGACCGCTCTGCTCTCCACATCGTAGATGACTTACTTCCCTCTGTTGTCTAAGTATGACCAGATGCAGATCACCTCAGTATGTAATGGTACAACGACCCTTACACTGTGATGAGGGAGGTGACCGCTCTGTTCTCCACATCTTAGATTACTTACTTCCCTCTGTTGTCTAAGTATGACCAGATGCAGATCACCTCAGTATGTAATGGTACAACGACCCTTACACTGTGATGAGGGAGGTGACCGGTCTACTATCCACATCGTATATGACTTACTTCCCTCTGTTGTCTAAGTATGACCAGATGCAGATCACCTCAGTATGTAATGGTACAACGACCCTCATACTGTGTGTATTCTCCTTCCTCAGTATGTAATAGTACAACTACCCTCATACTATGATGAGGTAGGTGACCGCTCTGCTCTCCACATCGTAGATGACTTACTTCCCTCTGTTGTCTAAGTATGACCAGATGCAGATTACCTCAGTATGTAATGGTACAACGACCCTTATATTGTGATGAGGTAGGTGACCGCTCTGCTCTCCACATCGTAGATGACTTACTTCCCTCTGTTGTCTAAGTATGACCAGATGCAGATCACCTCAGTATGTAATGGTACAACGACCCTTACACTGTGATGAGGGAGGTGACCGGTCTACTCTCCACATCGTATATGACTTACTTCCCTCTGTTGTCTAAGTATGACCAGATGCAGATCACCTCAGTATGTAATGGTACAACGACCCTCATACTGTGTGTATTCTCCTTCCTCAGTATGTAATAGTACAACTACCCTCATACTATGATGAGGTAGGTGACCGCTCTGCTCTCCACATCGTAGATGACTTACTTCCCTCTGTTGTCTAAGTATGACCAGATGCAGATCACCTCAGTATGTAATGGTACAACGACCCTTACACTGTGATGAGGGAGGTGACCGGTCTACTCTCCACATCGTATATGACTTACTTCCCTCTGTTGTCTAAGTATGACCAGATGCAGATCACCTCAGTATGTAATGGTACAACGACCCTCATACTGTGTGTATTCTCCTTCCTCAGTATGTAATAGTACAACTACCCTCATACTATGATGAGGTAGGTGACCGCTCTGCTCTCCACATCGTAGATGACTTACTTCCCTCTGTTGTCTAAGTATGACCAGAGGCAGATCACCTCAGTATGTAATGGTACAACGACCCTTACACTGTGATGAGGGAGGTGACCGCTCTGTTCTCCACATCGTAGATGACTTACTTCCCTCTGTTGTCTAAGTATGACCAGATGCAGATCACGTCAGTATGTAATGGTACAACGACCCTTACACTGTGATGAGGGAGGTGACCGGTCTACTCTCCACATCGTATATGACTTACTTCCCTCTGTTGTCTAAGTATGACCAGATGCAGATCACCTCATTATGTAATGGTACAACGACCCTCATACTGTGTGTATTCTCCTTCCTCAGTATGTAATAGTACAACTACCCTCATACTATGATGAGGTAGGTGACCGCTCTGCTCTCCACATCGTAGATGACTTACTTCCCTCTGTTGTCTAAGTATGACCAGATGCAGATCACCTCAGTATGTAATGGTACAACGACCCTTACACTGTGATGAGGGAGGTGACCGCTCTGTTCTCCACATCGTAGATGACTTACTTCCCTCTGTTGACTAAGTATGACCAGATGCAGATCACCTCAGTATGTAATGGTACAACGACCCTTATATTGTGATGAGGTAGGTGACCGCTCTGCTCTCCACTTCGTAGATGACTTACTTCCCTCTGTTGTCTAAGTATGACCAGATGCAGATTACCTCAGTATGTAATGGTACAACGACCCTTATATTGTGATGAGGTAGGTGACCGCTCTGCTCTCCACATCGTAGATGACTTACTTCCCTCTGTTGTCTAAGTATGACCAGATGCAGATCACCTCAGTATGTAATGGTACAACGACCCTTACACTGTGATGAGGGTGGTGACCGCTTTGTTCTCCACATCTTAGATTACTTACTTCCCTCTGTTGTCTAAGTATGACCAGATGCAGATCACCTCAGTATGTAATGGTACAACGACCCTTACACTGTGATGAGGGAGGTGACCGGTCTACTCTCCACATCGTATATGACTTACTTCCCTCTGTTGTCTAAGTATGACCAGATGCAGATCACCTCAGTATGTAATGGTACAACGACCCTCATACTGTGTGTATTCTCCTTCCTCAGTATGTAATAGTACAACTACCCTCATACTATGATGAGGTAGGTGACCGCTCTGCTCTCCACATCGTAGATGACTTACTTTCCTCTGTTGTCTAAGTATGACCAGATGCAGATTACCTCAGTATGTAATGGTACAACGACCCTTATATTGTGATGAGGTAGGTGACCGCTCTGCTCTCCACATCGTAGATGACTTACTTCCCTCTGTTGTCTAAGTATGACCAGATGCAGATCACCTCAGTATGTAATGGTACAACGACCCTTACACTGTGATGAGGGAGGTGACCGGTCTACTCTCCACATCGTATATGACTTACTTCCCTCTGTTGTCTAAGTATGACCAGATGCAGATCACCTCAGTATGTAATGGTACAACGACCCTCACACTGTGTGTATTCTCCTTCCTCAGTATGTAATAGTACAACTACCCTCATACTATGATGAGGTAGGTGACCGCTCTGCTCTCCACATCGTAGATTACTTACTTCCCTCTGTTGTCTAAGTAAGACCAGATGCAGATCACCTCAGTATGTAATGGTACAACGACCCTTACACTGTGATGAGGGAGGTGACCGGTCTACTCTCCACATCGTATATGACTTACTTCCCTCTGTTGTCTAAATATGACCAGATGCAGATCACCTCAGTATGTAATGGTACAACGACCCTCATACTGTGTGTATTCTCCTTCCTCAGTATGTAATAGTTCAACTACCCTCATACCATGATGAGGTAGGTGACCGCTCTGCTCTCCACATCGTAGATGACTTACTTCCCTCTGTTGTCTAAGTATGACCAGATGCAGATCACCTCAGTATGTGATGGTACAACGACCCTCATACTGTGTGTATTCTCCTTCCTCAGTATGTAATAGTACAACTACCCTCATACTATGATGAGGTAGGTGACCGCTCTGCTCTCCACATCGTAGATGACTTACTTCCCTCTGTTGTCTAAGTATGACCAGATGCAGATCACCTCAGTATGTAATGGTACAACGACCCTTACACTGTGATGAGGGAGGTGACCGCTCTGTTCTCCACATCTTAGATTACTTACTTCCCTCTGTTGTCTAACTATGACCAGATGCAGATCACCTCAGTATGTAATGGTACAACGACCCTTACACTGTGATGAGGGAGGTGACCGGTCTACTCTCCACATCGTAGATGACTTATTTCCCTCTGTTGTCTAAGTATGACCAGATGCAGATCACCTCAGTATGTAATGGTGCAACTACCCTCATACTGTGATGAGGTAGGTGACTGCTCTACTCTCCACATCGTAGATGACTTACTTCCCTCTGTTTAAGTATGACCAGATGCAGATTACCTCAGTATGTAATGGTACAACGACCCTTATAGTGTGATGAGGTAGGTGACCGCTCTGCTCTCCACATCGTAGATGACTTACTACCCTCTGTTGTCTAAGTATGACCAGATGCAGATCACCTCAGTATGTAATGGTACAACGACCCTTACACTGTGATGAGGGAGGTGACCGCTCTGCTCTCCACATCGTAGATTACTTACTTCCCTCTGTTGTCTAAGTATGACCAGATGCAGATCACCTCAGTATGTAATGGTACAACGACCCTTACACTGTGATGAGGTAGGTGACCGCTCTGCTCTCCACAACGTAGATGACTTACTTCCTTGGGCTGTCTCTATAAACCCGGCCTTGTGGTGTTTATGGGGTATTGTCTGGCCTGTCAGACCCGCTCGCACCACCGCAATAGTTCAATCCCCTCTTCCAACCACATTGTAACATCATAATATGGTAATCAACTACGTTACAATAAAATTTCACTAGCAACTGCTATGATGTAACACATTTTTACATATAATTTTTCTTACGATTTTTACTTGTGGACTGGACTTCGTCGATCAAAAAGAATAAAATATAATTCACATTTTGACCTTAGGTTGTTGATGGCTTAAATACCACTTTGTAGAGCTTTGTATTTGGTTCTTCATCTTTCAACCAATTTCAATCTATACTTTTGTTCAATATATTTTGAGCATTGGCTAGGTTGTTTAAAATATTGGAGAATTTAAAGTTACGATTCTAGTAAATAGACATATTTAATAAAGCATTGGATTTAGAGTATAACGATATGCACACAAAACACGAATTAATTACTTTAATTCCTTTCATTTAAATCATATGAAGATTTTTTTTCAAGAGAGGTGTCTTAATATCTGGTACACGATTTATTCACTACACATAAATCTTAAATAAATCTTGTTGTCAAAGGTTCTGAATGCTCCAATTTATAAGACTCGCAAGAATGTTGTGATCGTTGACCCGGCAATGCTTGTCACCTTCAGTAATGGTTGTGTAACACTGCGCCAAAACTAACAACCAGCTCCGAGTAGCGGATAACCGTCAGTTTCTTATGATACCCGCAAGAACTCTGTAGGTCTGTCTAACTAACTATCCCCTGAGTAAGCACCAAGCTATACTTACTTATATACTTAGATAACAATTGGTTTACTTCTGAAAATCTGTTTTGGTATATTTTGAGCTTCTTTACATCATCACTGTTTTCCCACACATTTGCCAAATAAATGCAAAAGTAGTTTTGACACATTCCTATACATTATCGTTGTTTTCAATTAATCACCAGCTGGCCAATAGATCTTGATAAAGTCCCACAATGCAGTGAACAATAGAGAAGATGTGATTCTGGTGTTGCCACAAAAGCCACTGGTGCAAACAGCCGCTCCATTGAACTGTCTCTGACACCTCTGTAATACGAGTCAATAGGTTCCAGCTGGCCTGCTATCATCAAAGCCCCGTGCTTCATTGATAATTACATAATTTATATTATTAAGAATGATGTAATTTGTATTCAACCAAATTAAATTGAACCAATACTTTATAAATGCATTTTGAAAGTTTAATGTTCTGACTTTAATGCATAATTAAAATTAATTAATTACGTGTTGCGGCATTCACGTTATTTAATTGTTTAGCCGCAAAGGGTTAGTAAAGGTTACGTTAATTTTTAGATAACTCATACTTATTTTATTTTAACTTGACTTTAAATATTTTATAACTAACAGAGTACCGTCCTTCGTACGACGTTGGCGTAAAAGTATAAAATGTTTATTGCAGTTATACCATTGACTATATAACACTATATATAGTGTTGTACAGTCAATGGTTATACTCATGCGTCAGCAATGTGAGAGGATGCGGTTTAAGAAAATTTTGTTCTATTAACTTATGGCATGATATAGTATAGCACATCTACCATAGCCATAATGTACGATAGCCACTGCCCCTAAACAATAACAAAAAGTGAAATTCTCTTTTTCACAGCCTTTTGTTGCTAGTTGGTTTAAATTGGATGTTGTCATAAATGCAAAAAAAAAATTAAGTGGTGCACCCTGTTAATAAACCTTACAACTTATTAATGCTATTTAATATCATAGAACCAACTTGTGTGGTTGAAACAGCTGACAAAATTAATTCTTGTATTACTTTTAAAACATGAATACTTATAAGGTTAACATGGGAAACTCCAGAGCCAATGGGTTATAGTCTAGTCATATTTGACAAATTATCTAAAAAAACTCTCATAAGTGTAAAACTTGGTACGTATATAGAATTTTACTTCCGGAATAACTAACTAAAAGTCCTCGAAATAAACTTGTGCTACGGCCGCCATCTTGGAAAATAGGGCCCAAAAAACCAGTTTTTTTCCGATTACTCAAAAACTATTCATCCTATAAAAAAAACATTAAATTTGTTTAAACTGTTTGCCAAAATAAGAGCTACAACTTTTGTGCTATGAATATTTGGATATAATTAACCGTTTAGCCATAAAATGTAATAATTAGAAAATAGATTTTGAAAATTCGTACAAAAATTAATTGCCATTAAAAAAAGTTGTAAATAAATTATTTAAACATTTATTTAATTATTTTAATTACAAATTTGGAATGTTTTAAACAGTTTCATACCAATAATATAACTTTTATCTTTGCATTTATATTTTCTATGAAATTGTAAATGTTGTTGCTAGACTACTGTAATAATCTTCACTTTGTTTAGTATCCATGGTTAGTTTTATTATTTTTTTTCGTTTTGAGATTTATGTTGGTACCCCTGCTGAGTTGGTAGTGTACAGCTGTACAGCTGGCTGGAATTTCAACAAATAACAATAAATTGTTTAGAAAAAAGTATCCTATGTACTTTTGTTTTGTAAAGTGAATTTCGAATAAAAGCGTGGAATGTGGATGAGGAGAAATGTTTATTTTGTTCCGAGAGCCTAATGGAAGGAGGGACTGTTCTCGTCAAGAAAGGACTAAAAGCAATAGTAACATCCAATAATTAAGAGAAGATGGCATTTGGCAAAATGTTGCTAGCTTTACCGAGATCAAAGTACACGTAAGTGTAGGAGTGTTTATACAAACCCAACACAAATAAAAGCCTCAAAACTAAAACTAGTCACTGACTACCAGGATATTGCAGATGGAAGTACTAGTCAACCTTGATGGAAGTAGGCCTCGACAATACAGAGTCGCTTATCAGCCCAGAATATCTCGTTTAGACCTAACCAACTGATAACTGGACTATCTATTATACCTTCCACAGCACTCTTACTTGACGGAATCCACGCCTCGGTAAAATTGGGAATTGAAGGAAAAAAGTTAATGTGTATTGGATTTAATGCAAGCAATGAGCTCCCCTACTACTATTAAGTTACATTTATATATGGTTGTTAGGTTTCGTAGTTTTTTATAATTTTAATTGTATAGTAAATTAATTGTTATGCTTATTTGACTAAGTTATTGTTCGATGGTTTTATTTTTATTATTTGAAGTGTGAAGAACTTTTATTTTAATTTTAAGCGGCCAAATAAGATATCACGCACAGGTCATTGTGACCCATGTGATATTTTTATTTGATTCATGTATTGCTGCAAAATAATTTGTTGTAAATAAAGAATTTCTCTCTCTCTCTCTCTCTCTCTCTCTCTCTCTCTCTCTCTCTCTCTCTCTTGTCCAAGGTCTGGACAACGATTTTCATACAAAACTAAATGTTTATTTTGTGCGGAAGAAGTAGGCAGTCCAAATCCAAAATTCCCTAAAAATAGAAGAAGACGTGTTACCCATGTTAAGACGAGAGAAATAACAGAATCTATTCGAGTTGCGCATATAAACTTGCAGAAGAGGCTCAATATCATACAGATTGTTATCCTCACTTTGGACATATAAAGAAATACGACCAAGATGGAAGGCCAGCCAGTGACAAATACGATGCTGTGTTACAGTTACTCTTTCATTATATTGAGAATAACGATGAATGTCAGTACACTTTACCTGAAATAAAAGATTTAATAAATAAACTATCTGGCGGAACAAATTTCAGATTACATTTTGAAAACTCATTTGAAAAAAACACTTTGGAGATACAGTGATAGTCACAGAAGCACTTGGAAGTAGACCATTAGTTATCACTTTTACAGAAATTGCTCACAACATATTACACGAAGAATGGTACTCGCAAAGGAAGAAAAATGTGGAAAACGAAAGACTTCGTGTTGTAGAAATGGCTGCAGAAATAATAAGTCAGGATATCCGAGGTACACCAATTGATATGTCTATTTATCTATCAATAGACGATATGGGAGACGGGGGAACAAACATAATACCACAGTCTATGAATGTTTTGATGAACATTATAGTTAAAGGACGAAGCAAAAAATGGGTTGATAAATCTAGATTGGTTACTACTATTTGCCATTCTGTCATGATAGCCAGCCGACCAAGATCATTTATATCACCTCTTCAACTAGGTCTTTCGGTGCACTTACATTCCAAATATGGATCGAGACATCTGATTGATGTACTACATTCATTATCCCTCTGTGTGCTGAAACAGCTGGTTTTTATTTTTGGTTTCCATGGAAATAATTGATTGTAAATAAACTAATACTAAAGAAAGAAAGTTGATACAATTTTAACTCTTAATTTATTCTACATTTATTAACTTAAAACTTAATTTAAAGCAGGAAAACCAAACATAATTAAACTAATCCACGGATTCACTATATGGTAGCAGAGCGTGGTTACCTGCTTTAACTTTTTACAACTTTCTAAACTTAACTTCTTTACTCAAAATTTTTACAACTTCCAACTTTGAACTTCACTTTCCCAAATAACTAAGAATGACTTCAAGATGGGACCTTCTCAAACTAATAAGTCACAGGCAACAGTGCCTGATATGTCTACCGTTCAGCCAATACCAACTATACAGCACCAGTATGTTCAACTACCAAAGTTGGTATTACCAACCTTCCAAGGGGACATGCTACGGTGGCAGGAGTTTTGGGATAGTTTTGAGTCTGCCATTCATAGCCACCCCACACTCAGTAACGTTGACAAATTTAACTATTTGATTGCACAATTAAAAGGTGACGCTAAACGTTGCATCGCTGGACTCCCCATTACAGATCTAAACTATGATATTGCTATTACCTTGTTGAAAGACAGATTTGCTAAGAAACAGGTAATAGTGAATTCTCATTACTGTGCCTTGAGGGATATGCCACCTATCAAGTCCAGTGACACGGTAACACTAAGGCGAGGATTTGACAACATTGAGAAACATATGCGTTGTCTTCAAGCCTTAGGTGAAGACGTTACTTCTAACTACTTTGTTTCTCAAATTTTCAGTAAGCTGCCCTATGAAATTGTTTTGAAAGTTGAAGAAATGAATATTTCTGGGGAATTGGATGTTAAAACTTTGTGCAAATTTGTAAATAACTTAATTTCGATTCGGGAGAAAGCAGAGCAACTGACGACCTCAACACCTAGCACTTCATCTTACTCTAATAGTTTTGTTACTGTTCCCAATCCACAGGCGGACACTAAGAGGTTGACAACTACCCACTCACTCGTGGGAAACGATAAATTAAATTGTATTTTTTGTGAAGGAACACATTGGAATGACCAATGTACAAAATATCAATCTGCTGAGGCACGTAAGAAAGCAATTCAAGGTAGGTGCTACGTATGTTTAAGTAAGGGACACACTGTGAAATTTTGTAAATCACATAAAAGGTGTGTTTACTGTAAACAGCAGAATAATCACAATAGAAGCTTATGTACCAAACAGTTTCCTACAGACCAAATTTCTAGAAACACCATCAAAGTAGACACCCGATCAACTAATCATGCCAAAGCTTTGCCTGCAAGTAACTTCAACCAGAGCAAGGTACCTATAAATACCGAAGAGTCTGCTTTAATTTCTATGTCGGAGAGTGTTATTCTTCAAACTGCAACTATTACTTTGCGTAATGCTGATACTAAACAAGAAACGCGTTGTGGTGTTCTTTTTGATAGTGGTAGTCAGAGGTCTTATGTGTCCAAAGGTTTGGCTTCTAAACTGAGTTTGAATAGTAAATATTGTCAATCATTGTCTTTATTTACGTTCGGCGACCGTGAATCTAAAACTGTTGAGACTCAAGTAACAGATGTTCGATTACTGCTGAACGATGACACATGTATGGATATTATAGTAAACATTGTTCCACATATCACTGGGAAGGTAGTTTCTAGTACCAATATCAACTTAAATACAATTGCTTCCTCCTATCCCAAATTAAAGTTAGCAGACGGCCAGTTTACTTCACAAAATATTGATCTATTAATAGGGAACGATTATTATTTTGATATCATTCAGGGTCAGAAGATAGAAATTTCACCAGGCTTATTCTTAGTGAATAGCCAATTTGGTTGGATCGTAACTGGTAGGCATAACGATAACAATGATCATTTCCCTCTGATGTACGAGTCATCTTTTCTTACTCTAGTAAAACCCAACAACTTATTTCCTAGGTCACCACAAACTTTAAAGCCAGATATCAATATTTGTGAAGGTGACGACATCAAAAACTTGTGGCAATTAGAGACTATTGGTATTAAGGATGACCCTCACGTGAAAGATGATGACATCGCATTGATTAAATTTAATGAGACTGTTAAATTTGAGAATGGTCGTTATTCAGTTTCCTGGCCTTGGAAAGATTATCCTCCAAATTTACCCACAAACTACAATCTTTCTCTCGGTCGTTTGAAATCTTTAACAGATAGACTTTCAGACAAACATAATCTTCTATGTGAATACGACTCGGTAATTCAAACCCAATTGAAAGACGGTATAATCGAACGAGTGAGTTTTTCAGACAGAAACGATGGAGTCCTTCACTATATACCTCATCACCCTATTATCACTGAGTCGAAAACCTCAACTAAACTTAGGATAGTGTATGACGCGTCAGCCAAAACCAGAAAAGGCAACAATAGTCTTAATGATTGTCTTTACCGTGGACCTGTAATTTTGGAAAACCTATGTAATTTACTTTTACGTTTTAGAATGAATGCTATTGGAATTATTGCTGATATTGAGAAAGCATTCCTTCAAATAAATCTTCAAACTCCAGATAGAGATGTAACTAGATTTCTGTGGCTCAAAGATCCTTTGTCAGCACCTACTAAGGAGAATATTGAGGAGTATCAATTTTGTAGGGTTCCGTTTGGAATCATATCCAGTCCATTTTTACTCAGTGCTACTGTTTTTCATCATTTGTCAAACTGTGAACTTGATAATCTTAATGAAAGGTTGAAGTCTTCATTTTATGTTGATAATGTGGTTACCGGATGTGACACAGATCAAGAGGCCACAACACTATTTACAACTGCTTCTAGTTTGTTCTCTGATATTTTCTTCTGATGAGTTTCTCTGATATACATTTTAACATGAACCTTAGATGTTGGTCTTCAAACTCAAAGACACTAATGACACAAATACCAATGGAAAAAACTACAACTGAGAATCCTACTGATGTTAATGTTCTTGGATTAAGATGGAACACCAATCTTGACAATCTTCACATAAAACCTGTTAACAATGACAGAAACAAACCTATTTCAAAAAGACAAGTTTTAAGTACTATATCATCCGTTTTTGATCCCTTAGGGTTATTATCCCCTGTAACACTGAAGGCTAAAATCTTTCTCAAACAGTTGTGGGAAGACAATTTGGATTGGGACGAATTACTAGATGAGCCTAAATGTAGGGAATGGAATATTATATGTGATGATATTATTAAAGTAACTGAAGTTTCTATTCCTCGATTCGCAGGATTACGAGCAGATCATGTAGAGCTCCATTGTTTTACGGATGCATCAAAGGATGTATATTCGTGTGCTGTGTATATCAAATTAATTAGTAAGGAGACTGTCAAAGTGACTCTCATGTTTTGTAAAAGCCATTTAACCCCAAAGTCAAAGCCGAAAATTACCCTTCCAAGACTCGAACTTTTAGGAGTGTTGATTGGAACAAGAGCATTACGTTTTGTGGAAGAATCCTTAAAATTTCCTGTTGTAAATAAGATACTGTGGACTGATTCACAATGCGTGTTACGTTGGATTAGCACAACAAAGCTGCTTCCTAAGTTTGTGGAGAGAAGAGTAATGGAGATCAAAACCAACACCGAGACGCAATTTAGATACGTTCCTACTGACGAAAATCCAGCTGATATGGCGACTCGAGGTAAAATGGTGGATAATCTGAAACACTGCAATGAATGGTGGTCAGGTCCACAATGGCTGTCTTGTAGTCAAGACTTGTGGCCGGATTGGTCTTCTGATTTTAACAAGCCATTAACTGAAGACGATATGGTTGAAACTATTGAAGAAAACGTCGTCACCTTGACTACAAAGACCGAAGACGTGAGTGAAACTAGTCCTTTTGGCATAGATATACAAAGGTTTTCATTACTTTCGAAACTGATTTTGACAACAGTTTTTTGTAAAAGGTTTATAAGTGGATGCAGACGGAATAAACAACCAAATCATGTTATTCCTACATCTGAAGAACTCAAAGATGCTCGTTTATCGTGGATCAAACATGTTCAAAACACTTGTTTTAGTGAAACACTAAGTAATATAAGAGATGGTAGGTATGATAGATTGCAGAATCAACTTGGCCTATTCGTTGATATGAATGGACTTATCAGATGTAAGGGTAGGATCTCAAATGCAGACCTTGAAGAATATTGCAAGTTCCCTATACTTCTACCAAAGAACGATTTATTTACTCAACTGCTCATAGAAGAGTGTCACCGTAAGATTTTTCACATGGGAGTGCAACAAACTCTCTCGGAACTTCGGAAATCCTTCTGGATAATCCATGGCAGAGCTGAAGTCAACAGAGCTTTGCGAAAATGTTTGAAATGTTTAAAATACGAAGGTGGACCATACAAGCTGCCCCAAATACCCTCGCTTCCAACAGAACGGGTGACTGAAAGTATACCTTTCCAATTTACAGGACTTGACTACTTTGGCCCTCTCTACATTAAATCCTTTCAAGCTTCTAGAGTTGAAGTTTCAAAAGTTTACGGTTGCATATTCACTTGTTTAGTCACGAGAGCTGTTCATTTAGAGATCACCAATAACTTGTCGTCAGAAGAATTCTTACTATCTCTCAGGAGGTTTGTGGGAAGAAGAGGTACTCCGAAGAAGATTTACTTGGACAACGCTACTCAGTTTAAGAAGGCTTCCTCGTTCTTGAATGATATGTTTGTTGAACATCTCGATACACCAGAATTACTGTCTTATGTAAGTGAAAACCACATCGAATTTACTTACATCCCAGAGTTTGCACCTTGGATGGGAGGAATGCACGAGAGGTTGATATCTTTGATAAAGAGATGTTTAAGAAAGAGTATTGGTTCAGTTACTCTGACTAAATCACAACTCGACACTGTGATGATTGAAATAGAAGCTGTTGTCAACTCAAGACCACTAGTTTATGTATCTTTCTCAGATCAAAGTTTGACTGACTTTATTATAACTCCTGGCCACTTCCTTAACTTCCATGGAAAAAATGGTTTTGTAAATAGTTTGAATGAATGTCAAGAAAACGACATGGAGTTTATTTCTAAAGTGACTGAATCGGACTTATTAAAGATGTGGAAAAAGGGAACCAACAACTTAAATAGCTTTTGGAAGATTTGGAAGAAAGACTATCTGTTGAGTTTAAGGGAGAGAACTCAACATAATATCAAACAAGGAAGAATTCTGTCAACCCAACATCCACAAGTTGGTGATGTAGTTCATGTTCACGACACATTACCCAGAGGGACATGGCGACTTGGGAAAATAGAAGTCCTTAACGTCAGTGCTGATGGAAACGTAAAAAGTGCCAAATTAAAGTTAGGATCTGGGAAATACATCACCAGACCTATTAACTTGTTGTATCCCATTGAAGTCTCTGACGTGAATTCCGGAAAGAAAAAAGGGGCCCAGAACAACTAACTAATGATGTGGGAGTGTGCTGACACAGCTGGTTTTTATTTTTGGTTTCCATGGAAATAATTGATTGTAAATAAACTAATACTAAAGAAAGAAAGTTGATACAATTTTAACTCTTTATTTATTCTACATTTATTAACTTAAAACTTAATTTAAAGCAGGAAAACCAAACATAATTAAACTAATCCACGGATTCACTATACTCTGTGCTTCATACAATGAAACAGTGGCATACTTAAATGCAGCAAATGACATTGTGCAACCAGAAATAACTGAAAATGCCTTTACACAATTTGTTTTCGATAATGCGGATGTGAACACTAGAACGATGGACATGGAACAATCCATATACTTGGTGGAATCAAGTGTGTAACGCCAGCTAATGCTTTTGTAACTTCCCCTCCTCTCATTCGTGATACTAAGAAGAATATTAATCACATTATAAATGCTATACCTATATAATGGCACTACAAGAAATCACCCAGGCTTGGGGTTCAGAACTTAGAAATTAAATCAATCGATGTATCAAGTTACGACGTTGATGTGATAAGAAATGGGTTTAAGTTGAACCTCCACTGGATTGCTGGATTCTCCACAAGCTGGATAAACTCCACAAAGTGTCTCCCTTTCTGGAATGGATACATGCAGGAAGCCATGAAAGAATCTGGAAGCTATCATACATCAAAAATCATTCCAGTACCGTTCATAAATCTAGATGCAAGTAACATGACAACAATAAACTCAGCTTTGACGGACGCTGCTTCTGAGTGCAAGAAAAGAAACTCATGCTGTATAGTTACCTTTGATCAACCGCTTTTCATTAAGGCTTGCGAAGTGGTTGAGGGAGCAGAGAATGACAACCTTTTGTCTTCTGTCATTGTTAGACTTGGAGGTTTTCATTTACTCATGAGTTTTCTGGGTTGTATTGGAAGTATCATGAAAGGAAGTGGCATTGAAGAACTTTGGGGAATTGTGTATGCCAAAGCTACTGTTCCTCATTTGATTTCAGGGCATGTTTTTTTATGTATGTTAGGTTGCTCTCTTTAAATGTCTAATAGACAAGTCTCCTAATCTGACAAATCAGGTCCTAGACTCTGTAATAACAAACTCAGAAAAACTGATAACAAATGAAATGTCACCAGATGAAATTTTCACTTTGGAATCAGTAAGTAATATAGTGGAACAAGTTCTTGTGACCTGCAAGAATGAATCTGAGGCCAGTAGGACAGCTAAGCTTTGGATTCAGCATATGAACATGGTTATCCTTGTAATATAATTTATTAAAGCTGAAAGAACTGGAGATTTTGATCTACATTTGAATACTGTTATTAGCATATTACCTTTTTTCATGCTGCAGGTCATCACTTATATGCGAAAAGTGCTCATCTATACCTTCAAACAATGATTGAGCTCCCACTGAAGATGAAAAAAGAAGATTTTGAACGCTTTTCTCAAGATGGGGTTTTCAGGATTCGACGTTCTGCTCGATACTGGTTTGGTACATGGCCAGATATGGTCATTGAAAAATCACTGATGAGACCTATGAAATCGATTGGGGGCCTAACCCATGGATGGGGAATAACACAAAACACACTTCTACGATGGACCTCGTCCATCCCATTGTGCACAGAGATTACAAGAGCGGTTGAAAGGTTCTGTGGCAAATATCTGAAAACGTTTGAGCTAAATAATAATACAGAAGAAAACCCGGCCAGGAAAAATCGAGATACAAGATCAGAAAGTGTTCTGTAACTGGTTATCGGAACACAATCCATTTTGTCAAGAATCAGGGGAATTAGTAAGCTTATCCTCTGGTCTGGTAGGCGATGCTTCAGTTACATGTGATAAAGCTAAGGATTTGAACAGTCAATGAGGGAAATGACTGGACAGAATTTTGGCTCAATTACAATCAAAAGGAAATTCTAAGTTAAATCCCTCGCAACGGTTAATTCGTCAATTAAATTGGGAGACGATTCTGTCATCGTGAATACGCAGCAGCTTTTCAACAGGATTATATGTGTTGAAAATGAACCTGAAAAGCTAAAGGAGTGTTTCAAATTTGAACTTGCACCGAGACCTCCTTCTTTATTTGACGAAGATCAATGAGAAAAGGAATAAAATCTCCACCTTCAGCCTTTCTACCTGAGGAATCAATCAACATTCCTGATAACTGTAGGCCTATGTACATTGTAGATGGTGGACATCTTTTGCACAGTGTAAAATGGCCACGACCTGCTACTTACGGAGACGTTATTAATTGTTACATTTCATATATACGGTCACACTTGAAGGATAGGTGCGTGGTGGTCTTTGATGGATATCCTGATCAGGCAACAATTAAATGCTGTGAACAGCAGCGAAGAGCTTCCAGAAGAACCTCTGCTACAATTCAACCACTAGGAAATAATTTCACTACAACAACACAGGCAGAGTTGTCAAACAATCGAAACAAAAAGTGTTTCGTAGAAATGCTCGCTGAGAGGTGCTTGAAAAACAACATTAATGTGCGCTTGGCATTTTCAGATGCTGATTCCTTAATTGTGTCAACTGCATTAGAGGAAGCAATGAAAGGTGAAACAGTCGTGGTTGTGGGCCAAGACACCGATCTGCTTGTTCTATTAACTTCATTTGCTTCGATAACTGACAAGGTAATGTTTTGCGCCCAGCTAGGTCCAAAACAAAAGAAACTCTGTTCAACATATGAAGACAACAAACCGTACTGGGAGAACTCGGTGAAGTTATTCTATTAGTACACGCTGTAACAGGTTGTGACACGAGCTAAGCTATATTTAAAAAAAGGAAAATAAATGCCCTGAAACTTGTACAAAAAGACCGTGCTCTAATGGAAGACATGAAAGTTTTTACCAGACTAGGTGCAACAAAAGCAGAGATATCTGCAGCAGGAGAAAAGTTTTTAATTCGCCTATACAGTGGATCAAATAGTACAACCTTAGATGACTTACGGTACTTCAGATATAACTACATTGTTTCCAGATAAAAACTGAACTGAACTGTTTACAATCTGGCGTCTTTACCCCCCACAAGTGATGCAGCAGTTCAGCATTCCTATCGTGTGTATTTACAAATCTAGGAATGGAAAGAGAATCAAATGGACTTCTGACTGGGGTTGGATGAAAACTGGAAGTACTTTAATTCCCATGTTCATAACAAAAAGTCCTGCTCCGTCTGAGCTGCTAAAACTTATTTCCTGCGATTGCAAGACCAACTGTACCAACAGGTGTCAGTGTCGTAGGTCTATGCTTCAGTGTTCTGCCATGTGTCGACATTGTCAAGGGTTGTCATGCGGAAACTCTGGCCAAGCATTAGAGCTTCAGTCTGATAATGAATGAGATTGGGGCAGTAACAGTAATGTAACAGTAACATTTAACAGTAGGCAATGATAAGTGTTTTAATTAAAAATAATTAATTGTATTATAGAGGGTTGTTTTTTACTAAATACAATATTAACATATTATTGCTGATTAATTTTTTTTATGTCTTAATTCTTTGGTAAAATTCAATATCCATTTACTAAGATAACTACCACTACATATAATAGGTGTTTTTGCAAGGGCTGTTGTTAAGCCGTGGACGGGAATAATGGAGGAAGTGCCAGAAAATAACTTTCGGTACGTGTTAAGAACGATACTTTTCATCACGACGCAAAAAATGTTCTTAGAAAAAAGGAATTTTCAAATTTATTTTTTAAATATTGCATTTTATGGCTAAACGGTTAATTATATCGAAATACCCTTAATACAAAGTTGTAGCTCTTATTTTGGCGAACGTTTTTTACATTTAATGTTTTTTTTTATAGGATGAATAGTTTTTGAGTAATCGGGAAAAAACTGTCTTTTGGGCGCCATTTTCCAAGATAGCGGCCGTAGCACAAGTATTTTTTCTAGAACTTTTAGTATGTTATTCCGGAAGTAAAACTCAATATACGTACCAAGTTTTACACTTATAAGAGTTTTTTTAGGAAATGGAGAAATTTGGATTTTAAATTACTACACTATTAGAGCCCGAAAGGGTTTTTGATAATCAGAATGTGTCTTCATGTCAACCGGGAATGTCAGCTATCATCACACCAAATTTCAGCCCAATCCGACCAGTATTTTTTGCGTTTACTTGTCACAAACATCCATCCATCCATCAATACATCCAAACTTTCTCACTTGTAATATAAGTAGGATTAAGTTAAAATAATAGATGTAAGTTTATAACTTATGAAACTCTGTATCTTCTCTACCATTTTGTACCTGTAATGTTGAAAAGAAATACTACATAATTACAAGTAGTACTATCTATAACTCTTTTATGAAGTTTCAAATATATGTTAAGGGAAATGTTAACATCAACATTGCGATTTCGAACCAAACATCTTAGAACTATCAGCTTCAAACTTAATTTAAGAGGTTTGAATCCATGCTTAATGTATACATATATACGATTCATAACGTCATTGTTTTTTGCATGTTAGTAAATGAGTTGTTTAATATTACGACGATGCAAACTCAATACAATTATGAAAAACCAATTTGTTTTTTTAATAATACAACGTTGAAGTAATACAATTTTATTACGCAGTCTATAAATATTTTTTTATCACAAGCGTCAATCGTGTGTGCTTTCATATGAAACACGTGTTATAAGCCATTTTTAAATGAAGTCTTATTTTAATATTCATACACTTTCATATACAGTCAAATGTAAAGAAACTAAATTTAGCGAAATGTGTTACAGTGTGCACGATACAACATTGATCAAAAATATTCGTTTTCTGAATGTAATATACACCATCATGTTTATATGAGTATAATATTGTTGGTATATGCTCTATTTATTTCCTTTCATTCAATTTATGTATATAATGTAGTAGTCTTGAGTTTACGTGATGAAAATTCGTTGTACAACTGTAAAAAGCAAACGCTTCACTGTTTATTTTTATATACAAACCTTTAGACATAATAACTCTTATCAAAATTGTCAATCATTACCAATACAGCATGTAATCGAATACTAACTGGTTACGTTGCGAGATTGCCCATTCATGATTACTCGAATCATAACAGTGAATTGAATGTGATGAATAATTTATCGTCAATTAACCATTCGACGAATATTGCATTGTCACGGAAATTATATTGTGCATTGTAACCAAAATACTAGTTATGAGATGAGTAGTTGTGCTACTTGTGAGATCCTATAATTTGTGTTTCAGATTATTAGACATATATATTTGACTAATCAAAACTATGTTTCAATTAAAAAATTCACCTCAAAACGAGTTTTCAGCTGAGCATAAATAGAAACGAAACGTTTTAAAATGAGACATCAATATAATAAACCTTTCATAATATTCAAGGAAGCTGCAGTATCTAATAAAGGTAATTGATTGATGTACTTTTAAATAAAAAAGATCAAAATAGAAGGTAAACAATTAGCTGTTGAATGCGATCAAAACTTTGGAGTGAGCCGAGAAATAGATCAGGTATTGTAATTGATTCAAATATTTAGTTGACATTGGGCTTTGGACGGTATAATCCCGTCAGACATCTCAGAGCCAATTATCCTGGATTAATTGATGACGTATGTTGGGTCAGATGTGGGATAAACACAAGTCTCCAAACATAACATAACGTAACTTATCAAATATCAACTAAGCTCTCATTTACAAGCTTTTTTGTGATTCTGTCATTTCAATATATTCATTGAAGTAACACATTATTTCTTTGTACTCCAAAGCGGAAATAAAGTTGTAAAGGAATGGCTTTAGATGAAATGGCAAAACAATCAAGAGTCTAAAGATGAAGCCAGATTTTATTTTGTAGTTATGACAATATACAACCTGAAATTTCCATGTTCCCAAGATCAGATAAACGTACTTGCCGGTCATAATTGGATCGAAAAGTCATATATTTCATTTGTATATATTTGTTTACCAATGGAACTTTAGGTAAGGTGGATTCAGAACCATTGGGTTACAAAGTATGTTAAAGCTAAAAGCCATTCATGATATGTGGGTTTTAATCGTCCTCCTTGTCGTCTGTACCATTAAGAGTTAAGCGGATCCTCACCAATTTCAATAAATAAATAGTCTTCATTTAAATTTAATGATTGCTCATACCAGTTTTAAAAAGGAAAAGAAATTGTATGAGAATAATTACTGTATTGTATTATTATAATTAGATTCAGTTTTCAACTATTAACTATCAAGCATCGTTCCTGATTAAACCCATACACCATTACACCATATATGTTATTCTTCCAGCTGTGAACATGAAGCGTGAAACTAATTACAGCTTCTGAAGACATTATAAAACACCACCACATCGCGATCGAGTGTCTAGGTTTCTAATTAAATAACCACAGCGAGAGCAATATCTATCTCGCTGCACATAACACAAGTGAATAGAGATGAGATAACCGGGACAACGATGTCAGTAGGGCAAGGGCTCCGTGATAGAGCGAGGCACTTGGTAAAGTAAACCAAAGTAATAACTTCTGGCAACACTTCGTTTGATGTTAACAACTCTAGTTTGTTGGTATATCATATCAACACCTAAGAAACCAAGAAAATTTAAATCTTACCAAACATCTACAACACATCTCTTGGGCATGAATGGCGTTAGTTTGTTGGTTTATCATATCAATATGTTTGTATCTGTGAAAACTCTAAACACTCTATAAAACTGAAACACCTTTTTTGACATGAACTATTCTAATGTGTTTGCTTATCATATTAACATATTAGTATATTATAAAAGTAAATTGTATATAACACACACTTAACAGCACCTCACCCTTAAAAATGAACAAATTTAGTTTTTTTTTGCTTATCGTTTAAGTAGTCGACATCAATTATGAAACAATTGACACCACATATTTTGTTAGGGTTTTTAACCAACTCTCTAGTATTTGGTGTTATTGCTTTGTAGTCTTATATCTAAATACAGCAAAGAATAATCTGGTATATCTATAACATTAGAAGGAAATACCCCGGTTTGACAGTGTGCTATAATCATTCTAAATACCTATATAAATCAAAAAGGGTGTCCACCATTGATTAGTCTGTGTTACGCGTCCATATCTTACTCACAATATTATGCTTGAACCACTTGTTCATGTTACAGGCGTGAGCATGGTGTGGGTGCCTGTGGTCACCATGCTGTGCTGGTCTCCGCAGGTCTTCGCCCCGCACCCTCACCATACCAGTACCTCACATCTAGAGCCAGCTGACAGAGCGTTGCGCAGTGAGTATATCCAAATATGAAATAGTTATTTACACTGGTCTGAGGTATAAGTAGTTTAAATATGGAGAAAATGGAGTATGTACTCACTGTTTTGCTGTTTATAAGTTTGTCAACATTTTTAATAGAGTTTGTTTTCATTTTTAAAATATGTTTGACCTATGATAAAGGTTGAAGAATCTTTCAAGAGTTAAATGAATGTTATCGTCAAGTCTACGTTGTTTGGAAATAATGGCCCCGTTACCAAAACATTATAATTGTGTTTACTTATTAGAATAAAATCCAAAAGTATTATACTTTAAGCTATGAATGTAAATTGTTACTTAAGTACCGTACACTTATTTTACTGTATTAGCAACATTTTCAGAACTGAAAAATATTTACTTCTTATAAATACGGACCATTTCACAAGTGTACTTCTCTTAGAATCAATATTAATTCATTCTTGATGGTCATAAAGGCTAGACTCACAGGTTGCGTTTTTCTATTTATTTTTCACTTAAGGAAATGTTATGTGTCTTAACTATTATTTCTAAGATAAATTATGTAACAGTTAATAAACAGAATCATAGTCTCCATTAAAACGCTGCTTTTATCTGATTCCAGGAATACATCCTGGAATAGAATATATAAATTATTATGTTGGTCATAAAAGCCCTAACGATATTCTCGAGAGAGATAAATTATTCAAGAGCCAATCCCAATTAAATCTGAGAAAATCAGCAGGTATTTACTGAAGGGAACAATAATAAGGAGAATATCTTGTCGTTGTTGGTTGATCGGTTCTCCAAGCGCAGACGAGTGTTTGTTCTGCTTCATCGCTCGAAGCGTGATATTTATCTACCTTCTATTGTGCTTGACAACGATCTCAACTATTATTTGATGAAATATTTTAATAATTGGTAATTTATACCCTTTGCTATAACCACGTACTAAACTTTCCCTATGAAAATTGATTTTCGACTGACAGGAGATTTCAGGAAAAGATTCTTTTATCAAATTAAACAATCGGAAGGTTAGTCTTTTTTTTCTTTTATTGTGAGCGGAACTCAGATGTTAATTTTTAGTAGTTATACTTTGTAGATAAATATTTGTATATATTAATTGTACAAGCTGCGAGGTTCAACTAGTTGAAATATAAATTGATTTAGTATTTCGTAGAAAATGCTTTAGAATTTTCCCCCTACGAACCACTTTTAAAATTGTATAATAATATTTAGTATTGCAATGTGAATTTGTTAACAATATTGAGGTGGTTTGGATAAGAAACTTTATTCTCTTTCTTGAAATTCATCTATTGACCGCCATAAATGGCCATCCAGGCATCAACGCCGATTATGCTCCTACCGATAGGCCACGGTTATTTCTAGTAAATAATGTACAATTTAAAATGTGGTTTGATAGAAATTTAAAATTTTTAAGTAAATCATAGTTACTTTTATGTAAAAATGATATTCTATGAACTAAAGTAAATAATACATTTCCATCTCAAATCCTTTACTAACACATTACTCAACCAGAATTAAATGTAATAGTGGTAATAGGAATATTTATGTATGATAACTCATTGCATGTTTGTCTAATTTCACACTAATACTTATTTCTAGGGAAGTTATATAGGTAACTTTATATATTTTAATGTCAACGAGGACATTAAAGTTAGATTTCTGATAAAAATCTAGATTCAAAACTTAGATAAAATTTAGCAAATATTTCATAAAAACCTTCACTATCTTAATATCACATCTGGAGATTGTTATTCAAGTGAAATCGAGAGTTTGCATTTCGCCTTCATCTACCATCAACTTTCCTTTTCAAAGATTGTTATAATATGATGATATCAAGATCAGCTCGAATTTACTTTCGTAGCAATCGTGATAAGGGAAAGTATTATGGCGATCATTGCATATAAGGTTGGCGCGAATGTATCAGCGGTATTACCAGCCATCAATTAGTATTCAATTACAGTGAGCCGCCATCACCGTCATCACCGCTGCTTCCATGATCATAGACTCACAGACAAGCCGCTTAAACATCGGCATTATCTTATATTATGTCTAATACGTGTTAGCAACTGGATACTACATCTCAGAGTGCACTAGTTATTACTCTTATCTACTTTCTACTGATCATGATAGCATGTGGTGTAAGATACAAGTGCCGGCGAATATTCCTATCTCGTTTATTGATTGCGAAATTGCCTTTCCTAAATTAACATATAGTTTGATCATTTTGTTTCAGAATCTTAATTGAATATACAGGTGAGATTTACAATGACGAAAACATTATCTTAATATCTTTCAAAGAGGGACGCATTATTTAGATTAAAACAGAAAAAAAGATGCCAGAATTCGTCTTTGCAATTTAATACCTAAGCTGCTAATAATGCAAAAAATAATAGTGATGTCTCGTTTGAACAAATGAGACTTGTTAGAACTGCTCTGACACCTGCAGCGATAAGCAGTCTTTGCTATTGGTGTTAATTCAGTCATACAAAAGACTGTAACTTGGCTTTCTGTCTAAGAAATATAATTACAATTTTAATTAGGAATTACATAATTTGCTTTATTATGTATGGTTAACAATAAAAAAAAATACGAATGTAGTTGTTGCTGGAGAGCAGATATATTCCTTAAATACGCAAAATGTAATACAATAAACCAACATAAAGATGCATTTCAGGGTGTTTTTAAATGAACGAGGGCTTAACGCCCTTTAATATATGATTTTTCATATTTATATATTTGTAAACTTAGCTCCAACAACGTTTTATCTTAAACGTTCAATGTAAGAACAATTTGTAATAAAACACAAGTAGAACTATCTTGTGAGTTTTTTTTTCTATACATTGTTGATTAGTGTTTATAAAATAATGATTTCATCAGCCGCATTATTCAAGGTGGGATAGAAGAGGAGGAACCTACACTTGGTTAAAGCTTAACACACGAAGGTAGAAATCACAATTTGGGCCCCGAACGGGTAGTTGTTGATCAGGTACAAAGAAATAATTCCCCCCCCCCCCTTCTTGGCACCAACAAACAAAACAGTTTGAACTGGCTCGTATTATGTACTGTACTAACTATAACTTAGATACATTTCACAAAGCTGTAAACCGCGATGTTAATTTCAAAATACCCTTTTCTCAACCATTTTCATATTGAGCCACTTTGCAAACGGATGGCGATCAATAGAGAAGTTCGACATTTCTTAGGGTATAGCTAGTAGAGTTGACTCCAAGCTTTTGGAGATATGGGGATACTAGATAAAACTACTTACTAAATCACCATTAAGCTGTAAATTCGTATCGAATAACTAGGCATGCCACTCACTTTAAGGCGAAAGCCAAATGTCACTTATCATACATAACATTTTAGAAAAAGTATTAAAAACAAAAACTATGAAAAGTCTTTTAAGTTCCATTATACACTATCTGCCATTGACTTTTAGACGAACAATTACTCCTGGATATGTTGTAAACAATGCAAAAGTATAATTAATCATCCTGTTGAACACAGATATTTAAATCGTGTTAGGGATTACTTACATTCTCAATCGAAATACCACTAAACATAATGGTTTTTCAAAAATGTCTAAGAGTGGGTATTTTAATTTGACATATTCTCAGGCCGGAACCTCATAATAGTTACAGCTATAACCTAGATAAGTAACTATAATAACAGTGACACATTGCAGGTTACCTGATCAGTGAGCGACCCTGCGGTGCCCAGTACGGCCTCAACGGCACCTGTATGTTCATGTACGACTGTGAGAAGACCAACGGCCACCACATGTTCATGTGCAAGGACTCCTTCATCTTCAGGTCGTGTTGCGGCCACAACCTCACCCCTGAGCAGATCAAGCGTCTACCTCTGCACATTGCACCCTCCCTGCCACAGTCTAGCCAGTCCCGACCCGTGGAGCAGTCGCGACCCCCTGGACCTGCACGGCCTCACTTCATGACCTCCCCGTCCTCCACTCCTAGTCCATACAAACCCCACATCACCATCGTCCAAGGGTCCCACAGCAGTCCGAGGCCGGCTGCTCCGTCCAGCTCTACAGAGAGGTGATTTATCTGATTAAGTGACGACAGTATGTGTGATAGGTACGATATCTACAAGGTGTCCTTATGCGGACCCACGGAAAATCGCGTACGTCTTTGAATACTATGACTCCAGATTATTAGAGTAAACCATAGTAAACCAACTTTGATCTTTTAAAAACTCATTAGTTTTGTTATCAGCATAGCAGTTTTATTTCCATTCCAAATTAACACTAAAATGCCGAGAAATAAACTTTATAGAATTAACGTGATGTTAATGATTAGTTAAAAAATTAAAATCTAGCACCAGAAAATTTATCAGTACATTAATAATTGTTCTACTTCACATAAAATCTCTTTACAATATAAAATAATTTATTTTCTTTATGACAGGTTTATTAAAATGGCATGATTTATATATTTGAATATCCCCAACAGGATTGTTCCATATTGCCTTGTGCAGGTAGGTGGCTCAATATGGCCCTCTGGAGTCTGAACGCACGCTCTGCAACTGTTCTTATTTACACGGATTTCCCTTGAGATTTCCTCACTACAAACAGTATCGCGTTTCATCATATATGCTTCTATAATACAGACTGACATTTGATTATACTTAACGACACGGTAATTTATAAATTTATAAAATAAAACAAAACTATGCGAAACTAATTGTATACCCCCTTAATCTTTCGTTTGTTGATTATCTCCGACCAACCCGACAACACTTTCACGAGTTCTGTGATTGGATGAGTACCACTGAGATGAGAATGATCGTTTCATATCTAAAGGTCATCGACTGGATTCCAATCAGTCTAAAGCAAGCATAATTGGACTAGGTAGCCATTTTTCACATTCCTATTGATTAATAGCACCTTAAAACTCTCTTGTCAGTAAAAAGTTGTAAGAAGACCACTTTCTCACGCTCCACGCTCTCTCACGTGCACTTTCGTTTGAAGCATCTAGGTCTCGCTGCTACGGAAAACTGAATTATTAATACATGTCCGAGTCACTTCCTCTATGAGGATTTATGGCTAACTCAGGAAGTCGTGTTAGGGTCATATGATTACTTTCCAGCAGGTAGTCTTTCTCGTATGCCACTGACATACATTTTCTGTTCTAAGAGTTGTTGACAGGCAGTTCCTCTATCATAATACTCTTTAATTTCTTATCAAAAAAATAATTTGCCCTAGTGCAAAGTGAAACTTTTACGTAGCAGAATATATATTTGTAAATACCAACCAGCACACCAGATATTATCGCGTTGACTTAAAAAAACAATGATTTGTATGATAGCTCAGAGTAATGTTTTTGGAATGGTTGAAACATTTAGGCTTGGTGTTTAAAAACTCCATAAATGTTTTAACCTTAGCGTTCCCTGCGTTATAGAACGTTTAGTCAAGACCAATCAGAATATAACTGTTACACATAGCAATAACGTATACATATTTGACAGTGTGGCTGGTAACTGATGTTTGTATTGTGTCTAGATGGGGCCATCAACACGGGACCGGCCACAGTCACACGATGGAGTCAGACCTAAGTAACATGGTAGACTCTACGTGGTCCAACAGTCACCACTGGCCTACCTTCGTCACCAAGCCCCAGGCCCAGGCCAAGCCGAGGCCGTCAGTCATGTTGTCGTCCACCACGACCACCACGTCCACCACGACGTCGCCAACAACGACCACGACCACGACCAGTACGACCACACCGGTTCAGTCGTCCAGTAGCCCCAGTGTGTCAGCCAACAAGACCTCTGATGGTAAATATTTACGGATTCGTCTCATGGATTGTAAAATGTTCTCCATTTACTTTAAAATAAATAAAATTGGAGTTCTATAAATTAAAAGGGTTAGATATGATTATCGAGATTAGTCATGCTTAGTATTGTTTAAAGTTTTGTATAACATACCGTTACTAGACATTACGATTTAAGATCAATTAGGATTATATTACTGTATCAATTATTGTGTTGCAGAGTGCGGAGTGCCAATGGTCAACTCACAACCCGAGAGGTTGAGCGGAATGAGGATCGTCGGCGGCAAAAACGCGCAGTTCGGCGTCTGGCCGTGGCAAGTACGTATCAACTTGTATAACTCAATTACCAACAACTGTTATGTACTATGAATGAATCTCTGAGTTAATTGAAGATGCAAAGAATAGTGCGCATTCATTAAATTTGCTTTATCCTATACGAAAATAAAGACACAACCTGAATTGATCACTTAAAATCTTACAGTTTAATTTTTGTTCCTTTAGGTAACATGTGGTTAGTCAATTTATAATCCAGCTTAAATCCGCAGCATGTACATTTATGACGAAAACAGTAATTTAGAAATAACCTCATTGTGTCTAAGTTGTCGAAAAAGGAAATACATCTATCTTTTCATAATTCTTTACAATTACTTGGATAAATTTAAATCCTAACAAGATCTTGGAATTGAAGTTATATTGTTGACGAATAGTCAAAGGTTGTAGATATACAAAACATAGCGTTTCATAATCAAACGCCAATCATGTTTTGCAGGTGTCAGTTCGCAGGACGTCTTTCTTCGGGTTCTCCAGCACGCACAGATGCGGCGGCGCGTTGCTCAACGAACAGTGGATCGCTACAGCGGGGCACTGCGTAGACGAGTAAGTGCACATTGCCTACTCATCAGCATCCATTCTCAAATATTTATTTCCATATTATTATTTTAGATTCTGTTTAACTCTTGTTGTGTCTGTAGTTTACTAGCGTCGCAGATTCGTATCCGGGTGGGAGAGTACGACTTCTCCAGCACGATAGAGCCGTACCCCCACATGGAGCGAGGGGTGGCCAAGAAGGTGGTCCACCCCAACTACAACTTCTTCACGTACGAGTACGACCTGGCGTTGGTGCGACTAGACGCGCCACTGGAGTTCGCTCCGCACGTATCACCCATCTGTCTGCCGGGCAGCGACGACCTGCTGATAGGCGAGCCTGCCACTGTCACAGGCTGGGGGAGACTCAGTGAGGGAGGCACTCTACCGTCCGTGCTGCAGGAGGTAATAGGGTGCCTTGCAATTTGTTATGATTGTAGGAAAACATACTTTGAATTGATTATTCTAATAAGGCGGTTGCCTGATATTACAAAACCTGTGAGGGAAAATATATTTGCATACCAATTAAAAATATATATTATCTTTCATAACAACCATCCATCACAGCTCTGACTTGTCTTTGCTCCCCGAGTCTCGGCACATATAAAGTCATGAATTAAGCAGTGCCCTGTCATTGACTGCCGCGGTACACTTCCGTTCAACAGATTCCATTTAATAGTAAATGTAGACCTGGTGTTCATTAATATTATGTGCCGTATTTTCGCTAAGAAATTGTTATTTGTGCAACTAGTGAGCAAAGGGAGCAATTGACTCACTCGAGAGAAATACTTACTCACGAGCCGTAGGCGAGTGAGGGATGGTTTCTCGAGTGAGGCAATTGCACTTTGCACTCGAGTTGCACATTATATTTTTCCTACAGTTACCATAAAAAAATTTTAGTTTGGTAAAGAAACGTGAAATATTTTTTTACACAGAAGTGAACTTTTAATATTACATTTAATGATACAACAGTACAACAGCTGACCAGCTGATTTACAGCCAGTGCTGCCAACGTATTTCGTGCGCATACGGCCTTGTCTGCATGTTACGCGCTCACTATTTCGTGCCTTCACGTTGCAAATATGGAGTGAGTGAGACAAAGTAATTAGAGTGAGACAATGTCAACATTGTCTCACTGATGAGCGAAATGACCACTTTGCTTTCTCAAATCAGTGAGAGAACATGTACATTTTTAGGTAACTGTAGGAAAACCCTGTTTTTCTACGAAAGATGAAAAATTCGGAAAACTCTTAAGTCAACGAACAGTAAAAAAAAAAAAAAACATTTGTCTGTTTATTATATTTTACGAAAAAAATATTTCAAACAAAAACTTATAACATTTTATGGTCTGCACGAAGAAAAGACTTTGTGGGCGAGAGAATCATTAAACAATAGTTCATATAATCCCAGTTTTATTTTGATTTGGCTCGATCTCAAGAGTGGTGCGCAGTTTGAAGGTTTGTTTTCTTTTTGAATAAACACAAATATGTTGTTCAATTTACTCTATGTCGTTTTGATATGTTACTTTACTGTTCTAAGAAGGACGTTTTTCATGACATGACGAAAGTTTTAGGTTTTTTGCAGTATTAAAAAAAAATATTGAAGAAGTAAAACAGTTATGAGGTTTGTTGCCATAATAATTCAGGAAATGCAAAATGAAATAACTGCATGCGTTGAAATAGATTGTTACTAATAAATAGGGTCTATGAATATTATTTACAACGAGCTCAAACAATAATTTTTTTATATTCCTTAACCGTTCATAAATTCCTTATAATTCTAACGAAACCATCAAAGTAATTTGTGCACTTCAGTTATGATGAATTTGCAACAGTTGAGCTACCTGAAGTATCTAATTAGACCGTTAACGTTTTAATCCTGAAAATGAACGCTGTTATTCAAATAAATATCCTGGTCTCCCTTCTTACACTAATTGCAGAGGGGGTTACCAAAAATAAATTGTTTTTTTATTGTCCTTTTATTATATACGTTTAAAGTTTCTGTTATAATATTCGTGATAAACTGTATGGATCATAAACATAAACAAATGACGTTACTGGCCCCATGTTTGCATTATTATTTAAATGGAATTATCAGATTTCTTCTAAACTATATGTTGATAATTTAGTATAGGTTTCAGACCAGTGACGTGATTTGTTTAAATTTCTGATCCATAGAGTTTCTGTTGTAATTTATTGACAGAAACAGGATGAATAAAAGAAATTTCTTCTAACTCTGTTTCGATTTGCAATATTGAGTTTTATTAATATTTTGCAGGTGACTGTACCCATCGTGAGCAACGAGAAGTGTAAGAGCATGTTCTTGCGCGCAGGCAGGCACGAGTTCATCCCAGAAATCTTCATGTGTGCGGGCTACGACAACGGTGGCAGAGACTCTTGTCAGGTATACAGAATACAGATCACAATCACCACCGATACTGACGATAGTACTGATACTACAATAACTCACTTCATATCTAGTTTGGTAGCAATGACCTTTGGTTTCATTTGTTATATACCATTATAATACTCATAACGTATTTTTTTGTTTCAACTAATAAGGGTTTTCGAAGTCAAAATTATTTGCCCACTGACCTCTTTTGCTTACAAAACATAGTTTAATAGAAGGTCAATAGCCGAATATAAACCCACAACTTTTCTTCAACTATATTTCCTACAGAAAGCTAGACCTATGTTTGCGCGTCAAAATGCCTTGTGGGTAAGAAGTGAGAACCCCAATACGTACAGTGATTTTATTCCTTTTTACAAATTACTATATTTCTATGCATATTACATCCAGGGAGACTCCGGTGGACCTCTGCAGGTGAAAGGCAAGGACGGTCGCTACTTCCTGGCGGGCATCATCAGTTGGGGCATCGGGTGTGCAGAGGCCAATCTGCCCGGGGTCTGCACAAGGATATCCAAGTTTGTCCCTTGGATCCTGCAGACGGTCACGTAGCCGAGTGCGCAACAACCCCTACAACAACAAGAACGTTATGTTTTGTGAAAATGACACTCTACCCCTTGAAGAGGCATTAATTTATTTTTAATTAAGCGACGAAACGTTACGTTCGTTTGAAGTGATGGAATAATAAAAGGGTTTCAAGATGAAAACTACGGAGCGCGGCTCAAGAATAGACCCTTCATTAAAACGTATTTAGTTCCTGTTTTCTTGAAACATTTAACCCTCTTTTAGAATACGGCCATTATGAAAGGTTTTAATTGTCTTTATAATTAATTGTGAGAAAAAGTAAGAAAAACCAAATTTGTTATAAGACTATGCTGATTCTTTATTTTTCTATTTTAACCTTAACATATGGTGATTTATAATGATATAAAAAAGTTGTTGGTGAATTTCAAAAAAGGGATAAGTGCCCACCAATTTATCTTAAATCCAAACATCATTGCTCTCTTTCATTTTCCTTATTAATAATTTGTCTTTATTAACCTCATTTAAAGTAATCAAAATGAAGTTGGTAGTTTTAAAAGATAGCAGTAGTCAATATAAATTTAATGTATATGTTTGTAAATGAAAAGATTTGAAAAGTCTTTTTATACAGTGATACCAAAAGATTAAGTAAATATTTGTTACGTATATCTGTAAAAATGTATACTAAGGGATCACTTTGTAGTATAAGATGTAATAAATGTAAATATTGTATTATCGTTATTTGTATTAAAGAATTTATTTACTTCAATTCTATTTTCTTCTACATGATGCAATTTTTTATTGAATTCCCTCAATTTCCTGAATTATCAAATTAACTAGTCCCATGGACTCAAGGTAAACAAGTTAATTATGTTTTAAGAAGAGCAGTTCATGTTTTGGAATATTAAAAATAATATTATCAAGAGATACAACACATAAACAAAAGGGCTCGCATGCACTACACATATGACACATAATTGAGTAAAACTATTGATTGAGTAAACTCAAGTAAAACTAAATTAAGTAAACTATTCATAAGTGGCATAAATCGATTGGCTGATTACATTTAAGGTATGTCTCTGTTCTGTATATGTAGAGCGCGTTTTGTTTTATTTTATTTCAGTTTAAAAGTATTTTGACAACCGATTAAAAACTCGTCTGTGAACTATTAGTTGTACTAGATTGTAAAACCAACAAATAAGCTCAAACGTAAGAGAGAAGCATCAGCTAACATCAATTCTCAACAAGCTTCATAATTTACAATAATATGAGAAGATTAAATTTTGTAATTCGAAATGTCAATTGTAAAACATTTAATCATCGTGAGATCTTCTGACGGATCAGTTGGAAGATTTTTAATACGTAGGCTGTAGTTATATGGAATTGCTCGTAGTTTATTAAACTGCAGTGTAATCACACAGATTATGTTATTTATACGTTTTGTCTCTTAATATTATTAATTTATTGACAAGTTAATCAAGTTAGCGTATAAAATACCGGGATAAAATAGAAATTGCATTGTTTACAATATAAATTTCCCAACTGACAGATTAAGTTATAAGTTTGAAACCATACATACACACATTATTTTGTGGAAATTACTTGTTAATCCTCTCGGTTTGAAAATAATTTTCAGAAAAATTTAATGATTTTGAATCATCACTTTATATTAAAATCACGATGTTGCACGTGTCATGTAGCTTGGTAAAGGATGATTTCCTGGAATCCATCACAGAGGAAAGTCGGAAAAGCAATTTTATATCAATTTGAGATAGTAAAGTAGAAAGGAAAGCGAAACGTAAAGGAAGGATTGAGATGCCGTTCTGATTGTGACAAAGGTATTGGGATCCAGCCACAGCAGGCTTTACTGCCGCACTGCAACACGCCACAATATTGGCTGAGGATATCCACATGATTGGCATTTTGTAGCTTTTGCTGAATGAAACTAAAATCTGATAAATCGTGCAGCAAACTGTATCAAATACATGGAAGATAGCTTTGCCATACATCCTAGAACCATTGTAATAAAGTTACACTTTGCTTTGGGTATTAAGCTTGTTTCATATAGTAACGGAAAGTAAATCTATACTACTATATAAATATCTAATGGTGGCTGTCTGTATTACTAATAAAAGAAGAAAAAACTACTGAACTTAAATTTTACAAAAATATAGCTTAGGTGAGGATTTTAAAAGTAAATATTGATTGGTTTCCATGGCTGCAATGAGAATACTCACAATGATTGTATTTGCTTTGACATTTCAATGTAAACCAGAAGAACTGCCAAATTGCACATTTCAAAATTTCAGACAGCTGATCCAATTAAATTAAATATAATATTTTTCACAATTAATTATGTGGTTGGTTTATTTAATAAAAAACTTAATCATAGATCATTTATTCTAAAACTATGTCAATGATTATAGAAATAAAATAAAATATTATATAAGTTTTGCTGTATCAACTTAGGCTCTGCTTTAGATTTTTTAAAGTTCCTTAATTAATATATAAGGTTATTGATATTTTTCATGGAAATAGTAAGAAAATTACAATATATGGATGTTTTGCATAAATTTTGAGTCTAATTTTTATAAATTCGGACTGCGTAGCATGTGTTGGATTCACTTAACATAACTTTCACTTCACATTAATTTTTTATATTTAGTTAAATTTAGCAATTGTGTTTTGCTACACATCTGCTTAAATTAAACTAAAGAATACCATAAATAACTCAATTGTGCGCCGATGATTTTCGTTTTCTAAAATCTGTGGTATATGTGTAACTATATTTAATTATTAAAGGTAATACAAAATACTCTTATTTACCTTAAAATAGCTTGCAGTTCACATTTACTTTATTTTATAAATTTATTATTTGTGTTTTTCCACATTACTGATTAAATTAAATAAAGGAAAATACCACAAAACTAACCTGTACACAGTGCGTTTTTGTTTTTAAAATCAATGAAATATCTGTTACCATGATTACTTAATGGTAAATGTGAAAATGTAAAGGAAATGGACTATTGAACTGATTAAAAGAACTGATTTGTATATATCGCTGTTCGTTGATATTTTTGTAGAGTAAAAACCAGAGATGCAATGAAACATATACTGTATTTACTATTACCTTTTTAGTCCTTGATGTTTTCAAATCATATTAGTTTTGTCTGCCGTCTTTAATGCTAAATTAATAATTTACAACTTTTATATGGTATAGATATCGTTTATTTAATATTTCAAAAGACTATTGATAAGGTACAAAAATATTTATACAGTTTATAACAGCTGATGATGTTAGTTTTGCAACTTCAAGATTGAAATTTAAAATATCAAATATAAAGAAAAAAAAATGTAACTAAGGAAGATGAAGGTAAATCATGTAGCCTATGTGAAAATGTTATTCGAAAATGTGGTAGTTTTTCTCATATCAGCCTACACCAGATTTAAAAATGCGGTTTCCACTACTTACCAGATTTAAAAGTCATAACTTAAATGTTTCTATTAAGGCCATAAAGGTTGAATTTTGTTTCTAAAAGTGTTGGCGGATGTTTAACTATTTTATGCAACAGATGCATAGATCGAAATGTTTCTATTTTGTGTCCTCGTCCGTTGCGAAGCACGGGTACAACAGCTAGTAGTCTAATAACGCTTAAAACATAATATTTACGCTTATATTTTTACTCAAAAGACGGTAAATATACATGAAAGGTAAGTGGTGATCGATTTCACGTATAATGCTGATCAAGAAGTTATTCATAAAATAACTAAAGAAACAAGAAAGAGTGTTGAAGAGGATTTCGAAGGAATTAATATTATCTTTTTAATAATTCAGCTATTTATAGTATAACTGGTTAAAAGGCGTTGATATTTTGATAGAGGGTGTCTGTGATGTTTTCAAACGTAAATTAATGTAATTAGTTCAGTTTCTTCCATGTTGTTCATGGCTGATCGCATTAATATTTTTAGAACTTACTTTAAGAATAAGTCCTCTTAATACTCAATTATAAGTGATTATAATATTCCATTATTAACAATATAAGTACACATTTCTTATGGTAAACATTTTATTTATGCCATATAAACGTTTACCCCTGATATGACGACTGTCAAGATCCGATAGCGTATGGTGGATGAATAACTACATACACTAATAAAAAATAAAACATTATGAGGTTTTTTTCTATTTTCGTGATTTTTATCAATAAATCTCTGATGAAAGCTCCTCTTTGTATTGTTTACTTCAGCAAGAAAACTCCTTTTGGATAATACTTTGTCATAGCTAAAAAGTCATTACAATCATTTGAATGCTGGGAATATGCAACTATAAATTACCATTTCACATTTCAACTAATTTTCCAGGAGCGAGGTTCTTTGCCATATTTCCAAAAGTTTACGACCTGTAAAATGTTCACCTTTAATCACCTCCAGAAACCCAATTACATTCTTCGCATGGGAATGACAGGTCCGCAGTAACCTCCTGCTTTTAGACGTCTCTTAAAATACAAATCTTGCGCTTGCTATTTGGATTGAAATATACCTTAACATATTTAATGTTATTTGTTAAATACTGGCAACTGATTATACTTTCTTAGTAATTACTAATACTAAGAATGATAATAATAATATACATAGTACAATGATTTGATTGAAACCTTTGTTATTTGTTCTGTATCGGATAAAATAGATTGTGAAATATATTTCCTAAACACATGCACACAGGAAAAAAAATCACTCAATTCTATGTAAACGGCCATGTCCCATGATTTTAGAAGAGTTTAGAAGATTTTCGAATATTTTAGAATACACCTATTGTAAAACAGTTTAGCTGATATAACTATGAACACTAGTTTTGTGTTGAATTGTAATAAAAACCTTTAAGTGGTTGAAGTGTTCATTAACAGTCTGTAATAAGTAATAAATACGTAACGTAAACGAATCAGCGATGTTTTTTTCATTTATCTTCCTAAAAAATTCTATAAAAAAGTATTTTAATTGAACGTGAATGCTTTGAGCTGTAGCTGTTCCATAATATAAATTACTATGAAATTAACGTTTACTTTCTTACCTATTACTCATTTATTACATCCTGAGCAGTCACTTAAATTAATCATAACAAATACGAATAAATTACACCCTACCAGATTTTATTTTTTAAATCTACTTTGATATTCAGAAAATCTGTTGCAAATATGTAGCGGTGCGGTAGCAAGAATCATATTCATTTTATGTCTCGTGTTGAAAATGGTGAAATCTTTATCAGGTTATTAGAAAGTTTTAAAGGTTTTGAACCTTTTAAACCGATGTCACTGTTTTAACCAATGCAATGTTGAAGAGTTGTGCAATAAAGTGTGTGACCTTATAGGGATGGGAGACCCCGCATACGCAAACACTGTTTAACCCCAGTACTAACATATTCGTGGCTGTGATGCATGTCTTTCAGCAAAACATACATGTGGGTGACATTCTACATTGTCTTAGTGTCAAGGGACTAAACCCGTACTCAAATTGAACAGCAGGCCTTAGCTTATTTCTATGTTCTGTAAACTATTTATTAGGAGAACTGTGTGCACATTTGGCATTAATTAGGTTTCAAAACTCGTTTCTTACTCACGTTTTACTTACCTTTTGTCCCAGCATTAAATATCATGCTTTTAAATTGCAACCATACGGTATACATATCGGTTAAATAGAGGAGGTGTCAGTGTGTTACACAGGATGGATATAGTTTAACAGCATACACTTAATTTATCGAAAACTAAATGGTAGCAAATGATATCAGTAGACTTTGTAATGTATTTTTATGGAGACATTGTGTAACTATTACAGTTAATTCCTAAGAGAGACCCCTGCGCAAACTGTGCATTTTTATAGGGTTTAACATTTGTCTCCGTACAATCATTTAACAATAATTAAGGTATTATGAATGTTTGTTTATACAATTAGGTTATAAAAATAACACTACTAATTTATAATACTTATAATATGTCTATTTTAGATCTACAACGTAAAGTGTTAATTTATATACATTAACATAGTCATTAACAGGTATATACCTCAATCATGTTTCAATTATTATCAATGAAAGTAACACATTTTACATTCATTCTCTGAAACGGTTTTGGCTCTGGTATACAATTTCACTGTTGGTAAACTACCAGCTGATAGATAACCAGCTGTTGAACTGCAATGAATTCACATTTAAGACTTAGTCCGGCAGAATTGATCCGAACCCGGTTTTGTCCTATTAAGTTTTTTTTATTGTTGATATGTGATATATAGGGTTAGTAGACCCTAAAACCACCGGGTACTTTTTTGGTACCCTTGGGCAACAGCCGCCATCTTGGAAAATGGCGGGAAACGTAAATTACAGTGTAAGCTTTTACTTAAACGAATGTAATTATAAAACTATTTAAGTTAGAGCAATGAAAGTTATTTTCAAATGTTAACGGTTAAACTCCCTACTCAGAAATACCATATATTAAATATATATAATTTATTTCAAGGTCAGTATTACTTTTCAAAGTTTATAATTTACAAAAACATAATGTCGTATTTCTTTTTATTTCAATTTTGCGCCTTAATCACTCAAAATATGACTATAATATATATTATAACAATTATAGACCTTTGAATTTGGCATCAAGTACATCTATTGGATGCTTTGTTGAATCAAGGGTAACGCCAGGACAAAGCGTTAGAAAATACATTTTTATTTATTTTCAATGAAAAATACGGATAATTTATATGTTCAATAAAATTGTAACATCTTTCCTAAGACCATCCGGTACTTCTCTCTGGCTGTTTTGGTATTGACATGTTTGTAAAATTACCGTATTTCATTTGAACTATTAACTATTTATGTTTAAGGACTTTAAGGCCGAGTTATTCATCTCCAACCCAAAGAAACAATATTTTTTCAAAAATTAAAGTTTAAATTTTGATCAACCAATTGAGTTGTTATTATTAGATGTTGTATGCATTGCAATAAAAACACTCAGTAAACAACTGGCCTCCATTTGAAATGTAAATTAATGAAATCGAACCAGTCTGAGTGAGGTGAATCACACGACTTCAACCAACAAATATTTTAATTTTTGTTTAATTTTCTTTGAATAAAAGATTGTTACGTCGAATACAGATTGTAGGATATTATATTTATCGATCATTTGAGGCATTGTTCATTCAAATCTATCGTGTTTGATGGGATTTATAGAACTTGAAAACCAACTACAATTACAGTTTTTCCAATATTTTTCTTTAATTTAAGATATTGTTTCCGGTTATAGTTACGTTGCATTAAATGCAATTGACTATAATTACTTATTGAGTTACTAGGTTTAATTTAAGCCATAGATAATAAAAATCGGTTGAGTTGAATATGAGTTGTGGACCCCCAAAACAACAAAAAAGATAATTTTTTTACAATTTATTTTCAGTTAAAGATTATGTCTAGAGTTTTTTTTACGTGATATTGTATGTTTTGGTATGAGAATACTCAGTGAAATGAATGCGGTTCTTTTGAGTTATTATTTATTGAAATCTGATGTGTTTGGGGTGAGTTATAAGCTTAAACATAGGATGGAATTTGTTTTTTCTTAACATTTCTCTTTAATTAAAGACATATTTCTCAGCTGCTAAGTATACAAAGTTTTTAGTTCTGGTCTAAACACACTAGGTAAACTTAGAACTTTCAATTGAGGCTTATTTAGTTTAAATATGGAGAGTCTTAGATGAGTTGTAGACCTCTAATTAACATTAGGTTTTAATTTTTTTTAGGATTGTCTTTGATTAAAAAACTATAACTCAAATTCAAAATGAGCTGTGTTATTCATTTTGGTAAAGAAAACCTCAGTAAATCATGGGTTAACTCAGATATGAACCTAACCTGGTGTATTCCTATTTAGTTTCTTTTTATTGTTGCGTTTGATATACACCAGTGTACAGTATTTAAAAACGGCGAGTACTCATGGCACCCTTGGGAATCACAGTTTATTCAAGAAGGTTTTTGTAGCAATAAACCTCTCCAAAGAGTGAGGCATACATCGGTGAATTAACTTTCCTTAGCTATTTTCTTCACTTGTTAGGTATCAAGCTTCCATTTTTATGAACTTTTGCTACGGTTATCCTAAATGTTTGACCACTTTGATTGGGCTCTGGTCAATAATCTCAGGTTGACAAATGTAAGTAAAAATGAGTTTGTAAATATTTCTCTGAAAGATAAGGAAAATGTTGTTGTAAATAGCCCTGTATGTGTAAGTAACTTTTTCAATGATTTTTTTGTAAACCCATTTGAGGGTTGTTCTAAAGGCCAAATCACATCTATGTTGAAACAAAATAGTAGGAATGAGACTCCTATGTGCCCTGTGGTAACCTTGGATGAAACGTTGCAGCTGATCAACGGCCTTAATAACAAACTATCTTGTGGATGGGATGACTTTTCTCCAAAGCTTTTGAAAGATTGTAAATATGAACTTGCTCCTATTTTGTGTCATTTGTTACAATATACAGTTGCTAGTGGTATTTTCCCCGATGTTTTAAAACTAACTGTTGTAAAACCATTGCACAAGAGGGGTCCGAAAGATAATGCTTCCAATTATCGGCTCATCTCTTTGACATCCACTTTCAGTAAGGTTGTGGAGAAACTCATGCTTAAGCACCTAAAAAAGTTCACTATTGAACATGACATAATACCTGAATGCCAACACGGCTTTAGAGAGAGTAGGAGTACTACCTCAGCTGCTGCAGAATTTGTCCACACTGCCTTCAACAAGTTGGATAGTGGTTGTAAAGTGGCTGGGGTGTGTTTGGATCTCTCTAAAGCCTTTGACAGGGTCAACCATGCAATCCTTGTCAATAGGTTAGTTGAGATTGGCCTCCCTTCTTGGCTGACATTGTTGATTAGCAGCTTTTTAAACAATCATATTCAGTATACCGAGATTTTTTATGACAATGGTTGTTCATTGGACATTGTCATGTCAGAACAAAAACATGTTGTTTCAGGAGTCCATTTTGGGCCCTCATCTGTATAATATCTATGTTAGTAATTTTCCTGCTATCAATAACGTTGAAATTAGTATGTATGCTGACGACACGTCAGGGCTCAGTCCTTTGATAAACTCAAGCAGGGCATGGCAGAATTTGTACATAAATCCAGCTCATATTTTGAAAATATTAATTTCAAAGTCAACCTTGATAAGACAGAAATTGTAGTTTTCGGATTGAGTAGTACGGGCATTCCTCTAATAGATTTAGTTAAGGATGATGTGATCTTTGAAAGTAAAGAGTGCTGTAAGTTTTTGGGTTTATATATAGATCAGACCTTAACTTTTAAGAATCATATATCTCATATAAGATCTAGACTTTTAAGTGGAATCAGCCTCCTCAGAAGAATATCTTTTTATTTAGATACAGATACGTTAAAAAGAATTTATTTTGGTGTCATATTTCCTTTCTTGTCTTATGGCCTTATTTTCTGGGGAAGTTCTCCCGACTGTAATTTACATACATTTTTTGTTCTCCAGAAAAGAGCAATCAGACTGATAGCCAAAGTATGGTACAAAAGGTCTTGTAAAGATATTTTTGTTAATTTAAATCTCCTCACTTTGTATGGACTATACATTTATCAATTAATTATGCTTGTGAAAAATGATGTAAAGCACAAAAATAAAAATAGTCAAATCCACAGGTACGAAACGAGACGAAAGGATGATTTCCACCGTGTGAGGAGGAATTTGAACAAAACTGGCCGAAGTCCTTTTGTGATGGGGTTAATTTATTTCAACCACAATATAAAGGAATTAGAAGGCACTAAATTCAAAATATTTTTGAAGAATTGGCTAGTTAAAAAAAGACCGTATTCATCAAAAGTTTCAGATTTAACCGATTCGGCATAACAATTTGGAAAACTACATTTTGAGTGATCTAAGTTGAGCCCAGGTTTGTACACTAAGAGGTAATACTACTTATTGTTTTATTTACATTGAAATTGTATTCTTTTCCTTTTTGACTTTTATTTTGACATTTGTGACTTTTGTCTATGCATTGTTTATATAAATGATTTGATTTGATTTGATTTGACTTCAGAAGCGCGAGTCAAGGCGCGGTCCACTAAGATGGGCCGTAATAGTTGTTCGCAACCTCCACGACTGTGTTCACTGCCACCTACAAATGAAGCTTTCATGGAAAACGTGAAACGTGCACACCTTCAAACCATAATCTGGAAGAATGCTTTGAGTCAACCTCTTTCGATAGACCCTGAAGAATTTGGTTATCACAAAGACAATATCAATAAAGTACTTAGGCCCATAGGTGTGCCGGAAAATGTTGCATTAGCTCCAAAAGAAATTCTGAAGCTAATAAAATGTTAGTGCGATAGTGAAACGCCGTGTCGTACAAAAAGATGTAGTTGCGTGAGCTCAGGCTTAGCTTGCACAGTATTTTGCCATTGTGGACATAAAACCTGTTTGAATGGAAATAGACAAACTGAAGACGACAGTTAAGACCTAGACAAAGTAGAATGATCAAAGTTATCAAGCTTACTAACATTTTATTAAAAATATATTTTTAAAATAAGCGGAATAGCTATTCGTTCAATTCTTACATGTATTATATAAGTTACAATTTTACAAGAACTAAATAGTTTTTAGTATTTTTTTTTTCTTCTAGTAACTTAAAGAAGCTCATGTTTAAATTGGCCAAACTTATATTTTGTTTGCTTGGAGGTAACATAGAACAAGGTCGCATACCAAGTTTTTTTTACTGGGCAAAACATGTATTTTTAGAGGTAAAACATAGTTTTCCGCCGCCATTTTGAAACGGCTCACCTGATATGGCTATTATCTGGTAAATTTATCAGTAACATTATAACGAGATTTCATACCAAATTTCATTATATTCGGGTTAAGAACACGTAGTTTATAGCTTATTTACCATGTTTTAAATCAATCGAATTATTTATTAATATGGACAATTATTATCTCAAATTCTAGAAGTTACCCAAAGGTACTTTATAAGTACCCGCTATTTTCTGCATCTAAATACTACCAAAATTAAATATCAACAATAAAAAAAAACTTAATAGAACAAAACAAGGTTCAAGGGAAATCCCCTGTTTGGCTGTCGGACTATTCTAAATTAACAAATTACAAAAAAATATATTTTTTATTGATTGATAATCTATAGGTACCTAAAACTTTTAAAAATCCAATAATCAATATGTTCCATGAAAGCCAGTATACGTTACCGACTGTTTTCATATCAAAACATAACATAATAATCATTAAAGATATAGGGCTTTATTGAGAAACATATGCGTTGTCTTCAAGCCTTAGGTGAAGACGTTACTTCTAACTACTTTGTTTCTCAAATTTTCAGTAAGCTGCCCTATGAAATTGTTTTGAAAGTTGAAGAAATGAATATTTCTGGGGAATTGGATGTTAAAACTTTGTGCAAATTTGTAAATAACTTAATTTCGATTCGGGAGAAAGCAGAGCAACTGACGACCTCAACACCTAGCACTTCATCTTACTCTAATAGTTTTGTTACTGTTCCCAATCCACAGGCGGACACTAAGAGGTTGACAACTACCCACTCACTCGTGGGAAACGATAAATTAAATTGTATTTTTTGTGAAGGAACACATTGGAATGACCAATGTACAAAATATCAATCTGCTGAGGCACGTAAGAAAGCAATTCAAGGTAGGTGCTACGTATGTTTAAGTAAGGGACACACTGTGAAATTTTGTAAATCACATAAAAGGTGTGTTTACTGTAAACAGCAGAATAATCACAATAGAAGCTTATGTACCAAACAGTTTCCTACAGACCAAATTTCTAGAAACACCATCAAAGTAGACACCCGATCAACTAATCATGCCAAAGCTTTGCCTGCAAGTAACTTCAACCAGAGCAAGGTACCTATAAATACCGAAGAGTCTGCTTTAATTTCTATGTCGGAGAGTGTTATTCTTCAAACTGCAACTATTACTTTGCGTAATGCTGATACTAAACAAGAAACGCGTTGTGGTGTTCTTTTTGATAGTGGTAGTCAGAGGTCTTATGTGTCCAAAGGTTTGGCTTCTAAACTGAGTTTGAATAGTAAATATTGTCAATCATTGTCTTTATTTACGTTCGGCGACCGTGAATCTAAAACTGTTGAGACTCAAGTAACAGATGTTCGATTACTGCTGAACGATGACACATGTATGGATATTATAGTAAACATTGTTCCACATATCACTGGGAAGGTAGTTTCTAGTACCAATATCAACTTAAATACAATTGCTTCCTCCTATCCCAAATTAAAGTTAGCAGACGGCCAGTTTACTTCACAAAATATTGATCTATTAATAGGGAACGATTATTATTTTGATATCATTCAGGGTCAGAAGATAGAAATTTCACCAGGCTTATTCTTAGTGAATAGCAAATTTGGTTGGATCGTAACTGGTAGGCATAACGATAACAATGATCATTTCCCTCTGATGTACGAGTCATCTTTTCTTACTCTAGTAAAACCCAACAACTTATTTCCTAGGTCACCACAAACTTTAAAGCCAGATATCAATATTTGTGAAGGTGACGACATCAAAAACTTGTGGCAATTAGAGACTATTGGTATTAAGGATGACCCTCACGTGAAAGATGATGACATCGCATTGATTAAATTTAATGAGACTGTTAAATTTGAGAATGGTCGTTATTCAGTTTCCTGGCCTTGGAAAGATTATCCTCCAAATTTACCCACAAACTACAATCTTTCTCTCGGTCGTTTGAAATCTTTAACAGATAGACTTTCAGACAAACATAATCTTCTATGTGAATACGACTCGGTAATTCAAACCCAATTGAAAGACGGTATAATCGAACGAGTGAGTTTTTCAGACAGAAACGATGGAGTCCTTCACTATATACCTCATCACCCTATTATCACTGAGTCGAAAACCTCAACTAAACTTAGGATAGTGTATGACGCGTCAGCCAAAACCAGAAAAGGCAACAATAGTCTTAATGATTGTCTTTACCGTGGACCTGTAATTTTGGAAAACCTATGTAATTTACTTTTACGTTTTAGAATGAATGCTATTGGAATTATTGCTGATATTGAGAAAGCATTCCTTCAAATAAATCTTCAAACTCCAGATAGAGATGTAACTAGATTTCTGTGGCTCAAAGATCCTTTGTCAGCACCTACTAAGGATAATATTGAGGAGTATCGATTTTGTAGGGTTCCGTTTGGAATCATATCCAGTCCATTTTTACTCAGTGCTACTGTTTTTCATCATTTGTCAAATTGTGAACTTGATAATCTTAATGAAAGGTTGAAGTCTTCATTTTATGTTGATAATGTGGTTACCGGATGTGACACAGATCAAGAGGCCACAACACTATTTACAACTGCTTCTAGTTTGTTCTCTGATATTAACATGAACCTTAGATGTTGGTCTTCAAACTCAAAGACACTAATGACACAAATACCAATGGAAAAAACTACAACTGAGAATCCTACTGATGTTAATGTTCTTGGATTAAGATGGAACACCAATCTTGACAATCTTCACATAAAACCTGTTAACAATGACAGAAACAAACCTATTTCAAAAAGACAAGTTTTAAGTACTATATCATCCGTTTTTGATCCCTTAGGGTTATTATCCCCTGTAACACTGAAGGCTAAAATCTTTCTCAAACAGTTGTGGGAAGACAATTTGGATTGGGACGAATTACTAGATGAGCCTAAATGTAGGGAATGGAATATTATATGTGATGATATTATTAAAGTAACTGAAGTTTCTATTCCTCGATTCGCAGGATTACGAGCAGATCATGTAGAGCTCCATTGTTTTACGGATGCATCAAAGGATGTATATTCGTGTGCTGTGTATATCAAATTAATTAGTAAGGAGACTGTCAAAGTGACTCTCATGTTTTGTAAAAGCCATTTAACCCCAAAGTCAAAGCCGAAAATTACCCTTCCAAGACTCGAACTTTTAGGAGTGTTGATTGGAACAAGAGCATTACGTTTTGTGGAAGAATCCTTAAAATTTCCTGTTGTAAATAAGATACTGTGGACTGATTCACAATGCGTGTTACGTTGGATTAGCACAACAAAGCTGCTTCCTAAGTTTGTGGAGAGAAGAGTAATGGAGATCAAAACCAACACCGAGACGCAATTTAGATACGTTCCTACTAACGAAAATCCAGCTGATATGGCGACTCGAGGTAAAATGGTGGATAATCTGAAACACTGCAATGAATGGTGGTCAGGTCCACAATGGCTGTCTTGTAGTCAAGACTTGTGGCCGGATTGGTCTTCTGATTTTAACAAGCCATTAACTGAAGACGATATGGTTGAAACTATTGAAGAAAACGTCGTCACCTTGACTACAAAGACCGAAGACGTGAGTGAAACTAGTCCTTTTGGCATAGATATACAAAGGTTTTCATTACTTTCGAAACTGATTTTGACAACAGTTTTTTGTAAAAGGTTTATAAGTGGATGCAGACGGAATAAACAACCAAATCATGTTATTCCTACATCTGAAGAACTCAAAGATGCTCGTTTATCGTGGATCAAACATGTTCAAAACACTTGTTTTAGTGAAACACTAAGTAATATAAGAGATGGTAGGTATGATAGATTGCAGAATCAACTTGGCCTATTCGTTGATATGAATGGACTTATCAGATGTAAGGGTAGGATCTCAAATGCAGACCTTGAAGAATATTGCAAGTTCCCTATACTTCTACCAAAGAACGATTTATTTACTCAACTGCTCATAGAAGAGTGTCACCGTAAGATTTTTCACATGGGAGTGCAACAAACTCTCTCGGAACTTCGGAAATCCTTCTGGATAATCCATGGCAGAGCTGAAGTCAACAGAGCTTTGCGAAAATGTTTGAAATGTTTAAAATACGAAGGTGGACCATACAAGCTGCCCCAAATACCCTCGCTTCCAACAGAACGGGTGACTGAAAGTATACCTTTCCAATTTACAGGACTTGACTACTTTGGCCCTCTCTACATTAAATCCTTTCAAGCTTCTAGAGTTGAAGTTTCAAAAGTTTACGGTTGCATATTCACTTGTTTAGTCACGAGAGCTGTTCATTTAGAGATCACCAATAACTTGTCGTCAGAAGAATTCTTACTATCTCTCAGGAGGTTTGTGGGAAGAAGAGGTACTCCGAGGAAGATTTACTTGGACAACGCTACTCAGTTTAAGAAGGCTTCCTCGTTCTTGAATGATATGTTTGTTGAACATCTCGATACACCAGAATTACTGTCTTATGTAAGTGAAAACCACATCGAATTTACTTACATCCCAGAGTTTGCACCTTGGATGGGAGGAATGCACGAGAGGTTGATATCTTTGATAAAGAGATGTTTAAGAAAGAGTATTGGTTCAGTTACTCTGACTAAATCACAACTCGACACTGTGATGATTGAAATAGAAGCTGTTGTCAACTCAAGACCACTAGTTTATGTATCTTTCTCAGATCAAAGTTTGACTGACTTTATTATAACTCCTGGCCACTTCCTTAACTTCCATGGAAAAAATGGTTTTGTAAATAGTTTGAATGAATGTCAAGAAAACGACATGGAGTTTATTTCTAAAGTGACTGAATCGGACTTATTAAAGATGTGGAAAAAGGGAACCAACAACTTAAATAGCTTTTGGAAGATTTGGAAGAAAGACTATCTGTTGAGTTTAAGGGAGAGAACTCAACATAATATCAAACAAGGAAGAATTCTGTCAACCCAACATCCACAAGTTGGTGATGTAGTTCATGTTCACGACACATTACCCAGAGGGACATGGCGACTTGGGAAAATAGAAGTCCTTAACGTCAGTGCTGATGGAAACGTAAAAAGTGCCAAATTAAAGTTAGGATCTGGGAAATACATCACCAGACCTATTAACTTGTTGTATCCCATTGAAGTCTCTGACGTGAATTCCGGAAAGAAAAAAGGGGCCCAGAACAACTAACTAATGATGTGGGAGTGTGCTGACACAGCTGGTTTTTATTTTTGGTTTCCATGGAAATAATTGATTGTAAATAAACTAATACTAAAGAAAGAAAGTTGATACAATTTTAACTCTTTATTTATTCTACATTTATTAACTTAAAACTTAATTTAAAGCAGGAAAACCAAACATAATTAAACTAATCCACGGATTCACTATACTCTGTGCTTCATACAATGAAACAGTGGCATACTTAAATGCAGCAAATGACATTGTGCAACCAGAAATAACTGAAAATGCCTTTACACAATTTGTTTTCGATAATGCGGATGTGAACACTAGAACGATGGACATGGAACAATCCATATACTTGGTGGAATCAAGTGTGTAACGCCAGCTAATGCTTTTGTAACTTCCCCTCCTCTCATTCGTGATACTAAGAAGAATATTAATCACATTATAAATGCTATACCTATATAATGGCACTACAAGAAATCACCCAGGCTTGGGGTTCAGAACTTAGAAATTAAATCAATCGATGTATCAAGTTACGACGTTGATGTGATAAGAAATGGGTTTAAGTTGAACCTCCACTGGATTGCTGGATTCTCCACAAGCTGGATAAACTCCACAAAGTGTCTCCCTTTCTGGAATGGATACATGCAGGAAGCCATGAAAGAATCTGGAAGCTATCATACATCAAAAATCATTCCAGTACCGTTCATAAATCTAGATGCAAGTAACATGACAACAATAAACTCAGCTTTGACGGACGCTGCTTCTGAGTGCAAGAAAAGAAACTCATGCTGTATAGTTACCTTTGATCAACCGCTTTTCATTAAGGCTTGCGAAGTGGTTGAGGGAGCAGAGAATGACAACCTTTTGTCTTCTGTCATTGTTAGACTTGGAGGTTTTCATTTACTCATGAGTTTTCTGGGTTGTATTGGAAGTATCATGAAAGGAAGTGGCATTGAAGAACTTTGGGGAATTGTGTATGCCAAAGCTACTGTTCCTCATTTGATTTCAGGGCATGTTTTTTTATGTATGTTAGGTTGCTCTCTTTAAATGTCTAATAGACAAGTCTCCTAATCTGACAAATCAGGTCCTAGACTCTGTAATAACAAACTCAGAAAAACTGATAACAAATGAAATGTCACCAGATGAAATTTTCACTTTGGAATCAGTAAGTAATATAGTGGAACAAGTTCTTGTGACCTGCAAGAATGAATCTGAGGCCAGTAGGACAGCTAAGCTTTGGATTCAGCATATGAACATGGTTATCCTTGTAATATAATTTATTAAAGCTGAAAGAACTGGAGATTTTGATCTACATTTGAATACTGTTATTAGCATATTACCTTTTTTCATGCTGCAGGTCATCACTTATATGCGAAAAGTGCTCATCTATACCTTCAAACAATGATTGAGCTCCCACTGAAGATGAAAAAAGAAGATTTTGAACGCTTTTCTCAAGATGGGGTTTTCAGGATTCGACGTTCTGCTCGATACTGGTTTGGTACATGGCCAGATATGGTCATTGAAAAATCACTGATGAGACCTATGAAATCGATTGGGGGCCTAACCCATGGATGGGGAATAACACAAAACACACTTCTACGATGGACCTCGTCCATCCCATTGTGCACAGAGATTACAAGAGCGGTTGAAAGGTTCTGTGGCAAATATCTGAAAACGTTTGAGCTAAATAATAATACAGAAGAAAACCCGGCCAGGAAAAATCGAGATACAAGATCAGAAAGTGTTCTGTAACTGGTTATCGGAACACAATCCATGTTGTCAAGAATCAGGGGAATTAGTAAGCTTATCCTCTGGTCTGGTAGGCGATGCTTCAGTTACATGTGATAAAGCTAAGGATTTGAACAGTCAATGAGGGAAATGACTGGACAGAATTTTGGCTCAATTACAATCAAAAGGAAATTCTAAGTTAAATCCCTCGCAACGGTTAATTCGTCAATTAAATTGGGAGACGATTCTGTCATCGTGAATACGCAGCAGCTTTTCAACAGGATTATATGTGTTGAAAATGAACCTGAAAAGCTAAAGGAGTGTTTCAAATTTGAACTTGCACCGAGACCTCCTTCTTTATTTGACGAAGATCAATGAGAAAAGGAATAAAATCTCCACCTTCAGCCTTTCTACCTGAGGAATCAATCAACATTCCTGATAACTGTAGGCCTATGTACATTGTAGATGGTGGACATCTTTTGCACAGTGTAAAATGGCCACGACCTGCTACTTACGGAGACGTTATTAATTGTTACATTTCATATATACGGTCACACTTGAAGGATAGGTGCGTGGTGGTCTTTGATGGATATCCTGATCAGGCAACAATTAAATGCTGTGAACAGCAGCGAAGAGCTTCCAGAAGAACCTCTGCTACAATTCAACCACTAGGAAATAATTTCACTACAACAACACAGGCAGAGTTGTCAAACAATCGAAACAAAAAGTGTTTCGTAGAAATGCTCGCTGAGAGGTGCTTGAAAAACAACATTAATGTGCGCTTGGCATTTTCAGATGCTGATTCCTTAATTGTGTCAACTGCATTAGAGGAAGCAATGAAAGGTGAAACAGTCGTGGTTGTGGGCCAAGACACCGATCTGCTTGTTCTATTAACTTCATTTGCTTCGATAACTGACAAGGTAATGTTTTGCGCCCAGCTAGGTCCAAAACAAAAGAAACTCTGTTCAACATATGAAGACAACAAACCGTACTGGGAGAACTCGGTGAAGTTATTCTATTAGTACACGCTGTAACAGGTTGTGACACGAGCTAAGCTATATTTAAAAAAAGGAAAATAAATGCCCTGAAACTTGTACAAAAAGACCGTGCTCTAATGGAAGACATGAAAGTTTTTACCAGACTAGGTGCAACAAAAGCAGAGATATCTGCAGCAGGAGAAAAGTTTTTAATTCGCCTATACAGTGGATCAAATAGTACAACCTTAGATGACTTACGGTACTTCAGATATAACTACATTGTTTCCAGATAAAAACTGAACTGAACTGTTTACAATCTGGCGTCTTTACCCCCCACAAGTGATGCAGCAGTTCAGCATTCCTATCGTGTGTATTTACAAATCTAGGAATGGAAAGAGAATCAAATGGACTTCTGACTGGGGTTGGATGAAAACTGGAAGTACTTTAATTCCCATGTTCATAACAAAAAGTCCTGCTCCGTCTGAGCTGCTAAAACTTATTTCCTGCGATTGCAAGACCAACTGTACCAACAGGTGTCAGTGTCGTAGGTCTATGCTTCAGTGTTCTGCCATGTGTCGACATTGTCAAGGGTTGTCATGCGGAAACTCTGGCCAAGCATTAGAGCTTCAGTCTGATAATGAATGAGATTGGGGCAGTAACAGTAATGTAACAGTAACATTTAACAGTAAGCAATGATAAGTGTTTTAATTAAAAATAATTAATTGTATTATAGAGGGTTGTTTTTTACTAAATACAATATTAACATATTATTGCTGATTAATTTTTTTTATGTCTTAATTCTTTGGTAAAATTCAATATCCATTTACTAAGATAACTACCACTACATATAATAGGTGTTTTTGCAAGGGCTGTTGTTAAGCCGTGGACGGGAATAATGGAGGAAGTGCCAGAAAATAACTTTCGGTACGTGTTAAGAACGATACTTTTCATCACGACGCAAAAAATGTTCTTAGAAAAAAGGAATTTTCAAATTTATTTTTTAAATATTGCATTTTATGGCTAAACGGTTAATTATATCGAAATACCCTTAATACAAAGTTGTAGCTCTTATTTTGGCGAACGTTTTTTACATTTAATGTTTTTTTTTATAGGATGAATAGTTTTTGAGTAATCGGGAAAAAACTGTCTTTTGGGCGCCATTTTCCAAGATAGCGGCCGTAGCACAAGTATTTTTTCTAGAACTTTTAGTATGTTATTCCGGAAGTAAAACTCAATATACGTACCAAGTTTTACACTTATAAGAGTTTTTTTAGGAAATGGAGAAATTTGGATTTTAAATTACTACACTATTAGAGCCCGAAAGGGTTTTTGATAATCAGAATGTGTCTTCATGTCAACCGGGAATGTCAGCTATCATCACACCAAATTTCAGCCCAATCCGACCAGTATTTTTTGCGTTTACTTGTCACAAACATCCATCCATCCATCAATACATCCAAACTTTCTCACTTGTAATATAAGTAGGATTAAGTTAAAATAATAGATGTAAGTTTATAACTTATGAAACTCTGTATCTTCTCTACCATTTTGTACCTGTAATGTTGAAAAGAAATACTACATAATTACAAGTAGTACTATCTATAACTCTTTTATGAAGTTTCAAATATATGTTAAGGGAAATGTTAACATCAACATTGCGATTTCGAACCAAACATCTTAGAACTATCAGCTTCAAACTTAATTTAAGAGGTTTGAATCCATGCTTAATGTATACATATATACGATTCATAACGTCATTGTTTTTTGCATGTTAGTAAATGAGTTGTTTAATATTACGACGATGCAAACTCAATACAATTATGAAAAACCAATTTGTTTTTTTAATAATACAACGTTGAAGTAATACAATTTTATTACGCAGTCTATAAATATTTTTTTATCACAAGCGTCAATCGTGTGTGCTTTCATATGAAACACGTGTTATAAGCCATTTTTAAATGAAGTCTTATTTTAATATTCATACACTTTCATATACAGTCAAATGTAAAGAAACTAAATTTAGCGAAATGTGTTACAGTGTGCACGATACAACATTGATCAAAAATATTCGTTTTCTGAATGTAATATACACCATCATGTTTATATGAGTATAATATTGTTGGTATATGCTCTATTTATTTCCTTTCATTCAATTTATGTATATAATGTAGTAGTCTTGAGTTTACGTGATGAAAATTCGTTGTACAACTGTAAAAAGCAAACGCTTCACTGTTTATTTTTATATACAAACCTTTAGACATAATAACTCTTATCAAAATTGTCAATCATTACCAATACAGCATGTAATCGAATACTAACTGGTTACGTTGCGAGATTGCCCATTCATGATTACTCGAATCATAACAGTGAATTGAATGTGATGAATAATTTATCGTCAATTAACCATTCGACGAATATTGCATTGTCACGGAAATTATATTGTGCATTGTAACCAAAATACTAGTTATGAGATGAGTAGTTGTGCTACTTGTGAGATCCTATAATTTGTGTTTCAGATTATTAGACATATATATTTGACTAATCAAAACTATGTTTCAATTAAAAAATTCACCTCAAAACGAGTTTTCAGCTGAGCATAAATAGAAACGAAACGTTTTAAAATGAGACATCAATATAATAAACCTTTCATAATATTCAAGGAAGCTGCAGTATCTAATAAAGGTAATTGATTGATGTACTTTTAAATAAAAAAGATCAAAATAGAAGGTAAACAATTAGCTGTTGAATGCGATCAAAACTTTGGAGTGAGCCGAGAAATAGATCAGGTATTGTAATTGATTCAAATATTTAGTTGACATTGGGCTTTGGACGGTATAATCCCGTCAGACATCTCAGAGCCAATTATCCTGGATTAATTGATGACGTATGTTGGGTCAGATGTGGGATAAACACAAGTCTCCAAACATAACATAACGTAACTTATCAAATATCAACTAAGCTCTCATTTACAAGCTTTTTTGTGATTCTGTCATTTCAATATATTCATTGAAGTAACACATTATTTCTTTGTACTCCAAAGCGGAAATAAAGTTGTAAAGGAATGGCTTTAGATGAAATGGCAAAACAATCAAGAGTCTAAAGATGAAGCCAGATTTTATTTTGTAGTTATGACAATATACAACCTGAAATTTCCATGTTCCCAAGATCAGATAAACGTACTTGCCGGTCATAATTGGATCGAAAAGTCATATATTTCATTTGTATATATTTGTTTACCAATGGAACTTTAGGTAAGGTGGATTCAGAACCATTGGGTTACAAAGTATGTTAAAGCTAAAAGCCATTCATGATATGTGGGTTTTAATCGTCCTCCTTGTCGTCTGTACCATTAAGAGTTAAGCGGATCCTCACCAATTTCAATAAATAAATAGTCTTCATTTAAATTTAATGATTGCTCATACCAGTTTTAAAAAGGAAAAGAAATTGTATGAGAATAATTACTGTATTGTATTATTATAATTAGATTCAGTTTTCAACTATTAACTATCAAGCATCGTTCCTGATTAAACCCATACACCATTACACCATATATGTTATTCTTCCAGCTGTGAACATGAAGCGTGAAACTAATTACAGCTTCTGAAGACATTATAAAACACCACCACATCGCGATCGAGTGTCTGGGTTTCTAATTAAATAACCACAGCGAGAGCAATATCTATCTCGCTGCACATAACACAAGTGAATAGAGATGAGATAACCGGGACAACGATGTCAGTAGGGCAAGGGCTCCGTGATAGAGCGAGGCACTTGGTAAAGTAAACCAAAGTAATAACTTCTGGCAACACTTCGTTTGATGTTAACAACTCTAGTTTGTTGGTATATCATATCAACACCTAAGAAACCAAGAAAATTTAAATCTTACCAAACATCTACAACACATCTCTTGGGCATGAATGGCGTTAGTTTGTTGGTTTATCATATCAATATGTTTGTATCTGTGAAAACTCTAAACACTCTATAAAACTGAAACACCTTTTTTGACATGAACTATTCTAATGTGTTTGCTTATCATATTAACATATTAGTATATTATAAAAGTAAATTGTATATAACACACACTTAACAGCACCTCACCCTTAAAAATGAACAAATTTAGTTTTTTTTTGCTTATCGTTTAAGTAGTCGACATCAATTATGAAACAATTGACACCACATATTTTGTTAGGGTTTTTAACCAACTCTCTAGTATTTGGTTTTATTGCTTTGTAGTCTTATATCTAAATACAGCAAAGAATAATCTGGTATATCTATAACATTAGAAGGAAATACCCCGGTTTGACAGTGTGCTATAATCATTCTAAATACCTATATAAATCAAAAAGGGTGTTCACCATTGATTAGTCTGTGTTACGCGTCCATATCTTACTCACAATATTATGCTTGAACCACTTGTTCATGTTACAGGCGTGAGCATGGTGTGGGTGCCTGTGGTCACCATGCTGTGCTGGTCTCCGCAGGTCTTCGCCCCGCACCCTCACCATACCAGTACCTCACATCTAGAGCCAGCTGACAGAGCGTTGCGCAGTGAGTATATCCAAATATGAAATAGTTATTTACACTGGTCTGAGGTATAAGTAGTTTAAATATGGAGAAAATGGAGTATGTACTCACTGTTTTGCTGTTTATAAGTTTGTCAACATTTTTAATAGAGTTTGTTTTCATTTTTAAAATATGTTTGACCTATGATAAAGGTTGAAGAATCTTTCAAGAGTTAAATGAATGTTATCGTCAAGTCTACGTTGTTTGGAAATAATGGCCCCGTTACCAAAACATTATAATTGTGTTTACTTATTAGAATAAAATCCAAAAGTATTATACTTTAAGCTATGAATGTAAATTGTTACTTAAGTACCGTACACTTATTTTACTGTATTAGCAACATTTTCAGAACTGAAAAATATTTACTTCTTATAAATACGGACCATTTCACAAGTGTACTTCTCTTAGAATCAATATTAATTCGTTTCTTGATGGTCATAAAGGCTAGACTCACAGGTTGCGTTTTTCTATTTATTTTTCACTTAAGGAAATGTTATGTGTCTTAACTATTATTTCTAAGATAAATTATGTAACAGTTAATAAACAGAATCATAGTCTCCATTAAAACGCTGCTTTTATCTGATTCCAGGAATACATCCTGGAATAGAATATATAAATTATTATGTTGGTCATAAAAGCCCTAACGATATTCTCGAGAGAGATAAATTATTCAAGAGCCAATCCCAATTAAATCTGAGAAAATCAGCAGGTATTTACTGAAGGGAACAATAATAAGGAGAATATCTTGTCGTTGTTGGTTGATCGGTTCTCCAAGCGCAGACGAGTGTTTGTTCTGCTTCATCGCTCGAAGCGTGATATTTATCTACCTTCTATTGTGCTTGACAACGATCTCAACTATTATTTGATGAAATATTTTAATAATTGGTAATTTATACCCTTTGCTATAACCACGTACTAAACTTTCCCTATGAAAATTGATTTTCGACTGACAGGAGATTTCAGGAAAAGATTCTTTTATCAAATTAAACAATCGGAAGGTTAGTCTTTTTTTTCTTTTATTGTGAGCGGAACTCAGATGTTAATTTTTAGTAGTTATACTTTGTAGATAAATATTTGTATATATTAATTGTACAAGCTGCGAGGTTCAACTAGTTGAAATATAAATTGATTTAGTATTTCGTAGAAAATGCTTTAGAATTTTCCCCCTACGAACCACTTTTAAAATTGTATAATAATATTTAGTATTGCAATGTTAATTTGTTAACAATATTGAGGTGGTTTGGATAAGAAACTTTATTCTCTTTCTTGAAATTCATCTATTGACCGCCATAAATGGCCATCCAGGCATCAACGCCGATTATGCTCCTACCGATAGGCCACGGTTATTTCTAGTAAATAATGTACAATTTAAAATGTGGTTTGATAGAAATTTAAAATTTTTAAGTAAATCATAGTTACTTTTATGTAAAAATGATATTCTATGAACTAAAGTAAATAATACATTTCCATCTCAAATCCTTTACTAACACATTACTCAACCAGAATTAAATGTAATAGTGGTAATAGGAATATTTATGTATGATAACTCATTGCATGTTTGTCTAATTTCACACTAATACTTATTTCTAGGGAAGTTATATAGGTAACTTTATATATTTTAATGTCAACGAGGACATTAAAGTTAGATTTCTGATAAAAATCTAGATTCAAAACTTAGATAAAATTTAGCAAATATTTCATAAAAACCTTCACTATCTTAATATCACATCTGGAGATTGTTATTCAAGTGAAATCGAGAGTTTGCATTTCGCCTTCATCTACCATCAACTTTCCTTTTCAAAGATTGTTATAATATGATGATATCAAGATCAGCTCGAATTTACTTTCGTAGCAATCGTGATAAGGGAAAGTATTATGGCGATCATTGCATATAAGGTTGGCGCGAATGTATCAGCGGTATTACCAGCCATCAATTAGTATTCAATTACAGTGAGCCGCCATCACCGTCATCACCGCTGCTTCCATGATCATAGACTCACAGACAAGCCGCTTAAACATCGGCATTATCTTATATTATGTCTAATACGTGTTAGCAACTGGATACTACATCTCAGAGTGCACTAGTTATTACTCTTATCTACTTTCTACTGATCATGATAGCATGTGGTGTAAGATACAAGTGCCGGCGAATATTCCTATCTCGTTTATTGATTGCGAAATTGCCTTTCCTAAATTAACATATAGTTTGATCATTTTGTTTCAGAATCTTAATTGAATATACAGGTGAGATTTACAATGACGAAAACATTATCTTAATATCTTTCAAAGAGGGACGCATTATTTAGATTAAAACAGAAAAAAAGATGCCAGAATTCGTCTTTGCAATTTAATACCTAAGCTGCTAATAATGCAAAAAATAATAGTGATGTCTCGTTTGAACAAATGAGACTTGTTAGAACTGCTCTGACACCTGCAGCGATAAGCAGTCTTTGCTATTGGTGTTAATTCAGTCATACAAAAGACTGTAACTTGGCTTTCTGTCTAAGAAATATAATTACAATTTTAATTAGGAATTACATAATTTGCTTTATTATGTATGGTTAACAATAAAAAAAAATACGAATGTAGTTGTTGCTGGAGAGCAGATATATTCCTTAAATACGCAAAATGTAATACAATAAACCAACATAAAGATGCATTTCAGGGTGTTTTTAAATGAACGAGGGCTTAACGCCCTTTAATATATGATTTTTCATATTTATATATTTGTAAACTTAGCTCCAACAACGTTTTATCTTAAACGTTCAATGTAAGAACAATTTGTAATAAAACACAAGTAGAACTATCTTGTGAGTTTTTTTTTCTATACATTGTTGATTAGTGTTTATAAAATAATGATTTCATCAGCCGCATTATTCAAGGTGGGATAGAAGAGGAGGAACCTACACTTGGTTAAAGCTTAACACACGAAGGTAGAAATCACAATTTGGGCCCCGAACGGGTAGTTGTTGATCAGGTACAAAGAAATAATTCCCCCCCCCCCTTCTTGGCACCAACAAACAAAACAGTTTGAACTGGCTCGTATTATGTACTGTACTAACTATAACTTAGATACATTTCACAAAGCTGTAAACCGCGATGTTAATTTCAAAATACCCTTTTCTCAACCATTTTCATATTGAGCCACTTTGCAAACGGATGGCGATCAATAGAGAAGTTCGACATTTCTTAGGGTATAGCTAGTAGAGTTGACTCCAAGCTTTTGGAGATATGGGGATACTAGATAAAACTACTTACTAAATCACCATTAAGCTGTAAATTCGTATCGAATAACTAGGCATGCCACTCACTTTAAGGCGAAAGCCAAATGTCACTTATCATACATAACATTTTAGAAAAAGTATTAAAAACAAAAACTATGAAAAGTCTTTTAAGTTCCATTATACACTATCTGCCATTGACTTTTAGACGAACAATTACTCCTGGATATGTTGTAAACAATGCAAAAGTATAATTAATCATCCTGTTGAACACAGATATTTAAATCGTGTTAGGGATTACTTACATTCATATCGCTGTTCGTTGATATTTTTGTAGAGTAAAAACCAGAGATGCAATGAAACATATACTGTATTTACTATTACCTTTTTAGTCCTTGATGTTTTCAAATCATATTAGTTTTGTCTGCCGTCTTTAATGCTAAATTAATAATTTACAACTTTTTTATGGTATAGATATCGTTTATTTAATATTTCAAAAGACTATTGATAAGGTACAAAAATATTTATACAGTTTATAACAGCTGATGATGTTAGTTTTGCAACTTCAAGATTGAAATTTAAAATATCAAATATAAAGAAAAAAAAATGTAACTAAGGAAGATGAAGGTAAATCATGTAGCCTATGTGAAAATGTTATTCGAAAATGTGGTAGTTTTTCTCATATCAGCCTACACCAGATTTAAAAATGCGGTTTCCACTACTTACCAGATTTAAAAGTCATAACTTAAATGTTTCTATTAAGGCCATAAAGGTTGAATTTTGTTTCTAAAAGTGTTGGCGGATGTTTAACTATTTTATGCAACAGATGCATAGATCGAAATGTTTCTATTTTGTGTCCTCGTCCGTTGCGAAGCACGGGTACAACAGCTAGTAGTCTAATAACGCTTAAAACATAATATTTACGCTTATATTTTTACTCAAAAGACGGTAAATATACATGAAAGGTAAGTGGTGATCGATTTCACGTATAATGCTGATCAAGAAGTTATTCATAAAATAACTAAAGAAACAAGAAAGAGTGTTGAAGAGGATTTCGAAGGAATTAATATTATCTTTTTAATAATTCAGCTATTTATAGTATAACTGGTTAAAAGGCGTTGATATTTTGATAGAGGGTGTCTGTGATGTTTTCAAACGTAAATTAATGTAATTAGTTCAGTTTCTTCCATGTTGTTCATGGCTGATCGCATTAATATTTTTAGAACTTACTTTAAGAATAAGTCCTCTTAATACTCAATTATAAGTGATTATAATATTCCATTATTAACAATATAAGTACACATTTCTTATGGTAAACATTTTATTTATGCCATATAAACGTTTACCCCTGATATGACGACTGTCAAGATCCGATAGCGTATGGTGGATGAATAACTACATACACTAATAAAAAATAAAACATTATGAGGTTTTTTTCTATTTTCGTGATTTTTATCAATAAATCTCTGATGAAAGCTCCTCTTTGTATTGTTTACTTCAGCAAGAAAACTCCTTTTGGATAATACTTTGTCATAGCTAAAAAGTCATTACAATCATTTGAATGCTGGGAATATGCAACTATAAATTACCATTTCACATTTCAACTAATTTTCCAGGAGCGAGGTTCTTTGCCATATTTCCAAAAGTTTACGACCTGTAAAATGTTCACCTTTAATCACCTCCAGAAACCCAATTACATTCTTCGCATGGGAATGACAGGTCCGCAGTAACCTCCTGCTTTTAGACGTCTCTTAAAATACAAATCTTGCGCTTGCTATTTGGATTGAAATATACCTTAACATATTTAATGTTATTTGTTAAATACTGGCAACTGATTATACTTTCTTAGTAATTACTAATACTAAGAATGATAATAATAATATACATAGTACAATGATTTGATTGAAACCTTTGTTATTTGTTCTGTATCGGATAAAATAGATTGTGAAATATATTTCCTAAACACATGCACACAGGAAAAAAAATCACTCAATTCTATGTAAACGGCCATGTCCCATGATTTTAGAAGAGTTTAGAAGATTTTCGAATATTTTAGAATACACCTATTGTAAAACAGTTTAGCTGATATAACTATGAACACTAGTTTTGTGTTGAATTGTAATAAAAACCTTTAAGTGGTTGAAGTGTTCATTAACAGTCTGTAATAAGTAATAAATACGTAACGTAAACGAATCAGCGATGTTTTTTTCATTTATCTTCCTAAAAAATTCTATAAAAAAGTATTTTAATTGAACGTGAATGCTTTGAGCTGTAGCTGTTCCATAATATAAATTACTATGAAATTAACGTTTACTTTCTTACCTATTACTCATTTATTACATCCTGAGCAGTCACTTAAATTAATCATAACAAATACGAATAAATTACACCCTACCAGATTTTATTTTTTAAATCTACTTTGATATTCAGAAAATCTGTTGCAAATATGTAGCGGTGCGGTAGCAAGAATCATATTCATTTTATGTCTCGTGTTGAAAATGGTGAAATCTTTATCAGGTTATTAGAAAGTTTTAAAGGTTTTGAACCTTTTAAACCGATGTCACTGTTTTAACCAATGCAATGTTGAAGAGTTGTGCAATAAAGTGTGTGACCTTATAGGGATGGGAGACCCCGCATACGCAAACACTGTTTAACCCCAGTACTAACATATTCGTGGCTGTGATGCATGTCTTTCAGCAAAACATACATGTGGGTGACATTCTACATTGTCTTAGTGTCAAGGGACTAAACCCGTACTCAAATTGAACAGCAGGCCTTAGCTTATTTCTATGTTCTGTAAACTATTTATTAGGAGAACTGTGTGCACATTTGGCATTAATTAGGTTTCAAAACTCGTTTCTTACTCACGTTTTACTTACCTTTTGTCCCAGCATTAAATATCATGCTTTTAAATTGCAACCATACGGTATACATATCGGTTAAATAGAGGAGGTGTCAGTGTGTTACACAGGATGGATATAGTTTAACAGCATACACTTAATTTATCGAAAACTAAATGGTAGCAAATGATATCAGTAGACTTTGTAATGTATTTTTATGGAGACATTGTGTAACTATTACAGTTAATTCCTAAGAGAGACCCCTGCGCAAACTGTGCATTTTTATAGGGTTTAACATTTGTCTCCGTACAATCATTTAACAATAATTAAGGTATTATGAATGTTTGTTTATACAATTAGGTTATAAAAATAACACTACTAATTTATAATACTTATAATATGTCTATTTTAGATCTACAACGTAAAGTGTTAATTTATATACATTAACATAGTCATTAACAGGTATATACCTCAATCATGTTTCAATTATTATCAATGAAAGTAACACATTTTACATTCATTCTCTGAAACGGTTTTGGCTCTGGTATACAATTTCACTGTTGGTAAACTACCAGCTGATAGATAACCAGCTGTTGAACTGCAATGAATTCACATTTAAGACTTAGTCCGGCAGAATTGATCCGAACCCGGTTTTGTCCTATTAAGTTTTTTTTATTGTTGATATGTGATATATAGGGTTAGTAGACCCTAAAACCACCGGGTACTTTTTTGGTACCCTTGGGCAACAGCCGCCATCTTGGAAAATGGCGGGAAACGTAAATTACAGTGTAAGCTTTTACTTAAACGAATGTAATTATAAAACTATTTAAGTTAGAGCAATGAAAGTTATTTTCAAATGTTAACGGTTAAACTCCCTACTCAGAAATACCATATATTAAATATATATAATTTATTTCAAGGTCAGTATTACTTTTCAAAGTTTATAATTTACAAAAACATAATGTCGTATTTCTTTTTATTTCAATTTTGCGCCTTAATCACTCAAAATATGACTATAATATACAGGGTGTTGAAAATGTCTGGAACCAACATTATATCTCGTGAGTGGTTAAAGAAAAACAACTGATATTTTGTGTACGGATATACTATGGTTTTACCTATCTTTTAGTGCCTTATGAAAATTTTTACCACTTATAGGGAACGTCCTGAAGAGGATGCAGTAAAAAGTTTAAATGGAAGCCTATGGTAAATGATACATCATTTTAAAGGCCATTTTTTTCTGAGTAAGGAGCCACAAGTTTCATCTCAAAAGGACCACCCTAGCAAAAATGGCGACTGTTTGAAATTTAAAAAAACACTTATAGGGAACAGAATTTTTAAATTTCAAACAGTCGCCATTTTCGCTAGGGTGGTCCTTTTGAGATGAAACTTGTGGCTCCTTACTCAGGAAAAAATGGCCTTTAAAATGATGTATCATTTACCATAGGCTTCAATGAAAACTTTTTACTGCATCCTCCACAGAACGTTCCCTATAAGTGGTTATTTAAATTTTAAACAGTCGCCATTTTTGCTAGGGTGGTCCTTTTGAGATGAAACTTGTGGCTCCTTACTCAGAAAAAAATGGCCTTTAAAATGATGTATCATTTACCATAGGCTTCCATTTAAACTTTTTACTGCATCCTCTTCAGGACGTTCCCTATAAGTGGTAAAAATTTTCATAAGGCACTAAAAGATAGGTAAAACCATAGTATATCCGTACACAAAATATCAGTTGTTTTTCTTTAACCACTCACCAGATATAATGTTGGTTCCAGACATTTTCAACACCCTGTATATTATAACAATTATAGACCTTTGAATTTGGCATCAAGTACATCTATTGGATGCTTTGTTGAATCAAGGGTAACGCCAGGACAAAGCGTTAGAAAATACATTTTTATTTATTTTCAATGAAAAATACGGATAATTTATATGTTCAATAAAATTGTAACATCTTTCCTAAGACCATCCGGTACTTCTCTCTGGCTGTTTTGGTATTGACATGTTTGTAAAATTACCGTATTTCATTTGAACTATTAACTATTTATGTTTAAGGACTTTAAGGCCGAGTTATTCATCTCCAACCCAAAGAAACAATATTTTTTCAAAAATTAAAGTTTAAATTTTGATCAACCAATTGAGTTGTTATTATTAGATGTTGTATGCATTGCAATAAAAACACTCAGTAAACAACTGGCCTCCATTTGAAATGTAAATTAATGAAATCGAACCAGTCTGAGTGAGGTGAATCACACGACTTCAACCAACAAATATTTTAATTTTTGTTTAATTTTCTTTGAATAAAAGATTGTTACGTCGAATACAGATTGTAGGATATTATATTTATCGATCATTTGAGGCATTGTTCATTCAAATCTATCGTGTTTGATGGGATTTATAGAACTTGAAAACCAACTACAATTACAGTTTTTCCAATATTTTTCTTTAATTTAAGATATTGTTTCCGGTTATAGTTACGTTGCATTAAATGCAATTGACTATAATTACTTATTGAGTTACTAGGTTTAATTTAAGCCATAGATAATAAAAATCGGTTGAGTTGAATATGAGTTGTGGACCCCCAAAACAACAAAAAAGATAATTTTTTTACAATTTATCTTCAGTTAAAGATTATGTCTAGAGTTTTTTTTACGTGATATTGTATGTTTTGGTATGAGAATACTCAGTGAAATGAATGCGGTTCTTTTGAGTTATTATTTATTGAAATCTGATGTGTTTGGGGTGAGTTATAAGCTTAAACATAGGATGGAATTTGTTTTTTCTTAACATTTCTCTTTAATTAAAGACATATTTCTCAGCTGCTAAGTATACAAAGTTTTTAGTTCTGGTCTAAACACACTAGGTAAACTTAGAACTTTCAATTGAGGCTTATTTAGTTTAAATATGGAGAGTCTTAGATGAGTTGTAGACCTCTAATTAACATTAGGTTTTAATTTTTTTTAGGATTGTCTTTGATTAAAAAACTATAACTCAAATTCAAAATGAGCTGTGTTATTCATTTTGGTAAAGAAAACCTCAGTAAATCATGGGTTAACTCAGATATGAACCTAACCTGGTGTATTCCTATTTAGTTTCTTTTTATTGTTGCGTTTGATATACACCAGTGTACAGTATTTAAAAACGGCGAGTACTCATGGCACCCTTGGGAATCACAGTTTATTCAAGAAGGTTTTTGTAGCAATAAACCTCTCCAAAGAGTGAGGCATACATCGGTGAATTAACTTTCCTTAGCTATTTTCTTCACTTGTTAGGTATCAAGCTTCCATTTTTATGAACTTTTGCTACGGTTATCCTAAATGTTTGACCACTTTGATTGGGCTCTGGTCAATAATCTCAGGTTGACAAATGTAAGTAAAAATGAGTTTGTAAATATTTCTCTGAAAGATAAGGAAAATGTTGTTGTAAATAGCCCTGTATGTGTAAGTAACTTTTTCAATGATTTTTTTGTAAACCCATTTGAGGGTTGTTCTAAAGGCCAAATCACATCTATGTTGAAACAAAATAGTAGGAATGAGACTCCTATGTGCCCTGTGGTAACCTTGGATGAAACGTTGCAGCTGATCAACGGCCTTAATAACAAACTATCTTGTGGATGGGATGACTTTTCTCCAAAGCTTTTGAAAGATTGTAAATATGAACTTGCTCCTATTTTGTGTCATTTGTTACAATATACAGTTGCTAGTGGTATTTTCCCCAATGTTTTAAAACTAACTGTTGTAAAACCATTGCACAAGAGGGGTCCGAAAGATAATGCTTCCAATTATCGGCTCATCTCTTTGACATCCACTTTCAGTAAGGTTGTGGAGAAACTCATGCTTAAGCACCTAAAAAAGTTCACTATTGAACATGACATAATACCTGAATGCCAACACGGCTTTAGAGAGAGTAGGAGTACTACCTCAGCTGCTGCAGAATTTGTCCACACTGCCTTCAACAAGTTGGATAGTGGTTGTAAAGTGGCTGGGGTGTGTTTGGATCTCTCTAAAGCCTTTGACAGGGTCAACCATGCAATCCTTGTCAATAGGTTAGTTGAGATTGGCCTCCCTTCTTGGCTGACATTGTTGATTAGCAGCTTTTTAAACAATCATATTCAGTATACCGAGATTTTTTATGACAATGGTTGGTCATTGGACATTGTCATGTCAGAACAAAAACATGTTGTTTCAGGAGTCCATTTTGGGCCCTCATCTGTATAATATCTATGTTAGTAATTTTCCTGCTATCAATAACGTTGAAATTAGTATGTATGCTGACGACACGTCAGGGCTCAGTCCTTTGATAAACTCAAGCAGGGCATGGCAGAATTTGTACATAAATCCAGCTCATATTTTGAAAATATTAATTTCAAAGTCAACCTTGATAAGACAGAAATTGTAGTTTTCGGATTGAGTAGTACGGGCATTCCTCTAATAGATTTAGTTAAGGATGATGTGATCTTTGAAAGTAAAGAGTGCTGTAAGTTTTTGGGTTTATATATAGATCAGACCTTAACTTTTAAGAATCATATATCTCATATAAGATCTAGACTTTTAAGTGGAATCAGCCTCCTCAGAAGAATATCTTTTTATTTAGATACAGATACGTTAAAAAGAATTTATTTTGGTGTCATATTTCCTTTCTTGTCTTATGGCCTTATTTTCTGGGGAAGTTCTCCCGACTGTAATTTACATACATTTTTTGTTCTCCAGAAAAGAGCAATCAGACTGATAGCCAAAGTATGGTACAAAAGGTCTTGTAAAGATATTTTTGTTAATTTAAATCTCCTCACTTTGTATGGACTATACATTTATCAATTAATTATGCTTGTGAAAAATGATGTAAAGCACAAAAATAAAAATAGTCAAATCCACAGGTACGAAACGAGACGAAAGGATGATTTCCACCGTGTGAGGAGGAATTTGAACAAAACTGGCCGAAGTCCTTTTGTGATGGGGTTAATTTATTTCAACCACAATATAAAGGAATTAGAAGGCACTAAATTCAAAATATTTTTGAAGAATTGGTTAGTTAAAAAAAGACCGTATTCATCAAAAGTTTCAGATTTAACCGATTCGGCATAACAATTTGGAAAACTACATTTTGAGTGATCTAAGTTGAGCCCAGGTTTGTACACTAAGAGGTAATACTACTTATTGTTTTATTTACATTGAAATTGTATTCTTTTCCTTTTTGACTTTTATTTTGACATTTGTGACTTTTGTCTATGCATTGTTTATATAAATGATTTGATTTGATTTGATTTGACTTCAGAAGCGCGAGTCAAGGCGCGGTCCACTAAGATGGGCCGTAATAGTTGTTCGCAACCTCCACGACTGTGTTCACTGCCACCTACAAATGAAGCTTTCATGGAAAACGTGAAACGTGCACACCTTCAAACCATAATCTGGAAGAATGCTTTGAGTCAACCTCTTTCGATAGACCCTGAAGAATTTGGTTATCACAAAGACAATATCAATAAAGTACTTAGGCCCATAGGTGTGCCGGAAAATGTTGCATTAGCTCCAAAAGAAATTCTGAAGCTAATAAAATGTTAGTGCGATAGTGAAACGCCGTGTCGTACAAAAAGATGTAGTTGCGTGAGCTCAGGCTTAGCTTGCACAGTATTTTGCCATTGTGGACATAAAACCTGTTTGAATGGAAATAGACAAACTGAAGACGACAGTTAAGACCTAGACAAAGTAGAATGATCAAAGTTATCAAGCTTACTAACATTTTATTAAAAATATATTTTTAAAATAAGCGGAATAGCTATTCGTTCAATTCTTACATGTATTATATAAGTTACAATTTTACAAGAACTAAATAGTTTTTAGTATTTTTTTTTCTTCTAGTAACTTAAAGAAGCTCATGTTTAAATTGGCCAAACTTATATTTTGTTTGCTTGGAGGTAACATAGAACAAGGTCGCATACCAAGTTTTTTTTACTGGGCAAAACATGTATTTTTAGAGGTAAAACATAGTTTTCCGCCGCCATTTTGAAACGGCTCACCTGATATGGCTATTATCTGGTAAATTTATCAGTAACATTATAACGAGATTTCATACCAAATTTCATTATATTCGGGTTAAGAACACGTAGTTTATAGCTTATTTACCATGTTTTAAATCAATCGAATTATTTATTAATATGGACAATTATTATCTCAAATTCTAGAAGTTACCCAAAGGTACTTTATAAGTACCCGCTATTTTCTGCATCTAAATACTACCAAAATTAAATATCAACAATAAAAAAAAACTTAATAGAACAAAACAAGGTTCAAGGGAAATCCCCTGTTTGGCTGTCGGACTATTCTAAATTAACAAATTACAAAAAAATATATTTTTTATTGATTGATAATCTATAGGTACCTAAAACTTTTAAAAATCCAATAATCAATATGTTCCATGAAAGCCAGTATACGTTACCGACTGTTTTCATATCAAAACATAACATAATAATCATTAAAGATATAGGGCTTTGATGAGACTTATTTTTGTAATAATTAAAATTACTCTTTTTTTGGGGGGAGGCCCATAACTAGCTTAAACATCCTAAGATGTGAATTATGATTAGCTTCAATGAAAGACGTTGGTTTATCAAGCATTTTGATACCTTATAAATTATTTTCATTTATTAGATATCCCTGTTTATCATAGCAAAAAATAATAAAAGTTATTTTTTACACTTTGTTGTGACATTATCCTTTATCCAACAAAGATCCCTATAGGTGCATTGGATGCACAATTTCAATGTCTACAACTTTTGTAACATATATCATGGCCTTTTCTTTAGAGATTTTAGCACAAAGTTGAAAAAAGTGGGGATAGAACATATTTTTTATCTAAATTATTAACTTTAAAAAGAAATACTGGCCTTAAAACACACAATATATAATTAAAATATGACATTTTTCTGCATGGAATTTCACTGTGAGTATTTTAAAAGCGTTTGCGCTGCTGTAGATAGCATGGTATTTTCATATCATAGTTTTAAGTAAATGCTTACACTGCAAATTACGTTTTCCGCCATTTTCCAAGATGGCGGCTATTGCCCAAGGGTACCAAAAAAGTACCCGGTGGTTTTAGGGTATACTAACCCTATATATCACATATCAACAATAAAAAAAACTTAATAGGACAAAACCAGGTTAGTGACAAAAGCCTCGTTTGACTGCCGGACTAACTGCTTTAAAAAAATTATCAGCATCACTGGTCTTTGAAACCCCTCTCCATGAATAAAACAAAGCTTAGGGGGTCGAAGGCCTAAAGGCAGTTTAACTAAGTAGGATGGGTGAAAAGGGGATGTTACAGCGAAATCTAAAATCTATTAAGTATATAGGTTATTGGCGTGTGCAAATAACGCGTACACCAACAGCAATATCATGACCAAATTACAGTTTTTTATCAATGCCTTAATTACATAGTACTGATAAACAACTGGCTTTCATTTAGTTAAAAATTAAATACATTGGACTGCGGGTTTTTCAGTGTTACAGCTAAATGTTATTAGACAACAATTTACATTTCGAGATTTAGGCTCTAAATCGTTATTGAAAAGTTTGCCTTACACTCAGACTATGTTTTGTTATCTAACAAATATTTTTGGTAGAGTTGTTAGCCTTTTTGTTCGCGTCACAGACTTTTGAGGTGCTTGGGCCGCTGTCACTTCAGAAGCGTTAATGATTCTTTCTTACAAAATCTAACTGGCATAGGCAATAATAAACTCTGTAATTTTAACAAGTACTACATATATCGATCAGATATGGATCAAACCAATTTTTACATAAATTATGCTTTACTGGTTGTATAGCATTTTATGTAAAATCGGTTCATTTCACTTACGGCCTCTAAACAAAAACAATAATTGTATTCCTCATTATAATACTCATTCTCCCAGGTTACTTAGTCAACATAGTTTTTTGAAAAAAAAGGATGTGTTGAAATATGTCATATACAAAATTTATGATTTCATTTGTTACAGAAGTGTTTTATTACTATACCAACTGAAATATTGCTCCCAGCTGAATTACTCCATAACCATCCTTCGCGACAATATTATGGAATTCAAAAGAAATGTGTGTCACAAAATCTATTAAAATTCATCGTTTAATCTCCGTGAAATCAAACTTACAAATAAAATATTGTAAAAGATTTTTTAAGGATTTTTTTGAATTTTATACGGGTTTTTAAACATTAAATATTATTGGAATTAAAAAGATTTAAGCCTCCGAATTCACCCGAGTGACTTTCTTACCGTAATATGTAACTTCATTGTTCAGTATTTTGAGGAATGGACTTCAAGTAAAACAAATGAGAAGTGAATAATATTTCTAATGGGGTAGTTGGTTAATGGTATCTTTTTGCTAGTGTGCATCAAGGTTGTGTATTTTTTACGTATTATTGTTGTATTTCTCAACTAATTTGGTCCCGAATTTTCCCTTGGTATTAATGTTATTTCTTTTAAACAGTTCCGTGAGACCAGGATTATTCTGAAAGTGATAATGTTAGTATGCAATCATATCCCCAGTTCCAGCCAGACTCTCATAAATACCCAGGTACAAGGGACAGAGGCAGAGTTGGCACCGTCCCAAAATGCAGCAACCCATCTCTACTTGCCACTGGCTGCTGACATAAACTGTACCTTCATGTCCTGCTGGAGCTGAACTACCTCAGCCAAACATGTAGCAACTCATCTCTACTTGCCAATGACTGCTGACATAAACTGTACCTTCATGTCCTGCTGGAGCTGAACTACCTCAGCCAAACATGTAGCAACTCATTTCTACTTGCCAATGACTGCTGACATAAACTGTACCTTCATGTCCTGCTGGAGCTGAACTACCTCAGCCAAACATGTAGCAACTCATTTCTACTTGCCACTGACTGCTGACATAAACTGTACCTTCATGTCCTGCTGGAGCTGAACTACCTCAGCCAAACATGTAGCAACTCATTTCTACTTGCCAATGACTGCTGACATAAACTGTACCTTTATGTCCTGCTGGAGCTGAACTACCTCAGCCAAACATTGTACCGATGGTAGTTAGTTTTAAATTGAAATAAACAAAACAAAATCAAATTATTTAACTATTGGCTAGACTAAGATTAAGAAAGAGTGTCCAGCAGTTTAAAAGATTTAGTTTGTAGGGTTGGTAGTGGTGATTGATAACCAATTTCAAGTTTTGTCAGTTAAGTTCACTGGAAATATGGTCTACAAATATGTGGTTGCTGTAGAAATTGTAAGTAGATTTTAATATTGTTTAAAAATAAGATTTTAGGAGATTTATTGTATATAGCCTTTGTAGAAATAATTTTTGGGAAAAGATGTAAAGTAAAGAATAGTTTTCAAATCAATTTTAATGCATTTTACAAGAAAAGAAAACCAGTAAAGTTTATACAGACCTGTCGAGTTTTGTTCTCGGAGAAGCACATTTTTACAAGGAGTTGTAAGGATCTTAAATCCACTTTTAATTATTAGAATTTGTAGAGAATAGTTTTTATTGGTTTTGTGTGATGTTTTCAGACAGATATCAACCACTTCTTGTTCACCTTCTTATGATTGGTACTACCAGTGCTTGGTCCAGTAGCTTTTGTACCACTTCTAGTTGCTTTGCATGGTATCTGCTAGTGCCAGTTCTGACCATTAAACCAGTGTCTCTGTTTAAAGTAAGATCTTTCCAGTATTTTATTATTTAGTACAAGTTTTGGAAGTAATAAGAGCAAAATTGATTTTATTGGGAAAGTGTATTTTGTGATATTTGAGAACCATAAAATATATATATTTTTGGGCTATTTAGTCTTTTAATTTACCAGCTTTACCAGCTGCTGTCCTCGGAGAGGGTCGCCCGGAGGGATACTCCTTCTTCTGCCTCCTTGGGCTGCCCAACGGCCCAGCTTCTCCGGGGACCATTAAGCCGCCCTCCGTCTTCTGACATCCAGATGGACCACCGCCACTAGTGTGATATGACAAGTGATAATTAATTTTTTTAAAGTTTAATTAATATTTATAGTTATTATCTTTTGATTTATTCGTAGTTAAGCCTAACTTTTTCAGTCACAGTTACCGTCCAATTTAAATTTTGTTAGGCCAATTTTTTTTGTTACTGGTACCAGTTTGTAAGTTAAGGAGGGTAGATATAAATTCATTTTGCTTTAAAATTTTTGAGAAAAGAGATTACTTAAAAGAAATTCTTTGGATAACTGTTTGATGATTATTATTTGTTGAATCTTTGAATTATTATAGGCTTTGTTGACAATTGTTTGTTTTTTAATGTTCACCCACGGCCTTTCACATTTTAATTAGGGATGTGGGGCGACCACTCGCAATGTCACTATGGGGGGCATGCTTCCACTAGTTGCTCGTCTGGGGGCGGTGCGAGGAGTCCGCTCAAACTACCTCAGCCGAACATATAGCAACTCATTTCTACTTGCCAATGACTGCTGACATAGACTGTACCTTTATGTCCTGCTGGAGCTAAACTACCTCAGCCAAACATACAGTTTCTCATCTCTACTTGCCACTGGCTGCTGACATAAACTGTACCTTTATGTCCGTCTGGAGCTGAACTACCTCAGCCAAACATACAGTTTCTCATCTCTACTTGCCACTGGCTGCTGACATAAACTGTACCTTTATGTCCGTCTGGAGCTGAACTACCTCAGCCAAACATACAGTTTCTCATCTCTACTTCCCATTGGCTGCTGACATAAACTGTACCTTTATGTCCTGCTGGAGCTAAACTACCTCAGCCAAACATACAGTTTCTCATCTCTACTTGCCACTGGCTGCTGACATAAACTGTACCTTTATGTCCTGCTGGAGCTAAACTACCTCAGCCAAACATACAGTTTCTCATCTCTACTTGCCATTGGCTGCTGACATAAACTGTACCTTTATGTCCTGCTGGAGCTAAACTACCTCAGCCAAACATACAGTTTCTCATCTCTACTTGCCACTGGCTGCTGACATAAACTGTACCTTTATGTCCTGCTGGAGCTAAACTACCTCAGCCAAACATACAGTTCCTCATCTCTACTTGCCATTGGCTGCTGACATAAACTGTACCTTTGTGTCCTGCTGGAGCTAAACTACCTCAGCCAAACATACAGTTTCTCATCTCTACTTGCCACTGGCTGCTGACATAAACTGTACTTTTATGACCTGCTGGAGCTGAACTACATCAGCCAAACATACAGTTGCTCATCTCTACTTGCCACTGGCTGCTGGCATAAACTCTACCTTCATGTACTGCTGGATAGGAAAAACTCTAAGCCAAACATTTAGTTACACATCTCTACTTGCCTCAGGCTTCTGACAAAAACTGCACCTTTATATCCTGCTGGAGCTGATCTATTTTAGCCAAACATCTACTTACTTCAAATACGGCTGAGATTAAATAGTACAGAGTATGCGTTTGTAGCCACTGGCCAAAGATGTCAAACATTGTCACAGGTAAGTAGGAGCGAGCTACGAAAATTACTCACTTTTTGCTAGTGGCTGATTATTTACAGTAGTTTTATCACGACCTTTTTCATTGTGTTACATGTTAAACAAGTTTTCAACTTACGCTCTGAACTAACTTCAGAGAATATTATTGTGGAGATAATCAATCTAATTTACTTCATTGTCAAACAATCCTTATCAGATTTTTTTCTTGCTTGCAGATTATTCGCTGGTAATGTGGCTACAGTCCTGCAGGTGTTAGTTGGCAGTAACAGTCAATGTTAATGTGGCTAAATGTGGCTGTAGACCGCCTGGCCGGGCACTGGGCTTGCATAGCAATGCCAACGTCACCACAGGGCTTAGAAACTAGCAATGTTCCTCCCTGGATTGTAGTTACATAAAGTATGGTACTTAACTTATTCCCTGTACATTTTGCATAATCTTATGGGTTGGGAGTAAAACTAAAGCTTCATTATTGAGAGATAAATCATTACATAAGTTAATTGGTCTAAAATGCAAATGTTTTAAGCTCTTGACGTAAAGTAAAAATAAATAAATAATAAACAAATAAATGATATACATAGACTTATATAATTGACAATAGATTATTATATCTAACTAGACGGTTAATTTTATAAAGTTTTAAATACTTTGTTGTTTTATTCTTGTGTGTTCCCACATAAGTACCTATTACAACTACTAAGTTCAGTAGTGTAATAGGCACTCATGTGGGTTGGTAGTAACCAACCGCTCAGGTATAAGAGGAACATTATCTAAATTCGCATACGTTAATAAACATCGAATGTTATGGCATCGAAAGAAACAAACTCGTATTAAAAAAAATACTTAAACTGTACTTTAAAAATACCAATACTTCTAGTGTGCGCTTTAACTCCGTGTACAATATACTTCAGGGAAAGAAAATGTGAGTACTGAATTAATTTAAATATACATTGATTTTCATAAGTGTACAATGTAAATTGATAAACAAGTTATACTAGATGGAAGTAAAGTAAGTACTTAATAAACACAAAACCGATATAAAACCTTACGTAGAAATCGTTAACTAAATTAAACCGTACTAATATATTGGTATGGTAAAATACTTATTTAAAAATAATCATATTTTTGTCATAAATCATCATGAATGAAAAAAGACAATTACTCCAGTGAAAAAAAACCCCAGCTCAGTGATAAAAAGAGTAAACTGTAACCCATATTGAATCAGGAATGTCCACTGAAGTAAAATTAATCTTTCACAAGCTCCTCGATTGGTTTGGTTTAGGCCGCCGCAGGCTCTAATTATTTCAGGATTAATTTATATCAAAGGCGGCGACAGAGGCAGACCAAGTAATGACTTATTGGTCTCTAACTTTTTAGCATAGTGAATATTGAGGTAAGCCATACAAATCCCTCAAAAGTTTGTCTTTGCTTTATATACATGTTTAACCTTCAAATAAAACGTAAAAGGGTCTGAACGGTTGGCAGCATTTATAATTTGTGTTATTATCGTTTTCCATTTTGAGAGTTTGCAATAAATAAAATACATGCAAGTTTTACTCTTACACTCGAGATATATTAATAACACGTTGTCATATCCATAATACTTAATCTTGACATTTTGAGAATAAAAAGATTCAACACATTATTTGCTTCTAAGTGATATGGACGATAAATTCAGAATTTAACTGAATTTGTAATTTAATACTTATACTTTTGACGACCACCCCCCTACAAGTTGAATTTCCCGAGTGTAATTATTAGCTTCTCTCAATTTGTGTTTTTTATTCTATTTCTATAAGCAGCCCAATCCTTAATAATACATAATGAAAATGTATGTTAGTATAAATAAAAATTTACTTAAAGTGTGCTCGCTCTATGGGCGAGGAACAGATTTTTATTTTTTTTATACCAACTGTTTGGTTCCGAGAGGTGTAAAATTATATGAAAAACAAACAAAGCAACCCCCCCCCTCCTATACTTCTAAGGGTAAAATTTTAAAATTAACCATCATATCTAAGAAAGGTTGTCACAAAACGATTTCAAATATCCAAAGAGTTAAAAGTTAAGAGGAAAACTAGGGAAATATGTGAGTCATAACCTGAGACTGAGCTTACTGATACATATTGTGTTTTACACCCCCGTCCCTTGTGATGAGTTCGTCTACTTACACTACCGTCTGTGTAACATGTACAGCTGTCTACGTGAGGCAGGTACTAATGTGAGTAGGCTAGGGAAATATGCGAGTCATAAACTGAGACTGAGCTTACTGATACATATTGAGATTTACACCCCCGTACCTTGTGATGAGGTTGTCTACTTACACTACCGTCTGTGTAACATATACAGCCGTCTACGAGAGGCTGGTACTAATGGTGAGTTGTCTAGGGAAATATGTGAGTCATAAACTGAGACTGAGCTTACTGATACATATTGTGTTTTACACCCCCGTCCCTTGTGATGAGGTTGTCTACTTACACTACCGTCTGTGTAACATGTACAGCCGTCTATGAGAGGCTGGTACTAATGGTGAGTTGTCTAGGGAAATATGTGAGTCATAAACTGAGACTGAGCTTACTGATACATATTGAGATTTACACCCCCGTACCTTGTGATGAGGTTGTCTACTTACACTACCGTCTGTGTAACATGTACAGTTGTCTACGTAAGGCGGGTACTAATGGTGAGTTGTCTAGGGAAATATGTGAGTCATAAATTTAAACTGAGCTGGCTAATACATATTGTCTTTTACACCCCCATCCCTTGTGATGAGTTTGTCTACTTACACTACCGTCTGTGTAGCATGCACAGCCATCTACGTGAGGTGGGTACTAATGGTGAGTTGGCTAGGGAAATATGTGAGTCATAAACTGAGACTGAGCTGGCTGATACATATTGTATATTTAACACCCGTCCGTTGTGATGAGTTTGTCTACTTACACTACCGTCTGTGTAACATGTACAGCAATCTACGTGAGGCGGGTACTAATGGTGAGTTGTCTAAATAAATATGTGAGTCATAAACTGAGACTGTTCTGGCTGATACATATTGTGTTTTACACCCCCGTCCCTTGTGATGAGTTCGTCTACTTACACTACCGTCTGTGTAACATGTACAGCAGTCTACGTGAGGCGGGTACTAATGGTGAGTTGTCTAGGAAAATATGTGAGTGATAAAGTGAGACTGAGCTGGCTGATACATATTGTGTTTTACACCCCCGTCCCTTGTGATGAGTACGTCTACTTACACTACCGTCTGTGCAACATGTACAACAGTCTACGTGAGGCAGGTACTAATGTGAGATGTCTAGGGAAATATGTGAGTCATAAACTGAGACTGAGCTGGCTGATACATATTGTGTTTTACACCCCCGTCCCTTGTGATGAGTTTGTCTACTTACACTACCGTCTGTGTAACATGTACACCAGTCTACGAGAGGCTGGTACTAATGGTGAGTTGTCTAGGGAAATATGTGAGTCATAAACTGAGACTGAGCTTACTGATACATATTGAGATTTACACCCCCGTACCTTGTGATGAGGTTGTCTACTTACACTACCGTCTGTGTAACATGTACAGTTGTCTACGTAAGGCGGGTACTAATGGTGAGTTGTCTAGGGAAATATGTGAGTCATAAATTTAAACTGAGCTGGCTAATACATATTGTCTTTTACACCCCCATCCCTTGTGATGAGTTTGTCTACTTACACTACCGTCTGTGTAGCATGCACAGCCATCTACGTGAGGTGGGTACTAATGGTGAGTTGGCTAGGGAAATATGTGAGTCATAAACTGAGACTGAGCTGGCTGATACATATTGTATATTTAACACCCGTCCGTTGTGATGAGTTTGTCTACTTACACTACCGTCTGTGTAACATGTACAGCAATCTACGTGAGGCGGGTACTAATGGTGAGTTGTCTAAATAAATATGTGAGTCATAAACTGAGACTGTTCTGGCTGATACATATTGTGTTTTACACCCCCGTCCCTTGTGATGAGTTCGTCTACTTACACTACCGTCTGTGTAACATGTACAGCAGTCTACGTGAGGCGGGTACTAATGGTGAGTTGTCTAGGAAAATATGTGAGTGATAAAGTGAGACTGAGCTGGCTGATACATATTGTGTTTTACACCCCCGTCCCTTGTGATGAGTACGTCTACTTACACTACCGTCTGTGCAACATGTACAACAGTCTACGTGAGGCAGGTACTAATGTGAGATGTCTAGGGAAATATGTGAGTCATAAACTGAGACTGAGCTGGCTGATACATATTGTGTTTTACACCCCCGTCCCTTGTGATGAGTTTGTCTACTTACACTACCGTCTGTGTAACATGTACAGCAGTCTACGTGAGGCGGGTACTAATGGTGAGTTGTCTAGGAAAATATGTGAGTGATAAAGTGAGACTGAGCTGGCTGATACATATTGTGTTTTACACCCCCGTACCTTGTGATGAGTTCGTCTACTTACACTGCCGTCTATGTAACGTGTACAGCTGTCTACGTGAGTCAGGTACTAATGGTGAGTTGTCTAGGGAAATATGTGAGTCATAAACTGAGACTTAGCTGGCTGATACATATTGTGTTTTACACCCCCGTCCCTTGTGATGAGTACGTCTACTTACACTACCGTCTGTGTAACATGTACAGCAGTCTACGTGAGGCGGGTACTAATGGTGAGTTGTCTAGGAAAATATGTGAGTGATAAAGTGAGACTGAGCTGGCTGATACATATTGTGTTTTACACCCCCGTCCCTTGTGATGAGTACGTCTACTTACACTACCGTCTGTGTAACATGTACAGCAGTCTACGTGAGGCGGGTACTAATGTGAGATGTCTAGGGAAATATGTGAGTCATAAACTGAGACTGAGCTGGCTGATACATATTGTGTTTTACACCCCCGTCCCTTGTGATGAGTTTGTCTACTTACACTACCGTCTGTGTAACATGTACAGCAGTCTATGTGAGGCGGGTACTAATGGTGAGTTGTCTTGGAAAATATGTGAGTGATAAAGTGAGACTGAGCTGGCTGATACATATTGTGTTTTACACCCCCGTACCTTGTGATGAGTTCGTCTACTTACACTGCCGTCTATGTAACGTGTACAGCTGTCTACATGAGTCAGGTACTAATGGTGAGTTGTCTAGGGAAATATGTGAGTCATAAACTGAGACTTAGCTGGCTGATACATATTGTGTTTTACACCCCCGTCCCTTGTGATGAGTACGTCTACTTACACTACCGTCTGTGTAACATGTACAGCAGTCTACGTGAGGCGGGTACTAATGGTGAGTTGTCTAGGAAAATATGTGAGTGATAAAGTGAGACTGAGCTGGCTGATACATATTGTGTTTTACACCCCCGTACCTTGTGATGAGTTCGTCTACTTACACTGCCGTCTATGTAACGTGTACAGCTGTCTACGTGAGTCAGGTACTAATGGTGAGTTGTCTAGGGAAATATGTGAGTCATAAACTGAGACTTAGCTGGCTGATACATATTGTGTTTTACACCCCCGTCCCTTGTGATGAGTACGTCTACTTACACTACCGTCTGTGTAACATGTACAGCAGTCTACGTGAGGCAGGTACTAATGTGAGATGTCTAGGGAAATATGTGAGTCATAAACTGAGACTGAGCTGGCTGATACATATTGTGTTTTACACCCCCGTCCCTTGTGATGAGTTTGTCTACTTACACTACCGTCTGTGTAACATGTACAGCAGTCTACGTGAGGCGGGTACTAATGGTGAGTTGTCTAGGGAAATATGTGAGTCATAAACTGAGACTGAGCTGGCTGATACATATTGTGTTTTACACCCCCGTCCCTTGTGATGAGTTTGTATACTTACACTACCGTCTGTGTAACATGTACAGCCGTCTACGTGAGGCGGGTACTAATTGGGAGTTGTCTAGTGAAATATGTGAGTCATAAACTGGGACTAAGCTTACTGATTCATACATTGTGATATAAATAATGGATTCTAATACAGAGGAGAGGATACATATAAGCATATAAACCTATTCACTATGCATATAATGTCATACGCATAATTATAACTTAGTATTATTGCTTATGAACATATATTTTTTTTAATTCAATTCTAGTATGTTGGCTCTCAATTACGCATAGTCAAATACACGAATTACACACAGTACAATAGTACAATACATAGTACATAGTACAATACATACAATTACACATAGTCTCAAATACTGGAACAAATCATACTGGACTTATGTAAACTTGTCAACATTTAACAATGAATTAATTAATTTAATCGTAAACCATTTAATTTCATATTAGGAACAGACATTTAATTAGGCCTCGTTCTGGAAAACACTTCAAAGTTTCGAAAAAAAAGAAAAGTTTTTATTAAAAAGGGAAAATTGAGAATATTTTACAAGAAACTGAGTGTCTTGTAATAACTCCTGGTGAATTTAAACAAATAACAGTTTATAGCATGAGTTTATTTTATAGACTGTAAATTCCTTAGACGAAGGAATGGAGGCAACGTACTTAACAGGAAGTCGTAACTTTGAGACTCAAGTTCAGAAGATTGTAAAAATAGGATAGATTAATTTTACGTCTTTCATCATAATAATAAATGGTTATAATGCCATAAGTCAAATGACTCTCACTATGTAACTGCCTTTAATAGTCGTGGCTCTAACTGTATAATTATTTATTTTCTATACATTTGCATGTACAAAAATGCTTCTTAAATCAATAAAATAAAAGGTTTAGGCACATTATTCAGGCCGTTTGTGTTCACTTTTGTTATTATCCACATTTAAAACTAGGTCTATTGCATTTAATACGTCACTAAGGCAGCCCTTTATACACAAGTTTTCAACTTTCCTCTAAACAAAGTTTATATTTGTATTTATATTTAGCAATTTATATTTATATTTTTAATAATTTAGTCTTTGTTAAACAAAACATTACAAATTTTACTAAATGTCACTCAATACATAACCACTCAACTAGACAATCAAACAACCTGTACATCCCACCAGTTAGACTTTCAAAATTCACAAAAAGCCATAAATATTTACAATTACAACTTTTCAATAAACTTCCCATTCCATTTAGAGAAATTGATAACATAAACCTTTTCAAATCAACATTATCAAGATGGCTAATTAGCAAAGCCTTTTTTTCTATAGACGATTTTTTAAACACAAATAATTACTCTGAACTCTTAACACTATTGGCCACTAGGAGGCAGCCTGCATGACCAAAAATCTTTTTATAAATTTCCTGAATATTTACAAATTGTTTAGTTTTGAAGCATTATTTACTTAAGTTTTGTATAAATTTGTGTAAAGCATTCAATCTTAGAATTTTAAATTTAAATATTTAGGCCTGTATGTACAGTTTATGCAACAAACTGTTCAATGTTTCATAGGATGATGTATAGATTTAAGCATGATGTCACATTTGTGTCCTGACTTCTGACGTTGTCTATTGTAATTTTATGTTGCTGAATGACAATAAAGATTATTATTATTATTATTATTATTATTAACAAACTACTTATAATCAAACTTTTTTATTCATAATATTTTAACTAACTTTGGAAGTAGCTAAATGGCAAAGTATAAATCAGGATTGAAAACGTAGTTAATATGTTACTTTGATATTTGAGTTAATATATTGCTTATGCTTATATATTGTTATTAATATTGCTTATGCTCATTAAGTTTATCAATTTGAATGTTGCTAAAACCGCGTGAAAATATATTTTAAGTAACACTTTACATCATAAACTCATCTAAGATTTAGGAAATCTGGAATTTAGTTTTTCTTAGCACTTAAATTAGTTTCTGTTTGAAGATAAAAAAAATATTGTATAGGTTTGATTCTATTCGTGAGAGCAAAGTTGATCTGCTGGGAAACTCGTAACAATACTCCCTTTCAAAACATAAAAAATGTCGCTGACGTAAAAACATACAAATTAAAAATGAAATTAAAAATAAACTGCAAGTAGATGCCAAATAATTCTGTTCCGTTGGTCCTAAGTAAATCATACGTGCAATATGTGAATTTCAGATCCCACATCCACTAACAATTTACTCTAGTTTGTCGATGTTTCATGAATACTTGTGTTATTGGTTTTCTCCCAGTACGAAGTAAATCACTTCATTAACTCTGACAGATAAATTAATTAGGTACTGAGGTTAGCTACACAGAATATTAGGGAAGTAGCAATAACATCATCGACTATTTGAGTTAATCTCTATCAGGTTCTAATTGGTTTTGCGATAATTGCGCTGGAGCTTGGTATATTGTCGCCTATAGCGTTGGCAACGGCAATACAACTGTAGATATATCACCATCCTATACATTATCTTTAAATCTTCGACACTATTACACAGCCAACTTTGAGCCAGGATACTTTCATGCATGTATTTTCCAAATAGGTTCAATTTTAAAAGGATTACAATTTTGGTCTAGAGATGTTAAATGTTAGATTTATTTAGAAAGATTTCATGGCTTTTTACTATTCACTCATCCATGGTCTAGAATACATGATCTAGTGTGGTTTAATTCCTTATGATTTTTGTCTCTAACGTATGAGGGATGATAGCCTCTCAATTTACATTGTTATCACGTTCACATGGATTCAGATCATCATTATCAATTGAGATGGGGACGCCACCTTAACTCAAATATGAGTGAAGGATGAGTTAAAATGGTGAAAATGATGTGTGTAGCTTTCTTACTGACTAAGATCTATAACTTATTCAGAGCCCAATGATCAGGAACAGCTGGGTGCAGTTTCGAACATTAAAAAAATACTGACCTTTTTCACGATCGAGGAACCTTTCGATTGCTAGGCGAGCACTTTAACCACCCAGCTTCCCAGCCAGTATAGTATGTAAGCAAAGAGTTAGCCGCTATAGTTAAGGAATGCAGCACTTAACATTTTAAGGTTGAGCTCTGGGATGGAAATCCACGACATCGCTGCCTTGTCACAGTTCGTCGTGCTTGGTTACCTGAGCCTCCAACTCACCATATCGATCTGAAACTCCACATTAAGTTCTTACCCTTATCAATTGATATTTTTTTTAGATTAATATTAAGTACAAAGAAACTATTTAAAATAGAGAGAGCTTAATGTATATGATAAAAGGCATAGCCATAGTCTTTTAAGTGATCTGTAAAAAGAGATAATAAAGAATGTCCAAATAATTGAATACCGGTATGTAAAAGTTGTAAATCACATTCTTCCAATCATGTGTATAGCAGTCACATTTTTTTTTTCAGAGGAAAAACTTCTTAATAGTAAAACATGAGGCAAGTAAATATCTGAATTTCTTTTGCAGGGAGTGGAAGAGTTATTGTTCAACTGTAAAGCAGAATAGTAAAGTTAGCTTCGGTCACTCTTGAGGAGTTATAGTGCCAAACTTCTTTATTCTTCAGGGAAGTTTTTGAATCTACTTTATACTCTTTCAAACAAATAATGTCCTGAGCTATTCTCCAATATAGCCCACATTTTTTGTAAGCGAATCAAATATGAACTCCAATGTGTATTCTACAAATATGATTACTATAGACGGTTCCATTATGTTAATTACTTTTTGTACTTTTGGAAACGCTCAGTTTCTCATTCGGTTGATCGAGTTGATTTGAGAATATATTTTAAGTGTGCTGGACATTTATAACTGGAATTTTCCTACGCATTTTAAAGTGGGTTTTTTCTCACTTTTGTCTCTAGTTAGAAGTATAAAATGCCCTTTAACCTTGTATGTTTAAGGCCGAATAGAATCGTTAAATATTAAATTATTTGCTTCATTAACGTTAATTATATTATGTTATGGTAGTCATTGGTACCATGTCCGTTATTACAAACAGAATTTGTACTGTAGGTAATTTAGTGCAAAAGTGGCAGTTGGCATCAAAGAAGGTACCATCTTCATCTATGGTATTACTCAAGTACTGGGAGTCATTTCCAAGGTTGCATTATTCTCTGTTTGTTAATTTATTAAGTTATTATCAACCTTTCGTCTCTAATTCAGTTTTAAAGATTAAAAAACTTTAATACAATTTTTTGGGATTTTTTAAATTGGTTAAGGCATTTATTCCGATTATTGCTTTAATAAGTATTAACACCCTTATTTCACAGAAATCGAAAAGCCTGTTAAAAAGGGCTTTAAGCGTCCTTTGGATACTTTGCGTTAGATTCAATTGAAAGTACCAAAAAGTGCATGTTATACTTTAATTGAAAATTATATACAAGATTATTTCAGTTGCGTGTAAATGTTCTAAGCTGCCCAAGAAAATCTGTATTTTTTTAAGAATTATCCTACATACTTTACCACCGACACAAAGTTCGGTCGATAAATAAAAAAAAGTTGGTTAGTACAAAAAAAATAAAGATAACAAAGTACAAAAACCAATTCGAGGTCAAACGTATGATAAAACGAATAAATTAGGCTTTTTAGTACTATTTAAATTACAATTTATACTCGAAAAAATATTGTAATAATGCACAAGCCGATACAGGAATTTTACCTTGTGATTTGTCTAGTCGTGAATACATTGGCATTTTTAATCATTTCAAAGGACTTGTATCCATTGCAGTAAAGTTTTTGTGTTGAGTTTCTGATTTATACAGAAGAGCTATGTTTGAAATGTTAAAAAAACTGTACGTATATACATTTTTATTATATGATAATCCCTCCTTTAATGTTGTGTACTCCAGGACTCGTGGTCAATTTCATTCTTATGATTATAGCTTGGCGTTGCTATTGGCGTCATACTTGCCTGGCCCCTTCCATATTTAGTGAGTAAATAGCACGCTTTGATGTGTTCGTCCAGCATGTTGCATAGCAGGGCGTAGATACTGAGAGTTCATACTTTTCGCATCAGTGTGTTCAGTCAATAAATGAACTCTCTAAGCAATGTGATATAATTTTAAAAGTTAATTAAACAAACTTATAAAAGTATTGCATACTAATATTCCATTACGTGTTATTGATTTATTAACCATAAAAATAAGGGAATGCTTACTCGTAAAAGATATTTGGGATCATATGGTCCTATCCTGATTATTAAGTTTGATTATAACCAAGATAAGAATTAAAATATTTAAAATTATGAGTAGTGATTTAATTTTGTTCTGCTTAAACGATTTGTAACATAATAAATTAAAGATTCGGTTATTAACTGCAGACAATCTACTTTGAAATAATATATGAAAATTACTGGAAGAGGTTTACCCAAACAACACGACTGCTCTGCAAATATTTCTCATTTTACAAAAATCTGTTGCTGCTGGTGAGGAAGTTTCAGTAAACTGAAGTTGATCGAAAACTATTCGAGAAGCAAAATAATACAACAAAAGACTCCGTAATTTTGTTATAATCTCAATTGAACATGAAAGAGCGTCACACAATCATTTTCTGAAATAATCAACACGTTTTCTGCTGAAAAAATATAGAAATATAAAATGTAATTAACTTATCGAAGACGTTGTGTATATAGAGCTGTATGTTCGCTGCGTTTGTTCTTTTTAAATTGTACGTACAGGTTTAGGGATTTCATAATAATAAAGCAATCTTAAGAATATTACATTATTAATAGCTTAAAATAAAATTATCATTAAATGTTTTGGCCGTTTGCTTAAAACAATTTGGTTTCCTCGCGTTAAGAGTGTAAAATGCCTAGGCACAAAAATTCACGGTTGCATGGGGATATTGTGGGAAATTTAAGACCTGCCCTCCATAGAAAAATTTGTAGACTGAGACCCTGGAAAGACACTCCGACATCTCTCACAGCCCAAAAGCTTTATTTTGGTTCGAGGGAAGATTTTTTACTATGTCGGCTTTTTTGAGCCCTTGAAACATTTTCTGCCTAATTCACTGGTTTATTCTCAGTACGCAAACAAAATGTATATTCGGATGATAGGGTTGATTATGACTGTTTGTTTTTTATTGAATACTAATTGAATAGTACCAAAAAATTAGTTTTTGTGAAACAATACTGTGTAGATGTAATTTTTTTACGAATCAGTATTAATAACAGAATTAGGTTTCACTCTCATTGGTGTGCAAAATATAGTATTTAAAACGAATTATTCACTTACAAAGTGTTAAGAATATTATACTTCATATACCACAATAGATATAAAACTCTCGGGAAGATTTGTATGTCGATTCTAAATCGTAAAGCGAAACGAATAGAAAGGATCAAGATGACATTATGATTTGACAAATATATTGAGATCCAACCACAGCACGGTTTACTGCTACCCTGCAACACGCCTCGACATCGGCTGAGGATATCCACCTGATTGGTGTTTTTTTTTTTACTAGCAAAATCTAAACAAAATGGGTCTTCTCGAGAAGAGGACCGCAAAGCTTGTGTAGTGTGTTGCTGATTTTAGTTTAGGTTAGCTTAGTTTATGATGATGTGAAACGAGGTAATATTTACAAAATAAAATCTGTGTAGCTTTCAAAGAGGTAAGACGTAATTTTGTATTTATACACTCTTTTGTGTGTATAAGGACACTGTAAAATAATGGGACTGTTTTCTTTTAAATACCCAACCAAAGTATTGATAACTTAAAATAATGTGATCAAATAAATATAATCATATGTTATGGTAATTTCACGCTTGTATCCAAGTTTTAAAATTAATATAGGCATAAACACTAAGTAATTTCGATATCACAGGTTTGTGCACATAATGTTAGTGAAGGCTCATTTCTGCCTACTTGGACAGAATGGTACAAGGGGAACAGTTTATCGCATAAGTGAGCTCAGTTGGCCGAGTCTACCTCTGGACACAACAGGCTCATGTCTTCTTTATTTATTCATACAAATTTCCCCAGAGATCAGCATTGCTCGTACAAACAACGTTTTGCCTACATCCCTCCTTTACACATGTTTTGTTTCCTACAACACTCAGATTCGTAGGATATTTTGTGTTACATTATTGGTATGTTTTCGTTTATACCAAATTTATAATACTGTAAACTTGTTTTAAAAACTTAAAACTCCAAATTATGGGAAGGACGGGAATCTATACAGTCTAAAAAACGTTTCAGTATATATATAGAAAGAAACGAACTAAACAACTAACAAACTAATGAAATGGCGCCCACGCCTAATGTTCAGTTTTGTAAATTATAATATCATCACTTTATGTGGGTGACCGTGTTTGAATGATTGGCCATCTTAATTGGGTACGGAATTTCTCCATGCCAATAATCGGTACAGATTTTCTCGTTGTTCAACGTTATAGGGGTTAAAATAGTTTTACTGGTCTAAATTCGTGAATAGGTTAAACATTAAAACATTCGTAAAACATTATTAAAAAACGCCTCATAAGTTATTTCTAGTTTATTTAAACTTGCTTCCATTTTACTGATCTTTTTCCTAATTTCTTCTTTTATCTTGTTCAACGAGCTGAAACAGAAATTTTAGCAATAGAATATTTTTCGTATCAATAAAACTAACTCTAACGTTGTTTGAAATTTACTTACAAATTTCAAGTATCCATTTACAATAAATAAATGTTTTACTATGTTAATATACCTATGTATCTCAATCTCCTTAACTGTTTAATTAATTTTTATTTTTATTACAGTACACAGTATGACTAATTCAAATTAGTCGGAAATCATTCAAATGTATTTAAAACATTACGGGAACAAATATTACTTCCGTATTTAAATCTAAAATTGTTGTCTTACTTTGTCAAAAATATCTTCAACTAAGAATCTATGAAAATGTGACCTTTCATTTGATGGAATTATTTTTAAGAGTACTTAAAAAGTTAAATCTAAAATGGACGAGCAATTTAAGACGAAATGAAAATGACTAATTTTCGTTTTTAGTAAATTAAACTTGAAGAATTGCCACCATTAACTTGCCCCAACCAGTGACTTTCATATCAGATATTCTTACTTTAGAAGATGAATTGTCAAACTAAGCTCAGAAATTTCTGATTCGATAGTCTTTCATAAAACCAACAAACTTTTAGATATAGGTTTATGATTTAAAATATTGTGAAATGTTGTCATTCAATTAAAATTATACTCTTTCTGTTTATATGGGTTAACAAATTTTTCACCTATAACATTTACTAATAATACTTATTTCCTCTATTCAACTTAACAATATTTACGTATTTATTTTATGAAAATAATACATGTTTCATCACAACTGGACTAGGTTGTTAAAACTTAGCTACAATTTATGATCGGAGGTGGCGTTGGCCGTTGATCCGTACTCAGATGCCTTTACTTTTCATCTAAAGTCAATGTTAGATAGTTACAAGAGAAGGGTTTAAAGAAGGGTCCCTTGAATTGTTCAGTGGTGTTTGACAAAACACAAAACCATGCCATGATAATGTGTCGAACTATGCCCTGTAAGAGCCAGGAATTGAATTTTAATTCAAACTTTCTGTGTCATCGATATTTTTATTACTTTTATGAAGACTACAAAAAACTTACACTTCTAAAATGTCCTTTTACGTTTCTCATACCTAGATTTTAGTTTCTCATGCCATATTTCAAGGTTTTAGACATAAAGCAATTGACATCACGTGTAACACATATCTTCACTAGAGATCCTGTCTAATATGTTAATACTTACAACTTTGTAATCCCCAGATAACGTTAATCCTCTCTAAAACATGCAGTATTCCATCCTTAGATCCGAACTTAAGTAGCTGACATTACGTGCTACTTCTAACTACATGAGGGAACCTGTAGAATACTCATAAAACGTTAAAACCAAAGCAAGCTTAACAGTTTTGGTGATTGTTAACTGTTTTAGCATCAATATTGTAAATTTCAAATTTATTTATTTGTTGGTTCATTGATTAGTTTTCCATTTTTTTCCTTGGTAAACATATTATATTGGTTATTTTGATAAAATTCAACATTTAATTAGAGTATTTTTAATTTTCGGTTTATAGCAATTTAATTTTCGGTTTATTTATCAATGATTTTGCAATTGCTTATTTGGCATTTTTATGCTGCTGATACCAAAAATACTCTAAGTAAAAATCATCGTTGGTATACTAAAGGATTAATGCCTTATGCCAAAACGTATGAAGTAAGCTTACTCGAGGAAAATAAGGCTTTTACAAAATGATCATGATTAAGAACAAAATGGAGCCAATCGAAATCCCTTTAAAATCCCCCCCAAAAATTAGCATTTAAATGTACTTAGTAAATAAACGTAAATTAACATATACAAATTATTAACCAGATTCCTTAAGGTATTGTTTTTATTGTCCAAAATTATCAATTTACCGTTTACTTTCTAGTAGTTCGGAGTGGTGTTTGAAAACATAAGACTATGATTGTTTTCGTAAAAAATTATTTAGATTCTGTTAGTTACCTTTTCATAGGTGGATGAATTCTCTGCCATTAGTTCAACAGAATATCAGAGTAACAGTTGGATAAAAACCCTTCCTAACCAACCAAATTACAAAAACTTTGATGTTTACGGATCCTTGAATGAGACTTTTTGTCGATATTATGAAGTTTACTTTGGGTGTAAAAACTACTAGAAACATAATTTTCTTTTGTAATGGCTTTGTTAGCTTAAAATAGCTGATGATTTTTCAGATTAGGTGTGTTATTGTTGTGGTTTCTTTGTTCGGTGTGTTTAGTATCACAAAATACTATTATTTAATTAAATGATTTTGATTTTGAATATTGAAAGTAAAATATAATTGAAATAAAATTGTCGCTTGTACTAAACCGAGCCAGAAGGTGTACGTGATTAGAACATTTAATTTAGGATCTAATTTTTATGATTATATGTCTTGCCTTTGTTTTTTTTAATTATCAGAGTACCCGTACTTCGTACGGGGTTGGCATATAAGTATAAAATGATTATTGCAGTTATAAGAGGGACACGGTTTAAGAAAATTTGGTTCTTTTAATTTACGGTATGCAATAGTATAACAAATCTACCATAGCCCTAATGTTTTACCACTGCACCTAAACCATAGACAAAAGTAAAGTTCTCATTGTGTACCACAACTTTTTGTTGCTAGTTGGTTCGAATAAGCTGTTGTCATAAATGCAAAAAACATAATAGTGCTGCACCCTGTTGGTAAGCCTTATTACTGTTTAATGCTATTTAATATCATACAATCAACTTGTGCAGTTGAAACGGCTGACAAAATTCTTTAATTCCTTTAAAAAATATGAATACTCATACGGTCAACATGAGAAACTCCAGAGCCACTGGGGTTGAGCTCGAAAGGATTTGAGGTAAGAATAGGTCTATATGTTAATAGGGAATGTCAGCGATCATCATGCCAAATTTCAACCTTGTCGGTTTAGTATTTTCGCGTTTACTTGTCACTAACATCCATCAATTCCTCCATCCATACATACATCCATCCAACCTTTCTTACTAGTAGTTTCTTAGTAGTAGTTATTAGTAGTAGTTTCTTATATTAGTAGGATAAGTAAACTGTCGTAATATTGTGCTTCTTTATGGATATATTTTTATCAAACTGTGCAAATTTATTGATCTATTATTCTAATTTCGTAAGAAATTTCTTGTTTTATACTAAGCTTATAATATTTTACAAAAAATCACACTTCGTTACCCTCTCTGTAGCAGCAAACCTAGGTACTCGTTAAACCTAATGTTGAATTGAATTAGATTTAATTGAAAATAAAGTGACACAAATGGAAATTTGCTTAGGCTGTGGTGGGGGTATTATGGAATTGTAATTGATGTAAAAAGAAGACTTTTTGGTAGTACATGATTAACTCAAATTTATATAAGATACTAAATAAATCAATCCCGTGGTCACAATTAGTATCGCCGGTCGCTTGATATTTGACTAGCGCTACTATTCGTATTTGCTAGCAGTTATACCCGTGCTTTGCAGCGAGGTCAGTATGCAAAAGAGACAATGTTGGTTCTTTGAAAATGCCAAACGGTTTTACTCCTACCATATAATTTAGAAACAAATTTAACTGTATTAATCAACTTGATAATAGTACGGTTTTGTTAACTCATACTGTGAATACTTATTAAGGCTACCTCTAAAAAAACAAATGATAGATTTTAAGGTATAATAAAAGAATGTGTTTAATGGTTTGGACTGGAAACGAAAAGCTACCACAATAGTTCCAAACCTGTCAATAGGGTAATTTTCTAACATATTTTAGTGAAATTATAATCAGGTGAATGGAAATTGGCTTAGTCATAAAATTACCCTCATAAAACTCGAAATAAGGGCCTAGGTTGATACGGCAGTGATTGTAGAATCTTAATTATTTCCTATGTCCATGAATGATTTCTTTTACAATGAACTATTCCCTATAAAATATTATTACAGCATTCCACAAATATTAGAACTGACTCAGTATAATAGATCCTAAACATGAACAAATGAAGTTACTGAAAAAATCCTATACTAATGAAATTACATTAACATATAGTTTGACAGCTCCATTAAGTAATGTTAAATAATGTTCACATTCGGGCTAGGGACCGAATCATTATTTTACAACTATAATCCTTACCCTCTCTGTTGTAATATTTGTGCAGTATTTAATATGTTTGAACCAGCTGTGGAGAAATGTGAAATCAAAGTTCATTTGACAGTTTCTGCATGGTAAAATTTTTAAACGTTGAAGGTTTGTTCTTTGTTACCATGAATACCATCAATCAATATTTACTTTTAAATCTATCACCTCATTTTTTTTAAAGCCCACGGGGCAGAGCCCTTGGTCAATATCAAAGGGGGAATAGCTCTATATTCATCCTCGGAGCTGTAGCTTAATTTGTGTGCAATTTGAGCCCAGTCGGTTAACTAGTTTTTGAGTTTATCTCATACAAACACACAGACAGACACACAGACACCACCTCTTCTTTATAATAGTACTAGCAGAGAACCCGTCCTTCGAAGCCCTAGGTCAATATCGAAGCGGGTTTTATATGTATCCTCGGAGCTGTAGCTTCATTTGTGTGCTAGTATTTTTTGAGTTTATCTCATACAAACACACAGACGGACACACAGACACCACCTCTTCTTTATAATAGTATTGATAGATAGACAGATTATTGTTATCAAAGCCTTAGTTGATTTTCATATTATACTTTATTTTTAACTGAATTGTGTAAAAAAGGTTTGTCATGTTAATTGTGTTACTAAAGGTTAATTTCAGATTACTTACGGGTTTCCTTTTGAAACTAGCAGTTGTGCCTTCGGCTTAAAGTGGGCGTTATGAAAACAATTGAATAGGTTGTTAATAAAAAGATAAATAAAAGGGATCCAAGTACGATAGTTATGTTATGTGCTCTTGTAGTGGAACAATTGAAAAAGAACAGAATTGCTTAGAGGTAAATTTTGTTTAAGTAATTGCACGTTGTCTGTTAACAAATCATTACAGGAGATGTTTGTCATTCTCTCAAAAATCGTCAATCGACGTCAGTTTAAGATTTGTATCAACGTAGATGTTAAATATTGAAAGTAATCAAGGAAGTTAAGTTACTCTTAAAAAAAAAAAAAAAAAAAACTATCTTGAGAGTTTTATCTCGTAGAAAAAATTTGCTTCTACTCGTTTGCAGTTTTTTCACCAAAATGTTTTTTTTGTTGTTAGAATAATGATATTTTGACGATGTAAAGGTTGTTGGTTTTTCATGTATGGTTAAAACAATTCTATCCTTAAATTATAATAAACTTAGTTACAGTGAAAACAAGTTTTAATTTTTTAAATTTAATAATGACCATATCATTTAATTTAATTACACGACCATATTTAATTACATAACTGATAGGCTCAGTATTGAAGGTTAAGTGGAGAGCTATTTTGATCATAAAGGAAGCCTAGCGAATTGAAATTAGTTATACTTAGTAATTAGCTAGCTGCGATCCTGCACAGGAAATTGCAAATTCCGATAAAGCCACAGTTCACAAAGAGGTAATTAGTTTTGCTGAGTTTGAAATTCCAAACAATAAGGCTAATACGCCACATGCGTGCTTTCGTTACTCTGCATTACATTTAAATTGCGTTGTACATAGTAAGATTTTGTGTTTATCGGTATTTTATGGTTTGTAACAAACATTTAATGACACATAGAAGGGGACAAATACATTTAGAGTAAATGTAAAATCAATTTATACTGCATTTTCTCATAAAATCTACAAGGATGCTCATAATATTGGCACACAAATTGAAAGAGCGAGTAGTATATACTTTGTTTAAATTTTGAACATTACAACCATTATTTATTGGCTTTAGATACCATCAAATGGAAATTTCCAAACTTTTACAGAACTCAACCTTTTTAAACTTTACTTTCTTAACTTTCTGTTTGTAAGTTGTTCTTTTAACAGAAAGTTGCTGTCTTGTTTTTCACTTTGATTTACAGTGGGGTTTTCTATACTAGATGCTACGGAATAATTATATATTTTATGACCTAGGAAATGTATGTTTAATGGTATTGGTAAGTTCTTTAAGGAGATTATTTTTTTTTGCTTTTTCTGGGTTAGTATCAGCTTCACAACATCTATCCACTTGAATTCATTAGCTGAACTTACCATGGATTCCATTGAATTCTTTACTAATAATCTAATTAACTTTTATTACATTGCTACTTAAAATCCCATAACGAACCAACTAACTCAACCATAATTAGCGATATTTTACTATGAAATTATATTAAAATTTGTTAATTTATAATGCAGGGGTAATAAATTATTTGACACATTTTGAGATTAAATAACTAAATAACCAAACAACTTAGGAACATGGGTATTGTTTCATTAAATAGCAAATTTAAAGCAGTTTTATACAGTAACTGCACAAAAATAGTTATATAAAAATTGGTTACAAAAAGTCTGTAAAAATCTCCTAAAATGTGATTGTTAGTTGTGTTTTCTCCTCAAAGACTTGTGCTGTGGCATAGTCAGCTAGCCAACAATGGACCTCTCTATTACACCAGCTAGGACTATTGACTAATCAAACATTAAACTAACCTCAGTACCAAAATTATTAGTGTCCAAGAAAAAGAAATGTTATGTCTTTTTTTTCTTTTTTTGGTTTCATGGAAGCAGATGTGTAATAGGGTAACTGTTCGAAGAAAGCTCTGTTTAGAGTGTGGCCGTATTTGTCCGAGTAAGAATTCCATAAAATGGTGGTTCGGACAGTTTCAGTTAAACATATAGTCTAAGAAGTCTTCACCTCAGAAGAAAACACATCTTACCAATAACAGGTTAAGTGATTTTTACAGACTTTTTAAAATTAATTTTTAATTACTGGTCTTTTTATAGTTAATTTTGTGCAGTTACCAGATAAAACTGCTTTAAATTTGCTATTTAATAAAATAATTCCCATGTTTGTAAGCTGCTTGATTATTTATTTATTCAATCCTAAAATGTGTACCATAATTTATATGACCACCCTGTATGCACAATATATTGAACAAATATTATTTACACAACCTAAAAATACGTTAAACGTTAATTTTGGGAACTAAACGATTTCAAGATTAGCAAGAAACAATTTATGTAGTCCTATCAACCGAATAGTAAATGTGTGAAACATTTATTCCTCCAATTTTGCACATTTCATATAACAATTAATTGTTCTACTTTTGGTTAAACCGCAGTGCCTCGCATATGCTTGCTGAAAGATATTTGAGAGGAAAGCTCAATTTAGAAACTGTAGTCTATTCTTTCAATGAAATAACGACAACGACAGTTTCATGTAATAAATAAAGTTGTCATAGTTCAAGGTGGGTTATGACGTCCTTTGAGATATTTAATCTGGGCAGAGATTAATAAATTTTCATACACTTAACAAGAAAGCAACTCCTTTTTATTCCTAGTGAATTGATCCGAAAAATACTATGTTCAGTAACCAGGTATTTTTCTACAGTATTACTAAAGGCTTCATAACGTATAAATCATAGCATTCCCAAATTCTGGTGAGCGAATATGGCATTATATGGAATACAGTTTAAATATTCCAAAAGAATTTATTTTATTAACAAAGGGATTTAAGAAGTACGCCTCTTCAGTGTTTTAAAATTACATAATTGTTGAGTGAACACAACAAGTCATTAAGTATTGATTATTTTGAACGCTGTTGATTCAAGTGTGGCTTTAAATGCTGAAATAATAAATTTTCTTATAACTTTTTTAGTTTTATCAACAATTTTATTATTAAGAATTTAGTTCATAATAAAGTTTTGGCTATAACTTTTTTCAAAAAAGGATTAATATTTTGTGAGCTTTATTCGAATAAAATTATTGTAAGCTATTCAACAATAATAATAAAATCTTTTCGTAAAAATAAAATTTAAAAATAACGCATTACCTAGCATGTCAGATGACAATTGCAACCTTTGTGTTGCTCCACTTTCCATTAGTCACAACGTTACCCATATTAGGGGTATAACATGTTATATTTAAAGTATTACAGCTGCACAGAACATTATTCATCTCAATGTTGGGTATTAAAGCTTTTGTGTGATCAATAAATCAGAACCGTGATTAAACTGGCTCAACAATTTTGCTAATGGAACGTGATTCTGGATTCTGCAAACACTCGGAAATTTAAGGGTGGCTTTCGTCGACATTGCTTTATAAAGGCTGACAATTAAAAGGAGTCTCCATCACATAACAAGCCTAATTTGAGTTTATAGTTCCAATTAAATTGCATATAGGGATGAGTTAAATTCTGTTAATTGATTGAAGTAATGTATTCAATCAGTTCAATCGTAGTAAGTTTAATTTCACAGTTAAAACATGATTAACTGAACCAATATTATACCTGAAAAACTTTGGAAATTCGCCTAAACATAATTATTTCTTACAAATATACAAATATTGAGGGCAATATTAAATATATAACTATGAAGCCACTTCCAGCCTGTTTTTTGAACACGATTCACCAATTATACAGGGTGTCCCGGAACTCTCTACCAATAGTTTAGGGCATTGATCCTGGGTAAGAAACGTACCTAAATATCATATTTAAATTGTCCGGAAGTCCTTAGTTTCTCACACAGCCGCCATTTTGTTTTTTCAGTTATTAATTTTTTTCTAAAGAATGGTTAAACATACGAATTGGAAACTTTGCACAAGCATTTATGACAACTAGACAAAGTACAAAAAAATTATGAAGATTTTTCAAATTCATAAAACAAAATGGCGGCCATTTAAAATTGTCTTTCTTAAATAACTCAAAAACCATTGATTTACAAACATTTTAAATGACCGCCATTTTGTTTTATGAATTTGAAAAATCGTGATAATTTTTTGGTAGCTTTGTCTAGTTGTCATAATTGTTTCTGCAAAGTTTCCAATTCGTATGTTAAACCATTCTTTAGAAACAAATTAATAACTGAAAAAACAAAATGGCGGCTGGATGAGTAACTAAGGACTTCCGGACAGTTTAAATATGATATTTAGTTATGTTTCTTACCCAGGAGCAATGCCCTAAAATATTGGTAGAGAGTTCCGGGACACCCTGTATAATTGAAATCTTATTACAAAATTTTTTGACATAAACTAGGTAAATATCGCGTATTAAAAAAAGGTAAACTCGTTTAATCTTTTCAGGATGTTGGCACATATTTCAGCAGACCCAAAAGACATATTTTTGAAAACATAAAACCTTTCGATGCTAAATGTTGACCTGCTTAAAATAGTATGAAAAATGTGTTTTGGTGTTACAGGCTTACATTAAATCTTAAATTTCCTAACATGTTGACTGCAGGAAGTAATTTATTATCCATAACATGTATCTCAGGACAAACACCTCTGTGTGTGTGAGGTTGTTGGAATGTCTTACGTTTTATTTCTGCATGTAAGGATAACATTCAAGAGGGAATTTACGGTTGTTTTAAAACTTTAAAGCTGGATTTTTTAGATCCTCATGTCCACAACTAAATATAGTTTACGAAGCTACACATACACATTCCTTTGTATTTTTAAGTTTTTATAGAAAGCGAAGTGATTTACAAGTGTGATGATAAAATATATACCGTAAATGGAAATGCTAAGACTTAAGCTCGATTTTAAATTGCTCTAAATTTATTCAAAATCGAATTAATCGATACCGTAAAAGGACATCGATGAAAGTTGGTCTACGGTTGGATCTGATAAAACGAATGAAATATTCGGTTCCTGGTTGGTTCAGTTAACGAGTCATTCGGTGTTTGTATTCTGTTCTGAACGGTGACGTCTCAATGTTGTAGAATGCTATTGCGGTGATGATGCTTTGACAGCGGCTTCGTTGACAACTGTCAGAGCCAGACGTGGTTATCTCATATGTCGTGAAAACCTTTACTCGTGAAAATAACAATCAATGCTTCATTTATAAATTTCAATTGGGACCATTAGGGACAACAACTTCCTTTACCATTCATAGCTTAGGTTGAATTTGCTGCAGTCAAATAGTGTGTACCTTTGGATCTTTATTTTTTATAACTGTGCATGTGGCAATTATAGTTAATATTCCTCCCCATATGAATAGTCTCCCTCAAGGCAATAATATAATACACTGATAAAGGCCCAACGACGAAAAAAATAAATCTTTCAAAACATCTTTTGCGAAGTTGAGAACACGAATTTTACACCCTTAAGCACCCCATATTCCAGGTATGATTATATTGCAGTTAACTCAATTTTTCCTAATAAATTTCCAAATCAAAATTATCAAAATTAATAAAGATTATATTGCACGATTAAATTGATAAAACTCCGTTTTCCTTGACCCTATATGAAGTTTTATTGAAAGAAAAAAAAATTATGACAACTTGTATCATTGATAATACGATTTGGTTAATATACAGAGTAGCTCACGGTAAACGGATACTTCTGAATCGCGCATTTCTTGGTGCCTGATGGAGGAGAAACTCGGGTTTAGGGTCATCCAACCCCCATCCAATGACATTTAGTCACCATCATGTCGCTGTGGACAAAAGATCATTCCATGTTGACATACGATGCTTTTGTAAACAGTGGTGAGTCAACTGTGAATCTCAATGATGTTTTAGACTTCAATTTCGTATTGGCCGTAATGGTGAACTTCCGAGTCAGAATACAATTTTAAGGTGGGCTTCTTATTTAGAACTAAGGGACCAGTTAGTTATGAAAACAAAAACACCTGGAACACAGTTTATAGTGCTGTAAGAAAATGTGGGCCATTTTTTTTTTAGAAAAATAACTCCCGTCACTGTTAATTATCCTGCACGATACGTGAACATGATAAAGAGACTTTTTCATTTCACAACTTAAAGGGTAGGCAATCTACACCAAGAATCATATGGTTTCAACAACATGGGTCTACTGTTTACACGGCCAATGCCTCTATGGCAGCAGTTTGAGTGTTATTTCCTAGAGGTGTGATCCCATGGTATGGTGCCTTTCCCTGTGGAGTAACCTGAAGACACGTGTTAACAAAGAAAACCCACGTACTCTCGAAGAATTATAGGCCGCAATAAGGAGCCAAATAATTGAACTAATCAATGAATAGTCACTGAACAAAGTTGAAAGTTTTCAAGCAAGGCTTGGAAATGTGTGTCCGTTTCTTTTAAAACTAAAAAAAGGTATTTTATTTTGTAAATGGCATAACTTTTCCTTCATTTCTGTGTCAATGAAACTTGTCTATGTTTAAAACTTGAAGAGCTATAGTATTTTTAAATCCATCCGGTTCCCGTGGACCACTATGTATTTTAAAACTAATGGTATACGAATTACGATAATGCAAACCTTCTATTAACAAAGTTAAGCTATGCACATAATACATGCTTAGTTTTTATGTTAGTACCACTGATAAAGATCATTAGAGTGAGTTTTATCAAGGCAATCAGTGATATCGTATAGGTTACATGTAGCTCACGCTGATTTCCTGTGGGAGTCATGTTGTCATTCCATTAGCACTCGAATGAGTACAAATAGTGGATTTAGTAATTGCCATTGTTTCTTACTTTATAACCGACACCGCATTGCTGTATATCGTTATTCGTTTTAAACTATCAAATTTATATATATCCTATATTTGGGATTTGGGATTTGGGAAGATTTAAGAGTTATAAATTTTATATAGTAAATGGAATAGAAAGTTGCAATTTCGGGGTGTAATGGTAAAATTGCTACTAGTACTAATTTATATATTTTAAATTATAATTTCATCTTCCGCGATGGTAGAGGTATTATTACTCATGCCCTGCAACTTTAATGATGACGTGAGTTTTATAATATCCAAACAACACTTTTCCCCGTATAAAAGGCATGTTAATTGTTTGCGATGACGTTTGTATTTCTTCAAATACTGTTACGCATAACAATTATCATGCGTTTTATATGGAGAAACCTGTTTTAGTAGGTAGATAACTAGAAAAGTAAAATGGATACAGATAATTAAAAGTTGCTTGGAATTGTAATTCCTTTAAAATGATACGCAATTAGACATACTATTCAAGACTTTAGGTTCGTAACTGTTTACAACATATATTTTTTGTAAGAGTAGAGATAAGTCTATTTTCAAGAATAATATAGGGTATTATTAAAATAGTACAAATTATTCCACATAAAGTGCCGTCATTTTAAATCATTAAAAATAGAATTATTTTGATTAAACTGACAAGTTTGTATTTGCAAATTGTCATATTCGAACTAGTAAACCACTAGTTTCAGTACATCTTCCTATTCCTTGGGCTGGTTTAGTAGTACAAATTGTTTCTTTCTTCATTAAAGGAGCAACGGTTTGTCTGGAATCAATATGGGTCACATTATGAGATTCACTCTGTAACTATCGTAACATTTCAATATAAATAAAAGGCAATTTAATTGATGTTTTATTGATAACCGACGGATTTAGCTGGAGTTTATCACGAAGTTTTCGAGAAACGAAATAAATCTATTTGTTTGCTGTTAAGGGCCAATTATGTGTTTACCAACCGGATGCGCTTATGTAACTATTTTGTATTGAGTACACCTTATAAAAAGAATAATGCTTTAAATTCGTATTTTTTTATGAATAGTCATTTGTTAATTATCTAATTTGAGTTAGTAAATTAGGTTAAAATATTACTGTTACATAGTATTTAGGATGCTGTTATCCTTTTTTGTTTCTACCAAATTGTATAAGTTAGAAAAAAAAAATTATATATATAATTGATACCCTTTTCGTCCTCATTATAACAATTCGTCACTACCTTCTAATTTTTCGTAGTTTTAGTCGTAGTTTTTTTTCATATCAGAGACCCATACTCTAGTTTTTACCGCTGTTGTAACATTGGAACAAGTGTGCCACCAAACTGCAGATAATGTCAGCCCCTATACTGTTTACAAACACAGCAATTCGAACGGAGGGGTTTGACCGAGGTCAGTGGTGAGCTTCCCAGGGATTAGCGGTTAAGCTGCCACTATCAGCGTCAGGTGACAAGTCAATGTGTTGGTTTCTAAACGAAAATATGCTAAAACTCCACAAAGGTTATTTCATTGTTAAACAATTATTTTGTACACCTACTAAACGAAGTTGCATAGTACATTAGATACCACACAATATCGCGTTTGAAACTAATGTTACTTCAAACAAACAATATTAATTATTACTTTTATACTATTTACTTTACGAAAAGTAAATAAAATAAACGTTTTATAACACTCAAAACATATATTTACGCTTATACTGTTACTCACAAGAAGGTAAATATAAAAAATAGATGGCAAGTGGTGATCGATTTCGAATGGACACTACAATCATCATCAGACCAGTCTGCAGTATTTCTTTATGTAATTGATTTACTTTACACATAAAAAATCCTGTAACATGTATTGTTGTTCTTCCGGAAATTCAACAGATATAATTGAGTTAAACATACGTCAATGCAAATAAAAAAGAACCGCCATCATGTACCGGCACTTATAACATAAACAATTAAGTGGTAGTTTAGTTAAAAACACATTTCTTTAAAATGAACCCTAATTTTCATAACGTAAGTTTACATTCACTCAGATAATATTTACTACAAAACTTGATATTACACCTCTTATTGTATTCATACGAGTATATTGTTAGAAATCTCTCATTCCCTAAAAATCCCTCCAGCATTTCACGCTTCAATTCGTTATTAATTCCGTTATTTATTTCCACCCATAATACAGTCCACTAATTTTTCGTAGTTTTAGTCGTAGTTTTTTTCATATCAGAGACCCATACTCTAGTTTTTACCGCTGTTGTAACATTGGAACAAGTGTGCCACCAAACTGCAGATAATGTCAGCCCCTATACTGTTTACAAACACAGCAATTCGAACGGATTACTGTAGAATGTTTCCTTTCTGCCCTGGGCAGCCATCTGAAAATAAATAGACGGGTTTGAGTCCTTTTAGGTAAAAAATGTATAGTGCTTTAAAAACAAAAGTCGACATTTTGCTTGTTCCTCTCTTACTGTGGGTCTCATCCTAAGTTTAACAGATAATATCTTTGTTTCCTATGTCGTATACAGGAATATTGTATACTGCTAAACGTCACTTGTAAAATGGTGCACTTTCTTTTGATATTGGGAGGTAAACAACCTGTGGAAAGTCGTAGAAGGCAGTCATTTTGGTTTTTTCTTCTGTAGATTCCACTGCACAGTAAATCAATAAAACAATAAAACATGTAAGCTTGTTGTTCATTAAATATGATACAAATTTTTGCAATCATGTATAAAATGTTATTAAATAGAATGAGAGGACCCATGCTGATCCGCAGGGTTAAAATGTGGTGTAAGGTAGACTTGTGATGTGGTTTTTAGCTATTTTGGTTGTAAGTATTTGACCTTAAATATTGTTGGAAATGTATGCTGGAACCCAGTGAACGGGACCTTTTACCCAGACCAGGAATACAGCCCAAGCCTACTTTGATTACACTTATTTTAATTTCTAATATGATACCTTCCAAACAATGAATAGACATAAAATAACCTGATTCGAGCAAACATTAATTTAATGAAACTGGTAGATGAACTAAGAATCCCTTTACCGGCAAGTTAATTTTTTGGAACATGTGACTTTGAAACATGAAACAGATTGTTTGATTCCATTAGGCGGAATCAAACTTGCTATTTATTTATTACATTTTCCAGCGTAAAAGCGAAGCCAGTAGGCTTCCCCCCTCGAAATCTACTGCTAGCCTAACATATTGAATAGTTTACTTAATGCTAATAATATAGACTTAGCATTTGATAGTTCATTTGAAGATATCTGTACGAGGTTTCCCAGTATTGAACTTCTCGAAACATCGGCAGTAGGGGGGCAAGGGCGAGAGTCGGGGCAAGCCGGTTGAGCTTAGAAAAATGATCGAACCAAGGAAAATAACCCCTTTGAACCCGGTATTTCACTGAAGGTCCTTTAGACCAAAATAAATAGGATCATATAATTGTAACTTGTGAAATACATCTTAAATTGAAGAATTCAAAAATAAATCAAATTTAAGTTTAAATTTTAGTTTTTGGTCAAGTAATACAGTAGATAAATATACATACCTTCAATTTAAGACCTTAATCATGAAAATCGGTCGGGTAAAAGAGCCAAACGAACTCGGAAAAGAAATACCATTTTTTTTATACATAAGATTATTAGTTTTGTGTTTCCTACGAACCTTGAGTACATCCGTCGATCATGCTTGGGGCAGAACTTATTGGACATGGCGTGCTCTTAGGAGCGCTATATAATACGGTCAAGTTTCTGTATACTTTTGTATTTTCTTGTAATTCTTTCTATGACCTTATCCACTGCAGTAAATTCAGTACTGACTCAAAAATAATCATACAGAACATTGCAAACTGATTTGATAATCCCAAAAATCATTATTTTTTCCTATTTTTTCCTTTGTTAAATGTAAAAAGTCATTGAGTTCTAAATGATGGACTGAATAAGATTTGTCTTTCCTAGATGGTTTGAAAATGGGATGAAACTGGTAAGACACAAAAAATATCCCCATCCTGCTTTACTGCATAAGAGATTGCAGAATGGCAGGGATCCCAACCTGATTCTGACCATGGTATGCCTCTAAGTATCTTTAACTAAATCCCTTTGATATTTTTTCCATGTACAACTGAGTACGGCATCATGGTTAATACTGTAGAATGTTTCCTTTCTGCCCTGGGCAGCCATCTGAAAATAAATAGACGGGTTTGAGTCCTTTTAGGTAAAAAATGTATAGTGCTTTAAAAACAAAAGTCGACATTTTGCTTGTTCCTCTCTTACTGTGGGTCTCATCCTAAGTTTAACAGATAATATCTTTGTTTCCTATGTCGTATACAGGAATATTGTATACTGCTAAACGTCACTTGTAAAATGGTGCACTTTCTTTTGATATTGGGAGGTAAACAACCTGTGGAAAGTCGTAGAAGGCAGTCATTTTGGTTTTTTCTTCTGTAGATTCCAACTTGAAATTCTCTTTATACTGGGTGGCGCATAAAGAACGCATGGATTTGAGTTGAGTGGTGAGAGCAATAAGAGCGTCCGTGGAGGGACAGGGCCTGGTTGTTTTGTAGGTTAGGGCGTCCAGTTTTAGTAGCAATGGTGCAATCGACCTGGCGCATCGCGTTTTTGCTGTAGAACATTTATTCAAAAATAATGAATCTGATATAACTGTTCAATGTCTTCTCCGTGCACAGTTCAATGGTTCAAAACAAAACCCGATCGCAACACAATACTTTGTTGGGTAGCTTCTTTTCGCACAACTGAATCAGTTATGAAGCAGAAGTGGTTGAAGCAGTTTGGTCGTCCTTGCACGGCGCGAACTCCACAAAATGTCGACAGAGTAAAAGCCCTCGCCGCTACACTAGGCGATGCGCTCCAACTGTGTGCTTGTCTTGACGCTCGTTGCAGGGCAACCTGAAAGATGAGTTAAAATTTCATCCTTACAAAATTATGATCGTACAGAAGATTTATGAACGTGATTACGAAAAATGAAAACTGTTTTGAGAAAATGGTGATGTTCTTGCCACTGATGGCGTTTTGTTTATGATGTTAATGATGGAGCGCAGTTTCATTTGGATAGTTATGTCAATAAGGAAAACTGGCGCTATTTGGCAGCAGAAGACCCAAAAGAATTGCATCAAAAACCACTGCACGATTTGAAACTTAACGTTTGGTGTAACTTTCGAAAGTGGGAATTTTTGGGCCTTACCGTACGTTTTTGAGGACTCGCCGTTGAACAGTTTTAACAGATTTAATTACTTTTGAATATATGTTCTACCGCAAAAATGCGATGTACCACGGACCACTGCACCATTGCTACTAAAACTGGACACCCTAACCTACAAAACAACCAGGCCCAGTCCCTCCACGGACGCTCCAATTGCTCTCACCACTCAACTCAAATCCATGCGTTCTTTATGCGCCACCCAGTACTTTCATACAGTTTCTTTTTCTCTTGTATGAGAATCATAGTTTTCTTTTAGGTTCAGTTTAAGTTAGTCATTTCCAGTGTTGTACGTCATACAAACTGTTACACTGGTCATTCTTGGGTTGGGTAAATTGTAGGTTTTTTATTACAAACACCCTTCTGTGAATTGCAAGACTAGTCATGTCCTCTTTTAACAGCTCCTTATATTTCTATCTGAACATATTTTGAAGTGTCAAATCGGGGTGCAAGTAAGAGTAAGCGTTTGCTCTACTAAAATGTCTTTCAAGGTGAGAAAATCTGTTATTTGCTTATCAATGAGCTGCCGGTTTTTTATTGTCTTCTCCTCTACTGTCTTTGACTGGCAACCACCTCTTTTATTCGGTTCAACTATCTCAGTGTCTGTTAATTTACCAATTATTCTTAAATTTCCAAAGAATTGAAGAACATGTTTTTGCATACATTAAACCAAACACCGTTTGCTGTGAGGTAGTACTTATACCTTGAGCTACACCACTTAAGATCTAGAAACGTCGTATCACAAGTTACGTCAGTTTGGCTGGTACACAGTTCCAGAATATGAAAACACACCGTATTATTACAGAACTATATTAATATAAACGCAAGAGGGTGGACATACGCCTACTCATGTGATGTGTACAAGACAATTTTTGGATTCCAGAACCGTCTTAACCACGAATTCCGATTTTTTAGATGCAAATTTTCGTCTCAAAGGGGACGATTTTTATGTGTGTGTGGTTTTCCTTTAGCTTGAACGAAAATCATCCGATTTTGATAAAATGTACAAACATATAAGCCCACAATTATTAGAACAAGATCACGGACCAGTATAATCGGACCATGGGAACAGGGTTTTAAGGGGTAAAAGTTGTTTTTTTCCATTTTACCCTAAAAAAGAAAAAAAAAACACTTCTCAAATTCTCTCAACACCATTTTGAAGAGCTTTAAGAAACACATCATTTAGTACCAGAATATTGAATTGTATTTGTACGGTTATAGAAAATTTAAAAATATATCTTAAAAATGCCATGTCACTCTTATGGACAATAAGCCAACTGTTGTAGTTTGCTTGTTTACGGGTACATTTTTTATTAAAAATATTTATTTTATTTTATTTTATACTAAGATATTTAATATTAATATTTTACCAAAACACATTCTATTACCCTTCCTCTGGCAGCTATTCCAGGAATCGTTAAACCTAATATTATTAAATAGATATAAGTAAAAATCAAATCAAGGAAAAGGAAATTTGCATACTCTGCAAGTTTGCTGTGGTGGGGTATTTACCACTTTTAAGAGTACAAAATCCATTAGCGATTTCTTTGTATCTGGAGATTGTAGTACTTTGGTTAGAACATTCAAAAGTGGTTTTATTTTATCAGCACCGTATAAAATAACTTAGTTTGAGATGGCTGCAAAATTTTAAGGCGTAATAGATCGTTATTAAATGCAAAGTCATTGAAAGGACAAACTATCAAAATAGCGATGAAGGGGACAACAGTTACACTGGACCGGAGCCAATCAGCCTGGGCCGGATTGTTTGAATGGTAATTGCTTGGCCACACTGAAAGCTTACTTAGCTGGAATATCACAATTAGTCCATCTCCGTAGTACTTTATTCTGTAAAACCCCAATGAGATATTTCTTTACCTTTATTATTATTTACAATAATTGTTATTGTAGAAATGTTTGCACATAACATTCTGCAGGAGGAATCAACTGCAACACTATGGCTATGTAAAATATTTGAGCACTCAGGCAATTCTTCTATCGTTAACGTATGTGCTATTTGAGCCAACAAATCTTTGCTCCTTTCAGTGAATCTCCCAAATAGGGAATAAGCTATTCCCGTGGGTCCCATAGTAAGTCCTGGACCCAAAACTGATTTACTTTTTCGTTTACAGGTCTCCAGGTTTTTAAATAGCTCTTTTTAACAGCTGTTACCTGATTAAGATAGGTACATCACTCTTTACAGTGTAAACATAAAATCAACAAAATGTATTGTAAGTAAATACAGTAGTTATATTTACCTAATAACTGTTATGAACAAACATAATATTGAAAAGGTAAATAGGGATTAAAATGTATTAATTTTGCCTCAGAAAACAAGTTTTGGAATATATTAAACTGTGCAATTTGTGAACGGGTTACCTCCTAATAAGTACTTATTTATTATACACGTGACGTTAGATTACTACTTCAATTTTTGTATAAAGTCCATATACAAAGGATAGTTTTTTTTCGATTATAAATCTTGGTCCCAAACCACCAGGAAAGTTCCCAAAAAAGGCATAAAAAAAGTTCACTCCCTCCCTAAATAAAAAATGGCGGATTTTCCTAAATTCTAAAGTTATTGATTTTTAACAGTTATTGCTTCCAAATCATTGGTATAGTAAAAACGAGAGCACTTAGTGTTTTCAAATCTCGTCCTCTTCACACTTAGATAACGCTCGGTTTTTCAAATCCGTGATCCCCACTGAAAAATTAAATAATTACTGACAATACCCTTTTCATTGGATTTACTACTTCAGATTTTGCTACTAACTCTATATAACGAGTTAGAGGACCGTAAAACCTATATTATTTTCTGTGGTGCAGGAAACACAGTTGGTTCTCGTTCTGATTTGTGCTAATCAATTTGACTACGGAATTGCTGTTGTTGATTTAGTTCTCGCACTGTTCCGTGCAACTGTATTCGACTACTCTTGGGAAAGGTTCTAACTTTTCTTCCCGGCCCGGCATATCCATCACAAAATTTACTTGGATATTCACGTTTGACCGCTGAACAGAACAGGACCTGGTCCTAATTATCAGCCCTGTTACTGGGCCTGGGGGTTTCGGCTCCCTGGACTAAATTGTCATGAATCTCACGATATACCTTTTGTTTTATTTATAAAATGGGTGATTGCTGAGTTGAGTGCCGAGAGTCGCTTCTTTCACGTCGTACTTATTAAAGGACTACTGTACTTCATTTATCTACTGAATTACTCGTCCAAACACATAGATATGATTATTTCATTTTCGAAATCTTGCTTTAATACAGTACATTTCATATAAGAGTAGAAAGTTAAGTTATTACATTTTACATATTTTAGACCATATGTTTCAAGTGGTAGATTTATCGAACACTTGTAATATGGTCAAGAAAATGTATATACCCAATTTCACTCGTGTTTGAACGATAATTTTCTGTAGACCACAAAGACTAATTATTTTCTTAGTAAAAACAGATACATTGAATAATTCTTTATTACAAAACTCATAGCAGTTTTAGGTTATATTTTCAATTCAATCTAAAATTAATACTAAACAGTTGACTTAACATTAACAAATCTTTGTTTATTATGTTGGAAAAATTGAAAAAATACGTGTATACTCATAATGCCTATAGGCATGCTTATACTACTTCGTTATTTTGTGTGTTTTTTTACACTATATTATTTTATTATCCCTCCTAGGGCCAGCCCATAATAAACTCTGCCACTCAAATTGGTGTTAAGAAGTGCGTAAATACCATGGGAAAATCTTTATATTTAATACACAGGCGCCATTGTAGTGTTGTGGTTTATTTTAAAGATATAATTTTTATATTGAGCAAATTCCTACTAAACTGAAGGGGCGTTTAGCCATAAGGAGTCATCATTGTCTGTCAGATAAGGAGTCATCATTGTCAATCTCAGCTAAGGAGTCATCATTTTCTATCTCAGCTAAGGAGTCATCACCCTTTAATAGTACAGGAAAAATACTAAATAAAAATGAAAAAATTAGTTCAGGGATGAAACTTTGGTTTTAACTTCGTTTTACCAATAGAAGTCAAGATCCGATGAGTCCCTAACAGTCCCGATGGGGGAACGTGGTTTTTAGGGGGTGGGGAGGGGGAATTTTGATATAATTCATTATTCACGATTTGAAGTCAATTAGGAAGTCGTTTTTAAGGTTTGTATACACGGTGAATCGATAGGAACCATATTTAGGTCGATAGAACCACCTCCATAAGAGATTTAGCTTATCGGTACAGGTTCAGTTGTTATTTTTTATAGGAGGGGTAGGGGGAATTTTAAATAATTTATGATTTTTGACTTATGACTTGTTGGGTGTCGTTTTCAATGGATTTCTACATGCCAAATAGAATGGGACCACTATTTTGTAGATATAACTACATTATTAACAGATTTGGAGTGCTATCTGAAATAAAATAAATGTTTGTGCACAAAATTAATAATTTAATATTTAAACATAAAAAATAAAACAATTAACTTAACATCAAGTATTAATTGAATTAGTTTATTTTTACAATAAATTTAATTTTTCCTATTATAATAAAATACCCCCTCGCAGCAAACCTGCAGACCAAGTAAATTTTCATTTACCTGACAGGATTACTATTTATTTTCTATTTAAATAACATTAATTTTAATGAGTCATTAGGTTTGCTGCTATAGGGGAGGTAATTGGGGTTGTTTTTAATGAAATGTTGATAGCTTAGTATAAAATAAACAAAATTGCCAAGTTTGGTTTAAATAAATATATCCACAAACAAGCGAACTACAACAGTTTATTTATTTTCTATTAGAATAACATGGGAATTTTAAATTTACATTTTTTTAAATGATCTCTTTAACTTTAACTGAAAGTAAATAAAAGAAACGTAAATAAAAAGAAACTTATTTAATAAAAAAAAATTAAAGTACTTTTTTACAATGTAATGATGGAATTAAAATTTTTACAGTGTATGGTTTGTATATTTTTAAAACTATTCAGCATGTTTATGAAGATAAAAACACTGAAGTATCCAATAAATACAACACAAGGTGGAAAAATCTTACTGTAAAAAATCATCATCGGCTGAAACTTTCAAAAATGAAACCTTCGTATATCGACAATTTATTCATAAGAAGTTTGCCATAAAAACAAACCCAATTTTTTAAAGAAATTAAAATCATTCATAATTAATCTGGCTCCTTATAGTATGGATGAGTTTCTAAATCAAAAATGAATTAGCTATACATTCTAAAATAATTGTAAAATTGTATGGTTAAGTCTTTTAGATAAAATTGTATAACCAATTTTGTATGCTTTGACACTATTCATGTATGTAAAATGTATAAAGTGAATAAAGATAATTTGATTTGATTTGATTTGAACCGTTAGGCGTACAACCAGGCATATACTAAACTAATTAATCTTTTAAGCTCTAGAAAGTGGTTTGGAAAGAAATTGTAAAATTCTTTGTTGATGAGGTCAAAATGGGAAAACCCAATTTTCTCCCCATAAAAATTCCCATGAACCCCTGTTCCCATAGTCCAATCATGCTGGTTCGCAAACTCGTTCGAATAAATGTAGGTTTACACGTTTGTACCAAATGACATCAAAATCGGATAATTTGTGCTCGAGTTATCACGCTAAACAGACACATATGTATATGAATTTGAAAGGATGGTGTTTTTGACTTCTGGGGACCTCAAAACAAAAATGTAAATTGGTCCCGGGTCTAAGTCTTACCATGAGACCTACGGTAATAGCTTATTCCCTATATGGGAAATTCGCTAAAAACCTCGTTGTAACTTAGAATGTATTCCTTTGACTTGCTGAAGGATATAAAAACAGTAGGCCCTATACATATGTACAAAACATATAAAACATATATACAAACTTTGTAGGGGCTACGCAAGGGTTAATAGATATTTACTTGAACTTAAAATCATAAAACATGGTTTAAACCCTGACTTAATGTCAATGTATTACAATGTATTATTGGTTTATGGAGACTTTTGTGGGGAGAAAATTGGTTTTTCCCATTTTTGACCCCATCAACAAAGAATTTCACAATTTCTTTCCAAACCACTTTCTAGAGCTTAAAAGATTTAATAATTTAGTATATGCCTTGTTGTACGCCTAACGGTTAAGGAGATAATAAAAAAATGTAAATTTAAAATTCCCATGTTATTCTAATGGAAAATAAATAAACTGTTGTAGATAAATCAACTTGTTTGTGGATATATTTAAACCAAACTTGGCAATTTTGTTTATTTCATACTAAGTTATCAACATTTTAATAAAAACAACCCCCATTACATCCCTGTAGCAGCAAACCTATTATTAATTAAAAATAATGTTATTTAAATAGGAAATAAATCTGACAGTTTCTGGGACAAGTTAGTAGAAATCCTGCCAGATAAATGGAAATTTGCTTGGTCTGCAAGTTTGCTGCGGCGGGGGTATTTTTTTATAATGGGGAAAATTGAATTCATTGTAAAAATAAACTCATTCAATTAATACTTCATGTTTAGATAATAGTTTTAATTCTTATGTTTAAATATTAAATAATTAATTTTGTGCACAAACATTTATTTTATTTCAGTCAGATAGCACTCCATATATGTCAATGTAGTTATATCGACAAAATAGTGGTTCCATTCTATTTGGCAAGTAGAAATCCATTGAAAACGACACCCAACAAGTCATAAGTCAAAAATCATAAATTATTTAAAATTCCCCCTACCCCTCCTAGAAAAAATAACAACTGAACCTGTACCAATAAGCTAAATCTCTTATGGAGGTGGTTCTTTTGACCTAAATATGGTTCCTATCGATTCACCGTGTATACAAACCTTAAAAACGACTTCCTAAATGACTTAAAATCGTGAATAATGAATTATATCAAAATTCCCCCTCCCCACCCCCTAAAAACCACGTTCCCCCATCGGGACTGTTAGGGACTCATCGGATCTTGACTTCTATTGGTAAAACGAAGTTAAAACCAAAGTTTCATCCCTGAACTAATTTTTTTGTTTTTTTTTGTGAATTTTAATCTATTTTGCCTGTACTATAAAACACTAGCTGTTTGCCCGTTCTACGTACGGGAATCTTGTAGTAAGATGAAACCTTATATTCAGATCAGGAGTTGGTTTGCATATTTAGTGTGCATTTTTCCAGATATATGCTGGCAAAACTATTACTCTATAGCAATACATACAGGGTGTCCGGTCATAAGTGTTAAATAAAATTTTGCATTAAACTACATGGTAATGGTGACAGAATGTCGCAAATTTGAGGTTCCCAACTTCAATAGTTAGAGAATAAAAAATAAATTAAGATTTTTCAAAAATTATTGTAGTTGTTATGATAAAGGTTATTTTACTCTGTTAAAAATGAACTTACTGTCAATTTCAATGTCATTTTCAGAATCCTCACAAAATTTTAAACAGATATAACACATAATCGTTGGGGTGCGGAAAAATATTCTATTTAAAATTCTTCGTTAAACAAATTATTTTTATATCGACTAAAATGTAAATAACATTCAGCAATTTATTTCTCGGTTGTTGAGTTCCGGCGAGGTTATCAAATATGACTAAAAACTTCCTTATTTAAAGCGCTTTACAATGATGTATAACAACATTTACCTACTGTCAAATCCATGGTGAATTTTACGCACTATTGTGAAAAATCACGGTCAAGCCAAAACAGATATTGTAAAAAATAATAAACTTTTACTTACTATTTTATGAGCTGACCACTGATGATGAGGGTGTGTATAATTTATGATTGACCAGACTACACTTCCATCAAACTAAAGAGTTTTTTTTAAGACTTTGGAAAATTTGTAATTAAAAAACACAACACATTAGTAAAAAACACAATACACACTTTAATTTAAATATGAAAGGATAGTTAACACATTAAACAAATCAAGGACATACTTTGTCCGAAGCACAAATCACAGTTTGGGTGTAAAGTGCCCACCGTTTTCCCGCAAGCAGGCCCTAGCTCTTTTGCGGATTGCGCCAACTGTGACCTCATACGTCAATTTTTCCCTTACTTTCCCAGCAGCCTCAAAGATTTTCTCCCGTAACTCAACTTCAGAGTTTACAACAGTTGAGTAAACTAGACTTTTCATGTAACCCCAAACAAAAAAATCTAACGGGCTCAAGTCTGGAGATCGAGGAGGCCATGTCACACTTCCTCCACGTCCAATCCATGTCGGGTAGTTTTGGGATAGCCATAACCGAACGCTTTCAGTAAAATGTGGTGGAGCACCATCCTGCTGAAATATGATTTCAGCTCTTAGTTGAGGATCAATTTCATCCAACAACTGAGGTAGAGAGTGCTGAAGAAAATCTAGATATAAATCACCGTTCAGATTTCCTTCGAAGATATGAGGACCAATTAACCGATCTCCAATCACACCTGCCCACACGTTGATCCCAAACCTTTTTTGAAAAGAAGCTTCTCTGGAGGCTTTTGGATTTTCATTATTCCAAAGATGCATGTTGTGAATATTTATCACACCTTCTCTGGTAAAACGGGATTCGTCAGTCCATAGTATTTTTTTTAAGGAAGTGATATTCAACAATATCACGTTGAAGAAGCCAGCGGCAGAACTCCTTTCTGGATTCGAAGTCAGGAGGCTCCAATCCTTGGACCTTTGTAAAATGATACGGATGGAAGTTATTGCTCTTTAACACTTTATGTACTTTCCACCGGGACATACTAGTTTCAAGGGCAAGCTGCCTAACACTAGTAGTAGGATTATCCATAACTCTCTGAATTACACCTTCTTCAGCTGCAACATCATGCACAGGTCCTACTTCTTTCTTCTTCTTCTCAACCGATCCTGTTTCCAGCAAACGTTGATGCGCTCTAGTAAACACCTGAGTACTGGGGGTGGTGCGATCAGGATACCGATTCTGGTACCCTCTCTGAGCAGCCGACGCATTACCGTTACACAAACCATAAATAAAATGCATTTCAACATACTCCCGAATCGAAAAAGACATAGTTGACCGATTACTGTCCACATATGACTGATAGATCTTTTTAAAATATGACTACTGGTTCGCTCTGTTTTCTTATCGCCTGGATAATGTTATCAGTAAAATACCTGAATCTATTGACTAAATCCATTCAACAAGATAGAAATTCCGGGAGATAATTTAAACCTTATATGAAAAATATACGACAGCCGTAACTTTATCACAAAAACATTTTACTACTATGTTTCTTTTCTTAGCTTGGTAGTTATAAACAAAGCGTTGCATGCGAGAAAAAAATCAAATTATTTGTTGCCTGCACTTAAATGTATTATTCTTCACAATAGATTTTCTTTGCCCTACCATGTTTTTTCACAATAATGATCGAATTACATTATGAAATTTGAAATACGGTAAAAACTATTATACACCATTGTAAAGCCCTTTAAATAAGGAAGTTTTTAGTCATATTTGATAACCTCGCCGGAACTCAACAACCGAGAAATAAATTGCTGAATGTTATTTACATTTTCGTCGATATAAAAATAATTTGTTTAACGAAGAATTTTAAATAGAATATTTTTCTGCACCCCAACGATTATGTGTTATATCTGTTTAAAATTTTGTGATGATTCTGAAAATGACATTGAAATTGACAGTAAGTGCATTTTTAACAGAGTAAAATAACCTTTTTCATAACAACTACAATAATTTTAGAAAAATCTTAATTTATTTTTTATTCTCTAACTGTTGAAGTTGGGAACCTCAAATTTGCGACATTCTGTCACCATTACCATGTAGTTTAATGCAAAATTTTATTTAACACTTATGACCGGACACCCTGTATAAACATTCGCAAATACAATCTGGCAGTTTCAAAGTCAAAACGAATGCTTCGCAATCAAATGTCACCCGATCGTGTTAGTCCATATTGTATATCTAATGATAAAGGGAATTGCTTTATACATCTATGAGGCATAGCCCTAAGGTAGGCCTGTAATTGAAAGTTTTTTTTTCACACTGGTAAAAAGTAGTTAAAATACTACCTCAACCTCACTACTGAACACTTTGTTCGGGTTGAAATTTTCAAACCAAGGTGCTGTTGTATATTCCCACGAAACACAGAAATAATAAGGACATTAATGCGTTACCAATACACACACAAATACAGAATTGAATTAGGGTATTTACTACGCTTTAATCAAAGCAAATTACAAACAAGATTATTATTTGAAAGTTTTGATGGTGTCATCAAATTTTATGATAATCGTTTTTAGGCATAATCAAACTGTAAAATTGGTGTAAATCCGTTGGCAAATATATAAATAAGTAAATAAATACACAGCCCACTAAACATTTACAGTATACGTTTACAACGCCAATCTTTAAAAATTCACGATGGTTTGCTAAAAAAAAATCTTTCACCAATGTTTTATCATTTTCATAGCATAAACTAACATTTTGGAGTCCAGACAGAAAACGCAAAAATTATACAGTAAGACATCAATTAAATTTAATAAGAAATAAGGTGCACCACTAACGATAACTATGGTCGTAAATAATGATGTAGTACGTAAAAATGATTCTTACTGCTACCACCGGTTAAAAGGAAAAGTAGCAGTACCAAAAACCAACGTTTACATTTAAGAAAAGAACTATAGTACTTACGACCAATTCGAAAACTGTCCTTCTAATCAAACTGTATTATAGGTGTAAATGAAATGAAAAATGAAATGAAAAATCCTTTATTTTTTCAGGCATAGTTAGGGCCACATGGCCCTTTCTTACACTTAACCTGAAATTAAAAATATAACATAAATAATGCATCATAGGGATAAATCATAGGGGTAAATCCGTTGTCAAATATATAAATAAATAAATACACAGGTCACAAAACATGAAACATGTAACGTTAACAACGTAAAGCTTTTTCACTTGATGTGGTGCAGTACCGAAGTTATTAATCTCCCTGCAACTTTGGTTAAATTTTTTGTTTGTTTTCGAAAACCAAAGTTATTTCCCATTAATGGCATTATTTATAAGTAACTTTTAATGTTAACATATTAATGACAGTTTAAAGAAACCACCTTTATCCTAACAAAGGTTTCTTATTTAAAAGATTAGGTACGTAATCTCTAAACGATAATCGGTACATATATCTAGCAAACATTTGGAGGAAATATGACAAAAAACGCACACATCTGGGTTTTGGACGTTTGTAGTTTTCCTTCCTAAGTAGGAAAAGTACCGATATCGTTGTCGAAATGTAAGTAAGTAGAAACCAAAAGTGACACATTGGAAAAGGGAGTTGCGAGTTTAGCTACATCTGTTAGTTAAACCTCTGTTACGATCACAGCGAAATTAGAAAGATCTTCCAAGATCGCGGTAACATCCACGATCACAGCAACATCCTCGATCACAGCAACATTCACGATCACAGCAACATTCACGATCACAGCAACATCCACGATCACCCATTGCAGTTGTGATTTTTTACTTTGCACTTTACACAACTGTCCTTGAAGCGCCGTCAATGAGTGGAAACCATTTTTGTAAGCTATTGGAGACGATGATTAAAAAAATGTAAATTTCTCAGCACTAATACAACACTGATTCACGGTATTTTCCCCCGTTATCAAAACTCAAAACAATCGAAGGCCAGGATATAACATTTGTGTAGCTCTTATGAAATGGGTGAATCCATCTTCCTTCATCATTTTGACTTCTCCACGATATAGATATTCTATGTACTTCGATCTTACTCCAGTTCTTAGAGTACGTTTCACAGCTCTCCACGAACTTTCTATAGGCCTAGTCTGTTTGTGTAGCTCTTATGAAATGGGTGAATCCATCTTCCTTCATCATTTTGACTTCTCCACGATATAGATATTCTATGTACTTCGATCTTACTCCAGTTCTTAGAGTACGTTTCACAGCTCTCCACGAACTTTCTATAGTCTGGGTATTTAGCCCTAGATAACGGATCTACGAAATTCTTACTGTGGTTTACTGTGAAGTGAACATAGCCTCTCTCAGTGAAACCAAAGTAAGACTTCTATAGATCCGTTACAATCGTAGTTCCAGGCAAAACATGTTTCAGTATCAGGGGAATGAGTGTTTTACCACCTCAAACTTTGCCATCAGGTTTTATTTCCATCGTACCGAGAATCCAGGTTCCGTCGACGAGTCTCCCACGGTTATATTTCCTCTTACACTCGTCTATTTCTTCGACGACACCTGGACCTCCCAACTTAGTTACATTAGAAAACTTGTCTTCTATAAAGTTTATGCAAACCTCACGACAGTAACCGATCCAGTCTGCTATTGTCTGGCTTGAGGCGTCACATGTGTAATCAGAACATTCTGTCTTAAATTCGTAGTTTGTGATGTTTCTTGAAAAGAAATACATGATAGATAACATGTTTCTCATGCCAAATCTTGAATCAGAAACAAAGGTGTTTTAAAGTGCGTTTATACATCTATAATGGCCTTGAACTTTGCTTCTACTACCGCATTCAAAGATTAAACTAGATGGTCCTCTTACCAAAATCTTCATTTCTTGTTCACAAGCATCACAAATAGGTGTTTTTGGCAAAATCCTACAAATTGTAAATATAAAAAACACTGTAAATCAGACTGTAATGCAACCTCAGAAAGTGATCCAAAATTAAACGTCATTTTTCTAAGAAAATTAATTCAACTTTAACTTTTTTTATTTACAATAATATTATTTTTGTAATTGTCATATGTTTTAATAATCTATTTAATATCGATATAACGATTGAACTAATCGATGTATCGATTAAAAGTACTCATTCGATAGGAGTGCCAACAGATATGGAAGTGTACCCAACAATCGTTGCATTTGCGATTCATTAAACCGGTTAAGTAAGGCACAACGTTTTTAATCTCACTTGGTTTAAATGTGCTAACAAAACTTAATCGGAAATGGTTGCGGCATTTGTAAACAACTTTTAATGTAAACATATCAGTGACAGCTAGAAGTGAGAACTAACCCAAACAGCTGATCGTTATATCATAAAATGTAATAGTAAACATTGGGAGAAAATTTGACAAAAATCGAACAAAATTGGGTTTTTGATGGTTCGTTATTTTGTTTTCAAAGAAGCGAGGCCACGTTTTTATAGCCAAAGACACTCTCACCAATCCGGTAAACAGAAAAATGATACAGAACAAAAAACTGCATGCAATGTACAGACAAAACGGTACTTTCCTGTTAAAGGGAACATTCATTATTATCGATTATTTTTTTCTCGATATATCGATATTAACAAATTGAAACATATCAGCTGACAATTACGAAAAATATTGTTCAGTACGGTATCAACAAACACTAATGAAATTAAACTGTTCTAAAATAAATAACCTAACATAACTAACCAAACTTGCTGTAACATTTAAAAATTCCGCGTTTATAACTTGCTTTTTATATTCAAACCCAAACGGAATTTTTAAATGGTACAGCAAGTATGGTTGGTTATGTTAGGTTAGCTTAGAACAGTTTCATTTCTTGTTGTCAATTTGTAATGGATTGGAAAACAAAAACATCGATATATCGAGAAAAAAATCATCGATAATAATGAATGTTCCCTTTAACAGGAAAGTACCGACAAAACTGTAATTGTATTTATATAGATTACTTTGGCATAGTAACCAGCAACTTTCGGACGTTCTTGAAGCACGCTGCTGAATCACGAATCAACAATAACTATAATTATTTTAGGACTTATCAGCAACTTTAATGATACGTAGCTCAAGTTTTATTGCAGTTATTTAATAGGTGTGCTCTTAAAAAGTAGAAATTTTAAGCTTTCATATGAGATAAAGATCGTTTAAATCACTTAAGTTCAAGATTATGTATTACTGATAGTCAAAGGTATACTCAATCAAAAATATAAATTTGGTTTATTACTCGGATATGGAATTTAATTTGAGATGTATTCACTCAATTTTAATTACTTTATTCTATATGTTTTGATCCAAGAACCTTCAGTGAAATACCAGCTTTTATTTACGTTATTGATTATGATTAATAAGACCGGACATACTTAAAGCATACTGAATCACATACTGAGCTGAATCACAAACAACCTAAATTGTTCCAAATATTTAGTTATTTATCATCGATTAATAGTTACATGTTTTTGCTTTAAACCCCGACAGTAACCGTCAATTTACAAGGGTTTCGCCTCGTTTTAATAGTAATTTCATTGTATGGAAGATGAAATATGTAATGTATAAATTTACATAATAATATATTATATTAAACAAAATTGTATTGACTTGAAAAGTAAACTGTTTTGTAAAGAGTTAAATTTTAACCTCATAAACATCAATACATAAATAATCCTTCATTGAAAATGATTTTTATACAACTATCAATTATAATAAATACACATAGATAAAAACAGTCAGTTTTACTCATTCTTTCATTCAGATACTTTTATTCACACAAATCAATCATATACAGGGTGTTTGTGAACTCTCTCGAAAAAATTCACAGGATTATTCCTTGGGTTAATACATGAATATTTTACATTATAAACATGGGTCGCCGGAGCCTCGTTTTCCGTCTGTCTGTCTGTATGTGATTTTTATAAATAACTTTATAACTCGAGTTTGAATCGAGGTACAAACTTTAAATTTGATACACTTATGTATTTTAACGTGTTACACAAACATGCAAAATTTCATTTCGTTGACTATAGCCGTCTCAAAATGGCGGCCATCTAAGATCTTTGACCTCAAATTACATGAAAACCACTAGAGTTACAAAAAAAAAACACAAGAATAACGAAATTTAGGAAATTTTATGCCAAATCAAATGACACCTAGATATTAAAGATCGGACAACAAACAGCTGAGTTATATTTTTTTTAAATAATTAATAATTTCTTTACTGGCTTTTAATTGTTATTGTTTATTCTTTAAAATCATCTGATACAGAGTACATTACGTAACCTTAAACAGATCTTAATACAGTAGACTCCCTCTCGTTCGGCCTCGGTTGGTTCGGCCTCCGGATGGTTCGGCCGGCCGCCTGGATAGAGTTTTTTTAAATTGTGTATCTATAAAACGGAAGCAGATAAGAATCTGACTTCCGTTTTAGCTCTAGTTCACTGCACACGTGTTCACTGTTCAGTACAGTACCGGACGTTCGTGTGTGTACATTAGTTGTTGTGACTTAGTGAACTGATTTAATTGTGTTTTGTTAACTGAACTTTAACTTATAAGTGACTGTACGTACTTTACATTATTATGAGTGCTAAACGAAAACGTACATTTGTGACAATGCAACAGCGGTTGCAAGCTCTAGAGAGAATAGACAAAGGTGAATCGGTCCAAAGTATTTGTACAGATTTGGGGGTTGGTAAAAGCACCGTGAATGACTGGCGTCGAAACCGAAAATCGATCGAGGATTTTTGTACGCAGATTGAATCGGAAAAAGCTCTTTCATCACGTTGCACTTTAAAAAAACCTAAAAATGAATTGGTGAACGATGCTCTTTGGGTGTGGTTTATGCAGGAACGAAGAAGGGGAACGCCGATCAGTGGCCCTATCTTAAAGGAGAAGGCGGTTATCTTACATGGGAAACTTGGTGAGGAGGGGGAATTTGTCGCAAGTGAGGGATGGCTTTCCCGTTGGAAAAAAAGACACGGGGTACATTTTCTTGGGGTGTGTGGCGAAAAGCTGTCGGCAGACCCTGCTGGTGCAGCTGAGTTTACAAAGAAATTTGAGCAAATTATTGCTGAGAATAACCTAAGCCCGGAACAGGTTTATAATATCGATGAAACAGGGCTGTACTATAAACTCTTGCCACGGAAAACATTTGCTGCAGCAACAGAAATGTCTGCCCCTGGGTTTAAGGTCAGTAAAGATAGGATCACAGTGGCACTTTGCTCCAATGCTTCAGGTACGCATAAATTGCCCCTTTTTGTAATCGGAAAATCAGCAAAACCGAGAGCATTCAAAAACTTGGACGTATCAAAACTACCAGTGTACTACCGGGCTCAGAAGTCTGCTTGGATGGACTCGTATTTGTTTAAAGAGTGGTTTATTAGTGAGTTCGTGCCTAAAGTAAAAAGTCGTTTGATGAGTTTAAAACTCCCTGTAAACGCACTTCTTGTTCTTGACAATGCGCCTACCCATCCGGATGAGTTAGAATGTGATGGCGAGTCTGGAATAAAACTGTACTACCTGCCCCCCAACGTAACAAGCCTCCAACAGCCAATGGACCAAGGGGTAGTAGAGTGTTTCAAGAGAAAGTATCGTCGAAAGCTTCTTTCAGAAGTTTTGTACAAACTGGATAGCGACGAAAACACCGATCTCATCAAGGTTTTAAAGACAATCAACATGAAGGACGTGATTTTCATGGTAGCGAAGGCCTATGACGAAGTACAACCTTCAACATTAGTTAAGTCGTGGAGAAAGGTATGGCCGAATGTTGAAGAAGTTGTTGCAAGTGAAGGCAATGTTGTTGATGTGCACAGCCTTGAAAGTGAAGCAGACGACCAAGCTTACATCCTAAATAATTTACAGCAATTGCCTCACAGTGAAAATGTTGAGCTTGAAGATGTTTTGGAGTGGGTATCTGTTGAAAAGGAGGTGGACAATGAAATTTTGAACGACGAAGAAATCGCTCAATCAGTTTTACAGCGTCAAGAAACCCAAGAAGGAGAAGAAGAAGAAGGTGGCGACCGTGATGAGGACGACGAGTGTAAAATGAGTCACGCAGAGGGAATGGCAGCCCTGCAACTGGCTACAACCTACATCGAACAGCAGACGAGTTCTACAGCAGTTGACTTAATGCTTTTTAGAAAATGGCGTGACTATGCTAGAAAGAAATCAACTGAAGAAAAGGTACAGCGAAAAATTACTGATTTCTTTTAAACTTTGTCATTACAGTGCAGTACTGTAGTTTAAACATCATTCCTGTAAAATTTCAGTGTTGTGTGGATTCTTTTTTATTGTATTTAGGCCTACATTATTTATGTTTATTGTGTGTGAAATAAATTAATAATGTCAGTACAGTGTCAAGTGTTCAGTACGTGTTTTCAATAAACAATACCAACATTTCTGAGGGTAAGTTTAAAATCTACACTTAGCCTAAGCCTAGTCTTATTAATTAGGTTTAGTTTAGTGTATAGATCCCTTATACTGTACAGTAAGTCCATTTACGGCAGAAAATAGTAGTCTTCTTTATATATCATCGGTTAGTTCGGCCATTTTTTAGTTCGGCCGGTGGTTCGGTCCCGAGATGGCCGAACGAGAGGGAGTCTACTGTACTTAATGTAAAAATAGGACACTTAATACATTTACCATCTAGTAAAAAAACTAAATGTTGTTGTTAGGGTAAACCAGCTGTCTTACATTGTTGTGACAATTTAGAAAGGATCAGATGATTTTAAAGAATAGACTATAACAATTAAAATCCAGTAAAAAAATTATTAATTATTTTAAAAATGTATAACTCAGCTGTTTGTTGTCCGATCTTTAAAATCTAGGTGTCATTTGATTTGGCATAAAATTTCCTAAATTTTGTTATTCTTGTTTTTTTTTTTTTGTAACTCTAGTGGTTTTCATGTAATTTGAGGTCAAAGATTTTAGATGGCCGCAATTTTGAAACGGCTATAGTCAACGAAATGAAATTTCGCTTGTTTGTGTAACACGTCAAAATACACAATTGTGTCAAATTGAAAGTTTGTACCTTGATTCAAACTCGAGTTATAAGGTTATTTATAAAAAACACATACAGACAGACAGACGGAAAGCGAGGCTCCGGCGACCCATGTTTATAATGTAAAATATTCATGTATTAACCCAAGGAATAATCCTGTGAATTTTTTCGAGAGAGTTCACAAACACCCTGTATAATTATTGGACATCTCTAAACACCATTCATAAAGTACTTTACTTAACAAACAAACATTCTATCTTTAGCAAACACACACACACACACAAACTGTGGGAGTTGTGTAGTTTTGTTAAATGGTCACAGAATTCTTTTTTTTTTCAATTACATAATAATCCAGGTTAGAACCAAGCTGTTCCACTAATCATCGACTTCTGCTATAAGCTATTTAGTAATGAGCTTTTGGTCGTGGTTGTTTGTGTATATCAAATGAAATACGACCAAATAAGTAAAAGAAAAGTAGTTTAATAAGAGAGTTAAATTTTTGTGTACATTCCTGTAGACAAACAAAAACCAGACTAAATCAAATCATAATTGGTTGCTATGACGACGTCATCAGCTGACGCTACACCAGCCCCCCACGGAGAAAAGGAATCTATACATCATTCTGAAAAGTAACCCTTGATCGGATTTGTCTTCCAGAACGAGTTGTATAAGACTTCGTAGGTGGAGTCCAAACGTTTCGTCGGCTCAGGAATAGGATTTTCATCTGCTACAATATAGGCTGGCTACCCTGTCCAAAGATACCTTAGTTTCTTGGCCTCTTACAATGATGGTAATTGTCTTTTCGTCACGGCATATGACGTTGTAAGGACCAGAATATGGAGCCTGTAAAGATTTTCTTAAGCTGTCTTGTCGGAGGAATACAAAGTCACAAGTGTTAAGTTCTTGAACACAAACGACCCTGGTTTAATGTGGCGTGATGCGGGTGTAGGTCTTAGTCGATTCATATGCTTACGCAGCCCTGATACCAACCCTTGTGGCTCGTTGCTCTCGTGGGAAGGTACTACGAAAAACTCTCCCGGAAGACGCAGTGGTTCTCCGTACACCAGTTCAGCTGATGAAGCAGTGATGTCCTCCTTGAAAGCAGATCTTATTTCGAGAAGGACAAAGGGAGGACTTCGGTCCAGTCTGATTTGCTGTGAGCCATTATAGCGGCTTTCAACTGGCGGTTGAGTCTTTCAATCATACCGTTGGCTTGTGGATGCCAGCTGGTAGTGAACTGGAGCTTTATGCCCAACTGTCGCGCTAGGTCTTTAAACAAAGTCGATGTGAACTGGGATCCACGATCACATGTCAACTTTTGTGGGCATCCAAATCGAGCTATCCAAGGAGAGACAAACGCTCGAGTAACAGATTCGGCAGTTATTTGATCAATAGGACAAATTTCAGGCCAACGAGTAAATCTATCTATGATAGTTAGACAGTACCTAGAAGACTTTGATAGGGGAAGTGGGACAATTAGGTCAATGTGGACATGGGAAAAACGTTCTGTAGGTGTATGAAAATCACCAAGAGGGGTAGAAACATGTCTAGTTGTCTTAGATCTTTGGCATGAGAGGCAAGATTGAGTCCATTTGTGGCAATCCTTACGAAAGGAAGGCCAGACAAAACGATCGCAGATAAGTTTTGTTGTGGCACGTATTCCAGGATGACTCAGCTTGTGGAACTGGTCGAAAACTCTACGTCGCAGTTCTGATGGCACAAAGGGTCTAGGAGTTCCTGTTGAGGTGTCACAGATAAGGCTCAAATGGGTTCCAGGAATTGGAACTTACTCCAATCTAAGAGACGTAGTACTTTCTGAAATGAGATTTTGAAGTTCTTCGTCTGACTCTTGCGACTTGGCTAAGGATTCGTGATCTAAAACAATTGAAATGGCTTCAACACGTGACAAAGCATCAGCAACTATATTTTGTGAGCCACTGATGTGCTTTATGTCTGTCGAAAACTCAGAGATAAATGAAAGTTGGCGTAACTGGGCTGTAGGCAACTTGTCACGGCGCTGTTGAAAGGCATAAATAAGTGGTTTATGATCGGTGAATATAGTGAAAGAAGTTGTTTCCAAGAGATGACGGAAATGCTGCACAGCTTCATAAATAGCGAGGAGTTCTCTGTAGTATGCAGGCCAGACGCACTGTTTGGATGATAGTTTCTTGGAGAAAAAACCTAGAGGTTGCCAAGAGTCATCGACAAACTGTTGGAGGCAAGCACCTACACTTACTTACTCCAGAGGCGTCAGTAAAGAGACCAAGAGGAGCATCAGGTTTAGGATGAAACAATAGTGTTGCTGATGATAAGCTAGCCTTGCATGCTTGGAAAGCTTCTTCTGTCTCTGGAGTCCAGGGCACAGGAAGGGAACCTTTTGAATCAGCGTCACTAAGTAGGGAGTGCAGAGGTGCTTGAAATTCAGCGGCCTTAGGCAGAAACCTTCGATAAAAGTTCATAATTCCCAAGAATCTGCAAAGACCACGCATTGTCTGAGGTAACTGGTAGTCTTGTAGAGTAGTGACTCTCTCCTGAGGTGGACGTGTCCCAGCAGATGAGACTAAATAACCTAGAAATTTAACTTCTGGTACACCAATTACACATTTAGATGCATTTACAACTACTCCATAGTCAGAAAGTCGTTCAAACAACATTCTTAGGTGTTCTTTATGTATTTCTTCAGACTGGGAAAATACTAAAATGTCGTCAATACAGGGTGATTTGTACTCAGTGTGACAAAATTTTTGTGGTGTAAGTACAAAGTAAATGAAGTGTGATGATGCATATCAAATGTTCCAAGTCTAAAAATTAGCTTCCCAAAAAATTATTTTATGTTTTTCAAAAATAACCATGTTTTTAAACTTAATACAGCGATTTCTCAATTACCTGTATATGGATTTGAGTAGATAATGTAATTTTCGTGTTCTACATTAAATTTTGAACAAGAATAATAGAAAATGACGGAGGATCAGTTGTAAAAACTCCATTGTAAATAGATTCAAAGATAAAAATTAATATGTTTGATAAAAATTTAAAAAACAATGGTCTATTGCATTTTATTGCATATGAAATAAGGACATAATGAATTTTCAATGATAAAACTGAAAAGATTTGGTTTACATTGCAGTGTATTTTTTTCTTTCTATACATAAATATTAGCAAAAAACCAGTAACTTCAGCTATAGCTTCTTTGAAAATGCTTAGTCAGAAGGGAATATACTGTATTTCCCCCATGCAGTAAATTAGCATATCTACCTGTTGTTTTCCATTGGATTCTTCTTTAAGTCTGCTCAATCAACGGTACCTTTCAAAACGTTTCCTCCATCTTGTCCATTCACTTGGGTTGAAGGTAAAAGGTTGAGGTGGTTATATCACTCAACGTTGCCATCATCATTTTATAGGACGACAACTTGTATCTTAAAGTTCCTGCAAAACCATCATCAATCAACTAACACATCAAGTACGGTTGTCTTTGATGGTTATAAGAAACAAATCGGAGTTTATCAAGGTTCAATTTTATTTAATTCTTAATATCTCTCTTTTATATTATAAAAATATATTATGAAAAACAAAACAGTAATTTTCTTACAAAACTCATTTACATAAAAAGGATGTTAGACCCATTAAATTTGCATAAACTAAAATGAGGAATTGAAAACAAGGTCTTAGCTTTTACAACAAACAAACTAGAAGCAATGAAATCCCTAGTGACCCGTTGGTAAATGTTGAAGTATTTTCAGTCTGCAGTTTTGTTGTGAAGATAAAAATTGTTAAAATTTAATTATTTACTATTCAACATGTTATATTGAAGAGTTAATCCACTAGTAATACTTTATTTATTTTTATAAAAATTGCTAAATATCATACGATTTGAATAAAAAAAAAATATAATGCATGAAATAAGTACCAATAGTATGCATATTTGAAAATCTTTCTACAACTTTTGTCGGCTAAACTATACAGGGTGGTAAAAAAAGTCCCTGGACAGTTAAATATTAAAAGAAATAATGCAGATAGAGCTACAATACTTGGTACAAAGTTACAGGGCATAAAACTATATTTTAACACATATTCAGTGATCCAATAACTCTTTAGGGGGACGGCCCACAAGGAGTCGGAAGAAAATCTTAAATGGAAGCATAGGTCAATATGCACATCAAATTAAAGGTATTCTTTAGTAGAATACAATGCCGCAAACAGCACTTCAAAAGGTTGATCCTGCGCAAAATGGCAGATGTTCAAAGATTTCTTGAATCCGCCATTTTGAATCTTTGAACGACTGCCATTTTTTACTCAGGCATTCTTTTGAGCTTGAATTTACGGCATCGTAATCTACTAGTGAAGACCTTTAATTTGATGTGCATATCGACTTATGCTTACGTTAACAATTTTCTTCCGATTCCTAGGGCTGTGCCCCCTGAGGATAAAGCGTATAATAGCAATGCAAATTAAATGAATCTTTGAACAACTGCCATTTTGTGCAGGGTCAACCTTTTGAAGTGCGGTTTGTGGCATTGTATTCTACTAAAAAAGACCTTTAATTTGATGTGCATATTGACCTATGCTTCCATTTAAGATTTTCTTCCGACTCCTTGTGGGCCGTCCCCCTGAAGAGTTATTGGATCACTGAATATGTGTTAAAACAGAGTTTTATGCCCTGTAACTTTGTACCAAGTATTGTAGCTCTATCTGCATTATTTTTTAAAATATTTAACTGTCCAGGGACTTTTTTACCACCCTGTATAGAAATAACACAATTTACACCATCTATCCTTTTATATACAGGGTGACAAAAAAGTCTGGAAACAGTTTAATATCTTTTTAACAAAATCCGTTAAAAAATTCAAACTTTTCACATCAACTTACATGTATAAAAACTACTTTTTCCAAGAATTATCATTTTTTTACCTCTACCAGGGGACGACCCATGAGGAGTAGGTACATCAAATTTAATGCAAGTATAGGTTGATATGCACATCATTTTAAAGGTCTGGTCAAGTGGAGTTATTTGCCGGAAACCGCGTCAAAAAAGGTTCATCCGTTACAAAATGGCGGCTGTCCAAAGTTCTTGTTGAATACACCTGCACAGGCCTTACTATTGGTAAATACTCGTATTAAACATTAGCTTGAGAGCTGAAACTGTATTTTAAAGTCGACTAGCTCATAGACTAATATTATTCAATCTTCAAAACAAATTTAAACGGGTTTCAGATTTCCCGGTTAATGTTGAATATGAGTATTTACCAATTCTAAGGCCTCTACAGGTATTCCGCAAGAACTTTGGACTGCCGCCATTTTGTAACGGATGAACCTTTTTTGACGCGGTTTCCGGCAATGAACTCCAGACCTTTAAAATGACGTGCATATCAACCTATGCTTACGTTAAAGATTATGCACCTACTCCTCATGGGCCGTCCCCTGGTGAAGGTCAAAAAATGGTAATGCTTGCAAAAAGTAGTTTTCATACATACAAGTTGATGTGTAAAGTTTGAATTTTCTAACGAATTTAGTTAAAAAGATATCAAGCCGTTTCCAGACTTTTTTGTCACCCTGTATGTATTATACATACAGGTATACAAAATATCAAAGAATTACAGAGAAATGCTGGTAATGGCAAATGAAAGTATGTATCCAAGCACGAAGGAACCCAAAGTGTAGAAGAAAAAACATTTTTCAAGGAATAGAAGATACATTGAACCAGCTATCTAGATAAAAGCTCTGTATATACTTACAATATATTTACCTTAGAGTGGCAAAACGTTCTTATCTAATTTATACGTTGACTATCTTCGGGTCATTTGCATACCAATAAATTACATAGCTTGTATTCTATAGAAAGTGTGTAACTGTTTTTTCCTCACACTATGATGTTTTTTAGCTGTTTTACACACGTTAATTGGTGGCTTAAAGTTTCGTTTTGCTGGCCATGCCGCTGTCATCGTCATTTGGGGACCGAGCAGGTTTTTACATCCCTAGGGCCGCAAAATCAGCTGTCCGCTTACTTTCTTAAAACATGAATGCATATTAATTCACAATCAGTATCACCGTTGCCTAGCAACTATTTATTATTATTTTGACGAAATAACAACTAAATGTAAACAGAAAATCAAAACAAATGGAAGAAATTCCAATCACATGTTTTATTTACAGTGTGGGGAGGCAATAGAGACGTCTGTACATAAATTATTTTTGGTCGAGTTTCGACCACAGGACGACCACTAGTTCAAATAAAGGTAAAGTCTTGTTTCAGATACTTTAAGATTTATTCTGGTAGCAGAGACGAGTCATCTCGCTGTGATCGCCTTCCCACATACTGAGTGGAGGGGAGAGGTGCTTTTAGTGGGTGTACCAGAAGCTTGTGAGTCCCAAACTACCCTCTAGGACCGAGGGTGTGCGTAATGCATTTTACACCTCTCTAAAAAATATATATAATTTTTATCATTATTAGTGGCATTGGTAGAAAAACCTCTTCCACCGATTGATATTCTACTTTCTGCATCCGCATTGCCTCTTTTCCCTTGGTATCTTAAAGGAATTAAATAACTTGATGCTGCTCCATAATAAGAATGCCTAGGACGACAATTCATTTTGTATTGCAATGTGTGGTAATTGAAAATATCTCCTTCAAAATAATACATGACTGTATATTGTATAGTAAATGTTTTAAAGACATTTTAACCAAAAGTCTAATACATGGGAAAATGTTTGTTCGTGTTTATCTAAAAGGTTTGGCTCCTACTTTACTTGGGATTTTGAAAAACTCTCGTATATGAGGATTTGTTAGTGGAATAAAAAATAAGGATTTTCAACAGCAGGTGGTGACTGAAAAATATTTTAATTTTAAACAACTCACCCTGGCAGCTGTCCAGACGATGAGTGTGTGAGATAGGGGCGCAATGCTGCCAACACCTGTTGTTGAGAAGGTTAGGCTGGCAGCTGCCCAGACTGTTCTGTGGATTTGTCATGCTTTTCTTATGAATTCATGATTCATGAATATACAGGAACCTACCTATTTGATTCTGAAAAGCAAAGGGGTCCTTCAAAAACCTTAAAAATACTTTAACCTATAATAGGTCGAACTATCTTCCGCTTTAACTTGATTTCAGAAAAGCAATCCAAGACCCTGATGTGATGCCGTCATTGCACAGTAATTATTTGTCGGTCTATATTTGATAAAAATCATGCTCATTTTATAAAATACGCATGATTTGCAAACTTACATGATTCCATAAGTCTATTTTACTACGGTCAAGAATAGATTTCGAGTGTTATTGAATTGAAGTGTTATTGAATTGTCCTTAGTGTGGAATAACCCATATCAAATTAATTTGAAATAAATTTACAATCATCTTCAAAGTTACAAATTAAACGTCACAACGTACATATAGGTTTCTCTCGACCGGTTAAACATGCACGAGGTAAGTAGCGCTGGCCAGCAGTAGGGTCCTGGGGGACAGATAAAAGATTGAAACAGTCGGAACTCAACTGATATCGGCTCGATATACAGGGTGAGTTTTAATTGTCCCCCCCCCAACTTTTTTCTACATTTTTTCAAATATCGATCCCAGACCACTTCCAAACATTTTTGGGTAGTAAGTACTTCATTTTGACAAGGTGGTCATTTCCGGCCGCCATCTTGGATCTGCCATATTGGATGCCAAATATTTTTTTCGAATGTAAAGGTGGGGTTATGACCCATTATTTCGAACTAGATTTTTACCGTGATTACAATGCCACAAACCGTTTTTAAAAATCTTGATTCATTCCAAAGTTATGAAGGCTTTTTAAAACTTTATTTTTAGCCCATTTTAACATTGTGCATGTACAAACTAAGACCATAATCTTAAAATAGTGCTAGATAAAGATAAATATACACTACCAGTCATTGTCGACCTATTTTCACTTGGTTATGACAGATGTATTTTTTTCGGCCGCCATCTTGGATCCGCCATTTTGAAATGTGATAAATTATTTTAAATATGAATTGGGTGTTGTGACCCATCATTTCGAATCATTTTTTAAGCTGAACTCAATTCCATGATCCGTTTTTCATTTTCATATTTTGATTTTGAAATATTGACATTTTTAACAAAAAAGTTGCAATATTTCATGAACAAAACTTGATAACCAAAAACGGATTGCGGCATTGATTTTAGCTTAAAAAAGTAGTTCGAAATGATGGGTCACAACACCCCCTTCACGTTTAAAATAATTTATCACACTTAAAAATGGCGGATCCAAGATGGCGACATCTGTCATAACCAAGTGAAAATAGGTCGACAATGACTGGTAGTGTATACTTATCTTTATCTAGCACTATTTTGAGATTATGGTCTTAGTTTGTACATGCACAATGTTAAAATGGGCAAAAAATAAAGTTTTAAAAAGCCCTCATAACTTTGGAATGGATCAAGATTTTTAAAAACAGTTTGTGGCATTGTAATCAGGGTAAAAATCTAGTTCGAAATAATGGGTCATAACCCCACCTTTACATTTGAAAAAAAATATTTTGCATCCAATATGGCGGATCCAAGATGGCGGCCGGAAATAACCACCTTGTCAAAATGAAGTACTTACTACCCAACAATGTTTGGAAGTGGTCTGGGATTGATATTTGAAAAAATGTAGAAAAAAGTTGGGGGGGGGGGCAATTAAAACTCACCCTGTATGTATACAATAGTGACTGGTGCAATAACACCTTTTTCACAGATATTGTACCGCGATATAAATCGAAACCTTACACAAATAATTTTGTTTTTATTTTATACTAGCTGGCCCGACAGACGTCGTCCTGTCCTAATGTGATTGTATGTCAAATGCTCGTTCATTTTTAAAATGAGCTTGTTTACATGGCTTTATCTCGTCCTGGTTGAAGTTCGTTCGCTACGCTCACTCACCTTTAGGTTGGAGCTCGTTCGCTGCGCTCACTTGCCTTCAGGCGAGCTCGTTCACTACGCTAACTCGCATCCATCTGTCATCGATTAAATTTAAATGGATGCCAATGCTGTTGTGGCTATTTGCGGTAGTTCAGTTTGTTTGGAAGAGGAAATCAAACGCAAGCCACGAAAAATATGGTGTAAGAATTGGCTCAAAAATAGGAAATGGTTCAGCCACATGTCTCTTCTAAGAGAACTAGCAGAAAACGAACCGAATAATTTTCAAAATTACCTGAGGATGACAGAAGACTGTTTTAAAGACATTCTCGGACGTATTTCTCCGATAATTGAGAAAAAATACTGCTATGAGGGAGGCCATTAGCTGTGAAGAGCGCCTTGATGCAACACTTAAGTTTTTGGCTAGGGGAAGAAGCTACGAAAACCTAAAGTTTTGCTGTGCCATGTCGCCTCAGTCGCTTGGGAAAATCATACCAGATACCTGCATGATTTTCATTTTAGCATGTTTCATTTTGTTTGTTTTTATTACGTCTTACCTATCGTACACTAACTTATGAAAGGTAGGTAGATTGAATGTAATAATAATAACTGAAATAAATTGTATTTAGCTTATTTATTTAAAATAAACAAAAGACAAAATTAACAAAAGAAACGAATTTTATTTATATACAATGAAATAAAAACTTCATTATCAGTAAATTCCAAGAATTCATTGTTGCGGTGGGAACTTTAGTTTAATCTAGTCGGTTGAAAATAAAAAATACTGCCCGATATTATTGTTATCTTCAAGTTCAACAAATAGTATCATTGGCATTTTTCCTGTAGTGGCAGTTTGAGAGCGATTGGTTGGCGGGGATTTGTTTAAAACAATTGCATTATTTGAGCGTGAGTTTGTGTGGACTGTGGTAAGATGTATGGCTAGTAACAAGGGTAGTTAAGATTTCCGCAGTTTCCAGGAAACTGTTGAGTTGTAGGTTAGATCCCCCTTGATTGAAACTTGGAGTATAAGGCGGATGGCTGTTGTTTAACTGGAAGACTGAATTCTCATTTAATTACCTAATTTACCATGGAAAAGAATGTCTGAAATAAGTTTTTACGCGAATATCTTTTGTCATCCCTCCATGTCTTCTAACTGGAAGGCGACGCTGCTACCAAATGCTTTAGTTTCATTTAGCTGATTCAAAGCATTGGTTGCAGTTTCCAAAAAAGCTTCTTTCTTTTGTTCAATCTCTGAGACGACTTTCTTTTTCGCTGACGTCGTGGGACTGTGCTCGAGGTGTCAGATGATAGATCTGATGTTTGTAAGAGCGACCTTCCCAGTTCACTAGTAGGCGTGGCAGCGGACTTGTTATGTCCAGGATAGTGGTAAAGTTCTCGGGAACCTGTATAAGAAATATGAGGATAATAAAAACGTATTTCGGTACTAAAACATATTACTAGCGGGCAGTAGTCGTGCTTCGCAAAGGTAAATAAAATACGTTAAATAGGAGAGAAAGCTGGTAAAAACTACCTGGCATGCGTCACGTACAATATGTGTATGGGCCACACAATAAAAAATCGAATATAAACTTAGGAATATGTATTTTTTTCCCAGTTTCCTGAGAACGAAAGCGACTGGATGAATATTGCTAAATACTTTAAGAAATGCTGGCAAGTAGAAAACTGCGTGGGAGCTGTTGATGGCAAGCATATAGCCATCTTTCAACCCCCTGGTAGTGGATCTTACTACAGTGGTAGTGTTGCTCGCTGTGGTTAACGCTAACTATGAATTTATATACTTGAATTGTGGAGTAAATGGACGAGTGTCTGACGAGGGAGTTCTCTTTGAAACAGATTTCGGACAAAAGTTGGAAAATGGCTAGTTGAATTTATTATCACCGACGAGCTTTGCAGACCAGAGAGATGTACGTTTACCTTTTGTTTTTGTTGGAGATGAGGCTTTCAAAGAGAACCTCATGAAACCTTAATGAAACCTTACCCTAATATTGGAATCACCCACGAGGAAAAGATTTACAACTACCGTATTTGGCGAGCAAGGAGAATTGTTGAAAATGCTAATTATTGCAAATAGATTCCAAGTTTTGCAAACAACAATAAAGACGAGATTGGAAAGCACAGAAATCATTGTTCTTGCCTGCTGCGCACTGCACAATTATTTACGAAGGAAAAGTTCAATCTATTTGACGTCTTGTTCTGTTGACTGGAAAGACAAGGAAACGGGACATCTCACTGAAGGTAAATTGAGGCAGAGTGTGCGCCAGTTAGTAGGCATGAAGCCATGCAATCGGTTCGGGAAAGAAATATCTCTAGCTGAAAAAATCGAGTATACTACCGGGACTTCTTTAAGCCAGTTCCCTGGAAGAACACGGTCAAGTACCTAGGGGTGCTGCTAGACAGGGGACTCACCATGACACCGCATGTGGACAGAGCCTGCACCAAGACTTCTGCTGGGATGACTAGTTTGCGCACACTCTTCAACTCGAGGCGTCTGCCCGACTCATTGCAACTCCCGACTCTTCACTGCAGCCCTGCGACCTGTGCTGACCTACGCTGCGCCAGCATGGTATAACCTCGTCTGCAGAACGAGCCGCAAGAAGATGCTAGCGGTCCAGAGCAGATGTCTCTGAACTGCCACCAAATCTCCGTGGTATGTGAAGAACCCCCCCCCCCCCCCCCCCCCGTCATCAGGAATGCTGCAAAGATCCCCACCATCAGGGAATACGTAGATGGGCTGACGACCAGACATCCGAGAAGACGCAGTGAGTACACGTCAGGGAACTCCTCCAGCAACAAGTCCCATAACTCCGTCGCATAATCTTGGACTAGACACCACGACATCACTAAATCACAAATATCGACAGGCAGCTAAACAGTTACGTGGCTAAAGGTGTGACGTAATTTTCCTGAGGGCGAAACGTGGGAAATTACGCTACCTGCACGATAAACGAAGTCCCAGGAATCCCACGAGTCGGGTTGCGGGGATTTCCCCAGGAGTCGATAGTGATTAGGATAGCCTCAATTTGGTAGCCATAGTTATCGGTGCTCGGGACGAACGCAGCGCGTTACCAGACACCACACTTATAATCACCACTGTAGTCAGGGAAGTTTGTGGGGGGATCGATATTTTTGACGTGACTCTTATAGGCCTAGCCTAGCCTAATTCCCACAGAGTCCGAATTTATAAAAAAAAATAAGTTGGCTTAAGTTGCCTGTGAGACACAAAACGAGGAAAAAACTGAAACGAAAAAAATAAAGCTGCTCCTTGAGCTTAAAAGGAAAACTGCAACTTCTACTTAGTCACGTGGGCAACTTAAGCAAACTTCAGCAAAATTTGTCAAGCAGAAACCTGTCTACTGGGACAAACTTAAGGACTTTGACGAACATTAAAAAAATTTAAGAATTTACAAAAGGGAAAGTCCTAATACAAGAAACGTTAATTCGGAAAGTAAGTCACCAACCGCAATACTGACAATTCAATTGGTTGGTTAAAACGTCAAGTTCGGGCTAGTTCGGGAATCAGGCCTAGCCTTCGAGTTTCGACAAGGCGGAGAAAATATTAAACTTACCAATCGACGAACGAAGTATAAAGGACATATACACTGAAGCTTTCAGAGCTTGTGGAACGTACTTGCACGAATTTAACAAACGACGAAACGACGACGAACGGTTCAAACGAAAACAGTTCAAAACGAACACACGAAAAGCCGGGATGAGAATGACAGTCCCCTTCACCTACCTCACAATTCAAGACGAAGATTAAAGACGCTTCAAGACGCTGATTGGCCAACGAGTTACAGAAACAGAAAAAAAAAACTGGCAGCGAAGGCAGGCGCATGACAGCTTAAAAAAGCTTTATAACTGTGTAACCACTTTTAAGGTGGCTCTAAGCCACCTTTTTTCTCCCGTAGCCTGTCCAGACGTCATCGAACAAACAAACAACCAAACTTACACCAACGTCGTGTGCGGTCTTGGAATTAGAGGTTAGGTATGATGTCAGTTTAGTGCCGCGACTAGGCTTCTCCAACAGCCAATAGTTGGCTGTTTAATTCTGGTGGTAATCACAATTACGAATATTTAACCCCCCTACATATTTAGCCCGTTACAAAGGCCCACAGCCGTCCTGAAGTCATGACCCCAGGAGGGGTGGACACTTCGAAAAAGAAGTAGAGAAAGACTCTACAGTCACAAAACCGTTCGTTCGTTTATGAATAGGGGAAGTGCCTAACATTCATTTAGGCCTTGTTATTGGGCTATAGATAGTAATGTTTCATAACAAAGTGAATAAAATAATAATTAATTGATACAAAGATTGGGCTAATACATTAATTGTATTTTAGGATCCATACAAATCTTCTGGGAATGTGATTACAATGTATACAGGGTGTCCCGGAACTCTCTACCAATATTTTAGGGCATTGTTCCTGGGTAAGAAACATATCTAAATATCATATTTAAATTGTCCGGAAGTCCTTAGTTACTCAGATAGCCGCCATTTTGTTTTTTTCACTTATTAATTTTTTTCTGAAAATTGGTTAAACATACGAAGTTGAAACTTTGCACAAACATTTATGGCAACTAGACAAAGCTACAAAAAAATTATGAAGATTTTTCAAATTCATAAAACAAAATGGCGGCTGTTTAAAATTTTGTTTCTTGACTTACTTGAAAACCGTTGATTTTACAAAAATTTTACATGAATAACTTTTTAAGGCAATTTTATAACAAATCGATCGACACCTTAATCTTTAAGATCGGACGAGTATTAACTGAGATATTAGTCCAGTCAAATTAAACATTAAAAAGTGACTGTGCATGCAAAAGGTCATGTAGTTCTAGTTTTTTAGTATGTTGTTAGGACCTATACCACAAGTAAGAAACCAAGTTTGCAGCTTCGAAAGACCTGTGCTACCTGCGAAGTAGCCAAAAAACCGTAAAAGTTGTACACTTTTTTCACTTTTTGCTAAATATCTATATAAGTATGCCTCTGACATAAAATGTTGCCTCATACTTTCTTAGACTGAATACAATTTGCTAAATTTTGAGACTATACTGACTCCAGTACGTCTATTATTAGTGAATATACAGTACTTTAAAAACTGTAGAAATTTTTCAAAAAATTAAAAAGTTTCGTCATGGTCAATTATTTTGCGTCATATTGTTAAAAATACTCATCCACGAGAAAATATATACGAGAGTAAATTAATAGTTATTTGTGCAACTAGTGAGAAAAGTGAGCAATTGACTCATTTGAGAGAAATCCTTACTCACGAGCCGTAGGCGAGTGAGGAATGGTTTCTCGAGTGAGGCAATTGTACTTTGAACTCGAGTTGCACATTATACTTTTCCTACATAATACTTTATACAAGGATAGCTAATTATTGTATGTAAACATTTATATTTAAATAATCTGGATTAATGTGATGAGATGGGCCTGGGCTATTTTAAGTACGGTTACAGGTGAACATAAAAATTTATTTCTAAGGAGGTGGTTTTATTGGGCCTGTCTTAATTGAAATTTTTATAATAAAACTTCAAAATATAGTTCACTATTACTTCTGATGGTTTTCAACAAATGTTCTGTGGATCACAATACATTAAAACTGTTCATTTACCTAACTTACTTCTTGTAAAAAATATCTGGTCAATTAGGCCCTATTTTCTACAAAAGCATAAGTTGATAAAGGTTAAATCTTTAATAATAATTAGTTAGTAAGACAATTTTAATATAGTAAGTTAATTTATAACAAACTAGCAGAGTACCCGTCCTTCGTACGGGGTTGGCGTTTATGTTTAAAATGCTTATTGCAGTTATACTCAAGCTTTGCGTTTGCAATGTGGGAGAAAAAGTTTGATAAATTTTGCTTCTTTAAATTGACTGTATACTAATGTACTGTGTACTAATTGTACTGTATACAAATTGAAGACCATCCTAAAGTTTTTCGTATAGAAGATTGATTTAAAGCTGAAAATGATCTAACAATTATTCTTATTAAGATTACTACACATCTACCATAGCCATAATGTTCTACCACTTCACCTAAACAATAAAGAAAAATAAATTACTACGAATTCACAAAAATTTACACACTAAAAACATAAACATAACTGTAAACAATCCTCCTTTGACAGTTCGCATTGCATAACACAGTTTTTGTTACTGCTTACTTCAAATTAGCTGTTTACATAAATGAAAAAAAAAATATATAGTGCTGCACCCTGTTGGAAAATCGTATAACTTTTTAATGCTTTTCCATATCATAGAACCAACTTTTTTAGTTGAAACAGCTGACTAAATGTTTTAATTACCTTTAAATATGAATACTAATACAGGTTAACATGGGGAACTGTAGCCACTGGGGCGGAGCCCGAAAGGATTATTGAGATAAGAATATGCCTATATGTTAATCGGGAATGTGAGCTATCATCATGCCAAATTTCAGCCCAATCCGTCCAGTGGTTTATGCGTGATTGAACTTCAAACAAACAAACACACAAACTTTCACATTTATAATATTAGTAAGATATGCATTTTTGAATACAGCTTATTAAATATTGTATTAAGTTATTAATTGTTCATATTATTAAAATAAAAAGTTGTATTTTTATTTAGATTTCTTGAAGTTGGTTGTTTTAAAATATAAAGTGGAATAGGGTCGAATAAGCTGGTTACAACATTAGTTATATCTTAACTCTGATCTATATTTATTATTCTTAGTGGATATTAAAGGTATAATTAGTTAGCTGATGATCAGGGCTCTAGTAGCATAATGAAATTAACAATTTTGGTTTCTTAAATTGATTGTTAGGGAAACACTGCAGCATTTTTGCTCCAAAACACTTCTTTTAGCAAGGTCCAAGGGAGAAGGAAGCTTCATTGATTGTTACTAAATTCGCAGTTCCAACTTAATGGTTTCATAAAATGTTTTTTTATAATAAAGTTTTATTATTATTTTTTAGTTATGTTAAACAATATAATATAATATAATGTTCATCCCTTGTATCATGTTGACCTATATGAGGAACATTAAACTGAACGTTTAGTATATTTATATGTAACAATTATTTTATTTCAGACAACATCTTTTAATTGTTTTTTTTTTAGAATTCTTTTCATTTTGTTATTTAAATTTAATAGGTGATAGCCTATATAATTTGTTTATAATAACTAAATTAATCAGTTGGGGGAGGTAAATAGCCTACATATACGAGATTAAATATTCTTTACAGTTTGAGAAATTGTGTTAAATTAAGTGAAGGTGGTGAATTTATATATATTGACTACATTAATTAACAGCTAATAATACTAAGACAACATTTATCATAAACTGTAAGAAAAAGAGTTATGGGACATTAACACATAGCTTATGCAGGTTTATAACAATTGGATTTTAACATTTACTTTGTACCTTCTACGATAATGCTTGATATTGAGCAATAGTCAAATGAGTTATTATGGACATGAAAGGTGTGTAAAAAGCTAGCCTATATATATTTATGTTTAAAAAACAAAATTACCTTGTTGCCATCATAAGCATGACTATAACAAAAAACAGTCTTAATAAGTGTGTGCTATTGCTACTGAGAATATTTAACTTACAATTTTATTTTATCTTGTTATTGTTAACTCAGTTTTGGTACAGTTACATTCTTGTTTATTAGATTAAATGTATAAAATTAAATATCTGTTGTGCAGGAGAAAATAGGCAATGCTAAAAAAAACTGGTACTGGTGGGGCGAAGACAAAGTATTAACTGTTGTCGACAAGGATGTGATTTTATACTAGGAAAGGATTCACCATCTATTGCTGGTTTAGATGTTCCTGAATCTATGGAAATTAATTTATCCAAGCATTCAGTTCTTGATCAGTCGCCATTAGCAATAAACTTTGAGGAAACACCTGTGACTGTACATTTTGAAGAAGATTCCATCTCCAACAATCCTTCCTAACAAAAATCCTAAGCCAAGTTCCTCAAATTCACACGAGAGTAATTGGAAACCGGGCAAAAAATACACAGGTAAATTTAATATTGTATCTTAATATACGCAGGGATATGAGAAGAATGTCCGTTAATGAGGAGATGATAAAGGACCGAAAAAGATGGCGCAGAGCTGTTGGAGATGCCAAAAACCTGCTCAGGTTTGAGAGGCCAGCTAGGTAAGGTTATCTAATATATACATACAGCCATTATTGTAATCACTCCTGTATACTGCATACACAGCTACACTGATTCATTTTCAAGTTTAAAACAGTTCACATTCTTTGTTTTGTCAGCTTTTTAATGTAATTCTTTTATTTTCACCAGGATTCCATTTATATTTGCAATAGCTTAGTCACTTGTATATTTAAAATATCTGTATGACCAGAGTTTGTATATACCTACTTTTTTCGCATACAAATAATAACTCTCCATTAAAAGACATTTTTTGCATTTCAGTAAGTCTCTTATACCCATGGTAAAAATAAATCAACTATTCATATATGAATACTTAAATAATTACATGACATAATTGATATTAATCGAGTATGCAATAAATAAATGTTTACAGAGAAATACAATTTTGGAGATGAAAAGAATAAACTTCAAATAGAAATACTGAAAATCCAGATCTACAAGACTAAGTTAAAATTTAAAAAGGTTGGGCCTCCTATCAAGTGAATTTACAATGGATATTCCTAATGAATGAATGAATTTAATTTTGTATGAACAATGAGAAACCAAGCAATGTCACAAATGCATTATTTTACTTCATTTCCTCTTGGGTTGGCACAACTGGTGCAGAACTGTTGAAAGCTGAGGTAACGTCGTCTTCAATATTTAATGATTTTACAGTTATTTAGACAGTTTTAAAAGCATTTCGATAGACTATTTGTCTAGTTTTGTGACTGATTATCTACCGGCGATAACAGCGTGGTCAGTTTCAGTTGGACACACGGTTGGACAGTTTCAGTGCTGTGGACTCTCTTAACCAGTTTGCGTGTTTATTATAAACTGTGACAGTGTAGTGTTGTGTCTATTGTAACGCTCGGTTCCTGGCCACCCGACAGATTTAGGCTGATCACCTAAACATTGATTATTTGTTTGCTGGGTGCGCGCCCCGACAAACCTGTCCACTACCAGAGGGCTTGAGCGCGCACAAGTGTTGCCTGCCAAGGAGTGAGAAAACAAAAAAAAAAAAACATGCTTCAATCCAAATCGTAGTGGAATGGACTAGAGGATGAGTCATCGGAAAAATTACTTAATTTGTAGAATGATTAGGCCTTTTGGTGTGAAGTTTGGAAGAAACAAGACGTTGCCCACGATGACCCTCTTCTACTTCTACTCCGTTGGAGGATTCTATTAGGAAGTGTTTTAATACGAAGAGGTAAGGCAGACAAAAATGTCCTTATATTTATCAATTGTATTCATATTAATTTGTGTTTGATGTTTCTGGTGAATTAAAGTAAAGTTTTAAACGTTAAATTTTGTTGGACAAATTCAGCTAGGCCTAGGCTAGGCTCCTGACCATTCATGCATGGAAGCTAGGAAATCGACGAAAAATGTGAATGTACTGTTTAGTTACTTCCAGGTTGTTAAAGTATTTTGTTTTCTATCAAAATTTAAATCTTAGAATGGGTGAATTAATTATTTTGTGTAACTTTGAAAATGTTTGATGTAACTCAAAACGTGGTCTCTAGTAATGCTCAGGAATGAACTGGAAAAACTGTTACAACAGGTTATGGTTAATTAATCTAGTTCCAATTGCCTAGTAATCACAGTTAGGTTTGTCTTAAATTAAATTTGTTAGTTATTATTTATCATTTAATGTGTCAGTCTCTCCATTTAACGTGTATTGTCGTTCATCTATCCTTAAAATAATTTATGTAAATGTTGTATCATGTCATTTTAGCCACATATTTTCCGAACCGATTTTATTAATACGCTATATTTCTCATTTGGAATTTGCCAATTAAATAGTTGCAATTCACTCTCAAAGTTAACTAGCAGATGTGTTTTCTTTCATGAGGTTAATCTATGGTAGGCCTAGTGCTCAGTCAGTGAAATTATTTCATTTATATCATTTGACTTTCATTCACTCATCATTCATTAAAACTGTAAGTTAGGTTAAATCTCTTTTGAAATCACTTATTTAATTGTATTTGTATCTCAGGGTAAATTTTATTACAGTGTATTCACTTGCCATGTTCTATATTTTCATGTTTATTCTGTGACACTTACCAACAGCCAGATATTTTATGTGGGTTAGGTTAGGTTAGGCCATGTGAACCAAGAGTAGGCCTAGGTTAGGTTAGTTGTTTCTGATTATATAGTTCATTCATACCTTTTGGGATCAGAGCTTCTCATGGTTTTAATTAATATTGTTTGTAATATCTTTTGAATTATACTACTGTTATTTTGCCAGTTAGCCTATTTCAAGACCAAGATTTCTTTTCTACACTTGATTGATATGAATTTATATTGTGGTATTCAGACCTTAAAAACAAATTTGAGCAAATCAAACTTTTAACAAATTGCCTTTTGAAACATTCCTGTTTAATTGTCTTTATTAATTATTATGTTTACTCTCTATTTTATGTACCATACTATAAAATGGTTTCTTCCCTTAGTCGGTTAATGGCCAATGTCGGAGGTCCACGGTCCAGCCGCAGAAGGCTGTTGATGTCTGCGGTCCAGTCAGTGCTCCTGTACGGTGCGGAGGTCTGGGCAGACGCTCTCAATAAGGAGGTATATAGGATGCGGCTCGCCCGAGTGCAGCGTCAGGCAGCACTAAGGGTAGCATCTGCCTATCGAACAGTGTCCGAACCCGCCGTCCTGGTGGTTGCTGGAGTCATCCCCGTCAAACTTTTGGCGGCGGAGAGGAAGGCAATTTATCAGCGCCGTGGGGAGGACCAGGCAAGTATTGAGGAACGCACCCGGACCTTCCAGCTGTGGCAGGAGAGCTGGGAACAGGAGACAAGGGGGCTCTGGACCAGGCGACTGATACAACAGGTCCAACCTTGGGTTAATCGGCGGTGCGGAGAGGTGAACTTCTACCTCACCCAATTTCTGACGGGTCACGGGTTTTTCCGGTCGTACTTGTTCAGGATGGACAAAGCCGTGTCACCCGATTGCATATACTGCCCAGGCATTCCCGATGACGTGGAACACACTTTCTTCCACTGCCAGCATTGGGAAAGGCCCCGCCTAGAGGCTCAACAGTTCGTAGGACTGCTGTCGGTGGACACGGTCATACCGATGATGATGGAGGGTGAGGACAATTGGACCTGTGTGTCACTTTACATCCAGGGTGTTCTCCGCGCCAAGAAGCTTGACCTCGACCGGGATGCGGTGTAGGTCAAAAAATAAATAATGCCAGAAACGGTGCGAGCCCTGTGGGCTTAGGTCACATGTTGGCCTGACTTGAAGTAATGTGACAAACAATTCCAGGTCTGTGTCCAACAGAGTAGAGGGGGTTTTTTAGTGAGTAGTCTGTGATAAACTCAGGAGTCTCACACTACAGGCTGGCTACCTGTGTGCGTAAAAGCATTTTCCCTCCTCACCCTAAAAAAAAAAAAAAAAAAAATGTACCATACTATTCATTAAGTACTTTGTAGGGTCTACCCACGGATCTGAACTGTTGAGGGCGAGCCCAGACTACCCAACCTTGGAGAGCTTTGAGGCACCTACCTTGTCGCTGCCCACGTCAACTACCTTATTGGACATAGACTGGGACGTTGGTGTGAGATACCGTAGACTGGAAGGCGGGCAACGGATAGATAAGTCATAAAATCACTTCTTTTAGTTGAATGGCCATACTAGGGACCAATTATTAACGCTTCACAGACTCTTACTTGAGACAACGTTTGCGGATCTCCATACTGGTTGTGTACTTTCAACCAGCTAGCAGTTTTGGACCCAACGGTTCTTTCAAAAATGGAAGATGTTAATGGCTATGATGTATCTTGGTATGAATATGGGATTCCGCAAAAATAAAAGTAAATAAACTATTTAACACATCTGTATGGAAAGTTTATTTAATAAATGGAATAATTGTATTCCATGTGACTTATAACCCATGTAGGTATGTATTTACATTTTTCTTGCATTTCGACAACCATGGTTCGGGAAACTGTTTAAATAAAGGGCGTGCTGCTTTGTTGCCGATGTTGACCGGGTCGACCGATGAAAACTCAATAGTAAAATTCTTGTCCTCATCATCGGAAGCCTTGAGTTCCAGTCTGGGAGTATTTTTGCATGATTTTCCACTACAGGCTTGGCAAAGGACGGAACATTTCAGCCCAGCTTTATGGCAGCTACATCTGCTGCTGCAACCCTTTTTGCACTTACACGATATTTTGCGTAGAAGCATTTCGGGAACATGATCCATAATAGAAGTAACAGGGTTAAGTCCTTGTTAGTCGAGCTTTTATCCTCAATCAGTAGGATTTTTGTCAACGTCAAACCATTTCTGATCTTGGTGGTAGTACTTGAGAGAATTGTGGCCTGCAGCATCCTCTATGGTGGCAGACGGGCAAGGTTGATGTTTTTCAAAGAGGCAAACGTCTTGTAACGAAGGCGATCCAATGTGTCAATTTTACATACTGTGAGTGCATGGGTAAAAAGTACCGACCTTTGTGACATTTGTGAGGCGATTGTATGAGGTTTTGGAATAGTGGCAGAAGCCACTCTCATCTTTGCCACCGGTACTCTTCTGGAGGAAGAGTAAATACATTTGAAAATACATTTGTTATTTCAGTGCCTAAACGAAGGATAACTTCGTACAGAAGGACGAAAGCTCTACATCTTCTCCTAAAATAACTACTCGATCATATGAAGGGGTTTTAGACGTCTTCTTGCTACAGTCACTTCTACGACCTGATGCTCAAAGGCGTCACAAAGAAGTTTGATCAGGCGTCTTTTATTTTTATCATTAATAATACTTTAATTTGAAGAAGTTGAATAGTGGTGGATTCGTCAAATAATAACTCATAAGAATGAGCAGCGTAGTGCCGAAGTCTCTCCACTGTTTTAGTGCTTCTTGGGTAACCATCAAAAACAATTGAGACGTTCTTGCCAAAGTGATATTTCGCGTAGGTGGTTGAACCCAAAACGACTGTTGCTACTGAACTTATCCGCTGCCAGACCACTTTGTACAGAAGATAACCACCATCTAAAAAGAGGTATTTTTTAGTGTCTATTAGTTTGTAGGAGAAAGGAGAGAAAACAGAATAGAGTGAAGAGTGAGGCCTTTTCGCATGCTCTTTAAACAAAGACAAAGGGAACAGGCCATTTTGTACTTGAAGTATTCCTGTAAATAATTTTCTGACTGAACTACATTATTGTTGGACAGTTTAATAGATTTGTGTATAAATTCAATGTTGCTACTTGGTTTCTCCGGTTGAAAGCTACTTTGTCAAAGGGGTTCACAACGATGAGCTTCACTCCTTCTGTTCCAAGTTGTTGGGCCATGTGTAAATTTATCTCAGGAGTTCCCACTAAACCACTACTGAAAGACATCAGTCAGTAACTTTAAATAGCGGGTGAAGTTTTAACCAGGTTCTGAGTTTATCACATCATGGCTATCTCGAATGATACGAGCAGGCCTCATATCCATATGCTGTTCTCCAGTGGGACAATGGATACGAAAGAAGCTTTCCAATACCTCACATACGTTTATCATTAAACTTATTCCCATTGCCAATCTTGCCAAAACACTGTTGAAGATTGCATGTCTCTCGGTCAACCCATCCTCTGATAGATCGTCAGATCTTATCATAAACCAGACCAAAACTTCTCTGATCAGCTGATCAGGTGTTTTAGGTCAACGTCAACAATATGCAACAGGAGTATAAACTGTTTTTAGTGTTGATAATTATTTCCACACTGGTTTTAACATCCGTTGATCAGTTCTCTATTATCTGCCATTTTTGAAAGAACCGTTGGGTCTATAAGTGCTAGCTGGAGCTCAAATGAGAGCTAATTAAATTATCTTTAATTTACTCTCGTGTATATTTACTTGTGGATGAGTATTTTAAACAATATGACGCAAAATAATTGACCATGACAAAACCTTTTAATTTTTTGAAAAATTTCTATAGTTTTTAAAATACTGTATATTCACTAATAATAGATGTACTGGAGTCAGTATAGTCTCAAAATTTAGCAAATTTTATTCAGTCTAAGAAAGTATAAGGCAACATTTTCTGTCAGAGATATTTAGCATAAACTTTAGGAGATATTTAGCAAAAAGTGAAAAAAGTGTACAATTTTTACGGTTTTTTGGCTACTACGCAGGTAGCACAGGTCTTTCGAAGCTGCAAACTTGGTTTCTTTCTTGTGGTATAGGTCCTAACAACATACTAAAAAACTAGAACTACATGACCTTTTGCATACACGGATGTTTAACTTGACTGGACTATATGGCAATTTTAGTGATACGTGACCGCTTTCAGCATGCGCTGCAACTAATATCCAGCGGTCACGTATCACTAAAATTGCCATATCTCAGTTAATACTCGTCCGATCTTAAAGATTAAGGTGTCGATCGATTTGGTATAAAATTGCCTTAAAAAAGTTATTCTTGTAAAATTTTTGTAAAATCAACGGTTTTCGAGTAATTCAAGAAACAAAATTTTAAACAGCCGCCATTTTGTTTTATGAATTTGAAAAATCGTCATAATTTTTTTGTAGCTTTGTCTAGTTGCCATAAATGTTTATGCAAAGTTTCAACTTCGTATGTTTAACCAATTTTCAGAAAAAAATTAATAAGTGAAAAAAACAAAATGGCAGCTATCTGAGTAACTAAGGACTTCCGGACAATTTAAATATGATATTTAGATATGTTTCTTACCCAGGAACAATGCCCTAAAATATTGGTAGAGAGTTCCGGGACACCCTGTATAATTATGAATAGGCTTAAGTTACCAGAGTAACAGAGATGAAAATAAAAACCTCATTAGATAATGTTGCCCATGCACAGAAGTTTGACCTAACTTATGTCTATAATTAATTGTATTCATATTCAAAGCTTATGTTTAATTTTAAATGCGCCTCAAATGTAAGGCGTTTATAAACCCACAATGATTTGCTATTATGCTTAGGCCTAGTTGCAATATAAAGGTTATATGAAAATCTAATAACATAATACTTTATACAAGGATAGCTAATTATTGTATGTAAACATTTATATTTAAATAATCTGGATTAATGTGATGAGATGGGCCTGGGCTATTTTAAGTACGGTTACAGGTGAACATAAAAATTTATTTCTAAGGAGGTGGTTTTATTGGGCCTGTCTTAATTGAAATTTTTATAATAAAACTTCAAAATATAGTTCACTATTACTTCTGATGGTTTTCAACAAATGTTCTGTGGATCACAATACATAGAAACTGTTCATTTACCTAACTTACTTCTTGTAAAAAATATCTGGTAAATTAGGCCCTATTTTCTACAAAAGCATAAGTTGATAAAGGTTAAATCTTTAATAATAATTAGTTAGTAAGACAATTTTAATATAGTAAGTTAATTTATAACAAACTAGCAGAGTACCCGTCCTTCGTACGGGGTTGGCGTTTATGTTTAAAATGCTTATTGCAGTTATACTCAAGCTTTGCGTTTGCAATGGGGGAGAAAAAGTTTGATAAATTTTGCTTCTTTAAATTGACTGTATACTAATGTACTGTGTACTAATTGTACTGTATACAAATTGAAGACCATCCTAAAGTTTTTCGTATAGAAGATTGATTTAAAGCTGAAAATGATCTAACAATTATTCTTATTAAGATTACTACACATCTACCATAGCCATAATGTTCTACCACTTCACCTAAACAATAAAGAAAAATAAATTACTACGAATTCACAAAAATTTACACACTAAAAACATAAACATAACTGTAAACAATCCTCCTTTGACAGTTCGCATTGCATAACACAGTTTTTGTTACTGCTTAATTCAAATTAGCTGTTTACATAAATGAAAAAAAAAAAATAGTGCTGCACCCTGTTGGAAAATCGTATAACTTTTTAATGCTTTTCCATATCATAGAACCAACTTTTTTAGTTGAAACAGCTGACTAAATGTTTTAATTACCTTTAAATATGAATACTAATACAGGTTAACATGGGGAACTGTAGCCACTGGGGCGGAGCCCGAAAGGATTATTGAGATAAGAATATGCCTATATGTTAATCGGGAATGTGAGCTATCATCATGCCAAATTTCAGCCCAATCCGTCCAGTGGTTTATGCGTGATTGAACTTCAAACAAACAAACACACAAACTTTCACATTTATAATATTAGTAAGATATGCATTTTTGAATACAGCTTATTAAATATTGTATTAAATTATTAATTGTTAAACTGTTTAAACTATTTAACACATCTGTATGGAAAGTTTATTTAATAAATGGAATAATTGTATTCCATGTGACTTATAACCCATGTAGGTATGTATTTCCATTTTTCTTGCATTTCGACAACCATGGTTCGGGAAACTGTTTAAATAAAGGGCGTGCTGCTTTGTTGCCGATGTTGACCGGGTCGACCGATGAAAACTCAATAGTAAAATTCTTGTCCTCATCATCGGAAGCCTTGAGTTCCAGTCTGGGAGTATTTTTGCATGATTTTCCACTACAGGCTTGGCAAAGGACGGAACATTTCAGCCCAGCTTTATGGCAGCTACATCTGCTGCTGCAACCCTTTTTGCACTTACACGATATTTTGCGTAGAAGCATTTCGGGAACATGATCCATAATAGAAGTAACAGGGTTAAGTCCTTGTTAGTCGAGCTTTTATCCTCAATCAGTAGGATTTTTGTCAACGTCAAACCATTTCTGATCTTGGTGGTAGTACTTGAGAGAATTGTGGCCTGCAGCATCCTCTATGGTGGCAGACGGGCAAGGTTGATGTTTTTCAAAGAGGCAAACGTCTTGTAACGAAGGCGATCCAATGTGTCAATTTTACATACTGTGAGTGCATGGGTAAAAAGTACCGACCTTTGTGACATTTGTGAGGCGATTGTATGAGGTTTTGGAATAGTGGCAGAAGCCACTATCATCTTTGCCACCGGTACTCTTCTGGAGGAAGAGTAAATACATTTGAAAATACATTTGTTATTTCAGTGCCTAAACGAAGGATAACTTCGTACAGAAGGACGAAAGCTCTACATCTTCTCCTAAAATAACTACTCGATCATATGAAGAAGTTTTAGACGTCTTCTTGCTACAGTCACTTCTACGACCTGATGCTCAAAGGCGTCACAAAGAAGTTTGATCAGGCGTCTTTTATTTTTATCATTAATAATACTTTAATTTGAAGAAGTTGAATAGTGGTGGATTCGTCAAATAATAACTCATAAGAATGAGCAGCGTAGTGCCGAAGTCTCTCCACTGTTTTAGTGCTTCTTGGGTAACCATAAAAAACAATTGAGACGTTCTTGCCAAAGTGATATTTCGCGTAGGTGGTTGAACCCAAAACGACTGTTGCTACTGAACTTATCCGCTGCCAGACCACTTTGTACAGAAGATAACCACCATCTAAAAAGAGGTATTTTTTAGTGTATATTAGTTTGTAGGAGAAAGGAGAGAAAACAGAATAGAGTGAAGAGTGAGGCCTTTTCGCATGCTCTTTAAACAAAGTCAAAGGGAACAGGCCATTTTGTACTTGAAGTATTCCTGTAAATAATTTTCTGACTGAACTACATTATTGTTGGACAGTTTAATAGATTTGTGTATAAATTCAATGTTGCTACTTGGTTTCTCCGGTTGAAAGCTACTTTGTCAAAGGGGTTCACAACGATGAGCTTCACTCCTTCTGTTCCAAGTTGTTGGGCCATGTGTAAATTTATCTCAGGAGTTCCCACTAAACCACTACTGAAACACTGAGTTTATCACATCATGGACATCTCGAATGATACGAGCAGGCCTCATATCCATATGCTGTTCTCCAGTGGGACAATGGATACGAAAGAAGCTTTCCAATACCTCACATACGTTTATCATTAAACTTATTCCCATTGCCAATCTTGCCAAAACACTGTTGAAGATTGCATGTCTCTCGGTCAACCCATCCTCTGATAGATCGTCAGATCTTATCATAAACCAGACCAAAACTTCTCTGATCAGCTGATCAGGTGTTTTAGGTCAACGTCAACAATATGCAACAGGAGTATAAACTGTTTTTAGTGTTGATAATTATTTCCACACTGGTTTTAACATCCGTTGATCAGTTCTCTATTATCTGCCATTTTTGAAAGAACCGTTGGGTCTATAAGTGCTAGCTGGAGCTCAAATGAGAGCTAATTAAATTATCTTTAATTTACTCTCGTGTATATTTACTTGTGGATGAGTATTTTAAACAATATGACGCAAAATAATTGACCATGACAAAACCTTTTAATTTTTTGAAAAATTTCTATAGTTTTTAAAATACTGTATATTCACTAATAATAGATGTACTGGAGTCAGTATAGTCTCAAAATTTAGCAAATTTTATTCAGTCTAAGAAAGTATAAGGCAACATTTTCTGTCAGAGATATTTAGCATAAACTTTAGGAGATATTTAGCAAAAAGTGAAAAAAGTGTACAATTTTTACGGTTTTTTGGCTACTACGCAGGTAGCACAGGTCTTTCGAAGCTGCAAACTTGGTTTCTTTCTTGTGGTATAGGTCCTAACAACATACTAAAAAACTAGAACTACATGACCTTTTGCATACACGGATGTTTAACTTGACTGGACTATATGGCAATTTTAGTGATACGTGACCGCTTTCAGCATGCGCTGCAACTAATATCCAGCGGTCACGTATCACTAAAATTGCCATATCTCAGTTAATACTCCGATCTTAAAGATTAAGGTGTCGATCGATTTGGTATAAAATTGCCTTAAAAAAGTTATTCTTGTAAACTTTTTGTAAAATCAACGGTTTTCGAGTAATTCAAGAAACAAAATTTTAAACAGCCGCTATTTTGTTTTATGAATTTGAAAAATCGTCATAATTTTTTTGTAGCTTTGTCTAGTTGCCATAAATGTTTATGCAAAGTTTCAACTTCGTATGTTTAACCAATTTTCAGAAAAAAATTAATAAGTGAAAAAAACAAAATGGCAGCTATCTGAGTAACTAAGGACTTCCGGACAATTTAAATATGATATTTAGATATGTTTCTTACCCAGGAACAATGTCCTAAAATATTGGTAGAGAGTTCCGGGACACCCTGTATAATTATGAATAGGCTTAAGTTACCAGAGTAACAGAGATGAAAATAAAAACCTCATTAGATAATGTTGCCCATGCACAGAAGTTTGACCTAACTTATGTCTATAATTAATTGTATTCATATTCAAAGCTTATGTTTAATTTTAAATGCGCCTCAAATGTAAGGCGTTTTTAAACCCACAATGATTTGCTATTATGCTTAGGCCTAGTTGCAATATAAAGGTTATATGAAAATCTAATAACATAATACTTTATACAAGGATAGCTAATTATTGTATGTAAACATTTATATTTAAATAATCTGGATTAATGTGATGAGATGGGCCTGGGCTATTTTAAGTACGGTTACAGGTGAACATAAAAATTTATTTCTAAGGAGGTGGTTTTATTGGGCCTGTCTTAATTGAAATTTTTATAATAAAACTTCAAAATATAGTTCACTATTACTTCTGATGGTTTTCAACAAATGTTCTGTGGATCACAATACATAGAAACTGTTCATTTACCTAACTTACTTCTTGTAAAAAATATCTGGTAAATTAGGCCCTATTTTCTACAAAAGCATAAGTTGATAAAGGTTAAATCTTTAATAATAATTAGTTAGTAAGACAATTTTAATATAGTAAGTTAATTTATAACAAACTAGCAGAGTACCCGTCCTTCGTACGGGGTTGGCGTTTATGTTTAAAATGCTTATTGCAGTTATACTCAAGCTTTGCGTTTGCAATGGGGGAGAAAAAGTTTGATAAATTTTGCTTCTTTAAATTGACTGTATACTAATGTACTGTGTACTAATTGTACTGTATACAAATTGAAGACCATCCTAAAGTTTTTCGTATAGAAGATTGATTTAAAGCTGAAAATGATCTAACAATTATTCTTATTAAGATTACTACACATCTACCATAGCCATAATGTTCTACCACTTCACCTAAACAATAAAGAAAAATAAATTACTACGAATTCACAAAAATTTACACACTAAAAACATAAACATAACTGTAAACAATCCTCCTTTGACAGTTCGCATTGCATAACACAGTTTTTGTTACTGCTTAATTCAAATTAGCTGTTTACATAAATGAAAAAAAAAATATAGTGCTGCACCCTGTTGGAAAATCGTATAACTTTTTAATGCTTTTCCATATCATAGAACCAACTTTTTTAGTTGAAACAGCTGACTAAATGTTTTAATTACTTTTAAATATGAATACTAATACAGGTTAACATGGGGAACTGTAGCCACTGGGGCGGAGCCCGAAAGGATTATTGAGATAAGAATATGCCTATATGTTAATCGGGAATGTGAGCTATCATCATGCCAAATTTCAGCCCAATCCGTCCAGTGGTTTATGCGTGATTGAACTTCAAACAAACAAACACACAAACTTTCACATTTATAATATTAGTAAGATATGCATTTTTGAATACAGCTTATTAAATATTGTATTAAATTATTAATTGTTCATATTATTAAAATAAAAAGTTGTATTTTTATTTAGATTTCTTGAAGTTGGTTGTTTTAAAATATAAAGTGGAATAGGGTCGAATAAGCTGGTTACAACATTAGTTATATCTTAACTCTGATCTATATTTATTATTCTTAGTGGATATTAAAGGTATAATTAGTTAGCTGATGATCAGGGCTCTAGTAGCATAATGAAATTAACAATTTTGGTTTCTTAAATTGATTGTTAGGGAAACACTGCAGCATTTTTGCTCCAAAACACTTCTTTTAGCAAGGTCCAAGGGAGAAGGAAGCTTCATTGATTGTTACTAAATTCGCAGTTCCAACTTAATGGTTTCATAAAATGTTTTTTTATAATAAAGTTTTATTATTATTTTTTAGTTATGTTAAACAATATAATATAATATAATGTTCATCCCTTGTATCATGTTGACCTATATGAGGAACATTAAACTGAACGTTTAGTATATTTATATGTAACAATTATTTTATTTCAGACAACATCTTTTAATTGTTTTTTTTTAGAATTCTTTTCATTTTGTTATTTAAATTTAATAGGTGATAGCCTATATAATTTGTTTATAATAACTAAATTAATCAGTTGGGGGAGGTAAATAGCCTACATATACGAGATTAAATATTCTTTACAGTTTGAGAAATTGTGTTAAATTAAGTGAAGGTGGTGAATTTATATATATTGACTACATTAATTAACAGCTAATAATACTAAGACAACATTTATCATAAACTGTAAGAAAAAGAGTTATGGGACATTAACACATAGCTTATGCAGGTTTATAACAATTGGATTTTAACATTTACTTTGTACCTTCTACGATAATGCTTGATATTGAGCAATAGTCAAATGAGTTATTATGGACATGAAAGGTGTGTAAAAAGCTAGCCTATATATATTTATGTTTAAAAAACAAAATTACCTTGTTGCCATCATAAGCATGACTATAACAAAAAACAGTCTTAATAAGTGTGTGCTATTGCTACTGAGAATATTTAACTTACAATTTTATTTTATCTTGTTATTGTTAACTCAGTTTTGGTACAGTTACATTCTTGTTTATTAGATTAAATGTATAAAATTAAATATCTGTTGTGCAGGAGAAAATAGGCAATGCTAAAAAAACTGGTACTGGTGGGGCGAAGACAAAGTATTAACTGTTGTCGACAAGGATGTGATTTTATACTAGGAAAGGATTCACCATCTATTGCTGGTTTAGATGTTCCTGAATCTATGGAAATTAATTTATCCAAGCATTCAGTTCTTGATCAGTCGCCATTAGCAATAAACTTTGAGGAAACACCTGTGACTGTACATTTTGAAGAAGATTCCACCTCCAACAATCCTTCCTAACAAAAATCCTAAGCCAAGTTCCTCAAATTCACACGAGAGTAATTGGAAACCGGGCAAAAAATACACAGGTAAATTTAATATTGTATCTTAATATACGCAGGGATATGAGAAGAATGTCCGTTAATGAGGAGATGATAAAGGACCGAAAAAGATGGCGCAGAGCTGTTGGAGATGCCAAAAACCTGCTCAGGTTTGAGAGGCCAGCTAGGTAAGGTTATCTATATATACATACAGCCATAATGTAATCACTCCTGTATACTGCATACACAGCTACACTGATTCATTTTCAAGTTTAAAACAGTTCACATTCTTTGTTTTGTCAGCTTTTTAATGTAATTCTTTTATTTTCACCAGGATTCCATTTATATTTGCAATAGCTTAGTCACTTGTATATTTAAAATATCTGTATGACCAGAGTTTGTATATACCTACTTTTTTCGCATACAAATAATAACTCTCCATTAAAAGACATTTTTTGCATTTCAGTAAGTCTCTTATACCCATGGTAAAAATAAATCAACTATTCATATATGAATACTTAAATAATTACATGACATAATTGATATTAATCGAGTATGCAATAAATAAATGTTTACAGAGAAATACAATTTTGGAGATGAAAAGAATAAACTTCAAATAGAAATACTGAAAATCCAGATCTACAAGACTAAGTTAAAATTTAAAAAAGTTGGGCCTCCTATCAAGTGAATTTACAATGGATATTCCTAATGAATGAATGAATTTAATTTTGTATGAACAATGAGAAACCAAGCAATGTCACAAATGCATTATTTTACTTCATTTCCTCTTGGGTTGGCACAACTGGTGCAGAACTGTTGAAAGCTGAGGTAACGTCGTCTTCAATATTTAATGATTTTACAGTTATTTAGACAGTTTTAAAAACATTTCGATAGACTATTTGTCTAGTTTTGTGACTGATTATCTACCGGCGATAACAGCGTGGTCAGTTTCAGTTGGACACACGGTTGGACAGTTTCAGTGCTGTGGACTCTCTTAACCAGTTTGCGTGTTTATTATAAACTGTGACAGTGTAGTGTTGTGTCTATTGTAACGCTCGGTTCCTGGCCACCCGACAGATTTAGGCTGATCACCTAAACATTGATTATTTGTTTGCTGGGTGCGCGCCCCGACAAACCTGTCCACTACCAGAGGGCTTGAGCGCGCACAAGTGTTGCCTGCCAAGGAGTGAGAAAACAAAAAAAAAACATGCTTCAATCCAAATCGTAGTGGAATGGACTAGAGGATGAGTCATCGGAAAAATTACTTAATTTGTAGAATGATTAGGCCTTTTGGTGTGAAGTTTGGAAGAAACAAGACGTTGCCCACGATGACCCTCTTCTACTTCTACTCCGTTGGAGGATTCTATTAGGAAGTGTTTTAATACGAAGAGGTAAGGCAGACAAAAATGTCCTTATATTTATCAATTGTATTCATATTAATTTGTGTTTGATGTTTCTGGTGAATTAAAGTAAAGTTTTAAACGTTAAATTTTGTTGGACAAATTCAGCTAGGCCTAGGCTAGGCTCCTGACCATTCATGCATGGAAGCTAGGAAATCGACGAAAAATGTGAATGTACTGTTTAGTTACTTCCAGGTTGTTAAAGTATTTTGTTTTCTATCAAAATTTAAATCTTAGAATGGGTGAATTAATTATTTTGTGTAACTTTGAAAATGTTTGATGTAACTCAAAACGTGGTCTCTAGTAATGCTCAGGAATGAACTGGAAAAACTGTTACAACAGGTTATGGTTAATTAATCTAGTTCCAATTGCCTAGTAATCACAGTTAGGATTGTCTTAAATTAAATTTTTTAGTTATTATTTATCATTTAATGTGTCAGTCTCTCCATTTAACGTGTATTGTCGTTCATCTATCCTTAAAATAATTTATGTAAATGTTGTATCATGTCATTTTAGCCATATATTTTCCGAACCGATTTTATTAATACGCTATGTGTCTCATTTGGAATTTGCCAATTAAATAGTTGCAATTCACTCTCAAAGTTAACTAGCAGATGTGTTTTCTTTCATGAGGTTAATCTATGGTAGGCCTAGTGCTCAGTCAGTGAAATTATTTCATTTATATCATTTGACTTTCATTCACTCATCATTCATTAAAACTGTAAGTTAGGTTAAATCTCTTTTGAAATCACTTATTTAATTGTATTTGTATCTCAGGGTGAATTTTATTACAGTGTATTCACTTGCCATGTTCTATATTTTCATGTTTATTCTGTGACACTTACCAACAGCCAGATATTTTATGTGGGTTAGGTTAGGTTAGGCCATGTGAACCAAGAGTAGGCCTAGGTTAGGTTAGTTGTTTCTGATTATATAGTTCATTCATACCTTTTGGGATCAGAGCTTCTCATGGTTTTAATTAATATTGTTTGTAATATCTTTTGAATTATACTACTGTTATTTTGCCAGTTAGCCTATTTCAAGACCAAGATTTCTTTTCTACACTTGATTGATATGAATTTATATTGTGGTATTCAGACCTTAAAAACAAATTTGAGCAAATCAAACTTTTAACAAATTGCCTTTTGAAACATTCCTGTTTAATTGTCTTTATTAATTATTATGTTTACTCTCTATTTTATGTACCATACTATAAAATGGTTTCTTCCCTTAGTCGGTTAATGGCCAATGTCGGAGGTCCACGGTCCAGCCGCAGAAGGCTGTTGATGTCTGCGGTCCAGTCAGTGCTCCTGTACGGTGCGGAGGTCTGGGCAGACGCTCTCAATAAGGAGGTATATAGGATGCGGCTCGCCCGAGTGCAGCGTCAGGCAGCACTAAGGGTAGCATCTGCCTATCGAACAGTGTCCGAACCCGCCGTCCTGGTGGTTGCTGGAGTCATCCCCGTCAAACTTTTGGCGGCGGAGAGGAAGGCAATTTATCAGCGCCGTGGGGAGGACCAGGCAAGTATTGAGGAACGCACCCGGACCTTCCAGCTGTGGCAGGAGAGCTGGGAACAGGAGACAAGGGGGCTCTGGACCAGGCGACTGATACAACAGGTCCAACCTTGGGTTAATCGGCGGTGCGGAGAGGTGAACTTCTACCTCACCCAATTTCTGACGGGTCACGGGTTTTTCCGGTCGTACTTGTTCAGGATGGGCAAAGCCGTGTCACCCGATTGCATATACTGCCCAGGCATTCCCGATGACGTGGAACACACTTTCTTCCACTGCCAGCATTGGGAAAGGCCCCGCCTAGAGGCTCAACAGTTCGTAGGACTGCTGTCGGTGGACACGGTCATACCGATGATGATGGAGGGTGAGGACAATTGGACCTGTGTGTCACTTTACATCCAGGGTGTTCTCCGCGCCAAGAAGCTTGACCTCGACCGGGATGCGGTGTAGGTCAAAAAATAAATAATGCCAGAAACGGTGCGAGCCCTGTGGGCTTAGGTCACATGTTGGCCTGACTTGAAGTAATGTGACAAACAATTCCAGGTCTGTGTCCAACAGAGTAGAGGGGGTTTTTTAGTGAGTAGTCTGTGATAAACTCAGGAGTCTCACACTACAGGCTGGCTACCTGTGTGCGTAAAAGCATTTTCCCTCCTCACCCTAAAAAAAAAAAAAAAAAAATTACCATACTATTCATTAAGTACTTTTTAGGGTCTACCCACGGATCTGAACTGTTGAGGGCGAGCCCAGACTACCCAACCTTGGAGAGCTTTGAGGCACCTACCTTGTCGCTGCCCACGTCAACTACCTTATTGGACATAGACTGGGACGTTGGTGTGAGATACCGTAGACTGGAAGGCGGGCAACGGATAGATAAGTCATAAAATCACTTCTTTTAGTTGAATGGCCATACTAGGGACCAATTATTAACGCTTCACAGACTCTTACTTGAGACAACGTTTGCGGATCTCCATACTGGTTGTGTACTTTCAACCAGCTAGCAGTTTTGGACCCAACGGTTCTTTCAAAAATGGAAGATGTTAATGGCTATGATGTATCTTGGTATGAATATGGGATTCCGCAAAAATAAAAGTAAATAAACTATTTAACACATCTGTATGGAAAGTTTATTTAATAAATGGAATAATTGTATTCCATGTGACTTATAACCCATGTAGGTATGTATTTACATTTTTCTTGCATTTCGACAACCATGGTTCGGGAAACTGTTTAAATAAAGGGCGTGCTGCTTTGTTGCCGATGTTGACCGGGTCGACCGATGAAAACTCAATAGTAAAATTCTTGTCCTCATCATCGGAAGCCTTGAGTTCCAGTCTGGGAGTATTTTTGCATGATTTTCCACTACAGGCTTGGCAAAGGACGGAACATTTCAGCCCAGCTTTATGGCAGCTACATCTGCTGCTGCAACCCTTTTTGCACTTACACGATATTTTGCGTAGAAGCATTTCGGGAACATGATCCATAATAGAAGTAACAGGGTTAAGTCCTTGTTAGTCGAGCTTTTATCCTCAATCAGTAGGATTTTTGTCAACGTCAAACCATTTCTGATCTTGGTGGTAGTACTTGAGAGAATTGTGGCCTGCAGCATCCTCTATGGTGGCAGACGGGCAAGGTTGATGTTTTTCAAAGAGGCAAACGTCTTGTAACGAAGGCGATCCAATGTGTCAATTTTACATACTGTGAGTGCATGGGTAAAAAGTACCGACCTTTGTGACATTTGTGAGGCGATTGTATGAGGTTTTGGAATAGTGGCAGAAGCCACTCTCATCTTTTCTACCGGTACTCTTCTGGAGGAAGAGTAAATACATTTGAAAATACATTTGTTATTTCAGTGCCTAAACGAAGGATAACTTCGTACAGAAGGACGAAAGCTCTACATCTTCTCCTAAAATAACTACTCGATCATATGAAGGGGTTTTAGACGTCTTCTTGCTACAGTCACTTCTACGACCTGATGCTCAAAGGCGTCACAAAGAAGTTTGATCAGGCGTCTTTTATTTTTATCATTAATAATACTTTAATTTGAAGAAGTTGAATAGTGGTGGATTCGTCAAATAATAACTCATAAGAATGAGCAGCGTAGTGCCGAAGTCTCTCCACTGTTTTAGTGCTTCTTGGGTAACAATCAAAAACAATTGAGACGTTCTTGCCAAAGTGATATTTCGCGTAGGTGGTTGAACCCAAAACGACTGTTGCTACTGAACTTATCCGCTGCCAGACCACTTTGTACAGAAGATAACCACCATCTAAAAAGAGGTATTTTTTAGTGTCTATTAGTTTGTAGGAGAAAGGAGAGAAAACAGAATAGAGTGAAGAGTGAGGCCTTTTCGCATGCTCTTTAAACAAAGACAAAGGGAACAGGCCATTTTGTACTTGAAGTATTCCTGTAAATAATTTTCTGACTGAACTACATTATTGTTGGACAGTTTAATAGATTTGTGTATAAATTCAATGTTGCTACTTGGTTTCTCCGGTTGAAAGCTACTTTGTCAAAGGGGTTCACAACGATGAGCTTCACTCCTTCTGTTCCAAGTTGTTGGGCCATGTGTAAATTTATCTCAGGAGTTCCCACTAAACCACTACTGAAAGACATCAGTCAGTAACTTTAAATAGCGGGTGAAGTTTTAACCAGGTTCTGAGTTTATCACATCATGGCTATCTCGAATGATACGAGCAGGCCTCATATCCATATGCTGTTCTCCAGTGGGACAATGGATACGAAAGAAGCTTTCCAATACCTCACATACGTTTATCATTAAACTTATTCCCATTGCCAATCTTGCCAAAACACTGTTGAAGATTGCATGTCTCTCGGTCAACCCATCCTCTGATAGATCGTCAGATCTTATCATAAACCAGACCAAAACTTCTCTGATCAGCTGATCAGGTGTTTTAGGTCAACGTCAACAATATGCAACAGGAGTATAAACTGTTTTTAGTGTTGATAATTATTTCCACACTGGTTTTAACATCCGTTGATCAGTTCTCTATTATCTGCCATTTTTGAAAGAACCGTTGGGTCTATAAGTGCTAGCTGGAGCTCAAATGAGAGCTAATTAAATTATCTTTAATTTACTCTCGTGTATATTTACTTGTGGATGAGTATTTTAAACAATATGACGCAAAATAATTGACCATGACAAAACCTTTTAATTTTTTAAAAAATTTCTATAGTTTTTAAAATACTGTATATTCACTAATAATAGATGTACTGGAGTCAGTATAGTCTCAAAATTTAGCAAATTTTATTCAGTCTAAGAAAGTATAAGGCAACATTTTCTGTCAGAGATATTTAGCATAAACTTTAGGAGATATTTAGCAAAAAGTGAAAAAAGTGTACAATTTTTACGGTTTTTTGGCTACTACGCAGGTAGCACAGGTCTTTCGAAGCTGCAAACTTGGTTTCTTTCTTGTGGTATAGGTCCTAACAACATACTAAAAAACTAGAACTACATGACCTTTTGCATACACGGATGTTTAACTTGACTGGACTATATGGCAATTTTAGTGATACGTGACCGCTTTCAGCATGCGCTGCAACTAATATCCAGCGGTCACGTATCACTAAAATTGCCATATCTCAGTTAATACTCGTCCGATCTTAAAGATTAAGGTGTCGATCGATTTGGTATAAAATTGCCTTAAAAAAGTTATTCTTGTAAAATTTTTGTAAAATCAACGGTTTTCGAGTAATTCAAGAAACAAAATTTTAAACAGCCGCCATTTTGTTTTATGAATTTGAAAAATCGTCATAATTTTTTTGTAGCTTTGTCTAGTTGCCATAAATGTTTATGCAAAGTTTCAACTTCGTATGTTTAACCAATTTTCAGAAAAAAATTAATAAGTGAAAAAAACAAAATGGCAGCTATCTGAGTAACTAAGGACTTCCGGACAATTTAAATATGATATTTAGATATGTTTCTTACCCAGGAACAATGCCCTAAAATATTGGTAGAGAGTTCCGGGACACCCTGTATAATTATGAATAGGCTTAAGTTACCAGAGTAACAGAGATGAAAATAAAAACCTCATTAGATAATGTTGCCCATGCACAGAAGTTTGACCTAACTTATGTCTATAATTAATTGTATTCATATTCAAAGCTTATGTTTAATTTTAAATGCGCCTCAAATGTAAGGCGTTTATAAACCCACAATGATTTGCTATTATGCTAAGGCCTAGTTGCAATATAAAGGTTATATGAAAATCTAATAACATAATACTTTATACAAGGATAGCTAATTATTGTATGTAAACATTTATATTTAAATAATCTGGATTAATGTGATGAGATGGGCCTGGGCTATTTTAAGTACGGTTACAGGTGAACATAAAAATTTATTTCTAAGGAGGTGGTTTTATTGGGCCTGTCTTAATTGAAATTTTTATAATAAAACTTCAAAATATAGTTCACTATTACTTCTGATGGTTTTCAACAAATGTTCTGTGGATCACAATACATTAAAACTGTTCATTTACCTAACTTACTTCTTGTAAAAAATATCTGGTCAATTAGGCCCTATTTTCTACAAAAGCATAAGTTGATAAAGGTTAAATCTTTAAAAATAATTAGTTAGTAAGACAATTTTAATATAGTAAGTTAATTTATAACAAACTAGCAGAGTACCCGTCCTTCGTACGGGGTTGGCGTTTATGTTTAAAATGCTTATTGCAGTTATACTCAAGCTTTGCGTTTGCAATGGGGGAGAAAAAGTTTGATAAATTTTGCTTCTTTAAATTGACTGTATACTAATGTACTGTGTACTAATTGTACTGTATACAAATTGAAGACCATCCTAAAGTTTTTCGTATAGAAGATTGATTTAAAGCTGAAAATGATCTAACAATTATTCTTATTAAGATTACTACACATCTACCATAGCCATAATGTTCTACCACTTCACCTAAACAATAAAGAAAAATAAATTACTACGAATTCACAAAAATTTACACACTAAAAACATAAACATAACTGTAAACAATCCTCCTTTGACAGTTCGCATTGCATAACACAGTTTTTGTTACTGCTTAATTCAAATTAGCTGTTTACATAAATGAAAAAAAAAATATAGTGCTGCACCCTGTTGGAAAATCGTATAACTTTTTAATGCTTTTCCATATCATAGAACCAACTTTTTTAGTTGAAACAGCTGACTAAATGTTTTAATTACCTTTAAATATGAGTACTAATACAGGTTAACATGGGGAACTGTAGCCACTGGGGCGGAGCCCGAAAGGATTATTGAGATAAGAATATGCCTATATGTTAATCGGGAATGTGAGCTATCATCATGCCAAATTTCAGCCCAATCCGTCCAGTGGTTTATGCGTGATTGAACTTCAAACAAACAAACACACAAACTTTCACATTTATAATATTAGTAAGATATGCATTTTTGAATACAGCTTATTAAATATTGTATTAAATTGTTAATTGTTCATATTATTAAAATAAAAAGTTGTATTTTTATTTAGATTTCTTGAAGTTGGTTGTTTTAAAATATAAAGTGGAATAGGGTCGAATATGCTGGTTACAACATTAGTTATATCTTAACTCTGATCTATATTTATTATTCTTAGTGGATATTAAAGGTATAATTAGTTAGCTGATGATCAGGGCTCTAGTAGCATAATGAAATTAACAATTTTGGTTTCTTAAATTGATTGTTAGGGAAACACTGCAGCATTTTTGCTCCAAAACACTTCTTTTAGCAAGGTCCAAGGGAGAAGGAAGCTTCATTGATTGTTACTAAATTCGCAGTTCCAACTTAATGGTTTCATAAAATGTTTTTTTATAATAAAGTTTTATTATTATTTTTTAGTTATGTTAAACAATATAATATAATATAATGTTCATCCCTTGTATCATGTTGACCTATATGAGGAACATTAAACTGAACGTTTAGTATATTTATATGTAACAATTATTTTATTTCAGACAACATCTTTTAATTGTTTTTTTTAGAATTCTTTTCATTTTGTTATTTAAATTTAATAGGTGATAGCCTATATAATTTGTTTATAATAACTAAATTAATCAGTTGGGGGAGGTAAATAGCCTACATATACGAGATTAAATATTCTTTACAGTTTGAGAAATTGTGTTAAATTAAGTGAAGGTGGTGAATTTATATATATTGACTACATTAATTAACAGCTAATAATACTAAGACAACATTTATCATAAACTGTAAGAAAAAGAGTTATGGGACATTAACACATAGCTTATGCAGGTTTATAACAATTGGATTTTAACATTTACTTTGTACCTTCTACGATAATGCTTGATATTGAGCAATAGTCAAATGAGTTATTATGGACATGAAAGGTGTGTAAAAAGCTAGCCTATATATATTTATGTTTAAAAAACAAAATTACCTTGTTGCCATCATAAGCATGACTATAACAAAAAAACAGTCTTAATAAGTGTGTGCTATTGCTACTGAGAATATTTAACTTACAATTTTATTTTATCTTGTTATTGTTAACTCAGTTTTGGTACAGGTACATTCTTGTTTATTAGATTAAATGTATAAAATTAAATATCTGTTGTGCAGGAGAAAATAGGCAATGCTAAAAAAAACTGGTACTGGTGGGGCGAAGACAAAGTATTAACTGTTGTCGACAAGGATGTGATTTTATACTAGGAAAGGATTCACCATCTATTGCTGGTTTAGATGTTCCTGAATCTATGGAAATTAATTTATCCAAGCATTCAGTTCTTGATCAGTCGCCATTAGCAATAAACTTTGAGGAAACACCTGTGACTGTACATTTTGAAGAAGATTCCACCTCCAACAATCCTTCCTAACAAAAATCCTAAGCCAAGTTCCTCAAATTCACACGAGAGTAATTGGAAACCGGGCAAAAAATACACAGGTAAATTTAATATTGTATCTTAATATACGCAGGGATATGAGAAGAATGTCCGTTAATGAGGAGATGATAAAGGACCGAAAAAGATGGCGCAGAGCTGTTGGAGATGCCAAAAACCTGCTCAGGTTTGAGAGGCCAGCTAGGTAAGGTTATCTATATATACATACAGCCATTATTGTAATCACTCCTGTATACTGCATACACAGCTACACTGATTCATTTTCAAGTTTAAAACAGTTCACATTCTTTGTTTTGTCAGCTTTTTAATGTAATTCTTTTATTTTCACCAGGATTCCATTTATATTTGCAATAGCTTAGTCTCTTGTATATTTAAAATATCTGTATGACCAGAGTTTGTATATACCTACTTTTTTCGAATACAAATAATAACTCTCCATTAAAAGACATTTTTTGCATTTCAGTAAGTCTCTTATACCCATGGTAAAAATAAATCAACTATTCATATATGAATACTTAAATAATTACATGACATAATTGATATTAATCGAGTATGCAATAAATAAATGTTTACAGAGAAATACAATTTTGGAGATGAAAAGAATAAACTTCAAATAGAAATACTGAAAATCCAGATCTACAAGACTAAGTTAAAATTATAAAAAGTTGGGCCTCCTATCAAGTGAATTTACAATGGATATTCCTAATGAATGAATGAATTTAATTTTGTATGAACAATGAGAAACCAAGCAATGTCACAAATGCATTATTTTACTTCATTTCCTCTTGGGTTGGCACAACTGGTGCAGAACTGTTGAAAGCTGAGGTAACGTCGTCTTCAATATTTAATGATTTTACAGTTATTTAGACAGTTTTAAAAACATTTCGATAGACTATTTGTCTAGTTTTGTGACTGATTATCTACCGGCGATAACAGCGTGGTCAGTTTCAGTTGGACACACGGTTGGACAGTTTCAGTGCTGTGGACTCTCTTAACCAGTTTGCGTGTTTATTATAAACTGTGACAGTGTAGTGTTGTGTCTATTGTAACGCTCGGTTCCTGGCCACCCGACAGATTTAGGCTGATCACCTAAACATTGATTATTTGTTTGCTGGGTGCGCGCCCCGACAAACCTGTCCACTACCAGAGGGCTTGAGCGCGCACAAGTGTTGCCTGCCAAGGAGTGAGAAAACAAAAAAAAAACATGCTTCAATCCAAATCGTAGTGGAATGGACTAGAGGATGAGTCATCGGAAAAATTACTTAATTTGTAGAATGATTAGGCCTTTTGGTGTGAAGTTTGGAAGAAACAAGACGTTGCCCACGATGACCCTCTTCTACTTCTACTCCGTTGGAGGATTCTATTAGGAAGTGTTTTAATACGAAGAGGTAAGGCAGACAAAAATGTCCTTATATTTATCAATTGTATTCATATTAATTTGTGTTTGATGTTTCTGGTGAATTAAAGTAAAGTTTTAAACGTTAAATTTTGTTGGACAAATTCAGCTAGGCCTAGGCTAGGCTCCTGACCATTCATGCATGGAAGCTAGGAAATCGACGAAAAATGTGAATGTACTGTTTAGTTACTTCCAGGTTGTTAAAGTATTTTGTTTTCTATCAAAATTTAAATCTTAGAATGGGTGAATTAATTATTTTGTGTAACTTTGAAAATGTTTGATGTAACTCAAAACGTGGTCTCTAGTAATGCTCAGGAATGAACTGGAAAAACTGTTACAACAGGTTATGGTTAATTAATCTAGTTCCAATTGCCTAGTAATCACAGTTAGGATTGTCTTAAATTAAATTTTTTAGTTATTATTTATCATTTAATGTGTCAGTCTCTCCATTTAACGTGTATTGTCGTTCATCTATCCTTAAAATAATTTATGTAAATGTTGTATCATGTCATTTTAGCCATATATTTTCCGAACCGATTTTATTAATACGCTATGTGTCTCATTTGGAATTTGCCAATTAAATAGTTGCAATTCACTCTCAAAGTTAACTAGCAGATGTGTTTTCTTTCATGAGGTTAATCTATGGTAGGCCTAGTGCTCAGTCAGTGAAATTATTTCATTTATATCATTTGACTTTCATTCACTCATCATTCATTAAAACTGTAAGTTAGGTTAAATCTCTTTTGAAATCACTTATTTAATTGTATTTGTATCTCAGGGTGAATTTTATTACAGTGTATTCACTTGCCATGTTCTATATTTTCATGTTTATTCTGTGACACTTACCAACAGCCAGATATTTTATGTGGGTTAGGTTAGGTTAGGCCATGTGAACCAAGAGTAGGCCTAGGTTAGGTTAGTTGTTTCTGATTATATAGTTCATTCATACCTTTTGGGATCAGAGCTTCTCATGGTTTTAATTAATATTGTTTGTAATATCTTTTGAATTATACTACTGTTATTTTGCCAGTTAGCCTATTTCAAGACCAAGATTTCTTTTCTACACTTGATTGATATGAATTTATATTGTGGTATTCAGACCTTAAAAACAAATTTGAGCAAATCAAACTTTTAACAAATTGCCTTTTGAAACATTCCTGTTTAATTGTCTTTATTAATTATTATGTTTACTCTCTATTTTATGTACCATACTATAAAATGGTTTCTTCCCTTAGTCGGTTAATGGCCAATGTCGGAGGTCCACGGTCCAGCCGCAGAAGGCTGTTGATGTCTGCGGTCCAGTCAGTGCTCCTGTACGGTGCGGAGGTCTGGGCAGACGCTCTCAATAAGGAGGTATATAGGATGCGGCTCGCCCGAGTGCAGCGTCAGGCAGCACTAAGGGTAGCATCTGCCTATCGAACAGTGTCCGAACCCGCCGTCCTGGTGGTTGCTGGAGTCATCCCCGTCAAACTTTTGGCGGCGGAGAGGAAGGCAATTTATCAGCGCCGTGGGGAGGACCAGGCAAGTATTGAGGAACGCACCCGGACCTTCCAGCTGTGGCAGGAGAGCTGGGAACAGGAGACAAGGGGGCTCTGGACCAGGCGACTGATACAACAGGTCCAACCTTGGGTTAATCGGCGGTGCGGAGAGGTGAACTTCTACCTCACCCAATTTCTGACGGGTCACGGGTTTTTCCGGTCGTACTTGTTCAGGATGGGCAAAGCCGTGTCACCCGATTGCATATACTGCCCAGGCATTCCCGATGACGTGGAACACACTTTCTTCCACTGCCAGCATTGGGAAAGGCCCCGCCTAGAGGCTCAACAGTTCGTAGGACTGCTGTCGGTGGACACGGTCATACCGATGATGATGGAGGGTGAGGACAATTGGACCTGTGTGTCACTTTACATCCAGGGTGTTCTCCGCGCCAAGAAGCTTGACCTCGACCGGGATGCGGTGTAGGTCAAAAAATAAATAATGCCAGAAACGGTGCGAGCCCTGTGGGCTTAGGTCACATGTTGGCCTGACTTGAAGTAATGTGACAAACAATTCCAGGTCTGTGTCCAACAGAGTAGAGGGGGTTTTTTAGTGAGTAGTCTGTGATAAACTCAGGAGTCTCACACTACAGGCTGGCTACCTGTGTGCGTAAAAGCATTTTCCCTCCTCACCCTAAAAAAAAAAAAAAAAAAATTACCATACTATTCATTAAGTACTTTTTAGGGTCTACCCACGGATCTGAACTGTTGAGGGCGAGCCCAGACTACCCAACCTTGGAGAGCTTTGAGGCACCTACCTTGTCGCTGCCCACGTCAACTACCTTATTGGACATAGACTGGGACGTTGGTGTGAGATACCGTAGACTGGAAGGCGGGCAACGGATAGATAAGTCATAAAATCACTTCTTTTAGTTGAATGGCCATACTAGGGACCAATTATTAACGCTTCACAGACTCTTACTTGAGACAACGTTTGCGGATCTCCATACTGGTTGTGTACTTTCAACCAGCTAGCAGTTTTGGACCCAACGGTTCTTTCAAAAATGGAAGATGTTAATGGCTATGATGTATCTTGGTATGAATATGGGATTCCGCAAAAATAAAAGTAAATAAACTATTTAACACATCTGTATGGAAAGTTTATTTAATAAATGGAATAATTGTATTCCATGTGACTTATAACCCATGTAGGTATGTATTTACATTTTTCTTGCATTTCGACAACCATGGTTCGGGAAACTGTTTAAATAAAGGGCGTGCTGCTTTGTTGCCGATGTTGACCGGGTCGACCGATGAAAACTCAATAGTAAAATTCTTGTCCTCATCATCGGAAGCCTTGAGTTCCAGTCTGGGAGTATTTTTGCATGATTTTCCACTACAGGCTTGGCAAAGGACGGAACATTTCAGCCCAGCTTTATGGCAGCTACATCTGCTGCTGCAACCCTTTTTGCACTTACACGATATTTTGCGTAGAAGCATTTCGGGAACATGATCCATAATAGAAGTAACAGGGTTAAGTCCTTGTTAGTCGAGCTTTTATCCTCAATCAGTAGGATTTTTGTCAACGTCAAACCATTTCTGATCTTGGTGGTAGTACTTGAGAGAATTGTGGCCTGCAGCATCCTCTATGGTGGCAGACGGGCAAGGTTGATGTTTTTCAAAGAGGCAAACGTCTTGTAACGAAGGCGATCCAATGTGTCAATTTTACATACTGTGAGTGCATGGGTAAAAAGTACCGACCTTTGTGACATTTGTGAGGCGATTGTATGAGGTTTTGGAATAGTGGCAGAAGCCACTCTCATCTTTTCTACCGGTACTCTTCTGGAGGAAGAGTAAATACATTTGAAAATACATTTGTTATTTCAGTGCCTAAACGAAGGATAACTTCGTACAGAAGGACGAAAGCTCTACATCTTCTCCTAAAATAACTACTCGATCATATGAAGGGGTTTTAGACGTCTTCTTGCTACAGTCACTTCTACGACCTGATGCTCAAAGGCGTCACAAAGAAGTTTGATCAGGCGTCTTTTATTTTTATCATTAATAATACTTTAATTTGAAGAAGTTGAATAGTGGTGGATTCGTCAAATAATAACTCATAAGAATGAGCAGCGTAGTGCCGAAGTCTCTCCACTGTTTTAGTGCTTCTTGGGTAACAATCAAAAACAATTGAGACGTTCTTGCCAAAGTGATATTTCGCGTAGGTGGTTGAACCCAAAACGACTGTTGCTACTGAACTTATCCGCTGCCAGACCACTTTGTACAGAAGATAACCACCATCTAAAAAGAGGTATTTTTTAGTGTCTATTAGTTTGTAGGAGAAAGGAGAGAAAACAGAATAGAGTGAAGAGTGAGGCCTTTTCGCATGCTCTTTAAACAAAGACAAAGGGAACAGGCCATTTTGTACTTGAAGTATTCCTGTAAATAATTTTCTGACTGAACTACATTATTGTTGGACAGTTTAATAGATTTGTGTATAAATTCAATGTTGCTACTTGGTTTCTCCGGTTGAAAGCTACTTTGTCAAAGGGGTTCACAACGATGAGCTTCACTCCTTCTGTTCCAAGTTGTTGGGCCATGTGTAAATTTATCTCAGGAGTTCCCACTAAACCACTACTGAAAGACATCAGTCAGTAACTTTAAATAGCGGGTGAAGTTTTAACCAGGTTCTGAGTTTATCACATCATGGCTATCTCGAATGATACGAGCAGGCCTCATATCCATATGCTGTTCTCCAGTGGGACAATGGATACGAAAGAAGCTTTCCAATACCTCACATACGTTTATCATTAAACTTATTCCCATTGCCAATCTTGCCAAAACACTGTTGAAGATTGCATGTCTCTCGGTCAACCCATCCTCTGATAGATCGTCAGATCTTATCATAAACCAGACCAAAACTTCTCTGATCAGCTGATCAGGTGTTTTAGGTCAACGTCAACAATATGCAACAGGAGTATAAACTGTTTTTAGTGTTGATAATTATTTCCACACTGGTTTTAACATCCGTTGATCAGTTCTCTATTATCTGCCATTTTTGAAAGAACCGTTGGGTCTATAAGTGCTAGCTGGAGCTCAAATGAGAGCTAATTAAATTATCTTTAATTTACTCTCGTGTATATTTACTTGTGGATGAGTATTTTAAACAATATGACGCAAAATAATTGACCATGACAAAACCTTTTAATTTTTTAAAAAATTTCTATAGTTTTTAAAATACTGTATATTCACTAATAATAGATGTACTGGAGTCAGTATAGTCTCAAAATTTAGCAAATTTTATTCAGTCTAAGAAAGTATAAGGCAACATTTTCTGTCAGAGATATTTAGCATAAACTTTAGGAGATATTTAGCAAAAAGTGAAAAAAGTGTACAATTTTTACGGTTTTTTGGCTACTACGCAGGTAGCACAGGTCTTTCGAAGCTGCAAACTTGGTTTCTTTCTTGTGGTATAGGTCCTAACAACATACTAAAAAACTAGAACTACATGACCTTTTGCATACACGGATGTTTAACTTGACTGGACTATATGGCAATTTTAGTGATACGTGACCGCTTTCAGCATGCGCTGCAACTAATATCCAGCGGTCACGTATCACTAAAATTGCCATATCTCAGTTAATACTCGTCCGATCTTAAAGATTAAGGTGTCGATCGATTTGGTATAAAATTGCCTTAAAAAAGTTATTCTTGTAAAATTTTTGTAAAATCAACGGTTTTCGAGTAATTCAAGAAACAAAATTTTAAACAGCCGCCATTTTGTTTTATGAATTTGAAAAATCGTCATAATTTTTTTGTAGCTTTGTCTAGTTGCCATAAATGTTTATGCAAAGTTTCAACTTCGTATGTTTAACCAATTTTCAGAAAAAAATTAATAAGTGAAAAAAACAAAATGGCAGCTATCTGAGTAACTAAGGACTTCCGGACAATTTAAATATGATATTTAGATATGTTTCTTACCCAGGAACAATGCCCTAAAATATTGGTAGAGAGTTCCGGGACACCCTGTATAATTATGAATAGGCTTAAGTTACCAGAGTAACAGAGATGAAAATAAAAACCTCATTAGATAATGTTGCCCATGCACAGAAGTTTGACCTAACTTATGTCTATAATTAATTGTATTCATATTCAAAGCTTATGTTTAATTTTAAATGCGCCTCAAATGTAAGGCGTTTATAAACCCACAATGATTTGCTATTATGCTAAGGCCTAGTTGCAATATAAAGGTTATATGAAAATCTAATAACATAATACTTTATACAAGGATAGCTAATTATTGTATGTAAACATTTATATTTAAATAATCTGGATTAATGTGATGAGATGGGCCTGGGCTATTTTAAGTACGGTTACAGGTGAACATAAAAATTTATTTCTAAGGAGGTGGTTTTATTGGGCCTGTCTTAATTGAAATTTTTATAATAAAACTTCAAAATATAGTTCACTATTACTTCTGATGGTTTTCAACAAATGTTCTGTGGATCACAATACATTAAAACTGTTCATTTACCTAACTTACTTCTTGTAAAAAATATCTGGTCAATTAGGCCCTATTTTCTACAAAAGCATAAGTTGATAAAGGTTAAATCTTTAAAAATAATTAGTTAGTAAGACAATTTTAATATAGTAAGTTAATTTATAACAAACTAGCAGAGTACCCGTCCTTCGTACGGGGTTGGCGTTTATGTTTAAAATGCTTATTGCAGTTATACTCAAGCTTTGCGTTTGCAATGGGGGAGAAAAAGTTTGATAAATTTTGCTTCTTTAAATTGACTGTATACTAATGTACTGTGTACTAATTGTACTGTATACAAATTGAAGACCATCCTAAAGTTTTTCGTATAGAAGATTGATTTAAAGCTGAAAATGATCTAACAATTATTCTTATTAAGATTACTACACATCTACCATAGCCATAATGTTCTACCACTTCACCTAAACAATAAAGAAAAATAAATTACTACGAATTCACAAAAATTTACACACTAAAAACATAAACATAACTGTAAACAATCCTCCTTTGACAGTTCGCATTGCATAACACAGTTTTTGTTACTGCTTAATTCAAATTAGCTGTTTACATAAATGAAAAAAAAAATATAGTGCTGCACCCTGTTGGAAAATCGTATAACTTTTTAATGCTTTTCCATATCATAGAACCAACTTTTTTAGTTGAAACAGCTGACTAAATGTTTTAATTACCTTTAAATATGAGTACTAATACAGGTTAACATGGGGAACTGTAGCCACTGGGGCGGAGCCCGAAAGGATTATTGAGATAAGAATATGCCTATATGTTAATCGGGAATGTGAGCTATCATCATGCCAAATTTCAGCCCAATCCGTCCAGTGGTTTATGCGTGATTGAACTTCAAACAAACAAACACACAAACTTTCACATTTATAATATTAGTAAGATATGCATTTTTGAATACAGCTTATTAAATATTGTATTAAATTATTAATTGTTCATATTATTAAAATAAAAAGTTGTATTTTTATTTAGATTTCTTGAAGTTGGTTGTTTTAAAATATAAAGTGGAATAGGGTCGAATATGCTGGTTACAACATTAGTTATATCTTAACTCTGATCTATATTTATTATTCTTAGTGGATATTAAAGGTATAATTAGTTAGCTGATGATCAGGGCTCTAGTAGCATAATGAAATTAACAATTTTGGTTTCTTAAATTGATTGTTAGGGAAACACTGCAGCATTTTTGCTCCAAAACACTTCTTTTAGCAAGGTCCAAGGGAGAAGGAAGCTTCATTGATTGTTACTAAATTCGCAGTTCCAACTTAATGGTTTCATAAAATGTTTTTTTATAATAAAGTTTTATTATTATTTTTTAGTTATGTTAAACAATATAATATAATATAATGTTCATCCCTTGTATCATGTTGACCTATATGAGGAACATTAAACTGAACGTTTAGTATATTTATATGTAACAATTATTTTATTTCAGACAACATCTTTTAATTGTTTTTTTTAGAATTCTTTTCATTTTGTTATTTAAATTTAATAGGTGATAGCCTATATAATTTGTTTATAATAACTAAATTAATCAGTTGGAGGAGGTAAATAGCCTACATATACGAGATTAAATATTCTTTACAGTTTGAGAAATTGTGTTAAATTAAGTGAAGGTGGTGAATTTATATATATTGACTACATTAATTAACAGCTAATAATACTAAGACAACATTTATCATAAACTGTAAGAAAAAGAGTTATGGGACATTAACACATAGCTTATGCAGGTTTATAACAATTGGATTTTAACATTTACTTTGTACCTTCTACGATAATGCTTGATATTGAGCAATAGTCAAATGAGTTATTATGGACATGAAAGGTGTGTAAAAAGCTAGCCTATATATATTTATGTTTAAAAAACAAAATTACCTTGTTGCCATCATAAGCATGACTATAACAAAAAAACAGTCTTAATAAGTGTGTGCTATTGCTACTGAGAATATTTAACTTACAATTTTATTTTATCTTGTTATTGTTAACTCAGTTTTGGTACAGGTACATTCTTGTTTATTAGATTAAATGTATAAAATTAAATATCTGTTGTGCAGGAGAAAATAGGCAATGCTAAAAAAAACTGGTACTGGTGGGGCGAAGACAAAGTATTAACTGTTGTCGACAAGGATGTGATTTTATACTAGGAAAGGATTCACCATCTATTGCTGGTTTAGATGTTCCTGAATCTATGGAAATTAATTTATCCAAGCATTCAGTTCTTGATCAGTCGCCATTAGCAATAAACTTTGAGGAAACACCTGTGACTGTACATTTTGAAGAAGATTCCACCTCCAACAATCCTTCCTAACAAAAATCCTAAGCCAAGTTCCTCAAATTCACACGAGAGTAATTGGAAACCGGGCAAAAAATACACAGGTAAATTTAATATTGTATCTTAATATACGCAGGGATATGAGAAGAATGTCCGTTAATGAGGAGATGATAAAGGACCGAAAAAGATGGCGCAGAGCTGTTGGAGATGCCAAAAACCTGCTCAGGTTTGAGAGGCCAGCTAGGTAAGGTTATCTATATATACATACAGCCATTATTGTAATCACTCCTGTATACTGCATACACAGCTACACTGATTCATTTTCAAGTTTAAAACAGTTCACATTCTTTGTTTTGTCAGCTTTTTAATGTAATTCTTTTATTTTCACCAGGATTCCATTTATATTTGCAATAGCTTAGTCTCTTGTATATTTAAAATATCTGTATGACCAGAGTTTGTATATACCTACTTTTTTCGAATACAAATAATAACTCTCCATTAAAAGACATTTTTTGCATTTCAGTAAGTCTCTTATACCCATGGTAAAAATAAATCAACTATTCATATATGAATACTTAAATAATTACATGACATAATTGATATTAATCGAGTATGCAATAAATAAATGTTTACAGAGAAATACAATTTTGGAGATGAAAAGAATAAACTTCAAATAGAAATACTGAAAATCCAGATCTACAAGACTAAGTTAAAATTATAAAAAGTTGGGCCTCCTATCAAGTGAATTTACAATGGATATTCCTAATGAATGAATGAATTTAATTTTGTATGAACAATGAGAAACCAAGCAATGTCACAAATGCATTATTTTACTTCATTTCCTCTTGGGTTGGCACAACTGGTGCAGAACTGTTGAAAGCTGAGGTAACGTCGTCTTCAATATTTAATGATTTTACAGTTATTTAGACAGTTTTAAAAACATTTCGATAGACTATTTGTCTAGTTTTGTGACTGATTATCTACCGGCGATAACAGCGTGGTCAGTTTCAGTTGGACACACGGTTGGACAGTTTCAGTGCTGTGGACTCTCTTAACCAGTTTGCGTGTTTATTATAAACTGTGACAGTGTAGTGTTGTGTCTATTGTAACGCTCGGTTCCTGGCCACCCGACAGATTTAGGCTGATCACCTAAACATTGATTATTTGTTTGCTGGGTGCGCGCCCCGACAAACCTGTCCACTACCAGAGGGCTTGAGCGCGCACAAGTGTTGCCTGCCAAGGAGTGAGAAAACAAAAAAAAAACATGCTTCAATCCAAATCGTAGTGGAATGGACTAGAGGATGAGTCATCGGAAAAATTACTTAATTTGTAGAATGATTAGGCCTTTTGGTGTGAAGTTTGGAAGAAACAAGACGTTGCCCACGATGACCCTCTTCTACTTCTACTCCGTTGGAGGATTCTATTAGGAAGTGTTTTAATACGAAGAGGTAAGGCAGACAAAAATGTCCTTATATTTATCAATTGTATTCATATTAATTTGTGTTTGATGTTTCTGGTGAATTAAAGTAAAGTTTTAAACGTTAAATTTTGTTGGACAAATTCAGCTAGGCCTAGGCTAGGCTCCTGACCATTCATGCATGGAAGCTAGGAAATCGACGAAAAATGTGAATGTACTGTTTAGTTACTTCCAGGTTGTTAAAGTATTTTGTTTTCTATCAAAATTTAAATCTTAGAATGGGTGAATTAATTATTTTGTGTAACTTTGAAAATGTTTGATGTAACTCAAAACGTGGTCTCTAGTAATGCTCAGGAATGAACTGAAAAAACTGTTACAACAGGTTATGGTTAATTAATCTAGTTCCAATTGCCTAGTAATCACAGTTAGGTTTGTCTTAAATTAAATTTGTTAGTTATTATTTATCATTTAATGTGTCAGTCTCTCCATTTAACGTGTATTGTCGTTCATCTATCCTTAAAATAATTTATGTAAATGTTGTATCATGTCATTTTAGCCATATATTTTCCGAACCGATTTTATTAATACGCTATGTGTCTCATTTGGAATTTGCCAATTAAATAGTTGCAATTCACTCTCAAAGTTAACTAGCAGATGTGTTTTCTTTCATGAGGTTAATCTATGGTAGGCCTAGTGCTCAGTCAGTGAAATTATTTCATTTATATCATTTGACTTTCATTCACTCATCATTCATTAAAACTGTAAGTTAGGTTAAATCTCTTTTGAAATCACTTATTTAATTGTATTTGTATCTCAGGGTAAATTTTATTACAGTGTATTCACTTGCCATGTTCTATATTTTCATGTTTATTCTGTGACACTTACCAACAGCCAGATATTTTATGTGGGTTAGGTTAGGTTAGGCCATGTGAACCAAGAGTAGGCCTAGGTTAGGTTAGTTGTTTCTGATTATATAGTTCATTCATACCTTTTGGGATCAGAGCTTCTCATGGTTTTAATTAATATTGTTTGTAATATCTTTTGAATTATACTACTGTTATTTTGCCAGTTAGCCTATTTCAAGACCAAGATTTCTTTTCTACACTTGATTGATATGAATTTATATTGTGGTATTCAGACCTTAAAAACAAATTTGAGCAAATCAAACTTTTAACAAATTGCCTTTTGAAACATTCCTGTTTAATTGTCTTTATTAATTATTATGTTTACTCTCTATTTTATGTACCATACTATTCATTAAGTACTTTGTAGGGTCTACCCACGGATCTGAACTGTTGAGGGCGAGCCCAGACTACCCAACCTTGGAGAGCTTTGAGGCACCTACCTTGTCGCTGCCCACGTCAACTACCTTATTGGACATAGACTGGGACGTTGGTGGTAGATACCGTAGACTGGAAGGCGGGCAACGGATAGATAAGTCATAAAATCACTTCTTTTAGTTGAATGGCCATACTAGGGACCAATTATTAACGCTTCACAGACTCTTACTTGAGACAACGTTTGCGGATCTCCATACTGGTTGTGTACTTTCAACCAGCTAGCAGTTTTGGACCCAACGGTTCTTTCAAAAATGGAAGATGTTAATGGCTATGATGTATCTTGGTATGAATATGGGATTCCGCAAAAATAAAAGTAAATAAACTATTTAACACATCTGTATGGAAAGTTTATTTAATAAATGGAATAATTGTATTCCATGTGACTTATAACCCATGTAGGTATGTATTTACATTTTTCTTGCATTTCGACAACCATGGTTCGGGAAACTGTTTAAATAAAGGGCGTGCTGCTTTGTTGCCGATGTTGACCGGGTCGACCGATGAAAACTCAATAGTAAAATTCTTGTCCTCATCATCGGAAGCCTTGAGTTCCAGTCTGGGAGTATTTTTGCATGATTTTCCACTACAGGCTTGGCAAAGGACGGAACATTTCAGCCCAGCTTTATGGCAGCTACATCTGCTGCTGCAACCCTTTTTGCACTTACACGATATTTTGCGTAGAAGCATTTCGGGAACATGATCCATAATAGAAGTAACAGGGTTAAGTCCTTGTTAGTCGAGCTTTTATCCTCAATCAGTAGGATTTTTGTCAACGTCAAACCATTTCTGATCTTGGTGGTAGTACTTGAGAGAATTGTGGCCTGCAGCATCCTCTATGGTGGCAGACGGGCAAGGTTGATGTTTTTCAAAGAGGCAAACGTCTTGTAACGAAGGCGATCCAATGTGTCAATTTTACATACTGTGAGTGCATGGGTAAAAAGTACCGACCTTTGTGACATTTGTGAGGCGATTGTATGAGGTTTTGGAATAGTGGCAGAGGCCACTCTCATCTTTGCTACCGGTACTCTTCTGGAGGAAGGAATACATTTGAAATACATTTTTTAAATACATTTGAAAATACATTTGTTATTTCAGTGCCTAAACGAAGGATAACTTCGTACAGAAGGACGAAAGCTCTACATCTTCTCCTAAAATAACTACTCGATCATATGAAGGGGTTTTAGACGTCTTCTTGCTACAGTCACTTCTACGACCTGATGCTCAAAGGCGTCACAAAGAAGTTTGATCAGGCGTCTTTTATTTTTATCATTAATAATACTTTAATTTGAAGAAGTTGAATAGTGGTGGATTCGTCAAATAATAACTCATAAGAATGAGCAGCGTAGTGCCGAAGTCTCTCCACTGTTTTAGTGCTTCTTGGGTAACAATCAAAAACAATTGAGACGTTCTTGCCAAAGTGATATTTCGCGTAGGTGGTTGAACCCAAAACGACTGTTGCTACTGAACTTATCCGCTGCCAGACCACTTTGTATAGAAGATAACCACCATCTAAAAAGAGGTATTTTTTAGTGTCTATTAGTTTGTAGGAGAAAGGAGAGAAAACAGAATAGAGTGAAGAGTGAGGCCTTTTCGCATGCTCTTTAAACAAAGACAAAGGGAACAGGCCATTTTGTACTTGAAGTATTCCTGTAAATAATTTTCTGACTGAACTACATTATTGTTGGACAGTTTAATAGATTTGTGTATAAATTCAATGTTGCTACTTGGTTTCTCCGGTTGAAAGCTACTTTGTCAAAGGGGTTCACAACGATGAGCTTCACTCCTTCTGTTCCAAGTTGTTGGGCCATGTGTAAATTTATCTCAGGAGTTCCCACTAAACCACTACTGAAAGACATCAGTCAGTAACTTTAAATAGCGGGTGAAGTTTTAACCAGGTTCTGAGTTTATCACATCATGGCTATCTCGAATGATACGAGCAGGCCTCATATCCATATGCTGTTCTCCAGTGGGACAATGGATACGAAAGAAGCTTTCCAATACCTCACATACGTTTATCATTAAACTTATTCCCATTGCCAATCTTGCCAAAACACTGTTGAAGATTGCATGTCTCTCGGTCAACCCATCCTCTGATAGATCGTCAGATCTTATCATAAACCAGACCAAAACTTCTCTGATCAGCTGATCAGGTGTTTTAGGTCAACGTCAACAATATGCAACAGGAGTATAAACTGTTTTTAGTGTTGATAATTATTTCCACACTGGTTTTAACATCCGTTGATCAGTTCTCTATTATCTGCCATTTTTGAAAGAACCGTTGGGTCTATAAGTGCTAGCTGGAGCTCAAATGAGAGCTAATTAAATTATCTTTAATTTACTCTCGTGTATATTTACTTGTGGATGAGTATTTTAAACAATATGACGCAAAATAATTGACCATGACAAAACCTTTTAATTTTTTGAAAAATTTCTATAGTTTTTAAAATACTGTATATTCACTAATAATAGATGTACTGGAGTCAGTATAGTCTCAAAATTTAGCAAATTTTATTCAGTCTAAGAAAGTATAAGGCAACATTTTCTGTCAGAGATATTTAGCATAAACTTTAGGAGATATTTAGCAAAAAGTGAAAAAAGTGTACAATTTTTACGGTTTTTTGGCTACTACGCAGGTAGCACAGGTCTTTCGAAGCTGCAAACTTGGTTTCTTTCTTGTGGTATAGGTCCTAACAACATACTAAAAAACTAGAACTACATGACCTTTTGCATACACGGATGTTTAACTTGACTGGACTATATGGCAATTTTAGTGATACGTGACCGCTTTCAGCATGCGCTGCAACTAATATCCAGCGGTCACGTATCACTAAAATTGCCATATCTCAGTTAATACTCGTCCGATCTTAAAGATTAAGGTGTCAATCGATTTGGTATAAAATTGCCTCAAAAAAGTTATTCTTGTAAAATTTTTGTAAAATCAACGGTTTTCGAGTAATTCAAGAAACAAAATTTTAAACAGCCGCCATTTTGTTTTATGAATTTGAAAAATCGTCATAATTTTTTTGTAGCTTTGTCTAGTTGCCATAAATGTTTATGCAAAGTTTCAACTTCGTATGTTTAACCAATTTTCAGAAAAAAATTAATAAGTGAAAAAAACAAAATGGCAGCTATCTGAGTAACTAAGGACTTCCGGACAATTTAAATATGATATTTAGATATGTTTCTTACCCAGGAACAATGCCCTAAAATATTGGTAGAGAGTTCCGGGACACCCTGTATAATTATGAATAGGCTTAAGTTACCAGAGTAACAGAGATGAAAATAAAAACCTCATTAGATAATGTTGCCCATGCACAGAAGTTTGACCTAACTTATGTCTATAATTAATTGTATTCATATTCAAAGCTTATGTTTAATTTTAAATGCGCCTCAAATGTAAGGCGTTTATAAACCCACAATGATTTGCTATTATGCTAAGGCCTAGTTGCAATATAAAGGTTATATGAAAATCTAATAACATAATACTTTATACAAGGATAGCTAATTATTGTATGTAAACATTTATATTTAAATAATCTGGATTAATGTGATGAGATGGGCCTGGGCTATTTTAAGTACGGTTACAGGTGAACATAAAAATTTATTTCTAAGGAGGTGGTTTTATTGGGCCTGTCTTAATTGAAATTTTTATAATAAAACTTCAAAATATAGTTCACTATTACTTCTGATGGTTTTCAACAAATGTTCTGTGGATCACAATACATTAAAACTGTTCATTTACCTAACTTACTTCTTGTAAAAAATATCTGGTCAATTAGGCCCTATTTTCTACAAAAGCATAAGTTGATAAAGGTTAAATCTTTAATAATAATTAGTTAGTAAGACAATTTTAATATAGTAAGTTAATTTATAACAAACTAGCAGAGTACCCGTCCTTCGTACGGGGTTGGCGTTTATGTTTAAAATGCTTATTGCAGTTATACTCAAGCTTTGCGTTTGCAATGGGGGAGAAAAAGTTTGATAAATTTTGCTTCTTTAAATTGACTGTATACTAATGTACTGTGTACTAATTGTACTGTATACAAATTGAAGACCATCCTAAAGTTTTTCGTATAGAAGATTGATTTAAAGCTGAAAATGATCTAACAATTATTCTTATTAAGATTACTACACATCTACCATAGCCATAATGTTCTACCACTTCACCTAAACAATAAAGAAAAATAAATTACTACGAATTCACAAAAATTTACACACTAAAAACATAAACATAACTGTAAACAATCCTCCTTTGACAGTTCGCATTGCATAACACAGTTTTTGTTACTGCTTAATTCAAATTAGCTGTTTACATAAATGAAAAAAAAAATATAGTGCTGCACCCTGTTGGAAAATCGTATAACTTTTTAATGCTTTTCCATATCATAGAACCAACTTTTTTAGTTGAAACAGCTGACTAAATGTTTTAATTACCTTTAAATATGAATACTAATACAGGTTAACATGGGGAACTGTAGCCACTGGGGCGGAGCCCGAAAGGATTATTGAGATAAGAATATGCCTATATGTTAATCGGGAATGTGAGCTATCATCATGCCAAATTTCAGCCCAATCCGTCCAGTGGTTTATGCGTGATTGAACTTCAAACAAACAAACACACAAACTTTCACATTTATAATATTAGTAAGATATGCATTTTTGAATACAGCTTATTAAATATTGTATTAAATTATTAATTGTTCATATTATTAAAATAAAAAGTTGTATTTTTATTTAGATTTCTTGAAGTTGGTTGTTTTAAAATATAAAGTGGAATAGGGTCGAATATGCTGGTTACAACATTAGTTATATCTTAACTCTGATCTATATTTATTATTCTTAGTGGATATTAAAGGTATAATTAGTTAGCTGATGATCAGGGCTCTAGTAGCATAATGAAATTAACAATTTTGGTTTCTTAAATTGATTGTTAGGGAAACACTGCAGCATTTTTGCTCCAAAACACTTCTTTTAGCAAGGTCCAAGGGAGAAGGAAGCTTCATTGATTGTTACTAAATTCGCAGTTCCAACTTAATGGTTTCATAAAATGTTTTTTTATAATAAAGTTTTATTATTATTTTTTAGTTATGTTAAACAATATAATGTAATATAATGTTCATCCCTTGTATCATGTTGACCTATATGAGGAACATTAAACTGAACGTTTAGTATATTTATATGTAACAATTATTTTATTTCAGACAACATCTTTTAATTGTTTTTTTTTAGAATTCTTTTCATTTTGTTATTTAAATTTAATAGGTGATAGCCTATATAATTTGTTTATAATAACTAAATTAATCAGTTGGGGGAGGTAAATAGCCTACATATACGAGATTAAATATTCTTTACAGTTTGAGAAATTGTGTTAAATTAAGTGAAGGTGGTGAATTTATATATATTGACTACATTAATTAACAGCTAATAATACTAAGACAACATTTATCATAAACTGTAAGAAAAAGAGTTATGGGACATTAACACATAGCTTATGCAGGTTTATAACAATTGGATTTTAACATTTACTTTGTACCTTCTACGATAATGCTTGATATTGAGCAATAGTCAAATGAGTTATTATGGACATGAAAGGTGTGTAAAAAGCTAGCCTATATATATTTATGTTTAAAAAACAAAATTACCTTGTTGCCATCATAAGCATGACTATAACAAAAAACAGTCTTAATAAGTGTGTGCTATTGCTACTGAGAATATTTAACTTACAATTTTATTTTATCTTGTTATTGTTAACTCAGTTTTGGTACAGGTACATTCTTGTTTATTAGATTAAATGTATAAAATTAAATATCTGTTGTGCAGGAAAAAATAGGCAATGCTAAAAAAAACTGGTACTGGTGGGGCGAAGACAAAGTATTAACTGTTGTCGACAAGGATGTGATTTTATACTAGGAAAGGATTCACCATCTATTGCTGGTTTAGATGTTCCTGAATCTATGGAAATTAATTTATCCAAGCATTCAGTTCTTGATCAGTCGCCATTAGCAATAAACTTTGAGGAAACACCTGTGACTGTACATTTTGAAGAAGATTCCACCTCCAACAATCCTTCCTAACAAAAATCCTAAGCCAAGTTCCTCAAATTCACACGAGAGTAATTGGAAACCGGGCAAAAAATACACAGGTAAATTTAATATTGTATCTTAATATACGCAGGGATATGAGAAGAATGTCCGTTAATGAGGAGATGATAAAGGACCGAAAAAGATGGCGCAGAGCTGTTGGAGATGCCAAAAACCTGCTCAGGTTTGAGAGGCCAGCTAGGTAAGGTTATCTATATATACATACAGCCATTATTGTAATCACTCCTGTATACTGCATACACAGCTACACTGATTCATTTTCAAGTTTAAAACAGTTCACATTCTTTGTTTTGTCAGCTTTTTAATGTAATTCTTTTATTTTCACCAGGATTCCATTTATATTTGCAATAGCTTAGTCTCTTGTATATTTAAAATATCTGTATGACCAGAGTTTGTATATACCTACTTTTTTCGAATACAAATAATAACTCTCCATTAAAAGACATTTTTTGCATTTCAGTAAGTCTCTTATACCCATGGTAAAAATAAATCAACTATTCATATATGAATACTTAAATAATTACATGACATAATTGATATTAATCGAGTATGCAATAAATAAATGTTTACAGAGAAATACAATTTTGGAGATGAAAAGAATAAACTTCAAATAGAAATACTGAAAATCCAGATCTACAAGACTAAGTTAAAATTATAAAAAGTTGGGCCTCCTATCAAGTGAATTTACAATGGATATTCCTAATGAATGAATGAATTTAATTTTGTATGAACAATGAGAAACCAAGCAATGTCACAAATGCATTATTTTACTTCATTTCCTCTTGGGTTGGCACAACTGGTGCAGAACTGTTGAAAGCTGAGGTAACGTCGTCTTCAATATTTAATGATTTTACAGTTATTTAGACAGTTTTAAAAACATTTCGATAGACTATTTGTCTAGTTTTGTGACTGATTATCTACCGGCGATAACAGCGTGGTCAGTTTCAGTTGGACACACGGTTGGACAGTTTCAGTGCTGTGGACTCTCTTAACCAGTTTGCGTGTTTATTATAAACTGTGACAGTGTAGTGTTGTGTCTATTGTAACGCTCGGTTCCTGGCCACCCGACAGATTTAGGCTGATCACCTAAACATTGATTATTTGTTTGCTGGGTGCGCGCCCCGACAAACCTGTCCACTACCAGAGGGCTTGAGCGCGCACAAGTGTTGCCTGCCAAGGAGTGAGAAAAAAAAAAAAAAAACATGCTTCAATCCAAATCGTAGTGGAATGGACTAGAGGATGAGTCATCGGAAAAATTACTTAATTTGTAGAATGATTAGGCCTTTTGGTGTGAAGTTTGGAAGAAACAAGACGTTGCCCACGATGACCCTCTTCTACTTCTACTCCGTTGGAGGATTCTATTAGGAAGTGTTTTAATACGAAGAGGTAAGGCAGACAAAAATGTCCTTATATTTATCAATTGTATTCATATTAATTTGTGTTTGATGTTTCTGGTGAATTAAAGTAAAGTTTTAAACGTTAAATTTTGTTGGACAAATTCAGCTAGGCCTAGGCTAGGCTCCTGACCATTCATGCATGGAAGCTAGGAAATCGACGAAAAATGTGAATGTACTGTTTAGTTACTTCCAGGTTGTTAAAGTATTTTGTTTTCTATCAAAATTTAAATCTTAGAATGGGTGAATTAATTATTTTGTGTAACTTTGAAAATGTTTGATGTAACTCAAAACGTGGTCTCTAGTAATGCTCAGGAATGAACTGAAAAAACTGTTACAACAGGTTATGGTTAATTAATCTAGTTCCAATTGCCTAGTAATCACAGTTAGGTTTGTCTTAAATTAAATTTGTTAGTTATTATTTATCATTTAATGTGTCAGTCTCTCCATTTAACGTGTATTGTCGTTCATCTATCCTTAAAATAATTTATGTAAATGTTGTATCATGTCATTTTAGCCATATATTTTCCGAACCGATTTTATTAATACGCTATGTGTCTCATTTGGAATTTGCCAATTAAATAGTTGCAATTCACTCTCAAAGTTAACTAGCAGATGTGTTTTCTTTCATGAGGTTAATCTATGGTAGGCCTAGTGCTCAGTCAGTGAAATTATTTCATTTATATCATTTGACTTTCATTCACTCATCATTCATTAAAACTGTAAGTTAGGTTAAATCTCTTTTGAAATCACTTATTTAATTGTATTTGTATCTCAGGGTAAATTTTATTACAGTGTATTCACTTGCCATGTTCTATATTTTCATGTTTATTCTGTGACACTTACCAACAGCCAGATATTTTATGTGGGTTAGGTTAGGTTAGGCCATGTGAACCAAGAGTAGGCCTAGGTTAGGTTAGTTGTTTCTGATTATATAGTTCATTCATACCTTTTGGGATCAGAGCTTCTCATGGTTTTAATTAATATTGTTTGTAATATCTTTTGAATTATACTACTGTTATTTTGCCAGTTAGCCTATTTCAAGACCAAGATTTCTTTTCTACACTTGATTGATATGAATTTATATTGTGGTATTCAGACCTTAAAAACAAATTTGAGCAAATCAAACTTTTAACAAATTGCCTTTTGAAACATTCCTGTTTAATTGTCTTTATTAATTATTATGTTTACTCTCTATTTTATGTACCATACTATTCATTAAGTACTTTGTAGGGTCTACCCACGGATCTGAACTGTTGAGGGCGAGCCCAGACTACCCAACCTTGGAGAGCTTTGAGGCACCTACCTTGTCGCTGCCCACGTCAACTACCTTATTGGACATAGACTGGGACGTTGGTGGTAGATACCGTAGACTGGAAGGCGGGCAACGGATAGATAAGTCATAAAATCACTTCTTTTAGTTGAATGGCCATACTAGGGACCAATTATTAACGCTTCACAGACTCTTACTTGAGACAACGTTTGCGGATCTCCATACTGGTTGTGTACTTTCAACCAGCTAGCAGTTTTGGACCCAACGGTTCTTTCAAAAATGGAAGATGTTAATGGCTATGATGTATCTTGGTATGAATATGGGATTCCGCAAAAATAAAAGTAAATAAACTATTTAACACATCTGTATGGAAAGTTTATTTAATAAATGGAATAATTGTATTCCATGTGACTTATAACCCATGTAGGTATGTATTTACATTTTTCTTGCATTTCGACAACCATGGTTCGGGAAACTGTTTAAATAAAGGGCGTGCTGCTTTGTTGCCGATGTTGACCGGGTCGACCGATGAAAACTCAATAGTAAAATTCTTGTCCTCATCATCGGAAGCCTTGAGTTCCAGTCTGGGAGTATTTTTGCATGATTTTCCACTACAGGCTTGGCAAAGGACGGAACATTTCAGCCCAGCTTTATGGCAGCTACATCTGCTGCTGCAACCCTTTTTGCACTTACACGATATTTTGCGTAGAAGCATTTCGGGAACATGATCCATAATAGAAGTAACAGGGTTAAGTCCTTGTTAGTCGAGCTTTTATCCTCAATCAGTAGGATTTTTGTCAACGTCAAACCATTTCTGATCTTGGTGGTAGTACTTGAGAGAATTGTGGCCTGCAGCATCCTCTATGGTGGCAGACGGGCAAGGTTGATGTTTTTCAAAGAGGCAAACGTCTTGTAACGAAGGCGATCCAATGTGTCAATTTTACATACTGTGAGTGCATGGGTAAAAAGTACCGACCTTTGTGACATTTGTGAGGCGATTGTATGAGGTTTTGGAATAGTGGCAGAGGCCACTCTCATCTTTGCTACCGGTACTCTTCTGGAGGAAGGAATACATTTGAAATACATTTTTTAAATACATTTGAAAATACATTTGTTATTTCAGTGCCTAAACGAAGGATAACTTCGTACAGAAGGACGAAAGCTCTACATCTTCTCCTAAAATAACTACTCGATCATATGAAGGGGTTTTAGACGTCTTCTTGCTACAGTCACTTCTACGACCTGATGCTCAAAGGCGTCACAAAGAAGTTTGATCAGGCGTCTTTTATTTTTATCATTAATAATACTTTAATTTGAAGAAGTTGAATAGTGGTGGATTCGTCAAATAATAACTCATAAGAATGAGCAGCGTAGTGCCGAAGTCTCTCCACTGTTTTAGTGCTTCTTGGGTAACCATCAAAAACAATTGAGACGTTCTTGCCAAAGTGATATTTCGCGTAGGTGGTTGAACCCAAAACGACTGTTGCTACTGAACTTATCCGCTGCCAGACCACTTTGTACAGAAGATAACCACCATCTAAAAAGAGGTATTTTTTAGTGTCTATTAGTTTGTAGGAGAAAGGAGAGAAAACAGAATAGAGTGAAGAGTGAGGCCTTTTCGCATGCTCTTTAAACAAAGACAAAGGGAACAGGCCATTTTGTACTTGAAGTATTCCTGTAAATAATTTTCTGACTGAACTACATTATTGTTGGACAGTTTAATAGATTTGTGTATAAATTCAATGTTGCTACTTGGTTTCTCCGGTTGAAAGCTACTTTGTCAAAGGGGTTCACAACGATGAGCTTCACTCCTTCTGTTCCAAGTTGTTGGGCCATGTGTAAATTTATCTCAGGAGTTCCCACTAAACCACTACTGAAAGACATCAGTCAGTAACTTTAAATAGCGGGTGAAGTTTTAACCAGGTTCTGAGTTTATCACATCATGGCTATCTCGAATGATACGAGCAGGCCTCATATCCATATGCTGTTCTCCAGTGGGACAATGGATACGAAAGAAGCTTTCCAATACCTCACATACGTTTATCATCAAACTTATTCCCATTGCCAATCTTGCCAAAACACTGTTGAAGATTGCATGTCTCTCGGTCAACCCATCCTCTGATAGATCGTCAGATCTTATCATGAACCAGACCAAAACTTCTCTGATCAGCTGATCAGGTGTTTTAGGTCAACGTCAATAATATGCAACAGGAGTATAAACTGTTTTTAGTGTTGATAATTATTTCCACACTGGTTTTAACATCCGTTGATCAGTTCTCTATTATCTGCCATTTTTGAAAGAACCGTTGGGTCTATAAGTGCTAGCTGGAGCTCAAATGAGAGCTAATTAAAGTATCTTTAATTTACTCTCGTGTATATTTACTTGTGGATGAGTATTTTAAACAATATGACGCAAAATAATTGACCATGACAAAACCTTTTAATTTTTGGAAAAATTTCTATAGTTTTTAAAATACTGTATATTCACTAATAATAGATGTACTGGAGTCAGTATAGTCTCAAAATTTATCAAATTTTATTCAGTCTAAGAAAGTATAAGGCAACATTTTCTGTCAGAGATATTTAGCATAAACTTTAGGAGATATTTAGCAAAAAGTGAAAAAAGTGTACAATTTTTACGGTTTTTTGGCTACTACGCAGGTAGCACAGGTCTTTCGAAGCTGCAAACTTGGTTTCTTTCTTGTGGTATAGGTCCTAACAACATACTAAAAAACTAGAACTACATGACCTTTTGCATACACGGATGTTTAACTTGACTGGACTATATGGCAATTTTAGTGATACGTGACCGCTTTCAGCATGCGCTGCAACTAATATCCAGCGGTCACGTATCACTAAAATTGCCATATCTCAGTTAATACTCGTCCGATCTTAAAGATTAAGGTGTCGATCGATTTGGTATAAAATTGCCTCAAAAAAGTTATTCTTGTAAAATTTTTGTAAAATCAACGGTTTTCGAGTAATTCAAGAAACAAAATTTTAAACAGCCGCCATTTTGTTTTATGAATTTGAAAAATCGTCATAATTTTTTTGTAGCTTTGTCTAGTTGCCATAAATGTTTATGCAAAGTTTCAACTTCGTATGTTTAACCAATTTTCAGAAAAAAATTAATAAGTGAAAAAAACAAAATGGCAGCTATCTGAGTAACTAAGGACTTCCGGACAATTTAAATATGATATTTAGATATGTTTCTTACCCAGGAACAATGCCCTAAAATATTGGTAGAGAGTTCCGGGACACCCTGTATAATTATGAATAGGCTTAAGTTACCAGAGTAACAGAGATGAAAATAAAAACCTCATTAGATAATGTTGCCCATGCACAGAAGTTTGACCTAACTTATGTCTATAATTAATTGTATTCATATTCAAAGCTTATGTTTAATTTTAAATGCGCCTCAAATGTAAGGCGTTTTTAAACCCACAATGATTTGCTATTATGCTTAGGCCTAGTTGCAATATAAAGGTTATATGAAAATCTAATAACATAATACTTTATACAAGGATAGCTAATTATTGTATGTAAACATTTATATATAAATAATCTGGATTAATGTGATGAGATGGGCCTGGGCTATTTTAAGTACGGTTACAGGTGAACATAAAAATTTATTTCTAAGGAGGTGGTTTTATTGGGCCTGTCTTAATTGAAATTTTTATAATAAAACTTCAAAATATAGTTCACTATTACTTCTGATGGTTTTCAACAAATGTTCTGTGGATCACAATACATTAAAACTGTTCATTTACCTAACTTACTTCTTGTAAAAAATATCTGGTCAATTAGGCCCTATTTTCTACATACTAGCATACACGGATGTTTAACTTGACTGGACTATATGGCAATTTTAGTGATACGTGACCGCTTTCAGCATGCGCTGCAACTAATATCCAGCGGTCACGTATCACTAAAATTGCCATATCTCAGTTAATACTCGTCCGATCTTAAAGATTAAGGTGTCGATCGATTTGGTATAAAATTGCCTTAAAAAAGTTATACTTGTAACATTTTTGTAAAATCAACGGTTTTCGAGTAATTCAAGAAACAAAATTTTAAACAGCCGCCATTTTGTTTTATGAATTTAAAATTAAAATTAAATGAAATTAAATTTATTTTGAAAACTTCAAAATATAGTTCACTATTACTTCTGATGGTTTTCAACAAATGTTCTGTGGATCACAATACATTAAAACTGTTCATTTACCTAACTTACTTCTTGTAAAAAATATCTGGTCAATTAGGCCCTATTTTCTACAAAAGCATAAGTTGATAAAGGTTAAATCTTTAATAATAATTAGTTAGTAAGACAATTTTAATATAGTAAGTTAATTTATAACAAACTAGCAGAGTACCCGTCCTTCGTACGGGGTTGGCGTTTATGTTTAAAATGCTTATTGCAGTTATACTCAAGCTTTGCGTTTGCAATGGGGGAGAAAAAGTTTGATAAATTTTGCTTCTTTAAATTGACTGTATACTAATGTACTGTGTACTAATTGTACTGTATACAAATTGAAGACCATCCTAAAGTTTTTCGTATAGAAGATTGATTTAAAGCTGAAAATGATCTAACAATTATTCTTATTAAGATTACTACACATCTACCATAGCCATAATGTTCTACCACTTCACCTAAACAATAAAGAAAAATAAATTACTACGAATTCACAAAAATTTACACACTAAAAACATAAACATAACTGTAAACAATCCTCCTTTGACAGTTCGCATTGCATAACACAGTTTTTGTTACTGCTTAATTCAAATTAGCTGTTTACATAAATAAAAAAAAATATAGTGCTGCACCCTGTTGGAAAATCGTATAACTTTTTAATGCTTTTCCATATCATAGAACCAACTTTTTTAGTTGAAACAGCTGACTAAATGTTTTAATTACCTTTAAATATGAATACTAATACAGGTTAACATGGGGAACTGTAGCCACTGGGGCGGAGCCCGAAAGGATTATTGAGATAAGAATATGCCTATATGTTAATCGGGAATGTGAGCTATCATCATGCCAAATTTCAGCCCAATCCGTCCAGTGGTTTATGCGTGATTGAACTTCAAACAAACAAACACACAAACTTTCACATTTATAATATTAGTAAGATATGCATTTTTGAATACAGCTTATTAAATATTGTATTAAATTATTAATTGTTCATATTATTAAAATAAAAAGTTGTATTTTTATTTAGATTTCTTGAAGTTGGTTGTTTTAAAATATAAAGTGGAATAGGGTCGAATAAGCTGGTTACAACATTAGTTATATCTTAACTCTGATCTATATTTATTATTCTTAGTGGATATTAAAGGTATAATTAGTTAGCTGATGATCAGGGCTCTAGTAGCATAATGAAATTAACAATTTTGGTTTCTTAAATTGATTGTTAGGGAAACACTGCAGCATTTTTGCTCCAAAACACTTCTTTTAGCAAGGTCCAAGGGAGAAGGAAGCTTCATTGATTGTTACTAAATTCGCAGTTCCAACTTAATGGTTTCATAAAATGTTTTTTTATAATAAAGTTTTATTATTATTTTTTAGTTATGTTAAACAATATAATATAATATAATGTTCATCCCTTGTATCATGTTGACCTATATGAGGAACATTAAACTGAACGTTTAGTATATTTATATGTAACAATTATTTTATTTCAGACAACATCTTTTAATTGTTTTTTTTTTTAGAATTCTTTTCATTTTGTTATTTAAATTTAATAGGTGATAGCCTATATAATTTGTTTATAATAACTAAATTAATCAGTTGGGGGAGGTAAATAGCCTACATATACGAGATTAAATATTCTTTACAGTTTGAGAAATTGTGTTAAATTAAGTGAAGGTGGTGAATTTATATATATTGACTACATTAATTAACAGCTAATAATACTAAGACAACATTTATCATAAACTGTAAGAAAAAGAGTTATGGGACATTAACACATAGCTTATGCAGGTTTATAACAATTGGATTTTAACATTTACTTTGTACCTTCTACGATAATGCTTGATATTGAGCAATAGTCAAATGAGTTATTATGGACATGAAAGGTGTGTAAAAAGCTAGCCTATATATATTTATGTTTAAAAAACAAAATTACCTTGTTGCCATCATAAGCATGACTATAACAAAAAACAGTCTTAATAAGTGTGTGCTATTGCTACTGAGAATATTTAACTTACAATTTTATTTTATCTTGTTATTGTTAACTCAGTTTTGGTACAGGTACATTCTTGTTTATTAGATTAAATGTATAAAATTAAATATCTGTTGTGCAGGAGAAAATAGGCAATGCTAAAAAAAACTGGTACTGGTGGGGCGAAGACAAAGTATTAACTGTTGTCGACAAGGATGTGATTTTATACTAGGAAAGGATTCACCATCTATTGCTGGTTTAGATGTTCCTGAATCTATGGAAATTAATTTATCCAAGCATTCAGTTCTTGATCAGTCGCCATTAGCAATAAACTTTGAGGAAACACCTGTGACTGTACATTTTGAAGAAGATTCCACCTCCAACAATCCTTCCTAACAAAAATCCTAAGCCAAGTTCCTCAAATTCACACGAGAGTAATTGGAAACCGGGCAAAAAATACACAGGTAAATTTAATATTGTATCTTAATATACGCAGGGATATGAGAAGAATGTCCGTTAATGAGGAGATGATAAAGGACCGAAAAAGATGGCGCAGAGCTGTTGGAGATGCCAAAAACCTGCTCAGGTTTGAGAGGCCAGCTAGGTAAGGTTATCTATATATACATACAGCCATAATGTAATCACTCCTGTATACTGCATACACAGCTACACTGATTCATTTTCAAGTTTAAAACAGTTCACATTCTTTGTTTTGTCAGCTTTTTAATGTAATTCTTTTATTTTCACCAGGATTCCATTTATATTTGCAATAGCTTAGTCACTTGTATATTTAAAATATCTGTATGACCAGAGTTTGTATATACCTACTTTTTTCGCATACAAATAATAACTCTCCATTAAAAGACATTTTTTGCATTTCAGTAAGTCTCTTATACCCATGGTAAAAATAAATCAACTATTCATATATGAATACTTAAATAATTACATGACATAATTGATATTAATCGAGTATGCAATAAATAAATGTTTACAGAGAAATACAATTTTGGAGATGAAAAGAATAAACTTCAAATAGAAATACTGAAAATCCAGATCTACAAGACTAAGTTAAAATTTAAAAAAGTTGGGCCTCCTATCAAGTGAATTTACAATGGATATTCCTAATGAATGAATGAATTTAATTTTGTATGAACAATGAGAAACCAAGCAATGTCACAAATGCATTATTTTACTTCATTTCCTCTTGGGTTGGCACAACTGGTGCAGAACTGTTGAAAGCTGAGGTAACGTCGTCTTCAATATTTAATGATTTTACAGTTATTTAGACAGTTTTAAAAACATTTCGATAGACTATTTGTCTAGTTTTGTGACTGATTATCTACCGGCGATAACAGCGTGGTCAGTTTCAGTTGGACACACGGTTGGACAGTTTCAGTGCTGTGGACTCTCTTAACCAGTTTGCGTGTTTATTATAAACTGTGACAGTGTAGTGTTGTGTCTATTGTAACGCTCGGTTCCTGGCCACCCGACAGATTTAGGCTGATCACCTAAACATTGATTATTTGTTTGCTGGGTGCGCGCCCCGACAAACCTGTCCACTACCAGAGGGCTTGAGCGCGCACAAGTGTTGCCTGCCAAGGAGTGAGAAAACAAAAAAAAAACATGCTTCAATCCAAATCGTAGTGGAATGGACTAGAGGATGAGTCATCGGAAAAATTACTTAATTTGTAGAATGATTAGGCCTTTTGGTGTGAAGTTTGGAAGAAACAAGACGTTGCCCACGATGACCCTCTTCTACTTCTACTCCGTTGGAGGATTCTATTAGGAAGTGTTTTAATACGAAGAGGTAAGGCAGACAAAAATGTCCTTATATTTATCAATTGTATTCATATTAATTTGTGTTTGATGTTTCTGGTGAATTAAAGTAAAGTTTTAAACGTTAAATTTTGTTGGACAAATTCAGCTAGGCCTAGGCTAGGCTCCTGACCATTCATGCATGGAAGCTAGGAAATCGACGAAAAATGTGAATGTACTGTTTAGTTACTTCCAGGTTGTTAAAGTATTTTGTTTTCTATCAAAATTTAAATCTTAGAATGGGTGAATTAATTATTTTGTGTAACTTTGAAAATGTTTGATGTAACTCAAAACGTGGTCTCTAGTAATGCTCAGGAATGAACTGGAAAAACTGTTACAACAGGTTATGGTTAATTAATCTAGTTCCAATTGCCTAGTAATCACAGTTAGGATTGTCTTAAATTAAATTTGTTAGTTATTATTTATCATTTAATGTGTCAGTCTCTCCATTTAACGTGTATTGTCGTTCATCTATCCTTAAAATAATTTATGTAAATGTTGTATCATGTCATTTTAGCCATATATTTTCCGAACCGATTTTATTAATACGCTATGTGTCTCATTTGGAATTTGCCAATTAAATAGTTGCAATTCACTCTCAAAGTTAACTAGCAGATGTGTTTTCTTTCATGAGGTTAATCTATGGTAGGCCTAGTGCTCAGTCAGTGAAATTATTTCATTTATATCATTTGACTTTCATTCACTCATCATTCATTAAAACTGTAAGTTAGGTTAAATCTCTTTTGAAATCACTTATTTAATTGTATTTGTATCTCAGGGTGAATTTTATTACAGTGTATTCACTTGCCATGTTCTATATTTTCATGTTTATTCTGTGACACTTACCAACAGCCAGATATTTTATGTGGGTTAGGTTAGGTTAGGCCATGTGAACCAAGAGTAGGCCTAGGTTAGGTTAGTTGTTTCTGATTATATAGTTCATTCATACCTTTTGGGATCAGAGCTTCTCATGGTTTTAATTAATATTGTTTGTAATATCTTTTGAATTATACTACTGTTATTTTGCCAGTTAGCCTATTTCAAGACCAAGATTTCTTTTCTACACTTGATTGATATGAATTTATATTGTGGTATTCAGACCTTAAAAACAAATTTGAGCAAATCAAACTTTTAACAAATTGCCTTTTGAAACATTCCTGTTTAATTGTCTTTATTAATTATTATGTTTACTCTCTATTTTATGTACCATACTATAAAATGGTTTCTTCCCTTAGTCGGTTAATGGCCAATGTCGGAGGTCCACGGTCCAGCCGCAGAAGGCTGTTGATGTCTGCGGTCCAGTCAGTGCTCCTGTACGGTGCGGAGGTCTGGGCAGACGCTCTCAATAAGGAGGTATATAGGATGCGGCTCGCCCGAGTGCAGCGTCAGGCAGCACTAAGGGTAGCATCTGCCTATCGAACAGTGTCCGAACCCGCCGTCCTGGTGGTTGCTGGAGTCATCCCCGTCAAACTTTTGGCGGCGGAGAGGAAGGCAATTTATCAGCGCCGTGGGGAGGACCAGGCAAGTATTGAGGAACGCACCCGGACCTTCCAGCTGTGGCAGGAGAGCTGGGAACAGGAGACAAGGGGGCTCTGGACCAGGCGACTGATACAACAGGTCCAACCTTGGGTTAATCGGCGGTGCGGAGAGGTGAACTTCTACCTCACCCAATTTCTGACGGGTCACGGGTTTTTCCGGTCGTACTTGTTCAGGATGGGCAAAGCCGTGTCACCCGATTGCATATACTGCCCAGGCATTCCCGATGACGTGGAACACACTTTCTTCCACTGCCAGCATTGGGAAAGGCCCCGCCTAGAGGCTCAACAGTTCGTAGGACTGCTGTCGGTGGACACGGTCATACCGATGATGATGGAGGGTGAGGACAATTGGACCTGTGTGTCACTTTACATCCAGGGTGTTCTCCGCGCCAAGAAGCTTGACCTCGACCGGGATGCGGTGTAGGTCAAAAAATAAATAATGCCAGAAACGGTGCGAGCCCTGTGGGCTTAGGTCACATGTTGGCCTGACTTGAAGTAATGTGACAAACAATTCCAGGTCTGTGTCCAACAGAGTAGAGGGGGTTTTTTAGTGAGTAGTCTGTGATAAACTCAGGAGTCTCACACTACAGGCTGGCTACCTGTGTGCGTAAAAGCATTTTCCCTCCTCACCCTAAAAAAAAAAAAAAAATGTACCATACTATTCATTAAGTACTTTGTAGGGTCTACCCACGGATCTGAACTGTTGAGGGCGAGCCCAGACTACCCAACCTTGGAGAGCTTTGAGGCACCTACCTTGTCGCTGCCCACGTCAACTACCTTATTGGACATAGACTGGGACGTTGGTGTGAGATACCGTAGACTGGAAGGCGGGCAACGGATAGATAAGTCATAAAATCACTTCTTTTAGTTGAATGGCCATACTAGGGACCAATTATTAACGCTTCACAGACTCTTACTTGAGACAACGTTTGCGTATCTCCATACTGGTTGTGTACTTTCAACCAGCTAGCAGTTTTGGACCCAACGGTTCTTTCAAAAATGGAAGATGTTAATGGCTATGATGTATCTTGGTATGAATATGGGATTCCGCAAAAATAAAAGTAAATAAACTATTTAACACATCTGTATGGAAAGTTTATTTAATAAATGGAATAATTGTATTCCATGTGACTTATAACCCATGTAGGTATGTATTTACATTTTTCTTGCATTTCGACAACCATGGTTCGGGAAACTGTTTAAATAAAGGGCGTGCTGCTTTGTTGCCGATGTTGACCGGGTCGACCGATGAAAACTCAATAGTAAAATTCTTGTCCTCATCATCGGAAGCCTTGAGTTCCAGTCTGGGAGTATTTTTGCATGATTTTCCACTACAGGCTTGGCAAAGGACGGAACATTTCAGCCCAGCTTTATGGCAGCTACATCTGCTGCTGCAACCCTTTTTGCACTTACACGATATTTTGCGTAGAAGCATTTCGGGAACATGATCCATAATAGAAGTAACAGGGTTAAGTCCTTGTTAATCGAGCTTTTATCCTCAATCAGTAGGATTTTTGTCAACGTCAAACCATTTCTGATCTTGGTGGTAGTACTTGAGAGAATTGTGGCCTGCAGCATCCTCTATGGTGGCAGACGGGCAAGGTTGATGTTTTTCAAAGAGGCAAACGTCTTGTAACGAAGGCGATCCAATGTGTCAATTTTACATACTTTGAGTGCATGGGTAAAAAGTACCGACCTTTGTGACATTTGTGAGGCGATTGCATGAGGTTTTGGAATAGTGGCAGAGGCCACTCTCATCTTTGCTACCGGTACTCTTCTGGAGGAAGAGTAAATACATTTGAAAATACATTTGTTATTTCAGTGCCTAAACGAAGGATAACTTCGTACAGAAGGACGAAAGCTCTACATCTTCTCCTAAAATAACTACTCGATCATATGAAGGGGTTTTAGACGTCTTCTTGCTACAGTCACTTCTACGACCTGATGCTCAAAGGCGTCACAAAGAAGTTTGATCAGGCGTCTTTTATTTTTATCATTAATAATACTTTAATTTGAAGAAGTTGAATAGTGGTGGATTCGTCAAATAATAACTCATAAGAATGAGCAGCGTAGTGCCGAAGTCTCTCTACTGTTTTAGTGCTTCTTGGGTAACCATCAAAAACAATTGAGACGTTCTTGCCAAAGTGATATTTCGCGTAGGTGGTTGAACCCAAAACGACTGTTGCTACTGAACTTATCCGCTGCCAGACCACTTTGTACAGAAGATAACCACCATCTAAAAAGAGGTATTTTTTAGTGTCTATTAGTTTGTAGGAGAAAGGAGAGAAAACAGAATAGAGTGAAGAGTGAGGCCTTTTCGCATGCTCTTTAAACAAAGACAAAGGGAACAGGCCATTTTGTACTTGAAGTATTCCTGTAAATAATTTTCTGACTGAACTACATTATTGTTGGACAGTTTAATAGATTTGTGTATAAATTCAATGTTGCTACTTGGTTTCTCCGGTTGAAAGCTACTTTGTCAAAGGGGTTCACAACGATGAGCTTCACTCCTTCTGTTCCAAGTTGTTGGGCCATGTGTAAATTTATCTCAGGAGTTCCCACTAAACCACTACTGAAAGACATCAGTCAGTAACTTTAAATAGCGGGTGAAGTTTTAACCAGGTTCTGAGTTTATCACATCATGGCTATCTCGAATGATACGAGCAGGCCTCATATCCATATGCTGTTCTCCAGTGGGACAATGGATACGAAAGAAGCTTTCCAATACCTCACATACGTTTATCATTAAACTTATTCCCATTGCCAATCTTGCCAAAACACTGTTGAAGATTGCATGTCTCTCGGTCAACCCATCCTCTGATAGATCGTCAGATCTTATCATAAACCAGACCAAAACTTCTCTGATCAGCTGATCAGGTGTTTTAGGTCAACGTCAACAATATGCAACAGGAGTATAAACTGTTTTTAGTGTTGATAATTATTTCCACACTGGTTTTAACATCCGTTGATCAGTTCTCTATTATCTGCCATTTTTGAAAGAACCGTTGGGTCTATAAGTGCTAGCTGGAGCTCAAATGAGAGCTAATTAAATTATCTTTAATTTACTCTCGTGTATATTTACTTGTGGATGAGTATTTTAAACAATATGACGCAAAATAATTGACCATGACAAAACCTTTTAATTTTTTGAAAAATTTCTATAGTTTTTAAAATACTGTATATTCACTAATAATAGATGTACTGGAGTCAGTATAGTCTCAAAGTTTAGCAAATTTTATTCAGTCTAAGAAAGTATAAGGCAACATTTTCTGTCAGAGATATTTAGCATAAACTTTAGGAGATATTTAGCAAAAAGTGAAAAAAGTGTACAATTTTTACGGTTTTTTGGCTACTACGCAGGTAGCACAGGTCTTTCGAAGCTGCAAACTTGGTTTCTTTCTTGTGGTATAGGTCCTAACAACATACTAAAAAACTAGAACTACATGACCTTTTGCATACACGGATGTTTAACTTGACTGGACTATATGGCAATTTTAGTGATACGTGACCGCTTTCAGCATGCGCTGCAACTAATATCCAGCGGTCACGTATCACTAAAATTGCCATATCTCAGTTAATACTCGTCCGATCTTAAAGATTAAGGTGTCGATCGATTTGGTATAAAATTGCCTTAAAAAAGTTATTCTTGTAAAATTTTTGTAAAATCAACGGTTTTCGAGTAATTCAAGAAACAAAATTTTAAACAGCCGCCATTTTGTTTTATGAATTTGAAAAATCGTCATAATTTTTTTGTAGCTTTGTCTAGTTGCCATAAATGTTTATGCAAAGTTTCAACTTCGTATGTTTAACCAATTTTCAGAAAAAAATTAATAAGTGAAAAAAACAAAATGGCAGCTATCTGAGTAACTAAGGACTTCCGGACAATTTAAATATGATATTTAGATATGTTTCTTACCCAGGAACAATGCCCTAAAATATTGGTAGAGAGTTCCGGGACACCCTGTATAATTATGAATAGGCTTAAGTTACCAGAGTAACAGAGATGAAAATAAAAACCTCATTAGATAATGTTGCCCATGCACAGAAGTTTGACCTAACTTATGTCTATAATTAATTGTATTCATATTCAAAGCTTATGTTTAATTTTAAATGCGCCTCAAATGTAAGGCGTTTTTAAACCCACAATGATTTGCTATTATGCTTAGGCCTAGTTGCAATATAAAGGTTATATGAAAATCTAATAACATAATACTTTATACAAGGATAGCTAATTATTGTATGTAAACATTTATATTTAAATAATCTGGATTAATGTGATGAAAAGGGGGGGGGGGGCTATTTTAAGTACGGTTACAGGTGAACATAAAAATTTATTTCTAAGGAGGTGGTTTTATTGGGCCTGTCTTAATTGAAATTTTTTATAATAAAACTTCAAAATATAGTTCACTATTACTTCTGATGGTTTTCAACAAATGTTCTGTGGATCACAATACATTAAAACTGTTCATTTACCTAACTTACTTCTTGTAAAAAATATCTGGTCAATTAGGCCATATTTTCTACATACTAGCATACACGGATGTTTAACTTGACTGGACTATATGGCAATTTTAGTGATACGTGACCGCTTTCAGCATGCGCTGCAACTAATATCCAGCGGTCACGTATCACTAAAATTGCCATATCTCAGTTAATACTCGTCCGATCTTAAAGATTAAGGTGTCGATCGATTTGGTATAAAATTGCCTTAAGGGGATTCGCCACTGAAAATAGGTAAAAATCATGAAAAATTTTAAAAATATTTTTTTACATATCTTTGTACATTGGACCCTATTACATCCAAAAAGTATGATATAATCCATGTATGAATGTTATTATATGTTATAACCAAGGGGTTTTGCTCTTTACGATAGCTACAAGATCATAGGACACCTTCTTATTCAAATGCGGTTATCCGCAACATTGAAATTTCACGTTTTTCAATACAAAATTTGATATATCTTTAGAGCCACTACAGGTACATTGTTGAAATTTTTACTACTTATTCTAGACAGTATTAGGAAAATATTTTGGTAGAATTAGGTATCTAAGTTAATTAGGTACTGAACAATAAAGTTTTTTTCAAACTAATTCTTTTTTCTGAAGAAAAATTATATTTAATGTGTCACAGCAAAAAAAGTATCTGAGATATTATTATGAATCTACCTAAATTTTAAGTTTAGATAACTGTTTTTAAAAAAACACCAAATTTATCAAAATCCATAAAGAACTCTCTTCAGAATATCGATTTTTAAAACCCCTTACAAATTGATCGAAAAAACCTCTATTTTATTTTTTTACCGCCTATAATTTATATTTAGAAGTAAACCAAAATTTTTCCATGTTTTGTTAAACTATACCCTACTAGAAAAAAAATAGTTTCACGACCTTCCTCATTAAATAAAAAAATTCACCCTTTTCAGTGGCGAATCCCCTTAAAAAGTTATACTTGTAAACTTTTTGTAAAATCAACGGTTTTCGAGTAATTCAAGAAACAAAATTTTAAACAGCCGCCATTTTGTTTTATGAATTTAAAATTAAAATTAAATGAAATTAAATTTATTTTGAAAACTTCAAAATATAGTTCACTATTACTTCTGATGGTTTTCAACAAATGTTCTGTGGATCACAATACATTAAAACTGTTCATTTACCTAACTTACTTCTTGTAAAAAATATCTGGTCAATTAGGCCCTATTTTCTACAAAAGCATAAGTTGATAAAGGTTAAATCTTTAATAATAATTAGTTAGTAAGACAATTTTAATATAGTAAGTTAATTTATAACAAACTAGCAGAGTACCCGTCCTTCGTACGGGGTTGGCGTTTATGTTTAAAATGCTTATTGCAGTTATACTCAAGCTTTGCGTTTGCAATGGGGGAGAAAAAGTTTGATAAATTTTGCTTCTTTAAATTGACTGTATACTAATGTACTGTGTACTAATTGTACTGTATACAAATTGAAGACCATCCTAAAGTTTTTCGTATAGAAGATTGATTTAAAGCTGAAAATGATCTAACAATTATTCTTATTAAGATTACTACACATCTACCATAGCCATAATGTTCTACCACTTCACCTAAACAATAAAGAAAAATAAATTACTACGAATTCACAAAAATTTACACACTAAAAACATAAACATAACTGTAAACAATCCTCCTTTGACAGTTCGCATTGCATAACACAGTTTTTGTTACTGCTTAATTCAAATTAGCTGTTTACATAAATAAAAAAAAATATAGTGCTGCACCCTGTTGGAAAATCGTATAACTTTTTAATGCTTTTCCATATCATAGAACCAACTTTTTTAGTTGAAACAGCTGACTAAATGTTTTAATTACCTTTAAATATGAATACTAATACAGGTTAACATGGGGAACTGTAGCCACTGGGGCGGAGCCCGAAAGGATTATTGAGATAAGAATATGCCTATATGTTAATCGGGAATGTGAGCTATCATCATGCCAAATTTCAGCCCAATCCGTCCAGTGGTTTATGCGTGATTGAACTTCAAACAAACAAACACACAAACTTTCACATTTATAATATTAGTAAGATATGCATTTTTGAATACAGCTTATTAAATATTGTATTAAATTATTAATTGTTCATATTATTAAAATAAAAAGTTGTATTTTTATTTAGATTTCTTGAAGTTGGTTGTTTTAAAATATAAAGTGGAATAGGGTCGAATAAGCTGGTTACAACATTAGTTATATCTTAACTCTGATCTATATTTATTATTCTTAGTGGATATTAAAGGTATAATTAGTTAGCTGATGATCAGGGCTCTAGTAGCATAATGAAATTAACAATTTTGGTTTCTTAAATTGATTGTTAGGGAAACACTGCAGCATTTTTGCTCCAAAACACTTCTTTTAGCAAGGTCCAAGGGAGAAGGAAGCTTCATTGATTGTTACTAAATTCGCAGTTCCAACTTAATGGTTTCATAAAATGTTTTTTTATAATAAAGTTTTATTATTATTTTTTAGTTATGTTAAACAATATAATATAATATAATGTTCATCCCTTGTATCATGTTGACCTATTTTATGAGGAACATTAAACTGAACGTTTAGTATATTTATATGTAACAATTATTTTATTTCAGACAACATCTTTTAATTGTTTTTTTTTTTTAGAATTCTTTTCATTTTGTTATTTAAATTTAATAGGTGATAGCCTATAAAATTTGTTTATAATAACTAAATTAATCAGTTGGGGGAGGTAAATAGCCTACATATACGAGATTAAATATTCTTTACAGTTTGAGAAATTGTGTTAAATTAAGTGAAGGTGGTGAATTTATATATATTGACTACATTAATTAACAGCTAATAATACTAAGACAACATTTATCATAAACTGTAAGAAAAAGAGTTATGGGACATTAACACATAGCTTATGCAGGTTTATAACAATTGGATTTTAACATTTACTTTGTACCTTCTACGATAATGCTTGATATTGAGCAATAGTCAAATGAGTTATTATGGACATGAAAGGTGTGTAAAAAGCTAGCCTATATATATTTATGTTTAAAAAACAAAATTACCTTGTTGCCATCATAAGCATGACTATAACAAAAAACAGTCTTAATAAGTGTGTGCTATTGCTACTGAGAATATTTAACTTACAATTTTATTTTATCTTGTTATTGTTAACTCAGTTTTGGTACAGGTACATTCTTGTTTATTAGATTAAATGTATAAAATTAAATATCTGTTGTGCAGGAGAAAATAGGCAATGCTAAAAAAAACTGGTACTGGTGGGGCGAAGACAAAGTATTAACTGTTGTCGACAAGGATGTGATTTTATACTAGGAAAGGATTCACCATCTATTGCTGGTTTAGATGTTCCTGAATCTATGGAAATTAATTTATCCAAGCATTCAGTTCTTGATCAGTCGCCATTAGCAATAAACTTTGAGGAAACACCTGTGACTGTACATTTTGAAGAAGATTCCACCTCCAACAATCCTTCCTAACAAAAATCCTAAGCCAAGTTCCTCAAATTCACACGAGAGTAATTGGAAACCGGGCAAAAAATACACAGGTAAATTTAATATTGTATCTTAATATACGCAGGGATATGAGAAGAATGTCCGTTAATGAGGAGATGATAAAGGACCGAAAAAGATGGCGCAGAGCTGTTGGAGATGCCAAAAACCTGCTCAGGTTTGAGAGGCCAGCTAGGTAAGGTTATCTATATATACATACAGCCATTATTGTAATCACTCCTGTATACTGCATACACAGCTACACTGATTCATTTTCAAGTTTAAAACAGTTCACATTCTTTGTTTTGTCAGCTTTTTAATGTAATTCTTTTATTTTCACCAGGATTCCATTTATATTTGCAATAGCTTAGTCTCTTGTATATTTAAAATATCTGTATGACCAGAGTTTGTATATACCTACTTTTTTCGAATACAAATAATAACTCTCCATTAAAAGACATTTTTTGCATTTCAGTAAGTCTCTTATACCCATGGTAAAAATAAATCAACTATTCATATATGAATACTTAAATAATTACATGACATAATTGATATTAATCGAGTATGCAATAAATAAATGTTTACAGAGAAATACAATTTTGGAGATGAAAAGAATAAACTTCAAATAGAAATACTGAAAATCCAGATCTACAAGACTAAGTTAAAATTATAAAAAGTTGGGCCTCCTATCAAGTGAATTTACAATGGATATTCCTAATGAATGAATGAATTTAATTTTGTATGAACAATGAGAAACCAAGCAATGTCACAAATGCATTATTTTACTTCATTTCCTCTTGGGTTGGCACAACTGGTGCAGAACTGTTGAAAGCTGAGGTAACGTCGTCTTCAATATTTAATGATTTTACAGTTATTTAGACAGTTTTAAAAACATTTCGATAGACTATTTGTCTAGTTTTGTGACTGATTATCTACCGGCGATAACAGCGTGGTCAGTTTCAGTTGGACACACGGTTGGACAGTTTCAGTGCTGTGGACTCTCTTAACCAGTTTGCGTGTTTATTATAAACTGTGACAGTGTAGTGTTGTGTCTATTGTAACGCTCGGTTCCTGGCCACCCGACAGATTTAGGCTGATCACCTAAACATTGATTATTTGTTTGCTGGGTGCGCGCCCCGACAAACCTGTCCACTACCAGAGGGCTTGAGCGCGCACAAGTGTTGCCTGCCAAGGAGTGAGAAAACAAAAAAAAAAACATGCTTCAATCCAAATCGTAGTGGAATGGACTAGAGGATGAGTCATCGGAAAAATTACTTAATTTGTAGAATGATTAGGCCTTTTGGTGTGAAGTTTGGAAGAAACAAGACGTTGCCCACGATGACCCTCTTCTACTTCTACTCCGTTGGAGGATTCTATTAGGAAGTGTTTTAATACGAAGAGGTAAGGCAGACAAAAATGTCCTTATATTTATCAATTGTATTCATATTAATTTGTGTTTGATGTTTCTGGTGAATTAAAGTAAAGTTTTAAACGTTAAATTTTGTTGGACAAATTCAGCTAGGCCTAGGCTAGGCTCCTGACCATTCATGCATGGAAGCTAGGAAATCGACGAAAAATGTGAATGTACTGTTTAGTTACTTCCAGGTTGTTAAAGTATTTTGTTTTCTATCAAAATTTAAATCTTAGAATGGGTGAATTAATTATTTTGTGTAACTTTGAAAATGTTTGATGTAACTCAAAACGTGGTCTCTAGTAATGCTCAGGAATGAACTGGAAAAACTGTTACAACAGGTTATGGTTAATTAATCTAGTTCCAATTGCCTAGTAATCACAGTTAGGATTGTCTTAAATTAAATTTTTTAGTTATTATTTATCATTTAATGTGTCAGTCTCTCCATTTAACGTGTATTGTCGTTCATCTATCCTTAAAATAATTTATGTAAATGTTGTATCATGTCATTTTAGCCATATATTTTCCGAACCGATTTTATTAATACGCTATGTGTCTCATTTGGAATTTGCCAATTAAATAGTTGCAATTCACTCTCAAAGTTAACTAGCAGATGTGTTTTCTTTCATGAGGTTAATCTATGGTAGGCCTAGTGCTCAGTCAGTGAAATTATTTCATTTATATCATTTGACTTTCATTCACTCATCATTCATTAAAACTGTAAGTTAGGTTAAATCTCTTTTGAAATCACTTATTTAATTGTATTTGTATCTCAGGGTAAATTTTATTACAGTGTATTCACTTGCCATGTTCTATATTTTCATGTTTATTCTGTGACACTTACCAACAGCCAGATATTTTATGTGGGTTAGGTTAGGTTAGGCCATGTGAACCAAGAGTAGGCCTAGGTTAGGTTAGTTGTTTCTGATTATATAGTTCATTCATACCTTTTGGGATCAGAGCTTCTCATGGTTTTAATTAATATTGTTTGTAATATCTTTTGAATTATACTACTGTTATTTTGCCAGTTAGCCTATTTCAAGACCAAGATTTCTTTTCTACACTTGATTGATATGAATTTATATTGTGGTATTCAGACCTTAAAAACAAATTTGAGCAAATCAAACTTTTAACAAATTGCCTTTTGAAACATTCCTGTTTAATTGTCTTTATTAATTATTATGTTTACTCTCTATTTTATGTACCATACTATTCATTAAGTACTTTGTAGGGTCTACCCACGGATCTGAACTGTTGAGGGCGAGCCCAGACTACCCAACCTTGGAGAGCTTTGAGGCACCTACCTTGTCGCTGCCCACGTCAACTACCTTATTGGACATAGACTGGGACGTTGGTGGTAGATACCGTAGACTGGAAGGCGGGCAACGGATAGATAAGTCATAAAATCACTTCTTTTAGTTGAATGGCCATACTAGGGACCAATTATTAACGCTTCACAGACTCTTACTTGAGACAACGTTTGCGGATCTCCATACTGGTTGTGTACTTTCAACCAGCTAGCAGTTTTGGACCCAACGGTTCTTTCAAAAATGGAAGATGTTAATGGCTATGATGTATCTTGGTATGAATATGGGATTCCGCAAAAATAAAAGTAAATAAACTATTTAACACATCTGTATGGAAAGTTTATTTAATAAATGGAATAATTGTATTCCATGTGACTTATAACCCATGTAGGTATGTATTTACATTTTTCTTGCATTTCGACAACCATGGTTCGGGAAACTGTTTAAATAAAGGGCGTGCTGCTTTGTTGCCGATGTTGACCGGGTCGACCGATGAAAACTCAATAGTAAAATTCTTGTCCTCATCATCGGAAGCCTTGAGTTCCAGTCTGGGAGTATTTTTGCATGATTTTCCACTACAGGCTTGGCAAAGGACGGAACATTTCAGCCCAGCTTTATGGCAGCTACATCTGCTGCTGCAACCCTTTTTGCACTTACACGATATTTTGCGTAGAAGCATTTCGGGAACATGATCCATAATAGAAGTAACAGGGTTAAGTCCTTGTTAGTCGAGCTTTTATCCTCAATCAGTAGGATTTTTGTCAACGTCAAACCATTTCTGATCTTGGTGGTAGTACTTGAGAGAATTGTGGCCTGCAGCATCCTCTATGGTGGCAGACGGGCAAGGTTGATGTTTTTCAAAGAGGCAAACGTCTTGTAACGAAGGCGATCCAATGTGTCAATTTTACATACTGTGAGTGCATGGGTAAAAAGTACCGACCTTTGTGACATTTGTGAGGCGATTGTATGAGGTTTTGGAATAGTGGCAGAGGCCACTCTCATCTTTGCTACCGGTACTCTTCTGGAGGAAGGAATACATTTGAAATACATTTTTTAAATACATTTGAAAATACATTTGTTATTTCAGTGCCTAAACGAAGGATAACTTCGTACAGAAGGACGAAAGCTCTACATCTTCTCCTAAAATAACTACTCGATCATATGAAGGGGTTTTAGACGTCTTCTTGCTACAGTCACTTCTACGACCTGATGCTCAAAGGCGTCACAAAGAAGTTTGATCAGGCGTCTTTTATTTTTATCATTAATAATACTTTAATTTGAAGAAGTTGAATAGTGGTGGATTCGTCAAATAATAACTCATAAGAATGAGCAGCGTAGTGCCGAAGTCTCTCCACTGTTTTAGTGCTTCTTGGGTAACCATCAAAAACAATTGAGACGTTCTTGCCAAAGTGATATTTCGCGTAGGTGGTTGAACCCAAAACGACTGTTGCTACTGAACTTATCCGCTGCCAGACCACTTTGTACAGAAGATAACCACCATCTAAAAAGAGGTATTTTTTAGTGTCTATTAGTTTGTAGGAGAAAGGAGAGAAAACAGAATAGAGTGAAGAGTGAGGCCTTTTCGCATGCTCTTTAAACAAAGACAAAGGGAACAGGCCATTTTGTACTTGAAGTATTCCTGTAAATAATTTTCTGACTGAACTACATTATTGTTGGACAGTTTAATAGATTTGTGTATAAATTCAATGTTGCTACTTGGTTTCTCCGGTTGAAAGCTACTTTGTCAAAGGGGTTCACAACGATGAGCTTCACTCCTTCTGTTCCAAGTTGTTGGGCCATGTGTAAATTTATCTCAGGAGTTCCCACTAAACCACTACTGAAAGACATCAGTCAGTAACTTTAAATAGCGGGTGAAGTTTTAACCAGGTTCTGAGTTTATCACATCATGGCTATCTCGAATGATACGAGCAGGCCTCATATCCATATGCTGTTCTCCAGTGGGACAATGGATACGAAAGAAGCTTTCCAATACCTCACATACGTTTATCATCAAACTTATTCCCATTGCCAATCTTGCCAAAACACTGTTGAAGATTGCATGTCTCTCGGTCAACCCATCCTCTGATAGATCGTCAGATCTTATCATGAACCAGACCAAAACTTCTCTGATCAGCTGATCAGGTGTTTTAGGTCAACGTCAATAATATGCAACAGGAGTATAAACTGTTTTTAGTGTTGATAATTATTTCCACACTGGTTTTAACATCCGTTGATCAGTTCTCTATTATCTGCCATTTTTGAAAGAACCGTTGGGTCTATAAGTGCTAGCTGGAGCTCAAATGAGAGCTAATTAAATTATCTTTAATTTACTCTCGTGTATATTTACTTGTGGATGAGTATTTTAAACAATATGACGCAAAATAATTGACCATGACAAAACCTTTTAATTTTTGGAAAAATTTCTATAGTTTTTAAAATACTGTATATTCACTAATAATAGATGTACTGGAGTCAGTATAGTCTCAAAATTTATCAAATTTTATTCAGTCTAAGAAAGTATAAGGCAACATTTTCTGTCAGAGATATTTAGCATAAACTTTAGGAGATATTTAGCAAAAAGTGAAAAAAGTGTACAATTTTTACGGTTTTTTGGCTACTACGCAGGTAGCACAGGTCTTTCGAAGCTGCAAACTTGGTTTCTTTCTTGTGGTATAGGTCCTAACAACATACTAAAAAACTAGAACTACATGACCTTTTGCATACACGGATGTTTAACTTGACTGGACTATATGGCAATTTTAGTGATACGTGACCGCTTTCAGCATGCGCTGCAACTAATATCCAGCGGTCACGTATCACTAAAATTGCCATATCTCAGTTAATACTCGTCCGATCTTAAAGATTAAGGTGTCGATCGATTTGGTATAAAATTGCCTCAAAAAAGTTATTCTTGTAAAATTTTTGTAAAATCAACGGTTTTCGAGTAATTCAAGAAACAAAATTTTAAACAGCCGCCATTTTGTTTTATGAATTTGAAAAATCGTCATAATTTTTTTGTAGCTTTGTCTAGTTGCCATAAATGTTTATGCAAAGTTTCAACTTCGTATGTTTAACCAATTTTCAGAAAAAAATTAATAAGTGAAAAAAACAAAATGGCAGCTATCTGAGTAACTAAGGACTTCCGGACAATTTAAATATGATATTTAGATATGTTTCTTACCCAGGAACAATGCCCTAAAATATTGGTAGAGAGTTCCGGGACACCCTGTATAATTATGAATAGGCTTAAGTTACCAGAGTAACAGAGATGAAAATAAAAACCTCATTAGATAATGTTGCCCATGCACAGAAGTTTGACCTAACTTATGTCTATAATTAATTGTATTCATATTCAAAGCTTATGTTTAATTTTAAATGCGCCTCAAATGTAAGGCGTTTTTAAACCCACAATGATTTGCTATTATGCTTAGGCCTAGTTGCAATATAAAGGTTATATGAAAATCTAATAACATAATACTTTATACAAGGATAGCTAATTATTGTATGTAAACATTTATATATAAATAATCTGGATTAATGTGATGAGATGGGCCTGGGCTATTTTAAGTACGGTTACAGGTGAACATAAAAATTTATTTCCAAGGAGGTGGTTTTATTGGGCCTGTCTTAATTGAAATTTTTATAATAAAACTTCAAAATATAGTTCACTATTACTTCTGATGGTTTTCAACAAATGTTCTGTGGATCACAATACATTAAAACTGTTCATTTACCTAACTTACTTCTTGTAAAAAATATCTGGTCAATTAGGCCCTATTTTCTACATACTAGCATACACGGATGTTTAACTTGACTGGACTATATGGCAATTTTAGTGATACGTGACCGCTTTCAGCATGCGCTGCAACTAATATCCAGCGGTCACGTATCACTAAAATTGCCATATCTCAGTTAATACTCGTCCGATCTTAAAGATTAAGGTGTCGATCGATTTGGTATAAAATTGCCTTAAAAAAGTTATACTTGTAAAATTTTTGTAAAATCAACGGTTTTCGAGTAATTCAAGAAACAAAATTTTAAACAGCCGCCATTTTGTTTTATGAATTTAAAATTAAAATTAAATGAAATTAAATTTATTTTGAAAACTTCAAAATATAGTTCACTATTACTTCTGATGGTTTTCAACAAATGTTCTGTGGATCACAATACATTAAAACTGTTCATTTACCTAACTTACTTCTTGTAAAAAATATCTGGTCAATTAGGCCCTATTTTCTACAAAAGCATAAGTTGATAAAGGTTAAATCTTTAATAATAATTAGTTAGTAAGACAATTTTAATATAGTAAGTTAATTTATAACAAACTAGCAGAGTACCCGTCCTTCGTACGGGGTTGGCGTTTATGTTTAAAATGCTTATTGCAGTTATACTCAAGCTTTGCGTTTGCAATGGGGGAGAAAAAGTTTGATAAATTTTGCTTCTTTAAATTGACTGTATACTAATGTACTGTGTACTAATTGTACTGTATACAAATTGAAGACCATCCTAAAGTTTTTCGTATAGAAGATTGATTTAAAGCTGAAAATGATCTAACAATTATTCTTATTAAGATTACTACACATCTACCATAGCCATAATGTTCTACCACTTCACCTAAACAATAAAGAAAAATAAATTACTACGAATTCACAAAAATTTACACACTAAAAACATAAACATAACTGTAAACAATCCTCCTTTGACAGTTCGCATTGCATAACACAGTTTTTGTTACTGCTTAATTCAAATTAGCTGTTTACATAAATAAAAAAAAATATAGTGCTGCACCCTGTTGGAAAATCGTATAACTTTTTAATGCTTTTCCATATCATAGAACCAACTTTTTTAGTTGAAACAGCTGACTAAATGTTTTAATTACCTTTAAATATGAATACTAATACAGGTTAACATGGGGAACTGTAGCCACTGGGGCGGAGCCCGAAAGGATTATTGAGATAAGAATATGCCTATATGTTAATCGGGAATGTGAGCTATCATCATGCCAAATTTCAGCCCAATCCGTCCAGTGGTTTATGCGTGATTGAACTTCAAACAAACAAACACACAAACTTTCACATTTATAATATTAGTAAGATATGCATTTTTGAATACAGCTTATTAAATATTGTATTAAATTATTAATTGTTCATATTATTAAAATAAAAAGTTGTATTTTTATTTAGATTTCTTGAAGTTGGTTGTTTTAAAATATAAAGTGGAATAGGGTCGAATAAGCTGGTTACAACATTAGTTATATCTTAACTCTGATCTATATTTATTATTCTTAGTGGATATTAAAGGTATAATTAGTTAGCTGATGATCAGGGCTCTAGTAGCATAATGAAATTAACAATTTTGGTTTCTTAAATTGATTGTTAGGGAAACACTGCAGCATTTTTGCTCCAAAACACTTCTTTTAGCAAGGTCCAAGGGAGAAGGAAGCTTCATTGATTGTTACTAAATTCGCAGTTCCAACTTAATGGTTTCATAAAATGTTTTTTTATAATAAAGTTTTATTATTATTTTTTAGTTATGTTAAACAATATAATATAATATAATGTTCATCCCTTGTATCATGTTGACCTATATGAGGAACATTAAACTGAACGTTTAGTATATTTATATGTAACAATTATTTTATTTCAGACAACATCTTTTAATTGTTTTTTTTTTTAGAATTCTTTTCATTTTGTTATTTAAATTTAATAGGTGATAGCCTATATAATTTGTTTATAATAACTAAATTAATCAGTTGGGGGAGGTAAATAGCCTACATATACGAGATTAAATATTCTTTACAGTTTGAGAAATTGTGTTAAATTAAGTGAAGGTGGTGAATTTATATATATTGACTACATTAATTAACAGCTAATAATACTAAGACAACATTTATCATAAACTGTAAGAAAAAGAGTTATGGGACATTAACACATAGCTTATGCAGGTTTATAACAATTGGATTTTAACATTTACTTTGTACCTTCTACGATAATGCTTGATATTGAGCAATAGTCAAATGAGTTATTATGGACATGAAAGGTGTGTAAAAAGCTAGCCTATATATATTTATGTTTAAAAAACAAAATTACCTTGTTGCCATCATAAGCATGACTATAACAAAAAACAGTCTTAATAAGTGTGTGCTATTGCTACTGAGAATATTTAACTTACAATTTTATTTTATCTTGTTATTGTTAACTCAGTTTTGGTACAGGTACATTCTTGTTTATTAGATTAAATGTATAAAATTAAATATCTGTTGTGCAGGAGAAAATAGGCAATGCTAAAAAAAACTGGTACTGGTGGGGCGAAGACAAAGTATTAACTGTTGTCGACAAGGATGTGATTTTATACTAGGAAAGGATTCACCATCTATTGCTGGTTTAGATGTTCCTGAATCTATGGAAATTAATTTATCCAAGCATTCAGTTCTTGATCAGTCGCCATTAGCAATAAACTTTGAGGAAACACCTGTGACTGTACATTTTGAAGAAGATTCCACCTCCAACAATCCTTCCTAACAAAAATCCTAAGCCAAGTTCCTCAAATTCACACGAGAGTAATTGGAAACCGGGCAAAAAATACACAGGTAAATTTAATATTGTATCTTAATATACGCAGGGATATGAGAAGAATGTCCGTTAATGAGGAGATGATAAAGGACCGAAAAAGATGGCGCAGAGCTGTTGGAGATGCCAAAAACCTGCTCAGGTTTGAGAGGCCAGCTAGGTAAGGTTATCTATATATACATACAGCCATAATGTAATCACTCCTGTATACTGCATACACAGCTACACTGATTCATTTTCAAGTTTAAAACAGTTCACATTCTTTGTTTTGTCAGCTTTTTAATGTAATTCTTTTATTTTCACCAGGATTCCATTTATATTTGCAATAGCTTAGTCACTTGTATATTTAAAATATCTGTATGACCAGAGTTTGTATATACCTACTTTTTTCGCATACAAATAATAACTCTCCATTAAAAGACATTTTTTGCATTTCAGTAAGTCTCTTATACCCATGGTAAAAATAAATCAACTATTCATATATGAATACTTAAATAATTACATGACATAATTGATATTAATCGAGTATGCAATAAATAAATGTTTACAGAGAAATACAATTTTGGAGATGAAAAGAATAAACTTCAAATAGAAATACTGAAAATCCAGATCTACAAGACTAAGTTAAAATTATAAAAAGTTGGGCCTCCTATCAAGTGAATTTACAATGGATATTCCTAATGAATGAATGAATTTAATTTTGTATGAACAATGAGAAACCAAGCAATGTCACAAATGCATTATTTTACTTCATTTCCTCTTGGGTTGGCACAACTGGTGCAGAACTGTTGAAAGCTGAGGTAACGTCGTCTTCAATATTTAATGATTTTACAGTTATTTAGACAGTTTTAAAAACATTTCGATAGACTATTTGTCTAGTTTTGTGACTGATTATCTACCGGCGATAACAGCGTGGTCAGTTTCAGTTGGACACACGGTTGGACAGTTTCAGTGCTGTGGACTCTCTTAACCAGTTTGCGTGTTTATTATAAACTGTGACAGTGTAGTGTTGTGTCTATTGTAACGCTCGGTTCCTGGCCACCCGACAGATTTAGGCTGATCACCTAAACATTGATTATTTGTTTGCTGGGTGCGCGCCCCGACAAACCTGTCCACTACCAGAGGGCTTGAGCGCGCACAAGTGTTGCCTGCCAAGGAGTGAGAAAACAAAAAAAAAACATGCTTCAATCCAAATCGTAGTGGAATGGACTAGAGGATGAGTCATCGGAAAAATTACTTAATTTGTAGAATGATTAGGCCTTTTGGTGTGAAGTTTGGAAGAAACAAGACGTTGCCCACGATGACCCTCTTCTACTTCTACTCCGTTGGAGGATTCTATTAGGAAGTGTTTTAATACGAAGAGGTAAGGCAGACAAAAATGTCCTTATATTTATCAATTGTATTCATATTAATTTGTGTTTGATGTTTCTGGTGAATTAAAGTAAAGTTTTAAACGTTAAATTTTGTTGGACAAATTCAGCTAGGCCTAGGCTAGGCTCCTGACCATTCATGCATGGAAGCTAGGAAATCGACGAAAAATGTGAATGTACTGTTTAGTTACTTCCAGGTTGTTAAAGTATTTTGTTTTCTATCAAAATTTAAATCTTAGAATGGGTGAATTAATTATTTTGTGTAACTTTGAAAATGTTTGATGTAACTCAAAACGTGGTCTCTAGTAATGCTCAGGAATGAACTGGAAAAACTGTTACAACAGGTTATGGTTAATTAATCTAGTTCCAATTGCCTAGTAATCACAGTTAGGTTTGTCTTAAATTAAATTTGTTAGTTATTATTTATCATTTAATGTGTCAGTCTCTCCATTTAACGTGTATTGTCGTTCATCTATCCTTAAAATAATTTATGTAAATGTTGTATCATGTCATTTTAGCCATATATTTTCAGAACCGATTTTATTAATACGCTATGTGTCTCATTTGGAATTTGCCAATTAAATAGTTGCAATTCACTCTCAAAGTTAACTAGCAGATGTGTTTTCTTTCATGAGGTTAATCTATGGTAGGCCTAGTGCTCAGTCAGTGAAATTATTTCATTTATATCATTTGACTTTCATTCACTCATCATTCATTAAAACTGTAAGTTAGGTTAAATCTCTTTTGAAATCACTTATTTAATTGTATTTGTATCTCAGGGTGAATTTTATTACAGTGTATTCACTTGCCATGTTCTATATTTTCATGTTTATTCTGTGACACTTACCAACAGCCAGATATTTTATGTGGGTTAGGTTAGGTTAGGCCATGTGAACCAAGAGTAGGCCTAGGTTAGGTTAGTTGTTTCTGATTATATAGTTCATTCATACCTTTTGGGATCAGAGCTTCTCATGGTTTTAATTAATATTGTTTGTAATATCTTTTGAATTATACTACTGTTATTTTGCCAGTTAGCCTATTTCAAGACCAAGATTTCTTTTCTACACTTGATTGATATGAATTTATATTGTGGTATTCAGACCTTAAAAACAAATTTGAGCAAATCAAACTTTTAACAAATTGCCTTTTGAAACATTCCTGTTTAATTGTCTTTATTAATTATTATGTTTACTCTCTATTTTATGTACCATACTATAAAATGGTTTCTTCCCTTAGTCGGTTAATGGCCAATGTCGGAGGTCCACGGTCCAGCCGCAGAAGGCTGTTGATGTCTGCGGTCCAGTCAGTGCTCCTGTACGGTGCGGAGGTCTGGGCAGACGCTCTCAATAAGGAGGTATATAGGATGCGGCTCGCCCGAGTGCAGCGTCAGGCAGCACTAAGGGTAGCATCTGCCTATCGAACAGTGTCCGAACCCGCCGTCCTGGTGGTTGCTGGAGTCATCCCCGTCAAACTTTTGGCGGCGGAGAGGAAGGCAATTTATCAGCGCCGTGGGGAGGACCAGGCAAGTATTGAGGAACGCACCCGGACCTTCCAGCTGTGGCAGGAGAGCTGGGAACAGGAGACAAGGGGGCTCTGGACCAGGCGACTGATACAACAGGTCCAACCTTGGGTTAATCGGCGGTGCGGAGAGGTGAACTTCTACCTCACCCAATTTCTGACGGGTCACGGGTTTTTCCGGTCGTACTTGTTCAGGATGGGCAAAGCCGTGTCACCCGATTGCATATACTGCCCAGGCATTCCCGATGACGTGGAACACACTTTCTTCCACTGCCAGCATTGGGAAAGGCCCCGCCTAGAGGCTCAACAGTTCGTAGGACTGCTGTCGGTGGACACGGTCATACCGATGATGATGGAGGGTGAGGACAATTGGACCTGTGTGTCACTTTACATCCAGGGTGTTCTCCGCGCCAAGAAGCTTGACCTCGACCGGGATGCGGTGTAGGTCAAAAAATAAATAATGCCAGAAACGGTGCGAGCCCTGTGGGCTTAGGTCACATGTTGGCCTGACTTGAAGTAATGTGACAAACAATTCCAGGTCTGTGTCCAACAGAGTAGAGGGGGTTTTTTAGTGAGTAGTCTGTGATAAACTCAGGAGTCTCACACTACAGGCTGGCTACCTGTGTGCGTAAAAGCATTTTCCCTCCTCACCCTAAAAAAAAAAAAAAAATGTACCATACTATTCATTAAGTACTTTGTAGGGTCTACCCACGGATCTGAACTGTTGAGGGCGAGCCCAGACTACCCAACCTTGGAGAGCTTTGAGGCACCTACCTTGTCGCTGCCCACGTCAACTACCTTATTGGACATAGACTGGGACGTTGGTGTGAGATACCGTAGACTGGAAGGCGGGCAACGGATAGATAAGTCATAAAATCACTTCTTTTAGTTGAATGGCCATACTAGGGACCAATTATTAACGCTTCACAGACTCTTACTTGAGACAACGTTTGCGTATCTCCATACTGGTTGTGTACTTTCAACCAGCTAGCAGTTTTGGACCCAACGGTTCTTTCAAAAATGGAAGATGTTAATGGCTATGATGTATCTTGGTATGAATATGGGATTCCGCAAAAATAAAAGTAAATAAACTATTTAACACATCTGTATGGAAAGTTTATTTAATAAATGGAATAATTGTATTCCATGTGACTTATAACCCATGTAGGTATGTATTTACATTTTTCTTGCATTTCGACAACCATGGTTCGGGAAACTGTTTAAATAAAGGGCGTGCTGCTTTGTTGCCGATGTTGACCGGGTCGACCGATGAAAACTCAATAGTAAAATTCTTGTCCTCATCATCGGAAGCCTTGAGTTCCAGTCTGGGAGTATTTTTGCATGATTTTCCACTACAGGCTTGGCAAAGGACGGAACATTTCAGCCCAGCTTTATGGCAGCTACATCTGCTGCTGCAACCCTTTTTGCACTTACACGATATTTTGCGTAGAAGCATTTCGGGAACATGATCCATAATAGAAGTAACAGGGTTAAGTCCTTGTTAGTCGAGCTTTTATCCTCAATCAGTAGGATTTTTGTCAACGTCAAACCATTTCTGATCTTGGTGGTAGTACTTGAGAGAATTGTGGCCTGCAGCATCCTCTATGGTGGCAGACGGGCAAGGTTGATGTTTTTCAAAGAGGCAAACGTCTTGTAACGAAGGCGATCCAATGTGTCAATTTTACATACTGTGAGTGCATGGGTAAAAAGTACCGACCTTTGTGACATTTGTGAGGCGATTGCATGAGGTTTTGGAATAGTGGCAGAGGCCACTCTCATCTTTGCTACCGGTACTCTTCTGGAGGAAGAGTAAATACATTTGAAAATACATTTGTTATTTCAGTGCCTAAACGAAGGATAACTTCGTACAGAAGGACGAAAGCTCTACATCTTCTCCTAAAATAACTACTCGATCATATGAAGGGGTTTTAGACGTCTTCTTGCTACAGTCACTTCTACGACCTGATGCTCAAAGGCGTCACAAAGAAGTTTGATCAGGCGTCTTTTATTTTTATCATTAATAATACTTTAATTTGAAGAAGTTGAATAGTGGTGGATTCGTCAAATAATAACTCATAAGAATGAGCAGCGTAGTGCCGAAGTCTCTCCACTGTTTTAGTGCTTCTTGGGTAACCATCAAAAACAATTGAGACGTTCTTGCCAAAGTGATATTTCGCGTAGGTGGTTGAACCCAAAACGACTGTTGCTACTGAACTTATCCGCTGCCAGACCACTTTGTACAGAAGATAACCACCATCTAAAAAGAGGTATTTTTTAGTGTCTATTAGTTTGTAGGAGAAAGGAGAGAAAACAGAATAGAGTGAAGAGTGAGGCCTTTTCGCATGCTCTTTAAACAAAGACAAAGGGAACAGGCCATTTTGTACTTGAAGTATTCCTGTAAATAATTTTCTGACTGAACTACATTATTGTTGGACAGTTTAATAGATTTGTGTATAAATTCAATGTTGCTACTTGGTTTCTCCGGTTGAAAGCTACTTTGTCAAAGGGGTTCACAACGATGAGCTTCACTCCTTCTGTTCCAAGTTGTTGGGCCATGTGTAAATTTATCTCAGGAGTTCCCACTAAACCACTACTGAAAGACATCAGTCAGTAACTTTAAATAGCGGGTGAAGTTTTAACCAGGTTCTGAGTTTATCACATCATGGCTATCTCGAATGATACGAGCAGGCCTCATATCCATATGCTGTTCTCCAGTGGGACAATGGATACGAAAGAAGCTTTCCAATACCTCACATACGTTTATCATTAAACTTATTCCCATTGCCAATCTTGCCAAAACACTGTTGAAGATTGCATGTCTCTCGGTCAACCCATCCTCTGATAGATCGTCAGATCTTATCATAAACCAGACCAAAACTTCTCTGATCAGCTGATCAGGTGTTTTAGGTCAACGTCAACAATATGCAACAGGAGTATAAACTGTTTTTAGTGTTGATAATTATTTCCACACTGGTTTTAACATCCGTTGATCAGTTCTCTATTATCTGCCATTTTTGAAAGAACCGTTGGGTCTATAAGTGCTAGCTGGAGCTCAAATGAGAGCTAATTAAATTATCTTTAATTTACTCTCGTGTATATTTACTTGTGGATGAGTATTTTAAACAATATGACGCAAAATAATTGACCATGACAAAACCTTTTAATTTTTTGAAAAATTTCTATAGTTTTTAAAATACTGTATATTCACTAATAATAGATGTACTGGAGTCAGTATAGTCTCAAAGTTTAGCAAATTTTATTCAGTCTAAGAAAGTATAAGGCAACATTTTCTGTCAGAGATATTTAGCATAAACTTTAGGAGATATTTAGCAAAAAGTGAAAAAAGTGTACAATTTTTACGGTTTTTTGGCTACTACGCAGGTAGCACAGGTCTTTCGAAGCTGCAAACTTGGTTTCTTTCTTGTGGTATAGGTCCTAACAACATACTAAAAAACTAGAACTACATGACCTTTTGCATACACGGATGTTTAACTTGACTGGACTATATGGCAATTTTAGTGATACGTGACCGCTTTCAGCATGCGCTGCAACTAATATCCAGCGGTCACGTATCACTAAAATTGCCATATCTCAGTTAATACTCGTCCGATCTTAAAGATTAAGGTGTCGATCGATTTGGTATAAAATTGCCTTAAAAAAGTTATTCTTGTAAAATTTTTTGTAAAATCAACGGTTTTCGAGTAATTCAAGAAACAAAATTTTAAACAGCCGCCATTTTGTTTTATGAATTTGAAAAATCGTCATAATTTTTTTGTAGCTTTGTCTAGTTGCCATAAATGTTTATGCAAAGTTTCAACTTCGTATGTTTAACCAATTTTCAGAAAAAAATTAATAAGTGAAAAAAACAAAATGGCAGCTATCTGAGTAACTAAGGACTTCCGGACAATTTAAATATGATATTTAGATATGTTTCTTACCCAGGAACAATGCCCTAAAATATTGGTAGAGAGTTCCGGGACACCCTGTATAATTATGAATAGGCTTAAGTTACCAGAGTAACAGAGATGAAAATAAAAACCTCATTAGATAATGTTGCCCATGCACAGAAGTTTGACCTAACTTATGTCTATAATTAATTGTATTCATATTCAAAGCTTATGTTTAATTTTAAATGCGCCTCAAATGTAAGGCGTTTTTAAACCCACAATGATTTGCTATTATGCTTAGGCCTAGTTGCAATATAAAGGTTATATGAAAATCTAATAACATAATACTTTATACAAGGATAGCTAATTATTGTATGTAAACATTTATATTTAAATAATCTGGATTAATGTGATGAAAAGGGGGGGGGGCTATTTTAAGTACGGTTACAGGTGAACATAAAAATTTATTTCTAAGGAGGTGGTTTTATTGGGCCTGTCTTAATTGAAATTTTTTATAATAAAACTTCAAAATATAGTTCACTATTACTTCTGATGGTTTTCAACAAATGTTCTGTGGATCACAATACATTAAAACTGTTCATTTACCTAACTTACTTCTTGTAAAAAATATCTGGTCAATTAGGCCATATTTTCTACATACTAGCATACACGGATGTTTAACTTGACTGGACTATATGGCAATTTTAGTGATACGTGACCGCTTTCAGCATGCGCTGCAACTAATATCCAGCGGTCACGTATCACTAAAATTGCCATATCTCAGTTAATACTCGTCCGATCTTAAAGATTAAGGTGTCGATCGATTTGGTATAAAATTGCCTTAAAAAAGTTATACTTGTAAACTTTTTGTAAAATCAACGGTTTTCGAGTAATTCAAGAAACAAAATTTTAAACAGCCGCCATTTTGTTTTATGAATTTAAAATTAAAATTAAATGAAATTAAATTTATTTTGAAAACTTCAAAATATAGTTCACTATTACTTCTGATGGTTTTCAACAAATGTTCTGTGGATCACAATACATTAAAACTGTTCATTTACCTAACTTACTTCTTGTAAAAAATATCTGGTCAATTAGGCCCTATTTTCTACAAAAGCATAAGTTGATAAAGGTTAAATCTTTAATAATAATTAGTTAGTAAGACAATTTTAATATAGTAAGTTAATTTATAACAAACTAGCAGAGTACCCGTCCTTCGTACGGGGTTGGCGTTTATGTTTAAAATGCTTATTGCAGTTATACTCAAGCTTTGCGTTTGCAATGGGGGAGAAAAAGTTTGATAAATTTTGCTTCTTTAAATTGACTGTATACTAATGTACTGTGTACTAATTGTACTGTATACAAATTGAAGACCATCCTAAAGTTTTTCGTATAGAAGATTGATTTAAAGCTGAAAATGATCTAACAATTATTCTTATTAAGATTACTACACATCTACCATAGCCATAATGTTCTACCACTTCACCTAAACAATAAAGAAAAATAAATTACTACGAATTCACAAAAATTTACACACTAAAAACATAAACATAACTGTAAACAATCCTCCTTTGACAGTTCGCATTGCATAACACAGTTTTTGTTACTGCTTAATTCAAATTAGCTGTTTACATAAATAAAAAAAAATATAGTGCTGCACCCTGTTGGAAAATCGTATAACTTTTTAATGCTTTTCCATATCATAGAACCAACTTTTTTAGTTGAAACAGCTGACTAAATGTTTTAATTACCTTTAAATATGAATACTAATACAGGTTAACATGGGGAACTGTAGCCACTGGGGCGGAGCCCGAAAGGATTATTGAGATAAGAATATGCCTATATGTTAATCGGGAATGTGAGCTATCATCATGCCAAATTTCAGCCCAATCCGTCCAGTGGTTTATGCGTGATTGAACTTCAAACAAACAAACACACAAACTTTCACATTTATAATATTAGTAAGATATGCATTTTTGAATACAGCTTATTAAATATTGTATTAAATTATTAATTGTTCATATTATTAAAATAAAAAGTTGTATTTTTATTTAGATTTCTTGAAGTTGGTTGTTTTAAAATATAAAGTGGAATAGGGTCGAATAAGCTGGTTACAACATTAGTTATATCTTAACTCTGATCTATATTTATTATTCTTAGTGGATATTAAAGGTATAATTAGTTAGCTGATGATCAGGGCTCTAGTAGCATAATGAAATTAACAATTTTGGTTTCTTAAATTGATTGTTAGGGAAACACTGCAGCATTTTTGCTCCAAAACACTTCTTTTAGCAAGGTCCAAGGGAGAAGGAAGCTTCATTGATTGTTACTAAATTCGCAGTTCCAACTTAATGGTTTCATAAAATGTTTTTTTATAATAAAGTTTTATTATTATTTTTTAGTTATGTTAAACAATATAATATAATATAATGTTCATCCCTTGTATCATGTTGACCTATTTTATGAGGAACATTAAACTGAACGTTTAGTATATTTATATGTAACAATTATTTTATTTCAGACAACATCTTTTAATTGTTTTTTTTTTTTAGAATTCTTTTCATTTTGTTATTTAAATTTAATAGGTGATAGCCTATAAAATTTGTTTATAATAACTAAATTAATCAGTTGGGGGAGGTAAATAGCCTACATATACGAGATTAAATATTCTTTACAGTTTGAGAAATTGTGTTAAATTAAGTGAAGGTGGTGAATTTATATATATTGACTACATTAATTAACAGCTAATAATACTAAGACAACATTTATCATAAACTGTAAGAAAAAGAGTTATGGGACATTAACACATAGCTTATGCAGGTTTATAACAATTGGATTTTAACATTTACTTTGTACCTTCTACGATAATGCTTGATATTGAGCAATAGTCAAATGAGTTATTATGGACATGAAAGGTGTGTAAAAAGCTAGCCTATATATATTTATGTTTAAAAAACAAAATTACCTTGTTGCCATCATAAGCATGACTATAACAAAAAACAGTCTTAATAAGTGTGTGCTATTGCTACTGAGAATATTTAACTTACAATTTTATTTTATCTTGTTATTGTTAACTCAGTTTTGGTACAGGTACATTCTTGTTTATTAGATTAAATGTATAAAATTAAATATCTGTTGTGCAGGAGAAAATAGGCAATGCTAAAAAAAACTGGTACTGGTGGGGCGAAGACAAAGTATTAACTGTTGTCGACAAGGATGTGATTTTATACTAGGAAAGGATTCACCATCTATTGCTGGTTTAGATGTTCCTGAATCTATGGAAATTAATTTATCCAAGCATTCAGTTCTTGATCAGTCGCCATTAGCAATAAACTTTGAGGAAACACCTGTGACTGTACATTTTGAAGAAGATTCCACCTCCAACAATCCTTCCTAACAAAAATCCTAAGCCAAGTTCCTCAAATTCACACGAGAGTAATTGGAAACCGGGCAAAAAATACACAGGTAAATTTAATATTGTATCTTAATATACGCAGGGATATGAGAAGAATGTCCGTTAATGAGGAGATGATAAAGGACCGAAAAAGATGGCGCAGAGCTGTTGGAGATCCCAAAAACCTGCTCAGGTTTGAGAGGCCAGCTAGGTAAGGTTATCTATATATACATACAGCCATTATTGTAATCACTCCTGTATACTGCATACACAGCTACACTGATTCATTTTCAAGTTTAAAACAGTTCACATTCTTTGTTTTGTCAGCTTTTTAATGTAATTCTTTTATTTTCACCAGGATTCCATTTATATTTGCAATAGCTTAGTCACTTGTATATTTAAAATATCTGTATGACCAGAGTTTGTATATACCTACTTTTTTCGCATACAAAAAATAACTCTCCATTAAAAGACATTTTTTGCATTTCAGTAAGTCTCTTATACCCATGGTAAAAATAAATCAACTATTCATATATGAATACTTAAATAATTACATGACATAATTGATATTAATCGAGTATGCAATAAATAAATGTTTACAGAGAAATACAATTTTGGAGATGAAAAGAATAAACTTCAAATAGAAATACTGAAAATCCAGATCTACAAGACTAAGTTAAAATTTAAAAAAGTTGGGCCTCCTATCAAGTGAATTTACAATGGATATTCCTAATGAATGAATGAATTTAATTTTGTATGAACAATGAGAAACCAAGCAATGTCACAAATGCATTATTTTACTTCATTTCCTCTTGGGTTGGCACAACTGGTGCAGAACTGTTGAAAGCTGAGGTAACGTCGTCTTCAATATTTAATGATTTTACAGTTATTTAGACAGTTTTAAAAACATTTCGATAGACTATTTGTCTAGTTTTGTGACTGATTATCTACCGGCGATAACAGCGTGGTCAGTTTCAGTTGGACACACGGTTGGACAGTTTCAGTGCTGTGGACTCTCTTAACCAGTTTGCGTGTTTATTATAAACTGTGACAGTGTAGTGTTGTGTCTATTGTAACGCTCGGTTCCTGGCCACCCGACAGATTTAGGCTGATCACCTAAACATTGATTATTTGTTTGCTGGGTGCGCGCCCCGACAAACCTGTCCACTACCAGAGGGCTTGAGCGCGCACAAGTGTTGCCTGCCAAGGAGTGAGAAAACAAAAAAAAAACATGCTTCAATCCAAATCGTAGTGGAATGGACTAGAGGATGAGTCATCGGAAAAATTACTTAATTTGTAGAATGATTAGGCCTTTTGGTGTGAAGTTTGGAAGAAACAAGACGTTGCCCACGATGACCCTCTTCTACTTCTACTCCGTTGGAGGATTCTATTAGGAAGTGTTTTAATACGAAGAGGTAAGGCAGACAAAAATGTCCTTATATTTATCAATTGTATTCATATTAATTTGTGTTTGATGTTTCTGGTGAATTAAAGTAAAGTTTTAAACGTTAAATTTTGTTGGACAAATTCAGCTAGGCCTAGGCTAGGCTCCTGACCATTCATGCATGGAAGCTAGGAAATCGACGAAAAATGTGAATGTACTGTTTAGTTACTTCCAGGTTGTTAAAGTATTTTGTTTTCTATCAAAATTTAAATCTTAGAATGGGTGAATTAATTATTTTGTGTAACTTTGAAAATGTTTGATGTAACTCAAAACGTGGTCTCTAGTAATGCTCAGGAATGAACTGGAAAAACTGTTACAAAAGGTTATGGTTAATTAATCTAGTTCCAATTGCCTAGTAATCACAGTTAGGTTTGTCTTAAATTAAATTTGTTAGTTATTATTTATCATTTAATGTGTCAGTCTCTCCATTTAACGTGTATTGTCGTTCATCTATCCTTAAAATAATTTATGTAAATGTTGTATCATGTCATTTTAGCCATATATTTTCCGAACCGATTTTATTAATACGCTATGTGTCTCATTTGGAATTTGCCAATTAAATAGTTGCAATTCACTCTCAAAGTTAACTAGCAGATGTGTTTTCTTTCATGAGGTTAATCTATGGTAGGCCTAGTGCTCAGTCAGTGAAATTATTTCATTTATATCATTTGACTTTCATTCACTCATCATTCATTAAAACTGTAAGTTAGGTTAAATCTCTTTTGAAATCACTTATTTAATTGTATTTGTATCTCAGGGTGAATTTTATTACAGTGTATTCACTTGCCATGTTCTATATTTTCATGTTTATTCTGTGACACTTACCAACAGCCAGATATTTTATGTGGGTTAGGTTAGGTTAGGCCATGTGAACCAAGAGTAGGCCTAGGTTAGGTTAGTTGTTTCTGATTATATAGTTCATTCATACCTTTTGGGATCAGAGCTTCTCATGGTTTTAATTAATATTGTTTGTAATATCTTTTGAATTATACTACTGTTATTTTGCCAGTTAGCCTATTTCAAGACCAAGATTTCTTTTCTACACTTGATTGATATGAATTTATATTGTGGTATTCAGACCTTAAAAACAAATTTGAGCAAATCAAACTTTTAACAAATTGCCTTTTGAAACATTCCTGTTTAATTGTCTTTATTAATTATTATGTTTACTCTCTATTTTATGTACCATACTATAAAATGGTTTCTTCCCTTAGTCGGTTAATGGCCAATGTCGGAGGTCCACGGTCCAGCCGCAGAAGGCTGTTGATGTCTGCGGTCCAGTCAGTGCTCCTGTACGGTGCGGAGGTCTGGGCAGACGCTCTCAATAAGGAGGTATATAGGATGCGGCTCGCCCGAGTGCAGCGTCAGGCAGCACTAAGGGTAGCATCTGCCTATCGAACAGTGTCCGAACCCGCCGTCCTGGTGGTTGCTGGAGTCATCCCCGTCAAACTTTTGGCGGCGGAGAGGAAGGCAATTTATCAGCGCCGTGGGGAGGACCAGGCAAGTATTGAGGAACGCACCCGGACCTTCCAGCTGTGGCAGGAGAGCTGGGAACAGGAGACAAGGGGGCTCTGGACCAGGCGACTGATACAACAGGTCCAACCTTGGGTTAATCGGCGGTGCGGAGAGGTGAACTTCTACCTCACCCAATTTCTGACGGGTCACGGGTTTTTCCGGTCGTACTTGTTCAGGATGGGCAAAGCCGTGTCACCCGATTGCATATACTGCCCAGGCATTCCCGATGACGTGGAACACACTTTCTTCCACTGCCAGCATTGGGAAAGGCCCCGCCTAGAGGCTCAACAGTTCGTAGGACTGCTGTCGGTGGACACGGTCATACCGATGATGATGGAGGGTGAGGACAATTGGACCTGTGTGTCACTTTACATCCAGGGTGTTCTCCGCGCCAAGAAGCTTGACCTCGACCGGGATGCGGTGTAGGTCAAAAAATAAATAATGCCAGAAACGGTGCGAGCCCTGTGGGCTTAGGTCACATGTTGGCCTGACTTGAAGTAATGTGACAAACAATTCCAGGTCTGTGTCCAACAGAGTAGAGGGGGTTTTTTAGTGAGTAGTCTGTGATAAACTCAGGAGTCTCACACTACAGGCTGGCTACCTGTGTGCGTAAAAGCATTTTCCCTCCTCACCCTAAAAAAAAAAAAAATGTACCATACTATTCATTAAGTACTTTGTAGGGTCTACCCACGGATCTGAACTGTTGAGGGCGAGCCCAGACTACCCAACCTTGGAGAGCTTTGAGGCACCTACCTTGTCGCTGCCCACGTCAACTACCTTATTGGACATAGACTGGGACGTTGGTGTGAGATACCGTAGACTGGAAGGCGGGCAACGGATAGATAAGTCATAAAATCACTTCTTTTAGTTGAATGGCCATACTAGGGACCAATTATTAACGCTTCACAGACTCTTACTTGAGACAACGTTTGCGGATCTCCATACTGGTTGTGTACTTTCAACCAGCTAGCAGTTTTGGACCCAACGGTTCTTTCAAAAATGGAAGATGTTAATGGCTATGATGTATCTTGGTATGAATATGGGATTCCGCAAAAATAAAAGTAAATAAACTATTTAACACATCTGTATGGGAAGTTTATTTAATAAATGGAATAATTGTATTCCATGTGACTTATAACCCATGTAGGTATGTATTTACATTTTTCTTGCATTTCGACAACCATGGTTCGGGAAACTGTTTAAATAAAGGGCGTGCTGCTTTGTTGCCGATGTTGACCGGGTCGACCGATGAAAACTCAATAGTAAAATTCTTGTCCTCATCATCGGAAGCCTTGAGTTCCAGTCTGGGAGTATTTTTGCATGATTTTCCACTACAGGCTTGGCAAAGGACGGAACATTTCAGCCCAGCTTTATGGCAGCTACATCTGCTGCTGCAACCCTTTTTGCACTTACACGATATTTTGCGTAGAAGCATTTCGGGAACATGATCCATAATAGAAGTAACAGGGTTAAGTCCTTGTTAGTCGAGCTTTTATCCTCAATCAGTAGGATTTTTGTCAACGTCAAACCATTTCTGATCTTGGTGGTAGTACTTGAGAGAATTGTGGCCTGCAGCATCCTCTATGGTGGCAGACGGGCAAGGTTGATGTTTTTCAAAGAGGCAAACGTCTTGTAACGAAGGCGATCCAATGTGTCAATTTTACATACTGTGAGTGCATGGGTAAAAAGTACCGACCTTTGTGACATTTGTGAGGCGATTGTATGAGGTTTTGGAATAGTGGCAGAGGCCACTCTCATCTTTGCTACCGGTACTCTTCTGGAGGAAGAAATACATTTGAATACATTTGAAATACATTTTTTAAATACATTTGAAAATACATTTGTTATTTCAGTGCCTAAACGAAGGATAACTTCGTACAGAAGGACGAAAGCTCTACATCTTCTCCTAAAATAACTACTCGATCATATGAAGGGGTTTTAGACGTCTTCTTGCTACAGTCACTTCTACGACCTGATGCTCAAAGGCGTCACAAAGAAGTTTGATCAGGCGTCTTTTATTTTTATCATTAATAATACTTTAATTTGAAGAAGTTGAATAGTGGTGGATTCGTCAAATAATAACTCATAAGAATGAGCAGCGTAGTGCCGAAGTCTCTCCACTGTTTTAGTGCTTCTTGGGTAACCATAAAAAACAATTGAGACGTTCTTGCCAAAGTGATATTTCGCGTAGGTGGTTGAACCCAAAACGACTGTTGCTACTGAACTTATCCGCTGCCAGACCACTTTGTACAGAAGATAACCACCATCTAAAAAGAGGTATTTTTTAGTGTCTATTAGTTTGTAGGAGAAAGGAGAGAAAACAGAATAGAGTGAAGAGTGAGGCCTTTTCGCATGCTCTTTAAACAAAGACAAAGGGAACAGGCCATTTTGTACTTGAAGTATTCCTGTAAATAATTTTCTGACTGAACTACATTATTGTTGGACAGTTTAATAGATTTGTGTATAAATTCAATGTTGCTACTTGGTTTCTCCGGTTGAAAGCTACTTTGTCAAAGGGGTTCACAACGATGAGCTTCACTCCTTCTGTTCCAAGTTGTTGGGCCATGTGTAAATTTATCTCAGGAGTTCCCACTAAACCACTACTGAAAGACGTCAGTCAGTAACTTTAAATAGCGGGTGAAGTTTTAACCAGGTTCTGAGTTTATCACATCATGGCTATCTCGAATGATACGAGCAGGCCTCATATCCATATGCTGTTCTCCAGTGGGACAATGGATACGAAAGAAGCTTTCCAATACCTCACATACGTTTATCATTAAACTTATTCCCATTGCCAATCTTGCCAAAACACTGTTGAAGATTGCATGTCTCTCGGTCAACCCATCCTCTGATAGATCGTCAGATCTTATCATAAACCAGACCAAAACTTCTCTGATCAGCTGATCAGGTGTTTTAGGTCAACGTCAACAATATGCAACAGGAGTATAAACTGTTTTTAGTGTTGATAATTATTTCCACACTGGTTTTAACATCCGTTGATCAGTTCTCTATTATCTGCCATTTTTGAAAGAACCGTTGGGTCTATAAGTGCTAGCTGGAGCTCAAATGAGAGCTAATTAAATTATCTTTAATTTACTCTCGTGTATATTTACTTGTGGATGAGTATTTTAAACAATATGACGCAAAATAATTGACCATGACAAAACCTTTTAATTTTTGGAAAAATGTCTATAGTTTTTAAAATACTGTATATTCACTAATAATAGATGTACTGGAGTCAGTATAGTCTCAAGATTTAGCAAATTTTATTCAGTCTAAGAAAGTATAAGGCAACATTTTCTGTCAGAGATATTTAGCATAAACTTTAGGAGATATTTAGCAAAAAGTGAAAAAAGTGTACAATTTTTACGGTTTTTTGGCTACTACGCAGGTAGCACAGGTCTTTCGAAGCTGCAAACTTGGTTTCTTTCTTGTGGTATAGGTCCTAACAACATACTAAAAAACTAGAACTACATGACCTTTTGCATACACGGATGTTTAACTTGACTGGACTATATGGCAATTTTAGTGATACGTGACCGCTTTCAGCATGCGCTGCAACTAATATCCAGCGGTCACGTATCACTAAAATTGCCATATCTCAGTTAATACTCGTCCGATCTTAAAGATTAAGGTGTCGATCGATTTGGTATAAAATTGCCTTAAAAAAGTTATACTTGTAAAATTTTTGTAAAATCAACGGTTTTCGAGTAATTCAAGAAACAAAATTTTAAACAGCCGCCATTTTGTTTTATGAATTTGAAAAATCGTCATAATTTTTTTGTAGCTTTGTCTAGTTGCCATAAATGTTTATGCAAAGTTTCAACTTCGTATGTTTAACCAATTTTCAGAAAAAAATTAATAAGTGAAAAAAACAAAATGGCAGCTATCTGAGTAACTAAGGACTTCCGGACAATTTAAATATGATATTTAGATATGTTTCTTACCCAGGAACAATGCCCTAAAATATTGGTAGAGAGTTCCGGGACACCCTGTATAATTATGAATAGGCTTAAGTTACCAGAGTAACAGAGATGAAAATAAAAACCTCATTAGATAATGTTGCCCATGCACAGAAGTTTGACCTAACTTATGTCTATAATTAATTGTATTCATATTCAAAGCTTATGTTTAATTTTAAATGCGCCTCAAATGTAAGGCGTTTTTAAACCCACAATGATTTGCTATTATGCTTAGGCCTAGTTGCAATATAAAGGTTATATGAAAATCTAATAACATAATACTTTATACAAGGATAGCTAATTATTGTATGTAAACATTTATATATAAATAATCTGGATTAATGTGATGAGATGGGCCTGGGCTATTTTAAGTACGGTTACAGGTGAACATAAAAATTTATTTCTAAGGAGGTGGTTTTATTGGGCCTGTCTTAATTGAAATTTTTATAATAAAACTTCAAAATATAGTTCACTATTACTTCTGATGGTTTTCAACAAATGTTCTGTGGATCACAATACATTAAAACTGTTCATTTACCTAACTTACTTCTTGTAAAAAATATCTGGTCAATTAGGCCCTATTTTCTACAAAAGCATAAGTTGATAAAGGTTAAATCTTTAATAATAATTAGTTAGTAAGACAATTTTAATATAGTAAGTTAATTTATAACAAACTAGCAGAGTACCCGTCCTTCGTACGGGGTTGGCGTTTATGTTTAAAATGCTTATTGCAGTTATACTCAAGCTTTGCGTTTGCAATGGGGGAGAAAAAGTTTGATAAATTTTGCTTCTTTAAATTGACTGTATACTAATGTACTGTGTACTAATTGTACTGTATACAAATTGAAGACCATCCTAAAGTTTTTCGTATAGAAGATTGATTTAAAGCTGAAAATGATCTAACAATTATTCTTATTAAGATTACTACACATCTACCATAGCCATAATGTTCTACCACTTCACCTAAACAATAAAGAAAAATAAATTACTACGAATTCACAAAAATTTACACACTAAAAACATAAACATAACTGTAAACAATCCTCCTTTGACAGTTCGCATTGCATAACACAGTTTTTGTTACTGCTTAATTCAAATTAGCTGTTTACATAAATGAAAAAAAAATATATAGTGCTGCACCCTGTTGGAAAATCGTATAACTTTTTAATGCTTTTCCATATCATAGAACCAACTTTTTTAGTTGAAACAGCTGACTAAATGTTTTAATTACCTTTAAATATGAATACTAATACAGGTTAACATGGGGAACTGTAGCCACTGGGGCGGAGCCCGAAAGGATTATTGAGATAAGAATATGCCTATATGTTAATCGGGAATGTGAGCTATCATCATGCCAAATTTCAGCCCAATCCGTCCAGTGGTTTATGCGTGATTGAACTTCAAACAAACAAACACACAAACTTTCACATTTATAATATTAGTAAGATATGCATTTTTGAATACAGCTTATTAAATATTGTATTAAATTATTAATTGTTCATATTATTAAAATAAAAAGTTGTATTTTTATTTAGATTTCTTGAAGTTGGTTGTTTTAAAATATAAAGTGGAATAGGGTCGAATAAGCTGGTTACAACATTAGTTATATCTTAACTCTGATCTATATTTATTATTCTTAGTGGATATTAAAGGTATAATTAGTTAGCTGATGATCAGGGCTCTAGTAGCATAATGAAATTAACAATTTTGGTTTCTTAAATTGATTGTTAGGGAAACACTGCAGCATTTTTGCTCCAAAACACTTCTTTTAGCAAGGTCCAAGGGAGAAGGAAGCTTCATTGATTGTTACTAAATTCGCAGTTCCAACTTAATGGTTTCATAAAATGTTTTTTTATAATAAAGTTTTATTATTATTTTTTAGTTATGTTAAACAATATAATATAATATAATGTTCATCCCTTGTATCATGTTGACCTATTTTATGAGGAACATTAAACTGAACGTTTAGTATATTTATATGTAACAATTATTTTATTTCAGACAACATCTTTTAATTGTTTTTTTTTTAGAATTCTTTTCATTTTGTTATTTAAATTTAATAGGTCATAGCCTATATAATTTGTTTATAATAACTAAATTAATCAGTTGGGGGAGGTAAATAGCCTACATATACGAGATTAAATATTCTTTACAGTTTGAGAAATTGTGTTAAATTAAGTGAAGGTGGTGAATTTATATATATTGACTACATTAATTAACAGCTAATAATACTAAGACAACATTTATCATAAACTGTAAGAAAAAGAGTTATGGGACATTAACACATAGCTTATGCAGGTTTATAACAATTGGATTTTAACATTTACTTTGTACCTTCTACGATAATGCTTGATATTGAGCAATAGTCAAATGAGTTATTATGGACATGAAAGGTGTGTAAAAAGCTAGCCTATATATATTTATGTTTAAAAAACAAAATTACCTTGTTGCCATCATAAGCATGACTATAACAAAAAACAGTCTTAATAAGTGTGTGCTATTGCTACTGAGAATATTTAACTTACAATTTTATTTTATCTTGTTATTGTTAACTCAGTTTTGGTACAGGTACATTCTTGTTTATTAGATTAAATGTATAAAATTAAATATCTGTTGTGCAGGAGAAAATAGGCAATGCTAAAAAAAACTGGTACTGGTGGGGCGAAGACAAAGTATTAACTGTTGTCGACAAGGATGTGATTTTATACTAGGAAAGGATTCACCATCTATTGCTGGTTTAGATGTTCCTGAATCTATGGAAATTAATTTATCCAAGCATTCAGTTCTTGATCAGTCGCCATTAGCAATAAACTTTGAGGAAACACCTGTGACTGTACATTTTGAAGAAGATTCCACCTCCAACAATCCTTCCTAACAAAAATCCTAAGCCAAGTTCCTCAAATTCACACGAGAGTAATTGGAAACCGGGCAAAAAATACACAGGTAAATTTAATATTGTATCTTAATATACGCAGGGATATGAGAAGAATGTCCGTTAATGAGGAGATGATAAAGGACCGAAAAAGATGGCGCAGAGCTGTTGGAGATGCCAAAAACCTGCTCAGGTTTGAGAGGCCAGCTAGGTAAGGTTATCTATATATACATACAGCCATTATTGTAATCACTCCTGTATACTGCATACACAGCTACACTGATTCATTTTCAAGTTTAAAACAGTTCACATTCTTTGTTTTGTCAGCTTTTTAATGTAATTCTTTTATTTTCACCAGGATTCCATTTATATTTGCAATAGCTTAGTCACTTGTATATTTAAAATATCTGTATGACCAGAGTTTGTATATACCTACTTTTTTCGCATACAAATAATAACTCTCCATTAAAAGACATTTTTTGCATTTCAGTAAGTCTCTTATACCCATGGTAAAAATAAATCAACTATTCATATATGAATACTTAAATAATTACATGACATAATTGATATTAATCGAGTATGCAATAAATAAATGTTTACAGAGAAATACAATTTTGGAGATGAAAAGAAAAAACTTCAAATAGAAATACTGAAAATCCAGATCTACAAGACTAAGTTAAAATTATAAAAAGTTGGGCCTCCTATCAAGTGAATTTACAATGGATATTCCTAATGAATGAATGAATTTAATTTTGTATGAACAATGAGAAACCAAGCAATGTCACAAATGCATTATTTTACTTCATTTCCTCTTGGGTTGGCACAACTGGTGCAGAACTGTTGAAAGCTGAGGTAACGTCGTCTTCAATATTTAATGATTTTACAGTTATTTAGACAGTTTTAAAAACATTTCGATAGACTATTTGTCTAGTTTTGTGACTGATTATCTACCGGCGATAACAGCGTGGTCAGTTTCAGTTGGACACACGGTTGGACAGTTTCAGTGCTGTGGACTCTCTTAACCAGTTTGCGTGTTTATTATAAACTGTGACAGTGTAGTGTTGTGTCTATTGTAACGCTCGGTTCCTGGCCACCCGACAGATTTAGGCTGATCACCTAAACATTGATTATTTGTTTGCTGGGTGCGCGCCCCGACAAACCTGTCCACTACCAGAGGGCTTGAGCGCGCACAAGTGTTGCCTGCCAAGGAGTGAGAAAACAAAAAAAAAACATGCTTCAATCCAAATCGTAGTGGAATGGACTAGAGGATGAGTCATCGGAAAAATTACTTAATTTGTAGAATGATTAGGCCTTTTGGTGTGAAGTTTGGAAGAAACAAGACGTTGCCCACGATGACCCTCTTCTACTTCTACTCCGTTGGAGGATTCTATTAGGAAGTAAGTGTTTTAATACGAAGAGGTAAGGCAGACAAAAATGTCCTTATATTTATCAATTGTATTCATATTAATTTGTGTTTGATGTTTCTGGTGAATTAAAGTAAAGTTTTAAACGTTAAATTTTGTTGGACAAATTTAGCTAGGCCTAGGCTAGGCTCCTGACCATTCATGCATGGAAGCTAGGAAATCGACGAAAAATGTGAATGTACTGTTTAGTTACTTCCAGGTTGTTAAAGTATTTTGTTTTCTATCAAAATTTAAATCTTAGAATGGGTGAATTAATTATTTTGTGTAACTTTGAAAATGTTTGATGTAACTCAAAACGTGGTCTCTAGTAATGCTCAGGAATGAACTGGAAAAACTGTTACAACAGGTTATGGTTAATTAATCTAGTTCCAATTGCCTAGTAATCACAGTTAGGTTTGTCTTAAATTAAATTTGTTAGTTATTATTTATCATTTAATGTGTCAGTCTCTCCATTTAACGTGTATTGTCGTTCATCTATCCTTAAAATAATTTATGTAAATGTTGTATCATGTCATTTTAGCCATATATTTTCCGAACCGATTTTATTAATACGCTATGTGTCTCATTTGGAATTTGCCAATTAAATAGTTGCAATTCACTCTCAAAGTTAACTAGCAGATGTGTTTTCTTTCATGAGGTTAATCTATGGTAGGCCTAGTGCTCAGTCAGTGAAATTATTTCATTTATATCATTTGACTTTCATTCACTCATCATTCATTAAAACTGTAAGTTAGGTTAAATCTCTTTTGAAATCACTTATTTAATTGTATTTGTATCTCAGGGTAAATTTTATTACAGTGTATTCACTTGCCATGTTCTATATTTTCATGTTTATTCTGTGACACTTACCAACAGCCAGATATTTTATGTGGGTTAGGTTAGGTTAGGCCATGTGAACCAAGAGTAGGCCTAGGTTAGGTTAGTTGTTTCTGATTATATAGTTCATTCATACCTTTTGGGATCAGAGCTTCTCATGGTTTTAATTAATATTGTTTGTAATATCTTTTGAATTATACTACTGTTAGTTTGCCAGTTAGCCTATTTCAAGACCAAGATTTCTTTTCTACACTTGATTGATATGAATTTATATTGTGGTATTCAGACCTTAAAAACAAATTTGAGCAAATCAAACTTTTAACAAATTGCCTTTTGAAACATTCCTGTTTAATTGTCTTTATTAATTATTATGTTTACTCTCTATTTTATGTACCATACTATTCATTAAGTACTTTGTAGGGTCTACCCACGGATCTGAACTGTTGAGGGCGAGCCCAGACTACCCAACCTTGGAGAGCTTTGAGGCACCTACCTTGTCGCTGCCCACGTCAACTACCTTATTGGACATAGACTGGGACGTTGGTGTGAGATACCGTAGACTGGAAGGCGGGCAACGGATAGATAAGTCATAAAATCACTTCTTTTAGTTGAATGGCCATACTAGGGACCAATTATTAACGCTTCACAGACTCTTACTTGAGACAACGTTTGCGGATCTCCATACTGGTTGTGTACTTTCAACCAGCTAGCAGTTTTGGACCAAACGGTTCTTTCAAAAATGGAAGATGTTAATGGCTATGATGTATCTTGGTATGAATATGGGATTCCGCAAAAATAAAAGTAAATAAACTATTTAACACATCTGTATGGAAAGTTTATTTAATAAATGGAATAATTGTATTCCATGTGACTTATAACCCATGTAGGTATGTATTTACATTTTTCTTGCATTTCGACAACCATGGTTCGGGAAACTGTTTAAATAAAGGGCGTGCTGCTTTGTTGCCGATGTTGACCGGGTCGACCGATGAAAACTCAATAGTAAAATTCTTGTCCTCATCATCGGAAGCCTTGAGTTCCAGTCTGGGAGTATTTTTGCATGATTTTCCACTACAGGCTTGGCAAAGGACGGAACATTTCAGCCCAGCTTTATGGCAGCTACATCTGCTGCTGCAACCCTTTTTGCACTTACACGATATTTTGCGTAGAAGCATTTCGGGAACATGATCCATAATAGAAGTAACAGGGTTAAGTCCTTGTTAGTCGAGCTTTTATCCTCAATCAGTAGGATTTTTGTCAACGTCAAACCATTTCTGATCTTGGTGGTAGTACTTGAGAGAATTGTGGCCTGCAGCATCCTCTATGGTGGCAGACGGGCAAGGTTGATGTTTTTCAAAGAGGCAAACGTCTTGTAACGAAGGCGATCCAATGTGTCAATTTTACATACTGTGAGTGCATGGGTAAAAAGTACCGACCTTTGTGACATTTGTGAGGCGATTGTATGAGGTTTTGGAATAGTGGCAGAAGCCACTCTCATCTTTGCCACCGGTACTCTTCTGGAGGAAGAGTAAATACATTTGAAAATACATTTGTTATTTCAGTGCCTAAACGAAGGATAACTTCGTACAGAAGGACGAAAGCTCTACATCTTCTCCTAAAATAACTACTCGATCATATGAAGGGGTTTTAGACGTCTTCTTGCTACAGTCACTTCTACGACCTGATGCTCAAAGGCGTCACAAAGAAGTTTGATCAGGCGTCTTTTATTTTTATCATTAATAATACTTTAATTTGAAGAAGTTGAATAGTGGTGGATTCGTCAAATAATAACTCATAAGAATGAGCAGCGTAGTGCCGAAGTCTCTCCACTGTTTTAGTGCTTCTTGGGTAACCATCAAAAACAATTGAGACGTTCTTGCCAAAGTGATATTTCGCGTAGGTGGTTGAACCCAAAACGACTGTTGCTACTGAACTTATCCGCTGCCAGACCACTTTGTACAGAAGATAACCACCATCTAAAAAGAGGTATTTTTTAGTGTCTATTAGTTTGTAGGAGAAAGGAGAGAAAACAGAATAGAGTGAAGAGTGAGGCCTTTTCGCATGCTCTTTAAACAAAGTCAAAGGGAACAGGCCATTTTGTACTTGAAGTATTCCTGTAAATAATTTTCTGACTGAACTACATTATTGTTGGACAGTTTAATAGATTTGTGTATAAATTCAATGTTGCTACTTGGTTTCTCCGGTTGAAAGCTACTTTGTCAAAGGGGTTCACAACGATGAGCTTCACTCCTTCTGTTCCAAGTTGTTGGGCCATGTGTAAATTTATCTCAGGAGTTCCCACTAAACCACTACTGAAAGACATCAGTCAGTAACTTTAAATAGCGGGTGAAGTTTTAACCAGGTTCTGAGTTTATCACATCATGGCTATCTCGAATGATACGAGCAGGCCTGATATCCATATGCTGTTCTCCAGTGGGACAATGGATACGAAAGAAGCTTTCCAATACCTCACATACGTTTATCATTAAACTTATTCCCATTGCCAATCTTGCCAAAACACTGTTGAAGATTGCATGTCTCTCGGTCAACCCATCCTCTGATAGATCGTCAGATCTTATCATAAACCAGACCAAAACTTCTCTGATCAGCTGATCAGGTGTTTTAGGTCAACGTCAACAATATGCAACAGGAGTATAAACTGTTTTTAGTGTTGATAATTATTTCCACACTGGTTTTAACATCCGTTGATCAGTTCTCTATTATCTGCCATTTTTGAAAGAACCGTTGGGTCTATAAGTGCTAGCTGGAGCTCAAATGAGAGCTAATTAAATTATCTTTAATTTACTCTCGTGTATATTTACTTGTGGATGAGTATTTTAAACAATATGACGCAAAATAATTGACCATGACAAAACCTTTTAATTTTTTGAAAAATTTCTATAGTTTTTAAAATACTGTATATTCACTAATAATAGATGTACTGGAGTCAGTATAGTCTCAAAATTTAGCAAATTTTATTCAGTCTAAGAAAGTATAAGGCAACATTTTCTGTCAGAGATATTTAGCATAAACTTTAGGAGATATTTAGCAAAAAGTGAAAAAAGTGTACAATTTTTACGGTTTTTTGGCTACTACGCAGGTAGCACAGGTCTTTCGAAGCTGCAAACTTGGTTTCTTTCTTGTGGTATAGGTCCTAACAACATACTAAAAAACTAGAACTACATGACCTTTTGCATACACGGATGTTTAACTTGACTGGACTATATGGCAATTTTAGTGATACGTGACCGCTTTCAGCATGCGCTGCAACTAATATCCAGCGGTCACGTATCACTAAAATTGCCATATCTCAGTTAATACTCCGATCTTAAAGATTAAGGTGTCGATCGATTTGGTATAAAATTGCCTTAAAAAAGTTATTCTTGTAAACTTTTTGTAAAATCAACGGTTTTCGAGTAATTCAAGAAACAAAATTTTAAACAGCCGCTATTTTGTTTTATGAATTAGAAAAATCGTCATAATTTTTTTGTAGCTTTGTCTAGTTGCCATAAATGTTTATGCAAAGTTTCAACTTCGTATGTTTAACCAATTTTCAGAAAAAAATTAATAAGTGAAAAAAACAAAATGGCAGCTATCTGAGTAACTAAGGACTTCCGGACAATTTAAATATGATATTTAGATATGTTTCTTACCCAGGAACAATGTCCTAAAATATTGGTAGAGAGTTCCGGGACACCCTGTATAATTATGAATAGGCTTAAGTTACCAGAGTAACAGAGATGAAAATAAAAACCTCATTAGATAATGTTGCCCATGCACAGAAGTTTGACCTAACTTATGTCTATAATTAATTGTATTCATATTCAAAGCTTATGTTTAATTTTAAATGCGCCTCAAATGTAAGGCGTTTTTAAACCCACAATGATTTGCTATTATGCTTAGGCCTAGTTGCAATATAAAGGTTATATGAAAATCTAATAACATAATACTTTATACAAGGATAGCTAATTATTGTATGTAAACATTTATATTTAAATAATCTGGATTAATGTGATGAGATGGGCCTGGGCTATTTTAAGTACGGTTACAGGTGAACATAAAAATTTATTTCTAAGGAGGTGGTTTTATTGGGCCTGTCTTAATTGAAATTTTTATAATAAAACTTCAAAATATAGTTCACTATTACTTCTGATGGTTTTCAACAAATGTTCTGTGGATCACAATACATTAAAACTGTTCATTTACCTAACTTACTTCTTGTAAAAAATATCTGGTCAATTAGGCCCTATTTTCTACAAAAGCATAAGTTGATAAAGGTTAAATCTTTAATAATAATTAGTTAGTAAGACAATTTTAATATAGTAAGTTAATTTATAACAAACTAGCAGAGTACCCGTCCTTCGTACGGGGTTGGCGTTTATGTTTAAAATGCTTATTGCAGTTATACTCAAGCTTTGCGTTTGCAATGGGGGAGAAAAAGTTTGATAAATTTTGCTTCTTTAAATTGACTGTATACTAATGTACTGTGTACTAATTGTACTGTATACAAATTGAAGACCATCCTAAAGTTTTTCGTATAGAAGATTGATTTAAAGCTGAAAATGATCTAACAATTATTCTTATTAAGATTACTACACATCTACCATAGCCATAATGTTCTACCACTTCACCTAAACAATAAAGAAAAATAAATTACTACGAATTCACAAAAATTTACACACTAAAAACATAAACATAACTGTAAACAATCCTCCTTTGACAGTTCGCATTGCATAACACAGTTTTTGTTACTGCTTAATTCAAATTAGCTGTTTACATAAATGAAAAAAAAATATATAGTGCTGCACCCTGTTGGAAAATCGTATAACTTTTTAATGCTTTTCCATATCATAGAACCAACTTTTTTAGTTGAAACAGCTGACTAAATGTTTTAATTACCTTTAAATATGAATACTAATACAGGTTAACATGGGGAACTGTAGCCACTGGGGCGGAGCCCGAAAGGATTATTGAGATAAGAATATGCCTATATGTTAATCGGGAATGTGAGCTATCATCATGCCAAATTTCAGCCCAATCCGTCCAGTGGTTTATGCGTGATTGAACTTCAAACAAACAAACACACAAACTTTCACATTTATAATATTAGTAAGATATGCATTTTTGAATACAGCTTATTAAATATTGTATTAAATTATTAATTGTTCATATTATTAAAATAAAAAGTTGTATTTTTATTTAGATTTCTTGAAGTTGGTTGTTTTAAAATATAAAGTGGAATAGGGTCGAATAAGCTGGTTACAACATTAGTTATATCTTAACTCTGATCTATATTTATTATTCTTAGTGGATATTAAAGGTATAATTAGTTAGCTGATGATCAGGGCTCTAGTAGCATAATGAAATTAACAATTTTGGTTTCTTAAATTGATTGTTAGGGAAACACTGCAGCATTTTTGCTCCAAAACACTTCTTTTAGCAAGGTCCAAGGGAGAAGGAAGCTTCATTGATTGTTACTAAATTCGCAGTTCCAACTTAATGGTTTCATAAAATGTTTTTTTATAATAAAGTTTTATTATTATTTTTTAGTTATGTTAAACAATATAATATAATATAATGTTCATCCCTTGTATCATGTTGACCTATTTTATGAGGAACATTAAACTGAACGTTTAGTATATTTATATGTAACAATTATTTTATTTCAGACAACATCTTTTAATTGTTTTTTTTTTAGAATTCTTTTCATTTTGTTATTTAAATTTAATAGGTGATAGCCTATATAATTTGTTTATAATAACTAAATTAATCAGTTGGGGGAGGTAAATAGCCTACATATACGAGATTAAATATTCTTTACAGTTTGAGAAATTGTGTTAAATTAAGTGAAGGTGGTGAATTTATATATATTGACTACATTAATTAACAGCTAATAATACTAAGACAACATTTATCATAAACTGTAAGAAAAAGAGTTATGGGACATTAACACATAGCTTATGCAGGTTTATAACAATTGGATTTTAACATTTACTTTGTACCTTCTACGATAATGCTTGATATTGAGCAATAGTCAAATGAGTTATTATGGACATGAAAGGTGTGTAAAAAGCTAGCCTATATATATTTATGTTTAAAAAACAAAATTACCTTGTTGCCATCATAAGCATGACTATAACAAAAAACAGTCTTAATAAGTGTGTGCTATTGCTACTGAGAATATTTAACTTACAATTTTATTTTATCTTGTTATTGTTAACTCAGTTTTGGTACAGGTACATTCTTGTTTATTAGATTAAATGTATAAAATTAAATATCTGTTGTGCAGGAGAAAATAGGCAATGCTAAAAAAAACTGGTACTGGTGGGGCGAAGACAAAGTATTAACTGTTGTCGACAAGGATGTGATTTTATACTAGGAAAGGATTCACCATATATTGCTGGTTTAGATGTTCCTGAATCTATGGAAATTAATTTATCCAAGCATTCAGTTCTTGATCAGTCGCCATTAGCAATAAACTTTGAGGAAACACCTGTGACTGTACATTTTGAAGAAGATTCCACCTCCAACAATCCTTCCTAACAAAAATCCTAAGCCAAGTTCCTCAAATTCACACGAGAGTAATTGGAAACCGGGCAAAAAATACACAGGTAAATTTAATATTGTATCTTAATATACGCAGGGATATGAGAAGAATGTCCGTTAATGAGGAGATGATAAAGGACCGAAAAAGATGGCGCAGAGCTGTTGGAGATGCCAAAAACCTGCTCAGGTTTGAGAGGCCAGCTAGGTAAGGTTATCTATATATACATACAGCCATTATTGTAATCACTCCTGTATACTGCATACACAGCTACACTGATTCATTTTCAAGTTTAAAACAGTTCACATTCTTTGTTTTGTCAGCTTTTTAATGTAATTCTTTTATTTTCACCAGGATTCCATTTATATTTGCAATAGCTTAGTCACTTGTATATTTAAAATATCTGTATGACCAGAGTTTGTATATACCTACTTTTTCGCATACAAATAATAACTCTCCATTAAAAGACATTTTTTGCATTTCAGTAAGTCTCTTATACCCATGGTAAAAATAAATCAACTATTCATATATGAATACTTAAATAATTACATGACATAATTGATATTAATCGAGTATGCAATAAATAAATGTTTACAGAGAAATACAATTTTGGAGATGAAAAGAATAAACTTCAAATAGAAATACTGAAAATCCAGATCTACAAGACTAAGTTAAAATTTAAAAAAGTTGGGCCTCCTATCAAGTGAATTTACAATGGATATTCCTAATGAATGAATGAATTTAATTTTGTATGAACAATGAGAAACCAAGCAATGTCACAAATGCATTATTTTACTTCATTTCCTCTTGGGTTGGCACAACTGGTGCAGAACTGTTGAAAGCTGAGGTAACGTCGTCTTCAATATTTAATGATTTTACAGTTATTTAGACAGTTTTAAAAACATTTCGATAGACTATTTGTCTAGTTTTGTGACTGATTATCTACCGGCGATAACAGCGTGGTCAGTTTCAGTTGGACACACGGTTGGACAGTTTCAGTGCTGTGGACTCTCTTAACCAGTTTGCGTGTTTATTATAAACTGTGACAGTGTAGTGTTGTGTCTATTGTAACGCTCGGTTCCTGGCCACCCGACAGATTTAGGCTGATCACCTAAACATTGATTATTTGTTTGCTGGGTGCGCGCCCCGACAAACCTGTCCACTACCAGAGGGCTTGAGCGCGCACAAGTGTTGCCTGCCAAGGAGTGAGAAAACAAAAAAAAAACATGCTTCAATCCAAATCGTAGTGGAATGGACTAGAGGATGAGTCATCGGAAAAATTACTTAATTTGTAGAATGATTAGGCCTTTTGGTGTGAAGTTTGGAAGAAACAAGACGTTGCCCACGATGACCCTCTTCTACTTCTACTCCGTTGGAGGATTCTATTAGGAAGTGTTTTAATACGAAGAGGTAAGGCAGACAAAAATGTCCTTATATTTATCAATTGTATTCATATTAATTTGTGTTTGATGTTTCTGGTGAATTAAAGTAAAGTTTTAAACGTTAAATTTTGTTGGACAAATTCAGCTAGGCCTAGGCTAGGCTCCTGACCATTCATGCATGGAAGCTAGGAAATCGACGAAAAATGTGAATGTACTGTTTAGTTACTTCCAGGTTGTTAAAGTATTTTGTTTTCTATCAAAATTTAAATCTTAGAATGGGTGAATTAATTATTTTGTGTAACTTTGAAAATGTTTGATGTAACTCAAAACGTGGTCTCTAGTAATGCTCAGGAATGAACTGGAAAAACTGTTACAACAGGTTATGGTTAATTAATCTAGTTCCAATTGCCTAGTAATCACAGTTAGGTTTGTCTTAAATTAAATTTGTTAGTTATTATTTATCATTTAATGTGTCAGTCTCTCCATTTAACGTGTATTGTCGTTCATCTATCCTTAAAATAATTTATGTAAATGTTGTATCATGTCATTTTAGCCATATATTTTCCGAACCGATTTTATTAATACGCTATGTGTCTCATTTGGAATTTGCCAATTAAATAGTTGCAATTCACTCTCAAAGTTAACTAGCAGATGTGTTTTCTTTCATGAGGTTAATCTATGGTAGGCCTAGTGCTCAGTCAGTGAAATTATTTCATTTATATCATTTGACTTTCATTCACTCATCATTCATTAAAACTGTAAGTTAGGTTAAATCTCTTTTGAAATCACTTATTTAATTGTATTTGTATCTCAGGGTAAATTTTATTACAGTGTATTCACTTGCCATGTTCTATATTTTCATGTTTATTCTGTGACACTTACCAACAGCCAGATATTTTATGTGGGTTAGGTTAGGTTAGGCCATGTGAACCAAGAGTAGGCCTAGGTTAGGTTAGTTGTTTCTGATTATATAGTTCATTCATACCTTTTGGGATCAGAGCTTCTCATGGTTTTAATTAATATTGTTTGTAATATCTTTTGAATTATACTACTGTTAGTTTGCCAGTTAGCCTATTTCAAGACCAAGATTTCTTTTCTACACTTGATTGATATGAATTTATATTGTGGTATTCAGACCTTAAAAACAAATTTGAGCAAATCAAACTTTTAACAAATTGCCTTTTGAAACATTCCTGTTTAATTGTCTTTATTAATTATTATGTTTACTCTCTATTTTATGTACCATACTATTCATTAAGTACTTTGTAGGGTCTACCCACGGATCTGAACTGTTGAGGGCGAGCCCAGACTACCCAACCTTGGAGAGCTTTGAGGCACCTACCTTGTCGCTGCCCACGTCAACTACCTTATTGGACATAGACTGGGACGTTGGTGTGAGATACCGTAGACTGGAAGGCGGGCAACGGATAGATAAGTCATAAAATCACTTCTTTTAGTTGAATGGCCATACTAGGGACCAATTATTAACGCTTCACAGACTCTTACTTGAGACAACGTTTGCGGATCTCCATACTGGTTGTGTACTTTCAACCAGCTAGCAGTTTTGGACCAAACGGTTCTTTCAAAAATGGAAGATGTTAATGGCTATGATGTATCTTGGTATGAATATGGGATTCCGCAAAAATAAAAGTAAATAAACTATTTAACACATCTGTATGGAAAGTTTATTTAATAAATGGAATAATTGTATTCCATGTGACTTATAACCCATGTAGGTATGTATTTACATTTTTCTTGCATTTCGACAACCATGGTTCGGGAAACTGTTTAAATAAAGGGCGTGCTGCTTTGTTGCCGATGTTGACCGGGTCGACCGATGAAAACTCAATAGTAAAATTCTTGTCCTCATCATCGGAAGCCTTGAGTTCCAGTCTGGGAGTATTTTTGCATGATTTTCCACTACAGGCTTGGCAAAGGACGGAACATTTCAGCCCAGCTTTATGGCAGCTACATCTGCTGCTGCAACCCTTTTTGCACTTACACGATATTTTGCGTAGAAGCATTTCGGGAACATGATCCATAATAGAAGTAACAGGGTTAAGTCCTTGTTAGTCGAGCTTTTATCCTCAATCAGTAGGATTTTTGTCAACGTCAAACCATTTCTGATCTTGGTGGTAGTACTTGAGAGAATTGTGGCCTGCAGCATCCTCTATGGTGGCAGACGGGCAAGGTTGATGTTTTTCAAAGAGGCAAACGTCTTGTAACGAAGGCGATCCAATGTGTCAATTTTACATACTGTGAGTGCATGGGTAAAAAGTACCGACCTTTGTGACATTTGTGAGGCGATTGTATGAGGTTTTGGAATAGTGGCAGAAGCCACTCTCATCTTTGCCACCGGTACTCTTCTGGAGGAAGAGTAAATACATTTGAAAATACATTTGTTATTTCAGTGCCTAAACGAAGGATAACTTCGTACAGAAGGACGAAAGCTCTACATCTTCTCCTAAAATAACTACTCGATCATATGAAGGGGTTTTAGACGTCTTCTTGCTACAGTCACTTCTACGACCTGATGCTCAAAGGCGTCACAAAGAAGTTTGATCAGGCGTCTTTTATTTTTATCATTAATAATACTTTAATTTGAAGAAGTTGAATAGTGGTGGATTCGTCAAATAATAACTCATAAGAATGAGCAGCGTAGTGCCGAAGTCTCTCCACTGTTTTAGTGCTTCTTGGGTAACCATCAAAAACAATTGAGACGTTCTTGCCAAAGTGATATTTCGCGTAGGTGGTTGAACCCAAAACGACTGTTGCTACTGAACTTATCCGCTGCCAGACCACTTTGTACAGAAGATAACCACCATCTAAAAAGAGGTATTTTTTAGTGTCTATTAGTTTGTAGGAGAAAGGAGAGAAAACAGAATAGAGTGAAGAGTGAGGCCTTTTCGCATGCTCTTTAAACAAAGTCAAAGGGAACAGGCCATTTTGTACTTGAAGTATTCCTGTAAATAATTTTCTGACTGAACTACATTATTGTTGGACAGTTTAATAGATTTGTGTATAAATTCAATGTTGCTACTTGGTTTCTCCGGTTGAAAGCTACTTTGTCAAAGGGGTTCACAACGATGAGCTTCACTCCTTCTGTTCCAAGTTGTTGGGCCATGTGTAAATTTATCTCAGGAGTTCCCACTAAACCACTACTGAAAGACATCAGTCAGTAACTTTAAATAGCGGGTGAAGTTTTAACCAGGTTCTGAGTTTATCACATCATGGCTATCTCGAATGATACGAGCAGGCCTGATATCCATATGCTGTTCTCCAGTGGGACAATGGATACGAAAGAAGCTTTCCAATACCTCACATACGTTTATCATTAAACTTATTCCCATTGCCAATCTTGCCAAAACACTGTTGAAGATTGCATGTCTCTCGGTCAACCCATCCTCTGATAGATCGTCAGATCTTATCATAAACCAGACCAAAACTTCTCTGATCAGCTGATCAGGTGTTTTAGGTCAACGTCAACAATATGCAACAGGAGTATAAACTGTTTTTAGTGTTGATAATTATTTCCACACTGGTTTTAACATCCGTTGATCAGTTCTCTATTATCTGCCATTTTTGAAAGAACCGTTGGGTCTATAAGTGCTAGCTGGAGCTCAAATGAGAGCTAATTAAATTATCTTTAATTTACTCTCGTGTATATTTACTTGTGGATGAGTATTTTAAACAATATGACGCAAAATAATTGACCATGACAAAACCTTTTAATTTTTTGAAAAATTTCTATAGTTTTTAAAATACTGTATATTCACTAATAATAGATGTACTGGAGTCAGTATAGTCTCAAAATTTAGCAAATTTTATTCAGTCTAAGAAAGTATAAGGCAACATTTTCTGTCAGAGATATTTAGCATAAACTTTAGGAGATATTTAGCAAAAAGTGAAAAAAGTGTACAATTTTTACGGTTTTTTGGCTACTACGCAGGTAGCACAGGTCTTTCGAAGCTGCAAACTTGGTTTCTTTCTTGTGGTATAGGTCCTAACAACATACTAAAAAACTAGAACTACATGACCTTTTGCATACACGGATGTTTAACTTGACTGGACTATATGGCAATTTTAGTGATACGTGACCGCTTTCAGCATGCGCTGCAACTAATATCCAGCGGTCACGTATCACTAAAATTGCCATATCTCAGTTAATACTCCGATCTTAAAGATTAAGGTGTCGATCGATTTGGTATAAAATTGCCTTAAAAAAGTTATTCTTGTAAACTTTTTGTAAAATCAACGGTTTTCGAGTAATTCAAGAAACAAAATTTTAAACAGCCGCTATTTTGTTTTATGAATTTGAAAAATCGTCATAATTTTTTTGTAGCTTTGTCTAGTTGCCATAAATGTTTATGCAAAGTTTCAACTTCGTATGTTTAACCAATTTTCAGAAAAAAATTAATAGGTGAAAAAAACAAAATGGCAGCTATCTGAGTAACTAAGGACTTCCGGACAATTTAAATATGATATTTAGATATGTTTCTTACCCAGGAACAATGTCCTAAAATATTGGTAGAGAGTTCCGGGACACCCTGTATAATTATGAATAGGCTTAAGTTACCAGAGTAACAGAGATGAAAATAAAAACCTCATTAGATAATGTTGCCCATGCACAGAAGTTTGACCTAACTTATGTCTATAATTAATTGTATTCATATTCAAAGCTTATGTTTAATTTTAAATGCGCCTCAAATGTAAGGCGTTTTTAAACCCACAATGATTTGCTATTATGCTTAGGCCTAGTTGCAATATAAAGGTTATATGAAAATCTAATAACATAATACTTTATACAAGGATAGCTAATTATTGTATGTAAACATTTATATTTAAATAATCTGGATTAATGTGATGAGATGGGCCTGGGCTATTTTAAGTACGGTTACAGGTGAACATAAAAATTTATTTCTAAGGAGGTGGTTTTATTGGGCCTGTCTTAATTGAAATTTTTATAATAAAACTTCAAAATATAGTTCACTATTACTTCTGATGGTTTTCAACAAATGTTCTGTGGATCACAATACATTAAAACTGTTCATTTACCTAACTTACTTCTTGTAAAAAATATCTGGTCAATTAGGCCCTATTTTCTACAAAAGCATAAGTTGATAAAGGTTAAATCTTTAATAATAATTAGTTAGTAAGACAATTTTAATATAGTAAGTTAATTTATAACAAACTAGCAGAGTTCCCGTCCTTCGTACGGGGTTGGCGTTTATGTTTAAAATGCTTATTGCAGTTATACTCAAGCTTTGCGTTTGCAATGGGGGAGAAAAAGTTTGATAAATTTTGCTTCTTTAAATTGACTGTATACTAATGTACTGTGTACTAATTGTACTGTATACAAATTGAAGACCATCCTAAAGTTTTTCGTATAGAAGATTGATTTAAAGCTGAAAATGATCTAACAATTATTCTTATTAAGATTACTACACATCTACCATAGCCATAATGTTCTACCACTTCACCTAAACAATAAAGAAAAATAAATTACTACGAATTCACAAAAATTTACACACTAAAAACATAAACATAACTGTAAACAATCCTCCTTTGACAGTTCGCATTGCATAACACAGTTTTTGTTACTGCTTAATTCAAATTAGCTGTTTACATAAATGAAAAAAAAAATATAGTGCTGCACCCTGTTGGAAAATCGTATAACTTTTTAATGCTTTTCCATATCATAGAACCAACTTTTTTAGTTGAAACAGCTGACTAAATGTTTTAATTACCTTTAAATATGAATACTAATACAGGTTAACATGGGGAACTGTAGCCACTGGGGCGGAGCCCGAAAGGATTATTGAGATAAGAATATGCCTATATGTTAATCGGGAATGTGAGCTATCATCATGCCAAATTTCAGCCCAATCCGTCCAGTGGTTTATGCGTGATTGAACTTCAAACAAACAAACACACAAACTTTCACATTTATAATATTAGTAAGATATGCATTTTTGAATACAGCTTATTAAATATTGTATTAAATTATTAATTGTTCATATTATTAAAATAAAAAGTTGTATTTTTATTTAGATTTCTTGAAGTTGGTTGTTTTAAAATATAAAGTGGAATAGGGTCGAATAAGCTGGTTACAACATTAGTTATATCTTAACTCTGATCTATATTTATTATTCTTAGTGGATATTAAAGGTATAATTAGTTAGCTGATGATCAGGGCTCTTGTAGCATAATGAAATTAACAATTTTGGTTTCTTAAATTGATTGTTAGGGAAACACTGCAGCATTTTTGCTCCAAAACACTTCTTTTAGCAAGGTCCAAGGGAGAAGGAAGCTTCATTGATTGTTACTAAATTCGCAGTTCCAACTTAATGGTTTCATAAAATGTTTTTTTATAATAAAATTTTATTATTATTTTTTAGTTATGTTAAACAATATAATATAATATAATGTTCATCCCTTGTATCATGTTGACCTATATGAGGAACATTAAACTGAACGTTTAGTATATTTATATGTAACAATTATTTTATTTCAGACAACATCTTTTAATTGTTTTTTTTTTAGAATTCTTTTCATTTTGTTATTTAAACTTAATAGGTGATAGCCTATATAATTTGTTTATAATAACTAAATTATTCAGTTGGGGGAGGTAAATAGCCTACATATACGAGATTAAATATTCTTTACAGTTTGAGAAATTGTGTTAAATTAAGTGAAGGTGGTGAATTTATATATATTGACTACATTAATTAACAGCTAATAATAATAAGACAACATTTATCATAAACTGTAAGAAAAAGAGTTATGGGACATTAACACATATTTTATGCAGGTTTATAACAATTGGATTTTAACATTTACTTTGTACCTTCTACGATAATGCTTGATATTGAGCAATAGTCAAATGAGTTATTATGGACATGAAAGGTGTGTAAAAAGCTAGCCTATATATATTTATGTTTAAAAAACAAAATTACCTTGTTGCCATCATAAGCATGACTATAACAAAAAACAGTCTTATTAAGTGTGTGCTATTGCTACTGAGAATATTTAACTTACAATTTTATTTTATCTTGTTATTGTTAACTCAGTTTTGGTACAGGTACATTCTTGTTTATTAGATTAAATGTATAAAATTAAATATCTGTTGTGCAGGAGAAAATAGGCAATGCTAAAAAAAACTGGTACTGGTGGGGCGAAGACAAAGTATTAACTGTTGTCGACAAGGATGTGATTTTATACTAGGAAAGGATTCACCATCTATTGCTGGTTTAGATGTTCCTGAATCTATGGAAATTAATTTATCCAAGCATTCAGTTCTTGATCAGTCGCCATTAGCAATAAACTTTGAGGAAACACCTGTGACTGTACATTTTGAAGAAGATTCCACCTCCAACAATCCTTCCTAACAAAAATCCTAAGCCAAATTCCTCAAATTCACACGAGAGTAATTGGAAACCGGGCAAAAAATACACAGGTAAATTTAATATTGTATCTTAATATACGCAGGGATATGAGAAGAATGTCCGTTAATGAGGAGATGATAAAGGACCGAAAAAGATGGCGCAGAGCTGTTGGAGATGCCAAAAACCTGCTCAGGTTTGAGAGGCCAGCTAGGTAAGGTTATCTATATATACATACAGCCATTATTGTAATCACTCCTGTATACTGCATACACAGCTACACTGATTCATTTTCAAGTTTAAAACAGTTCACATTCTTTGTTTTGTCAGCTTTTTAATGTAATTCTTTTATTTTCACCAGGATTCCATTTATATTTGCAATAGCTTAGTCACTTGTATATTTAAAATATCTGTATGACCAGAGTTTGTATATACCTACTTTTTTCGCATACAAATAATAACTCTCCATTAAAAGACATTTTTTGCATTTCAGTAAGTCTCTTATACCCATGGTAAAAATAAATCAACTATTCATATATGAATACTTAAATAATTACATGACATAATTGATATTAATCGAGTATGCAATAAATAAATGTTTACAGAGAAATACAATTTTGGAGATGAAAAGAAAAAACTTCAAATAGAAATACTGAAAATCCAGATCTACAAGACTAAGTTAAAATTATAAAAAGTTGGGCCTCCTATCAAGTGAATTTACAATGGATATTCCTAATGAATGAATGAATTTAATTTTGTATGAACAATGAGAAACCAAGCAATGTCACAAATGCATTATTTTACTTCATTTCCTCTTGGGTTGGCACAACTGGTGCAGAACTGTTGAAAGCTGAGGTAACGTCGTCTTCAATATTTAATGATTTTACAGTTATTTAGACAGTTTTAAAAACATTTCGATAGACTATTTGTCTAGTTTTGTGACTGATTATCTACCGGCGATAACAGCGTGGTCAGTTTCAGTTGGACACACGGTTGGACAGTTTCAGTGCTGTGGACTCTCTTAACCAGTTTGCGTGTTTATTATAAACTGTGACAGTGTAGTGTTGTGTCTATTGTAACGCTCGGTTCCTGGCCACCCGACAGATTTAGGCTGATCACCTAAACATTGATTATTTGTTTGCTGGGTGCGCGCCCCGACAAACCTGTCCACTACCAGAGGGCTTGAGCGCGCACAAGTGTTGCCTGCCAAGGAGTGAGAAAACAAAAAAAAAAAACATGCTTCAATCCAAATCGTAGTGGAATGGACTAGAGGATGAGTCATCGGAAAAATTACTTAATTTGTAGAATGATTAGGCCTTTTGGTGTGAAGTTTGGAAGAAACAAGACGTTGCCCACGATGACCCTCTTCTACTTCTACTCCGTTGGAGGATTCTATTAGGAAGTGTTTTAATACGAAGAGGTAAGGCAGACAAAAATGTCCTTATATTTATCAATTGTATTCATATTAATTTGTGTTTGATGTTTCTGGTGAATTAAAGTAAAGTTTTAAACGTTAAATTTTGTTGGACAAATTCAGCTAGGCCTAGGCTAGGCTCCTGACCATTCATGCATGGAAGCTAGGAAATCGACGAAAAATGTGAATGTACTGTTTAGTTACTTCCAGGTTGTTAAAGTATTTTGTTTTCTATCAAAATTTAAATCTTAGAATGGGTGAATTAATTATTTTGTCTAACTTTGAAAATGTTTGATGTAACTCAAAACGTGGTCTCTAGTAATGCTCAGGAATGAACTGGAAAAACTGTTACAACAGGTTATGGTTAATTAATCTAGTTCCAATTGCCTAGTAATCACAGTTAGGTTTGTCTTAAATTAAATTTGTTAGTTATTATTTATCATTTAATGTGTCAGTCTCTCCATTTAACGTGTATTGTCGTTCATCTATCCTTAAAATAATTTATGTAAATGTTGTATCATGTCATTTTAGCCATATATTTTCCGAACCGATTTTATTAATACGCTATGTGTCTCATTTGGAATTTGCCAATTAAATAGTTGCAATTCACTCTCAAAGTTAACTAGCAGATGTGTTTTCTTTCATGAGGTTAATCTATGGTAGGCCTAGTGCTCAGTCAGTGAAATTATTTCATTTATATCATTTGACTTTCATTCACTCATCATTCATTAAAACTGTAAGTTAGGTTAAATCTCTTTTGAAATCACTTATTTAATTGTATTTGTATCTCAGGGTAAATTTTATTACAGTGTATTCACTTGCCATGTTCTATATTTTCATGTTTATTCTGTGACACTTACCAACAGCCAGATATTTTATGTGGGTTAGGTTAGGTTAGGCCATGTGAACCAAGAGTAGGCCTAGGTTAGGTTAGTTGTTTCTGATTATATAGTTCATTCATACCTTTTGGTATCAGAGCTTCTCATGGTTTTAATTAATATTGTTTGTAATATCTTTTGAATTATACTACTGTATTTTGCCAGTTAGCCTATTTCAAGACCAAGATTTCTTTTCTACACTTGATTGATATGAATTTATATTGTGGTATTCAGACCTTAAAAACAAATTTGAGCAAATCAAACTTTTAACAAATTGCCTTTTGAAACATTCCTGTTTAATTGTCTTTATTAATTATTATGTTTACTCTCTATTTTATGTACCATACTATTCATTAAGTACTTTGTAGGGTCTACCCACGGATCTGAACTGTTGAGGGCGAGCCCAGACTACCCAACCTTGGAGAGCTTTGAGGCACCTACCTTGTCGCTGCCCACGTCAACTACCTTATTGGACATAGACTGGGACGTTGGTGGTAGATACCGTAGACTGGAAGGCGGGCAACGGATAGATAAGTCATAAAATCACTTCTTTTAGTTGAATGGCCATACTAGGGACCAATTATTAACGCTTCACAGACTCTTACTTGAGACAACGTTTGCGGATCTCCATACTGGTTGTGTACTTTCAACCAGCTAGCAGTTTTGGACCCAACGGTTCTTTCAAAAATGGAAGATGTTAATGGCTATGATGTATCTTGGTATGAATATGGGATTCCGCAAAAATAAAAGTAAATAAACTATTTAACACATCTGTATGGAAAGTTTATTTAATAAATGGAATAATTGTATTCCATGTGACTTATAACCCATGTAGGTATGTATTTACATTTTTCTTGCATTTCGACAACCATGGTTCGGGAAACTGTTTAAATAAAGGGCGTGCTGCTTTGTTGCCGATGTTGACCGGGTCGACCGATGAAAACTCAATAGTAAAATTCTTGTCCTCATCATCGGAAGCCTTGAGTTCCAGTCTGGGAGTATTTTTGCATGATTTTCCACTACAGGCTTGGCAAAGGACGGAACATTTCAGCCCAGCTTTATGGCAGCTACATCTGCTGCTGCAACCCTTTTTGCACTTACACGATATTTTGCGTAGAAGCATTTCGGGAACATGATCCATAATAGAAGTAACAGGGTTAAGTCCTTGTTAGTCGAGCTTTTATCCTCAATCAGTAGGATTTTTGTCAACGTCAAACCATTTCTGATCTTGGTGGTAGTACTTGAGAGAATTGTGGCCTGCAGCATCCTCTATGGTGGCAGACGGGCAAGGTTGATGTTTTTCAAAGAGGCAAACGTCTTGTAACGAAGGCGATCCAATGTGTCAATTTTACATACTGTGAGTGCATGGGTAAAAAGTACCGACCTTTGTGACATTTGTGAGGCGATTGCATGAGGTTTTGGAATAGTGGCAGAGGCCACTCTCATCTTTGCTACCGGTACTCTTCTGGAGGAAGAGTAAATACATTTGAAAATACATTTGTTATTTCAGTGCCTAAACGAAGGATAACTTCGTACAGAAGGACGAAAGCTCTACATCTTCTCCTAAAATAACTACTCGATCATATGAAGGGGTTTTAGACGTCTTCTTGCTACAGTCACTTCTACGACCTGATGCTCAAAGGCGTCACAAAGAAGTTTGATCAGGCGTCTTTTATTTTTATCATTAATAATACTTTAATTTGAAGAAGTTGAATAGTGGTGGATTCGTCAAATAATAACTCATAAGAATGAGCAGCGTAGTGCCGAAGTCTCTCCACTGTTTTAGTGCTTCTTGGGTAACCATCAAAAACAATTGAGACGTTCTTGCCAAAGTGATATTTCGCGTAGGTGGTTGAACCCAAAACGACTGTTGCTACTGAACTTATCCGCTGCCAGACCACTTTGTACAGAAGATAACCACCATCTAAAAAGAGGTATTTTTTAGTGTCTATTAGTTTGTAGGAGAAAGGAGAGAAAACAGAATAGAGTGAAGAGTGAGGCCTTTTCGCATGCTCTTTAAACAAAGACAAAGGGAACAGGCCATTTTGTACTTGAAGTATTCCTGTAAATAATTTTCTGACTGAACTACATTATTGTTGGACAGTTTAATAGATTTGTGTATAAATTCAATGTTGCTACTTGGTTTCTCCGGTTGAAAGCTACTTTGTCAAAGGGGTTCACAACGATGAGCTTCACTCCTTCTGTTCCAAGTTGTTGGGCCATGTGTAAATTTATCTCAGGAGTTCCCACTAAACCACTACTGAAAGACATCAGTCAGTAACTTTAAATAGCGGGTGAAGTTTTAACCAGGTTCTGAGTTTATCACATCATGGCTATCTCGAATGATACGAGCAGGCCTCATATCCATATGCTGTTCTCCAGTGGGACAATGGATACGAAAGAAGCTTTCCAATACCTCACATACGTTTATCATTAAACTTATTCCCATTGCCAATCTTGCCAAAACACTGTTGAAGATTGCATGTCTCTCGGTCAACCCATCCTCTGATAGATCGTCAGATCTTATCATAAACCAGACCAAAACTTCTCTGATCAGCTGATCAGGTGTTTTAGGTCAACGTCAACAATATGCAACAGGAGTATAAACTGTTTTTAGTGTTGATAATTATTTCCACACTGGTTTTAACATCCGTTGATCAGTTCTCTATTATCTGCCATTTTTGAAAGAACCGTTGGGTCTATAAGTGCTAGCTGGAGCTCAAATGAGAGCTAATTAAATTATCTTTAATTTACTCTCGTGTATATTTACTTGTGGATGAGTATTTTATACAATATGACGCAAAATAATTGACCATGACAAAACCTTTTAATTTTTTGAAAAATTTCTATAGTTTTTAAAATACTGTATATTCACTAATAATAGATGTACTGGAGTCAGTATAGTCTCAAAATTTAGCAAATTTTATTCAGTCTAAGAAAGTATAAGGCAACATTTTCTGTCAGAGATATTTAGCATAAACTTTAGGAGATATTTAGCAAAAAGTGAAAAAAGTGTACAATTTTTACGGTTTTTTGGCTACTACGCAGGTAGCACAGGTCTTTCGAAGCTGCAAACTTGGTTTCTTTCTTGTGGTATAGGTCCTAACAACATACTAAAAAACTAGAACTACATGACCTTTTGCATACACGGATGTTTAACTTGACTGGACTATATGGCAATTTTAGTGATACGTGACCGCTTTCAGCATGCGCTGCAACTAATATCCAGCGGTCACGTATCACTAAAATTGCCATATCTCAGTTAATACTCCGATCTTAAAGATTAAGGTGTCGATCGATTTGGTATAAAATTGCCTTAAAAAAGTTATTCTTGTAAAATTTTTGTAAAATCGACGGTTTTCGAGTAATTCAAGAAACAAAATTTTAAACAGCCGCCATTTTGTTTTATGAATTTGAAAAATCGTCATAATTTTTTTGTAGCTTTGTCTAGTTGCCATAAATGTTTATGCAAAGTTTCAACTTCGTATGTTTAACCAATTTTCAGAAAAAAATTAATAAGTGAAAAAAACAAAATGGCAGCTATCTGAATAACTAAGGACTTCCGGACAATTTAAATATGATATTTAGATATGTTTCTTACCCAGGAACAATGCCCTAAAATATTGGTAGAGAGTTCCGGGACACCCTGTATAATTATGAATAGGCTTAAGTTACCAGAGTAACAGAGATGAAAATAAAAACCTCATTAGATAATGTTGCCCATGCACAGAAGTTTGACCTAACTTATGTCTATAATTAATTGTATTCATATTCAAAGCTTATGTTTAATTTTAAATGCGCCTCAAATGTAAGGCGTTTATAAACCCACAATGATTTGCTATTATGCTTAGGCCTAGTTGCAATATAAAGGTTATATGAAAATCTAATAACATAATACTTTATACAAGGATAGCTAATTATTGTATGTAAACATTTATATTTAAATAATCTGGATTAATGTGATGAGATGGGCCTGGGCTATTTTAAGTACGGTTACAGGTGAACATAAAAATTTATTTCTAAGGAGGTGGTTTTATTGGGCCTGTCTTAATTGAAATGTTTTATAGTAAAACTTCAAAATATAGTTCACTATTACTTCTGATGGTTTTCAACAAATGTTCTGTGGATCACAATACATTAAAACTGTTCATTTACCTAACTTACTTCTTGTAAAAAATATCTGGTCAATTAGGCCCTATTTTCTACATACTAGCATACACGGATGTTTAACTTGACTGGACTATATGGCAATTTTAGTGATACGTGACCGCTTTCAGCATGCGCTGCAACTAATATCCAGTGGTCACGTATCACTAAAATTGCCATATCTCAGTTAATACTCGTCCGATCTTAAAGATTAAGGTGTCGATCGATTTGGTATAAAATTGCCTTAAAAAAGTTATACCTGTAAAATTTTTGTAAAATCAACGGTTTTCGAGTAATTCAAGAAACAAAATTTTAAACAGCCGCCATTTTGTTTTATGAATTTAAAATTAAAATTAAATGAAATTAAATTTATTTTGAAAACTTCAAAATATAGTTCACTATTACTTCTGATGGTTTTCTACAAATGTTCTGTGGATCACAATACATTAAAACTGTTCATTTACCTAACTTACTTCTTGTAAAAAATATCTGGTCAATTAGGCCCTATGTTCTACAAAAGCATAAGTTGATAAAGGTTAAATCTTTAATAATAATTAGTTAGTAAG